>NC_086373.1:102489589-104989589 GCF_036588685.1 Mytilus trossulus | reverse complement strand
AGCTCAGTTGATTAAGACTGGCTATATATGTTCTACCTGTACTAAGGGGAAGCAACCCCGCTACAATATTCCCCCACCACAAGAGTCATCATATCTTCATATATGACTCTTAACAACACAAACCTTGGCTATACTCCAGATAACTATCGTGGATTTTTTAGTTGGGCGCCAAATGAAACCAGAGAGCACGTATCTACTCTACATATTCATATCATCACCAGCGGGATTCGAACCCCGGTCGTCTGGGTGACAGTCAGTGCGTTAACCCACTGAGCCAAAGAATCGATTCCCTAGCTCAGTTGATTAAGACTGGCTATATATGTTCTACCTGTACTAAGGGGAAGCAACACCGCTACACATGTATAATTCTATAGCTATCAACCAATAAAAATCCAGGTTACCTGTATAAGGTTTGGAAAAAAGAAATAATGTATTTATAATTATTGATTGATGGTTAATTTATTTAAGTGCAAGGTCAAATGAGTTTGACATTGCAAAGTCATGAAGCAAAAATTTCAGTACAGGCTTACTTGCATACATCTTATTATTTCATTCCTGTAGATACAGAGCCATGTTTGATGTATTGGACATGCCATTAGACTGGCCAGTAGAAGTAAACTATCATGAAGCTCATGCCTTCTGTTCATGGAAGGGCAGTGGTAATCGTCTACTTACTGAAGCTGAGATGAACGTTATAAGAGATGATCAATTTCCACCAAGTGACGGTCCAAAGAGTGATGTTATCTACAAAGACGATATAGATTTGAACCTCAACTTAAAATTTGGATCATCTACAGTGAGTCTAGTTGTCGTTTCTCATCTTTATGTAGTGTGAAAAAAATAGTTTTATAAAAAATAATAAAATTGAAAATATGCCTCCTTTAAAAAAAAATCAAAAGGAAATTAACTGGATAAGGAGGTTGTTAACATTTAAAGTTGAAATAAACTGTTTTGATATAAAATGTATCTTTTAAATGAAAGAAAAAATATGAAGAGATATTAAGCAAAACTTGTATTGCTAAGGAACATAATCACAAAGTATAAGTCTTGATGCAAGATAAAATGTCTACAATTTGAATAGTTGTACTGTTCATAGGCTGTGATAAATTGTTTTACAGAAGATTTCACCAGACTGTTTTCTCATGTATTCAATTGTTATCTGATGACCTTGTATTTATACCTAATGACCTTTCTTTTGTGTTTGTTTTACAGCCTGTGAATATGTTTCCAGCAACAGAAGCAGGCTTCCATGATGTTTATGGGAATGTGTGGCACTGGACAGAGGACCATTTCAATGGACTGTATGACTACAGGTCACATTATCTCTATGATGATTTCTCCTCTCCTTGTTTTGATGGGAGACATAACATTATTCTTGTACGTTTTATTTTTTAGTTTTAAGATGTGAAAAATACTTACATCTTCATATTCAATCTGCAGACTTAATCATTCATAAAAAAGTTATACAAGCTGCAAAGCATTAGTTTGATTTTAAGAATTCTGTTTCAACAGAAGAAAGACTTAAATGATAGTTTTAAAAGATATCTTAAACATTCAAGTGTTTGCTATGCTGAATTTCAGTTAAGCTCTTTTCTACTTTTGAAAGAAGATTAACCTAAACATAAAGGTCAGTCATATGAGACACATGTGTCAAGTCCAACATTTTGTGTTTCTTTGTGTACCAGTTGCCTATTTTATACACTTGTTGTACAGACTGTTGTTAACATATATATTTGTTCATGTACAGGGTGGTTCCTGGATCTCAACTGGTGATGAAGCTTCTAGATTTGCTAGATATGCCTTCAGAAGACATTTTATTCAGCATGCTGGCTTTAGATTGGCTAGATCTCTGGAAACAGCAGAATTACCAGCTAGACTGATAGACTCTGAAGTATTTGTCCTGGGTATTGGTGTACAGGGTAAATACATAACTGCTATTTTTATTGATATTTTAATATTCTTGTCAAAAGGGTCAAAGTAAATATTTTGTCAAACTTTTATGAAAATTAAACGAGCCAAAATTGATTTTATTCAAATTGCTTGGTATCACCTTAACTGAACAAAAGAAATACTAAAAGTAGTAGTTTCCAATCCTTCTGATTAAAATTTATTGTTAAAATTATTTCTTGTCTTATATTGAATTTATTGTGACTATTGTTTTCTGACAGTTTTTTGTGGAACATTATTCCTTTTAATTATTAGAAGTTCTGTATGATGATGGCATTTTTACTTCCAGAATGAAATCAATGAGTGAGGAAAAAAGTTAAAATAACTCAGAACATGAAATCTTTTTTTTTTTTTTTTACTTGAATTCTGGATCACATAAAATAAAGTCATTGTAATTAGTTTAAATGTTTTTGATAATACTTGTAGACTTAATACCAAATATTCTTTCAGACAACCCATATGTAATTGAAGAGAAAGGACACAAAGTGATGAAAGTTCCAACCACCAATAAACAATATGGATATGATGAAAAGCATCAGTTATATGGGATCCTCGAGCAGGAATTTGGCTACCGTGATCCATTGCCACTAGCCATTGCCAGACTCTGTAAAGAATACAAAACTGAAAGTGGAAATGAATCACTGTGCTGGATTGGTTGTGGAACAGGAATTGGACCAATGCATCTACACAATGTCTTTCAAAATGTACGTTTAAAATTCACATTTTTTTTTAAGATACAAGGAATACTTTTTTTTTGTAAGGCATCTTTGATAATGCAGTTCATTCTGAATAAGATGGGAAACAACTCATTTTATTAACTGTAATAATTCAGAATGCGATTGGCCTGTCATATTAATTCTAAATGTTTATATATTTAATGTTTCAGATTTTGGCAATAGATTATGGTGGTCGATTTATTGACACAGCTTTAAAACTTCAGAAAGGAGAACAAGTAGAATACACAAAGTCAAATGGTCAACAGGCCGTAGCAATGTTTGATGGTGTAGGATATGACAATGTTGTTTTCAAACAGGTAAATATAGACCATAGCCACATTTCACAGAAGGTAGATTACATAATGTTGTCTTCAAACTGGAAGTTTATATCATTTAATAGTATAATGGCTTGAATCTGTTTCAACTGCGTAAGATACAAAAGTACTTTATTTCAAACAAGCATTAAAAATAAGAACTATTTATACCAAATTTTAAAAAATCAATTGCTTAACAATGACCACTTAAACTTCAAGTGATATTATGAATGTTATAGTCATTTTATATATGAAGTGTTATCTATTATAGGTTTTTCCGTTTTTCCCTTAAAAATTCTGAAATAAAATAGTAATAAACCTCATAAGGAAATACACATATAAACTTTTTTATGCAATATTTAAAGATAATTTTAAAATAAATTCATTTAGCTTATAAATATTTTTTTATTTACTTTTTTAGTTAACATGGTTACCAAATGAAGTGAACAGCCATAGTATGACAGTTGTAACTTTCCTGGACAGAACACTCAATCCTAAAGGTAACTTAAAATGAATTGTTTGTATTAAATGAACAGAATCAGTAAAATAAGATGTAAGAAGCTGTCCATTCAATAAGTTCAAACTCAAGTCGCCACTTCAGAATCTTAGTTTAGGATAATGGGTAATTTCATTGCTGGTTCCCTCACAGGAAATTAACATTGCATCATTGGTTGAATTTGAATGTTTAACACTTTGTAAACAAATCACAACATTGTGGTGTATGCAATTGAAAATATTACCTAGAATGCATTAGTTTCCAAGCTATGATATTTTTGTCAATTATTATGTAAAGATTGTAGAAAAAGAGAATGACGCTTTCAAATCAGTTCAGATTTATCAAAACAGTTGTTTTATTGTTATTTATATTTGAAATATCTGGAAATAAATAGAACAAGCTATATGTATTTCTTTGAATATTTGACAGCATGGTTGGCTAGACTGTGGGAAGTAACCAAGGAAGGTGGACTTGTCCTTATTGTGTCTGACTGGGAAAGTGAAAAACTACAAGTCAGCTTGCAAAGACAGTAAGTAAAGGATAGAATGATATTTTTTATGTAAACTGCTAAATTGTATAGGTTGATGATTAATCACTTTTAAATACTGACTATCCATGTTTTTTCAGTACTAGTCTAAATTTCATCCATTTTGACCAACTTTGCAAAGCCTTCCTATAGCATTAATTTGTTCTCTTTCTGAATATGCATCAAACATTTGCCACTTGATATTTGGCATTTAAACATAAAAAAATCAATATATAAGAAGCACCTATAACTTTAACAAGAATTGGAAATTATCAACAGTTTTTCAAAAGAGAGAGATTTTAACCTAAAACTTTGAGGCGTAGCCAAGAAACATAATTTGAAAAAGCATTGATGATTTGTTTCTAGCTATTTTTCTAGGCATTGTTAATGAAACAGTCCCCTGACATCATCCATTCACTTTCTACACCATATCGCTTGAGTAGCGTGATAGAAAAAATAACCGCAAAGAAAGATCAAAGGAAAATATTACTCTTTAGCACCATAGAAATTTGTGATATGTTCCATTTGTAAAAGAGGCAACTCAATCTTCCATTTTATTACTTATAATAAATACAACTTTTCACCAGATTTTAAAGTGTGACGACCAGCAGCCATTCTAATATTAGAGTAGGGAACCATTCATTTTTCTGAAGCATCTTGTTTCAACTCCAGTGTC
Source organism: Mytilus trossulus (assembly GCF_036588685.1). Classification (NCBI taxonomy): domain Eukaryota; kingdom Metazoa; phylum Mollusca; class Bivalvia; order Mytilida; family Mytilidae; genus Mytilus; species Mytilus trossulus. The sequence goes on along the minus strand of NC_086373.1, from coordinate 104,984,914 downwards.
TAACAAGTTATTCTGTGGTCTTAAACTTATGACTTTCAATTGGCCAAGGATATACATTTTTTTCTTTCAAAAATTGCTTTATACATCTGTTTTTGTTACATGTCAAACATATTTTATCTTGGTTTTTTTTCAGTATGGTTTTTATTGGAAAAAGAGAGTTGTCATATCAAGATGGAAATGCTGTTGCAATGATGACCATCTGGAAAAGAATCTGAATTTGTTGACTCAATTTTTATTGTCAGAGACAATATGTTACTACTTTTTTTATATTTTATTTACACAACTATTAATTGTACATTTTATATTGTTTTATTATTATTATTTTGATGATACATGTATTTCCTAATAACTTGTTTATTTATTAGTCCTCAAGTCATTATATAGTGCTGATAGTAATGTGTTCCTTACATGATGGCCTTTGCTGTTAATATATTGGTATATGTAGTTAGAATTATACCAATGAATACTTATGACATTGTTATTCTTTATTTTTAATGTGGAACATAACAATGTAATGTTTACATATGTATAATATTATATTGATTTCATTTTGAATTGTTAATTGATCAGGTAAAAGATCAAAAAGTATTGTTGTATGAAAATTTTCTTTTTACATTGATAATTCACTGTTTTTTGTTTTTTTTATTTAGAAATCAAAATGTTACTTTATGTGTTATTATTTGTGATGAAAAAAATCACCTTTTCTTAAATAAAGTGTTTTGAATTTTATTATTCATTGTCTATGTATTAGATAAACTTGTTTTACTGGCTTTTAATATGGTATATTGTAAAAAACAAAAAAGTACCATTGGGGAAAACTATCAACCTGAGACCAAATGATGAAGATATATATCCACTTGTATTTTTGTCCATTTGATGAGTTGAGCCTTTTTCAACTGATTTTTATAGTTTGTTTTTATGTTGTACTGTTATACCACTGTCCCAGGTTAGGGGAGGGTTGCGATCCCACTAACATGTTTAACCTGCCACATTACTTATGTATGTGCCTGTCCTAAGTCAGGAGCCTGTCATACAGTGGTTGTCGTTTGTTTATGTGTTACCTATTTGTTTTTTTTACATTAATAAGGCCATTAGTTTTCTCGTTTGAATTGTTTTACATTGTCTTATCTGGGCCTTTTATAGCTGACTATGCGGTATGGGCTTTGCTTTTTTTTTAAGGCCGTACAGTGACCTAAAGTTGTTAATGTCTGTGTCATTTTGGTCTTTTGTGGATAGTTGTCGCATTGGCAATCATACCACATCTTCTTTTTTATATAAGCAACTTATGATGTAATGAGATGTTAATTAAAAAAAGTAGTTTGAAATTGTTTTTTTCAAATTGGCCCAAAAGTTTTTTCATACTCCTGTGAGAGAGCCACTAACAAAAGAAGCAAACTTGTTTTAATGTTTATTGAGTGCTCTTTGATCATACCTCTATAAAGAGTTCAAATATTTGAATACAATGAAAATTACATTGCAATGTGATGGTATTGCTGGGTAAATGTCTTAACCCATTATGTTTATTTGTTTTGTTCATGCATCGTTGTCAATATAATGGAATTTGATGTGACTGTCATACAAGTGAACGGTTTATTGCTATTAACCAGCTTCAATCCACCATTTTCTACATACGAAAATGCCTGTACCAAGTCAGGAATATGACAGTTGCTTTTCATTCGTTTGATGTGTTTGTGCTTTCGACTTTACCATTTGATTAGGGACACTCCATTTTGGATTTACCCCGGAGTTCATATTTTTTGGATTTTACTTTTTCTCATCACTTGGTATTCATTGTTTGAAGACTGATAACTTTTACAAAATCTTTCCTTCTACTAAAAGATACTATTCTCAGTGGTGTAGATTTATCCAAGGTTAGAATATTCTTGTTGATGGTAGTGCTATATCTTTGTCTAGTAATATAGTTATTTCTTATTACCATATATTTGTGCATGATATGCTTGCTGGTGGTCTTGGATGATGCGAAGAAGAGCTAATCTCACCAACTGATTTTATTGACTTTTGATGAGCTTCAAAACTAGTAACTGCAGATTGTCAAGTCACGATTGGGTACCAACTTGAATGTTTGGGTTTTTTAAATGACTGATTGAATTATGGGAATGAAAGGTTGGCTTAAAATCTTGGATTTCGGTTCTGTATCTTTTTCTTTTTTGATAGCAAATTTTTTTTACTGAATCTGTTACTTACAACAACAGAAAGACTGGTATTCACATCCGAGTTGATCTTGATTTTTGTGCCATTGTTTTTTAGCGTATTTTCTTGGGCTCTGATTAATCAGATATTCTGAGGATGATGAAAGTATGTTGGATTGACAGCAACAAGTTATTACTATCAATAGAATATACTTTGGTAAAAACTCAATAGGTATTTGGGATTCAAACAGTTGTGCCTACTTTAATTGCAGTTTAGTATTTGGTCTTCGATTTATTGTTTTATGTGGATTTTCTAAATATATATTTGCGTAAGCGATTGGGTTGGTACAATGTTGAAATACTAAATGGAATTGTTACCTGTTTAAGTCAGAGGGGATGTAGCATGAAATACACATTAAGGTTGTACCGCTTTTACTGGAGTTTGTGAATTAAAGTTGTTTTCATTTTGTTGTTTAAGAAACGAAATTTCAATGCCAATTTGTTGAAGTCAAAATTTATTTATTTTTAGTTCCAGTACTGCCATTCTGTTTTCTGGTAGTGATCAGTGATCCTGGGAGTATGGCGGTACATTGTTTTTATGAAATCTGATGTTATTTTTTATTGTTGGATATTTCTCGCTTTTGATCATGTACGATCTTGTAGCTTTGAATCAGATACTTGATCATGTAGGCCACATTTTAATGAACATATTTTCGGTTCTTGATGAACTGTAGATATTTGTAGCTTTTAACACAATGCTGACTGCTGTACCCCAATTGTAGACATTTTTGCCTAAGTTACCAAGTCAGGAATATGACAGTTGTTATCCATTCTTTTAATTTTTTGAACGTTTGATTTTGCTATTTGATTAGGGACTTTCCGTTTTGAATTTTCCTCAAAAATCGGTTGGTGTGTGATTTTATTTTAAACGTGATTAACCTGTTACTCAATTAATTTTACCCAGCAAGTTTGTTGATCGGAATATTTTTTAAATCACAAGAATAACTATTAATAAAGTTACATATGTCACTAAAATTTGCTTCAACAAAAAGGGTGTTTTGTACTATCATTTCAATAGCTTGTCTCTTACAAATTCGCTTGATTTGATACTATATGTAACTTGTTTTTATCTATTTTGACCTGTCATTTTGTCGACGTTTCGTTATATGTAAGAATGCAGTTGGCGTATAATACATAATAAGGGTCCTTTTCCTCAACTCAAAACTTAATTAAACTGATCAGTAGTGGAATGCTTAAGTGACTTTCCGTTTTGATATTTCCTTAAAGTTCGTTATTTTTGTTATTTCAATTTTTTAAAAGCTGTACTAAAAGTCTGTACCAAGTCAGTAATATTACAGTTTAAATCAAGTCGTTTAATGTGATTGAGCTTTTGATTTTGCCATTGATTAAGGACTTTCCGTTTCAAATTATTGATGTGATGTAATTTTCTATCAACGTTGTCATCTTCCTGAGGAAGACACTATACATAGATTCACAGAATAGTAAAGCTCATTTTGACTACTGTAAATTCAGAAATTATTACGAGGTTTTTATTATTGCGAATAATGTGAAAGAGTTGTAAACGCAATAATTGAAACTCGCATTTTGTAATATCCTAACTGAATTAAGCATGACTTTTCTCGAAATCGCAATAATTAAAATTGCATATAAGTTTAAAATGACAAAATCGCAATAATAAATGCACGCAATAATTTCTGAATTTACAGTATCTTGAAGCTTATTTATTAATTATTTTTTAATTCTACCTCTTGTTATTTTATAATTCTTGTGTCGACTGCAAAACATTTATTTTATCATTTTGTATGTTTGTCACACAGTTGACAACACAAATCGGCTAATAGGAGAACATTCTATGGGTGTATTAATCTGATTTCCTTTTTATTCAATTAATAACATGCATATTCATATTCTGTTAATGTGCATATTAGTTTATACCAAAAAGAAAATCAAAAGATACCACAGGGATATTTAAACTGATAAATAGAATAAGAATGCCATTGCAAGAAAAACCCAGAAACACGATAAAAAAAGACAAACAGTACACCAAACATAAACAATGAGCTCAAATGTTTCTCAAAGCTGCAGTTTTGAATCATATTGCCAATTGATAAAAGAGAGAACATGTAAAGTCTATTGCTAGTGAAGGTTGCCTGTAAGAAGCAAGTGCACTGTAAACAGTTAACTCACACACATACTGAACGATGTTATATTTGTTATTCTCATCGGATTTTGTCTAATGCTTAGTCCGTTTCTGTGTGTGTTACATTTTAATGTTGTGTCGTTGTTCTCCTCTTATATTTAATGCGTTTCCCTCAGTTTTAGTTTGTTACTCCGATTTTGTTTTTTGTCCATAGATTTACGAGTTTTGAACAGCGGTATACTACTGTTGCCCTTATTTCTTATCTTTCTAAAACACAAAATGCATTTAAAATTTATATATCTAGTGGATTAAATCATTTTCAACTGGACAGGTTAGTCCGTACTCAACGAAGATTCTGAGGTGTAAATACAGCAATTTTTGTCCATTTGTTATGGTGAACCTTAAGAATATAACATGAAAATCGTTTAAAAAAAGTAAAATTTTAAAAATACTGAACTCTGAGGAAAATTCAAAAAGGGAAGTCCCTAAATCAAATGGAAAAATCAAAAGTTCAAGTATATCAAACAAATGGATACTAACTGTCATATTCCTGACTTGGTACAGGCATTCTCATATGTAGTGGATTAAACCTGGTTTTAAAGCTAGCTATACCCCTTACTTGTATGCCAGTCGCATGAAATTCCCTTACATTGACAACAATGTGTGAACAAAGCAAAACATTTTTTTTTAATTTAGGTAGGATTTATTGATTTAACTGATGACCAATCATGATATAAACGCTGTTTTATTACAATTATGAAATGATTACTAAAATCTGAGCATGTATTTTCTTAACTTAAAAATAGAATAGAAGGCTTTAGAATTAGATTATAACTGGAACAAAACCATATAGAGAAAAGTTCGCCAATCAAAACATAATGAGACATTTATTAATACAAATCAAAATACATTGTTAACGTCTCCGTTGAGACATTATTAAGAATTGAACGATGTACAATCTGCGGGCGGAATGATTCTTACTACTTAATTGGAAGATATAACAGAGACGTGAATAAAAAAAGTTCGTTGATTGGTTAAAACAATTCAAACCTAAAAAATGTATTTCAATCCCATAGAGTATCGGGTTTATACTCTCTGTTTTAGCAATCAGATTTTGCATAATCACAAATCATGCTCTGGCCTTTGTTAGACTTGTATTATTTTAATTTTAGTTTCTTGTGTACAATTTGGAAATAAGTATGGCGTTCATTATCACTGAACTAGTATATATTTGTTTAGGGGCCAGCTGAAGGACGCCTCCGGGTGCGGGAATTTCTCGCTACATTGAAGACCTGTTGGTGACCTTCTGCTGTTGTTTTTTTTATTTGGTCGGGTTGTTATCTCTTTGACACATTCCCCATTTCCATTCTCAATTTTATGTCGATACACAAGTAACCTTTATCTACAAATTGCCGAAAATCCTAATGTTTTGTAAAATCGCACATGATTGTTTCACATTCAATCCAGTCGCTCACTGTTACGTTCATTTTATAAATGAAAAACATAAGAAAACTTGAACATGGTTATGATATTTCATGATGAGAGAAAGGTTACGATCCGCTCCACTCCTTTCATTTCTTGTTTAATGCTTCGCCAAATGTACAGTCTCTATATCCAACCCTGTTATCAACTCCACACTGAAGAGAGTTGAGTGGTACCATTGGTCAAGAATAATGTATTCCGGAATGGGTGTGAATTTTATCGACCGTTAGATGACGCCACATTGTTATCACAAATGTTGGCTCAATCTGCCAAGAATTGAGAGGAGGGGATTGGATCGTAACCCTTGCCTAGCGAAGATGTAAAAACATAGGTTCCACAAGAAACACACTAAGTTATGTTACAATTCAATCGTATATATCCTCAACATTGACTGCCGATCATATGGTAAACAGCATGGGTACAATGTTCAGGTACGCAAGAGTCAATAAAAATATCATTGTCACAATAGTATGCTGAATTTTGTTTATTGAAATGTTTTATCGCTGCTTGTTGGTCAATGCTATCGATGTCATAGCTTTCGTCTTGTATGCTTGGCGGTATAAAATCTATATATGGCTCACTTGGAGCCAACCCACTGTCAGAGACAGTATGTAAATTAAACTCTATTTCTTCGTTAAAACCTGTCCAAAAATGTCGCGCATCAATACATTCTATCTCTGGATAAATTGATTTTAGCCATGACTCCTTTGTTGTCAATGCAGTATCAGGATTATATTCCATGGCTTCGTTAAATGCCTTCATAAAGTCCCTACCCTCTTTAGACGTTAGAATATCAATATCAGGTTGGTTGCAAAACTGGTTAAAATCGTCTTCCCATGGATGAAAATCATTTATATGACACAAAAATCCATAAAACTGCTTTACTAGCAGATACTGATGTTTGTTGCAAAGATCAAAAGGAACCTGCATATTTGTACTATGCCCAAACTGGACAAGAATGGTCCTTTTTGATATGTCAGAATCACCAATTGAACTATTTAATACAGTTTCAATGCATTTCATAAAAACACTGTCACAATGTTGTTTATATGCCGACTCTACCCACTGTGAATACTGATAAACTGAAGACTTTGATAAAATGAATACAATATGATCTGATTTATTAACGGTATTGTCGATCCAGATATTTTTATTCTTAGTCTGGGACCAGGGAAAGAAAAAAACATTGAGTTTACAAGATTCTTGAAGGAACATTACGAAAGACTTCACCAATGTGTTATGTCGATCGTCATCATCTGCCGATACAACAGCAACTATCTTTGACCTTTTATTTAAGGCTGAAAAAAACAACCAATTATCAATTTTCACTTCAATTGAGAAAATTATTAACATATTTATCCTGTCATTCTATTTCCAATCTTCGTTTAGGGGAAGAAGCTGGTATGGTATACTGTTCGATCATTATTTAGTATTCTATGTTCAGGGGAGATAGTCAGGAAGATACACTGTAATCGTAGCATAATCATCATTGACGAAGTACATTTTTAAAGCCGTCCTGAAAATCTTTGTTGGTAATATTAAATTGAACATTATTTATTGTTGATTTAATGTGTTATTTACGTTTACCCCATGTCTCATTTTATAAATAGTAATCAATAAGAGGCGTAGAATTAGTCGCAATTTTGTTTTTTTGTATTCAAGTATATCTCGAAACATTTCATGACCTCCATATTTCGAGTAAAGGATGAATAACTCATTGTAGACCTCTTGATATATTTCAGAACCTCTATAATTCGAAATTCAGGACATCTTAAAAATATTTCAGGACCTCTACAAATTTTCATTATCTTCTTGATTATAATAATTGTAACGAAATCTGAGACTCATGAACTGAAATTAGTGTTTACCGATATATGTTACATATCAAAACCCACAATGTACTATGCGGCATAGAAATACCATTCTAAAAATACCGAATTGAAATATAAAATTGGACGAGGTTTGACATACCTTTATCTTTACCTTTAACATCTGTATTATTGACATTTACATCAATGTTGGAATTTCTGTTTTCTGAAATTGTAAAAGAAAACCAATATGCAACTTAATGTAAGTTATAACATGTTCTACATCAACCCCTGGCATTCAGTTGAATAATAATTTGCTGGCAGGGTGATATAAGACATTAGTGTAAGTGAGAGAGCAGGGACTTTACTGTTCGAAAAGTAAAAATTTGAATAGTAAAGGAAGCCTGCATGCTATATAAAAAAAAAGTTTTCAACAGACAGTCACTTAAGTTAAATGCCTTGATGGTGAATTGGCCCTTCCTTTGTAGTTTGACGTCTCTTCTCTGTTGCATACATTTACACTAGAAACAGTTTGTCCCTTGTTTACATTATTCTTTTTCTGTTGGTTTGTGGTTTGGATGCTTTTCTGTCAAAATTACGTTCAAATTAATGACTTACCTTTATAGAATTTGTAACTTCCAACGATTACAATTATTGCTAAGAGGAACGTAATAAACCCGAGAACACTTGGTAAAATATGCTGATTAGGTGTTTTACTCATATCAGGGCTTAAAACTGCTCGAATTGGGTCTGGTGAAGTTCGTTGTAGTCTCTCAATTCTTCTTGTTAAAGGCATGTCACCTTTGAAAGGAAAAGTCTCACATTAAACACTGAAAATTAAGTTTAATAAACAGTCCCTGATATTACCAACACCTTTTAAGATTTCTAACTAATAATTTTTCGAACATTTAGCAAATGAAATATTATCACGAAAATTGCTACAATTTGAGAATTAGGGTCTAACCAGTGGACATTGATTGTTTTCCCTAATTTATATATTTGTCAAGTAATGGTAGCTGTAAACATATTATTTATTCAAGTGCATGAAATGAACTAGCATAAATACGTCTTGAACAGTTTTATTAAGAATGATATTTAAAAGAAATTATTTAAAGTAAAACTTGTCAATTCTAGAGTATACCTAATATTATTTTTTTGGGTTAAATTTGACGTATTATTTGACTTTTAAAACTTTTTCTAAATTAAGACTTATTACCTTTTTGTTTTTATGAAAAAGCATTGCTTTGTAAAAATATCTTTCGATGTATTAAATTCGAATGCTGTATATATTATGGTGTTGACAGTTCAATCTATACTTGATATGCACAAAAAGTATGTATATTGTGTCAATATTTGTACCTGTCGTCGGCACAATAATAACAGAAGTTCTTGTCCGTATACACTGTCCACAATAGTTTCTTTTGGATTTACAAGTACAGTTGTCATCAAATGGCTGAACCTTAAATAGATCATACGTTATGTCTAATGATTTGTATTTTTATTTTAGGAGACAAAGCCATTTCATTTTCATGTTTTTATTACATTCCTACATATAAAATATCATAAATTTCTATTAAGGCGGGCGGTAGTATAGGATACAAAATTTAGGGGTTAACGGGATACGCAGTATCATAGGTACTTATCAACGTTGTGTTTGTTTGATACATTTTACGCGGTTCTGTACTTTTACATCACGCCATTGTGTATTGTGGTATTGTACATTTTGTATTCTTGTCTTTCATTTTTTGCTAATGTGCTTTGTCTGTATGCCTTTTTGTGCTTCCTTGTTACCTATTTGTTTGTTTTATAGAAAGTCTAATAAAAATGTTGACTGCTGTACCCCTATTTGTGAAAGTTTAACCTATTGTGTCTGTTTGATTTTTTCACACATCGTTGACAATATAATGAAATTTGATGCGACTGCCATACAAGTCAGAGGTTTGGCTAGCTTTAAAACCAGTTTTAATCCACCTTTTTCTTCATAATAATTGTCTGTACCAAGTCAGGAATATGACAGTTGTTAGTCATTCGTTTGATTTGTTTGAGCTTTTGATTTTGACATTTCATTACGGATTTTCCTTATTTTAATTTTCATAGGAGTTCAGTTTTTTGTGATTTTACATTTGCATGCATATTTAACAACCTATGGCTCAGTTAGAGTGTTTTTACATTTTCACTTTACAATACCCTTATTTCTCTGAACAACTTTCTTGTGCAGGATTCTGAATATACTTGTTTTACCGTAAGCAAAGTACGAGACAAACCTAATTTGTTAACATTGCAAAACAAAACTAAAAAATATATAAAGTCGTTGAATGATAATTAAGATTACTGTGAGGGAATGTTCAACTCGACCGCTCCAATAAGAAACTGAAAGAAATTCGAAGTTCCATTAAATTTTGTTCGACTTGCACATTTTCCATTTCAAACAAATGTTTTAAATGTTGGAACAACTTTTTGGAATTTTTGGTCCTAAATGCTCCTCGAATTTGTACTTGTTTGGCTTTATAACTATTTTGATATGAGCGTCACTGATGAGTCTTATGTAGACGAAAGGCGCGTTTGGTATATTAAATTACAATCCTGGTACCTTTGATAACTATTAAAACAAATTATGCTGTATGATTCAGGAAGAAAACAACAGTAAGGATTATGTTTATAAGATGATGACTAACAAAACTGACAGTATATAACGATACATCGAAAAGGAAGTGAGAAATAGTATAAACAGCTTAATATCTTACTTTTTCTTTAGTTAAGTAACATTATTAACTAAAACCTACCAAAATCCTGTATCGTCCAGGTTTAACATTTAGAAAAGTGTAGTGTACCTGAAAATATAATTTCTTATTAGATACGTGTGCCTGAAAATACATTAAAACACATAATTCAACAGAAACATTGAAAATGATTTAAAAAGTGAAATCTGAATTGCTACAGTCGTACGGTCATCAAACAGTATAAACAAAAAGTAAGGATAATACGAACAGCATCTGATACAAGCCTTTGTCAAAATAAATGAAAAGAGAAATTAATTATTTGAAAATGGAGATTACGGTCTTTTTAGACTGGTGTACGTTGGATTGACCGTTTGCGAGTTTTATTCCTTCATTCAAAGTTTTTTTGAAAGCCTGGATATATACCCCTGGAAAAACGTATTGCAACACTTCCTTTTCAAACAATGTAAAATGACATGATTGTAAAATGTGTATAATCTGGATTTTACCAAACACTTTGAATCTGTCCATGTTTTAAAATTAAATTCGTTGTATTATCTTTCTTTTCACTTTCTGTATCAGATGTTTAGTTTGCAGTAAAAATTACTTTTATAAAATGTCGGTATAAAAGACATGACAAAGCTTGAATAACTTTGTCAGTATAGCCCTTATGATGCGTCTCTCAAGCCTTAATTTTACCTGAAAGGTAAGTTAATAACCAAAATTCAATTTAAAACCATCAAGGAGTTAAAAGTATTTGGTAAAGCGCAAATTGTACATTTTCTACAATCATGTCATTTTACATTGTTTTCAATGGAAGTGTTGCAATACATTTCACCATGCTTATACATATAATCCTCTTCAATAAATGACGAATTATAAAACTTTTACCTGGGATACCCTGCTCTCTTCTGTAACGTTTCTATCTTCGAAATCTGTTTCTTCCACTGACTTGATTTTTTCTAACGACACAATATACTGTGAGAATTTGTATTCCACAGGAGCGGCAACAAACCATATCCTTATGTACATATCATCGATATTATTGAAGTAAGAAATGGTTGTTATCCAGTCCGATGATGCGTTCGTCAAACCTATTATTTAACAAGCAACAATTATAATACAATTGCATTCTGAATTTTCTATTTATTGGGAGTAACATAACAACACCGAAACATCTAAACAGGAAGTCTTAGTATATTTAAGGACAGGTCTGGTTACATTCAGATCAATATAACTTATATTTTTTTTGTTATCTTATTTGGGGGTCTATTGTTCTCCAATCCTTTATTTTTCACGATTATGGTCTTTAAGTATTCTTGAATAATTTTCTTTCATTATCACTGAACTAGTATATAAATTGTTTAACCCTTTAACGTTCCTATCGGTCAATCTGACCGATACGTTAAATTTGGGGAGTAGTAGTTTGCATGAAGTTTGACTTACATCTAGAAATTGACAATGAGGGTCGGTTGAAGACAAAACTTTACGACAAAAGAGATGATTTCAGCTTTCCAATTGTGAACTTTCCATTTCTAAGTAGCAACATTCCAGCAGCACCTGCATACGGGGTATATATCTCCCAATTGATACGATATTCCCGTGCTTGCATTTCCTATCATGATTTTCTTGATAGAGGGTTACTGCTCACAAGGAAGCTATTAAACCAAGAGTTCCAAATGGTAAAGTTGAAATCATCCCTTCGTAAATTTTACGGACGACATCACGAGTTGGTTGACCGTTATGGAATAACCGTTTCACAAATGATATCGGATATGTTCCTTACGTCGTAACTACAATCCCCTTCCCTTTCATGAATTTGACCTACCGAATTAGACTATTTACCGGATTTGTAATCACATAAGCAACACGACGGGTGCCGCATGTGGAGCAGGATCTGCTTACCCTTCCGGAGCACCTGAGATCACCCCTAGTTTTTGGTGGGGTTCGTGTTGTTTATTCTTTAGTTTTCTATGTTGGGATGTGGGATGTGTACTATTGTTTTTCTGTTTGTCTTTTTCATTTTTAGCCATGGCGTTGTCAGTTGTTTTAGATTTACGAGTTTGACTGTCCCTTTGGTGTCTTTCGTCCCTCTTTTGGTATCGTTGACAATTTTTGACGTACATATGTGGTTGTGGGCTCAAATTAATGACCAGAATACCACCAACTTGATTTTTTGTGTCTGAAACCAACAAAATGCAATGCATTATGACAATTTGCACTATATTGACAAGAATATTTTGGGGGAAAACTATTTTATTTTTATTTTCAAAAAGAATATTTTCACAAAATGTCACACGACAAATTGTTGCTGTTTTTTGTTGTAAAATGACAATTTTGATAACTGTGCCGTGATCATTTACAAGAATACTATTAAAACTGTAAGTAAAACCCATACGCATACAAAAAAACTGATTCATAGAGTATCAACACTGAAACAAATCTCAAATTACAAGGAATTTTCATGTTTTGTTTTGTCAGTTTGTATAGCAAAAGGGATGAGAACATCTAAAATGTGTTAAAAATTGTTAGCCAAGTCGGAATAGCAATAACAAATCTTTGTTTCTTTAGTGTCTGGTAATGAGGATGTTGGATATCGTATCGCTAAGATATAGGAATAGTGACATATAGACGAAAAAACGAACATTTCTGAAGAACTTTATTACATATTTGCTTGGAAAAAAAATAATTTTCAAAAACTAGCTTCTTAAGAAAAAGAAGTTGGATTATGTTCTCCCAAAATTCAATTCTAGTCTTACAGAGAAGGTGACTTATATGCTAAAATTTCATTTGTTTTCCAATGGTTTATGTGGCTCAGTGGAAAGATGCACAGTCTTACACCCGAATGATCGCGTGTTCAAACCTCACTGCCGGAGGGTGAAAAAATAAATTCCTATATTAAATGAAACTTAACTTAACTTAAAAACTTATATATCTTGATATTTCTACCAATCAAACATCTTTCTGTATAAAGTTTTCACCGATAACGTTTCCAAAAGTCTTCATGCATTAATTTAACACTAAAACTATGTTCTATTTTTGTCACTAAATGTCTGTAAAAACGCTTTTCCGCTTGAATTGTACATTTTTGTCACTTTAATTCAGCATGTCACGTGACTTTTGAGAGATATCACGTGACCAACGTAAGAATTATTTTCCTTAAATCAAGTTTTCCTGAAACCTTGGTCAATTATCTATCAGATGAGTCTAACTTGTCCTTTGAGTGAGCTTTTTATCGAAATGTGCAATTGATTGAAAACAGATATCCTTTATCCGGGTAGAAAAGGTAAAAATCCTTGAATGTTACAGGGTTAAGGACCAGCTGAAAGACGCCTCCGGATGCGGGAATTTCTCGCTGCATTGAAGACCTGTTGGTGACCTTCTGTCGTTATCTTCTCTATGGGCGGGTTGTTGTCTCTTTGACACATTCCCCATTTCCATTCTCAATTTTATTTAATAGAAGCAACACTAGTATACCACTGTTCGACAGCCATACATCGATTTAGAGAAAACAAATCCGAGTTACAAACTAAAACTGAAAACACAGCAAATATAAGGGGAAAACAAATCCAAGCGACAATGCAAAACACACACAGAAATAACATACAAGATAACAATTGCCATTTGACTACTAGTATCTATTATTTATATCTTGTGCACGTTATGTGCTTGTTGATGAATCCTGTTTCATATCCTCATGAATAATGAAATAATGCTATCAATGATTATCTATCTTCGTTCTTTTGTTTTTTGTTTTAAAGGTGGATATGTGTGACAGATAATTGTCTAATTGAAAAAGATGCCATATCTCCTTATCTTTATTATACAGGGATTGTTTTGTCATGAATCATATCAGCATTTCCTTTTTCTTCCACTTTTGACGAACTTCACCTACCCCATTTCCATTTTCCAGTTCTACCATTTCTTATCAGACTTGTATCAAGTTCGCTCTCAGGTGGTTTTGGTAGAGTCCATGATGTAATGAGAAAATCTTTATCTCCATTCAGAGGCCATAATTTGATTTTAAATTTCAAATTATTCTGAAAAAAAGAAGGAGGTATAGTAAGGGTATTGATGTAAGTGAAAAACATGATCAATTAGTTAGCAAATGAGTTGAAATGACAAACATACAAGGAGTTTCTCCGATATCTTAGCGATTTATAGAAAAGTTGCACGGTAGTTGGACTTTGATTAAATAGCAGATGCATTCGACCTCATTGAGAAACACATCTCTGAACAAAATATATGCATGTATGTAACATTTACAAAATAAATTATAAGATTCGAACAATTGAAAGTAGTGAAATATGTCTTTACATAGATACTAGTTTAATGTCCGTCAACATATCTCTAAACAAGATGGCGGCTATACTTCTGTTGGTTGGCTATTAGTTTCCGGCGAGGTTATCATCAGCCAATCAGCCAATACTTGGGTACTGGCATGAAAGTACCAATTTTTGGAATTAACTAAAATAAAGTAATCTTCCAATAGTGCACAACTGTGATTGCTTGCCGGCTTTGACTACTTTTTGTCCATCAGGGTTTTTAACAACTGAAGCATTAGTTATTTAAATCACATTTCGAGAAGTCTTATATAACAAAGGTTATTACAATTACAGTACAGTCTTGCTTTGATCATCAAAAATGTGAAAACATGTTCAGTTCAAACCACCATTTGTGGTTAAAATTTCAGGTATCAAGTCAGGAATATGGCCGTTGTTATCATTGTTGACATTTGAACATCGATACTTCTGTTGCCTTTAATTACTTTGTCTGGGTAAAGTGGTTAATAGTTAATGGTTCAGATAAAATTGGTTATTAGATAACGGCACAATTGTATTTTGATACCTACATTTCTATGGGTGCGGTCTAAGGTAGAATTATTTATTTCAATATCAGTATAGTGTTGCTTTGATTAACAAAACATGTTGTCTTGGTAATATTGGATTATCGTTGATCTAATCAACGAGATTGATATTATCGCTTGAGCCCGTACAGTGAAAGTGAGAAAAGCAATTGAGTTGGGACAACCAACGATAATCAGTTGATCGCTATTTTACATATGACCACGTTGTTAATTTCTTTGATACGTCCTTTGTTTTTAGCGAACTCTACTGTGCTGAGAAAGGAAATTATCAGTCAGTTAGATCAAAGGGAAATTTCGTAAAATAGTGATAAAATTATTGGTTATTAGATAACAGTTCAATTGTACTCTGATACTTACATCCCTATGAGTGTGGTCTAAGATAGCATTGTCTATTACAATAATGATACATTTTCTCAGGTTTGTGTCCAAATCTTCGTAGTTTAAGTGGAATCCTCTGACATTTTGTATACCTAAGAACAAAGACAACCAGTGCAAACTTTATTGACTAAAATGAACTATTGGATATGGAAGGCTGTTGGATTCAAAGACGACTTATCTACACCCAAAAAGAAAACGAAATATGAAAAAAGAAGAGGAAATGAAAAATTAAGAAGAAAAATTAGAATAAAGTAGCCCTTTTTCCGTGAATGAGGGTATAAAAGAAATGTTTTATCATGGAAATAATCTTCATTACTTTTATGATCTAGATATAAGAATAGTTAAAAGTTACTGTGTACTCACAATCCACTACTTTATAAATGCAGCATCGGCCTTATGAGACGGTATATTACATTTGTAAGCATAGCCAATACATTTACGTGAATACGTTTGCGCGTTACTTTTAAATCCTTTTAAGTCCTTTGACAGTCAGACCAAGGTAAAGTACAAGTAGCTTATACTAATTTATTAATTCAACTTTTTTCCAACTATTATAATTTCTTTTTATACTTATCAAGCATCTAAAAATTAAAAATTCTGAATATCAGAAACCGTTTGCTTAATGAAAGCACAAAACACAAAATACTATTGGTACGTAGATGTCGAGAATAAAATTGCTCAATGCAGTGATTGAGTATGGAATTATGACATGCTGTTTTTAGTATGTCCACAATCTGCTTACGGTAATTATGCAAAAAAAAAACTAAGAGAACAAATCGGGAGCCTGTAATTCAGTAGTTGCCCTTTGAGTATGTGTTACATATTTGTTTTTCGTTCATAAGTCCGTTAGTTTTCTTGTTTGAATTGTTTTACAGTCTTGTCTTGGCCTCTTATAGCTGACTATGGGGTTTGGGCATTGCTCATTGTTGAAGGCCGTACGGTGACCTGTAGTTGTTAATGTATGTGTCATTTTGGTCTCTTGTGGTCAGTTGTCTCATTGGCAATAACACCTCATCTACTTTTTTATATAAGGAATCTGCTGAAATATCTTTCGAATTATTCATGGTGCATTGCCATGAAATATCCCTTGACTCAAACATTCTGTTGACATGGAAAGTAATGCCATCGTACATAACTGATTTTTTTTTCTCCGACTTTTTTTTTTATATAAGAAACACTCTACGTTTGTGCCTTGATACATTATTTTACAAACTGAATTAAATATAACTTCAGCGATTATTTTTTGGTTAAATAAGGAAACAGAATGCTTTTAACTTTGTAATACCCGCAATTAAGTTAGGACCTCGATAACACTTGTTAATTTTTCTTACTGGAAATGATTAAATCTGACTTGTTTTTATCCAACTAGTTAACATACTATACCTGTTCTAGGAGGTTGAACTACTACTAGAAATCCAGGATAGAATAGGGTTGTATTTAAGTACTCTTCTTGTATTGGTATTAACTGCAAGTCATGTGGTTTTGCTGCCCAATATTTTTGTCCATATAGATCTCGATATTTAGTTGACAAAACATTGTCTCTGCAGTCTGATAAAATGAGAATAATTGTGGCATTACTTTAAAAATGAAAGCTAACTGGACATTTTTGATAGTTAAAAAATCCAAACAGATATTATACAAAAGAAGGACGACAGATACCAAAGGGACAGTCAAACTCGTAAATCTAAAACAAACTGACAACGCCATGGCTAAAAATGAAAAAGACAAACAGAAAAACAATAGTACACATGACACAACATAGAAAACTAAAGAATAAACAACACGAACCCCACCAAAAACTAGGGGTGATCTCAGGTGCTCCGGAAGGGTAAGCAGATCCTGCTCCACATGCGGCACCCGTCATGTTGCTTATGTGATTACAACTCCGGTAAATAGTCTAATTCGGTAGGTCAAATTCATGAAAGGGAAGGGGATTGTAGTTACGACGTAAGGAACATATCCGATATCATTTGTGAAACGGTTATTCCATAACGGTCAACCAACTCGTGATGACGTCCGTAAAACTTAGGAAGGGATGATTTCAACTTCACCATTATACAACATTCAATTTCAAAAATTCCGATTGAATTTTATGTGCAGTATCACATCATGCTTAACATTATTACCAACTTGTATTTGTAAGATAAGTTTGTGAATGATATCTGATAATATACACTTTTTAGTGTAATTTGTCATTTTTTAATTGTTTTTAATATTACTTAATTTTTGTTTGGGTTGATTTGTGTGTTTTTTTTAGCGGTAAACTATCCTAGAAAATTGTTTTTAATGTGCGTTTGGTTCTTTTCCTGTAGCTATCGATATGCATATGTATATATATTTTGATTTTAACGAAGTTTTAATTATAGCTTTTTGACTTTTCTGGTATCTCGATAACAGGTATTTTTGTGTACGTCCGAATTCCGCAAAATTAACCTTCAAAACAAGATCACTAAACTGAATAATTGCGTGGTTTTCCTTTATTATCTCGAATCAAATTTCATTGCATTCATTTAATATAATGTGATCGGTATTAAAAATAGAGTCACTTCTCAAGGAAATTTGAAGCTACTATGAATATCGAATAATAAGTCTATGATTTATATAACATCAATTTATGAATGATAAAAATAAAAACACGTAAAAAACACTGCTTTTGAAAACAAAATGAATAACTGTCAAAACATGAAGTTGCTACATATCTTATAATGTGACAGTAGTAGTTGTTCATTTGTGGAATTTGACAAAACAAAAATCGAAAACATCATGCTGGATCTCCTTTCCTTTCCGTAGCACCGTAGCACCTAAGATCACACTTTGTTTTGGCAGGATTCTAGTGGGTTTTTAGTTTAAATTGTTATATTGTGTATACAGTTATTTGTCTCTACCTTTCTGTCAGTTTATTTTCGATTTCTTTTGTAATATCCCCCTTCTTTAAAAAAAAATATGATAATGACCTAATCCAGATAAATGGAAAATGATTTATTTATTGTTAATATGGAAAATACTTACTTTCTTTTTCGTACTTTGTGGCTTTGCATTTGACTTTAAGGGCCTAAAATAAGTTAAAAGTTTCAATGTATGAAAAAAGGTGAATATCATTTATGTTTTAACAATACCAGGCAATAGTACACCCAATTAATTTGAACTATGGTAAATAGTGGTCTCATTGATTATCATACCAAATCTCCTTATTTTCATATAATAGTTAGAGTATATTTGTAGACCTGAATATGTCAATATGTCATTTTTACTATCTTTCCAAACTTATTGTTGGGTGGTGAATCAAAGCAAAAAAAAAGTATATATGTGTTATTACTACTGCTTGGTAAATAAATCGACATATCTTTTACAAACAAAATAAACAGAAAAGTGTAAAGACCAATATATAATACATCAAATGTATAAAAAAAAGTCTTGAATTATCGAAATGTGAAACTTTTGTCAAAATGTTTTTGAATTAAGGAGCATTTTATGCTCCCTTTGAATTGAAATGTGGCCATTCACAAGATGCATAGACGTGCACTATCATGACTTTATATAGATAGAGACAAAAATGCATCATAAAACAACCAACAAGTTAACTCAATTATAAGATTAATGTATAAAGAATTTATGACTTACTGAGCTATCTAGTTGTGATTCACATGCCAATTGGAAGCAACTTGTATATCGTATACACGACAATAAGAATAATACACTGAGGCACCACATGTCTTCATTGCAGCTAGGTATTCCGAGTGGCATGTCCACATCCCATAATGTCAAATGTTTACACAATAATGATTTGTAATTCTATACTTCATCATATCATTGACGAAAAAAAAAATGTATTGCTTGAATAAAAAGTAACTTTAATCTAAAATTCACAATTGCTTTTCACACAACTTTCAGATCAAAATGATATATAGGATGACATTTCATTACGTTTAAGCTTTTAGTTCAGTAAATATTTAAGAGAATAAAGGTACATCGTAACATCACGATAATTTGAAACCAAATATTTTTTCACGGGTATTGGGTTCAAGATTTAACCATACACAATAGTATGTATCTGAACAAGTACAACAGAGAAAATAGTTATTATTGATGCATACATAATGTAAAAGTTTATGTTGTCAGAAAAAATCCTGAATTTGACACATGTGCGCATAAAAAAAGTAATGGAGGTTTTATTATCTTTAAATGACTTTGTTTTTTACTATGGTGAACGTCATTATATTCTTTCCTGTTATTTTTCTAAAACTTTTTATTTCATTTATAATACAAAAGCGTTGAAACAATTGCCAGTTATATTCTATTCCATATGCAATAAGGACCTCTCTTTTCATATAGTTTATCTACGAGTAATATTTGCACTTTCACCTTTTACCTACGATTATTTTCATTGTATATTTCACTTTACTTTTAAGAAACTCAAACTTCGCGCTTTTGGTTTGGTTAACATCAGAAGTAACTTTGTCTGATAAAACAATACCAGGGATATATCTATTAAACCCGATATCTTTTTAGTGTTTATATGATTAAACTAATGAGTAGTGTGAGTCTTAAGTTAAAATCAATTAAATCAACGTTGAGAGTCTATGTCAAATTTTTGATGCAACGGAAATTATTGGTTTTTTTTTAAACATTCAATCAAATTAAACTTTTAAATTCTAAAGTTATGAATGCCATTAAGTCAGATTCTACTATTTACTGTCTTAAATAATTTTCAACGTTAATTTATTTCACTTTCATAACAATAACCTAACAATGACAGAGTAAACTAAACTAGACATGTTAGATATAAACGGGAAAACAAAGTTTTAAGCGAAAACACCAACATGCCAAAAAAAAAAGATCTAATTGGTAACTGTAATAACTGACTTTATATATGATTGCCTATATATTTATTTCAACCGTATCCGTGTGGACGCAATCGTGAGTTGCTTCACCGTTATGTTCTTACATGAGCCACACGATGTATGCCAATATGTAGCAGGATCTGCACACCCCCTACAGAGCATTTGAAGTCGTCCCTGTGTTGTAAGAGTTCATGTTGGTGAGCCTTATTTTTATGTGTTATAAAAAAAGAAGATGTGGTATGATTTCCAATGAGACAACTGTCCATAATAGACCAACATGACACCGCTATAGGTCACCTCCAGCAATGAGCACAGTTCATACCGCATAGTCAGCTATAAAAGGCCGCGATAAAACAATGTAAAACAATTCAAACGAGAAAACAAACGGCCTTATTTTAAATTAAAAAAATGAGCGAAAAACAAATATGTTTCACAAAAATAAACGACAACCACTGAATTACAGGCTCCTGACTAGAAACAGGCACATACATATATAATGTGTCGGGGTTAAACATGTTAGCGGGATCCCAACCTTCCCCCTAACCTTAGACAGTGGTATAACAGTACAACATAAGAACGAACTATAAAAATCAGTTGAAAAAGGCTTAACTCATCAGATGGACAAAAATACAATTGAACGTGGCCGGGTACTTGTACATCCCGACAACAAAAAGACATTAGGAACAGATCTGAGAGTACTCGCAGTTATCTGACAGCTAGTTCAAAGCCACTAACAACTAATAAAATCATGCATCTAAGACTAAACTATCAATCCATACACATCCAACATCCAATGGATAGTGTAAAGACGTCATAAACAGTCTGAGAAAAGACATGACCTTGTGCAATGCCAGTTACAAGTATCGACAGATTGTAGATAGCATGAATGTGTATATGTATATAACATACTAGTAATTTTAAGTTTGCTTTTAATTTACTGATAACAAAATCAATATTTATACCAATAAAAACAATATTCAATGATCTTATTACAGTGTTGAATTGGTAACCTTTTAGAATAAGTTTTTTAAAAGGAGCGATAAGTTTACAAGGATCATTTCTAAATTTACGGGCACGGTTTACAACATTTCCGTAAAAATGAGGATGTGTTATCCCGTTTGAAATAAGTTTTCTACAGGTACAACCAAACTTCAAAACTAAATCTTTATATCTATGTAAAAATTTAGTAAAGGTTTTAAGTAATTTATGGTAACGATATCCCTGGTTTAATAATTTACCAGTAATACATAATACCTTCGTTAAAATCAAAAACGTCACACAAGACCCGGACGTAGCAAACAAGCTGTGAAATATAAACACCGTAAAATGGTTCTTAAGGAACATCGCCATCTAAATGCGGAAAATTAAAATAGGGAACCAAAACTCGTCCCTTTTGTCGTAAATTTTAGTGTATTTTACTCAAATTTGTTTTCTCTCATTTATTTATGACATTTGAACATCGGTAAACTACTGTTGGCTTAATTTACGTACCGTTATTTGTCTTTTTGTTTTTTTGCAATTACATTGTCAGTATGTTTCGACTTATGAGTTTGAATGTACCGTTGGTTTCTTTTATCTCTCTTTCGTCTAATGGTGGTTTGTCGAATAGTTGTATCATTTGCCATCATACAACATCTTATTTTCGTGTTTGATCAATTTTCCATAAAGAAACCAAGTGAGTTAGCCACAGGGGTAATAATTTCTAGATTAACCTTCGTGAGCCACACAAACGAAGAGATTTGAAATACAAACTTCAACATCACTTAATGTAAAATAGTATTTCCCTTCGTTTCTCTATGGAATTAAAGTTTAAGATGCTGTTAAGTTGTATTCCCGTTGTTTTTATTTTCGAACCTGTCCTCGTCTCCATGGTTGTTGCTCCTTTTTTTCTGACAAAGTTTAAACAGCGTATCATTGTTTATAGTATTAAAATATATAAACAATTTTCGTCAAATTGAATTGTTTGCAATCGATCGGGTCTGATCTTTTACTCTTAATCTGACTTTTTTAAATAGAGTGAAGATATTCGGTTTGAAAGAACACTATCAATATCAAACCTAACACTCAGCATTCTTTTTTTTCTAACTTTGGTTAGTCTTACATGAAACATGTTTTTTACTCAAAGACGAGAAATATAAATTCACACACGGATGAATTTGTATTTTTTGACTTTCGTGTACGAATACTTAAAACAATTTGTTTAACATGCTTTAATATTTCTAAAACAGGTGTTAAAAAGTCTCAATTCCATCTGTTTATTTAGCTATCTTTTTTGTCGTTTTTTTTTTCTTTCCTGATGTAAACACACTGATGATAATTGATCATTTGTTTTGAGTTGTATTATAATGCAAAATCTCTACGTAATTAAGAATAGCTATCATCATCAGGAAATAACGATGGTTCAAACAAAAATTTGATTTTTTTTTTTTTCAACATGGGACATTTCTCCTGCTAGTAGTACCAAGTTGATTCCAATCCATCCAGAAATACATACATTTATTTCTTGAAAGGAACATGGTTTTATGTCAGTTCTTGTCCATTCGTTTTTGATGCGTTTTGTTATTTGATTTTGCCATGTGATTATGGACTTTCCGTAATGATTTCCCTCTAAGTTCAGTATTTTTTTGATTTTCCTTTTTTTTTATATGTAAGGTTTAGAGAACAGTCGCAAGTTACGAATGCTGATGTCCATCCATTGTGGATACAGCCAAATAACAAGATGCGTACTAAGATACATTTAGTCTTAATAAGCTTGTATTATTGCAATTTGTGTAATGGTGTTCCATATTTAGTGAAATCGTTCTAAGTTCTAATTTGAATATACTTTAACATTATCGTTTTATTCTTATTTTTTTTGTAAATAGAATAGATATCAAACTACCTACTTCGAGTGATTACTTAGCATTTATTATGAAACACAAAGTCCATAATGTAAAAAAATGTTGTTAATGACAAAATGATTTATACATACGTATCTTAGTTTTTACATTCAAATAAGACTAGATACTAAAATTGATTGATAATATAAAAAAGAAGATGTGGTATGAATGCCAATGAGACAACTATCCACAAAAGACCAAAATGACACAGACATTAACAACTATAGGTCACCGTACGACCTTCAACAATGAGCAAAGCCCATACCGCACAGTCAGCTATAAAAGGCCCCGATAAGACAATGTAAAACAATTCAAAACATACATTCATCATAAAACACAAAATAGATTTTGTACATATAATTGTTTATATTTGTGATACGATTTAGTGTTTATTCATTTGACGTGTATTGTTACAACTGTATTGTAGTTAATGCTCCAACCATCTAGAAGACAGAGGAAGAAGAATGTCGTACAAAAGCCGTCTTTTGAAAAGTTTTTTCGTAGAAGAATCGCTGGTATTATAACAGTAAACAATAATTGATAAACGAAATGTATAAAGTGTAATTACAGATTGGCAAGATACGATGGTGTCACATGGTTGTCATGTTTACTTTGTTGATAATGTTTTCAACATCGTAATAATGCTGAACATGGCCAGATCTCTCTATGGAAATAATTTATTACTGTCATTTGATTGTTGTTCATCAATACGCTCAGTGACTAAGACTCGGTGTTTTATTCTTATTATTACCAGGTAGAAACTCTTTATCAAAATCACGGACCTGATCCATCAGAATACTAAGATTGAGATCCTCACTTCGACTCTCTGGCGTCGGAGGAAAAAAATCAATCGATACCATAGATACTTCATCACTCGTTGGATTTTTTGGACCATTAACAGTGGTTAGGCCATTATTTGGAGTATCCACAATAGGCCCAGGTTGAGGTTTTGGCTTATCTAAATGAAATAAAAGATAACATGTATAAAGCATAAGCTTAAATAATCGTCGTTATTAAGACCTCCAGAAAAGTATGAACTTTTGCTCAGGGCTGAAAGTCCAATCAAGAATGTAATATTGAGATGATGAAGAGCAATAATAGGGTTTGTCTACTGTTTCTCTTATAGGGAATGTGTTATGAATTTATAAAACATAACCCTTTCTTTGTTCATTTCACACGCCATAACAATATACACCACTTGACCAAGCTGTGTCATAGCTTCTTTCTGAAAACCGTTATAAAACACTTGTGGAAAATCATAACCAAGCAGTGGATGCCAAAAAGTATCCATGCATTTACTAATGAACCGTTCACCAAAGCCTTTAAAATTTTAATGTTTAAGCATTGACAAAATCATTGTGGCTCGAATATTTCTTAACATTGCGTCGTAGCCTTCAACATGTAATCATCAAAATATATAAAAATTAGAAACATGCCTCTCACACACACACACACACACACACACACACACACTATTGCATCTATATATACTAATACTACAACAACAAATGACATCACTTCTATCTCGGATATAGCAACACATGTTTTTTCCCCTTCAAATCTGTAAAGAATATAACAACTTATATTTTGCCTTTTTTTCTAGGACAAATACAAAAACTTTTTTACCTCTTTCTCTACGAAGAAATAGAACTAACATATTATATTACCTCTTTCTGAATGAAGAATACAACAACAAATGGTTCTACCCTTTTCTCAATAAAGAATACAACAACAAATGGTTCTACCCTTTTCTCAATAAAGAATACAACAACAAATGGTTCTACCCTTTTCTCAATAAGGAATACAACAACAAATGGTTCTACCCTTTTCTCAATAAAGAATACAACAACAAACGGTTCTACCCTTTTCTCAATAAAGAATACAACAACAAATGGTTCTACCCTTTTCTCAATAAAGAATACAACAACCGATCGTCTTATCTCTATCTGAACAAAACCAGGTTCAACCCACAATTTTTTTTCTTAAAATGACCTGTACCAAGGCAAGAAAAATCTTATAGTTCGTTTCTGTGTGTGATACATTTTAATATGTTTCTGTTGTGTCGTTGTTTTCCTCTCATATTTGATGCGTTTCCCTCAGTTTTAGTTTGTAACTGGGAATTTTTTTCTCTCTATCGATTTATGAGTTTCGAACAGTGGTATACTACTGTTGCCTTTATCTAAGAAGAAAACAAGATTAAATGGTCTTATCTCTATCTCGATAAAGATTACAACAACCAATGATCGTACCGCTTTCTCTATAAAGAATACAACAACCAATGATCGTACCGCTTTCTCTATAAAGAATACAACAACCAATGATCGTACCGCTTTCTCTATAAAGAATACAACAACCAATGATCGTACCGCTTTCTCTATAAAGAATACAACAAACAAATAAATTTATCTCTATTGCTATAAAGAATATAACAATAAATAGTCCTACCTCTTTATCTATAAAAAGTACAACATCAAATGTTATTAACTCTATTCTGTGCAGAACACAATAACTTTATGTCTTACCTCTACCTTTGTGAAGAAGATAACAACCAACAATTATTACTACTACAAGCAAAAAAGCAACAAAACCAAGAACGCTCGGTAAAACATGGTTGATTGTTTGGTCAGTTTCCGCCGCCGTTTTCTGTGGTTGTGAAGTTGTTTCTGTTGATGACTGTAGCTCAGTAGTCAGCACGACAGCTTCACCTAAATATAACATGATTATATTTAGAACAAATGTGGATAAATAAAATCATTTCTGCTTCAAATATGCAGTTTTTCATATTTAAAAATAAGTTTATGAAAACATTTTAACTTGACATTTTTTATTTAGCAAAATTGTCAAATAGTATAACTAAAATTATGTTAAGTTAACAGTAGGTATATGTGGCTATCAGTTTTATGTCCATTTTGGTCATCAAGCTCTTCGCTGTTTCGTATATTGTACATCCCTGACTTTCAAATATTTAACTTTTTGATGTTCCCCAATGAAGATTAATCCAGAAAAGCATCTCGGAAGCATGTAAGTAAACAGTTTTGTTATTACTTTTTAATGCATTATTGTATTAATAAATCATAAATTGTTATTTGGATGGAGAGTTGTCCCATTGGCACTCCCACCACATCTTCCTACATCTATAACTAATGTAGACACTCAGATCAAGCTATCCCCCATTCTCCCTTTTTCGTTCTAGCATTTTCAGTACACGCCATAGTTTCATAGTCTGATGTAAGACAAAAGTTAACTTTAAACACTCATAAAAGGTTAATGTGATTGAATAAAATGAAATAAGTAGATGTTAGGTTAATAGATACTTCTAGGTACGACTATGACGGCTGTCATTGTTTTAACACATTGTGCACATCCTCCTCCTTTATTACATCTACAATCATTCAGCGAGTCCCATTTATCGTCATAGGCCTGAACCTTGAATTAAACAAAATGTTTAGTATATGTTATTGTCAGTTCTGGTATCTATCAAGAGTTTTCAGTCAAAATAAATTAACATAATTGTACTTCTCTATTGCAAACGTAAAAAGTGTATGAAATCAAATGTCCTTTAAATTCATTATATAATTTTGCATGATATTTTAGATGGCTGTTTCTTTCATATTTATTATGTTTCGTCATTTAATTTGTTTTTTTTTACATAGGTTCCTACCATTCGTCAGTATGAAGTGTTTAAAAGGATTACAGCTGTTAAGTGACTAAAACATTTCAGAATTGTTATCAGATTTGGTAAAACCACGTTGAAAAGAAATTCTTAAAGGTTGAGGTAATAAAATTTTTAAAATACAGAATCAACTATTGTCTTTGAATATATGGTTTCGTTTTGTCTAGTAAACTATAAATGTAGTTATAAAGTTTGTAACTATGATCTTTTAATGTCCTTTTAATGATTCTGATTGAGTAAACACTTTACTTACAAATACTCTGTATCTTCCTTGTTTTACATTTAAGAATGTGTAATCTGCCTGAAAGAAGGATAGAATGGTCATCAATCTAAATGCTGCAGTATACAACAAACTTATTTGATGTCAAGTTAATTTCTACCTATCGCAATGTTGCGTCAACTTAGTACTAAATTTCGAGTGTCGATGGTAAGCCGTAGTTAGATAAAACGCCTCTTTGTTATCTTAAACTTTAATTCTGGTATTTATAATAAGATAATCTAATATCGTTTACCAGACAGACTTATAATCCTGGTACCTTTGATAACTATTTACACCACTATATAGGGTATCACCAGCCCAGTAGTCAACACTTCGGTGTTGACATGAATATCAATAATGTGGTCATTTTTATAAATTTCCTGTGTACAAAATTTTGAATTTTTCGAAAAACTAAGGATTTTCTTATCCCAGGCATATATTACCTTAGCCGTATTTGGCACAATTTTTGGGGAATTTTGGTTCTTCAATGCTCTTTAACTTTTTTACTTGTTTGGCTTTATAAATATTTTGATATGAGCGTTACTGATAAGTCTTATGTAGACGAAACGCGCGTCTGGCGTACTAAATTATAATCCTGGTACCTTTGATAACTATTAAGACACTAACTGTCTTAGTGATAACAAATCTAGCTATCTATCTAATTTCCGAACAAATCATTGTTCCCAACAACTTGTTATACATCTTTCATCCGAGTTTTACCCGGTCTCCGGATACTCATCATATATCCATTAAATCTCCATGCATTATATATGTTATGTAATGTCTTATAACTGTAGATTCTACTGATAAGTTACTATTATCAGGCTGTCTGACTATAATTATTGTAAAATATCACCTGCAAGTCACAATATGAAGGCTTTGTCGAGTGAGCGTGTTATCATTGTGTCATACATCCGTAAATTCTTTCGACCTGTTGATATTAATTGGTTAAAAAAATTCTTATAGATGTAATCTTAACTTTCCTTGGTTTGCTTAAAATAACGAGATCAAAAAGCCTTCATATTGTGTCGAGCATCTGGTATTTAACAATATCTATATGCCGATAACCTGATAATCGATTTATTGGGCCGAATTTGCGTCTTTCGAAAGTGTTTCTTTTTTTGTTTTACCAGCAAACCGGAAGATGACTTGATAAGTTCGGGTGAAAGTTATCAACGTCAGTTCAAACATTATTACGTCGCTGATATGTCCAGATCAAAGTTTTTAAAACCGGGTCAACGTATTTGACGTCACAAAGCCGAGATATGTAATTTTATGAAGGGCTGAGCAGGGTAATAAAGACAATGGGACGAACAATAAGGAAAGGTAACCTTCAAAATGCTCAATTTGTTCATTCCAGATAGACGAGTAGTCTAGAGCTGTGGACACTATACATGCGGTGTTTTGTCGGTATCTAAATAACATGAGTTCAAATCACTGACAGGGAAAAACACAAAATTAATGTGCTTTCGCAATTTTTTAGAGATATATATATCCGATACCGAAACCAGTGAGGACTCGACTACTCGATATCTATTCAATAAAGAATCCAGTACGAACGACAGACACATTTTGGAGTGATCATCTTCATCTATAGACATTTACGACGAAGTTAATTGTTAATTTAATTCTGATGGAATATTTTGCTGAACGAAATTTGAAAACCAAATTAGAAAATCAACAT
The DNA here is from genome assembly GCF_036588685.1 of Mytilus trossulus. Taxonomy (NCBI): domain Eukaryota; kingdom Metazoa; phylum Mollusca; class Bivalvia; order Mytilida; family Mytilidae; genus Mytilus; species Mytilus trossulus. The sequence continues at coordinate 104,956,015 of NC_086373.1, read as the reverse complement.
AAACTGCTCAACATATACTTTTAATGTAAAACAACGCATGATAACCGTGACTGTTTAGGTGTAATACCTCCAAATCATGGTACGTCACATCCGGTTGTATACGAAAATAGGTCGAAAAAACTATTGCCTTCAATGTGATAGTTGTTTGCAATTGAACCTACATTTTATTGCAGTAAAACCTTTCTGTTTCATAAACATATGTCTTGTGTATTTCGAATCACTATTCATTTTAAGCTCACCTGGCCCATAGGGCCAAGTGAGCTTTTCTCATCACTTTGCGTCCGTCATCCGTAAACTTTTACAAAAATCTTCTCCTCTGAAACTACTGGGCCAAATTTAACCAAAGTTGGCCACAATCATCATTGGGGTATCTGGTTTAAAAATTGTGTCCGGTGACCCACCAAAATAATCAAGATTGCCGCCATGGCTAAAAATAGAACAATGGGGCAAAATGTAGATTTTGGCTTTTAACTCTGAAACCAAAGGATTTAGAGCAAACCTGACGGAGATAAAATTGTTTATTAATTGAAGATCTATCTACCATGAAATTTTCAAATGAATCAGACAATGTGTTGTTGGGTTGCAACCCCTGATTTGGTACTTTTAAGGAAACTTTGTCTGTTTTCGGTTATTATCTTGATAATTATTATAGAAAGAGATAAACTTTAAACAGCAATTATGTTCAGTAAAGTAAGATCTACAATAAAGTTAACATGATCAAAATGACCAGTTGACCCCCTAAGGAGTAATTGCCCGTAATAGTCTTTTTTTTACCAATTTTTCATAATTTTTTTTTTTATCTTTTACAAAAATCTTCTCCTCCAAAACTACTGTACCAAATCTAACGAAACTTAGCCAAAATCATAATTAGGGTATCTAGTTTAAAAATTGTGTGCGGTGACCCGTTCTACCAACAAAGATGGCCACCATGGCTAAAAAAAGAACATAGGGGTATAATGTTGATTTTGGCTTATAACTCTGAAACCAAAGCATTTAAAGCAAATCTTACAAGTGGTAAACTTGTTAATCTAGTAAATATATATCTGCCCTGGAATTTTTAGAGGAATTGGACAACTGGTTGTTAGGTTCCTGCTTCCAAATTGGTAATTTTTAAAGAAATTTAGCCGTTTTGGTTATTATCTTGAGTACTATTATAGATAGAGATAAATGGTAAACAGCAATAATGTTCAGCAAATTAAGATCTACAAATAAGTCACATTATCAAAATGGTCAGTTGACCCCTTAAGGAGTTATTGCCCTTTATAGTAATTTTTTAACATTTTTCATTAATTTGGTAAATTTTGGTAAGTTTTTACAAAGTTTTTTCCTCTGTAACTAAAGGACCAAGTTTATTACAGATAGAGAAAATTGTAAGTAACAAAATTATCAGTAAAGTATGATCTACAAACACATCACCATCACCAAAACACAATTTTGTGATGAATCCATCTGTTTCCTTTGTTTAATATGCACATTAACCAAGGTGAACGACATAGGCTCTTAAGAACCTCTAGTTTTATTTAAGAGTTTCTATAGAATATTTTGTAAACTTGAGGTAACATAGTTCCTAAATATTGTACAATGGTTAGATAAGGGGATAAATTTGATTAATTAACTCCCAGTGATGGCTATTTTCTTGTATGCAATGAAATGTTATGTGAAATTTTTGTCTATAGTACTGGACTGGATAGAACTTTACTAATGCTTAGTTTTTCTTTATTTGAAACAAAGATAACTTCTGCACATGTTTTTGAAAAGTGCAAATTTAACAATGACTAATAGGGGGAAATCAATGGTGGTATTACACCTTAAATAATCTGCAATCATACTTATACTTGGTTATGATTTCCCGGACCATCTTTCATTTTGAAAAACATGTACTTACTTTTGAAATATTTAATTCTTCAATCTTATTTCGATGTTCTTCGCTTGTATCTTCTCCCGATATTATCATTTCTAATGTGACCATATATTCAGAAAATGAATATTTATCTAGTGCATGGAGAAACCATATTCTTATGTATCTGTTGTTTACATCGTTATGGTAGGAAATGGTCGTAATCCAATCAGCAGAATCATCTTTCAAAGCTGTTATTTATAAAGTAAAAGGCAAAGAGTTTATATTCACAATAGAAATAAAATAAAATAAGGAATTTGAATTTAAAAATTATCCTTCAAATAAAGGTTTCGTAATTTCTGATTTAGTTATTTCTCTTCGATATAACAACATAAATATTTTTACTGGATCGTCACATAAGAAGTGACATATATTTTAATATGCGCTAGGAAATATTAATAAAGAAATAGTTCATCGCTTCACTCTTTTAAATAGCAACTTGAGCACTAATATTCTGGTCAGCATATATTTTGTTTTTTTAATTGAAGTGATTTACATACAATATAAATATATCTAGACTACAAATTTCTTGCCGATATTTGATAAGGTTTATTTTCATCTAATAACTACAGATTAAATATATAAACTGCAGTTAATTTTTTTTAGTAAAATATATTTAAACTCTTTTGAGGTATATTTGATGTACTGATGGTACAGGTACTTTTTATTTGGATCTGTCTGTGTAGAGAACACATGCAATCACAAAAAGACACAAAATACAAACCCAAACCATATTTGCCAGTTTTTCCATATCTTGTTTGATTTCCACCTGATTCATCTTCGGGCGGCTTAGGAAGACTCCATGCTGTAAAAAGGTAGGTTTTCTCTCCATGCATAGGCCAGAGTTTTACAACTAATTTCAGATTATTCTGCAAGACGTATTTACAATTAAAGTTTAACTTCAGTCAGGATATTTAATTTTCAGTGATGCAGTATAAATATCAAAAGCATTTAGTTACTTATGTTGATTTTGTGGAAAGTATTATACTACGTTTGATTTACTGACAAATATCTTTTATTGAAGAAATAAAAACAAGAAATGTATATTGAAACACGTTGCATTACACTTGTGTTGACTACAGGAAATGCGGTGTGCAAAGCATCAAATCTGTAAATCTTGAACTACTGAATCTGTGGTATGCATTTTTCATATTTGTTAATACGGTACTACAATGGCATAGCGTCACATTTTAAAATATGAGACTACACAGGTTGTTGTTGTTGGTATTGGTATTTGTTAATCTGGTACTTCATGGGTTGTGGCATGCATTGCTTAACAGTTTATGTTATATGACTACAGGAACTGCGTAGGGATTAGTTCACATTTTATAATAAAGGACTACACTTTCATCGATATTACAGCAATACGGTATTCATAATAATAAAACACAACAAAATAGTTTTCATGAAATAAATTTGTCACAAAATATTACAGATTAATCAAAAGAGTACAACATAATCAATACGAATGCAGTAAAGTAATCATTTAAATAATACCCAATAGGACCACTTACCTCCCTATGGTTGTGATCTAGACTGGCATTAGAAAGGATAATTATGACACATTTCTTCACATTTCCCTTTTCTTGATAATTAAATTGAAATCCTTCAACATCCTTAATAGAAGCTGGAAATGTTTATAGTAAACAATTTATTTAATTCTTATTATAATACCTTACATATATTGCAAACAATTTTATTGGGCAATACGTTATCACGTGACATGGAATAATTCATTTAATTTTAATTCAATTGCAAGGAAAGACGAATAACCCTAAAAATTTACACCAGCGTTGAATAACCCTATAATTCACTGGATAATAACCTTATTTTTTATTTCTTGATGTTTTAACTATGAAAATGACGTCACAGACGTAAAATAAATAAGATGGCAACGTTCAAGTAACAGGAAGCCCATTGATAGAGAGAGGAGGAAATAAGGCTTTGAACGTGAATCTTGTTCCGATGATACATCTAATAAACGGTCCTTTTCAGAGACATTAATAGCTTACAAAAAGAATCTATCTTTGTTGTACATACGAGAATCCTAAGACACAAATGACGTATTTATCAACGTCAACTTGTGTTTGTTACTGACTTAAGTAAGGTGAAGTTCTTTTACAATGAATAAAACTGCCCTTCCACTGTTAGTTCGGTATAATAAAACAATTGTGGCCCATCGAGTCGGTGATTGTCCAAAATTGTCAACCCGAGTAAGAGTTATTCCTCTCGGGCTTAAGCCATAATGGAATAACACTGACTCGGGTTGACAATTTTGGATAATCAACTCCTCAGCGGGTCATAATTGTATAATGATACTATCTGAATGATTTTATAATTTGGAAAATTTGTTGTTTATAAGACCGCTATAGATCTACTAGCTATCTGTATTGGTAGAAGGCTTAAAAATATTAAATTGTTATTACCACGTCAAAACCGAATTTTGTTTACATGTAATCCAATGTGCTTATAGACCATCAAAGTACATCAAACATCAAGGAAATTTTAATCCTGGTACCTTTGATAACTATTTACACCACTGGGCCGATGCCACTACTGGTGGACGTTTCTTCCCCGACGGTATCACCAGCCAGTAGTCAACACTTCGGTGTTGACATGAATATCAATAATGTGGTCATTTTTATAAATTTCCTGTATACAAAACTTTAAACTTTTTGAAAAACTAAGGATTTTCTTATCCCAGTCATAGATTACCTTAGCCGTATTTGGCACAACTTTTTGGAATTTGGATCCTCAATACTCCTCAACTTTGTACTTGTTTGGGTTTATAAATATTTTTGATTTGAGCGTCACTGATGAGTCTTATGTAGACGAAACGCGCGTCTGACGTACTTAATTATAATCCTGGTACCTTTGATAACTATTTACACCACTGGGTCGATGCCACTGCTGGTGGACGTTTCGACCCCGAGGGTATCACCAGCCCAGTAGTCAACACTTCGGTGTTGACATGAATATCATTAATGTGGTCATTTTTATAAATTTCCTGTGTACAAAACTTTAAACTTTTTGAAAACTAAGATATTTTTTTTTATCCCAGGCATAGATTACCTTAGCCGTATTTGGCACAACTTTTTGGAATTTGGATCCTCAATGCTCTTCAACTTTGTACTTGTTTGGGTTTATAATATTTTTGATTTGAACGTCACTGATGAGTCTTATGTACCCGAAACGCGCGTCTGGCGTTCTAAATTATAAATCTGGTACCTTTAATAACTAATTTCATACAATAATTCATCAATTTATATTAAATTACCTGATCGAGGCGGCTTAATCTCTACAAAAAATCCAGGATACAGTTTATTTCTAAACTCTGACTGTATGGGTTTCAACATCAAATCATTTGGTTTTTCAGACCAGTTTAACTGCTCATACAGATCTTCATACTGTCCAGAAAGAAAGGAGTCACTACAATCTAAAAAAAACCTCATGAATACCATAATTTACTTTTGGAATGATTATCATGTGATATGATTATGTTTATAACTTTAAAACTAACGGAGATAGCAAATTGAAAAAAAAAGTATCTTTAAAGACCATCAAACCACATCATAAGATATAATGAATTAAAATGCCAGAAGTACACGGATATCCCAAATTTTGAAATTTGTCAAGGTTCCTGATAAAATGTGTAACGTCAGGGTGCGTGACATCCACTAATATCGAAGACTTATCAGTGGTGTTCCAACCAAAACCGGTGGAGGATCATTACAACCTTATATTCATATTTTTTTTTTAAATACAGCTAAGGTAATCAATGTCTGTGGGAAGAAAATACAGTAACCAGTAACTTAACATAGTATAAACAGTAAATTTGCAAGAAGAAAAAAACACTCAATGATTTTTCAAGTTCATTTTTCAAAACAAAAGTGTAAACAACAAGGATGGTGATACCCTCAATGATTAAATGTCTTCCAGCAGTAGCATTGATTCAAAACTTGAGTGGTGACAACTTGACTTGTGATACTCTGGAGGATTAAATGTCCACCAGAAGTAGCATTTGATTCATTAAAAAGTGTGAACAGCTAATATATAAAAAAAGATGTGGTATGATTGACAATGAGACAAGTGATCACAAGAGACCAAAATTAAGCTGGTGAAAATTAAGCTGGTCATACCGGTATACCCTCGAGGATTTAAAGTCCAGTAGCATTAATCCACTGATAGTAAATAATCGTTAAAGAAACCAAAATTATAACGCATAAACACTGCATTCAGTTCAATAAAATCAAATACTGCATTTGGAATGCCTCACACATTCCAAATAAAGAAATTGTATGAAACTTTTAATGAAATTAAATTAAGTTATATAAGAGCAAACATAATGTTTATTATAATATAAAGGAGTAGGTCCAGTAAGATCCCTTTTTGGCCCAAAATTATAGCAGTTTTACAAAATTGTTAAAATGTAAACTATTAGTTATTAATGGGAAAGAATAATGGTTCTGCTACATAAATATGTGCTGTTTTTGACAATACAATGCACATATATCGGGTACTAGCATCATAAAGTCATGCTAAATTACTGAAATTTCACAATTTTAGCATTTTAGTTAAATTTAAGACGGTTTCCGTCTGAAATGAAAATCGCCGCATTAGTTAAATTTAAGACGGTTTCCGTCTGAAATGAAAATCGCCACACAAGTTCATTCATAATATTGAAATGTATATTATATTTGGTGATAATACATAACATATATAAAGATTGAGGATGCGGATACAGCCACTTTCATTTTTGACAAAAACCATCTTAAAAGTTACATTTTTGGCAGAGTTGATAGATTTTTTATATTTAAGCTTGAATCGGATCGTTTTTAATGACTAAATTAGTTAAAATCTTGTACATTAACTAATTGAAACGACTTAAATAGACCCTTAAGTGTTTAAAAGTATCCAAAATCTTTCGTCAGATGAACCTACATTTGAGGCCACAATCGGCCCGTACCGGACCTACTCCTTTCACAACAAATGAAAAAGACAGAATATCGACTGTGCGAGGGATGTATAGATAAAGGGTAAACTATTTGAACAATAAAAACCCACTTTGACCAAATTAATGCACAGCTGTCATCTATCGTAAGGGTTAAGATAAAAACGAAACTTCAAATTACTCTCTTGTTATAAAGTTGGGTATAAAATGCTTCTGTTATAAAAGCTGAACAAGATTGCACTGCAATAAAACAATAAATAAGTATGACAATATAAAATCGAGGATTTCTATAAACAAACATGTGTAGATTTAGAAAAAAATCAATTGATTTTCCATTCTACTAAAAAAATAAAATTTAATTATTTGAATCACAGTTTATTTAAAAGATTAAAACACTGAAATCTTTCTTTGGTAAAATTATCAAATTTTGTCATTTCTTTCGTATCCAACTTATCTCATTAAATATGATGGTGGGTATTATCAGAAGTCTATAACTGGTGCCTTATAAGCTTTTAAAAATTCGTATCGGTGAAAGGATACTTATAAAACAAAATGTTTAGCTCGTTACAATATTTTATACATTCAGAAAGCATTTGGTTTGTCTAAATCGCATTTCCAATATTTCAATAATAGTTTACCAATAGTTATCAAAGGTACCAGGATTATGATTTAGTACGCTAGACGCGCCTTTCGTCCACCAAACGAAAAGACAACAAGTTAACTTGTTTTTTAGCCATCCAACCACTACTTCATTCCTTTCTTATAGAGAACACACACATATCATTCACATTTCATATCTAAATTAACTGTTAACAGAATGTTTGAAATACTAAGGCTTTTCTACCTCAGGAATAGATTACCGTAGCTGTATCTCGCAAAACTTTTAGTAATATTTGGATATCAATGCACTTCAACTTCGTACTTTAATTTGCCTTTTTAACCTTTTTTTTATTCGAGTGTCACTGATGAGTCTTTTGTAGACGAAACGCCCGGCTGGCATTAATATAAAATTTCAATCCTGGTATCTATATGAGTTTATTTCCTATATGCTTAATGACCCCCTAATATTATCTTAAAGGTAAAGTTGGACTTTGCATGGAAATAAAATGGTATGCTTCTATTAGAAGTTTAAACCATCATTTTAAAGCATCTAATGTGCGATTCTGAATTTTTCTTCATCAGGAACTCTATAAAGAAAGCCTTGAATGTATAACTACATTAAAGCGTTAGGAGCTATATTCCCTTATGGACCTTACAGGGATATCAAAATTCAAAAGATGTCCTATGCAATATCAAAGACATGAAAATCTGTGCATCTTATTTTAATAATTCTTTCGCATTTTACAGTAAAGAATTTCCTATCGTGAACTTCAGATGTGTTGTGACAGTACAGCTATACCGAGTACGCCGACAAAAAAAACTTCCAGAATGTCAACCACTACCTGCGCTAACCTTTCTATCAAACAGGTAGAATACTCGTACTTACTTTCTCCTGCATATATGGAAGCAGTACAATTTACAGCATAATCCTACAAAATAACATGGATTTAAACCAGGTTTATAAGAGCATATTATTTAAAAACAATGCCGAATATGAGAAAAAGATGTTTTATGAACAATAATAACAGTATAAATGTACATAGAATATGAGTACGATAAAAAATTGTTTTATTTTATCATTCTTGTGCCTGAAGTAATCAGAAAACGTATTGTCTACATTATTTTTATGTCTTATATGAAAACCGTTAAACCAACTACCGAAAACTGCCCGAGTTGCGCAATATTCAAAAACGCGTTCTAGATCGGGCTTCATTAAAAAGCTTTTGAAAATATTTTCTATTTTACACAAATTTGAATACTCACAGGATTATCTTGTTCCGACTTGCATGGTAGGCAGTTTTGGTTGTGTATACACAGAACAGAGACTATGAACACAAACAAATAGGTCTGCATATCTTTCAAGTAGAATATGTGCCAGCTCATTGCAGTGCATAGTTTTACTTAATAGTTCTCCTAATCCTTGATAATCATGATGATCTCACTGTGAAGGTTTCGATAGTCATTTCAATTTAAGGAAAACCGTAAAAATTGTCAAGAATTCGATCCTTGCTGTAAAAGCTGTATAGTTTATAACATAACGATTTATACCGGGTATGATGTAGGTCAACAATGAGAAATTGTATACGACACAGGTACAAAAATTTAAGTTTATGCGTAAATAAGTGTAGCAAACAATTTATTTTCATTGTGTGATGCACCAATGACCGTGTGGTCAGATATCAGAATTTACCATGATTATTTATATATATATTTGACATATACTACTATTTTGAAGAGCGATAATATTAAAATACGCGAGAGAAATGGAATGATCTTGGTTTAATTTTGTTAAATTTGAAAAGTAATTTGTCAACTTTATTGCCATTATTTGTTTTAGTAGAAAATGAAGTATATGATTGCCAATAGGACAACCATAGCACAATTAAAGATGTCTGCAATGACAGGTCACATACATGTATATATATTTTTTTCAAATAAGCAAACATATTTTGTAAAATAATATACCGGTAAATAAATGCAACAGTAGTATACCGCTGTTCAAAATCGTAAATCCATGGACAAAAACCAAAATCGATGTTACAAATTAAAACTGAGGGAAACGCATTAAATATCAGACAAAGTGTGAACAATTAAAAAAATACCAACCAACAGACTGATTAACAATAGCAAATACTAGCGCAAAGAGTTCTAATATATAGGTTATATATAATATTTCTCAGGTAAATGTTAATCACTTCATTTATACACATGGAAAAAAGTATTGCAACACTTTGATTTTTTAAAACTTGAAAAATCAGTCTCTTTTTTTGAATGGAATATGATAAAATATTTGTAAAATAATATTGAAACGTAGTCAATGATAACATTGGCATTAAAACGAACAAAAACATGTATGAAAAAAAAGTTTTATCTAACCAAAATTTTTATAACAAAATGAATTGTTTTTTGTACAAAAAAATGCATTTTACAACTTTTACTGTTACAGTAGTCGAACTTTCAAATGTCAGACATTTCAAAATTAATCTTTAGATGATTGCTTACATCATGGTTACTTGTTATACGCCAAAGAATTAGTACTTTGTATGCAGCCTCCATTCAAACGGATAACCGCATCTTAACGTCCTCTGATTTCTGCCATAAGTCGACTAATTTGTTGCTAAAGTAACAGCAACCATTCTTGACGAAGGGTATTGTTTATTTCATGACGTGTTTGAACTGGGGTGTCCTTTCGTGCATTTTACGCCAAATAGTGTCCCATATATGATTGATATGGTTCAAATTCGGGCTACGATTGGGCAAAGGAAGATAAACCGAATTCCCATTGAAACAATGGATCTTCCTCTACGACGCTAATTTCCAACTTTGGCGAGCTCTGCCCTATATTACGGCATATGTGCATATGTGAGTCTGTTCATAGGCAAAGGTCCCATCAATGGTATTATCGCACGATAACCAGTAGCGATGAGCCGATCTCCATCAGTTCTTGTTTAAAAGCTCCTGCATGGTCATCAATCTCTTTTTAGGATTGTATGGTTTGCAATGGGTTTTCTTTGATTTTCCCTAGCAGATGTTATAAGGGGTCTTCTTGACCTCGGAAGGTCTTTAACATCGTTTCTTGCCTTGTTTTTATTCTCAAAACGACTTATAGTGGAATGGTGATGACCAAAAATACGTGCAATTGTCACAGCGACATACCTGCTTCCCTCATGCTGATTATCTGCCATATTGCTGCAGTTATGAGTTGTGGATGACCAATTACAAGGTGTCAATCACATAAATGTATAAACTTGATTATTTTAAGTGTTGAAAACAATGAGGATAAAAACATCTATTTTAGTGTTTTCGAGTACAGTAGCTGCATGTGCATATAAGAACTGATAGAGTCGATATTTATTGATTAAACTCAGGTAATATTTAAATAATGTTTAACTAGTTTTATTTCAACCAATTTTTTAACAAAAAAATAAAAAAGTGTTTTTTTTAATTTGAATTTCAATTTGGTGTTGCAATACTTTTTTCCATGTGTATATAACGTTAGGTGATTTAATGTAAAGATGCTATGTATATGCCTTCTGAGAAAATCAAAAGTAAATAGCAACACTTTACAATAAAAAGATGTGGCATGGTTGCCAATTAGAGTTCTAATGAAGTGGAAATAAGCAATCACATTGAGAAACGTACATACACTATAGTCAGCTATAAAAGGCCCGACATAAAACAAATGTGAACAATTCAAAGGGGAGAATTCTAAATTTCTTATACATAACATTACAGTATACTAAAAACAAATTTAAAAGATATACTCCAATGACAAACATTGAATTTCAGAATCCTGTCAATTTTAGACAGGTACATACAATACGTTAATGAGCGTTCATTCATCCTGAACCTTGGACAGTGGTGCAACATTACATGGACAATAACTGTTTAGTGTCTTTTAATATCAGCTGTATTTGTACAAGGCTAGGAAACAAGGTGTATGCGAGCTTCAAGCGAGCTATTACACCTGTTTCGAGCCGAGAACAAATACAGCTGATATTTAAAGACACTAAACAGTTATTGTCTTTATCTTGCAATTAATTCTGTATATTATTTGTGTTTTGAAAGACTCAAAAACACATGGTTTGAGTTTATTTTTGATTTGAAAACCCTTGAGGCCCGTGTAGCAATACGATACAGTAATCACGCATTCAGCTGAAGGCGGGTTCGCCAAAAAAAAGAGTCTCGAATGGTCAACAATAATACATCGCTTAAGGTGAATAATTATCTATTTTAACACAACAACTAATTTCAACAGTAAAAACAAATAACAAAAACAATTTGAAACAGGTGTGTACGAGTTGTTCTACGCTTCAGACTCGACATCTACTAAACATGCATTCTGAAATTGACATGTTTTTTTGTTTGTTTCACAATCATACACATTCAAGTTCTGTAATCAATAGTTGTCATTGTAGAAATAACTGCTGTTCATGTGTGTATGTTATCAGAACATTGGTGTGATTATTATTGATCTAAAGAAATGTTTGAAAACAGAACGTATAAAAGTAATCGTTAATTCGCAATTGATACGTCATTAGAATGCGACTGCAAATTCAATACACCTTCTGAGATTCACGCAGGTTGGTTCATACAATACTCAGTCCGGCAATGGGCAGAGCTTTTAAGCGATATATGTATAGTATACAGATACAGCATAGTGATATATGTAGGGCTGTATCTGTATAGTAGAACACCAAAGTGAGGATAAAACATTAGAACAAACTGTAAAAATAATCTGAAATAAGCTTTCCTATGTTGTGATGTTATGCTATTGTTTCAGACAAAAGGAGAAGGTTTGGATCCATTAAAACGTTTAATCCCGCTGCAAATGTTTGCACCTGTCCTAAGTCAGGAATCTGATGTACAGTAGTTGTCGTTTGCTTATGTAATATATACGTGTTTCTCGTTTCTCGTTTTGTTTATATAGATTAGACCGTTGGTTTTCCTGTTTGAATGGTTTTACACTAGTAATTTTGGGGCCCTTTATAGCTTGTTGTTCGGTGCGGGCCAAGGCTCCGTGTTGAAGACGGTATTTTAACCTATAATGGTTTACTTTTTAAATTGTTATTTGGATGGAGAGTTGTCTCATTGGCACTCACACCACATCTTCCTATATCTATTAACTCGAGCTAGTCTACATATTGACATGCATTTGTCATTTACTAACACAATATTAAAATTGGAAAGCTTAACGGTGGTGTATTTTCACAAATCGGGATATTCTGATTTCGATTTCCCTTTTCTCTGGTTTGCCCGTTCTTTATGTTTGGGCTGCTAAATTAAGAAGCAGGTCGAAAGTCAACATATATGTTGTTTGTGTAAAGTCATTGTTGACTTATTCTATTTTTTCCGTATTATTTCTTCATCATAGTGCAGTGATTTATCATATCTTTCACCCGTGATGATTATTTTGTATTAAATGACATATTTTCCCTATCTTATCGCAATCGACATCTATAATTTTAAAAGAAAGTTTTTTCCGACTTGTTTAACGTCCTTGAATTTGATTTGCACTAATGTGCTAGGTATTTGAGTCTAGATGAAATCTGATATTTCGGTTAGAAAAAAGTGAACTTTTGTATATTTTCACATGATATTCAAACAAAAAAAGCATTCCAAAACAAGCTGAAAAAAATAATAGAAATCTGATCTCATAAATAATGACATATAATAATATATACAACTGACTTTATTACGACGAATATCTGTTATCTGATTTTCTTAGGGAGCGATTATAGATTCTTGTTATGATAATATTTCATATTAAAACAATGTATTTAAAATTAAATTGAGAATGGAAATGGGGAATATGTCAAAGAGACAACAACCCGACCAAATAAAAAAAAACAGCAGAAGGTCACCAACAGGTCTTCAATTTAGCGAGAAATTCCCGCACCCGGAGGCGTCCTACAGCTGGCCCCTAAACAAATATATACTAGTTCAGTGATAATGAACGCCATACTAATTTGTACATAAGAAACTAAAATTAAAATATTACAAGACTAACAAAGGCCAGAGGCTCCTGACTTGGGAAAGGCGCAAAAATGCGGCGGGATTAAACATGTTTTTGAGATCTCAACCCTCCCCTATACCTCTTACCAATGTAGAAAAGTAAACGCATAACAATACGCACATTAAAATTCAGTTTAAGAGAAGTCCGAGTCTGATGTCAGAAGATGTAACCAAAGAAAATAAACAAAATGACAATAATACATAAATAACAACAGACTACTAGCAGTTAACTGACATGCCAGCTCCAGACTTCAATTAAACTGACTGAAAGATGAACATCAGGCACAATCCTTCCCGTTAGTGGTTTAGTATCATACCATCATAACATATATGAGAAGAACATAACCCGTGTCATGCCAACAACTGTTTTTAGAATTAATAAGTTTAGTTCAGAGGCAAAGACCTTATCAGTGACTTAATATTAACGCCAAAATATGCAATCTTTAATGACTTGTCAACAGTATCGTAATTATATCCCTTCTTAATAAGTATATTCAAAAGTTTTGTAAGTTTCTGAGATGAATACTGACACATTTGTGCTTTATAAAGAATATTTCCATAAAAAAATTGGATGTGAAATACCTGAACGTATAAGAAGTCTGCATGTTGAGCTATATTTACGAATGATGTCTTTATACCGATGAAAAAATTTAGTAAAAGTTTTGACTAGTTTGTGATATCGAAACCCTGGTGTAATAATTTTTCAGTAATACATAAATTACTCTCGTAAAATCTAAAACATTGTTACATACACGAGCGAATCGTACAAGTTGAGATATATAAACTCCGTAAGATGGTGACACGGGAACGTCACCATCTAAAAACGGATAATTAACGATAGGAAATGAAAAATCATCCCTTTTATCATAAATTTTAGTATTCAGCTTTCCGTTAGTGATATAGATATCAAGATCAAGGAAAGGGCAGTGGTCATTGTTAGTATCAGCTTTATTTAAAGTAAGTTCAACAGGATAAATTTCATTAATATACATACTGAAGTCGTCATTATTGAGAGCCAAAATATCATCCAAATATCTAAAAGTATTATTAAATTTGTTTATTAGATGTTGTTTCGATGAATCTTTGCTTATTTTTGTCATAAATTGTAACTCATAACAATACAAAAAACAGGTCCGCAATTAGTGGTGCACAGTTAGTTCCCATTAGAATTCCGATAATCTGACGATATACCGAATCCCCAAAGCAAACAAAAATGTTATCTAGTAAAAATTCAAGGGCATATATAGTATCAAAGCATGTCCAATTAATATAGTTTTTTTGTTTATTGCTACTAAAAAATGACCTAAAAGAGTTTGAACATATATATTCACATTCTGATTTTTTGAATGCTCATTTAATTAGGTGTGTGAATATTTCTTAATGAGAATGTGAGGCAATGTGGTATACAGGGTAGAAAAATCAAAACTTTGAACAGATTCAAAATCACCAACATAAGCATGCAATGTATCAAGTACTTCCAACGAGTTCTTGACACTCCAAAAGTAATGTATTCCACTATTTTGGAAGGCCTTATTTGAACAATTTATTATCAGGTTTTTAATTGTACCAAGTGTGCTGGTAAGAAGAAAATGAATGTATGTTTCTCCTTCGTGCAAAGCTCTCTTGACCGGTTTTTAATACGCTTTGGATTTTTAAATATTTTGGGCTCTATCGTCACTGAAGAGACATTGATTGTCGAGATGCGCATCTGGTGCAGAAAAAAAAATGGTACTGTTTATTTTATTAAAGATCTCGGATTTTTAAATATTTTGGGCTCTATCGTCACTGAAGAGACATTGATTGTCGAGATGCGCATCTGGTGCAGAAAAAAAATGGTACTGTTTATTTTATTAAAGATCTCGTTGAATGCTATTTTCAGAATTTTATCTTCAACAGGTAGGAAATATACACAATATATTCGAGTAGAAATTTGCCTAATTGATTACTTGTACTTGAGTTTGCTGAAGTTCATAAAAAACCTTCCTTTTATATAAAAAGACTAGAAAAAGAAAAAGTGTGAAAATCAATTATATGGTTAATTTTACAAATTTCCTCTTAAGGATGTCTTCTTCTGACTTTTCAGTCTCGTCCAGTCTCGTTGAAATCTCGTTGTTGAATTATTTCCAAAACATGTGATACAAGTGGAAAATATCAATAAATTTTAAAAATATTATTAACAAAGATAAAATTGTGTATTTACAATGAATGGTTTTTGAGGAATCCAGTTTTCAAAATTTAACACCAATCAAGTCAGTATTTTTAGCAAAAATTTTGAGAAAATGGGTAAGGGATACAAAAACTGAATCATGTACATCCCATTTCATTTTGGTCTTTTCAAATTTCTCACATATGTATTTTTGCAATCATTTATAACAAAAAAGTTTAAATATTATGCAGTTTGTTCTTAAAACGGAGGAAAATTACAAAAATACCAAATTGGCAGCATGGTAAATTTTACAAAAAAGCATCAAAATATGATACAACTTTCTTAATATATTAACACCTACCTTTTGTTTAAGTAAAATTATTGAGATTGGTCCACTTCATCTTTCTAGAAAGATTGAAAAAAAAATTGTGGAACTGTGATTTTTTTACTATAATAGGCCAAATATAGGTAAACATCGGTGAAAAATGGGAAAATCATCAAAATTGGGCATTTTCAAAGGGCCGTAAGAAAAAAAGAAGTGTATCACCATATGATTTTTTCTTCACCAGTTGTTTTGTTACATTCTTATAAACCCAAAAATCAGGATAAGAAAAAAAATTTAATTCTAGAAATTTTTGGCTCCTCAGAGGTGTACATTCTTAACAAAACTTTTTTCGAAAAACTAAGGATCTTATTATCCCAGGCATAGAATAGCTTAGCCGTATTTGGCACAACCTTTTGGAATTTTGGGTCCTCTATGCTCCTCAACTTTGTACTTGTTTGGCTTTATAACTATTTTGATCTTAGAGTCACTGATGAGTATTGTCTAGACGAAACGCACGTCTAGGGTTCTAAATTATAATCCTGGTACCTTTGACAACTATCATTAGAAAGAACTTGCAAAACCCACAAAAGGCACACGACCTTTTCTTTTTGTTCACCCATTTTGTATGATTTTTATGTATGTATGTAGCTAAATAAAATTATTTAGACATCGTTAAACTATTTGGTTGAGCAATTCGATGTATCAGTGTATCTCAAATATCGAGAGAGGTTTTTACGGGTTTTTTACCCCAGGAATAGATTACCTTAGCTGTATTTGACCAAAAAAATATGTTTTTTTTGGGTCCTCAATGTTCTAAACTTCGTAATTTGTTAGGCATTTTTATTATTTTTATTCGAGTGTCACTGATGAAACAAATGTAGCTGAAACGCGCGTTTATGATAGAGGACATCTGACCTATAATATCCTCTGTTATTATAGAGTATATTTGACCTATAATATGCACTGTTAAAATAGAAAATATGTGACCTATTATTTGTAATGTTATCATAGAGGATATCCGACCTATTCATCTGTACTGCTTAAATAGAGGGTATCTAACCAATAATCTGTAATCATATAATAAAGGATATCTAACCTTTAATGTGTACTGCTATAATAGATGATATCTGACCTATAATCTGTGCTATTATGATAGTGTATATCTTACCAAAATTTTGTACTATTGTGATGAATACAGTAATGATAGAGGGTATCTGTACTGTACTGTTATCATATATACATTTTGTACAGCACTGTTAGAGGATATATGACCTATAATTCGTATTATTTATATAAAAGTATGTAAGATATTTGAGGATGTAATATGTAAATGCGTCACCGATTTGACTCAAATTTTCATATTTTATTTATAACAATGTAAAACAATCATCCAAACTATCAAAAGTGTGAAATAAAGTTTACAGAACATAACGTCAATAATATGTAGTTTCGTTTCGTGTGTATTTTAGTCTAGACTCCATCTAATTAAATATCGAGTTGACCTCAGATGACCATATAAGCGATGTAAACATAAATATACTAATGATTAGATATAAATAGATTAAGCCAACACGTGTATTTGAATCTTTATAGGTCTGTTTAATTTTATTTTATAGATTAAAATATACATGTTTCTCGTCGTTTTTACATGTAGAAGAAAGATTTTTAGTGGATCGAATCCGTCATCAAATAATTTACCTTAGTTTCACTTTCAATGTTGAAATTCCTTTCCTTTAAATAAACAGTACACGTTCAAAGCATGCGTTGTCCATCTCTAGTTAAGGGGTTAAATTGAAGTTCACATGAATACGGATTTAATGAGGTCGACTGTTTCACTTGCAAGTGAAACAGTCATTATCAATATTATTTAACTTAATTTGACAAAATTGAACCATTTTGGCTGCTAAAAGCCAATTATTATTTCACTATTTCACTTTTATTATTGATTGAACAAAAACAAATCATACATGAATTTTTTATGCATCTCGTAGCTAGTGCCCCTTTAAAAGATGAACGTGTTTTTATCATTCATTTAAGTGCAGGTGTACAGGTTTCAAGGTTCTAATTTTTTATTCAGAAAACTAAAATATCATATTACAATAAAATACAATTGTATTTGCACACTTAAAATTCAATTTAACGTGTATTTTTTTTTCTGCTTATCACTTTTAAACCCTGTGTGAGATGTCACATGAAAGTATATCACAATGTAACTGGAATGTGGTCGTTTTATGTAAAGCATCATATTTATGTTTAACTATTAGGTAAACTAATATTAGAGATACTTATAACAGGCTGTAGAATTGTTGCAGCATATATACAAGGGAGATATTGTTGCGTTAAAAAAAAACAACCAGAAAACATATCGATATTTTCAATATGCACCATAAATTACTTTAATAATTTTCATTAAATGACAACAAATAGCAGGCCTTTTTGTTTTTCTACGCCTAAACACTTGGCTGTTCAACGATCATAATGTTCTAAACTTTGTTACAATAGAAAATAAGCGTGGACGACGTGGAAAAAAGACAACACACGTGTATTTAAAACATAAGTACTGATACATGCCTTTATTTGACTTGATAAGACTCTATTTATCATATATTTACCTAATATTGTATCAAATGAATTCCTTTGTCGAATCTTCATATAGTCAAACATAAGTATCATTTCTAGAAGAGTTTATTACTTACGACGTTGTTATACTTCTTTAAACTGCCAATTCTGGGTTCAGATTCGATCCATGGGGCCGGGGTAAACATGTAGTGAGAGCACAATTCACCCTTAATTGGAACATTGGCGTTACAGCACAACATGAAATCAAACAGTTGAAAATGGCTAACCTCTTAAAGATCGACACAAAGCAAAAAAGTATAAAAACGACAAATGACCGAAGTACCTATCTATAAGAGTTCTCGTAGCTACTAAAAAGAAAGACATATGATGCCAAAGGGATATTTGCATGCAGAGATACTGATGTTGGCTTTTTTTCCCCGTTTGTTTATACAGGTCTTCAACTGTTTCAGTTATTATTCATCATTGGCATTCCAAATATTTGGCGTTGACCGTTCTGTTGAAGGTAAATCCCATTAGTATAGCTTTCATATTTGCCAGCAACCGTCGTCATGCTCATGCAAGTACAACATATGTGATAAGTCTAATTCGATGACGTCACTTTTGATGAAAAGACGATTGGATTGTGATTATGACAATTGGAAATATTTGGCGTAATCTGTGTGTAGTCCATAACGGGCTTCCATCTTGTGGTCATTTCCATGAATCTATTTGAATTTTGTTAGAGAAAACTAGTTCAAAGTCCATAACAAATCAACAAAAGGACTGTTAGAATTGTCAAATTGGACTAAGAAATTAAATCAAACCACTCATACCAGTAGAGCATTCGGTTTATAGAGCGATGTAATTCGCAAGTAGATTTGCCTTAAAGGGGTTATGCAACTTTTATTTAGGGGACGCGTAGTTGTTTCGTCCTTTCTTATTTGTCTTTTTTTGGATAGTTGCTGCATTGTTAGTTATACCATTTTTCCGTTTTTCCTTTTTTAACTATATCACAACATGCATGACCTGGATCTTATTTAAATATATAGTTGTTAAGAAAATGCACTTAAACATGATATGATGAATTGTGTATTTGATACTTTTGGTAACAAATACGTGGAAAGTATTGGGGCCATGTAATGAGTTTTACGACGGCACAAAACCTAGACTAAATTCAACAGGTATAAAATCCTGAAACCTTTTTTGATAACCCATTATCATAGACACTTCTGAGTGAAAACTAGATATAGAAAAAAAATTAAGGACACAATTAAAAAAAATCAGGTTTTGCTGATGGAAGAATGCATTTTCCTCGGGAAATTTCACTTACTCTTCCGTAGATATTGAAAGATATTATGACTGTTTCGCGTGATGTCGCTTTTTTGTTGTTGTAATCTTTTGAAATCCTATGATCAACTTTAACTGATTTCCTTTAATCCGGGTCAAGTATTTGACTCTTGATAGTATACATTACATTATTTTGACACGTTTGAAAAGTGAATGCAAATGGACTGGAAAGTCAAATACGGTTTATGTGATTTGCATAACTTAAACATGTAAACATGTATGGGTCGATGACACTGCTGGTGGAGGTTTCATCAACGGGGAATCACTAGGTCATTAATTAACACGTGTGCTTTGGTATGAATCATTATTGATATAAAATATATTATTGAATAACTATTTTCAAATTGAATATTTCGGAATGCTACGGATTTTCACCCCAGTATACCATTATTTAAGCTGTATGTGCAAAACAATTCGGAATTGTTGCCATCAATGCTATTTAAAAGGAACTTATTTAACTATTTAATTCGAGAATAGTTCGTAAACCAAACTTTAGTTTTAAGAGAGAAACTATTAAGCCGAGTAATAAACCACTCAAAAGAATCCATGCAGGACAAATTTTCATTATTATGAAATTCCTGGAAATGGAAAATTTGTCCTGCATGGATTCTTTTTATAACGATATGTTTTATCGACGGTTTTATCTTGTCAATAAGATTGTGTCAATTTTCCTGATATGTTTGTTAGTAAAATTTGCACAGAATGCCACACATTGGCATGGAAGATTACTTCCACCAAAGTATAAAAGTATAAATTGAAAACTACGTTCAAAACTATGATTTCGTTGGATAAAAACCGCAATTTTTATACGTGTGCATGTAAAACAAATAGTAAAAGGGTCTGAATAGAGCACAAACAACATTTTCCAAAACACCCAAAAAAGTGAAAAGTATATTTAAACATAACGCATTAGACTAACAGGTCGAACAACTGTTGTTCTTTAACCCTGCTGACTGCCATTGGCGATTGCCAAATAAAATTGATCACAAGATGTGACAAAATGGATCTTAATATAAATTTAATACTAAACAGGAGACCGAATAAACTAATGGCCAAGATGTCATGCCACAATCACAAGGTGTCAATACTTTTTTTGTACACCAGATCTAGATTTCAACAACATATGTCTCTTCAGGGATGTTAGGGATCCAAACTGTAATTGAAAGTCCATATAATTTACCCTCAATTTCAGTTCAACTCTTTCAAAAAATTTAAGAGTATATATATAATGTTTAAAGTGACATACTGTATAGGTCCAAAGGGCCGGGTGTTGATACATGTGATTATAACCCCTGATTGATATATTGTTTATTGTGATAAAACACATGTCACTATAATAAATAATGGTGTATTGGTATTGTATTGATTCAGACCGTATTTCTTTTTAACCAAAATTTTGTAAATGTTATGTCGCGTTTGTTGTTGTTTTTTCAACGCACATTAAAAAGTATAATTAAGTAGAAACAAATACATCGTTTAGGGTGCATTTCTTTCTAACACAAACGATGCAAACGGCTAAGCGCGCACATGTTTTGATCATTTCTTTCAAACATACGTTTGCAAAGTTTGCGTAAACTTTGACAAACAATGCAAACGCTACAAATACGTTTGCAGTTTGTCGTTTGTCGTTTGTTAGAAGAAACTATACATTTGTTTCTTACATCAACGTGATCAATCGAAGTATTTGTTTCTACGTTTGTAAAAAGTCTGTTTACCAACAACATGTGCATGCATTATTGTTTAAACAGGGTCAGTAAAGACTTATCAAACGTTGCATTTGTTTCTACTTTTGTAGCGTTAAGAAAACAACAACAAACGCGACACAACGTTTAAAAAGTGTTGGTTAGAAAGAAATGCGGCCATAGTTTGTCAAAATTTATTCAAACTTTGCAAACGTATGTTTGAAAGAAATGATCAAACATGTGCGCTCTTAGTCGTTTGCATCGTTTGTGTTAGAAAGAAATGCACCCTCAGTTTCAATATTTGAAGTTCAAAAACTATTTACAAGTTAAATGAAAAAAACAGCGAAAATTCTGGCACTGTAGATCTTAAAGAGTGATTTAAAAATGCACTCTAATTCAATGTCTGTATATTCTAACTAGTTTTGGAAGCCGATCATTCAGGCGAAGATCTTGTTGAAATTTTCCCCAAAAAAAACTAAATGATTTTACAGACTTTCAGATTAGTTTAATGTTCTTCATTAAATGTGGGTTTTATGGTGCTTTTGAATAAACAATGATTTCGTATTGTTCTTCCCACATAACTTAAAACGATAACAAAGGCACCAAAGGAGCTTAAAACTCAAGTTAAAGAGAGATATCAAACAATGGCAAGAAAACGTAAAACAAGATAAGACATACAATAGGATTATTCTGATATATTTAAACATAAGCAATCCATTGAAAATGGAAACCGACAAAGTTTTAAGTTTTCAGACACTTATACCATCAGAATTGTCAAACTTTTCATAGAGATTTGGTATATTTTTGTCATCGCTGAATTTGTTACTCGGAAAAAAACAGTCATTTAGATAACCACGAGGATCATTCGCATTATAGTCTATTGTATCTGCATGACGACTGTACTGATTAACCATAGGATTACTATGACTGGTTAAATGTTGTAAATTATTATAATGCAATTGTTCATGGGAATCACTACCAATGCAAAAATGACTTATGTTAGTAGAACCATACATATTTTTGTCATTGAACTCATTTATTTCAACATGTAGGTCACTGATATTGATATCCCCACTTTGATCTTCTGTTAATTTCGGCGGAATAAAGTATATGTCTGAAGAATTTATAAAGGCATCTCTATCCAGTGTCTTACATGATCTTACTGACCCTATTGGCGTTGTTGTTTCATCATGGAAACCACTATCAATAGAGGTCAACCACTGATAATTTCGCACAGCGTTATCTGAATTGACATTCAAACATTCACTTATAATTTCAAGATTTTGATCAGACGGAAGCGCTTCTTGTATATGATCGAGAAAATCTTTAAGCTGCTTTGCTAACAAAAATTGTTTCATACTATTAAGGTCTCGTGGAATTTGTATATATTTTGGATTTTCGAATGAAACAATAATAAACTTGTTCAAATAATGAGGATTTTGAATAGATCGATTTAAAGCCGCATTGAGCGCTGTCATAAAAAAGGTCCGACAATGTTGATAACCTTCCTCTGTCCATGACATAAACTGGTGGACTGCTGATTCAGATAGCACAAACACAATATAATCTGCAGAGTGTAAAGTATTACTGATCCATTGGTCTTTGTTCTCCGTCGGGGTCCATGGATGAAACAATATGTTGAGTTGACATGCCTCACGCAGAAATGTTGCAAATGTATTGACCAATTTGTCATGTTTGTCATCATCATCTGTAGTAATAATCCCAATAGTTCTGGAACAAACTTAAAAAAGATAAAACTCTTGATTGAAGTTTTTACATGAAAAAGGAATTCTGACAATCTACCACTACAAGGGGAGTAAGACTGGGGATATTCCGATCAAGAGCTAAATTGTGGCAAAACTTTCTTGTGAGGCTTATGTAGACGAAACGCGCGTCTGGCGTACTAAATTATAATTCTGGTACTTTTTCCTAAAATATTCTATTCGAATCTAATTAAAAATGTAAAGCCTAAAACGATTAAAACAGAATAAACTAATGGAAGAGAAATATGTGTATAAGACCAAAGAGTCGTACACATACATGACATACATTGGGACAATACAAAATAAATGGGGATGTTTCAATGGGACACATATATTGTCATCATCATATAAAGTTATAAAGTGACAAAACTGAGGGTTAAAAGATACGCTATTCAAGTTTTATGGTAATAAGTACTGTGTTAAAGTTTCATTACATTTGGTTGAAGCAAACTTAATAAGGGAACAGAAACGAAACAATCAGCATTTTTTTTTTCAATTTGAAAAGGGGCATAACTCTAAACGGGTAAAGTGACACCATCATAATTCTAACTTGATCTGTGTTTTGTGGTAATAAGCAATTTGTATAAGTTTCATAATATTTGACGGAGGTAAACTTAAGTTCGAGAACGGAAACCAAAACTTCAGCATTTTTCTAGTTGTTAAGGGACTTAACTCTAGAAAGGATAAAGGGGCATCAACAAAATTAAAACTTGATCTGTGACATTGTGTTGAAGCAAACTAAAGTTAGAGAACGGATACCAACTTTGGGACATACATACAGACGGACAAGGTTAAACACTTAATTGTCCCCTCCGCTAAGGCAGAGCATAAAAAGTCGCTACATAGAAACGATTCGTAATACTAGTATCGTAACTAACAATTATTTACCTTTCATTTGAATGTGGTCTTTTGGTAAAACAAATTTATCTTTTTTGTTACCTAAAACTACAAATATTCTTTTATTAAACAACAAATTATTATTTTTGAACAACAAACAAACTTGTGTATAGGAATATTTACTCAAATCAAGTATTGTCTCTGTTATGTATTGAATCTAATGTGTAGAGTAGTTATGAATACAAGCTATCACGACAATATTTTAACATACGCGAACGGTCCGGTTCATTTGGTATGGTTATATTATTCGATTCGACCGTCTTTCTGGCTTACAATATCTCATATTTATGTTCGTCCTATTGATAACATTTAACATACAGAAAATTCCAACATGAAATGTGTGAATTATCTATTTTGACATCTTCTTCATTAAGAAAAATTCAAATATCGAAGACCATGCATGTTAGAAAATATGGGAATGAACATTTTAAATTTCATATATCTATCTTCAGTGATTACACTGACCTTATATGCATTTTCTAATTGTTTTTTATCCCTCTTTTGTCATAAATCTCATAAATCTTCCGCCTGTATACACATTACAGGCTTACATGTGTCTAAATTTGAGAATTCGGTATGAAAGTGAATCCAGAATAACACTTCGTAGGCATGAAATTTATAAAGCGTTATTTTTATTCAATATGAATTTTCATACTGAAAGCTATAAGAAAGATTAACGAAATAAGTCATCCTAATTATTAATGACTAATGTATTTATTTACCTCTATCTCTGTAAAGTTTGTAGCATACAACTACAATTACAATGACGAAAATGAAGGCAACAAAACTTAAAACACTGGATAGAATTTGTTTGTTTGTTGCCTGATCAGAGTTTCCTGCGGATACTGGTAAAGCCTCTGTTGAAGTAAGTCGTATTGTCGTTGTTGCTGGAATGTCTGTAAAATAATTGTAACAGAGACTGTCTAGCTTTTTGCTTTTGAATATATAATATATTTCTGTTGTGGAGATTCCTATGTTTTATGGATTTGAAGAGGCAACAGGAATTTACCGATGTTTAAATCTTTTTTATTTATATTTTGAATCAACTGATCAAGTGAAACAAAAACAGAAGGAATCGCACTGACCGAGCCCGTGTGCTTTTTTTTATAGGATAAACGTCTTATGCTATGCGGTTATTAGTAGGGATTCCAATCATGAATAAGAAAATCACGGTTACAGTTCTTCATTGAACGATTAATTTTTGATGAATACTTTAAAACTCTTACCTGCTGGGACAATTATAACATCTGTTTTAGTTGATATACACTGTTTACATGTCTCTCCCTTGGTTTTGCATTTACAATCATTCAGTGTGTTAAATTTGTCGTCATATGGCTGAACCTGAAAAAAACACTATCTAGTGTAAGGTTTAAAACGAATTCGTATTATTTTACAGATCTTAGTTTCTTTTAGTTTGGACAAAAAATATAGCTGAATGATAATTTTTAGCCAGTTATTTGGTAGCGACATGTGAAAGGAACCTGCAATTTATTGTAAGTTAAAGATCTACATGAAAAAGTTATATTTCAAAATGTGTCACATGCGTCATGTATTTTTCCTTTACTGTTTGTGTTGCTGCTTTAGTGTTTCTTCGATAAATATAGCGTGGCTCTGTGCTATTGTAAAACATTGTCTTTCATTTTTGCTTTGTGCTTTGTCTACAGGTATATGGCGTGGATCTGTATGTATCTATACATCCCATCATTATGATATTGTATTATATTAATTTTATCTATTCTTTGCTAATATGCTTGTTCTATAATACCATTTTGTGCTTCTATGTTACATATTTGTTTGTTTTTAAGTGGTTTAGATTATAACAAAATGTTTACTGCTTTAACCCTAATTTTTACATTTTTACCTATTAGTACTATATCTATTTGTTTTGTTCACGCACCGTTGTCAATAAAATGGAATTTGATGAGACTGTCATACACGTGGGAGGTTTAGCTAGCTATAAAACAAGGTTCTTTCCACCATTTTCTACATAGAAAATGCATGTACCAAGTCGGAAATATGACAATTGTTTGATATGTTTGAGCTTTTCATTTTGCAATTTGATTAGGGACATTCCTTATTGAAATTTCCTAAGTTCAGTATTTTTGTGACTTTACTTTTTGATCCATTCAATATCGGTGTTTTATATGGTATTCCCATTTTGTATAATAAAACAGGAAAGAAAATTACGATATCGCACACCTGCTCGACCGCGACACATTTCATTAATCTCATTTCTATAATAATAAGACGGAAGATGCCAAAGTGACATTCAAAGGTAGATAGTCACAGAAAATCAAAAACATCACGAAATTCAGAAGAGTCCACAAAACATTGAATAAATGCAACAGTAGTATACCGCTGTATAATAGTCACTTATCGATTCATCGATTAATCCTGGTCACAAACTAAAACTGAGTAAAGCATTATATGGGGAAAACGACGGAATAAAAGAAATACTGTTGTCAGATTTAAAACTGCTACAAAAATAAATGACAAATTAAAGATTGAGCACGATGAACGCCATCCAAACCTATGGATGTTCTCGGGTGCTCCGAAAATGTGAGCAAATTGTGTTCTTCTAGTGACACCCGTCTTGTTGTTCACGGTAAGTATATATTGTATTTGTATAAATAAATCACTCAGAATATGACAAACATCGAATAAAAAAGACTCACCTTTTCCTTTCTGTTGATTGAATGTTTTAAAAAAAAAACCTCGATCATCCATAAATTCTAATTTCACTCTTTAGCAGCTTAATTTTAAATAATGCTCATTTTTCATAACGGTAGTCAAGTGTGACTCACGGTAGACTCCGATTGCCAAGTAAGAAATCATTAAGTCCGATACATTTTACAGGTTTTCCTGTTTTTTGTACAGGCGCCAACATACAAAAAGAAGTCGGGAAAACATAATGATGTATATTCTATTGAATTTGGAGTCTACATCTTGACTTTACAAAACTTCAGCCACTGGAGAGTTTAAAATACAAACATTATAAAAGCAGATAGATGGTCCATACGAACCGACAACAGCAAAGAAAAGGTAATTTAATTTTATATGATTTATCAAATGTATTTGCATGAGTTTCGATCAGTTCTGTACAACATCTAGACTTTGGATCTTTCTTGTGATGTGAAAAGTAACAGTACACGGAAAGCATGTATAAATGACAATAAAGTAAGGGGTAAAAGGTTGAATTCTTAAAAAATTAAAAATTAAAGCAAACAAAACGATGATAAAAGAGGATTCAGGCCTTGATCTTGTGTGATAATTTTGGACAAAACTTACTTATTGGGTTGTTCTGTGTAGACTTATTTGTTAGTTTTTTTGTTAAATATGTTTTTATAATTTTCCTTTGTATCATATATAAATATACAAAAATGTTAAATACCAGACACCCGTTTTTGTTTTATCGATATCTTTCCTGATTTATGTCAGACTTACCAAAGTCCTGTATCTTCCAGGTTTCACGTTAATAAAAGTATAATTTGTCTGCAAAAGATTGTATCAATTTTACATATTATATTCCTTTTTATTTATCTTTATTGTATTTAGAAACAAATATATCAAACAACATTTTATCAGGAACGCTTAAATCGAACATTTCAAAACTAATGTGTGTAACTAGTGTGTAAGAACCGAAACAGTTAGAAAGCTATATGGCCAAAAAAAAACCAACAGATATCTAAGCTTTTCTGGATTTACTTGAAAATCAAGGCTAAGAAGCCGATTATCTAAAAGCAAAGGTGTATAAGGACCTAAAGAATTAAAGAACTTTATATTTCTAAAAGACATAAAAATAATAACCAAATTTTTCTGAGGTCAACTTTGCTTGATAGAGTCGCAACCTTGGTTTCTTACTAATGTCTTTATTTAATAAATGTTTATTATCAATTAAGTAAGTAACGAATCACTGAGCCGGTGAACCTTTCGGAGACTGATAGTCCAAAAGGAGCAATGTCGACCAAGTGCTGTTAAGAAATGAAAATAACGATCTTGGGATAACATGCGTCCAAAGTGTAATATTGGATTTACACAACTAGGTACTCTCAAAGCCGAACACTTTAAGGCCATGTATGTCCGAAATTTGAATCAGTTGAAGAACTATAGGGCCGAATAAATTGAAAGTAAACTCTGCATGACGAAGTTGAAATCTTTGTTTCTAGATAATTTCCCAATTTATAAACGAACACTTTAAGAAAGGTTTGTTATTAATCATGTTATTACGGAGCTGATGTATGATATAGGGGATAGATAGTCCACCAACATCATTATCGTCCCACAGATGGGGCTAAAAATGGATTTCTAAAGGTTGATCTATAAAAATATGCATATAGTTATCAAAGGTACCAGGATTATAATTTAGTACGCAGGACGCGCGTTTCGTCTACATATATTATTCCTAAGGTTTCTGAGAATTTTCATTCATTAATCGTGCAAGGTTAAGGGGATCATTAATGAAAATGTTAAAATAAAGTTCTCTTCTTATATTCACGCCAATGGTGGCTTCGTTTTGTATGGGGTACCTGTGAAATCTTGTTCTGTTCTACTTCATCTCTGTCTTCAAAGGATGTTCCTTCTCCGGATCTGATTATTTCTAATTTGACTGTGTATTCAAAAAAACGATATTCCACTGGTGCTTTAACAAACCAGATCCTGATGTATTTTTTCCTTATATCATTGTGATATGAAATTGTGGTTAACCAGTCTGATTGTGCGTCTGTCAAACCTTAAACGAGAATTCAAACTTTTTGTCCTCAAAAATGGTAAGTCTTGAAATTCTTTTATTGTAAGATTTTTTTTCTCAAGCACGGAACTTAAACAACGAGTACACTTTGAGCCTCGAGCAATTTACATAAAATTCCTTACATCTAAACCGATCTGACCATTTTCTTTCTACATAAAGTATATGTTTCATTTTTTTCTTGTACTAAATTAACTAAATCTGGTTATCTAATAGCCCGGATAGTGTCCCATATGTATAAGGCCAGGTTTACAATTAACGCATTGTTTATCCTACCTGGAAATGTAGGATGAATAATATCTTGATATTTCTGTTTCTACATAATTGAGTCTCTATGCAAACAGTTTTTATTTACTTGTGTATGGTTCATACTCTTACCCTCTGGTTATTATTCCGAATTCTTTCAATATAACTATTAACATCGATAATTTTGAAACCAACTTTACGATTTAACCTGTCAAAACTAAATGAGCATTTTGCAGAAGTGTAATTTTTTTTAAATGTATTGTACAAGTAATGTCTTATTAAACTTACTCATCTGATATTTCCCTGTCCTACCATATCTTACATGACTTGTACCATTTTCATTCGCAGGAGGTTTCGGAAGACTCCATGCCCTAAACAGGTAGTTCATCTCACCAAACATTGGCCACAGTTTCACAACTATTCGTAAATTATTCTGTAATTGAAATACTTTATGGAAAAAATAAATTTCAGTAACTTTATATTATCAATTCCGATCATTTGTTAAAAATCCCAAAAAGAAAACTACTTATTCAAAGACAGTATCTTATATAGAGTCTTTTTTTCTAAAAACTTTCAGATAAAATGTTATTTATTGATTATGCAGGGTTCCCACATTGCCCTTTTTTTCCCCCGTTTGAGATCAGACAGCGATACGACACGAAAAGTCAAAAAGTCGGATTAGTCTCCTCATTTATCTCGAATGTCCTATTCTTGTCTGAACGCAGTTGTTTTAGTTCGTAACTGATTCCTATTGGTCGGGAAGTGTCCGAATAGTTCGACAAAGCACCCCGACAGTTAGGTGCGTCCCATAGCATTCGGGGAAACTCAGCCGATTTTGTCTAGTCTGATTACAATCGTGTCTATGTCGTGACAGATTCTGCTGTATCGGATCGAATTCCTAACAATGTTCTGTGTATTCGGGACGGTGTCCTGTGGAACGGGAATGATCTGGAGAAATTTTTAATTGCTGTTTTTCTACCGATTGAGTCCAGATTGCATCCAGATCTTGTCGATTGCGAACCTTTTTAGCCGAAACCGTTCCGAAACAATCCCGTTATTAGTTCTGAATTCGTCAATGATACCAACGTCAGAGTCCCGACAATTACAGAATACAATACGACTGAGACCAGGCGATAGAGCGGACCGTGATAGGATTACGTTCCGACAGTATCTGATCATCCCGAGTATGCCGACAGTTTTCGAACGGATAACTTCCGTCAGCGTCGGTTCACTGTCTTGACACTATGTGATCTGTGTCGGATTACATTCGGTAGAATCTGGACGCAGTCGTGACAGACTCGGTCGAATTTTACCTTGCGAAAGATACAAATCGAACTAGAAGCGGATTAGAACGGGATTATCGGGATAAATTCGCTTGGAAACGGTTGAATATCGACGCTTCCTGAATAATATCTGATTGTTGTGGTGATTAAATATATTTTTTTTTACAAATTTTAATTAAAGTTTGAATTTCCATCAACGATTCATATAGGATCTTGATCAGACTTTTAATTAATTTTAATCGGGAATGGTCCTGTCAAGGACGGCATTAAAATCGTGAATGTGTGACCCCAGCTTTAATAACAGGTATTTGAATAGGATTGCAAGCAATTATATTATAATATGCATAACCATCTACCACAAGTTTGTAATTAAAAGTTTTGAAAAAAAAACTTACATCTCTATGGTTATGATCCATAGTAGCATTCTTAATAATGATTATCATACACTTTTGAGTACTAATATTTAACTCTTCGTAGTTGAATTGAAATCCCTGTACCTCTCGGATGCCTAGAAAAAACAAATTAAACTCAATGATAAAATGTAGAATAAATCTAGTCTAAGGAATTTTATGTTTGTAGCAACATAAAATTCCTTTTGTAGCAAATGGTGGATTAAACCTAGTTGTATAGCTAGGTAAACCACTCACTTACATGATATTTGATTTTTGGTGTTTTAACGCCACTTTAATGCACCACTTTTGGGCTATTTCGTGGCGGCCACTTTTTATTGGTAGAGAAAGCTCATTTATTTGAGATAAAAGGTTGCTATTCATTAATGCATTAAAAGGGGGTGTATATATGTGATATTTAGATTAGCATAGTTATGTAAAAAAACTTATGATATCGATAGTATGTAATTTAACGCACCTGAGCGAGGGGGTTTAATCGCTACCAAAAATCCAGGATAAAATATATTTGTATTTTTATACTCTAGTTGTATGGGTTCCAGTGTCAAATCATCTGGTTT
Source organism: Mytilus trossulus (assembly GCF_036588685.1). NCBI lineage: Eukaryota > Metazoa > Mollusca > Bivalvia > Mytilida > Mytilidae > Mytilus > Mytilus trossulus. The sequence goes on along the minus strand of NC_086373.1, from coordinate 104,924,593 downwards.
TGTAGGCCATTCTTCCTGTCCATAAAGGTCTCCATACTGTCCAGATAGAAATGAGTCGCTGCAGTCTACAAAAACAATGTGTCATATGGTCTATACATAAAATACATCGAATGATGTTGCAGTCCGTAATATTTATAGTAAATTAATACTCTTAATGTGAATTAAACAATAGAATGAAAGTTATCACTTCGTATCGACCGTTAACGCTACAAACTTCGATAGAGGCTCAACATATGACTAATTTATAACCGATGAATAAGTTGGCATCACACAACCTAATCCCTATGAAAACAATGTTTCTGAAATTAATAATGGTCCTTTTGAATTCAAAGTAATATTTTAATTTTAATATCGGAGTGTAGTTTTCATTGACAGATGATTGTTTTATCAATAGTTATAAACACATAGCTTTTATCGTTTTTGTTTTATCGAAATTTATGATACTTTTATATCAGTGGTTTTTATTTTATTTCTACAATAAATATTCCCGTTTATTTTAAACAATTAATACTTAATAATGAGAATGATAAAACATATATATTAATATCAAACTTGGAATGCGTTTTATTCGTATCAAACATAATCGTTTTAAATGATATCACGGTCTACTCGAGGAAATCGGTGTATGTTCTCATCGGAACTTAAATTTAAAACTAAATTTCAGTTGGTTAAAGGCATTATTATAGATTACCCTTGTTAAAAACTAGTAAATCCGTTTTAAATAGACTTCATTGACAGACTTTAGTCAAGATTGACAAAAGGTACCATTTAAATGGAAAATAACTCATATCTTGACTTGTACTGTTACACCGCTTACAAGTTTAACTCCGTCACATTCTGCATGTATGTATGTGACTGTCCCAAGTCAGGAGCCTGTAACTCAGTGGTTTTCGTTTGTTGCTGTGGTTCATATGTTTTTTTCGTTCATTATTTTTTGTTAATTCATTTTAAGTTTTCTCGTTTGAATTGTTTTACATTTATAATATCGGGGTCTTTTAAAGCCAACACTTTTTTTTTGTTTGGCGATGTCAGTTCGTTATTGACTTACATATATGAATGTAGTTTTGGTGAATCTCGTCTCTCTTACACATTGGTTTATCATAGTACAGTATATGCAGTAAACACCTCTATAACATGCTTAATCAGTTATCAAAGATACTAGGATTTCAATTTAGTACGCCAGACGCGCGTTTCGTCTACATAAGACTCACCAGTGACGAAGCTCACATGAAAATAGTTATAATACCAAATAAGTATATATAAAGTTGAAGAGCATTGAGAATTAAAAATTCCAAAAAGTTGAGCCAAATACGGTTAAGGTAATCTATGCCTAGGATAAAAAAAATCCTTATTTATTTGAACTATTAAAAGTTTTGTTAACAGCAAATTCATAAAATTGAACATATTATCGATAGTCATGAATACACCGAAGTTCTGACTACTGAGCTGGTGATACCCTCGGGAACGAAACGTTCACCAGCAGTGGCTTCGACCCAAATGTGTAAATAGTAATCAAAGGTACCAGAATAATAATTTAGTACGCCAGACGCCTGTTAAAACATACGCGGATTACAGATTAAACAAATCAAATTAAGACATACTATTACTATAGTTTATTAGATTCCTATTTAAGTGTTCACATCGTTCAAAATATGTTATAAGTCATCAAGCTTTTTGTTCATAAAACTTCTGGACTTTTGATGATCGTATTAAAATGTACGTTTTCCGTGGAACAAATAACGGTAGAATGAAGGTAGCTTATTGTTCTTGTATACAGAGATAGATATAAAAAGATGAGGTATGATTGCAAATGAGACAACTCTCCGTCCAATTTATAAAAGTAAAGCATTATAGGTTAAAGTACGGACTTCATTACGGAGTATGGCTCCCACCGAACAGCATGCTATAAAGGGCCCAAACAGTTACTAACGTAAATTAAGGCAACAGTAGTATACCGCTGTTCAAAACTCATAAATTCGTAAACTCGTAAACTCGTAAAACCATTCAAACGTAAAAACCAACGATCTAATCTATATAAAAAACGAGAAACGAGAAACAAGTATGAACCAAATTAACAAACGACAACTACTAAACATCAGATTCCTTACTTAATTAAGACAGGTGCAAATAATTGCAGCGGGATTAAACGTTGTAATGGTACCAATCCTTCACCCTTATCAGAAACAATAGTGTAACATCACAATATAGAAAGACACAATCTAAACTATCAATTGAAAAGGCTTAACCCAATCAAAAGACATATTAACACAAGTGAACATAAACAGAAAATTGGTAACAATTTATAAAAAACAAAACAATAAGCTTGAACAAAAACACGCCATTTACAATACTATTTTACACAGGTACATGCAAATGTTGTTGTTATATATACAGTTCATATTGAGAAGGGAAATATTTTTATGAAAATAATTTGGATGTTCATAGTAAGAAGAAGTAAAAATGTATAGTTATACAGACACTTATCAAAGTTGGTATATAGACTAGATATAACCCAGAATAAGTAATATTAAAAAACAAAAAGCATTACAAATAGTATCAATAGGTCAAATTAACAAGAAGGTACGATTAGACATGATTGTTGAAAAATGGCCATTCAAATACAAATGAAAAAGAAGGAACACAGATAATGAAAATGTGAAGTGTAACAATATTTTAAAATATAAAGCGTTCTCACATATTTTTTAATAAGCAAATTCTTGACGATGAAAAAAACCCATAAAACAGCAAACAAATTATTAACAGTCAAACTCTACTCACTATTTCTTTCGTATCTGATCGCAGTACAGTTCACAGCATATTTCTATAATTCCAAATAATACTTCATATACATAAATTTAAATCGTCAGATTACATGACTCAAAATATATGTGGTATGCATCATTTGTTTAAAACTAATGGACATTGCTTATTTTTGTATTATAATTCCATATATTTTGTTCGGAAAGATTCATAGTTGTACGTTTACACTTTTTTTTTGTACATGATATCATAGTTATTATTGTAAAAATGTAGGATGCAGCCCTCTGTTTAAAAATGATACTTTTACTTTTAAAAATATATGTAATTATTGAATAATACTTACCGGATTATCTTGCTCCGAATGACATGGTGAAAGTAGCAAACATCTTGTGTGTGGCAAACATAAAATAAAGAATGTAAACGCACACCAATCCTGCATATCTACATCACTCAGTCCACCGCTTTAATGTCAACATATCGTGACATTAAAGGAAAATGAATCCACACTTCCCTAATCGAAATTGTTATAATCTCCAAAGTATTTTCATATCTAACTGCACATATTGTCTTCAAATCTTATCTTTAAAATTTAGTTCCTGGGCTTAAATATTGTAATATTGTCAGCTATTTGTCATAACGTATCTTTTTCTTCACAACTTATCATTGTAACAGTAAAATAAGTCGTATATCCATAAAACAGTAAATTAGGGTACTTTAAGTTGGCAAACGAAATATTACACCAGGTATACTATACCGGCATTTATATCTAAAGTTTACAAATAATCATCGGTTCAGTTTTATGGACGAATGAACAGATGGTCATATTTCTGGTTTTTAATCCTTATTTCAATCCAGATTTCTGCAAACATGTAAAGAAAAGTAAATATTAAATCGGTGATTATTTGCTGAGTCACAGCATTGTTTTTCTGTGTTGCATTTCTCACATCTATTTTATCCAAGGAGTTATGTCAAACGTCATTGTTGTAGCGCTAAGGGACATTGTTCACAACCAGGAATGAAATAAAATATTTAAAGTTAAAAAAAAAGGAGTTATGTCAAATGTTATCTTGCAAATGCCACATTTGAAAACGTCTAGGGCAAATTTAATTCATGGTGAAACTGTCGCCATTCAGGCGATTTGGTGTCACGATATCTCAGTAGCATGAGTTCGAATCCCGGCGAGGGAAGAACAAAAAAGTTTGCGAAAGAAAATTTACAGATCTAACATTGTTGGGTTGATGTTTAGACGAGTTGTATATACATTATGTACACAGCCATGTATCACCATCATTGCTGATGATCCGATGGATACATCTTTTGTAGAGTTGTCACTGACTCAGACGTACTTATCAATATAATTGTTTTCTGTGACTGTATCTTGCATTAATTTGTAGAATCCTTTATATAGATAATTGGGCTGATCTGTAACAATAACATCTCAATGCCTTCTATATCATGTACTGTAGTTCGACGCTGGATTAAAACTGACGAGGAAAGGTAACACACGGCCACCGTTATTATTGTGCAGCTCAGGTGGTCGTGTGGTCTAGCGGGACGGCTGCAGTGCAGGCGATTTGGTGTCACGATATCCCAGAAGAATGGCAATTCCTCTGTTTAGGTTTTGAAAAATTAAAAAAAATCTTACTTTGTTAAGAACAACCCTGATTACAACAACAAATACACCGAATATGAACTCATCAAAATGCTGGCTGTGCAATCGACAACGAATTTGCTGAGTTTGATGGATGGATATTTCAACAGCCAGGTATTCCAATGGGTTTTCTACTTTGCACTTCGACTTAGGGACTTTTCTTTCACTTAAAGATATATTGATGATGTCCTTAAATATCATATTACTCAGTGAGATTTAGATTAAGGGTATAACTAAAACTATAAACTTGCACCATATCTTGATCTTTTCGTCGATATTGACCCAAGTGGAGAAGAAAAAATTACAAACTTTTAATTTTTCATCAATAACATACCACTTTTAATTTTTCATCAATAACATACCATTTTAAACGTCTTGGTGCGTTTATATGTTCACACTATACGGACTTTGTTAATAGAGGAGTTCGCATTACACAACAAACTGTTCCAACAGAGAAATGAAAATGAAATAGTTCAATTGGCGCTTCATAAGTTTTACAGAAAAAATAACAAATTGAAACACCGGTAAGATATGTCATTCTCAACTCAAAAGCAAGCATGTTTTCAGTTCTAATATTTTAACCACGAGAATAGTCGTCGAATCTGTAATTTTATAGATTTAGGAAAATTTTACTTAGTATTGATTTGATTGTGGGTGCTTCACCTTGTCGTCGCACCCGGTCTGGCTTTTAATTGGGATTCATAAAAATCATACCGGTTTTGTTTTTGTTTTCTTCTCTTTTTTTTAGTAGTATTGACGTTTGAGGAATGTTAGTCATTGATTACATTCTTTTGAAGTGCATTGTAATCACTATAGGATTACCTTTATAAAATTACGCCAGTTTGTATCAACATGGTACAATCAATATTCAACCTCTTTTTTTAATAAGATGAATTATCTATTTGTAGCACAGACTGTCAGTGCAATAAAATATATCTATCTGTTATCAAAGCGATCAATAAATGATTGATCTACTGTTTTGTCTCTTACGCCCAAATAAAAACTAAGTTTAATGAGGTGATTTTTGATTAGTTTTGTTTTTGGGTTGCTGTATCGTTGAATTATACCTAGATCGTCTTGGGACAAGTTTGATTCGTCACAAGGAATAAAGGAATTTAGTCTTTATTGCAACTGAAAGATGCGTGTTATGATTTATTTATTATAGTTTTCAAAGGTACCAGGATTATGATTTAATACGCCAGACTTTCGTCTACATAAGACTCATCAGTGACGCTCAAATCAAAATAGTTGTAAATCCAAACAAGTACAAAGTGGAAGAGCAATGATGACCCAAAATTCCCAAACGATATAACTTGCATGAAAACATGTTTCTTTTCAAACATGTCACCCATTATGAATTTCATTCAGGCTTTCTATCATTAACCTGGTTATATAAGGACGAAGGCGTCTCTAGTTGACATCTTGAAACGCAATGCCATGTTTTAAGGGTGTAGCTTTGGGGCGCCGAATGGGACTTGAATTTTTGTAATCAAAATCAATTTTGTGTACACAAAATTCAATTCTGTCAAACAAAATCCTTTTTGACTTACAAATCAATGTGATACAGACTTGTTTTATGAAAACTTTAATTGTGTAATGACAAAATTTATTTGTGTAGACAAAATTCATTTTTCTCAAATATTGACTTTTGTTACCTGATATGGATATTAAAAAACAAAAAAGTAAATTTTTTGAGACAAAAATGAATTTGTACGCAATTTACATGTTGATTAAATTAGCATCCTGTGATTTTGTAATTAAAATCATTTTTTTTGTAAACAAAATTGTGTTTTGTTAGACAGAAGTGAAAATTTAACACAAAATTAATTTTTGTGACAGAAGTCATTTTTTTTGTCTCAAAAGTCAATTTTGTCTACACATAAATAAACACAAAATTGAAATTTGTCACGACCACAAGAGACCCATTCGAGCCCCGAAGTAGCGACTGATCGCACCCGGTTTTTTTTAGATCTGAGACAGAAAATACAATGAAATATTTAAATCCTCATAAGATTTCTGCACGCCTGGTGACATTCCTTCTAAAATATTTTTATCCATAGTATCTTCTGAAATAAAAATGAGTACGCTTATGGTGTGTTGCCAACATCTAGAAGGAACAAGATAGTTCATTGTATTTTATTAAATTATACTACATCAATAAGTACTGATTTAAGTTAAGATGAGACAAGAGTTATAAGTTTCGTCAGTAACGAGGACATATCTCTGTATTTGAATGATAAGAAAATCCTTTACATTATGTTGGATCATCCTATATGATACAATTTTGTGACCTTACATTAGCCAAGTCATGACTTCCTTAAAGCAATGATCTTCACTTTGGTTGTTTTCGACATGACTAGTATATAAACTTACATCACCAGATATTATTTAAACCATGCCTCTTTTCAAAATTTTAATATATGAGTCTGCCTAAAACTTGTAAATCATATATAGTGAATAATTAAAATTGCATTAAAAAAATAAAATGAAATAGGTTTGCTGAAGAATAATAAATTCATTGAGATACATTTCGTATTTTACTAACATTATATGTGAATACTAGTAAACAAGAAAAAAAATAAGGCTGAAATAAGAATGTAATATTATGTCATGAGTCATTCTTCTATGATATGATATGATTGTAAAATAAATACTGAGTAAATCCAAAACAATTCAAATAATATATAAATAATTTCTCTATATAATGACAAATCGGCGCTTCCTTCGTCGGGATTCCAACTCTTGCTACTGAGATAACTTGGCATCAAATCGCCTTGCACTATGTCTGACGCGCTAGAAAACTCGACCACTTAGGCTTGATAAAAACAATATCTGCCAGGTTCGAACTAAAAATTACTTCTGCAAATTTACAGATCTAATATGTTCAGCCTTGTATCAACCTCACTGGTGATTCGATGGATAAAATATGTTCTGTAATAGAGTTGTCGCTAGTTTATATGTTCTTATGATAATGTTATTTCAGTGACTGTAAATAAATTCACGATAAATAACTCAGCTGATCTGTAATATTCCAACTTTATGCCTTATATATCAAGAACTGTGTTACGACGCTACATATTTACTGTCAAGGAAATGAAACATCCTCCCACCGAAAGCTTGATTTTTGTCGAGCCTAGGTGGTCGAGTGGTCTTGCGCTCCGCGTATAGTACAAAGCGATTTGTTGCAACGATATCTCAGTAGCATGAGTTCGAATCCTAGGAAGGGAAAAATAAAATTTGCATCCTCAAATTTACAGATCAAACATTGAATTATATATACAGAATGTGTTTTCAGTCTTGTATCACCATCACTGGTGATCCGTTGGATAACATCTTTCGTAGAGTTGTCATTGATTCAGACTTTGTTATAAATATTTCTTTTACTGAACCCTACATCAATTTGTAAAATCCTCTACGACAGATAATTGAGCTGTTTTGTAATTTTCGATTTTCATGCCTTAAGCCTCGGTCACACTTTACCGGATAGCACGAACGTACGCCTAACGGATAACTTTTTTTCAATCCGTTCATGTCCGTTAGACGTCCGTTCTTATCCGTTAGACGTCCGTCCATATCCGTTGCATGTCCGTTAAGCGTACGTTTTATAAGGCTACGTCCGTTCTGTTCGGTGGAAATTTTTGAGCATGTTCAATTCGTTGAACGGACATCCAACCTGATAAAATGTACGTTGAATGTCTGTTAGGCGTCCGTTAGGCGTCCGTTTTGTACGGTACTCATCCGTTTCGTTTCCGTTTTGTATCCGTTACGTGCCCTTTATCGACCGTTGGAGGTCTGGAAGATAAATTCACCAAAGGAATTCTATCGGACTTTTAACGGATAAAACGGATGTTGAACGGATGAGAAACGGACTCATACCGGACGTATTACGGATAAAACGGGTGATGAACGGGTCTGAAACGGATAACTACCAATTGAAAATTTCTCGTCAGAAATGCCAAATATTGGTATGTCAGATTTCTTAAGGTTCATGAATTCTTATTATTCATAATCGATCTTAGAGTATAGGCACGTCTTTACAATCAAACAGCTCTTATTTAGGCCAGACACTGCCCTTTGGCGGAATGTTGAAGACTTAACCAAAACAAGTTACACAGAAACATTTTGAATATTTATGCGATTTACATTATTATTATTGTCGCCTTTGATTTTTCCGTATATCTTGTTCATCCGTTTATCCTGTACGCTTCCGTTAGGTGTCCGTTTTATGCGGTACTCGTCCGTTGGATTTACGTTCGACATCCGTTCTGTCCGGTACGTTTCCGTTTCTCATACGTTGCATATCCGTTGTGTGTCCGTTATGCATCCGTTGTGTGTCCGTTATGCATCCGTTATACGTTCGTTTTATTCGATCAGTACATCAATGGACTCCCAACGGATAACAATCTTGTCAACGGACAACTTTTATTTTCATCCGTAAGTCGTCCGTTCGTGCTATCCGGTAAGGTGTGACCGAGGCTTTATGTATAATATACTGTGATACGACACTAGATGAAAACTGACGAGGCATGGTTACATCGAAAGCTTGATTTCTGTCGAACCTAACTTGTCGAGTGTCTAGCGCGCTGGGCATAGTGCAAGGTGATATGGTGCCACGATATTTCAGTAGCATGAGTTCGAATACCGGTTCGTGAACAACATAAGATTGATTTCGCAAATTTATAAATCTAACATTATTGGGCTTTTATTTAGACAAATTATAAATATACCATTAGTTTTCTATTCCATAATTATTATGATTAATGTTTATCAATTTATATGCAATAATTAGGCCCCTCTATAAAGAAATTTATTTTACAGGCACACGTATGATAATTGCAGTTTTACCCAACGCAATCATTGGTTTGGACGTTGTTTTCAATTTAGACTTGTGTAAGCTGATATATATTAATTTTAATAATTATGGAATTTATAACAAATGGTTGTTATAATCTTGGAAATTCAAATATATGGCAAAATCAAGATAGAATCTCAAGACACTGGAATTAAGCATTGAAAAAAGTTAAACGATCAGTTTACCTTTGATATCTATTTAGATATGAATAGCTTTGTAAACTACTCACATCGGCGATGAATTCCATTATGTAATATCCTATTCTATTTTAGAAAAAGGATGATATAAATATTTACCCCACTGTTATTGTACAAATGTATATATTCTTAATTTTAATAACGTTTTCGCTACAGTTAATATTGTCTTATAAGATAAATTTTGAAAATCAATAAATTATTTATCAGTTACAGTCTGTCCTCGTGGTTAAAGTACATTCATTAATGAATATTTCACACATGCAAAATGTTTTGTATTGTACATATTTTCATCTCTGTAAAAAGTAAAATTAGAAGAAAAAAACGAGCCCCAAGGAAATATCAAAAGGAAAGTTCCATGTCAAATTGAAAAATTAAAAGCTCAAACACATCAAACAAATGGATAATAACTGTCTTTTTTCTGACTTGGTAGAGGCGGCTTCCCATGTAGAAAATGCTGGATTCAATGTGGTATTATTAGCAACCTAATCCTCTCACTTGTATGACAGTTGCATTTTTCATTATATTGGTAACTATAGGTGAACAAACAAACAGACACAATACTAAAAAATGTCAAAAATAGAGGTACAGCAGTCAACAATGTGTTATAATTTTAATCACTATAAAAACAAACAAATATGTAACAAATAAGCACATTAACAAAAAGCATAAAGGCAAGAATCTAAAAAAAGGACCATAGTATAATAACCTATTAACGGTATTTATAAGTACAGGTCCACGTCATTTGTATCAGAACCACTCCCCCCCCGCCTCCCCCCCCCCCCCCACAAAAAGGCACATAGACAAACCACATTGGCGAACATGAAAGACTAGAACACACAAAAAATACATAGGACAATTCTATAACACGTTATGGAATAACCGTTTCACAAATGATATCGGATATGTTCCTTACGTCGTAACTACAATCCCCTTCCCTTTCATGAATTTGACCTACCGAATTAGACTATTTACCGGATTTGTAATCACATAAGCAACACGACGGGTGCCGCATGTGGAGCAGGATCTGCTTACCCTTCCGGAGCACCTGAGATCACCCCTAGTTTTTGGTGGGGTTCGTGTTGTTTATTCTTTAGTTTTCTATGTTGTGTCATGTGTACTATTGTTTTGCTGTTTGTCTTTTTCATTTTTAGCCATGGCGTTGTCAGTTTGTTTTAGATTTACGAGTTTGACTGTCCCTTTGGTGTCTTTCGTCCCTCTTTTATGAAGATGATAAACAACGTCAGTACCTAGAATCTATACTTCAAGACCGTCGTGTATTATTTATCAAGTTGATACGGAATATATATCAACAAGTTCTTGGTACGTTCCAATGAACTCGGTGAGAAAAGAACGAAACGTTTTTTAACATAACTCCATACGCATAAACTGAGAGAGAGAAGTGAGAAGTTAGAGATTATGAGTAAGAGCTGCAAGCTCTTGAAAACCGAATAAGTTTGGAGATGTATATCCCTTATGCAGGTGAAGTTGGTATATTGCAACTTAAGTGGGGGGAGTTGATTATTTCAAAATCAAAATTGTCTCCTTTGTTTTAAATTCTGGTAGTGAGATGCCCGTAAATATCAAATTCGATGCTAAAAATGAGAGAAGGAAGCCGTGTCTGTTCATTCTTTAATATCTAGTTCTGGGGGATATATTTATGGAACCCAATTAAAAACGTATGGATTGTTAATGGATAGAACATCATCAATATATCTGAACGCGAAATCAAAGGGAATGCCGACATTTGTCGAAAAGGTCTACCTCCAAACTCAACAAATATGTTGTCAATAAGAAACTCCAGCATACTGATCACTTGTTCCTCTGTGAAGCATGTTAAACCTTTTTTGTTCACTATTAACAAAATATGCCTTATGGTATATCAAAGTTATAAATTTATAGCGTATGCTACCATTTTTATGTTAAAAGCGTTGTGGATTATTTTTTTTTAAAACGATTTATCAATTGGGATGCAGGGTTTAAAATCAAAAGTTTTGATAGAACTCCATTTCAGAAAAAGATCGAGATTTCTAAGTTTCTTTTTCTTTTTATTGTTTCAACAAACGATTTTATAAAGGTCTAGAAATACTGTAAACGACAATGTTGCGTGAATATTGCAAATGTTTCATGTAATCTGAAAGGAATAAAGGAATAAAATGAACATGCTACCACCCATCAGGAATTGTTTTTTGATATGGTCTATTTTTTCAGTCTTTTTATTCTTTGTCGCGTTTTGCATGGTATTATCAATTTGAATATTTTTCTCTCTTTTGTTGAACAATGTTTTTTTCGAGATCTGAATACTGTAGAAATATTCTGTCTAGCACTTTCTCTTTTCAAAGACTTCGTTAAATTTTCGTGGCAAGTGTTCGCTCTTTTATCATTGGTAACACAGGGTCTACATTTTCACTCAATACTTTAAGTTCCGTTGCTTCTAAATCATCTGTCTGTGTTAACTGCCTCCATGATACATTAGCCCTGGTTGAAGCCTGAAACAATACAGAAATCAAATAACAGGACATGGAAAAAAACAAGCATATACATTAATAAATCATAAGCAGATAACAAATGTAATATGGTGGTAGAATGCAAACAAGTAGTTATACTGATTAAACTGTTTAACACTGATAAAAAAACGTTTTATTCTTGAAGTAAAAGTTGGTTATTGGAACGATATTTACTGCGAGCAATATTGCCCCGAGTACTTAATAGTGTATGGGTTTACTCGATTGGCGAATTTAGCAAAGTGAATATTATTATTGCTCAAATGATAGTCAATCAGTTGATCCTACTTTGTTTTGTTTTTTTTAATTATTTTTGAGCCAGAACTTCCTTCAACTCAATTAGGAAATTTTCAAATTATTGTTATGTGCGTATGTGATGTTTTTAGTACTACCCTATAGCTGGAATTTCTTCCCTTTTTCTGACCATCTGATCTGATTTTTTTTTATGATTATTATATACTCCCATTTTGAATGCCAGTGCTTAATACTCTATTGCGTATTTGTATGCCTTTCAGTAATTGATGTGTCTTGTGATATTTCATTGATATCTGTTATCCTAAGTTGTTGCACACAAAGTCGTTTCCCAGATGGGCATTTACTTTGGAGATTAAGAAATCAAGAGTGATATATTTTATATTTATTGACATTTTCCGTTCTGAGATAGTCGGGTACAGCGATCACTAGACCTCGTGCTATGATTGTTATTGTGCAAATATACGCTGTCTTTATGAAATAGTTCTGAGTAATACTTCTATGCACTTTTAATAGATGTGTGTAAATAGAACCCATAGAAAAAGGTATGAGTATATTTTTAAACAACTGTAAATGAGTCTCTGGGTTTGTTTAATCTTCTCTTCAGTATCATAACTTGTTTTCGTGTGCATGTAACGACAGATCTAATGAAGTTAACTGTCGAATCTGGTGTATTGCAAGATCAACTAAAGGGGCACAAGTCATTTTACTTTATAAGAACAACTTTCTAATAGAAAAATCTTGTTAAAGACGAGTATTTGTTCTACCAATTTTTCTAAGTAATCTGAAAATAGATTAATAACCCAACTGTCAGGCATTTTTACAACGTTTTCAATCAATACTCGTGTGCAATAAGGCGAGGTTGTTCAGTACGATTAGGCATGTCATTGATGTAAGACCACAATACTAAGACACTAGAGGTTTGGAGATAGTCCCTTTATAAAATCATTACAAAATTAATATGCATTTTAAATAGACTCTCACCGTTTTTTAATACTTAGCTCGTGAATTTTTTACTGACATACAATCCCTTGATGGTGTTGTTTTCACTCAGTGTCACTTTTCAAATTATATTTATCAAATAGAAAACTAAAAGAAAAAAATTTGCAACATACGTATTTGTTGGGTTGATTTGTTTAGGGTTTGATACATGTTTATATTTTTGAACCTCTTTTGTTAAATGTAATTTTGTTTTATTATTTTATTAAGCATAGCTCATTGTATAAAAACACATAACAATTCTTTTATCCTGATTTTTACAATCTAAAGATAGAGATTAGAAAATGGATACAAACAAGTGGTATAAACAAGAGACCTAATTACACAGAAATTAACAACTATAGGTACGGCCTTCAACGATGAGCAAAGATCATACCGCATGGTCAGCAATAAAAGGCTTCAAAATGACAAATGTAAAGTAATCTAAAGGAGAAAACTAACGGCATAATTTATGAACAGAAAATGAACGAAAAAGAATATGGGACACATCAACAAACGACAACCACTTAATTACAGTCTCCTGACTTGAGACAGGCACATACATACAGAATGTGGTGGGCTTAAATATGTAAGCGGAATCCCAACCCTCTACCTAACCTGGGACAATGGTGTACCAGTACAACATTAAAACGAACTATAAAAATCAGTTGAAAAGGGTTTACTCATCAGATGGATACAAATAGAAATACATCTAACAAAAACACATAGTGGACGTCACCGAGTACTTGTATATCCCAAACACAAAAAGATAAAAAGTTAATATTAAAGAACTGATCTGAGAGAACTCGCAATTGCTGACAGCTAGTTCAAATTCACTAACAACTAATAAACAAAATCATGCAACTAAGACTAAATTATCAATCAGTACACATCCAACATCCAATGGATTTAGGTTAAAGACGCAATAAACAGTCAAAGAAAAACATGACATTTACCAGATATACTGGTTTAAAATTAATATAATTACCCTTGATTTTAGTGACTAAGAGATGCACTTAAGGACTTTCCGTTTAGAGAATATTTCTTAGAGTTTGGTATTTTTTTAAAACTTTTTGTAACCTTGTATACTGATTATTATTGTTCAAAAATTTAAAAAATCTAATATAAGCCTGTTCGAAATCTATAATTTTGGTTGTTGCATGATGGCATTCAGTTGTATTTTTTAAATGTACATGGTGCTTTGTAGGTTTTTTTTATATGTTTTTAAATTTGTTGAAAAGCTCACCGAGTTAACTTTCATGCATGTTTTATACAATGCCTAATTAAAATTTGTTTTCCTGTGTCTATTGGGTCGTATAACAGTACTTTATATGTCGAAGCAAAACAGCAGTTTTTTTAATGTCGTAAATCAAAATTATACTTACCATGCGGTCACATTGTTATATTATAAGTACATCATAGATAACAGGATTAAATTTTGTATTTACGCCAGACGCGCGTTTCGTCTACAAAAGACTCATCAATCCAAAAAAGTTAAAAGGCCAATGAAAATACGAAGTTGATATACGTGTACATATGCGACAACTCTACGATAGACTTCTGTATGAAATTCATTATATTTCGACTTATATATATTTGTGATATTATCAAGTACTAATATTTTAGGAGAACCTACTCACCCGATCTTTTTTACCTCTCAAAGTACATTTGTTTCTCAATATTTTATTACTGAAGATGATCAGACTCAAACATACAACTGATAGAAGTATTATAATTACACTTGTTGCTGCTAATATTCCATAAATAGTCACCGATTGACATTTGTGTTCAGAAACTTGAACTGTTCCAGTTGGACAATTATCATAACATCTATTGTCGTAAATTATGTTATTGCAGCTAAATTCAGAAATACAAGTTGTGCCATTTACAACATGACCATCAGGACACTGTTTATAGCATTTTACCTGTGAATTGCGATAAGTATATTCCTTGTAACTAAATGGATATGATGGCGGACATGTATCTAAACATTCAGCACCAGCAATCATTTTTTCGGGAGGACAGTCTTTTAAACAATTCGTTCCAACAAGAAAAAAGTTCTGTGAGCATCTATGTGTGCATCTTTTACCAATCATTGAATGTTCTATATATTTTTCGTAAGGACATTTTCGAATTTGTTTGCAGACACTGTCGACAATTAAACCACTTTGACAACTTTTTACACATTGATTACTCATCTCTTCAAATAGCAAGTGAATCGGACATGTTTCATGACACGTTTCGCCTTTCGCAGTAGTTTCAATGACTGCTTCATATTTGTTACAACGTTGAACGCATCTATGGTTTTCAATATACCGTGCTTCATATGGACAATTTTTCACACATTGATTTTTCGTCTCTAGTAATAGCAAATGAATCGGACATCTTTCATGACATATAATTCCTTGACGAGTATATTCATTGAATGCTTCATATTTGTTACAACGTTGAACGCATCTATTGTTTTCTATATACCGCGCACTTTTGGGACATTCTTCGGAACAAACATGATCGTTTTTCAAAACTAAATGTGTTGGACATTTGTGTAAACATGTCTGTAATTTTTCGTCAATGAAATGATGGGATTCAGGGCATTCTTTTAAACATTTTGACCGATGACCTTTCATGTTACCGGGACATTGTTGAAAGCATGTACCATTTGAAAAAAATGTTTGATGAGGACAATCTTTTACACATTCATATGTGCCTAATTTGTCTGTGTAATTGAGTGGATGTGAGGAAGGACAAGTGTATATACAATCAAATTTAAATTTGAAAGTTTCTCGAGGACATGCTTGCAGACATGATCTATTATTGAAGAGATATTTATTTGATGGGCATGTTGTCAAACAGTTCCATTTTAATCCATCCAAGAACTCATACGGTCTATCAAAATCACAGGTACTTGTACATGTACTGTTATTTTGATATTTTGCATCTTTTGGACATTCCAGCACACACTCTGTATTGTTGTAAATAAATGTACCAGCGAAACATTTCTTTAAACAATGGTACATATATGGAAATGTATAAGTATTAAAAAAGGCATAAGGAAGATCACTTTCACATTTCTCAAGACATGTCCATTTATACTTAAATTTTGCACTTGGAGGGCAAATATCCACACATGTATCGTTTATTTCCAGACTTCTGCAAAGATCAACACATTTATATGTTTTACGACTTGTAAGTTCCTTAAATGATTTTCCTTTTGGACAATCTTCTGCACAGGAACCTGACAATTCAAATTGTCTTTCACTAGGACACCTTGTCAAACAGGTGGTATTGTATATTAATGGAGTCGAGCATTTATCAACACATCTATATGTTTTACGACTTGTAAGTTCTTTAAACGGTTTTTCTGTTGGACAATCTTCTGCACAAGAACCTGACAATTCAAACTGTCTTTCCTTCGGACACCTTGTCAGACAGGTGGTATTGTATGCTAATGGAGTTGAGCATTTATCGACACAGCTAATATGTTTATCTTGTTGTTGTTTATACAAATGTGTATCAGGACATTGATCATAACAAATATTATTGAATTCGAAAGTCTTGTCTAAAGGACAAGACAAAACACATATTGAGTTATTGTACTGGAATGTCCGTGTAGGACATACTGTTACGCATTTGTAATTATGCTCATATTTGATAGGTGTATACCAGTTATACGACTTTTTCTTTACTAGTTCATCGTACTGAAATGGTAATTCATCCCCACATTCGTTTACACATGACGAGTTGTACTTGTATTTTGCTTCAGATGGACAGATTTCCACACATCTATTTTTAAAATGTAATAGATTGCAGCTTTTAACGCACTCTACGTTCCTTTGTGTAGTCTTCATGAAAGGAAATTCATCAGGGCAAGAATTCAAACATGATCCATTGAATTCATATTTTGCATTTGTAGGACAAAAATAATAACAATTTTGTTTATGCAAAATGTCTTTCTTTTTGCATGTTTTTACACATACGAAGCCTCTATGATCTATTAACGGATGGTCGTTGGGACATATAGATACACATGATCCATTGAATGTGTATTTAGCATTCTTGGGACAAAAAGTCACACATGTTTGATTAAACCTCAGCGATGTACACCTATTAACACATTTCAACCGATGTCCTCTGTTTGTTTCTATATAAGGATAATCTTCAGGACATGCCATTAAACAGTTACCTTTAAATTCAAATTCAGCACCACTTGGTGGACATTTATCAACACACAAATTGCCATCAGTAATTTTTGAAGAGCAGTCGTTCACGCAAACGAATTCTGCAAAATCAGAATGCAGTATATGGTTAGCGTTCACAGTTTTTGCCTTTGGGTACAAGTATTTATGAGTTGCAGGACATTCAGATAAACATGAATTGTTAAAAAAATGTTTCCCCTTTGGACACGATTCCACACATCTCATGTTGTCATAGACTGTATGCAGAGGACACTTTTCAACACAGAAATATATTTCATTGAACTCTGTTTTTGCTATTGATGTATAAGGTGCGGTGTCTGGACATGTAACATAACACGTGTTATTGTATAAAAACGGTTTTAATGTTGGACAGTATAAGTTACAACTTTTATTTTCTGATATTAATTCCGTAAACCATGGACAACGTTTAAGACAGCGCATTAAAAATTCCGCTCGAAAAACATATGAATGTGTTTCAGGGCACACTGTTGAGCACGATTTATTCCCTCTAAGACAAATACCGTCGCAATCATAGAATGTAAGATAAGGCGCCTTTTCCGGACATTTCATTAAACATGTATTGTTGTACTCAACTGTATACTCTGGACATTTTTTCAGACAATCCATTCTGTAACAAATCGGATATTCGTGAGTACAAAGTGAAGTCTGACACGACAGTTCGTTTTTAAAATGGCAAAATTTCGCCAGCCCTGTTTCTAGTTTTTTGGAGCGAAAAGGACAAGTTGTTACACACTGTTTGTCAAAGATAAATGTTTCTGATGTACACGTTTCTCTACACATTTTTGTCTCCTGAATTAAAACTTCAGACGGTAAACACATCATGAAAACAACCTAGAAAAAAAATATAACAAAAAAGATTTATATCAATAAGAATTCTTCCCTGCCTGCGATAAACAACTGCATTTACCTTGCTTAGTGGACACATTATTCTTGTAAGATTAAGTCTTTGCATTATCATGGATTGATCGTACTTTTAATATTCATAATAATTAAATTCGTAATTATATCTTTTTTTATTTGTTCTAGTGTAAGAGTGTAAAAGAGGTGGAAAAGATACTAAAGTGAAAGTCAAACTAATAAATTGAAAATAAACTGACAATGCAATGGCTAACACGAAAACGACAGACAAAAATAATACTTTAAATACAACATATAAAAACAAAAATTAGGAGTAGCAATCAAAAGACAAAAATTAAGTCAATTTACAGTAATTAACGAAACAGGCAAGCTTTCAATGTAAAGGGTTAATTTTTCACAGATGTATCAATTGATACGTTTATACTTTACCTATCGACATAGACAATACATAATACTCTAATGACAACCGCTGATTGCGCTCCCAACTTTGGACAAATCGGGATGAAATGGTTTTTGAGCACTCAAACCTTATCAAAATCTGTTCAATGAAATTAAAAAAATCATACAAGAATCTTGCGAAATTTAGGAATGCTCATTTGTGACCTCTGACCTTAGTCAAAAACAAAACAAAATGCACCATTAAAGTAGTTATCTAAGCGTCTTTATGCAAATGTCCGTCTTGTCAAATCAATGTATACATTTTAGGACAAAACCAAAATACTATGCTCTCGTCTAGTCATTACAGTACCGCTGCGAAAAATGAACAAAAGAATATATTATAATTAAATAACTGTAATAGAAGTCTTATCTTACCAATTTTTACATACAACACTTTCTTTTTGTGTAAATATCTTCATTTTTTTTTAAATTGGACGAACGAACTTAAAAAAATGAATAAACAAATAATCTATATTCCGTTCCTTATACTCATGAGAGTCATAAAAATCTTAAAAAAAATACCAATATACCTTAAGTGCATACACTTTTATAAGGATATCATACGAAAAGAGTTGCCCATATCAGAAATGTGAACATTCATAAAATGCGATATGGCGATCTCTACATTTGAATCTAGTAATAAAGTGGTGCAATATGATTTTGACCACTATTCTAAGAGTTGAATACATATAAGTGCTCTTGTAAGGTGTCTATTGAAGGTCAAAGGGAAAAGGGAAAAAAAGCCATCCTGAAATGAACTGACAATATGAACAACGCCATCATTTGCAGTTTAACATCAACGATACAAGCGTTTACAACTAGCACACAATTATGATTGTCTGTCTACAATTTAGGTCTTTTGCATTTGTGAATGTTTTTGAAACAAAGGTCTTTTACTTGAAAAAATTCCATGTTTTGCGAAAATCTTTTTAATCAAGATTAACTGAAAAGTACGACACCAGCCTTCTGCTGATAGAATATATCATGACATGCGATTTCGAGAATTGACCCAATGATTTAAACTTATAACGGTATTAAACCAGCAGGTATGGTAACACTTTACGAGGACAAGGAAACAACAACCATTTGTACCATGTGCTGAACACTTTTTTGGTTTGACACAAAAATTGTGTAATAATGATAATTTCACTTGCTTTTGATTACGGACTTTACGATTGAATTTCCTCGGAGTAATTTTGTGATTTTAGTTTTTGTTTGAGATATGCAGTAATCTCCAAGTTGATACGAAATTCCTGAGCTTGTTTTTTCTAGCATGTTGTTCTTGGCAGATAGTTGTTGCTTACATGGAAGCTATTAAACCAAGGGTACCAAGTGGGGAAATTGGAATTATATATTTAAATATCACCATCACAAATTAATTGAAGGCTAATTGATCGGTTTCTCAGATGACAACGAATATGGTCGAATTGTTGTTAATAAAATTCTGTTCTCTTTTCGGTAATTGTGACAACGGAGAATTTGATCCAACACGAGAAACATGAGGGTTCAACTAAATGTAGCTGTGAAAATTTTGTGGTGGATGAGTACTATAGCTTTCGGTGCTCAAGGTTTTTCCTTTTTTTTAGTTGAACTCATCCATAGCGTTATTTTTCTTCTTCAATCGTTCAAAAAAATAACACTTCTTTCTCTCTAAATCAAAGTTTGGATTTTAACTGATTCGCATTGTTAGTTTCAGATGTAAGGTGAGATATGACGCAGACCAAATCATTTCTGTTTCTATATCCTTTATTTCAAGAAGCGGTAAACATATTAATACTGATTAATGCTTTAGTCTTAGATACATGACTATTTAGTTGCCAATGGCTTTGAACATGCTGTAGTGGCGGATCCAGAACTTTTCACAAGGGGAGGGCCACTGACTGACCTAAGGGGAGATGCCCGTTGCAGTCATGTTTCAGTGATTCCCTATATAATCAACAAAATTTTCCCCATATAAGCGGTGCCGGCCCCACTGCCCCCTTTTGTTTTATGAATTCATACAAGTACCCGGTCATACTACTGTGTGTTTTTGCTTCATGTATTTGTGTACGTATCCATCTCATAAGTTTCAACTTATTTTTATAGTTCTTTCTTACGTGTACTGTTACACTACTATATCAGGTTAGGTGATGTTTGGTATCTCGCTGGCATGTTTAATCCGGTCTATTAAGAAAAATTCTTTAATATTTAACGAAAAATGTCATCAAGATTACGATAAGAATTGTTGAATTTATCAATTAAATGCAATTTAGACTTGTCTTTACTGAGTTTGGTCTTAAACTGTGTACATAACAGTACAAAAACAAATCTGCTTTTAAGGGGCACAATTATAGTGCAAATTGAAATACATACAGTCTGTCGATAAACTTTGTTGCCGAAACGAACATAAATATTATCACGTAGAAAGTTAACAGCTTCAATCATCTCATCAAACCTCCAGTAAGTTTATGTAGCATATTCACCATTCTCATTAGATAATAAAGGAGACTTTAAATGAATTGAAGTTAATATATTTAAATTTAGATTATGTATGTTTGAACCTGTCCGATGTCAGGATCCAGTATTTCAAAGAATGTCGTTTGCTGCTGTGTTAAATATTTCTTTTTCGTTATTTGTTTTGGTACATTTTGATAAGGTCTTTTGTTTTCTCGTTTGAATTGTTTTATATTTGTTATTTCAGTTCTCTTATATGTGAATAAGCGGTACGGTTTACGGGGCGCCGAATGGGACTCTTGTGGTTTTGTACTCAAAATTCAATTTTGTACGGACAAAAGTGACTTTTGTTCAACAAAAATGAGTTCAGTTTAACAAAATTTGTATCATACTACAAATTTGAAATTTTGTCATACAAAATTATCTATCAGCGGACAAAAGTCACTTTTGTCATGACAAAATTCATTTTTGTTACACAGACTTGACTTTTGTTACCTAATTTGAAAATTGAGCGACAAAAGTCAATTTTGTATTTAAATTACTTTAGTTTGGTTTCTGTGAACTTATTTGCATACAAAATCGACTTTTGTTACACAAAATTGACTTTTGTTACACAAAATTGACTTTTGTTACACAAAATTGACTTTTGTTACACAAAATTGACTTTTGTTACACAAACTTGACTTTTGTTACACAAAAATTACTTTTGTTACACAAAATTGACTTTTGTTACACAAATTTACTTTTGTTACACAAAATTGACTTTTGTGAGACAAAATTGACAAAATTGACTTTTGTCTCAACAAAATTGACAAAATTGAATTTTGTCTCAACAAAATTGACAAAATTGAATTTTGTCTCAACAAAATTAACAAAATTGAATTTTGTCTCAACAAAATTGACAAAATTGAATTTTGTCTCAACAAAATTAACAAAATTGAATTTTGTCACAACAAAATTAACAAAATTGAATTTTGTCTCAACAAAATTGATTTTTGTCTCACGAAAGTCAATTTTGTCTCACGAAAGTCAATTTTGTCATCACAAATATGAATTTTGTCGTCACAAAATTGACTTTTGTCTCTACAAAATTGACAAAATTGACTTTTGTCGCAACAAAATTGACAAAATTGACTTTTGTCTCAACAAAATTAACAAAATTGACTTTTGTCTCAACAAAATTTACAAAATTGACTTTTGTCTCAACAAAATTAACAAAATTGACTTTTGTCTCAACAAAAATGACAAAATTGAATTTTGTCTCAACAAAAATGACAAAATTGAATTTTGTCTCAACAAAAATGACAAAATTGAATTTTGTCTCAACAAATATGACAAAATTGAATTTTGTCTCACAAAAGTCAATTTTGTCTCACAAAAGTCAATTTTGTCTCACAAAAGTCAATTTTGTCTCACAAAAGTCAATTTTGTCTCACAAAAGTTAATTTTGTTTCACAAAAGTCAATTTTGTCTCACAAAATTGAATCTTACCGTACACAATTGACTTTTGTGAATTAATTTCTATATCAGGTAACAAAAGTTAATTTTGTATGCAAATATGTTTATATTTGCATACCTTTAAGACAAAATTGACTTTTGTCATGACAAATATGAATTTTGTCTACAAAAATGAATTTTGTCAACACAAATGAATTTTGTCATCACAAAATTGAAGTTCTCACAAAACAAGTCTGTAGCACATAGTTTTGTAAGACAAAAATGATTTTGTTATGACAGAATTGAATTTTGTACAAAACCACAAGAGTCCCATTCGGCGCCCCGTACAGTTGCCTTTTTTATATGTAGTTAATTTTTAATGTTTACTAGTATATAAATAAGAAGATGTGTTAAATTCTCCCTCGCCCTGCTTGTCCGAATTTAAAGTATTTCTACTCTAAATTCAATTAGGCTTTAAACAAAACAAACACATAAATAGAGTTAGTTGCTCGCAGTAACATTATTATCTTCTCTTGCGATACAAATTTTATTTCACTCTATAATACAAGTTTCTTCGATACAAACAACATAATATAAATACATGTAATAAACATAGCAGCCATTAATGTGACTAACTTCGTACTATACGACCTAACTGCGAGCACCTTCGATACTAATACATTTAAATGCCAAACTTTATATAGAACCCCACCCGTAGAAACCGCCAAAACTTTTCTCGTGCTTTGTACACGTAACATCAGACTTTATAAATAGTACATACTCCTGCAGAACTAGTTCTAAAACTAGTTACACTAATTCCCAATTATATATAATAACTACAAATACCTAAAGGGAAAACCCCAATTTCAAACGAAATGAAATATATATATAATTACCTATGAGACAACTCTCCTCAACACAATGACACAGCAATTAACAAATACAGGTCACCGTACAGAGTTCAACAATAATCAAATCCAATACCGCATAGTCAACTATAAATAGCCAAAACATGACAAATTTAAAACAATTCAAACGAGTAAACTAGCAACCTTATATATGTACAGAAAGGCAACAGCAGTTAACTGCTATTAAAAAGTCATGAATGGATTGAGAGAAAACAAATCCAGGTTACAAACTTAAACTGAGGAAACACAACAACTATAAGATGAATACAAAGGTACAACAGTGACACTGCAACCAAAACACACCAATATACATAAAAACGAACTATTTTTAAATAACAACTGCGATATTCCTGACTTGGAATATGACATTTAAAAAAAAATGTTGGTTGAATGTGGTTTCATGGCTAGCCAAACCTACCACTTTTATTACAATGTTAAAGTTGCAGCTAAAATAACATCACTACGTGCCATAAATACTTCACAAAAATACGCAAGAACACTCATTACAGAAAACACTGAAACAAATAACATAAAATTCGACGCATCTTGCAAACCGCAGAATAACAACACAATCTTCCATCAAAACTAGACAACAAATACAGTGACGCGCTTATCTGTTATATTATTATTTTGACTACAAATGATTAGAAATAACACATTATCCAACGAAAACCACAACAGAAACACCAAAAAAAACCACCCACATGATTGTTGGATGTACAAAATACCTAGACACATTCGTCGTAAAGCAATGCAAATTTACACTCGGCAAAACAGTCATAATAGAGAATAGTTCATATTCGGTCCTTAGCAGACAAACGACATAGATGTTTATCAATAATCTCAGAAGTGGTGAAAATGTCATTAGTTAGTGTCAACACAAACAAATCGAATTTGTGATGGTGTTCATAAAATTTTCGGAGTGTCATTTTTAATCTTTCCTCCTCTAAACTCTGTTGCAGCAGTTTCTGTGTAAGGAGTATACCCCTGTATATGAACACGTACAATCATGACGTATCAATTGCGATATATAAGCACCATACGACGAAGCAGAGGTTATGTTATTGCTGAGAAATGTAAAATTGATAATTGGGAAGTTGGGGTCATCTCGTTTGTCAAAGATTTTAGCGTGAAGTCGTCCATTTGTGTCAATATAAAGGGAAAGATTAAGGTATGAAGCAGCCCTTCTTCTATCAGAAGTATCTTTAAACCTTAAGTTGACTGGGATATATGAGATGTAAACGATGAACGAAAAACAAATCTTTTGTAATAAAGCTTATGAAAATAATGGTATTAATTATTTTGGAGTGTTTAAAATTCTTAAAAGGTTTTAGATCAAATACATGCTTTTGATGGTCCTTATAATTCTGTTGACAGTTATGATTTGTCTACTCTGTACACTACACTTTCACACAATCTTATAAAGAAAAAGTTTTTGTATTTGGTAAAATGGTCTTTTGAAAAATCTCATTGTAATTATATTTGCTGTATTTCGTTTTAATTCTTTTTCTGTAACGAAAAAGGAAAGTCTGCTAGATATACTAACTGGAAATATGAGAATATGATTGAAGCTTTACATTTTCTGCTAGATAACATTTATGTACGTTCGAACGGCGATAAAGTGTATCGTCAGGTAGTAGGTATTCCTATGGGCACTAACTGTGCCCCTTTAATAGCAGATTTATTTCTATATTGCTATGAATCTCAGTTTATGACCAAACTCAGTAAAGACCCATCATTGTTATATTTGATACATTCAAATATACCTACCGTTATCTGCATGATATTTTTACGTTGAATAATCCAGAGTTCTCTAAATAGACTTCCGACTCGTTCGGTATGCACGAGTGTGTTCTGATGTCATAGATTTTAACGCACGTAATCTCTGCATCACTGGGAAATTATTGTGTCAGGGATTTCGATACCATACATTACTTAAAACTTTTACTAAATTATTTCATAGATACAAAGATTTGATTAGTAAATTTGGCTGTAAAAAACTTATTAAAAATGGTATTTCACATCCTCAATTTTACGGTAATATTGTACTTAAAGCGAGGAAATCACTATGTGATCCGTGTAAACTCATTGAACCTTTAAATGTTTAAACAAACTTACAAGTAAGGGATATCGTACCAATATTGTATTTAAATCTCTGACTTTAGTTTACATTGGCACTTATATCGATTTTGCCATTAGCAAATTAAAACATACCTAAGTTGTATCTTCTTTTGAGGCGGAATATAAATGTTTTTATATCAAAACATATTGTTAGTGGTGGAAAGACCTTCCATTGCTCTCTGGTTTTTAATTTCCTTATGTGGTATGCCTCACATGGCAAGCAGGGGGTGAAATTACACTGTACATAATTTTGAGTTAGAGCTGATGAAGTTTTCTAAAAGTTTGATACAATTTGTCCCAAAAGTAGTACAACACACTATAAAAATATTATTGAGAAAGCACAATGGACGTCAAGTTGTTTACTTATTCCCTATTCCCTATTCGTTACCTATTCGTTACCTATTGCCTATTACCTATTCGTTACCTATTCCCTATTCCCTATTCGTTACCTATTCCCTATTCCTTATTCGTTACCTATTCCCTATTCCCTATTCGTTACCTATTCTTTATCTATTCCCTATTACCTATTCGTAACCTATTCGTTACCTATTCCCTATTCCCTATTCGTTACCTATTCCCTATTCCCTATTCGTTACCTATTCCCTATTCCCTATTCGTTACCTATTCCCTATTCGTTACCTATTCGTTACCTAGTCCCTATTCCCTATTCCCTATTCCCTATTCGTTACCTATTCGTTACCTATTCCCTATTCCCTCTTCGTTACCTATTCGTTACCTATTCCCTATTCCCTATTCGTTACTTATTCCCTATTCCCTATTCGTTACCTATTCCCTATTACCTATTCGTTACCTATTCGTTACCTTTTCCCTATTCCCTATTCGTTACCTATTCGTTACCTATTCCCTATTCCCTATTCGTTACCTATTCGTTACCTATTCGTTACCTATTCCCTATTCCATATTCGTTACCTATTCCCTATTACCTATTCGTTACCTATTCGTTACCTATTCGTTACCTATTCCCTATTCCCTATTTGTTACCTATTCGTTACCTATTCCCTATTCCCTATTCGTTACTTATTCGTTACCTATTCCCTATTCCCTATTCGTTACTTATTCCCTATTCCTTATTCGTTACTTATTCGATTTTTAATATCCTTCCCCCTTTTTAATTGTTTATACTCTTATATCTGGTAATAGTTCTAAATTTGTTGAGGTAAAATGATTTTTTTATGACCTATTTATATAACCGATCCTTTTACTCATTTGATACTCATTTGTTCCTTATTTGATTTTTATACGTTCTACCTTTTAACTGCTTGATGTCCGTATGTTTTAAGTTGGATCTTGGTTCGAAGAGATGAATTCACCGTGTTAGCGCTTGCATAAAAAAAAAAGAAGATGTGGTATGATTGCCAATGAGACAACACCCCACAATAGACAAAAATGACACAGAAATTATCAACTTTAGGTCACTGTACGGCCTTCAACAATGAGCAAAGCCCAAACCGTGTAGTCATCTATAAAACGCCCAGACATGACAATCTTAAACAATTCAAACAACAAAACTAACGGCCGTATTTCATATACAAAAAATAAACGGAAAACAAATATGTAACACAAAAACAAACGACAACAACTGCATTTTAGGCTCTTGTCTAGGGACAGGCACATACTAACATAATGTGGTGGGGTTAAACATTTTAGCAGGGTGTACATCGTTTCGGAGTATGCTATTACCTTGTTTAATTCGTTCCATCACTCGCTTATAATTCGCTTATAATACGTGTATCATACGTTGCACCTTTTAAAACATGATTTTCAATTGTTTTATTGTCTCTGGTGGTAGATTTGGGTTCTTAGAGGTGATATAACTCATATGTACCCGTTCCAGGTTTTTTTCAACTCAGAGAACACATAATTACCACCAGAGACATGAAAGTAATCGATGATCGTTTTATTTCAAGGTACAACGTAAACCACGCGTATTAAAAGCGACTAAGGAACGAATAAGTAACAGGGTATTATCCGAGCGCTGGAACGAGTACATACGCGTTAATAGGGGTATTTCATCTACAAGAACACATTATTACCACTAGAGATATGAACTTAATTGAAAATCCTTTTCTGAAAGGTGCAACGTTCAACAAACGTATTAAAAGCAAATAAGTAACGAATAGGTATCAGGGTATTAACCGAGCGCTGGCACGGGTACATGCGCGAAAATAGGGTCATTTCATCTCTAAGAACACATTGTTACCACCAGAGACATGAACACAATTGAAAGTCCTTCTCCAAAAGATGCAACGTACAACAAACGTATTATAAGTGAATAGGTAACGAATAGGTAACGAATAGATAACAGGGTATTAACCGAGCGCTGGAACGGGTACATGCGCTCTAATAGTGTCATTTCATCTCTAAGAACACATTGTTACTACCAGAGACATGGACACAATTGAAAATCCTTTTCAAAAAGTGCAACTTACAACAAACTAGTTATACGTGAATAGGTAACGAATAGGTAACAGGGTATTAACCGAGCGCTGGAACGGGTACATGCGCGCTAATAGTGTGATTTCATCTCTAAGAACACATTGTTACCACCAGAGACATTGACACAATTGAAAATCCTTTTCAAAAAGTGCAACTTACAACAAACTAGTTATAAGTGAATAGGTAACGAAAAGGTAACAGGGTATTAACCGAGCGATGGAACGGGTACATGCGCGCTGATAGGGTCATTTCATCTCTAAGATCACATTGTTACAACCAGAGACATGAACACAATTAAAAAACGATTTATTTCAAGGTGCAACGTAAACCCCGCGCATTAAAAGCCAATAAGGAACGAATAAGTAACAGGGTATTATCCGAGCGCTGGAACGGGTACATGCGCGCTAATAGGGGTATTTCATCTGCAAGAACACATTATTACCACCAGAGATATGAACTTAATAGAAAATCCTTTTATAAAAAGTGCAACGTACAACAAACGTATTATGAGTGAATAGGTAACGAATAGGTAACGAATAGGCAATAGGGTGTTAACCGAGCGCTGGAACGGGTACATGCGCGCTAATTGTGTCATTTCATCACATTGTTACCACCAGATACATGAACACAATTAAAAAACGATTTATTTCAAGGTGCAACGTATACCCTGCGCATTAAAAGCGAATAAGGAACGAATAAGTAACAGGGTATTATCCAAGCGCTGGAACGAGTACATACGCGCTTATAGGGGTATTTCATCTATAAGAACACATTCTTACCACCAGAGATATGAACTTAATTGAAAATCCTTTTATAAAAGGTGCAACGTACAACAAACGTATATAAAGCGAATAAGTAACGAATAGGTAACGAATAGGTAACAGGGTATTAACCGAGCGCTGGAACGGATACATACGCGCTAATAGGGTCATTTAATCTGTAAGAACACATTGTTACCATCAGAGACATGAACACAATTAAAAAACGATTTATTTCAAGGTGCAACGTATACTCCGCGCATAAAAAGCGAATAAGGAACGAATAAGTAACCCGGATATTATCAGAGCGCTGGAACGGGTACATACGCGCTAATAGGGGTATTTTATCTATAAGAACACATAATTACCACCAGAGATATGAACAAAATTCAAAATCCTTTTCTAAAAGATGAGTTATATCACCTCTAAGAACCCAAATCTACCACCAGAGACAATAAGACAATTGAAAATCATGTTTTAAAAGGTGCAACGTATGATACACGTATTATAAGCGAATTATCAGCGAGTGATGGAACGAATTAAACAAGGTAATAGCATGCTCCGAAACGATGAACACCCTGCTAAAATGTTTAACCCCACCACATTATGTTAGTATGTGCCTGTCCCTAGACAAGAGCCTGAAATGCAGTAGTTGTCGTTTGTTTTTGTGTTACATATTTGTTTTCCGTTTATTTTTTGTATATGAAATACGGCCGTTAGTTTTGTTGTTTGAATTGTTTGAGATTGTCATGTCTGGGCGTTTTATAGATGACTACACGGTTTGGGCTTTGCTCATTGTTGTAGGCCGTACAGTGACCTATAGTTGATAATTTCTGTGTCATTTTTGTCTATTGTGGGGTGTTGTCTCATTGGCAATCATACCACATCTTCTTTTTTTATATACAAGCGCTAACACGGTGAATTCATCTCTTCGAACCAAGATCCAACTTAAAACATACGGACATAAAGCAGTTAAAAGGTAGAACGTTAAAAAATCAAATAAGGAACAAATGAGTATCAAATGAGTAAAAGGATCGGTTGAGCACAAACACATATAAATAGGTCGTAAAAAGATCATTTTACCTCAACAAATTTAGAACTATTACCAGATATAAGAGCATAAACAATTAAAAAGGGGGAAGGATATTAAAAAATCGAACATTTAACGAATAAGGAATAGGGAATAAGTAACGAATAGGGAATAGGGAATAGGTAAGGAATAGGGAATAGGGAATAGGTAACGAATAGGTAACGAATAGGGAATAGGGAATAGGTAACGAATAGGTAACGAATAGGGAATAGGGAATAGGTAACGAATAGGTAACGAATAGGGAATAGGGAATAAGTAACCAACTTGACGTCCATGAAAGCCCAGGTGTTGTTTTTTTATATCATTTTCATTTATTGTCTGAAAGAAATGCACTATGAAATAACTGTGGTCTCGGACCAAGTTCATTTACAGTTATATTTGCCTGAGAGAGATTGGAACTTCGCTCCTGAATAACTTCCTTGTTCATCAAAGAAAAATACATGAAATGACCGATCTTTTTTATTTCAGTTGAGAAGGATATAGGTTTTCTGAATTAGGCTAAATCAGGAACGAAAAAGCATAAACATTTGAAACCCGGGGATATTGAAGAAGTTAAGAATCTATTGAGACCATCATATGTAATATGCCTTTATGAATAAAAATAAAATGACATGCATAATTCACTTACCGTCACATAACTGAATAGATATAAAGTTTTAAAAACCAGTTTCATTTTTCCTTTTGGTTCTATTACGTCATTATGAACATGAATCTATATCGTCTCCATGTAAATATTTTGAAGATCAATATCCGTCATGCGTTTTAAAATAAAAGATCATACTGTAATCAGATCAGATACATTAAGGTAAGATTTGAAATATTTCATTCATTATATTGTATGTGTTAGATAATTCAAAACAAATTCCAGAATGCATATAGCAACTAATTACCAATGGGGTCGATACTTTTTAAAATATAACTGTTATTTGATGATATTAAATATAACTGTTATTTGATAATTTAATTTTTGTTCCTGTTTGTGCAGAATGAATACATTGTTCTTGCAAAGGACACCTGCTTTGATTCGTTAATTCTATTCATAACCTGTCGTAAGCATGATTTATTCTTGCCAAAAAGTAAGGATCATGATTCTTTTTAATAGCTGAAAAGAATTACCACTGCCTACATCTGCCATAGATAATGTACTTCTTAATAATGATTTATTTACATTGAATTTCCATTTTCATGTTTAAAACGATGTATGACTATTTAAAAGCAGTATACTACTATTGTAATTAAATGAGGTATATTAAAAGTGCGGTTTATTACACAATGACTATGGTTATTTAAAGTGAAGATGTGTTTAGAAATTAAAACTATATCATAACAATTCTTTAAAATCAATGGCGAATTATTTGATTGATGAAGTTTGATGAAATCAAATGTGGCATAGTTTATAGCTGTTATTACCCCCTGGTGCCCCTTTCAAAGAATTTCATCCGCGTGGTCATTCCAGCATCACTTTGGTTCATTGTACATGACGTCTCAAAACCTCTTTGTTCCTTTCATGTGCAGAGCATAGTTCTCGTTTGGAAATTTATATCTAGAATGTCATCACCCACCGCCATCCCCTACAATCGCCTTTGTTGTCAGTGCCTCTGGGGACTATTCATTTGATAGAACTATTAGTTAATTTTGATAGACATACTTAACACTATATTTTTCTTATTATTTTGTAACAGCAATTTGTGTTGTTTATTACTTACTTATTTTATGTTTATTTTTGTTTTATTATCCATGCTTATGTTTGATTTTTTCTGTTGTTTATTTTATAGCCATGCTGACGTATGGGTTTTTTATGCTTTATTGTCTACGCTTGCCTTTTGTATAAAATTATGTTTTTACCATCCATGCTGACGTATGGAATACACTTTTTCAATCCATGCTAACGTATGGTTTCAACCTGCTTCACTATCTATGCTGACGTATGGATCTCTTATATTTCATTATCTATGCTAACGTATGGATCTCTTATATTTCATTATCTATACTGACGTATGGATCTCTTATATTTCATTATCTATACTGACGTATGGATCTCTTATATTTTACTATCTATGCTGACGTATAGATCTCTTATATTTTACTATCTATGCTGACGTATGGATCTCTTATATTTTACTATCTATGCTGACGTATAGATCTCTTTTATTTTACTATCTATGCTGACGTATAGATCTCTTTTATTTTACTATCTATGCTGACGTATGGATCTCTTATATTTTACTATCTATGCTGACGTATAGATCTCTTTCATTTTACTATCTATGCTGACGTATATATCTCTTTTAGTTTACTATCTATGCTGACGTATGGATCTCTTATATTTTACTATCTATGCTGACGTATAGATCTCTTATATTTTACTATCTATGCTGACGTATAGATCTCTTTTATTTTACTATCTATGCTGACGTATGGATCTCTTATATTTTACTATCTATGCTGACGTATAGATCTCTTTTATTTTACTATCTATGCTGACGTATAGATCTCTTTTATTTTACTATCTATGCTGACGTATGGATCTCTTATATTTTACTATCTATGCTGACGTATAGATCTCTTTCATTTTACTATCTATGCTGACGTATATATCTCTTTTAGTTTACTATCTATGCCGACGTATGGATCTCTTATATTTTACTATCTATGCTGACGTATAGATCTCTTATATTTTACTATCTATGCTGACGTATGGATCTCTTATATTTTACTATCTATGCTGAAGTAGGGATCTCTTATATTTTACTATCTATGCTGACGTATAGATCTCTTATATTTTACTATCTATGCTGACGTATAGATCTCTTTTATTTTACTATCTATGCTGACGTATAGATCTCTTATATTTTACTATCTATGCTGATGTATAGATCTCTTTTGTTTTACTATCTATGCTGACGTATAGATCTCTTATATTTTACTATCTATGCTGACGTATAGATCTCTTTTATTTTACTATCTATGCTGACGTATGGATCTCTTATATTTTACTATCTATGCTGACGTATGGATCTCTTATATTTTACTATATATGCTGACGTATAGATCTCTTATATTTTACTATCCATGCAGACGTAGGGATTCTTTTTGCCTTTTACTATCCATGCTGACGTATGGATTCTTTTTGCATTGTACTATCCATGCTGACGTATGGGTTACTTTATTTTATTTTCATGCTGATTATGTCTCTATTTTGTTTAACTTATATTTATACTGACGTGTGAACTAACTTAGTATTTTATTGTCCATACTGACGTATGGCAATTCTATGTCTAAATACTTTCCATGCTTACGTATGGAATTCCTTGTTGCTTATTATCAATGCCTACATATGGTCAATTTGCTTTTACTTTCCATGCTTACGTATGGAATTTCTTTTGTTTTTACTATTTATAAATATGTTTATGTATAATTTTTACTATTTAGTTTATGAAAATGTTTTTGCCTTTACTTAAGTTATGTTGATATATATTTTAAATTATTCTTACTAAATCACATGTTTGTTCAGTTAAATTATACTTTGGTATGCCAATTCGATACAATTTCTACACATTAGCCTTTGTATCTCATCCCCCAAGTTTTAAATTTTATATCTATATGAAAAGGGGGATAACTCAATTTTAATTTCAAAAGTGTCAAACAGCTGTTAGTCCCCAGTTTTTCCAAGTTGTAATTTGTTATGTAAATATGTATATATGTTGTGAAATTATACATGCTTAGAAGAAATAAAATATTTCTTTTATCCTATTGTTTATTAACATAGATAGATTCAAAGAATGATAGAAGTGCTGGTATAAATCCTTGAGACAGCAAAACAATAGAATCTTGGTTAAAAAAATACATATCTTAGAAGCAGCATCAGGTCAACTTGGCAATAGTATTTTAGTACGACATTAAAGGACTTATATTTGGTATATATTTGCTCAAGTCACTTTGTAGTTTGGTATATAAGTCATGCAATATAGTAACAAGATTGGTTTTCTTATACTTGTATCCAGTTCCATTTGTGGTATATGCCATGAGACATTTACTAGGCTGTTCGTACATGTAGATATCATGAGAAATATTGGTTTCATTACATTAGGAAATAACAGGTCTATAAACTATCAATTAACACAATTGTTTATCTATAGTCCATCCATATCACCTAACGGAACTTTCAATAGGCAGCGAGACTTGGATTTTGTGAAGTTTGGTGTTGATCCTAAATCTAGCATGTGTTATTTGGTAAATCTATATCAAATTAAGTGATATTCAAATAATTAACTGATATTCTCCAAATCCGATTATCTTACCATATTTTTTTTTAACTAAGTCATAATTCTGAGAAATGTTTTTCGAATTTGATATTCATGATTGAATTCTCGTTTTTTAATACTAGATTCATCCTTTCAGAAAAGAAAGAAAATGTATGATGTGCGGCTGTTATTGTAAATAATTCTTGTAACTTATCAAAATATGTTCATGTCAAGTTCTGCTATCTTTTTCAAATTATAAAAAAAAAATAAACAACTTTTCCCTACTTTTAAGGATGCAAGGCAATATAAACATGTCTATTTCTCGACAATAGTTATCATGGACAAACATAAGTATACAAACTTTGTATCCAAAGCCATAGACAATACGGAAGGCAACCAAAACTGTCAATAAAAAACAAGGATAACAACCTACACTGCACACTGTTGTATGAGGACACATATTTGTACTGGTTAATATAATAGGACACTTTTTCATCAGACTCAGAGGATAATTTCCCCCTTAAGTACCTTGATTAGCTACATGAATATAATAAAAATGATGGCAATAATAATGTGGATGATATGCATTTTGCTGCTCAGACTTTGTAAAACGTCACAAGAGTCTGAGCAGAAGGTTAATGAACCAGGGGTATGTCCAAGATCGTCTTGTCCTGTCCTTTCATTAAAAAAGTATTTAAAACAAGACGATCATAATTTTTATGGAAGAGCTAAATGTCTTTACACCTTTTTTTCTTTGTAACACATTAGTTTGTTTTATAATGATTAAGATTAAAACACAATGTTGACTGCTGTACCCCTATTTTGAGTGTTTTACTTATTATGCCTGTTTGTTTTGTTTGCATATCGTCGTAAATATAATAACATTGTATGCGACTGTCAGTTAACTATGTCGCAGGAAAATATTTGCTACCCTACCTACGAATCTCTTTTCTGACTCTGTACAGACTCCTAAATATCGCCAACTTTTAAAGGGTTTATATAATAATTTGAACCTGCAGAGTATCGATCAAAATAACTCCCAAACTCTGCTAGCGCGCTTTAGCTTGACCTAAGAGGCGATAATAAATATGGAAGCTACACATTCTTGTACATGCATATATAAACAACAATATGAAGCCTTAAAAAAACATGCCCATCACATTATCACTTACCTATGTTCTGCGAACAACACAATCCGGGTCAAACTCTCATTTGGTATACTAGTATTTAATACATTAATGATCTGAATTTCTATCTTCTGACACAGGAATTTTAAATGTGCATTTAAAAAAAATTAGACAACGTAGTTGGCGTATGTAGGTTTGGTTCCCATCCTGAGTATTTATTGATATCGGCTGGTGCCAAGCGTTGTCAAGTTTGCTTTTTTCCTTTTTCTCTTCGAAGTTCGGATATAACAAAAGCATGGAAATCATATTTAACAGATAACTATGGTTAATAACATTAACGGTACCAATTTCACCAGATGCGCATTTCGACAATACATGTCTCTTCAGTTAACATTTTATGTTAATGAGATGTAAAGCTTATACTTTATCAAGGGTCCTTCAGCATGCCCACTCTCTTTATGAATGAAGCATCATATTCAACATCCTCATTCTGACTGGACCATCATGATTAATGAAGTGAAGAAAAAAATACGTTATAGAATTGAACTTAGCTGCACAAAATATTGTGCTTCTTTGTTAGCAAAGGAAAACGTCCACACATTGAATAAATCCAGCGTCTGGTATTTGCAAGGGAGGTATTAGGTAATACACTTACGTTTTGAATTGCATTATAATAAAATATTGTCGATTTCATACCTCAAAATGTAGAATTATATAGTTATATGACGGTATTGTGATTACTGTGGTCGTTATTTTTTTTATAAACAAAAGAAAACATTGTTTGCACGTGTTAATAATATCATATAATCTATCAAAAGGGTACTTATTTTGATACTTATTATTATTAAAATTAACTTTATATTATTTGTCTTATTGTTTTTCAGTTGATTCAAAAGAAAGAAAACATGAACGTTTGTAAATTTCAGAATCAAAGACAACGAGAGGTTTCAGAAGACAATGAAATATTGCATATTCATCAGACAAACGATGATAGTACATTTTCAGAAAGTACTGCTTTATTGCCGATTGAAAATATTTCACCGTTAGAAGCACAAAGCTCACAACTATTTTGTATAGAAAGCGATACCCTTATGACCGAAACCAATCAACAAAATATTGATACCTCTTCATTAACTTGCAATGAAACTGATAATGTTTCCAATATAACAGCAATCGTAGAGGAAAACTGTCGTGATCTTCCTGTTGGAAAGAAATATCATTTCTTTATTTCGTATTCTTCCGACGACATTTCAGTAGTAAACAAGCTTATCGAAAAACTTGAGGGAAGATTTTTCTTTAAATGTTTGAATTATGATAGGGATTTTACTGCTGGCAGAAGGATTGAGCACCTTATTTACGAGGGAATGAACCAAAGTGAAGCTATATTGATTGTTATCAGCCAATCATTCATTGCAAAAATGTGGTGTATGGCAGAAGCCACCCAAGCATTGGAAATGTCATTCAAGTCTTACAACAAATTGAAGGTCATTCCTATTCGTATTAATTCGATAACCGATGAATTGCCAACAGTACTAAAGTCTGTCCGATACATAGATGCAGAAAAAGAAGAAGATGTTGCAGCAAGAATAAATGAAGTATACAATAATCCTGGTAAGTAAAACATTCATTCAAATCCTGTACCAAGTCAGGTATATGCCAGTTTTTGTCCATTCGTTTGAGATGTTTAAGCTTTTGATTATGTTAAATATCCCTAATTCTAAAAGGTTTTGTTTGCTGATAATTTCTAATCGGTTGAGATCAAACTATGCAAACAAGTTAAGCTTAGTTCTAGTGAGATAATAATGAAAACAATAATTAACTTGCAAAATACCTGATGATAGTGGAAATACAACAAAATATTTTTCTCTGAATTAACTAGATTAATTAGCTATTGTAATTCATTTTGGAAGATAGATGGAAATCAAATAAACATCAATTTCCATTATTATCAACAGTGGACCTACATTTTGTTGGATGAGATATTTTAGATAAGCAAAGTTACTGCAAAAATACGAATATGTTGTAATAATACATCTTTTCACCAGAGGCCAACAAATGACGTAAGAATTTTCGAAAATAGGTCACCGTACATTCTTCAACATTAAGCAAACCTATACAGAAAAGTAACTACTCATTTTTTTACATAAATAAGGAAGTTAGTTTTCTCGCTTGAACTGTTTTACATTGTCTTATCGGGGCCTTTTATATTATTAAAAAAAAAGAAAAAAATATATAATCGCCATGAGGCAACTATACACCAAAAACCAAATGATGATTGTGTAAGCAACTATAGGTCACCGTATGTATTGCCTTCAACAAAGAGTAAACTCATACTGTATAGAAAGCTTAACAGGTTCTTATATGACAAATGTAAAAATCTAATAACCTGAGTGGGTTTCTTTAACCTATCCAAGGATTAGGACGTGTCATAAGACCATCTTATGATACGTAGAAGTCCTCATAACTTATTTTTTATCGCATTTTACGTCATAACTTTAGGACACCTAACGTATCTTCTGGTGCAGGAAAATTGGCACCGTTAATGTTATTCGTCCAAACTTAATTTGTCGACTTGTAAGCATTCCCCTTGCTGCAAATTGTCTATCATTCTTTTTAGCGCCGTTTGTGGATGTAGTGCGTTGTTTACTGAATATAATGCCCTTTTGACTTGATCTTCTGAAATTCGCTAATTGCTCATTATTTTTCTTGAAGATGAACATGAAATGAAACACACCATCGGTTATTTTCCCGTATATGAAGACATTTGGTATGAGTTTAAACTTTGAACTTAGTGTTTTCACAATACGCTGACACTTCAAATTCAACTCTCATTTTAAAACAAATTGTTTTCCAGTTTTTGATATTGAAATATAATTATATTTGAAATCATGCTTTTATACAGTAGTTGTCGTTTGTTTATGTAATATATACGTGTTTCTCGTTTTGTTTATATAGATTAGACCGTTGGTTTTCCCGTTTGAATGGTTTTACACTAGTAATTTTGGGGCCCTTTATAGCTTGTTGTTCGGTGTGAGCCAAGGCTTCGTGTTGAAGGCCGTACTTTAAAATATAATGGTTTACTTTTTAAATTGTTACTTGGATGGAGAGTTGTCTCATTGGCACTCACACCACATCTTCCTATATCTTTTTAATTTAAACGTGAAATCATAAAATTCATAAACAATATATTATTATTTGGTTTCGTCATAAATAAATGTTGAATCAAAAATTTACTTAAAAGACTTACAATTTCGCCTTATGATATGTATGGGACGTCCTAACATAAGATGCATGTTATGATAGCTGCTTTCTCTTACGGATCACCTGAGATCACCCCTTTTTTTGTGGGGTCCGTGTTGCTTATTCTTCACTTTTCTATGTTGTGTCGTATGTCCTTTTGTTTCACTTTGTCTGTTTGTATTTTTCCTTTTTAGCCATGGCGTTGTCCGTTTATTTCAGATTTGTGAGTTTGACTGTCCCTCTGATATCTTTTGTCTCTCTTTTCAAGACAAAACTTAAGATGTTTTCTAAGATTATCCTCATTCCATCAGAAAATTTGTCTAAGGATGTGTCTTAGGAAAAAATCTTAGGGTATTTTCGAAAACACCACCCTTAGTTTATTAAAAATAAATAATTGAAAAACAAATATAATATACAGCAACAAACGACAACCACTGTATTACAGGCTTTTAACTTAAAACAGGATATACAGACTGTGGCAGGGGAAACATGTTTGTTGGCGCCAAACCCCACCCGCTCCCCGCACCTGAGAAAAGGGTGTTGCAATATTCTATAAGGTGGCAAGGTTATGTGTTCAAGGTTACGGTTTAATTTCTGTAAGTTTTAAACATTTAACAGCTGTATACTACTTTTGCCTTTATTCATTCACCCCTTGTTTTATTTATAATGTATTAACATTGTGTCATATATCAAATGTATTCTTTCAGTTTATGTTCACTTGTCTTTATAGTCTCTTGATTGAGTTTAGCCATTTCAAATGATATTTTATAGTTTGTCTTTCTAAATTGTATTGTTAAACTATCAAGGTTGGTACCTATTATTACGTTTAAACCCGCAAAGTGAAAAGGGATTAATATAAGTTGCAATAACTAGTTACGCAATCCACTATTAATAAATATGTTAAAACTAACATAACAGTGCACATTTTAATGTGCACTTTAATTTTTATAGCGGAATTTTAATAATCGATTATAGTACTGTCTTATCTATTTCAGCTGTAATGAAAATGCAAAGCGTAGAGCGAACAGGTATTTATTTTTAATTACAAATTTAGTTAATTTTCTTTACGTTTCGTATGGAAAACGTTCTTATAGTTATTATATTCTTCCACGTACTTCCTTTAATTTTATAGTGAGGTTTCCATCTTCCATGTTCTATCTCATGAAATGATGTCAAAAATATATACTCTGACAATATATTTAATTCAATAAATAAAATAAGACTTCATACATGTGTTTGAAATGAAAATATTTTTATGACTTTAACTAGTATATATTTGTTTAGGGGCCAGCTGAAGGACGCCTCCGGGTGCGGGAATTTCTCGCTACATTGAAGACCTGTTGGTGACCTTCTGCTGTTGTGTTTTTTTTTGTTTTTTTTTTATTTTGGTCGGGTTGTTGTCTCTTTGACACATTCCCCATTTCCATTCTCAATTTTACATAACCATTTTCATGCAAACATGCAACGTGAATGTGATTGGTTATCAAATAATACAAAAATAATGCATGAACCGTTGAAGAAGAAATTATTTCATCAAAGAGATTGGATTTTCACTTTCGACACGAATAGGTCGAGTTGACATTCCTGTCATCGGAGATAGTAATGGGATAAATAAGGATAAAACGGACCGTCAAAAAGGTCTAGAGAAGCACATCAGTAGAACCTTAACATAAATAAGTAATACTTACCAACATTTCTCTAATTGATAACCTATAGAACTGAAATTTCACAAAAATACCGGTAAATAATTTTGTTGTGATGCTGGTAAATTGGCGCTAAATAAATATTCTTACTCTGCTTCATGTAAAAAAAATGTATAGAATTAAAT
The DNA here is from genome assembly GCF_036588685.1 of Mytilus trossulus. Taxonomy (NCBI): domain Eukaryota; kingdom Metazoa; phylum Mollusca; class Bivalvia; order Mytilida; family Mytilidae; genus Mytilus; species Mytilus trossulus. The sequence continues at coordinate 104,884,246 of NC_086373.1, read as the reverse complement.
TCGACTACAGTTCAGAATAAAAAAACGTGCATATGCAAAAGCCAGGTAATATATATGTTAATGATAAAGTGTGTATAAATTTTCGTAAACGAAGTTACCCGTATACTTCACCAAGAATTACTTTTAAGCGCAAAGTTCTGTATGTGTGATTTTTTTGGTTTATGTAACATAATTTAGACTGGGATCCTGGCTAATCTTGACCTTACGACGCGCAGCTAGATTGGGCCGGATCCCAGGCTAATGTAACATCGTAGAACTCAGGGTAACGGAATTTTTTGCGTTGCTATTAGATGATTGAGGCCATCTATTTTTATTGCGGGTTCCACATATTTAAATCGGAATTATAGAAAAAATGGAATGTTGTGAGCAGAATCAAAACAGAAATGATGAACACTGCAACATTTCCAGCAAAATATAAATAGGATGGAGGACCTGTGTATTCACATTATTTGTAAAACTCTCCTTATTCATGTGAAGCGTGTGCTTTACATCGAGGCTTATTATGTTAACCATTGACACCACAGTACTTCAACCAATCAGACAATGTTTATTTGGGGCATTCGATCGATTTTAACTCAGATTTTGGAATATTTCAATCGAAATTATAGAAAAATGGAATGTTGCTGGTACATTTAAAATAGAAAATGATGAATACTTTTAGCTAAAGATAATTTGGATGGGGGTTCTGTGTCTTCACATTATTTGCACAACTCTCCTTACTGATGCCATATTTTGGAATTTCCGTGACCTAAATGGTTCGCGAAAATTAATATTTTTATATATAGTATAGTAACAACAGGACTCAATTGTTTAAGTTCGTATAGAATAACTATAACTTCGAACATATGTAACTTGTAATTCTATTTTCACATATTATAAGATCTTGTATCAATCCTAAAACCCCTTTCAAACGATTTAAAAATAAATATGCAAATCTAATCATAGTAATGTCAATTGGAACGTTTGGCGGGTGCGTGGGGGAGTGGACATACATTTATGTTTAGATGTCATTAATTATAAGTATGCTTTGTTTCAAAATTTGATAAAATTTCTTCCTACTACCGTTTTAAATAATGTAAGGTTTTTTTAACATCTACAGAAATATCCTGCCATTAACTTAGATATACCCAATCAAATTAAAGTTTTCAAGGGTATATATCTAATAAAAATAGAGGGAAAATTGAGTCCTGCGTAAGTGCACTAAAATTTTCAAGATGAATAAAATTGAGAATGGAAATTGGGAATGTGTCAAAGAGACAACAACCCGACCATAGAGCAGACAACAACAGAAGGTCAGCAACAGGTCTTCAATGCAGCGAGAAATTCCCGCAACCGGAGGCGTCCTACTGCTGGCCGCTAAACAAATATATATACTAGTTCAGTGATAATGAACACCATACTAAACTCCAAATTGTACACAAGAAACTAGAAGTTAAAATAATTTTATCTGAACACACATGTGTAACCCATCTTCAGCTTAGGTTCAAGTTAGAGTGATATGAACACGGCTTCAACTGAGGCTGAATTATGCTTTCTTCGAGATCAATGTCTAAACGAAAAGTAATAAAAGTATAAGCGATGTTTTCGATCATTTGACCAAATTGAACCAAAGTAATGTTACTTGTCATTTGAAGATGTGACATTTTTTATTAACTTAAGAATACTTGAAGTTGTATTCCTAGAAAATCTAAATATTGCCTCATTATATATGTGCATATTTGGCATTTAACTTTTGAATTTCTAAAACGACTGCTGTTATCATAGAAAAAATGCAGAAAATATCATAATGCCCCCAAAAACTAGAAGTAGCATTTCCTGTCGTGAAATGGTAGATCATTTCAATTGAAACTTTGATAGAGTGAAATGTCTGTAGGTAATGGTAGACATCCGCTATTGCAATTGCTTGCAATAGAAATTCCAGTTATTTTTTTTATTATTATTTCTAACATGTCCTATGTTTCTGCTGACGATTGTTCTTTAAGGTCACGCATGTAAACTTCGACACAAACACCTGAAAGTTAATTAAAATGTGAAGTTTACGAAAAAAATCAATGAGTGATTTTTTTTTTTGGTTGATTACACCTTACAAAAAACTGTAAATATATTAGTACTGGGAGGACTTAGTTTGGTTTATATTCGTGGATTGATTGCATAATTTTTTTTAATAATCACCAGCAACTCGTTTTGATATGACCTTAAAATTATTAGAAATATAGGGTGTTATGTATATATGTGAATTCATGCATCAGAGGTTTGAAAACGGTGCCTTTTACCATGTAAACTGTCAGTTCGTTGCAATTGTTATTTTGATTATATCAATTATGTCAACTCGAACGAAATTCGGGTAACATTCAGGGGCGGATTTAGGCGGGGGCGTGGCGGGCGTGCGCCCCCCTTAAAATTTGCAAAGCATAGGTTGACTTCAACATATTTAAGTATCAGAAGAGACCATTCAATCTTTTATAATTATAATAGGTTTTGAGCAGTTAAAAGAAAAAAAAATTACATTGTATTTGCGGTTTTTATAATCAATTTGTTTGAAAATCGAAGTTCCAAAACATACCTTACTCACTTTCATAATTTTATCAAGAAAGCAGCGAGATTTTTTTTTATAATATCGGTACTGTAATGAAAGATAGAAATACTGTTTTAAGCGAAAGGTAAGTTTATTAATTTGTATCTCTGTGTCTATATTTATTTCTCACTTGCAACCTAAATATTTAGCCGAATAATGTACCGTATTACTGTATGCTTGTGATCCCAAGAAAATAAATATAACTGCGTAAATGCATCTTATTCTTTACTTATTTTAGTTTATGGCGAACAGTCGGTGAAGTCGGTGACGACCTCCGAAGATCAAAAAAAGTAAAAAACAGATACTATGAAAAGACAATTAAAAATCGCTGGTAAAAGTAGAAATTTTCATTTGAAAAATATATTGGTCAGGTGAGCAATTGTGATCTGTCTCGTCTGAACTTAAATTTGCGCCCCCCCTAACTGAAAATCCTGGATCCGCCCCTGACATTGTTTTCTACGTTTTTTTCTTCTTGTTTTATCTCCACACTTTTTAGCTCACCTGACATGAAAGGTCAAGTGAGCTTTTCTCATCACTTGGCGTCCATCGTCCGTCGTCCGTAAACTTTTACAAAAATCTTCTCCTCTGAAACTACTGGGCCAAATTTAACCAAACTTGGCCACAATCATCCTTGGGGTATCTAGTTTTAAAAATGTGTCCGGTGACCTGGCCATCCAACCAAGATGGCCTCCATGGCTAAAAATAGAACACAGGAGTAAAATGTATACTTTGGCTTATATCTTTGAAACCAAAACATTTAGAGCAAATCTGACATGGGGTAAAATTGTTGATCAGGTCAAGATCTTTCTGCCTTTTAATTTTCAGATGAATTGGACAACCCGTTGTTAGGTTGCTGCCCCTGGATTGGTTAGTTTAAGGAAATTTTGCAGTTTTTGGTTATTATCTTGAATACTATTATAGATAGAGATAAACTGTAAACAGCAATAATGTTCTGCAAAGTAAGATCTACAAATAAGTCAACATGACCGAAATGGTCAATTAACCCCTTTAGGAGTTATTGCCCTTTATAGTCAATTTTTAACAAATTTTCGTCAGTTTTTGTAACTTGTACAAAAATCTTCTTCTCTGAAACTACATGGCCAAATTAAACCAAACTTGGCCATAATTATCATTGTGGTACATTGCTTAAAAGATGTGTCCGATGACACCGCCTACCAAACAAAATGGCCGACATGGCTAAAATTAGAACATAGTGGTAAAATGCAGTTTTTGATTTATATCTTTAAAACTAAGACATTTAGGGCAAATCTTTCAAGATTTAAATGTCCATCAGAATAAGATCTATCCCCTCGCAAATTTTCAGATGAATCTGACAACTCGTTGTTGGGTTGCTGCCCTAAAATTGGTAATGTTAAGGAAATTTTGCAGTGTTTGGTTATTATCTTGAATACTATTAGATAGATATAAACTGTAAACAGCAGTTTTGTTCAGCAAAGTTGGATCTACAAATAAGTCAACATGATAAAAATTGTAAGAGTACCCCTTAAGGAGTTATTGCCCTTTATAATCAATTTTGAACAACTTTTCGTCATTTTTAGCTCACCTGACCTGAAAGGTAACAAAAAAACCAAAGCATTTAGAGCAAATCTGACGAAGTAAAATTGTTGATCAGGTGAAGATCTATCAGCCCTGAAATTTTCAGACTAATCGGACAGCCTGTTGTTGGGTTGCTGCCCCTGAATTGGTTATTTTAAGGAAATTTTGCAGATTTTGGTTGTTATCTTGAATATTATTATACATAGAGATAAACTGTAAACAGCAATAATGTTCTGCAAAGTAAGATCTACAAATAAGTCAACATGACCGAAATGGTATATTAACCCCTTTAGGAGTTATTGCCCTTTATAGTCAATTTTTAACCATTTTTCGTAAATTTTAGTAATCTTTTACAAAAAATCTTCTCCTCTGAAACAAGTGGGTCAAATTAAACCAAATTTGGCCACAACTATCATTGGGGTATGTAGTGAAAAAAATGTGTGGTGTGACCCGGCAAACCAACCAAGATGGCCGCCACAGCTAAAAATAGAACATAGGGGTAAAATGCAGTTTTTGGCATATAACTCAAAAAACCAAAGCATTTAGAGCAAATTTGACATGTGGTAAAATTGTTGATCAGGTGAAAATTTATCTGCCCTGATATTTTCAGATGAATAAGACAACCCGTTGTTGGGTTTCTGCCCCTGAATTGGTAATTTTAAGGAAAGTTTGCTGTTTTTGTTAATTATCTTGAATACTATTATAGATAGAGATAAACTTCAAACAGCATTAATGTTAAGCAAAGTAAGACCTACAAATAAGTCAGCAAGACCAAAATTATCAGTCATTCCCTTAAGGAGTTATTGCCCTTTATAGTCAATTTTTAACAACTTTTCGTAATTTTTTGTAACTTGTACAAAAATTTTCTTCTCTGAAACTACATGGCCAAATTTAACAAAACTTGGCCACAATTATCATTCTGGTATATCGTTTAAAAAATGTGTCCGGTGACCTCGCCTCCAAACAAAATGGCTGACATGGCTAAAATTAGAACATAGTGGTAAAATGCAGTTTTTTATTTATATCTTTGAAACTAAGACATTTAGGGCAAATCTCTCAAGATTTAAAGTCCATCAGAATAAGATTTATCCCCTCACAAATTTTCAGATGAATCGGACAACTCGTTGTTGGGTAGCTGCCCTAAAATTGATAATTTTAAGGAAATTTTGCAGTTTTTGGTTATTATCGTGTATACTATTATAGATAGAGATAAACTGTAAACAGCAATAATGTTCAGCATAATAAGATCTACAAATAAGTCAAATGATCAACATTGTAAGAGTACCCCTTAAGGAGTTATTGCACTTTATAGTCAATATTGAACAACTTTTCGTAATTTTTGGAACTTGTACAAAAATCTTCTTTTCTAAAACTATGGGCCAAATTTAACCAAACTTGGCCACAATCATTACTAGGGTATCTATTTTGAAAAAAGTGTCAAATGACCCCACCTACCAACCAAGACGATTGACATCAGTAAATACAGTAACAGGTGAGCGACACATGCTATTGAGAGCCTCTAGTTTTCCTTGTTGCAATTTTAAGATATTCAAACCCCTTAAAGGGTTGAAATCCTTACTGCTCTTGACAAATATCCAAATACTCGTAAATTACTTCGATTCCAATTCTTAAACATACATGTTCTTGTGTTTGAGTCCAGAAGATTGGTGAGTGAGTCCCTATTGGCCAATACTTTCCCTGCCTATTGAAATTAGTTATCAAAGGTACAAGGAATATAATTTGAAACACCAGACGCGCCTTTTGTCTACAAAAGACTAATGTTCAAATGTTTTTTTAAAAAGTTGAAATACCAAACCCAAAACTGTTTTTTTTCCATACTTAGCTTTCTTCGGTTCATGAAACTTTATAATCCTTTACATTGTTTTTTTTATATCTAGCTTGTGAAAACGGACAAAATGGTGCAAGTATATGGATGTTGGAGGCAAAACTTAAGAAACATTGTGGATTCTTGTATACTTGTAATTTTCCAGCACTTACTGAGGAAAATAAAGTATCTCTTAACTCCCACGGTACAAATGTAAGTTATTTATGATAAGTTAAAACCAGTGAGGTCTTAGAAATTGAGGTTTTATTATGCTTGTGCTTTTCTAGTTACAGTAAAATCAAGAAAATACTGAACTCAACGGAAAATTTAAAACGGAAAGACCCGGATAAAAATGCCACATCAAAGGATAAATAATTATAATAATGTTATAAGACTGTCATGGAAGTCAGAGATTTAGCAAACTATAAAACCAGGTTCAATTAACAATACTATAAGACGTGTCACGGTACGTTTCTATCCCAAATTCCTGTATTTGGTTTTGATGTAATACTAGTATTTGTTATTCTCATCGGATTTTGTCTAATGCTTAGTTCGTTTCAGTGTGTGTTACATTTTAATGTTGTGTCGTTGTTTTCCTCTTATATTTAATGCGTTTCCCGCAGTTTAAGTTTGTAACCCCAATTTTGTTTTATTGTCCATAGATATACGAGTTTTGAACAGCTGTATACTGCTGTTGCCTTTGTTTATCAATCCACTATTTTCTACATAAGAATATTCTAGTACCAAGTCAGGAATATGACAGTTGCTATACATTCGTTTGATATCAGGTCATGATTTTGCGATTTGATTATGATCTTTCCGTTTGGAAATTTCTTCTAGAGAGTTTTTACTGAACACTTTAGCAGGATACACTTATAAACGAAACACAAGTTAAAAAATAAAACATTGCCATTAATTGAGAAATTAAAAAATACACATAAAAACAAGTGTTTGTTTAGTGCCAACGTTGTTAATTTTCTTATCTAAAATCTTTCCCGAGTGCGCCTATCCTCCCTAGAGCAAGCAGAGTTGTGGTCAATGATTGTAATGGTCAGTCGATTGAGAACTGCCTTAGTGTGGTCAGGGGATCTGAAATGTCATCTGATAGGGAGGTCTGGCTTGCATTGGTGGTCGCTACGATGAAAGTTCATTTGTTTGTGAAACGGCTGTTCTGACTGTTACATTGTAGGATATATACAACATATGTAGTCTTGCAATTAACATTGCAAAATATGGTGTATTCTGTACCAGTGGAGTGACTGTTAAAAGTCTGCTTAATTTGTTTAGGGATGGTGAAGTACAAAGTCACGTTCAACTAGTTAATCTAAGTCAAAATTTTATTTCATTATATTTTAATAGCCGTTTGTTTGTGATTGTTAAATACGTTGTTAGTTGTTAGATTCTGTTGTAACTACTCTGCCGTTGTCAATTTGAAATATCTATTAAATAAAATCGTTCAGTGCTGTTTATTTGGAATTTTAATGCGTAATCGTTCCTGTTACATCATAACTGTCGTCACCGTTTTAGAATTGTGCTCGTTCACATCGCACATTATTATTTTATTTAAAACATATATTTGAACTCTCTGTTGTAACTAGCCATATAACCTATCGTGTTTAACAATTTTTTTGTGCAAGCGTCTTAACTGATGTTCGGTTTGACTTTTTTATAGTATAAATTTCAAGATTGTCATAGTTTAATCTAAGAAGACTGAAATATGATTCATTGAACATCACAATCTCACTGACGAAGGATACCTGTTATCTGATGTATTTATAAATACTTACATTTATAGTTTACTTTTTTAGCTCACCTGGCCCGAAGGGCCAAGTGAGCTTTTCTCATCACTTGGCTTCCGTTGTCTGTCGTCCGTCGTCGTCGTCGTCGTCGTTAACTTTTAACCTTTTGAACTTCTTCTAGAGAACCACTGAATGGAATGAAACCACACATGGCACGAATTTCCTTATAAAATACTGACCAAGTGTTGTTACTTTGTAGCCGATCCATCATCCAAGATAGCCGCCAGCAGGGGACTTAGTTTAACATAGGATCCTATGAGAAATCCATACAAATGACTTCTTTTAGAGAACCACTGAATGGAATGAAACCAAACATAGCAAAAATGTGCCGTATGAGGTGCTGACCAAGTGTTGTTACTTTGTAGTCGATCCATCACCAAAGATGGCCGCCATCGGAGGACTTAGTTTAACATAGGACCCTATGGGAAATGCATACAAATGACTTCTTTTAGCGAACCACTGATTGGAATAAAACCAAACATAGCATAAATGTTCCTGATGAGATACTGACCCAGTGTTGTTACTTTGGAGCCGATCCATCATCAAAGATGGCTGCAAGCGGGGGACTTGGTTTAACATAGGACCCTATGGGAAATGCAAACAAATTTCTTCTTTGAGAGAACTACTGAATTGAATGAAACCAAGCATGTTTGTTCCTTTACTTTTGAGGTGCTGGCAAAATGTTGCTTACTTTGTAGCCAAATGTTGTTTTTTTTTGTTTTTTCATATGATATAAAAAAAAAACAAGTAAACTCAGGTCATGTTGACTTATTTGTAGATCTTACTTTACTGACCATTATTGTCGTTTACAGTTTATCTCTATCTATAATAATATTCAAAATAATAACCAAAAACGGCAAAATCTCCTTAAAACTACCAATTCAGGGGCTGAAACCAAACAACAGGTTGTCCGATTCATCTGAAAATTTAAGGGCAGATATATCTTGACTTGTTAAACATTTTTACCCAGTCAGATTTGCTCTAAATGCTTTGGTTTTAGAGATATAGGCCAAAATCAACATTTTACATCTATGTTCTATTTTAAGTCATGGTGGCCATCTTGGTTGGTTGGCTTGGTCACCGGATACATTTACATAAGCCTAAATCTACATGTTAGACCTATGTTCTATTTTAGTCATGGTGGCCATCTTGGTTGGTTGGCTGGACCACCTGACACATTTTTTTAAACTAGATACCCAAATGATGAGTGTGGCCAAGTTTGGTTTTTGGCGCAGTAGTTTTAGAGAAGATTTTTGTAAAAGTTAACGACGACCGACAGAGGACAGACAACAGACGCCAAGTAATGAGAAAAGCTAAAAAATAAATGACATGGGACGATTTTGATCAAAATCATTTTGTGTACCCCTCATTCATTTTTTTGTAATTTTGGCTAAAGACTAACTTGATTGGTAATGAAATTTGTTATGTTTTGTGGACGTGTTTTTCAACAAACTATCGGCTTTCCAATGAGAACAAACTGCGCCCATCTACTTGTCTACTTGTTCCTTTATTCTTATGCGGCCGACTTCATAAAGGAACTTCTTAAGAAGAAAGAAAAGAAGTTACCAGTATCCTTTAACTCTTCTTTCCACTATATAGATGATGTTCTCTCACTCAACATTCTGCTATATAGATGATGTCTTTTCACTCAACTATAAAAAAAAACCTTAAAAGTATATACGCTGAGTGGTATCTACTCAGAAAAATAAACAAAGAAATAAATAAGAGAAAATAATAAAGAAAAAAATACCTGACCAAGGACAAACAAAATCCATACATACAGAGCCATTCAGAAAGGAGTAATTGAATACAATATTTAACAGAGAAACAGTTACAAATACAACCCCAAAACAGTATGTTGTAAAAGTTATTATCTTTTTCTCCACACAAATTGTACAAGTAATTACTTGTACAGATATATTTGTACATGTAATACATAAGCAATTACAAGTAATAACCTGTACAAAATAATTATATGTACACGACATATATATAAATGTCGTGTACAAGTTGCTATTTTGTACATGTTATTACATGTACATAAATTTTGTTATAATTTAAAAATACAGGTTATAACATGTACAAAAGTACCTCATACATATGTATAAAATATTGCTTAAAAATGGTTTTAACTTGTACAAAATGCTTCTGTTATTACAACACATGCAATCACCTTCTATACCCTTTTCATCATGTATTTTTGTTATTGTCCATTCATTTGAAACCTTTTTAATATTTAACAATCTGAGAAAAGCACTACCTTGTATAACGCAAAACTAAAGTACTGAAGAAAAGTAACAAAATATGCAAAAGACACATTCCAGTCGAAAACAAACCGACAATTACATGGCCAAATACGAAAACCGCCGAAAGGGCCGAACAGTACATGAAAAAAACATCATTATTGTTTAATACATATGCAGTTTGAATGTGTATTTAGTAAAACTTACTAAACTTGAGTAAGATTCTAAATCGAAGGTAGAATAGTTGCGTCTGTATTCGAGGTCTATTTCAACTCTCAAATTTACGTCAAATTCTTCATTAAGATTTCATGATTTTGTGGCACTTTTTATTAAATGTTATTCAATTGAACTTTTTATCTCAATTAAGAGTTTCATTTTTTTTTATCATCGAGGTAAACAGTTATTGATATAAATGAAAACTATGGTACAACATATTTTTAGAAAATTCAGTTATTATTTATTACTTAACTATTTCAATGTCCCAAATAAAGAACTGTGGTCAGCAGTTGTCGTATGTCACATCTAAATAGTTTTCGATAGTTGGATAACATCTGGTTAATTGGCCCTACTTCTGTATTCATTATTTTCAATAAAGAGTCCGACATATAATCTAATCAGCAGTCTGATTGTGTAGTAAACGCACAAGTGATGTTTAAGTCAATACTGTATTTCGAAATTGAGGTAATGTAATGGTCGATGACAATTTTGATCGATTCAATCAAGACCTCATCATTTTTTAAAAGATAATGTTTTGGTGCAGACATCATTTTTATAAAATGACTGTTTTACATAAACATGTATTTTGCTTGAGTTAAGCCATTTCAATTGATATTTTATAGTGTGTATTTCTATGTGACACTATTGTTTCAGTTTGGGTAAAGTTTTGTACCTATTTAATCGATTAAACCCGCTGTATTTGCACCTGTTTTTAGGTTTATGACCCCTTCTGTAGCCATTTTTGTACGATTTTTTCAAACATCAGTTGTATCAACTAGACATAATGAATAAGAGTGACATCCCATATTGTACATAAACTAGGGGGAAACTTGGTGGAAAGCATTAAAATTTACTGTTTCCTTGCATTTAAAAGAAAAAGAGTAGTTTGTGGCAAATAAACCAAGATTTTTATAGAAAATCCATAGACTTTAATACAGAGATATTTGTTATAAAATTTGAAACATAGATTACTAATTACTTGCTTTTCTATGATGTGCTAGTGTTTATTTTTAGGCAGTTAAGCTGCCTTATGCGAGCACCCTAGATTTGTGTTCTACCCTATAAATGCTGAAATATGTGCCATTTTTATTATCCAGCTGGATGTTATGTTATTTATAACTTCTTGGACAGTTTTTCAAACTTTTAATTCTTGATTACAAAAACTATGATAAGAAAAACCTTAAATGATCGTCGATTTATCCAAAAGTTTTGAAGTTGCACATAGGAAGTAGGGCATATTAAGAATCCTTATGTAATTTATTATCCCCTGAGATTTTGGCTAAGCTGTTAAAGAACAAATGTATGCAATGTTTTATCGACAAATATTTCTAAAGACAAGTAGTTTAGGTTTCCCAAATGGCAAAAGTCGTAGGAATATTGTTGGTCGTCAATACGTAGTCAACTACGTCAGAAGTCTTAAAATAAGTTCCACAGTTTATGCTGTTGGCGGCAATTTTAAATTATAAGACGAAATTTTTGTATCTTTTCAATTTGGAGGCAGGGGTTCAAATTAGCGGTTGTCCGACGTCTGCGAACTTCCACTTTTGCAGTCAGACTTTCGACTTGGTTCTGCGCTCGACATGCCTGACTTGAAGTTAAAAGGAAATAAAAAAAATAACTTTGCAAACATTTTTACCACAGACTCCTAATAAACGATCTCAAAACTTGTTTTTTACTAATATTATTCATGACAGCGATGTTCATTTTGTTCAACCGCTAGCTTTATACAGAAAATCGCCGACAAATAATGTGTAAATTCTAGTAAAATCGTATCTCACAAAAACAACATTGAAAACAAAATGGCGTACATGAGAAGAAAATTACAATATCGGATCCGATTCCGGACTGGGAAATGGGTAATGCCGGGTTTAAGCGATCTTTGAACTTCAGAAAAATCAGACGGATGACAAAATACATCTTTGCATGGTAAACAAATATAAACACTAGAAATGAAATCCAAAATATATCTGTAGAAGGATGAAAAAACACAAAATATTTTGTACTGAAAATGTGAGAAACGTATAAATAAGTACAACGATGAAGTAGAGCAGAATACATGACTATAATGGTGCAACAGTGCCAGCGTTCTGAAGATCAATAGTTATCCTATAGAGGAAACTTAAAAAATACTTTTTGACAAATTTAAATGTCAAAATCTAATACAATCTTTGTGACAGCTGGGAACAGTATATCTTACAATATATATGGTCCTAGTGACAGTAATAAATGTTGGTAAAGCAAGTTAGATGCTTTTAAAGTGTAAACATGTTACTGCAGTTTCAATGGGTATCTTTTCCCAATATATAGTGTACACAAATGGGTTGAACCTGATTTTGTGGCATGCCAAACCTCGCACTTTAATGGCCAAGTTAAATATAACATTGAAATGACAACATAATATTACAGGACTACAATAAAATAAATAGGAGAACATATTAGACAAAGAAACACATGATTAATAGATCATTCAACAAAAGAAATCAGGTTTAAAATTCAATACGTCAAAAACGCTCCTCGTCAACACAAGACTCACCAGTGACGCCCAGATATAAAAGATCGAAAGTGAAAAAAAGTAAAGTTGTACAGCACTGAAGATCAAAAGTTGAAAAAGGTTGTGCCAAATACGGCGTAGTTTTTATGCTTGGGATAAGAACATCCTTATCATTTAGAACAATTAATGCTATCGCAAACAGCAAATTTTATCAAATGAATATGAAAGAGATATACATAATGAAACTGAAGTATTAACTAATTACTGAAAACTAAACCCGAATACATAATGCCAAGACCAAACAGAATAGACACACCCGACTCACTTCAGGCCTGAACGCAGCAAATCATAAATTTTAACCCTTTAACGTGGTTTGTTGGTTCATAAGTGATTATCGTTTCTCGTTTTTTAGTTGGATAAGAACGTTGGTTTTCACGTTTGAAAGGGTTTTGGGTGGTCTTTATAACTTGCTATTCAGTGGAAGTCGAGGCTCCCTGTTGGTTAACGTACTTTGACCTATAATTGTTTTGTCTGTGTGCCGGTTTGTGATTCTTTCTTGCATGTGACGTTGATCTGTACTTCTACATCCCGTCATTGCGTTATTGTGTCATTGTCAATGATTAAGATAACAACACAACTTTGACTGCTGTACACCTATTTTTGACATTTTTTTGTTCACACATACAATTGGATTTTATATGACTGGCACACAAGTAGCTAGCTTTAAAACCAGGTTTAATCAACTCAATTCTAAATATGAAAATGCCTGTTAAGAGTCAGGAATATGACAGCTGTTGTCCATTCGTTTGATGTGTCTAAGCTTTTGATATTCTTTCAAATTGCAGAGCCTCCTCTATTGATTGGCGATCTCCCGATTGACAATAAATGAATAAAATCTACAGTTTCATTCCTGTATTGTGTTTATCGAGAGATAAAATCAAAAATTCTTTTGGTGTTGAATTTAGAAAATCATCGAATAGGTAACAATGTTTTACTACATGTTGATTTTTCTTCTATCGCATTTAATATTTTTACTCTATATTTTCAGTGTAATGATCAAACCCATGCTGTGATAGCGTATGCAAATAGCCATAAACTTATGAATTTCTTAGGAGTATTGAACCTTGGACGTCCTGCAGTTTGTGCTTGTTTCTTGATATTGATAATTTTCGTTTGCGTAACATTAGCACTGGGCTCTTTAATCATACTTTTGCATAGATCTTCGGAAGGAGATGTGAGTTTGGTTTGGATGTCACTTAGTGCCGTAGTTATAGGTATTATTGCTACTTGTCTGTTTTGTGGAATACGTTCTAAACTGAAATCATACGTGAGTAAAACGTTGTTAATGTAGTATAAGTGTTTGAATGAAATATGATATATTGATTTCATGCGTTGTTAAATGGTAGTACTCATTGTGCTATATTCAAAAATATCATATAAATACTAGTTGGTCACCGAGATTGTTTTCAAATACAGGTTGGAAAAAAAAAATTTGAAGGAGAAAACTGCATGATGTAAATAAAAGGAAAGCTAATTATCAAAATTGTTATATGAAATTAGAGAAAATAGCTCATATAGAAAAATGATGATGACGATGATGATGATGATGATGATGATGATGATGATGATGATGATGATGATGATGATGATGATGCACACTAGGGGTTATTTCATTTATTCTGCAACAATTAGTTAAATTCTTATGCATATACTCTTTTATACAGTTCGTCATGAGCATTCGAACAGGGATATGGGATATCAACAGTAAATATTATGAGACCAGTAAATGCCTTATAGAGTTTTACTGTCATGAGGGTAGACCTATGGTATCCTCTGAAAATAAGGATTATTAAAAGGATTCCTGCATAGTTTAAAATACTAATGAACGATAATCTAATGTTCTGTTTTAGAGCATAAGATAAGAATTATAACTAAAGAAAATTAAAATCATATATAAAAGCAAAATATAGAATAATTCGCATAAGTTTGCAAAGACAGACAAACGTGATTCAAAAATACTTTGAAATTAGAGAAAATATAGAAAGTGTTTTGGAATATCAAGATTAGTAGGATCATGGTACGCTAATTGATGATGATGATGATGATGATGATGATGATGATGATGATGATGATGATGATGATGATGATGATGATGATGATGATGATGATGATGATGATGATGATGATGATGATGAGCAAAATTGGCCTCGTGTTGACACCTCAAAATGTACTCTGAGTACAGATAAACATGTGCTTAGCAAACACTTTGAGACCCAAGAGTTAATAAGATGATAATGAATTTTATATTTAAACAAGATTAAAGTTTTAACTGGAATTTTAATATTTTTTTATAACTTAACAATAATTGATGAAAGCAGGATTATTTGTAAAAAATCGATCAAATAATACAACTTATTTATCTTTCATTTATATCCAGCTTCTGGTGAGTTTTGTGTTATTAATTCTTTATTTTTTTCTGTTGTTATTTCTTTCCTTTGTTTATTCTTAGTCGTGTTTTGTTTTTTACCATTGGCGTTCGTAATTCATGTATGCGTTTGAATATTTTTCAGTGTTTTCGCCTTCTTTTCAAGGTAATTTACTAAAAGTTCAAACATTTTTGATAACTCTTTACGGCGTATTAAATTATAATCCTGGTACCTTTGATAACTGTTTACACCACTTGGTTGATGCCACTGCTGGTGCACGTTTCATTCATAAGGGTGTCACCAGCCCAGTAGTCAGCATTTCTTTGTTGACATGAAGATCAAACAGTGTCTTTTTTATAAATGTCCTGTTAACAAAAGTATGCATTTTTCGAAACACTTAGCATTTTCTTATTCCAGGCATAGATTACCTTAGCTGTATTTGGTACAACGTTTTTAAATTTTTGGTCTGTTGTATTAAATTATAATCCTGGAACCTATAATTATTTGAAAATCGAGCAATTTTATAAGAAAAATCAAATATAGATTACTTGTTTTAATCCAGTTTAAATGAAATGTTAGTAATAAAGGACAAATTTCTGTAAAAATTGAGGTAAAATTAGCTCAAAACAAACTATGTATGACCAAGGAATTGTATATTTAAAAGGAATGGAAACGCGGCCAACTTCAAAGAAAATCTTATGATGCATCTCTTGCTTTGACCGGGTGTTATTACACCCCATCGCTCTAACTGGCTCATTACTTATCTGGTAGAAGTTATCGAACGTGGTCATTTAATCTGACACTAGTTATCTAACTTGACAATGATATTTTTTCTTCTTAGGCATGTTTCTGTAATAAAAAAAATAATGAACTAGACATCATTCAAAGGGTTCTGTTTCAATTTGCTTGGTGTAAAATAAATCATATTATTGTTTTTTTAGAAGATAATTCGAAATACACATTCTATTGTAGAGTAACGGTACTTACATTGTGTAGTACGGACGTGGTAAAGTAGCTAAATGATAAATCATGAAACGAAAAATAAATTAATCCAAGAAAAAAAATATAACAAATACAACCACATGCAAAGTTACTAATAAAAAACTTATTATTCAATTTTGATATTTCATGAAGGTATGTCACAATCAGATGATATCGGACATTTTACGGATGGTAAAAAGTGTTCATGCAAAATAAAGGACACTTTAAAAAATGTAGTTAAATGACTGTTAAAGAAAGAAGCTAATAAATTATTATGAAGGAAAGAAAATGTAAACAACTGCAGTATATTATCTAGATAAAAGAACTCAGATTACAGGTGTTATAATAAACAACGGCATGCGGGATGTTCCAATTTGCAGGTATTATATATCGATCATGTATCAATGATAAGCTAATTTGTGTCTTACATACTTTTAAGATTTTAAAAATTAATTATGTCGAGCTCACCTGTTAATTAATGCTAAATTATGCAGAGATGCAATAAATTTTTTAATTAGAAACAGTTAAACCTTTCCCACATTCGCATTTTATTTATTTTAACACCAAATTAGGAATACTTTTGCGGCCTATAGACTACTGCTCTGGGAGAATCCCAATCATGTGTCTTCTATATATTTCTTGTCTGTTATTTCAAACAAAATGGCGTCAATGACTATGTGAACTATAAACATGGGATTTTGAAAAAGCATAGCTAATTCGTTTTTATCAACATTTTCATAAAACCAACACTATGCGATAGACAAAAGACTAAGCTTTTAAATTATATGTCAATGTCACATCTATTTCAAGTAGTTATTTAACTTATACCAAAATACAAAATGTCGATGTATTTGTTGACGCACAACTTCAAATTTTCAACATGTTTCGAAATAAAATCATATATATTGTACCAATAACATTTAGCATTCGTAATTTAGCCCAAACTTTAGAAAAATGTTCCTTCTTTAAAATAATATCTCATTTTCTCACTTTTATCTTTCTACTTTCCAATATAATAAAGAAATCGTAGTGCACTCCCAGATTGATAGACATATTTTGACAGAATATTGAAACTCAAAACTGAAATTTCAAAAAATCGTAGAAAATTCTTAAAAGTTACAAGAAACTTCAAAAAGAGCCTAAGCGATAGAATAAGGTTTCAGCTTCATAATGATATCAACTGTTTTGTTTTGCACTTCGCAGTTTTCAAGTTTTGAGAAAAAAATCAGAACACAGTATTTTTTGTTTTGTAATCCGGATGAAACTCCCTCAATTTTCAAGACCGAGGTCTATTCTAATGAGAATTTACTCAATACAATATTACAAACGTATGTTTGATGAGGCATTAAAATGATACCTAAGGCCTTACTTTTTGCTAGGAATGAAAATTTATTCTTGATTTCGGGTTTCTCTCTCATTTATATCGTCTCAAGCAAGATGACCCCGTGAATAAAAAGACCGATTTATATGACAGGAAATGGAACTCCGTCGTGATTTTTTATATTATTCATCATACTTCCGCCTGAGCCAGACATGGTTTATAGCTCTGCGGGTGCGCTGTTGGTATCCCGATTGATCTCGAGCCGCGTTTCCATTCCTTTTAAATATACAATTCCTTGGTATGACATTTTAAAACCGAATATCTACCAAAAGAAAAACAACAGTACATAAAACTTTATAATGAAAACGCTGTGAAAAACGAACACTATATTGTGAAGTAACTTTTCGCTATAAGAAATACGTTGTATCAAAAAGTAAAATCACAAAAATACTGAACTCAGAGGAAAATCAATTTGGAAAGTCCATAATCACATGGCAAAATCAAATAACAAAACGCATCAAAAACGAATGGACAAGAACTGTCATATTCCTGACTTGGTACAGGCATTTTCAAATGTAGAAAATGGTGGATTAAACCTGGTTCTATAGCGCTAACCCTCTCACTTTCATGACAGTCTCATCAAATTCCGCTACATTTACATGATGCGTTAAATAAACAGTCACAATTAATAAAATAGTCAAAATATGGGTACATCAGTCATCATCGTATAACAATTTTAAAAGGAACAATTTAACAGGACACAAAAACAACTACTATCTACGAACACATGGATTGATATGAGTGTCTGACGTCAGAAAAATTATATACGTCACATAAATTTGTCGTTCAATGTGCATACAAACAATTTTAAAATTTACATAGGCAATGTACGCATACAGGGTTAAAAAATCAAAAGTATGTAAGAATAAATTACAGAAATAGACAGAGATTCAAACTAGTCCAAAAGTTATACATAGAATTTATGACAATCCAAAAATTATAAAAGGAACAATTTAACAGGACACAAAAACATCTACTATCTACGAACACATATATATAAGTACAATATAAGTACAAAGTCGTTGATGGTGTATTATTGTATTGCAAACAATAATTTAACTCCTTAGCATGTGTATAATCATGCGAACTTAAATTAAACCTTTAAATGAGAAAGGCTTCACATAAGCTACGGATTTGTTGAGGTGTTAGAAAGAAACATTTGTCACCAATGAAAAGTGACAGAAGATCCCTTTCGTTGACTGATTCTGCTAAAATATAAACATTCAATACAGGCATATGAAGAATTTACATATTTTAATCTTTCAAATAATTATGTAACCTTAACATGATTCAGCTGTCACTTGTTAGATATGACACATCAAAATGCAAGGTATGGTATCGATATTTTTTTTATTTGCAACTTTAAATTTGTTGTTATAATAAGCTCTATAGAATATTTCGTCTCAAATACCGTTGATATGGTCATAAATCGATTCAAATCAATAGAATCAAATCAACTATAAGAGGAAAAGCAGAAACACTTTACTGCAACAAAAACAGAAGTCATCATACATAGAAACGAAACAACTGCATTATAATGTGAATGTGTCGATGATTTATAATTGTTTTTTTAAAAAATAGAAGTTGTATTGCATTATCATTAACACATACATTGCATGACGATTTTTTTTATTTCCTGTTAATTTGATATGAGCTATTATTTTGAAAATGGCATTCTTTCTGCCAAAATTATGGGTTTCTAGTAAGATTATTTATCGTCAGATATTGCTAATGGTTCTTTACAAAGATTCAGAAAGTGTATGAAGTTTGAAGAAATGTAATGGCAATGTGTGTCACACTCCCTTTGTAAAACAAAGGGCAAAAGTAGCGTAATGCTGTTCAGTAATCGATAAGAGTATAAAAACGTAATAATAAATTACAACTAATAAGTTACATGAATTCTTGGATTGAAGGGTGTTCGTTCCTCTTGTGAATTTTTGCCAGATATTGGGAATCCTTTGGTTTTGTCTATGTTGTGCTATTAAAAAAAATCCCCGCCAACCTCTACTATTCTTTTCATAATATTTTTACATATAGTTTAAAAGGTCATATTTGAAAATACAATAAATTCTATGTTTTTTTTATAATTTTTGAATGAAAAGTGTTAAATTATTATAAAGTCTAGAATGAAGTACTTCCCGCCAAATTTTCATCTGCTTGTATCTCGTAAACAAGCACACGGATCCTTCATCTGAGTTTTTCTTTTTAAGTTCCTTTATTTATATGCTATCAGTTTATAACAGAAAGCTTGTTGTTTTAAAGCAGATCAACTCACATCCTTAATTTCGAAAACATATTTTAGAATCTGAGCACGGAAATAAGAGTCGCGGTTTTTCTTTAAATTCAAACGTGAATGCACAAAATTGTTTATTTTAGTTTAATGAATCATATATTTCTTAATATGTTTTTGGAGATTTTGGTAAACGTAATTGAGAACCAACCTAAAGACGCAAGTTACCAAAAGACATCAAGAACCCATTATAAAGTCTTCAAAATTATATCAACATTTAAATCAAAATCGCCCAGTTTAAAAGAATAGTGGAAACATATTTTAGCAATAATGTAACATTCGAAAACCGGGATTGCCACATTAATGAATTTTAATCGTTAAAACACGCTAAAGAAAACAGCCTCTAGATCACCTCTTACCAGACTAATAAGGTAATTCTGGTTTACCTTTTGTAATGTATAAACGATTAAATCAAACCAGCGTACCTTATAAAATGAAATGTAGGGTCGTTATTGAATAAAATCACTTTTTTGGTTTAGACAAAAGAAGCCTTATTTTAAATGATATAGTTAAGCGTATGTACTTATCGTACTTTGTAGGAATACTTATGTATGTTATTAGAAAGAAAGCCGAATTATGACGAAGAAAAGAGAAGGGTATGTATGGTTTAACGATACCACTTAAAAAAACGCGTTGTGCGTATTTAACTTATAACATCTAGAATATATATATGTATATCTTACATATTATTGACATTAATAGGGTTACAAGAAGTGTTAATAAAAATATCAGATAGTAAAATTGAAAACACAAGCTAACAACAGCCTATTACTAAGAAACAGTTCAAGCTCATCCATTCACTTTTTGTTGTTTTTTTCACCTCAGGAATAGATAACCTTAGCTGTAAAACTTTTAGGAACTGTTGGTCCTGAATGCTCTTCAAATTTGATCTTATTTGTCCTTTTAAACTTTTTATGATTCGAGCGTCACTGATGAGTCTTTCTACGACGGAACGCGCCTGGCGCAAATACAAATGCCAATCCCTGTATTAGTGATGAGTTTATTTTGACATATTTCCCATTTCTAATTACTTTTATTGTAATTATCCCTTACATCTGAAGTAGTGTAGTAGTTAAAAAACGAATGCACGCCTATTTCATATACATAGTTTCTTCACACACACATTTGGTGCATCTTCTGCAAATGGAAAACTTTAGAATGTATGGTCACACGTTGCAACCCTATTATTTAGTCATTCATGTCTTTACAAATCTCTGAGTTTTCCCTTAAAGTTATAAAACTTAATGAGGTTTGTGAAACTTGCATTATGGAGTAGTTCAAAGCTGTTTTCATATTTCTAAATGTAATATTTCCTATTCTATAAGTATTTGAATGCTAAGTATAGACCATTCTCTATTGTTGGAGAAACAAAGCATCTGAGTCATTGATTATTTTTTTCTGTTATTATCATTTATAATCAAATTCATTCAAGCTAATCATTTCATCGAGCGAAAGGTGTATACTTATAGAAAGTGTTTGATTATGTAGTTGACGATATTATAATCTCTGCAACTGTTCATCTGCAACGTAAATAAGCTGATTTAACCCGTCATTTCAGATCGTTCGTTTCTTCCAACTTTTTTATAAATTTTCTGTTTACAAAACTTTGAATATTTCGAAAAAACTAAGGATTTTCTTACGCCCAGGAGTAGATTACCTTAGCCGTATTTGGCACAACTTTTTGGAATTTTGGGGTCCTCAATGCTCTTCAACTTTGTATTTGTTTGGCTTTTTAACTGTTTTGATCTGAGCATCACTGATGAGTCTGATGTAGACGAAACGCGCGTCTGGCGTATCAAATTATAATCCTGGTACCTTTGATAACCAATTAGTCTCTTAAGCAAATTTTACTTTATCTCAAGAGACATAAGCATAAGTACGTGTACTATGCAATGCTAAATTAGTGCAAAACACCTTTCAGGTCTTCGCTTAATTATTTTGGATTTGTCATTTTGAATTTTGAATTTTTGAAATACAAAGGCTTATCTTCCTCAGGAATATATCACCTTAGCTGTATTTGGGAAAACTTTTAGAAACTTTGGTCCTCAATGCTCTTCAACTTAATACTTCATTTTGCATTTTAAACTTTTTTAGATTCGAGCGTCACTGATGCGTCTTTTGTAGACGAAACGCGCGTTTGGCGTAAATGCAAATTAATCCTGATATCTATGATGAGTTTATTCATATCAATACAGTTCTGTTATCGTTCTGTTTGCTTAAAACAATATCCATTACAGACTTTTGTCTACAATGAGGATATTACAACACGCATTAATTTCCTAAACGGTTCAACTTTTGACTTAAATTCGTGTATGGTGAGTGTTAAGTTTACGAAAAAAACGTTTATGGTATAACAAATTATAAACAAGATATTTCATGGGATTTTATACCCATGAGTTATTCTTTCTATATTCAATTTTAAAGGGATTGTTATCCTCGTTAGATAGATAAAGGCAACAGTAGTTTACCGCTTTTCAATTGTCATAATTCAATTAAGCAAAATAAAACATATCTGGGTAACAAACAAATATTGATGAACACACAATAACTACAAAAGGAAAACAACGTCAACAAACATTGAAACGGACTGTAAATGAAAACAACAATATTCCAGACATGGTACATGACATTCAAAAAGAATAGACCTTGATATCGGTAAATAAAGGCAACAGTAGTATGGACAAAAAACAAAATCGGAGTTACAAACTAAAACCGAGGGAAACATTCTAATAAGAGTGTTTACAAAAAGACCGGACTACTTTTGTTTTCAATTGTTGATTATTCAATAGTGTGAAATGTATATACTTTATTTGATTTATACGCGTATTGGCAGTGACATCTCAATATTTAATAAGAATCTACAATACTTAAGAAAAGAATTTGCACAACCTTATTGTATTTATATACAAATGCATTTTATATTATAGAAATTAAATTTTCCTAGCCTTCCAAATTTTCTGTAATACTTGAATTTAGAAATGTCTTTATACTTAGTTGTTAAATCTTATGTGTTGTGTTTTATTGTTGTATTGTCTACATTTACATCAATCAATGGTGATCAGTTTCTCTTTTATTACTAATTCTTGACAATGAACAAATATTGAATTTCCCCGATACAGTAAGTATTTACCCATTGCGTGAAGTATGTGATATTTTGGTTGATTCTTAAACATTCAACTTCAATTGAAAAATTGTATCAATTACAAGACTTTTTATATTACAGGAGTTAGTTGACACCCTTATTGAAAAAAAGCTTCAACAATTACAGATTTCATTGTTCCGTAACTGGTTGACGATAGAGGAATCATACTTAAACGTCCATAACACATGGAAAAACAGAAAATGTCTTTGTCAAATGCTTGAAAAACGCCTGCCTTGTTCTTGAGAAAGGTCGGGATATTAGTAGACACGAAAAGGTCAATATTTTCAAAGTCTCTAAACAAAGACTAATGCGTTTACAATATAAATCTTATTCAAGAGGAGGAAAAAAACTCACAGCACTGAAGGTTGCCTTGAAAGAGAATGTTCTGTGATGGTGATCAATGAAAATATGTAAACAATTATGAAAATGATAATTTTCCCCCGGACTAGATTACCTGAGCTGTATTTGGCAACACTTTTCAGAATTGTGGGTCCTCTATGTTATTAAACTTCATAAGTAATCTCTCGAAAACATCAAACTTCATACTTTAAAATATCTCAAAAACATCAAATATTTTCACTTGAATCTGTCAAAACCTCTTCAATCCGTATTATCTAAAATAACAGCAGATAATACATGCCATTTGTGGCATCTGATTTTTTGCTTAAATGGGAAGTGACTCCTCTCCTTTTTATTTCATTATTTAAGATATGATAAAGCTTTTTGTTTTTCATAAAGTTCTATAAAATTAAGCAAAATAATCAAACCTTAGTTGAAGACTACTTTCAGTATATCATTCTACTTTCTACTTATTTGATCAGTTGAAAAATCGATCCCCTGATAATAATTGGTGAGTAAATGTTGATAAGTATTTCGTATCAACTTCATAAACAATACATGATGGGTCTTGAAGTATAGATTCTGGGTACTGACGTTGTTTATCACTTTAATAACATGTCATAGTATTGTTTTATTTGTCCTTATGAATATTAGTCTATTTTTGGTGATATCCATTTGACGTGACTCTGTACTTATACATCCCGTCATTTATTGTTCTATGATTTTTTTTGTAATCTTGTTTTCATTTTTGCTAATGTGTTTGTCTATATGACGTTTTGTCTTTCTTTGACAGAAAATGATGTGGCTCTGTTCTAATGCATCCGTCATTATGGTATTGCACTGTTATACATTTTTGTATTCTTGTCTTTTATTTTGATTAACGTGCATTGTCTATAATATATGCCTTTTTGTGCTTCTTTGTTACATATTTGTTGGTTTAAATAGTGAATTAGATTATAATACAATGTCGACTGCTGTATTCCTATATTGACATTTAAACCTACTATGTGTTTGTTTTATTCACACATCATTGTCAATACAATGGAATTTGATGTGACTTTTATACAAGTGAGAGGTTTAGTTAGTTATAAAACAAGGTTCAATCCACCATTCTCTACATATGAAAATTCATGTACTATGTCAGTTATATCATGATAATAATGATGTGTTTGTCTCAGGCGGATAGCCCTGGCCTCACAACCTTTTGGAACTTTTGGTCCTCGGCGATCTTCAACTTTGAAGTTGTTATGGCTTTCAAACTTTTTACATCAGAGCATCGTTTTGTGAGGACGTAGCGCGCGTCTGGCGTATAAAAATATTTTTTAGCCTATTACCTTTTTATGACTATTAATCGGTTGATTCTCTATCCTATAATTTCTCCCATTTATCTGTTTATTTAATGTAAAACTGTCACATAATGTTGTCATTTTAATGTTATAATTAACATTGCCCTTAAAGCGGGAGGTTTGGCATGCCACAAAACCAGGTTCAACCCATCATTTTTTTCATAAAATGCCCTGTACCAAGTCCGGAAATGGGCCATTGTTACATTATAGTTCGTTTCTGTGTGTGTTACATTTCGCTGTTGTGTGAACTTGTGTCTGTGTTGTGTCGTAGTTCTCTTATATTTGATACGTTACCCTCAGTTTTGGTTTGTAACCCGGATTTGTTATTTCTCTATCGATTTATGAATTTTGAACAGCGGTATACTACTGTTGCCTTTATATATGACAGTTTCATTCTTTTGATATGTTGAGCTTTCGATTTTTCCATTAGATACAGGACATTCCAATTTGATTTTTACTCAGAGTTCAATATTTTTGTGATATTACTTTTTCAGTTTTAAAGGAAGACTTAATATAAAATTAAACAAGTTTATTTACATTTAACACATAGCAGCAACACTTTACTGTACAGCAAGAATGAAACGTTCATGAAATAATACCAATGGTAGGCTGGTATTGTAAGTCTATTTTTGGTTATGGTTATATTTGAAAACGCCTAGGCGGGCCAAATTTGGTTCATGGTCATATCTCTCTGTATTTTTTTCCATATCTATATCTTGATTTCTTTTAGATATGCATACCCAATAAATACAGCTGACATTGATGGTGGATAGTCTTGATCTGGCACATCTGTTTTGAATTTTGAGTCCTCAGTGCTCTTTAACTGTGTACTTGTTTGGCTTTCTAACTATTTTGATATGAGCGTCACTGATGAGTCTTATGTAGACGAAACGCGCGTCTGACGTATCAAATTAAAAGCCTGGTACCTTTGATAACTATGCATACGCGACAAAGGAGACTTTAGAAAACCACAAAAACATCCTTTTCTATTTTTGACTAAACATAAGAAATGACCCTAAAAATCTGTCGTCCTTATACTAGATATCTAAAACTTCTTATAAAGAATGATATACTTAGTTTCCAGATCGTTATGCTTGACTAAACATGTTTCTGAAGTTCTTACAACCGTTAAGATGAATTTTACAAATAATAGAGGTAGATGTAATTTAACAGTGGTGTCAAAAATTCTACCTATCTACTCTTAAATCTTAATGTATAACCTTTACAATTTTGCAGTAACATCATAAAGTTTGTTTTTTTTCTATGGCCAATTTAAGGATATTACAATCAATCGTCTAAATTTGATCAAATTCTAGAAAATGAACTCGTAGATGTCCATTCCTTTGTTCAGGTTTCGAAATGTTTTACTTTGTTAAGAAAATCCCTGATTACAACAACAAATACACCGAATATGAACTCATCAAAATGCTGGTTTTGCTATCGACAACATATTTGCTGAGTTTTGTGGATGGATATTTCAACAGTCATGTATTACAACGGGTTCAAACTGTGCACTCCTACTTTTCTTCCACTTAAAGATATAATGACGATGTGCTTAAATATCATATTACCCAGTAAAGTTGAGATTAAGGATATTACCCAAAACAATAAATCTGCACAATATCTTGATCTTTCTGTCGATATTGACCCAGATGGAGAAGAAAAAATAACAAACATTCATTTTTTCATCAATAACATTTACACGTCGTTAGGCGTTTATAAGTTCACACTATACGGACTTTGTTAAACTAGGAGTTCGCCTTGCATAACAAACTGCTCCAAAATAGTTATGAAACTTCATAAGATTTACAGTCAAAATCACTACAAATTGAAACACCGGTACGATATGTCATTCTCAACTCAATAGCAAGCATGTGTTGGCGATCTTATATTTTTATCTTTGAGAGTAATTGTTTAATCTGTAACTTTGACGATTTTGGAGTATTGCACTGAGCATTGATTTTAAAGAGGGTGGCACACACAGAATGATGGTTGGGTCAAGTTTTGTTCGTCACAAGCAATAAAGGATTCTAGTCTATTTTGCAACTGAAATATGCGTGTTAAGATTTATTTATAACTTGCATGAACATATGTTTCTTTCCAAACATCTCACCAATTATGGATGTCAGTCAGGCTTTCCGTCTTTTACCTTACTACATAAGGACAGAGGCGTTTTTATTTGAAATCTTCAAACGCAATTAAATGTTCTAATGTGTAGCGACTGGTCGTGCCCTGTTTTGTTTAGATCTGAGACAGAAAATACATTGAAATATTTAGATCCCAACAAGACCAACAAGATTCCTGCACGCCTGGCGACATTCCTTCTTAAGGATGTTCGCTTGTCATGTTTTGGAATTTTTGTCAGATTTTCGGAATTCCATAGTGTTATCCATTTGAATGCCTTATTTTAAACGTTTTGCCCATTGACCCCGATTTTTTCTTTTATAAATCTTTTACATGTTTAATCATAAGCCATCTGTAAAAGTCTTTTAATAGTTTTTGAGAACTTAAATAGTCAAAGATAAGTCTATGAAAAATCAAGAGAGAATAGTTTCCCGTCAAAATTTCAATGGCTGATATCTCGAAAACAAGCACAATGACCTATATATATTTTTTTCTATTTTGGTTCTTTTATAAATCCCCTATTAAGATAGTCTAGTTTTATGAAAAGCTTGTTGCTTCGAAACTGAATAGCGAACTTCCTTAAGTATTATCCCGCTGCAATTGTTTGTACCTGTCCTAAGTCAGGAATCTGATTTTCATTGGTTGTCGTCTGTTGATGTGGTTCACAAGTGTTTCTCGTTTGTTTCTCGTTTTTATATAGATTAAACCGTTGTTTTCCCCGTTTGAATAGTTTAACACTAGTAATGTTTGGAGACCTTTATAGCTTGCTGTTCGGTGTGAGCCAAGGCTCTATGTTGAAGGCCGTATCTTGACATATAATGGTTACTTTTATAAATTGTTACTTGGATAGAAAGTTGTTCCATTGACACTCATCCAACATCTTCATATATCTATATATTATCCAGAGTATCTACTAATATAAAAATTAGTACGCTTATGATGTGTTTCCAAAATCTAGAAGGAACAAGATAATTCATCATCTTTTATTAAATTATATATCAATAAGTACTGATATAAGTTCATATAAGACAAGATAAAAAGTTTCGTTAGTAATGAGGACATATATCTTTATCTAAATGATAAGAAAAGCCTTTACATTATGTTGGATCATCCTATATGATGCAATTGTGTGAACTTATATAAAGCCAAGTCATGACTTCCTTAAAGCAATGATCTTCACTTTTGTTGTTTTCGACATGACTAGTATATAAACTTACATCGCCAGATATTATTTAAAACATGACTCTTTTCAGAATTTTAATATATGTGTCTGCCTAATACTTGTAAATCATATAAAGTGAATAATCAAAATTGCGTTTATAAACGAAAGTATAATAGGTTTGCTAAAGAATTCGATGGCAGGGTGTTATCTTTCCTAGTCAGTATTTATGAAGCGTCATAACACTGTTCACGACATATAAAGTATGAAGATGGAATATTACTAATCAGCTGAGTTGTCTATCGTGGATTAATGTAGAATACAGTCACAGAAATAGTTATATTATAAGAACATCTAAACCAGTGATAACTCTACAACATATTTCATCAATCGAATAACCAGTGAGGGTGATACAAGGCTGAAAATATCAGATCTGTAAATTTGAAAAAGCATTTTTTTTTTTTCGTACCTGGCAGCTATTCTTTGATAGTTATCCCATGAGGACGCGGTATGTCAGTGTAAGATCACCCCGATGGCCGGAGGACAGAGGGTGATCTAACACTGACACACCAAGTCCGAGTGGGATAACTATTTTACATCCCAGCTGTTTTAGATTAGACGAAAAACCATTTACAATTCATAAAATTTAGTTAAGAACGCCACACAACCATTATAATATACTTTAAATATTACTATTTGAAAAAGTGTATAATCAAATTAAACAATCAGTCTGACAACTCACTTATGAACGAAAAAGGTTTAAACACCACTGAATAAAGGTCTACCCACTCGCCCCACTTAGAAAAAAAAATCTTGCTTCCTTTATGTATGTGTAATTACTATTAGTTCGTATCGAGTCGTCCTGGTGTAGTGGTATGTGTTGAGGCTCAAATCCCAGCATAGACACTGGATTTTTTTCTGCGTGAATTTTTATAGATAATCTTTTCCGTATGATTAATTATAAGTTTTATAGTGGATTTGACATTCCCTCCAAAATGTTACAGAACAAAGGAAAGCATGCATAACAAGAGTCTAACAAAGAAACTCAAACTGGGATGATCTGGTAGGGGTGGTTTGGCTCAGATCATCCCTGTTAGAACAAAGGAGCTGGGATGTAATTTTATAGAGCCTAAGTGGTCCAGTGTTCTAGTGCGTCGGTCATAGTACAAGGCGATTGGGTACCATGATATCACAGTAGCAAGAGTTCGAATCCCGTCATGTATATGGATATCAATGACAAAAGATGGTTGGATCAAGATTTTTTCGTCACAAGGAATAAAGGAGTTTAGTCTTTTTTGCAACTGAAAGATGCAAGTTATGATTTATTCATAACTTGACCAAGTTTCTTTTCGAAAATGTCACCCATTATGAATTTCGGTCAGGCTTTCTGTCATTAACCCGACTACATAAGGACAAATGCGTCTATATTTGACATCTTGAAACACAATATAAAGGTCTAAGGGTTTAGCGACTGGTCGTGCCCGGTTTTGTGTAGATATGAGACAGAAAATATATTGAAATATTAAGATCCCAACAAGATTCCTGCACGCCTGGTGACATTCCTTCTCAAGTGTGTTTATCCCGCTGCAATTGTTTGCACCTGTCCTAAGTTAGGAGTCTGATGTTAAGTGGTTTTAGTCTGTTGCTGAGGTTCATAAGTGGTTCTCGTTTCTCGTTTTATATAGATTGGACCGTTTGGTTTTCCCGTTTGAATGGTTTTAAACTAGTAATTTTGTGAGCCTTTTATATCTTGCTGTTCGGTGTGAGCAAATGTTTTGGTTTGAAGGCAGTACCTTGACATATAACGGTTTACTTTTAGTAATTGTTACTTGGATGGAGAGTTGTCCCATTGACATTCATACCACATCTTCCTATATCTATATGTTATCCAGAGTATCTACAAATTATTACGCTTATGGTGTGTTGCTACAATCTAGAAGGAAAAGGATGATTCATCTTTTATTAAATTATATTACATCAATAAGTACTGATATAAGTTAAGATCAGACAAGAGTTATAAGTTTCGTCAGTAACGAGGACATATGTCTTTATTTGAATGATAAGAAAAGCCTTTACATTATGTTGGATCGTCCTATATGATACAATTGTGTGACCTTACATTAGCAAAGTCATGACTTCCTTAAAGCAATGATTTCACTATGGTTGTTATAGAAATGCCTTATGTTCTACCTCGCTATGCTCGTCCGAACATAAATTATTTGTCATTCTATATAAAGAAACAACAAAAACTACTATGACAGGAGGTACACTCCAAACAGTACCTCCTGTAAAGTTGTCGAACAAGTTTGGTGTGTGAAATCTCGATGAAATGAAAAGGGTGCGTAAAACAGTATATAAAGTCCGAAAACCGAAATAGTTCGCAACAGAAATATGAAGAAATCTCAAACGAAAAGAAAAATAAATGTCTATATAAAACTTACATCACCAGATATTATTTGAAACATTCCGCTTTACACTTTAAGTGTGTCTGCCTTATACTTGTTAATTATCATATAAAGGGAATATTTAAAATTTCATTTAGAAACGAAGATGGAATAAGTTCGCGAAAAAAAATTAATAATAAATTTGCTTAAATAAATAGCGTATTTTTTAGCCTTAACATATGTGAAAAAGGGAACGTTTTCATCACAAGGACAGCTCTCTCAATATTTTACAAAGCGGTCAATTCCTCGTTCCCCATAACCAATAATCCTGAAAGTTTTCATGGAATACTGTATAGCGGGTTATTTTCGCTAGTTGCAAATTTTCGCTTATTTTCGCGGATAGAACAAAATCGCCAAAATAAATTCCGTTAAATTAAAGGTGTACATACAAAAGTTTTAATCCGCCAAAATATTTCGTATACCTTGTTCAATGAAAATCGAGTAATGTTACACCCGCGAAACTAACCTATATACGGTATATTGTAGCTATGGAAACATCTACACAATATTACTGAATGTCAAATTTTTACTCTTGTAATTACAATGAAGTTTGTTTGATTTCGATTCTGTGAAAGTCTATTTTTTTTAAACCTCTTGATTGCAACTCCAGCAATAATGATCAGGATTACAATGCCTCCAACATAAGCCAGGTAGGTAACTGCTGTCGCTATTGATTCTGCAGATGTCTTCTGGTTATAAATCTGTTCACTTTTCAACGGTTGCGAACAGTTAAATGACTCGCAGACATAGAAATACTCAAATGTCAGTCTATTGGTAGTGTTTGGTATATCTTTCCTCTGAATGCGCTCTAAAATTTGTCTTACCTCATCTGATATGTTTTGGGGAACAGATTTTTTGTCATTTAAGTCATATTTAGATTTTGAAGTTATTATTATACTGACGTTCCATATCACATTGTTCGTCATCGTTTGAACCGGAAGCCCTTCAACAAAGGCATAACAAGATATCCCAGTCTCCTGCCATTTCATTTCCCCAGAAATAAATTTCGTTACTTTTTTTGAAATATCGTATTTATCAGATACTGTTGGTTCAAACTTGTCGGAAAGAAATCGTTTTTGGTTGACCTGATATTTCATAAGTTCTAATGTATCCGGTTTGTACATATGCTTTTCACAAGATAAAATTGCAGTTAACAAATTAAATAAACTGTAGTGATTTATTGCATTGTCTTCAATTATTTCGTGTAGAGTCCAAAACAAAGACCACCGATCTTCACTGGTTATATTGCATATCGATGGCAGTCCTATGCCAGGAACGTTAAGGCATTGATACTGAGACCTCAGCGCTCGTAAGGTTATCGTGTTGCATGTTGATTTCATCCATGGTCGAAGAAATGGAACAAGTTTTGATTGTAGACATTTTCTAACGCCATTCAACCATTTCCCCCCTTCCAGTGAGAACCGTTGGTAGTGGAATGAATATGCTTGGCATACCTTTTGTGTAAATTCCATTGCATCTGATTTCCCTAAATATCCAGTGCATCTGTAACGTTTCTAAAAAAAGAAAAAAAAAACAGTTATTCGTCGAAAGTTTATTGTTCCATTTTTCTCTTTGCTGGTAGCAAACAATAGTTGGTGTATTGTGTTGTACCGATGTTGTGCATATTCCATCTCTCTTCTTCACTATACAATACAAAACGAAGATAATTCCAAATAGGACCAAAATCAAACTTTTAGTTTTGATAAGCTTTATAATCAGTTGCCATTACTCAGACGGTTTAATTCACGAGTTTATTCATCTTAAATTAGTTAACTATAAACTATGGTTTTATACTAGAAGCACAAACTATAATGCGGAGATCATGCAATTTTGGTATACTTTGTGTAATTACACTTCACGTCTGTCGATTAATTTAAGACAACGTACACATTTTAAACAGTGTGTTGCCTATTTTCATATTTCATTAAACGCGTACAAATTTGATTATAGGATTTCACTTTTATTTCAAGAGATGGAAAGCGATTTCTATGTTATAGATGTTTTCTTTTCTAAAATTCTCAGGGAAGTGGGGCGGGGAGTTGTAACTGTACAGTTTGGTTTTACAAAAATAAAGGTAACAGTAGTATAACAATTATGTTCAATAGACAAAAATCGATTAAGCGAAAATAAATCCGGGTTACATAAAAAAACCTGTTGGCCGCAAATGTTGAGGTCTAACTAACATGTAGTTTCGTAGAGTTTGAAACAATATTGAAATTATCACAGGTAAGAAATACACCTAAGAAATACTTCTTTCGCGCCATGCCCATGCTAATTGAAGTGATATTTCATTTTTGGTACCTAAATATTATTTCATTGGAAACAGGATGGAAAATATACTACATACAAAATTACGACACAGATGTACTCTTTTAAAAGCTGATTTATACAGAGTTAATTTAGTAAATGACCCAAGTTGTGAATGTGGGTGTCCATTAGAAGATTCGATTAATTTTTTCTTAGAATGTCCACTCTACAGAAACTTCAACTCTTTAAAAACATTCAACACTTAGCTGATATATCCATAGAACATATTTTATTTGGAACAGACGAAATACTGTTGAACAAAACACAATCCTTTTCAGAAATGTACAAAGTTATATACGCCATACAAAAAGATTTTTTTGTTAATATTGCTGTATCTTAAAATGTACTCTTATCCAACTGTTATATTGTACTGAAATATATACATTTTTGTAATTGCTGTCATCCTGAAATTTTTTATATTGTACTTATATGTAGAGGATTATCTTAAGTTGTTATAACTTGTATCCAATCCTATTGTAAATTTAGACAATAAAATATGTTTAAACAAAAACCATGCTAATTCAAACTGGGTAGGCATTATATTGGTTAAAAATTTACACCGCGCTTACTTTCGGTCTAAAGATATTGATAAATATAATGCCTTTTCGTGTCAAAATGGTCTAATGTTTATGACATCAATTACCTGTAGACATTCCCTAATCCATCTACAATCATCAAGGGATGGACTCAGACACCAGGAAGGCAAATCAGTTTGTATCGAGATGTTGTGCTGGGTAAACTCATTACAGCTACAGTCCTGCCTAACTATTCCTTCGAGAAAAATAAAGTTTATAGAATGTAAATTTGTATTTTCATTGAATCAATGTTTGATAATGTTATTATCGATATTAATATGTCTTAATGTTATCTCGTTGTTTGATAAAAGCGTTGATAGCAGATCTCAGTTAAGTTTCGTATCACTCTGTCTCGAATGAAGTCAATAACAATTTTGAAGCAAAATCTATGCTTATCAAAGCTGAAAGTAGTTCATATACAAGAATGTGTCCAAAGTACACGGATGCCCCATCCGCACTATCATTTTCCATGTTCAGTGAACCGTGAAAATGGGACAACATCTCTAATTTGGCATTAAAATTAGAA
Organism: Mytilus trossulus; assembly: GCF_036588685.1. Taxonomy (NCBI): domain Eukaryota; kingdom Metazoa; phylum Mollusca; class Bivalvia; order Mytilida; family Mytilidae; genus Mytilus; species Mytilus trossulus. The sequence continues at coordinate 104,850,500 of NC_086373.1, read as the reverse complement.
AGATCATATCATAGGGAACATGTTTACTAAGTTTCAAGTTGATTGGACTTCAACTTCATCAATAACTACCTCGACCAAAACCTTTAACCTGAAGCGGGACAGACGGACGAACGGACAGACGCACAGACCAGAAAACAAAATACAGAACTTCAAAGTATATTCAATCAGGGGAAGTTCATAAAAACTAGTTAAATCAAACGTTATAAATCAAAGGAATATTAATCTTAGATCTAATATACGCTGTTGTTTATAACCTAAAATCAATCATCTGTAAAAGTAAGTGCTATATTTACTTTAGTGTTATTGATATATTTACTATACGGGAAATGTTTGCTTAAAAGAAAAGAAAAAAGTGTTCTCTTCATTTACTTTTAATTTTGAAATATTCATACCATCATTCATTCCGTGCAACTCCACCATACACTGGTAATAACAATATTTGGTCTCTCTATCCTCACACTTTATGGTTCCAAATGAATTAGACTGTATATAATCATCTGTTAAACAAGTTGCCCATTGCTTCCCAATGTAACCGTTCAATCGAACACATTCTGGTTCGCCGACTGGACCGTTGTTGCGATCACAAATACACAAGACTTTTGAAAAACCCGCAATGAGAAGTACAGTTCCTAAAGGAGTCATCTCCAATGATCAACTAGGATTAAATTTGATTTTTTTTTATATCGAAAACAATCTACGTAAAAGTTTTAACCATCTAGCTTAGTAGGTTTTCTTTTAAGAATAAAGTGGGTCGTTCATCCCCGGTTATATTGCAGTCAAGTACAAGATACGGAAGTGTTTAGGAAAGTATTGGTATTATAACAAACACTACATGTACATTTACAAAATAGGAAGGAATGATCAAATATTTTCTTTATTTTTATTTTTACAACTCAAGAGTTATTATTATTAACATTATTTTTTTTTTATTATTATTCATTTTTTTAAATCATTTATTTTGCAGATACCAATATTTATAATTATACTGCAAAAATAAACCATCGCACATTTCCTACGTTAATTGAAAAGGATAGACAAGGATCGTCAAATATATGTCATCATAGCTATTTAACAGTAAGTACTGGTTTCCTTTATACATTTAGGAGTACGTATTTCATAACTGTAAACAAAAATGAACTTTTACCCCGGAAATCATCTGAAACTGACATAACAGATCATATTCCTTTTGAAAGAGGGACAAAAGATGCAAAAGAGATATTCACACTCATCCTGCTACATCAGTAACACGGTCAATTTTTGAAGGGATGATTTCGCCTTCATCACTTTTGAAATTTGTTGTCAATCAATCGTCTTGTCGATTTCAAAGATTTTTTTGTTTGAATCAGAGGGATTTGTACAAAGTATGATGTATCCCTCCATATTAAGATACTTTTATCTATGTTGGCCAATCTTGTATGAAAAAAGCATAAGAACTGATTCTATTAATGTGCCTTTTAATTTGTAATGGGGAATTCTTGTGTAAGACTTTTAAAACTAAAACATTTAATAAAATTGCAATAGGAAAAGATCTGTAATGTATTTTGTATGTACCCTATCAGATCTTTAGAATTTAAATATTTAGGAGTCATGACGTCTACTGATACAATTTATGTTTATAATTAAGAAAGACTTTTCGTTGAGCACTTAGATGACCAAGCACTATACCGATTTGTGTAAGAACATATCCAATTCAGTAAAGAAAGATTCAGTTCTTAATCAGTCATTGAAATTCCAAAGTAACATAGAACAGACCTGACTTTTTAGGACGTGTCGTTGGTGTATATGTTGAGTTGTCTAGTGACTATTCAATACCTAATTTATCAAGTAGTTATTGTAAAGTGATTTACACAAGAAGTATGATTTTCGGACTTTATATGCATGGACAACATCATGTTTGTAGGACAGGTTCATATTATTATCTTTTGTTATCGACCGACGTAGCAGGTGAAATAATTGACCCATTTATTTTTTTCTCATTTCAAATTTTAATCATTGACATCATCAGCCCATGGGTATATATGTCATCTTTTCCGCGTTTAGTCAATCGTCGGCCCAATCCTCGACAGATTAGTATTTTGAAATTGTGTTTCCAATTGATGAATTTACGCTAATGATATTTCGGGTCTTTAAATAACACAATATAAAGAGAACTGTTATTGACAATGCTGTGGTCACCCGTGATAACGTGACCAACCTGATTACATAGGGAACTAGCATGGGTGCAACCAGAGACATATAATACATAGTATATGTCTCTGGTGCAACGAGGAGATTTAGACTTGAATTCTTTAATATTCAGATCCCACAACTTTTGTTTGTAATCGAAATATTAGTTGCGTTGGTTTGGTATATGTACAAGAGATAACATGTACATACTGATCTTTAAAAAGAGGGACGAAAGATACCAGAGGGACAGTCAAACTCACAAATCGAAAATAAACCGACAACGCCATGGCCAAAAATGAAAAGAACAGACAGAAAAACAATAGTACACGTGACAAAACACAGAAAACTAAAGAATAAACAACACGAACCCCCCAAAAACTAGGGGTGATCTCAGATGCTCCGGAAGGGTAAGCAAATCCTGCTCCACATGTGGCACCAGTCGTGTTGCTTATGAGATAACAAATCCGGTAAATAGTATAATTCGGTAGGTCACATTTATGAAAGGGAATAGGATTGTAGTAACGACGTCAGGAACATATATCTGATATCATTTGTGAAACGGTTATTCCATAACGGTCAACCAACTCGTGATGTCGTCCGTAAAATTTACGAAAAAGACGATTTCAACTTCACGATTTGGAACTCTTGATTTAATAGATTCCTTGTGAGCAGCAAACCTCTATCAAAAAAATCATGATAGGAAATGCGAGCACTTTAAATTAGATAGGTATTATCGACTGTACTGTTTTGTGATGAAGAATATTTCCAAGTTGATAGCAGTATCCGATATAGTAGCTGTAAAATTGTTCTAGTTTGAATCACGTTTTTAACAGTGGTTGTACAGGCAAAAAAAAGTTTTGAAAGAGGTATTGAATAAAGCTTCGTGCGAATGTGTTTGACAAATAGATACTGAATTGATAGAACACTTCAATATATTTTAGACTCAACTATTGACATATCAACTCTCATGTCACAACTTTTCATCAAAGACAGAATTAACAAGAAATGTATTATCCTACCCATCTACAGGTTGCACTTCTGTGAATATAGACAATGCAATTTCCTATAGTAACACTTTTTAATACTATGAAGTGTTGTAAAAAATATCCCTGATTTGTATCAAACTTGGACAGAAGCTTGTTCATGATGAGAAAGCTCATATGTACTACTATTTTTTGCAAGGGACAAAATATAGGGCTGTGCATCATATATTCCACTTAATATGACCTGAACTTCTAAGAGTTTAAACTTATAATAAAACTCTGTACTACAACACCCTTCAATCAATTTGGCTCACTATTCATGTGTATATACTGGTAACCGTTTAAACTAATGTCTCTACAAGATGAAACATAGAAATAATATCTGGGAGCCAGAAGGTGAATTTTTTTTTATCTATGAATATTTTTTATCTTCCTCAAAGAGTTGTGGTTTGTAAAAATGTTGAATTTACAAAAGTGCAACTTTCAGGTCAAACGATACAAGCAATGTGACAAATTAAAAAAGACATGTGGCACCATTATCATGGTTTGTAACCAGTGGACTAAAAATTAACAAAATAAAACTTTGATTAAAGAGAAACCATTGTGAACCATAAAAATGAAGAGAATGAGGACTTTAAAAATCAGCCTGTGGGCTCTGAACTACCACAGTTGGTGGCAAGTCTAACAAGATTGTAAAATATTTGTCAACACATAATGTCCGATGGACACACTCAACTATTAATCAAAGTGATGGAAATCACTCATGGAAAGATAAGAAGAGAAGTTTGAATAATTTCATATTTAGGTATATGGTGGGGGGAAATGAACATTGATAAAGCAGTATTGCTGAAAATTGCATTAAAAGGAGGTCTTTAGAAGGAAAAGTGCTTTTCCAGTATGAGGATAAAATGAGCTAAAATTAAATAATATGGGTCTCTTAATTTGCACAATTTTATTTAAACTGCAGTTAATATCTTATCCAAATAGTGTTGCCTGTTCTAAACATGTTGCAAACAAACAAAAAATTGCAAATCAAAAATTCTATAAAAAAATATCCTTGTAAGACATAAAATCTAGACCAACAGCTAAGAACTTTACAGTGTTAACCAAAATAATAAAAGAATGTTGTTTTGGGGCATTTTGTAAGTTGAAACAAAGGTTATATGACATTGAAGATTCAAAGTTGTTGAGTGCCTTTTCATCAATTTTTAAGGCATTTTTCAGCACAGAGCATTGAAAATGTCAATCATTGAAAACCAGAAAAAAAACCTTATTTTATTGAAATGTGGATTCTTCCTTGATTGCAAACATATATATATTCACTTCTAATAAAACTTCAAATGACTAATATAGACATTATGAGTGATGGAGAATAAACTAATAAACAATGGTTTGTTACAATTAAAAGTTTCCTTTTTTCCAAATCCTGATAAAAAAAATAAGTGAACTAATCTAAATTGTTGATTAATTACACATGATTATTGGAAATTTATTAAGTAAATTATAGGCCATACTTAAATACCATATATTCATATTTATATTCATGTTTCTTTTATTAAAAAGATCTTGCTAAACCATTAATCATTCATCTTTCAGACATAATTTACAAAATCACTTTATGTAATGTCGATCAAAAGAAATAGGCAATAAATAAATCTATCATCCTTATATATATTTCAAATATCTAATAAATACATAAATTTGTGTATTCAATTATAAGGTCAAATATTTGTATATTGAATTTTGTATATTGATGGGTATGTATAATTATGTAAGACAGAGGTTGAAAGGTAATGTGGTCAATTTGATTGACAGTTTAGGAGGTGGGGCATTGTAATTAAAGGTCTACCTTTTCTCTGATTGTTTGTTGATAATCACAGTTGTCAATCATACTAGTACTGAATCAATACTCAATTACCTAATCAAAATATTTGAAAAAATCCTGCACATCAACACACCTTAATTACATACATTCTTGAATGAACTGCTCTAAAAATCTACCCATTTTGTCAGTTTATATGTGTATTATGTGCACATACATGAGAACTATAGGGAACTATATTTCAGTGTGAATACATTTAGTATTAGTAGCTAACCTGTCATGTTGTTAGGGAGGCCAGTGCCTAAGTAAAGATTTAGAACAAGTTCTAATCTTTCCAAAAAACATGCCAACTCTGATGAGGTTTGTTCCACCAATGCATTATATTTACCTATAACTGATAGTTACTGAGAAACTGATTCACTTACAAAAAGTTAGATTTTACTTGAATATTATTCAACAATGACCATGAAGTCGATTTCACCTGCCATATTCTAGATGAAAACATCATACAACAGGCAATCTTTATCCAAAATATAGCTTTCAAAGCTTTTTTGAATAAAAGCCTTTTATCAAAATATAACACTGTTCCAGCTGCTGGATTGTCATACATGTCTTGCCTGTTGTGACTTTCATTACAGGCAAGACAAAAATATGCTTTGTTAGCAATTTTTCAAAGAAAATATGCATTTTATGGTCAATTTTTAATTCAGGTAAAACGATTTCAAGTGTGTATTTATTCAAATATAACAATGATAGCTTACACTTATTGCAGTGGATACAAAAATGTCAATGCATTTATTTAACCATTCAGTTTGAGGCTCTATATATAACACCCTTTCTGTCTGCATAATAGCCATCAGACATGATCTTAATTAATTTATGTGATCAGTCTTTTAAGTTGATCCCTTGAAAAGACAAGGCAGATAAATCCTGTTTTAAAGAAAGACTGAAGATAAAATTAAACAAGTTTATTTACATTTAACACATAGCAGCAACACTTTACTATACAGTAAGAATGAAACATTCATGAAATAATACCAAGGGTAGGCTGGTATTGTAAGTTTATTTCTAAAGCTGCCATATAACTGTTCCAATTTCTATAAGGGAAAAACATAACATATTTTTTTATATGATTATGTCATGTACTATTAATAGCTTCAGAAAAGAAATATCTGATCTTAGTTATTCCTGTTAAAGAAAGACATCTTTCCTCTCCTCTAACTACAGCTGATATATATATAGTATATATATGAAAGTCATAAGTATTAATGTATTCAATATTTTCACAAATCTGCATATTTATTGTTGGCATTAATTTGAAGGAACACACTCTATAATACCAAACTTTGGCAAAAAAATTAAATTAAAGAGTCTTACATATTTCTAAAAATAACTGATGAAACCTACTAAAGTAAAAAAAAATGTGATTTCTAGAAAAAAGATTGACTACCCAGGAAAGTTCATAAAACACTTAGAATTCTTTTTCACAAGATGAAACAAACACAAAAATATGAAATGTTATGTAATTTTATACAAAAATGGTGTGAAATAAAAGATGAACATATAGGAATTCTACTGATTACACAGGTAATAAATCAAAAAATAAAGCTGACATAATCCTAAATAATCCTAAAACACCCACTGTTTGTGTTGATAATTACAAACCATTATATAACATGCACGTATTTTTATTCCTTTTTCTGCTAAAAATATTTCTAAAATATTCAGGTTTAATATTAATCTAGCTTATTATTCATAGAGATGAAACTAAAGCTCAAAATGCTTTGTGGTGTATTATACAGTTATAATAAATACCTAACAAAATATGTCAACACTCTATTAGAAATCAGATCACATGATTGGATTTTTACTGTTTTTACTATCATTAACAAGAACTCTGTGTATATATACATATATAATATTTATCATAAACTTAAGTATTCTGACAAGGGACACCTTTAGGACTTGTGAAATTGAAAGGTTCTCAGACAGGTTTCTTAAAACACTTGTAAAAGAAAATATGTACTTGTTATATGCAATCAGTTGCCACTCATTTTCTGTGACTGATTCATATAATTTGTTTACTTTGAACTGTTTCTGACTGTCATTTTCTTACTCATGCCCAACATATTTCAGCCTATGAACTCAACTGCATTGGAAAGTAATTTTCATCTGATTATTCTTTTCATCATTTGTGGAAATATATCATTAAGACAAGTTCTGATTGGTAATGGTATCAGTTTTAAACCATACCTCTCATGATTAAATGCCAATAAACCCTGCTGCTTTAAAAAAAAAAAGGCATGCACATAAAATAAAATACTACCAATAGTAAGAAGAGAGGTAATTCAAGCTTCAAAAACCAGAAGGAATTTCAACAAGCTGTTTATTTTCGTTTTTTATCATAAAAAAGTGAACAGATTTATTTTCTCTGGTGTCTGAGAACCAAATAATTTAAGTTACATGTTCTTTATAATTGTAATTCATTTATCATTGAAACAGTGTTACCGTTACCGTCTTATTATTTACAATTTTTCCAGCAGAACTATTTATACAGTATAACTTATGTTTAATTGTAGTTATTTGGCCATGCCCTAATTTCTATGTACAAATTAAATGTAATGTACATTTCTTGATAGTAATTCATTGATCCATTTTTTGGTTGTCCATGGAACAACTCTCTCTGTGTTTCTTTCCCAGCTTATACCTTTCCTCAGCAAAACTAAAAAACAAAATTATGACATATATGTATATATAAATCTTGTATCAAAGAAATCAAAAGAGAATAGAATCATTTGAAAAACATCTTTAACAACTTTGACTTGTAAATAATGTGAATGCACTGTAGTGCGATGATAGACCTTATATTGAAATAATTTTGATTTCTAGGCCTAACTAATAGTGACTTTATGATCTTTATTTCTTTTCTGATAAAATATTAAACCAACTGCAATGATACAGGGAATTCCAGAAGCCTAAATTGATGAATATCATATCTTTATTGACAAGAGTCAGCTAGAAATTTTAAGAGTTCAAAACACTTCCATTTTGTATTGCTCACTATTTTAGAAAAATCCATATAGAAATAATATTCTGTTCCAAATGTTTATCTACAATAAATGTCCAGAAAAAAACCCAACCAGGACTAATAATTATTGCTCACAAACACATCCCACGGTATAGGATGCTCAACTAAGCTTAATACCAAATTTCAGGAAGCTCTGAATAGACAAAAAATTAATAAAAATTTCATGGAACTGACAGACAGACAAGACAGACAGACAGACAGGCAGAGAGGGGTAAACCAGTATACCCCACTTTTAGAGTAGGGTTATAATGAAGTTCAGTTGGCACCATATTCCTTACCTTCCATCTGTTACCACATTCCATACAGAACACAAATGTTGTCATAGGTTCATCAGCACTTCTTGTCTGCATCTGAAAGGATTCAAATAGACAGATGACAATTACATCTAGTTAATGTTTCAAAATAATAATGTCCTCTGACAAATAAAATATATACAATTAAGATGAAAAGATTGTCATATCTCATAAAATGAGATAAGTAAAATTTTTTTTTTTTTTTTTAATCTATAATGGGACATCTGCAAAAAATTATCTACACAGTAGAAAATTGAGATTTGTATGGCTCATCTGGAAAAACATAAATGGCAATGAAATGATTAGTCTTTACCATCCTTATAATGTTATGTATACACTTTACTCTTCAAAAAAACAATAAAAATATATAGTAACTTATCTTCTGATCCAAGTAAATAGACAATATTTTGTTAAATTTTGTGACAACTCCGATTAAAAGTTATTTTCAATCTACTTATGTATTCTAGATCTTTTTACAAAACAGAATGCGCTATATTTGTATATTTCACACAAAACTTGTGCAAGCTTCTCTTCTCAGTGTAAAGTTATATTCAAGAAAAGATATCATAAGACAACTATGCCTCATTTTTTTATTTAATTATCCCTAGATTTAACACCTTACCTGACTATATGTACACTTATTTTTTCCACATTTTCCACATTTAAACAAATCTGTCGTTGTCCCTTCTGTTTTTGCCATCTGATGATCATCTATAGATTCTTTTGTGTATTTGGCTCTCAACTCTTTCATCTTATCACAGGCCATATCCTGCAGTGATAAAAACAAACACTATCTGTCTGCAGACAAAACTTGTTTACTTCCTATACACTTGTAATAATTTCCATATTATAATGCAAACTTGACTTATAAGGCTTACCTTAAAAGCATCGATCAACTGAGTTCTAAATAGTTTATTTTCTGATTGTCCACATTTTTTATGAAAATAATATCAATAAGTTTCAACTTTTAAACAACATTAAAGCAGTCTTGGGAATTATTACAGCAAAATATGTTCCCTTCAGTCATGGGATTTTATTAAATAAGTGTTGTCTGCTTCAGTCATGGGAATTATAAATGTAATGCATGTTCCCTTAAAGGGGCACTTGCTGTCAAATTCATGTTCACAGATTTTTCCAAACAATCAAAAGTCTAAAATAAACAATTTGAAGGACATGGTCTAAATAACCTTTAGATTCGATAAATAACTGTACACATACAATGTATGCGTTATTCTATCTCTTTCGTAGGGATTAAATTGGAGTTCACATGAATACGGATTTATTGAGGTCGAATCATCACTTGCAAGTGAATAATTCATTATCAATGTTTCTTAGCTTAATTTGACAAAATTGAATTATTTTAGCAGCTAAAAGAGAATTATAATTTCACTTCTTCTCTTTCATTAATGATTGAACAAACAAAAAAATCATACTTTAGATTTTTAATTTATCTCGTAGCTAGTGCCCCTTTAACATGTTTATAAGTCATGGGAATTTTAAAAGCAAGAAATGTCACGTTAAGTCATGGGAATTTAAAAAAAAAAAAAGAATTGCCCCCTACACTCATAGGAGTTATAAATGTAACTTGGAGAGCATAGTTTTTATCAGAAAATCACATTGTCTCCTCCAGGACTTGAACCTGGGACCTCTGTGTTACAAGGCAGGGTTCTAACTAATTCATATGTACCATGATAGATAAAAATTCAGTCAAACTTTACAACTGAACATTTTGAAACCTAAGGTACCTCTAAAAATTAGATATATTCAATACTTTATATGTTGCACATGTTCTGTATCTCAGCAGTTGGAGCCAGTTATTGCTCAAATTCAGTAGCAGAAGGTATACTGCTAGTGTGAACATTGTCCAAGAACTTATTCTTAGAATAGAAATCATCCTAAATAATTGTATCAGACAATTGTTAGCAGTAAAATTCTAATGTGAAACATGCGTTCTCTTGAACGCAAAAATTAAAACTAAAGCTAGTGTATGTTACACAGGTGTCGGAACTATGACGTAGGTGAGTACATCTCATGGATGTAATTTTTAATCACCTAGTTAATTGCGATGAGAACATGTTGTGAAAGCAAACATATTCTATATAATATAAATGTAATTTCATGGTTAGTATATTTAACCCTATAAATTCATATAAAATCTCTTCTTGAGATTTCAAAAATTACCATTTTTAGTCTTTTAATTTATCTTACCTCTGTTGGCATGCTGGCTATTCTTTCAGTAGAAACTAAACCACACAGCACATTTTCTCTTAGTTTGGGATTTCTAACATCTTTCAAGTTAGCTATTCTACTTCTAACCCGTGCCTTATATTTGCTATCTGTATTGTTAAATTCTTGAAAAATGTCTAAATACAGTTAAGGAAAAACGTCATAATACATAATCTATGTGCTTTTTGTTTGTTTGTTTTTTGTTTGTTTGTTATGATTTGAGGTTATTGTCTCATAGACACATGCCCCCTCTCTTCCTTCTCCTTAGTTCATATGTATTGTGATGAATAAGTTTTTAGTAAAATGTTACAACTGAACATTAGGAAACCTACAAGACCTCCAAAAAGTAAATAAATTCAATATTTTTGATGTAGTGCTCAGCTGTTGAACTCAGTTTTTGCACATATTCAGTAGGAGTAAGAAAACTGGTAATCTAAAGGTTGCCCATGAACTTAATCTTAAAATAGAAATCAACCAGGATAATTGTATCAGACATTTGTTAGAAGTAAAGTCTAAATGCAATTGTTACCAATATTGAGCATTCATGATATACTTTAAATCTTTTACATATATATCATGTGACTGATAAAAAGGATACATTCCTCAACATGGGCGGCAAGATCGTCAGGACTTGACGAAGAAACAACATTACCTACAATAAAATAGGGTGGTTCAAAAGATATCAAAGGCTTGTACATTATATATCAATATAAAAAAAAATAGCCTTTGCAATTGCAAAATATAAAACATATATGTTATAGAATGTTGCATATATCCATTATTCAAAACAATATGTTCAAATTCACTTAAAGTAAACTAAATATTAATAAAATGTAATACTCTTTGAGCATGTTTGTTTTGTTCATGCACATACCTGCCAACTTTTGAAAATGCCCATGGGGGTTTTAGCGTGCGACAACAATTTCAAAGGTTACAATTTTTTTCGACGACTATTTTTCGTGTGCTGTTTTGTGGTCTAGAAAAAGTGTCATATTTGTAAGATGAGCTTACCATGTTTACATGCCTTTTTCTTAAGTTTATTTGCATGATTCTAGTTACTATATCAGCAGAAAATATGAACATTTAGCTGTAAGACCAGAAATTATTTTCATGTGTAAGGATACTAAATAGTTCTTGACTTTTCCAATTTAAAATTATACACAAAGAAGGAACTTTATCAGATTGGGAACAACACCTAGGGATACCCCCTCAATGTTAGGACATTAGAAACCACTTTTTAAGTACAAATGAGCACACATTCATATTATTGAAGAAACTTTTTCCCAAAGAACTATACATCTTATGATCTATCTGGTATTATATGGTCAACACATGTCCAAAAATTTCGATATATTCTTGGCCTTATAATTATATCTTCTTTATTATTCAAAATAATTGGACCCTTCATTTAGAAAAGCTATTCCAAATATAATGTCAGAATTTTCCATTTTTAAGTTAATAAATCTACATTTTTCTATTTTATTTTTTACAAGAGTAAAATGACCCCTTGACTTTGGGTAGTCACTCATTTAAGGGATTCCTCATGCTGATGTCTTCTTTTTTTTTTGGGGGGGGGGGGGGGGGGTCCATGTGAAAAATAATGAATAGTACATTATACTTTCAATGATTTGGTAATTTAATTGAGTAAATAAATAAAATTATATGTTACAGCAAGTGTAAAGTCAATAAATTAGTGAAAAAACCACTATTTATTATCTTCATGGTAGTACTGCATCATTGAAGTTTGTCAATGAGCCATGCTTTTATTCTTATTCTGTGTAAGAACCTCCTTGCAGTTGAAAAATCATTTGCCATGTTCACGATTTTAAAATTCCGACCAACAAACAGAGGAATACAACACAACAATATCTAGCTTGTTAAAATAATCTTGAGAGAAAACGTTTTTGATTGGCTGATTAATTTGATCATGAGAAACATACAATTTGATTGGCTGAACACGTTTGTCCTCCATTGGACACAATTCAAAATCGGGAACAACAATATTTTTCGTGTAGATTTTCACCAAATCGTGTTTTAGATGTTTTTTCAGGAACACGATTGTGCAATCGTGACAAAGGGTCAAAATCGTGTAGTACACGCCTAAAAACGAAAGTTGGCATCAAAAGGCAAAATCAAAAGTCCAAACACATCAAACGAATGGATAACAACTGTCATATTCCTGACTTGGTACAGGTATTTTCTAATGTAGAAAATGGTGGATTGAACCTGGTTTATAGTTAGCTAAACCTCTCACTTGTATGACAGTCGCATACCGCATGCATCGTTGACAATGTAATGGAATTTGATGCGAATGTCATACAAGTGAGTGGTTTAGCTAGCTATAAACCAGGTTCAATCCACCATTTTCTACATTAGAAAATACCTGTACCAAGTCAGGAATATGACAGTTGTTATCCATTCGTTTGATGTGTTTGGACTTTTGATTTTGCCTTTTGATTTTGGACTTTCCTTTTTGAATTTTCCTCGGGGTTCAGTATTTTTGTGTTTTTTACTTTTTTCAAATAGTACTTTGAAGATATTTTGCACAATACAAAAGCATTTACAGAAGTAACATGTATACAAAGTAACTTACATTCTATTTTTAATGCATTAGCTAATAACTCTCTACATTTTATTCGTACAGGATCATGTGTAGAGGGCGCTGTGATATCTACAGGCGTTGTTGGTTCTTTTGTTTCCTGTTTCTCTTCAGACTTTTCTTCAGAATTATCAACTGATTCCTGTGATTCTAACATTTCTGAATCTTGTGAATTTTCAGGAGAATTTGATGTTGATTTTTTGGTTTCTCCATTTTTATTATTTGACTGTGTATTTTCTTAAAATAAAAATTAGAAATTGGTATTTTTCAAATATATTAAAAGCTATCAACAATTTCAATATAAATAAATAAAAGTAATATTTATCACCATGTCACAGACTGACAAATAGAAATAACTTTTACTGATCATGTAAATCATTATTTTCATATTTAGGTAGCTTCATCTATAATCACTCTCTAAGACTAATTAACTCATCTTTTACAGCTTACTCTAAGTTTAACTATTCCTTTGCATATATGATGTTAAATATAAGTCTAATCAAGAGCTACTCAATACAAACCTTAAGTTAATTTGAATTAAAAATATAAATCGAGTTTTACATTACATTCAATTAACTTGAACATGGAAGTTAGAGGCAAACATTCTTAATTTTCAACAGCAAGGATGGCATTCTACATTAAAGACCTGTTGGTGACCTTCTGCTGTTGTTTTTTTATTTGGTCGGGTTGTTGTCTCTTTGACATATTCCCCATTTCCATTCTCAATTTTATTGTTTTTCAATTTGTTGCAATGTATTTTCAAAGGTGTATTGTTTTAAGAGCAATTCTCTGTAACCACCAACCATTTTATATAGGGGGTCTGGCACGCATAGTCACCGATTTTCATGAAACTTAGCCAAAACATGTGATCATGTAAAAGAGTAAGAAAAATGCCCACCCAAATGTTGCTAGGTCATGGTTGCCATGGCAACCAAGTGAATTAGATTTCCCGCAAATTTTGAGGAATTTAGCATCGAAAAAACGACTACTTTGCAGTCATTTGTAATCAAAACTAGGTTTTATTTATTGATATTTGTAAATACTTTTTAGAAACATGAAACTTAACAAACAAAATAGCAATGTCATATATAAAAATATTTTGGCTGAATATTGTCACAACCGCAGAAGCAGAGGTCATTTTACAATATAGTTCCGGAGACAAATTTTACACATTTTGAATGAACAAAATAGACATTTTTGCATCCACCTCCATTTAACCTGTGGTTATGAATGAAAAGTATCGATGTTTCTTATAAAAAATTCTAATAAAATGTTTGGGAAATTTGGTTCTAGGATGGTTGCTATGGAAACAAAAATGTGTCATTTTTGCCTTTTTACCTCTAAAATGTAGCCATTTTATTAAAATAATCCACAAAAAGTAATTATTATTGAATGACTATGATGTGCAAACTATTGGCAATTAAATTACCATGAATTTATCCAAAGGTCAAAGGTCATTGATGACCTTGACCTTTGACCTTGTGTATATTAATTTTATTTTAAAAGGAAATATAATATAAAGAGACTACTAAACATGGAGAAAATTATTAGGATGTTTTAAGCCACTTCATATCAACATATGAAAAATAAAGAGTCAAGGTCATGTCAAAAGTGCTTAGCAACCACCCTTATTTGATAAAAAATGTACCTGATTATACATGATTTCATTTCTATATAAACTATTACTTGGACCTAACTTCAAAGGTCTAGAGGGTGTCATCACATAAGTTGTAAGCAATCATTCATTTAAAGTGTGAGACTGCCTAGCAACCACATATTTATATTAGGAAAATACCTAGCAACCATCGCTTTATATTGAAAAAATGCATAGCAACCATTTAATTATTTAGAAAAACTGAACAGCAACAGTTTATTTAAGATTTCATTTGGACGAAAATTAGAAAAAAATAATATTTAAAACACATGTCTAATCTGGAAAAGTTAGTTTTAAAAAATTTAATGAAAATGAATTTCCACAAAATGTAAATCAAATGCTCCACAAATTTGGGTCAGTCAATTTTATGGATTTCTGAAGATTTATTTTTATTCTATTATTATAACTCCGAGCTTGTCAGGTCTTTGAAAATATGTTAAAAAGAAGTAGATCATTGTCAATTCCACTGCAATTGTTACTTATCTAATCATTAGTTTGGGATAATGTGCAACAACATGCACACAAAAGATGAGAAATTTGTATATATGGAAACATTTCTAGCTATCAGTGAAGATTTCATAGCAAAATTGGGTCTCAAAAGTAACAAGGAAAATTTGCTCTCAAGTCCAACTGCAAAAATGGCTAGGGCATTATCTTGTAGTAGAAAGTTGTGGTGTCACAGAATCTTTTTTAAATATCCTTTCAGGTTAGGAGCATGATTGTAACCATTTTTGTCTTTAACAGAGGAGAACTTACTTCAATTCTTAATTATTGTTCTTGAACTATGTTTTTACTTCACCTGGCCCAAAACAAACAACTGCAGGCTCATGAACATTAAATGATGAATGTGGCAGAGTTAAACATATTTGAAAGTGCTCAACCTTCTGCAAGATTAAAAAGAATACATTGATTCTGGAATTTATTTTCATACCTGCTGGCAAGAGTTTTTTCCAACTCTTAATCAGACTTTTAGCCAGGGATATAACTTCATCATTTCTTGATCCTTTTCTAAAATTATTTACTGTCATCCCAATTCTGGTTTTCTAACAAAAAGAAAGAAAAAAGTCACCAAATAAAATGTATTGTATTTGTATGTTTTTTTTTTTTTGTTTTTTTGTTTTTTTTTAAATATAACTGATATGCTATACTCTGAAATAATTATCAATGAATTATGTTCAAAATTATTCAATTCAATTTACATGTATTTCCAATTAACAGGCACAGTTAGACCGAACAGTGATTAATTGCTTACATCCACTTCATTTGCACTTTGGTGGATAGTTGTGTCATTGACAATAAACCACATCTGCTTATTTTTATATAGTGTAAATGTAATTTAAACAGAGCAGTTTAATTGACAAGTACAGTTATAAACCTACATATATATTTCATCTTATACGGTTAATATCTGAGTACATGTATATATTAATTAACTGCTTGACATGGGCAAGGATCTACAGAATGTTCACCTCACTGCACTATGATGTTTTTACCTCTATAAGGAAGAGATGAGGCCTGGATGATATAGCCATCTGGCTAGTGATGATACAGTTTTGATTGAATTGAATTGAATCTTTATCAAAAACACAATGATGTTTAATATTACTGAAATAAAAACTTTGTTCAAGGCAATCTTTAGCTTTTAAAATGCAAAATTTCTTGTAAAACATTTTCTACAAAAGGCAATTGGTGGCTTTTTCTTGGCTTCCTAATGAATGATCAAATCATAAGTTGATCAAACAGATTGTGTTCCCCTGTGGATGCATATTTGTTCCCCATAACCAAAGTTCTACTTGAAACTTTGGTATAAACTATGCAATTATATTCTGTTCCTGTTAGAACATATATTCTATACTCTTTACTCTATCAGGAACAAAGTAATACTTCCTCCTGTAGAACATTTTATTCCAGAACGTTTTTTCTATCTGCAACTTTTATTACAGATGAACTCTTGAAATAGGAAATAATCAAAATTAATAATTAGTTTTGAGGAGGGTAAATTTATAAAAATTTGTGAAATGTATAAGTATGCAACAAACCTGTAACACATTTAAATTCAGTTTCTTTTCCTGTAATGATTTCAGCAAATCTAGAGAACTGGAGTGTTCCTGAAATAGACAAATAGAAATCTGTTAAAAAGGATAAACCTTTCAAAAATAATATTTTAAATCATAGTCAGGTTGAACCAAAATATGTGAATTTTGGTTTTCCTCCCTTTAAAGAATTGTCTATTATAGTAATAACTTGTAGATGGAACATTTTAGTTTTACTCAATTTCTGGCATGGTTTTCATGTGACAGACCCATCCAACAAAATAAATAGAATCTTTTCTTTGTTGGGTGCTATGATTATATAACTATCACCTGAAATTTGTAAAAATTCATCATTATCCAAATGACTAAAGTTATATGTATAGTAACAGACAGGAGGTGTCTAGTAGGCTTGAATGTGTTCACACTTAACAACTCAATGCTGTCTAGCACCTGTTCAAATATGAACCACAGGGACTCGGTTAGCAGATTAAAATTTTGTAAATCAATGTTTTTAATTAATTTTTTTATTATTTCCTGTCTATTTGCATTACTATATTAACGTATTTAAAGTTGCCATCACTATTTCTTTGTTTTCTGGCAATGTGCAGTTTACTATCCATATCCATATACTGAAAAAACCTAAAGGGATCTAAGTCGCCATCTTGAATTGCCTTCCCTACTTTAGATAAAAAATAATTAAAAATATGAATAAATTACTATATACCTTACAACAGCCCTCATTTTCTTCCGAAATGATTCTTCTATAACATGCATATTTTGATTTGTGGATTAACAGAACCCTTACGAAGTTTGAGTTGCATTCGTGTCAGAATATTCAAATTTCCCGGCGAAAGCAACATACCATTCGGAAACTTCCGGGTTGATGCGTATACCACAACAATAAGTCCATATAAACAGACGAGTGCTGTCCCGTGATTTATTATTACATATCGAGCGCAAAGTTAACGAAAAGAACCTTTCTTCAAACGGGGTAACATAAATCATTGACTTGTCATACCTGTCAACCTGTGATGATGAAAATGCAGGTCATGACCTGCATTGAAGAATCAAATCTCAGGTCATAACGCGTACGAACTTTTTCCAGCAGAATTTCAGTATTAATGGTACATTTTCTTAAAATGTTAATCAAAGATACCAAAACATCAATGCATGTTCACTTGGTTAAAGCATTTTAAATTCTATTCATTATTATTTTATTGCACTTTTAAAGATTTTTTTTATAAATTTGAGTAACACAGTCTTATGTTATTTGCTAAACTTTCTTTAGTGGTGCTGTAAAAGAGCAAAGTGATGATATTAAAGAGATTATCATATACTACTATTCAAATGAAATTTTTAAAGGTTTGACACGGCTATGTAGCTTTTAAACATACTATTTCTTATTTTGAAAGGAAATTAGATTTTGTTAAAATATAGTATTACAGTTAAAGGGAGTATAAATGTAAAATATAATTTTCAACTATTTTTTAAAAATTGTATAAAGGTATAAAAATAATGATAAGTAATTTTGCAATATGTATTTGAATTTTATATTTTTATCATTAAATCTTTTTCACCTATAAAACGTAAATATAAGGAATATTTTTAAATGGTGAAAAATAAGGGGAAGTAAATCTTGGTTGAAATCTTTATGTAAACAAAAAATAATTTACGACCTAAAGCTAAGGTAATTGGTGTTAATTAACACTGTGTTTGACACCAAAGCTGTCAAGTTAAGCCATGCACTTAATGGGTCACTTAATTTGACAGTTTACATAGCTAGATGAACTTTCTGTTCATTGAAGAATTACGAATTTGCCGGTATTTCAATTGAATATTACTTATCAAATCAATCTCAAGGCTAAGAAATACGGGTGAAATCGGGTCATTTTCGGAATTCCCAGGTTATTTCAATGACCCGGCGGGTGATCCGGGTGATCCCTCAGAATTGTGAAAATCTCGGGTCACACCCGCAAAATACGGGTCAGTTGACAGCTATGACTTGTTCGAAGACACATCAATAAAATAAAGAAGTTACTAAAAATATTGACACGTTCAATGGGATTTATAAGGTTTACTAACAGTACCAGGATATAAAAAAGGGGGAGGGCCGGTTGGTAGGTCAACTTGGAGTAATACTTTGAAAAAGTATATTAACTTATCATACATGTAGTATGAAGTTCAATCGGAAGGCCCATTTTCCATATACATACATACTCCTCTGATTATATAAGTGTAAGTGTTGTACTGCATAAATCCATGATTTGAAAAATATCAGGATGTCAGAAATACAACCCGCTGGTTTGGGACAATCATTTGATATTTTCAATGGGCGGAAGGATAGGAGGATAATCTGATATTGAAACAATACATGCACTAGCCGTTCAAAGACATTTTTATTTGATATTTAATTAATATGAAGGATATCTTGGTGTGGCGTAGGTATGAAGTTAGGGGACAGCACTCGTCTGTTTATAAAGATTTATCGTTGTAGTAAACGCATCAACCCGGAAGTTTCCGAATGATACGTTGCTTTCGCCGGGAAATTTGAATATTCTGACACAAATGCAACTCAAACTTCGTAAGGGTTCTGTTAATCCACAAATCAAAATATGCATGTTATAGAAGAATCATTTCGGAAGAAAATGAGGGCTGTTGTAAGGTATATGTATAGTAATTTATTCATATTTTTAATTATTTTTTATCTAAAGTAGGGAAGGCAATTCAAGATGGTGACTTAGATCCCTTTAGGTTTTTTCAGTATATGGATATGGATAGTAAACTGCACATTGCCAAAAAACAAAGAAATAGTGATGGCAACTTTAAATACGTTAATATAGTAATGCAAATAGACAGGAAATAATAAAAAAAAATTAAAAACATTGATTTACAAAATTTTAATCTGCAAACCGAATCCCTGTGATATAAACTCATTCTGTTGAGCAGTTTAATAGTTTCTGAAAGTGTGCCAAAAATAATTGTTTTCATTTACCATTGTGTTATTTTATATTAGAAAGATGTGGTATGATCATGATGATTGCCAATAAGACAACTCTCCACAAGAGACCCAAATAGCACAGAAGTTTACCACAAAAGGTCACTATATTGCCTTCAACAATGAGCAAAGCCCATACCACAGAGTCACCTTTATCTTGCATGTATAATTTTAAAGTAATTAACTAATAATGAACCCTATGTCTATGACAGTATATGCTCCACTGTTTTTTGTGAATTATCAAAGGTTGAGTTACTTATATATTTACTTAAGAAAGCTCTAAATGACAAGATTTTATTCAATTTAAGAGGGAGACAAGTTTTTATCTCGATACCTGTGTTGATGTTGATAAATTCCCTCGACTGCACGAGTGGTTTCGCCTTCGGGGACCTTACTAATAATAAGAATAGAATATTCTTCTTCTTAGCAAATAATTGGTTAATTATTTTATTCTTTAAAAATTTGAATTATGACATCGCTTTATACACGACGACGCTCAGAACAGAAACAGAAAAAAAAAACGCGAAGCGAAAGTGTGACGGAGTATTCGACACTTACCACCGTTTCGCTCGTAATCATTTTCTCGAGCTTCTTCCCTATTTTTAATACTTCATCTTCTAGACTCATGTTGTATTTTGTTTGTTTATGGGTTGGCAACAATGGCAAGTTTATTAATTTGGACAAGTATTAGGGCTTTTGTTTTCTTGGGATGCGGCGAAACCGGAAGTTGAATTATATATGCTTGAAAATGGCGGTCAACGACGAAGTACCTAGAAGACAGGTGGCAAACCCGAACATTAAATTAACCCTGTTATAATTTTTTACGAATATAGTCAATATAGTGTGTCCTAGAGTGTTCGAATTAAAAACTTTATGTAAAGTTAAGTCGAAAATCACAGTAACATTTAAGTGATTTGTTTGCTTAAGATTGACCTCGGAAATAAAAGAGACTGAGGCGAAATATATTCATAAATGTGAAAAATTAAATTTCTTTTGTAAGACTTAAAAAAATGGAAAAAGTCCCCGTATATTGATATATATAAATTCAAAACTGACAGATCAGTTTCCAGTTAAACTCAGTGCTCGTTCCCTAGTCGTTGAAAGGGGCGTTATACCAACATTGAAAAAAACGGTAAACCCATTTGCTTATCCTGTACTTGACAAATTGAGGATATATATAGTACCATTTCTTCTCAGTCTGTCCATGCTATATCTAATTGAGGGGTACCTATATTTTTGTTGTTCATGCACATTAATAATGTGTAAACTGTTGATACACATATATTTCATGATAATCTATTTTTCTCCCTATGAATACCACTGTCACTCTAATATAATTATAGTCAATTTAACTATTGTCAGTTTATTGTCTCAAAACTGCATGATCATGTATGCCATAACCGTTTAATGTAAGTGTGTATGTGCTAATAAATATTGTCTATTGTCTATGATATCAAAAGGACATTCAAGTTAATAAGCGACCACAACTTGATAAACAGACAAAGCCATGGCTAAAAATGAAAGACAAACAAACAACAGAACACAAAATACAACATAGAAAAAAAAAAAAAAAAAAAACCGAGTAACACGAACACAACTTGTGTACAGCAACCGTCAGGCCTCAGTATCTTTTAAATCATGAAATGTGACAAGCCATGGAACGGCCATCAACTTTGAAATATGTATACCGTATAAGTGCAGTGGATGCTGGAATTTTTCTACATAGAAGGGAAAGTTCACAATTGGGCAAAAATAAAAACACTTTTATTGTACAGTTAAACTGTATTTTTTTTCTCATAAAAAGCGGTCTACCAGTTGCACTCATCAAAACAATCACGGTACTAGTGGTAGAAAATAAAATATCATACGGCAACAGTTAAAATGTTTAACAACTTTAATACGTGTTTGTAAATATTGCCAATGACATAGGCAAAGGTAGCAATGTTGACTGAGAAAAAACTAACACCAGAATTTTGAAAATAAAGGTAACATACAACATTATAAAAAATGATTTTAAACCTAGACATGTTGACACTGTTGACAGACTGGTGGAAAGGATCAATAATAAAAGAGCTAGTGGAGTAGATCAGCTATCTTTTAGGTTATTGCGAGCTGGTGTACTAGTGGTTAACAAAACATATAACAGAATAATACAATAGGATCAATTGAATTTCCAAACAGACGTCCAAATAAGAACTACACAAAGAAAAACAATCAACTTGATAAAAAGGACTACAGACCTGTGAGCATTTTACCAACAATTTCAAAAGTATATGAAATGATTCATGTCTTATCATGATCAGTTAACATAATTTTATTGAATGTATATTTCATGCTTTATTATGTGCATTTTGAGAAGATCACGGATTTCAGACAATTTTGCTGAGACTCATTGAGGATAAAATATGTATATGGCAGCAATTGAACTTTCAAAAGTCAGTTTAATCGTCTACCACAGTGATATTGTTGTGAATTAGTATATGATTTTGGTCCTTCAAAATCAGTGAAATTAGTTCAAAACTATTTTACAGATCGTATAGGCAAAAATTAAATTTCAGTGATAATAAAGCAGCTGGGCGTACATCCACCAAGGAATTGTTTATTTAAATATACAATTCCTTGCATCCACTGAGAAAGGAATACGCCATTCCATCACCGGTCCTCTATAATGTAAGACTTCTCAGTCTATTTTATTGAAAATGGAACCCTATATAATTATGCTGACGATAGTACTATGTCATATGCTTACACTGATTTCGAATATTTATTATGTATCTTGAAAGAGAAATTGTTTAGTTATTGTAATTGGTGTATTTAAATTTTAATTAAATGCAGGCAAATCCTGATGAATTCCAAGCCATTGCAATTGAAAATATTTACAAAGAAGCTTGTTTGATATACAGTCAGCTAAAATAACATCATATGCGATGAGATTAGTCAAAGTTCAATACATACAAACTATCAGTCACCAAATTTTCACGCCAGAAAACTGCTCAAAGCATTCAGTTATGAGTTATATAGTGAATATAAAACCCCATAACTCGGAAAACGTAAAAGCCTGAATTCATAAAAAATCAATAGATATAAACAATTCATCAATGTTTTATGCAAATTGGTTAAAGCGTTTTTAAGTTTATTGTCCTACATGTTGACGACAGACGGACGGACGAACGGACAGAGTCGTAAACGGACCGTTTACTGCAATAACTTCCATAAACGGCCGTATAAAATTGGCGATTTTCAAGTTTTCTGACAATAACTCCAAAAATTGTCAGAACAATTGTCATGAAAATTAGGTTAATTGTTTATATATATTGACCTACGTTCCACTTTAATTTCTAGCAATTTCTGAGTTTAGGTTTTGGAGGACTTTATTCGTAATACTAAGTTGTATATTGACTGGCAACCTTTCGATTTCCCGCGATCGTATCTAAAAACCGTTTCGATTATTGTCAACTAGTCTATTTATCTAAAATTACTTCCATTGTTCATTTAGTCATTAAGTTGCCTGCCTCATATAATCTTATTTTTTTCAGGGCAGTGGCTATTTGACCGGCACCGGCTAAATAGCAAATTTGCTATTTGACCGGCACCGGCAAAATAGCAAATTTGCTATTTAGCCGGCACTGAATAAAACTGTTCATTGATGTGATTAGTAGAAAATAAATAAGCTTATATAATTATAAATGATTTATCACAATATCAAGCATAAAAAATACACTGAGTACAGTCAAAAAAAATAATATTGAAGATGTTCATAAATAAATAATTTATAACTTTATAATATTAATTAAAAGTACTCTGTGTATTTTTAATGCTTGATATAGTGATAAAATGATTTTAAATTATCATGAAGCTTATTTATTCTCTACTAATTACATCAATGAACAGTTTTATTCAGTGCCGGTCAAATAGCAAATTTGCTATTTTTCCGGTGCCGGTCAAATAGCAAATTTGCTTTTTAGCCGGTGCCGGTCAAATAGCCACTTCTTCTTCTTCTTCTTCTTTCGTAATTCCCTCCTGTTTAGGAGCACTCGGATGAGACCGATAAATGTAAACAGTATATGTACATTAAAACACTGCCTTTTTTCAGCGACCGGGATACAAAATCCCTGTTTTAGTTAGTTCCGCATAATTCATTCCAGCTACGGCTTTCAATTTAATGACTCGATACAAACTTCCTGTCAAACAATAACAGAAATGTTTTGGAAAAAAACTAGCAAATCATCTCAACACAATGTAAGTCAACAATTTTACAATAGTGCTTCAGTTCAGGTAAGTAATATCCTCATGATAGGTGCCGTAAAAACTACCAGAATAGTCTTAATGATGTTAAAACCATGATCCCCACCCATATTCTCAGATCTGCAGTGGCATCACAATATGTAATTGACCAGTCAATGATATTCATTTGTGTTATGTAAACAATGTTGAGAGGTGATGTGGATCAGAATCCTCTTGATTTTCCATAGACTTTGATGCAAATTAATTTAATTGGTATTTATCGTTACCAGTGGAAATATAGTAATTTTACTCTTTTAATATTGTTAAAGACACTATATTATATCTCCATTTTGATTTTGAACATACAATAACCTCTGGTTAACAAATAATTGGCAATATAAATAATCAGGAATCACCTTCAAATAGATGAAAAATCTAGAGTATTCCTGTTGACATCACCCCCTGAAGAATGTAAATGCCAGGATGTCCGGATTTGAGAATTTTGACCTGTTTTAGTGTTTACAGCTTACTTTGTTTACTATCTTTTGAAATATATCGTTGAATATATAAACATTAACATATTTAAAGCTATCTGGGGCGCTGTTTAAAGATGTATTATGCATAAAACTTCTAATGAAAGATGACCTGCGGACCTCTGCTAAGTAGTCAAATTTAGTTCATATGGGCCCCTCCAAGCCAGGGGCATGTTAAGAAATCCGGGTAGGTTCCCCCTGATTCACATTTTTTCAAGAAGCTGTTCGCCCAGGGTCCATTCGTCCTGATTTTATTTTTTT
This sequence comes from Mytilus trossulus, assembly GCF_036588685.1. Lineage (NCBI taxonomy): Eukaryota > Metazoa > Mollusca > Bivalvia > Mytilida > Mytilidae > Mytilus > Mytilus trossulus. Next base: position 104,825,623 of record NC_086373.1, on the reverse strand, counting down.
TCTAATACACCTTATTGCTTATCTCGGCTGACCCGGCCACTTGAACTTTTGACATCAACAACAATCACTTTTCCATTATGGCGTCAGATATTTTGTTTTGTGATGTTAAAATTTTACTGGAACCTGTGTGATATACAGTAATGGCTGACACATAGCGATAAGGTGTATTGTTGGCTTGTAGCATCATTTTAAGTATTTGAGCAAAATACATAAAGTTTGTTTTTATTAATTTCATTGTGAATATTTTATAAAAACAAAATGTTTGGTTTTTTTTTTTATCCGTCAAAAGACATTTGTATCACAATAATCATTGAACAATTAATGATCCTAAATTATATAAACAAGCCATAAACTTTTAAATATTTGCACATTTCCATAAATTTCAAGAATATATACCATAGAAATATCTGAATAAGTTTATTCAAATTTTAATATTTTTTTAGTAGGGCGAACAGACTCTATGGGCTAACGAAATCATGTTATTAGTGCCAACGGACCAGATACCCTTGTTAAGTGGGTCAGACAAGGTTTTCCTGTCAATGGCGTTTGCTATCCTATTTAAAACACAAATGGTCCTGTGGTCAAAGCTGATCTTAAATAAATTACCATCAGTATCAGAAACGACAACTAGAGTTGTTCAAGGGCAGACAGAGTTGCCATGGAAGGTTTTTGGATAAGGAAATTAAGAACAGTTTCCCCATTAATGGAACAACATAGAATGAGTCCCTACCATTACTTGTTTCCAGTAACTTTGGCTTCAGTACAGGTCTTTTACAGTTTTACAGAATTTATTCCTCCTCCCAAACATCAATATTGAAAAATTACCACAAAATTGATTTGTGATAATTTGTGTAACGATCAAATTAACTACATGTATTATAGTGTGAACACCACATGTCAAGATAAGAACCATTTGATATCTTACTGACGAAGGATATTACTTATCCAAAATAGATAATATACACATGCATGTTGATGATTTTTTAAATTTTTTGGTGATGATGTACCGTTTTAGACATGCTTATTTATATTATATATTATATTTTGTAGCATACTGTATCAAGTTATATGATCCATCCCCTAGTAAGATTTATCATTGGCTGTTATTGAGATATTTTATACAATGTATATATACATGTATTTCTGCAATATCCTTATGTTGAAACAGTGCAAGTATAACTCAACAGGGTAGAATTGTCAATTTGGGTTTAACTCCAGTATTTATTGTTTTAGGGAAACCCAGGCACAGACAGTAGGAAAGATGGTCGTTTTACCCCTGACAAAGTCTTATTGCAGAAAATGTCATTTGATGTGTATTTCCTTGGAATGGTAGAGGAAGCAAATATGGGTAACTCTATAAAACGTGACACTGAGGCTCAATTAGTGGATCATGTCGAGGAGGCTCAGGTAAATGTGAAATTCTAGAAATTTGCCATAAAGGCTTTTAAAATACGTACAAATGTAGTTCATGTTGTTGATGCATTGCTGATGCATTGCACAACGAGAGATACATGGTATAAGGCTAAAAGACATGAACAATAGGCCTAAGTATGTTATACAGAGGTGGCACATTTGAGACAATATATTCCAATTAAAAATAAAATATGAATTTGAAGCTAATCAAGTAGACCATGTTGAAAATTCACAGTTGAAAATTTTTTTATTAACCTTGAGAGACAGAATTTCTTCTTCACCAATTTATCATGAAATTTGATTTTATTTTCAGATAGAAGGCAGGTTGCCAGTATCAGTTATAGAAGAAAATAGAGTGACTTTGTGTATTTCTAGGCATGGATTGAAAATAGTTGATCAAGGGAAACAGGTGCTTATTTACACACATACATGTACCATAATGAGTTTTTAAAGTGGTATATATGATTTAAACCATCATCATTGTGGCAAGGATATTATTTTTTGTGAGATCTCAACCCTCCCCTATACCCATAGCAAATGTAGAATGGACAAACACACTACAGTAAACATACATATATATAAACAGTACTAGTAGATGAATCATCTTATTGTGTCACCTGAATGTGTCTAGCTGCACATAGGGATCACTCCTGGACGTCCTGTTATCTATCAGCAGATGCTTCAGTATCAGACTTTGTATTGAATTACAACTCCTTGGAAACAGCATGACAGAGTTCATCCAAAATTGGATACAGCATTCAGTTGTGCACTTGTTATTAAAATTTTGATCTGGTAATAAGGTATTCAGGCACTCACACCACATCTTCTTATATCTATAGAATTGTAAGCCAGAAACATGTCTACATAATGTCAGCAGTGACACTTGAATTGAAAAAAGTTAAAATGGCCAAATAAAATACAAAGTTAAAAGAATAGACAATTTCTATCTTATAAACTTTTGACTTTAGAGCTTATACTACAGGTAGGACATCCTGGTACTCAGTCAAGTAAGAGCAACATTGAGAAGTAAAATCAAGCTAATGATGGTTACAGTTTAGGGGGTTTATATATAACAAAATCTTCTGAAATCAGTGAACTTTCCTCAAAAATTGTGCAGATTACATGTTTGATTTCACTTCTTTTGGTTGCTCCTACCTGACCAAGTACAAGAATGTCCTACCCAAGTGTAGGTAACCTGTTGAATATTATAAAATCTGGTGTAAAAAAAAACTATGAAAATAGTCTATAGAGGACTCAAAATTCCTCATTAGCATAAAAACATTTATCTAATTATCAACTTTTGATACAAGGGAGAAAACCTCAAATCAATTTAGTAAAACTCCACATTTTTCTTTTCTAGGAAGTAAAACAGAGACACCCTCTTCAAACATTAGCACAAGTTATACAGTATGAAGATGGATCAGGAAAACCAAATATTGTTGTGAAAATTGGACAGTTGCAAAGTCAACATGGTGGATTTCAGTGTTATGTGTATCAGTGCAAAACAGATGAACAAGCTCATGAAATTTGTCAATACATAAGAAAACTTTTTGATGCTATATCCAATAAATCATGACGAATGTAGATAGCTTTTCCTTTTATACTTCACAGTATTATCAGATATTTTGAACATTCAGAGCTCCAGATAAGAATTCATAAATTGGGGTTTTTACCCACCATTTTCTTATATAATTGGGTGATAAAGTTTTTTAATTGCATTATCAATTCAAATTCACCCCTCAGGTTAATATCAAATTGGGTTTTTCACCACCAAGCTCCTTAATGTATTGGGTTTTTTCATCGACACAATATTGAATATTTAGGCAATATCAACCCCATTTTTTGTCCATCTTAAATTAATGTTTCTGTCTTTGTTTAGCTCTTTTATTTGGTTTAGGGTTAGGGTTTTTGCAACTGTTTTATTTGGTTTATTCACTGAGGAGCAATTGTAGGTTTAATTTGTGTCCTGTTTCAAACCTTTTGCCAGTTTTGTATTTTCTCACAAAAAAAGGATATGTGTATTCACAAGCACTCGTCTTATACCTTTATATAATAAATTCTGAGACCAGTGCCTGATCAGTGGCTGTGTGCATGGTGTGTGTATTCATTAATTAACCGTAAAATGAATAAAAAAATAGTATATAAACTAATTATACTTGAATGATTTTCTTTTATTCAATTTACATAAATCTGGGTTTAGTTGTCTTTTATTAGAACTTTTGATTTCTGATGCTTTATCATTTCATAATTGATTGGGCCTTTCACTTATTCCAACTGAATTCGTTTTTGATGAGACCCCAGTTTTCGTTATGGTACGCACACACGCCCGTGCGTTCGATGGACGCTTCCTTAAGACACTGGCTGAGTCTTATCATTATAACTTAACCACCGTTTTCCAAAATAAGCTGAAAACATGCTACTATTGAATATTTTAACCGGACATTCACTTTCGTTTTAATTCGATGTATGTTATGAAAAGTCCTGAGCAATGCGAAAAAAATATGACTACATGACACACGCTAATTGGATAAACACCGAGAAGTTCGAAATATTTACCAAACACGTGTACCTACTGAGCAACGGAAAACTCAAACAGGGACCCATTTCAGCTACTTGATGCAGGGATCTATTTTTAGAACGACAGGAAATTTCCAATTATAAATATTATAAAAATAGTTTACGCGACGACTGTAAACAGATAAGGGTAAATAACACAAACGGTAGCCAATAAAAGGGTTGAGAACTCATGGTTTTGGCATATAATTGGGTTTTCCGTTGAATTAATTGGGTTGTTGAACCCTTCAATGGACAATTGCATTGGGTTTTCTATTATTTGTATTGCGTGATCACGCAAATACGCAGCTTATCTGGAGCTCTGAACATTGATATATTTAAATAAATTTCCAAGTATTACATGGAATCTAAAACTAGAGGCTCTAAAGAGCCTGTGTCACTCACCTTGGTCTATGTGCATATTCAACAAACAATGGCAGAGGAGAACAGGATCATGAAAAAAATCTCTATCTTGTTGATCTTGTTTTGCTGATCATTTATTCTGTTTAGGTGCTTCATACTTCTTGAGTTTTTGTTGAAAACACAAAAGAGGGTAAAAAAAATGTTCATTTATAAAGAGATGCAAGTCTACCAACTAGATCAGCATCATTTGACTTGTTAGTAGATCTTGCCTTTGTGGTATTTTTTTGTGTGATTATCTGTTATCTGTATAATTTTTATCATCAATTAAAAAAAAAGTAAAAATTGTCTTTAAAGGGCAATAACTCAAATAAGGTGATGTCAGACAATTTCCTCCACTTTGTCTAAATTGTATATTGTCTTGCTGGTCAAGTTTTCTAATTTAAGTTTCTAATTATGTATTATAACTTTTAAGATTTAAGAAAAAAACGCAAAAAAAATGAAGAAAATCTTCATCTAAGGGCAAGAAATCAAAGGAACATCTTTCTGACATTTAAGAATTTTGACACATAAGGTAGTATTTATTATTGCTAAATGGTGTAAATAGACTGAACTCTAACTGAGTGTTAAAAAACCTGGTTTAAACCAACTCAAGACACTACAGATACAGTAGTATGTACAGTATATGGTTGACCATTAACCACCATACAGTCACTATATTAATGTCTCTGCTTTTAACAGTCAACAATTTCATATACATAATGAGAATAAAGCACATAATAAAATTAAATGGTGTTCTATAAGTCAAATTTTAATACAGGATATTTACAAAATCACAATCAGCTTCATATTAATAAAAATTAACAAGTTTAAAAAGAACTCATCATAGTCTCTAAAACATAAAAACCAGTAAAAAAATATTTGCTATGTGTGTAAATACATACAGAGTAATAAACTGACAAAAATATCTAACCAGAAAAAAAAGTTTTTACAAATGCATCTTTATAAGCCCATGATTTGTACACAGTTATTATACAAGGCAAAAGTCAGAGCCATTCACTTGGTATTAATTTGAATTAACATGAAAGTTTTAAAGAGGAGATTGGATCTAATATTTCTGATGATAAGGACATCCATATATATATATTGTTAAATTAAATGCTCTAAGATATTAATTAATATATGCTAACAATTTTTGAAACAGTTATGATAATATGAAAGCCAACAGCTTACAACCTTTTAGTCATGAGACTGATGATGAAAATGCCATTAATCATATCTTGATAAGCATATTTTTAAAGACGTTTGAATTTGAAAATGACTTTTGTACACTCTATGAATGCAAAACAAAAATTAATATTAAACTTATATGAAATATAACTGGTTATTTGTTATCAAAGGTACCAGGCTTATAATTCACATAAGTCTCATCAGTGCCGCTCAGATCAAAATAGTTATAAAGCCAAAGCTGCCAAACAAATACATAGTAAACCAATACTTATGCTTAAAATGATAATCAAATATTATAAACAAGAATGTGTCTATAGTACATGGATGCCACACCTGCACTACCATTTTCTATGCTTAGTGAACTGTGAAATTTGGGCCAAAACTATCATTTGGAATTGAAATAAGAAAGATCATATCATAGGGAACATGTGTACTAAGTTTCAAGTTGATTGTCTTCAACTTCATAAAAACTACCTTGACCAAAATCATTTAACCTGAAGCAGGATAGACAGACAAATGGAGAAACGGAAGAACAGATGCACAGACTGAGAAAGATAAAAAGGGAAATATTTACAAACTTCAGTAAGTGTTGAAAAAAAAATCAAATTTGCTGTAAATAACTTGAAATCATTGCTTAGAAGAAGAAAAGCTTGTGTTACAAAATATTTTGAATTAAAAAAAATTTAAAAAAAATGCCAATCTCAAAGGGAAACACAAAAAATGTTGTCCAATAGAAATGTAATTTGAGCCTTCATCAGCTGTCAATAATTTTTACAACAGACATTTTTTTGCAAATAATTTAAGAAAATAAACATGTAAAATGTTCTCCAAATTAAGATTAATTCTTAAAACATGATCCACAAACAATAAAATAAATACAGCATTGCATATCAGTTAATGTACAATTATTCATGAAGAACTATCATGTATCATTGTTGTTGGGATAAATATAGGGATTGTTTACATCGCCAACACTAGCATCCATTTTCTCCAATTCTACAGATAAACGTTCCAACACATTGTCAAGATCACTGGCATTCATTGTTGATACATCACTCTGAGACCTCCTACAACAGAAAGAAAGATATATAGAATTTTTTTTATAATAATAATCATCAATTATAATTTTGTTATATATATTTTCATAAACTATACAGGGAAATACTATTGAAAAAGTTAAAGATATATTATATATCAAATGACATGGGGGTGGAAATGAACAACTGAAGTATGTTTCTCAGAAAACTTTAAAATGTAACAGGATTTATAAAAATAAATATTTTAAAACTTTTAAATAAGCAATAAAGATACTACTTCCTATTGACCATGAACAATGGTCTTCCCCAATTAACCTTATTGCTAGACCTGTTCATCCTTTTTCTTATTTTGCAACTTATATGTATTTTCATTTTGCTCCCCACTACAAAGTTTTTTATTTCCTTTATAAAACATCTATTTAACAAATTAAAATCAGGGCCAGAACATCAACAATAAAAAATATGTTTAAAAGTTTTGTGCTCAAAGTTTGATAAGAGACAAGTAAACAAGATCAAAATCCTAGACTATATATTATAGTGAAAAATAGAAAAGGTTAAAACACAAGTATATCAAGAAAACTAATAAAATCCCACATTAAATGTCAACAACATCTGGATATGTATGAAGGTACCCATATATGTAAAAGCATCAAGTGTAATAATGAATGAAATATGGCAGTAACTGCAACCATGGTGTCTGAGGGATGGTAATAAGGCATTTTTATCTTTGTGAACAACGTGAAATGGAGTAAATACAAGCAGCTGTGTTCCCTTTAATCTTCACTCCTGGTTTATATATCTTTTTGTCTTTTGAGATGAAGGATTTGCTAGGATGACATAACAAGAAATTAAAGCTAAAATATAAAATTGACATTTAAAAGATTTTTTAAATTTGATCTACCCGGTATGGTTCTGATCAAATTATGAAGCATGTACTGTAAAAAAGAATCCATAATAGTTATTCCTACCCTGCTTGCTAACACAAAAACACAAAAGTATAGCTAACTCTTCTTAGCAATTTCCACTATTTTCTTAATACTACAGATTGAAAGACAGCATATTTAAAGCTGGCTAAAAAAGCTAATATAGCTTAAAAATAATGTTAAATATACTCATTAGTGTTGGATTCAAATTAAAAATTTGATCATCAACAAGAGCAATAACTATAAACCCTGTATCTATCTATCTATCTATCTATCATTTGTCAATTATAATTAAGGTGCTTAAAAATCCCTGGATTTGTTCAAAAGGCATCCATGGTAAATATGTATGTTAATTTTTACATCTTCTCTTCTGAAACTTTTAAGGTAATATAAAATTAACTGTTACCACAGAGATATGTCTCGCCTTTTTTGTAATTTTGATAATGCAATGTTGAAATGAAAGTTGATGAACCCTGACTGAAGGTAAATTGTACATGGCTAAACAATCTGGAAGGAAATGAGATGTTCCAATGCTTATCTCCATAGAAATGATACTTGCAATGCCAATAAATTTGCATACAAAATATCATTGACTTAAAATAATAAGTTCTTCTTGAACTGAACTTATCACAAACTAATTTATGCATGTAAACTAAGCAAAAATTCCAAAGTCAAAAGACTCTGACTTAGAAGGCAGAGCCCAATAATGTCCAGGGAAACGAGATGAGTCAATGCTCATACAACTGCATACCAAATATCATTGACCTACCGCTTGACTTTCACCATAAACTAGACCTAATCACAAACTTATACAACTGTTGCTGCCACCACTAAAAACAGCATACCTATGTCTTGCTTTTGGACTCTGTCAAGGTGAAGCAACAAAATTTGCATAAATAATATTTCAAACATTCTTACTTAAAGTCAGTCATGTTTAGTGAATCCAGGGGCAGATCCAGCCATTTTTAAAAGGGGGTTCTAACTTCCAACTACTTAGTATATTTCCCCGTCCATTTCCATTGATCGTCCAAAAACAAGGAGGAGTTCCAACCCCTGGATCCCTGGATCAGCCACTGAAATCTATATCGTTTCGTTAGGACCCATACTGATAACTGTCTGGCACCACTAAGTAATCATTTTGCAAGTATCACAGTAGTACAGTAGTAACAGCAGAGCTGTGGTAATGTATGTGTCTATGGTTCATTAGAAGAAGTTCCAATGTATGTATGGACAGACCATGGACACTTAAATGATGGTAAAATAGATCTAATCCTGCTTTTTCTCCTTCAACTAAGAATAAATGTAGACATAAATTCTTTAATGAAACATTCTATACCTACATTGATAATCTTTAAATCTTTTATTTGTAATAAAAAGTCAAAAGAAGAAAAGAATTACAAAGAAATTCTTCTCCATGATAAAACTTTGTATACTAATATGCTAAAAACTTTAACTAGTGCTCCATACTAAAATCTGTAGTTTTACTTTTTTCCATATCAATAGATTGCAGAAAAAGTGAAGGATTACATTAAATTAAAGAAAATAAGTTGTTATCTATAGATAAAAGGTGTACAATTCCCAAACAAAAACATTATATACAATAAAACTGCAATAGAGTTTATATAAAGCCACGTGTAGTGACCCTGTAATATTAGTTGTCTAACAGTCTATGTTCTTTGCTGCTCTTACCTTCGCTGTAGTTATGTTTCCTATATGTTATAAGAAAATGACATCAAATTTAATGCCATCAAACAAAAAGCACTTAATGCATTGCCTTATTTCAGTGATGAGTTACAAAAAAGCTGTTATGCATTCAAAACTAAAAAAAAATCTGCTTACTTACAATTAAAATTTATAAAGGGTTGTACAGAATACTGCTGTTGCTACTTCCAGTATTTGTTAACTGTCAAAAACTAAGTACATGTATCAATAAAATACAGACAAATTTATTTAAAAAAATCTTAAAGTAATTTTATTCATGGTCTTATCTTAAGGGTGTCAAATGTGGAGCAACATCTGCTTACCCTTCCGGAGTACCTGAGATAACCCCCAGTTTTTGGTGAGGTTGGTGTTGCTTAGTCTTTAGTTTTCTAATTAAGTCTTCCGTACAAACATTTGTCTGTTTGTCTTTTTATTTTTAGCCATGGTGTTGTCAGTTAAATTTCAATCTATAGGTTTGACTCTCCCTCCGGTATCTTTCGTCCCTCTTTTACCTCTTGATTTTATAAAATACCATTAGGGTTTGACTAAGTTATTAAAGTTTTTTTGCATATCTTTCACAGACAAAAGTGATAAAATGCTTTGCTGAAACCAGCATTCCCTTCTTTTGCGCAATACTGTGCATTTTAATATTTCTTCTTGAAACTTGACAAAGAATATGAAATTTGAAAGAAATGTTTTATTTATGAACCCCTTAAAAAAACCTGTTAGGACCTCCTTCCCCCTTTTTGGAGCAAGTATCCACAAACTCAATCCCAGCCTTCATTTGTAGAATGGAACCTTTTAGTACAATTTTAGAAAGATCCATGTAATTAAACACAATTTTTGTCTGGAAACTAGAAAAATGAGTTTTTGGCTCCTTTTTTGCCCCCGATTCCTGCATGTTGGGGTCAATTACCCCCAAACTCAACCACAGCCTTCCCTTTGTGATATGGAAAGTTATGGTACAATGTCTGTGAAATCCATACACTTACACACAAGTTTTTGTCAAGAAACTACATAAATTGCTTGTTTTTGGACCCTAATTCCTATACTGTTGGTACCTTAACCTCCAAAGTCAATCCCAACCTTCCTTTTGTGGTATTGAACCTTCTTGTAAAATTTCATAGAGATCCATTTATCTAAACTAAAGTTATTTTCTGGAAACCAAATGTGTCTTCAGAAGACAATGACATCATAGCATTAAACATACACAAGACGCTGTCACAACGACAGCAAACCGGATTTATTAACATTTATTTGTGTCCTGGCAATATCACATGTACCATTACTGATGAATGGTGAAAGTAAAAATCGTCAATATCAAATTTTACATCCATTTTGTAGTCGGTATCAACATATTAAAATTTGAAAAGCTTAGATTGAATGGTTCATAAGTAAATGCAACAACGTGAATGGAAACACCATTTTGCGATCTTTCAAGAACCATAACTCCTGAACGGTAAAAGTCAAAATCGTCATTATTAAGCTTGACCTCTATTTTATCATCAGTAACAACATATAAAAATTTCAAAAGCTTTGGTTGAATGGTTCATGAGAAAATGCACGGACACGACTGAAAACACCATTTTTCAATCTTTCAAGAACCATAACTCCTGAACAGTAAAGGTCAAAATCGTCATTATTAAACTTGACCTCCATTTTGTCATCAGTAACAATATATCAAAATTTTGGAAGCTTTGGTAAAACAGTTCATGCGTAAATGCACAGACACGACTGGAAACTCCATTTTTCAATCTTTCAAGAACCATAACTCCTGAACGGTAAAAGTCAAAATCGCCATTATTGAACATGACCTTCATTTAGTTGTCAGTAACAACATATTTAAAATTTAAAAGCTTTGGTTGAACGGTTCATGAGTTAATGCACAGACAATATTTGATTGCCGCCCGCTGTACATCCCCAAATCAATAACCGACATTTTTGTCACAAAAATCCTGTTAAAAATTTTTGCGATTGCATAAAAATGTTTTCTAATCTTTGCAAAGTTTTTAAAGAAATTAACTTTTTCCATTTGTCATTAAATGACTTTTTTTGGTACAAAATATAAGTATTTCTGTGTATGCCAGAAACATGAATCTTGTATACAAGACTCATCATTGACCATGTCATCAACATTTGGAAGGCCAAATCAAATACAAAGTTCGAATGCTAAGAAGTTAAAAATAACAAATGTTTAATTAATAATAAGAAAAAATCAAAACACTAAAAACATGCTAGTTTCTGAGAGAAAAACAGTATCAGCAGACCAATTACACCTGAACAGAATCTTAACCAAATTGACTGATTTTAAACCATTATTGGTGGTACTATATTTATCTTAGTTTTCTGCTATCCTATTTATTTTTTTTAAAAGTTATTCATTGTGTGACATTGTGCTAAAATTTCCACAGGCATAAATATGTGCAAATGTTTGTTTTTCTGTGCAAATAAAAAAAATGTTCATGCATAATTAGGACAAGTACATGCAAATGTAGGCACCACTTTGAAAATAAAAAAAGAAATGTATGATTTTGTAATTAACAAAAAGTTAAACTTAATTAAATTTATTAGCCAAAATCCAAACATAACAACAAAAACAATACTTTATTTTAAGAGTGTTACACATAAACAAATAGACTTTGAACAGTGTATTCCTGATAAAATGTTATCTAGTATGACAATTCATAAAAAAAAAAAACATTTTTAATGGTAAAAAGTTTTGTCAAAATATGTTGAAAGCAAAGCTTAAAATACTATGTATAGAAACACTCTATTACGGATAATATCTCTGATTAATATCAATACTAGGTGTCATGCAAAAAAAGTTTTCACCAACTGTATTTATTTAATACATTGAATGGAAAATGAGTTTTGTTGTATGATACTTACGTGTATATTCTGTTATAACTGTGACTACTTGACATGGTGCTGTGACCATTCTCTGATACATTTAAACTTTTGTCCTTCAGGAATCTCTCAAAGTATTGATAATGCTTACTGGGAATAAAGGGACACAACTCTAAAAAAAGGAAATTATTAAATCAATATTTGTAAAAATAAAATCATTTATGCAAATTTTGTGTAATGTAAAAGTATTGCCATTGAAATGATATGGTGGCTTTAAAATCATGTGAAAATAGATGTTTTCTCTTTGGTTAGAACATTCAATGAATTAACCTGTCATAAGATGTTCTATCTTTGGTCAAAACATTCAATGAATTTGTCTGTCATAAAAAAATTTGTAAGGGTTCCACGGAACCCAGTGTCTCGCCTATTTTTGCTGTAAATCGCAGGCTCAACAACAATGAGGAAAAAAATCAATAAAAATATTCCTCTTGTTACTATTTTATGATTGTAAGAAAATCTAAGTCCATTTAAAAGTAAATTACAGAAAAAACGGAGTAATCTTTTTACAAACTTTACTTCTGGATACAATCTTATGATCATAAATAAGCTTCTGTTCAAGTTTCGTACAAACCCAGGATAGTTTAAGAAAGTTATTAAAATTTTAAAAACTTTAACCACAGAGTGAATGTAATGGTTCCCCGCAGAAAAACTAAGTCCATTTAAAAGTAAAATATGGAAAAAATGGATTTATTTATTTACAAAATTTACTTCTGGATACTATCTTATGATCATAAACAAGCTTCTGTCCAAGTTTGGTACAAACCCAGGATAGTTTAAGAAAGTTATTAAAATTCTAAAAACTTTAACCACAGAGTGAATGTAATGTTTCCCCGCAGAAAAAACTAAGTCCATTTATAAGTAAAATATGGAAAAAATGGAATATTATTTTTTTCAACATTTACTTCTGGATATTATCTTATGATCATAAACAAGCTTCTGTCCAAGTTTGGTACAAACCCAGGATAGTTTGAGAAAGTTATTAAAATTCTAAAAACTTTAACCACAGAGTGAATGTTTTGTTTCCCCGCAGAAAAAACTAAGTCCATTTATAGTAAAATACGGAAAAAATGGAATTTTATTTTTACAAAATTTACTTCTGGATACTATCTTATGATCATAAACAAGCTTCTGTCCAAGTTTGGTACAAACCCAGGATAGTTGGAGAAAGTTATTAAAATTTCAAAAACTTAAACCACAGAGTGAATATTTGTTGACGCCGCCGACGACGACGGAATGTAGGATCGCTTAGTCTCGCTTTTTCGACTAAAGTCGAAGGCTCGACAATGATCTCTTTAGTCCATACTTTTGATGAATTTACCTGCTATAAGATATTCTGTCTGTGGTCTTAACATTCAGTGAATTTACCTGTCACATGTTCTCTCTGTGGTTCATACATTAAATGAATTTACCTGTCAAAAGATGTTCGCTCTTTTGTCAAAACATACAATAAATTTACCTGCAATAATATGTTCTCTCTTAAGCAAAACATTCAATGAATTTACCTGCCATAATATGTTCTCTCATTGGTCAAAACAATCATGAATTTACCAGCTATAATATGTTCTCTCATTGGTCAAAACAATCATGAATTTATCTGCCATAATATGTTCTCTCATTGGTCAAAACAATCATGAATTTACCAGCTATAATATGTTCTCTCATTGGTCAAAACAATCATGAATTTACCAGCTATAATATGTTCTCTCATTGGTCAAAACAATCAATGAACTTACCTGTCATTAGATGTTCTCTCTTTGGTCAATACTTTGGATGAATTTACCTGCCATAAAATATTCTCTTTGGTCTTAACATTCAGTGAATTTACCTGTCATATGTTCTCTCTGTGGTTCATACATTAAATGAATTTACCTGTCAAAAGATGTTCGCTCTTTTGTCAAAACATACAATGAATTTACCTGCAATAATATATTCTCTCTTTAGTCAAAACATTCAATGAATTTACCTGCAATAATATGTTCTCTCATTGGTCAAAACAATCAATGAATGTACCTGTCATTAGATGTTCTCTCTTTGGTCCATACAGTTTAAACATTTTATCACATATCTCTGAGATGTCTGTATTGGAGGGATCATTCAAGGCTTGAAACAAAGTACCAAACTGTTTCAACTCATCATAATTTGTAAAAATATTTGGAAGCTGTAAAAAATATTCCTTGCAAATTAAAAGTCAGAAATACAATATAGTTCATTAAATTAAATAAACTGTTATCACAGAGATATGTCTTGCCTTTTTGTAATTTTGGCAATGAATTGTGCAAATTAATGCTAATACAATTGCAAACCAAATATCAATGACCTACCACAAGTGGATCCCCATAAATTGACCTAATCACAAACTAATACATTTAATGTAAGCAAACCAATCAAAGTCAATAGACCATGACTGAGGGGGCGGAGCCAAATTATCTCCATGGCAATGAGATGTGACAATGCTAATACATCTGTGTACCAATTATCATTGATGTACCACAAGTGGATCTCCATAAACTGACCTAATCACAAAGTAATACATGTAAAGTAAGCAAACCATTCAAAGTCAATAGACCATGACTGAGGGGGCGGAGCCAAAAAATCTCCATGGCAATGAGATGTGGCAATGGTAATACATCTGCATACCAATTATCATTGACGTACCACAAGTGGATCTCCATAAACTGACCTAATCACAAACTAATACATGTAAAGTAAGCAAACCATTCAAAGTCAATAGACCATGACTGAGGGGGCGGAGCCAAATAATCTCCATGGCAATGAGATGTGGCAATTGTAATACATCTGCATACCAATTATCATTGACATACCACTAGTGGTTCCCCATAAAACTGAGCTAATCACAAACTAATACATTGTTGACGCCGTCGCTGACGCCTGAAACAGCATACCTATGTCTCGCTTTTTGACTCCGTCAAGGCGAGACAAAAATTAAAACATTTCTGATGATAAATGTCATTTCTGGGAACAAAACCTATGAAATTATATGTACGGTAAGGTATGAATAATCGCTAGATTTTCACTTATATATATACAGGAAGATTAGTTCTAAACAAAAATATTTTGTGTTTCTATATGTATGTTGATTTCATATTTGAATTATGTGCTTCTTTTAAAGATTGTATATAAAACTGTTTAAACTGATTAAACTGTTACCATTTATGTTGCATATACATATAAATGTGTAAAACAAATTTCAAAGATTGTAAACACACCTTTTAGTCTCTAAGATGTTGTGTCTTTATTAAATACAGAAATAATTGCATTGTCAGTCACATAATTAAGACATACCTATTTACTATGTTCCTGTATATTCCTAAAATTTTATTTTCACAACTCTCACCACAATTTTTCAAGGACTCTATTTGATTTTAAACCAGCCCATCTACTACTGATTTGTTTTTCTTAACTGTTTATGTGTCACCTAAGATTGTCTTTTTTTATATACATTGTATTTTCATATCTATAATCAAATCACCTTGTTCATATATTCCTTTACCAGTAATGCATTATAACCAATACTACTTGTTTCACTTTTTTCACCAACACTGCGGGTCCTATGTTTTCTTGGTTTAGTTTCTTCTTGATCTGATGTGGATAAACTAAATAAGAAGAATTATTTTGTCAGTTTAACTACTTTCCAAATTCGAACCAGATGCTCCACAGGGTGCAGCTTTCTACGACCGCAGAGGTCAAACCCTGAACAGTTGGGGCAAGTATGGACACAACATTTAAGCATGAGAGCCGTGGTGTAGTGGTTAATGCATCGGACTACTAGCACAAAGGTTCTTGGTTCGATTCCCGTCTGGGATGAAAATTTCAGGAACTCAATTTTCGGCTCTCCCTTGACACCATTTGCGAGTATGGTCTTGAAGAAACGATGATAGTCCATCGGAAGGGGACGATAAATGGCTGACCCGTGTTAAGAGAGAGCCATATCTCTTGCACGTTAAAGACACCCTTGTAGATTTCGAAAAAGAGTAGGCTAATGCCGCTACAAGGCAGCACTCGCACCCGCAAAGTGGAAAGGGATTAATATAAGATGCAAAACTTGTTTCCCAATCCACTATAAATAAATATGTTTAAACTAAACTAAACTAAACATTTAAGCTTGATACCACTCTGAATTTGGATTGTGATTAAAAAGTTGACACAACATAGGTTTCTGACACAGAATGAATGTGGTCTAAGAACTTAAACTTAAAACTTAGAAATTTTAAATTGGACATTTACTTATTATGGTCCAATATCCAAAATCTAAATACATGGTTTGATTCAGTATATCATAGAACTCCAAGATTTCAATTTTTGATGAAATCAAATAATGTTCAATTTTAGACCCTTTAAACCTCAATATGGATCAATTTGATGACCAGGCCCATATATTAAAAATCATAATACATGGACGATGACGACAACGCCAACATCATACCAATATATGACCAAACAATTTTCAATTTTCAAAAAGTTAGCCTAAGTACTAAGATACAAAATTTATGCACCTGACTTGAATTTGACAAGGTTTTCACATCAAAAGGTTCAATGCTCAAAGTCAAGGTCAGAGTGACACATCGCCACCCCTTGATGCAAACAGCATATCCAGTTTGCTTGAGCTTAAATTTTACAGAACATAGTTTTGCACTGGACTCAAAGAGGGATGGATTGACAGACAGACGGACATGGCCATTCCCCAAAAATTTGTTTGCCGAGGGGTATATAAATAAATCAAAGCGTTGTGGATGTTGTGACTCAGCCAATCTTATAGTCTGATATTTTTTTCTGACTATATTTCTTTAAAATTTTGTTTTGCTCTATTTCCATATGCTTACTGTAAAATGTCTATGCTATTGTCCAAAGATGGGAAAGATGGGAAATTTTGCAATAATGATGCAAATATTTATTTTGATATTTCAGTTTTAGACATATTTGCAATTTAATGATTTTGAGAAGAATTAAAAAGGAAATGATCTTAAAATAACATATCTTATATTTTTATATGCCATTAACACTAATTGGCTTCAAAATTTCCAGATAGAGGCATTCTTCTTCTAAATGCAGATCCCTCCAGCATTGGAGCACACACAGCTAACTGTATTCCCTTAACAAATTAGTTTTAAAATGTTTAAGTATTCACATAAAGTTATTCCAAATTTAAGATGTTGAAAAGATATCCTCCAACAGGACGTTACACATGCACAAAATTTATTAACAGAAATGTACATAATATATACGATGAACTTATATGTCGCCAGGATATAGGAAATTAAAAGTAATGTCTAGCTTAACAAAATCTATGAACGATTGGTACTAGTTTAACTGTTAGAGAAACTGGATATGTGTTAAAAGAAATCACCCAAATAAAAGCCAAGTATAGTAAGTCTAAATGTCTGCTTTCTGAAGATGTTTTAGATGGATATTTGCTAGCTAAGCTGCATTCTCTGTTAAAAAGCAATGATTTAAATATCACAGATATTTTTGTGTTGTAAAAGTAAGTTTTTCTCAGATTTAAAAAGTCTAGTTATACACACATTTAGGTTTTAAATTGTTGTATATTAGAAATTAGCAAGCAAATATAATTACTGCTGATATTTTAAAGCATATATATGTACCAGTAGTTCACACTAAAATTTTAACAGCTTCTATATATTTTACTATTGGTAATATATATTACACAGACACATGAAGGTAAAAATTATCATTGATGTTTTAATGGGGAGCTGAAAGACCTAGAATAACTTTATATCTCTGAATATTTCCAAGACTTTCAACCAAAAAAAACAAAAAACAAAACTTTTTTTTTTATCAAAATTGGTGTTCCTTCTTCATTTAGAAAACAATATATTTCCTATAGGCTATATATTCAAATGAAAAATGAGCAAATAACTAATGCTGAGATATTTCCATTTATTATATACTTAGAAGTAAATACAGATAAATTGTGTGTGTAATACAGTCAATGACAAGCTTGCTGTATCAGCCACCCGTGATGATATTGATATCAGCACGGTTGCAAAAGCTTTATCACACCTTTAATCTGTATGACGTCACAACATCGGTTGCAGTCACGGTTGCAAATCCCTAATCTGTATGACGTCATGTCAAACCTATAATCTGTATGACGTCATTTCAAACCTCTTTATCTGTATGACGTCATGTTACTTAAAAAACATCTACATGAGGTATATGTATATAATAAAGTATATATGATATGGATTTTTCAATATCACACACCATATCAACCCTCAACCAATATAATCACTCGAGCAGAGCTCTTGGGATTATATTGGTGTCTCAGGTTGATACGGATGCGATATTGAATAAGGCATATGATATTCTCTATTTAATGTTAAATAGCAATATAATGGGATATAAATAGAGAATAAACACATAATTTTTATTGCAGAAAATGCTCATGTAAGAGTTATGCAATTTTGTTTATTGTTTCAACTAAATTACTGAAAATTGTTTATTACTTACTCGCTACTTAATGACCTATGATAGATGATAATGACATTGATTTAACAAGTGAAATAAAATCTATGTGAATTTTTATGCACATTTTTAAAACTTTTGTCACTTCTTTGAAAACAACCCAAAATCTGATTAATAATTCAGCTTTCTTAAAAAAATAACCAAATTATTTAATGTTGTGTAGATCAAAATAAATAATACATTTGTAGGTTTACAAATGAGATAAAAAAATTGTGAATTCAGTTAGGTGTATACTAAAATGTGTCTGTTGGATCATGTAACAGATCATAAGATTTCAACTGTTATGATTTAAGAATGGAGTTGATTCCAACTTATACTTACACCTTTGCGTGAAATTGTTTGAAAATCATTACATTTGATAATCATACTGACTCTTACTTGCCTACGAAACAATTGGAGTGATAGCAAAAGTGTGTCCACAGTAGAATCACTTTCATAGCAAGCAAATTTTGATCCTGTTTTCAACTTTCCTTTCATCGTTCCATTTAGTTATTCTATTTGTAGCTGCAATGTGCAGATTTTAATTGTTTGTTTAACACAATCTGGTTAAGAAAGGCAAATGGTGGAAATTTTGTTAACCTAACCAGTATGTACATGTATTAAGGGTGTCTTCTCATTTATCCAACTTTTTAAAATAAGGCATTCTCACTTAGCCAACTTTTTATTTTTGTTAATTATTGGGTTGTTTGTTTAGTAATAATAAGGTGTTTTTCTAAAATTTGACAGTAAATTTGTTCCTGTATGTTTTATATTATCTAAAAAATATTATATATGAAAATAGGCGAGAGTAAACTTGTTACATTTTATTTTTAAATAAAATTTAGTAAATATTAAATAATTGTTCTGTTTGTGTAGTAAAACGTATTCAACTTATATTTTGTCCCATTTGGATCATTTGGTCAGAAGAACAGAAACTGAAAAACGAATGAAGAGGATCTATTACACACAAAAAAAAACTCCATCTCATTGACAAATCTCTTCATGAATAAAAGTGCAACTGATATTTTTCTATCCAGTTCACATTTTAATTTACCGGTTAAAAAACTTTAAAATACTTTCAAATGATTAAAATTATATAAACTTAATGTCAGTTGCACGTGTTAACATGCTATTCTAAATAATACTACAGAAAATTTAATCCGGTATAATTTTCAGTCTTATTTTTCACCTGTCATTCAATGCAAACTCTAATTGAAAACCCCTTTGTTCTTGATTACCTTTAATCTCATCTATCCAACTTTGTTTTTTACCTTTACAACCTAAAATTTTAAAAAGTGGGATAAATGAGAATGAACCGTATTAAGTCAGACCTTGTCGTTCATTGCTGTCTTTGTATGTCTACTGGAATGGAGGAGTTGGGATTTTCTGAGCTCTGTTGTACTGTCCAATATTCTTATTTATTCCTGTTATCATTTTCATGTTATTATATAAAGGTCTGTACCTGTAGTGACAGGTTTAATGTTTCACAAATTGGTATAAAATGTATACTCACAATGAATGTTGATTAAGGTCATTAATAGTTGTACTAGAACCTAAAATAATAAAAACGAAATAACAAACAAAAATGCCCTTTTTTCAAATTGTTTTATTTATTCTAGATAAACAACGTCAACAAACTTATATTGACAGTTAAAACGCATTTACCTCATAAAATATCTTACCAATTTTTCTAAAAGCATTCAATAAAGATTCATGAATTGCAACAGTTTCAAATTGAAATGATGCTATAAATTTTCTAGTTTTAAATGTCTTAGTTTCTTTGGCCTTGTGTGTCTGAAATCAGTCTCTATGAACTAATAAATGTTACAGAAGATACTTCTTCCTTTCTGAATTTTTAGGAAATTAATAAACTATCAAATGTTTCGATGTCTAATAGCCAATCCCTCTTATCTTACAATAAATACTACAGTTTTAAGTGTTCTCTTTCTGGTGATAATATCTTTTAAGGCATGTCTGACATTTTAAAAAAACAGGAAAGTCAATAAATTGGTTATCCCTCATACCTTCTGATGATGCTATAGAAGATCTGTCTTTTTCAGCCTGCCTGATGGTTTCCTGTAGTAATTCAATAGTGGCCTCCTGGTAAGCCCGCTGGAAACACTGGCCTACAGCAGCACAAATAGTGTCTGCTTGAGACTGTAATTAAATGTAAATAAGAAGATGTGGTATGAGTGCCAATGAGACAAGTCTCCATCCATGTCACAATTGAAACAGTACACCAATATAGGTCAAAAAATTACCTTCTACATGCATTGTTGAATCTGTTATTTTTAAAATTTTTAAAATTGTATAAAACAGAAGTAGTGGTGTGATTGCCAATAAGAGAACTCTTCATAAGAGACCAAATGACACAGAAACTAACAAATATGGGTCACATGTGCCTATTCATGGATTCTGGATATCTTGTTTAAAAATTGCGAGTGACAATATCCTACCCATACTTTTGGTGTTTTTTTATGTTTTCAAAAAAAATTGTGAATAATGGAAGGATAAAGTGAAATCTAAAGGACACTTGCTGACCAACATGAATGATGCAGAACCCAAATAATGACTTCTACTCCAGGTAAGGATATATACAAATTTATTTAAAAGTATAAACAAAACAAGAATGTGTCCATAGTACACGGATGCCCCACTCGCACTATCATTTTCTGTGTTCAATGGAACGCGAAAATTGGGGTCAGAACTTTAATTTGGAATCGAAATTAGAAAAATCATGTCATAGGGAACATGTGTACTAAGTTTCAAGTTGATGTAACTTTAACTTCATCAAAAACTACCTTGACCAAAAACTTTAACCTGAACTTCGCACTATCATTTTCTATGTTCAGTGGACCATGTAATTGGGGTCAAAACTATAATTTGGCATTAAAATTAGAAAAGATCATATCATAGGGAACATGTGTACTAAGTTTCAAATTGATTGGACTCCAACTTCATCAAAAACTACCTCGACCAAAAACTTTAACCTGAAGCAGGACGAACAGACGTACAGACGGAAGCACAGACAAACGAACGAACGGAGGCACAGACCAGAAAACATAATGCTCCTCTACTATCGTAGGTGGGGCATAATAATGACACTAACCTGATTTTTGCAATACAGTACTGCTAAATCACATTTGTCTGGAATTCCTGTAAAAAAGAATATTAATTAAACTTTTGATGTCAAGTATTTTTTTTAATATTTCAGGTTTAATTCATGTCTTCTTTTGTTTCATCTTTCAGTATTTCTTTATCAAAACAAATAGACAACTGGAACACATGTACTTAACAAATATGTTTTTATCTGTTTTAAGCAATAACAAAGTTTGCTCATAGCATTTACAACCTAATTCTTATTCCAGAAAATCACTGAATATCAGGACGGTAGATCAAAGTCTATACGAAGCTGTCCCTTGTTTAATATTTTTGTCCATGTTGAAAAGACATTTCTGTCATTGCTGTTGTCTATTAACTTCTTCCAGCTTGAAGACATGTCAGTGGCGGATCAAGAACTTTTCATAAGGAGGGAGAAGGCCCCCAGTCATGCTTTGGTGATTCCCTATATAAACAACTGAATTTTCCCAATGAAAGGAACAGGCCTGGGCCTCCAGTGACCTGGATCTGCCTATGCATATATATCTAGTATCAAGAGATTGTCATATGGATAAGCTATACATGTACAATATATGTGCATATCTTGGTTGGTCTATCAGGTCATTGATGACTTCATTTGTCACTACAGACTACTTTTCCCCAGTGGTAACTTGGATTTTTTTATTTCTTCAATAATATACGAAACAGTCACATGCAAATTTTCTTTTTGTCATATTGATTTCATTATTAAGCATACAAAAAGCTTGCAGATGCCATACTGTTTAAGTTCAATAGAGAAGAATCTTGTTCCTTGGAGCGAGTTATTTAACAGTGTGCACCACATTTTTTATGTTATTTCGAATACAGAAAAAATATAACAGTCATTTGTTATAATTTAATTCTAAATCCCATTTTAAACCGTTGAAAACCATGATAAAACGTTGATTACATCACGGTCACATGACTAAATTATGTCTATGGGCTCATAACAAAATAAAGTCAGCCAATCAGAAGACGTGTTACATCCAAAATTAAATTATTATAACTGGAATATTGTAATCAAATAATAGTCTAAGTTGATATTAATAGATAACCTATTTGTGACGCTAAAGTTGTATTTCCATTGGTTTTGCATAACAATACCCCATAATAACCAATAGTTTACATACCATATTTTATAGCTAGAATGTGAAGACCATCATCTTTAATATAACATAAAGCTGCTATTACATGGATAGGAATATCAAGTGTCTACAAAGAATTAAAATTACAGTTAAATGGACTGATATCATTTCTTCATTTATAACCAGTATTTCTCACTGAAATGTTCTTGGTAAAGCTGCAATAAATATTTCCAAATACTTTCAAGAAAGTTTCATTAATTTCAGTGGTTTTTCAAGTTTCTACTGATATGGATTATCCTGATACTTTATTATTTGGATTTGATTGTATAGTATCCCCTCCCCCAATTCAGAATCTTTAAATTAGCTTAGATTTGTTACACATAAAGGAAATCTAATTGCTTGGTCTGAGTGGGCCAAGAAAAATCTCTTTGCCCCCAGCATATTCCTCAATTCCTTTCAGTAACCTGTATTCTATGGATTTTTTTTTAGTTTTTTTTAGGTTATATAAAGCAGATCAATCTAATTCAATTATGTTTTATACATTCATTATTCATACCTCATAATCTTGTTTGTGGATCCTTATATTGCTTTTACTGAGACTGAAACCAGCATCAGGATCTGGAGAAAGCTGTAGGGGAACTAACTCTTCTCTCTGTAATAAAGACATAAATTATCAGTGTACAAATGATGTTATACACATTTTGCTTTTTTCATGGTTAAATTTAGATAGAAAAATAAACATCATTAGGCTATCCTATATTTCATACAAGTATTTACAGATGTTTACTAGTAATACTTTAAAACATACATTTTCTCCCTTAAAACCTAGGGAAAATCCATTATACTGTGTATGTATTGTTACAAAATGTAACATTAGATGTCATGTTTAATAAATTGTTACAGAGCAAAGACTTCAAATATATGTTACAAAGGCATAAAATGCAATGTGCCAAACCACACTATCAGTGTTTTTATTACATAACAAATAATCAAATATCTATTTGCTGTAACATTTCATGAACCAGTAATCAGGGTCTGTTGTATTTTACAGAATCAGGGCAAGTATCTGAGCTTACAGCAAGGCTACACAACCTACATTGCAACAAATTATCAATACAGCACAAATATAATGCAAAGTATCACTTAAGATATCTTTGAGGTTAACTAAAAAATATGGCATTTATTATATATTTGTTTAAGGGGTATGTAAATTTGACCCATGCTTTTAACCTTGACATTCCAACTTGACTTGTGACTTTCCTCTAATGATAGAATACAAATAATATCAAGTATCATTTTCGTCCTTTAATACATTTAAAATATTTTTAAAACATTTGCATAAGTAAACAAAATGTTTCCTATACACCTCCTGGAAAGTTTTCAACAGGAGGTATCAAGATCTATCAATCTAGGGTACATAAACTATTTATACCTTGCCACGATCGATGATTCGTAATACATCAGTTCTGTTAGTCACATCTACTTCTACAGGAACACCTGGTATAAGACCGGCATACTGAAATTATATCATTCTGTCACTGATTATATCCTATAATGTTTGGTAAAATGTAGTTATTTACAAAGAAAACCATGCAATCAATATGAAATTTGAAGGAATAGGAATTTGTCCTAATTCTTAGATCACCTGCTTTATGTCCATGCTGACCAAAACAACACAATTTACAACCAAAATATTTTCTTCTTAATAGTTTTATACTATACATACACATTGTCTTTGATATAATTATATTTAATCTTAGTGAAATGGGATAGACTATTGGTGAGCTGTCTTTTTGCATCACACAAATATATATATATTTCATAATCAAGTAAATGTGTAACCTTTCAATATGTTTTTATATATGGTGGCCTTTGGCTGTTGTCTGCTCTATGGTGGGATTGTTGTCGCTTTGACAAATTCCCCATTTCCTTTCTCAATTTTATTGCTATTAAACTGATACAGGTTTTTTGGATGAAAGAAATTTTAGTGGAGGATTAAATTTCATTTATTTCATGGAAAGAATATTTCCACAAAAATGAAAAAAAACAAGAAAATTAACCTACATATCATATCACTTCCATTTATTGGAAACCACGAAATTAAACCCTTATGAAATCTTAAACATGTATAGAGACAAAACTCTGAAACTTTGACCTCATGAAAATTAATATTTCTACAGTATTACATGGGATCATGTAAAACAATATGTGGTGTAAGGCTGGAGTGGTCTACATAAGTAAAGATAATAACAATGGCACATATTTCACCATTTATTGGGTAGAACACAAATCTGGGGTGCTCAAATAAGGCAGCTTACAATATAACTGCCTAAAAACTCTGAGATCATTCTGTTCCTGATATACATGTATCTCTCAAATATTACAAAACAATGCCATCTAAAGTAAAATGTACAGATGAATTTTATAGCATCCTTTTATATTTGGTTAACTGTATAAATTCATTAGATAAGGAAATATGCAACAATACCCAAAGTAAATTAATTTCAGAATGAGACAATAAGCAGAATAAAGACTAAGCACATAATTTACACACCCACACATCACTTTCTATATAATCTTTCTTCATCAATAGATCACCCATCAGATAATCAGGTGATGGGTCTGTTACTTTGTGTTGTTTGGTTTCTCTTGATAGTGACATCAACTAAAATAAAATAAGATGCATTAGGCCTAGTACAAAAAATGTAGTATGAAATGTATTTAAATGAAGTTTGAAAACATTATTTTTAGTTGCAAAAGTACAAATAGAAAAGTTTTTCTATTAATGTCTTGTTATTTTTTTTGGATAGATTGTTTTTGAAAGGTTGCTGTCAATGTACATTTGGACACTTTGAGCAGAGACAACTAAGCCTGGCTAAAAGGTCAACAAGGACTATTTTTATTCCTGACTCTGTCAAAGTGTGACATAGTTTAGGGTATATGTTAATGATAAAATGTTTTATTTCACTGTTTTCACATCAAAGTTTCAATTATACCTTGCTCCATTTGCAAAAGTGCTGTGCCAAAAATAAAATATGATTATTAATTTAAAGTAACAGAAATAAAAACAAATCTACATTTGAAGGAAGCATCGAAAAAAAATCTTTAAAAATAGACAGGTGCATATATCTACTATGATCTTGAATTGTCTTTATATTCTCATAGATGGTTTTAGTTGTCGGTTTCCTGGTAGCTAGACACTCATCTTAAGAATTGTTTATATAGTCAAAATGAGCTTCGATACACAGCCTTCATGCCTTTTTTTTATACTTTGAATGAGTTTGCATTGTCATGATTGAAGACAGTCAGAGTTGACTTATTGACAGTGAGTTGTTAATTTTGTAGATTGTCTGATTTGTCTCTGGGCCAAGTTGTCTTGCAAACTATATAAGGTATTGTCAAGTTTTCATTTAGCTAATGCTTAAGATTTTGCCAAAATTGTAAAGATCAAAAGGGGTGGGGGTGGGGGGGGGGGGGAATGATCAAAGGAAAAAAAACTACAAATAAGCATGAAAATACATGAGTTTTTTGCTTTTTGCATTGAACTTGGCAGCACTGCACTCACATTCATGACATTAACCGCACTACATAAATATTCCTATCAAACATTTATTTGTCTTGTTACTGTTTTTATATGATCAGTCTGCTTGTTCTGTTGATGATATCATGTACTGCAAAACTAAATAATAATATGATATGCTGTAAATCAAACTGAACCTAAAGCAATTTTCGTTGAACAGCCTCCAGAAAAGAGGTACAAGTGGTAATAGGGGTTATTTCATGACGAATAACAGTAATTTTTGGTGCATGACGATAAATTTGCACTTTCTATAAGATGTCAAAAAAATCAAATGAATTTCACTAATCACGTTATATTTTACGATAATTATTGGAGACCTCTGATGAATCATGATAAGGATATTTTGACAAATCACAGTATAATTTTACCAATTTGACACTAACTGTAGCCAAAAATGGCTGTTTGACACCTGACGATAAATGGCATTGCTACCCTCAGATAAGGAACTGCTATAAAGCGACATAATAAACGTATTTACACTTTTGGTATTTAACTGTATTTTGCCTCCGAATGACCTTATATCATCTGAAGAACCTTTTGACGTCAAGCAACAATCACATTTTAGTTGTGACGTCAAATATTTTGAATTATGAAGTCAGAGTTTACGAGAACCTGCATGATGTTATGTAATGGCGGACAAATTTGCATACAAGTGTAAATACGTCTATTGAGTCCAGCTACCTTAGCAGTCATTCAGTATATATTTACCAATTTCAAACCACAAATCCTCAAAACTGCAGATTTAAATAATATCATAAAGCAAAACCATACCTTTCTTTCTTTAAATTCAGACCTATCCATTGCTCTGACAGTTGCATCTTGAACCTGATCCAGTAAAACCAGAGTTGAGTTTTTGTCTACTTTTTTTTTGTTGACTTCCAAAGACAACTTCCGGTTGATGATTCACCTGAAAACCAAAAAATAGGTCACGTAAAGGTATGGTAAGTTACTTTAATTGCTTCAAAAATGGCATGTCTTCTACAATATATTGTCCCCACGTTTAAGCATCAATATAAATAGCTTTCATTTCGACTAAAATCATATGAGATGGATATGAAAGAAGTTATCGAGAAAATAAATTCAGGTAATTCCGTCACCGAGAAATGTTTTAGAATCTCCAAGGAAAATTATTCAGGAATGGTAATGATAATTCTAATTTTATATATCTATGCTCTATTGCATTCACATGTTAAATGTGTATTACAATATTTAGTGTAGTAAAGTTAACATTCTTCCACATTATAACTTGCATAATTTTTTGATCTCAGTGACAGTGTATTACTGAAAAACACACCCAGGTCTGAAACATGCAAGCAATTATTTGGCTAATTTTACCTCATTTTTACTCAAAATTTACATAGTTAGCAAAGAAAGCTATTAAGAAATGGAAAAAAATAAGAGTTAAGTTTTCAACAAGGGCACTGAGTATGGTGGGCAGTGGCGGATCCAGGGGGGTCCGGGGGTTGGAACCCCCCTTCTTTTAGGCCGATCAATGTATTTGAATGGGGACATATAGTTGGAATCCCCCTTTGTCCTGGGTTGGGACCAACCCCCTCACCCTCTTTAAAATGTCTGGATCCGCCCCTGGTGGGCCTGAACAATGTGGGATGCAACATCTATACTGGCATTAGCCTTTAATACCGCCATGTTGTAATATGATGTATTGTCCATACCTCAAAAGGGGGTCTTGATCCTTAATCCCGCTTACTGTTTTGTCAGATTTCTTTATCCTGCTTACACTCTATACGTAAGCAATTCTCATTTTTTTGTAATTTCCCATGTCCAACTAGACTTCATTTCCAGTTTTCACGGCACAATAACTTGACTTTTACATATCATATTACAAAAAATCGACAATCCCTGTCACAATAAGACCCCAATGAGACCCACTTGAAAAGGTGTATCAATAGATCAACCTTGTCCATACCTTGAAATATGTATCAGCCATAGAACAACATTGTCCATGCTTTGTGACATTTTATATAGTCTAAAAAATCTACATGTATTCTGACTGTTTCAATCCCGCTAACTTATACATCACTTTTAACAATCAGATTAAAGTTCTTACAATATTTATCATTATATGGTAACCTTATTTATTTTCATATATACATAAATTAAGTTTTATCTTTCCTCTGTTCCAGATGTGTAGTTTATAAAGAAATAAAGGTAAGAATAATTGCAATTTAAAAAAAATTATTGATGATCCTATTACAAATGTAAGTATTATTCCAGCAAACCAAATTAACCTATCATCCCAGGTCATTAAAGCCTTAACCAATAAAATCCAAAAAATAACAGATTTCAACCTTTCAGTTGACTTTTGATATATAATGGTGTTTATTGCAATCTTTCAAATGCAAACGTAAACTATGATCTTGCACCACATGTAATGTTGTTGGTGATTTTAGGATCCTGTTCAAACTTTCGTAACAAAATCAAAGGAAAAGGTCTGTCTATCACTGTCTATGAATATCGTCATTTGTTTTTGATTTTATGTCTGGTTATAATGCCAATATTATAGGCATAGGTACTGTGTGCAAGAACATCTATTTTCTTTTATATTATGAAAGCTGACCTAAAGAGCCAGTGTAAGTTATTTGTATCACTTGATCTCTACCATATGTTTCTGTCTGAAAACACCAGCTAATCTTCAATGGGAACAATCATAGTAAGGGTGTGTAGTTTCAAATTCAGAAATTATTTAGATTTTTTGGGGGTTAAAGGTTGCATACATGCAACCAAAAGCCTTATGTGGTTAGCTTGATAGATATCAATTTTCCAGATTGTATTGCTACTTTGATATACACAAAAATAATAGTGCATTGGGCACATCATTCTATCAAGAAATTTATCTATGAAATATATGCTCATGATACTCAAATTGCAAAAAGATGTGTATGTGTACAACAATACTTGTCAAGAAAATTATATAAATTGTGCATGGTGCATGAATCTAGAATCTTCTAAAAATATCAGTAATGTCATTGTTAAAGAAATATTAAAAAAATGGAGTTATCTTCCTTTATACATTATTGTAGTTGACACAACCTCACTCCAATGCATGATACATGACAATGTTTAATTTTAAGTTTCCACTGCAAAATGAATTTTTACCATCCACTGCTCTGACACACTTTGATTTTAATGCAAATGATGTGACTGGGACTATCACAATTTATTAGGAATTTCATTCTGATATATATCTGATACACATATTTCCATGCTGCTTCTCACAAAATATTCATAATTAGGGTTCCACCTAATGGTTGGTTGCCCTGTAGTGATCATGCTGATTGTCTGTAACAAATTGTGTTAGCTTTATATCTAGAAATCTATAATGATTTTGGTACTTTATATTTGACATGTATATTAACCAACACCAGAGGGTGATTCATAATGTATTGTACAACTTTCAAAGTTCCTAGGTAAAGTTCCAGGTCATAAATTTTGGTTTCAGTTGACAACTAAACGTCCTACAATGTAAAGATTGTGTCCGCTCTTTATCTTGAGAACCATTATGATTTCAAAGTTTATTCTTCACATGCAAAATCAGCAGTACCAGAGAAAGTCATAATGTATGTTCAACTTCCTAGGTAAAAGGTCAAGGTCAAAAACTTTGGTTCTAGTTTACTATCCCATGTCCTTCAATGTAAAGATCGTGTCTGCTCTATATCTTGAGAATTATTTTGATTTCAAAGTTTATTCTTGAAATGTAAAATAACCATTACCAGAGAGTGTCATTATGTATGTTCAACTTCCTTGGTAAAAGGTCAAGGTCAAAAACTTTGGTTCTAGTTTACTATATCATGTCCTTTATTAAAGATCGTGTCTGCTCTATATCTTGAGAACTGTTCTGATTTCAAAGTTTATACCTGACATGTACACACGAGGGATGTCATGATGTATTTACAACTTCCAAGGTCAAGGTCAAAATTTGTAGTTTCAGTTGACAAACACATGTCCTATATACATGTATGGTATTCCCATTAAGAAACAAATTGTTTACCACAAATCATTAACTTGGGGACCCTAATGTCTAGTTAATCTTGTATTTTTGTTCATTATTTGAAAAGGGAAATGATAAAAACATGCAATAATTTCTAGATTTACGGTATTTGCAGTTACTGAAAGTTCTATAACAAAAATACCTGCTCCTCTGAACATATAACAATCCTTGTTTATAGATATAGGAAGATGTGGTATGAGTGCCAATGAGACACAGATACTCTTACAATCCTAGACATGCTAGATATTAATTACCAAAGTGATCAAGATCTTAACCTTTATGGTACAATTTTGTTAATCTAATGGTAAAAATATTTTTCTGTGTATCTTTCTGTTTTTAATCTTTAAGGGTTTTAATGGCAGAAATATCACACTTTATCATTTACAAAATGTCCTTCAAACTTTTCTATTCTGTAACTTTAGTTTGCCTCTTCTGAATCATATACACAATGCATATTACCATAAAACTCAAATTAAGTTTGAATTTAGAAGGGGTCACTTTAACTGTTCTAGGATAGTGCCCTTTTATGGTTTTATATGCAAGTGGTGGCATTTTCGGTGTCAAAGGTTACATAAGCTTTCCTTTATTTATCAATATATCTTAATACAGAGAAATTATATGATAATGGTGAAGAGGAAATATTAAGCTTTTATTACTTTGTTACTTAAGCTTTTGGAAAGTTAACAAGGTCACTGAAAGAGTTTTAATGTAGTTACCAAACTTTGACAGAAGCTTCTTGCAATCAAAAGATAATATCTAAATGAAGATTTTTAATATTTTTTACCCCATTTTTGTTGAAAATAGGTGAGGTACTAGATTCCAGGGAACCCTTACAAATTTTTCATAATTTCAAAGATTCAATATCACATTTTATCATATGTTTAGTAGTAAATACAGTAGTTTTGCATATATGATAAACAGCCTGCTGTTTAATCCATATCGCGCAACTTTGATGCGCACCCTTTATCGCATACCCTTTATCACACCCCTACCCTTTATCGCATACCCTTTATCGCACCCCTACCCTTTATCACACCCCTACTTTTTTTTTTTAACATAATGTTAGTTTTATCTTTTTTTACTCAAGAAAAATTTTCCTTAAAATAGGTCATTTTTTTTTTAATGACATCACGAACGTCAAGTTTTCATATTTTTGGCAAACTAAATGCAACTATAAAAGTACAAAACACACAAATAAATACTATTATAATGAACAAAATATTTTTTTTAAACAACAGCACGCAAATTGTATGGTGCATCGGATAAGTAATTGAGGAGTTATTTTAAGAGGGGGGATAGGACCTTTATCGGGACTCGGGGATCGGGTGTTTTAAGCTCGGAATTTCGGGATTGACCCTTTCGGGATCCGGGAATTCATTTTTTTTTCGGATTTCGTGACGTCAGGATTTGCTTTATTTGAATTCGGGATTTCGGGATTTCGGGATTTAAGCTCGGGATTTCAGGATCAGGACCCCTTCTATCCCCCTCTTTTAAGACCTTTGAAACAAGACAAAAATAGAACTGAAGGTAACCCAGTGCTATGGATCAGAAAATAGTTCATATAATATAATACTCTTCTGTTGAAATATATGATAAAGCGTATAATACATGGCAAAATCCGTATCACATGCCGTATCACCCTCGACCAATATCATCCCTCGGGCCTAAAGGCCCTTGGGCTGATATTGATGTCTCGGGATGATACGACATATAATACGGATTTTGCCATTTATTATTCTCTATGTTCTTATGAAAGTCCAGATAAGAAAGTAGAGTGTCCTCATAGATGTATCTTGGTTTAGTGACACTATGACTGAATTTGTATGTGTGTCTACCTGATTAAATACAACAGGTAAATGTTTATAAGTTATCATTTTATGAAATATGAGATGATTATCAAAAACACCCAAGGTGTGATATTGATACTGATATATACTTATTAAATTGTCATATTGTAATTATATTTAATTCTTTTTATTCTATAGGCATTAGTTCTGTTGAACTGTAACAAAGATCAAGATATTCAAATCTAATTCTTCCTTATATTGGAAGCCTGTTTGAGGCTTCTTCCTGTCAGTTAGATAAAAGATATATTAAGTTTCCATAGTTGTATTTTTTTACGTCTTTTTTATTTAGAACAGCAAAAAAAAAAAACCTTTTAGAATTTTAAAATAATTTAGCAATGTCACAGTTTTGAAGCCTACAGCAAAAGTTAATACATGTACATTAATGTAGCAATTAAAGATTAGTCTTTTGTTTGATTCAGTTGAGAAATATAATAAAATTTAAAATCCATGATATAATTCTTTTTTTATTGCCATATAAAGGTTCATGTATTAAAATAGAGACATCTTAAAATAATTTACTAAACATTTAAATTTGAATGCTTTTGTGCAGATTTAATGAATGAAAAAAGTCATAATAATTGTTTACATGCATATGACACCTTTATAAGGATAATTACAGGTAAACGAAAACAAATCAATACGGCTAGTCCTTTGTTATGACTTTTTTTCATAATTTATTCAGTGGAATAGAACGCGTGTAATAGTATCGATCCGAACCATGTGTTGTATTTTAGAGGAAAACTTGGTCTTATGTGATAATGTCCTAATATGTCATAATTTGGGATTTGTCATCAACTAATTGATCTTGTGTTTGGAGTGATTTTTTTCACCTTGGACCATTAGCCCGAGGGCCATTGTGATGTTATCATTAGTGTGAAAGAAAGTTATAATTTTAGCCTACATTTGTGATAATTATGTTGTTGATTTTGTTTAAATGGATTGTATTTGATGTGAAGACCAAAGATGACCACAGGTCACCTAGATTATAAGATATGATCTTTTTTAACAACTAAATGACAAACATCAGTGAGAAATCTTGTCCCCTCCTAGGAGTGGGACTACCGCACCTTGTTTATTTGACACATGAAGGGACTTTGTCCAATGTTTGTGTGATTGGGTCCAAGGATTCGGACCAGGAGTATTCAGATCTAAACTGGTGGGATTCTTGTTGTTGTGGAAGAATTTCTAAAAATATGAAATTAACTCATGCAAAAGGGATATCTAAAAGGTTGTCTGGGGTAAGCTCACTCATTTATTATCTAGAAACATAAACAGAACCTTTGATTTTAACAACAACTATTTAATTATGTCAGAGATTTTTTGAACAGCTGACATAAACAATTAACTCTCTTCAATTTTCATGTACTGAAACATGTCTTTCTAAGTGAGCAAATATGGCTGTTATACATCTTTATTAGTTGTAATATTCCATATGATTATTATGATAAGAATTCTCAGCCACTAGATATTAAGGAAACTGCCAATTGCAAAAATCAGTTCCAGAAACATAATTTTGTATATCTTATGTTATCAAAGCAAATCATTTCCCTTTCTAGGGAGGTGTGCTTATTTGCAGCAATGCAGAGCTATTGTTGAAAAGAAAAAGAAAATAATACAAATGTTTCCAGCGGTTATATTGACATATGAATATGATATGAGCAAAAAAAAACATTAGGTAGATCAGATCATCAGTTCTGAAACTCGTATGTATGTACACCAATCTTGTTCAGGGATTAAAAAGTAGTTATTCTTAAATCTTTATTTCCATTGTACCATGCAAGAGTTGTTCAATGCAAATGTAATAACTTGTGCCAGATAAAATTAGTTGTAGTTGGATTGATAATTGTCTTTTTGTTAGCATGCTGTGTATAATTTTCCCTTCAGATTTCACTTCTATACTAAAGAATTGAAAGACATGTCTGAATTAGTTTTGAAAATGTCTTTTGTTGAAATAATAAATGCATATAGTAGAAATAACTTTTTAAAATCATTGATTTTTGGAATTATGGAACATTTGTATACATTCTGATAATTACTGATCAATTGGCCATATGACATTTGTACCAGTTAAAATGGGACTTTTGGTTTCCAATATGAATATGTGTGATTGATACAGAAATTTTACTTTAAGATTTGCAAAATCATGCA
The DNA here is from genome assembly GCF_036588685.1 of Mytilus trossulus. NCBI lineage: Eukaryota > Metazoa > Mollusca > Bivalvia > Mytilida > Mytilidae > Mytilus > Mytilus trossulus. The sequence continues at coordinate 104,791,209 of NC_086373.1, read as the reverse complement.
TTGAATATGTACAATTGTTTGTCTAAATAATCCATAACTATGTGTACTAAAACTTCCTAAAATATTCTATAGTTACAGCAACTGTCTGTTTAATTTAACAGTCTATTCTAATTATTCTAGCTATTCATAAATTATTTCCTGTACAGCAACTTACATATATCTAGATGTACCCCATGGTTGTCTGATGTTTGTTTTGTTTCTGTATATTACACTTACAATGAAAATGTTTGGCAATGTATGACAGTGTTTGTTGATTTGTTTGTCTGTCATAATTTGTTATTTGTTCATATATAATTTAGCATATTAATTCAATATACAGATGCAATGTTACCGACACTAAAGCAAATTTTCTAATTGAGACTATTCCTCTAAGACTTCTAGTATTTAATCTAAGAAAGTATTTTTTTGTGAAGAAACAAAAACACAGTATTGTAATGGGCAAACCCCTTTTAGATTAGTGCTCATGTTTGGAGTGTAAAAGGCTGGAAACCTAATGTGGAGTTGCCATAAATCAATTTTCTTGTTTGTTGGAAACCACATTTGTATTTTTTTTCATAAACAGAAAATGAATAATAATATTTCCATTGGCGTTGTAATACCTTGTACTGCATTGTAGTTAAAAATGATTCTGAATGATTCAAAGAATATTAACTGAAGTCAGTGAAGATGTGGTTGTTCCATTGTCTCGTCAGCAGTATATCATATTTCAGTTTCCTTTCAGACAGCCGCTAGATTGTATCATTTTTCTATTTTTATTCAATAGGCTGGATGCATATAAATTTTCATATTAAATAATGACACAACAAAGAAAAACATTACTGAATCATTTCCTTCTGTGATTGCCTCACCAAAACATCTGTGATCCGACATTTTAGAAAAGAAATTTGAATATAATTTAGAAAATGGTATTCATCTTTAAAAAAATCATTAAAACTTCATTGATGGCTGTTTGATGTAGAACATGTAAAAACCATTACTATTGATTTTAGATAGCACACCTGTCTTCCATTGTCCAAAAAACCTTTGTCCATTTAATTTGTCAATAGATAATTGATCAATACAGATTATCTCCCCTGGGGTGGACAAGAGTGCACCTTTTCTTTGATTGGTTTTGTCTCTTGAGGAAGTGAGATTTCTTATATCTATGATGATTAGTATGGCCTGAGGAAGACATTTCCTGTCGATGACAGATCTTCAATACCAAATATCAGCATCATTATATTCCATGACATCTGTCTTGCCTTTAGGTGTATTCTATAAATGGGAATTTTATATTTATCGTTGTATACCATCTATTTACCAATATAGTTTCTCAACTTTTCAGGAAATGAAACTAATATTCTGAAATTCTGTGTAAGATGTGTGTTGTAAGAAGACTAAATAATTAGAGCAAAACAACTTTTCTAATATTTTTTATTTCTTAAGTAATAAACAATGCATTATGAATACAATGTAATACATATCTGTCTAAAGCTTAAACTTAACTTTTGATATTATTTAAACTTTTGTCTTTTCCATCTCAATGACCTATTTTGGGAATTTTTTCACGATTAAGCCTAAAATTGGCATTTATGCTCCTAGTGATCAACTAATACAAATGTAAAAGTGCAGAATATTCGGATTTAAAAAAAAAAAAAAATAATGTTTAGTTTCTTTTATATAGTTTGGAGTTTAGTATGACGTCCATTATCACTGAACTAGTATACATTTTTGTTTAGGGGCCAGCTGAAGCACGCCTATGTGTGCAGGATTTTCTCACTGCATTGAAGACCCATTGGTGGCCTTCAGCCATTATCTGCTCTTTGGTCAGGTTGTTGTCTCTTTGACACATTCCCCATTTCCATTCTCAATTTTATTTCTTTAGTTGCAGACCTTCAATAGTTATTTTAGTTGTACCTTTATTTTGCTACATTTTGATTTGGCATCCTTTTTTGATAAAGCAGAATACAGATATTAAGAACTGGTTCAATGTGCATATAAAGTAACCGTCCTAGTTTTATCTGTACAAGTTTCCTTTGATAAAAGAAGTCTAGCTTTCTATCACTGCATCTGACATAAATTTGGAGTCTGATCTTTACACAGAGAACTATTTGTTTTGTATACAGTATCGACTATAAACTCTGCCCTGTATTTATTCTTTATTGAATATTGATAATATGATATAGGTTTGTCCCATCCTTTATAACATTAATTCTATAGTGCACTACAGTTGAGGGAAGTTATCACGGGCGGTTGTTTGATCAATAGCACGCACAAAAGAATTGTCAGATTTTTCCTTGTCTACTGCAGCTATCAGATGTTAGACACGGGTTTCCTTTGTTTCGGTTTGTCAAATGCAGAGTCGATTTTGCATACTGCATTTTCCAGATGAATTCATATGAATATTGCTGCATATTAGTTTCCTGTTGTTAATAAACAATTGCACAATAGTTAATAAAGTTTGTGATGCAATCTCTATAGACATGCAATCGGCAAGAAATATTATGTAATTCGGTTAATTGTCAATATTTGAATGATCAGATTAACTGTGTCGAAATATAAAAAAGAATATATTCATAAATTGTTTATTATAGGTCACTGTGACTTTGATGTAATAATGATTTCCTGTGAATAGGGGATATTCGGCATATTTAAGATTTTAAAAAAAATCAAAAAAAATCCAAGAACATCTATTGACTAAATATTTAGAATGTGATATCATTGACGTGACCCAAAATATTTCGTCAGGTGTTAGATTTGATCTTTCTTTCCTTGTTTTTATCAAACCTGCCTTGGTTTTATTCTGGTTCTAAATTCAGACCCAGTTAAATAACTTGATTCAGTTATAGGCCTCCTACCACTCATTTAGTGACGAACGCATACTTAACTATTCCATATTATACAAGGAGGAGATCACGTTTGAATTTGACAATACCTGTCTATAAGCAGGAAATATTGTCTATTGCTGTTTGAAAAAGAGATTTGTTTTTAGCTTAAAGAAAATAAGTGTCAGAAGCATTATACGACTTATCTATTTGAGATCTTTTAGATAGTTTTGAAGTCCAGAAAAATTTGAAATTATTAAAAGTCTAGAATTATTACTAAAATCAACAAATAGTTTTAATTAATGTATGTAATTGTATGAACAGTATTAGAAATCATTATATATAAGATTGTAAAGTTTGTCATTGTACAGGTTTTACGACATTCTGACATAACTTGATTGACAATTGATAGATAACATACACCAAATGATCTAACATTGTGGTCATCAGTAATGACCACTGGTCATTGTTTATGTTTGTACTGAAAAGTTCAAAATAACCATGTACAAAAGATTTCCTAACATAAACTCCCAGTGTGGTGTAAAGATGGATATAGCTAACCCTTATAATGAGATATTTTGTGGACTTTTAAGTATGCTTTAAAAGATGAAGAGTTTATTCTGTTTATATACCACCATGTGATCAAATGTAATGACCATTGGGTTTTTAACTTGTGATGTGATAGATATATATAATATATATCCTGGATTTCTTTTTATGGCCAATGAGATGAAGTTGTAACATTTTATTAACATACACAGATGGTATATTTTGAAGTTGTTGGACCAGTGAGATGATTTTGGATTTCTAGTATATACATCATAGATTTGAAGGTCTAAAATGTGAACAAATGTACTTGTATCTTCAAACTTTATAGATAAACCTTATCAATTGATCAGATATCTATTACTATTATCATTTGACTATATTTATACTATTGTACAAGTAAATTAAGTTCAGTACTTTTTGTTTTATATGGATATATCATTTCTTGAGGATTTGTGATTAAATTTTGTATAGCAGTTCTTTTCAAACGAAATTATGCCATTGTGTGCAAATTAAGTCCCGTGCTTTGTGTATGTGGGATGCATCAATTCCAAGGATTTGAGTCTAAATTTAGTCCACTACTTTCTGTTCGTGTTGTTTCCCACTTGTTGTCATCCTGAACAAAATCCTTATAAAAACAAAGACAATTACGTTTCACCAGTTGTTTTGTTACATTTCCAACAGGATACTAATAAGATCTAATAAGATAATTATGATGGGATTTATTAAAACGTTTAATCACTTCCTTCACCAACATAAAAAAGATATAGCAATCATGGAGAGGTCGCCATCATGGATTTATCGGGAAAATTACCAAAATGTTTCTGAATACAATGAAGAAGATATGGAGGAGTATATCAGAGATGTCATGACTGGTTACCTGCACGGTGGAGTCATTTATGATAGAACTCAGGTAAAGATCTGGTTCCATGTTATAGTTGGTTCACTCTGGATTTATACTAACAACAGATCAAGAGGAGTTTTATACAAAGTGTATTTTTGATAGCTCAAAAGATATGTTTGTATGCTTATTTATTGCTTCCTTCAATCGGTTTACCAAATTTAAAAAAATAATCCTGAACCAAACCCATCATTTGTTATGGCTCTTGCAGTAATTTAGTAGTGATGAGTTAACTTTCTACTGATGGTTAAAGTGTTCTGCTCAACTCATATGACAGGAATCTTATAGTTTAAGTTTTAAATAGGTAGAGCAAAATGAGGTCCTGTCTTATTTTTGAATGCTTAAGTCAGACAGTAAATGATTGCTTCATAATCACTTGTAGTATTCTGACCGACATATATATTATCTTTTTAAAATACTCAATATTGAAAATTGTTACATTTATGAACATTAATTACAAATACATTGTACCAAGTTCTGTTTATTTAAACTCAGATCCACAATTTATTGCTTTTTTTCTGCCAATGACGAATCAATATCTAACCACAAATAACAACTTTTAATTCAATACTCAGATGCATTTCAATTAAGGTGAGAGTGAAAACCACAGAAAAATGTTAATTGACCATAAAAAAGGCATTTAATGTTTTAGGAAGTGAGATTATTAACCTTAATCTTTTAAAACTTTTAACAAATACAGTCACATGACAGCTTATAGGATAAGTCTGATTCATTCATGTGGAAAAGACTTTGTTCAGCTGTTTACCACTTTCACTTCCCAATCATTTGTATATTATTAAAAAAGTATAACATAAATCATCAGCATACTTTTATCCAATACATTGTGACAACATTCTGTTTATTTCTACCACAGTTTATAGGTATTATTCTACCTTCTAATGTATAGTTGAGTGTCTTTTTGTTTAACCCAATACCAATACAGAATATTCTGTAGAGTATATCATTGTGAGCCAAGTTGCAATGAAGTCATCATGCCACTCTAAGTCAACATTTTTTCCAGAGAAATAGTTTTTGAGCTGTTAGGAATATTTAAGGATAATGACCCATTAGGAATACCTTTGGATAATGTCCTATTAGGAATATCTTAGGATAATGACCAATTACGGATATCTTAGTCTATTATGGATATCTTAGAAAAATGACCCATTAGGAATATTTTAGGATAATAACCCATTAGGAATATCTTAGGATAATACCCATCAGGAATATCTTAGGAAAATGACCTATTTGGAATATCTAAGGATAATGACAGTTGGTCATGATGACAGCAACTAATCATAGATTGTTAAGGATAATGACCCAATAGGAATATCTTAGGATAATGTCCTATTAGGAATATCTTAGGATAATGACCCATTATGGATATCTTAGGATAATGACCGACTGGGGATATCTTAGTCCATTATGGATATCTTAGGATAATGACCCATTAGGAATATTTTAGGATAATAACCCATTAGGAATATCTTAGGATCATGACCCATTAGGAATATCTTAAGAAAATGACCTATTTGGAATATCTAAGGATAATGACAGTTGGTCATGATGACAGCAACTAATCATAGATTGTTAAGGATAATGACCCAATAGGAATATCTTAGGATAATGACCCAATAGGAATATCTTAGGATAATGACCCAATAGGAATATCTTAGGATAATGACCTATAAGGAATATCTTAGGATCATGACCTATTAGGAATATCTTACCTATTAGGAATATCTTAGGATCATGACCTATTAGGAATATCTTAGGATAATGACACATTAGGAATATCTTAGGATAATGACCCATTAGGAATATCTTAGGATAATGACACATTAGGAATATCTTAGGATAATAACCCATTAGGGATATCTTAGGATAATGACCTATTAGGGATATCTTAGGATAGTGACCGATTAGGGATATCTTAGTCCATTATGGATATCTTAGGATAATAACCCATTAGGAATATCTTAGGATAATGACCTTTTAGGGATATCTTAGGATAGTGACCGATTAGGGATATCTTAGTCCATTATGGATATCTTTGGATAATGACACATTTGGAATATTTTAGGATAATGACTCATTAGGAATATCTTAGGATAATGACCCATTAGGGATATCTTAGGATCATGACCCATTAGGAATATCTTAGGATCATGACCCATTAGGAATATCTTAGGATCATGACACATTAGGAATATCTTAGGATAATGACCCATTAGGGATATCTTAGGATAATGACACATTAGGAATATCTTAGGATAATGACCCATTAGGAATATCTTAGGATCATGACCCATTAGGAATATCTTAGGATCATGACCCATTAGGAATATCTTAGGATAATGACCCATTAGGGATATCTTAGGATAATGACACATTAGGAATATCTTAGGATAATAACCCATTAGGGATATCTTAGGAAAATGACCTATTTGGAATATCTTAGTCCATTATGGATATCTTTGGATAATGACCCATTAGGGATATCTTAGGATAATGACACATTAGGAATATCTTAGGATAATGACCCATTAGGAATATCTTAGGATCATGACCCATTAGGAATATCTTAGGATAATGACACATTAGGAATATCTTAGGATAATAACCCATTAGGAATATCTTAGGATAATGACACATTAGGAATATCTTAGGATAATAACCCATTAGGGATATCTTAGGATAATGACCGATTAGGGATATCTTAGTCCATTATGGATATCTTTGGATAATGACACATTAGGAATATTTTAGGATAATAACCCATTTGGAATATCTTAGGATAATACCCATCAGGAATATCTTAGGAAAATGACCTATTTGGAATATCTTAGGAAAATGACCTATATGGAATATCTTAGGATAATGACAGTTAGTCATGATGACAGCAACTATTCATAGATGGAAATTTTTGCGAAGAGTTTGTTTCCAGTTTTTATCTTTTCACCTGTTTGTCCAATTATTTTCAAACTTTGTAAGATAAAGCCCCAAATAGTAGAATGAAATGTAAGCAATTTGTTTTCCATTAGATGTAACTTGTCAGCTGACATTACTTTGTACTTGACAAAAACTATGTCTGATACCAATCCATACTAAAGATTGCAACTTTGCATCTGTTGTGCTTCTGTGGTAGTCATCCATGTTTGGTTATAGGTCAACTCATTTAAAAAAAGATTATTATATTGGTTGTATTTTTAAATGTAGGTTAATGTGACCACATTTCGATACAGTTTTAGAGTTCGCTTTGAATTCGGCAGGAAAGAAATAAGGTTAATTGGTCAGATGTTAATTTGATTGTGAGATGATGGTATGTTGTCTTGTTTATCAGATCATGTTTGTTTTGTAAGGTAATCAACCCATATCATACTCAAACTTTTGTTTTTGGCAACTGTTAAATAGACTTTATCAAAACTTTATCACACAATACAAATTTAATCACTGACCTCTGTGATACTGCCACTTCAGGTATCAGAGGTTTATAGGGGATTATTTGTCTCTCTGTTTCAATCTTGATTTCATTTTTTTATTTCTGACATCTTCAGGTTCAGTGGCTACAACTATTAAAAGTCTCTGTCATCTTGTAACTTTTCATTATCAGTATTATGTATTGTTTATTTGCTTCTTTGCCAACACTACTCTGAATATCTTCTTGTATGAAATTTTGCAGAGCCAAAAGTTTGGACAGGCAATAAAGTATAAAAAACTTTTGAGAATTAAAAAAAAAAAACAATAAGGGATTTACATAGGAAGATCAATATATGTTTATCTTATAAAAAAATCAAAGATGATGAAATGTATCACTGTTTGAGAAAGTGCAAATATTCTAAATTTTGAAGTAAAATTGAATTTGATCTACAGTAAAATCTTCATGAGATTAATTGATATTAAAGTATTATTGACTTCGATATGTTCAGTAAAATCCTAATTAATTATATAATTTACTTGTGAAGAAATGACGATTTGACCACGAATTTAAAGAGACATTGTTTTTAATATATTGACTTATTACAAGAAAGAAATGTAGATTTCTGTTGATAAGCATATTTATATAAAGACCACCTACACACTGTCAGTCCATAAAGATTGGTGACCTAAGCTGATGAGAGTCCCAGCTTAAATGAAGGACACTTGTAGTTGGGCGGCCCATTATACCATGTTAATCATTACTCTCCTTACATAATGGATTTACATGCAATAGGCTGTATCATGCTGTCCTTTGGGTAATTGTTTAATTAATATAAGGGGCTCAATACAGTTATTAAGCAGAAGTGTACAGAAGTATGGGAAATGTCTTACAATTGTAGTGTACAGTGACCTTCTGGTCTGGCAGTGATTTGTTTATTTATCTGTCACTGATTGTATTGACAACCTTTTCAAACCTTGTTGACAAAAAAATGTCAGAAAACCCTTAGAACATGAATATGGTACATTTGTTTTTTTAAGATTCTTGACTTTTTAGTGAATAAAGATTTAACTGAAAGTATCCATTCACAGTACTTACAAAACTTGAATATTATATTTGAAAATAGATAGGTATTTGTCTGAATCCAAATAAATTATATCTAAATTGACTGATATGTTTATTTTCTAATTAGATCATGTCAAACCCAATTCTAAATTTTAACCTGTCAAGAAAGGAAATAGCTATAAATAAATTACAAACCTACACAACTGTCACATTATATCTTGTCAAATTATTCATACAATTCATTCATAATTTGTGTGTGATAGTAATCCTCTATGTATTTCTATTGAATTATCTCAAGTACACAACAAACGGCAGGTTACATATCCCTTTGTGAACCTCGTATTTAGTTACAGATGAGTTGCACATGCATTATTACTTATTGACAGTAAGTTAGGATATATACAAACAAGACAAATGGGTGAGTGACCTCTTTAATGTAATTACTTTAAACTTTAAAATGATATCAAATTTTGAAAATTTTATTTAAATTGAGAATCGAACATTTAGTATTTAATGTATATATGATAAATGATTCATGTCTGATCTGAGAAACTCTGGTTTTGAATGAGGGAGGTTGATTATTATTTTCTACCTGTTTAATAATACGAGATGATGGTTGATTAGAAGTGATATTTATCAGCTTAGGTTTGATGTAAGATAGAAAATACTTAACCCCTCACTGATTTCAGTGCAGTTGTGTACAATCAATAATTCTTTTCATGGTAACTGCATATTTCATATTATTTGTTGTTGTTTTGAGGGGCATACTATCTGTTCAGGAGGGAATGTAATTTGTAGGAATGTGAAATGATAAACAGTACAGATTCACTTTGTTTTGGATATTTCCTCCTATTTTTCCAGTGTTAAGTAAGTTATGATTTATTAGTGTTATTGTCACTTTGTCAGGTCGACCTTAAAGATCTTATGGAATGCTTATTAATGGTCAATTATAAAAGTACAACATAATACCTTAGTGTAATCACAGACACATGTGTGAAATTACAATTTTCTCTGACTTAGTGTGTGAATTTTTCTTAGTTAATTATTGTAGTGAATTTGAGGGTAGGCAATTTTGTTTTGTGTATTGAATTGGATGGGTATTTATTATGTGGATTTGAATGCACGACTGGGATAGAATAACTGACAGCAAAAACTATTGTTTTTAGTATAAAAAATTACTGCAGTAGTAATTCATAGGAGTCAGTTCATGCTGAGTCATTTGCAGAAAAAAGGATAGTAGACTCCTGGCTGCTGGGGTTAAGCCAAGTAATTATAAAATAGCTAAAAGGTTGCTGTCCCTGTTTCAGGATAGCATTTTTGTGTCCATTTAGATGTCAGTAAACATTAAAATACTTGTAGAAGATGTCATGACTATCAAATTGTGTTACAGTTAAATTCAGATTAATGTATCACTAGATTTGAACTTTAATGTCAAACCTGAGTGTCAAATGTTTTTATTAAGGAAGAGACGAGACAACAGTATAATGAAGTGATTGTAGGTGTTAAATAGGCTAGGTGAGAAAAGTATGGAGGTAAACTTTAATAGACCTAAAAGTGAGTGTCAGCAATTCACCACAGTTGGAGAGACAGACAGAAAGGTAGAGTGAGAGAAAAAGAACATGTTTAGGTTGTGTAGCAAATTAAACATACATATTCTGGACAGTAAATTCAGTGGAAGGTGTTGAACTGCTTTGGAGGACATTTCTTTTTTCCAACATCTCTATTTGACAAAACTAGGTTTATGTACTCATGAAGGATGTTTTTAGTGTTTAAAGGTTTATGTACTCATGCAGGATGTTTATGGTGTTAAATGTCAACATTTTTTATTTTGATTCTGTAGTCCTTTTTTACTGAACTTAAGTACACATTTTTGTTAATAGGCCATTTGTAGTTGGACTCAGAAGCAGGATTTTCTCCCTGTGTTAGAGACCCTTTGGTGGCCATCGGCTGTTATCTGCTCTTTGGTCGGGCTGTTGTCTCTTTGACACATTTCCCATTTCCCTCCTCAATTTTACAGTCAATATTCTTATATTGACAACAATCGATGGATGCCATTTCAAAAAACAGATAACATTTAGACAGATTTGTTATGGCAGGAACATGTGAGAAAAATATTCTTTTCTTTATAACAAGTATTGCCTTGCAATTAGATGATGAATTTCCATGTGAAGGTGTATTTTTTCTTCATCAATTATTGTGTTTATTATATTTACTAATGAAGAATTGTGGATAAGTTACTTTTACTAATTTATCAAATAACTGTGGTAATTTTTGTGTGTACCCTCTGAATCATCGTAATTGTTGGTCGGTCAGTGGCCATTATTACTGACATTGATAAAACAGAAGCTTACCAGTATCGACATAGTTTATTGTGAGTAATCAGCTTCACTCATTTTATAAACATTTTAAGTAGAATACCACTTGAGTTTTATAAAATAAAAAATTGGTAATTGTTTTGAAGGTCATATAGTGAGACAGGAAATCATAAACATCTCAGGCTTTGATCTTGTTGTAGTCAGATTCTTGTATCAAAATTGGATCAAAATACTGATACCACTGCACCAGCTAATGAGATACATGTACAAGTTCGATGGTTGTATGTTTTCATTAGAGTTACGCCCCTTGAAAAAACTTTAAAAGGTTCAACTGCACAGTTCAGGCTGATGGATTACTATCATTACTGGCATATAGACCTACTACAAGGTTAAAGTTTATTCTGCTTTCATTGGAGTTATGCCCCTTGAAAAATGTTAGTTTTAAAAGGTTCAACTGCACAGTTTAGGCTGATAGATTACTATCATTACTGGCATATAGACTTACTACAAGTTTAAAGTTTATTCTGCTTTGATCAGCATGATCAGACAAGATATCGCCTCAAATCTTTATTTTTTATTTTTTGAAGAAATAAAATGTAAAATATGTGGTTAATTTTAAACAGCTGAGTGTATGTTATGTAATTGTTAATTCATATGATATATCATAGTTGTATAGGAACATGCAATACACATGCACAGAACTAATTCTGACATCTGGATGGGTGGATTCTAGATTAACAAGCCTTTTATCAATTTCAACAATTTCACTGTTTCATCAGATCTGGGATCTGTTATGTTTTTAATGAATTTATACTTGAAATACTTTGAATTGATTGCATCTGACGATATGAAATTTAGATAACTAATTATATGTTGTTAAATTAAAGACGTTGCCACACCCTTCAGTTGTAATAGCTTAGCTGCCGAAGACTTAAGATAATGTTTTGATAGAGCAAACCTACTCCCAATACAGCAAAATATGGCAAAAGCTAATATATTGAAAACCCAAACCATGAGAAAAATAAATGAGAGGCCCTCAGTATGCTCAGATTCTAATTTATTGGTGCCTAATGCCACTTTCATCACTATTGTGCTATTTCGTGGCAGTCAGTTTTTATTGGTTGAAGCCAGATTGCCTGTAGAGAACTACCAATGTTCGATAGGAAAACTGAGAAACCTCATTAGATTAGAGTCAAGTGCACCTGCCCTGTGCTGGTTCAAACTCACATCCTCAGTGTTGACAGACTAGTGATATAGTATTTCCACCATTTAGACAATTTGGCCACCGAGACCTCAGTTCAGGTTTTAAAGTTTCTGTAAAAATGGTTTTTTTTTATATCCAGTCAGTGGTCTGGAAATGGGATGATCTGAGAACACAGAATGTGTATAAACAAATAAATTAAAAATTTCAATGAATATTGTAAAGTTATACCATTTGAACCAAATATTATTTTTTTTTCATCAATAAAACTGTTTATTGATTTCACAATTGCACTTTGCTTTCCTAATAGTTAACTAAAGTGGTTTAACACTGTAACATCTTGTCTTCCCAGAAGAACTAGCAAGTTGTGTTGGTTTTTCAATTTTTACCTGATAGTATTTTCAGGTAATAGGTATGGTTTGAATGTTTCAATGAATATAAAAGATACAAAATTTACAATCTGGTTACCAGCACAGAAGAATCAAGGTGTTAATGACAGTGAAGAACACAATCAGGATATCATATAAATGGGGTTAATGAAATGGTAAACATATAGGCTTCCAAACCCAAGTTCAATTATACCTTTTCCTAAAATAATAGTTTGATACATGTATGTATACAGAATGACAGTTTATCACATGTATTACATGTAAATGACAGGTCATGTCCCTAATAATATCTCTATATATCTCAATAGCAGAAAGGTCAAAAGTTAAACAGTACTGCCCCCAAAAGGTCATAAGTCAAGTAGTAAGTTTTCATGTTGATACATTGAATGTAAGAAAAAATGATAGAGTAATTAGTTTCACACAATAAGGTTTGAAGGTATTTATATCCAAATACTGTTTATTCATTAATATTCGTTGGATACCAATTTTCGTGGATATCGTGGAAACAGAGGAGAACCACCAATTTAAATGTTGAACGAAATACAAAATTTTAATAGGAATGTATGCAAACTTTTCTCAAACAATAAATTTAAATATCCACGAATATGCAAGTTTTCCGCAATCCACGAAAATTGTTACCCACAAAAATAAATGAATCCACAGTAAGGTGCTTAAAATTGTTAAGTTAGAAAGTAAAGACATTTTTTATTCAAGCAGCAATAATTTGCTAATGTATAAATCTCATAAATTGATAAAGAAAATACAAATCAAAGGTACAAAAACTACAATAACATGAACACCAAAAGGAGGGAGACCTTGTGCGTCAAAAAGAGGACCATCAAAAAGTGTTCCTTTTAGTTTCTAAGTGCAGATGTAAAGTAAGGAAATGGAGTGTGTACATTGCAGGGATGAGATCTCAAGAGACAGTTTATTTCCATCTTTCACATTTTAGTAAGGAAGGGATCTTAAGAGATGGATTATTCCCTCTTTCACATATTAGTTAGGGTAAGATCTTTGGGAGTAACAGCATATGAAAAGATAGTAATTTAAGATGGTTGCAGATCTGTAACCAGCAGGGGTAATCATTATTAAGATGTCCTATGGGGCTATAAATAATTCCCCTCCCACTTATGTGTTTACAACATTGGGTGGAACAGTATTGTTGGATAACTGTGAAGATAGCAGTGGTTTTCTACAGGTGTATATTTTGTAGTGATGTCCCAAGGGAAGAGATTAATCATTTACATGTAATGTTCTTACTGTGTTAGTAGGATAGGATGTTTTTACCTAGTAGTACAATGTTTGTTTACTATCAGAACATTCATGACATTAATGGTAGTTTTAATATGAAAATGAAATTTAAATTGGATACTTAAAATATGATTAAGTAAGTACAAATAATACACATATCCTGTACTGAATATATTGTTATTATCTTCTACGGACATCAAATTTGGAATAAATAGCTGCTAATTAACTATATTATAGTAGTATAAAGAAACACAGGATAGGTTTAATGACCTGTGTATGTGAACAATTTTATTCAACCACAGTTAACTAGTAAATTTTAAATGCTATAGATTTTTGTAGAAAAAATAGTTCAACCATAGTTAACAAGTAAATTTGAAGGCCTTAGAATTTAGAATTCTCAATTTGTATTTTCATTCATTAAAATGTATGATTTTGATATATTACATGTTCTAACATACAGTAAGATAATCTTTCTCAAAAGAAGTTTTAAGATGTGTGAAATATCAGTAGTCTGTTTCTTAATTACCCATGACTTTATCTTGTTCTTGTATTTAATTGAATTTGTTTTGTTTTTTCAGATCGCCCGATGGAGTCGTTTATGGAAGTTGATACAAGATGGTGAATGTGAAGCATGCTCGGATCTTGTGATTGACCCACTTGGGGAACACAGTGATAATCAATTTGATCAAAAAGTTAAAAAATTCCTGATGGATCGATCAATTCTCAAAGTTCACCTCCCTAATGGAGGATTTAATATGGTCAAATATGGGGATGCCACGGATGTCAAAGTAAGTGAATCTCAAGTCATATCTGTTATGACTACTAGTATTGCTATGAGCAAAGACAGAAATACTTATACTAATCCTGCTTGGGGTGACAAGGATGTTAATTATTGGTAAAATGTTATATTTAACTTCAGGTAGAAAATCTACAGAATCTGGTATAGAAATGGTCTGATTAGTTTCAGTCTTGAGATATGTCAGTTGTCCTTGACCTCATTTTCTGGGTGATTTTCAAAGATTTTGTCAATTTGTATGTTCAAGCCCATAGACATGAATTTCCAAGGTGGGGTGGGGTATTTTTGGACTCACAAACTCAGCTTTAACCATCACAATTCAAACAGGATGTTGACTTAAGCAGTGCCTATTTCTTTTCAAAGGGGGTGTTCGTACACACACCCCCTGGCTACTGGTATGATGTTACTAAGTAATGTGGCTCTGACATGGTCAAACCTGACCTATTATCTTATGGGGTTTGGTGGGGTACCTTTGCAACCTGACAGCTCATGTTTGATAAGAGTTTTGACATAGATTTCACACTTCACTAAACAAGGAAATTGAAACTTTGTTCACAGGTTCATTACTGTAAATTCAGAAATTATTGCTATGTTTAAATTATTGTGAATAATTTCTGAATTTTCAGTATTAATTGAATTGTTGAATATTTATGGTTTTTATGAACTGATCAAGATAGGTATGTAGAATTATTTCAAAATATGACCAATAAGATAATACACACAATTGATTCTGTTATAGACTTCTTCATGTTCACTCAAGACCTTAAGTTTGGAACATACAAACATGACAAACATATAAAAATGTTTGAGTGCATAAAACACAAAAGTGTTGTAACAGAACAACCAAAAACTGTTTATATTCAACTTAACTTGGTGATGTTTACTAATAGCACCCTTATTTTTTTTTATTAGCATCAGAACTAAAGCATTTCATGGTAGCCTAGGGGCTGATTGTCTCTTAGTAGTAGTAATGAATTAGTTCAAAACAATTGATTGATTTCAGTACACTACAACACATATTTCATGAATGATCTTGATCAAGTGAGCTCATCTTTTATAGTTTGAGAGCACAATTATAAAAGATGATCAAAGTAGAAAGAACAAATTTGCCTGAGAGAGTTTTAAGTTTATTTTTAGCAAAAAATTATAATTTTAAGAACTGAAAATTTTAAAAATAAAAGGTAGATAATAGCAGTACCAATTGAGCTGGGTGGATGATGATACCCTAGGGATCAACCAGCAATGATTAAATCCCAGTTGCAGTTAAACAAAAATAATAGGCCTCACTTGAAATTTATTCTGAACGCATTGACTACTGGGGCTGATCATTCTGATAGATAGTACACCATCAGTAGTATTAACCCATAAGTAGAAAAAATGAATGAATAATTCTCCTAAAAATTCTTCAACTGTAAATATTTTCTATTTTTAGGACATCATTCAATTGGTTGTTGGTCGGTTGGCTGCTGGTGAAAGATATTTTTCAAAGTGCTACGCATTAAAACTTGTACATATTATTACCCGAAAATCTTACTGGCTACATAATAATTTATCTATGTACCAAGTACGACAAAAATATGAATCTTCACATCCGCCAGAGGAATGGAGGTAATTATTGAATAACAAATATATCTGGTCACTTCATATAATTCATCACTGTACAATGTGCTACGAAATAAGTGCATTGCATTTGCGCCAATTTTTACAAAATCCCAATCTTTAATTTGTGCAAAAAAATAAAAAGTACATTTATGCTATTTTTAAAATTGATAAAATATAACAAAAAAAGTTTACACAACCAAATTTCTAGCTATTTAAAGAACAGAGGTATTTAAAGATTTATTTCCCATTCTGTAATTCTTGTATAATTGTATAATTGTACCAAAAACTCAAAGATACAGAACACAAATGTAGTACCATATATATGTATATGTCAATGAAAGAATACTCTAATAGAAAGCCACTCAAACACCTTCAAATTAATCTAATATTTAATATTCAGAATACAGTTATACTACATGTGTATCCAGTATTATCAGAGTGAGGATAACTAATTTAAAAACGTACCATAAATATAAAAAAGAGATGAATTGTTTTTGGTATACAAAAATAGAGATGGGTATTTGCAGTTGAATAAAAACAAAGTGTTAATTTGAGTATTGAATATCTACCCTTAGCACGAAGTGGTACTGCTCATATGAGAAATAGAAGAAGAATTTTAGGAAGATTGCTTTTTTGTTACTGGTGCATTATACTTTAATTTTATTATTGTAAATATTGTGCTTGGTGAGTTTTTGCAATAATACAAACTTCTGTTCTGAAATCTTTCACAAATATTTGTATTCAGCTTTTCCTGTATCCACTATAATTATCATCAAATTTTAGTCTTTCATGTTTAAATCTCAATAATAAATGCACACAATAATTTTTGAATTTTAACCATATATATTTTCATTTTTTCAGATATGAACTTAGAGTTCGATTTTTACCAAAGAGTTTCCAAGAATTATTCCAGCGAGATAAAGTGACATTTTTCTATTTATACGATCAGGTAACTATTTCTTTTGTCTCTAGCATTTCTACATACATTGGAAATGAATTGCATTACTTATTTGAAATTCAGTCTGTAATTGTCAACAAGGGTTGAAAATAGAATATTCTCAAATATTAATAATAATGTACAGTCATTGTAAAAAATTTAAGGGCTGCTTTCTTTCTTTAAGTTGAAGTTATGAAAAATTATCCCTGTTCAATAATAAAACAGTGAAGATATTGTAAATTTATTTTCCTATGATTTTATTTACACTGCAACCATCAATACGATCTCCTGATAGTTTATGATGATTTATCATTATGTATAATGTCTCATGTTGCACATGTGTCTGAGTTATAAATAAATTATTATGTTATGGTATGAGTAATTTGTCAATATAATATCATTTAATGATTATAATATTTGATGACAAATTAGCTAAATCCCCACCAAAAATTAACAATCAACGTCATGAAAAAACAATATTGATTCAATTCATGAAAAAAGATACATGACAAACAATGTTCTGACTGTTAAATAATCTGTATTGCAGATAAGGAATGATTATATGCGTGATATAGCAGAGACTATTGACCAAGAAGTTGCCATCAGACTAGGATGCATAGAAATGAGGTAACTGTCAACAGCACTTGTTAATATATTGAAAAATTGTCTTGCATTTCTTCTCATATGTTGAAAATGTACAATATTAAAAAAAGAAGATATGGTATGATTACCAATGAAACAAATCTCCACCATAAAGATATTCTAAAGACATTTTATGGATAGCATCATGTAAATTCTCCAGTAACAATAAATTATCTCTACATGTATCAGATATGATTGTTACATATTGGTTATGGTCAACCTGACTTGTAATATTTGCTTTTTTTGAGAAAAAAATATTTTTAAATGGGACTACAAATCACTCTTATAATAACGCTAACAACCTTTTGTTAAAAAATTAAAACAACATGTTAAAAAATTTCATGCGTTTGAAGCGCTTTTCTGGAATTACTTTCATCAGGAATGCTCAAGGACAAATATTTGAAGTAACAAAAAGCTGAGATGATTAAATGTTACACTGTGTATTATATACACCTTATCACTAATTCCGGCTGACCCGGCCGCTTGAACTTTTGACGCAAACAACAATCACTTTTCTATTGTGGCGTCAGACATTTTGTTTTATGACGTCATAAATTTTACAGGAACCTGTGTAATATCCAGTAATGGCGGACAAATAGCAAAAAGGTGTATTATATAAAAAGAATATATTAATTCTATTTCATATGTCATGTATGTGTCAGTTCAATCTGTTAACAATGGTTAAGTAATAAGTAAATAAAATATTGTCATTGCCTGAAAACAACAACTTTATTGTCTGTTAGGAAAACATGGAAATATCAGTTATTAATCACACTGTTGTTATATTTCAGGCGATTCTTTAAAGATATGCCGCAAGTTGCCATAGATAAGAAGTCCAACTTTGAATATTTAGAAAAAGAAGTTGGATTAAAACGTTTCCTTCCCCGATCTGTGATAGATTCTACAAAGGTAACATTATTTTTTATATAAAAAAAATAGTACATGTAACAAAAAAAAAAAATTGTAGGAAAATTCGAGAACTTAAAACCATAAAATCTGACATGTTATTGTAAGTAAGTGGAAAGTAAGCTGGAGGATATTGTCAAGTCAAAAATGTGCAAAGTGAACATTTGATTTTGTTATTTTCAAAATGTATGCTTATATGATGTAATAATTAAATACATATATATATATGTATAAATTGTGACTTGGATGGAGAGTTGTCTCATTGGCACTCATACCACATCTTCCTATATCTATATAAGAAGATGTGGAATAAGTGCTATTGAGACAAGTCACAATTTTTAATAGTAAATCATTTTAAGTGAAAGTACAGTCTTCAACAAGGAGCCTTTGCTCACACATAAAAAGCAAGCTCTAAAGGGCTCTAAAAAATTAAAAGTGTAAAACCATTCAAACAGGAAAACCAATGGTCTAATCTATAAAAAAAAAATGAGAAACATTTCTGAATCACATCAACTAACAACATCCACTGAACATCAGGTTACTGACTTAAGACTGGTGCAAACAAATGCAGTGGGTTGAAACAATTTAATAGGTACCAACCTTCATCCTTACCTGGGACAAAGGAGTTACATCACAACATAAAAAGACACAATATAAACGGCGTTTTACGTTTCCGCAAATTGGCATTACTTTTCCGGAAAAAAAAGATGACGTTTCCGGAAAAAAAAGTTTACGTTTCCGCAAATAAATATCTAACTATTCCGCAAAAAAAGTAACTATTCCAGAAAAAAATAAATTATTGCTTTTCCGCAAATAATTGAGGAATACCTGTTGATCAAAAGCAAAGCCATAATATAAAATAAATATTAAGTAAGTCAAAGGTCATCATACATGTCATAACATGCAAGTAAAAGGAATTCCATCTTCTCCTTTTCACATTTCCAAACGGGTGCTTTTACAGTTAGAGTTCTCATCTTTATGTAAGATGTTGTTTGCAGTTTCAATAACACATCGATAAAAACAAAACTGTAAGGATAGCTAGCATAAAACTGCTCGTTCAAGTGGCCATGAAAAGACTCGGCACTATTCGTGTTTTCGTTACAGCAGTATGCATTACATAGTCATTATATACTACCTCGGGCTGGAGAGTTATTCTTCGGGAAGTGCACACATCAATAAGCTGATTCAACAGTTTCGTGTAACATTCCACGAATGTAGATACCCATGTATCGAATAAACTGAGTTGGTAGAAAAATTTCGGACAGGATTTAAATGTGCCATCTATGAAAATATCAGTCATTTCATTACATAGACATACCGAGTTGGTGAAACAAGAAAGTATAACGATTCCCGAATCAAAATCATTGACTAACTAAAAGTGAAAATAAGTTTCAGTTTTGTTAGTGTTCAAATCTATTTGTCTTAATGTCTCGTGAATTTCTAATTTACATTTAGGTAATTTTGGAAACTGCTTTCGCCTGTCTCTGTATAAGGACATATCAACATTTTTCAAGTCAATATATATTCAAATATTTATAATTTACCAGGTAAATTTCCGGAAAAGTAATAAATACAAATTGCGAAAATGTATACTTTAAATTTGCGGAAACGTAATATTGGGACTTTGAAAAATTAGCGGAAATGCAATACGCCCCATACAAAATATCAATTGAAATGGCTCAACTCAATCAAATGACATGAAAACAAACAAGTGAATATACACTGAACATACACTAAATGTATGTATGAAGTATTTCAAAGTATTAGTAAAAGAGGATATGAAGGTTGATTGCTGACATCAGATGTCAAAAATAGAGTCACCAAACATCACACCAGAAGAGATGGTTGGCAATGTGAAAATGTTCAATGGTTAAAACATCTGTTACAATAAATACCATATTTTTGCTGACTTTCAATTTAAAATAACAAAAGAAGTTTCAAAATTAGACTCAATCTTTGTTATAAATACTTAGTAGTACACCACTTCACCAAGGAGTTATTGTTATTGGTTTTTAAGTGTATACTACATCATGTTTTTTTGTTTACACAATTGTTTTTTTCTTTCTTTTCAGTCCAAAACATTACGGAAGTTGATACAACTCCATTTTAAACAGTATGCTCAGTTTGCTGAACATGAATGTGTATATAAATTTTTTGATACGTTGAAAACTGTGTGTAAATTTGAACAAGAAAGATTCAGATGTGCATTAGGGGTAAGTATACAAAAGTATAAAAATTCAGGGTGCATTATGGGTAAGTACTAAAGAGTAAACAGGTTCAGGGGTGCATTAAGGATAAGTACAAAAGACTAAAACAGATTCAGGGGTTTATCAGGAATAAGTATAAAAGACTGAACAAGATTCAGGAAGGCATTAGGAATTTGACTAAAGAGTCAAAAGATTCAGGGGTGCATGAGTGGTAGGTACAAAAGATTCATGGTGCATAAGGGATAATTAAGAAATACAGCTTATAAAAACTAATGGTATTTACTTACAATTTTATATTGGAACTTCTGAACCATAATTTCTTGTTGGTTAAGATTCCTTTTATATTTTTTTATTGGTACCAATAAGTTATCTGTTTCCTCAACTTGTAATAGTAACAGCCATTTACAGTAATAGAAAACACAGAGTTGATACCTATTGTGATGTCTTTACACAGAAAAGTATATACTTCATTGAAAACAAAGTGTCAGAATAAGATACAATATTAAAACATTATCAATTATATTCCAAATTACATCTTTAACCAAAATATGTTCTATATTCTTTATGCTTTGTGTTTGTTGATTTAATGGTATATTTATTCTTTTTAGTCATCTGGTTGGAGTATATCCATGGAACTAGTTATAGGACCTGATGTTGGAATAAGTTACCTTACAGAGAAAGCTTCATCTGTATGTATTCTGTAAATGATAAATGTTAATTTTTCAAATGCTTTAATTCTTCATTTTGTAATGCCCTCGACGTGGTGTAGGGGGCATTTATTTTTTACATCTGTTTGTACATATACCAGTACATCCCAAAATTAGTTTCCTTTCCATAACTTAGGTTTGCCTCAACCAAATGTTATGAAACAAATACACTGCTTATTGATACCACAAAACACAGATTAGTTTAAAATTTTAGTGGTTTCACTTTCACTGATCTTGATTTGTGTCCCTATGCAAACAGAAAAATAGCAGAATTTGCCATACATATTTACAAGCCCGGGCATCTAGGTTCATTGGACACATTCTTTATTTATTTTCAGATTGATATGCATGAGAAAATGCAGTCAATAGTATCAATTCAACAACTTGAACAAGCATTTTGTTCGAAGATTTCTTTAAATGTAATTTTGAATACAAAATCATTGAACTAGAATTCTTTCCTGATGTTTTATTTCAATATGAATTGTTTTTATTTCTCTTACAGCCAACACACATGGCTGACTTCAACCAAGTACAATCCATACAATCATCTGTGTCAGAAAACAAAGGGCTTCTACAAATAAAAGTGGCAGGAGCCACAGAGCCACTAACAATAACATGTTCCTCTGTTGATGAGGCTGAAGATATGGCAGATTTAATTGATGGATATTGTCGTTTAGTACATGATATCAGTACTTCAGTATGGAGCAAAAAAGGTACTTACTTGTGATAATAAATTACATTCAATAGAAATTACCTTTTAGGAACTGAATTAAGGTTTAGAAAACTTTATTTGTGTAGACCCTATTGTATTGTGTAGATTATTAATATTTAACAATGTTGTATCTTTGTAAATATCTTGAGATTCCCTGTTACTAAAATACAGTATAAAAAAAATAATTTACTTCAATGATTTTCCTAAAAAAAGCATTTTAAATCTTTCAGAAGTTATTTCTAGAAAGAAAATTTTAAACCCAAAATGCAATAAGCCTGAATAAGTAAAAGCATTTTTTGGTTTCAAATGTTGAAGCTGCAGATTGAAAAAGGAACAAAAAATCTTATGTTTAAAAGTTAAAAATGATTACCCATTATGGCTAAGGAATTTGTTGGAAATAGAAAAATAAACTTTACACAGGTATATATCATAGATGTCTGCAATGTCCATTTTTGAAAGTTTGGTTAACACAGATTGAATACATTTTAACTCTGGTGGATAGTTGTTTCAGTGGCAATGATACCACATCTCATTTTGACATTCTTTGTTCACACCATAATTCAAAGAGATATGGAAGAAAATTCTTCATATTATTTTTTTTCAAAACACTAATACACATAGACCTATTAATATGGTATCTAATTCTTTATCAAGCTGGCATAGAATGGGTCCCACTGAATGACACAAAACCGAGTCGGAAAGGTTGGTTATGCATGACAGATTTTTGTTCACTGTCTGTGATGAGTATACTCCAATACACAAAAATTATCTATTTGGTGTTGGCCTAGTTATCCAATATCAGTAATAATGCATGTTATTTTATTGAAAAATTCAGTTCAAATTTAGTAGGACAAAATTTAATGATAGATTTATAATGGCACTGAAACTGGATTCTTTGAGGTTTTATTTTTGTCATCAAACTGTTTTGTTATTTATTTGTTACATTTTTGTGGTTGTTTACATTTGATAACAAAGGTTTCAGTTTCTGTGTCATTATTTGTAGTGTATTTCTTCACAGACTATTGTTACCTTGACAACTAATGCACTTTTCACCAAGTTGTTCTCCCTTGATGCTACATGTGCACCATGAACCCATCCCCACTTTATCCTATATTTGTTTTAAGTTTTCCTTACAAATGCAAAAAATCCCAACTTCAGTTTTAATACTCACCATTTCATCCACAGAGCCTCCATATATCCAAAATAAATTATCTACCATTATACAATATCAGTTCAATGTGTACAGACATGTTTATCAATAATATTAATTTCAGCACTTAAGTACAGCTCTTTGTAAGAACCAGGCAGAGTGTGATACATGAAGGTTTCAGATTTTTTCTATAATTTGTCTAGTAGAAGCAATATATGAAAAATGCTCAAAAAATAATTTTGAGTAGGAAAATATGAGTGGTTGCCATGGTAACGGACACTCTATTTTGTGGTCGTTAAGCATGGTAAAATCTTTCAAAAATTAGCTAAATCACCTCAATTCAGAGCCTGATTATGAATCAAATCGTGAATTTTTCTTTAATTTTCATATGTAACATTGATAGAACTTGGTTTAAGCTTCATTTTAGTGAAAATTGCATGTGAATCAAATTTGTAATTTTTTTGTAACATTTTGTGAAAAAATGCATTTTTTCAACTTTTCTGAAAATGGGATTTTTGTTGAATTACCCCATTTTCTCTGGTGTTTTTCAGAAAAGTGCAAATGTGTACAGAATAGTTAGCACTGTAGTTATGAAGTTTGGATACTACTTTACCAAATTTAATAGAAAAATGTGTGGGATTTTTTTTAATTTTATCACCATAGCAACCTATTTTTTCCTTGGAAACGGAGTTTTTTTTTGCAGAATATTGCAGTTTAAGAGCTTAAATGTCCTTGATTTTCCATAGCCGATTAGAAAAATACATAAAAGCTAACGCAAACTTTGAATTGCAATCGTCAAGTCTTGTTGACTTCAATTTTTACCACGGAAACACATATTATCCTTAGCAACATCCACTCTGAAATTGCATAAATAGAAACTTATGTAAAAAATACATAAATATAGGGTGTTTATTTTCAAATTGGAATATTACTGCTTTGCTTCACTTACGGTCTATTCTGTTTATTTCATAAGGTTCAACAAATGTAATATATAATGTAATATTATGGTTGGAAGGTTAGAAAAAGGGGGGGTTTAGCTTCAGAGGTTAGTTAAGGTACATTGCAGTTCTCTTGCCATGTTTTTGATTTTTTGTCCGATTTTCGGAAACCTCAGGTTTTATTCATTTGAATGCCTTAATAAAATGGTATTGACCCCCATTTATCTTTTTATAAATCTTTTACATGTATAATGATAAGCAATCTGTTAAAGTTTTATAAAATTCAAATTATTTTTTGATAGTTTTGAGAATGTAAACTTGTCAATGAAATAGCTAGGAAAAGTCAAGAGAGACTATTTTCCCGCCAATATTTCAATGGCTAATATCTCGAAATCAAGCACATTGATCTGTATATTTTTTTACTCTTTTGATTCCTTTATTAATCCCCTATCGATATCCACTAATATTTAAATTGAAAGATTGAAAATAACGTCATACAATTGTGAAACTCCAAGTCAAATGGACAAATTTATCTTTCTGCTTTAAAATGAATTTTTAATAAGCAAACATTTTTTTTTAAATCTCAGAATATGATCAAGATTCTTTGATAGAAAGTCATTGAATTTTCATTTCGATATAATGAAGTATTTTTTAAGAAACTCGGATAGCAATTTAAATAGAGAGAAAATAATTTTATTAATAAAACATCTTCATTCTATATAGATTTCTTGCCAACCTACTTTACACAAACGAGAGCTTACTTTGGTAGTATATTTATAATAATTTTCTCCTATGTTCTATTTTAGCCATAGTAGCTATGTTTCTTGACATACAAGGAAATAAAATATATAATTTATACTAGATACTCTGAAACTCATTTAGCCTAAGTTTGGCTGAAATTGATACAGCAGTTTCAAAGGAGAAGATTTTTTAAAGTAAGTCAACATGATGAACAAATTGTGAAAAAAGTCTTTAAAGGGCTATAACTCCTTAAGGGGTCAATTGACAATTTTTGTCAAATTGACTTAATTGAAGATCTTACTTTGCTGAACATTATTGCTGTTTACAGTTTATCTCTATCTATAATAATATTCAAGATAATAACCAAAAACAGCAAAATTTCCTTAAAATTACCAATTCAGAGGCAGCAACCCAACAACAGGTTGTCTGATTCATCTGAAAATTTCAGGGCAGATAGATCTTGACCTGATAAACAATATTACCCCATGTCAGATTTGCTCTAAATGCTTTGGTTTTTGAGTTATAAGCCAAAAACTGCATTTTACCCCTATGTTCTATTTTTAGCAATGGCGACCATGTTTGTTGATAGATCAAAACTTCGGATACAATTTATAAATTAGATACCCTAAGGAACATTCAGTTAAAGTTTGAAAGTATTTTGCCCAGTAGTTTCAGAGGAGAAGATTCTTGAAATGGTTTACGACGACAGACGACGACGGACGACAGACGACAGACGACGGACGACGACGGACGCCAAGTGATGGCATAAGCTCACTTGTCCCTTCGGGACAGGTGAGCTAAAAATGATACCTCTATTTACCGGTTTACTATCTTAAAGGAGAGGAGGGGGATTTCAGAAGGATAAGAAGTGTGCTTCAGCTGAACCCCCCTCCCTAAAACACACACACACAACAATATATAATGTTATCGGAATCTAGAACTTGTGAGATATATGTAGAACGACCCATAGTAAGGAATGATTCCTTATTGATACAATTATATTGCTTGATAATTCTGATTTGGTACTTTTGCCGGTAATAGCATAATTATTCTACCGGGATTAACACAATTCCAACTTAGCAGATGTATTCTATTTGTCTATCTCAGAGATCCTGAATTTCAATTGCGGGATAGTAGTACAACAAAGCAGTTATTGATGAAATGTTAATAGCTACATGTATATATTGAGAGGATTCCATTATACTGGACTTCCGATATTAGCTATCACCCATTGCCTATTATTATTTTTAAAATCACCACTAACGTAAAATGTGTTCAATTTGCCTGTCCGTCTATATCCACCCGTCCATCACACTTCAGTTTCAGTTTAGAAATGTTTTGACCAAATGATTCTATTAATGGTTTGTTAATATTATGTTACGGATCAATTTTGTGATTTATGCTGGTGGAACAACATCTCATCTGCCATAAGAAATTAAGATTTTTTTTACATTTGTTAGGGCCATATATCTCTCGACTTTCCATAAGCCAGGTTGACCCAGCTATTGCAATCCCATGAAGTTCATCATCTGTCAACCTTAAACCAAATGCTCCACAGGGCACAGCTTTATACGACCGCAGAGTTCAAACCCTGAACAGTTGGGGCAAGTATGGACACAACATTCAAGCTTGATACAGCTCTGAATTTGGATTGCGATTAAATAGTTGACAAAACATAGTTTTCTGACCCAGAATAAATGCGGTATGAGAACTAGAACTCAAAACTTAAAAATTGGACATTTACCTATTATGGTCCAATATCCAAAATCTAAATACATGATTAGATTCAGCATATCAAAGAACCCCCAAGAATTAAGTTTTTGTTAAAATCAAACTAAGTTTAATTTTGGACCCTTTGGACCTTAATGTAGACCAATTTGAAAACGGGACCAAAAATTAAGAATCTACATTCACAGTTAAGATTCGGTATATTAAAAAACCCAATTATTCAATTTTTGACGAAATCAAACAAAGTTTAATTTGGACCCTTTTGGTCCCTAATTACTAAACTGTTGGGACCAAAACTCCCAAAATAAATCCTAAACTTCCTTTATGGTCATAAACCTTGTGTTAAAATTTCATAGATTTCTATTTACTTATACTAAAGTTATGGTGCGAAAACCAAGAAAAATGCTTAATTGGGCCCCTTTTTGGTCCCTAATTCCTAAACTTTTGGGACCAAAACTCCCAAAATCAATCCCAACCTTTCTTTTGTGTTCTTGAACATTGTGTTTGAATTTTATAAATTTCTATTCACTTATACTGAAGTTATTGTGTGTAAACCAAGAAAAATGTCTAAATGGGCCCTTTTTTGGCCCCTAATTCCTAAACGATAGGGACTAAAACTCTCAAAATCAATCCCAACCTTCTTTTTGAGGTAAATAACCGTGTGTTTAAATTTCATAGATTTCTATTAACTTACAATAAAGTAAAAGTGCGAAAACCATTGTTTTTTCGGACGACGAAACGCAATTAACTTTTCAAATATCTACTTGTATGCAACATTTGAAAAAATCAACTTACCTCCCCCCCTTTTTCCAAGCACGCCCCCCCCCCCCCCCCCCCCAACCCTAATGTTTTATGACATTACATTTATTGAACAATCTGAAGACAAAATCCCAGACAAGACTGTGAGTGAAGCAAAAAATGAAGTCATATTCCAATTTGAACCCTTTATTTATCTATTTTTTTCACATAAATTTCTATTTATGCAGTTTTTTAGTGGATGTTGCTATGGATAATATGTCTGTTCGTGGTAACTATTGAACTCAACAACACTTAACGATTGTAGTTTAAAGTTTGCGTTAGCTTTTATGTATTTTTCTTATCAGTTATGAAAAATTCAGGACATTTAAGCTCTTAAACTGCAATATTCTGCAAATGAAAACTCCGTTTCCAAGGAAAAAATCGGTTGCTATGGTGATAAAACTAAAAAAAATCCCACACATTTTTCTATTAAATTTGGTAAAGTAGTATCCAAACTTCATAACTACAGTGCTAACTATTCTGTACACATTTGCACTTTTCTGAAAAACACCAGAGAAAATGGGGTAATTCAGCAAAAATCCCAATTTCAGAAAAGTTGAAAAAATGCATTTTTTCACCAAGTTTTACAAAAAAAATACAAATTTGGTTGACATGCAATTTTCACTAAAATGAAGCTTAAAGCAAGTTCTATCAATGTTACATATGAAAATTAATGAAAAATGCATTATTCTATTCATAATCAGGCTCTGAAATGTGGTGATTTACTTGATTTTTGAAAGATTTTACAACGCTTAACAACCAAAAAATTGTGTGTCCGTTACCATGGCAACCACTCATAATTTCCCACTCAAAATTATTTTTTGAGCATTTTTCATATATAGCTTCTACTAGGCCAATTATAGATAAAATCTGAAACCCCCCATGTATCACATGTATATGGCACACTGCCTGGTTCTTATAAAGAGCTGTACTTAAGCTTAATGTAGAAGCCTACAAGAAAAGAAAAGGATATTTTAACAAATGACGCATTACAGATGTGATACAACTGTTTTCTTAAGAGAACTGTCTTCCCTTAAATTCAAATGTGTTTTTTTTTATATAATTGTCTTCCCTTTCATAGCTATAGTATCATATAGATCCACCATTTTCCTTACATTCTTTTTAACTGTTTAAGTCTCAATTTATTTTCCATGTTTCAAAAATTGATGCATTTCTGCTTTTTTATTTTTTGGATTTTCTGTTTGTTTCAAGCTTGGTTTTAACTAATATAATATTTATAGCTGTATAGTTATTGAAAAGTTATATTAAAGTGATTGTTTAATTAGATATATGAGAAAAAAGAGAAAAAAATGTAGGAGGATGTTTCCTTTCTTTATTTTCCAGATGAGAAAATACCAAGAACTCCAAAGTCAAGGTAAGATCTTACATTTACATGATAAGTTATTAAGTACAAAAGTAAAAATAATAATAAATTACACTAGTGTACCAACACCTGGTAAATCTTCTGTCAGTAGAATCTATAATGTGGATACCTCGGATATGCAGGATCGTTGAGGTAAAAACATGAAATGTAGAAGGTCCTTTAAGGAATGCTCCATTAATTTATTGAGATCAACATGTTAAAGTGGCTAGGCCACCATCATCAGGGTAGAAAACAATACATTTCAGGCCAATTTATTACATCAGCATGATTTTATGTATTGTTTTCTATCCTGATGATGATCTCAATAAAGAATCATTTTTATGAGAAAGAATTTTATTGATATTTTTCCTTCAGTCATTTTCATTGCACTCACTATAGTATACTGTTTGCCTCTTACATGTACCAATCAGTAGAACCATCAGATATCAGACTCAAATTTAAAATTGCTATTCTAAAGATTACTTTGTAGGGTATGACTCCATTTCTGTATTTTTGCAAACTCCAGGTGTGATTTGTCATTTCTTGACTGACTTCCATTATCAATTGATTTTGTTTTTCTCGTCTTACTCATAATAATTACCAATAAAGTTCAAAGGGGGAAATAATTGATACAGTTTGTTCTTGCAAATCCTGTCCAATGGATAATTTGCTAATGCCATGGTGATATTTTGTTTTTGCCACCTGCTAGCTTGTAGTTTCAAAATTTTACAAAAATTTCATGCATAGTGTTAAAGGGTATCATCACTATTATTTTTTTTATGTTATAGAGCCAGAAGATTGGATAGTTATGGTAAATCAGAACAGAGGAATGGCCATGACAGTAAGTCAACATAATAATTTGATGGTCACATCAATATTTTTTAAGATTTTAGTTGTATAATCCATGACTAATAGTACCATTTATATGGCCATGATAGTTAGCCACATGATCTTTCACATTAATTATATATAATTATATTAATCACAGAATCAATACATCACTTTTATGACATATTGTGTCACTTGTAGTTTTGCTTAGATTTTGTTCTCTGTATATTAGATTATTATTTAATGAATTAACTTTGTACAAACTTCCATATTTTTCTCTTCTGATCAAGAATAAGGAGTATAGGGCTTCTATGAACAATTTTATTTTCTATTTTGATTTTGTTTGATTTATGGTGTTTTAAAGCTACTTTTAAGCACAGCATTTAGGCAATTTCATGGCGGTCAGTTTTTATTAAAACCACCAACCTCAGATAGGAAAACTGATAATCCTAGTCAATTAAGATTGGATTTGAGTGCATCCGCACGAGCAGGGTTCAAACTCACAACCTCAGAGTTGACTGGCTAGGGATTACAGTTGTAACTACTTAGACCACTTGGCCACTGAGGTCCCTCTTTTCTAAATTTGAAATTGTGCAAGTAAATCTTTGAGATTGTTTTGAGAAAAAAATATGACTAATGTGAGGCTGCACAAGTACATTGTTGTGACTGTATAACCAACATTATATGCTCTACAGGATGTACTTCTGACTATGCTGAGATTGTGGAAGAAGAAGGGGACTACAGTACTCCTATGAGTAAGTTTTTATTGTCACAGTTCAGGGGAGATTATTCAAAGGAAATTCTCATTATAAACTAAATAGCTAATTGTAATGCTAATGTTATTTTTGAAGGAATATTGTCTGACAAAATATTTACAATAATGAAAAAAAGAAATTAACCTTTCATCAGTCATTGTTATGCTCAGAAATAATTTAAACTTTTTTTCATGAAAAAATGCCTAAAAAATTTATGGCAATTTAAGACCATTTTTCTTCTATTATTAGCTCACCTGGCCCAAAGGGCCAAGTGAGCTTTTCTCATCACTTTGCGTCCGTCGTCCGTCGTCGTCGTCCGTCGTCGTCGTCGTCCTGCGTCCGGCGTTAACTTTTACAAAAATCTTCTCCTCTGAAACTACTGGGCCAAATTCAACTAAACTTGGCCACAATCATCATTGGGGTATCTAGTTTAAAAATTGTGTCCGGTGACCCCGCCAACCAACCAAGATGGCCGCCATGGCTAAAAATAGAACATAGGGGTAAAATACAGTTTTTGGCTTATAACTCAAAAACCAAAGCATTTAGAGCAAATCTGACATGGGGTAAAATTGTTTATCAGGTTTAGATCTATCTGCCCTGAAATTTTCAGATGAATCTGACATTCCGTTGTTAGGTTGCTGCCCCTGAATTGGTAATTTTAACGAAATTTTGTTGTTTTTGATTATTATCTTGAATATTATTATAGATAGAGATAAACTGTAAACAGCAATAATGTTCAGCAAAGTAAGATCTACAAATAAGTCACCATGACCAAAATGGTCAATTGACCACTTAAGGAGTTATTGCCCTTTTTAGTCAATTTTTAACCATTTTTCGTAAATCTTAAGTAATCTTTTAGAAAAATCTTCTCCTCTGAAACTACTGGGTCAAATTAATTGAAACTTGGCCACAATCATCATTGGGGTATCTAGTTTAAAAATTGTGTCCTGTGACCAGGCCAACCAACCAAGATGGCTGCCACGTCTAAAAATAGAACATAGGGGTAAAATGCAGTTTTTTGCTTATAACTCAAAAACCAAAGCATTAAGAGCAAATTTGACAGGAAGTAAAATTGTTGATCAGGTCAAGATCTATCTGCCCTGGAATTTTCAGATGAATTGGATCATCGGTTGTTAGGTTGCTGCCCCTGAATTGGTAATTTTGAGGAAATTTTGCTGTTTTTTTGTTATTATCTTGAATATTATTATAGATAGGTATAAACTGTAAAAAGCAATAATGTACAGCAAAGTAAAAACTAAAAATAAGTCAACATGACCAAATAGTCAATTGACCCCCTAAGGAGTTATTGCCCTTCATAGTCAATTTTTAATAATTTTCACAAAATTTGTAAATTTTCACTAACATTTTCCACAGAAACTACTGTTATAGATAGAGATAATTGTAAGCAGCAAAAATGTTTAGTAAAGTAAGATCTACAAACACATCACCATCACCAAAACACAATTTTGTCATGAATCCATCTGTGTACAATGTTTAATATTAACATAGACCAAGGTGAGCGACACAGGCTCTTTAGAGCCTCTAGTTTTCATTCATATAGAATTGTTAAGTCATCATCACATTTTTGTACAAAAAAGAACTTAATAATGAATGAAAGTCAATAACATATATATATTTAAAAAATTATTCAAAGGGTAAAATAGAAATAGTGACCTTTCGATTCTTTGAAAGGACACAGTTTCAAAAGTAGTTTTGTAACATATGAAATACATATAATCACTTAGGCGAAGGTGGCAGCAGAAGAAGGAAGCGGAAGTGTGAGTTACAATGCATTATGGGAGGATGCATGCTCCATAACTCTTCTCACTAAATCTGTATAAGGGAATATATGAGATTACTAATATAATTCCAATGACCAATTTCTCAAAACTTTAGAATTCAGTCGAACTTTTTTCCGATTTAATCTTAGATATACTATCTTGTCATTCCTTGTTAATTTGAAGTAGTATTCGTAAGACATCCAGCATTTTGTGTTTTGCTAGCAGTGAAATTTCTTGAATGAGAAATGCATGTCTTTAGTGCACCGCCTTGTGCATTTTCCTTCAGTAATTTTCAGAGTTTACTGACCTTTTGTTTATCCATTTTTCCAGATTACTTAACATTTGATGAACAGTTTTTGAAAAGTTTTCACTCTTACTTTCTTGGACATATAGAAATATATATGCATTTGCTATATTTCATTATTTACAGAAAAGGAAATAATTTTCTACTCCAAACAAAATTGAAAAATAAGTATTCCCACATATCTTAAATGAAATCTCTCTATTTCATGGTCATTTGGTTAGACATTAAGAGTATAGTGTAATATATTGACTATGAGATGCATGCAGCTTTATAAAGTTATGGCTATGCATGATGCAATAATGACTAATATTTATTTAAAAGTACAGAGTCTTTTTGTAAAAATTGTATTTCATATTCAGAGGTCTTTGTCAGAAGTCTTGTTTTCAAATTGTTAATGAGATGTGTAATTGTGTAGCTCTTGGATAGTTTGTTTATGCATTTTTTATCAGAAAGTTTGTTGGATATTTATAGAGTGATATTAATGTTTGTAATTATATAAATTACTGTTGTGTATTTCAACGGTTAATGTATGTCTGTACTTGCATAAATGAAATGATTATTTGTGTATTATTTCAGCCAAGGACTATGAATTAAGAAGAGATCTTGTACAGTTATATGAAGTTTTAGGAGAAGGACAGTTTGGTGATGTCTATAAAGGTGCATGGACAGATAAGGTATATAGACATTTATCTTTATAATCATACTTTTTTCAAATAGGGTTATTTTCAAGTATGTCCAAGGGAGTTTTATTGTGAACATACATACTATATCTTTAGTTGCCATATAATTAAAAGTAGTGAAAATTATGATCTTGTTTCCTGCAGAAGAAAATAATGTCATCATACTGAACCTAACATATTTTTTCGAAGGGTGAAGTACACTTTTAAGGCTTATTTAGCATTGTGAATTAGAGAAGGGGGGTTGTTTGATATCTTTCTCTTAGTGTTAATGTTGTTAGTGTTGATGGTAGAAGGCAATAGTGTAATTTTCTAGGATGTTTTGAAACTTTTGAAATGTAATTAAATGAAAAATTAAGACAAATATTGTAAAATGGATCAAATAAGATATATGTCTATTTTATAGGATTCAGAAGTTCATCCTGTGGCTGTGAAGACATGTAAAGAAGAAAATGAAGAAACCATGACAGAAAAATTCTTAGAGGAAGCATGTGAGTTTGTTATATTTACACTCAGGGAAACTTACACATCCAAATATTAGAAAACTAAATATGTATTACCAAACTTAACTTAGCTTTATTGCTAGTAACTTTAATCAGTGTTTTCCATAAGAACCGGCCGCCGGCCAAATTGACCGGTTCAAGCAATTATTTGGCCGGTTCAATCGTCATCAGTCTAAAAAATTTGGGTGCATATTTTACTTATACGACTATTTTACATTTCGTAACTTTATTGATCTTTATTATTATCTTCAATTCTTGAAGTTTTATTTACGTTTGAGAGTTCCGGTTTGGATTTCTATCGGAACACACGGCCGTTATCCATCGAAAGAGAAACTCCCGAGAGATATCGAGTATTTATGCAAGTCATGCCATGTCAAGGTCGTTAAAAACTTTCGTTTGTTGTTGAAGATGAAACGTTCCATTACAGATTTTTTCCCCTCAAAGCGACACAAAGGTGTGGATTTTTATGATAATACAATTTATAAAGTTTGCATGCATTGTTTTTCAATTTGTTCTGTTGTGTTTATAAACGGATAGTTTAAATCGCGAATGAATCGATGACATAGCAGTGTTCCAGCTAGGTCGTTTCAAAGGGCGCGGCGCCCACCCTTTTTTCAGTTGCGCCCGTGCCCTTTTTGACGATTTCGGGGCGTCCTGTGCCTTTTTCTAGGCGTCCTGCCCTTTTAGAGATCGATGGTGTTTGATTTCATTTCCTTGTTGACCCTATAATTAATATCGATTTTCATCATTAATCAAGGTAATTAATACCTGCAGGTTAAATTGACAACCTACTGACTTCACTTGACAGCTTGTGTGTCTAACAAACTGTTAATTAACATTTATTACCTGAGCTTTAGGTCATAAATTATCCGCGAATTTGAAGCGTTTGTAAATATATTTTCTCAGTTATTTCCCCCTTGTTTAGCCTCAATCAAATTTATTATCCTTCAAATGTTATTTACTATTAAAAATTGAAATAAACATGAATTTAATAAGAAATTGCATAATTATGCATATTTAGTGATCAGAAATTTATTTTGAACTTGCAGAGATAAATATTTTGCAAATTATTTTTTATCTTTATACTTTTTTAAACGTCTGACAGATTATGATCACTACCTTTTCTTCAACTTAGATATGATACCTATATGCAATAACTCCTGTAAACATGAGGAGAAGTATAATGATAAATACACTGATAATTACAGTACACTAGCACCACACATTTTACATTAACTGTTTAATGGTTGATAACTATTTTTTAGTAAAAAAAATATAGTTTTACTTTAACTATCAAAATAATGTTTGATTTACATCTTTAATAAAATATGCCTTTTATAAATTATCTTTCACGCGTTAAATGTGCACAACAGGCCTGAACACTTCAAACAAATACGGAAAAATTCCTACGATAAAGGAATATTTACAAATCAAATATGTGCACAATAATTTGCTGACAGAATCAAAAATATAATTTAATTTTGAAAAATTAAGTCACACTTAACAAGAATACATGTACATTTGTACTCATGAAACTAAGACTTTAATAGTAGTTAGAAAATATCAATTGAGGGGCATTAAGATAAAGATGTAAATTAAAACTCTAATTTTGAAATAAAGAAAAAATGTGAATGTTACTTCTTGTGATCATTAACATTTGGCTACATACTTAAACAGGTAAATATTTTTTATCCTTTTTTATGGTAATTTTCATTATGAATTATTGCCAATGGGGCCAATACATGTATATGTAGAAATCATTCCAATGCACTCAAAAACAATGTGTGATTATATATGAAGAGATGAAAAGTGTGACTTAATTTCAGATCCAATTTTGTTTGTTTAAGTTATGCATGGATGACTTGAAAAAGTTTTTTGTTTCAACTGCATGTTTATTTTTGGATTTGACCAATACAAATCATGTAAGTATATATAATTTAAGCCTTTAAAGATTTAGACATAACAAATCAATACAGAATAAAAAATAAGATGAAACAACATGTGATGTAGTTTTATCAGAAAGACAACACAAAATGTATTTTGAATTTAAAGGTTCTATATTTTTATAAATGAAGTAACTGTTGTAAACAGTATTTAATCAAAGAACGATGCAATTTAGCAATTACATATATTGAAAATAACTGGTACATGTATGATGTTTATAATTTATATAAATATTTTTTTGAAACACACTCCATTAGCCGCATCATTTAATTTTTCTTTATTCAGGATTGATTAGTTGTATTTACTATTATATGTTTCAGGCAATGACTGTGTTGACATTAATGGCAATGCAATAGATGAATCACCCTCCCCTACAAGTAGCTGCTATGATAAAGATCAGCATAGTGAAGAAAAAGAACCTGAGCCAGGATCTTCAACAGAAACGGCAACACACCCTACTAGTAGTTCTGTTAATGAACAGTCTCAATCTTCAAAAGATTATATCTCAATGCCAAATGAAAAGAGTTATGGTCCGTGGAATTTTAAACAATGTAAAACAAACGTAGAAGATTTATTTGAGAACAAAGCAGTACATTCCTTTTTTACATGTAAAGATGCTGACTGTTCAACTATTCATACTGATTCCCAGATCTTCAAAAAATTTAAACACTCCTGGCTTAACAGTAAAAATTGGTGGCTCTGTTTTGTTGAAAATGATGGCATGTTTTGTTTGGTTTGCAAAAAGCATCAGATGAAGCACCCACAAAACCAACGCAGTGTATTTGCCTCTACACCAAGTGTAAGATTCAAAATCGATTCTCTAAATACTCATGTGCAAAGTAAATTACATATTGCTGCTTTACAAAATGAGTTATTACAACAAGTTTCGGTATTCCATCAAGAAGTTATTAAGAAAACAGAAGTGAATAACACTGTTTTAAACCAAGTATTTTCTTCAGCATATTTCTTAATGAAAGAATTTGTAGCAAATAAAAAACTACTTCCACTCTTGCAGTTTATTGAAAAAATCTTTGAGGTTGACCATTTAAAGTTCTTTCAACACAGATCAGCAAGGTCACAAACTGAGATTTTTCGAACTCTGGGGGATGTGATGAAAGAAATAATGTTAGAGAATGTACGAAAGTCTAATGCGTTTGGATTGATGACAGATGAAGTGGCAGACATTTCTGTGAAAGAAAATTTAGTAACTTTTATACAGTACTACAGCTTTAAAGATGAAGAAACTAAAACAAACTTTTTGTCCTGTAAAGATATTCTTGAGAAACACAATGCTGCTAATGCTGAGACAATAACTGGTCTGTTGCTTGAAGAACTTGAATCAGACAAGTTAGATGTTTCAAAACTTACAGGTTTCTCCTCTGATGGAGCTTCTGTGATGGTTGGTAAAAGAACAGGTGTCGCTACACGTCTCAGAGAAAAAAATCCATGTCTAATAAACATCCACTGTGTATGCCACAAGCTTGCCCTTTCTTGTGCTGATTCTAACGAGTCCATCAGTTTTATCAAGAATATGGAAATTATTCTTCGTCAACTTTGGCAACTCTTTGAAAATTCACCGAAGAAAATGGCCATTTACTTAAAAACTCAGAAGGAATTGAAAAATATTACCATGGGGGATAAGGCCCAAAAAGTTGTAAGCAAAAGATTAAAGAAGGCATGTAGGACAAGATGGCTTAGTCTTGAATCATCAGTCAAAGCAGTATTTTCAGAATATGAAGTTATTCTTCATACATTAAGTAAGTTAGAAAAAGATGACGCAGCAGCATGTGGACTTTTAAAAAAGATGAAAGGTCTTAAGTTTCTTGGAGCTATATACATTTTAAATGACATTTTGCCAATACTAGCTGATTTATCAAGACTATTTCAGAAAGACTCTTTAAACTTTTCTGTGATATGCCCAGCAATTAACATGACAAAGGACAAGCTGAAACAACTTATTGAGGAAGATAAACCTATTGAAAGTTTAAGAAATGATATAGATTCTTTCACAAATATGTGTGCAGAAATAAACTTGACAAAGAAAGATTCTGATGAACTAACATCTCTTTTCAAAAAGTATGTCGATGCATTAATCAAAAACATTGATAGACGATTTGAAGATTGTGGAGAAGTCTTATCGTCTTTTGCAATTTTTGACCCAACACTTCTACCAAAAACTGATGAAACAGGATTTAAAGAGTATGGAGAAGATTCGATCAAAGTGTTGGGAGAACATTTCTATCAAGATGATGAAGAAGAAAAGAAAAATCAGAAAGCTGAAAAACTGCTGACAGAATGGCAAGGATTGAAATATCAGATCAATGACAATTTGAAAAAGATCATGCCTCAAGATGTGAAAGATGGAAAATCCAAAATTACAGCCACTGAATGGCTTTTAAACCAACTAGTCAGAAACAAATCATTTTGCAACTTCTATCCTAGTATAGTTTTTATAGCAGAAGTTGCATTGGCACTTCCAGTGTCCAATGCATGGCCTGAGAGAGGGGCTAGTGCATTAAAAAATGTTAAGACAAAGCAAAGAAACAGACTAACCAGCCACATGCTAGACTCAATTCTTCATGTATGTATAAACGGGCCACCTGTTGAGTCATTAGAAGGTGAAGCTCTTATCAAACGAGCAGTAACAACCTGGACTGGTGCAAAAAATCGAAGACGATTACCAGCAAACAGAGCTCCTACATCTAAAGTACAAGAAAACACCATGACTTGTAAAGCACCTGTACTCGAAGATGCAAGTGTTCAGACAGAGACACCGACAGAAATTGTCACTATTGAAACTGAAGTCAGACAGACATTGAATGAAGTTCGAAATGCAATGAAAATCCTAGAACTTGATGAAATGGATAATCTCTCCGAAGATGATTGTTCCTCTTCTGATGATTTAGATAAATAAATTTCATTTAACCAATTTGATAGTCTGAATTTTACCCACCATGTTGTGTTGACTTGTCTAAGTACATTTGGTTATACGAGTTCTAAAAACAAGAAGATTTTCATTCTATTTTTATTTGTATTTCTATTACAACTTAAATATATCATGACAAAATGACAAAATTATTACAAAACAAAAGCTTAAAAGACATGATAATATAGAATATAGTGTGCATCCTATCTATAATTAAATAATAATAAATAAAATTGCTTGTATCCAATACAGAATAGAACAGAATTCTTAATTTTGTCAACGTTCATGACGTTTAAATTATAGTAGTATTCAAAGTCTTAAAATTGTGCAGACAAAATTTTTTAGAAAAAAATTCTCCTAATAATATGCCCATTTAACAAGCATGAAATATTGTCTTAAAATTCGTCAGATGCCAGGATTTTGAATCTAGATTTCAAAAAATTTTCGGGGGGGCAAGACCCCCCGGACCCCCCCTTTTATCCGGTGACCGCCTACTTATTCATTTTGGCCTGTTAGGCCAAAATGAATGGAAAACCCTGAACTTAGTCATGAAAGATTTCAGTTTAAAGAAGTATATTTAAATTTTTGAAGTAAGGGAGATGACTCTACTCATCAGAGTTTGTAAAAAGCATATCATAGGATAATGCTATAAAGAAGAGTATAACTGCTAAAAAAGG
Source organism: Mytilus trossulus (assembly GCF_036588685.1). NCBI lineage: Eukaryota > Metazoa > Mollusca > Bivalvia > Mytilida > Mytilidae > Mytilus > Mytilus trossulus. The sequence continues at coordinate 104,751,697 of NC_086373.1, read as the reverse complement.
AAAGAGATACCATGGGGCAATAAAAAAAATCTGAAGTAAAGCAGATTAATTTGTATGAAATGATTGGTCACTTTGATTCAACTTTCTATTGAGTTAAGTGTCTTACAATGATTTTAAAGATGGCTGACAACACTAGAACTTTCTACATATAAGAAAAAGCAGAGATAAATGTTTGAAATATGATTTCATGGTATTTTTTTAAATCTTTATCCGATGCACATGATGACCAATTTTCCTGTCACTGGATGAAAACATAACTTTTTTTTACACCTTATATAATTTTCTGTCATATTTTAGACCAGTTTGAAATACTTACTTCATAAGAAAGATTTATTTTATATAATTTGTATTTTCAGTTGTCATGCAGCAGTTTGATCACCCCCACATCATACATTTGATTGGTATATGTTCTGAAACTCGACCAGTTTGGATTGTCATGGAATTGGCAAAGCATGGAGAGGTTTGATTTATTTTTTACATACTGTGGATTCATTGATATTTGTTGGATACCAATTTTTGTGGATTTCATTGGTACATGGAAACCACAAATTTAGATATTCAATGAATTGCAAATTTTCTAATGGAATGTAAGCAGACTTTGCCAAAACCAGGAAATTAGATATCTATGAAAATGCAAGTTTTCCTCAAACCATGAAAATTGGTTTCCACAAAAATAAATTAATCCACAGTACCTTTCACATCAGTTCTCACTTTAGAAAGACTATTATGAAAAACAGTAAAGCATCTAGTGTTTCAACAGTACTCATAATTTGATATAGCTATGATCAAATAAAAAATCATTTTATAATATTACATTGTAATCAGATTATGTAGACATTCATACACCAAAATTAATATGATGTTTGTTGTGTTTTTTTCAAAACCTGTCAAACTTATTTTCAAAATAATGAGTTTTTTCTGTATATTGATATTTCATTATGTTCATTTACTTTGAAAATTAAGAGTATATCTTCCGAGGAATTACTGTTTGGTCTTTTATACTCAATAAATTGTATGTATCTTTTATTTCAGATGAGAGCATATCTTCAAAACAACCGTCCTCGTTTAGATTTATGTACACTATTAGTATATACTTGTCAACTAAGTACAGCTTTGTCATATTTGGAAAGTAAAAAGTTTGTACATAGGTAAGATTATATTTTTTCACAGTTATTATTTTGATTGTTCACTCAAACATTTTGGAAAGAGAGTTAAGAGTAAGATACTCTCCTATCATATTTCAGACTCATCTATAAGATAATACTACAGCAAAGAAAGATTCTGAATTGTTTTCTTTCTGCATGATTTTTAAAGATTTTTTTTTGGTCAGTTTTCATCCATATATTGATGGATTGTAAATAAAGAAGATTCAAATCATTGCAAATTTTTTAAGCATAAGTTACCACTTTAATGATATATGATATTGAATTTGATGCATTTATTTTTTCACAGAGATATAGCTGCCAGGAATGTTTTGGTTTCATCTCATGATTGTGTAAAACTGGCAGACTTTGGTTTATCCAGAGTTGTTGAGGAACAAAGTTATTATAAAGGTAAATATCCAGTAAAACTATTTGGGCCACGGTTTTTTAATTTGTTGGTTTACGGATTTTTCACATAAAATAGTCGGGTCGGTCGGTCGGAAAAAAAAAGAAAAAAAATATCTTTCAAAACAGAAAAAATATGCATATTCACCTTACAAACAAAATGTTTGTCTTATCTGCTGTTTTGTCATCATTTTTTAACATTAAGTTATTATTGATCAGTGATCATGAACATCGCATGACATCGTTTAATAATTTCCTGTAAAAAAGGGGGGTTGCACGGACAAAGACGAAATTAAATCGTCATTTCACAAACAAGAAAAACAGATTCGCATAGCTCTCAATCAATTCCAGAAAACTTGGTGAATAATGATTTTCAAGCACAAAAACTGATAAAGAAAAAAAATATAAAAATGTCGTACAAAAATGTTTCAAATTAACACACGTGTCGAAAAACGTAATAGACTCGTCCACTGGAAAAACGACAATATCGGGTTAATCAGTTGTCATGCAATTCGGTTTTTTCCCAATGATCGATATTTTTTGTTATCTATGAAACAAGAAAATTTCAAATGATTTGTTAATATTCAGTACTTTAATTGATGTATTCCACCAGTCCACATTTGGACAAGTCTATTTCTCTGAGATGATGCATCTTACGGACTGATGACAAATAAGGGAAACGAAGTTATTTTGTAATTGGTGTTAAACACAGATTTCGTTCCGTAAAATTATTTGCGCAATAGACATTTCAAGGTCAGTTATTATGGATTTGTCTATTTTTAGAAACGTAAATTGGAAGTTTTATTTTTCACAACAGAAAGTGTTATCAACTTTGTTAATGATTAATGCATTTCATTTCATAATAAAAGAAAATTTTAATTATTTTTCAGGGATAATGCATTTATAAGGGTCGGCGGGAATAAAAAACGTGAAAAGTAAATTTTATTTTTATTTTGAAAATCGGCAAAATCGGGTCGGCGGATCCGTAAACCAACAAATAAAAAAAACGTGGCCTTGGGAAGGAGGATTTAATTTATGTTACTCATACATGTTTAACTTTTTGTATAGGAAAGTTTAATTGGAATGAAAATTAATAGGGGGAAAAAATACCAAACTCCAAATAAAATAACAAACAGAAAGTCTCTAATCAAATGGCAAAATCAAAAGCTGGAACACATCAAACGAATGGATAACAACATATATATACTGTATAGCAGGTTATTTTTGCAGATGTAAAGTTTTGCTGTTGACATTGAATAAGGTATACAAAATATTTTGGCAGATTCATAACTTTTATCAATACATTGTATATACCTTTGCATGTGCACTTTTAAATTTGCAGAAATTATTTGGCGCTATGTTCTATCCACGAAAATAAGGGAAAAATTTACACCCAACAAAAATAACCTGCTATACGTTACATTGTATGGATAAGGCTATCATTAGTAAATTTTCTTCCATGCAGATCCTCTATTCAAGTCTTAAGTATACAAATAGCTTTTTACCCCTCCAATCTTTAAAACTGTTCAGTTTTATAGTATTGAAGTTTCTGAAGTTACTCTGTTCATTGGTATTCCTTTTATTTGAAGTTGAAGTATATATCTCTATGCACAATGTATGGCACAGTTATCAAATAGTTGTTTTCCAATGTTGAGAAATAGTAAGCCAGACATATTTCTTTATCAACAATTTATTTCTTTTTTTATTGTTTGTAAATGTTCTTCATGATATGTGAAATTATTTTCTGATGATTGTCACTCTTGTTATTAACAGTTTATGAATTTATAAATTTTCATTTCTAGCATCCAAAGGAAAACTGCCAATAAAATGGATGGCTCCAGAATCTATAAACTTTAGAAGATTTACTACAGCCAGTGATGTGTGGATGTTTGGTAAGTCTAATTTCAATCATAGTCAGCTTTAAAAATAACAGTATGCTAACCCTTAGATGTCTTTTTATTGGCTTATTTGGGTCGCTTTGAAAAAAAAAAAAGAATTTGCCAAATATACTGTACAATAGAATACACTAACCACAAACACCTGACTTTTATGAAAATATACACTTAAAAAAAAAGACAAACAACAATCTGTATGTTATCAGAGGAAATGAATATCAAATGTATAAATCTTTTCACAACACATCTATAGTTCAGTCATTATTTTGCTTTACAGGTGTATGCATATGGGAGATACTTATGTATGGAATTAAACCATTCCAAGGTGTAAAAAATAATGATGTGATAGGTAAAATAGAGAATGGTGAGCGCCTTCCATTGCCACCTGGTTGTCCTCCAGCCATGTATAATCTGATGTGTGCGTGCTGGTCTTATGAACCCACTAGTCGACCATCATTTGCTGATACCAAAGGTCGCCTTTCGTAAGTATAATGAAATTTATTTTACAGAATTCAATCCAGTGGTGGATCCAGAACTTTTCCTAAGGGGGGTCCGCTGACTGACATAAAGGGGGGGGCCACTCCAGTCATGCTTCAATGATTCCCTATATAATCAACTAAATTTTTCCCACGAAAAGGGGGGGGGGGGCCATGGATACGCCTATGAAATCAAGTTTTGAAAAATTTTATGTGCACGACCAAATAGTTCATACACAATAAGGAAATATTGTCTAAAGATTGATAATTGTAAGTTATAGCTATTTGTATGATTTTATTTGACTAGAAACTGAAACAGCATTTAAATTGAAAACTCAAGTGTTCCTTGCTTCTGCATAAAAATCAGCCTTCCCATATATCCATCCTCATGTGATTGAATTTTGCTTTGTGTGGTATTAAATGAATAGTCTACATTACTCAACATATTTTTTATACCCCACTGTAGGGCATTATGTTTTCCAGTCTGCACGTTCCTTCATCTGTCATTTGTCCATGCATCCGTCTTTCCTATCTCAGGTTTAAATTTTTCGTGGTAGTTATGCTGAAGACCAATCTACATGAAACTTAAAACACATCTTCCCTATGATATGATCTTTCTAATTTTAATGCCTAATTAAGTTATTGACCCCAATTTCAAGGTCTACTGAACATAGAAAATGATAGTGTGAGTGGGGCATTCCTGTACTAAGGACACATTCTTAAGATTTGATTATAGATGGAGAATTATTTTTATACCCGTAGTCTGCTTAATGATCTCACTCAGTAGTTGTTATACGACCGCAAAAATTGAAAAAATTTTGGTCGTATATTGTTATGATGTTGGTGTTGTCGTCATCTGAAGACATTTAGTTTTCGCACTATAACTTTAGTATAAGTAAATAGAAATCTATAAAATTAAAACACAAGGTTTATGCCTATAAAAGGGAGGTTGGGATTGATTTTGGGAGTTTTGATCCCATCAGTTTAGGAATAAGGGACCAAAAAAGGGCCCAAATAGGCATTTTTCTTGGTTTTCACTCAATAACTTTAGTTTAAGTAAACAGAAATCTATGAAATTTTAACATAATGTTTAATACAAAAGGAAGGTTTGGATTGATTTTGGGAGTTTTGGTCCTAACAGTTAAGGAATAATGGGCCAAAGAAAGGTCCAAAATAAGAATTTTTCTTGGTTTTTGCACAATCACTTTAGTATAAGTAAATAGAAATCTATAAAATTTTAACACAAGGTTGATGACCTCAAATGTAAGGTTTGGAGTTATTTTGGGAGTTTTGGTCCCAAAATTTTAGGAATAAGGGGCCAAAAGGGGCCAAAATTTAACTTTGTTTGATTTCATCAAAAATGAAGTATTGGGGTTCTTTGATATGCCAAATCTACTTGTGTATTTAGGTTCTGGATTTTTGGTCCTGTTTTCAAATTGGTGTACATTAAGGTCCAAAGGGTCCAAAATTAAACTTCGTTTGATTTTAACAAAAATTTAATTCTTGGGGTTCTTTGATATGCTGAATCTAAACATCTACTTAGATTTTTGATTATGGGCCCAGTTTTCAAGTTGGTCCAAATCGGGGTCTGAAATTAAACTTTGTTTGATTTCAACAAAAATTGAATATATGGGGTTCTTCAATATTCTGAATCTAACCATGTACTTAGATTTTTAATATTTGGGCCCAGTTCTGAAATTGGTCCACATTGAGGTCTAAAGGGTCTAAAATTGAACATTATTTGATTTCATCAAAAATTGGATTCTTGGTTTTTTTTGACATGCTGAATCTAACCATGTATTTAGATTTTGGATATTGGACCATAATAGGTAAATGTCCAATTTAAAAATTTTAAGTGTAAGTTCTTAGACCACATTCATTCTGTGTCAGAAACCTATGTTGTGTCAACTATTTAATCACAATCCAAATTCAGAGCTGTATCAAGCTTAAATGTTGTGTCCATACTTGCCCCAACTGGTCAGGGTTTAACCTCTGCGGTCGTATAAAGCTGTGCCCTGCAGATCATCTGGTTGACTTTGAAACCAGTTCTGCAATAACTATTCTACCTTTGTTTGATGGCAACAAGTACCTATTTTTCTGCCCTTTGAACCCCACAGTATCTTGTTTTAGTTGAATAAACTTGCTTATCTACACTTGTTTTGCAGACACTGTCTCTAATGTTCTTGAATAAGGGAGGTCATGTTATTGCAATCATTATCAAAATATTGAGAATTATATCAACCATTTTGCTGTTTATTCATTTTGAATATGTATGAAACTCATTTACCTGAAAATAACTTCATCATGCATAAATTATGATGCTTCATTTGTATGAAGTCATAAGTGCCATTTATAAGGGAAGAGGATAACTTATTTTGTGAAAATGATTATATATGACAATGTAAATGTTTGAAAAAATAAAGATAGAATGTGAATCTTTTGACCAAGGGCAAACTCATTTTGTTGCTTGACTTCCTTTAGCATTTATTCAAGGTTGAAGGATCTTAGGATGTTAAATATATCTTCATTCATAAATGCATATCTTATTTAAGAATTGCATATCTCTTTTTAAAAGATAAAAATAATGGAATCTTTATAATGCAGCTGAGTAATGTAATTACGATTAGAGAAAACAGTAATCTTAAAGATTCTAATGTTCATTTTTTTCAATGATTTAAAAAAAAAAACAACATTGAATTGAAAAATGAACAAATCTAAAGCTGTAGTCATAAGTCATAAGTGATAATTCAATTTTTGTGGGCTAATCCTTTGATGTGAAGTAGAATTAAATGTTATAATTAAGATGAAAAAATAATTTGGTTTGTAGTGAGATTTTAGAAGAAGAAAGATTCCGACAGGAAGAAGAGATGAGAAGAGATAACCGGAGGATACAAGATATAAATTGGAGTATGTATGATAAATAGGTCAAGTGGTCAAATAGACCATAGTTAGGTTTGAGATGTTGAAGTACTCTACTAGTTATTAAAATCTGTACCTTTATAAAGTATTATTATTAATAGATGTCTGTATGCTGTACTAATTGACTCTACCAACACTTTAATTGAATACAATACTGAATACAGTACAAAATGTCTATATTTTTTTAAATTGAAAAAATTATAAAAGATTCCTTTAACACTTAGCTTCCAAGTAAGCTGTTCTATGCAATTGTTTTAGGTGCTCTGTGTTTAGAATGCTTTTTTGTGTCAAATTCATCCTTCATCCCTAAAAATAACCAACCAATCATTTAAATTATACTGACTCTGTTTTTCTTAAATTCTTAGATATTCTTTATAAATAATGCCTGTAATAAATTTTTAGAAATAATTATTTGTGAATAAAGTTTTGAGCTACTGGTTATGTAATTTAACAAAAAAAATACTCCATTTGCTTTCGCAGTTTCTAAATTTAACAGTTATTGAGACTAGGCTTATTATAAACACATACAATATGGTGGTTTCTTTGAAATAACAATAGGATTTTTTTGTATATCTATGATCATTGATGAGTATTGTATTTTACTAAGAACGTGACCCTCTCCCAGCAGCCCCTTTGTTTCAGGTATTTATTTGTTGACTTACATCATTATTTGACATGATTACCCCTTATTAAAAACTTTTCTTCCTGTAAGGAAGTTAGTACTTATTGGGATTACATGCAAATTATTTAAATTGTTTCAAATTTTAGGAAGGAAATTAAATAATTGAGCAATTGATTTATTTTGTGAAGGAGATCAATACTTGGCTGACAAGATACACCGATCTTCATTGAGTGTTTTTAGTTGGATTTTGTTCGGACTGACTCCATTATCATGATGAGAAACTTCATCGACTTGAAAATGTTACTTAACTTTTGTTCCCCTGTCTTGGACCTCATCATGTGAAGTTCATTTAAGTTTGTTGAAGAGATTTTTGTTTTTACAAATTCTCAAAATGAGTTTCAAGCGAGCTGGTTTGAGATTGTCTGCAAAATTTAAAAGGAATTCAGACAAGGAAAACAGTAAATATAGTGTTGGAATTATTAGAAAGATTTTTTTGGATTGAAATGTGATTGTTGTTAAGGATATTGAATAAATTGTGTGTTGGAAAACAAAAGAATTAAACATTTCATTCAAAAATATTATTTAAAACTAACGAGACTATTTGATTGAAATCTATAATGAAAATGTTTAAAAAGATCACAATATTTGAGGAAAATAATGGATAGATAACCTGATATAGAAAACATTGATGAAAAAAGTAACAGGTGCTATTGATTCAAAAATAATTGTTACTAATTGAAGTTAATTGAGGCTTACTTGTTAATAATTTATTTGTATTGTAGACTGAATATAGTGCAATGATACACAGGGTAGTTATCATACTTGTTTCTTTTGTAGTTACTATGAGATAAAAACTGGAACAATGTCATTCAGCAATGCTAATGCTATATATTTCCTAATGACAAAATGTTATTAAGAGAATATATTCAGAGATATTTTAAAGTTTTCATGTGAATAACACATTGTTTTTATTTCAGGATCAAGTGGATCTGATATTGAGGAACCACCTCCAAAACCAGCCCGACCCCAGTACCCTGCCATGTCACCCACAGGTTCCACACCCAATCTGGCCATCAACCACAGCATAGCATCTCTACCACATCACTGGAACAGTACAACAAACCTGCCAATAGGACATAGTACCCCATCAGGACCTAGTCCACAACACCCTCCTCCAGGAACCATTCCAAGGATGTCGGAGCAGAGAGTGAATGATCTTGGTCCAACGGAAATAAATCTCCAACATTACTTTCCGTCATCATCAGGATATACTGCTGTATCATCAGTCCCTCATATCCATCAGGATAATCATAATGACTTAGTGCAAGGACACTCTCAAATACCTGGGGAAAGAGGTCTGGTGTACCCTCGATACCAAGTGCCTCGTAATCCCCAGGAATGTGCCGAGATATTTGGTGGACATTATGAATCCACTTCCCCTCGGGGTTCAGCTGTGATAAATGACAATTATACTCAGGAAGGCCAATCAGAAATGCCAGTAAGTTTTTTAGTCATCTTAAATCTAAAATATTTAATATGTATGCTTTTCTCAAGAATGTAGAAAAAAACAAATAATAACCCTTGTCTGTTTGTTTTTTTGTTTGTAAGTTTTAATTTAGTCCTCCTTTGCATAGTCTCTTGTAAATATATCAGACTTACATTCTCTAAATCCTTTTTATTAAGTAAGGCAAATTTCAACAAATTTGAAATCTTTATAGCAATTGTTCTAATGCCTACAAAAAGAAAATTCTTGTCATGAAACTTTCTTTGACTAGTTTCAGTATTAATCAAGTAACAGTATGTGTCCTTTAATATCACAAAGAGAGGGGTTAATAGAACACTTTTCTTTTATTCTGTTATTTCTAAAGACCAAATGATCGAATCAGAAAATTTGAATCTGTTTTAGGACTGGGAATTCCGCGAACCATTAGTGCTAAATAATAATCACCATGATGAATCTGATCCTAATGTGATAGAACAGAGATTACAACAACAACAACAACAGTTAGAAGAAGATGCAAGATGGCTTCAGGCCTCGGAGAAAAATCTAGTAAGAGTTAGTTATAAAGATATAAATGAAAATATTGCTAATGAGCAATGATAAAAATTTAGGAGACAGGAGAAGTGTTGAGCTAAGGTCATGATAATATTATTTAACTGTAAAAAAACTTCTTCTTTGACATAAAACACAACATTTTTGGGATGTTGATTAACCATCCAGTTCAATGTCGTCCCCCTTTCTTCACTCTTATCCTTTTGAATTGTTATTCTATGACAATTTCTTCAAAACAAGGTTGAAATATAGCATAAAATTGAGAATGGAAATGGGGAATGTGTCAAAGAGACAACAACCCAACCATATAAAAAACAACAGCAGAAGGTCACCAACAGGTCTTCCATGTAGTGAGAAATTCCCGCACCCAGAGGCGTCCTTCAGCTGGCCCCTAAACAAATATATACTAGTTCAGTGATAATGAACGCCATACTAATTTCAAAATTGTATACAAGAAACTAAATTAAAAAAATACAAGACTAAAAGGCCAGAGGCTCCTGACTTGGGACAGGCGCAAAAATGCGGCGGGGTTAAACATGTTTATGAGATCTCAACCCTCCCCCTATACCTATAGCCAATGTAGAAAAGTAAATGCATAACAATACGCACATTTAAAAATTCAATTCAATTCAAGAGAATTCCGAGCAGCATTGTTTTAGTTATACAAAGTAACATTTATTTATCATTAAAATTTTGCAATATTTATTCAATGCTATCTTTTATTTCAAATTTCAAAACCAATCTTTTTAAAGGGCAGAGACAAATATGCTGTTCCTATTAAACCTAAAAACAGGGAATCTACAAAAGAAAATGCTCCACCAGTGCAAATGGTAGAAACTAGACCAACAATAACAATCCAGAATAGAATTTCAGGTATGTAATTATATAGTAGAATTTATACAAATAGTTAGTGAATAATTCTAAATTCACTGCCTTTTAGCAGTGTAGTACTTAAATTTTATACTATTTTTTCTACAAATGGTAAATACAGAATAAGCAAATTATGTTTATAGTATTGGGAATGTATTGTGCATTTTTATTTAGAGTGATTGAAATTTAAAAGGCATTGAGACAAATTTTGACCAAAAGGACAAGGATGAAAAACAACTACAGATCAGCATATGGTCTTTCTGATACACAAAACAAAGGATTGAAGTAAAAGTTATTTTTTAATGGAATACTATAAAGGCAGGAAACCCTCAATGGTCCATTATTTACCCTTTTCTGTGTATTTTATTTGTAAAGCAAAAGGAGATGTATTTTCAAACAAAATAAAACTGTTTGCTGGCGATACATGATAATATTGTGTTTTAGACGGTGAGAAATCAGCAGCTGATTCCTTAGGTCAAGATCTAGAGTCATTAGATCAATTGGCAGAAGATTTGGGTGTAACTCTCAATGCAGACAAAATGAAATCTATGCACTTAACAATAAAAAGTAATGTTGATGGGATATCATTATGCATGAATGTAATACTTCTCTACAAAATATATCAGAACATAAACATCTTGGCTTAACACTTTCATATAATGGACATTCTCTAGAAAGACTCCACATTGCCAGAATAGGCAACAGAAAAACAAATTATTGCTTCTTATAAAACCATTTCTGGAGATGTTTGTTATTGAATTACTGCAGATGTCTTGTCAAATGCAAACCCAACGGCTCTTTGTGTCAGAATTTTTGGTTGCGATCATAAAATGCCCATTAAAGGGAAATTCCGTGATTTTTTACTTATCATCTAATTATGTTCATCTTAACATAAAAAACACATTTGCAAAGTTTTAAATTTATATTCCTTCTAATAACGGAGAAAATCAAGTATCTGTAACTTTTTTGGTTTAATTCTCGAGTGGGTTGTGACGTATTAGCCCGATTTATTGAATTCTGGGAAAAAATAGAATCTGTTTAACTCTTAGAGCTTATCGACAATATACGTAATTAAAAGCGCACAGCTGACGAATGGTCGTAGTTATTAACCACAATATAATAATGAACGAAAATAAATATGCATATACCGTTTTGTATTGATTGAATTAAACTCCTATAAAATTATATCTAGTAAATGTTTTTGAATAAATTTAATTAATTATTGTTGAGATTTTATTCATAAAATATTTATTGAACATTTTTACTGATATTGAACTGAAAATATTTCAGTTCTATTTACCGTTATTGTTTTGATAATCATTTCAATGCAACTAATGTGTGAGCAGAGTGTGTATATTATTTTGTAAAGGTCACTGTATTTCTCGGCTTGAGGTCAATTCGTTTACCTTGTAGCTATTTAGCCGCAGGTGTGAGTTTAAGCGTACACAGGTATAAATGTTGTTATTTGGAAAGGATAAACAGAAAAAATTAGAAAGAGTATGATGTCACGATGTTAATACACTAAGATTTAATACACGATGAGAATAAAGATTCAATAATTAAATTGTGTAAATTAATTGAAAATCAAATTCAGATTCGTAAATCCGCAAATGTTTAAAAATAAAAGGAAACAATTTTTGATTACTTTCTTAGCGGCAATTGGCGTAAAGATTCAAATATGAGGTAAAAAATAGTAGTTTTAATCTTTAATAAAAACTAAATGCAATATTACCCAATTTGATATACAAAATGTACCATTGTACATCTGTTTGATATCATTGACTTTACCGGAATTTCTTAACTTGTATTCAAATCTGGCTGTGTTTAAATGCTAATAAAACTATTGCAATTTTAAAGTTTTTAATTGATAAAAAAATACAACATACATGATTTTTTTTTTAGTTTCTTTTTAACATTTTATTCTTACAAGTTACATAATTAAATTCATTTGACAATCATTTACACGAACTTTTTGTGAAAAAATACCAATTATCTAAGCTAAGGCATTATTTTTTTTAAGGATTTTTGAGGATTTTTTTTTTTATTCTATGATAATATTTGTGCAGTGTTGAACATGATAGCCGTCATTAATCCAAATAAGTCATATAGTAGTTGTAAAAAAAGTTAAATTTTATTCATGCATAACTGATATTGACGAATTTAGAATAGTTCGTCCATACATCGTTGTTCTTGAAACAATCATTATTAGTATACATGTGAGTTTCCTGACGTATACGAGCCATTGAGGATGAGCTCCAGAGAAAGCAGACTAGTAGCGTTTCATTCGTTTGTTTGTTGGGAAAGGAGAGGAAATGCAACCGCTTGTACAGATAAACGACAGAATTACCATACAAGCATTTATAGTCAACACAATCAGAAACAGTTCCCATCGTTAGACGGGGAATATGAAGGCTTTCAAGAATGAACAAGTGACATGTCTAACTCGAACAGTTAGAAAACGCACTATCGACATCGACCGCTTGTTCTTGAAATTTGAAATTGTATGCATATATCCGTATACGTTTATGATAGTGATGAGCTCGTGTCTGACAAAAACTAAATTCCTTCATGGTTATATCTTGCCATACGTTTATATTGGTTTGTAAGGTGATTACTCAAAATCGTTATTTGAAAATCCTGTTTGTGAGATGTATATTCATTTTAATACAGAAATTTCGTCTATATATTTCACAAGTGTATAACACGGAGAAGCTCTGAAGGTCCATTACTTCCATTTTGTTTGGGTGTGAACCATCGATGTTGACAGCAATATCAAAGAATAAGATGATGATGGTAGAAAGAACTATGGGCGTCATGTGGCAAATATTACATGCATATCGAACAATGAGTTGTCAATCTGTATGAAAAGATTTCCTGTACAACCATATTATTGAGAAGGAATGTTTACATGCTATACTCTCGTACTAGTATTACAGGGTTCTTGTGGCGTTCACCTTAGACACACATCTTTTTAACGATGTTTAAAAAAAGACAGAACCAATTTAATGTCATATTTCCTTATTTTTTAAATATAACTAAAAGTCTTTCATCTGACAAGAATACCCCTATTTAGCGGACAAGTAATTTATTCTTTTTTTCTGTTATTGAATACCAAGAAAGAAAATTTGAAACTTTGATACTCAAAAGTTTCCCAGCAAAATATTCACATCCCTTCGGGATAATTAGCGTTCGTCCAGTGGCATATATAACAATTGTGATGACGAATTCCTTCCTCTGTTCGAGAACAATCTTATTGAAATATAAATCTGTGATTTTACTATGTCCACAACTTCAATGAACCAAAGCAAAAGTTATACATCGACCTGTATTTAAATCAAATTAGTTCTCTTCTTCTTCTGGTATACAATAGTCTGTCGACTATTGATTAGTGCATACTGTTGGCATATGTGGACTAGTCTATTTACAACACTTTTACCCCTATTTATTCAGAATATATGTTTTTTTCTTATGTTCAATGTATACATGTATATATTTTAAATTGCGCTATAGTTCCGTAACTTTCTATCCAGTCGTATAAACGAATCGTCGGCAAGTGCGTACATTTTTTTAAATCAATATTTCTGGTATGTTCCAATCTGTCCTTCACTTTTGACTATCAGTATATATTACATTTTCCCAAATTCACCCTTGGAAAAAATATTTAAATAGATTTTAATTTCATCAAATCTTATTTTTTGGGTATTATTTATAGTTTTATGAACAATATTCTTTACACCAGAAATGTTATTTATAAACAAGCGTATGAGTTTGGTAATGACAAGTAAGACAGAGTTGTATATTATACATCTGATAGTTCAAAATGGAAAGTTAAATGTTATCAGCCGTGTACACTGATCAATACCTGCAGAAGTGAAACGATGCGTGAACTTGCAAGCCCGACAGGAAATCGCTTGAATACCTGGACGTGTCACCTCACACCCCTCACAATACCTTAAAAAGTAATACCTTTAGCCATGCTGGTGATCAGAAGAGGGAAGATCAAAATTTATTTGAAAACAGTTTATTACTTTAAAGAATTATGAACAAATTAGATTTCCGAAAACAATTTTCATGGAACACTTATTTATGATTTCAACTTTGACTTTTCACCTAATTCCAATATCAAGTTTAAAAACATCAGACCATGGTAATTTAAAGAATATTTTCCGTATCAAGTTAGTTAGTCGGATAAAACAACCATACGATTGACAAGATATCGACACGCAATTACGACTACATCGGTTACTGTGGTTTTGTTTCTTTGTGGTTTATAGACATATCTTTTTTTATTAATCGGGAAAGAAGACAAAATGGCGGAACCGTAGAATTGATACTCTAAATTTAAAATCGATGGTGGTCGCTTATCTAGCGGAATAAAACTTTAATATCTATGAATTTGAGCATTTTTATACAGAATGAACATAATATCAATTTTTGATTTTTTTGCGAAGTTTCCCTTTAAACTACATTTCATATTTCTTAGATTTAAAAAAAACATATATTCATCAAGAACACATCCTGAATTAACTGCTGGTTTCAAAAGTTTATAAAAATTTACAGCTTATGAACATTTGCTTTGTATGTATCTGTTTCTTTGTCTCACATAAAAATATATAAAGAGACCCTTGCTGACATGTCAGTTTTCTCTAGTTCTTACAATTTATATAAATAGAATGACTCTGTAGCAGTGAGTTAGTGAATTTGAGTAAATATCATTTAAAAGTTTTAATTTGACTCTTTACCATAACTTATTATTGTAGTAAAAATTTGACATTATTATCTTAAGTAGTGGACTGGCAAGGGATTCACTGATAATTTTATATGATATCTGTAAACTGAATAAAGCACTCCAAGAAGTGGGGGTTGCCTCCCCTGACTCACTGCAATAATGAATGATCTATGAATTATCAGAAATATATTATATATTATCAATTATTTTATCCATCTTATATTAGATAGGCTTTGTATAGTTTTTCTTTTTGCCCAATCTCTTTGTTCAAATTGAATTGACCATAATCATTTGGCCTTCAACTATGAGCAAAACTTATACCATATAGGAATTCTTGAAAAAAAACATTGAAAAAATAAAACTTGAAATGAAAACCATGCAGTTATTACAGAAGGGAATAACATCATTTAATAAATTAATATAAGCTCGTTCAAAGTCCAGATTCTACAAATAAATAAATAAATAAAATGTTTTTCCAGACTAAGATATTAATCAATACCCCTTCAACAGGTTTAGTGTGTGGACAACATGTGCAGAAGAAAATTGTATATTATATAACTAAGCATCTGATATAAAAAATTAAAAAACATCTCTTGTTGAAATAATTTTTATAAAGCTATTTGACCAAAAAAAAATATACAATGCAACCTTTCTTCTGTAACATTTAAATCATAAGTTCATGAAAAATTTGTTTAATTTTCAGGTGGGAGTCGTAGCAGTAGTACTAGTGGATCAGATGGTCTTATATCTCCTAAACTGGTTAGTATCAACTAAAACATAAAGTTCTCAGATCTTATAATTTTTGGTGTTAATGAAGAAAACTGCTCAATGAATGCAGTTTTCTGTCTATATTTTCTTTGTGGAAACATGATGTGTAGCCAAGAAACAACAAAATAATTTAAAAGGAAAATTCTCACCAAATATAAAGTATTTTTTTGTGTTTGCAAGTACATTTCCAATTCATACAAGTTGATGTAAAACAAGAAAAATCAAGAAAAATTACAACATATGCAGATTCCTTCATGATTTGTTGCCATGGTAAAAAGTAATAGGCGGGGGAAAAAAATAAAAAAATTTGAGCACCTTTTTAATCAGTATTGTTAGGGAAAAATAAAAACACAAATAATTACTTTTCAATTTGCATTTATATTTGGGCAAAATACGCACCTTTATCAACCCCAATGCCTTTAATTTTCAGTACAATAATACAATTTTTACATAAACACTGTTTACATTTACTTTTTAGCCTGAACCCCCACCATCACCTGGAATTGATCGTACTAATGATCCAGTTTATGATAATACCACTAATGTTGTGAGAGCTGTTATGACATTTACAAAGGGACTTAACTCAATGAAACCAGAATTATACATTGACCATATCAAGGTTTGTATTAAAAGACAGTACAAATTCTACCACTGCATTCTGTTAACCATTTAATTAAAAAAATCTAGATAAAAGGATTTAGTGTTTCAAAAAATAACTTTGATTATTAGAGAAATTTTCCAATTTTCTTTGGATGTAATTAAGATGTTATTGTGTTTAATATTGACTTATATAAAAACTGTCAATATGTTTTATTTACAAGGGGTTAAGGGATAGTTATCAGTAAACTATAAAATGTTATTCTTGACACATTACAGGATATTGGACTTCAACTTCGTGGTTTGTTAGCCTGTGTAGATGATTTTTTACAACAAGTGCGTCAAAAAGAATTTGAAGAGGTAATTTATTTTTATTAGGCTGCTACAGTAAAAGTCAATTTTCTTAATATTCCTCTTATAAGTCCCCTACCATCCAAGTCTAGAGGACTATGTACTGTCATACAATACTCTCTGAATGCTTGTTAACTGCTTCGAAGTTGATTAGGGGCCTTGGTGGCCGAGTGAACTAAGAAGTTACTACTATAATAACTAGCCGGTCAACACTGAGGTTGTGAGTTCAAACCCTGCTCTTGTGGTTGACTGGACTCAAATCTTAATTGTTGACCAGGATTGTAAGTGTTCCTATCGAAGGTGGGTGGTTTTCACTGAGCACTCTGGCTTCCTCCAGTAATAAAAACTGGCCTCCACAAAATAGCCTTAAAGCAGTGCTTAAAAGTGGCTTTAACACTAAAAAAACAAATCAAAGTTGATTATAAAGGACCTTATAAAAGCAACAAAGAACAGAGCAAAGTAAAAGTTTTTCTGGAAAAAATTAAACAGTACCTTATACAAAAAAATCATATGGAATAACTATGTATTGTTGATAAATCTGTCACTGTTCAAGTATTAACGAAATTGCCCATAATCAATGATTCTTTATCAACTTTTCATCAATGGTAAAAAAAAAAGTTATTTAGTCGACAATAAAGTTCTATTTGTATGTGTTAGCAAATTGATGTTTCACACAGTAAGCATTAGGGAAATAAGCCACTGAAAATGACACTATAATGTATTTTTTATTTGAATATTTAATCTTACATTTTCTTTCCTCTGTAGGTACAGATGTCACAAAAGGTATTATCCACAGACATGGCTGCTTTGATAAGTTCAATGAAACTGGCCCAACAGTATGCCTTGACCACTGTGGACGCTGAATACAGAAAAGGAATGCTCAAAGCTGCCCATGTATTGGCTGTCGACTCCAAAAATTTATTAGATGTTATCGATAAAACTAGATTGAAAAAAAGCTGATAGCTCAAATATCTGGGCATTGTTTGAAAACTAATGACTTCATTATTTCACATTATAAGAATGTTATTATGCTGATTTTACTAAATATTTTTATACTGAATTCTTATAATTAAAGTTAGAAATTTTCCTTTTGAACTATGCTCAAATTTTGATGAGATTTTGATCTTGCCTTAGCATAAATATACCATGTAAACATTGGTCATTTTCTTGCATGCCTCAAGTCTCATATTTCTAACTTTACAGTTTTAGAAAACATGTCAACAGTTTGAAAAGGTACTGATTTTACCAATATTTTTGAAACAATCTGACATGACTAGTGTCATGTTTTGTTAATGTTTTGACAAGAAAACGTCAAATGTCTATCTGCAATTTATGATATTTAATTTAATTGTTTACAAAATAACTATTTGATTTTCTAGCAATGTAAAAATTGATTTATTTATTCTTGAAAACTGTATTTTAGCTTGACTTTTTAATAACAATATTTATTTTATGTACAAAAACACTATGGTGCTATTGTGTTTTGTTTGTCTTTTAGACATATCCCTGAGAGAAAACACTCCACAGCCTTTGCTTACTGTCCATATCTACAAAGAAAGAAACAATTATTATTTGGTTGTGAAATGGAATAAGTGTCCTTGTTTTGTATTATTTTGAGGCCAAGTTTCTTTAAGGGGGTTTTGAGGATTTACACACTGTTTTTATAAGACTTTGATAATCATATTTTGATGGACTGTAGCTTTTTTTAATGTTCAAGAAGTGTATTGATAGCATCATTTTTTTTCAATGCTATGAATTGTTAAACTACATTGGGAAATTTGCTAGTCATTTGCAGAAACTCATTAATCCATGGTAATATTTAAGATACAAATATTGTGATTAGATGATGAAATTGTTATTATTGAATTCTTGGCCAATGTTGCCATGTTATTTCTAGTTTGATGTTGGAATGGTCTCAGGCTGGTGTACAAAAAATGACATAACTTTAATCCTTTAGATTCTCAAATGGTAAAGCAATCTGTGTTATAATAACAAAATGTACAAATCTGCTCTTGTATTCTTTTCACATTGCAAAAATAAAACTGCTTGAATCTGTGGAAGATATTTTTTCTAAATGACTTTCATATTTCTTGAGTTTCAAGCACACAGGATTAAGTACATATTGTCAAATTTTAAACTTCTTAGCTGCTTCACAAATCAAATAGTAATCTAGTTTTTTTCTTTACCAGTTTTAGTTAGTTAAAAGGAATTGCATTTTTATCAATTTTGCATCTACTTTTTTTTCTCACTAAGTTTCGAATGAAAGAAGAGAATTGATTGAATGTGATATACTTGTATATGTTAACAGATACACCTTGTTTTAATATGTAAATATTGCTTGTAAAAGATATATAAATGTGGATGTGTGCAATATTTAGGTGATCTATATCATTATTGAGTGTGATTGATGTATAGAGAATAACTGATTGTAGATCTACTATAAAATAATATAATTACTCCATGACATACACATATGCATATTTAAAGCAATTTAAAGCTTGCCTCTATTATATAGTCGTGGTCATCTCCAGCTGAATTGTATTATTAAATTATAAAGACCAAAGCATTTGTGAGTTTAAACCTTTGATAGTATTTGTATATTTAAGTTATCTTGTTACAGAGAAAGTAGATTTACTCTCATAAAAGAAGTGAACCCTTTGCAATAAAATTACTTCTACATCTTTTGATTAGGTGTCACTAAAATGTATAAGTTTATGTAACAAATAGCTATTTTGTAATATTCAGACAAAATAAGTTTATATCATGCAAACAATATAATAACATTGTCGTCTATTTCATTCCTATGTTTCTGTTTACACATATGTAGGTTAATTACAATTAAATGGATATATTTCAGAAAAAAAATAGGTTTTTAATTGAAGGGTGACATTGTGTATCTGATGGTGTCATCTTTTTAATTCCATAAGAGTGTACATATCTTTAAATAATTCTATTTATAAAGTACCATTATTCCCACCAGTATTGTGTTTGTATCATGTAAATATCCATCTTGTAAACTTCTCATATGTCTCATCATTAAATAAAACTCACAAGAACAGCCATAAACTAGTTTGTTATTATATCTAGTCGTCTGGCCATAGAGCATAACCCTTATCCCTTACATTGACATTCCACAACAAACATTAATACATTTTTCTAAGACACCTTTATTTTTATCCAGCCTGTGACATTTATGTCAAGAAAGTAAGATTCAGTCGTTGGCAGTGTCAACCTATTTTATGATATTTGTACAGAGGCTTGTTGAAGACCAAAAAACAGTATCCAGAATCAAATATTTTTATTTACCAGTATTTTTTTTATAAATAGAATTTTAGTTTTTTTTAGGAGATAATGACAAAGTTTGAAAAAAAAACATTTTCATTTTCAGTATTTTTCTGATTAATGAACTTGTTTTTTACACAGGGACTCGGTTAGCAGATTAAAATTGTGTAAATCAATGTTTTTGATTTATTTTCTATTATTTCCTGTCTATTTGCATTACTTTATTAACATATTTAACTATTTCTTTGTTTTCTGGCAATGTGCAATTTACTATCCATATCCGTATACTGAAAAATCCTAGGATTTCATGGATTGTTTTAAATTTGGAAAGTCTTCTTCAAGACCAAGAAAAAGCATCTAAAACTAAAGGCTCTTTAGAGCCTGTGTTGCTCACCTTAATCTATGTGCATGTTAAACGAAGGACACAGATGGATTCATGACAAAATTGTGTTTTGGTGATGGTGATGTGTTTGTAGATCTTACTTTACTGAACATTCTTGCTGCTTACAATTATCTCTATCTATAATGAACTGGAACCAGTAGTTATAGTGGAAAATATTTTAAAAATTTATGAAAATTGTTAAAAATTGACTATAAAGGGAAATAACTATTCAAGGGGTCAATTGACTGTTTTGGTTATGTTAACTTATTTTATGTATTACTTTGCTGTACATTATTGCTGTTTGCAGTATATCTCTATTTATAATAATATTCAAGATAATAACCAAAAGTGGCAACATTTTCTAAAATTACCAATTCAGGGGCAGCAACCCAACAACAGGATGCCTGAATGGTCTGAAATGGATGTTGACCTGAGGAACAATTTTATCCTGTCAGATTTGCTCTAAATGCTTGGTTTCAGAGATATGAGTCAAAAACTGCATTTACCATTTATACTATTTTTACTGTCGGCCTTCTTGTTCACAGGCAGGGTCATCGGACACAATTTTAAAACCAGATACCCTATTGATGTTTGTGGACAAGTTTGATAAAATTTGTCTTAGCAGTTTCAGAGAAGATTTTTGTAAAAGATTACAAATATTATGAAAAATTTACTATAAAGGGCAATAACTCCTTAAGGGACCAATTGACCACTTTGGTGATGTTGACTTATTTGTAGATCTTACTTTGTTGAACATTATTGCTGTTAACAGTTTATCTCTATCTATAATAATATTCAAGATAATAACCAAAAAACAGCAAAATTTTCTTAAAATTATCAATGCAGGGGCAGCAGCATAATAACAGGTTGTCTGATTCATTTGAAAATTTATGGGCAAATAGATCTTCACCTGATCAACAATTTTACCCCCATGTCAGATTTGCTCTAAATGCTTTGGTTTCAGAGGTATAAGCCAAAATCTACATTTTACCCCTATGTTCTATTTTTAGCCATGGCAGCCATCTTGATTGACGTTTTAAAACTAGATACCCCAATGATAATTGTGGCCAAGTTTGGTTAAATTTGGCCATGTAGTGTCAGAGGAAAAAGGTATTTGTTAAAGTTAACAACGAAGGACGACTATGAACGCCAAGTGATGAGAAAAGCTCACTTGGCCCTTAGGGCCAGGTGAGCTTAAAAGCTTGATTTTTTTTTTTATTTAGGAGGACTATTTTCTAAACGCCTTCACATATTGAACTGAATTAACAAAATAATAGTCAACAAAATATTACATATAAAACTGAAGACTTAGCAACAAAAAAAACACATAAGACCGGGGATGATCTCAGGTACTCCAGGAGGGTTAGACAATTCTGCTCCTCGTGTGGCAGTGTTTCTGCTGCTCCTGAAAGTACAAATTTTGTGATAAATCTAATTCAGTGATGTCCTTGTATTCAAGGCATTGAGATTTAGTAACATTAGAAACATATCCAGCAGATATAGTGTTTATTGGCCAACCATCTCGTAAAGTGTTCATCAATCAGCATTATCTTAAACGAAATTGAAATTGAAAACTAGTATAGACAGATGTATTTTTTCAGGATTAATGCCTTTGAAATATAAGAACATACGTTAATGGGCTGTGTTCTATACTTGCTACCTATTTAGAAATCGTCAAAATTTCCGTCACAACCCTTTCGGTGCAATTACCTTTACCTTTTAATGACAAAAGCCCTTTATTCTAATTCTACACAGTTCCATTCAATTTTTTTTTTTTCATCTTTTCTTCTTTTGTTGTTTCAGGTGGTGGTCATGTAATTTCGATATTTGACGGTATGGTTCTATTTCTGTTATAGATACAACGTAACCAACATATTTAATTAACACTGTCCATAAACAAAGAACATTGGCCATGGGAAATAAGCATCCCGCTTCTTGAATTCGCTAAAAGCCTCGCTGTAATCTATCTACATGTTCCTTCAGGGAATGACATATTAACATGATAGATCAAGCTCATGTTCATGTAACAGTCATCAAGTATCGCTTTTGGTATCTTTGCTAGACTGCTGAACATCCCGAATTAACTTCGTAAAATCTAAACGGATCAACAGCAAACATATTGCGTTCTTTGTGGTTATTTCATTTTCTACCCCAGTCTTCCTGTCGAATGTATGTTGTTCTTTCCTTGCACTTTGGCTTTTTTAGCAAATAAAAACTGGCTGCCATGAAAAAGTCATTAGTCCTGAAAGTAATATTTAACATCAAGAAATAAAAATGTCTATCTATCTATCTCTATCTGATGATAAACACTTTTCATATCGATGACACTGCGATATTTATTTTTCGCCGGTTATCTCGGAAGGGCCTGGATTTTTTTCTTGTACACTCATTGAGTTAATGATAATCCGGATACACAATCGCAGTTTTCCTTCTTTTTTTTTACATAAAGAGACCGAGGTAAATATGGTATCTTTATAACTTAAGGCTGTAATTGTTTTAGATTGGTTCCCGATCACAATATTAAGTATGTTACACATATACCAATATTTTAAGCTTGTAACATTGATATTTTCTTATGGATATGCAAGCAATTGCCAAACTAGTTCATTTCTACGTAGTTGACATTATGATATAGCTATATTCTTGAGCTATCTTTTTAACGGTTACCCAAAACATTATCATGCCTTCCATATTTGACGTTATCTTAGTTATTATATGTCTCTGGTTTTGTGTAACTAGATATACTATCGGCTTGTGTGCTGTGGTTTCTTCCATAACTTATAATGTGGTCCAAAGTTTCTTAGTCTTTAGTTTTCTATGTTGTGTCTTGTGTGCTATTATTTTTCTGTTTGTCTTTCTATTTTTCAGCCATGGCGTTGTCAGTTTATGTTCAATCTAGGAGTTTGGCTGTACCTCTGGTATATTTCGTTCCTCTTCTTTTGTTGCATGAATTTAAAGTATCATATAAATAAAGGCAGTAGTAGTATACCGCTGTCCGAAAGTCATAAATAGACGGGGAGAAAACAAATCAGAGTTACAAACTAAAACCGAGAGAAACACATTAACTATAAGAGGAAAACAACGAAGCAACAGAAACACTGAGGTGCAACAAAAAACAAAATACGGCTCCTTAAGCACAATTGTTTTCTGTTTATAGGTAATACTAGTAGTTAGTCAAAAATTGAAATTGTATGGAAGGTCTCGATTCATACAGAATAAATTAAGAATCAGAGTCAACATCATTAAATCAGGAACCATACAATACAAGTAAATAATAATATTAGAGGATAGATAAGCGCCCGGAACGTATGGCTAATCCGAAACCAAGGCCTAATAAGCTGTGAATAGGAATGAATACAAGAGTCGACAAAATATTTTGGCGTGCATTTTGTGTGTCGTAGTGACGGTGTTAAATAAAGCTTTGTGCTTTGTAAATACAACCAAACTAAATAATAATGTTGTAAAAAGATAGTTACTTCTTTTATTTATGTGTTATTAGAGGGAAACGTTTATTTTTCTCAATATTTTGTTATGTCGGTTACGTAATCATAAGAACAGTTTAAATTGCCAGCTTGCAAGTATAAGATGTAAATTAGTAGTTTGATCCTAATCCTTTCATAAGAAGTGCAGTACATTCGTCACATGTATTTGGTATACTGATCAGTTTAGGCCTGATAATTTACATGTATTATGTAACCTATCGTGTTTAACAGTTGAAATTTTCTTTGTATCCAAAATTGTTTTAATGTATGTTTTCACACAGATTTGATGTTTAACTATGATTTGGAGAACTTATGTCACAGCCTTGCGAATATATACAGATTTTTGTATAAAGTTTTGTCATCGAATATGTGAATGTGACTGAGTGCACGTATTATGCAGTGTTTTTTAAAGAAGTAAGTGAAGTATGTTGTGAAGTTATAACATCTCTTCATTGCTTATACATATGTTGTATGTATATATGTAAAACTTATTTAAAATGGATATCCTTTCTTATGTGTATGATATTATTGTGCTGATGAGGTGAGTACAAATATGAATCGAAAGTATTAAATGTGCTGTGATGTTTTCCACCAATAATTTTTAGTTGAATCTTTGATCATGATTCTCTCTCTCTCCCTCTCCTAACATGGAAACAACATACCGTAGATTATTTATATGCAAAGTACCTCAATCTCCTGGGCTCCATTTGTGTTGAAGTGCATATCAATTTGATGATGTGTAAACTGTATGACGACAGACCGAAACAAATCTGTTGATTATCTAGTGAATAGGCAATCACAATGGTGTCCCATGTGTAGCCCCTAAATGGTTTAACATCAAAAGACATACATCAGTCAAAAAGTAATCATCAACAGAAAGTTACATCATGACGCGTATAACATATAACTGCACAAAGATCAATATATCAGTACGTGTAGTTTCATATTTTTATCATGGATTACATGTTGACAATCTAAATTCGATGAAAATGGTCCACAGTGATCTTGGTTTTCATCAATTACGTTGTGTCAGCACCACTGATGATGATCTTCATGGTGTTGGTGATTTTATTCCTTGACAACTATAAAACAGAAGGTTGATCGGATGTTGACAGAATCTAATGCAAATTGTTCACTGCATTTGAGGTCTGTGCAGAATCTACTTCAACCATGACTCGCATGCAAATTGCACCAAAAGTTCGATTTGTCAAGAAGTTATTGGTGAGGGTGTTTTGCAAGAGAACTTTGGCAGATCTTTATGTCTCTTTTGATACAGTAGGTATATATACTGCCAAATGGCGTCAACAGGTTTGGATTTTTTTATTCTAAAGGTAATTTATTTTCATTTTGTATGCGTATATTACCAAAGATAACGTCTACATTGACCAATATAGTTTGCACAAATATACAAATACGTAAGAACGCACGAGTATTACAAAAACAAGTCGAGAAATGGGTCAGGTTTCTTTGCACTTTGCAATACTTTGCATTTCCAACTGGAAATCATTTTTTTTTATAAGCATTCTGCTGTACGTTCTGAAAAATTCAACTGAAAAATAGTTGTGCCTTTTTCATTAGTTGAATTAAATAATGGAGGGGTTAATCTTTACATTTTGTTTCATAGATACCTAATAGTGCATTCTTCATTCTTTATCCTTTGATTATTTTGAACACATTTTATTTTTTTAATGCATCTTTGTTTAGGTATGAATCTTTCGTCACGGTTAAGAAACATTAGGTGAAACCATTTTGCACTTACAATCATTCTGTTGACCCTTCGTATTGACCACAACATCATGCCTTTCTTATATGTGCTGCTATGTCTGTTGCTTTGACATCTTTTCCGTCTCAGAAAAGTAGCACGAATCTTAAACGGTTTACCGTATATTGGCAATGCTTTCCTGTTTTGCTAAGAGACACGCATTATACAAAATTATTTCAGTATGCCAATAAGAAAGCCCAATCTGAGCAGAATGATCGTTATTAGATAAATAAAATACAATTATTCAAACTTGATAAATCGAATATTTCATTAGTAAGTTTCACCATACAAATCATTGGTAACGCAACAAAGCATCGTTTTACCAATTGAAAATTGGATCCAAAGAACTGAGCTCATGCCAGTGCAGTGCATGCATATAGTGTTTTTAAATATGCCTGTGCTTTTCATTTTGTTTTTTATTTTTGTGTGACAATTTGATCTGGGTTTTTTTTCTCTTTTCATTGCTGTTATCTGCTGTGCTTATCATTCTAACGTATTGCTTTCTTTTAAGATATTCTTTCCTTTGCATAATATGGTTTTATCTTTTATATATCATCTATGGTATCTTAATGTCCACTGCATGTTTAAAATTGTGTTGTTTCTATTACTTGTGTATGTGTGTATACATTTTGTTATTCAGTCGATTTAAAACCTCATCAGAGCTTGTGTTAATGTAGTTTATTGAATATCGAAATAAAACTTTGAATTGAATTGAAGGTGGACTTAGAGAGGGGACCAAGGGTTCCCGGCCCTCCCCTTTCGATGGGAAAAAATGGTTGATTACAAATGGGCTCACTGAAGCATGTCTGAGGTGCCCCTCTCTTAAGCAATCAGTGGGCCGCACATTTGTGAATTTTTTTGGATCCACCACTGGAAAGCAATTGGTTAGACGTTGCGCACGATATTGGTGTCACTTTGAAAATTTGAATTAGAAGGCGGGTTATTCAGAATCAAGCTCTTATCATATACAATAAATAGCCATGTTATGCGTATCATTCGAAAGGAAATAAACCATAGAGATCAATAACATAGATGATTTTGTGCTTCGGAATTTTTTTAATGAAAAACTTTGCTCATTTCGATGCCTATAACGTCATTTTAAGGGTGTCCCGCTGTTACAATTTTGTTTTATGTGCGTCTTTGAAATCCCAGTGCGGATTCATTATTAAGTAGAATGGTTTAAATAAGTTAAATATCCTGATTTTTTTTAAATGTGTTTTGGTTAAACTTTCATTATTATATAACTAGCTTGCCAGTTTTCAATGGGTTTTTTTTAGAAATGATTCCTATTTCAAATATCTAAGAATTTCTTGATACTGAAAGGCATGCCATGAATCTTTTTCATTAATAATTTTTTTTTTGGATAAAAACCATATAACAGAATAGTAATTTTGACAGCTTTCAAAGTATATGACACCGATATTTCACAAGGTCTAAACATATTGAATGAATAATTCATGAAAATAGGGAAACTAACAGGTTTGCTTCCGACTCTGGTAATGTTGGTATGTTTTTTTCACTTTTTAATCGATACAATTTTCTATATAATTTGTGTGTTCACTAAGAATGAGAAAAATAACCATAGATTTTAGATTCAATACGTAAGGTATTATGTTGTAAAAATATTGCTTCGAATAAAAAAAAGTGTCCCCGTCTTTTTTTCAGGAGCTGTTGTGTATATCTGCAGAAAATTCAAGAAACTTAATATCACAACTAAGTATGTGTACTGTTGTACATTTTCGATATAAGTTATTTTAGTATTTCAATTTGGAACTTTTTTCGGCCACATTTGTTTAAATCTTAAACTTATGTTTTCTTTAACATGTTTAAATTCACGATCAATTTTCTTTGACTTTTCTTGTGTCATTGAAATAAAGTTTACGTGTGATGACTGTCCTGACTATATAGATATTCTGATTGTTCTGCGTCTGTCGTCGCCGTCGTTAACTTTTACAAAAAATCTTCACCTCTGAAACTACTGGGCCAAATTAAACCAAACTTGACCATCATCATTGGGGTATCTAGTTTAAAAATGTGTCAGGTAACCCGGCCACCAAACTAGATGGCCGCCATGGCTAAAAATAGAACATAGGGGTAAAATGCAGTTTTTGGCTTATAACTCAAAAACCAAAGCATTTAGAGCAAATCTGATAAAAGGGTAAAATTGTTGATCAGGTCAAGATCTATCTGCCCTGGAATTTCCAGACGAATCTGACATTTCGTTGTTGGGTTGCTGGCCCTAATTTGGTAATTTTAAGGAAATTTTACTGTTTTTGGTTATTATCTTGAATATTATTATAGATAGAGATAAAATGTAAACAGCAATAATGTTCAGCAAAGTAAGATTTACAAATAAGTCAAATGACCGAAATGGTCAATAGACCCCTTTAGGAGTTATTGCACTTTATAGTCAATTTTTAACCATTTTTCATAAATCTTAGTAATCTATTACAAAATTTTCTCCTCTGAAACTACTGTGCCAAATTAATCCAAACTTGGCCACAATCATCTTTGGGGTATCTATTTTAAAAAATGTGTCAGGTAACCTGCCATTCAACCAAGATGGCCGCCACTACTAAAGATAAAACATAGGGATAAAATGCATTTTTTGGCTTATAACTCAAAAATCAAAGCATTTAGAGCAAATATGTTGAGGGTAAAATTGTTGATCAGGTCAAGATCTATTTGCCCTGAAATTTTCAGAGGAATCGGACAACCCTGAATAGGTAATTTTAAGGAAATTTTGCTTTTTTTGGTTATTATCTCGAATATTATTATAGATAAAGATAAACTGTAAACAGTCATTATGTTCAGAAAAGTAAGATTTACAAATAAGTCTACATGACCAAAATGGTCAATTGACCCCCTATGGAGTTATTGTCCTATACAGACAATTTTTAACAATTTTCATAAAATTTGTAGATTTTAACTAACATTTTCCACTGAAACTGTTGGGCCAAGTTCATTATAGATAGGGATAATTGCAAGCAGCAAGAATGTTCAGTAAAGTAAGATGTACAAACACATCACCATCACCAAAACACAATTTTTTCATGAATCCATCTGCTTCCTCATAGACCAAGGTGAGCGACACAGGCTCTTTAAAGCCTCTAGTTAAATTTACACATTTTTTTTTGTTGCTAGGTCTAATATATTGACATACGGTAATATAGTCCCGTTGGATTTTATGTATTGTCTATTCGTCAAATGACACACGGTGAAATTAGTTATTGTAATCATATGAGAGAAAATATCGCAATATTTGCTCTAAAGGCGGACAATTATTAAAAAGAGATACTTCCTGCATCTGATTCATTTGTTATTGTAAAGTTTTTCTGACATTTATCATTCACAGATAAATCGTTTCATTTGGTTGTTCGCCCCATTATCTTTCGAAAATCAACAAATGAAGTGAAATCAAATTAATGCCTGGAAAGAAATGCGAATTGATACTGCAGATGTTTTGGTTAAGTGTTTTAAATGTCTATTTTGTTTAGAGGACACGGCGAGTCACGTATACATGTAGTCCTCGCTCCACAGGATCGGGCCGAGTTGTTAGGTACGAATTACTGACAAAATATTTTTTCGCTGAAGAAAAGTATTTTTTGTGCATAATTTTATTTTTCACATCCGTATCACATTTTTCTGTTATTGTTATAAAGTGGGTGTAATGATACAGTGTAATACTCAGTTTATGGTCGATTTGCAAACCTTTTAAAAAGCCGCGGTATCACATGTTGTAATCCTCTTTGTTGCATGTCAGTCACTGATTTCTGAGTTGTACTTTTGAGAGTTATAATACACATTGTTTTAGATATACACTGTTGATTGCAAGCACTTCATCTTACCTTTACCGAAAAATAATTACAATATATGTATTTTCTGGTACTAAAATTGAGAGTGGAAATTGGGAATGTGTCAAACAGACAACAACCCGACCATAGAACAGACAATGTTCAGCAGACGTCAGGGCAAGGCGTTGGTGGATTAAGAATTTTCGACGGTGAGCGGCATTGTCATATATGAAACAAACATCAAGTTCGAAGTAACCTAAAAATGAGGTAACAGTGCAACAACAAACATAATTAATACATTTTGTATGCAGGTAGTCATGCATAGACCTAAAATCGTGCAATGACGATGAGCGCTCTCACCTCTGAAACACCCTATATAGACCAAAGTATTCGCACGCTGTTAATCATAATTAAGCACCAAACTACAAAGAAAAATAAGACCCGTGACAATAATTGACGAATAGAAACATTTTTTTTTAATTATATGTTAACAAACAGATGAAACTGTTACCCAACAATACTACCAATACATTTAAGAGGTCGGCATAGTTTATGGTCTTCAACAATTCAATTTTCAGGTGTGTATATGTAACAAAAAAAAATTTCCGGCGTGACATTTGTTCCGCCGGAACAAATTTCATAGGAAATATGTTCCCCCGGAACTTATGTCACAGAAAATATGTTCCAGCACTATAAAATTTGTACCGGAACTAATTTTTTAACTAAGTGTGAAATAAGTTCCGGAACAAAAATCACAGTACTATGACAATGTATGAGTTTTGTTCCAATATTAAAATTTAAAAAAAAAATGAAATAAGTTTGTGTGATATTAGTTTTGAAAGAAGGTATTTTATAGAAATCAATGAAAATGTTCTGCTGGAACTTATTTCACAGGAAATAAGTACTGTTTGCATGGGGTACATTTGCAATTGAAGGCATGGTTTTAGGATGATGATAAGAAAAAAAAGCGATAGTATTGTTTCATAATTTGTATCTATTTTTTTTATCTTTTATGTGGTATTCCACCTCCTTCTTTCCTGTTGAACTGTCATGTGTGTTCTTAGCTATGGTCATTGTACAGTTTTTAAAGAGTATGTCTTTTGTTTCTCTATGTCTTTAAAATTAATTTATTTGATCAGTCACTTTGTCCTTTTTGAAAAAGTACAAATCTTTAACTATTATAATAATTTTTTTTCGGAATGACTTTTATTATTTTTTCTTATTCTACTTTTTCCTGGTTCATAAGTGTCATTTTTAGTATTATCAATTGAGTATGTTATTACTTTGCTTTACTCTACATGATCCAAATTGGATGTTTACACACTTTTTTAATACCTTATCAATTATAATACATGTTTTTATAATGACTTTAAACTCACTGATGACAAGTGATCAGTATGTAAAAAAACTTGTTTAACCAGTGGAACATATTTCATAGACAAGGAACTTATTTCACCAGGTGAGGAACAAATCTCACAAATCCAGAACTTATTTCACCAGGTAAGGAGCAAATCTCACAAACATGGAACTTATTTCACTAGGTAAGGAACAAATTTCACCAACCCAGAACTTATTTCACTAGGTAAAGTGTGGAACTTATGAAAACAAATTATATAGAAATTGTCTATGAAAAAGGTTCTCCCAGAACATATTTCCTGTGACATTAGTTCCACTGGTACTTTTTTTCACAGGAACAAATTTTGGCTCACATATACATACATATTCCAGCCTTGTCCTTTCATCCTAGTCAAAACAATTTCAGAACAAAACATTAAGATATGATAAAAGACAACGAATAACTAACAATTGCAATATTCGTGA
The DNA here is from genome assembly GCF_036588685.1 of Mytilus trossulus. NCBI lineage: Eukaryota > Metazoa > Mollusca > Bivalvia > Mytilida > Mytilidae > Mytilus > Mytilus trossulus. The sequence continues at coordinate 104,720,347 of NC_086373.1, read as the reverse complement.
CTTTGGACACGCACCTGAACATTTTACGGGGTCAAGTTAACTAGTGTTTTTTAGTAATCCATTCTTTTTCCACCAAAAAATCTCACAGATTCAAATTTGCCTGCCATGGAAAATAATAACAGAGTATCGACATTTATAAACTTTTTTATTAGTCCCCTAACGACGAAGTCGAAATTAAGGGACTTTCTGTTTGCCCTCCGTCCGTCTGTCTGTCTGTTCATCTGTCAGTCCGGCAAACCAGTTTTCCAGGATTTTTTTTTTATTCATGCTTGAAGATATTGATTTGATATTCATTACGACAAGTTACAGGTCAAGTTCAATTTTCTCGATTTTAGCTTATCTCTTTGTTCAGTTAAAACCGTTTCCCTCGAATTAAATTTTGATGAAACTTCTTCTTCTGCTCTCCGTATAAGATAAGATAAGATAAGATATTTTATTTTCCAATTATGGGCCCCAAAGGGCATAAACATTACAACATCAATATTTTTTTCATAATACAATACCAACAATGAGATAAAAAAAAAAAAAGTTAAACGAGAACTATTTAAGTTCTTAAAGAATACGTAGATAAAGAATCTATAGTATGTAGTTTTTTTTTAATACTAATGCATTTTATTGCAAGTGTGGTTGATATAGATAACAAACAAGCAGCCCAAAAAGAAAAAAAGAAAAATAGATATCCACATATGTATAGTACACAAAAAGTTGGATCAATTAAATATATAATAAGTATAAGATTCCTTTATAAGGAACACCAAGGGTTATCTCCAAGTAAAAGTACTATTTGGACGTTTTTCAATATAAACGTATTTTCTTGTCCCAGCCACTTAAAAAAAATGTGTTTGATCTTTGCAAGTAAATTTTTGTGCAGTCAGTACATTGAATTAGATTTAACATTTTAAGCTAAGAAACAGTTTATTTTTAGAGGGATTGATAAGATATTGACTCCTGAATGGTCCAAAACAACCAACATGGCATGTCCGTTCAACATTCATACTCTGAAATATCGTAAAAAAAATAAGAAATAAATGTTATTTTTACTTTACATAGTTCTTTGATAATTCAAAAGCATGTTCAGAGCCAATATATTTTAATAAACAGCTTTCAATATAGGATTTTTAATTTCAGAAGGTGTGTCCCTCACAAAATGTCCACTACGAAACGAAGTCATTAAAATTAGCCAATAAGCACAAAATGTCCACTACAAAAAGAAGTCATTAAAATTTGCCAATAAGCACAAAATGTCCACTACGAAACGAAGTCATTAAAATTTGCCAATAAGCAGTTTTATAAAATCAATGTAATTTATAAATTTATTAAATACTGTTAAATATAGATTGTCAAATGTTTGTAATCCATGTTTTGTTAATATGTTGAATATTTCTTCAATTTTTACAATTTTTGTTTGTTTTTGGATTTTTTCGTTTTTATTCAGTCGTCACAAGTTTTTATAATATTTCATTTTTGATTTTATTTAAGATAAAAGCATGAATTCCTGATTACTTGAAGTGTGGATTCGGCATATTATAATCTTGTATGTATCTGATAGATCTACTATTATATATATTATAACTATAGTAGTCTCAGATCTATCAGATAGATACATATAATATGCATCTATTTAAAATCATCGGGTAACTTGAACATTAAACAAAATGTATTTAAATCTAAGTAAGTAAGTAAGTAAATTTTATTTAGAGTCGGCATATATATACATTATAACAGAGAAAACATGAGCTCTGGTGAGCTCTTTAACCGACTATCACAATAAAAATCATGCAGCATCATGCAAATACTACCAAATAAAACATGCAATATAATGAAAGCAAACTTCTATTTGATTTGTGAGCCTCCAGAGTCAAAGCTCATGTGGCAAGCGCCTCTATGTGCATTGAAGCGGGGGAATCAACAAATCACTTGACGATCATAAAATATAACAAACTAAAAGCATACAAACAATAAATAAATAAAAATAAGCACTAGCATTAATGGCAGATATATATTTAAAAAATGCATAAAAAGCAGAGCAAAAGGCCATTATAAAAAGAAAGAAAGAAATTTCAGCTTTGAGACAGCACTGGATGGAAACGACATGAACTGCAGAAGCATTTTTGATCCCCACACCAGGAATTTATGTAATTCCTAAACTGGTCAAAAGAAGTCATGAGTCTAGCCTCATTAGGAAGTGAGTTCCATACTTGTGCTGCCTCAAATCTAAAAGATCTTTTACCATAACTGGAGGTTCTAGGTCTAGGTACCTCAGCAGTGTTTACATACCTGAAATTATATGAATTGTTTTTTATTACAACTAAATCTTGAATAAATAAAGGACATTTTTTATTAATTATTTTAAAGGTCTCCAAGGCAATTGAGCGCATTCTACGAGTTTTTAATGATGGAAGGTTCGAAATCTGTAGGAGTGTTTCGTATGAGCTCAGATGGTCTTCATAAATAAATCGAAGCGCTCGTTCTTGTATTTTTTTCTATTTTTCTGGTATTTTGTTCCCCACAGAAATGCCAAGTCAAAGGGCAGTAACTGAAATTAGACATAATAAAAGAGTAGTAAGTTGTAAGCTTACTCAGTTTGTTTAGATGTTTCCCAATTCTTTTCAAAACATTTAATTGCCTTGCAGCCTTTTTACAAATATTTGAAATGTGTAAATTAAAGTTTAATTTAAAATCAATTGTAACTCCAAGAAGTTTCACCTCATCCTCACATGCTATAGAAATACCATTCAAGTCAAACACAATCTTTTTATCATGTGTTTTTTTGCCAAGAGAGATAGCTTGAAATTTCTCTGGGTTGGCCTGCATTTTATTGGAAGAAAATCACTGTATTAAATGATTGCTGTCTTCCTCAAGAGCAGAAATTACATCTTGTAAGGAATTTCCAGACTTTGACAAAGTATTGTCATCAGCATAGTTATATAAAGAACATTTTTTTACAAAAAAGAACAAATCGTTAATAAAAATATTAAATAGGATGGGTCCAAGGATAGAGCCTTGCGGTACCCCTTTAAATATGTCAAGCATACCACTTAAATTTTGGTTTACTTTCACACATTGTTTTCTTTTTGTTAAATAACTATATAACATATCTAGTGAGGATTTGGATAGACCATAAGCTTTTAGTTTCAGTAGCAGTAAGTCATGGGGTAGACAGTCAAATGCTTTGGACAAGTCCATAAGGATAGCTGCAAGGTATTTATTTTGATCTAAGGCTAATTTCCAATCTTCAATCACTCTTAATAAAGTTGACTGACATCCAAAACCAGATCTAAAAGCTGCCAAAAATGGACTGAAGATTTTATCAAAGTACTGTACTAATTGTACTTCTATGGCATTTTCAAAAATTTTTGAAATAGCCGGTAATACACTTACCGGTCTATAATTTCCTTTTTCTAAAACACTATTCTTTTTGTGAATAGGTGCAACTTGAGCTTCCTTAAGACGGTCAGGGAAGGTCGATGATGATAATGACAAATTAACAATATCAGTAAGGGGTTTTACAATAGCAGGTTTAGCAAAATGCAGTAATTTAGGTGAGATGCCATCTATACCAGTGGCTTTTTTAACATTAATTTTACGTATACGTTTCTCAACAAAGTCTTGATCAATAGGGGAAAAGGTAAAATTGTTTTGATCAAGATCAGGAATATTATCTTTAATGGCCAAAATACTCGGGTGATCATCATTAACCTTTATTTGACTGCTTCCTATATTCTTTGCAACATTTACAAAATAATCATTAAATATCTCACACACCTCCTCCTGTTTTGTAATTAAAACATTATTTTCAGAGAGGACAGTTTCCTTTTGGTGTACATTTCCCTTATTTGTAAGAAAAGGTTTCACTGTTGGCCAGAAATCTTCGACTTCGGGCCTCCAGCACACCTCTCTACAAAATATTGGTTAATGGATTTATTTTTTAGTTTTGTAACATAGTTGCGTTGCCGCCTATATGTCTCCCAGTTCTTACTACCACTGAATTTTTGAAATTTATTATACAACATTTTTTTCTTATAAATGGCACTTTTAAGCTCTGCATTCATATATGGTACTTGATTAGGAAAAATTTTCCTTTCCTTAAAAGGTGCGTGTTTGTCAGCTACCTCAATGAAACTTTTGCTAAAATTATCATATGCTGTATTTACATTATCAAATTCAGATATATCAAAATGCTGATTTTCTAAATCATTTAAAAAATTTGAAGCATCAAAATTCTTAAAGCTTCTGCATATCTTCTTTTTTGGTAAAATTTTAGGTAAATCACAATTTAACTGCACAGATATAAAGTTGTGCACATCACTAATTCCAGTGCCAAAATTACATATCTTTTTAAAATGAATAAATGATTAAAAGTACCGGTTGTAGTATCTGCGCAAACTGTGCCCTACCTGAGACCAAGGATTTGTAACTATACAAATCCTTGCTGAGACTACTATAACTCCAGAATATTTAGTCTGTTTTTAACTTTTGTATATAGGATCTTTAAGTTGATTTATATACATGACTAGAATTGGTGACGAATATAGCTAACGGGCCGAGTTAACTAAACAAATAAATATAAATCTCGCATCACGCGAGATCATTTGAGTGCGAGATTTTTATGACCTTCTGAAAATATGGCCTCTCCGCTCTGCAGAGTGGGATACAACGTGCTTAAAAGGGCTTTCTTACCTTTAGCAAGGCCATTGTCAACCACAGCATGTCGTAGGGATAATGAACTCGGTCACTGGAGTATGCAATTTTCATATTTTAACCCTCAAATCACATACGATGCTGTTGTTATAGCAAACATCCCTTGTAGGAAAATTCTATTTGTCATACAATCACCAAATACTACAACCGGTACTTTTAATCATCGAACCATACATTGGTGAAGCAACCGGACGGGTTCTGTTCAATCTTCAGACGGTTCGGGTAAATCGGAGGATATTTATATACATCATATATTTTGACAGGAATCGTTGTCATTGCCAATATTTTTTTCAACTTTCAAGGTGAAAACAAGACCTTAAATATGAAGACAATAACAAGAAATATTTACATGTAATGAATGAACTGCATATAAACAGGTTGGGGAAAACCCTCCAAATGGGGTTTCAACTATTCCCCAAACAAATGAGTACCATACTTTAACCTATAATGGTTTACTTTTTAAATTGTTATTTGGATGGAGAGTTGTCTCATTGGCACAAACACCACATCTTCCTATATCTATCTAACCAATCCGTTATAATTTGAGTAATAGTACTAAAAGTCCGGATTATTTGATAATGATAGAGCATATTCTTAAATAATATGAGACAGCTTTACCAGTGAAAGGGGACGAAGTTTGAATTAATTTTTTGTAACTTCAAAATTTGGTAAAAAAGCAGTCTCACTAATTAGCGACAAGAAACTATTTAGCGACAAGAAAACATTTTTTTAATTAAAATTAATTATTGCAATAAATATTGAAAGAATATGCAAAAGAAGATAATTTTAGCGACAAGAAAGTTAAAATTGAAAGAAAAAAAGGAAACATTATTTACATAATATTTTATCATCTATTATGTATAACAGCCAGTATTACGTTTAATTATTGTATTATGAGATTACTTTTCCTTGTATTTTAGAACATATTATTTATCTTATAATTTGTTTTTTAAAACTATTTTCGTGCAATATATATTAAGCTCACAAAATGAATTATTTGTGCATCATTGTCCTGAAAATATTGACAAATTTTGGTTGAAGACAGGGTTTCTAGACAAATATTAAATGACAAAGCATGATTATTAAAGAAAGAATCTCTTTCTTCCCGGTTACAAATGTTTCATTTCTTCGTCTATCTAATAGTATATAATAAAACATTTTAATAAGACATATCTGCTTGTATATTTAAAAAAAACATTACATACAAATTTCTTAAATTCTAATAAAAAAAAATGTTTTCTTGTTGCTAAATAGTCTTCTTGTCGCTTGTTGTCGCTAAAATAATTCTTGTTGACGCTTGTTGTCGCTAATTAGTGAGACCCTAAAAAAGTAATGGCAATTTTGGTTCTGTTGTTAGGGATTTTACTTGTAATTTACGTAAGGGGTCATGTTCAATGTAATCAAAGAAATGCGATCATCAGGTAACATTTATTCATTTTAAAGACGAAGAATTATGTATTATCATGTTCCTTAATAGGAATACCCATAGTCTCTTGACAATGAGACCGAAAGAAGGAAGTAGATTTCTTCATTCTGCGCAAAAGGGGGAATAAAAAAAGCTAACGATTTTGAATTCATTTATAGTACTAAGAAAATTTCCTGATTTAAAAAATAGAATAAATTGATTTTCTAAGTACTGTAAATTAATTGAAGACTTTGTTCCCTTGTTAAAATCATCACTAATTTATAGAAATGTAACAACTACTATCAAGAACAATATGTTTGTTATAAGTTTTTAAAAAGTTTGTAGCCTTGAAAATTGTCAATTTTTCAAAGGGTTCACAGGTGTGACTTCTCAGTAAGAAAGGTCTATTTATTGTTGTAAAATTTACTGCATTTTTTAGGAATAAGATTAAGTGCCATTTTAGAAAAAAAAGACAATCAAGAAAACGAGGGATACATGTAGGTCATTTTCTTGAATCTTGTCTAGATCTTTCACCAGAAAAAAACATCCATTTGGCACTCTTTATAATGTCATCCACCCAGTGATTTTGCTAGTGCTCATCACTTTCGTAACTTTCGAAACGATTCCGCTTTGACGAAAGTTTTTCAAATCAATTTCTTCACTTAAATTTTGAAAGTAAAAAAAAAATGTTTATTAAAATACTATAATTCTAACTGTCTTTATGTTTTTGACAAGTTTGTGACCCCCAGGCAATTAACATTTGCAACTGGTGGCACAAGTTGTGATAACAACATATCCGTGTATCGCCATCTGATGGGTCACTAATCTGTTAAAGAATTAAACCTCATAATTAATTTCCCAAGGAAGATCAGTCAGTCGGCATTTCTTCAATAAGGAGATCTTACAGTTTCGTCATTTGGTCAAAATTGTTTCCCGCTGGACAGTTTGCATTTGAATTTCAATATATTTTCAAGGGAACACAATTTGAAGTTAGTTTGTTGTATATTTGTAATTTTTGAACACATTTTCTCTTCAAAAACCTTTTGACAAATTCCATTTAAAATATAGAACTTTATTAAAAATTCAAGAGTCAAACAAGTGCTGTGCATGCCTGTACTGTGTGCTAGGTATGTGTGCAAGTATTCCCTGGACTATTTTTAGACAGCAACAATGCAAAATACAAAATAATTTAGTATGAATTAAATGAAAGAGACAAATATATATTTACTTTTCTACATTGGTTAGAGGTATAGGGGGAGGGTTGAGATCTCTCAAACATGTTTAACCCCGCGCATTTTTGCGCCTGTCCCAAGTCAGGAGCCTCTGGCCTTTGTTAGTCTTGTATTATTTTAATTTTAGTTTCTTGTGTACAATTTGGAAATTAGTATGGCGTTCATTATCACTGGACTAGTATATATTTGTTTAGGGGCCAGCTGAAGGACGCCTCCAGGTGCGGGAATATCTCGCTTCATTGAAGACCTGTTGGTGACCTTCTGCTGTTGTTTTTTATTTGGTCGGGTTGTTGTCTCTTTGACACATTCCCCATTTCCATTCTCAATTTTATCTCTTACTACAGGAATTTAAAAAGAAAAAAATATAATTTCCTGATGAATCCGGACTCAGTTTGAATTTATTATCCACGTGTAGCTTCCCGATTTTATTTCATTTTAAAACCGAAAGTAGAAAACTTGATCTATTTTTGATTTGTTTACAACCTTCTTACAATAAAGTTACATTAATCATCATTGTTCCAAAAAGGATTTAATTCATTTCCAACTATAGATTTAGACACGCAGCTGTTTAACAAATGCTACTACAATTATTCATATCCAATACACATATTTATATTTCCTCCACATTTAGGATATACAACACTACATTTCAATCTTCATTTTTGCACTGTAACAGTCATTACAGTATTCCAGTAACATTTTATTATTACTGGCAATTTTTTGTTTATTTGTACATGTTAGTGATTTTTTTTTATCTCAAATTCTTTGATCATACATTTGTACTTGTTGTCCAGGGCAATTGTCTCTTTATAGAATACTCTCAGTTGAGAGGAAGATGGCTCTTAAATTTGGAATCATTAATGGAAGTTTTGTTATGTACAGTTCTTTAAACTACTAGAACATTGAGAAATGTATTTCATGTTTTTATAACGACATCAGAACTTAAGATCTTTTGAATCATATTGTTTAATGTCAATAATCATCGGTATTCTCAATTGTAACCATAATTAGTCAAATTTTATTTCAATCTTGACAGTGTTTTTCATGTGTCATATGAATTTTATTTAAAAAATACATTTGTGTTATGTTATTATTTTTTTACTCAGCAGGAACTGATAAGGGCTGTTCCAGGAAATACTATGTCCTCCCCAGGGAAGGCATTTTTTTAAAAATATTATGTGGGTGGTTGTATTTGAAATACCAAAATGCAAAGGGAGTGCTGTTCTAATTAAATTTTATTTTTGTGGGTGGTGGGGGTTAAAAAAAAATAGTATTTTCTGGAACAGCCCTAAGATAATGAAGTCCAATGTACTGTTGAATGATGTTATCATAATGCACATTTTGTTAATTTTCTCTTTCAGGCAAAAAGGAAAAAAAGATTCCAGATACAATATCAGTAGATGATAGTATAAAAATTGTTGAAGGAGCAGAAAAATTTGACCTTATTGGTAGTGCTGCAGGGATTGATGTAAGTAAATGATATCTAAAATGCTCAGAACAGAAACAAATTTAATGTATGGTGAAGTATGATTTCTGCTAGAATGTCTGAAATCATTACTTAATTAGTTTTACAAACATGATAAATTTTAAAATGTGCATGTTCAGCAGGGGAATCATAATCACAGAGAGGAGTGACTTCTCCTTTTTAACCGAAATTAATTGTCTGTTCAGGCGTGTTCAATGCATGAAAATTTTGACCAAAGGCATTAAAAGATATATTTCTATTTAAGGTTACGGTTCTTACCCTAAGTAATTTTATTTCTGTCAAAAAGTGGAAGAATTACTGAACTTGTGTCAAAATCAAAAGTTTGAGTTGCAAAACAAAATTTATTAACAATGATGTACATGTATGAACAAAACAAATTGTTTTTGAAGATTTTCAATTGTCTGATTGGAATTCCAATTTCCATGCTAGCAATATTTAAAATACAGAACTGGTTTTAGTTGCTTAAGCATTTTCAATTTTTCTAATTTGTGCAAAATTATATAATTGAATTTAATGATTACAGGATCCATTTGAGCCAGCCATGATGGAACAGGCTTTAGAACTGGGAACATTTGCTTGTCCAAATTTAGTCCCATCTACAGATGAATGGCGAATAGTTGGATGTTTATGTAAGTATCATATATATGTCCTTTTTGAACTACCAGGGTGAACTTTTGCCATCACTTTGTGTCCATCTTTCTTTTAACTTTTTACATTTTAATCTTTTCGTTTGAAACCATTGAACTCAACATTATTTGTAATTTAGGTCTGAATAATCAACATGAGTGCCAGGTCAATTATGTGTTCTGATTGGTTGAAATTTAAAAAATCTTTTGTTTTTATTTAGGGGCATTATGTTTTCTGGTCCGTTTGTCCTTCAGTCTGTCACGCTTCAGATTAAAGTTTTGGGTCGAGGAAGTTTTTGATGAAGTTGAAGTCCAATCAACTTGAAGCTTAGTACTCATGTTCCCTATGATATGATTTTTTCTAATTTTATTGCCAAATTATTAAATTTACCCCATTTTCATGGTCCACTGAACTAAGAAAATTATAGTATGGATAGGGGACACATTCTTGTTTTGTATGTTATAGCCTGTTATCTTGAAAACTATAATAGATATAGATGAAATGTAAACACCAAAAATTTTCACATGGACAATTTGACAAATCAACAAAGAAGTTAGATATTACAAAACCAAAAAAAAACATAGAAAAAATAATCCAATTAAAATCAATAGGTTTTCCATCTAAAAAGAGAATTTATTCATGAATTATATTCTAGTCTAATGATGTTGGCTTATGGCTCTTGTTGAAGATGCACATATATACATGTATGGGTGAGTTTTAAAACAGACTTCATCTTTTTAATGTTATCATCTCAATTGGGATGTAAAATGGAGATGTCTGTGTGTCACACATTTTATCTCCTGAATAATGATATGTACTGTTTGATAATTTTTAGCCCCTTACCAATGAAGTTGAATATTTTTTTATGAAGTTTTTGCCATGACAAGTTATAGATCAAGTTAGTATTTTGTTCAAAACCAATGAATTTTTAACTTGTAAGGAACTATTTATTGCAATGTAATACTTTCAGAATACTTGTTTAATTGATGTAATAACAATTTACTATCGTTTTTACCTATTGATTATTATTACAATTCAGTAATTACATTTTGAATTTCTGCAATACATATCTGAATAAAAGAAACTACAGTTCCCAAACTTTTATAAAAAATATTATACATGTATATGTAACCATAGATACAAATAGATTTTTATGCCACACCTACGATAGTTTTCTTTTATGCCCCCACCTTGGATAGTAGAGGGGCTTTGTTATTTCTGGTCTGTCTGTCCATCCGTCCTTCTGTCCCGCTTCATAGATGCCAACCATTATAATTTTTCCGATTTTGCGGCCTAGTCCGGTATTTAGAAAAAGCCAATGTAATGCTTCCGGTTTATCTGGAGTTATCTACCTATTGTTTGGTAACTAATTGACTTCCGAAGAGGCAAACTTGCATTTTATAAAGCAGCTTTCCCCTTTCTTTACTTCTCCTCAATTGACAAAATGAAAATGCACAAGCCGAGAAGGTCGAAACAATTAGTGAATGGAATACATACTACAGATAACATGTTCAAGAAACCTGTCAGTGCACATCACTTTGCAACCACTCGTCAGTAATTTTTTAGGTAAATGCATGTTCTTGAATGAATACTGAACACTTTTCAAACAGAAAATTTGATAGATTACTACTGATTGTGTCAAAAGGGGGTTGGCATCTATGCCGCTTCAGGTTAAAATTTTTGGTCAAGGTAGTTTTTGATGAAGTTGAAGTCAAATAAACTTGAAACTTAGTTTGCATATGCTTATATTGACCAATAAATTGTTTGAATCATACAGATTTGTATATGCAACAGGATGACTATTAAAAAAACTTAATCTTTATGTACCAGTTACATGTAGCTGATTAATTTCGACCAACTACTCCATTTGAATCTCCATTTTATTATATACTAGATAAATATAAGTAAGGCAAAATGATTTGATTCATCTTTTTCAATTTATAGAAAACTGTTGAAATTAGTAATACATTAGTACAGGTAGTAACATTTTACAAAATTGTTTGCAAAAGTTTAAATAAAGATTTCATGAATACTTTTTTTCAGAGTCACATCAAGATTAAGCTTTTTCTTGATCCACGACAAAGTTTTTGTTTTACCATTTATGTTTTTCTCTTCAGGTGATGAAGATGCTGTAGAAATTAAGTACACAATTCTTAACAAAGGAGAAAAGAAGCAGTGTGATTGTGGAAAATGGTTTCAATTAGTTCCTGTGGAATTGCAAGACATGTGATGATGAATATTGACTTAGACATTTATTTTACATGCATTTGATATCCAATTTAATAAAACAGCAGGAAGACTATTTTAATTGAAATATGAAAAGAAGTTGAAAAATTGTAATAATTAAAAGATGGTTGACTAGAAAAATGTTATTTGTGTGAGTAAAGAAATGACTGTGTTATGTTATTTTACTTTAAATTGGGGGTATCTATATCAGGCAATAGTCAATTCTTAGTTCAAATAAAGTGTCTTGATAGGGTGGTATGTCATTCAGTTTCTACAAACTGTCAGTTAGTAAACCTACTAGCATGTTATAATTCTGGCTCAGTGAATTTGTCCAATGCAAAGCAGGGCCATTACTATGTTGTCATCTTGACATGCATGTTGTAATTGCCACTGGGTTTAGTCATCATTCCAACAGAGGTGTATAACGTAATTAGATGTAAAAACATTGGTATTTCTGGCTCAATAAAAGATAAAATGTTCACACTTAGGCAATGCATGAGTATAATTAAGTGCAAATAGGGAATAAATCTCTTGAAAATATTATTTTATTAATCTTGTCTAGCATTGAGTATATAAAATTCTCTGTTATTCATAATTTAGTTGTGTTTATACCACTATAGTACGTCACAGCTGGTTTCACACAAAGAAGGGTATACAAAACTATTCCTTTGAAATTTACAGTTGAACCTTTCATTGAATCAAGGACTTATATAGAAGGATTCGAATCTCATAATTTTTGGAAAATATGTAGAGAATCGTTGGATTTGAACATATCTTCTATACATTTTTAAATTGTTTATATTTAATCTTATACCTTATTGATAACCCTGAAAATTCTTCTGTACATGTAAAAAACATTAAGACTTCAGACAAAATAAATTTCATCAAAATCAATCAAGAACTTTTCAAGTTTTTAGCTGAACAGTTGAACTACGTTTTATTGTGTTTTCACCCAGAATGTAGAATAATGCCCCAAAAATAATTACCCTCCTTTCTTAAATAATTCAAATTACATGAAGGACATGAACATTATTATCCAAATTAACTCTATCAATGTAGGAATCATTTAAGTTTAAGAAAATCTTTATTTCATTAAAATCCATCAACAACTTATAAAGTTTTAAGGTGTACAGTCTGGGTTCTCCAATGATTCTCTACATATTTTTTTTATAGCAACAAGGATTGTTAAGAAGTTACCTATCCCTCTATATACATCCCTGATTGAATGAACAAACTTCAAAAGAGTCAAAAACATATATCTTCAAGGAATGAAATTGAGAATTGAAATGGGGAATGTGCCAAAGAGACAACAACCCAACCATAGAGCAGGTCACCAACAGGTCTTCAATGCAACGAGAAATTCCTGCACCGGGAGGTGTCCTTCAGCTGGCCTCTAAACAAATACATGTATATACTAGTTCAGTGATAATGAACGCCATACTAAACTCCAAATTGTACACACAAAACTAAAAAGAAAACAACATTCTTTTTAGCTTGCAATTCCCAATGGCATCATTTGGCATCTGTTGTTGTCATCCATTTACTTTTACAAAAGTTTTCTCTGAAACTACTTGTTCAAATTTAACCAAACTTGGACACAATCATTATTAAGGTATCTTGTTAAAAAAAGGTGTTCCGTGACCCCACCTGCCAACCAACATGGCTGACATTTAAATAGAAAGTATGGGTAAAATGCAGTTTTTAGCATACCAAATTTTCAGACAAATCAGACAACCTGTTGTTGGGGTTGCTGCCCCTGAATTGGTAATTTTTAAGTAAAATTTTGTAGTTTTTGGTTTAGATCTTGAACATTACTATGGTTTGCAGTCACAATAACTGGTCTGCCACATTACTAGATGGTCACAATCACTGGTTTTCCACAGCTACTGGACTTCCAATCACTTGTCTTCAGCAATGAACGGATGGTCAAAATCACTAGTCTTCCATTATTACTGGACTCACAATCACTTATCTTCAAGAATTACCGGATGGACACAATCACTGGTCTTCTATAATTACAGGACTGACTGTCTCTAATAATTACTGGACTTTTACAATCATTTGTCTTCTACAATAACTAGACTGTCACAATCACTGCTCCTTTATAATTACTACTAGACTGTCACAATAACTTGTCTTCAATAATTACTGGACTGTCACAATCTCTTGTCTTCTTTAATAATTGAACTGTCCAAATAACTAGTCTTCTTTAATTACTGGACTGTCACAATCACTTTTCTTCCATATTAACTTAATTGTCACAATCACTGGGCTTCCATAACTACAATCACTGGTCTTCCACAATAACTGGTCTTCCATAACTACTGGACTGTCACAATCGCTGGTCTTCAATAATAACTGGACTGTTACAATCAATCGTTTTCAACAATTCAGTATTGTAATTTTCACTGGTCTGCTACAATCACTTATCTTCAATATTAACTGGACTGTCACAAGCACTTGTCTTCTCTTCTATTATTAGTGGACTGTTACAAGCTTTTGTCTTCAATAATTACTAGTCTGTCACAATCGCTGGTCTTCCACAATTACTAGACTGTCACAATTACTGGTCTTCCACAATGACAACTTTCACAATCACTCCAGTCTTTCATAGTAACTGGACGTTCATAATTACTGGTCTTATATAATTACTTGGCTGTTACAGTCACTTCTCTTCGATACTTACTAGACAGATACAACCCCTGGTCTTCTACAAAAATTGGACTGTCATAATGACTTGTCTCCATTAATTACTTGGAAGTCAAAATCACTGGTCTTCTATGATTACTGGACTGTCAAAATCACTGGTCGTGCACTACTACTGTACTGTCACAAACATTGCCGCAACTAGTGAACAGTCATAATCGCTATTATTCGACAATAACTGGCACATTTACTAGTCTGCCACAATTACTGGACTGTCACAAACACTGATCTTCCACCATTACTGGACTGTCCCAATCACTGGTCTTCCATAATTACTGAACTGTCACACTCACTGATCTTCCATTATTACTGGACTGACACAATCACTGGTCTTCCATTATAACTGGTCTGTCACAATCACTTGTATTCGATAGTTACTGGACAGTTACATCCGTCTGTCATTCAGGCAAATCAGTTTTCCAGACCTTTTTCCTTTACGCTTGAAGATATTGATTTGATATGTGGTTTATTGTTTTATCATGACAAGTTACAGGTCAAGTTCACTTTTCACAATTTGAGCTTTTCTCTCTGTTCAGTAAAAGCCCTTTCCCAAGAATTAAACTACTGATGAAAAATTCTTTAATTAGTAGTAGTAGGGAAATAACTCATTAAGAAAAATAAACAGACAGACAAGTTTCAGTTGAGCGTTTGTCTGTTCTGATGGTTTTGTGCAGAGGTATGGTTTAACTTTAAACAGCAATGATGTACATCAAAGTAAGATCTACAAAATGAAATAGGTCAACATGACCAAAATTATCAATCCTTCGCTTTAGCCCTTTAAAGTCAATTTTTGTAATCTTTAATTTATGAAATTACTGAGACAACCTTCCAATTGCGACACTTTCCAAAAGAGTCCAGACAACTCATCGTAAAACTGGAGTTGGATACAAGTGATCAGTTCAAGAGCTATAAAGGTGGAAAATTTCAGACAGACCATACATACAAAATTTGGAGTTATTGCCCCTGAAATAGTATTTTATATGAAATTTATGTTTTTGTTTGTCGTCTTCAAAACTATTATATGTACCAGCTCAACTGGATTGATAGCAGGTGGTTCAACTTTGTGGTTCATGGTCCATAAACTCTTCTCAGATTTGTATATATGAAAATATGACAACTGGAATGCCTTCCATAATTATTGGACTGTCATGCTCATTGGTCTTCCATAATTACTGGACAGCTACAATCTCTTGTCTTCGATAATTACTGGACAACTACAATCTCTTGTCTTCGATAATTACTGGACAGTAACAATAAGTGGTCTTCTACAACAACTGGCCTGCTACAATTAGTGAACAGTCACAATCTCTAGTCCGCCAAAATTAATGTACTGTCATGATCACTGGTCTGCCTAAATGAACTCTTACAATCACTGGTCTACAATAATTACTGAACTGTCACAATTACTGGTCTTCAATAATTACTGGACTGTCAAAATCACTGGTCTTCCTTATTAACTGAACTCATAATCGCTAGTCTTCCAAAATTACTGGACTCACAATCACTGGTCTTCCATAATAACTGGACTCACAATCACTGGTCATCCACAATAACTAGATTTTCACAATCACTGCTCTACCATCATTACTCTTCTGTTACAATCACTGGTCATCCATAATTTTTGGACTGCCACATTACTAGATGGTCACAATCACTGGTTTTCCACAGCTACTGGACTTCCAATCACTTGTCTTCAGCAATGAACGGATGGTCAAAATCACTAGTCTTCGATTATTACTGGACTGTCACAATCACTTATCTTCAAGAATTACCGGATGGACACAATCACTGGTCTTCTATACTTACAGGACTGACTGTCTCTAATAATTACTGGACTTTTACAATCATTTGTCTTCTACAATAACTAGACTGTCACAATCACTGCTCCTTTATAATTACTACTAGACTGTCACAATAACTTGTCTTCAATAATTACTGGACTGTCACAATCTCTTGTCTTCTTTAATAATTGAACTGTCCAAATAACTAGTCTTCTTTAATTACTGGACTGTCACAATCACTTTTCTTCCATATTAACTTAATTGTCACAATCACTGGGCTTCCATAACTACAATCACTGGTCTTCCACAATAACTGGTCTTCCATAACTACTGGACTGTCACAATCGCTGGTCTTCCACAATAACTGGTCTTCCATAACTACTGGACTGTCACAATCGCTGGTCTTCAATAATAACTGGACTGTTACAATCAATCGTTTTCAACAATTCAGTATTGTAATTTTCACTGGTCTGCTACAATCACTTATCTTCAATATTAACTGGACTGTCACAAGCACTTGTCTTCTCTTCTATTATTAGTGGACTGTTACAAGCTTTTGTCTTCAATAATTACTAGTCTGTCACAATCGCTGGTCTTCCACAATTACTAGACTGTCACAATCACTGGTCTTCCACAATGACAACTTTCACAATCACTCCAGTCTTTCATAGTAACTGGACGTTCATAATCACTTGTCTTCAATAATTACTGGCCTTATATAATTACTTGGCTGTTACAGTCACTTCTTTTCGATACTTACTAGACAGATACAACCCCTGGTCTTCTACAAAAATTGGACTGTCATAATGACTTGTCTCCATTAATTACTTGGAAGTCAAAATCACTGGTCTTCTATGATTACTGGACTGTCAAAATCACTGGTCGTGCACTACTACTGTACTGTCACAAACATTGCCACAACTAGTGAACAGTCATAATCGCTATTATTCGACAATAACTGGCACATTTACTAGTCTGCCACAATTACTGGACTGTCACAAACACTGATCTTCCACCATTACTGGACTGTCCCAATCACTGGTCTTCCATAATTACTGAACTGTCACACTCACTGATCTTCCATTATTACTGGACTGACACAATCACTGGTCTTCCATTATAACTGGTCTGTCACAATCACTTGTATTCGATAGTTACTGGACAGTTACACTCACTGATCTTCCAGAATTACTGGACTGACACCAAGACTGGTCTTCTACAATTATGTGACAGTCACAATTTTAGTTCTGTAACCGTTACTCAACTGTCACGATCACTAGTCTTTCACAATTACTGGATTGTCAAAAACAATGGTATGCGACAATGGCTGGACATTTACAATCAGTCATTAGTATTCCACAATTACTGAACTGTCACTGGTGTGCAACAACACCTAGTCAGTCACAACCACGTATCTATCACAATTATTGAACTGTTATAAATAAATACCAGTCTGTCACGATGACTGGACTTTAAAAATCACTGGTAAGAAACACTGGTTTGCAAAAATTACTGGTATATCATACTCACTAGTCTGTCACAATTACTGAACTGTCACAATCACTTGTCTGCAAACGTAACTGGACAGTTACAATCACTGTAGTCATAATTACTGGTCTTCTACAGTTATATACTTAACTGTTACAATCACTGTTCTATCACAATTAATGGTCTTTCATAATTATATCCTGGGCTGTCACAATTATTGGGTTGTCACAATCACCGGTCTGCAACAATTACTGCCTGTTACAATCACTGGTCTTCCACAATTACTGGTCTGCAACAATTATATGCTGGACTGTCACAATCTCTAGTCTGCAACAATAACTGGACAGTCACAATTACTGGTCTTCCACAATTACTGTCACAATAATTGATCTGTCATAATTACTGGACAGTCACAATTACTGTCACAATCTCTAGTCTGCAACAATTACTGTCACGATCACTGTTCTGTCACAATAACCGGACTGTCACAATCACTGGTCTGTCACAATCACTGTTCTGTCACAATAACCGGACTGTCACAATCACTGGTCTTCCACAATTACTGGTATTTCACAATTATATGCTGGACTGTCACAATCTCTAGTCTGCAACAATAACTGGACAGTCACAATTACTAGTCTGTCACAATTACTGTCACAATCACTGTTCTTTCACAATAACCGGACTGTCACAATCACTGGTCTGTCACAATCACTGTTCTGTCACAATAACCGGACTGTCACAATCACTGGTCTGTCACAATCACTTGTCTGTCCAAATTACTGGCCTATCATAATAACCTGTCTGTCACAATCACTGGTGTTTAAATTGTAAGTAATAAGCTGGTCTCGTATTAGTTCTCAGTGCTAGTTGATATGGTCTGTTTTACTGTTCAGTAGTTTTAGTGAATCATGTTATCTTTTTCACATAGTATTGCTTTGTATTGTCCAGAAAGGTCAAAAGCGATCGAACATGATGTCGCCGTACTGTAGTACTACAATATTTAGCTTCATGGAATTTCACACGTTTTGGACAGCCAGTATTTACGTTATCTAGAGATAGTAAACAAATATGTATGGACAGTCGACAGAACACTTTCAGCCCGTTATAGGGATCGACAATTTAACTTCAAATGGAAAGGACGCATGTTGTTTTTTTCTTTCTAAAAGATATTCTGATAAACAATTTGATGAAAACTGCAAAGTATTCTTGTCAATTAGTTGAAGAAGAAAAAATCTGAATCCAGATTTTTTCCAATACCTTGTATCATTAAACATTAAAAAAAAAATGATTTCAGTGCGTTGAAAATGTAAACAAAATTTACTGCGCTTTGCGCAGAAACAAATATCTGACTCAGTCAAAAACCATACCCTTGAGAAGGTTTGGATCCATTAAAAGGATTAATCCCGCTGCAAATGTTTGCACCTGTCCTAAGTCAGGAATCTGATGTACAGTTGTTGTCGTTTGTTTATGTAATTTATACGTGTTTCTCGTTTCTCGTTTTTTTTTATATAGATGCGACCGTTAGTTTCCCCGTTTGAATAGTTTTACACTAGTAATTTTCCCGTTTGAATGGTTTTACACTAGTAATTTTGGGGTCCTTTATAGCTTGTTGTTCTGTGTGAGCCACGGCTCCGTGTTGAAGTCCGTACATTGACTTATAATGGTTTACTTTTTTAAATTGTTATTTGGATGGAGAGTTGTCTCATTGGCACTCACACCACATCTTCCTATATCTATGATATATATTGACTGATTTTTATAAATATCTGATATGACATAGAGAAGTTATCGAATATTTCAAAAAGATGACGGGTGTAGCTGTTTATTTGTTAACTTATGGAATACTTTTTTAGCATTTATTTTTGTACAGTTATAGAAACTCACACATACTTGTAATTTCAATAGTGTTTAATAAAATTAAGAATAGAAATGAGGAAAATGTCAAAGAGACAAAAACGATATCCAGTAAAAATTCAAGGGCCGTTATGATATCAAAGTAGGTCCAATTGACATAGTTCTTGTGTTTGTTGCTACTAAAAACCTAAAATAGTTTGAATATATATATTCACATTCTGACTTTTTTTAAATGCCCATTTAATTTAAGAATGGAATGCTTCTTTTTGTAAATTCATTGGGGTGTAAAAGCGTTGACCTAAGTACATTTTGTATGAAGCGTTGCAGCTTCATTCTAAAAATGTGCGCAATGTCAACGCTTTTACAACCCTATGAAGTTACATAAAGAACTGGTATAAATACCATATAATATAAAAGGTTAAGTGGTTGTAAGGACCTAGTACTTAATTGAGATCCTTGTCTGATATTTATGGCCATTTGTTTTCCTTTTTGTCATATTAAGAATTGTTCTAATTTAATATGTTCGTACGGGAAACAAGGAACATTATCCTCATACAAAAAAAATAAGATAATTCTAAATAAATGTTCCCGAAAAAATGGAATGTATTACAAAGGATAATCATAATATATACTGGAATTGTCCTGGACCTCACTTCTGTGATGTGTATATGTTAATGGAATCCTTCTCCGAATACGGGACCAATATTTTAGTAGTGGTAGACTCTAAAGTCCAATGATCTTCAATTTCTACCGAATTTTGGCTGTCAAAAAAATGTTAACACTTCACTGAATTTTCAATAACAGTTTATAAAAGCAAATACATTATCACACTGAAAACAGATGACAAAAAACTAAAAGCCCAATAACAGCTAACAAAGAATAAGACAATAAAAGCTAACAGCAAATATATTTTCGGAATAACAGATAACAAAGAATTAAAAGGCCCCATAACAGAACAGCATAACAGCTAAACCCCTTGCCCCCACACCCCTTTACATATTTTCCGTGAGGTGATACTAGTAGTACCAATGAATTGTTTATTTATTTATTTAAACAGAGACATATAAAACATGTATTATTACATGTCTCTGATTTGAATATACCATTTCTTTAATTAATAGAAGTCTATTTGAATTCTTAAGTTTGTAGATCTTCAATGATCTTCAATAGTATAGTACATAATTTATAAAGGAAAGCGCGGGAAAATCTAATTTATTGTTAGAGTTATCTCCCTCCTTCGAGTTCTCCAGGAATGACATATTTGTAAACATACAAGACGTCTGATCTTCACATGAATTTGCATACTTTTACCTGGAAAATATGTAAAGTTTAGACCAAAAGAATACAAGATACTATGCCAGACTTTACAGTTGTAACGAAAGGTAACAAAATTGCTTATTTTATGGTAATTTGATTACCACGAAAAGTAAAAAAATAACATCCGTAAAAACAAAAACAAAAACGTAAACAAAGCCTTTGAACCTGAACAACATAAAAGAATTTATGGTGCAATCGATTAAAGTGATGTCATTTATAAACTTGAAAATAATGTCTTTTCTAGAAAATATGATTTATATTTGGAATAATGACGTGTCTTCCTCATAACTTGTCAAATGAAAGTAGAATTGATAATTTCTGTATACATGTATATGAAATTGTCACAGTGACACAATGGTCATTGTAAAGTTTCACTGTGGATTTTAACACATTACACACATTACCTTCCTAAGCAAAACAATAGATTGTAAGTTGTATTTATATCTTTCAACTGTTTTCTCTTTGGAATGACCTTCACTGGCTTCAGTTTAAATATGTTACATAATCAAAAACATTTTGTGAAAGGTGCCAAAAAGCAAGGAAGGAACTGTCTACTCATCTATATTCCCCTGGTTTTAAGTGGAATTTTATTTCTTGATTGTTAGGAAAATCTGTATGAAGAATCTTATCACAATAGTAAAATCTGTTTCTATTTTATTTAAACGATCATTCATGGTTCTTGACTGTTTTGCCTTTTCCTTGATTAGCAACTTTAAATTGAGAGACATGTGAAATGAATGGAATTTGAACTTCATATTCTTGCATTTCATAAAATACTTTCCACTGAAAGGATGACTGTTTAACATAAATTGGCAAATTAAATTTGTTTTCTGAATTGGGAACATATTAGTGCGATATGAACATGAACCTTGTGTCAAACAGACATACTGAGTCATACTTTAAACCTGCTAAAACGTAGTCCACAAGGTAAAAGTCTACCTGTCAATATGTCACCCTACTCAGACACATTATTCCGACTGCAGCCTACCAGTAGAGGAGCAGGAAATACATATAGTATCAATTTTACAGTATTTGGCCTGGGTTGGAACCCACAACCTTCCACACTCGAGGCAAATGATCTACAATGAAACCAGAAAGGTGTATTTGCTTACATTCTTGTCCTTAACCCTTTCCTCCATGGACATTTTTTCTACACACTTGATTTGCATAGGATTTTTTCATTAAAAAAAATCATCAGTTTTAAATTATGAATGATTGGGAAAATGAATATTTCATCAATGAAATTCCAGTCAAGATATTCTCATGAACATCCTTTTCATATTGGATACAAATTTTGTTAAGTCTGATGCAAACAATTTGAGGTCAAAGCATTTCAACTGAGGTACTACACAGGCGTCAAAAGGTGTCATTATGGAGTAAAGGGAGTGGCGTCAAAAGGAGTCATTATGGAGGAAAGGGTTATGTCTTTAGTGGATAGATGTCTTATCAATGTGGTCTGTACTTTTTTGCTTCCTTGTCCTTTGAAGAATAGATGTCTTGACGGTGTGTTCTGTTTTTTAAGGGATGTCTTGTTCATGTAGTTGATGTGTCCTGTACTTGTTTAGTATCCTTGTCCTTTGGTTGATAAATGCTTTATCAATGTGTTCTGTATTTTTTTACGTCCTTGGTCTTTGGTGGATATATGTCTTGCAGTCAATGTCCTGTACTTTTTTAACATCATTGTCCTTTGGTGGATACATGTATCTATATATATAAAGATGTCATGTTTGCTGTAATTTGTTGATATTCTTTTTCTACCATCTTTGGTGGATAGTTTTTTTTGTTGTCAACCATACCCCATATCATGATTGTCAATACTTTGCCTTATTTATATATTTTATTTTAGTTTTGCATCTTGTTGTTCTGTTTAGATATGGCTACAGTTTTTTTTACAATATTTTGAAAAATATTGAAGGTGTTGATATCATTTTCATTGGAAAGGACACATGCATGTGTATGCATATTTTATGCATCATTTAATGTTACTTTGTAATGATGGTGAAAGTTGAAAAATTTATTACACAATACACACACATATACACATTTAATGAATGTAGTTTGAAATTTGATTATAAGATTTTGATATTTTAGGAGAATTACACCTGAAGTATTGACAAATAAAAAGCTACCATGTTGTATGTGTTCCATGTTGACACAGGGACTATGATGACATTTGACATGAAACTGGCAATGGAAAGGTATGTTAGATACAGATAACTATGAACAAAAAATAGTGAGGATGTCTCAAATAAGAAAATAGAAATCCATATTATTTATTGAAATTTGTTTGTGTTTAAATACATGAAGAAATATTCATTAAGAATAAGGATTTATGGTATTTTATAAACCAGTATTTGCACTTATGTAGATTGTGTCAGTTCTTGAAAAAAAGGTATATACCTAAACATAAAACTAAAGTATGGCCATTTACATGAACCACCACTGAATAGCTAGAACCATTTACATGTATATATACAAACTTTCAAATTCTGAAAAATGGCTTTAATTTTTTTCAATGATGTTTGATTTGATTTCCTTATAGCTGTAACAAAATTAAATAAACTTTGGACCTGAAAAGAGGAGGATACTTTCTGACTTTTGAATGAATGTAACGAAGAAATTTTATTTGGATGGAGTTAAATGAATATTAACTGAATTTCAAGTTGAAAATTGACAAGCCAAAGTGATTTCAATATTAAAGATAATTATTTCAGTGTGGCAAACTTGCAGCATGCAATTGCCAGAGAATATCCCATTCCAGAGGAAAAGCAAGTGTTGTTAATAAGTGGAGGAGAGAGTTTAGATCCTGGATCCACAGTTGGAAAATATCATGCTGGAACAGTAAGTTTCTACCTTTAAAATAGAATTCATACATGTAGTTAATGATTCAGTAATCTGTAAGTTATACTGTTTTTAAATCAATCAAAAGTTTTGTATTATTAGATATGATAAATACTAAATGACTTTTGTAATGGTAAAGGTTCAGTGCAAATTATATTGTTAGTACCATTTTGTAGTCAGTTAAAAGCAATTATGTATCTTATAGTTACGTAATCAAATTCAATGACACATCAAGTCAAAGATCATTATGACAAACATTTCCTTTTCTTTGACATGGTTCAAATTTTACCTTTGAACTATTTTTCTCATTAGTTTTAACTATTAAGCATGTAACTATGTATTTTGATACATGTACTTTACAATAGACATAAAGTACTTTTTGTACAGTTCTGTTTTATGCTGATTGCTCATCATGATTAGGTATCATCAAACATGCAGAAGGCAACTTGAAATGAAAAAAGAGTATATATTAGATATTTAGTTACACAATGTATTATTTATTTCAGGATACAAATCCAATTTTTCTGTTCAGTAAGACAACAATAGAATCGCTGCATCCTCCATCACCAAGTGTACACTATGGGTCAGGTATGGAAACTTTTATAGTTTGACAGTACTGTGGATTCATTATTATTTGTTGGATACCAATTTTTTGTGGATTTCGATGTTACAGGTTAAACATGTAAATTAAATTTTCAACAATTTTTTTTTCTATAAGCTTGTATGCAGACTTCCGTAAAACCACGAAATTAAATATTCAGGAACATGTAATTTTACCCTCATCAATAAAAATTAGTAATCACGAAAATGAATGAATCCACAGTATACCAGTAAACAAGTTTGTTCTTTACACTGACTGTTCACCAGTATAAACTATTTGGTTCCCAATTGGGATCTATTATAAGTTCTAATTCATACATACATTTATATTTTAAAAGCACTAAATCCCACTATAATAATACTATATGTATATATACATCCAAAATATGTAACTTAGAAAGTTATACCACAAGTTCATTGAGAAAAAAGGTCTTTGATGTTAGCAGGATTTTTGTTATTAGAATAACAAATTATTTCTGTACATGTATTTTTTTTGTGTCTGTTATAATCTTACTCAATAAGTTTGAGCCATTTTTTTATTTTTTTTTATAGATGTAGATATACAGAGTCAAGTAGAAGGATCTCTTCTGATGCCCCCAGCATATGGAACAGTGGTTTCCAGAGCACAGTTATCTTTGGTAAGGACCAAAAATTGGTTTCCCTTCTTAAACCTAAGTTTGCCTCAACCAAATGTTATAAAACTTATACATAATGCTTATCAACACAAAACACAGATCAAGTTTGAAATTTAGTGGCATCACTTTTCTGTTCATGAGTTATACTCCTTTATAAATATGAAAATTGCTGAATTTTTTGTTTCTGTTTTCTACCATTAGTTTGCCTCCACCAATTGTTATAATACTTATACACAATCCTTGTTACCACTACACACAGATCATTATGGCCAATAGAGACATTCTCCACTTATTTATTTTTTATGGTTTGAAGAACATTGAAATTAATCGAGCAATCAATAGTTGGCCCATTTTTGTAAAACTGCACATACGATATGGACAACAATTATTTTGCCTATGAATGCATTAGTTCCTATACTGGTACATGAATTAAATAAGTAAATAGTTTCAGTATGTAAAATTATCTCTTTTTCACAGCAAATTCATGAAGTAGATCATGAAGAATTGAAAGCCTGTGAACAGCTTGTTCATGATCAACATCTTCAGCAGCAAGGCTGGGCAGCAGTGGTGGCTAATTTAGAGGACATCACAAGGTCAGTGTTTTTGTAATGTTATCTACACCTATTTTCGAGTTTTGGATCAATGATATGTTTTAATCTAGATAAAATTTCAAGGTCATACATATATATAATATCCCTCATACAACATTGTGAAATGTATTTTTGTTTATAGGCTCATTACATCCCTATTTTAGGGACAACAGGACGTGTTAGAAATGTAGATGAGACATCAAAGTTATTCTTGATTTTTTATATAAAGTTTTTGTTTTTATTTCAGTGCTCTGCGACATAGATCAGAAATATTTACTGAGTCCTACAATGAATACTTAGAACCAAGAGATGATTACTTGAAAGTTCTGTCAAGGTAAGAGATGATTTATGTCATTTGTAATGTTAAAGTATGGATTATCTTACTGTTGATAACTCTAGTCTATCTCACCAATGTTCTTGCTATAGTTGGAAACTGGTTTCAGTAATATAACATTAGGTAGCAATAAACAGTTAGGAAAAAATACTAAAATTTGCCCTTATGAATTTTACCATTCCCTATTCATTGCTTTCTTGCAATATCAAGCTTACTGTTTGTGTCATATATGGGCATATGTTTGTAATCAGAATCTTCCATAGATTTTATTTCCAGTATATAAAATGGTAAAATATAATTTCTTTTTGGTGTATCCATGGCAACAATCTGCATTTATTTGTTATGAAATATTGCAAAAAGGGGGGGAAAGATGTCACATATTTTCCCAAAATTTGGCTAAAAGTAGAATTTCAATCGCTTGAAGTAATACCTTTTCTGAAACTGTGTACGTATATCATTCAGCAAATCCAATGAAAATCATATGTCTTTCGTCTCATTTTTTTGTAAAATTGTGTCAAAAACTTCGTGTAGAAAAAGAGTGTTTGTAAACAGTACATTAATTTCTGGACCGATGGCCGGTCTAGCTATGAAAATACGGACTGTCAAACAGAAAACAGCCCATAAAACATGTAAAAGATAATCTTGATGCTCTTATAAACCACCTTTGAAGGCTAAATTAGCACTCATCTGTCTAAAAATGAATTTTATTACACAATAACTTTCCTATTTGAAAAATTCACAGGGGCCATAATGCGAAACTAAACTCCTAACTGTGTATTGCTACCTTAATAGTAAATATTTTTTTCAAATTCTCCCTTTTAACTTATTTTCTGAGTTCTGCTAGCTAAAACGAGTAAAATGGCCTTTTATTTTTGAAAATTGGTTGAGTAATGAATATTTTATGAAGGTTAGCAGTTGACCCTGAAACTTGACAAAAACTGATTTTAAGAAAGGTGCCAAGTCAAAGTGTAAAATCTTGTCTCTACCTCAATTTTTAGCCAAATCTTAAAAACTCTACCTCTTTTGTCAGTTTTTTAATGTTGAATATCATAATAAGATCTCTGATGATGCAACATTGTACAAAAGTTAGCAATTTTAAGCATAAAAATGTTAATCTTTATGCTTATTGCATACAAAAGACTTGATTAAAAAAAATGGTGATAGGGAATCAATTTCTTACATCTGATTTAATTATACATTTAATATATGCCAAAATGTAACATGAAATCTTGATAAAAACAATAAATTGATATATTCGCAAGAAAAAAACCAACGCGTTCAATACTTGGGCTACTACATGCAGCCCAATCCATCAGAAGCAAGCGTTAAGCCGAGTAGTGTACAAATATAAGCCTAGTGTCAAAATGTCTAATTTTGGTTGCTAAGGACTGTAAACAATAAAATTGACACATATTGTCATTATTAAACACTTAATTTACTCAGAAGTTGATTTTGATCAATAGATTTGTGGCATGAAAAGTCTTAAATTATACAATTCTGAGCTTGGTAAGTATGCCATAAGGGAGCAATAAACAGTTAGGAAAAAATACTAAAATTTGCCCTTATGAATTTTACCATTCCCTATTCATTGCTTTCTTGCAATATCAAGCTTACTGTTTGTGTCATATATGGGCATATGTATGTAATTAGAATCTTCCATAGATTTTATTTCCAGTATATAAAATGGTAAAATATAATTTCTTTTTGGTGTATCCATGGCAACAATCTGCATTTATTTGTTATGAAATATTGCAAAAAGGGGGGGAAAGATGTCACATATTTTCCCAAAATTTGGCTAAAAGTAGAATTTCAATCGTTGAAGTAATACCTTTTCTGAAACTGTGTACGTATATCATTCAGCAAATCCAATGAAAATCATATGTCTTTCGTCTCATTTTTTTGTAAAATTGCGTCAAAAACTTTGTGTAGAAAAAGAGTGTTTGTAAACAGTACATTAATTTCTGGACCGATGGCCGGTCTAGCTATGAAAATACGGACTGTCAAACAGAAAACAGCCCATAAAACATGTAAAAGATAATCTTGATGCTCTTATAAACCACCTTTGAAGGCTAAATTAGCACTCATCTGTCTAAAAATGAATTTTATTACACAATAACTTTCCTATTTGAAAAATTCACAGGGGCCATAATGCGAAACTAAATTCCTAACTGTGTATTGCTACCTTACAACAGAACTATATATATGGTCCTTCGTTTACATTGAGTTTTAGTTTATCTAAGCTGAAAACTTTCATTCTGGCACCTAGATCAAGTTTGAATCAAGGAGTGATAATGATTGACAATAATTGAAGGTAGATTGTCTTTTATTACAAGTAATTCATTTCTTACCAGTACATGTATGATCCCTATGTAAAGTTATTCAAAAAATGATGACATGATTAATCTTGAGGCATATAATGTATGGCAAACTGTGTGATTATATAAAAATAAGGAGATGTGGTATGATTGCCAATGAGACAACTCTCCTCTAAAATTCAAGATTTAGCATACTTATACATGTTGTACTTGGCCAAATTAGCATCAGGGTGTTTTTCATCAGATTTTATAGAACAGAATGGATTGGCTAGGGACATCATGCGTTCAATTAGGACTATCCTGGCTGTATTAGTTATTACTGGTAACACTATTTACAGTTCTTTAATCACTACTTACATATGTTACAAATGTTTAGACATATATATTTTCTATTTCAGTTACAACCACTCAATACAGCCCCTGGCAATACTAGTATATAATATATTAAATGTATGTTTTCTATTTTAGTGTGGAACATTCTCTGCAGCTCCTGGCAAAGATACCAGTTCTACCTTGCCTTATAACACAATCTTCAACTGAGCTTTATGACAAATCTTCCTCCTCCTCATCATCTGGTTCATCAACATCAAGTAAAAGTCTTTTTGATTGGATCAGTTCTCAGGTTAGTGAGGTCAAATTTCAGATCAGTGTAAGTTTGTTTTGTTGCATTATTTTTTATTTATCTATTGCAGAACATTTAGATAAGATCAGTTGTAAAGTATGAATATTAGTTTAAGCATTTTATATTTGACCAGTACAATGTACTTAGTAATTATGATCTATCAATTTTACTTTTGGTTTTGTTTTCCAATAGAATTATTACACCTCTTACAATGAGAAAAAATACATTTTGGTACATAAAACAAACTTGAATTCAAAATCTGCAAATGTATGGGTATTGCTATTGAACACAAGTTCACAAATGAACAATGAGACCAACTCAAAGGATATAGATTGACAAAAACAATTACAGTTCTTGGAAACACCTTTTACATAATTACTATTTCATATTTTAGGATCCATCACATAGTCTTCATGATATGGTTGTCAAGTGTATTAAAGCAACAGAACAATTAGATGATCGAGTCCTGAATACACTTACCAAAGAAGTCCAAGAAATGTTCACACAAGTAGACAATCCTAGCATGAAAGAAGTGAAAGGTATCGAGGACCGATTGTATGGCCTGGACCAAATATTGAGTTCTGGGAAGAGGGTTGTACAGGAACAAGGTGATATGGCTCAGGTTGGTATAAGACATAAATGGTCAAGTTTATAAATCAGTTATATGTCTCAGATTTGTATCAAAGATATAGAGATGACACTGTGACCATGACAATAATTGAGTTCTAGGAGAAGATCTATAAAAACTAAAAAAAGTATACAAGAATATATACCAGTCAAATATTATGATAATGAACAGTTTAACTATCTATATAAGTATATCATTTAATTATTATTTCAGGGATTTGTACAGAATCAGAATCGAGTGAGTGCACTGAAGGATAAGTCTATACTACCAGATCTGTGTTCTAGTCATAAAAAACAGCTCCTTGTTATGGTTAACAATCACAAGAAAATACAGGAAACTAAAAAGAAATGTAAGATGGCCAAAGAGGAACTAGCAATAAATCTTCATGCAAGACTAAGGTAAGGTTAACTGTACCAGACACAAGAAAACCATGTCATCTGTACATACTACCAAAAAATAAAGAACTGAAGAAGGCCAATGGCCGAAACGTCTTGAAAAATTGGTTTATTTAAACAATGATATAAAGTATGTTCCCTATTAGAATTTTGAAAACAAGGGTTTAATTTTATATCAATTAATTACCATGTCAATTTTATGACCAATGTGGGATTGTTTAAGGCAAGCAGTTAGGTTAGGTCTTTTTCTTTTTTGATTTAGGTTAAAATGGCATACCCATGTTATGTGTCAATTTCAGACTTGGTACAAAAGGCCATAGATATAACTTACCGGTCAAGTCCTGACAATGTGACCGTTTTGGAAGCCTTGCGCCAGTAAAATGTATTGTAATAGTAATTAAGGCTTCAAAAGGATTTCAGTAATATGATTTGTTTATGTTTGTTCAGATGATCTATTGTATTGTACTAGTAAATGCTTAAAGAATATTTGTAGAGCCTGATAACAAATTATTTTGTGATATCTTGCAGATATACATTTATGAGTTTTATGTTTTTTGTTTCAGATGGGTTATGTTGGTTGAGAAGAGAATATGTGATATAGATGGTAAACTGATAATATACCATGAGAATCTGAAGAGACTGAGAAAGAGATTAGAAGTTCTCAAACAAATTCATGATGCTCCTAATATATATGCCTGTCTTGTTGTAGAGGTAGTGAGACGTAGGAGATTCTCATCAACATTTACAGAGGTAATATTTTCAGTAAATTCAAGGTTTTGGAAAATGAAAAAACTTAACAGTCACAATCATTATTGACTGCTAAAATCAACAAATTGCAATAATGTTCATGAAAATTAAATGAATTGTTTATATCTATTGGCGTAAGCTCCTTTTCAATTTTTATAAATCTTAGATTTCACATCTCTGAGTTATGGGATTTTATGTATGAAAAAAGGGGTGATTTTCCAGTTTTTGGACAATAACTCAAATGTGCTTTGAGCAGATCTCTTGAAACTTTGTTGATTGGTTTGAATTTATTAAAATAAATTCCCTTTTGTTTTGTTGATTGATTTCTGATATGACATTGTGAAGCTATTTCCTTGATTAAAAGGAGGGGATGTATCATGCACTCATGACACAGTTCTGCATTATATTATAATGGTACATGTATAATTAGATTCAGTCATTATTTCATACTTCTGTTATAAAATAAGTTAAATTTAAGCATCCATAGAAAAGATAAAATTCACAGAAAATTAATTTTCATTATCTTAGTGGGCTAGCAGTGTAGCAGAAGAATCCACACAAATCCACTCAGAAGAATATAAAAGAAGGGAAGCTTTCATCAGTCAAGTGGGTAAGTGCAGAGAAAGGAACATAGTAGTGGACCTTGTTAGAGCTATATTTGTTTATAAAATTTGAGTCTATGTAAACCATTTTCAAGTATTGTGTTACTCAAAAATTTGTTTACACATAATCAACATGAATAATGAATAAATAAGTACTTAATAACTGTACTTCAAAATTGAGCACTAATACTTGTGTTGAAGGAAACAAAACAGAAAACAAAATACTGGCACCAATAGATTGTGTTTTCTTCTGCTCAAGCTATTGATCGATAACAACAACATCTTTATGTTATTAAATAATCTCTCATTATAAACAATATTCATAAACCTAGAAGACACTCACTTCTGAACACTCATTGTGTCCTATATTACAACATGTCACAAACTAAAACTATTATTAGTCAACTAAAATCAGAATAGAAAATGCTACTGTGGATTCATTATTATTCGTTGGATACCAATTTTCGTGGGCACAGTCAAACCACGAAATTAAATATTTAACGAATGATAATTTTTCTATTGGTTTGTATGCAGACTTCAACAAAACCACGAAATTAAATATCCATGAATATGGAAGTTTTTCTTAATCCACGAAAATTGGTACCCTCGAAAATAAATGAATCCACAGTATTACAAAATAAATAAATGTATGAGTAATCAAACGTAGACCATTTATATAAAAAAAAAATAGAAAAACTATGCAATTATTTTGTTTACTGCAGACTGGTCCAGTATAAGTGGTCATACTATCTGTTGGAAAATATCTGAAAAAACAATTTAAACTCTTCAGTCTCCTGATTTGTTTTTAGAAAAGTAAATTATGCTAGTCATTGTCATGACAAATGTTTATTTTACAGGTCGACATTTCTTACAGACACTATTTACTGGTTTGGATCCATTTTCATCCAATTTTGCAGTAA
Organism: Mytilus trossulus; assembly: GCF_036588685.1. NCBI lineage: Eukaryota > Metazoa > Mollusca > Bivalvia > Mytilida > Mytilidae > Mytilus > Mytilus trossulus. Next base: position 104,688,292 of record NC_086373.1, on the reverse strand, counting down.
GTTTATCATCATGCAGTAAATGACACATAGTGGTATCATGTTAACTATGTGGATCAACTGTGTTGGAACCATCTGCATTGATTATATAAATATTTCATATCACAGCAACCCTTAAATGTTTTAAGTATCCTTAATTATGTTATCTTCAAAACTTCATCAGTTGGTACGTAAGTTAATCAGTCCTCTGTCAATTTACCGTATTCGGCCGTGTATAGTACGCATTTATGTATAGTCCGCACCCCCTTTGCATCCCCTTAAAATCGAGAAAAAAAGTTTTGTGATTAAACAAAAAAAAAAAAAATAATTGTAAAAGTCTAGTTCACTGTAAAAATCCATTGAAAGACACCTATTCTCCATGTATTTTATAAAAAAAAAAAAATTATGTTTTATCTATTTCATAAAAAAATGAAATGGTAGAACTTTTCATCAGGTAATTAATATTTAATAATTTTATATTTTATATAAGTAGTTATTAATCAAAAGATTCATTTTAAAATCAACATTTGTCTAAGTATGTCCAAGCTGATATATAATATAACAGAAATAAATTGAATATTATGGAACAAAAGAAAACAGAGATCAAACATTTATCTAAATTAATTAGCAATAATCAAAATTTTAAAACTATTTAATCTTATATAATCTTTTCATTGATCATGTTGTTTTATTGCCTGGGATTATAATATTTAACACCTGTCAAAACTTGACATCATTATTTAATTGCTACACACCCATACATAATCCTTAATTACCTCTCTTGATTACCTATGCAGGATGTCACACCTTTACTTTTAATAATCAATTTTGAAAAGAAAAGTTAAAAAAGAATAAAAGAATAAGAATTAAATGAAGTAAATACAATAAACATCTCCAATATACATTGTTAATGCAGAAAAAACGAAATTTAAAAAATTTTTTTTTTTTTTTTTTTATAAATTTCGAAAACCGTCTATTGTTGTGTATAGTCCGCACCCCTTGTACAAACTACATATTTAAGGAAAAAAAGTGCAGACTATACATGCCGAAATACGGTAACTTGTTTTGTCATTTCAATTTTACAGAATTTTAATAGGCCAAACAATAAAAGATCTTTGTTTGTTCTGAATAGCTGTAAAATATCTTTTGTTACTTTTCCTGATTGAAATACAATGAAGGGTGTACAAAATGTTTAACCTAACATTATTTCTTCCTTAGGTGGAGCCACCAGCAGCAATAGACCAGGAACTTCCAGCTATCACAGAAGATGATATAGAAATGTTGAAACATTCTGTCCCTGAATTATCAGAACTCTTAGTGTAAGTGTTATAGGAAGATGTGGTATGAGTGCCAATGAGACAACTCTCCATCCAAAGTAACAATTTATAAAAGTAAACCAATATAGGTCAATGATTGGATGTCTGTTCATGTTTTTTCTCCTAGAGAAAGTCATCTGTATTTGCTGATATTTTCATTCAAGTCACTCTATTCATAAAACTGTTTCTGAAGTCACTTATATTTTGGTGGATACTTAACTTTTTGGTTTTGACAAATTCTGGATGCAAGTCAATATGAAATTAGTGTTTTTTCTTAAACGCTCAACATATTCTAACTGGTCTTTATGAAGCATCTGTCAAAACCATAATAAATAATTTGATTCATATGTCTTTTTTCCATTGACTTCTCATAAAAAAAAACCAACATTCATTTCATATACATATTTAAAAAGGATTGATTATAGAATTTTTGCATATTTTGCTTAAAAGTAGTCAATGTCATGCTATTTTCATAATTATAATTTATATTTTAGGTTACTGTACTTGTGTCACGCTACAGGGTGTGCATTATTCTTATATTTAGCAAGGATTATACATAGAAAAAGCTTAATAATGTGGTTGAATCATAGAACTTAAAATGAATTAATATGAAAGATAGCACATAAAATAACTTTTTCAAATAAAATAAAAATATATGTGATGAAATAACAGTACATTCTTTTGTAAAACTAACAACTCATTTTTAAAAAAAAAACCATTCTGGTCTTGTAAACTTTTGTTTGTTTATAATCTTCAAGTAAATAGCCTCTTTACATGAAATATGTTGATTGCAGTAAAATGCTATATGATCATGTGCATTCATTTAGGATCAAAGATGTAGAAATTTGCTCAAAGAAAAAAAAACTTGGTTCAATAGTAAATATATTTGACTTGATGTGCTTCCATATTTTTCAGGGTTCCAAAAGAGAGCAATAAGATAATGAAGAGTCACTGGGGAGTATTAACATGTACAACTAACAAACCACAAACACCAAAACCATCCTCACTAGCCACATCAGAAATAGAGATTATACATAGTTATGATGACCGATTCTATACAGCTGATCACACAGAATTATCCTTAGGTGATCAGGTTGCAAGTAGTGAACTCACTTCTAACTTATTAACAAAATCTGATATAGGGGTCACAAGCCCCACAGAGAGAACAGAATTTATAATGCCCAAAAGTCTTTCAGAAGAATTAACAAAGGAAATGCAAGAAACAAGTCGTAAGAAATTATTGGAAGAAAGTAATATGGCGAGTGGTTCTAAAAAAACTAGGGAGGTTAATAGATCAGTTGTACCTTCAGGTGCAGGGGAGGTGTCTGGAACTTCCACATCATCCGGTGAGCAGATAAAATCAACAGAAAGTGAATCTTCCTCATGTGCTCCAGATAGAAGTACATCAAGTTCACATTCAGGGAAGAAAAAGTCAAGTGTGCCATGTACTTCTCCAGACCTTGGAACGTCCCAGGAATTTACTACTGCAGACTTCTATATAGAAGATTCTATGCCTTCTTCTATGGGAGGTTCTCCTTCTAGTGCTAACATAGAGGACAAGTCTGAAAAACAATTGGAAGATAAAATAGAGGAACCTGAACTGTCTGTCTATAAGACAAAATTAGCTTTAACAGAAACAAAACTGAAAAATTTAAGAGATTTTGTTTCCAATTGTTTTCCAGACTTGAAGCAAAGATTTAAAGATTTTGAAACAAGCATTAACTGTGATAGATCTAAATTTTCTGAGGATTTAGAGAAAACAAAAGAAAAAGTGATTGAAATTCTCCACATATTTGACATACAGCAACAGAATATTAGCAAGTCGAATGTGGAGAAGCTTGGACAAAATCATTCTGAAGAGACAAATAAGCTTCATCAAGAAATTGCTGAATTGAAAAATAAAAATTCAGAAATTGAACAGTTGTTAGCTGAGGCTAAGCAAAGTACTCTTATGGAAAAGGAAAGTTTACAACAGAAATCAGATGGTTTGCAGAAAAAAAATCAGGAAATGACAGGTCAGTTAGAGTTGGCTAAATCAACTGAACTTAAATTGCAAAGTGATGTGCAAAGCTTGACAGAGACATTAGAAAGTCATGATTCAGAATTTAAATCAAAATCAAAAGAATCTGAAGTAAAATACAAGGAAATGGAATCTAAATATAAACAGGAACTTACAGAAATGTCTCAGCAACACTCTCTAGAAATGGAGGTAGAATTGGACAAAGTTAGGTCTGATTTAAAGGATCAAATGGACCAATTAGAAACAGAGGCCAAAGCTCATGAGGTAGATACACAGAAACTTCAAAATGATCTTTTATTTGCTGAAAAGGAAAGAATAAAATTAGAAGAAACTTTAGCAACTCAATATCAGACGGAAAAAGATAGCATTAAGTTGATACTGACTGAAGAATTTTCTGAAAAATTAACTAAAGAGAAAGAACAGTACTCACAAAACATGAACGAATTAACAGGAAAACTAGAAAAAGATTATGAAATTAAAGTTATTGAATTAAGGGAACAACTTGTGAAGGTTAATGCAGAAGGAATAAACAAAATTCAAGAAGAGATGAAAGAGACTTTTGACACTTCTTTGACAGATTTAAAAGAAAAAAATGACAATGAAAAAAAGACTCTGGCTGAGCAACATAAGAAAAAAATAGTGGAATTGGAAGATTTGCATAGTATTGACCTTATGAAATTAAATGAAGAATTCAATATATGTAAGTTGGAACTTGAGGAACAATTAAGATTATATACAGACAAGGAGATGAGAGAGGAAGAAGTTCAAACAATCCCGGTGGATAAAGTTGATTGTGCCATAGTAACTGATGTGTTATCTTGTAGGTCTGTGGCTTTACAAACAGAACCTACTGTGTTAAATAGTTTGACAGAGAGTCAATGTCAAACAGAGTTTACTGCAATCAGTATAAATACACAAACTGAAAGTACATTGAAACCTGGTGAAACTCAAACTGAATCAAGGGAGCTAATCCCAGGTTCAACACAAACTGATCTAAGGGAGGTAATTCAGGTAGAGATGCAGACAGACAGTTGGGTTGGTGTGTTAGGTGTGAGTTCTACAGAGGTGGAGGAGAAGAGTGTTCAGACAGAGATAATGGAATGTGTTCAGTCAGATTGTCAGACAGAGAGACAGGAAACATGTGATCAGGAATGTCAGATTATAGATGACACACAATCAAAGGTTAGTTTTTATTTATTCATTGATTATTGTTGCCTTCTCTTTTAGCACTTTGTAGTTTGTGACCACAACTTCTTCTTCTTTTTTATCATTGATCAGATTTTGATGAATCATTAAGATATTTTAAGAACCTTATGGGTTTAATAGTGTCCTGATTTTTGGAAGTTTCTTACAGCAAAATATAGACCATGTGACCATCTTTTGAATGGGTAGGCATTACATATTTTCAATGCTCTCCATAATTACTTACTGGATTTCAGTAAAGCTTTCACAGAAACTCTCTGAAATAGTGCACAATATTTAATTTTTTTATCTAAATCATTTGTTCTTTTGAGTAAAATTACTAATATTTGATATCTTTCTCTTTAGTCTTGATGGGTTTTGGATAAAAGTTAAAATACAAACCATTGTCACAATAAATACATACATTTGTATCTGAAAAGAACAGATATGATTAATATTTAAATAAGATGTGGTATGATTGCCAATGGGACAATATTCCAACAGAAACCAAATGATGTAGCTGTTTTTTTTATTTTAGAAAATAGCTGAGATTCAGGAAGAACATCAAATGGAGATAAATAAGTTAGTCAGTAAATTAGAGAAAGACAAGGAAGAATCGTGTATGTCAATGAAGACCAGTTTGATAGCAGAAAGACAGGTAAGGTGTTTAGGAGGTATACACTTTATGATATTCTTCTGCACCATTAAGTTGTAAGTAAACACAGAAAACAAGTTAGGGTGATATAACATTCACCTTGACCATCCAACACTTGTCCTTCTCAGGTATTGCTGATAAGAACACTGCTTTTTGGTCAGAACCTCTGTCAGAATCCTACTTCCTATTTACATATATTCTTACCCACAAGTAGGGAGTATGAATATCATGATATGAATAAAAAAACATGTCTGACAGATTTAAAATAAAACATTAGTTGATCCCTGTGTTCCTCATAGGTAGTCAAAGGTAGATATTGAGCAAGTTAAGGTAGCAGAGATATTTGTGGGTACTTGGTTCACTTAAAATCATGGAAATAAAAAGTAATTGTATAAATATTTTATTTGTATTGCAGGTTTCATTTAATGAGGCTGTCAACAAAGTCTCCAGTGGAAAAGATTCTATAATATTGGAACTAAGAGAGAAAGACTCTTCTTCAACTGAGAAACTGAGAGTAGCTCAAGGTTTGTTTTTTACTCAGGATTGAAACTGGAAGTCACTCGAAAAATGTTAGCCTCAAGTAATAAAAAGCTTTTTACAGAGGTTACTTAATTGTAGTAAAGTTGAAAGAAATTTACACTTACCCTTGTTAGAAAGTTATTTCTCTGGTAGATATTAAGCCATGAAAATCAACTTTGATATTTGTTTAGTCTAAAGTCCAACTCTATGTAGGGAATTGAAAAACATAACATTCATATGCTTTTGAACAGATGATGTAGTTTTTATTGTGAAATTAAGTGTTATCCTGAAACTGAAATGGTAAACATTGATAGAACAAAATATTATGTAACTTTGCAGTAATTGTCAAACCTGTAATAAGCAGTGTTTACTTTTAGAAACAATAGATAAACTTGTTGAAGAAAAGAGTAAAGTTGAAGACATAAAGACACGTGCAATGGCTCATCTCAGTGACAAAGAAAGGGAGTTTACGTAAGTATCTAAACATAATACACTCACACATAGTTCATCAAGAAAAAGATGGGTTAAATACCAAACTGGCTTTATACAAATTATTAGATACACACAAACTAACAGGGAACGATGTAAACATCAACTATTTAGTGATAGTTAATTGCTAAGTCAAAAGGTATAATTCCCTTTCATTTGTAAGTTGTCTTCTGAGTAATTAGAAGGAAAGAAGCAGTCTCTTGTATAACTAGTACCCTTAAAATAAAAAGCAAAAAGAGTTCAAAGAAAACAAGTTGAGTGCTTCGAAAACAAGGTGCATTATTGCATTTTTCATCTGTCTTTTATTTGTTTTTTTAAAGGAAAAGTAACATACATTTCTTAAAATCTTTTGCACTGCAAGATTTACTCTTCATATTGTGTGTCACAATGTTCCTTTTAGCGACAAGTTCATATTTTGAAATTGTGAAATTTCAGTGCTTCTAAAAGATCACTTGAAGATGATGTGGCGATGTTAAAACAACAGCTAGTTCAATATCAGCAGCAAATACAGTCCATGTCTTTGTCATCAGCACCTTCAGTTATGGATATCAGGTAAGTAAATAAGTTATAAATGAAAATATGTGCAGGCAAAATAAAACTTTTAATTTTTGTTTATGTTATTAAAATGCTTGATTTTCATATGAAAGGGAAGAGAAAAATCTGTATTTGTTAAAAACATACTGCAGTTTTTACGAATAAAGATTCAAATTGTAATTTTTTGCTACTGAAATAAAGAACATTTTCAGCTTCATATGTCTCTTGCAAGCTGGTATTTAAGGAGAATCAGAAATTGTTAAATACTTGGTAAATACTTCAATAAAAACAGTCATAAATTCTGGAGAGTGGTATTGGGATTTAAAACAACTTGTTGCAATACCATTTGATGCCAAAATCAAGAGTTATCAAAAGTGGTCATTTCAATTAAGAGGAAACAAATTTTTAAATGCATAAAATGTTGATAAAGCCTTCAAATTTCTGTAACTGTCCTCGAAATATAATTGATATTTTCACATTTACAAACATTTCATGTTAATTTGTTCATTGTTCATACAGTAATTAAGCTTTTGTTATATTACAGTACACTAGAGGATATAGAATCCAAGTCAAAAATATCAATGTTGGAAGAGGTGAGAATATGTTTCACACAAATTTTATTCTAAATCAAAGTTCAGATCTCTCATTTTTTATAAACAATCTCTTGGTTCAGAGAAAGACATGTACACATTAATTGTTTCAAATTTTTCATATCAGGGCCTTTTATAATCAACTAGACAGTATGTTTGTTGTGCACCACTTAGGGGCAATATGTTTTTTTTTGGTTTGTGTGTTTTTTCATCCCAATTCAGTTTAAAGTTTTTGGTCAAGGAATATTTTGATGAAGTTGAAGTCCAATCAACTTAAAACTTAGTACACATGTTCTCTTTGATATAATCTTTCTAATTTTAATGCCAAATTCTAGTTTGTACCCCAATTTCACAGTCTAACATAGAAAATGATACTTTGATTGGAGCATCTGTGTACTATGGACACTTTTATTTTTTTATTTAAAAGGACATATGGTTGCCTAAAATTGCTTACATCCACTTCATTTGAACTTTGGTGCCTAGTTGTCTCATTAACAATCATACCACATCTCCTTATTTTTGTATGAAACTATATTTTGTTTATGTTACCAATTTGTTGTAGGTATTTCAAAAAGAAATAAGCAATTTTAAAATGTTAAACCCCCTTAAAGTTAGGTATTGTGGTATGATTGCCAATGAAAGAACATACATCATAGACCAACTATAGGTCACTGCACAACTTCTAACAATTAGTAAAACCCATACCCTTATTGTAAGCTTAAAAGGCTGTGACTTTGACAAAATGTAAAACCATTTGTTGTACGGTACAACAATGGGAATCAATATTGATACACAGTAACTGAAGACAACAACTAAATTACTGGCTTCTGACTTAGGACAAGAACATTCAGAATGTGATGGTGTTAATCATATTTGTGAAAACTCAACTCTTCTTCTTACCTGAAACACTGGTGTATATCAGTTGAAGAAGGCTTGACTCATCAGATCGACACATACAAAAAAAAACAACAATCAAATGACTTCTTACAGTTACAGATTTTTTATAGACTATGTTATGAATTGCTGTCTAATTCTTTCCTATTTATGCTTTTGTGGCCTGGGTTTGCATTTTTAATAAGTCTATTTTAATGTTTGAAAATTGAACTGTTTTAGTTATTAAAGTACTATGACAGATGCAGTGTTATAAAATATATGCATATCATATAAGGTAAACATAAGAACATTACATCAAGTCAGCTTAATATATTGAAATTACTGTTTTATTACAGGAAGTAAAACTGAAGGAAGAAGAGATAACTAGAATGGAACTGAAATTGGTTAGTAGCTAATATTGTATTTAAAAAATCCAAACACTTCCTACACATTAAATACAATCATGAGGACTTTGCATGGTTTGAAAATTTAAACCATTTGATTAACATTATTAATCATTGATTTTTATGCCCAAACTTCATACACCTAATCGATATTTATTCCATTCCAGATAAGTTCTAAAATTACTCAACTTTTTCATCCAGTTGAAGCTATCTGGGACCCTGTTTAAACAATTCACCATGCATGATACTTTTTAATGAGACCTGTTTAAACTACCATAAAAACTTCAAACAAAATATTTTTTAATTCAATTTTAATTTTCGAAAAAAGTGGATCATACTCTATTAAAGTTTTTTATAGATCTTGCATCTGTCCATTCTTTTGTTCATCCGTCTTTCCATCTGTTTGTCTGTCCCGCTTCAGGTTAAAGTTTTTGGTCAAGTTGATTTTGATGAAGTTGAAGTTTGAACAACTTGAAACTTAGTACACATGTTCTCTATGTTATGATCTTTCTAATTTTAATGCCAAATTTCACGGTCCACTGAACATAGAAAATGATAGCGGGAGTGGGGCATCCATGTACTATGGACACATTCTTGTTAGTGAATATAAGTTTAAAACATTAACCATGCTATTTGGAAATTCATCCTGTTAAAATGAATTATTTAAAATTTGTAGGTCTTGAAGGTTATTGATGCAAATGTTGCATATATTAATAACTATATGTATGTATTGTGTTTTACAGTCTGAAATTACCATGACAGCAAGTACTAGGTCTGTTGTTCAAGACAAAGTATCTATTACAAGGTATGCTATATGTTACAATAATTCAAAAAGTATTGAATAAAGATTTAAAATCCTAGACCATGGTGTATAAACAAAGTATAAAAGGTAAAAGAATTTAAGAAATAATTGATGCAAGGTATACTTTATTGTACAAGTAGTTTTAAACATGGGTAGGCATAAGGGCTAAAATACCACTAATATAATGCCTACCCATGTTAAAACTACAAAAATTGTACCTTGCATCAATTATTCCTATTCTGATTAGGACTATTAAGGTAATTTCAATGTCTTATTTGTATAAGTGTAAAGCGTTTGTGTAGGCGCTTCCATGAACCTCCCATTTTTATTTGTAAACAATCAGATGACTGGCAATGTGTTTTTTCCAGAGGGAGACATTTTGAACAGCCACTATGGATGTTGTCATATCTAGGTGAAATATATCAATTGCCAATTGAAACGAATTGTAGTCAAAATATAACAACATATGCATCACTAAAGAGTTTGAAAGTGTTAAAAGTTAATGAAATATATAAAATGCTTGCCAATTTGATAAAATTCATGTTTCTGCTTTAGTCAATATACGCATTTGCAAACAAATTTTATTGGATTTGTATACATGGGTTTATTTACAAAAGCAAGTCACATTAGAAATAAGAAGGATTGTTTTTTATCATGTGTTAATTGACCATGATATACAGTCATTAATTTGTATAATTTTTGCCAAAGTTATAGGTCTTTTAATTTTCTTAAGTTTTGCCGGCAGTTATTACAGGAAGTCTTTGACCACTTTTGGAACACCATGATACAATAACACCTTTTGACCACAACTTTTCTGAGACATTTGACAGAAAGCTTTCATGATTTTAAACATTGTTTACCTTTCTTGATCATCATTTTGGAGTGGAATCACAACATTTTTTTAGCTTATTGTAACACAACACTTTGTGAACACATCTCTAATACAGTTTTTAATAGCATAGCTCATCTTAGAATTTTATGATAAAATTATACTGAAAATACAAAAAAAAACCTTAAAAAATCTCAAAAGTGTGAGACCAAATACAAGGCCTTTTGATTCCTTGTCCATTGTATACAAGTGTATATTAACTGAACTTTGAAATAAATCACTGTTGTTTTGTTTACTGATTAATGGTAACAGCATACATAAGATATAACAAAGAGTGATGTATTATTGCGAAGCCTATCAAAGTTTTCCACAGATTCACCTGCAAGTTACCTGTCCATTTAAACTTTTGGCAGTTCTATTGTCCCATCTAACAAATACAACACCTTTTGTTCTCTGTTTAGTTTATTCAATGGGACCTTTAAATTTCTTGCAAGAGAAATCAATCACCTGATTACCTGAACAAAAAATTGAACTGTCAATGATGGAAATACATGTACAAATAAGTAATTATTTAACTGCATGTGATGTTGTATTTATTCAATCAATAACACATTATCAATTTGTTTGATATAAACACTGATTTAAAAATTAAAAGTTGATTTCTGATCAAATTTCAACATTTTACCTATTAAAATTTGCTATTTTTTAGTCTTATTCACAAATAAAAACTTAAAATGATAATGTTTAAATAAAGGTCTTCATATATGTATTCTTTATAACTGAAGAACCATGAAAAACATGCAGATTCTTTGAAACATAAATGCATGCAGTACTTAAAAAAAATCAGAAATAAACTTTTTATAATTAAATCAGTGCTTATGTTGAATAGATTGAATATATATTATTGATATTGAATAAATATTGTATCACATGCAGTTTATGTGAGTTTATACATGTATTTCAATCAACAAAGAAGATATTTTTTTGGTCAGGCAAATTAATCAATGAGTGATAGATTTCTCCTAGAAGAAATTTAAATGTCCAAGTGAATAAACTACACAGAGAACAATAGCTATTGTATTGATTCAATGGGACAGGTAAACTTGCAAAAGTTTAAATACCTTGGTAAAGAGCAGACGACTCTGTGGAAAACTTTCATTTGGTTCGCTATAACACACGGGTTAAAAGATTCAGTCCTAATGTGTTTCAGTTTGTCAGATTTCCCTGAATTTTTATCAGTATGTTATTTTATTATAGTTGCAGCACTGGTGATCTGGCTCTCTTCTGTTTGGATGAACGACATGACCAGTATGTTGTGTTTACTATTGGCAGCACACTTCACTTTCTACACAGTGATTGTATAGAACCCTTAGGTTTACAAGCAAGTAAGGACAGTTTATTTGAGAACTCATAAATGATGTTGATTGTTTTCTTTTTTTCATTTTGTCATGTTGAAGTCTTTTATAGCATACTATATGTTAGGGGTTGAAGGACATACAGTATCCCTTACTTGATTACATAGTCCTTTAGTCACTGATGGATAGTTGTCTCATTGGCAATCATACCACATCTCCTTAAAAGATCTTAAAAATTTACTGTCTTGAACTATTCAAATTTCATTCATCAATAGATCAAAATTTGGGGTTTTAGGGAAACATTTGATTTTCTGGGGAGACAGGTGTGGGCATAGGAGTTTGGGGGGGGGGGGGGGTATGAGGGGGAGGACAATTAAAAAAACATGGCCTGGTAAAAGCTGGAAAAATAGACAGATTTGAAATGAATATTCTGTATCACGGAATGCAGAATAAATTTGGATACAAATATATGTAAAAATGAAAATAAATTTCCAAGTGGCAAAGCTACTGGAAAGAAATAAACATGCATAGGATTTTTCAGTGGTCAAAGTGACAATTTTAGTATTTTTGTTTCTACATATTTCCCTAAAAAATTGACATTCAGACATTGCAAACAGCTCATGGGGGTTTGTTGGAAAACATGAAAATCTTACATTGAGTTCAGAATAGTTTTATTTCAGTTTAGTTTCCATGACAAAAGTTCAGCAAAAATAGGATTTCTTTGAGGGTTAAAATTGTATCTCTTTATGGCAACTTAAATTTGAATGCTTAGTCACTTCACTAAAGTAAATAATAGAAGCCAGGTCATTTTTGGCTGATTTTTTTAAAACCCAAACTTTTAAGTAGTAGGGGTATAGTTTTAGACCTCTTTGTTTATTATCACTGATAATATTTTGGACAAAACAGGCGAACAAATATTTTAATTCCGTTTTTCAAATTTTGTTTACAGATCCCAGTGAAAATAGGAAATCTTGGGTGTTGGCAGAAATAACAGATAAAGAGTATTGTCAGGCAAAAAAGGTAAATTTATCTATGATATAAAGCTCTGATATATAACATGACAAAAGCTAGGACTTTTAAAACGGCATTCTTGTTGATCTATAAAAAATCTGTTTCCCTGAACTCTGCTCATGTTGTAAAGTTAAAATTGCTCATTTACCAAATACCCATCTTCCCTCGCCAAGGGTTACAATCCACTCCCGTTCTCTTCACTCTTGGCAGATTGAGCCAACATTTGTGAAAACAATGTTGGGCCATTTATCGGAAGATTAAAGTCACGCCCATTCCAAATACAGTATTCTTGACCAATGGTAGCACTTGAACTCTTCAATTTGGAGGTAAAAACATGGTAGCGTCTAGAACCTACACACTTGATAAAGCTTGAAACGAAAATATACGTCAACATTCATGCATTTGTGCATGAAACATACACAGGAACTTTTTTAGTATGTTTATAGAATGTAAAGACTTGTTGCACAATAAACACGTGGCAATTGTTTACAAACACTTTCTACATTTACACCTGATCATGTTAAAGGCGCTTTTTGATTGGATGCAGCGAGTTTCAACTGCAACCAATAAAAATCCTTACCTTGTGTCTCTGAAATTTTATCTCAATCCACCAAGGGTGAAGAGAACCGGAGTGGATCGTAACCCTTGGCTAGCAAAGATGCCAAATATGATAAACAGAATATTAGCAAATGTTTTTATAGATATAAAAATCTCATGAAATTTACCATATTTTCTTTGTTATAAAATATTGAAAAGAGCCATTATATTATCTTTTATTTTGTTTGTCCTCTAATATGGAGTGAAGCAGTAAAAATAGTAAATATTAAATAATTCAGTAAATCCTGTAGAATCTAGAATCCTAATTTATAGTGTTTTTAGTAAAGTTCTGGATCATACTAGAAATTTAGTACATTCTAGAATTCTCCTAGTATATATCTAATTTTACTGGTAGATTTTGATATTCTGAAGTGTACTAGGAGGATTCTGATTCCAATTTGTACGATAACAAATCTTTGAACTCAATTATGAATGTGTTGTACAGTTTTTCTATTAAAAAAGTAATCATTAAACATCAAAAGTTATAGGGGCTTAGGTGGACGAGTTATCTTAAGACGAACTAGTGTATCACTAGCCAGTTAGCAATGAGGTTGTGAGTTTGAATTGAGCATGTGGCATGTGTGCTGAACTCCTATCATATTTAACTAGAACTGTCAGTTTTCTTACCAAAGGGCGTTGGTTCTGTCTTGCACTACAACTTTTTCATCAATAAAAACTGACCACCACAAAGGTGTTGAAAGTGGCATTAAACACCAACCAATTAATCAATTAAAAGTTATTTAGGCAAATGAAACATTGTTGTTATGATCTTTGATTTAAAACAAAGTGTAGGATGTTTACCTTCACTTCAATTGTTTTCATTTTATACTGAAATTGTAATGCTTCAATTGTATTTTTTAGTCCCAGAATAGATTCAAAGTTCCTATAGGCACCAAGTTTTATCGAGTAAAGGCAAAACCATGGGCAAGAGATTCATCACCAAGAAAGGGAGATTTACTGCCTGGAACTTTATCACCAAGAAAAGGGGACTCAGCATCTGGATCTTCATCACCAAGAAAAGGGCACCCTGCTTCTGGATCGTCATGACAACAGCTTAACTATAGAATTCATTAGTTATAGAAATCAAGTGTTCATAAATTTAGGGATTTAAAAATAATCCCTGACTTATTAAAGAATACAAAGACTTTCATCTTTTGTATATTGGGCTAATTCTGCTATAACAATCGTATGTTTCTGAGTTTGACTAACAAACTATTATGTCAAGTAAATTTATTTATTTGACTTTCATCTTTACAAGTAAAATTGAATTTAAATTTATTAGCTGCTTATGAAACTTTTCATCAGAATGACATTTATTAGTTTGAAATATTTATGAACTTGACAACAACTCCAATATTTTTCATGTTAATTTACCATCATACAAGTCAAAACTTGAACTTCTGTATTTAGAATTCCCCCGTTTGATGTGAATATGATATGACCATCTTAACACACTAATTTGTACACTGCTATGTGATTTTTTCAATATAGATTTTATTATTCCTTGCTGTAACTTAAAAATAAAATGATGGCATTCATTCATTACAGTGAATTGATGACCACTAAAAAATGGTGGAATAAATCAAATTGATTTATGTCAAGCAACCACTAAAAATGGTTTTTCAATGTGATATACTTACAATTTTATATGTTCATGTGATTTACTTCAAGTGAACACTAAAAACTGGATGTTTTTAATTATGATATTTATATTTTCATCAGTATCAAATATTTGTGAACACTTGATTGATAAAATTTCCATATCTGTGATGGCATTAAAACACAAAGAGTTGTAATCACTACACTTTGGTTGTTGGATGAATGATTTATTTTTTGTTTACTTGTTTGTTAAGTTTGTCATTTGTTTCATTGTCTTGTGTTGTTTTTTTGTTTTTTAGTTTATGCACATTACCCAGGGATGTTAATTGATTTAAGTGTGAATTTTACCATATTAATCATAGTTACATCATTACATGTTACATGTTCTTTTAGTTGTCATAAAACTTTTATGATGATAAGATCTTGAAGAGGTCTCAACACGAAACATGAACAGGAGATTTTTACACTTTTCTTTTTAATGTGACAAGTTTGAAAAAATATGCATGAACTAGAAACATGTAATTGATAAAAAAAATTGAAAAATGTTTTACTAAAAAAATAAACTTTTGATGCAATATTCCCTTTAAGAACCTCTTGTAACAGTGGCAGATCTAAATGGGGGGGGGGGGGGGGGGCTTTTATTCTGACGATCAATGCATTTGAATGGGGACATATAGTTGGAACTTGGAACCCCCTCTTTATCCTGGATTAGGAATTCCTCCTTTTATAAACGGCTGGATCTGCCACTGTGTCACTCAGAGATGGGTCCGATTACTTTCAATGTAATTGATTAAATTACAATTACTTTGTCATTTGTACGATTAAATTAATTTAACAATTACATCATTTCTGAAAGTGTCTGATAAAATTAATGATTACATTGGCAAAGTAATCATGATTACATCTGATTACAATGAATAAAAAAAAAAAACATTTTGAATGATGTGAATCAATCAACGTTTAATATAACTATAGCACTTTTTCAAAAGGATTTTGTTTTGTATATTATAAAATGACAACCTCAAACTTCATCTATTTAATAAACCACAAAAGTTCACTACATACATACATGAACATTGTGTCACCCATTACACTTTATCATCATTGATCTCTGAATTATTTTGACTTCAATTGAATCTGGCTTTATAAAGAGTTTGCTGTTTGTCTTCTGACCTCTTCCGGACTTTATACATATTTCAAGGTGCAGTTTACGAAAGTTAAAATATGGATGAAATAAAGTTACCAAATAACTATGTAAAATTTTAATAGAAATGTTTAAACAAATTGTTAACAAAATACAATACTATAAATCAATGCATTTTACATGTCCAGTCCAAGTACATACATGTATTAACATTTACTTATTTTAAACAAGATATTTGTCCAACTTTTAATTTAGTTTGTGCTAATTAGATAAATTTTCACATGTCTGATTAATCTTTTATATATTGTCCTACAGCTACATTTAAATTTATACTCAATTGGATATTGCAATAAAAACAAACCTTAATTAGTTTCCTACCTGTCAATTCAGAGTTGACAAAATCACAATATTAGCAAAAGATTATAATTCAGGGTTAAAGAAAAGTATAATATTACAAAAATATAATAGTTTTTAACCAAATATATATGTACATCTTTAAAAATTGTGAATATATGTACAGTATCTTTTACTAGAGACATAAAAATGTATTACATGTCTCTTCTTAGGCTAATGATGACTTTTAAATACTGTAACAGTTTATTTTTTACTGAAGTATACAAATCAATTATAAACATGCTTTATAAAGTAAACCAAATTATCTTAACTTGTTGAATATTCATTCTATAAGAAGAACAAAAAAGTTCATTTATTGACCATAAACATAGTTCAAGATTTTTTTCATTGTAATCAGAATGTAATCATAAAGTAATCAGGATTACAGGGCATTTTGAAAAGTAATTGATTAAATTAAATTACATGTAATCAGATTTTTGGCTGATTAATGATTACTTGGAAAATTGTAATCAATTACAGCTGATTAACGATTACAATTACAATTACCCCAACTCTGGTGTCACTACAAATTTACTTGTAGTTAAAGTTGCATGGTGACTGTTAAAGTACTTTCATGAAAAAAAATACAACAAATAATAGTCTTTTCATCCATGACTCATATGTATATTTCCATTATTTATTGAAGTGAATGTGCATCAAGGTTTGAATATTCTAGAAAAATTATGTGTAATGTTAAAAAAAAAAATCAGTAATTGTCAGTATTTAGACATTAAGCATGCATGATGTGCTGTATTACAAGGGAATGTTGGTATGCGTTATTATCGGGAAAACAATTTGGGAAAAGCTTCCAAGTTTTTTTGTTTTTTTTTGTATACAAAGCGTCCTTTATTAACTTTATAAAATTGTCAGCTATTGCTTAGTACAAACATGGCTACACATTTATAGTGCAGATATATAACAACTTTTTTGTCTTTCAATATCTATCCATATCTCATTAATCTATTATTTTTGACATAAAGGAATAGTTTTATAAACCAGTCTGCATCACTGGAATTGATAATTACAAACATTTGTTTTACTGATGAGAATGGCTTAAATTTTTGTTCATTAGGACATTAAAAATCACTGCTTTGTAAAGATTATCAGACAAACTTTGTTGAAATATACTTTGTCGTAAAATCTGTGAACAACTAAGAGAATATTTATGAAACAGAAAGTGTTGTCTTGTCCTTCAATGGCGTTCAATAATTTTCTGTTAAATAATTGAAATCTGAAATATTATACGAAACTTGAGAATAGTTTGCTGGAGAAAAAGTGTTGAAGTGTTCACTATCATTGATGCTGATATCATTATATGAAAGGTCAATGTTAAGAAAATGTTGATTAAAAATACTATTTTAAAATAAAGATCATTAAAAAAAAATCTGCATTCACTAATTAGAATTTTTTTGAATTTTATAAATTTTATATATATATCTTATAATATGATTAGAGTAATTACCCAGTTGTGTTCCTTATTTTCAGTGAAAACTAAACCTCCTCTCATTAGAATAATTTCACTAAGATGTAAGGTCTCACCATAAAATAAGTTTTTATGTTTTTATGTCTTTGATTTTTTGGATAAGAAAAAATATAAGGGAAAGTTGTTGTTAATGACAGGGGTTACTGTAACAACATATTTCCCTTGATATTAAGATGTCTTTCAGTATGAATTGGGTGTGATAGGGCTTTTATTTTTGTTCATTGCTGTGTATAAAGTGCTTCCAAAATCAGTTATGATATCAAATAATTTATGTATACTAGTTGTAATGTTCTAGGATATAATAAAACTCATATTATGACATATTGTTGTATGATGTATATTTCAAAATAAAGTATAAGAAAGTTTACTATTAGTTTATTGGCATGTAATTAAAACAGTGAGTTTTTTTCAACTGTTGGAAGTGACTTGAAACAGTTAAAAAAAATGTCGATTTTATGAATCTTTGGGCTTTTATTGTAGGTAAACCAAAAACAAACAAAAAAGTTTCAGTTCAAAAAGTTATATTCACTTCATTCACTTTGTTATGGGGAAATTCCATTTGGTTCAAAAACTGTATAAAGTGCATTATGCAATTAGTTAATAATGGAGGCTTGTTTAAGAAGATTTACGATACAAGGTGAATAGTCACAGTCCTTTTGTAATTATCACAAACACCATGTTTTGCAATGGGAAACAAATGAGTATAATAATCATAGGCGGATCCAAGCCCCCCCCCCCCCCCCCCCTGTCATGGGAAATATTTGGTTAATTATATGGGGAATCACTGAAGTGTGACTGGAGCAGGCCCCCACTTAGGTCAGTCAGCGGGCCCCACCTTACAAAAAGTTCTGAATTCACACTGATAATGACAAAAAGATTCCAAGGTTTTGTAAAGTCACCAGATAATAAGCTGTTGGAGAAGTGTACACCAGGCCGTTCATAAGGTGCTGCTGTGGGACTTTCTATTCTACTGATTATTACATTTACAGCCTGAATTAAGAGATTTTATATAAGGTATTTATTGAATATAACAAAAAGTACCATTTACAAATGGGAAAGTAAGTCTACATGGAATATAATGACATCCTTGTAACATGTAACAACAGAAAAGGGAAGAAACAGTTAGTCATAATAATTTTAGTAATTGTTATGGCTAAACATGTTGGTTTTTTGGACCAGTTGGGTTGCCTTTAAATTCTTAATGGAACTTTAGAACATTTTCAGTCCTGTTCAATTGATTTTAAAATGCATTATGTTGTGCAGTTAAACCTTTGTCATATACTAGGGGAGGGTTGGCATACTCCTCCCACAAACATTGCCAGATTCACTATGTGCCCGTCCTTCAGTGGTTGTTATTAGTTGCTGTTTAAAGTATTTGTTTTGTACATAAATCACTGTTTGTTTTCTTGTTCAACTTTTGCATGTTTGCTCATTGTTGAGGGCCAAATATTGACCTATAGTTGCTAACTTTCTACATCATTGTCTCTGGTATAGTCGTGGAATAGCCAATAATGACACATCTTCTAACTTCTAGAACAATAGAATGAAATTTTTTCGGAAAAAAGGGTTTCTAGATGCTTAATTGAAGACTACAAATGAATTGCAATCTTACTTTCTAGAAGCTCATTCTGAAACCCCCCTTTTTTTTGGACGATCAATGCATTTGAATGGGGACATGTAATTGGAACCCCCCCCATCTCAAAATGGCTGGATCCGCCCCTGATCAGCATGATTGAGAGTATGTTGGAAGACAAAATACCATTGATAATAAAAAAAAAAAAATATATCTTTTAAAGCAACAGGGCATAAACATGACAATTGTTGACTTCATTGTCTCAAATCAGTTCTACTTTCCAAAAATGGGATAAGATAAGCAACTAAAATTCAAGATTCCAGGGCTATATTATAGAAAAACAAAGGATACAATAAATCCACCAATGACACAAGATCAGTACATGCACAGCTTATTACCCCCAGTCACTGACAGATTTTGAAGACCCCTAGCATCGGTTTAAGTGGAATTCTTTGCAAACTGATATAATTTAGGTGGTCTTTTAGGTTAAAGATTAATGAAATGCAATCAAATTCATATGGCACCGACTTCACATTTAAATCATCCAAGGTTGATCACTACTTTGGAGATACAAAAATATAGTGCATTGATCATATCATTCTAAACATCCTATCCATTATCCATGAACATTTCCAGAAATTAATTAATGATATTCAAGTTCCAAAATGATATTATACTTGTGAAGATAATTATATCACTACAAGTTCTCAAAATATCAATGATGCCATAGTTAAAACAATCTTTAAATTGGAGTTATTTTCCTTTGTCCATAATTGTAGTTGAATAAACTACAACCAGTGCTTTATCATGTTTATACAATGCAAAGTTTAATTTTACTTCCCCTTACCACTGTGTGACTGATAGATTAATCTTTACCATTCAGTGATTACAAGCACTTTGATTATGATGTACGTAACACCACCAAATTGTGCTAGGTGAAAACAAATAAAGGGCTGCGCTTTAGCGCATGATACGCCCGTTGCTCTTTTAACTTGTCTTTTATGCTTTAAATGTATTGTCCCAAAATTGGAAAATCCCCCCTTTTTTAAGCATAAAAATTCATCACATGGAAATGTAAAATCTGAAATTTATAAAAATTGAAATGGAGCTTACATCAATAGATATAAACAATTCACCAAAGTTTCATGGACATTGGTGGAAGCCTTTTTGAGTTATTGTCCGAAGTGTTAAAAGTCCCCCTTTTTTTATGAATAAAGCCCCATAAATCCAAAACTGAATATCTGAAATTTATAAAAATTGAAAGGGAGCTTACATCAATAGATATAAACAACTCACCAAAGTTTCATGGACATTGGTGAAAGCCTTTTTGAGTTATTGTCCGCAGTGTTAAAAATCCCCCTTTTTTTATGAATAAAGCCCCATAAATCCAAAACTGAATATCTGAAATTTATAAAAATTGAAAGGGAGCTTACATTAATAGATATTAACAATTCACCAAAGTTTCATGGACATTGGTAAAAGCCATTTTGAGTTATTGTCCAAAGTGTTGAAAATCTACCCTTTTTTATGAATAAAGCCCCATAAATCCAAAACTTAAAATCTGAAATTAAAAAAAACCGAAAGGGTGCTTACGTCAATAGATATAAACAATTCACCAAAGTTTCATGGAAATTGGTGAAAGTGTTTTTGAGTTATTGTCCGAAGTGTGGACGACGGACGGACAGACAGACAACGGTATATCATAATATGTCCCGTCGACGACGGACGTATAAAAACTGGAAAGTAGTACATATTTAAAATACTTAATTGTAAATATCAAAATGTGTAGAATATATTTTGGTCATTTAGGTATCGAATGAATGAATGCATTTTAAATTGAGGACATATATTGCCTGTTTCTCAGATATGAAGTACCTGGTTTGGTTTAGCCAAAGTTCAAGTAACCAGTACAGTCCATGTAAATTAAAAGGTCAAGAATAGGTGATGTGCACTTTTCTGAAATTTTAATACAAACCTGGCCTACAATTGCAAGAATGATGTGGCATGCACACATAAGAGAAATTATCTCAAAAACAAATAAACCACAACTTTAAAAATACAGAAGAGCCTACACATAAAGCATGGGGAAACTTTCAACACTAAGCAAGAGCACATGGTTACCTATACTGAGGGGAGTATTCCTATTGATTTTGAGAGAAACAAATCAAAAGGCATGGTCAAAGCTACATAAAGACTGAAATGAGTTCAAAAAGATGTTTCTGGGATGGTAAGCATCCTTGGATATATGGTTAAATGTAATATTGATTTTGAATCATATGTTATAAGACAATATAGTATGCCAAGCTTTTGCAATAAATGATAATGGACCTTGAACCCTGAGCTAATAAACCAGATGGGATGGTAACCATCCTTGGATATATGGTTAAATGTAATATTGATTTTGAATCATATGTTATAAGACAATATAGTATGCCAAGCTATTGCAATAAATGATAATGGACCTTGAACCCTGAGCTAATAAACCAGATGGGATGGGATGGTAACCATCCTTGGATATATGGTTAAATGTAATATTGATTTTGAATCATATGTTATAAGACAATAAAGTATGCAAAGCTATTGCAATAAATGATAATGGACCTTGAACCCTGAGCTAATAAACCAGATGGGATGGGATGGTAACCATCCTTGGATATATGGTTAAATGTAATATTGATTTTGAATCATATGTTATAAGACAATAGTATGCCAAACTATTGCAATAAATGATAATGGACCTTGAACCCTGAGCTAATAAACCAGATGGGATGGGAAGGTAACCATCCTTGGATATATGGTTAAATGTAATATTGATTTTGAATCATATGTTATAAGAGACTAGTATGCCAAGCTATTGCAATAAATGATAATGGACCTTGAACCCTGAGCTAATAAACCAGATGGGATGGGATGGTAACCATCCTTGGATATATGGTTAAATGTAATATTGATTTTGAATCATATGTTATAAGACAATATAGTATGCCAAGCTATTGCAATAAATGATAATGGACCTTGAACCCTGAGCTAATAAACCAGATGGGATGGGATGGTAACCATCCTTGGATATATGGTTAAATGTAATATTGATTTTGAATCATATGTTATCAAGACAATAGTATGCCAAGCTATTGCAATAAATGATAATGGACCTTGAACCCTGAGCTAATAAACCAGATGGGATGGGAAGGTAACCATCCTTGGATATATGGTTAAATGTAATATTGATTTTGAATCATATGTTATAAGACAATAGTATGCCAAGCTATTGCAATAAATGATAATGGACCTTGAACCCTGAGCTAATAAACCAGATGGGATGGGATGGTAATTATAACCATCCTTGGATATATGGTTAAATGTAATATTGATTTTGAATCATGTTATAAGACAATAGTATGCCAAGCTATTGCAATAAATGATAATGGACCTTGAACCCTGAGCTAATAAACCAGATGGGATGGGATGGTAAGCATCCTTGGATATATGGTTAAATGTAATATTGATTTTGAATCATATGTTATAAGACAATAGTATGCCAAGCTATTGCAATAAATGATAATGGACCTTGAACCCTGAGCTAATAAACCAGATGGGATGGGATGGTAACCATCCTTGGATATATGGTTAAATGTAATATTGATTTTGAATCATATGTTATAAGACAATATAGTATGCCAAGCTATTGCAATAAATGATAATGGACCTTGAACCCTGAGCTAATAAACCAGATGGGATGGGATGGTAACCATCCTTGGATATATGGTTAAATGTAATATTGATTTTGAATCATATGTTATCAAGACAATAGTATGCCAAGCTATTGCAATAAATGATAATGGACCTTGAACCCTGAGCTAATAAACCAGATATGATCAACAGAAATGATTTATTTTGTTTTGTGTTATCCACCATTTTCTACCTTTGAAAATGCCTGTACCAAGTCAGGAATATGACAGCTGTTGTCCATTTGTTTGATGTGTTTTATCATTTGATTTTGCCATGTGATTAGGGACTTTCCAATTGAATTTTCCTCGGAGTTCAGTATTTTTGTGATTTTACTTTTTTTATAGAAATTTTAAAAGATAAACGTACATTTTGCAAATGTATTGAAAACACAACACAAAATACTGGTACTTAAACTGAATTCAACAATTTATTATTCAACATAGTTTTCAGAAACATAACAAATATACTGTTAATTCAGAAATTATTGCATGCATTCATCATTACAATTTTGTCGTTTTCGACTTTAATCTGATTTTAATTTTTGCGATATACAGAAAACCCTGTTTAAATCATATAATTTGTTTTAAAGGAGAGTTTGATTTATTGCAATTACAACCCTGTCAAATTTTTTCACAATAATAAAAACATTGCAATAATTTCTGAATTTGCAGTAAATAAAACTTGGAGAATAATAATCAACAGCATTAAACCTTTCTTTGGTTCTAAAAATCTTCATCACATGAACAAAAAAACAGTCATATACATTTTTTCATCAGTTTACACAACTAAATTTTTTTTTATTTCAGATATTTCATTTTGGTTTTCTCACTATCAATGCAGAAAGCTAAAAATTAACACTTAGAACACTGACAATCTAAATGCAAAGCTGGGGTTTGCTTCATTCTATACACATTGCATATTAAAATTAGCAAGCAAGATTTTCAATGTTACAAAAGGGATGCAAGTCTTACAAATCAAAAGGATACATTTTTTTAAGATTATAGTCATGGCCATACATTATCTATACAAATAAAGGGTGTCTAATTATGGCTTGCATTTACTTTTATTACTACTTATATGACCAGAAAAAAGTATCTGTGTTAAACTTAGAACAAATGTAAAAAAAATTATTATTACATATTATTCATCACATTGTGAATTCTAAAATGCTTAAAAATCTTTTAATTCTTAATTTTACTAGTATTTACAGATGAACCTTACAAACATATTTAAAGCATAATCTGAAATACTGTTACAACATTTCTATGAAATATCTTCAATTTTTACAGAGAAATATTCATCTATTCATGGGAGAATATTCATTAGGTTAATTGTGAAAGTAAATATCCATGATTACTGTCATCAACAGAATATTGTCTGTAAATTTCTCTTCATATGATACAATTCTTCTTTTTGCTGAAATAAAAATTAGACATTATCAAGTTCAGCAATGATATAGTGCAATTCTTTTTACCAATACATTGATTTTTTCTTCTTCAATGTATGGACAGGCAAAGTGATTCCTGTATAACTCTGAACTTTGTTGGAGTGGACATAAAACCCAATTGATTAAATTTCATTGACCACACAGTCATTTAAAGTTTGTTTTCTTTTTACAAAATTGTAATGTTTAACTGAATACTTACAAAGGAAACAGTTACTACCACATATAACACACAAATATGTTCTCTAAAAATTTGTATACTATTCTCCTTCTCTCAATTTCATGAATTCAATATAACATACCGATTCTAACAAAAGCTTCTTCTGCAATGAAGATAGGTCTTCTCTTAATTTTGATTTTACCATCACCTTAAATACAAAGAAACAAATTTATTGATTTATTTGAGTTCATAGACATTTAAAATTGGATATAAAAAACTCAAGAGCAGAAACTGCATGGTGTGTCCCTTCCCTGTTTGTAAAGATATTGTTCAGCAAGTTTAGTAACATGGAAACCAAACAACATTTGAAATTTTGAATATTAAAGAAGAGTATTCCATAGGCAGATCCTGGGCTGCCCTAAGGGGCAAAAGCCACCCCCCCCCCCAAATTTCGTGTGGAAAATTTGGTTGATTATATAGGAAATCACTGAATCATGACAGGAGAGGCCCCCCCTTAGGTCAGTCAGCGGGCCCCCACTTCTGAAAAGTTCTGGATCCCCACTGTATTCTAATGTCACTCACTACCGATGCACATATTTTATTTGATCAAGAGCAAATACTGCAAACAAAATTGTTTTTGTTTTCAATAAATATCCTAGGCATGATATAACTACCATTGTTTTCCTGATAATTTATATTTGAAACATGCATAACTTCTATTAAAATAGTTGATTGGCATAGATTTATAAACTCATTTTTTATTAGGTCAATGACAACTAGCAAGGTCATGATGAACTTCTTTTCCTCCAAGGCAAGCTGCTCTTTATAACAGCTAAAAGGGATTCATTATTGGCAAATTTCCCCAGCAGAAGATTTAAGAGAAAAAGGTGCAACAATTCCTGAACATTGAATATTGCTTGATATCAATTCATTATTTTTAGTTTTGTTTATCATAGCGACATTAGATAACTCAACTTCTCACTCTAACAAATCTAAAACTATAAATAATTTGCAATATTTAGCAGTTTAATGTTTCAATATGGTACAAACAATACACATGAAACTGACTGTCAAGATACAACTTACATGTTGATGTGTTGACTGATTCTCTACTTCCTTCATTTCATCTTCAAGATCTTGTTGTGCCTCACATAGATTGGACAATCTGTAGAAGAAACAAGATTATAGAAATCAATAGGTACAATACAGATTAGTTGATCAACGAATGACAAAGTGACTAGATAATGGTTGAATATTACAAAATAAGTCATTACTTAATTACCACTGATCCGAACTGAATTTTGATACATAATAATATAATAAATTTTTTTTAAAAAACAGGTCTAAAGATGGCACCGTCATCACTTGCTTCCGCAAAAGCACACTGACAGAAAAGTGAATACCTTTATTAATCTGAATTCAGGGTTTACATCTATGCTGGAAATTTGCAATTCCAGGTAAAATAATTTAAAGACTAGCAAGGTACATTAATAAAAACCTACATAACATCCAAAAAATGAAACTTGTTTCAATGGTCAAAATATGTAAAATTTGGTAATATAAGTTTAACATGAAATACCTTTTCTCTTGTTCTGTTCTAAACTGTTGAAGATGTTTCATTTGTTGTTTGAACAACGTCTGAAATGAGATATATTTTTTTTTTAGAAAATTAGGATACATCATTATTTACAAGTTAATGAAAAAAAAATTATATCAAAACCTGCCTGCATGGCAAAACTAATGCAGGCATTAAAATTGTTGCTGTGAAATTTAGTACAGAGACAATGATAATTACTAAAATGATAGTGAAATCAAATTCTAGAAAAAGAAAGGTTAGAAAAGGACAATTATTGCTATAAGGAGTCACAACACCAATGTATTCTATAAATATACTTAGAATTAAATTCTATTATTTCCAAATTAAATCCTTAAACTGTGTTTCAATATTCCATGCAAGTAATCTTTCACTTTTTCATTAATGTCCTCCGATTGCTTCAAAATTAATATTTCCCAGTTGCATAACTCCTGCAAAATTAAGTTATCAATATTAGTAGTAATGCTCCTTGACAATTTGATTGTATGCTTCTCAAGCTGACATTTCTTGTAAGATGTTTTTCTCCCCTAAACCTTTGGTGGTAATTGATTACTATAAATTCAGAAATTATTGCGTGCATTTATATTTGCGATGTTGTCATTTTAGACTGAAATGCGATTCTAATTTTTACGATTTTGAGAAAAATTCTGTTAAATTCATATTAAATATTTCAAATTGCGAGTTTAAATTATTGCGTTTACAACTCAGTCGCATTTTTCGCAATAATAAAAACCTCGCATTAATTTCTAAATTTACAGTATTTCCAAGGGAGAAGGGAAATAACAATAAAGATATGACTTAAAGCAATCACTGATGATGTTTCTGGCTTGGGACTGATTTACACTTTTGGTTGGATGCTAGGAAAAACTAAAGTGAACAGGTTTGTACTTACCAAGGCATTGTCCTCGGCTTCCTTTAAGACTGTTACATCTTTTTCTAGTGCCACAAGCTCCTTCATCATGTTACCCTGATATTTATTCAAAATGGATGACCTATAAGATAGTTTTTTCAATTAATTTTTTAATGTATTAAAAATTAGATGCATGACTAGTTGTTAGTGGCTTTGAACTAGCTGTCAGAAACTGTGAGTATTCTCAGATCAGTTCTTAGTGTATTTTTGTTGTTGGGATGTACAAGTACCCTGCCAGGTCTACTCTGTTTTTGTTATAGTATTTTTACTCTGTATCAATCTGATAGGTTAAGCCCTTTTCAACTGATTTTTATAGTTACTTCTAATGTTGTACTGTTACACCACTGTCCAAGGATAGGTGGATAATAGGGGTTAAAATTTAGAAAAGAAGGGTAAGATACAAATATTTAATTAATCAGGAATTTGATTATACCTTTTCCTTTGCTGCATTGTCCAAACTGTATTCATTTGTTTTTGTGTTGACTTCAAAACAGACTTTGTAAGCGAATCCAATTGATGTCTTTTTTCCTGTCAAAGAAACAATACAGTTAAATACAAATCCAATCTTTAATTGAATGAACAAGAAAAGACACAAGTCAATGAAACAGCAATACTACAAAAGACATAAAGAGGTTAGATTACAAAGTCCTGGATTAATACAAATTTCATAAACAAAATGAAGCTCATCCTCAATAATATTGAAGAGCATAAGTTAAGGAACAAAATAATATAAAAATATTTATTGGTATTTTATAGAACTCCTTTTTGCAATAAGATTTTGACTTTTACCTTATATTTAGCATTGGCATTATTTGGGTCTCAAATCGTAAGAAAAGATATCTAGAATCTGCTTAAATTTTGGTAAATGTTCTTTTATGAGTTTTTGGAGTCTTATATGAAAAGAAAAGTGGGTAATATGTGGCAAACTATTTTACCCGGTTTGAAAGGATAAACCAAGAAGTCTGAACATCTGACAAAATTCCTAAAGCTGACTTAAGTTAACTTTGAAAGGATAAGTTATGCCAATCTCTAATTATCACAAGATATGATTGGACCAACAGATAGACAATAGTATACCATAATACTTTTAGTCTTAAATGAATGTGAAAAAAAACCCAGTTAAATTCAACTCTATACTTAAATGAAACACATTGAAACAACTATGCAATTACATGTTATGAAAATAAAGTTCTTACACCAATATGTCTCTGAACATCTATGCCGAAAGCTTTGAGTAAAGTGGAGACCTCTGTTGTAGGATCTACATCTGACAGTATCTCACTACTTCTATCTGATACCATTTCACTTGAATACATTTGTTCTTCCACCATATATTTCTGCTCTGGAAAAATAGAAAGACCCACATTTATTAATGCAAGCTTTGATATAACAGTGTTTGAAAAAGTTTTCTTAAATCAAGGTAGTAAAAAAATAATGTTTTTTTCCCCTAATAAAAGCTAAGCCTTTTCCTTGCCTTAATTCGATAAGACAACAAAAAAGTTTTAAAAATGAAATAAATTATTTGTTTGAAAAATAATGAATAGTAGTAGGCTATATTTAAGGAATGTGCCTGTATATTGCATGAAATGTAAAATGAAAGTAACAGGTCATAAACCAATTCATATGAACTCATACATATTATGCAATGTACTTGTCCGACATTTGGTTTTGTCAAGGACTTATATATGTCCCTGGTTTTGTGTTAACTGACAAAATGTTTTAATTTTTCCAACTTTGGAAAAATTAAAACATTTTGTCAGTTAAGACAATATTTGCCTTTCCAAAATGAAGTATTTGTTGTGTGTTCAAGTTTCTATGTTTTACACTATAGGTTATAATCTACCATTAGCTCTTTTGGGACCAGTCGAAAATGAGCATAACATAGTATTCAGAAACAAAAACATGACAGATTTTGATTGGGTGGAGTATGCCACAAATAATATTTTTTTTCCTGAAACCTTATTGATTCTTGGTTGTAGCAATGACAAAATAAAATTTGATTCCTCCTTCAGAAATAGTTGAGAATTTTCTTTCTTCCTGTTGTTGAATGCATAAATTTTACTGTTATTTTTGTGCGAGATTGATGGTCACCCTTGACAACTGTAAATTACACCTAGAAAAGCAACGCGACCATATCATTTTTTTTTATGAAATATGTTAACACAATAAATATTCTTTATTTTAAAAAAGGTTTTATAATAATTTAAATCAACTCCATAAAATCAGTACAGCAAGAAACATTACTATTGTCTGCAATGGAAAAATCAATTGTTTTTTACATTCTATAGTTCACTAATCATTTGGAACCTCAGTTTTTATAATCTTAACTATATTACAAATAAAATGAACAAACCTCTGAATAACTTTCTCGGAATGTAGGCTTTATCTAGATCATCATCATCCTGTGAACTTTCTAGATCTGAGGTCATAATAGCCTGGTACTTGTTAAGGAAATAACTCATAAAGCTCTTGAAATAATATTACAGACCCTCAAATGAGAGCATTCTTCATAAACACATCAGTCAAACCTATTTTTTCTTAAATTTGGAGAGTCAAATTATTATTTGATTAATGCCTTCTTTTTAACCCTGATGAGTCAAAAGCAGTTGATTTTGAAAGTGTTATATCAATTGGAATTCATCATGATGAAAATCAAAACTTTTCCTACTTTGTAGCTAAATTTTCTATGGTTCTTGCTTCAAATGACATTAGCATTATTTGCATTAACCATCATATTTTTTTCTTAGGATGTGTATTCAACCTATATACATCTGTGTATAAAAAAATAATTTCGTCAAGAGTGGCCAATTTTTTCAGAAGGAAAGATCTTAAAAGTGAATTTAAATATGAAATAGGAATACGGCACTTTTAATATGACACTTCATAACTTTCTCAACCATGTATAAAACAAGCAACAGACAGACAAAATATTCTAAATTTGAATATTTTAGATTATCAATCATGGTTATCAGGTATAGTACAATCTCAATTTTAGGAGAAATTTTAGCCTTTGTCATTTATTGATTTTTTCTGCATAGTGAGAGCACAACATTAAGGACCGAACATTGGACTACCACTTGGCAACTAGGGTGTGAAGGATGGAGCATTAAACCTTGTAACAGGCCATCTTAAAAATAGCAGTCCAAAGAAGATTTTTTTCATACTTCAAGCAAACCAGAACTCTTAATCCTAAATTCAAGATGTTTAGTACAGATTTCAATGTTTTATTTTCTTTTTCTTTTAGCATAAAAGGATACACTATATTTTCTTTTCAATGATGATTTTGATGGCCTGATAGTAGTCGATGGACCTGCAAAATTGAATAACATATCTAATCTAACTATCATTTCAGATTTCCTGATAATTGGCTGTGATGCATTTAATATTTTTTGGTCAAGTGTTGACATCAATATAAATCAAAAATAGGTAAATATATAAATAGAAACTACTAGTTAAAAGCAGCCTTTTGTTATAACTTTTACTGTTTTTCTCTTGTAATTAAGGTGAATTGTACATTAAGAATAGTCTCTGGATAATTATTCTAAATTTGTTTTTAATAAAAAATCAGACAACATAAATATTTGCTTAAACCATGCTTACAAACAATACTAACCTGAAATTAATCCACCTGATTTTAGTATTTTCTTCTTGTTCCTGTTTATCTCCTCTATGTGGAATTCCTGAGAATCCTGTAATACATGTAATTACAAAAATACTGCATCATTGTAAATTAATTTATTGTGTACTTTACATCTTATAATGATGTGCAACATTTTCTACCGATCAATATATACATGTACAAAATGAAATGAACAACATAGATATAGGGTCACACTTACTCAATTAAATTATTTCCAGTCATGCCTAGCTGATTTTTTTGCCCATAATGAAAAATATTTATACATGTATGTACATATTTACACAATATATCTTGAAAAAAAAAAAAAATTTGAATAAATAAATTTTATACCTTTTGCCTTTAAGCCTTTGAAAAAATCTCTTAATATCACAATTGAGCTTAATCTTCAAAAGTATCAATTAAAACTAATATGGTAACTGTATACATGTTCTTGTTTCACAATTACATCAGAAAAGATGATAAAATTGTGGCCAAAGAACTGATAGCAATAAGTTTATAGTTAAAATACAATAACTGTACCTCTTGAGACAATGTTGGATTCTCATCTGCTGTGTCTGATGCTGAAAAATTAATTATACAATTATTTTCCTGTTATTGGATATTTTAAAAGGCTTAAAACAAAAGATAATAGCTATTCATTCATAAAAAAAATAATATTCACCCCTTTCTCTTAACAAAAATACACCACATTCAAGTTAAAAAAAACAAAACCTGTCAACAACAGAAAATACATAAACATAAACAATACCCCCCCCTTTTACAGAACAAGATGGGACCTTTATATAAACACAGGAAAACAGGGAGTCAATGAAGGACGGATTTAACAACACATCCCAAAGTATGATATGCTAACATGAAGCTTAAGACCAAATTTCAAGTCCACTGATCCAAAGGCAAAACGCTTGTTAAATTGCTTTCAGGCTTATAAAAATTCAAAATCCATTAATTATCATTCATCAATCTAACTTTATTGTTTTACAATAATTATTTTTTTGTCTCAAATTGTATTAATCACTGTAAGGTTCAAATAAATTATTTAAATACTTGAAAAGGCAAATATGTCATTAAACACCCCCTAGTAGTATGGGCTATGTATTCAAAAATCATTGTGGAGACAGAATTTCAGAAAGTTGAAATGGGCAGTTCCTGAGGAAAATGTAACAAAAAATTAATACATGACCATAATTAATATGTTTAAATATACAAGTATTTGGTAAACAGAATGTTTAGGAACAATGAATGTGAATGTATAGTATGGTATCATATTCATAGAAGAAGCTTAATGTCATATTACAGAAAGCTGAGAACAGCTCCTAATATAAAAGATTAAAATTTTCACATGTAGAATTAAGCATGCAAATATTGCTCATACTAACATCAGAACAAATTTAAGAAAGCTCTGATTTGAAGTTACTGAAAAAATGCAGAAAATGTGCAGGACATAACAGGAATCACCTAACATGGGATTTTTTTTTTAAATGGAGTTGTAAAGGCTGTTCAACAGTAACAATTCATTATAAAAACTCACCTTCCTTTTCATCCAAGTCCAAGGATGCCAGACTTCTGGATAATATTTTACTTATAGCTGAAGAAGGGCTATATGTTACCTAAAAAGAAAAAATAAGTGTCAAAATCTTTTACTTTTTATCCTAACATTAATGTTAACCATTTTCTCCAAATAGGTCATTAATTTATTTGAATTTTGTTTGGAGTTACACAGCTCTTTTATTGTTTGCAAGAATGTAGGCTTGTTTTGGCACAGCTACAATGACTTGATATACTACTCCAAATGAGTGATACTACACATTTTGATATGTAAAATGCAACAGAAGTAAATTCATTAACTGGATATCTCCAATTAATCTGAGAATTTATTATATTTCTTGATTCTCACAAAGGCTAGCCTTTATTATACCTCATGCTTCTCAATTTCATTCTTCTTATCCTTTTTCTTTTTATGACCCTTTTTGTTGACTTCCTTGTTTCTAAAAGACAAACAATAGTACAAAATGTATGTTGATGTTTCAGATGTGTGAAAATTCTATCATAGAAAGAACATATGGGGAATGTGTTCATGGCACACAGATGATGCACCCGCTTGCATATTATATGAATCTATACTGGGACATAACTGAAGAATGGTAAATATGATGATACCCAAATTTGTACTTGATCAGAGTTTTGTTGAAATAATTATTGTGTATAGGTTTTATAATGTTTGGTTGAGTTAGAAAACAGAAACAAAACTAGAGGCTCTAAAGAGCCTGTGTCGCTCACCTTGGTATATGTGAATTAAACAAAGGAAGCAGACAATTCATGACAAAATTGTGTTTAGGTGATTGTGATGTCTTTGTACATCTTACTTTACTGAACATTCTTGCTGCTTACAATTATCTCTATCTGTAATGAACTTGTCCGTGTAGTTTCAGTGGAAAATGTTAGTAAAAATTTACAAATTTTATGAAAATTGTTAAAAATTGATTGTAAAGGACAATAACTTCTTAGGGGGTCA
Source organism: Mytilus trossulus (assembly GCF_036588685.1). Lineage (NCBI taxonomy): Eukaryota > Metazoa > Mollusca > Bivalvia > Mytilida > Mytilidae > Mytilus > Mytilus trossulus. Next base: position 104,654,959 of record NC_086373.1, on the reverse strand, counting down.
ATTGACCATTTTGGTCATTTGACTTATTTTTGAGTCTTAAATTGCTGTATATTATTGCTGTTTACAGTTTATCTCCATCTATAATAATATTCAAGATAAAAACCAAAAACAGTAAAATTTCCTTAAAATTACCAATTTAGGGGCAGCAACCCAACAATGGGTTGTCTGATTCATCTCAAAATTTCAGGGCAGATAGATCTTGACCTGATAAACAATTTTACCCCATTTATATTTGCTCTAAATGCTTTGGTTTTTGAGTTATAAGCCAAAAACCCCTATGTTCTATTTTTAGCCATGGCGGCCATCTTGCATGGTTGGCCGGGTAATTAAACACAAACTTTTAACTAAATACATCAATGATGATTGTGGCCAAGTTTGGATTAATTTGGCACGGTAGTTTCAGAGGAGAAGATTTTTGTAAAAGATCATGGATATTTACGAAAAATGGTTAAAAATTGACTTTAAAGGGCAATAACTCCTAGGCTTAAATTAAAATATTGTTTGTTTGCAGTTTACCGACCGACCCTTGAAAATCCTCCCGATTGTGAAAATTTTATTGCTTAAAATTTGAAGAATTTTTTTTTAATATCTCTATTGACGCGATCTGGAACTTTGGGTCCTTTCCGGAAATGATTTAAAGTCTGGGTCAATTACGCATTTCAAGTTCGGTTTTTCTTAGCTTTCAGTCAAGTGTTCATGTGACCATTTAATGATAAAGCACATGGAAATTGTTTACAGGTATCCATGAAGTCATGGAGGAGTACTTTACGCTGTCGTCTCGTGTCAATTTTAAGACAAATAACAAACAAAAAAGTTTATTAGTAAACTGTTTATACAGATTCAGGCACATATAATGACGTGTGATGCTATCATTGACGATGATGCAGCGGATATTCATAACTGACACGATAACCATTCTGTCTCCGCAAACAGAATCTGTGGAGCCTGACTTTATGGAACCAATTTCAGTGGTTAAATAATTCGACAGCAGCTTGAAGTATGGCTTATTTTCTACAAATCGTTGTGAAGACGACAAAGATGAAACCACTCCTCCGTGACTTAAATCTTCATGGATATCTGTAAACAAGCCTGTACGGAGGAAGGGCTCATTTGAAATGTTAATGGATATAGATTATGCCAAATAAATAAGAAGCAACCCTAACTACACAAAGATGTAGAGAAAATGAATGGTTAGCTTGAAAAATAAATATACTCTCTCTATATTAAATCTATTCTCGATTGCAATGAGTATGCTCCTTTAGGATAAGGGGGGCTGCCCCACTCATTGCAATTATTCTCTTTCTTACAATATTAAATATACCCAAACTGTGTGGCCAGTGTGAATTCAATTAAAACATGTCATTAGGAGCTATGCTGCCAATTTTTTTATGCATTAAAAACATTTCAGTACAGACCATTTACTGTTAATGGGGGGCTATGGATTTCACCCCAAACTTTAGATTTCTTTGGTTTTCATAAAAGCCTGGCAAAAATTTAACCTTATCACATATAAATTAAATATTGTTAGAAATATGAAAACAGTCGGATGTCTTAGTACTTTTTTTTCAAGTTGCCTTTTTTTCAATTGAGGAAGATTCAATGGTGTTTTTTTTTTTTTTATTAAAAATACACTCTTTAATAATTGTCTTATAAATCTATAATATATACATTTTTCTGATGAAAATACTCTATTCATGAAAACCATACCTGTCAACCTGTGACGATGAAAATGCAGGTCATGACCTGCATTGAAGAATCAAATCTCTGGTCATAACGCGTACGAAGTTTTTCGAGCTGAATTTCAGTATTTATGGTACATTTTCTTACAATGTATATCAAAGATACCAAAACATCAATGCATGTTCACTTGGTTCAGTCATTTTAAATCTAATTAATTTTTGTTTCATTGCACTCATAAAGATTTTTAGAAATATGTGTAACTCAGTCTTGTATCCTTTACTTTTTGGTATCATCATCCACTACCATTTTTAAAATATCTAATGTAAGTTTAGAAAGAGTATGGTTATTAGCTTTGTTGCCTTGCAATCAAATCTTATCCTGTTTCATAGGGAAATTAGAATATGATAAAATATAGTAATACAGTAAAAGGGAGTATAAATGTAAAAAATAATTTTCAACTTTTTTTTAAATATTGTATAAAGGTATAAAAATATTGAAAAGTTATTTTTCAATATGTATTTGAATTTTATATTATTTATGATTTAATCTTTTTCACCCATAAAACGTAAATATAAGGAAGAACTTTGAATGGTGACAAATAAGGGGAAGTAACTAGTTGAAATATATTTGTTTATGCTTATAGTGCAATTTATTTACGACCTCAGGCTTAGGTAATTGGTGTTAATGAACAGTGTGTTTGACACCAAAGCTGTCAAATGAAGCCATGCACTTAATGGGTCACTTAATTTGACAGTTTACATAGCTAGATGAACTTCCTGTTCATGGAAGAATTACGAATTTGCCGGTATTTCAAAGGAATATTACTTATGAAATCAATCTCAAGGCTAAGAAATACGGGTGAAATCGGGTCATTTTCGGAATTCCCGGGTTATTTCAATGACCCGGCGGGTGTCCGGGTGATCCCTCAGAATTGTCAAAATCTCGGGTCACACCCGCAGAAAACGGGTCAGTTGGCAGGTATGGAAAACATTCTAGTCAAGAAGCATACATGTCTGAATTTATTTCTTTAAAACAGTTCTATTCATAATGACATTCCTTGTTTATAAGTGTTCCAGTATTTAATAATTATTCCATATTTTATGTCATAAATTGGATAATGACACTATGTTTAAGTTTCAGTTTTGGTTAAAAAGTTTTTACTCTGAAAATGCCTGTTCATTTGATGTTGGTTTTGAGCATGTCCAGTGTTTGTTGTTTTAAAATGTTTTTTAATCTTCACAAGAAACATGGTTTAGTGTAACTGCTTGTTTAAACTGTATTTTGGCTGATAAAATAAAATATTTTTCTTACCTACCGACCCTTCAGTCTGAAGGTACAGTCTGAAAACTGCAAACAAACATATTTTTAAGGTTGGCCCTAAAGGGGTCAACTGACCATTTTGGTCATGTTGATTTATTTGTAAATCTTACTTTGCTGAACATTATTGCTGTTTACAGTTTATCTCTATCTATAATAATATTCAAGATGATAACCAAAAACAGTAAAATTTCCTTAAAATTACCAATTTAGGGGCAGCAACACAACAATGGGTTGTCTGATTCATCTGAAAATTTCAGGGCAGATAGATCTTGACCTGATAAACAATTTTACCTCATGTCAGGTTTGCTCTAAATTCTTTGGTTTTTGAGTTATAAGCCGAAAACTGCATTTTACCCCTATGTTCTATTTTTAGCCATGGCGGCCATCTTGGATGGTTGGCCGGGTAATTAAACACAAACTTTAAACTAGATACATCAATGATGATTGTGGCCAAGTTTGGATTAATTTGGCCTAGTAGTTTCAGAAGGAGAAGATTTTTGTAAAAGATCATGGATATTTACGAAAAATGGTTAAAAATTTACTATAAAGGGCAATAACTCCTAAAGAGGTCAACTGACCATTTTGGTCATGTTGACTTATTTGTAAATCTTACTTTGCTGAACATTATAGCTGTTTACAGTTTATCTCTATCTATAATAATATTCAAGATAACCAAAAACAGTAAAATTTCCTTAAAATTACCAATTTATAGGCAGCAACCCAACAATGGGTTGTCTGATTCATCTCAAAATTTCAGGGCAGATAGATCTTAACCTGATAAACAATTTTATCCCATGTCAAATTTGCTCTAAATGCTTTGGTTTTTGAGTTATAAGCCAAAAACCCCTATGTTCTATTTTTAGCCATGGCGGCCATCTTGGATGGTTGGCCGGGTAATTAAACACAAACTTTAAACTAGATACATCAATGATGATTGTGGCCAAGTTTGGTTTAATTTGGCCCAGTAGTTTCAGAGGAGAAGATTTTTGTAAAAGTTAATGACGACGGAGGCCAAGTGATGGGGAAAAGCTCACTTGGCCTTTTGGCCAGGTGAGCATAAAAAATCATCAATTTTTCCATTTGTAAAGGGGCATTACTCTAGAATAGTTGAAGTGATGCAACCAAAATTCAAACTTGATCTGTATTTTGTGTACTGGAGTATCCCATACCAAAATGACTTCACTGATTGGTTTCCTGTTAGAATGTTGCTGCCTTCTTAAAGAAATAACAGTTGATTAAAAGTTTCATGGGAAATTAAATATTAATTAAAATATTAAAATATGTTTCGAAACTTACATTTTCAATTCTTCTTCCTTTTCATCTCCAGAATCCTGAAAACAAAGCAAATTTCTCATGTATAAATAGCTGATTTGATAAGGTCTTATGTAGCTGTTTTTCCAATACATATCAAGAAAAAGTTACCTTAATCAATGTCAAATGGTATCTTTTAGAAATGGCATTAATCTCTTGACACATTTGTGCTTATTTAAATGTTAAACTTGTATACAGTAAGAATACATTTACTCCTGCAAATATCTGCAAATTAACGATACATAATAACATGAACTTAACAAGATGGTCAAATGCCCATTTAAATGTGAGTTGCCTAACAAATGACATTACAAGGTGAATTCTCAAGGTATCATACTCTGTAGCAAGCACTTGAAGAGTTTTAGGACCATACTTGTTGTGCTAAAAGGTCTTTAAAGTCTTAATAATTTTCATAGTATCAGAAGACATTACTCAGTAAATTTGTGTTAAGAATAATTTCTCTTTTCTAGATTTATAACTTTTCTTATTTAATTCATGTTAATAAAGTAGTTTTTTCTTTCTTTTCTACTTACCATCAAAAATGACTTCTGAGAAGAAAATATTCCTGATAAATCTAGAGGGATTTGATCTGAAAAGTCAATAACTCATTATCAATAGAAATGATTTTTTTTAACAACTTAAAAAAAATCTGTTAACATTAACAAATACAACTTTTATCAGTATCAACCACTTACTGTAAAAAATGCACCTTAAAGAAGAAAATAATACAATGAGAAAGAAAAATAAGAAAATAATACAATGAGAAAGAAAACAGCAGTCCAATGTGCAGAATACAACCATGGCAAGTAATTATAAGTGCAAAAAAGACTAATGTAAAATTGATTAAACATGAGACAAGGAGTTGCCAGCAAGAAAATATCAGCATTCAAATATAGGTTAAATTAATACCCATGTCACTGTAGACAGAAGCAGGAGTCTTTGGAGTTTGTATAACTGAGATATCCAAAGATCTGTACAACTTTCTAATATTTCCAGGAGTGGTTGGTGTTTTCTGAGATTTTCTTGTCAAAACATATGGAGTTTCCTTCCCAATCTAAAAAATAATCATAACCGATGGTATAACAATTCATTAATTTCCAAAAAGAAAAAAGAAACAAGATTGAATTTATTAATTTTTAAATGGTAGGACCCCTTTTTCCACTAAAAATTACAACAAATAAATCTCATAAGAATGAAATTAGATGTAAAAATCTTCAACTAGGCTTAATTGATTTTATACTCTCTAATTGACTTCACAAGTCTACATTCTCAGTCTTTTATCTGTAACAGGCTTAATAAAGCATCAAATAAAAAGCTAGCAACTGACATTGTAAAAGATACCTTAGTAGCAAGATTACTCTTCTTTAGCACTTCAGCTTCTTTACTGTAATATTAAAAAGAATTTTAATCAATAAGCTATGTAATAACTGTCAGTACAAAAAGACTAGACTACATTGAAAGTTATTGAAAATTAATATCCTATAGACATCATATACATGTTATTGGATAAGTTATGTATTCTTCCACCAGATTAACCACAGAGTAATTGTCATTAGTTAGATTTTTTAAAACAACTGTAAAAATAGATTTTACTCTTCATTTCAGCATTTTTTATTTTATTTTGTGTTTTTTGTTTGAAATTCAATCAAGATTTGTCTACTGATTTATTCTGAATACACTGAATGTTTATGTCATTCCATGAAGATTTTGTTGAAAAGTTTACAGGATAAGTTTAATTAAAAAAAAACTTGCACTTTTCCCCCCAATTAAATTCCACTTCAAAACGGATTCATAGTAATTTGACCAACAAGTTTTCAGTGGTGGACTACATATAATTTCTAATTTTGATGACTGGTTTGATCCCATTTCTTTGAAATAAATTTAGGGCTTTTTAAGTGATGATGGACCAATAGACAGATGGAAAATAGCATACCAATATATGTTTTGCTGTGACGGATATGATTATAGAAAGTTTTAAAAAAAATATTTGTTCATATTCATAGAATGCTCTTTTCTATTTAATGTTTAAGATATTTCAGAATCTTCTGGTTTTGACATGACACCTTAAGAAATTTGGAGGCAGTATTTTAATTGGATGATGTGATGTTTCAGAAGGGAAACTAGAACTAGATCCCTGAAGGCATAGTAGGGAAACAAGATCAGTGTTTTCATCTGATTGTGTCATTATCATCATTATAAGTAATTCAATTACACAAATAATAAAATAAAAAAAACAAGAATGTGTGCAAAGTACACTGATGCCCCAAACAGGAGCAGCAATAATCATGATTTTAGATATGACAAAATATTTTGTTAGTTTAGGATTAATCATTTTACTGACATCAACAATAAGAGGAACCAAAGACTATAATAATTGCATAAGACACATGCCTATTGAAGCAGTTGTCTTCTTCTTCTTCCTCTTGATCATTATTGCTCTCAATTATTTTCTGAAAAAAAAGTTGAAAAATAAAATTAATCAGAATTGCATTTGTGAGGGTATTTTTGCTCAATGCATAATTAAGTAGCCATAACTTCGTAATTTATAATGTGATGTGATGTGCAAAGAAGTTATTTTGTATTAATATTTATCTTACAACTATTTTGTTTTAAAATTCAGATTTAGAAGAAAAAAGAAATTTTTGGCCAATTTTACCCTTTGTGAACAGAACATACTTCATCACCAATTTATAATAATAAATAACAATAAAATAATTACCTTACAAATACTGCTAAAATTCTCAAGAATAGAATGTGTTTCCTTTGTTGGTCCACTTGTCAAAACTGCACTGAAAAAAAACAATATTTGTGTTGTTCAGTCTTCAAATTTATGTTTTCAAAAAGTTTGTCAGGAATATTTTTATAAAAGAACAGGGTTCATTAGTTTATAATCTTCCAGTTCATAAGTCTTTTAAGACTTCAATGCTCATCAGATAACATATCATATTTTATTCATTAAATTTCATATCCCATTTTGATAACGATTCAAGGTCCCTATGTAAAAGTTTGCGGTTCGAGCCTCACGGTTATAAAACTTTTGAGCATGATTTTTGTACTCAGACTTGAGAATCAACCAATCAAATTGCTGGATTTCATGTTTGAGCATGATTTTTGTGCTCCGAGCACTGAGCAAAGTTTTATGCCTTCAAGGCCTGGTGTGTTTGAATTTTCCTTAATTCCTATGAAGATGAGTCATGACTTTTCAATACCCTAAAATGGATATTACAAGTTGATAAAATGTCTACTTTGCAAAACACTTTCCTTTTTTCTAAGGTACTCATAGATTTGATATGAAAATCTAAAAACTGGTAAATCAAAGTTATGAACTCTCATTTCTGAGAAATACACCAATCACAGTGACACCAATAGCAATGCTTTGTTGCATACAATTGATTGATGATAACTTGTGTACTAAAGCATAACAGATAATGATCCCCCCCCCCCATCTATTTTTAATTGGACTTCCTAAATTATTTGAAGTGGTAAGGGCTGATTTTGGCCTCAAATTTCAGGTTCATCTGATGAAAGATTTTGGACACTTCATACCTGTCAACCTGTGAGGATGAAAATGCAGGTCATGACCTGCATTGAAGAATCAAATCTCAGGTCATAACACATACAAACTTTTTCGAGCAGAATTTCAGTATTAATGGTACATTTTCTTAAAATGGAAATCAAAGATACCAAAACATCAATGCATGTTCACTTGGTTAAGTCATTTTAAATTCTATTAATTATTATTTTATTGCACTTTTAAAGATTTTTTATCAATTTGAATAACACAGTTTTAGGTTGTTTGAGATTATGAACCACTATAATTTATTATTCAAATGTAATTTTAAAAGGTTTGACACTACTGGCTATGTAGCTTTCAAACATACCATCTCTTAGGTTGAAATGAAATTAGACTAAGATAAAATATAGTAATACAGTTAAAGGAAGTATAAATGTAAAATATAATTTTCAACTATTTTTTAAAAATTGTATAAAGGTATAAAAATAATGTTAAGTTATTTTTCAATATGTATTTGAATTTTATATTTGAATTTTTAAAATCTTTTTCACCCATAAAACGTAAATATAAGGAATAATTTTGAATGGTGACAAATAAGGGGAAGTAAATCTTGGTTGAAATATTTTTGTAAAACCAATAGTGCAATTTATTTACGATGTAAAGCTAAGGTAATTGGTGTTAATTAACAGTGTGTTTGACACCAAAGCTGTCAAGTGAAGCCATGCACTTAATGGGTCATTTAATTTGACAGTTTACATAGCTAGATGAACTTTCTGTTCATGGAAGAATTACGAATTTACCGGTTCAATTTCAATTGAATATTACTTATGAAATCAATCTCAAGGCTAAGAAATACCGGTGAAATCGGGTCATTTTCGGAATTCCCGGGTTATTTCAATGACCCGGCGGGTGATCCGGGAGATCCCTCAGAATTGTGAAAATCTCACACCCGCAGAATACGGGTCAGTTGACAGCTATGACACTTTTAAGACACTTCAGTCAATATAAGTAGTTTATATGAAAGATTTGAACTGATTTAGTCATTAAAGATGCTCAAATTCAAGCTTAAATATGAAAAATGTTTTTGTCAAAAAAATAAGTTTTTACTCTCAACCTTTAAATATGTTAAGAATTATGTTATGTATTATCATCAAATACAACTTACATTTAAATAATAAGAATGAACACAAATGTGGCCATTTCCATTTAAGACGGAAACGGTCTAAAATTGTGAAGATTTCAGTAATTTAGCATGACTTAGGCCACGGTTTTTTAATTTGTTGATTTACGGATTTTCTCCATGAAAACGTCGGGTCGGTCGGTCGGGAAAAAAAAGAAAAAAAAAGATCTTTCAAGACAGAAAACTTATGCAAAATAAAAATATATTTCACCTTTCTAATAATATGTTTGTCATACTATTTTTTCATCGTTCTTAAATTTTAGTTTGATGAAATATTATTGCTCAGCTGTAAACATCGCATGACATTGTCTAATAATTTCCCGTAAAAAAAGGGGGGTACACTGACAAAGACAAAATTAAATCGTCATTTCACAAACAAGAAAAACAGATTCACGTCAGTTATTTGACTTAGCTTTTAATCAAAACTTGGTGAAAAATAATAAGCACGAAAACTGATAAAGAAAAAAAAGTAAAAACGTCGTACGTAAATAAGTTTCAACACACGTGTCAAAAATGTAATAGACTCGTCCACTGGAAAAACGAGAATATCAGGTTAAATAATCTGTTGTCATGCATTCCCGTTTTTTATCCAAATGGACGATATTTTTTTATTATCTGTAAAACAAGAAAATATCAAATGATTTGTTAAAATTCAGTATTTTAACTTGATGTCTTGAACTTCCACCTGTCCACATTTGGAAAAGTCTATTTATATGAGAACATACATCTTACGGACTGGTGACAAATAAGGGAAACGAACTTATTGTGTAATTGGTTTTAAACACAGGTTTCGTTCCGCAAAATTATTTGCGCAAACGACATTTCAAGGTCATTAATAATTGATTTGTCTATTTTTAGAAACGTAAACTGAAAGTTTCATTTTTCACAACAGAAAGTGTCATCACTTCTGTTAGTGATTAATGCATTTCATTTCATAAGAAAGGATATTTTAATTATTTTTCAGGGATAATGCATTTGTTGGGGTCGGCGAGAATAAAAAAAAAGCCTGAAAATTCGATTTTATTTTTATTTTGGAAATCGGCAAAATCGGGTCGGCGGATCCGTAAACCAACAAATTAAAAAATCCTGGCCTTAATGATGCTAGTACCCGATATGTGTGCAATTTATTGTAAAAAAAAACAGCCCATATTTGTGTAGCAGAAGTATTCTACTTTCCAATAAATAGATAAAAGTTTACATTTTAACAATTTTGTAAAAATGCTTTATTTAGTGGTCAAAAAGGGGTCTTACTGGACCTACTCCTTTAAGGGATGAAAGTGTTTTAATCTAACAATCTATTTGGCATAAAAACTAATGTACTTCTAAAATAGTTTGATAAGATCAATTTATAAATTTAAATAGGATTTCATTAGTAGTTTTTTGTACAATGAATGTTATAAAATTTCAAACTATGAGAACACAGGAAGTGGTTGCAGGGAAGAAGTAAACAAGAATGTGTCCAAAGTACACGGATGCCCCACTTGCACTATCCTTTTCCATGTTCCATGGACCATGAAATTGGGTAATAATCTAATTTGGCATTAAAATTAGAAAGATCATACTATAGGGAACATATGTACTAAGTTTCAAGTTGATTGGACTTCAGCTTCATCAAAAACTACCTTGACCAAAAACTTTAACCTAAAACTCCCACTTTCATTTTCTATGTTCAGTGGACCATGAAATTGGAGTCAAAAGTCTAATTTGGCTTTTAAATCAGAAAGATCATATCATAAGCAACAAGTGTACTAAGTTTCAAGTTGATTGGACTTCAGCTTCATCAAAGCTACCTTGACCAAAAACTTTAACCTGAACGGACGCACAGACAGACGAACGTACAGAGCCACAGACCAGAAAACATAATGCCCCTCTACTATCGTAGGTGGGGCATAAAAATGCTTACTTGCTAAAATTCAACCATATCAAAATCTAGACTAAATATAACATTATATGCTTCCATAGAAGCAAAAAAAATTGAATTAAGGACATTTACCATGTTCAGTGAGAGTTATAAAATTTACCATTAGCAAATAGGAAATGGCAGCAGGGAAGATGAAAATAAATTGTGGAAAATTTACCATGTTCAATAATAGTTATAAAAGTTATAAAATATGAAACCATCAGCAAATAGGAATTGGCTGCAGAAATTGCTTTCCTGTTACCTATGTAAAATTCAGAAAAAGACAATCTGATGAACAGCAACATTGCTTATCAATTTAAAGTCGCCAGTTCATGTCCTATGGACCTAAGGGAAAGGGCCTCCAAATAGTAGTCAAACTAACTTAAGCAGAACACTTAACAATTGTTGACACCACCATCGTAGTTTGAAAAGCAATACCTATGTCTTGCGTTCCTCAACTTTCGTCACAGGCTAGACAAAAACTCTTTTGATAGAAGAATGAAAACTTTTACTAAACTTTTCTTCCCCAGGTCTTTTGGACATAAGAATTGGAGGGAGTATCAGGAAAATTACAAAGTTAAAAACACTTACTTGTCAATTTCTTCATCAGAACAAACTTCTACTTTCTTTTTTCTACCCTAAATAGAAAAAAAATCACTCTGTACTTTTTGTAACAGCTTTTTATCTAAAATTTGTTTTAAATTTGTATTTGCAATCTTCAGTACTATGTAATAATAGTAGTAATAAATGTTTTGTTAAAACTAATGGTAATACTGACATGATTTTTATTCTATTTTTTTAATGTTAAATAACAAAGTACAACATGTTTCTTTGCATCATGGAGAAATTAATTGTAAAATACCGGGGCCTTTTATAGTTGACCATGCAGTATGGGCATTGCTCATTGTTGAAGGCTGTACAGTGACCTATAGTTGTTAAATATCTATGTCATTTCGGTCTCTTGTAGAGAGTTGTCTCATTGGCAATCATACCACATCTTCTTTTTTTATAGACATTTTTTTTGTTATTTTAATCAGGAGGGGTAGATTGTAGCAAGATCCCAAGTGTCTCAGTTGTAAAACATTATTTTTATATCAAATTTATAATCACTTGGACAAATCATACTACTAAAAGTTAATCAAATTCATTAGGTCACTTAAATTATGTGTAGTAGGGTTTTCTTTCCAAATAATGATATGATCATCAAGTTGGGCCTTTTTTCAGGAGGGATGCATCACAATGTACTTGGACTTACCTCCTTCTTTTTTCTTCTGCGGGGGTCTTTTAATTGGATATGCACAGGTGATTGTAAATCCAATGAGACAGCTGGTTCTTCACCTATGTCTATATCTTTAGGCATACTTGTACAATTTGACTTTAGTTTTGATTGTTGATTTAAAATATTTCCAATTCTGACTTCTTGTGAATCAGAGGAATCCTCTTTATCTAATTCCTGGGTTGCCTTACTCCTGTCATCTGAAGTCATGTTTGACAGGCGTTTTGATATTTTTTGAAGACTGGCTTCATCAAAAACTACAGACTGCAAATTTGTAGGGTCTAACTGATCAGAATCAATAGTCTCTTCAATATCTCCTGGATAAAATTCAACTTCTTTTTGCATCTTCCGTTGCTTCTTATTATCACATTCATCTTTGAATGAAACTGAGTTGTTGAGTTTATATTTCTTTGCATCTTTTTTTTCTTTGTATGGTTTTTGTTTATTATTATGACCTTTTGATCTCTTTTTTGGTGTTTTTGTCACTTCCACTTGGTATGTATCGATCTCATCATTAAATAATGGAAAATCAGGTGACAGCCCTTCCTCATTATAGACAATAGATTTGTTGTGTCTTTCTTTTTTCGTTTTTTTGTCTATCATACTTTCATCATTAAATAAGGTCAAGGGTGTAAGTTCTTCCTGCTCATACCGATTGGCACTTTTCTTTTTTGTCTTTTTACCTATATCATCCTGAAGTTTTAATTTTGACATTAGTTGTTTTGATTTTGCACTCTCTTTTTTCTGCTGAACTTTGCTTGATTTAAAACCTTTCTGTCTGTTGCATTCAGCCTCAAAGTCATAAGGATCAGAACCAGCATCTCCTTTTTCACATGGTAACAAAGTATCTGACTGGGAATAAGACATCAACAACAACAAACTTCTTTTGGAATTCTGGGACTTTTCAGTTTTATGATCATCTCGGGGACTTTCAAATCCAAAACAAGCAGAAGAATCTATTTTTTGGACTGTAGTTGAAGTGTAGTGTCGAATGTTCTTAGTCTGTGATAATGAATTTGAATGGAAAAACTTTCTATTTTGTGTTATTGCACAATCACTTTTTCTTTTGTTTGGCCCATACTGCTTAGGTTGATCAAACAAACTGACAGTCTTATCTTTATTTTCAAAGGTTGTACTTTGGTCTTTATTGTTTGGAGTATAACTTGTTATATCATCAGGAGATGGAGTATAACTTGTTATATTATCAGGAGTTAACTGTAATTGTTCACTAACTCTATCGCTATTTGAACTTTGTGTACTTGATATTTCATCTTCCGTATCCGAGACTTTGAATGCTTCCTTTAATTTTTCCTTGTTTCTTTTTCTAAGTGAATACTTTCCTATTTTACTCATTCTATCAGTTCTTGCCTTACCAGATATTGGCACTTTTCTATTGTTTACTGTATCTCGAACTTTTGTTAACTCCTTAGTATTTTCTATCAAAACGTGACTAGGAACAGGGATATCATCCTTTTCAACATCTACAGGTATTTTTTCCGCAACATAAAGCTTTGATATAGATGGTCTTTTTTTGCTTTTGTGTTTCCCATCATCATCACTGTTCTCTACATTGAATTCCCGACCTTCACAGATGTTAAAATCAAATTCCTCATCGTTGCTTGGTTTTCCCTTAGTTCTTTTCTTTGCTTTACCTTTTTCACCAACACTTTTTGCTTCAATTTCATTATTTGATGGAAGATCTACTGTTAAACTGTCAGGAATGGTTACTTCTAGAGTTTCATCATCCACATTTATTCCACTATCTCCAAAAGCAGTAAACTTTGGAAGTTTCTTACAAGTGAATTTGTATGATGAATTAGCTTTCAAGTCATTATCAGACTCATCATCTTCAACTATAATTTTGGGATCAATACTTTTCTTCCTATTCAACTTTTCCTTCTGAATGCCTTTCTTTTTCTGTTTATTTTGTTCCTTTTTCATTGTATCCTTCGTACCAATATCAGAACTATCATGACTATCTTTACTGCTTTTTTTCCTATTTTTGTTTCCCTTAGGTTCTTTTCCAGTCTTATTTACACTTTTTAATTTTAGTTTTTCTTGTTCTATTTTATTTACAACACATGGAACTACATCATCTTGATCACTGTACTCAAAGTCTGGACTTTCTGCTTTCTCTATTTGTTTATATTTTTTATTGCTATTACATACTACTTTGTATTTTTCAGGCATTACAAATTCAATTTGTTTTGGAAACTTGTTGTCATCTTCAATGACAAGTTCATAGTCATCATATTCTTCAAATTTGTTTAATACAGTATTATTTTTCACTGCTGTAGTACTCTCATGTATTTCTATATGTGTCACATTATCATCATCAAATTCTTGCATTTCTGGAAGGTTAGATGTTTCTTCTTTCTTATTTTTTGCCTGCTTTTTAATGTCTGGGGCAGAAAGAGGAAGTTCCTCATTCCAGGAAGAATGAAGCTGTTCTGCAGTTACAGAATTCTCCGGAAATGAATTACCTTCAGATGTGACACATGTTAGGTCGTCACTAGATTTATTGTGTCTCAATTTTGATGAACTTGTTTCAAGATCTTTATCTAATTCTGGCTCTTTTCCAATCAAACATTTGATACTTTTATTATTGCTTGAAGCTTTCTCTCCAATTTTGCTCTCAATTATTTCTTCATAATGCTTATTATTTTTCTTTTCCAGACAATCTTCTAAATCAACACTTACAAAAGAGTTTGTTGCATGCTCGAAAGCTTCACTAAGTCCATCTTTTGATTCAACCTTTCTTGTCTTTTTATTGAGTTTAGAAGATGCGTTTGGTTCTTTTCCCCCTTTTTTAGTGCCTTTGGTTTTAGAAGTTACAATTTCTATAACATTAACATCAATGTTCTCTTTTCCAGAATTTGAATAAAAGTCACAATCTGATTCATCTCTTTGTTCAGGCTTATCTTTCAACAACTTATGCTCATTACTATTTTTTTGTTTTTTCTGGCATTTTCCTTTATTTTTTGTCGATTTCTTTTTTGGTTCTGGAAAAGATTCCTGGACTTGAATGTCATCATTAAAATCAAAATTACGCTCTGCATCATCAATATCAATGTTTATATAAACAGGCTTTGGTGATACAAGATTATATCCATTGTCTTTAGTAACACCATTTTTGGTACTTTTGTGTTTTCCTTTTTTTGCATCATAGTCATTATCAGCCATTTCTAATTTCATTTTATTTTCAGCAGCTCTACATTTTCCATTGATTTTACTTTTTTTATTCTGTCCTATAGAAATATTTGTTTCTATATTGGAAAACTTCTTTTCACACTGTTCAAGTTTAAGCATTTTCTCTTTATCATTATTTGTAAGTATTTTCCGACTTTCTTCTTTTTGAAGAACAGAATTTTTTGTTTTATTTTTTGTGGATCTTTTCTGTGCTTCATGAAAAGATTCTAGAACTTGGAAATCATCAGTATCATCTATATGCAATTCTTCATTATTCATAACTTGGTTAATGGTGTCATACTCTTGTGAAAGCAGATTACAATACTCTTCTTTTGAGTTGGTTGTTTTCGAAGTTCTACTTCTTCCTGTCTTTTCTGGTTTAGATCCAGAAAGATTATTACCTTGTTTTAATTCCTTTTGTGTTTCTCTCTTGGTATTTTGTTTATTAATATGTTCATCAGAATTAAGACTTGTTTCTTCATCATTTGCAGTGTGTACTTCAATTATTTCATTTGAGGAGGGTGGATACTGAAAAGAGAATTACGTACATAAGATGCATAATGGCATAAAGTGAAAAAAATAATATTCTGACTTTTTCTTCACTGTTAATAAATAATATAATTTAATAAAATTTGTTTAATTCAAATAGTATGCAATCATGCTCAAATCAGGAGCCTGTAGTTGAGTAATTGCAAGTTATTGTCTGTTACATTTGTTTTTCGTAAATTGATTTGTTATCAATAGGCTGTGAGCCATCTCAATTGAACAGTTTTTTAGTTTTTTATGTCATGCCTTTTGTAGCCAACTATACGGTGTGCAGTTTTCTCATTGTTTAACACTGCACAGTTGCCTATAATTGCTTAAATTCACTTAATTTGGACTTTGGTAGATAGTTGTCTCAAAAGCAATCATACAACATCTCCTTATTTCTGTTTAAACTATCTTAAATGTAATATAGTAAATTTTTCTTTTATCGTTTAAATGAAATGCTTGCATTCAATTTTCTACTAATTAGGGAATTGAATTAAATATTATCGAATAGCAAAGTTTCTAAAATTAAAATCAATTACATGGAAAGCTTCAGGTACATTTTTACATTTCTTGTAACACCCATATAAGAATAAGAGAAAGTGTCAGCAGGATGTAGTTTCATGTTTATGGTTCACTATGGAGAACTGCCTTAACCAACACTTTTAATGTTGGTGCAGTACAGACCAACACTCAAATTGGAAACAAAATGCTATCCTATCATCCTAACATGGGCAAAATTAAGTAATCGTTCCAGTTTTTTTCTTTTGTAAAGTATATTACACTTAAAAACTTTCAATACCTTTTCTTCATCTTCTTCTTCTACTGGTTGAACAGACATTTCTATCCTTGAATCAACACTACAATAAGTAAGCAATTATGTAAGTAATCATAAATTCTGTTTAAAAACCATGAACAAGTAACAATAAAATGAACATGAACTCTCTTGATTTTTTTTTGTTGAGCAAATATCTAATACATAATTAGGACCAACACTTCTAATACATAGGTTTAAGGGGTACTGTGCAACCAATATTTGGAAAGAATTTATGAACAAGAATTTCAAATCATAATTAATACATGAAATAAACATTGTACAGGCCCACATAATAATATCTCTAAATGTTTGTATCATTCAAAGTACAATTTGGGGTAAAGTTCACCTTAAAACATTCGTACAAATATAGATTACATATAACAGGTGTTTAGGTATGGCAAATATGACAATAAATTGAAAAGAACCCAAAAATTAAGGCATGTTTAGCTTCAACTAATTCTATGTTGTTTAGTTTATGAAAGGATAGTGATGGAAATAAGATTGAAGCAATCTCTTTCTCAGTTTTTACAGTAATTTGTTAATATATTGTAACAGTATAAAATTTATTGATCCTACCATGAAAAACAAATTGAGCAGATTGAAACATGTTGAGTATATTTGAAATAAGTTATCAAAGTTTGAAAATGTAAGGTGCATATTCAAATTTTAAATTTAAGATTTCTTACTACTGTAGAAACATTAATTTTCATGGCTTTGTCTCTATATAAGATTTCATGGGGATTTACTTCGTGGCTTCAAATAAATAGAAGTGAATTTTATATGCAGGTAGATTTGCGTTGGGGTTTTAATTTCTTCGATATATTCTTTCCATGAAAATTTCTGCTTTTACAGAAAATGCACATTAAAATTCAGCTGATCATCAGACTCGCTAGTTAAGTGCAAATATAACGTCTTACTTACTCCTGAGATGCCTCTAAGCTTACAGATTTTCCATCTTCCACAGGACAAGAATCTGGAATACTTTCAACATCAACACTGGAGGACTGGATAGGAAGTTCTGAAATTTTATCATAGATTGTTAAACAGTTATACATATGATACAAAAAAAAAACATCTTCTAACAGTCCAGAATGTTGCGGATGAATGGACAGACAAACGAATGAAGACGGACGGTCAAACAAATGAACAGACGGACGGACACACAGACCAGAAATTATAATGCCCTTAAATGGGACATAAAAACATTCAACAATTCCATATTGAACAACTACAATATATGTGCAAACAAGTGCCAAAGACTGCAAAAGTAGTAAAAAATAATCCTCAAAACTTAATTTCACAAAATTGATACTCATTTATTCCCATATGAAACCAGCATCAACATACTATAACCAAGGTTTGCACTTTGTACAAACTGGCACTTGAGGTTTAAAATATGGTTGCTCATCCTAATTTCACATCTAATTAAAACTCATCTAATGTAAATTACATTTTTCAATTTCAAATTAAAGAGGAACAAACGATTGCATACTTATTTTCAATTGAGAATATTTCTTTATTCATAGTTTATGTACACTATGCATTATAACACTCTCTGAACCTGTATTTAATTCTGTATGTACCTGGAAGAGAAGCCTTTCTGTTATTTGATGCTAGAGTTTTGTCATCTTTCAACTCAACATTCGTTCTTTTGTCAACCTCTGCTGTTGATACTATTGATGTTTTCTTTTTAGACTTTGATGGGGGTGTTACAGTTACTACTGGCGTCTTTACTCTTTGCTTTGGTTTGTTAACAGGAACTGTAGGAGTCTGGAATACTAGATTATATATAAATGTAGCAATAAAAACAAGAGGCTCTCAAGAGCCTGAATCGCTCAACTTAATTTTTTTGGTTAAATCTCTCATCAATGATTATTTTGGCTTTTCAATTTATTTAAATGTTCTTTGAATCGTCCTATTTTCTTCAAAAGCAAAAATAATAAACCATTTTCTCCTATGATCTATTTTAGCCATAGGAGCTATGTTTCTTGACATACAAGGAAATAAAATATAAAATTTATACTAGATACTCTGAAACTCATTTAGCCTAAGCTTGGCTGAAATTGATACAGCAGTTTCAAAGGAGACGATTTTTTAAAGTAAGTCAACATGATGAACAAATTGTGAAAAAGTCTTTAAAGGGCAATAACTCCTTAAGGGGTCAATTGACAATTTTGGTCAAGTTGACTTATTTGTAGATCTTACTTTGCTTAACATTTTTGCTATTAACAGTTTATCTGTATCTATAATAATATTCAAGATAAATAACCAAAAACTGCAAAATTTCTTTAAAATCATCAATTCAGCGGCATTATACCTGAAAAACCAGTTACCCAATTCGGCTGAAAATTTCAGGACAGGTAGACCTTGACCTAATAAATACTTTAACTTCTTGTCTTATTTGCTCTAAATGCTGGAGTTTTTGAGATATAAGCCAAAAAATGCATTTTACCCTGTGTTCTATTTTTAGCCATGACGGCCATGTTTTTTGACGAAATAGAAAATAAAACACAAACTTTATTTTATACACCCTACTGATCATTCAGTTGAAGTTTGGTTGAGTAGTTTTAGAGGAGAAGATTTTTTAAAGTTAGCAAATATGATGAACAAATTGTGAACAATTGTCATTAAAGGACAATAACCCCTTAAGGGGTCAATTGACAATTTTGGTCACATAACTTATCTGTAGATCTTACTTTGCTGATCATTTTTGCTGTTTACTGTTTATCTTTATCTATAATAATATTCAAGATAATGACCAAAAACTGCAAAATTTCCTTAAAATTACCAATTAAGTGGCAGCAACCCATTGTTAGCAACCCAACAATGGGTTGTTTGATCCATGTCAGATTTGCTCTAAATGCTTTCGTTTTTGAGATATAAGCCAAAACTGCATTTGACCCCTATGTTCTATTTTTAGCAATGGCGACCATGTTTGTTGATAGATCAAAACTTCGGATACAATTTATAAACTAAATACCCTAAGGAACATTCATTTAAAGTTTGGAAGTATTTGGCCTAGAAGTTTCAGAGGAGAAGATTCTTGAAATAGTTTACGACGACGACGACAGACAACGACGGACGCCAAGTGATGGCATAAGCTTACTTGGCCCGAACTAAAAAATACTCAGTACTCCCATATTGGTACTACAAATTACTGAATTTACATGAAAATGATTATGGTTTTATGAACAGGTACAACGAGAAATGGAGAAACTCAGAACCCCTTACAATTTGGTGATTCAGCCTTACCTATCTATTTACAGTGTTTCTGTCTAAAAATCTAAATTTAATATTGATGATGACAATGCTGCTACATTCTAACAATAATATTTTCTTTATGAAATTAGTGCATAAAATTCATTGAAAATAGTAAAATGAAAATCTGTATGTACCTTTCTCTTCTTTAGATTTACTGGTATATGCAGATGGAGTTTTAGTAAAGTTGATTCTTATGGCAGATACTGGTTCTGATATTTTAGAAGAAATTGAACCAGTAGGAGATAGCAAGATAGGCATAGAAACATCAGGAACAGATACTTTTCTTCTATAGACTGAAGAAACTGGTGTACAAGGTATCTCTTCATCTTGTAATTCCTGTAAAGAAAGAATGTAATTGTAAAAATCTGATTAAGTCTAACTTTTATCCCATTTGATTATTAAACACAATACTTATTGTCAATAAAAACAAGTTAAACATTGAAATTTACATCATTTGATCCAGTAAAATTACTTGAGATATCATAAGCTTCAAACACACCTTTGATAAGCAAGGACGTTAATTTCTACAGGAAAACAAATCTCCAATATATGTAGGATTTCCAGGATTTCCAGGATCCGTATTCATGTTTTGGCAGCAGAGCTTACTAGCTTAAAGTAAGTGGTGTTTCTATGTTGAAAAATGTGATGTCCTTGTTTCACAAAGACATTTGAAGCCGATTGTTTTAATAACTGTAACATCGACCTAGATATTAACCTAGATAATTATTATCAATATGGATAAATTACCTGTTTATTAGTTGAAGTCTTTAGAAAATGCATGTAGTATATTTGACAATATAACATTCACAATACACGGGGATGAAAGTAAAGCACGAATATCAATAATGTTCGGACAAAGTGATAATAAACAAAGTAAACGACAATCAAAATCTACGGAACATCGAAATAACAAAAGAATGGCTGAATATATTCAAAAGTTGCAAAAGTAGATGAAAGTCCAGATAGAAATAAAAGTATTTCACAAGAAACTGTCAATATCAAAGATGATCAATTAATGGAAAATGAAACCGCAATTCTACGGAGCGCAAACACAAACACTATAGTAGAGAATGGCGAGCTTAAATTACAGGAAAAGAATGTACTTTTTTCAAACATACATTGCAAAAAATTTGAATTCGAAGATTTAAACAAAGTTACAAAACAACCAGAAATAAGTGAGCATCAATTAGTCGAAACTATGAAAACAGATGATAACGATACCACAATATCAACTCGAAATGAAAATCCAGAGCAGTCAGAAGAATCTGATAAAAATGATGATGGTGATGATGTTGCTGATGATGACGATGATGATGATGACAACGAAGAGGACGAGGAAGACGACGACGATAATGATGATGATGATGATGACTACGACGATAATGATGATAAAATTGCAGTTAAAATCGACGATATCCTTTCAAAACCGGTGATAAAGAAAAGTAGACTGTTCTCTGATAAATTGATCGCGAAATTGAAAGGAACAGGGAACATTATAAAATAATATTTGAGGATCTGATGAAGTAGAACAAGTGAATCCAAATGATGTTGATTATCAAATATATAAGAAAAATGTAGAACATGACTTTATGGACGTAAGAACTTATGGATTTCGTCCGGTTGATACTAACGATAAACTTTTGTTGATGGCAAAATTTGCTTTTGACAAAAAACTGTTCGTTTAGATAAATTTTAAATTTTAAACATTAATTTCCATGATTTCGAATAACTTTCTTTTCTGTAATTTTCAACTAACAAGTCTTTCAGTAAACAGCTGGCAATGTCAAAATAAAGTTGATACGTATATATTCAATATTTGTTATCATGCTATAATAACCATTGTGACTGAGAGCGATGTTGTGAAATATAAATACGATTGACTGTTGTTGTTTTGAGATAGTTTTATCAAATTTCTTTTAAATTTTAAGATAAGAAGAAAAAAAAAGTCTTAATGATAATGATGTAATGTGTGCGAGTATGCATGTGTGTAGTGTTGTATGGACTATCTTCATAATATTGAAAATATGATATGTATAACGGGTGTATAGTATGTATAGATATGTAGTATGATGACTAAAATTTAAAAAAAGAAAAAAAAGTTTCATTAAATACTGATTAACTTTATAAAAAAAAAAAAAAAAAAAAAAAAAAAGAGATATCATAACCTGGGTGTAAGCTTGTCCCAATAAAAAATGAAAGTCATGTTAATCACTGGTGAAAATATTTCAAGGGTTGTGTTCTATTTCAAAACATATTTATTATTCCATTGAGTATGAATATTTTCAGATTTTCCCATTAGTTGAAGCTACCAATACGCAATATTTACCTGCTGACCAACATAGATGACATAATCTCTTAACATTTATTTCATATGAATGAATACGCCCCCCTCTCATGCTATCTTTCAGTTCTAACTATATCTAAAAAAAAAATATACCTGACTACTTTCATCTTTGTTTATAACAAGTGGTGTAGAAGCAGACGAAACTTTCTGGATAGTCTGAAAATGGAAATAATTGAGTATGGAAAATGGTTTATTTTATGAACAATAAGCATACAAGTTTATTGGTTCAAATGTTTAGAATAATGCATGGCAACTCTGATTAAAGTGCATAAACTATGAATCAAATTCATTTGCAGTTATAAAGTTTTCAATTTACATTATAGTCAATTCTGCTAAAAACAATTTCACCAATCATTCTTTTATTTATAATTAAAAATCTTGAAGTTATTCCTATCAGCAAATGCTGAATGCATTGAGGAATCTAGCAACTTAAAAAAATAACTCAATTATGACTTTATTTACAAATCTTCAGTTTAAGAATCAAGACTTTTTTGCAGAAGTACAATGCAAAACTTTCATAACTAACTGTATGCATGCAGAAACCTAAACAGGTAGATGTAGCTAAGTTGCGAAGTTTACAGAAGTTATAATGTGCTAGACTTAAAAATACTTTATCATCTTATAATTACCCTGTCTGATCCAAATGTTGATTCCAGGGCATTTTCTACATGACAGTCAGCATCAAACTGTAATCTAACACTCCTTCCACTCACATCCTGTTGACTAGGATATATATCTGATACCATCTTGGAGAACAAAATGTTCACAACTTTCACTTCCTTTATTTCTAAAAAAAAGTTAGTATTGAGCATATTTAAAATTAAGGTTTAACTTTTGGAACTCTTTGTCTCTCCTGTCCCTTCTACTGTAAATATTAGTCTAATAGAGAGGGCCAAATAAATAAGTCCATTTAAAAATAATTTGCAGAGATGAATTTAAATAAACAGCTGCGCCATGAGTGCATGATACGCCCAACGTCTTGTGTGCAAGTTTTATGCAATAACCATGAATAGTTTCTGAGGAAGTTTAAAGCAATAACCATATATTGTTTTTGAGACATGGCAGAACATGTGAAACCCCCAAACCTGGTTTTTTTTTTACAAAAAAAACTAAATATCATTAAAATAAAATTTTGAATCAACAACAAAAATTATACAGATCTTAAGATTAATATAACAAAGGAGTGTTTTAAGTTTTAAGCAATAATCATAAATCGTTTTTGAGATACGGCACATGTAAAATAAACCTCCTCCTTTTTTACAAAAAAGACTCAATAACTCAAAAATGAAATTTTGAATCATCACCAAAAAGTATACAGATCTTTAGATTAATGTAAAAAAGACGGGTAAAGTTTTAAGCAATAATCAAAAATTATTTTTGAGATATGTTTTTTTTACAAAATACTAAATATGAATCATCACCAAAAAGTATACTGATATTAAGATTAAAATAACTAAGAAGTGTTTAACGTTTTAAGCCATAATCAAGAATGGTTTTTGAGATACGGTTCAACATGTGAAAAAAACACCCCACTGTTTTAGTTACAAAGTGCCGTAAGGCAAAAAGTTAAAATCTTATTTTCACAAAAAAGTATGCAGATCATTTGACCATCATAAGAAACAACTTTATTAGGTTTCATGAAATTCTGATAAGTCGTTCTCAAGTTAGGGTGCAACATGTTTACGCCAGACAGACAACTGACATTTGTATACCATAATACGTCCTTTCAAAATTTTGACGGTCGTATAAAAACAACAGCATTTTATTGCTCAGGGTGCCATCACTTTATTATGAAAAACCTGTAAAAGTTTCTTGAACTACGATAAAGATTGGAAAAAGGTTATTAATGTTTAAAACAATTTTAACCATATTCTGTTTTAAAATGTTAAAAAAAAAAGTTAATTAAAAACATCTTTTTGATCTCAATTTTGTACTTAACTATCAGCTACGGACAAAGTTTGAAGAATTTCCTTGATTGTTTTCTCTAAATAAAGTAGCAAATCAAGGAATTTTCTTTTACCTAGACAATTTTGAATTATCCAGGTTTCCCCAAACTTATTATGATATTGTATAAAGGAATCCTGATGTTTATGTTTCCAATTACTCAAACTTACTTTTGACATTAAATGATTGTACATCATCCTTCCAAACTGTCAACGTCTCCCACATATCCTCACTTGACATCTGAACTCAAAGATATCAATAATAAATAAAAGATGTTTTGCCAGAACATACTACAATTACATGTAAAATCCAGAAAGTGATATTATAAAAACGCAATTTAGAAATGCACAATTTTAATCCTTATATTATGCCAAATTTCAGCCATGGGATAAGAATATTTGCTCATTACTAAATGGGTTTCCACTTTGGACCATTTTTATTATCAATTCATCTAAAATGTTCCTTTATAATCAAATTCAGATGACATTCTTAATTACAGTGTCTGAGCTGCGGTCTGAGCAAACAACTAAACACAGTTTTTGCAAAGACATTTTGACTCTTGATTTGCATGCTATATTATTTCAACTCCTACAAATCTCTTTTTCAACATTGCCTTACTTGTTTCCTCCAAAATATTTCTTACCTCTGAACTATTGTAAGATCCACAGAAGACAGTAAGTCTCTCACTGCCAGCATTAAAGTCTACCCAGAATGTCTCATAATTTGGATCATCAGGCTTGTGTAACTACAACAACAATTCCCTCATAAAATTAGGTCTCAGCAATGTTTTATACAAAGAATGACAACAGGTAATTGATTGACAAGAAATAGTCCCTAATGTATATACATTATTTATTAACAGATTACCTCCACATCAGTAAAGTAAGAGAACAGAAATGACAGATTTAAGCATTTTTATTTTTACTTTATAAAGGGGCATAACTCCAGAACAGTAAAACTGATGTCAAAATTGTAGTTGTAACCTACAGACGATAATCAAATGAGTCCTTAACTATGTCACAACGTAGTTAATTTATAGTATACCTTCATGGAGAAACTGCGTGGTTATAAATCCAGATATTGGGATATAAACCTTTGATATAGATTTCATAAAAATCTTGCAAGAATTGTACACATGTAAATGCATATTAAATCCTTGTTTATATGTTAAACATATGTCATTCTTGATGCTACATATATATACAGGTACATGTTTAAAACTTAATTAGCATGTTTCCCCTCAATAAAAAAATTCACAACTGATTAATTGTCCAACAATAATCATTTGATTCATTTCTGAACTATTTCCCTTCTTAATTGACCACGATTTAATAATATGATTAACAAATTTTGTTCTAGTAGTTATTAACTTCATCAGAAAATCCTTAATGGTGGTGTTACAAAGGAGGTTTTAGAGCCTGAGTTGTTCAACTGGTATTTCATGCAAAAATACATGCAATGTAATATGAATACTTCTGTTCTTTTCATAGGGAATCACTGTTTAAGTTTAATCAACATTAAATGTAAGAGGTAAGACTAAGTCTTTTCTATATCATCATTAAATGAACTTGATCAATAATCTCTGATATAATAAAAATGTATCTTCTCCATGGTATCAACTTTTGTGACAGTTGAATGCACGAAGTTATCCTTCATCATTCATTCAAAATATTAAAGATGTACACATCTGCTGTTGTGTTTTTTTTATTTGGTCGGGTTGTTGTCTCTTTGACACATTCCCCATTTCCATTCTCAATTTTACAAACTAATATTTTAAGAGATACAGATGCTTGTTTCTTTTCAATCTTTAGTCTATGTCTATTAATCAAATATATACCTCTTTATCTCCAAGCCAAGCTTTGTTGCATGGTACTGAAAACACTCTTAAAAAGAAATATACAATGGTTGATTATACACCTTATTGCTGTTTGTCCCTATTACTAAACAAATCACTACACAATATATGATGCCATAATGGGAAAGTGATTGTTGTAGGAAGCGAATAGTTCAAGCGGGACAGATTTTAGGGTCAGCTGGAAATAGCAATAAGGTGTATTAATACAGACAAATCAATGAACCTGAAAAGTTCTTAGTATAACCAATGCATGTACCTATTGAAGAAACAATTTTGTTTTCAATTGATTGAAGAAATGTGAGTTGCTACACCCTCTTGAATCTAAATTTTTGTTTCAGTGGATGCCAAGATGACCATAGAACAATTATTTCTGAAAAAAAGAATATTTACAATAGTTCTTCAAATAATCCTCCTGATATGGCTCCAAACAATTTTCGATACAGACTATCAGTTTAGTTTGTTCATAAGTTGTACATTTACACCCACTCACTAACATGTTTAAAATTCTGTATGTGCCTGTCCCAAGTCAGGGGCCTGTAATTCAGTTTTGTTTCTGCATATCAAATTAGTTTTTCTTTCATTATTTTTTTTTGTATATAAATCAGGCTGTAAGTTTTCTAGTTTTACAGCTAATTTCCTAATGCATGTAAAGCAAAACTTTGGTTGACTTGCTTGCTTTGCTTGTATAATTGTTTATACAAGCTTTGTAAATAAGATTGACATCTTTAAACAATATATATATAGGCATAGTTTAACCTGTATATATAATATTTGAATTTAGTTGGGTGTTATCCCAATGATTATACAATATAAAAACAAAGCAAGCAAGCTAACTTAAGTCTTGCTCTACATGCTTTAGAATATTAGCTGTAAAATTATTTTACATTTGTCATATCAGGAACTTTTATAAAGGACTATGCAGCATGAGTTTAAATTATTGTTGCAGGCTGTACAGAGACCTCTAGTTGTTACTTTCTGTGTCATGTTGTCTTTTATGGAGAGTTGTCTCATTGGCAATCATACCACATCATCTTTTTTAATATACTTTTATACCTATTGCTTTTCTTCAATGAAGCATTCAACTTGTTTAAAAATATTCTGCAATCCTACAAAATTGAAATAAGAAATTATCATTATCTGTAGTACACATTATAATGATGATCATAAATAATTATAGGAAATCAATAATTGATTATTTTAGAAAAAATCTTAAAGATAACAAACAGTGAGAATTATCAGCAAAACACATGAATGCCATAAAACTGACATAATAAGGTGCATTCCTTATTTCTTGTGTTATGTTTTTTTATAAACAACTCCTCACATATTGTCATGAAATGGAAGTACCCTCATAACATAAGTCCCCAGTGAAATAATTATTCTGTAATGGTATTTCCACTGGAACAAATATAACAGAATTTATTCCTTACAGAATCAAGATTATAGAACATTTGTTCCACCAGGTATTATGACATTGTTTATAACAAAGTTTTAGTGGAACTTTTGTTAGGCAGAATAAAATAATTTTACAACTTTAATATTTGTTTGGAATTTGAATAAATTCAATATGTCCTATTCACAAGTATGTAAAAATATGCAGTAACCTCTGGCTTTTGAAAGTCGTGTATGATTTTTAATTATAGTTAATTTTTATGTTATGGAATTTAGTGTGTCGTTCATTTTTACTGAACTAGTACACAGTTTTGTTTAGGGACTAACTGAAGACTACCTCAGTGTGTGGAAGTTTTCGCTGTGTTGAAGAGCCGTTGGTGGCCATCGGCTGTATTCTGCTCTTTGGTTGGGTTTTCGTCTCTTTGACACACTTCCAATTCTCTTTTTCTATTTTTCTTATTGTTATTTTTTGTAGAAAACTCATTTATTGTATCTTTGGACCACAAACCTTTTGTACATTTTCATATATTTTTTTAGTGTATATTCAGATGGTTGATAATCTTCAAAATAAAACAAGACTCACAATCATCTGTAATACAAAATGTATCGAACTTACAGTTTCGAATTCATTGTCTCTAATGGCAAGAAAGTCTTTTCTTCTTGCTTGGTTTTTGAAAACTGTAGATATTGTCTGGTCTCGCACCTTTTTTGGTATAATTCTAAATAAGCACTCAGATATACAAACTTGAAATTCATAATCTTAAATGAAAGAGAAAGCACAAGTCAATACAAATTTGAATTCATGTCAGACATTTCAGTTGTATATAATGTATATATTTGGTATTAAATTTTAGCATAAATCAGGCTATTGTTTTTTTTCCTTTGAATGAAGTACACTTTGTTAAGCCAGGACATTTTTATACCTTACAAATACTTTAACAATTGTACAACATCTCCTTTCAACCTGTTTTGACCACAGCTTCATACTGTGATAAACTACTTTTAAACCAAACTTTATCTTGACTGCAAAATCTGGGTTAAAACTTTGCATTTACTTTTAAAATGCTTACATTATAAACATTATTTCTTGAAGATTCCAAGTTAATAAGACTTTCTCTTCATGACAAAAGATATTCTACCAGAAAAGTGATGGACTAACTATAACTGTAAGTGGGCCATAACAACCTCAACTTAAATACCATTCTAGGTCAATTATGACAACATATCTTTTCCTACATTTCCATTTCAATACTGTAATTTTCAAAACTATGTTTACAAAATTATGATTTAATCAATATATACCAAAACCCTTTAAAACAGTTCATTCAATTAACGTATAACACGTACCTCCAATTTCATTCAGCAAGGTTGATAACTTCTTACTGAAAGACAAGAAAACAATAGTATAAAACTAAAGCATCACAAGAAGAAGTTGAATATGTTATGTTAAGCATACCTCAAAGTATAAAAAATCCCAGGAAGTTGGTTCTGACAGATAGAAAGCACTCATCAGATACATATAATACTAGGAGTACCTATTTCGTTTTTATTGTGAATTCGTTCTTTTCCAAATTGTGATGAAATAATTGCCTCTGTATAAATGTTATTTAGTAAACACAAATGAAAAAGTTTTACTATATTGATAGTTACATTTTTTATTTATCGTTTTGTTAATTTTGTTTGCCTTCCATTTTTTCTGAAATTCTAGTAATTTAAAGATATTTCTATTGAATAATCAAAACAAACTTACAGACTAGGTTTAACAAACTGACTAGATAGTAGAGCTTCTTTAACACTGCATGGTGCATCTTCCAATAAAACATTCAATGACCTGAGAATCTAGATGAAGCAGAAGAAATGACATGCTGTGATAAAAAAGGAAGAATTACACTTAAAATGTTTGTAGAACAAGCTGGAACCAAAGCCAATCAAACAATTATTTTATTTGTTCAAGTTGAAATACCATTCTATTTGGAAAAAAACATTAGATATATTGATATGATTGTTGTAATAATAACCATACTAGAATTGCACACCTAGTTGGTTGCAAAGTGATGTGCAGTAACATGTTATCTGTAGTATGTATTCCATTCATTAAATGTTCAGATGTTCTCAACTCGTACATTTTCATTTTGTCAAGGAACAGTAAGAGAAAGGGGGAAAGATACTTTATTTAATGCAAGTTTCGTAAGTCAGTTAATTACTCAATAATAGGTCAATAACTCCCAAAAAAACAGAACCATCATGTTGAAATTTTCTAAATACTGGACCAGGACTGAAAAGTAATGATAAAAATCTGCAATTTACAAAATTGAAAGGCGATGATAGGGAATCCATAACTATTCTACTTTGACCGTAATAGCATAGTTTTTATCGCAAAATCGTAATGGTTGGCATCTAAGCCTTGACCAAAATTTTAACCTAAAGCGGGGAGAATGAATGAACAGATGCACAGACCAGAAAACATAATGCCCATAAATGGGACATAAAAACTGTTAGTTGCAGTATAACAGAATGGGGTAAATGTAAATTCAAGATTTTTTTTTCTTGTTATTGAATAAAATCTTTCTTTTGTCATGACAAATTCCAACAAAACATATTTAGAAACGCACAATTAATCATTAATCACATTGATTGATTGATTGTTGGTTGCTTAGCGACCAGTGGCAAATATTTCATGCATATTCAGACGAGAACAAGTTTACAATAAATACAATAGGTAGGTTGATACAAAAGAGGCCATATGGGATGATGGTATGAGAAATTTGGACTGCCACCGGAAAAGGAGGGTATATTGGATAGGGACAGAAATTTTGCCTTGCAACAGGTCACCTACCTCAAAGAGTTGTTGCAAGGGTTCTTAACGTGCAAAGAGCGTAGCACTCTCTTTACAAGAGGCATCGGATTTAACGTCCCCCTTCTGACTGGACGTGACTGCGAACTTGATACATCCCGCACAGCCAAACGGACGCCCTACTTCGGCAATCGTTTTACTGCCTGTCGGGAGAAGACCAAGTGACCATA
Organism: Mytilus trossulus; assembly: GCF_036588685.1. Lineage (NCBI taxonomy): Eukaryota > Metazoa > Mollusca > Bivalvia > Mytilida > Mytilidae > Mytilus > Mytilus trossulus. Next base: position 104,624,424 of record NC_086373.1, on the reverse strand, counting down.
TTTCTATACCCCAGTCACCCTTGGGGATTAATCACTTTGAAAAACTAAGGCTTTTCTCTATTCATGCATTCCTTACACAATAAAACTGATTATTCTTCTTTGAATTCTTAATTTTGTGGTTTACTGTGACCCATAATTTGATCCATCATGAATATAAATGAACATACTTACTTCTAATCTATGTCTAAAGTCTGCTGCTTCATTTTCTAGAAGTGAATCTAAATAGAGTTGACAAAATTTCTGCACAAGTGAAGATTTGGCTACAAATAAACATATAAAATACACTGTAATAATTATTATAACTCTTGCCCCTGTACTCTTTAAATACAACACTTTAAGGTAGCTTAATTGTATACCACCATTAAATATTTTGTATTGTAATATAGAAGCACACAACCAGTCTAGTTCTTAGCTTAAATCTGCAAATTTTAAGACAGAATGCCAATTTAAGTAAAAAGACGAAGTGTACACATGCTGAAATGTCTTGCCTATTTTTACTGACATTTATTGTCGAAGGTCTAAAAGATGAAAATTTTTCTATGTACAAGATATGCAGCATCCAGGTTTCCTACCTTCTGATGTTAAGCTTAATACAGATAGTAACAGTGGCTGCCGGATAGTAATACCTATGTCTCTTATAGGAAAGACAAAAACAAAAAATTCATTGTATTACCAACTTTTTGACTTAATACCACACTTTTGTTTTTGGTTGATTCAATTTTTCAACTTAGCTGGAAAGATTACTCTTACAGTAATTTTGTTATACAGGACTATGAATGAAATTTTCATATCTTACCTTTTTTATTTTTATTTTCTTAAAGCTTTTTTATACACAACTTATACTTTTTATCAATTTTTTGAAAAAAAAGCATGGTAAAATTAATTTTGGAAAGGTACATGAAAATTAGTCCTGGGGAAGTATTTGGTGATAATACACTTTAAAATAAACAAACTACCTTAACTTAATTTTTTTCTGTATTGAAACAATATTTTCCAGAATTCCAGATCTTAAGGTCTAAATTAAAATATTGTTTGTTTGCTGTCAGCCGACCGACCCAAGAAAATCGCCGCAACCCAAATAATTTAATTGACGTTTTTGAAAAAAAATAATTTTATTCCGGAATTTTGCCTGTTGCGGTTTAGAATCGAGTGCTGATTTCCGGGTTACATGCGGTTTTGATTTCCGGTAGTCTTTGCAGTGTGAGGCAGGTTATTTGATAAAACTAACACTTTTTATCACTTCGTGCATTTCCGAAAGTTCAAGTGATTGTTACTTGAAAACGTACATCAACCTAAATTTCCGCGGCAAACTAAGTTTGTTACTTTATTTAAACGTGATAAAAGTTGCCTCCAGTAAATGTTTCATCCATTTATTGCATTAAAAAAGTCATGTTCCTTTCCAAATAACCAAATAACTTGTCAAACATAGTTTATTTTTTTGTAAATTTTCTTGCCTATGGTCCGACATTGACCGATTTCTATACTACAGATCTGAACCGGAACAGCTATGACCGAAATCCGTACTTTTACAATAAGTACTACCTACTCATGGATGGAACAGCTGACAGAAAAATATTGATCCCAAAGGGAAAAATTATGTATTCCACACGCATTAAGAGACTTTTGGTTTCATCTAATTGATTGGTGTATATAATTCCCTATTTTTTTATGGATTGTTTCAAACTATTGATTAAATTTACTTAACTTTGAGACTAATATGAGGCAGGCATAACCTGTGAATGGGGACGAAGTCTGTATGTATTATTTTTTTTTTAATTCAAACATGTTAATAAAAGAAACGGAAATACCGTACGTAGCGTTCCCGATTTTGGTTCTGTTGTTAGGGATTTAGTTGTGACGTTCTTTAAGTTATGACGTCATATTCGATGTAAACAAAAGAAACGCTTTCATCAGGCAACAGGTTTTTTTTCATATCAAACAATTATTTAAATTGAATTTGTATTGAGGTTCAATCTTATATTTTACTAGACTGATAAATATAATTTTTTTTCAAAGTCTCATGCAAACAAGACAGATATATGTGCAAATGCGGGGAAAACTGGAACAGGAAGTAGATCTGGGAAAAAAAAGTTAATGATTGGCCTCAGATCACAATTAATTCCCTTTGTTCGTGGTCTAGGAATATAGTTCCCAATTATTATAAAGGGTATTTCTTCCCAAGTAATCTGTCTACTGTTTTCTTTGAAATGTTTACTATTTAAGTGGTCCTATCAGTTCCATATATATTGAAATAAGTAAAACATGTGGAAAAAAATTATTGTTGAATGTGAAAGTAGTGATTTGGCCAAAATGAAAGAAGGGTAGAAATTAGCCTCCGTCATTTATTCAAGATTCAAATCCTACCATTGGCATGTTTATAGGGCCCTCAAAAGAAAAAGCACTGATGGATTTTTTTTTTAAAGTTTTTACACCATATTATCTAACATTACAAATTAGGCCATACTTTCTAAAAGATGAAGGACACCCAAAATTTTGTGTTTGACAGAAAAATCAAAGTTTTACAAACACTTAAATAAAATTCTTGTTGATTATCTTGCAACTGGAGTAAATTCTAAATTAACAGTATTGTTCAGTAATATTCTTATTTTACCTCAACTTTTTATCTTAATCAGTTATTTGTTACACTTTGTATACAATTACCTTCAGCTGAAGATTCACTTAATATCTGAAATAATATAAAATGTAATTTTAAGCAGCTAGTAAGAAAAGAATCTAAATGCTTATGTTTTCTTTAAAATTTAGCAAAGTCAACTAAAAATTGAATTTAATTCTCAGACATGGGCAAAGTTCTTACAACTTTAAAGTCATTGAAAGAATATGACATTGCAAATTGGTTAGACTTTAAAGGGTAAAGTGTGTTACAATGTTGTTCTTTTGTCTTTTGCATCCTTTTTATTTCATACTGACATTACTGTTTTGTTTTGAACAAAACATTTAACCTATCCAAAATATAATAGGATCTGATGAGTCAAGCCATTTCCAACTGTTTTTTTGTTTGTTTTTTTATGTTGTGCTGTTACTTGACTGTTTGAGTACAGGTAAAGAGTTTGACAATCATTCATCAACACGTTCAACCATACAACACTAAATTAGTCAGGAGCCTGTAACTCAGTGTATGTCATTGGCTGCAGTCGGTTATATTTGTTTTTTTCAATTATTGTTTTGTCATAAATCCTACCTTTGTTTATTTGTATAAATTTTTCATATATTGTTGTGTTGGAGCCCTTCATAGGCAAGTATACAATGTGGGTTTTGATCATTGTTGATTACTGTAGAGTAACCTGTAGTTACTTAAATCCATGACATTTCGGTAAATAAACCCAAAAGACAAAAAAAAATTGTATATTTAACATTGACGCCCAACAATCATCAATGTACAAATTTGATTGGCCTCATATCTATTGTTGGTTTGATTGCGATGAAAAAGATCAAAACATAATGAAAAGAAAAAAAAACTTTAAAAAAGCACAAATTAAAATCCAGACAAGAGTGAATATCCTAATATTATCAGCCAAAGGGAAGTAACTAGAACAAATTTAGAAAATTCAGCATCATAATTACTATTGTAAAAAAACAAACATTACATTTCTTTATCTTACACTTGAAAATAAGAATGTGATTGTGTTTCAGTTACTCACATTTATGGCATCAAAGAACTGTTCCATTAACACATACATTTCATCACTTTTCTCGGTTTTACATTCTTGCTTCAAGTATTGAACAGCTTCCTGGACTTAAACAGAAATTTCGTATAATAAATACATTTAAAGCTATAATTTATAAAAAATATCTGTTTAATATTATATATATTTTTTTAAGAAGAAAATATCTTACTTAATCTGCATTTCATTTAGAATTATAAAGATTTTTTCTATTGAGAATTATGTCAATTTATACATGTGCGACATCTATTAAATGAATTTTCTTTGTAATTTTAGCCTAGGATCCTGGCTAACTGCTTGACTGAAGAATCAGGTATTGAGGACTAGCACCAAAATCCTAAAATCTAATTAATACAACACAGTTGCAGCATTAAGATGACAAATAACTAGTCTGCAAAATATTTCACAGAAAACTATTTTCTCAGGAACAACCCAATTTAAAAGGAAGTTGGTAAGTTTTTTTTTATTATTTCACCAATGAGGTTTGAGACATAAAACAACATATCAAACCACCTGAATGCTATTCTGAAAAATGTATCCAGAAATATTAAGTTCAATGCATCCAGTAATCCTGTATCTGATTAAAATCATAACCTTCTTTGATATGTTGAAGACCAAAAGTTATATAATCCAAGTCTGATGTTTGGTCATACCAACATACTCTGTTCCACTAGTTTTATTCTTATTAAATCTGGAATTTCTCCCAAGCAATCCTAGTTTGCAATTAAATTGCATTAGTCTATAGTTATTTCATTGGTAGCTTTAGTTTAATGATCGTCGAAGGAAAGAAGATTTTTCACATTTTGCAAACTCTGATGATAGTTGTCCTATTGGCATTCATACCATAAAAGAGAACAATAACTTGGTTTTAAAGACAATATACATGTATACATATATGAGCAAAAATATATGGCAGTATTTAAACATATTTGCTTTTTTTTAATACAAATTAAGTAATCTTTGCAGTTAATGCTTAATTTACTAAATAAAACTGTTTATGTACAAATGAAGGTGTATGTATGAAAAGATTAATATGACATAAAAACTTATCATCTGCAGAAATTCTTCACTAATTATGAATTCAGTGAAAGCTACACCAGCTCTACCAATATCTTGAAGTATGAGCAGCAAGTCCTGTAAATCTTCATGTCTGAAGGGTCCTTCAAGAATGAGCAAGCTTACAGCCTATGAAAATATATAATACAAGTGTACAAAGATCAACCTAATAAAATTATTCATTATTGTTCATCAAGAATCTTAAACCTTGAAATATACATAAATTTGTGTTTGGCTAATGATGTTACAGCCAATTCAACAAACCAAAACTATTATTGCATATTTCATAAGCTTTTTAAAGCTGACAATAATGTAGAGTTATTATTAATTGTTGGATACAGATTTTCGTCTATTTCCTTGGTAAAGGCAAAAGCCAACCAGTATTAAATTGGTATAGAAAAGCAGTCTTCACGCTGAACAGCAGCCCAGGCTTGTAAAATTGCTTTCCGGCCTGTACAAATCATATCTACCTGCCAACAGAATCAACTAAAAAAAATCAAAAATTCAGCTTCCAGCCTGTAGATTTAGCAGTTCATCGTGAAGACTGAAAAAAAACCCAAAGCAATAAATATCATATCACCAAGAAAATAATGATAAGAACCCATTATTTATATAATTTCATTAGGATAGAAGTTTTCATATCCAAGTCATACCTTTTTTAACCAGTGTTCCTTTACATGATAGTACATTTATATTTTATTTCAATTTTAAGACACAGTCATCAAATAACTGGATTTGGATGGTAAGCATAATCATTATTTCACTGCACTTCACTGAATACTAACAACCTTTGCCTGTAGCAAAAAGGCTAAATATTTTAGCAGTTGATCACCAACAGATCAGTTTGTGTTAAGGTGTTTCATACTGTTATTTCGTAAAACCTTTTTAGTAATTGGTACATGTATTGTTAAACATGGCAAAACCTACTAAATATCCACATTAATTAACCCTTTCAAGGCGAACAATGCGTTGAGGCATCCCCGTAGCCAGGCCGAACAATGTGTTGAGGCATCCCCGTAGCCAGGCCGAACAATGCTTTCAGGCATAGACAATCACGTGATAATCATATTTTTTTTGTCTTTTAACTCATTTCCCCCCGTAAAGCTATGTTTAACCAATACATATATAGGTTTTCAGGAAGCTTGTATATCACAGTTAAAGAATACCAATTCTGACTGAATTTGATACCTTATATATACTTCAATACAATGAAAGATCGGTAGCGTCAACAAACAAAATAAGCCGCCGCCATTTTGTACAAAAACATGTGATGCGAACATGTGACTTTTTTCGTCGAGAAAAGGTTATTTGGAAGGAAAGTTAAATTTAATTTCATGAATATTTTGATTAACATTATGATACAAATTACGAAAAACGATTTTAACAATTGCACGGAGAATAAAATCAATTAATAATCCGACTTCCGTCGGCACGGTAATTGGATTTTTCCCACGAGTGCAAAAGGTCGCACTCCTTTTATGGAAGTTCTAAATAAAACAATCCAATCACATTCCTCTCTCACTTGCCGATGTCAAGGACGCAAAATTATAGTAAATATTAGTAAAATGTCGTTTCATGGTCTGTAACATTCTGAGACATAAAAATGTCTGATAGTTTTGAGAACGAGTTCAAGGGATTTTTGGTGGGAGAAGTAGATCTTCTTGGTCAACGGTATGAAATGCATTGACCTCAAAATGACATCGGTGATGATTTCATGATCACTCCTAAGTGATGTTGAAAGAGAAGGGGTCAGCGAACTTTCAGACGAAAATAATGACAGGTGTAAATAATGCCCCTGATGTCCTCCAACAATGACTGATGGCACCAAGTATTTTTTTATATTGAAATTTGAAAGAGGTCTTTCCCATTTATCCCAGAAGTAACTGGTCCACAAAACATATGAGACCCAAAGAAGGATATTTTTTCCAGATGATTCTATCTGACAACCAAATAATTGATAGTTATAATTAGATAAGATAAGACATTTTAACCCAAAGATAGGATATTTTGATTCCAGAGATAAGATATTTTTATTCTAATTATTAAAAGGGCCCATGAAGAGCAAAGTAATATTGCAATGATTTGATAATTAACATAAAACTGGTAATGTTTTTATAAATCATATATAAATATGAATATAATCATCTCAATTTTAAGATGTTAAACCGCAGCCAGATCAGAGCCACATGCACACATATATTAGAGTAATAAAGCCATAACAATTATGTTTTTATTTTAACAGGCAATTATTCTCATATTCAATATATATGTACATTGACGGAAAATAAAATATAATTGTATAAGCTTTAGAATTTAGGACAAAAATGTTTTATTTTCTGACTATGTACATATATTGTTTTTATCCTGAAATTAATTAATCCCAACACTTGAAGGCTTTATCATGTTTATAGTTATTAAAAATATAAGTCATGGTCTCTAATTTTTCAAAGAAATGGACGAAATTATGCAGATAATAAGGTATCTTCACTTCACTGATACGCACCAGCGAGGTGAGCAAAGATGGGAGACTAATAATGATGTATCTTACAAACTCAGAAATTAAAGACCCCCTTAACAGACAAAAATGAGAGACCAACATGTCCCCAAACGATAGGTGACGATTTATGATACCTTACAAAGGGAGGGATGCATCCAAGCAATTCATGCCTTCTAAAACAAAGAAATGGGCCATCAAACTTTGGGTTTTGGTAGCGTCAGACACGGTGTATGTCATATTGTGAAATCTACCATGTCAAGACAGATCAAACACATGTAGGTTAACTCTGTTTGCCAGTAGACTTTGGGAAACAAGATAAGGTGTCACATATGCTGGGCTAGGGTAGCTATTAAAGGTACAGAGGAAAAAAGGTTTGAAAATATGGTTGTGTTGAATGTAGAAAGCCCCTTTGCCTACCCCATTGCTTCACTGTCTCCCACTCAGTCAAAAATTAAACTTCTTAAATTAACAGTTACTTTGTTACAATTTTTAAGTTGAGAGGATATTATAAGATAAGATAAGATAAGATAAGATAACTTTATTAGCACTAACACATTGACAATAAATGGTTATGGCAACAAATTAAAGACTAACTACAATAACATATATACAATGAAGGAGTGACAGTGGATATTATTATGAGAGAAATATATAAAAAAATAAATGAGAAGCATATACATTATTACAGAAATCAAGTACCTTTTAATAATGAGTTTCTCACCAACCAGCATTCATTCAAATAGTTGACAACAATTTTTAATATTGTTTGGGAATTACTATTTAGAATTGATATAAGCAAGTTATATGATAAGGAAGGAAATTTGTTGTTCAATAGAACATTATTTAATTTTTTAATAAGGTTATCTCTCACATATTTATAGGAGGAACATTTTAAAAGAAAGTGAAGTTCATCTTCAATGTCTCCATTGTTGCAGCAAAGACATACCCTACTCTGCTTTGGTATTTTTAGATATCGCCCTCTTTCATATATACATACATGTGATTCTTCCGGCGGGAGTCAAAATCTCCCGCTTTTCAGACCCTCTTCCGTCCCTCCCGTTAAAACTTGAAATCTTCCGCTTTTTGAAAATGTCAATCTCGAAAATTTCAGTAGACATGTTTGTTTACAAAATTTTATTGCAGACAGAGAAAAAGTCCGAGAAACCCGAAATTTATATGGGAAAAGTCCGAGAAAACCGGAAGTCACTATTTCCTGTTTTGATTTTGTTTGAAAGGTAAAAATGCAATTAGCGTCCTGTAATCAATGAAGGTGTTAAGGATTACACTGTGTATACAACAATAAAAGACAATTGGCAATACCTGGTGATAACTAGCAAGTTTAAGACACATACCAGGATGATTAAAAGTGAAATATTGACAACAGATTAGTTGTATAAACAACGACTTTGTGCTTTAATTATTTTGAATGTGTTAATAACAATTCTGCAAGGATCAGTTACTGAATCTCAGAGACAAATGAAAGCAACTCAAATATGATATTTATGGCTTGTATTCCATCCAGTATGAGTATGTAAACCTTGGACAACTCTAAAATTTAATATTTGACTAAATGCAAACCGTATGTTATCACCAAATACCCAAGCACTTGAAGCAGCAAATTAAAGAAGACCAATTATCTAACCAAATTCAACTCTGCCTGGAGATCTGAGTTCAAATGGTGCAACTCCAGTGCATAAGGTCAATACCATGCTTACTACACTTCATGCAAAGCTGACTATGGTGGCCCTAATGACTTGACCAAATAATGAGACAGCTACCCAACAGAAAACCAACTACAAATGTTTATCATTTCAACACCTTCTGTTACTAGCATGATTAGTAGTGGTACCAAAAGTTGACAATGTAGCTTAAGCAGAGATACTTTTTGCCAACTATGTATCATGGCTATCAACTTACTCTTGAACTATACATAGTAATAAATATTTGAAAAACCCATTATCTTTATTTTTTTCAAGTAAAAATGGCTATGCAGGTGTTGAAAGGTATGGAACCATTGCTTTGTTAACAAAAAAAGAAGATATATACAGTTTGAAAACACAAAAAAAAAACATTATGTGCGTCGATAAAAGGTCGATTAAAAAATCTCCAGTTATGAAGCCCAAACTCCAGCTGAAAATTTCCAAATCTCCAGTTGTGGCTTGACAACTCTGTCACATGTCTGTATATACATAATTTGTTGAAAAGGTTTTCACATATAAGTTGTTGAAAGGATATTCATAATTTATATTTGTTGTTACAGTTGACATTTTCATTTTTTTTTTTAATAAGGAACATTAAATTATCTTCATCATTGAACAATACAAAACCAAAGACAGTGGAAATTCTAGCATCCCATGGAGTCAGGACACTTATAATAAATAATTTTAAAAATAAATCATTGACTTTTTCAAAGTAATTTTATTTGTAAAAGTTCATGATTGTCTTTCAACATTTAATTATGTCTCACTTAATTTATCAACACATTATTAAAGTGTTAAATGTACATGGATAGGTGTGTCAGGTTATCTTACATTTAATTAATATTTCCATGCAGTCAGTGGTTTGATACAAAAAACAAAACAAAAAAAATATTTGCACATTAAAAAAAAAGCACAAATTAATCTCAAAAGTTTTGATTTTACCAGAAAAAAATATCATTAGATATCTCCATTTAAATATTAAAAATTCCACAAAAGATCCCAATAGTCAATTTAGATCAATATTCATGCAAAAATTCAAAGAAAACATCGGACTAAGAAAGACAACTCCAACTTATCCAGGGACACAACTTCCTATCTGGTGATTGCATTGTACAGGTAAAAAAATGGCCGCCGCGGAATTTGTCAAACCATTTTTATTCGTATTTATTTTGACTAATAAGCTAGAATTTTGACTCTGGAGTTATTTTTTCTATAAAACTACGATAAAGGAACACTCGATATTGTTAATTTCCATTTGTATTGTTAATTTAGAAGATCGGAGGCAAAAATATAAACCGGTCACAAAAAAAAATAGATTTCTCAAATCAAACGTCATTTTCTTTCCACTAAAGGTTAAAAAAAATCAAAAGTAGGTATTGTCATGTAAATTTATTTATATTGCAACACTCCTTTCATACTTAAGTGTAACAATATCGAGTTTGAAACCGATTTGATGAGAAACAACAAAGATACACACGTTTTTATTAAAACGTCATTTTTTTCCCATTCACACGTCAAATTAATTCAGGCCAGGCAAACTGCGCGCGGAAATTTGATCAGGTCACACAACGTTGCGGGAAAAAACAATTCAGTAAGGAAAGTGTTAAAAGATTTTATAAAGGCAAGGTGATGAATTAGTAATATTTTTTTTTAACACATTTATATGGTTGTAATTATTACCTTACAAACAGCTGTCTTTGTATTCAAGTCACTGCAAGTGACATCTCCTGAATCCACCCAATTTTTCAAGTCAACTATTTCTTTCAACATTTTGTTGGTCTATCTTTTTGTCTGTTTATGACTTGTATCTGAGCCTATTTAAAAAAATATACATGTTTTTGTTCAGATTACATATACATTGTGCAATTAAATTACATAGAAAAAAAAACCTAAAAATTGATAAAGATTAAAGTCATAATTTACAAAACTGTACATGTTTGATGAAATTAGGTGGTAAGATTCTTAATATGTGTGTATGAATACATTTGTTCTTTTGGCACTCTAATTTGTGCACATACCTTTCCTGCATGAGGATGTAAATGACATTTATGTTGGAACATATATGTATCATTGCTTTTAGCACTTTTATGTTAACTCTGCATTTGAAAGAATTTCAATCAAATTGCAAACTTTGTAGAATTTCACTTCCCTCAATGTTATTATTGTCTTTAGATGCAGCTTGAGCAGGGCATTTCATATACCTTTGATTTAGACTACACAAGTTTTTATGTTTGGTTTTCATAAAAAAAAATATAGTTATATATACAAATGTATGTGTATAAAAGCAGTCATCTTGGTGCAATTGTATAAAAAATTGAAAATACAGCTAAAAAAAGCAGGGTCTTGCAAGACCGGGGTTTAAATAAGCCCTATCCTGATTGCCTGAGGCAAAATCAGTAACTGTATTGTATGACAAGTTTATGATATCATATACTTCTCTGTCTTCACGATGAACTGTTAAATTTACAGGCCCAGAGCTCAGTTTATATTTTTTAAGTTACATTCTGTTGGCATGTAGATATGATTTTTACAGGCCTAATAACAATTTTACAAGCCTGGCTGGACTGCCACTCAGCGTGAAGACTGACTAATGTTGCCTTTATTACGACCCAAAGCTAATCAAAGGTCACAACAGGTGTCACAGTTTGTTGTTACTGGTAACATAGATATAGGAAGATGTGGTGTGAGTGCCAATGAGACAACTCTCCATCCAAATAACAATTTAAAAAGTAAACCATTATAGGTTAAAGTAAACATGCCTATTCAATTATTTCAGCCAAAGGGTCCACATGAACCTCAACTTCAAAGACAAAGGGGGCTGGGGAATCATTAAATATATATACTTTATACTGAAAATTCAGAAATTATTGCGATGTTTTTATAATTGCGAAAGGGTTAAAATCGCAATAATTTGAACTCGCATTTTGAAATTTAGTATATTAGGATTTTTCTCAATATCGCATATTAGTCTAGAATGACAAAATCGTATTAATAAATGCAGGCAATAATTACTGAATTTAAAGTATTTGAAATAACTTTCTAAAAAGAAGAATGAATTCATAGTTGTGTTTTGTCAATATAATTGTCTTTTTTGGGAAAAGTTTCTGCAAATAATGTAAATTACATATCACATGTGTCCTTTTCACATTTGAAGCTTACCATAGGCTAATCTAGGGTCCCCCTTTTCGTGGGAAAATTTGGTTGATAATGAAGTTTTAACTGATAGTAGCCCCCCTTTTTTTTAATGAAAAGTTCTGGATTCACCACTGGCACTGTTAACACCTCATAACCGGGCGGGAGTCATTATTTTGAGGGGTTATCCCTTATTATACAAAGAAGGTTCACAACTTGTTAAAAAGATGAGTAATACATCTACACATTATTATTGTTATGGATTTGTTAGGTCGCAAGACAGGCAATAGGAGCGATTCTTTTTAATACTATTTTTTTTAGAATGGAGCTGTTTTGTAGCTTTCAATTTTTATCAGGTCCGGAGAACATTGTCATACTTTGTTTAAATTTTTTAACAATTGTATAATGTTTCATCAAACAATCCTATACATCTCCATTGACGTTCTTTCATATCAATAACACGTTTTCCCAACGGCAAATCGCATTGTTTTCATTCAGCAGACGACTTCTTTATTCCACTAGGTGGCGACCTCTAACCTTTGTGACGTCATATGGCGGGAACCTGTCATCTGTCAACAAAAGCATGTGCTCGCCAGATGTAAACACGACAATGAACGATACTGTTGTGCATTTGCATCCATTATACATGCGATTTTTTTTATTTTATAGATATTTTATGAATTTATTGTTTCTTTTTACCTTGCTTTAAACATCCTTTTAATTTTAAAGAGATAAAACTTGTTCATTTTGATAAGAATTACATTGACAGCAAACTGCAGAAAATTTGCACATGCTTTGTTTAATATATTTATAACTTTTTATTTTATAGTAACTTTTTTTGGTATATCTTACAATGATATATTACTATTTTTTAATGATAAAACGTTACCTTAGTTTGCCTTTTTTCATCTTATTTAGCGAAATGTGCCACCTCCTTAGTTGAAAATAAGTAGTATGTGTGCACACATTACAAGTTTCTATTTCCCGCTTGCAAATTGAACATTAAATAGGACGCGTTGCTATTGTTACAATTCACCAGCGCCACCAGGTGTCAATAGTGTGCAGAAGTGCATGCAAAGGCGGGTTACTCTAATCATTTTGCATGGCAAATTTCATGCAACTATATAGATGGTATGTGAACCGGCGTTATGAGCTAAATATTAATAAAATAAATTTGTGTGAATATTTAATCCAATAAACTTGCTTTATATCACACTTTTATGGCTAATTATTTGAAATGCAGTCGTTTGTGCATAAAAAAACTGCGTAGGAGATTTTCTAAGATAGTTTACTTCACCTGGTATTTTGAGGGATTTGTATTATTATGTCGACAGATTGCTCATTTTGATTTGATTTCTGTTCTTTATATTTTAATTTCAAGCTAGCTTAATTATTTTGAGGCTGAATAATCTGCATATTGTGCCTCATAACTTATAAGATGATTGCAGCTGTGTAACATGTTAGAACAAAATTTTACTTCTTCAAGTTTTTCGTGTTCATGTATTTCTTTTGTTATATCTTTTCGAAAATTTCTTGCGTAAAATTTCGATTATCTTTGGTAATTATTATAGAATAATAGGCAAAAATCTAGGCAGACTGTTGTTTTATTGTCAGAAGGTGACGCCATGCACATTGATGTAGAAAAGAGCCTGTTTGGCAGGTGAGATGAATAAACAAAGACATAACGGGATCGAATAAAAAGAACTGTACACAGAAGAAACGCTACATGTTCACCCTATCAGATGATTTATTGCTTCTTAAAAGTCCATACAATATGAAGATGTATTGCCAATGAAAAAGACATCGTAAATTTTAACAAAATGCTGCATGTAAATGGAGGGGTGTCATTCAAATGATGGCGTAGAGTTGAGTTACAAGAAAGATCGTTTGCAAAGTATTACGAAACCAATGATATCATTTGCATCATAGACTATCCGAAATCTCGTTCGTTGCCTGCAGCTGTCGGCACCTGGACTCTTTAAGCATCAGATATGTTGAAGAAATTGCAACCCGCATCCAAGTTTCTCCATCTTCAAAAAATAAGTTGACGTGTGTAATACATGCGTCTAACCCGCAGGAGACGAATTGCTTCCATGTAATTCAAGAGACTACTAGAAATGGTACTTGTTATTATTACAAAGGGACCAGCAAGAGGGAAATAAACCTCTAATTAATACTAATCTTATTGAGATGCAAGGACACAGTTCCAAACTTTACAAAGACTTCTTTAGTCATGACGGATTCTCATCTTCACGCTCCTTTTCAATTAATTGTAAAAACAAACTGATTACGTATTAATATGAGCTAATTTTGAATAATTTGAAATTAAATCACAGCTACTTATTAAAACGAATGCGTTTTCGTTCTTCTCTTACGCAAAAATCAACATACGGAGTGTGGCTTAATACCATATGTTAGAATATATGGACCAAAACAGACGATGGAAGCATATTGTCAGGACGACTTGATACTGTCTGACATGCGGTCAACACTTTATGTCAAGAAAACACAATAAGATAGCAACTGACAGATTATAATATCACCTCCTCAATATGCTAATAAGGAGACAATATCAAGAATATAGTTTATATTTTTCCTTACAAATTTGCAAGCATGTCTAATGCAACAGTGTCATGCAAACCGGGCATATATTTAAACCCTCAAAAGTCTATCATTGTTTAACAGAGGGGAAAACAATCCGTAAAGATTACATGACAATTTCTCATTACAAAATTAATAAATTGTCATCCCATTCAGTGAAAATTACTATTCAGAAATAATGACAGACACTCTTAAAACTTCACCGTAAAATATTTTGACCATCTTTAATGAGGTTAAAATCTCGTTAGAAGCTATCATAACTCAAGATCTGTTGACTGGTCTATTATACAGACATGTCAGTGACCCTCTTCGGGACAAATTGTCATACAAATTAGTTTCTTCAAAACTTTTTTTCCTAGAGCTGAGTCAGTCACTGTATATTATCTCTAACTTCTTGTTTTTGGATATGTTTTCATGTAATGTATGGTTTCATGATAAGTATCAGACATTTATTTTGTGTCATATGTTTTATTGGAACTAAAGCCTTGTTCTTCTTACAGATTTCTGGCATCATCTGCATCTTTAACATAATAAACATATTAAAATTACGAATTTACATCACTATCAATAATGTAACAGAAAAGAATAAAACAGGGGATGGAATTCATTGATGTAACAAAACCTGATCTGTATTCAAATTTCTGCTCTCTGTTTATTTTTTAACACACCAGTATGAATAAAAAACTAAGTTAACCTTCGTTTTAAAACATCTGCTTTGATTACAAAATAACTAATATCTTTTAAAAAGTCAGTAAAAAGAGCACATGTTACTGGAAAAAGTTACAAGGCGATTATGTTTCAAACTCCGAGAAATGCATTAAGTCTGCTTAACTTTGAAATGCAAATACATTTCCTCTAGTTTTTCTCCAAGGACATAATATTCAACGGGAATTTATAATATATAATTGGCATTACATTTGCATATGTTATGTTCATTTTTTATCATGTGCGAGAGGTTTAAAAAATGCATTGAAATATAATATTAAACACTTTACTAGTTATATGTTAATGGAGATACATAAATTCACTGTACATTATCAACGCAATTCTACAATTTCCATTAAAATAATAAAACCTTTTCAAATAATAGAACACAAATAAACGACAATGAAAATAACAGTGCATGTGCAAACAACTATGAGATATTCAAGAACAACAAAAATAAAACCAATCATCATAAGGGCACTTTAAATATACAACTCGGTAGTCACACATTACAATGTGTTATCAACATAGTTAATTAATTCAACAGAAAAATAAATATAGTAGTGATTTCCCTTCTTTCTTGAATACCAAAATAAAGCTAATCATTAACAAATTATGACAGTGACTTTTATACCGCTTTAAAATCATCAGAAACAATCGGACCAAATTTAAACAAATTGTCTCGCATTTTTCAAGAATATCTCCAATTCTTCTCTTTTCCATAGGATTAGTGTCTTTATATTTACAGTTTCATTAGCTGTTGAAAATTAGCGTAAACCTCTCAGAGACCATTGTATACCAAATTACTATAGATGTCAACTCTTGGATATATAGAATTGCCCAAAGTAGAATTTTATATGTAGAAACAGCTGGTTTTATTGATGAAAGAAAAGATGACACCGTTATTATAATTATTTATCTCCTTTTTAAATAATGATGACGGTGTTATTGTAACTGTCTATCGCAGGATTTGAATATATTACTGTTAAATCTATTATATATTTTCATCTGACAGCTAATCAGCTATTGTTTGCCCTTAACTCACTTTGATAAAAGGTTGACAATTTTTAAATAAAAATAAAGTAAAATTTTTACAATACTAAGTCCATTGGAATTCTTACTGGTAGATAATTCCAGTTGTTCCCAGTGTTGACTTGGGTTTAAAAATATGGTCACCTGGACTTCTCCATCTCATCTGTCAACCAAATCGATGCTGAAAAGGAGTGGACGTGTTTGGTTCTGCATTATTTGAAGTCGCGTCCGGTCGGAATAGGAGAGTGAATGATTGAGTTCCTCACGTTTATTTATAAAAAAAAAAACTGATTTTGGGGTCCATAGCTGGTCTGCTGCAAAGCAGTATTCCTTCCCTTTTCCATCATTTTACTGTATCAGTCAATATTTTTCAAATATTCGTTATCTCGGTCTACCAACGTATTGTTCCACTGATTGTTTCTGTCGAGAAGCTGAGCACAAATAATAACCCGATGATAAATCACATTGGCAGTTTCATAAACAGGACCCGGAGAACGAAATTGTGTCTACTGCATGTTAGCGGGATATACGTGTCACCATTTACGACATACATATATTCTGTTACGAATGGTCAACCAAGTTATAATGGCGTATGCAAACGTTTTCATAGAGATGAATACCATTGTACCATTATGAACAGTGACGTGTGCGACATGCTCTGTTGTATAAACGATTTTTTTAAAATCAAATCAATCCAAATCATATATCGATTTAATTTTTGAAATGCTACCAAGATATTTATTAATAACCAGTAAATTAAAACACAAAAACACAAATTTAGAAAAAAGGGGATTCATTTGATAAGCGCCTGCATATGAATTTTTCCTCACCAGGTATTTTGTTGAAAAATTAGACTATACAGTTTTGTCTACGTTTAGAAAAAAAATGACATTTCAAAGCAATTGAAAGTCATCTTCAACCGTGCACTTTTACAGAGGGGGACATAACTTTTTTCTGGGGATTATTTAAGGTGTCAATGGGTAGAAAACTATCTCTTAATCTTACTTTGTTCCTTACGAAATCACTATTTCTTAACGCGACACTTGCTACGAGATGCATACCAACTTTAATTTATGATTTTTTTTTGTTCAATCATAATTCGCTATTAACAGCCAGTATAATTCAATTTTGTGAAAATAAGGTAAGAAACATCGATGATTAATTATTCACATGCAAGTAAATAATTCGACCTCATTGAATCCGTATTTATTTGATCTTCAATGTAATCCCTTAACTAGAGATGGATTATGAATGGTTAATGCGTGTTATGCTATTAAAATAAAACAATGTTAACATTGAAAGTGAAACAAAGGTAAATAATTAAATTGAACGTTTCAATCCACAAAAAAAAAACATTCTTATACATGTAAAATTGAAATTAACTTATTTTTCTTAACCTTAAAATTGAAATCATACAGACATAGACATATCCAATTGCACGAGGTCCATGTATCTATTTATATTTTTGTTTATGTTTATATCGTGTTATTTGATCGTCGGTTGTTTTCGGGAACATCTCGATAGTTATTTAAAAGGAGTCTAGACTAAAATACAGACGAAACGAAGCTACATATTATCAATCCCAAGCCATGTAAATTGTTTATTTGAGACTTTTTTTTTTAATTTGGATAAATGTTTTACATTGTTATAAATCTTATGTGAGAATTTGAGTCGGTGAACATCAATTTGACAGCTAGTGCCTCTTCAATGTTATATTTATAAAATAATGTAGTGTATCGATCTACATTTATCAATATAAAAAATCAACTTTACATTCTTAGTTTAGTGTAAACAATATTTTATTCAGAAAAAAGTAAAATCACAAAAATACTAAACTTAAAGGAAAATAACTTCGGAAAATCCATAATCACATGGCAAAATCAAATAACAAAACGCATCAAAAATGAATGGATAAGAACTGTCATATTCCTGACTAGGTACAGAAACAGATAAATAAATAAAATATATGGATTGGAAAACAAATGACATGTTACTTATACAAATTCCTCTCCTTACGTTCTTAGTTTGTTTCCAATCGGTTTATTTTGGAAATTAAAAAAGAAATTTCTTAAAAAATCTATATATTTTTCTTCTATTTCAATACCTGCACCATTAATCAGTCGGTTTTTAAACAATATTTTTATATTTCAAAAGAAATCAGAGGTGCCAGGCATTTGATTGTCTCATTCAACTTGTTGAATAAATCAACAAACTAAATGTGTAATAACTATGCTCATTTTCAAACGAAATCCCAATACAAGCTCTGTTATAATACATTATTTTGTACCTGGCAATTAATTCCCATGGACCTTTTCAATTGTAAACTTAAACAATAAAATAGAGAATGGAATCGGAGGATGTGTCAAAAACAACAACTCGTTCGACCAAAAAGCAGACAACAGCCCAAGGCAACCAGAAAATCCCGCAGTGGGATTGTTTATACACAACTTTTCTACCCTATTAAAATAATCCTCATCTCAATAGTTAAATTACAACTCTTAGCTAATAGTTGACTCCTTTGCTACTGACAAGGACTTAATCGACTATGAATCTGCCAACTATTAACGGAAACAACACCTGTTAACTATTTTACCTTCTTAGTGGGTTTAAACTATATCAACTTTCACGAGCGGAATGTCTACCATGTTAAGAAAGAAAATGAAACAGCTCTGATTTGACAAAATCGGAAAACCTATAAACATTTTCTTTCTATTCAAAATGGTGACATGCCGTATATAATAATTATAATAATGTCTAAACATTTTAAATTACAGTACATTGTTAATTGAAGATGTATGAAAAAAGTAAACACTGCGATCTTTCTAATAAAAATAACCGTTGAATGCTTACACTGATTTCACGAAAAAAAATATGTTGATAGTAATAATTTGCATGTTCGTCCTTCCCTTCGACTATACCAACCTGCTCAATCGCTAAGAAATTCTCGTATTACGGCTTTGAGAAGTAAGCAGAAATTATTAACGATTACTGGGATTTCATAAATATAACAGAATGTACTTAGCTCATATTTTAAGGAATGTCAACCGTTCGCAAAATTCCGTTATATTTCGATTTTTCTATTTTCTATTCAAATGACAATTATGTTATATCAAAGTATATTTTCATTGCCATAAAAGCGGGATGTTTGGTAAACCACGAAACCAGGTTCAATCCACCATTTCCCCCCCTTAAATGTCCTGTATCAAGTCAGGAAAATGATCATTGTTATATTATAGTTCGTTTCTGTGTGTGTTACTTTTTAGTGTTGTGTTTCTGTTGTGTTGTAGTTCTCCTCTTATATTTGATGTGTTTCCCTCAGTTTTAGTTTATAACCCGGATTTTTTTTTCTCAATCGGTTTTATGAATTTCGTACAGCGGTATACTACTGTTGCCTTTATCTATATATGTTTTTTCAGAGACAAGTGTCAATGGTATATATTAATCATAAGATAACAGCGGCTCAACACAATGTGAAGTTTTAACTTGTTCGCTTCGCTTACTCACCACAAAGGTTCAAATTGTGGCAATCCTGATAATTTATACTAAACAAACCAAACGTCAATACATGTTCCTTGACAAAAGATGAAAGAGACCATTTGTATAAAGCCTATATGATAAGCTGTATCATCCAATACATTTTTTTATTGACTGCAACCCCGTATTATCACATATTTGGTAAGGATATCGACAGTTCTGTTAATATTTACAGAAACACCACGATGCTATATTGAATCAGTTTGAATTGAAATGTAAGATCTTTTAAAGCATTTCACATGCTACGACTTTCATTTATGATGCACACACATACTAGTAAGTGATGTATAAACAACATGCATTTTCCTAAATCTGCTCTGTTACTATCCCTCAGTTGTTATTTGCCCCAGGACTAAAGCCCGCTGACAGATATCGAGATTTTGCGATAATATCAGGGGAAATATGGAAAAATAGAATGTATTTTCAAATCTTTAAATACTCTCGTTTGATAGCCGTTAAATAGGCATATTGTTATAGATCAAATGTGTTTCTTGCTATTTTGAAGACACCATACGCATCGGCTTTGTGTCACAAGGATTTTTACCGTTTCCTTTTCTTTTAATTTATGAAATTGATGGTCTTTTGGAGCGTCTATTTTTAAGTGATCACTGAATTGCGATGATTCAATCAAATTTACAATATCTTAAACTGCAGCATCCTACATCGAATATATCATCGAGGGTAAGGCTGTGGAGTTGTGTGTTTATACTTTCGGTGAATGAACGAAACGCAATCATGTGAATGCTAAAATCTACTTCATAATTAAACAGAACTGTATAACTAGTAAATGTACAATTGTTTTACATTGCTGTTGACCACGATTTTCCTGAAAAAAACATTTTCGAAATTGTAATAAATTCTTCGAGTTGGTCCCAAATGTGTTACAGATTGTATATTGTGATGAACATTGCATCCGTAAATAAATGTATTCTAGCACAGAGCTGTAAACATAAAAAACCTTCTTTGATTTCAGTGTTCAATTTTAAAGGTTTTTTTGTAAAGTGTAGTTTGCCAGCGATTGAAATATAACCTGAAAATATAATATTGCCGCATACCAATTGAATAAGTATCAATTTATGAGATTTCCAAATTTAAAAGGCACTTTGATAATACTTGATAACCAGATGTTTCTTTATTGGAATAATTAGAATGAGGATCAACGTTTTTGAAAACCTAACATTTTTTTGTAAGAGGTCATTTGAACCTCGATTGACTTTTGAAAAAGTTTATTCTTTAGTCGAGTACCTATTCGTTTTGTAAACGGGTTAGAACATTACCAATAACATTGCAATTTCTGTGAATAGGATCTTTTAATTATATAGCGGACATTAACATTTTTCGTTAACAGTTACAATAGTTTTTGTTAATCTCACAATATTTTCTCTCACTGGATAGAGTAATACTCGTCATGATTCGTAGATCATACAGGTCGAAAACAATTCTTGGCAATTTTAAAGTGATTGACGAAGTCTACTGACACTATTTTGGAAACAGTAAAACAAACGAGTAACGTCGTTCATCGTCTTGACTTTATTTACTTTATGAATATTTATTTTGATCAGTTATCAAAAAGACTTATATATAGGAAATATTACAATATTATATTATCTGCAGCATGATCCTTTATTATTTATGGTTGATTGACGATAGCTTCTACATACCAGTTGAATGATTATCAGCATTTGATGTGACTTCAGTTTGAATTGTAGTTACTTTTATAATACATAAATAATGCACATTCAGCACACTACATTTTGAATAAATTGCCATGATTCATTTATCGTCAAAGTTGATGCGCAAAGTCTTAAGCCATGCAAATATAATGCCTGTTGTAATGACAAAAGACATCAACAACATATTGAAAAACGAATCAATTAATGAAAGAACCATATTTTATGCTTAAATTATGCAAAAGCAAGTTGTCTGATATGCTTATCTGCTTGCTGCTTTGTTGTGCATTTTTGTAACCATCCAAGTGGGATATTTCTTCGTAAACATGATATGATATGAGGGCCAATGACACGATTCCCTATCACACACCAACTAATGTAGTAGTTAACAACGTTATGTCATCGTATGACCTTTAACAATGAACAAAACCCACACCGCAAATGAGCTATTACAGACACCGAAATAGCTAATTTAAAACGGGAAAACTACCAATGAGAGAAAAACAAATAGGAGCTAAAACATAAAAAACAAAACAGATCTGATATCACTCGCAATCACTGAAAGCTATGACAAAACAAATTTAAAAGAAAAGGTTGAATATATTTTATATACTAGTACTTGAAAGTTGTACTATAAAAGAAGTGGACTTTCTTGTAACAGAAAATCATTTTTATTATCAAAATCTGCTTAAATATAATGCTATTGAATAATTGTTTTTCTGTTCACTAATTGGCAGTGTCAGATATTTTTCAGTATGAAGTTACGAGACCTCTCGTAAGGGACTTCAGCCACCGCACAGCGCAAGTCCGAGGAAAAACATGATGAAAGAATACAGCCAAGAGTGCATTGGAAGGTAAAGACGTGTAGTTCTTAAAGGGGCATACACTGTCAAGTTCATGTTTACTAATTTAACTCAAATTTTCATATTTGATTTATAGCATACTAAAACGTCTATACAAATCACAATCAGTCTAAAAGACAATAACAATTAAAACCAAGGAGTAAGCAAAGACTCACAAAACCAAAGGACATTTACATAAACAGTTATAAATAATTATTATGATATATTATTATTATCCACTAAAAACGAAAACGACCACAAACAATGCATGTTATCGATAATATATATGATAATTGTGTGTCTATTTTAGTCTAGAAGCCATCTTTTTAATTTTCTAGATGACATTCGAAGACTGTTACACAACCAGATATAAACATGAACATAATTATAAATAGATAGCGATCTTGTGCAATTGGTGTTTTTCCTGTAAAAGAATGATTTTTTTGGTGGACCGAACCAGTCAATGAAATGGTTTACCTACATTTGACTTTCAATGTTTACATTCTTTACCTTTTAAAAGCTGAACACGACTAATTCATGCATAACCAATTTTTAGATTATGACTTTAATTGCCGGTCATATGAATACGGATTCAATGATGCCGAATTATTCACTTGCAAGTCAATACTTCATCAGCAATGACGAACTTGAACCAAATTGGCTGCCAAAAGCGAATTATTGTTTCATTGTTCCATTTTTATTTTTAATTGAACCAAACAAAATCATGTTCCATTTTTTTTCATATCTCATAGCCAACGTCCCTTTAAGGAACATAGTTAATACAACACATCATTTAACAATGTTAAGGAAAAGTTTAATTAACAAATGAGAAGGCATGGAAAATATATGATAGAAATAACTTGGCTCTAACAATTCAATTATTAGTCACATTTTCAACATTTATGTCACAATCCATTAAAAAAAACGCGCATACAGGTCATGCAATGAATGATTTACTAAAAATTTCTAAAAACTTGTTCCATACGACTTTAAGATTAAAATATTAATCAGTACACATCTGTCATCCACTGGATTTAGTGTAAAGACGTCATTAACAGTCAGAAAAAAACATGACTTTGTGCAACAGGTACCGACAAATTGTAGGACCGTAAATGTACAAATGCATGAAACAATAATATTTAGGTAGGGTTCAATATCTTGATAACATTATTCATATATATTTCGAAAAAAGCAATATTCAAAGTTTTAATTACAATGTTGAAGTAGTAACCGTTTAGACAAACTTATGTAACGGATCGATAAGTTTATCCTGCTAGTACCCAAAATTAACGGGCTCGTAAAACAACATCCCCATAAAATTAGGATGGGCTTTATCCCGTTTGTAATTAGTTTTCCCGGGTACAGCCAACTTCCAAACCAAATCTTTGTACATATGAAGGAATTTAGTAACGATATTGAGTAATTTGGGTAACGATATCCTTGGATGAATAATGTATCATTAATACATAGAATACGTTTATTGAAATCTAAAACGTTACTCTAGACAGACATAACGAACGATTGAGGTAACGAATACCTATATAAAATGGCGCTGAAGATCATCACCTGAAAAAAATGGAAAAAACAAACAATTGGGAAAGAAAAATCGATCCTTTTCTTTAGATATTGTTGTTGGTTTTTTTTTTTTTTTTTTTTTTTTTTTTTTTTTTTTTTATAGTTTCCCGTATTCCACTGAA
The DNA here is from genome assembly GCF_036588685.1 of Mytilus trossulus. Classification (NCBI taxonomy): domain Eukaryota; kingdom Metazoa; phylum Mollusca; class Bivalvia; order Mytilida; family Mytilidae; genus Mytilus; species Mytilus trossulus. Next base: position 104,600,275 of record NC_086373.1, on the reverse strand, counting down.
ATTTCTACATATAGAAAAGGACAGTTCATATTTGATTCGTTTAAAGTAAGCTCCTTTTGGTAAATTTCAGCAGTATAGTTGGAGAACTCTTAATTATTTGACGAAACAAAAATAAATGATAACGGTAAGAGGTGTTGAATTGATCGATTAAATGGAAAATAGACGGGCCTTTATTGAGTTTGGTCATAACATGTGATTCATAACAATACAGGAACAAGTCGTCTTTTAAATAGGCGAGATTGGTACCCAACCTGTCGATAAACTTTTTAGCCGAAAAGTATGATAATAATGCCAAGAATTAATTTAAAGATTTAATCACTTTATCACATATGCAGTAAGTATATCTTCAATATTTGCTGTTTTCAAGAAGAAGACTTTCTATGTCAACTGGTCACTCGTGGAAACGGTCTCATTGGAAGAATATTATAACGGCGTCATTAACATACGCAATAAATGTATTGATATGTTAATTACATGGATCCTTTTCCTTTTCACAAAGATTAGAATTTAAATGTCGGTCTAAAAGAACGTTTAGTATTATATTATTTTTTATATCCCAAATGGGCGATGATATCCAGTTGGGTATAATAGTTTACTGGGGCAAAACAAGTTTTTATAAACAAAGGAAAAGTAATTATAAAGTGCAAATGATTACATAAAAGGCAACAACTTTTGGTTAACAACTTTTCTAAATACCTGGTTGTTTATGAATTTGATCCCCAAGAAGAAGCTGTTTTTCAGAGTGATCAATCGAGTAACTTGTTTAATTTCTAGAAAAGTCGCGCACCAAAAGTTGCTACTATATTAAAAAAAATCATGCATCAAAAACTAAATCAACTAAAACATATCACAGGGATTCAGTGTTTCGACGTCATGGACAGTCAAAGAAGTTATGACTTGTGCAATGCAAAACTATAAGTATCGACAAGCAGTAGGATAGTTTGGATTTAACCGTTTAATAACTATGTATAATGTTATATACAGATAAAGTAATCTCTTTGTAAAAAAATGAACGTGGATGTGTATACAACCTTTTGAAAAGAATACTAATTTAGTGATGTTTTAATTTGCTGGTGACAAAATCGGCATTTGTGCCAATGTAAACAATATTCAAATAAAGGCAGCAGTAGTATACCGCTGTTCAAAAGTCATAAATCGATTGACAGAAAACAAATCCGGGTTAAAAACTAAAACCGAGGGAAACACATCAAATGTAAGAAGAAAACAATGAAACAACAGAAACACTGAAGCGCAACAAAAAGCAAACGAAAACGCAATACATACAGAAACGAACTATAAGATAACAACTGCCATTTTCCTGACTTGGTACAGGACATTTTAAGAAAAGATGGTGGGTTAAACCAGGTTTTGTAGCAAGCCAAAGATCTAATTACAACATTGATAATATAATCTATACTTATAAGTTTGTTTAAATGTTCGATGAGTTTATTAAACTCACATAGTGATTTTTTCGCGCATCTTGTACGATATCATCGTAAAATTTAGGAAATTTAGTACGGTTTTTAATAAGGAACAACCAAATTTAATAACACAGTCTTTTATTTATAAAAAAAATTATTAAACGTTTAAAATAAGTTATGTTCACGAAACCCCTGACTTAATAATTTACCAATAATGCATTGATTATATTCGTTCAAATCTATGACATCACTTCACACACTGTTAAACGAAAGAGTTGGGATATGTAAACACCGTATGATGGAACATCGCCGTCTAAATAAAATTAACAATAAGGAATGAAAAATCGTCACTTTTGTCGGAAATTTATGTTTGGAGTTTCTCTTTAGAAACTGAAATATATAAACCTAAAAAACTACTGCTGTTTATATTAGATTTATTTTAGGTAGAAATTTCGTTAGTATATTAAGAGAACTCTTGATTATTTAACGACAAAATATCATTAAGATAACGGTATGTATTGTTGAATGTATCAACCAAATGTAACAATGACTTGTCTTTACTGAGATTGGTCATAAACATAGCAATAGCAATTTAAAAATAAATATGCGATTAACTTGAGGGGCGCAAAATGTGGCCATGGGAATTACTGTCTCGCATACTTTCTTTTAATTATTTCCTTAACCATATCTATAGTTTTTGGGTCCCTTGAAGTACAAAATTGCTTTATAGCTCTACTTTACTTCAGTTTTATAGTATCTTCAGATTGGTTGTGGGTCCACCAAAGTAAAAGAAGGCATTACATATCTACTTTATTTAAGGGGACTACATTGGGATATTTAAAGAAATTAAATCTGTATTACGATATACATATTGACAATATTGAATAACTGAATATGTTACCAAACAGTTCTATTAAAGGAATTTATATTTTTATATGTAAAACAGATGAAAAAATATATAATATATACGAACACAGTCCCTTAAAGTAAAACCCAGGAATGTCGAGTCTCCTAACGTTAAAGAAGTCCAAACGTTATACAGCAAAACCCAATTATTCAAGATTGAAACAAATTATGATAATTTGTTTTAATTGAAGAATATCATTTTGTACACTTTTTGTTTGATGATTTCTTATACTAATCATGTAAAAAGAAATACGAAATCTTACATATCAGTGCTATTCGTCATTATAATGCATTTAACTTATTCTTTCACAAAATTTGTATAATTTTAAATCATATGATGGTGTATAAAAAATAATGTTTCCTTCTAGAACGCGATATTCATAGGTTGCAATTTGTAAATACAACTGTTTCAAAAACCACGCTCCTTTTTGCGGAGATAACATTCATACATATTTTGTTTTGTTTACGTACTGGTTCTAAGACACGATCTTTAAGTTTCATTTAATTGAAACATAACTTAAGGATACTACCAGTATTAATAAACCCGAATAGAGGACAAATTGAATTCTGAGGAAAACCCAGAGTGAAAGAAGGAGTAGTATAGAATTTACTTGAAGTTTTTTTTAACTCTTCGAAGTTCGGGGTATATGAATGTTTAAAATATGCCGCACAGCCCTATAAATTGACATTTAAAAAAAACCACCATAGTAGTGCATTAGAGCTTTCCATTCTAGGATATGATTATTGACGAAATGTCCAAGTAAAAGAGGTACCGTTTTAGTCGTAAAAGGAGTTCCTGTTGGAAATTGCATTGTCTATATTTACAGAAGTGCCACCTTATGAGTCTTTTGATGAGGGAATGGGCGTCTTGTGTGCATTGAATATTTTGTTTCTTATATTTGAGTGTGAATTCACATTACTATAAGACGTATAAGACTTTTCTATCCAAATTTCATGTATTTGGTTTTGATGTCATATGTGTTTGCGTTGTTTCCCTCAGTTTTAGTTTGTGACCCCGATTTAGTTTTTTTGTCCATGGATTTATAAGTTTTGAACAGCGGTATACTACTGTTGCCTTTATTTAATATTGCCCCTGAAAATTCTACTACATTTGTTAATTTAGTGACTAGCAATGACTGCATATCAATAAGACGTCTTCAATTATGTTAGAGTTCATTACGTGAATAGCAACAAATGTAATCATTATTGTTCTTTTTACACATTTCATTTTATAAGATTATGTAAGAAATATAATTTTTTTTGGCTTCAAAGAAAATCTACAAAAATAAAACCTATGAGCTATTTGAATTTCAATATTTTTTTTTTTTTTTTTTTATTTCATACGAATATTTTATCGCATTTCACTTTACGATAATTGAACTATTCGACAAATTCATGTAACATTCGTTCAACCTCTCTGTTCTTTCGACAACATATCTCGTTAATTTAAAGGAATCGTTAACATGGATTAATGTCCGGTTTACTATTAGTTTTAACTGTGTCTTTAATTCCCTTTAATTATCCATAAATTAAAACACGAATTCCATTCATTTTGACAGATCGAGCATTTAACCGAAATAATATTATCATCTTCTTTTTCTTTAACAAAACATCGAAGACAGATATTTAAATCTTCAGTGCAGAATAACACACGTCGAATTACAATCATATACGGGTCCCGCAGAATCTACTAGTAAACATTGAATAACCCACGACTGCGAGTTCCAATCACGATCGCCGCTCAAATTCATCAATTTCCCTAATTTAGACCCCTACTCGTGACAGGGCTACGGAAAATTGATCCTAGTTCATTTGATAATAGATTTTATAGATGGAGTCGACCTTTTTAATATGGTTACACAACACTGTGACAATTACAGACGTATGCCCCAAGAATTGATAAGAATTGATAGGATGGCAGGTAGTCTTTGTTGATTAGTGGCTAACACGTGGAAATTGCCGGAAAATCGCTAAATCCATAAACAGTAAACTTAAAATCTGAACATCTTCATTATTTGGAATTGAAGACTATTATCTATTGTATAATGTTCAGTAATGCGTTAAATATTCAAAATAAAAACAGCAATAAAACACAGGTAGCCATTGATTTAACAGTTGAAATCATGCTGAATAAATCACACGAATTTGAATAAATGGACGAATTATTTAAATTATTCATATTTTCTCAAAATTGAATAGAATGATGGATAAGGATTTATCTTTTAAGACTAACGACGTTGGTCAGTGTTTAATAGGTTGCCTAATAAATGAGGATATTAACGATTATACAAACGGAACTATTCTCCGACAACTATCCAGAGCATTAAACATAGAAATCTTGTTACAGATGTTTTACTAAACTATCGAAGTTCCAATATTTTTGAAAGGTTTTAAAACCTCAATAATTACAAGAAAAGTAACTCAGTATATTTTGCCACAATGTTTCTCTCTTTGATAAATAAACTATGCGTTTAATTTTTACATAATGATTATTTTTTAGATTGTGTACACATTAATTAAAAGGTACATGATAACTGAACATATAAAATCAAACAAACAGATCGTCATTTACACGAAACACTGTCATTACATAATAATTAATATATTCCATTTTTGCAATTGGATGAGAGACTCTCGGTTTTGAATTTTCATCGGAGTTCAGTATTTTTGTGAATTTACTTTTTCCATCTATAAACATTTAAACAGTTTTATTTGGCTCAACGCTCTTCCAACACTATAGTTTTCAGAGATGATATCCCACGCCCAAGTATTCCTGGAGCACAAAGGACACAATTACTAAAGAAGCACAATTCTAGAACATTTTGAACAAGTAAGAAATATTCTGTTCAAGTAAAAACTGTCATAACACAAAAAAAAGAAATATAATGATGGCACTAAAATGTTTCATAAAATTATGTTAAACGTTTGTTTATTTGGGTGGGGTTCGTGTTGTAAGTGTTAGCTTTCTATGTTGTGTTTTATAGACGGTTGATTGTCTTTTGTCATTCTAATATATTAATGAGATTCCTTAAATTCTTTACAGATATATCGGTAAACAACTATTGACTCTAATTTGGTACTGACAATTCTAAAGCTTTAATTTTGATTGATTGGTTGGCATTTGCTTTGCGCCGTCTTCAATACAAAAGAACTATATAGCGGATTATTTAAATATTTTTAGTTTTTAAGAATCAGACAAAGTTATTTCTGTTTATCAAAATTCAGATTTAAAGCAAAATTACTTATTTACAAATAAAACTTTTAATATGAATTTTTAACCATTTATGCAATAAAGTGAAGGTACGTTTTTGATTCATTTTGGTCTAATTTTAATATTGGCTTATGATATTAAGGAAACATACACTGATTATATATACCAGATTTTTAGATGACAGAGGGAGGTATTTTTTCTTTAATATGTCTCAAAACCACTGAAATACGCTGAAATCATCCCAATCCTGCGAGTGAAATCTACGTTATAAGTCATGATATTCGCTCCAGATGACATTCTCAATGCATAATTTCTACCACAGTTGCACCAGAGTTAAATGAATAACACGCATATATTCTTTGTGCCTGTGAACTGATTTAAAGATTGAACTTGAAAAAAAAACTACAGTCCTCAAATTCGGTCAGGTCCAGATGTTTGTAAAACTACAGATAAGTAAACATTCATCTCACATATTAATTAATAGTGTTTGGCAATAACATTTGTTTTGAGGTGGATGCAATGTAATTTTACTGTTGATTTTGTTTAATGGCAAGCGTTAAAAAAAAACTCATGTCAGTTTTTATTATAATCTTATGATTATTGTTTTTTTCGTAGTAAGTCCATCACATACATACTTGCCAATATTTTCATACAGAATTGCTAGATGTAACGTCATTCCCCTATTTTATCTAACCTTTTTTTCTTAAAAAATTACATGTCTTATTTCTAACAGTATCATATGGCATTATTGTCCAACATAATCTTATTTTTCTTTGAACTTTTTAGTAATTGCACCTCTCCTTTTTGTTTTTCTTCTAATGAAATTAAATGCTATCAATTTCCTAATCTTCTTTTATATTCCATTCACATGTCTTATAGTAAAAATCTTACTAAATATAAGCAAAATAAATGAGAGACAAATCAATCGTACTTATGACGTCTTCATCGTGTCAACATGCTCGACGTTTCATGTCTCTTTAGAAAAATATTGCAAATATGTTTCGAAATATTAGTAACCTTTGCACACAAACGAATACAGTCGCAGTACAAATTACCAAATATAGGCATTTTTTTAAATCTTCACAAAGTATGAAATGTAAAGGTCATTCCATGTTTAGAATTTTTTCAAAACTAATTTTTATACAACAGTTATTTAAGATTTGTGTTTGAATTAAGTATGAATACTTACATGTTTCAAACCCTTATCAAATTGTGACGGAGGCCATATTAACCTTTCTATGATGACATGTTACTTCTTTTTTTTAAAGAAAGCAATATTCATAAAATATGTAATTATTGGGATATTTTTTTTTCAAATTGACAAGAAAACTTACTTAGAGGAAAATACAGACTGTGCTTAGATTTTGTATAGAAAATGATAACTAATATATTGACAGTTAATTCAATTGATTATTATTTAATAAAAAAACACAGAACTTGTTAACGGGAACCTGGAAGGTGCAAGCTATCATTTTCTGCACATACATTGGTCTGCCGGTAGTCAAAACAGGTACTGTCTAAAATCTGTTTATTAAAATCAGCGGAACAAAAATAGTAAATAGACTTTTAATTTTTTTTATATAACTAACGCCAATTCGAAATTTGAAGACGTAGGAATATTACGAAATAAAAAAAAATCATCTTACAGGATTAATCTTCATTTTCCAATAAGATTTACATTTTCAGATATTTTGACCTCGAGCATCATTGAGACAGATTTATGATCGAAATGTGCAGAAACATTGGTAGCGTTATTGTTATTACTTCAGTAATACTAGAATTATATGACAATTTTATTGTGATCTTAAAGTGAAGATTCAATTGCGTTTTAAAAAAAATGTATACAAATTAAAGAACCAGATATCACCGTATACACTTAACGAAATAACTAGATAAAATGTGTACATCTTGATCAAAAAACATATTGATATATCCATACTATGTCTTCTAACTGATCTTCGAATGTACATAATCTAATGCATAACTTACCTTTTGGCAAATATGTGTTTGATCTTAAACTGAAACTATATAGTTCATCGTGTAAGGAGGTTTTTGCCTGGAAAGTACTCAGAATGTAACAGAAAGTTTCGAAGTATGCTCTCCTGGTATACTTAGTCAATTATAAGTGGAAATTTGAAATGAAATATATTTATAACAAAAGCTGGATCTTGCTGTATCGTCTATGTTTACAATTAAAGAATACACTGACAACGCAATGGCTAAAACACAAAAAAGGCAAACAAACAATGTGGTAATCAAATAAATACACATTTATTGATCAAATAAAACTCATATACATTTATATATTGATATAAAGAACAAGGATGTATATCATTGAATCATATAAAATATTTATTTCTATTCAGATTGATCTTATTTGGATGCACGATGCCATTTGTTAAAATTTTTGTATCACAGTGTGCCGATGACTAAACTGGATGAATATGGGTTTCAAAGAGAACATTAAATCAACCATTAGAAGTAGAAGTATTACATGCAGTATGTGTTAATTTTGAATAAGTTTTTAGTATTATGTGACTTACATGTATATGATAGACCTTAAAAAGGCTCTTACGGTAGCTAAACGATAAATATAACAAATACAGTTGATTTTGCTGCAAATAACTCAATTAAACTTTCAAACTTTCGACACCGGAAATATAAGATGTACCGTTTCTTTGAATGTAAGGACTTCCTCGTTAAGAAGAGATATAGCGTCAAAATTTTCATAACTATACCGACTTTTAATAATGTATATCAAAAGATTTGATAAAGCGTCTATAGCTAAAATTGTGCACGGCGGTTCGCATGACCCCTATTTGCCATATTTATGTTTTTTAATTTTTCAATTTAGTTAACGATGAATAACTTATCCATGTAGCAAAGTAATTTCAATGATTTGCTTCATCTTGACTGACTTATTTTATCTTTATAACTTAGTGGATAAGGACCCCTTGCAGTAAAGAAGATTACAGTTTATTACATAATCTTTATAAGATGTTGCAATTTTTATTATTCTGATCATCTGATCTACACCGACGTCAAAGGGGAGGGTACGGTTATGGATTAAAATTAGTAAAATCATTACACGGGAACATTAGAGATAATTTATTTATCAAATGCCTCCTTTTCGTCATAAAAAGAAGGGATGCTTTTTAAGTTTAAATACGTGTACAAAGAGAAGGATACTTTGACAATTTCTACCCAGCATTAATACCAAAAAGAACCACAGGTATCTGTTATGGGAAATGCATACACTTTATGCAGTTACACGCTTGACTGTGAAGAAACTCTGTATAAATCAACAACTAGTTTTCACTTTGATATCCATAAAAAAAATCCAATTTAGGCAATTTATATAAAGAGATGTCTTAAAGTATTTGATAAACTTATGTGAGAAAAATAATATAATAAAGATGACTGCTGTTACGTTAAAAGTTTTAGTTTATTTTTACTTTGATGATATTAGTTTAACAAATATGCCAATAAAGTGTATTTAATATGTAACATTGTAACTAATTTCTTCTTTAATTTTATGGGGGCATTTTGAACATTGACAGCGTTCCCCTTTTGATAGTCACATTTAATATACCTAACCGTTGTTACATATTAGATTTTATATTGGTTTAATGAATGCACATCAGCATCTGAAAGTCTTTTTCTGTCTGATCCCTTATTGCGGTCGTACAGTGCAAAAGCCAAAATTGTCTGTTATATCTTTTAAAAAACGACATTCGGCAGCAATCAAAAAGCTACAAGTTGCCTTTTATATTATATAGAGAACGGATCTTCGCAGCAATGAATACGGTTAATCGTTTCAGTTTTATTTATACATATATACCATTGGATGTCCTGTTTGAACGGTTTTACACTGGTCATTTTGGGGTCCTTTATAGCTTGTTGTTCGTCGAGACCCAAAGTTGTGTTCTTTAAACTATACCGGTAATTGATCACTTGTTACAAAATGTGACCTGGACAATTGCTTCGTATATCCAGTTCGTAGCTGAAAACTTGACTTTACACAACAGGTTGAGTGTCTCAGAAATTTCTCAAAAAGAACTAATAGTAACAGGTTGTATATAAAAATACCGAATTAAAACGGAATCGCAGCAAAATGCTTCATGACAAAAATCTCAATTGCAGTGGAAGTCCGCATGCACTAGCCGGAAAAAGGCTAAATTAATGCATATTTCAGAACTTTTCGAGACACAAAGTAAAGCTACCCCTGACTAATGCCCGTGTCCTAGGCCAAGCGTTTAGCGATCTTCCTGATAACGATGAAGACCAATTATTAGCAAGACTAATACAATAATTCAATCAACGTCTTAACCAGGTTGGTATAAACTTGCATAAACAGACTACAAAGATATACCGGGTATGAACTGTAAGATATTCTCTCATGAATAGAGTTCTACTAATAATATCCAAAAGCTGGGATATTTACTTGCTTATTTTGAATCATCGTCCGAAATATCCGCCAAATTGTCTTATGCCCTCCTAGAAAAGTGGGTAACCAGAGTTTTTAGCTACAAATCAAAACTTTTCTTTTCGAAATATCGCCAACGACGAAATGATATGTATTTGACAGGGAAAAATCACACAGACAGTCCTTGATTCAACATTTAGTCGAACGGTACATTAGATATAAAATGTATTATGTCCAATAACCTGGGGACTCCGATCAACAACAAAATCTTTGTATCTTTGTATCTTTTTGAAAACCTTAAAGACAAAGCATCCGCTTAAACTAAAGCCAAATCTATTGGGGACAGCAAATAACTGTTAAACAAAAACAACGTTTCATATATGAACTGTTAGTCAACCCACACACAGACGTCGGGATTACATGGTATGCATTATGCATTATCTGTATCGAGTGTTTGAGTAAAAAACAGGTTCTTGCTCTGCACATGACAATAATGCAACCATCGGCTAGTACGCAACAGCTACCTAATGGAGTCGACAGTCAGATAAAAAAAAATGTAACCTCTGTAACTTCAATCTTCCAAGATTTCACAAGGATCCGAATGCTTGTAAATCTAGTGCTAAAATTCTATAATTAAATTTTCATCATCAGGTTAATCGGGACAAAGCTATCCGAATGTATGCAAGCATTGACGACTAGACTATATAGTAACTTGTCCTCTCCTGAGTTCTCATATCTATTTGACGTACATGAAAAACAAGATGAATACACTCGACAGAGCAGACATTTGCGAAAAAGTAAAAGTGTTTCGTCATTGAATCAAATACTCGGTGACGAAAAATCTGAGCTGACATTATTAATTCAATGTGATCGATCACATTCCCAATTACCAAGATGAAATACCTACAACTGAAGCCGCATTGTATTGCACTCCCTTGGAATAACCCAGCAGAAGCATTTTTACCGATTGAAGAACAATACCAGATTCTCCTTTTAATTGGAAATGACATCATAGAGGTACACTGCATCCTTTACCAACGGCAAGTACCGTCATCGATACCATCATTTTTGATTTTCTTCCGGATATTCAATTCATTAAAATGAACATGTAACCATGTTCTTTAAAAATTAAAGATATTTGAGTGTCACAAATGAACCTGGATTTGTTCCACTCGTCATAGCCACAATTTCGGTGTATGTTCCTCGGTTGTGACATCACCGAATGCAAATTATCGCTGAATATACTTATATTCAATGAACTTCATGTTATGTGGCACTTGTAAAGCAGGAACTGCTTCCTCTTCCTTAGAGGGCTAATACATCTCCCAAGTTATAAAGGGGTCCTGCAATCTTAAGTTTTCTGAAATTTGTTTTTGTGGTCAGTTATTTTTGTTGTTTTGTTTGTTTGTTTTTCTTCTTTTTTGGCCCAGTTGTTGTCTGGCTTTATATGATTTGGGATTTTTAACTGCCCTATTGCGTCTTCTTATTTTCTCTTGTTTGTCCATCTAGATAAGTTGGTATGATTCCCAATGAGTCAACTTTCCATTAGAGACGAAAAGATGTAGAAGTTATCAACTATAGTTCACCGTACTACGAGCTTCATGAATGAGCATATATCCATATCCAGTCTATGGAAGAAGCGTATCGATAAAAACTTTTCTTATATCAATGAGCGATATTGTCTAATATCAATTGTAAATATGCAGACATTCCATGCGGAAAATGTTGTTTTCGGCAACGAAAAATTAAGAAAATACTAACTTTAAAACTTATTGTTCAAATATAAACAACGATTGAGTCTAAATATACATTCAGAAGTCAGTTAGAAGCTAAAGTTTATGTTCGTGTAAAATTTGAAGTGCTGTGTTTTTCTTATATACATAAATAAACAATGCGATACTTTTAAAATATCAATGCGATACTTTTTAAATATCAATGCGATACTTTTAAAATATCATAGCGGTGTTTTTATAATATCGATATTAGTAATTATTGGTATTGATATTTGACTGCTGTATCCATATTTGGACAATTTTTCCTATTATATCTGTTTTGTTCATGCATCGTTGACAGAATATGACAGAATTTGATGATACTGTCATACACGTGACAGGTTTTGCGCAATATAACCAGGTTCAAACCAACATTTTCAAAATTTAAAAATGCCAGTACCGATGGGGTTTAATAAGCAACGTCGTAATCAAATAGCTAAGTATCAAAATCATTGTACACATATATATAACATTTAGCAAATTTATAATGAACGCACCGAAATAATATATATCAGATATGCTCGCAACGCATGCATGGAAGACTTTCTTTATTGAAAACAATGAACTAACTTTTTACAAAGATGAATCATACTGTCCTCGTTCAGATTGATCTGACAAAATTTGGCCTGTGCATTTTTGAATCTCCTTTTTTTTTTATACAAATTAGACTGTTGGTTTTCCTGTTTGAGTGGTTTAACACTAGTAATTTTTTGGTTCCTATATATCGTGGTGTTCGCTGAGAGTCAAGGCTCCGTGTTTAAGGCCCTACTTTGATCTATAATGGTTTACTTAAAACAAACTATTACTTTGATGGAAAGTTTTCTCATTCGAACTCATGCACCATCTTCTTAATATATCTATAAATCTTATATCAGATAAATGTTTTATAAATAACTGCTTTCCTGTCCTTCAAAACGTCATTTTGGTGCTGAATCTTTTGTTAAGTGCAATATGAACAAACACACTTCTAAAACTTTAAAGGTAACGACAGTTATGATGGTACAAGAATGATTTCGTCAATAAAAATACCAAATTAACAGCACTGAACGATCTAAATGTATAAATATAGAAAAAAATATATACACATTTCTAACGTCAACAGACATATACATCTTATTTATTTGATATTTAAACATTTTTTGGGGGTATTCATTGAAGAAATGAATTTATAACAAGCGATAAGGATTGTTATTTATACGATCGATTACTTGTCAAAAACGCAAGTCAAACTCTGTGGTAACAAAGCAACGGAATGCCCTCACGGTCATCGCGATGTAAAAGAGCGTCCAGGCGGCGAGCTGATTATGTTCATAGTGATATCGATTTACCTACGGGGAAAGTCTTTGATATAAAAAAAAAGAACTGTTTTCCTTCTCAATATTTTTTCTATTTTAATAATAAATACATTTTCTGTTTGACAAGATTTTTGATTTTCGTTGTATCTGAAGTTGTTCAATTTATAGTCTGAGGCTACTCAGTTGGTATCTTCAAAGTTCGGGACATCAGCATTTGTACATTTTAATTTGTTTGGAAAATTTATTTTACCATTTGAATATTTATTGTTATTTGAAGCTGTATTGGATTGGACTGTTTAAAAGAATGTTTTTTTTTAAGTAATGATATGTATGGTCCGCAACGAAGTTGTCGATGCCATATAGCTTTACCCTTGTTCGAAATTCCGAAATTCAGAAAATCCGAAATTCCGTAATTTCGAAATTCCGTAATTCTGAAATTCCGTAATTTCTAAATTCCGTTATTCCGTAACAAACCATTATACAGAGGTTTTTTTTAAACGCCTTCATATATTGGGCTGATTTTTGTTATGTGAGTTATCCATGATGAGTTCAAGATCAAGTTTAAGTTTTGTTCTGCTTGGCTTATTTTTGCCGAAACTACGGGCTATGAACTTTAATAAATTGTTGAAAATCTCAGTTATACAGACTTTTTTCTAAATGCTTTCAGATATTGGACTGATTTTTTTTTGTATGTGAGCTAACTATGATGATTTGCAGATGAAATTTAAAATTGTTTTGCTCCGCTAATTTTGGCCAAATTTAAGGGTTAACAACTTCGAAAATTATTGAAAATCACAGTTATATTGACTCTTTTTCTATACGCCTCTAGATTTTGAGCTGATTTTTGACATGTGAGACTATCATCATGTTTGTGTCCACATTTGTTATTGAAATTGCAGATTTTTCAACATTTTAAGACGGGACAATTCGTGTTGCTTTGACATATCTAGTTTTGTCTGTTTCGATATTACCCATGTGGATAGGCTATAAGTGTGACCTCAAGGGCAGATCCAGCCGTTTTCAAAAGGGGGTTCCAAACCTAGGATAAGGGGGTGGGGTCCAACCATTTGTCCCAATTCAAATGCATTGATCGGCCACTGGACCTATATTAGAATCTAATAGGTTGGTAGTCTATTTACAACCGCATTTAAATTCCACCACTGCATCATCACTTCAAACAGAATTAGTCGGTTAAACCATGGGATTGAAAACAATAGACTGAACAGGTTGTTAACACTTTCAAATATCAATAGGGTCAAGCAATATTTTTAAAATGATAAGATCGTGTAAGCGTTAATTTTGTTACAGATACGAAATTTTAGTGATATTGATCCTCAAACATTAAGCCGGTCATGAACTAAGTTTTTGAATTATGTTTGCGGTTCTTTTGACATGCATTGTGACGTGTCATCGTATTAATTTTATATTATAAAACTATAGCAGTTATATTAGAAAAGTATCGCATTCATAAATTTTTGATATGAAAAAAATATCGCTATGATATATAGGCGAGTGATATGAGAGCCAAATATACATTTTTAATGCACCTACCTAACACACGGCTAAATTATATATCAATGGAAAGCTAAGAATGTGTACTTTCCAAATATCCCGGTCGTCAAAAGAAATTATGGTGCATTTTTTTTAAATCGGGGTCAAAGGTCATGGGTGCAATTTCAATTATTTGGATACTTGCAGTAGAAAAATCGATTTAAAACAACTGCCAAAACGAAAAATTACTATAAGAATACAGTATTACTGCTGGGAAAATATACTTCTATCATAGTCTTAATTAACTTTGGTCGATTTTACCGGTAACGTATGTTACGTCACGTTTTCTTTCGGAGTCTTAAAAAGTCAACTACTAATTGCACCAATATATCGGTAGTCGCCCTTGCATTATTTAAACCTTATAAAATTTCCATATTAACTGATTGCACATATTTACAAACATATTTACTGCAAATTTGATATAAACAATCCGAGACAAAATATTTAAAGCAAGGGGGAAATATTACTATGACGTATTTTCATTTTCATAGAAAGTCCTAAGATGAACTGTAAATTACGAATTTACAATGGATGAAACGTGAAGTCTCCTGTTAGCTTGAAAGCCTACCAACCGCGTCAAGGTCGGAGAACCATATGGCAGGGTTTTTTTTTTTTTTTTTGTTTACTTATTGTTGTGCAATATGTTGACATACTGGACCATACTGAAATTTCATTTACATCACTTCATCAGATATTATGAGTGTACTAACACACATTATATAAAATCTGCAACAAATAGATATAAAAAATCAAAAGAATAAGATCACTCATTAAGGTCAAACAGTGTTTGATTTTACCGAGGTCGGCCGCCGTGTATCTTGAAATATCGAATTGATTAAACAACACTTGGAATTCGGCTACTTTGGCACTAATATACCAAGTTATTTTCATAACTTGCATTGCCGGTTCAACCGAGATCAAGGTCATTCTAATATTGAACCTTTCATTTGGATTTCTTATGTTAACATATATACTTTTTAAAAGTATTCCGTTATCCTATAAATAATAGAGAGTTCGGACTTTTGGGATGAGGGACTAATGGGGTGTTAGACCAATAGGATGTCTGATTATTTAGCTATTTAGGTGTAGAAATATTGGGGTGTCGGGATATCATAGCTGTATTTTAACTTGTATTCTCATCATTCTCATCGTCCAGACTTGGTTCATTTGTCAACATGTTCTTACAAAGATCACTTCCTTGGCAAGGGCATAACTCAGTGCAGCAGAGGTTTTGTTCAAAGCAGACACAAGATCTACTACATATTGATTTACCTTTGCAGGAACAGACCAAATCTTGTAGAAAGTCGGATGACATCATACCAGTAAATAAAATTGGCATAGGACCGTTGTTGCCTTTTTGCCAACCAAAGTCTTACGGAGAACCTATGTGGGGTTTTGCTTTGTGTGATGTCATCCATACTTTTGCCTGAATGCACGCTCTCAAAACATGTTGCTTGAAAGACGCTTCGCTTGGTGGAAGGCGAACAAGAGCAGAGTCTTTGCTGGTCGCCAGTCTGACACGCAATTTATTTAAATCATTTTGACAAGATTTATACTTTCCCTTAGGATCATATAATCTTGCAACAAGTTTTCTTGAGGCGTTCATTGAAATATCAAGATCAGATTGAGCAAGCTGTATCAAATCTGATAGATCATCTGACGATGTTTTCAAGAGCTTATACACAGATTTCTTCCCTATCCCAAAAATAGAAGATGTTGTATCACAACCAGTTAAAGCATGGGCTGATGGCAAAATTTTACAAGTGATATTCGACAGGGAACTGCATAAATCATGCACTGGAATATACCGCCTACCATCCTTTCCGCTTGTTACTGTTCCCATAAGAAGCCATAGCTGATCCGTGTGTTGCAGATGAAGAAAATAATGGACACAAAGAACTAAAACGTCCGTATCTGAACACCGTATAACTATTCTACCCCTTACATTAGAATTACCGAACTGCTTGTCAGCATGTAGGGCATGTAATATGATACGGGTATCTGCTTCTTTTTGTGTGCTGAACAAACACAAACAATCACTTATTGTGTCGTTGCGGATCTTTTTAACTGCCTCAGGATTATGGAATGCTCCGGCCAGATATAAAATACGTCCATCAGCTAGGGCATTTTTTTCGCTGTAAAATTGTGTTGTAAATTCTCCAAGGAAAGTGATGAGGGCTTGTTTGTTTTTGCTGTTTGAAAGAAACTTTTTTCCAGTCAGGGATACTGCTTCCCTCGTTTACCTGATAAATTCGATGGCATGCAGATGTTAAAGACCTTCGTTCTCTTTCAGCAGATTTAATAGAATCTTCTACATCATATCTATCGAAGACGTCTGTGATAGTTGCTGCTGTCGAAAAATGTAGTGATTGTTGTTGAATGTAAAACATACCTAGCTCACCAAAACTTGAAAATTTCTTAGCGTCCATTGATTGAACCACACCCATACCATCTCTTATTAAGGCTGTGAGGGAAATGTCAAAAGGAGGAAGAGCAAAAGATGAACATATCTCATTTTCAAGTTCATGAGTGAGATCAGCCTTTGTACATTTTCTCATGGTACCGTCATCATGGAACAGAGAAGTAGGAATTGGTCCAATAGGGAAAGACAAAAGTTTTTCGACGGTTACATCATCTCTGCACTTTGTTAAGGCTAGAGCACGTCTAAAAATAAGTTCTGGGTTGATGTTTCCCTTAATTATATCACCTGATCGGCACTTCAATTTTGTCTTTTTGTTCATGTCAGTAAAAGTTTTCATGTTTGATCGTTGAATTGGATCATAGAAACTCCCTTTTTCATTAGCAGACAGAGCTTTATCAACAAATTTTTTAAGCATTGAAGTACCAGTGGTAACTGCTTTAAGTAAACAGTCTTGAACTTCTTTTGTTGCATGCAAGCCAGTTGCTATATTGATTAATTCCCGAGGGTGATCTTTAGTGTCAAAAGGGTTAATTATTTTATCCTTCAGATGGCCAATTAAATCCTGCACTTGCTGTTCATCTCTTTTCATGGAAGATGGTCTACTTTCATCGTGCTTGACATCATCTTCATGAAGTAGTCCGGATCTTGCTTTCATCTCTGCGCTGAAATGTCCTACAATATGCCTTGTTAGATTCCACCTGATGAGTGCAGACTTTTTTCTTGTTATACCAACAATGCCTCCATTTCCCTTGCTGTCTTTTATTACTGTTTTTTCTGTTGCCATGTCACTCCACACCCCATTAAAAGTTCCAGTTTTCTGATGAATAGCAAACAGGCCAACACGAAAACTATTTTCAATTTCGGGAGGGAGATCAAGCATATCAAGTATATATACTGGCAGCCATCGAGAATAGTTGTTTCTGTTAGTCACAAAAAGAAAAGGAAGCATTGAACGAGCTGAACTTAAATGGAGTTACCACAAGCCATCTCTTTGCGCTCGAATATTTTCTAGCATGATTTCCATAGCTTGAAGAAACATATCTCAGTATTGAAATGTTGCAGAAACGGAACAACCCCAGTTTTTAAAATCTTCAAGAAGAGGTGACAGATATGTCTCAAATAAAGATTCAAATTTGGTGATATTCAGATTAAACGAAGGCTGGTCATCTGAAAAGCTTCTATAGCATGTTTGGAGGCTATCCCAAAACTCATCTGGTATGTTCCCAAGATGGTCATTAGATCCACACCAATCAAAAAAAGATGAGAGCCAAAGAGACATAGTAGCCTCATACACTAAAGTAAGACCTCGAACCGACCTATTAAACTGTTTCCCAGATAACATTTGATCAACCGTACCTGCTGTGTACACACCATAATCAACAAACAGATCTGTGAGACCTCCGTCACCCCAGAGTTTTCCAACAGATGCTATGAAGCAAGATAAAGCATGGAAGCCACCTAGGCGTATAATATGATCAGGAAATTCCAAAGAGTTTGCCCACTTTATTTGCTGAGCGATGGCATATAGCTGTTGGTCAAAGGTTTGGACAGAGAACTTTTGATCGGCTTTTTTACACATGTCAACACATCTTTTCATCGTAGTATAGACAGTTGCCATATATGCATGTCACTTGGTTTTGCATCAACTATAGGTGCATATGCTACAGTACTGACAAATGGACAGTGTTTTGAAATTGCTTTGTGATATCCGGTCCAAAATGGTATAATTTGTTGATCGGTTGAATTAGGGAATACTTTTGGGAACTCTAAAGGATTTCTAGATAAAAGTCTTAGAAATACCCACGAAAGGTTGGATATTTCTGTGTTTAAAACATTGCAGAAAGTAATTTGCTTATACGCATTTTCACGCCGAGTAGGTTCTACCATTTCTTTTGGTTTACTGAAAGGAAGACAACGAATAAGGGAAGATGTTTCCTCCGTAACAGGCAGTGAAAGTCCGGGGCCACGTGCTATCCTTATATCCGCAACTGGGGGATCTGTGGGTAATGTCACTACTTGAAACACAGCCCTAGCCATTGAATGGAATGTATCTTTCCCATCTATTGTTTCTGTGTTCAGGTCGACATTGTCTGCACCTTCTTGGATAAGGTTTGACCCCCCAGAAGAAGATATAATACCATGCGGAACGTATGCCCCATCTTCAATTTTTCTCATCTCATGGTCTGCCAAACTTGTTAAATATCGTCTTACTTCGTTGTATGATGCACAAAACCCATGACTGTTTAATGTATCTACAAGAGTTTTTGATCCATAGATATGATGCATTTGTAATGCTAAACCTAAATGAAAAGGAGTAAAAGAATGTCTGTTTATAGATACTATACATTCTGTTAAAGCCATACATTTACGAACCTTGTCAATAGTTATTTCGTACTCTTTATTAACTGCCGCGTGTGCACCATCATCCAAAAGACAATACATACATGTTTTTAAAGCAGGCGGCATAATTGCAATTGAATGATCCAGTGAAGTGTCTTTAGATAATGGATACTCATCACATTGGATAACAACTTCACTAATCTGCTTCCGTAAAATAGTAGCAGCTGCATGAAGTATTTGCTCTTCACTGCAAGCAATTTCACAATCACTGCTCAGATCTTTAAATTGGACAGACTGTATGTCACATTTTAAACGATTAGCCGTCTTTACGGCATCAGACAATGTTATAGAGCTACTATATACAATATTGGACATACCTTGGCCTTGTTGATGCTGTATGACTATCGACTGACCAAAATATGTTTTAAGCTTTTGTTGAAGCCGATAGGTAGTGTAGCTTTCACGGCAATCCTCGGGCAGAAATTGAGTAAATTTCTCAAGCAAAACAGAAGACGATAAGTTGTGCTTACTTGTGAAAGATTTATAGCAACTCTTGTGATATTTTGTTCTTTCAAATGGGGTGTTTTCTATTTTGTCATACTCATCGACCAGTCTTCTGTATACTTAATCTTTTCGTTTTTCCACTGCGGCGATAAAACTTGATCTTCCTTTCAATGTTGAGCTACATAGCTTCTCTGTAGTAAAAACCTGACAGACTATGCATCTGTGCCAATCAATGGATAGTTTTTGCTTTTTAGCAGAGGAAGGGTTTATTTTAACTGGACTATGAAAATTCGACATGACGCGGAAAATGTTCAACAATTTTCCGATACGATTCCTTATTTAGTAAAGGGTGAATTTGGCAGAACTAAAAAAATATGTTTTAATTTAATTAAATCTTAATTTCGGATGATATTATTTTTATTTAAGCCAAACTAAAGTACTGGAACATTTTTAAATAGAAATAGAACCGTTTAAATATGATTTATTGCACTCTAACAGCACACATAAGTACACGGAAATCGACTAATACATACAGTCAAAACCCGATAACGAAGTAGATGCGCAATTCCGGAAACTATAGTAATTTTACCAACATTTTAAAATGTATAAAATTCAAGATTATAGGAACTTTTTTAATAAAATCTTGCTCTTGAATGAAAAAACGATAACTGATGAGTTATTTAGTTTGTTCTAAAACGAATTGAGTACAAAAACATTTAATATACGTCAAATGGTAGACCTGAAAATGTCAAGATTTTGAAAATTTTCCTATAAAATGTCAAATATTTGGAAGAAATGCAAAAGCACGCGGACTTGCAGTTTTAAATATTGTTTTTCAATAATTTAAGAATCTAATTCACTAAATTATTCTGCCAAAGAGAAGAGATAAGTCCAATTTTCTTTCCTTTAACAAGATGTCGTAATTTAAAAAATTTCAAGTAATTTCTGAAATTAACGCCAATTTTACAAAAACTGCACCGTACGATTTTGTGACGACCGGGCAAAAATCAAAGTTAAATCATTATTCTTTCATTTAAAAAAAAATTAGCCGTGTGTTAGGTGGGTGCATTAAAGTCGTTAACTAGACGTCTTTTTCAAATATTACACTCGCCTAATAAGACAAACATCGCATTGATATTTTAAGATATAGCAGTATCTTTGACTTATAGGCGATTTTGGCTTATTAAGCAATTGAATTCATCTCAATTGCATTCCACATAATTTGCTACATGACATTAATTGAATTTGTACATCTAGAAATGATAAATCGTGCATTTATGTCTCATTTATTCAACAATTCAATTTTCTCGTTTAAATACACCTTGCTTGGTATAACTTAAAAAAATCATGGAAATTATACAAAAGACGTATGTCTTGTTAAATGTCAGCCTGATTTTAGAAAAGAATCATTACTTTATACCGAGAAATCTTCGTTCCTTCATAAAAATGTAAACATTCGTCTGAGATTTCCCACAATGCAACTCTTTGATATTATAGGGTTATTGTATGAATATTGGGGAATATTGTCCCGAGTAGAATTTTATATTGCACGAGCTTGCGAGTGCAATATATGTTCTACGAGGGACAATATTCCCAAATATTCATGCAATAACCCTTTTATTGTATAGCAATATAATATTTGAAAGTAAAAATTGGTTTAAACTATGATTTGAACGTTGATGACGTCATGAATTTTGAAGATTTATTGCACTAGTGCAATATTAGAATTTATTGCACGCTAACTTTTGGTTACGTTCTGTGGGAAATATTATATTTCTATACAATAAAAGACAATATCGCTCATTGATTTAAGAAAAGTTTTTATCGTATCGCACCTTCCATAGACTGATATTATTATTCTTGAAAATTGTTTTCGCAGTGATTAATTACTTATTTCTTAAAATAATATGTATTCCATTTAACAAATTTACAATTGAAAAGATAAGACGCAATCAATTAATATGATCGTAAATTTAAATCTTTTTTTCTTCTCGAAATTGATGAAGATGACGTTAACGGGTGGCAGTCAGACATTTATAAATCTCCAGTGATCCTTCAATATGACACTAATCATCAAATTAAATACTGTCGATAAAGAGGATGATATTAATTGAATTTTTATCAGGAAATGAAAGTTTTATTTTGTTCCTAGTTGATAAAATACATTTTCACTCTTTTTTTATTCAATTCTATTATTTCCCTATCTTTGTTTTTTCAAATTTCTGTTTTGTTAAATGACATTTTAACGTTTCTGCATTTAATCAATATGCCGACAGGGTTAACGTTTTTGGTATATACATGTGTGTTTGTGTGTTTGACTGTTTGTATATCAGTTGTTGATGCTTTCTACTTGCATGACTCATTAGGTGTTGATCCCTCAATGCAATTGTTACATTTTATATTGATTGTTACCAAATTAAACACAAATCCAATAAAGAACTTGATTCATCACTTGTTTAGCATCTGCTGCTCTTAATCTTATATATTTTCTTTTGAATGATCAAATTTTGAATAACTTGAATTTCCACAATAGATATATTCCCCTTTTTTTAATAAAAAATTCCAAAAGGGAGATCAAGCTCGTTGTCATAATAGAAATTCCGAAAGAAGTATCCGTTATACTTTAAAGTAACAATAATTATTCTGAGCATTGCATAAAAAATCAAATGTTTTTGAAAGATGACTTGAGGCAAAGCTACAATAAAGCAATCCTAAATGTATCAGTAATTTTGTCAATACAATTGTTCTGATTAAACTTCTTCAAAACGAACAACCGTTACAATACACTGTGTTACCAGAACAATAAGGATGAATACAGTAGTCCTTATAAAACTAGTTTCATTATAGATGTCAATTTTGTAACTGTTAAATTTCAACAATAGCATAAAACTGATAACATATATCAAAATGTAACGCAAGCTTTAATAATTTTGAATTTTCTTTATATTTTGCAATTGTCGTCTTCCATAGATATAGGAAGATGTGGTGTGAGTGCCAATGAGACAACTCTCCATCCAAATGACCATTTAGTACAAAATAACCGTCAATTTGAATTTAGATATGATCAGCAATGAAGAAATACATAATCAGATGAAATATAAGCTTCAGTCACAGTCGCAATAGTATTCACCGCAGTCCTTCCTACATACTACATAATATAACGTTAATATAGGTCATAGAAGTTATATAACTTTTGAAAATGTAAAATAAAGGTATGCTCATTTAACCGCTAGACATTAAGACCTAAAGTCGTAGATTCATTAAGCTTTATATATGGCTAGATATTTCTTATTCAAATCGGATGTTATTTATAAAAGCTACAACACTGACAAACATACATCTGCTTGATTGATGAAATTATAACATCGATACTATCATTTGTCATATCCAATTCATAAAATGAACATATAACCGTGTTCTTTAAAAATTAAATTTGAGAGGTCTTCATTAAAGTTTGCATATAAATGGTTTTAAAAACGACCATAGTTGTAAACCTTCAAGCAATTTTCAATCTGATATTGCTTTTATAGCAATTTTAGAGTCTGAAATTAAGTCTTTGAGAGCATTTTATTAAATCATATATTGAAAACTTCATGTAGTAATTTGAAAATGGTATCTCTAAAATCTTATTTTATATTCATCTATATCATGTCCGTAGTGTCGTTAAACCTGTTAACATATTCAGTATAACAACTGGACATATTGCCACTTTTATCCGTAAAATTAATATTTGTAATCTTTTTAGCATTATTAACATATAAATTCTTAAATTTGCATTAATTTACTTAAGACACTACTGAAAACAAATAAAGCACATGAAGTATAGATCGACATGACCTCAAATTACAAAAAATAAATGCCATATCAAAGAAGGCTAACACATGTTGATAAAAGATACAATTATAGAGTTATGGACCTCTGGTGATATGAAATGACACGGCTTTATACTTCGCTATTGTTACTGTAATAACCTTTACGCCACTTATTGTTATTCTAAACACTATCCGATACTTCAAGGGTCTAACGGCTACAAATTAAATCACATGGAATCGAAATTGGAAATATCTCAAGTACTTTTCATTATTGCACAGGATGACCACTGGTCATTGGTGTTTCTCGAGTAGTGTTGGTCAATGGTCAGTTCCATACATACATGCCATTCTGTGATTATTATAGAATTTCCATTAAGTTTGACAACTGATTGACACAACTTCCATAAATAACATTTACATTTATAATATTAACATATAAACATTGATGTTTGTGGGTTTAACACTATGAAGTCTTTTTTCTTTTTGTTCTGAACTTTATATCGAAGCAACATTATTTAGTGCATACATAGATATCCCTATCACTTACTTAATGCACTAAAATCATACATAACTTTTTTTTTCAATTCAAATCAATATCTTATGTAAGTATCATTTCCCAATAATAAATAGGGATAAATTATAAAAAAAATACCTGTACATTTATTATATAATATAGAAACATATCTAAACAATAAGGAGTCATTCTTTACAGAATAAATAAAGTCTATAATAATACTTTATTCCAAGTACAGCTTATAGGATATACATTCATTTTTTGACAAATTGATTATACATGCACCATATTAAATAAACAGACATATAATAAATAAAATGTTAACTACATTGAGATACATTAAATTACTTGTATACAACACAATTTCAAGTATAACGCAGATTCTAATGCAATCTTTATGTAACAACATTTTTCATTGGCTAAAAGTTGCCGTCAAATCCACAGTTGACCAGGCGTAACTAAGGAGAGACCCACCATTTTGAAATGATGAATCAACAAATGTCCGATTACTACTATATAATCGAAAATAAAACAACACCTACCTCGAAAAGGCCGTTTTAATGTAATTTTATCCGAATTTGAAGCGTACAGATAACGTAAGAACCTCCAGTTTGTAAGTTTTCGTTTGTATGACGTCACGTTTAGCCATGACGTCTTTGTGCCAAAATCAATCATAAACTTTCGCAGATTTTTTTTTATTTGACAAATTTAGACATCTTATCAAGTTTTATCGTATTTTTTCTTTTTGTAATGCATTAGAATCGGAATAACAGTACTGTAGTTGAAGAGTTGCCACCGTCAATTTTGATTTGACGGTCGCAAATCTCCGTTTTACTGTCTCCGCTACGCGTCGCCAGTAAAACTGCATTTGCGACCGTCAAATCTACAATTGACGGTGGCAACTCTTCAACTACAGTACTGTTATTCCTTAAATATGAAATACAAAGTTACAGCAATTTCGTCTTTCATAAAACATGTTTCATAAATTAATACGAACAGTTATTTATCCTTTTTTATTACAGAACAGTCTTTTTATTTTACTGCTGACGGTTAAATGATTTAAAGAAAGCTGACTAAAGTTATGTTACTAGGGTACGCGTTCGGGTTATTTCAAAATATTCAGCTCTTTCTTTATGGACCAAGTTAAGGCAATGTAGAAAATGTACTTTTAACACGTTTCACCTAATAAAAAAACCTTTTATCACATTTTTCCTTAAATGAAGCATTTCTTATCATTACTCATCTTGAAACGTCTATCAATATCGTAATTATATGAAAATGAAAGCCAAAGCGATGTGCATGAAACGTTCCGCATTATTTGATTTTAAAATTTCAAATATCAACACGATTTCGATTTTAAAAATTCATTAGTTAGGTCACCTCAAACGTTTTCATATCATTTAAAAAATATTCTAAATGAATTAAATTGTCAAATGTATTTTTCATTGTCTTTTGGTTATTATTACTAATGAAAACTGCACGTGAGCAACCATAAAAACAAACAATCGAGAATTACATAATTTGAAATTCATATCTGATATTTTTTTTAAAACTGACAAAATTTATAAAGTGTTTAAAATGTTATAATAATAATGTTTTTATACCAGGTGAGATGACCAAGCTGTCTTACTTTCGGAGTGTGGCAGGTTGTCACCAGTCTTTCTACGATAATGATAACTGGCACGTGGCAATGTTTACAAAAATAACAATAGTATAAACTATTTGTGCTACCAGTCAAATTTTAAGTACAGAACATAAAATGGAATAATGATGTGCATTACTACAATAGCAAATAACTTTTTATATTTAAGTATCAATTTACTGAAAGCGAGGAAAACGGTAGTTTCTATCAACTTCTGTCAAGCATGAAGTGAAGACAGTGTAATTTGAATAAAATAAATTTGTCAAGATCGCCTTTGCCGTTGGTCAATTTCAGAATTCTTTGAAACTACTATGAAATGGAACATTTTAATTGCACCTTGCAGATAATAGACAAATATAATTAATTATAGACCTGGGATGGGTAGTATTTACACAACCCTGGTCATTCGGGTAAGAGGTCATCGAAGGAAACAGAAATTATATTTTTTGTTCTTCTCACGAAAATCAACCATTTATCTAAAAAACAGATTGGTTAATTGTCATTGGCTGTCAAGTGATTAAGACCCATTCTTGATAGCCCGACGTTTAGTATTTTGACATAAATCATAATTTATAGGGTACCAGAAGTTTCGAGTTTTTTGTTCATCTAATCAAATACCAGAAAAAAAGACAAAATATTTCATCTGACATAAAGTTGCGGGTATGTGTAAAACAAAATGTTAAGCTGTGTTATCAATCTGTATCTCAGCATGCGGGCATTAAAGTTAAACGATTAAATTTGGATCAATTACAAAATAATATGTTTGATTTGCACTTTCTGTTCCGTTATATAAAATGACAGAAGGTCAGAAAGATTGTTCCTTTCTTAACAATCTTTTCTCGTCTTTCTTTTTCTTTTGTATTTGAATATCATTAGTTTATATCTTTACACTTTGTCGGAAACGCTAGTTTTGTCTTAAACAATATTTTAGTCTTGCGTTTTCTATCAGTTATATTGACTTTTTATCTTAAGATGTATTTTAATTGCCATGTAACTGTTAAACGAATTAAGGCCTATTCGGCATTTAAGGCATATTAGGTTTTCTTTCTTTATCAAAAATAGACTTTCATCTTTTTGTTTTCCCTTTTATTCTGTCTACTTATTTACAGTATAATAAAAAAAAAAGGATGTGAGGTATGATCGGTAATGAGACAACTATCCACCAAACTTCAAATGAAGTGGATGTAAAAAAAATATAGGGGAACCGTACAACCTTCTACAATAAGAACCCCATACCGATAAGAATATATATTTAGTGCTACATATGCATCTTATTTTCGTTGACCATTTCTAAATCTTGTTTAACAGCTTAATTTAAACATAATTATTTATAGTGGATTGGCAAACAAGTAATTGAAACTTATATTACTAGTACTAGTAATCTCTTTCCAAGTGCTGTCTTGTAGTAGGGGCAAGTTTTAGCATCATTAGCCTGCTCTTTTTCGAAGTCTACAATGGTCTCCCTTACTTGCAAGAGATCTCCCTCTCTCTTTAAACGTGTCAGCCATTTATCGCGCCCTTCCGAGGGACTATCAGCGTTTCTCAAGCCAATCCATACTCGCAAATGAACAATAAAGTATAAACGGTATTTTCGAACGGTAGCAAAAAAGAAGAATCTTATGAGAAGTTTTTTTTAAATTTTGTACACAAGCTCAAAATGATTTTTCTGCAAATGTTAAAAACAAAAGACAAAAGATACCAAGGTGACAATCAAAAATTATAATTCAAAGAGAAACAACATCTTTAAAGCGGAACGTGAAGTTAAAAGATACTGCTAGCTTCTTGGAATTATTCTTATTCTAAAGCGCCGGTATATAAAGTCATCCTGTTATGAAGAAGTAAGATAGTTAGCGTGAAGAATCTTTTTATTTGAATCAAAGGGGTGTTATGATGTATTTCTTCCTTGTAACAAGATCAGTCATTTCTTTTAAGAAACAAACTTGTATGTTCTTCAACAGATCCATGGAAATTTTTAGTATCGACATCTGATCAACACCGTCCATAGATTGCTGAAATATAAAAGGGGAACATCTACCATGTTAACACTGTATAATTCTTACAACATATGCTGTAGCTAAATGTATTATAATGAACTAAAGCAATTACTCTTAAAATAAAATATATATATTTAGCGAACGTATACAAACAATAACACCCCAATGAATGGGGAAAATAATTTTCAAAAGTTTGGTATGTAAAGTAAAATTAAATTGAAATAAACTATTTATGAAATATTATCTTTTCCTTCTGGAATCATCATTAAAGATAAAATATTAACTATTGTAATGCTCCTGCTATTATACTACCATTTTGAACAAAGGGAGTCACAAAACCGCCTAAAAATCGTGATAAAAATCAATATTAAAAAGTAGAAAATTTCATGTTCAGTATACAAAAGGCAATAAAGCTTAGCTTAAAAAGGACAAATTTCTTTCTTACTTAATATTTTTTTAATAGTAAATACGAAACAGTAACCAAAGAACGTAATGCAAACAAAACAAAATAAAATATGGGTTCCTATGTTAAACTCTTATTCAAAAGTCAGTAAATGTAAGAAAGCAAGATTATAGTACGTCTTGCAGATATTTGTAACCATTTTAGAATTATCATGATGGTTTTATTGTGCTATTACGTATGTCAGTCCTTTTTGGCTTTTAAAGTTTTACTGTAACTTCAAGATTCATAAAAAGATCATTTCATTTGTAAATGAAATGAAAATGAATGCCCATATCAGTTTATTTATTAACTAAACTATACATATTAATAGGATACCCCATCAGCAGTCTTATAGACAGAATAAAACCAATTGAAACATTATAATCTTCATGTTCTATTGTAAGAATGACCTTATATGAACTAGCACGAATGAAGTGTGCCCATCAACATGTTGTCCACTGCTTAATTAATCATCAGAAAATCAAGATACCTTCTAAGATAGGATTCTGACTAAGTTTCATCTGTATCGTTCTAGTGTTGAATAATTAAATACTAATTAAAAATTAAATGAACACTCTATTTGAATACATTGATGACATCATGCTGGTATTATTAATATGAAAAACGTTTTACAATTATATTTCATAAATTATTTACAAGTTTTTGTTTGGCAACAAAGTGCCAAAAAAAAAATAGGACGTAAAAGATAGTTCACATTTTTTTTCAACTATTAGTTTATAGAAATTTGTACTGAAATAAGCTTACTAAAATAAATAAAAATATATACCAATTGAAATTAGCAATTTAATGATTAGCATACAAATTTAAGAACTTTTTTATCGACGATTTCATTTTCTTTCTCAACAAATGTTCACCTTTTTAAAGTATTCAATAAGTCATATTTCAGAAAATAAAGAGCCAAAGTTATATGCAAAAGTTTACCAAAATCTGGGTCATATTATAGTTACTGCTTCTTGACCATAAATATTATATAAAACAATTTCTTAACATGTAGAAGAGAAAAGGCAAACGTAAAACACTAAAGAAATATATAAAAGAAGAAAATACCAAAATATGTTCATATTAGTTATATGAATGTTATTTTTCATCAGATACGAGAAATACAAAAAAATAAATAAAAATCTACTACAATAAGACGATCGTATTTATTAATATATTTATCAATAAAAATCATTTTCAAGAACAGTTGAACAAAAATTTTGCTTTGTTCCAATTTGAAATGTTTTTTTATCATTTTTTTAAGACTCGCAGTGTCTTATACCTTACAAATCATATTTTTGTCGGACTAATTTTCCTAATTTTGTCGGATTTAAGATACCTCTGAGCTTTGATTTCTTAATATTCAACACATTTTCTTGAAAATTAATGATCCAAATTGAATTTAATCCTCTTCTGATTGGCTAAATTTATGACATTAAAATGACTTTATGAAATAATTCTAAGTTTATTGACAGACGACAAAACAGGTGGGATTTCTGCTGCTACAGAAGGATCTGATTGGCTAATTTATTCTTGGGTGTTTTATAAGATTTTGAGATCGTCACCAGCATCACTTTATTTTATCGAATATTTGTTCAATGACTGGAAAATTGCTATAATTCTCCAAGGGTAAGTGATCATTTTAAAATTAGTTAGCTAATTGTCTGTTCGTCGGAAAGCTTTCCAGTAAGGTTAGTATGCAAACTTTGAATTTGATTGCATTCTATATAATATAAATATAATATAAAGATATGATGATGTGATATGATTTCCGATAAGACAACTGGTAAATTAATTAATTTTACTTAAACATGCAAAGATATTTTGTCACGGCAAATATGTTAAAGTACAAATTATTATATACCTTTGTGAAAATTCAAATTGATATTCCTATAGGATTATTGCGTCCAAATTAATGATCCATATATAATATAAAACATAAAGTAAAAATTGATACAAAATTCGAATTATGTTAGTGCTTACAAATATGAACCACATGAGGTTACATGATTACTATAAATATCAGTACATTTTAAATTTCATGTCAGACTCGGTTTGTAAAATGAAATATATGAAAATGACTCTGAAACATTTAAATCCATCATGAATAAATAACCGAAAATTAGATATGCATTGATATAAGTTTTGGATTGAAAAGGATACTTCGTTTTATTTTAGAATATAAAGCCTAATACCGTTAGAATTACCAATATTTAGTAATATAGTCCCAGTTATCCATTTTGCATATCCCAATCTTAATTATTTGCAGCTGTTTTGCAGAACGAAATAAAATACCGAAAATTTACCAAAGTCACGAACTATAGAAACGCGCATATTTATTTTTTGGCTATTTGATGAAATAAAAGAGAAGATTATTAAGTATGAGATCAGTAATTATCTGATGATAAGGAAGTAGCTTGTGGTTTTCATTAATGAATAGTAGAAATAGTTACTGCAGTGATTCATATATTAACTTTTATTTTATTTACAAATATTGAAAAGCTTAAGATTCAAATACTTAAAACAGAAATCACTATCCTTTCATTTTCAAACAGGAAATGAGCTTTTAAGAAACGCTCATAGCCTTATTTATATTATCTAAGATGCAGAGGTAAACTGAAGATACAGACTTTAAATAATAAGAATGACAATGATAATTCCTTGTCAACTATGTCACAAGGGCATTTGCAACTTAATTTATAGTGAAAAATATCAAACTGAAAATAAGTGGTCACAATTATTCTTATGCTGTATAACGGTTTTTATTTTAATTCCATGTTTGGTTACACAAACTTTTGATCACAAGCGTATCAGATAAAGATTCTAGAAAGACGTGTTGTATGCACAGGAATCAAATCCATATTTTAGGACATGATGGAACAAGACTGCGCATTGGCTGTCATGTTGAGATCTACATGTCTTTCCATTTTCATTTTTATATGTTAACAAGGTCTAATATATTTGATGTCTGTTCCCGATGTTCGCCAACATCTCTTTAGAAAAATAATATTGCTCCAATCTACAATCAGACTGCTTAATGCCTTTTGGTTTACATGTGCCGCGTTAACAACATTCATATTATTCGCTTTTGATTGACATCGAAGGTACATGATAACGGTTATTACGAAACACATGTACATTAGTAACAGTACCCGTCTAGTAACCAGTTTTCTAAAATGGCATGAATTAAAAGATTTTTCTGTCAATTTCGAGTTGATGAAATGTAATTGTGCTTAAACTGAGGTTGCAATCCCTGAGACCAATTAGAAAGAAGTCGGTTTTGATTGTTCTGTTTATGTACTTGGTATGCTGAAAATTATTTGATATTTTGGCCAATCGAGTTTTTGCTCTAGAGCGTACCAGGTGAATGTCATTCCAGAAGTATGAGTTAATCGCACGGAAATCTTGGCATACACATATATATATATATATATATATTTAATGTTTTAAGCGGTGTGAAATTTGTTTCGAATTTGTAAATAATCGTCTCTCATAATTCTATATGAATGGCTTTTACATATGTGTAATTTGTTTTAATCAAAGTGTTATGTATTGCTCTGTAAAAGGTGAGACGTTAATAAAATATTGTATTGTATTGTATTGCATATAACACTATGTTGTTCATAAAGGAAATTACAAATTTTCTAGTGTTGAAGGTACCATTAAATGTCACAGTATTGCCAATGCAGCCTCGACGTTATTTCAATCATTGCTTTTTAACCTAACGAATAAGGTTGCTTATGTTCTTTTTCATATCGCGAATGATATAATATCTGTTCGTTATCATTGTTCACTGTTGCAATGGATGTCATGCAAACTGTATCGATATGTCGTTTATAAATAGTAATTCTTAAACTTACAGTGTAAAAATCACTTCCCCTCTTGTCAGGGATCGTTGATCCAATTATTTCATTGTTATTCACATCATTGGTAAAACACATGTAATCTTAAATTTAAAGAAAATGTGATGAGCATATGGACAAACATTACAATAATATCAAATGCGAGAATAATTGGTTCTGAAGAATATGATGTCCGGTGATGATATCATCCTTTACAATGATCATGGGTAGTTAAATTGTTAGGACACACGACAGGTAGATCTGCTACTGAACTAGGCGTCTGTCGTTGGACGTCCCCCATCACATATCGTTAACATGAATAGTCATTTATTTTTGAATACATTAAATGATATATCAGCATTATCGATTTTTGTAGAGCCTGTGTTAAGATACAGTCGAACACCAAACTGATTGTTATCTTGGACATGATAACTTGATAAATATCCAAACACGTGTTCTCTTTTTTGATTTATTCAATTTGATAATTCATTTGAAAATCCCTATTCTAATGACTGCTAGGAAAGTTAATATACATTGTGATATATTCATTAGAAAAAAAATGTCAAATAAAATTTACAATGATCGCATGTAGTGTGGTCATCCATCCCTTTCTCCAAATTATAAATAGTAAGACATTTGTTAGGGTCATTTGAAACAGGTTGCACGTCCATTCTATATAGCGTCTTGTCCACAAATATGTAAATTGGTCTTGAAAATTATAAATTATTGATGCAGAAACAATATGTGAAAAATTTGAATTTATTTCAAAGATGTTAAAAGACAATAGAAAATTGAATGTCAATTTGATGTTTTTCAGGTTGAAATGACATTAACAGAAGAGCCAACTTTCCTACCTTCAATTAAATCTCGCGAGGAACAAAAACATAAATGGGACATCAATGATAATGCCTTACCACTTGTAAGTTTATTTTATTTTTCAAGGAGAAGGACCATATACATATTTTTATATACTTAATGAAATTTGCTGATTGAAGATGATTACTCAGTAGATGCCCATTTGAGACCATATGAACATAAGGGGAAAACCAATAAATTGCAAGATAAGAACGACTTGAGCTGTTATCGTATCATTGTACATAATATATGCAATAACTATTTTAGAATTATTAATAAGTTTTGTATTCTTTGTTTTAAAAGGTTGAAACTTTTGATATGTTTACTGAATGGCCAGCAGAAAACTGTCGATACGTCTACAATGTCGAAGTGGAAGATGCACGACGTCACGTGAGTGGCTGGGCAATGCGCAATACCAACAATCACAATGCGCACATCCTAAAGAAATCTTGTCTGGGAGTTTATGTTTGTAGTCATGACTGTACATTGGAAAATGGAGCCAAAATTAATCTGCGTCCCGCTATATGTGACAAAGCAAGAAGAAAACAAATAGGTATATACAAAATGTCGATTATTTCAGTATAAAAAGTTTAAATTATATATGCTTTGTAATCTAACAAGAAAATAAACACCACCAAATGTCAAAAGAACAAGGCAACTTAAAACAGAAGCCGATGATAATTATAAAAAGACATTTGAAACATGTTTTTTAATCAAAAAATAATCACTGAAAAAAAGGTTTGGCAATTTCGAAGAATGTGAAGAATTTGGATAGTAAAATATTTTTTTTTCCATGTCATCAAATTGAAATAATTTCATTTTCATGCATTAAGGGAATAGATTATGCACCAATTGACATGTTTTGTTAATCATCTATACACTAATCAGCTAATATATTATAATAACTATACTTGATGACAAATGGAGATATGTTTATTATTGATGTTTTAGGAAAACCTTGTCCAAATGTAAACTGTAAAGGTCGGCTAGAGTTACTGTCATGCAAAGGTCACTGTGGATACCCAGTCACACACTTTTGGAGACACGTCCATGGGGCAATCTATTTTCAAGCAAAGGGTGTTCATGATCATCCTCAACCGGAAGTTAAAGCTTCATCGCTCTCTAGGCGACACCAAAAAATGACGAGACAGCAACACAAAGTCATGATTGTAAGTAACCTTCGAATCTTTGTTTTCATTTTTCTTTCTTTATCTGGTAATATAGATGATTAAGATTTAGTTAAACAAGTTTACATTCTTATATAAGATTTTAACGTTTGTTGCAAAAAAGGTCATCTTTTTGTATCTATTTGTTGAAAAGGTTCATTGATATTAGATGACAGACACTTGTTTCTATCCCCGGGAAGACCTACTATCAACGTATTTTATATTTTATACGTTGATAGTGGGTCTTCCCATGGATAGCAACAATACGTTGATAGTAGGTCTTCCCATGAATAGAAAAAAGTGTCTGTGTATTAGATGTGCACATGCACAGTTATTAAGAAAAATGTAATAAGCACCATTTTTTTATTTTGATTTAATGAATTGTAAGTTTTAAACATAATCTTTATTTTACAGACAAATCTTTTAAATGAGAGAAGAAACAGAAAATTACCATCAGAAAGACATAAGAAAACGATACCCTGTAAGAATGTTTATAGTTACCGAATAGAACAAATACGAACAATGTAACTTTTGTATTCACCTCGGAAATTCGGATTTTTTTGGTTCAACTTAACAACTTAAATAAACTATAAGCGATTAAGAGCTTAAAATTATGTATAGACGCCTCTCTATTGCTTGGGACTGTATGTTGTCCTCTTCATGTCTTTAGATTACTAATTGGCGTATACACAACAGCTTCTTTTACTCATATTTAGCAGTAATGAACGTGAAGCCAGTTAAGTATTTAAAGGCTCGTTTCTCTTTACATTTTATCATTCAATTGACGATGACAAATAAACTCAGCATTAATACCAGGATATCAGGATTGAAATTTTGTAATGCACCAGACGCACGTTTCGTCTACAAAAAAAAATTTTAAAGGCAAAATAAAGAACGATGTTGAAGAGCATTGGGGACAACACATTATGAACAAATAAATAAAATAGCGAGTCGATGATAAAAACTCTTGTTCGTAAGTCTCTCGTTTACGATTACAACATATCAAGTCGATGCCATTTTATTTGGATAACATATAGAATAAACACTTGAACTAACTACTAAAATGTATCACAACAACCAATGTACAGTGTTGGTTTTTTTTCAGATTCCGAATGTGTATGTTCTTGTCCTCCATTTGAATGTACGTGCAAGTCTGTCGGGTATACCTATAATCCCGCTACAGTCCCCAGACGACCGAACCCATGGACACCACAAATATATGAGGCAGCACAATCACCTTGGCAGCGATCGTCATCTGTTGGTTCTGCAGAAGGCCAAGCCGCCTTTTTTAACGACAGCTTTAGCAATGTGGATCATTTAACCTGTTCAGACCAGATTCACAATGTTGGCATTCATCCTCAGTTTAACAACCAAAAGTATCCTTGTGATAGTGTTTCAAACATGTTTCCAAAAATGAACATCATTTTCCAACAAAACAATTTTGGAAACTCTCCCTCAACAGACGACGCTTACCGAAACTCATCTCCAAATTTACGAGTTTACAAAGTTCATGACTGTGCCCCTGATGAAAGATCAGTTTATCCAAATTATTTTGGAGATGAGCAGCATAAAACAGAAAATTCAATGAAAATTAAATCCGAATTGCGTGATAGTTGTGTAGATATGGACACAAAAGATAACTTTTCAAGTATTTTGAATTCATCGACGGACGATTTTTGTGGTGATGACATTTTAAATGGTCTTGATTACAGTGGTAGTTATGGTGACATACTAGACCCTGATTTGTTTCAGTCTTTAATTCCTCGATGTATGTCCGATTCAGCTACATATCCAATGAACACTTCTCCACAAATAACAACACCACAGTATGCAGAGTTAAAACCAATTAGGTCAAGACAGAGACAAGGGTCGTTCACAAATATTAACCAACCTCAATTAAAATCATCAGATATTGGTTGTAAAAGGAGAAACGAAGATCCATCTCCCATTACACTAGATGGTATTCAGATGCCAACTAGTTTTTATAGATCTATAGATCCTCCAAAACAATGTGAAGGCTCACAAATGCGACACCACGGCGAGGTGTGTTCCTGTAACTGTGCTCTAAAACAATACTGTAACTGTAACCATAGTATTAATATTACATTTACTTATAAATGATTGTTTGTTTCATTGTTTTGCGTTAATTACAGTGCCTTATATTAAATAAATAAATTATATTATCAATCGAAATATTTTTGATGGTTTTCCACCATTTTGTTTTTGTTTATCGGACTGGAAATATACCCATAAATAGGATGTTATGGTATGATATTCAAACTTAAATATATATTCAATACAGATAATCAAGTTGTAAGAGATTTTTTTTTCAGAAAGAGTGAAGTGGTATATGTTTTCAGCGTTTAAAGTTTTGCAAACCAAAAGTTGTCTTTTCCGAAAATAAATGACTCTGTCTAGCATTTTTTTTAACTTGAAGAACATTTTACGCAACTGTCCCAGTCTAGGGGTGGGTTGGCGCCTTCAAACATGTTGAACCCCGCCACATTCTGTATGTACCTGTCACAAGTCAGGATCCTGTAACTTTTCGTAAATTGTTTTATAATTATTTTCAATTTATGAATTAGTTTGTTATTTTTCATGATTGAATAGTTTCATATTTTTTTTATGTTGTGGACTTTTTAAGCCAACTATACGGTATGATTTTTCTCATTGCTGATGGCCAGGCATACGATTGCCTATATATGCTTTCATCCAATTCATTTGAACTTTAATGGATAAATGTCTCATTGGCAATTAGCATTGCTATGCAATCGTACTACATCTCCACAGGCACTCGTCTCTGAAAGCTGTTCTATGTACCTTAATATAACACAAGGTATTTAACTGTAGGTAAGTTAAACATGATGTAACAACGGAACAAAAAAAAACCCACCCCAGTTGTGCAAGGTTCAAAAGTTGAATACTCCTATACCATTAGATGACACAGACATGTTATCGGCATCAATTCTTCGCTTTATTTACTAAACATGTGCATTGTTACTTATTCACATTCAAATTTAAAAAAAAAATGTAATTTCACAAAAGTCATCTTACACATATCATATGCGAGAAATTTCCCCCAAAAAAGTACGGATGTCAAAAAGGAATCAAATTTAAAGATACGCTAATAAACTATTTAAAAATACGAGTGTCAGTGCAATTTATAATAATTATTAGATGAGTGCAATTTATAATAATTATTAGATGAGAATAATGATGAATGGTTGTTAAATGTCCAGCGGCAAATTGAATGAATATTCAGGACGAGAACATGTTAATGTAATATGAATATTAATCCGGCCTGCTTTGTACTAAACCCACACGATGAGCCGGATTGTTTAAGGATAACGAAGCATATAATTATAACTCAGACACAACACTAATAGTTTTATAGTTACGTTCCTTCTGATACGTAGAAAATCTGTAAACTTCTTCTTGGATTTTTCATATATAAGTCATTGTGACATGATTGATGTTCTTTAAAATTCCCCATCCAAACTCATTTTTTTCAAATGTGAGTTTGATATGCCTATAGTGTTCGAAATTACTTTGTCCATGTCATTTTCTGTATTGATCTTTTGTGTGTTTTTTTCTAAGCTGTAAAGGATATTTTGATTATGTAAATGTTGGTTGTGAAATATTGAGAAAGTATGGGACACATGTATGGGTGGAATGCTCTTTTCTCTGATTTAGTAAAGTGTAAATCAAAATGACGCATCTTTTGGCATTAACAATGAACTTTTCATATCAAGATTTAGGAAATCCACGTCGAATGTAATGGTGCTGCATATATGTTTTCCTAATCTTATATTTCCTACTATAATGTTTGATCTTTGTTTTCCTAGTCTTATATCTCCTACTATAATGTTTGATCTTTGTTTTCCTAGTCTTATATGTCCTACTATAATGTTTGATCTTTGTTTTCCTAGTCTTATATGTCCTACTATAATGTTTGATCTTTGTTTTCCTAGTCTTATATGTCCTACTATAATGTTTGATCTTTGTTTTCCTAGTCTTATATGTCCTACTATAATGTTTGATCTTTGTTTTCCTAGTCTTATATCTCCTACTATAATGTTTGATCTTTGTTTTCCTAGTCTTATATCTCCTACTATAATGTTTGATCTTTGTTTTCCTAGTCTTATATGTCCTACTATAATGTTTGATCTTTGTTTTCCTAGTCTTATATGTCCTACTATAATGTTTGATCTTTGTTTTCCTAGTCTTATATGTCCTACTATAATGTTTGATCTTTGTTTTCCTAGTCTTATATCTCCTACTATAATGTTTGATCTTTGTTTTCCTAGTCTTATATGTCCTACTATAATGTTTGATCTTTGTTTTCCTAGTCTTATATGTCCTACTATAATGTTTGATCTTTGTTTTCCTAGTCTTATATCTCCTACTATAATGTTTGATCTTTGTTTTCCTAGTCTTATATGTCCTACTATAATGTCTGATCTTTGTTTTCCTAGTCTTATATGTCCTACTATAATGTTTGATCTTTGTTTTCCTAGTCTTATATGTCCTACTATAATGTTTGATCTTTGTTTTCCTAGTCTTATATCTCCTACTATAATGTTTGATCTTTGTTTTCCTAGTCTTATATGTCCTACTATAATGTTTGATCTATGTTTTCCTAGTCTTATATGTCCTACTATAATGTTTGATCTTTGTTTTCCTAGTCTTATATCTCCTACTATAATGTTTGATCTTTGTTTTCCTAGTCTTATATCTCCTACTATAATGTTTGATCTTTGTTTTCCTAGTCTTATATCTCCTACTATAATGTTTGATCTTTGTTTTCCTAGTCTTATATCTCCTACTATAATGTTTGATCTTTGTTTTCCTAGTCTTATATCTCCTACTATAATGTTTGATCTTTGTTTTCCTAGTCTTATATCTCCTACTATAATGTTTGATCTTTGTTTTCCTAGTCTTATATGTCCTACTATAATGTTTGATCTTTGTTTTCCTAGTCTTATATGTCCTACTATAATGTTTGATCTTTGTTTTCCTAGTCTTATATCTCCTACTATAATGTTTGATCTTTGTTTTCCTAGTCTTATATGTCCTACTATAATGTTTGATCTTTGTTTTCCTAGTCTTATATCTCCTACTATAATGTTTGATCTTTGTTTTCCTGGTCTTATATGTCCTACTATAATGTTTGATCTTTGTTTTCCTAGTCTTATATCTCCTACTATAATGTTTGATCTTTGTTTTCCTAGTCTTATATGTCCTACTATAATGTTTGATCTATGTTTTCCTAGTCTTATATGTCCTACTATAATGTTTGATCTATGTTTTCCTAGTCTTATATGTCCTACTATAATGTTTGATCTTTGTTTTCCTAGTCTTATATCTCCTACTATAATGTTTGATCTTTGTTTTCCTAGTCTTATATGTCCTACTATAATGTTTGATCTTTGTTTTCCTAGTCTTATATGTCCTACTATAATGTTTGATCTTTGTTTTCCTAGTCTTATATCTCCTACTATAATGTTTGATCTTTGTTTTCCTAGTCTTATATGTCCTACTATAATGTTTGATCTATGTTTTCCTAGTCTTATATGTCCTACTATAATGTTTGATCTTTGTTTTCCTAGTCTTATATGTCCTACTATAATGTTTGATCTTTGTTTTCCTAGTCTTATATGTCCTACTATAATGTTTGATCTTTGTTTTCCTAGTCTTATATGTCCTACTATAATGTTTGATCTTTGTTTTCCTAGTCTTATATCTCCTACTATAATGTTTGATCTTTGTTTTCCTAGTCTTATATCTCCTACTATAATGTTTGATCTTTGTTTTCCTAGTCTTATATCTCCTACTATAATGTTTGATCTTTGTTTTCCTAGTCTTATATGTCCTACTATAATGTTTGATCTTTGTTTTCCTAGTCTTATATCTCCTACTATAATGTTTGATCTTTGTTTTCCTGGTCTTATATGTCCTACTATAATGTTTGATCTTTGTTTTCCTAGTCTTATATCTCCTACTATAATGTTTGATCTTTGTTTTCCTGGTCTTATATGTCCTACTATAATGTTTGATCTTTGTTTTCCTAGTCTTATATGTCCTACTATAATGTTTGATCTTTGTTTTCCTAGTCTTATATGTCCTACTATAATGTTTGATCTTTGTTTTCCTAGTCTTATATGTCCTACTATAATGTTTGATCTTTGTTTTCCTAGTCTTATATGTCCTACTATAATGTTTGATCTTTGTTTTCCTAGTCTTATATGTCCTACTATAATGTTTGATCTATGTTTTCCTAGTCTTATATGTCCTACTATAATGTTTGATCTTTGTTTTCCTAGTCTTATATCTCCTACTATAATGTTTGATCTTTGTTTTCCTAGTCTTATATCTCCTACTATAATGTTTGATCTTTGTTTTCCTAGTCTTATATGTCCTACTATAATGTTTGATCTTTGTTTTCCTAGTCTTATATGTCCTACTATAATGTTTGATCTTTGTTTTCCTAGTCTTATATGTCCTACTATAATGTTTGATCTTTGTTTTCCTAGTCTTATATCTCCTACTATAATGTTTGATCTTTGTTTTCCTAGTCTTATATGTCCTACTATAATGTTTGATCTTTGTTTTCCTAGTCTTATATCTCCTACTATAATGTTTGATCTTTGTTTTCCTAGTCTTATATCTCCTACTATAATGTTTGATCTTTGTTTTCCTAGTCTTATATCTCCTACTATAATGTTTGATCTTTGTTTTCCTAGTCTTATATTTCCTACTATAATGTTTGATCTTTGTTTTCCTAGTCTTATATGTCCTACTATAATGTTTGATCTTTGTTTTTCTAGTCTTATATGTCCTATTTGAATATATTTTCGAGATATATTTTAATCGTCTCGATGGTTCCCGAACTGTAATTTAGTTGAGAATTGAGAAAAAATAATGAAATCGTATGGAACAGATTTTTGGGAAAGACGTGGAACTATTTGAGAGCATTATAAAAGAGGACAGTTGAAATTGTCCAAGGTCAACTTCAGCTGATGAAACCCTTTAGTTTAAAGACACGTATATGGTTCATCATGAAATCTACTTATACAGTAACACTGTATTGTTTTAATCATGTAACTTCCAACGCACTGGCTATATTGGGTGTTAGAAGAAGGGTAAATCATAAATTGTCCACAGATGAACAATATAATTTTTCAAATGTTCGAAAAAAATCGAAAACTCATGATTTTCATAGAACAATAAGCACATTAGAGAAAAGTTTACTTTATGCCGAACCTGACACATTTTCTGAACTGAAATATACAAGTTATAGTAATTTTTCGTAAAAAAACAAAATGTTCGCTAGATAAATATGAAAGAATGTGTCTTACACACACTAAATATTGAAAAATGCAAATGCAAAAACATAGGGTTCAGCAAATCTGACAAATACGAGAAAATTCGATGCTGAAAAAAGACCATGTTATTAAACATATGGTCATAATTAGCGGAGAATGGTGAAAAAACAATTGTCAAATATCGGCGGAGGCATTCATAATTTAATTCAGGCCATGTTAAATTTCAAGTCTAAAGTTCTAGTTTCTGTCTTTTTTTAAAAACAATTTTATTTCGAAAAAAAAGCATTTTCGCTGATTGGCCTTAAAACAATGGTTTTGATAAGAAAACAACACTCTGTAATTACAAGACCATCTGGGTATTTTTGGTTAGCTTGGTACCATGTATTCAATTTCATGATGTATGGAAAATATATTGACTTGTATCGTTTCTTTTTTGGGACAAGTATATATACGGTGATGATTGAAATATCAAAATATCAATTGTAACACCCAAGCGTCTTGTTTTTTCCTCGTAGCGGTTATCTGTATCATGTGTAGATAATAGTCGTTTAATGTACAGAACAAAAAAAAAACTTAATGGGTTACGGATAGGTAAGAAATATACCAGAAAGATTAAAGTTATCAGACTAAAGTGAGGACTCACCGATATGAGTAACTA
Organism: Mytilus trossulus; assembly: GCF_036588685.1. Classification (NCBI taxonomy): domain Eukaryota; kingdom Metazoa; phylum Mollusca; class Bivalvia; order Mytilida; family Mytilidae; genus Mytilus; species Mytilus trossulus. The sequence continues at coordinate 104,558,177 of NC_086373.1, read as the reverse complement.
GGATTTGAGGTAAAATAATATAGAATATTAAGAATAAAGGACATTTATTTTACACAGCGCCAAGGAAAATATTTTTTATTTAAATCAAAAGCTGTGCGATTTAAGTTTTTGAAAAGTCAAACGAAAGGCATTATTTGTGTTGAATGTGCATGTATTTGATCAATATTACTAATTTAATATTCATAGCTACTTAGTGGATCCCCGATTCGTTTACATCCTGTACGTATTCTCGGATGAATAATGGGCACGTGATACATTTTTCATTTTTCTGATAGAATACCATAAATAAACAAATAATAGTTTGATCTGGTTCATCTGATGATTAAAATTTTAATTAGGCGGGAAGAAACAGCTATGGCCACGTGTTGCAGATTGTGACAATGTTTCAATTTCAGACCACATTGTTGTTTAAAGGTTGGGGACTTTTACCGCATGAATGGAACATGATGCAGCGAGCTCTCCATTATTTCTGTAGTGCAGTTGTGATACGGACATGGTCTATTTAAAAACAAGGAATCAAAGGATTTCTTTAGTGCGGTTTATTTGTTCTTCTATTGAAATGTTTAAAGAATCTATTTGTAAGGATGTAGACAAAGATCCAAATAAAGGTTTTATTCTCTCTCTGTTGTGGAAAATGTTAAGTTTGTTTGTAAGTGTTGGTTTTTCATAAAGACGTTTTAATATGAAGAGAGATAATGTTTAATGCATTCTTTTCAAAGAGTATCGCATCAGCCTTATGATTGAAAAATTGTAATTTTTTTTTTAATGTTTTCATTAACTTTCTATGTATATATAGAATCATTTTGTTTAAAAAAAAAAATAACCGTTACGCAACCATGTTGCAATTCTTTTTTGCTTTATATTATTCAAAATCTTACTGTAATCTGCAGATATTTTTATGTATAAGTAAACATGTGGGTCCTCCTGGCTAAAATGTATATTATTTTGAAACCACTGTATTTTATATATGTTTTGTAAGTAGATGCACATTCATGTACATATTTTGCACTCTCTCTGTACCTATGTATCTGCAATGGTTATGAGAATGAAGATATTGATATAAAAAAAAACGGATGGTTACATTCGAAGCCTCTATTGTTTTGAAATCAATATACATGTATGCTTGTTCTTACAACTTAATAACAGACGAAGAGAGAGAGAGAGGGGAGACGCGGGCAAATATAATTTTGGAAGTTTTGTACTCAGAGATGGATAAGTTAAGTTCGACATGATTTATTTTTACATATATTATCGATGGATGTAAATTTAGGCGTTAGATTTGTGGTAAAAGTCTTAAGCCTTCTAATTTCGAAACAAAAAGGCCAGTTTTTGTATCTTGTATTTATTTATTTACATTATGGTTGAACATCATCTTGATATTCGAAATAGCATTTAATTAAATGTTCCTTTTGAATAAAGTTTCTTCATTTCAGACCCAAATCAACGAGTTTATTAAAATGTCTTTTGACATTACTCTATTATTCATCTATACATTTTAATAAGAGTATCGCAGATTTTTGTCGTTGTCCATCCGTACACCAGCCTTCTCTTTACAAGTCAAAGTTTTTTTGTTTTTTTTTATTCTAACCGTTAAATAATCTGATACTTTCATGAATAACTAGTACATTCAATTCACCAGGAAATAATATGACCTGTACAATTCTTAAAAAAAGTATCTGAATCCAAAACCGAAAAACATATGCCGGGTTTAAAATTTTAAAAGTTAAAATACATGGAAATTTAAGATGATATCAATCACTGATATTTTGTAACAACGTATACGTAATGCAGAGAAATTACAAACAAAAAACGCGTTTTATAAACTTTTTTTATTACGAACCATGCAGAAACTATATTTAATTCAGAATCAAATTATAAAAATGAAGTTGTCAGATGTCTAATCCATGTTATCAAGGATATTTAATGTAATCAAATGATCATAAATGCAGATATTGTCAATTTTTTGGTCAATTATCTGCTCTCATGCTTCATGGAATCACAATGACCTCAACCAAACACTGCACCATTTAAGTCATATTTTTTTATTATGAAGGAATACATTAGCTAACAAAATTTGTGTACAGATGTAACATGATCGGTTAAGTCCGGCCGGACACACTCCCTCGTGTCAGACTGAATAAATCCTATTGTTGCCACAATTGTATAGTTTATGTTTCTTTTTATTCGCTATCATACACCACCCGCATAAAACATATATTTCTAAAACCCGTATTGGTTATTGATGTTGAATATTATCCTTCAAAGGTCACGTGTTTATGTTTTTAGAAAAATAAATCTTAATTATTTAAACATTTAATTACCAAACTGAAGCACTACTTCGCTTTATCATATGCGTTTTGTGGCGAAAGGCAAAATGGCATTAAAGACTTATGACAGTATCTGCAAAATCATGTTTAAAATTAAAACAAAAATGTATAATTTAGTTTTAAATGTGTGTACACTGTAAAACAAATGTAAAATATACAAACATTAAATCAAATAACTTATACAGAATTATGTCGGATGTCTTTAATTTATTATCTTTTCTAACTACTTTGCTTATAATTAAGAAATGAAGTAATGAACATATGTAAGTATGACCTCTGAGTTTAAACTATTATTTAGTGTTATATTTCAAACAAAATAATTGCATTATTAGTTAGTTTTCTTTCTAATTTTATATTTAACTGGCTTGCGAAGCATTTGAAAAATATTTCGAATGAGCATCTGACAAACAAATCACCTTATGAAGACGCCTTCCACTATTTTCTCGAGTGTTCTAGTACAGCAAAACAAAAGATCAGCTCTTGTTTCAGATATAGACGATAAGGATGTTCGCCACTTGTTTGGCTTTGAGAAATGATGATTGTACTGATCAAAATCATTAAAATATTTTGTCTTAAATAAAACAAACCAAACGGTTCTAGGACACAGATTCGCTTTCATTCTTCCATGTTTTGTTCCTTCCATGTACCATATTCACATAGTTTATCAAAAGTGTTATCTTTTACTGTTATACATTTTGTTTGTTTCTGTACAGAGTACTATCTTTTAATAAGGAAGTAAAACAACAAGATAGTACAATGTACAAACTTGCCTGTACAGAGTACTATCTTTTTACCCGGAAGTAAAACAACAAGATAGTACAACGTACAAACTTTCTGTACAGAGTACTATCTTTTAACCAGTAAGTAAAACAACAAGAAAGTACTATGTACAAACTTTCTGTACAGTACTATATAAAGTTTGAATAGTATTTTTGTCGGCTTACTTCGGCCATCGTACGGGGAGGGCTTATTGAAGTTGGATTAACTTTTTCCAATCTCTTTATTTATCTACAACAAAATAATATTTTCTTAAATTAATCAAAGCAAGTTCTCGATACCTGTCTTTTCGTGCTATTGATTCCCACTATGTAATGACTTTGTTGCTGAATTACACAAGAAGTCAGAAAAATAATATAATAAAAAAAAATCTTTAAATTCAATATCATGATGAGTAATAGGCTATCCTTCTTTGAATTTACTGTTTAGATATGGAAAGGGAGAGAATTCAAACCAAAATTGTCGAGTCAGTCTCATTTGTTATTGATCCTGAGTTTTACAGCTTACTGCATCTTTGACACATTTCTTTTTGAAGTTGGACTTATTTACGGCATACTATTTTATAAGCATTAGTTTCCTTTCAGGTTGTATTTACTTTTTTACCGGTATTATAATATACCGAACCGCGAACGACTTTAGAAACGCAACACTAGATTATTTTTGTGTTATTTTTGAATGAATGTGTCAACGTCAAAAGCGATGACTGCCTGTTACTAACGCCAAAATGATTGTCAGAAAGGTCAACAAATTCTGTCTGACATTTTTTGGGTTCTGTTTTACACCTTCTGATTTTGCATTTGTTCAGCCCATTATTAGTAATTGGTTTTGGCAATTATGCGGTTGGAACTTGAGGGCCTTACAGGTTTTCCTTCAGTCAATTCTTTGGCAAAGCAGTTCATGGGAAACATTTATGGCATGAATCTGTACTCAATGGCACTCGGCAATTTGGTTAGCAGTTGACGTTGCGGCCGTAAACATGATTGGCAAATGACGTTGCATAATCAAATTCTGTTGATGTTCATTGTCACTACACGTTGATCTGTTCATTGATGGCCAGCAACAAATCTTGTCTACTTGTATCGTTGTCGGAAGGACAGTACTATGTTGTGTCTGTGTATGTGTGTGTATCCATCCAGTAAAGGGATTTCAAGATGAAGTTAATAATGCAGGTTTAGGAGAACGTTTACAAATATCTTTACTTTTAGGCTACATATGTTAAGCAGGGCACACGAAGAAATAAAAACGGCTATACTTCGTGTTCATTAATTTTACACATATATGCTTCGTCTTGACATCAAGAAATAAAAAAAAAACACCTTTGTAAACTTCATGCGTCTAAAGCGCCTTTCTAGATTTACCTTCACCAGGAAATCTCAAAGCCGAGTGAAAAAATGACGCTACTAGCTTGAACTACTCGGTCTCGCATGGATAATAGTTTTTATTTTATTTTTTGTCATAAAGCTCCTTATGTATATACTGGTACTTTAACATTCTTGGTTTTAATTATTTGGGCTTTGGTCGTTTCTAATGAGGGTAATGCAAAAGTAAAATCACAAAAATACCAAACTCCGAGGAAAATTCAAAACAGAAAGTCCCTAATCAAATGGTAAAACCAAATGATAAAACAAATTGTCAATATGTAGGTACATCAGTCATCATTGTGTCATAATCTCAAAACAAACAAACATTTAACAAAAAAGCACAAAAAGCAATTTAATCTTCAGATGAATCAGTTTATAACGTGTTATTTTCATTTTGAAGGTGTATGCCTGTGCAGTAAGAGCCATATGTAAAAGCAAACAGAAACGCAAACAAACTACGAATAAAACAAACTGCGTGGTTGTCGTTGTTTGTCGTCTATCATATGTGTTGTTCCATAATTGTTTTGTTTATTTCATAAGTTATTGGTTTTCTCGTTTTAATAGATCCTACATTTTATCATGTCGGGGCTTCTATAGCTTACTCTATAATACTCTCTTTACCCGGTGATTTAAAGTTGTTTACATCTACGTGTTTTGGTCTCTGGTGCATAGTTGCCTCATTGGAATCATGCAACATCTTGTCATATGGCTATATAATATTGATATTCAATAAAAAACGACCGATTTAAAAGCTCAACTGATTTCTGATTTATGGGACCCAAGATACAAATACTTGGCGTTAAAAAATTGTGCCAATAGGTTAATAGAGTTAATAGATCCAAACATAGTCTATAAGCTTTATTTAGTTATTTATAAATCATTTAATTTTAGCGATGTGTATAAAAAGAAGATACTTTTAAATAACCCGTTAAGCAGGTTTATTCAGTGTGAACAACAATTTTGATAATATTTCTTCATAGACAGAAAATGTATTACAGTCATTCCTTAAGTATAGAAGAGGTCATAGCCGAATAAAACATAACCGAATATCAATTTGATCACAACATTTGATAAAAACTGTTTTTCAGGCCCACTTATATTAATCTGTTTTTGACAAGTAGAATAACGAACTTTTGCACTGTCGCTTATATTAAATCGTAGAATGTAATTTCAAGGTCAATATACGCCAGAAAAGCCGAAAAAATACAAAATAACCCTGAAATAAAGGTTAATGAAAAAATGTGTAAGTATGATGTAATGAATGCCTTTGGATATGGCTTTACAACATCGGAAATAGAGGAGTACATAAATTCTATACGTTACTTTTTAGGAGTTCATCGTTTTGTCCCACTTCTTGGTATTTATGGAGATATCGGATGGATCCCGTGCCACTACAGACATTGGACTAATATTGTGCGTCTCTGGAATAGACTTGTTCAATTTGATAACAATCGCATTACAGAACAAGCCTTCAATCACGACTATGAAAAATGTAGAAATTATAAGTGCTCTGACTTCAAAGACATACTCATGAAACTTGGTATAGAGGACTATTTTGATCGCAAGGACGTTATAAGTATGACTTTGTTCGAATCCATCTTGAAGGAATACTATTACTGTTTATGGAAAAATGACATTGTGAAAACTCCAAAGTTGAGAACTTATGTGAAACTGAAGGCTATTTTTGGAATAGAAACTTATGTTAAATTAAATTTGAACAAAACTGAACGATCTTTCCTAACACAGCTGAGATGTGGAATTCTTCCTTTGAGACAAGAGAAAGGTAGATATAGCGGCGAGCAACCAAATGAACGCTTATAAATTGTATAGTTCGTTCTTATGTTGTACTGTTATACCACTGTCCCAGGTTAGGGGGAGGGTTGGGATCCCGCTAACATGTTTAACCCCGCCACATTATTTATGTATGTGCCTGTCCCAAGTCAGGAGCCTGTAATTCAGTGGTTGTCATTTGTTTATGTGTTACATATTTGTTTTTCGTTCATTTTTTTACATAAATAATGCCGTTAGTTTTCTCGCTTGAATTGTTTTACATTGTCTTATCGGGGGCCTTTTATAGCTGACTATATGCGGTATGGGCTTTGCTCATTGTTGAAGGCCGTACGGTGACCTATAATTGTTAATGTTTGTGTCATTTTGGTCTTTTGTGGATAGTTGTCTCATACCACATCTTCTTTTTTATAGCTTATGTAAGTTTTGTAACAGCAATTCCATGGAGGATGAGTGTCACTTTATTCTCCACTGCTCCTTATATAATGACTTGAGAGAATCTACTTTTAATGATATATTTTCTGGCAATGAACTACTAAATATGACAAACGATGAAAAAACTATCTTTTTGATGACAAACTATCCTAGAAAGCTGGCTAAGTATACAATGAAAGCGTTCCGGCATAGACGTGAAGTCTTCAGTATATAATACATGAACAGTTTGATAAACAGTATATTGCAAAATTATTCCAGTTGACAGTATTGATTGTATTTGACTGTAATATGAAAATATAAAAAGGTGACTTTATTGTGAATCTGAATATTTCCAGTTTCTTTATTATAAATATTAATTAATTATGCATTCAACTTGACATTTACTAAATCGATCTTCTAATAACTTCAATTTTTATATGAGTTTGAATTTTTCATTATTAACTAATTATTTTGAAATTTAGCTTAATCTTACTTTTCATTTATTTGTTTGAAATCCGTGATTACACATGTCACTATAATAAACATTTACTTACTTACTTACTTACTTACTAAATTCAGACTCGGTTTAAGAATGTTGTCAAGCATACTAGGATGGGTGTCCAAGAAAGCTCGGAATTATCAGAATTGAATTCTTTAGGCATACTTACATATACTTTTTTGTTACAAAATAGCAACAACGACAGCAAGAACAAAAGAACTCTTTTTTATCATTATGTAGGTTTTTTTTTTTAAATATTGCATTAATTTACGTGTACTAGCCAGATAATATCTGTCATAAAAAGCAGAACGTATGTATTTCTATTAAGAAAGACTAAATCAAATGTGTGACATCCAGTCAAGACAGTCATTTATTTTCGAATTGTTAATGCATTTAAAAATATAAATGAATGATGAAATAGGAAAACATTTTACATAGACATTTTTCCTGACAGTATTGTTTGATTGTAAGTTCCTTCAACATCTGAGGACATTCTAAGTTTAATACAATCATCTATAATACTAAAATTACGAGGTCCAATTTGTCAGCCGTCATCACGTAAAAACGATGAATCAAAGAATTCAACTTTATATATAACTAATATAGTACAATGCCGTTGATTAAAAATTACACCACTCCAGACCCTTTTGTTTTCCACATAATTAATATTGCCAATAATTAAGAAGTTCCGGGTCGAATCCGATACCGATACCAATAGTATATTCACCTGTTATGTACCTATTACCTTATACTTATGTATGTTCCGCATCTGACAGACCAAACGCTGTGTTAAGGATTTTGCTATATACACGGGTCATCCAGGCCTTTTTGTTTTCCAAATAAAATTAATAAAACTAATAATTGATATAAGTTCCAGGTCTACGGGTTCAAACAGAAAGATGTTGAAAGCAGAGAAAACTGTGCATCTTATAATCGGCATGACTTTATCAGATGACAATACCAAATACTTAAATAAGGCTTACGCAAAGTTATGTTCTTTAACTCAGTCACAGACCCGCGATATCACGGGTGTGTTCTAGTATTTTATAAAAATATATGTAATATGCTTGAATATGACACCTCTTTGAAAAAGGGGGGATATATTGTTATTCTACGATTTTTTTCTTCCACACTAATGTACTAAGTCCACGATTATATACTTCAGTATCACGTGACGCCACCATCCTCAACGCGCGTGTGTCTAATTTAAGATTTTAGAAAGTTCCCCAACAATATATAGACATCACTCTTAATCTACGAAAATAGAAAAAAATAGGGGTGGGTGGGGTTTCGGGATGGGGGTCCAAAGACATGTATACTAGACGTGCCATGTGACTTTGGTACACTCAAACTGGTTGCTGCTACTGTGACAACGTCCAGAACGGGTTGACATCCTCCGCTATTGCTTGCAATGGCAAATCTAGTTCAACTTGTTTTTTTTTAAAGTGAAGCTTTTAAAATTGATACCGGTAATATTAATTTTCATTACTCATCACAGTGCAAAAGTATTTTAATCAAAATATTTCCTTGTATCAATCTAAAGTTCAAGTCAGATGAGATTGACAAGCAGTCTTCTCACATGATTGACTTTTTCTTTAATATAAACTATAAAACTTGTAACACAGTGGTTTTCTGTGGATGCATCCCGTCATATTTGCTGCTTAGTTCATTGGTGTATAAAGTCAGGCCATTGATTTTCTCTACTGAATTGTTTCATATTTTGCTTTGCTGGTAAAAGATTGGTCTTTTGTATAGCTATGCAAAAGTAAAATACTTATATAAGATCTCTATAATCTAATAATAGCATAAATACGAGAAAAGGGCCTCATTTTTAGATATGAGTAAAAATACATTCTGCTAAAGATGTCTTTTACAACTTTTCAACTTAATAAATGATCTGACATTTCTGTTCTAAAATGTACAAATAAGATCACCTTATCAATTATCTTATAACATACTTTTGGAAGGGTCGAATAAATCTTATTACTTGTGCAATTCTAAGGACCACTTAATGGCTCAGATCATACCCCTCTTTTCGTGCCCATTGATTTTGTAAAAGTTAACGACAATTCAACCAATCTTATACATATTCATCATGTGCACTTACAAATCTTAGTTTTGACAGTAATCTGCTGGTATACGAGAATAAAACAAAATCTAGAAGATATTAGCAAAAAAAGGCTTCAACATTCCTAGTATCCTTTGGATTTAAATATCTTAAATAGCCAAAAATAGGACCGTTATAGGTTATCATAATGGCGCCATGCATAAATTTAATCAAAAAAAAAAAGGAAACTACCGTGATTTGTTATGCATTTGAGAGTATGTTTAAACCTTTTGAAATCATAACTCCCCGTGTATTTTACTCATGTTAGCTGCACAGCATTTTGGGTTAAAGACATTTGTGATGGATGATATTCAAGAAATACACTTTTTTTACTTTTTCACATTAGAAATTATACTCGCTGATTATTGTTTGATTGCCATTGATACTGTAGATTAACTACTTAGACCACTAGGCCAATGTTTATCAGTATCGTCAACGGATTTGTTTTACTGTTGATGTCGTTGTCCACTCCATTAGAAGAGTTACTTTTCTTTTGTTATCCGTTTTCCAATTGTCTTATAAGACATTGATTTGACATCATTACTACTTCTGAACTTTCTTAATGAGACCATATTGTTATGGTGATTCGTTATAACATTGTTCGGTGAAACTGACCTTTTATTCTAGAATTACACTACGGTTTCAATAGAAATCTAGAACTTTCTATGACATAGTTTCAGATTTCTTTAAGCGAGTAATTGAAACAATTTTAATATACTTTATTATAAACATTATTATTATTAAGTACACCGAAGTACCTGGGTGATGTTTACAATGTAATTTGAGTATTTGTGGTAAAACAGAGCTTCAGAAATCCCGCTTGACTCAACTATTTGATCTGAAGCTTTCAATTTTTACAAACAAACAAACTAAACTTTATAGAATTTTCAAATTTCTAAACTTTGGTTTAATAACTTATAGTTTGAAATAAGTAACAACATATATAAATTACTTGAGAAAGAAAAACAAAATAATGGAAAAACAAACATGAGTTATTGTATAGGATAGCGTCAATAGCCAGGGTACATGTTTACTCATTTAATGTACTGGACAATTGAGCAAGGGACGAATAGTAAATAATAAGTCTTAATGTCTTAATTGCCAAATAATGAAACAGAAATCAATTATGTACGAGATCAATACTGTTGACAAATCTTTAACGGGATATATGATGATTAAATAACCACGAGGACTGCAAGTAGGACATTTGATATTCTAGGATGGAAACCAATAACTTCTTTATAGTAGCTTATATACAATTATGACAATTTACATTTAGTGAAAAAAAAATGTAAAAAAAAATATATAAAGTTAGTTGTAAATATGCAATACCAATGATTGAATAACGTTATATTATTAACGTTGTGAAATCTGATCTATACTAACGACGATTGAAATCTCTTAAAAGTGTTATGGAAAAATATACCGAGCTGCAGAAGAACTGCCAAAGTATTACAACCGAATAATGTTTGAAGTGAGGATATTTTGTTGGATTATACTGACATGTTTGGTATGTCATTTAAACACTAATTAATCCTTTTAAGTTTTAAGTGTTCGTCATACTGTTACAATAACTGCCGTTTATTTCTGGTTTTATATTAGAGGGAAATTTAGTTTATTCATGCTCATTGTAAAATCATACTTTAATTCATATAATGTAAAACGTTTGGTTTCATTTTATATATATATAAAAGAGTGCCATACAATGATACAAGCGAGAGGTTTATATGGCTATAAAATTAGGTGAAATCCACCATTTTCCTCTTCTGATAATGCCTGTACTTGAGTCAGGAATATGACAGCTGTTATCCATTCCTTTGATGTGTTTGAGCTTTTGATTTTGCCATATGATTAGTGACTTTCTGTTTTAGAATTTTCCTCAGAGTTCAGTATTCTTATGATTTTTACTTTTTTTTTAGTGATTAGTACTTTCATAAAAAAAAAAGATAATGATATGATTTTTGGTAATTTTAACAAAGACGTCAGTTCAAGTTATTGAGGAATTTGCCAAGTTGGATTTTATCTTTAACGAAATCCGTAGTTTATTGATTCTTGTATGACTGTCTTTGCCTTGTATTTTGGATATAAGCTTTATAATGTTTTATTCACCTGATTGTTTATGATTTAATATTAAATCAAAATAATGTTTGGAATTCCAATTTTGTTTCTGAATGAATATGCTCCTGTTACGAAGTTTTCTGGGGCTGATTTTTTATATACCTTTAAGATATAGATTGTGAGCTACCCCGAAACATTCCTTTTTTATAGCAGAGTTATTCAATAGAATTGTTAAAAAAAGGCAAACAGTGTTGAGAGAATGTCATTCGCGTTGAAACCCGAGCGACAACACATAAGATAATTCAATTAACGGGTTTTTGCAAGGTATATTCTGACCACGATTACAGCGCCTATAAATTATACTCATTCCTTCGTCAGGTCTATGTTTCAAAACCTTCGAATTGATAAATTACAAACTTGATCTCGTCTTCATTATGAATGAATAACATTAACAGTTCTATGCCACCAACAACCAATTAATATATCTACTCGGGGTGCTATTTTTATTGAATATTTTTAGAATAATATGTTGAAAAACTAACAAAAAAGGTGAATGCTGAATAATACGTAAGAAGATACTATGGAAACAACCAAAGTTGGTCGTAATAACGGACGGAGTAACGGAAAACACTCCATCACTATATATCGTCCGCTTGTGTTTAATGTAAATATGTAAGTGGTAGGGTTGGGCTGAAAGGGGTGGTGTAGGATGTGGTGTGGGATGTGGTAGGCATACGTGGTTGTTGCTGTATTGTTTTGTTCACCATGACAGTTACTGACTATTGACGCTGATCGGTTTCAGAGTTTGTAATTTGGATATAAAATGTGTCCTTCATCAGAATTGTGACGTTTACATTTTGTTCAATGGATATTTTCCATACACTGATCTTCTTCTTTATTATGAAAAAAATATCATTTGATATGAAGGGTTGTTTATTCATACAATAATAGAGACATAATAAATAATAAACAAATAAGTAAAAGCTTTACTTCCAATACTTACACGTGTTGGTCAACGTTTCTTATTATGTAACCCCTTTCATAATTTGTAATAAATCTTGTATATGAAACACATTGTCAGATTTGAGGTTTTTAATGACTACTTGCAATTTTTGAAAGCTTTGGAAGCTATATGTTAATTTAAACACTGTTTATTAATCAAACATTTCAGCTTTGATGAAATAATATAATATTTATTCAAAATATTATCAACCGAACTTGTTTACCTCTTTGTCATGTTAAATGGACAATAATAAATCTTATAAGGTAAAGCGACTTAGTACATCTGCGGATATTTCTAATGTGAAAAAGTAAAAAAAAGTGTATTTCTTGAATATCATCCATCACAAATGTCTTTAACCTAAAATGCTGTGCAGCTAACATGAGTAAAATACACGGGGAGTTATGATTCCAAAAGGTTAACCCAATAAAAGCCAACACAGCCTAATGCAGTAAATTCAAGACAGCCTTAGGGTTTAAACTAAATTATTTATGGCATGAGAGGGGGAGATGGGCTTTACCTTAGCTGTATGTGGCAACAGTTTTTGGAATTTTGGTCCTCACTGCTCTTCAACTTATTACTTTATTTGACCTTTTTAATTTTTTATGACTTCGAGCGTCACTCATGGGTCTTTTGTAGACGAAACGCACGTGTGGCATAAAAAACTTAATCCTGGTATCTATGATGAGTTTATTTCATTTGGCTTTAAATATAAAGAAGATGTATATGTTAATAAATAAATCTTACGCGACGAAAGTGACAGGTAGTTATGCACTCGCCCAAGAAGAAAAAACCATAACAAACACCGTCAAAAATAGCACTAAAATAAAACACAAAATAACCCACTGAAAACAAAACAAAACAGTGTTTGTTTGGTGTTATATACCTGCATGATCTTTGTAACTTTTTATTCCTGTCTTTGAAAGTTTGGTATCTTCCTAAATATAATGGTTTTTTTTTTACATTATATAAGATAAAAGATATGGTATGATTGCCAATGACACAACTCTCCACAAGAGATCAAATGACACAGAAATTATCAACTATAGGTGACCGTACGACCTTCAATAATGTACAAAGCCCATACCGCATAGTCAGCTATAAAAGGCCCCCAAATAACAAATGTAAAACAATTAAAACGAGAAAACTAGCGGCCTAATTTATGTACAAAAACGAAAACAAATGTATAGCACATCAACAAATGACAACCACTCAATTACAGGCTCCTGGCTTGGGACAGGCAGCTACATACATAATGTGGTGGGGTTAAATATGTTAGCGGGATCCAATCCCTCCCCCTAAACCCTGATCATTGATGAAAGTTTAGTGCGGATTAGTTATAACGGTTCGATATCGTACATTCGAACTTGACAGAAAATCAACAAGCAGCTGATAGTAAAAAATCTGAAAGTGACAACAAAGAAACTTGACCCCATGGTCAACCCTGATTGTTACTTCAGTTTATGTTACCTTTGATCTCAAGATGATGTAAAATTAGATAAGCTAAATCTTTCAAACACGTGAGCCAATTTTGTTACACAATCATTATTATCGACTGTTAGTGGAGCTAGTTCATACCCTGAACATATCAGTACAGTGGAGAGAAGTGGAAAGTTCAAATAGCTAATAAACAAGGTCAAACGTCCATTTTCTTTTTAAAAAAAATGCCTGTTCCTAGTCAGGAATATGAATTTTGTTTTTAAGTCTTATCGTATTTGGTTTTGTTAGTTTTAATGGACCCCCTGTTTAAATAACATATTGTTACTTAAAAATGTATCACATATTGATATATTTAATGTAAAAATGCGCTAAAACCTAATTGTCTTTTTTCAGATATCAAACACGTCAGGCTATCATTCCTTTGGAAATGCACAATACCATTGTTGGCCATTAGCAGCTGATGCAAATTCTCCAACACCTTTAACGTCTTGCTCTGGTAAGTTTTCGACATTCTCTGCTGATGCAAAGTACCCGTTACCTACGCTATAGATTACCACAAAAGGACTCTTTTCGAGCCTTTTAAAGCTGACTTTGTGGTTTTTCTCTTTCCATTGTTGAAGGCTTTTTGGTGACCAGCATAGTTGTTAATTTCTGTGTCGTGTGGTCTCTTGTGAAGAGTTGTCTCTTTGCATTCATACCTTATCTTCTTTTTTTTTATGTTTACAGGGTGACAGTTACCACAGACGTGAAATCATAAAAAAACATACTGACATTATCATTGAATATAATAATAATATCAGGCAGTATTTCTTATCAAGTGGTTTATTGTTATCTGAGACTACTATAACACTGTGTTATAGTAGTCTCAGTTGTTATGTCTCGAATAAAACTAAATTGTCGAAAGAATGATAAACTTTAATGTGGAAAAGAATTCAAATAAAAACATCTTTCAGTAGCAGGAGTAACATGCGTGATACTGAATATTTATTAAACTCTATTAACTATAAGAAATGCTATTTCTGAATTTTTACGCGTTCTGGACTTATATAACACTTAAAATTTCCGTTAAGGTGGCTCGTGGGTACACAAATTTTAGCAAAAAATTCAACCTTTATTTTTTCATTACAAATTTTATTTATTACACTATTAGTTGTTACTTTATAATATGGTACAAAAACAACCCAAACAATTGATTTGGTTTGGCCCCAGATGACTTTAAAAATTGAAAAAGCTACAAATTATCTCCCTTTGGTGCAAAAATGCCATTTTTGGCCTTATATTTGAAATATCTTTTTTAATTCATCGGTGACCTATATTTTTTATTATTGTTTTCAAATAAGTTGTACATAAACTAAATAATGGTAAAATTTAAGCGATTTCTTATATTACGTTATTTTTTTATTTCGATATTTCCTCTTTTTCTCCTATTAGTTCAACAGAAAAAAAGGACATTAACAAAAATGTATGCTTCTTCCAGAGGCAGATTTTAGCTTAAATGAACGGTGACCCCATTTTTTTTATTTCATTTTTCTTTTAAGTATATGATAAAGTTCATTTATGAAAAAATATAGCGAAATCCTATATTAGGAAAAAAAAATCATTTATACCCAGGAGCCCCCTTAAGCGGAAACCAATTTTGTTTGTTTTTACTTCTACTTGGTCGATACTATGATGGTCCAGTAGGTAGTACCCGTTATTGTTATCATTTCATTGATGCATTGTGTTTGTATTTCTATGATGATTTCAGTTCAGTAGGTAGTACTCGTTATCGTTATCATTTCATTGATACATTGTGTTTGTATTTGCTATGATGATTTTCGTCAAGTAGGTAGTACCCGTTATTGTTATCATTTCATTGATACATTGTCTATGATGGTTTTCGTCCAGTAGGTAGTACTCGTTATCGTTATCATTTCATTGATACATTGTCTATGATGGTTTTCGTCAAGTAGGTAGTACTCGTTATTGTTATCATTTCATTGATACATTGTCTATGATGGTTTTCGTCCAGTAGGTAGTACTCGTTATCGTTATCATTTCATTGATACATTGTCTATGATGGTTTTCGTCCAGTAGGTAGTACTCGTTATCGTTATCATTTCATTGATACATTGTCTATGATGGTTTTCGTCCAGTAGGTAGTACTCGTTATCGTTATCATTTCATTGATACATTGTCTATGATGGTTTTCGTCCAGTAGGTAGTACTCGTTATCGTTATCATTTCATTGATACATTGTCTATGATGGTTTTCGTCCAGTAGGTAGTACTCGTTATCGTTATCATTTCATTGATACATTGTCTATGATGGTTTTCGTCCAGTAGGTAGTACCCGTTATCGTTATCATTTCATTGATACATTGTCTATGATGGTTTTCGTCCAGTAGGTAGTACTCGTTATCGTTATCATTTCATTGATACATTGTCTATGATGGTTTTCGTCCAGTAGGTAGTACTCGTTATTGTTATCATTTCATTGATACATTGTCTATGATGGTTTTCGTCCAGTAGGTAGTACTCGTTATCGTTATCATTTCATTGATACATTGTCTATGATGGTTTTCGTTCAGTAGGTAGTACCCGTTATCGTTATCATTCATTGATGCATTGTGTTTGTATTTCGATTCCATGTATGGTTTAGGTTATTACTTTTTAAATTAAAAAAAATGATACAATTCTGTGTTTAATGATGACCAAAAGAACGAAGACAAAGGAGTTTCAAATTTAAACAACAATCGCATTATAAAACTAACCTTAAACTAATTTTTTGTGGTCCTTGAAGAAAATCTGCAGTGATAATTTTTATTGCAAAATATCATAATTATGTCAGTCGTTTGGTGGCCATACCTGCAAACTTTGTACAATTCAAAATAATTTTTTTTCATATTATTATATGAACTTTATCCTATAGAAATCATCAATCTGTTATGCTTCAACTGCAAAGCGAATTATGTTTTTACAAATCAAGAAAAAACAGATTTTTATATGTTTACTTTCCTACACAAAGTTAATATATAAATAAACATTATAACTAGAAACTACTATTCAGGTGACGTTAAGATGCCTTTGAATGGTAATTGCAGAACACTAATATAAAAGGTTAATTTAGTTTTGTTCAAACATGGTAAAAAAACAATTCAGAAACGGTCTGTTTTAAGATATTTAGATAAATCCATTGGGAAACTAACTATTTTCAAATATGTATGCAAAGCGAAATAGATCAATATAGCATAGAAAAGTAATCATTTGGATTTAGTATTCGATAGTTGTTATGCATTTTTATTTGAACAAAAGGAAATATGGTTAGAACGTAGATATATACGACACAAAAACAGAAAAAAATACTGCTTTGAAATCACTGATATTGCATTAATCATTTTCAAAGGACATCTAATATTATATGAGATCTCCAGTCAAATCACCTTTAAAGGCATAATTACAAAGAGGTTTTCACTAATGTTTTTTTTATTAAATTAAATCCATTAGTCCTGGATGTTTTGTTCATGATTTTCAAGAACAGTGAAACATAAGAACTTTTAGTTTTAGGTACATAATTTTTCATGACTAAAACTAGCTGTCAGTAACTGCGAGTACTCTCAGATCTGTACCTAGTGTAATTTTGTTGTGGGGATCCATAAGTACCCTGCATGTCACGTCCTTTTCATGTTTATGTTTGATGTATTTCTATTTGTATTCATCTGGTGAGTTAGACCTTTTTCAACTGATTATAGTTTATTCTTATGTAGTATTGTTACACCACAGTTCCAGGTTAGGGGGATAGGCGCCTTCAAACTAGTTTAACTCCGTCACATTCTATATGTGCCTGTCCGAAGTCAAGAGCCTATAGTTCAGTGGTTTTTGTTTATTGTTGTTTCTCATATTTGATTATCGTTTGTCGTTTTGTATAATTTGTTCTTGTGTTGTGCCGTTGCACAAGGGAAGGTTGAGGCAAACAAACTAGTTCAACTCGACCACATTCTCTATTTGGTTGTTCCAAGCCGGGAGCCTGTAATTCAGTGGTAGTCTTTTGTTGTTATCTAACTTTTATTTTTTCGTTTATTATTTTGTACATACATCATGCTGTTAGTTATCGCTTTTAAATAGTTTCAAATTTGTAACTTCGTGGCCTCATAATGCTGACTATACGGTATGGGCTTTGCTTTTTATCGAGAGTCGTACGGTAACCTATAGTCGTTGATTTCTGTGTCATTTGATCTCTTTGGGGTTGGGTTGTTGACAATGATACCACATTTTTTTTTAGTTTTTAATGGTTTACTAACGCACTGTATCTGTTTCTTTCATTTTAGAAAATCATGGGATTTGTCTATTTCCGACTCTTTTATGTTTACTCAAAATCCATTTTTTATACTCGCTTGAACTGCTGTTCTGACAACTGACAGAAGAAAGTTCTTGCTCCATTAAATAAAACATTGTTATACTTTTGGCTGTACTTTTTTTCTTCTTGTTTCTGTGTTTGGTTTCCTTTTATGAAATACAGACATAAAAATATATAAGTGAATGTGGGGCTATATTTGTTTCTCGTTGGTGGGTTTTCCTTTGTCTGTAATACTGATATCTTAAAATAAGTACATTTTAAAACCATCGATTAGAAAAATTAGGTTGTTTGACCGCCATGGAATATCCAGTCCTCTTTTTCTCGAATGGGATCTACCGTTTGTCACATGTGGGGATGGTTTTATTTTAAATGGGTTCGTGTTTCTCTTGTTTTAGTTGTGAGTGCTGCTATTTGTGTGCGTTGTTCATACTTGTAACGCTTTAGTCTTTTATTTTTCATGAACACGTGTTGAAAATTATTCGGTCAAGTTTCAAGGTAAGGCAATTCTTTTGTGATGCCCCCGTTGTCAACGGAGGGGGCATTTTAAAGTTTTACCCTTCTCAGTACATACGAACGTACGTCCCGAAATTGGTTTCCGTTATGTTACTTTAGTTTGCCCCAACAAAATCTTTTTAAACTCATATACCATGTTTAATATCACAAAACACAGATTAATAAAAAAAAAATGAGAATGGAAATGGGGAATGTGTCAAAGAAATTCCCGCACCCGCAGGCGTCCTTCAGCTGGCCACTAAACAAATATATACAAGTTCAGTGATAATGAACGCCATACTAATTTCCAAATTGTACACAATAAACTAAAATTAAAATAATACAAGACTAACAAAGGCCAGAGGCTCCTGACTTGGGACAGGCGCAAATATTTTGAACTTGAGTGGCGTAACTTTTATCGTATTGGAGTTATACCGCTTCAAAAATAAATAAAAATGCATTCTCTAACTTTAGTTTGCCTCAACCAAATGTTATGAAACTGACAAATAATGCTTATTACGACAAAACACAAATCAAGTGCGATATTTGTTGGCTTCATTCAAACTGTTATCGAGTTAAGGCACTTTATTATATAATTATGCGAGCAGGGTACCATCTGTGTCCATGGAACACTTTCTATAGTTATTTTATTGTCTTTATTACCGCTCTTCCGTGTCACATTTTGTAAAAGTAAACCATTATAGGTAAAAGTACTTCAGCACAGAGCCTTGGCTCACCAACCCGTACAGCAAGCTATAAAGGGTTCCAAAAATTACATGTGTAAAAATAACAGTCGATTCTATGTAAAAACAACAGTCGATTCTATATAAAAACGAGAAACGAGGAACACTTATGAACCACATAAAAACGACAACCACTGAACATTTACTTTTCTGAGAAGTTGAACATCGGTTAACTACTGTCGACTTCATTATCTATGCCTTTTCTACAGTTTTAATTGACAAGCTGTAAACTCTTAAAACAGGTTCAGTCCAATTTGAGAATGCTAGTTTTCCTTTCGAAGTCAGCGGATGCGAAAGTCTTTCTATGAATTGAAAAAGGTCGGATGTTCGTCAATGTCTGAGACAATGAACCTCGCCCTTCACGACAAATCGAACTAAAATACGAAGAGACGGTAACATATATTCTAAAGAAAAATTGTTTAAATTCATGGCGATACAAAACAAGTCATTAACTGAATGTGGAATGTGGAATTTTGTTCATTGTTTTAGCATGTGAATATCAATTTATATGTATATATAAAAAAGAAGATGTGGTATGATTGTTGATGAGACAACTCTCCACAAGAGACCAAAATGACACAAATCAACAACTTTAGGCCACCGTGCGGCCTTCAACAATAAGCAAAGACCATACCGCATAGTCAGCTATAAAAGGTCCCGAAATCACAATTTAAAATAATTCGAACGAGAAAACTAACAGCCTTATTTATATAAAAAAAAATGAAAGAAAATTAAATATGTAACACATAAACAAACGACGCTCACTGAATATAAAACAGGCTCCTGAATTCTTAATCTAACTTAGGAGATAAAATCATTTCATTACAGGCGTCAACATGCGATGGGTTGTCCCCCCTCCTTCAGAAATAGAAGCAGAAACAGAGTTTAACGTCACATACGAACTCATTCTTGATACAACATTCTATACCTGGGCTTTTACTAATGGTTATTTCGACAACTCAGGACCAACTGGGTCAGGATTTTCGTAAGTACGTTAGGACTGACACTAATGACACTTTACTTTAAGCATGAATATACATGTATCTTAAGAATGAATATTTAACCCAACTCTTGTACCATCTAATAGTAAAACGTCTGTATATAAAACAAAATAATAAACCCAACAAATGAATCATCTGATAGTAAAAAGTCACAAATTCTCCAAAATACAAAACAAAGCCGACTTCAACATATGAACTATTATAGTTAAACTTAACCGAATGCTCATCTTTCAAGAAAGCTCGGCAATGGTTGCGTGTAGTTTTTTTTATACCTCACTTTGTTTATTTTGTTGAGTGTATGTCTCAAAATTTTTAACATAAGAAATCACGTAGTTGAAAAGTTTCTAATTACTAATTTTACTGAGAATACCAAAAAGAGAATCAAAACGCTTAAGACAAAGATAGACCAAAAATCATAACGAAAAATAGAGGAAAAGACATCAACTTTATATATAAGTCCCTACATAAGAAAATACAAACTGAACAAAGCGAAACCCGCCAAAAAAAATGAATGATATCAGGTGCTTCGAAGGAAAAGAGTTATGTTGTTCATGGTAAGTAAATTCGGCGTTTAGTCTCTTTCTATGATGTCATAGTTCAGAAAAAGAAGACCGGAGAACGGCTATGACTATTGGAACATAGCCGCTTTTATCTGTGACACAGATATTCTTCATTAACAGTCAGTCACCCGGCTCACAATAGCGCCCATAAAACATGTCCTCCACTGAAACACTAGGAATCCTTGGACTCATAGCGTCCTTGTCAACAGCAACCCTTTCAAAAAAATCATGAAAGAAAACGTAAGTTTTGTAATATCTTTTCAATAAGGAGATAAGTACTCCATATGCAAAAGCTGCTTAAATATTGCTACATAGACATAGTTATGAAAGACAACTGAAATCATTTCTTTTGTTATCAAGTGTTGTTTTAAACCGAACCTCTATGTCAATTTCTAGAAGTTAGACAAGAGTTGTACTTTACCGTATCTGAGGTATCCTTTTACATAATGTCCGATGGGATGGAAGTAGTTCAAATAGTAATAAAATTTCCATATTGAATATTCATTTTTTATCATTGGTCAATTATTAGAATAAACCTGTTTTTGGTTTTACCGAAGACATATATTTAAGAATTGAATGCTTCTGTTTGTAAATTTATTGGGGTGTAAAAGCGTTGACAGAAGTACATTTTGTATGAAGCGCGCGCTTCATTCTAAAAATGTACGCACGGTCAACGCTTTTACAACCCTATAAAGTTACAAAAAGAGGCATTCAATACTTATAATTACATTTTTTTTAGCTAGGATCATGAAAACACGATTTTTATCCAGTTTTATTTAATTCACCTGTGCACTTTATTGTGGGACCTCGTGTCATCATGCATGATAAATGTTATTGTCTCATGCAATTGTTTACGGATTAACATGTGATGTGCTGTTAGCCAATCAGAATAACGTATTATAATGAAACATACATCTAATGTAATTATTTTCATGTGCAATTATAAAATTGAATGATTGATTTTCCGGTACAAATAATTTGAATCTTTTTACCCCTACTTTTAAGTCGTTTCTTCTTCGTATATATTCCTTTTGAAATATATAAATTGAAAGGTTAACAGTTTGTTTTACACACAACTAATAATGGATTTCTTCATAATAAAAAAAGTATGAAGATTTTTTCGTCGAATATCGATCTACACAACTACATATTATATAGGAAGGAATGATCATTGAAACTTTTAAAATACATTTTTTTCCATCTTATATGAAAATACGATGCTTGCTTTATCAGAATATCATCTGGTTTATTAAGTTGCACTGTGCATGGAAGTAATATTACTTCCATGCACTGTGATACTACACGTTTGCTGATTAACAAATGCCCGAGGCTCCCAACTCCTACGGGGACAGGCGCAAAAATGCGGCGTTGTTAAACATGTTTTGTGAGATCTCAACCCTCCCCCATATCTCTAGTCAAAGTAGGATAAAGAAACACACAACAATATGCACAGTAAAACTCAGATTAAGAAGTCTGATTTCGATATCAGAATAGGTAACAAAAGAAACCAAGGAAAATAATAATGATACAAATAAATAAACAAATGTGACTACTTACAGTTACTAACATGCCAGCCTTCATGTATTGCCATATTAATTCTTATGCTTATGTACCCTATAACTATTTGTTCACTCCCGATTCCATTCACAAAATTTAAAATATGACCCAACTAATTCATGTCTATACTTCACAGCGATGATACGACAGCACAGGCTTGGTGCGAGAATACGATCTGTCCGGCTGCAACTAGTGCAGACGAAACTAACTGTTGTGTGCATCATGTTAATGCCCATTCCTGTCCCCTGGCTGGACTTCCTAACGCTCTGTGTGGACCTTGGATACCGCCCACTGGTAGTGTATTTACACACTCTTCGGTACTAGTAGGCCCAGTACAACAGGGAAATTGGTCAAGTCATATTGGCGGACTTTACGAAGAAGGCTTAACAGCGCTTATAGCTCATTTCAAAGTTGCTGGCCTACACTTGGCCTTGGAAATAGAAACTAGGGTACTATCAAAAACAGGTGATTTGTTTCTATTAAATCGGTGTCTTTATAACAGAGAAAACCACATTCAAAGTATTAAATATAAAATGAAGTAAATAAAATTTATAGTAGGTTTACGACAAAATAGAGTTGTTTTAATGTGCATAAAACCATCAAGAGTGTGTGATTTGAAATGTTATTTTGATACACAACATTACATACCTTTAATTCAATTAAGTAATTTCATTTTTTTATTTATTTTTATCGGAAGCAAATAAGTTATTTGGTAAAAGTTGAAAACAGAACGCAACAGTTCTGATGAAAAAATGTCAAACTTAAATTAAATGGAGTAGCTTTGAAAGTGATGAAGTTATTAAATCCAAGTATCTTAAAAATGTTGAACTGTATTAATACCAAAAAATAGATATTATTCATGGTAAAATGCTTCATACTAAATCAATCAAAATGAAAAAGTTCTATGGGCATAGATAGAGCAAGCTGCATTCAGTAAACTTCAAAATAAAGAATAGGTTTGATGTAGGTATAAACAAGATTAGTTGAAACACTCGTTACTATATTAGGACTGGAAATGTTTTACTATTACATTTGTGTCAAAAGCTTTTTACTTAATATATCAAATATTTGGTTAAACATAATATAATATTGTTTGTTCCATACAATGTTTTTTTTCAGATTGTGGGGATGGGACATGTGCCGCTGGAGAGGATTGTGAGACGTGTCCTAAGGACTGTGGATCATGTCCATTACAGTCATGGGCGATCGCCCTGATTGTTACATTTTTAGTCCTTGCCGCTACTGCAGCATGTATCGTTTTTGGAGTAAGTTTACTATTAAAAGGTCTTTTTGATATAAACTATCTGTCAACACACACTCTACATTTTTAAATGAGTAAATTCAATAAATTCAGTTGCTGTCTATAAATAATTCTCATAGAAAATAGAATATGCAATAGGTAAAGAAACATATAACACATACAGCTACCAACCCCTCAAAGAGTTTTTTTTTATATTATTTAGGATATATTTCATCTATATATTTTTTTTATTAATTTGATTGGTTGAAATTAACTTATAGTGTTAAACAAGACCTTATAATTCAGAGTTTTCGCCGGTCGCTGTCTGTAATATATGTTTTGTTTTTTTTGTCTTCTTTAAACATCATAAATTTAGAAACATTTTGTCATTTCGGGGGCCTTCAAAGCTTATAACTAACTATACAGTACTGGTTTGGCTTAGTAATTATGACCGTATGGTGTCCTGTAGTTGCTAAGACCTTCGTTATTTGGTCCCTGGTTGATAGTTGTTTTTAATTGGAATTAAATCGCAATGTTTTATTCTATACTTAAGCAAACTTAGTTTTTAACTTGTAGTATTTCCGGTATCAACAAAGAAAGTTGTTATGGGACGAATCATGGATTGCTAAACACGATGACATCAAAGAAGGTAAACATACGCTTTTTATTACCTCACCTATCTCAAAGGGCAAAGTGAGCTTTCCTCATCACTTGCCGTCAGTCGTCATTTTTTTACAAAATTCTCCTACTCTGGAACAACTGTGGCAAATTTAACCAAACTTTCGCCACAATCATTAATGGAGTTTCATGTTTAAAAAATGTGTCGTTGACCTTGACTACCAACACAAATGACCTACATGGCATAAAAAGAACAAAGAGGTAAAAAGCAAGGATAATGAGTCGACGACATTATCTTAAAAACTATAAAATATAGGTAAAAACTCTAATATTGAAAAGGACAGGCAATTGCATACATAATCACATTTTGCCGAAATAGTTATTAGACTCTATTGTGTTCTGGGCAAAAAACTTCCTCCTCCTCGATGAAAAAAAATAATGAAAACGTTAGTCCACACAGAGCGTTAAGAAGTCCAGCCAGTAAACAGAAATGGGCATTAACATGATGCAAACAACAATTAGTATCGTCTATTTTTAAATGTTGAACATAACATTTTGCCATATACATGATCAGTAAAAGTTCACATACCCACTAACTAAATGTATTTCAGATGATGGATTAAGAGGTGCATTTGGCAGTATGATAAGTGTGAATTGTACAAGTAACAACGACATGAGCGGGACAAACAGTATGGCTATGTCCGCAACACGAAAACAAGTGTTTGCTAAAACAGCTATATAGTATGTATTTTTTTTTAGAGAAATTCAATAACTTTATATTTCAGATAAATAATTATAGATTATCGTTGATTATCTCAACGAAATTGATTTTCTCGCTTGAGCTGGTACAGCGAAAGTGAGAAAAGCAATCGAGTTGAGATGACCAATGATAACCTGTTTATCGCTGTTTTACCTATGACGACGTTGTCAATTTCAATGTCAATTTCGTTAGCAACGCCACGTGGCCTCCTTAGTTTCTAGCGATAATTTTTCCATCTCAAACGAGAAGCATGATATGAAAATTATCACCAAAAAAGATCAATGGAAAAATGCACAAAATAGCGATAATTTCTGTTATCTTGCTATTGAAGAATAAATTGAATCACACAATTATATAAGGAATACAAATGTTATAAAGCATCCCTGGCCTTGAAGGCATAAAAATTTGCCCAGTGCTCGGAGCACAAAAATCATGCTCGAAACATGAAATCCAGCAATTTGATTGGTTGATTTTCGATTCTGAGTACAAAAATCATGCTCGAAGTTTTATGACCGTGAGGCCATGTCCTACATCTGTAAAAACGAGTAGATTTTAAATGTCGGAACAATCATACAGACTTTACTTCAAAGTTAATATGTCAGTGTTATAACCTCTTTTCTGGAACGATTGCTTATACGAAACAAAACCAGTCTTTATTTTTCGCGATTTTTTGCCTGAGTTTAGAAATTCAACGGAATGTTCCAAGCAATAATTTAAAACTGTTACTTCTGTCCTTAACATTTTTATTTCATGGAATTGTAAGGATATTTTGTTTCTAATTTTTGAGCATTTTCAGTATTAAAAAATATATACGTTAAAATATCAACTAATCACGGAACAAAATTAGCATTGTATCAAAGACGACATCTGAATTTATCCACAAATGTCCACATTTGCAATACATAGCATTTGCCCTAGGCGTAGACAGTGTACCTCCGGCATACGAGTTTTTGGATGTCCTCTTGGTATCTTCCAATAAATTTTTATGAATATTGCAAGCATAAATGACAAGTTAGGTTTATATATCATTTTTTCTATTCATATATGTTTTGCGTTCCAATACTCTTTACATTGCATTTACCTTTCCAACCGTAGCAATCGTAATTTTTAGTAATTAGTTGTTTTTAAATTTTTGTTATTAAATTGATATTACTTGTTAAATCATATGAATTCGATTTTGCAGCAAAGGTAGAACAGTTTGCGTCAGGAAAATAAAGAAAAAAGAGTTTTCATTAACATCAAAGATACGAAAAGAAGTTAAAGCTACTAGGTAAAGTATTGCTAGATTACTATCAACAATTATAAAATGAGAATACTCAGACCCTTATCCCGAAGTCTCTGGAATAAGGGAATGGGAGCATTTGGAGTCAAGAAGCTTTGAGTCTTGGGTTTTTTTTTATCAGAGGGTGGTTCGTCCGAATCCCTTCATCCCGATTTGTCTACGACTATGGAAACCACTTCTACTACTTATACATTTTTACTAATAATACCAACATGTGCAACACTATGAAACTCGTTTATTCAACAAATACAAAGTATATTGATATTAGAAGTATATGAAATATCAATGCAATACTATTGTTCATTATTATATGTGTACAAAATAAAAGTTTTAATCATATTTGTATATATTTCGACATCCGTTACCCAATGTAGTAAAGTAAAATTCTTGCAAGAGTGAGGCAGCGGTGTTGTAGTAAGGAATGTATAAATACGAAGCCACGTCTGGTCGGAATAGGAACATTGCACTTTTTAAAAAGAGCATTGCAAAATCTCTCTGAGCAGTGTTTATATGGCCCGTTTACCTTAATTTTCCAGTAGCAGTCCATATTTCCAGCACTGTATCCCTGTAAAACACAATTTGCTAGACCTACCTGTATTTTTTTTATCACTTCATGCTCGTCCTGAACGTTAAGGTAATAATTAATACTGAATGCTAAACAAACTTCAATAAATGAATCAGTCGACATAAGTTATATGAAATGACTAATCTAAGTCGACCATAACTCAACTAGTTATCTATGTTGTTGTTGTGTACTATTATTTGTCTGTTTGTCTATCATTTTAAGCCATGGGGTTGTCAATTTATTTCAGTCGATTTATGAGTTTGACTGTTCCTCTGGTATCTTTCGCCCCTCTTTTTAACTCAACTGTAGATGCTTAATTGTGAATATTTCAGTTTCATGTGTATATCAATACATTGTAGGGAGTTAGATCAGTTAAACCTGTGTAAGTTTGTGGCAGGCTGTATAGATGTACCGAACGTTTGTATACTGACAGAGTACTGCCCTAAAGGTAGCATCAGTGATGTTCTTATGAATGATGAAGTGCCACTGAACTGGGCATTCAGGTTAGAAATGTACAACAGCAGAGATAGAGGAGAAATCGCTTAATTCAATACTTAAAGAAAATAATTTATAGATATTTATATCAGTTATTGGTATTTGAATAACACATTGTATAATAGTATATATTTCTTTTATTTTAATGGAATTAGATGTAAAAGCAGGCAATTGTCTTTCTAATTGAGGGTTGATACTTAATTTACTTTGCTTCTCATTTATCATAGGTTTATAAATCAATCTTTACTAAGTAATTAACTTTTATCTTGCTTGATAATCTCCAATTCATTTTTTTTTAGTAGAATGCACATTGCTATCGGTTGTTTTCTCTTTTTTGCATGCTTTCAGTCAATAGTTTATCAGAGTTATAAATATTTATTTTTACATTTAAGGTTTTCATTTGCAAGCGACATTGCAAGAGGCATGAATCATTTACATGACCACAAAATAATCCACGGAAGACTAAAGAGTAATAACTGTGTAGTGGACGATAGGTGGACAGTGAAAGTCACAGACTACGGACTTACAGAATACCGGACAAAGGACAAAATGATGATAGACCTTGATGACGACGATGATGATAATGATGATGATTATTACAAGGAAATGAGAACACATGTTTATCGAGCACCTGAGTTATCCGGACAATCTTCATACATCCCCACTGAAGCCGGAGATGTTTATGCCTTTGCTATTATATTGGTTGAAATAGCAACACGCAACGATCCATATGGTG
Organism: Mytilus trossulus; assembly: GCF_036588685.1. Taxonomy (NCBI): domain Eukaryota; kingdom Metazoa; phylum Mollusca; class Bivalvia; order Mytilida; family Mytilidae; genus Mytilus; species Mytilus trossulus. The sequence goes on along the minus strand of NC_086373.1, from coordinate 104,530,022 downwards.
TAATTGCTTTTATCACATTTACATATTTGATGTAAAATACTAAAGTCAGGCTGATTTAATTACTATTTATGAACAATCATTGTTTGATCTAAGATAACAAAATTGCAAAGAAACTAAAAAAACTTATGTTAAAATATCTGCCACAATAAATTTGCATATACTTGCATAAATGAATGTTCTACGAAGAACGATATAATTTTAAAGACTTTTACTATTGCACGTGTTCAGAAACATATCAGAAAATTCACGATGACTGTTATTATAATCTGCAAGCGTTATAATAGTAAAGTTATGTTATCAAGTTACGTATTAAGGTTAAACGGTAGTATCAATAGCATTGTCCGTTTTGTTTTTGGTTGCACAGTGTTTCTGCTGTTTCGTTGTTTTTCTATATAGTTGATGTGTTTACCTCAGTTTTAGATAGTAACCCGGATTTGTTTTCCCTCAATTGATTAATGACTTTCTAAAAGCGGTATACTACTGTTGCATTTGTTCCATAGTCGATAATAATAACATGTTATACCTTTACCACTTGTTATAATAAACCTGGACAAAATAATTATGTGTAATATAAGACATAAGAAAACAACTGTCAGGAATATGACAGTTGTTATTCATTCGTTTGATGTGTTTGAACTTTTTATTTTTCCATTTCAATGTATTTCAAAATTTATATTGAAAATATTCATCCTGTAGGTGTTCATAAATAAATTGAAAATATATATATACGATACACTTACTTGTTGTCCATTCGTTTGATGTGTTTTATCATTTGATTTTGCAATTTAATTAGGGATTTTCCGTTTTGAATTTCCCTCGGAGTTCAGTATTTTTGTGATGTTACTTTTTATATCCTATCACAGTGCTCTTAAATTGACTTCCTCAATCTGCTTTGGGAACACAAAAAGTCAACCTACGGCAAGAAAAATGTAACACTACCTTTCCCCTCAAGTCGTCTTCCATTTGAGTCAGAAAGATTGTATGTTACACTCCAGTCAACTCAATCAACCGATTAACTATGCTTGTACAAACGGCAAAAACAATAACAATCATTTTTTAAATGGCAAAAACAATAAAAAGAAACTAATTATAATTCTGCTTGAAGATCCTTGTATATATATTTACAGGACGAAGATGTTAATGACCTTCCTGTAAACTGGAAACCTCCTGTTCCAGACCTCGACCCAGAATATGGAGATAAAGATAATACGTGCCCTTGTCCTGATGATTACATAAATGTAAGTGGTGATAATCCATAAACAATAAATAATCATACCAACATTTAAAAGATGGAATACCTGCATCTATTGCCCCGATAGTTTGTTCATTTTGGAGATCTTTAGTTACCAAACTGAAACGGAAGTACTAAAACATTTTAAATCTAATCTAAAATCTAATAGTCGATCACCAAAATTGGCCGGATTGGTGTATATATGGCAGATCTTTTTGTAAGAAGTTTTCATTTTGTTTTTTTTATCAAATACAAAAAACAAGACCTAAAGACGTAACAAACTCGATTAACGGCAAAACATATTTAATATGCATATCATTTTGACTTTTAGTTCAAACTACAAAAAATCAAATGGAAAGCAATTTTTTTGTAGTTACTGGACCAGTGTTGGGATACTGTAACGGTAAACAGACCAGACTTTGATACTATAAAGAAAACAATCCATAGAATTAATCCCCACAAGATGAGTCCAGTAGATCTTATGATGGCAATGGTAAGAAAATAAGTTGTTTATTACAAGTTAAACCAGAAGACATATATACAAATCATTAACATGTAATGGTTGAGAAACGTAGTACTTTTATTTCCAATTTATAAAAAAATATCGTTGTATAGACATTCCATAAACACAACTATAAAAACAAATTTTTATTTTAACATGTTACAAAACAATGGTCATCTATATAATTATGAACAATTTGAAATACTACTAAAGGACTTTGAGATATATTGGTATATAAACGCAACAGTAGTATACCGCTGTTCAAAACTCATAAATCCGTTGACAAAAAACAAAATTGGGGTAACAAACTAAAACTGAGGGAAACGCATTAAATATAAGAGAAGAACAACGACACAATATTAAAATGTAACACACACAGAAACGGACTAAGCATTAAACAAAATCCAATGAGAATAACAAATATAACATCAAAACCAAATACATGAATTTGGGATAGATAAGTACCGTGAATGTGAATTCACACTTTAAAATAAAATAAAACAAACGACACAACGGAAACACAACGTTAAAATGTAATACACACAGAAACAAACTATAATATAACAATGGCCATATTCCTGACTTGGTACAGGGAATTTTTAAAGGAAAAAATGGTTGGTAGGACCTGGTTTTGTGGCATGCAAAACCTCCCTCTTTTATGGCCATGTGAAATATAACATTAAAATGACAACAAAACATTACAGGACTACAATATAAATAAATAGGAGAACACACTTGACAAAGAAACACACGAATAATAGCTAACAAAAGGCAACAAGTTAAAAATTTTAATACGCCAGAAGTGCATTTTGTCCACACATGACTTACGAGTGACGCCCAGATACAAAGTTTTGAAAGCCGAAACACGTACAAAGTTGAACAGCATCGAGGACCAAAAGTTCAAAAAAGCTTTACCAACAAATGACCAGGGTTTTCTGTTAGATACCATAACATCCCTATATCATTTTTTTCTTTGTCTTTGCACATATTATTTATGTTTACTAAACCTTTAAATCAAATTCAGCTGACTTTCTTTAATCATGTAATCAATTGGTTCATCGTAGATCAAAACATATTTTCGTAAGAAATCCATGCTTATTATTCTAAGTATATCAAACGAAAGGGCATCTAAAAAAATATGTCATTAATATATTCCAGATGGAGAAGTATTCCAAACATTTAGAATCTATCGTAGCAGAGAGAACCCAGGACTTAGTACACGAGAAACAGAAAACCGACCGATTGCTTTACAGTAGGTTAAATCTAACGTAAACATTGTTTTACTTTCCTCTAAGCTACCTTAAAGTATAATTAGTTTATAATTAGATCGTATGATAGGATAATTGGCTTCATTAATGATTTATCTGCTCCAGACAACCTCTTTTCAAGTTTACTTCAATTGAACTTAAAAAAATGATGGCATTGTGGGAAAAAATGCTGTAGTTTGACTATCATTTTGTTTTATCGTGATACAATCAGAATGACGAAGTGGAATATTGAACATGGTCCTATTTATTAAATAAATATGTTAGCAATATGTTGAAAGTTGCGGTATTTCGATTTTAGTCGAGATTTAGAATGCATTCAGAACTTTTCGAACTGCAGCTTTATATTGACACATTGTTATATGTTGCATATATGCTTTCAGTAATACAATCAAATACAAACTAATGATCTACCATCTATAAACAATTTTATAAAATCTTAAATATCGCCCTATTACTTTGATTTAGTCAAAGAGAACTCTGAAATGAAACTGAAAGCAGGTCTTTCACAATCTGAACATTTATTTCTGTAAATACGTATATACACTCCACGGATTTGGCTATACTTTTTGGAACTTTTGGATTATATAAAGCTCTTCATCTTTTATATAAGCTTTAAATTTTATATATTTTGGCCACGAGCATCAATGAAGAGACATGTATTGTCGAAATGCGTATCTGGTGCAGAAAAATTGGTACCGTTAATGTTATTGCAGTGGAACCCATGTCCGTTTAACTAACCCATCCCCTTCTATTACAGGCATGTTGCCAAGGTCCATTGCTGATGACTTAAAAATTGGCAAATCTATTGAAGCAGAATGGTTTGACAGTTGTACAATTTACTTTAGTGACATTGTTGGGTTTACAACCATTTCCGGTGCGAGCACACCAATCCAGGTGGTTCAGTTACTCAACCAGTTATATATCACCTTTGATGATATTATTGACAAATATGACGTATACAAAGTAGAAACTATCGGTGATGCATGTATGTATGAAATCATATATTGATTTAACTAAAGGAATACTTGTTTAATGAAAAAAATATTTATAGAAATAGATAGTAGAAAATATTTCATCTTCCACTGGATTTAAAACGTTTCTGATAATTACGAGAGAGAACATTTTATGTCTTTCATATTTATGAAAAACATTAAGACGTTATAGTTTTCAAAGGTAAATCTAAAATATACATTAACATAACGAAAATTCTACCTTCTAGATATGGTTGTTTCTGGAATACCTACAAGGACATGTTTGCATGCCCGAGAAATTTCTAATATGTCGTTAGAAATAGTAGCTGCATGTAAAGTGTTTGTCATACCACATAGGCCTTCGGAACCACTCAAGATAAGAGTGGGACTTCATTCAGGTAAGTACTTATTTTCATGGTTTCTGGTAGACAATGTAAAAATATATAATACAATTTAAATAAATCAGAAGACAATTATTAGTGTTTTCTTGTATAACATTTTCTCATTTCATTTTTATCTCTTACTTGTCCTGATGTGGCACTATATAGCTTGCTGTTTGTTGTGATCCAAAGCTCCGTGTTGAAGGCCGTACTTTGACCTATAAATGTTCTACTTTTTACAAATTGTGATTCGAAAGGAGTGTTATCTCATTGGCAATCATACCACATCTTATTATTGGTATTATGATATATTCAATTTTGAGTTCATTGAATTGCATATTTGCCCTTTTTCTTTTTCTTATATTTAATGTATATATTACAACGTGAACATTTTATAATTTATTAGTTGACTTTTTTCTAAATTATACTCTACACTAATGTTTTAACTTAATCACCGAACATCGTTCTTGTTAATTCGTTATATTTTTCAAAGCGTTATAATCCGATTCCTTATTTTATATCATCAGGTGCTCTTACGTTTTGATCTCAAGGATTGTGAAGGCTAATACAGATATGAACATTTACATATTTTGAGATTGTTTGACTTTTATTACGCGCTGAAATGTTTCATATGAAACCTCAACAAAAAAATGACGCATATTTATTTTTATAACAGAATGGATAGTTGTACTTATTAAGGTGATTTGGGACTGTTCGATTGCGCATAATTTCACGCACGAATTACAAAAGTATTTTTCTTAAATTCGACAAAATCTCTTTTAATATTGATTGATTACACATGTCAAATCATTGTAGTTATGTAACTAATAGAATATTTTCGATATTATCCGTATTTGTTAAAGGGTCAAAATGACATTTAACCCATTTTCACCATTTTCCCACCAAAATTTGGGTTTTAAGGCAAAATATGTTTTTCCTCTTATCAGTGTCCTATGTTTTTTATTTGCTCATTATTTGAAGCTATATTTCAGCTTTTTATATTACAGTTTTTGACCAAGTGTCATAGCATGGTTTTTTTTTATATTCCGATAAAAATATGTCAATACCTCTATTTTCTCTATCATTTTATTGAAAAATGGTCCCTTTTACATACCTGTTTAAAATTAAAATTTTGAGCTTAAATGGTCCGTGACCCCTTATTTTTTTTTTCAATTCGATTCACTTTCTGTTAAGAATAAAATAACAATAAATACGGCACTTCTGATAGACATTTCGAGTAGGCCCGAGCCACCTTAAACTACTGTAACTATATTTTTTTCTGAAGACTATTCTATAATTTGTCCACATTTAAAAGAAGTTTTACTTTCTTTATTGCTTGCTTCCAGGAAGTATATCGCCGACATATTTTCCGTATGCAAAGTAGACCTTAGTGTGACACTCTCGTAAAAATTTGGTGATCGCAATACGCATGGATCTGTCACTGAAAAAAACTACATGTTATACGCGTGCTCAATATCCATGATTGTTGATTGTTTACTATAAGGTGACAATCGGTAAACTACGGCTTAAAAACACGACAATTAATGAGCTGCCATATTTTCACTTCATAACAGACAGAGAGAGAGAAAAAAATGACGATAATACGATATTTTAGGGTAAAAAATTACAAAAATCGTACCCAGAAGACTAAGTTTGTGATACATACATGCATTGGTTCAAGAATTGGATAAAAATTATTTTTCACCAGTCACTCGTTTCATATGACTTTAAAGGTCCTGCCTGTGCTGGAGTTGTTGGTCTAAAGATGCCACGATATTGTTTATTTGGAGATACTGTAAATACAGCATCCAGAATGGAATCAAACGGAGAAGGTAAGCTAAAAACAAAATAGCTTGTGTTCACTTTATAATTTTCAGATTTTAACCTTTTTTAGATATAATTTTATCAAACGTTATAAGTAAAGTGAACAGTAGTATAGAAGTGTTCAAATGAATACAATTTGTTTTTTCTCTGAATGCATGTCGAATTTACCTTTATTTTGGACAAGCATATGATGTTATATTGACCAATCTTGAAATTAGGATGCTGTTATTGAGAGTGTTTGTACAAGATAACAATTTAAAATCGTATTAAGAAAATGTAGCATAGTGTGGTCAAGTGAACTTCAGGTTACTGATGTTTTTTTTGTCTTTTAGCATACCGAATTCATATGAGTAATTTTACATATGAAGAACTGGAACACATGGGTGGATTTGACTGCGAATCAAGAGGCACAATTCCAGTTAAGGTACGTAAGAAACGAAATAGTAATTCAGACAATTGTTATATTACACAGCATACAATCTAGCCATACCTAGTATATTTTTATATTGAAATTTATATTTAAGATTTAAGAAAATAATACTTATCTATATGAAACCCTGTTCTAATAGATACTAACCATTTAAGAGTACCTTACAGTTAAAGCTATAGCGGTAAGGTCATTGTTAACAACTTTAATGCAATAAATTTATATTCAAGTATTAAAAAAATTATATATTGAAATTAAACTTCAAAAAACGACTATGTAACACAGAAATGTGCCTTATAATGAGATGCATTAGGGGTATCAGACACGATTGTATTAAGTTAAATTATTCTTGTGTATTATTAAAAAAAATATTCTCGAATTCTATTCGTTCTCAACTTCTGCCTGCGTATAGGTAATATTCAAGTTCTGAGTTATTTGTTCCTATTGTCATTGTCACCATGCTGTATTATAGGGTAAAGGAGACATGAAGACATGGTGGTTACTTGGACATACAAATGATTATAACAAAATCCATGAATCATTAGACAACCCAGTAATTCCACAAGGTAGATTGACACCTATCGTCAGTTCAAGGGCAGATGTTTTGGAAGCTGATATTCCAGGTATTAATAAATTTCACGCACTGGCATATGAATAAAAAAAATATACATTGTTGGTTTGCCTGTTTAAATGGTTTTGCACTATTAATTTTGGGGCCCTTTATAGCTTGTTGTTCGTTGTGAGACAATGCTCCGTGTTGAAGGCCGTACATTGACCTATAATGGTTTACCTTTTTTTTTTAATTTTTATTTGGATGGAGAGTTGTCTAATTGGCACTCAAACTACATCTTACTATATCTAATTATTGTGGAGCTAAAACCAAATACTGAGAAAAAAATATATTTGAATTTGAGCATGGCTGATGGTTCATGCTTCATTGTTACATTAAATGACTAAAGCATTGAATGGAAAATCAAGCTTTGTATTCGTTAAATCTGTTTACAATAATCAAAGCTAACAACTTTTTGTAATGTTTTATTGGCAAAAACTACATATATAAACAGTCATAGTAAGTAAGTCCATAGTTTATTATCAAAATCAGGACAAGTACATAAAGTTGATATTTTGAATCATTGGACAAACTTGTAAGTAAATAATAATGATGTTAAACAAAGAAAATCTCACCTAGGCAGCAGGAATTGGTAAATATTTTTATTACATAAAAGTTTACTTATAATGGCATTCTATTAGTTGGAGCCAGGGGTTCCAGGAGAATTCGCTATTTGCAATGGTTAATTTGTATGAAATATTATTTTTTCAGTAAACAAAAATAATTTTTGAGGCTACAGTATTTACTTGTCCACATTGCATTTTTGCTTTGTATATACAATATTTAGTTAATAATATTATGAGGTTTCTTATGTAGTTTTTTTTCTTATATTCCAAAAAGATCTATAATGGTTTACTTTTATAATTTGTTTTTGGATGGAGAGTTGTCTCATTGGCACCTGTACCACATTTTCCTATATCTATATATCTTAAATAAGGGGTAGTTCAATTTGGAATTTTGAATATATCCATTTATTAAGTTTTCCCAAACATTAAATACTTTTGGATAGCATATGTGTTCTAGAGTTTCGGTTGAGTCCGTACAGAAAGTTGTTTTGTGAGACTTTTATTTTGTACCACAAGGTAGATTGGCACAAATCGACAGTCCACGGGCAGATATGTCGGAAGCTGAAATTCCAGGTATTACTAAATTTTATGCACCATAACATGGTATATGGACTTTAGCATTAGATGGCAAATCAAGCTTTGTATTCGTTAAATCAAAACTAATCAAACAATTGTATAGCGCTTGTTTCTTTCAACACAACATATTTTATATGTTTTTGCAGCTGGATGACTCGAAGGTACATTTGCTGTTGTCTTGTTATCTCCTTTTCAAAGGCAACATTGTTCGTCATTTCTCAATGTTAAGTGTTCTTTATTATTTTTCGGTTAATAAAAAGTCTTGTCATATTTTGATGCATGCATGGCTTTATATTTACTACATAATATATTTAATTAGAATAAAACAAAATATAAGTATCTTATGCATTGTGTGACATAGGGATGTAAAAATTGTACCATATGTTGTAGTCTGTAATGGTATACAATATATCCATTGACAGACGAATCTCCGCCTAGCACCCGACATTTCGGAGTTTGAAAAGGCTTGTAGGCTCGGAGTATTAAAATGTGTTCATGTAGGATGAGACGTTTTGCATTATGAACTACCACCTTTAAAATCCGACTCAACGTGTCGGTCTAGTACGAAGAAGGGTTATATTCTTATTTTGTTTAGTTGTTTTAGTCCTGCTGTGCATATCATATTTTCTACTGTACAAACACCTGCTTCATCATAATGAAATTGCTTCGAAGAAAACAATATCAGAAATTTATAAATTCAGCTTTACTACTTGTTCCATGAGGAAAATGGAAACTTCTGCTTTAAAGGATGCATACTTATAGGACTGTTATTAACAATGTATCTGTTTGTCCCACTGAATAAATAAATTATACGAATTCTAGTTAACTGTTTGCTGTATTTTTCAGAATTAGACAATTCAAGGAAGATCAGTAACATCAGCACTTCAAACGATTCCGGCTATAATGAAAAAGCTGACGACATTCTACCTGATATAGACATGTGATTTAGTAGACAGAAATAGACAGCCTGTGTGCAATGCCTTGACTTTGGTGCTTAGCTGTCTGAAAAGTAGTGAATGTAGCATCGATAACAGTTTGAATGTTCATTTGTATGATGGCGATCTCTCTATTCTTTTAGATAGAACTTATGATCTTTTTACCTTTATAGGGAAAACTAAAACTATATTACAATTAAATACCCCAGTCCAAGAAAACCAATTGGTTTATTAAATTGATAGTCATACAACATTGTCGTAGTTACTTTCCAAACAATTTTTATTAACTGTAAAAATGCATGTTTAAAGAAGGAAAAAGCAATTGAAATATATTATATGGCATTATGCAATTACAAGCTCAAAATGCTTTAGTTCCGTAGACAAAATGTCCAAATTGGGTCTAATTATCAAGAAAATGTAAGATCTCAGACAAGATTCTATCTTCTCGGAGATAAACTGCAACAACTTGTGAAAAGATTATTAAAAAAATGTGATATGAAGGATACATAGCCAATCGCTGCTATTGAAAATCAGAAAAATTATTTCTTAAAGATCAAATGTAAAGTCTAACGTAACAACTTTTACTCAAAGGGTCACTTGTATCTAACGAATCTTCCATTTCATTCGATTTTAAAGTGCTCATAACTCCTTGTCAAAGACTTTAACATTTTTGAATCGGCAAGCAAACAAGAATCAATCACACTAATTTCATGCAGAGTCAGTTTACTCTAAAGGTGCATGATAAGCTAATTTAGGAGTTTAAATGTACGTCTTTATCATTTAAGGTGAACAAACCTTGTTACCTGTTATAACAGATTAAGTGATAATAACTGAATGATATGTCTCACTTATTTTAATAAACTACAACACATTTGTATGTCAGTTCAAATTTATTACGTCCGAGTTATCTGCCCATCTATGCATATCCGGTATCTTCATGTCATGGACACTACAGAGTTAATGATGGAAGACGGATCAGATTAAAATCAGTCTGCTGTCTGATCATATATCTTGTTTCAGTCGTTACGACATCTCAATTCGCTTCATCGACCCACAAACAATAACTTAAAGATATACAAAAGTTTTATTTCAAACGAAGATTAAAAACAAAATTAGATATATTTGTCATATTAATAGCAGTTGTAACCGAGAATACTTAATATGAAGATTTTAAAGTCTCTTAAATGATTTATGAATGGTTTGGTATAGTAAGTACAGTAATTAGTTGATACTATTTGTCAAAGAATTCAAAATTTCATTCCACTTAATTTCATATACATAACTAATGCTTTGATGTGTTAAACATAATTAAAGATGCTGACACTCGTCATAGAATTCGTAGCGCGTATACACATTTATAATACTCTTGAGAACAGGTAATGTTGTATGTGAGTAGTAAATATAAGCCATAAAAGTCAACTCTATTTGATCTTTGAATTTTGAACCTTGCAAAAATGTGTCAATTTCGCTTATGTATCTTTCCAGAAATGTTTTCATATCGTTTAAACGAAACTAAGAGAAAAGGTGTAAAACTGAATGTGAAAGAAAATTTTATGTCGCAGTAGTCGCATAACTGTATTATCATTATCATATACATATACAAGCAATGAATACTGGTGTCCGAATAAAGCTCTAACTATTCTTTTTGAAAAAAGATAAATTGTTTCAGGAGAAAAATACGGAAAATTAAAACCAAGTCAACAAACAGATTTTCTTAATTTACTCTTATTTAGAAAAAAAACCAAACTGATGTTCAAACTTTTTGAAAAGTAAATAAAGTACTTAACTGGTTTTGTAAATGTAGGATGTAGTTGCTGTGTTGGCCATTTTTATTACAAAACAGAAAAAAAGAAAAAGAAAATTAAATCGGAAATTACCTTATCAAATGGCACTATTAAAAACTGAAACACATTAAACGAATGTCATATTTCTGACTTGATACTAGCATTTCCGTATTAAGAAAATGGTGGCTTTTACCTGGTGTTATAGCTAGCTAAACAACTCACTTGTATGACAGTCGCATAAATAATCTCAAACGAGCTTAAGCAGATGAAGAACACATAGATAGAAAAAAAAAGAATACTTACGAAGCGATGATTGTGTTCCAATTATCTGGTTTACTCATTTATCAATCAATCACAAAAGACTCAAAAACGTCTTCGTTTCTTATTTGGTGTGACAATTCACTTTTCCAAAAAGAAAATCTATTTTATCATATGATTACATAAACTTTTCGAAATGCAGATCTATTTTTCGCTTACTTGTCTCAAAATATTCTAATGAATATTTATTCAGAAAAGCGCGTGTTATGCATAGTGAAAATATATTTATTTTAACTGTATCTGGATTCGAAATTTTGCTGGTGGACTACCGGTCTGTAAGGATACAAAATCATCCAAATATTTAGTTAAAACAGTATTTAGACGTACAGTTCTAGTTGTTAATTAAAACTGCTGAGAATATAAAAATGATTCAAACGGAGATGCATCGAATGCCTCAATAGTGCAAGCGTTAAATGATTTGCGAATCCTGACTCAAAATATGGGCTTTAATAGGAGGAAAGATTGCAAAAAACATTCTTTAAACATAAATAATTGAAATGTAATAAACGGTAGTTGTGTTTAAATGTTATAAAACAACAAATATTTCTGTCTTAAACCTAAGTCATCCCTTTGAGGAATTTCACGGATGCAACCACGAGCGGGTAAAGCATTACGGAAAATTTGTTTCAAAAATGACGTCAGATATATTCCAATTGTCGTTACTACAATCCTTTCCTCTATGCCTTGAAAATGACCTACCGAATTAGACTTAACACCGAGTATATAATTTATTGAGCTACACGACGGTTGTCACATATAGAGCAGTGTTTCTTACCTTGCCCGAGAACCTGAAGTAATCCCTGGTGTATGATGGTATTCGTTTTGCTTAGTGTTTTTATTTTCTATATTGTGTGTATTGTATATTCCATATGACGTCGTTTTAAAAGTTACAGCTTAATGTCTATGTACCGGTAAATGGTTTCCATAGAATGTAAAAACTCATAAGATACCAGGCTTATAATTAAAGACGTCAGAAACACGTTTTGTGTATGTAAGACTGCTCAGCTCCGCTCAAATCTTTATTAGGTCAAATACGAGTTGAAGAGCATGGAAATCCAAAAGTTTGAAAAAGTGGCGCGAAGTACAATTGAAGCTATATATGCCTAGTAGTGCAACAGTATTCGTTTTCGAATAAATCAACGATTTTACTTTATTACTGAACTTTTAATTTGCTGAGTAAAGTACCAAAAAAATAAAGGCAACAGTAGTATACCGCTGTTCAAACTCATAAATCCATGGACAAAAAACAAAATCGGGTTAACAAACTAAAACCAAGGGAAACGCATTAAATATAAGAGGAGAACAACGACACAACACTAAAATGTAACACACAAAAAAAACGGACCAAGCATCAAAACTTTGCGTCAAATACTACTAATGGGAGTTCAAGAAAAATTATTGTTCGAAGAAATCGGCGACAACTGGGCTATTGGTACCATCGAAACGAAACGTCTTCAATCATCGGCATTGACCCAGTGTTTGGAAAACACTCATCAAACATACAAAGCTCATCAATATTCTACTTATTTTTGTACATTTTTAATACCCGAAAACCATAATTCGTAGGTTTTCTAAGGATTATTTACCATATATCTGACCATTCAGTCAAGACATGTTAATCAAACTCTACAACAGTTACTGAGCACTAGAACTTAATGAAGTGACATCTACGATCGTCACCAATACTATAATTTCAATATTTTTTTGTACTAGTTTCAAACATACAATAAAACGACTCGCTGCATAACATGCCCGCACAACTACATTTTTGTTATTCTGTTTTTGTCGATTAATTCTACGACAATAATAGTTCCATAGTTGAACAATGATTTATCTTTGCTTAGTGTCTAGTGGCAAATATTTCATGGGTATGGGGGTAGGCTCTGTCACACGAATCTCATGGTATTTTATGTAAAGGCAGACATTACACCCCGATGGGGTTCTCAAAGAAATTGTGCAATTAATATATTTACTGTGTAGATAGACTTGAACATTCCCTACCTTTTTATATGATTGTTTAAGTATGAAATTTAGGGCAAATTTGTCAATGAGACAACGCCTCCCCCACTCGAGACCAACTGATATAGAAGTTACAAACTATAGGTCAATGTCCGGCCTTCAACAATTACCAACTTAAATGAAGACTCAAAGAAAAACTGTAGATAGCGCAGATAATTTTTATGATATTAATATATGGAGCATCAAAAGAAAAAGAACTCTGCAAAAGGTATACTAAATGAATTTTAAATAATCACGGTTGTTGATATTTTATTTAAACAATATTTTCAAACTTGAATGTTTATATTTTACTGAAATAATAGCAAGAAAAGACAAGACCACTTTATTAAAACTTAGGAACACTGATTTGAAATGAAACGATCACAATCATATAGAAATCATATATGCAAACAGACCGTTAGATACTAACAAAATGGTTAACTATGGTATACACATGTGAAATAAGGGTTTTCCTCGGTGTTGGATTTTGACCCGGATTTGTTGTCGCTTAATCGATTTATCATCATTGACTGTGATTTTCTAATGTTGCCCTTATCTATGTTAATTCGACAGAAGCATTTGTTCTTCCATCGCTGGGATCGAACTGCTGCTATTGGGAACTCGATACAACACCGACTGCACTCCTGACCACTCGGACACCTAGACTGAACTAAGCAGTCAGCTTTCTATATAATGCTTCAAATCGGTATTATGCATGCCTAAGTTTTAGTAATTTTGACTTGTCTAGTCTATTACTATTTATTTCATTATTTAGGTGTTTTCAACATTTTGTTCAAGAAAAACATAGCGCATAGATCTTATCAAATGAAGTGAATTGATCATGTTTTATTTCTCAACTATAAGTAGATAACATTTTAAGAATGCAGTAACTATTACTAATCAACGTTAGTCTGGTTACCTAGATTTAAATATAACACGGTTACGGTTAGCATTTTAAGAGCTTTGATTTTATAAAAGCTATGTAATTAGAGTTTCCGTTACAGATGGCCTTAGTGGATTAAATAGGAAAGATGTGTGTTTTATAAAACTCTTATTAGGATTGATTTCAAGCAATTAATTAACCAATTTGGAGGAAATTAACGAGAAAATGAATTTAATATTAATTTCAGTATTATTTAGCTCTATATCATTACTAAAGGGAAATAATTGGCCAGCACATACTACGTAAGTTACTTATTAAAACAAAATATTAAACAAATTCACAGTCAATAATGCATGAAATCACTTCAGATACTTTTGATGCACCTTTATATTTGTTTTATGAAATAATATTTAAATATTTATTTTAGATACATGACTTGGACCTACTGAAGAAAAATTGTGTTATATGTGATCTATATTAAGATGGAGATAAGAATAGAACTAATTATATAAATAAAATTGATAATGTTACGCAGCTTGCTTTTGATAAAGTTGAATACGTTCATTTTTATCGCTAACAAATCGCAACTTCAGTACTGATCGAGGCCAAAATATTTTAAAATCAAAAGCTTTTAAAAAATGAAGAGCTTAAAAATCGAAAATGACAAAAGGAATAACCAAAGTCAGCAAATGAACTTACAGCTTTGCATGAGGGGATATATTCCTTAGGTTAATTTAAAATCATTCAAAATATTATGTAACAGCAAATCTTAATAACACGAAGTTCGTATTTCATGACCGTATGGAAGTACATTGACTACTGGCCTGGTGATTCTCTGAGGGACGAAGAGTCCTGAAGCAGAGGTATCGACCAAGTGGTAGTAATAACATTAACAGTACCAAATGCAAAGTAATCAAATGAAATCATGATTGCTTAAAAAAGTTGTTTCTATTTGTAAAAAAGAGTTATTTTAATAAAACCATATTGTTAAAACTAGGAAAAAAAAATTCACTGTTTTTTTCAATTTTCAACAAACATAAATGATTGCAAGTTTATAAATGAATGAACATTTAAGAGAAAAGTCAAGAAATGAATATACTTTTAACATCAATTGCACACTTTTTTTTTTCAAGAAAAAAAAGAAATAGTTAAAAACAAAGAATGTAAGATAAATGAGTATGAACTTTAATCTGAAACGTGCAGGTATCTAGAAGGCTGTCAATGAGCATGACTAAATTATCTGCTTCTACTGATCTGAAGAAATCTGATACATCTGTGTTTCAACCAGACACCAGTCTAATAAACATATCTAAATTAATGTAGCTGTTTTGTTAACTTTATTCAAAACTATTTTTGTATTACTTTAAACAATTTTACTGTTTAAAAAAAAACAAGGTATTTAATGAAACGAAAATTAAAAAAAAAGAAATAAAAAATAACTAAAGTAATTCTTTGTTAACATTAATAAATTTTTCTATATATATGCACATGCAGTTTGTTATGTTTGTTTTTGATGGGTGTCGGTATCTAATCCATGGTGTGACGTTCAAACACATGCATTACATTACCTTTCTGATAAACTTCTATGAAAACCTAATCTATATGAAATTGATTTATCTGTAAAGAGACGGATGAATTTCATTAAACATAATTCAACAATCTAAAGCTCTTAGCTATTTTGTTTTTACTTATCAATCTGATACTGTCTAACTATTAAAACTATTAGGCAATTGGCGTTTCAGTTATTGCAGGAAGAACTTGATAAATGTACTTAAACAATATTATTTAAGATGATGTATTCAAGTATGCTTTTCCACTTACGCTTCTTGAGGATTTGTGACACTAATTTAAATGTATCTCCGTATTCATTTATATTTTATATTTTAGTCGAGATCTTTTAAAACATGTACTTACATTGGTAGGTTATTTCAACAAACTGTCAATTGTTAACCAATTAAAGAGATTGAAAATAACATACACGATATCAATTTTAAGGCACAAGATGCGGATTTCGACAATTAGATACCAGAGGTACCAGGTTTATAATTTAATTGTGAGACGCGCATATTGTCTACATAAGACTCATCTGTAACGATAAGATCACATAAGTTATAAAGCGAAAAAAAGTACAGAGTTGAAGAGCATTGAGGACCAAGAATTCCAAAATGTTGCGTCAAAAACCACGTGTCAAAAACAGCTATGGTAATTTATGCCTGGGATAATAACTCAGTTATTTCGTTAAAAAAAATCAAACATTTATAAAAATGACCATATAATTGATATGCATGTCAACACCCGAAGTGCTTATTGAGGCCATATTTTTGAATATTTTAAATCTAAAACAAGTGTTGAAGATCGGATCAAACAAGAAACGACCTAAGGTTCATAGTATGTTCCAGGTATCTGACGCTTCATTGTTATATAGATATGCCACTGAGGTTCCACTTTCCTCAGTCAAAGCTGTTTCGTGAATTGCTATTTTATTTTCCTTTAGTCTTTTTTTTTTAAATCACTAAATAGATCTTCAGCTAGTTTGATAAAATTCCATGTAAAGGCTTCCTAATTAGAACAGTTTAAAGGTAACCTCGCCTTGTATCCATCATATCATATGCTGTTGTTTGGACTCACCTGACTAATAACCGTATATTAGACCAACCACGTGACATAAGGAAGGGCTAATATAGGGTTATCAGCATGGGATTATTCATCCTCTTCTCTCATCTATGTACGAACGTACCAAGGCTGATAATTCCATAGCAACCCGACCACGTTACGTCACTATATTTGCGTTTATCAGGCCGGGTCCGTTCTAACAACAGTATAAAGCGTAAAATTTATTATGTTGCACTGAACAATCTTTTCGTCAATCGGGTTATACTTAGCGTGTATTCGCATGGCAGGTGATGTATGTATAGCTAGCGTAATGTATCCTGTTAATGCAATTGGTCTTGCACCTTTTTGAGCACAACCGGTTCCCTCGGCCTTTGCTTGTTACCATGATTTATCTCTTCTTAGTCGATTTGCGAGTTTTGAACATCGGTAAAACGTCTGTCGTCTAAATTTATAACATATGCAGAGCTAGGAATTTCTTTGCTTGGTATGTGATAGCTAGTTATGATTTTGTAGAAACCTAAGTAACCAGTCTTCAGATTGAAATCGACGGACATGAATGTGCACTTGTGGTGCTTTCTGTTGTAAACATAGTATGTCTCATTGACATTTACTTCAGCACGTGTTGAAGAAATTGTCAGTAATGCTAGAATAATTCTGTATCGTTTGATATTATGATATTTGTATAAAAATATACACAGATGTCACAGATGACCACAGATATGTTCCAAATGTTATAAACACAACCCCTATCTCTTTTCCTTGATTGTCATATCACCGAATGTCTGAGACGCTGCACAGGGTTTGTACATGCACGAGATACACGGCAAGATCAGCTTCCGTTTTGATAGAGTTCGTGTTGCACAGTCTTTTATCTTCTATGTAATGTTTTGTGGGCTTGTTCGTCTTTTCGTCTTTTTGTTTTTGTTCTTGCCATGGATTCAAAGTTTTTCTTTGATTTTTAAATATTCCCTTTGTACCCTTTTCCTTCTTATCTATTGTATTCTACGTTGTCTGATCATATAATTTCTACAAATTCTCGGGATAAACAGAACGTACCATATTTCAAATTCCTTGGATGAATTTGACCAAACTGTAAAATACAGCTTTTTTCACATAAAAATCTACATAGGGATTTCAGAATAACTTACGGATCAATTTTAATGGTAAGATAAAATGGTAAAGCAGTCGAAGGCTTAAATATTTTTTTCAATGGTAAAAAAGACACGGATAAAGCACACAATACGATAACACCGAAGTTTCAAGACTAAGAACATGCGAGAGTTGAGATAAAACAACAAAGAGTACGATACAATTTATAATGATAATATGCAACTACACTTTGATTATATAACTTTACATACCACAGGTTATAAATAAAAACCTTATCGAAAATTGATATTCCAGATAACATCTTAAAATATTTCTGAACAAATGAAAACGTAAAGTAAGAGTATGACATCACAAATCTTACATTTCATTTTAAGATAGCTATATGTATTTATGAAGGCAGCCATCAATCAAAATAGAAAGGAGACATTGAAAAAGTATAACAGTTCAAGAATGTCGTCTGCTTGATAAACTACAAGATGTCCTATCTTTTGTTTGTTTCACATCATTTGGAAAAATAGTGTTTATGATTATTACAATTGGAATATCAAAGATTAAATGATATACGCTTAAAAAGATCAACATCACGAAACACATATAGTTACTAAGTTTTGCATTGCTGATTTAATATGTTATTGCAAAACATGACGTAATTTTTTGATAAAATCCTGTTCTGAGGAAAACGAATGTAGTACTCAGCTTTAACTTCGACGGAATTTTGATCTTGTCTTTTTCAAGAAATTCTTTGATATTCACACTTAGATAAATGCTTAAATGATGCTTAAATCTCTAAAACTTCAACTGCAGAGCTATCAATATTTTAAATTTAGTAGCATAGCGTGTTCAAAATATGACTAGAAGTTGTGAGAACCACACATCAAGTACATAAGCTTAGCATTGAATATTCTAGTTATATTAGAAATCTCTTTAAAAATAGCCCTTTCGTAAAATAATTTGGTATATATTGGTAATATCTCTTTTCTAAACTTGACATCTATTGTATAAAAAAAATGATGTAAATGCAATGCATCTGAAAAACAAGGAAATGAAAAAGCAGTAAGCTTGACAATCAAATTTAATTTTCAGCACTTCACATTTTATAACTAATATAGAAATGAGATCTAAATGGTGTTGGGATCCGTAAGTATGCAACATTAGATAAAGCTTATCAGCTGCTCAAGCTTCCTATAAACTGTTTGAAGATTTGTAATTAAAACACGTGGTTGGTATACACATTAGGTAGCATTAGGTAGCTAGGGATGTTTAGAGTGGGGTACTTCTCCCGAAATTACAACCCCAGATTACATTTGGAACAATTTAAGTTTTTTTAATATGTTATACACCAGGAAGATCACCAAATGAATGACAGTTTAAAAGACTTAATGTCCTTCAGTTCCAGAACGCAACAATTTTGTACAAACATTCAGATCCTATTGAATTATCCACTCGAAATAAAAAGTTTGATATGATTAGTTATTCTCCTAATTGCATAAAGTGAAAAAGTTTGAAATCTTTATAAAACAGCAGTTATTTGGGTATATTTCCCGTCATGTGTATACTAATTATTTGATTTTGATTGTAGATCTATATGGATTCTATCTTTGAAACTTTGCATGAGAAAAATTCTCTTGTAGCATACATATTACTATTTTTGGTAGTTGGTCTAGGTTTTTTTTAGAATCATAACTGCCAGATCGGATTATTTGATATTTAATTATTTTCATAGAAGATATAGCACAAAAAAAACAATAGTCTTTTGTCGTAAAATTCCTGCAACAAAAAGTAGAAATGTTTGACTTAATTAAAAATCTTTTTAGATGATAGTTATTATATTTCTAAACTAATTTTGTCTCTCTTTAACTTTTGCATGCAAGATTTGTATAGTGGCATGTTTAAGTTCAGTGGAGTATCTTAATTGAGCATGTATGTAAGTTCCGCTGAGTTTATTCATTGAGAATGTGTTCAGGTTTTGCAGGATGAATCATATCTCAAAGTTCTGCAAAGTTTATTTATTCATTAAACAGAATATGAGCACGTCTTTGGTAAATCTTAAATAATTTCTCTTCAATGTTTTCTAGGTCAAGCGTATTTGATGTAATCTCAATGTTTAAATGTTAGGTAATGGGTGATATGTAATCTAATTCGATGACGAATTCTAATTATTTCTATTCATATAATTCTAAAATACTTAATAAATTTTTCCCTGAAAAGAGAAAAAAAAACCAAGAATTTGTAATATAAATCGCGTGATACCAATCACATTTTACTTGTAAAATTTCACTTTTTTTTTCTTGAAACTTTTTTCCCTATAGCAATGCAACATCAGGAGATTAAATATAATGAGAGTCTTTTCTTTCATTTATCTTAATTAAAAAAAGAAGGGTTCCTTGAATGAATCCTTGTCGGATGTAGATTTAACAGGGGAAGGTTGAAATGAAAACTCCTAATTAATAATTTACAGGTCTCCAATTGAACCTGACAAGTCGATTCTCTGTATTTTTGTTTGACAATGAAACATCCTTGTTTTAAATTTCTTGAATAAATACTCGAAATGAGTTATGACTTTCATAAAATTGTTATTTATTATTTTTATTACGTAGAGTGAAAGTTTTAAGTAAGAGTAATATGAATAACCACCTCATATGCAGATAAATAAATTCATCGTAGATATCAGGTTTATCTTTTCATAATTACGCCAGACGAGTTTCGTCTACAAAAGACTCATCGGTGACGCTTGAATCAAAAACATTTTAAAAGGCTAAATAAAGAACGAAGTTGAAGTCGAATGCCCAATTTACATTTATTAATTATACATATTAAGTTGAAGCATTCTTATAAGTCAAGAGTGTCGACATATTCATCTCTTAAAACAGTAGCAGAGGTCTGACGTCGGTAAAACCAATTTGAGTGAGTATTGTTTTTCTATGAAGCAAAAGCAGGTTTATTTATTAATATTTTTTTTATGGAAAATAAAACGTTTAGAAAATATTTCAAATACGCCACAGATATAAAATTTTCAGGACAATCATTTGAATGCTTTATATTGTTTTGTCTTGCTTCCGATTGTATTTCAAATGTTCTGTTCTGTTATGATATACATGTATATATTTATGATATAACTAAAAGCTGTATTGCTTGTACTTTGAAATAAACTAAAAAATAGAAGAAAATATAACATGGGCAGATTTTTCGTGGATTTAGCGTGTCTATGTCAATATATGATGCAACCACTCATATCAAACGTTTATCTAATTGAACAGATATTTTTTCAACAGGTATTCAAATAAGTATATAAGAAGATATTTTCCAGTTAGAAGATTATTATGCATTCCTGGATATGAAGGGGATAACTGTTCGATACGTAAGTGTTATAATATTTATTTTTAGTATTTTTGAAAATTTGAAAAACTAAGGATTTTTCTTATCTCACAAGTAGATCACCTTAGGCGTATCAGGCTCAACTTTTTGGAATTTTTAGTCCTCAATGCTCTTCAACTTTGTACTCGTTTGGCTTTATAACTATTTTGATCTGAGCGTCACTGATGAGTCTTATGTAGCCGAAACGCGTGTCTGGTGTATTAAACTATAATTCTGGTACCTTTGATAACTATTATAATCCTGGTACCTTTGATAACTATTAACTGTTGTTGTCAAGATTTGATAAGAATACAAGAGAAAGTGTATCGTGGTTATAAGTCCATGTGCAAATGAATGTAAATAAAAAAGAGATTAAAAACACATATAAAAAATAGTATACGCACAACAAATGATGAGGGAGTAACAAATATCACATGCAAATAGTAACTGCTATAAAAGCAGTGAATTTCAGAGAAACACGTTTTATGAAAATCATTTTATTTGGACGACTTCCTATTTTAGACAAAAACATAATTTAGAAGTTATTTTTTTAAATTAAATTCGAGGTTATAATGAGATGTTTACCATGATAGGCTATTGTCATCTTTCTATATTCATGTTGAACATAACTAAACTTTAATAATTGGTTTTTGGTTTTAGAATGTTTTAACTGCAAACGTTTCAGAGAATTGGATACAAGAGTTAAAACACTCGAAACAAATCGACCGGTAAGTTATAGCATACAAAAGTTTAATATTGAAACATTGATGAAAATGTATTTCTGCTTCGTTTATGTCCATTATTTCCGTAGCATAACTGGTTATATTTTAGGCAAACATTTTTCAATACAATACTGTAATTTTTCATCGTATTCCTTGAACATAGTGTTGTCGCGAATAATGTTGAAGTTAGCTTTTTATTAGAATTGCAAAGTATGCAAATACTAGTACTGAACAGCAACACAATTTCTAGATATACTAATTCAATGTTCAACGGCACTTTTGATTGGATATAGAGGTTATATTAAGTAACAGAAGAACATAGATGTACAATAAGATGGAAACACTTCTTGTTGCAGGTGGTTGGATGTTCACATTATGTTTGTACTTAACACACATAATAATAACATTTTAACGCAAAACATCGTGATATGTATATAAGCAAAGTTGTTGCATGGAAATAACCTGTACCATCCTCGATGAAATAATTCCCATTGCGTAAAATGAGGAAGAATTTATTTAAGAGTAAATTTAGTAAACTCAAAACTATGATAATTATGTTGAATTTTGTTGTAAATAAATCCCGTCAATCTATCTCTTTTGAAAATAGAACGCAAATACCACACGATAAAAGTAAATTATAATAGTTCTTTCGTTATATTTATTTGTGTGTGGTGTATCACACATTTTATATTATTCACTTATTATGTTGTGTTGAGAATCAAAAGGAACTAAAAGACTAAAAGAGGGACGAAAGATAACAGAGGGATAGTCAACATAAAGATGCTTCTTCTATAATTACACATTAGTCGAATATCGCTTCAATACTAAGCATATGGAATGTTTTTGTTCAATTCAGACAAGGTAAATTTAGTAATTTCTATAAAATAAAGAGTTTTAAACCGCTAAGATTTATTTGAATATCATAGTAGAACCACTGTAATAAGATTACCTTATATTTGAACCGTTGCTACTTCACTGAATATTACGGCATTTTGTCTTTTTTCAAGGTCATCATACCGAATAATGGTGGAGGAGGTGGAACAGGTCAAAAGGGAGAAAAAGGGGAAAGGGGTATGACAGCAGAAAGAGGGCTACAGGGTTTCAAAGGTGAAAGTGGTGAAAAGGGTAGACCAGGACAAATTGGATTTACAGGATTTAAAGGTGACAAAGGAGAATCAGGAAATGATGGGAAACCTGGAGAAAAGGGAGATACAGGTTTGAATGGACTACAGGGAGAAAGAGGACAGAAAGGGGAACCTGGAAATATGGGTAGTGGAAATGGAGGAAGCGAAAATAAGGGAGAACCAGGTATAAGTGGTCCACGTGGTCCACCTGGATTGACCGGACCCCAGGGGCCAAAAGGAGATCAGGGACGACCAGGAGTTGATGGACTACCTGGCCAAAAGGGAGGTCCAGGAATGAATGGTAAGTTTAGTCTATATATGACACGAATTAATGTAAGGATGTTCAAGTACCTGACAACGTCCACTCTGTGTTTTCAGTATAAGATGTTTTTTTTTATTCATATCCTTCTGATGAGTTTACCCTTTTGTATAGTCCTTTCTTAAGTCGTACTGTTACACCACTGTCCCAGACTAGGGGGTTGGGATTCCACTAACATATTTTACCTCTGTACACCTTGTATGTGCCTGTCCACATGCAGTAGCCAGTAATTCAGTGGTTGTCATTTGTTACTGTGTTACATAATTGTCTTTCGTTCATTTTTTTTGGTACATTAATTACGCCGGTTTTTTTTCTCTCGTTTGAAATGATTTACATTTGTCATTTCGGGTCACTTTACAGCTGACTATGCGATATGAGCTTTGCTCATTGTTAAAGGCCGAATGGTGACCTATAGTTGTTTATTTCAGTGTGACTTAGTCTCTTGTGAAGATATGTTTCATTGACAATCATACTGCATCTTCTTTATTCATATTTGCATTTTTTTTTTCATAATGTTATGAAACTATACACATGATGAAAAGTAAATTAAAATACTTTTATTTCCTTTCTTTAATGTAAACAGAATTACTTGCTTACTTGTTTATTTTTATTATCAGGAATTAATGGCTTTCCCGGAAAAGATGGGTTAAATGGATTACAAGGACCGCAAGGGATAGCAGGGATGATTGGCGATCGTGGGTATCCGGGCATTCCAGGGGGACCAGGACAAAAAGGAGAGTCTGGTGAACGTGGTCTTATGGGACCACCCGGCTTGACAGGTCCTGCTGGTTCTATAGGAGTTCCAGGAATAACAACAACAATTGTAGTTCCTAATGAAGGTGAATACAACTTTGAGATGTTATGCATTCTACTTGGTCGAATAAGCATATTTGCATTGATACATATATCTAACAATTTTTCTTAGTATGAAACGATATGTTTTAAGTCTCAAATTATAATTTTGAATTGTAAGTAACTAGCTTAACTGCATTACAGTAATCGTTCAGTCACATACTTACGATCACTAAATAGTATATTCCATGTTTATTTCTTGTGTATAATCCATTCAACATGTTTTATTTCTTTTTCAGAAATAACGATTTTAAAAGACAGAATAAAGGTAATGGTATTTGTTCTCGTAAAAACTCATTGTAGTTTTATCTACAAATAAAATGATACATTGTAAAGTTTCTTAAAAATTGCAAATACAACATTTTGAATATTATTTAGGCAGTTATTGTGAAATTGTCCGTTTCTAAGTATGTTGGCATTTATTTTTTGTTTCAGTTCAGTATGTCTGTTGTTCCGTTGGTTTCATAGGGACACTTGGTTTAAGTTTGTAACCCCCGGATTTGTTTTCGCTTAATTAATTTATGACTATTGAACAGTGGTTTACTTCTGTTTGCCTTATTTAAAATAAGAATAAAAAATGTATGTTATTACAAAATAAATATTATGAACGCACTATTATCCTGGTATCGATGATGAGTTTATTTACAACAACTGGGTCGATGTCACTGCTGGTGGAGATTTATTTCCCTAAGGGCATCACAAGCACAGTAGTCAGCACTTTTTTTGCTGACATGAATTGTCATTGATATGGTTATATTTACTACAAATTTTTGAATTTTTTTGAAATACTACGGCTTTTCTACCTCAGGCATAGATCACCTTGGCTGTAAATGGCAAAACTATTAGGAATTTTGGCTCATACTCTTCAACTTCGAACTTTATTTGGCCTTTATGACTTTTTTGGATTCGTGTCACTGATGAGTCTTTTGTAGACGAAACGCGCGTCAGGCGTATATACTAAATTAAGTCCTGGTATTTATGATGAGTTTATTTACAACTTAAAAGGAAGATAAAAAAAAACCACGTCACATGTATATATTTTTCAGAGTTTAGAAAATAACGTATCATCATGTTGTAATGAAGTGACAGAACTAAAAATCATAGTTACAGGAATATTAAAATCTTTAAGTACTACTACAACTGCCGCTGTACCAATTACTACACCTACCTTCATTTTTCCAAGTACAACAACAACTACTACGACACCAGCGCCAACAACAACAACTACGACGACGCCAGCGCCAACAACAACAACAGAACCTGTACCAACATCGTTCCAAGGTAACCAAATTATCCAATGATTGCTGTCTGCGGGTCTTAACTTTGATATTCTAATATGCGCAATAATGAAAACTCAATGAGCGCGTCTTCTCAATTTCATATTATTCGTTGTTGCCAATTTGATTTTAAATTGAATTTTCACCGTTTAGGGGAAAGTAATTTTAAGCGAGTAAACAATTCGATTATACATGTTTATAGAATTGAGACGACGATGCTGTGTGATAAACCCACTGGTGGCCTTCGGATGTTTTCTGCCCCTTGGTCGGAATGTTGTTTCTTTGACACAATCCCATGTTCCATTCTTATTTTTTTCATAAACATGCGAGATGGTACATATAGAACTTGCGCGTTGTGTCTGCATTAAGCACAACAGGGGTGTTCCATTAAAAAGAAGCAGGCAGGCAAAATCTATTACGAAGCATTGAAACCTACTAAAAGTTGTGCTAAATTGGTTTAATGCAATTTGATATTGCTCCTCCCCTTTTAATCTCGATCATGTTCCTAACATTAAGAGATCACAAAACTGAAGCCAGAACATGGCAAAACACATAATCTTTAGATTTACAGTATCATAGTCACAACTATTACTACGCGTATAATCCTTCATTGGGAGTGCTTATTTTAGGAAAAATGATGTTACACTTGAACTAGTGGGGGTGCAGTTATGTGCCAAATCCTTTTGAGTAAAAGCTAGATACAGAAATAAGTAGTGTTCCTCCATATAAAAAGCAAAAGTAAACTATGTACTATATGTTTAAACACCTACTTCCGAAAAAGATTCTGTACGAAAATACCATAATATGCTAAAACCTTCTTATTGATGTTTTCAAAAATGAATAGCTGCTTATTAAATATTAAATTGATATTAATAAGGTTTCTTTTTTTTTTTTTATTCTTGTTGGATATTTCCTTGACCAAAAAGGAGCATTCAATTGTGCTTACTTTTCCGCTCTGTGTCGTCGTAATATAGACGAACATAAGATAAGATAAGATAAGAATTTTATTAATCTAATCAAGAACCCATAAAGGGCATCATTTTACAACACAATATGATTGGAAAAAACAAAACAGAAAACTAATACCATACTATAACGTTATGGACAGGATCAGAGCCTAACACAACGTGTGTTTTATATAACTATTATATTAAATCTTAAAACAATAAAATATCATATTACTTCATATATTTTGTTTACAATTGGATCTTATTTCTAAAGCTTTGATAATGTAATTTCCTAGGCAAACAAGAGTTGGTAAATGCTCATTTGTGAACAGCTAGAAATATTTCTTATCATTAGGTAGTTCTTTAAAATTAGTAAAAAAAAGTGATAACTTTATCAAATAATGATCATTCTCTCTATGTAGTTTTTACTATATCTATCTTTCTCAATTCTAAGATCATGAGCACTTATTCTCATTTTACATATAGCTCTTCTTATACTAAAATCTATAATTGATTAATAAGCCTCCTTTACAAAGTCAGTCTTGAGTTTGAAATAATTTTCTAATTTACTATTACCTTGTGATAAGGTTTCAGATCTTTTGACCAATCAAAATATTTTAAAACTATTACAAAGTTTACATTTTACAAATTTAATTAATTTATAAAAAAAACATACGTGCGACAAAATGTGTACTGCGCATCCGACGTGTCTTGGATATAAGTTAATTCTTATAGCTGTTGTACGTTATGATTCTTTGAATTGACATTTATTCTAGTAAAAGAGAGATAATTCAACTTAACCATGCTAAATCGCACATTACTTCCATGCAATAACACTATAATAGTTATTTACCTTTAAACTTTTTTACAATTGATACAGGTTGTTACATGTATATTATAAAAGTGGGATATGTGTTATGGTATTTGTCACTGCATTGAAGCATTTACATATAATTAAAAATGCATACTTAGTCGAATAGCACAAACCAGTTACTTATATAACATTAAGAAAGAAAAAAACCATTGCAGGTTGTGAACCAAATCAGTTTAAGTGTATAAGTACAGATAGATGTCTCCCATTGGCATTTAGATGTGATGGTATCAATGATTGTGATGATGAAAGTGATGAACGTAATTGTGGTAAGTGATACCAATAGACATGAATCCATATTGTCGCTCTATCATTTGAATAAATGAGGTGTGACATGATTGCCAATGGGACAACTATCAACCATAGTCAAAATAACATGGATGTAAGCAACCATTTTGGAATGCATATAGTATAACTGGTATAAAGTAGAATTATGTCAAAAAAGATTCCATAAACACTTTACTGAAAATCCTGATGGTGAGTTTTGGCTTTTTCATGATATAAGATGTCTTTTAAAAAAAGAAAGATATGGCAAGATCCATGTTGTGCTAGGGGAAACTTTAGAACAACATAATTATGATGAAAGGTCCATACTGCCTTTATGTACGTAAATCAATTAAAATCGAAAATTCATTCATCACAACTCATTTAGTGATGTTCCTTTTCTGAGGTCGAGAGACTGTCAATGGAAACAAACCCTTGAAGACAATATGTATGACTATGACCACATATATTTACCCTATAGATAACAAATATGACAATGTCAGTCAAAAAAATGTAGCTAATAATTATACCACAGTTCATCTCATAGTCAAATATTTTTTAGTCTAATATATAGCTATTAACAAGACTGACAATACATCCCTTTACGCATAACTATTACATTATATATATTTGCAGATTGTAACGAGTTCCAGTTTACATGTGAATCTGACCAGCGTTGTATTCCCATAGATAAGAAATGTAACAACGAATTTGATTGTAGTGATAGATCAGACGAAAGCAACTGTAAATATGATAATATTGTTTTTCCCTTTCAACATTTTTTTCATTTCCATACCTCATTTCTAAACTTATACCTTCAATTTGACATAAACGGTCATCTCAATATCATAATCTATGACAAACGAGACGATTTAAATCCCCCACCTTTGTAGCAATGTACCAAAAGCTTGCAGCTGCTAACCAACAATATAAATCGTCCCCAGTGCCGGTGAGCAGATAGTTTATGAACAAGGGTGATGTCAAAGACGTCTGGTCCTTTTTCTAAAAAAAAAATCATTGACAGATAACAACACCTTGTTAGTAAACACTCCGTATCAACTGAACAAATAAAACATGATGGTTTTGAATAATTAATTATCAATTATTAATTCTAGGTACTGACGTTGTTTATCATCTTAATTACGCATTACAGTTAACTATTTTTGTCATTGTAAATTATTTACCTTTGCTGTTAAGTCCATTTTAGGTAATCTACTTTTGTCGTGACTCGGAACTTATTCATCATGTCAATGTGCCGTTTTTTGTAGTCTTGTCTTTCAGTTTTGCTTATGTGTTTTTATGTATCTTTTTGTCATTTTTTTTTCTTTTTTGACATACTTGTTTTATAGAGATTATTATTAAAACACTGGGGACTGCTGTACCCCTATTTTTAACATTTTATCTACATTTTATGTATGTTTTGTTTACAAGTTGTTGTAAACATCGTGAAATTTCATACTACTGTCATGCGACATATTTACATGAGGAAATGCCCGTACAAAGTCAGGAATATGACATTAGAATTTGATTCGTTTGAGGTGATTAAGCTTTCAATTTTGCCATTTAAGAGATAACTGTATTGTATTTGAAGCTTAAAGGACGTCCATCGGTAGTTTTACTGTCGCAAATTGAGTTTACCTGGCGACGCTTTTGTCCCGCCTCAGAATGTAATAAAATTGGATAATAATAAGATTTTTAGGTGCAAAATGTGAGTTTCTTTTTGGTTTATCATAATAAAAATTACATGTTAACACATTCAGCAATTCAAAATGTCGGCTTCCTTAGTTACAGACAAGGAGATAGAGAATTTTATGTTGGCTGGCAGCCAATCAGAACCATTGATACAAAATAATTGCATTTGAATTGATAATGGACTTTCCGAACTTAATTTTCCATGGAGGTCGATATTTTTGTTGTTTTACTTTTTCCACATCTTTACTTTAAATCTCGTTAGAGACACTAACTTTAAAGTATTGGCATAGTTTTTTCTGGTTATAAACGTGTACTTTTCTCTTTTGGTCTAAACATGTATCGAAAGTGTTGTGCAGCTAATTGTTTGTCCGTGTTGTGCAGTCAATTGTTTGTCCTTAGTATGCAGTTTATTATTTGTCCTTGGTGTGCAGTTTATCATACAAAAAAGTAAAAACACAAAAATACTGAACTCCGAGGAAAATTCAAAAAGGAAAATCAAAAATCAAAAGGCAAAATCAAAAGTCCAAACACATCAAACGAATGGATAAAAAAAATGTAAAATTCCTGACTTGGTACAGGCATGCTCTAATGTAGAAAATGGTAGATTGAACCTGGTTTTATAGCTAGCTAAAGCTCTCACTTGTATGACAGTCGCATCAAATTCCATTACATTGTCAACGATGCATGAACAAAACAAATATACTCAAAGAGACAGCAGTCAATATTGTGTTATCATCTAAATATCACTATAAAAACAACAAATGTAACGAAGAAGCACAAATAGGCATACATCAAATTTTACATACTCATATTGTTATTCTTATACGACTTAATTAATCTATGTAAAGTCTACCCGTAAAGGATAGAAGGTTTTCAGAACTGGTGTAAAATTGCGCGTTTGAAATTCGCACAGGTAGACATAAAAATAATTTTGTCGTTCAAAGTATGACGGCATAC
Organism: Mytilus trossulus; assembly: GCF_036588685.1. Classification (NCBI taxonomy): domain Eukaryota; kingdom Metazoa; phylum Mollusca; class Bivalvia; order Mytilida; family Mytilidae; genus Mytilus; species Mytilus trossulus. The sequence goes on along the minus strand of NC_086373.1, from coordinate 104,499,647 downwards.
ATACATGCAGAGTCACGTAAAGTAGATATAACAAAATATATTTAACAATAAAAGTAATAATAATAAATAAAATAATTGTGTGGTTCAAAGTATGACGGGATACATAAGTACAGTTTCACGTCAAATGTATATCATTAAAACAGACTTAACAGAAAAGTTTGTTTGTTTTACAGTCCATTGAGTGTCCTTGATGTGCAGTTCATTGTTTTATGTTTATATGCCGTCCATTATTTTTTCCTATTGTGAAGTCCATTGTTTGTCCTTGATGTGATTAAATTGTTTGCCCCTGTTGTCTAGTCCATTGTTTGTCCTTGTTGTACAGTCCATTGTTTTACCTTTTTGTGCAATCACTAATTTGCCACTAGTGTGCAGGCCAAATTATATTTGTATGGTCTCGCAACAAAATTGTAGGTGTGATGTAGTTTTACCCTTGCCCGTCATTCCGTCGTTCTGTCATTCCGTCATTCCGTAATTCCGTCATTCCATAATTCCGTAATTCCGCAACAAACCATTATACGAACTTTTTTGGAATGTAAGTTAACCACGATGAGTTACAGATCAAGTTCAAGTGTCGTTCTGCTCCACTAGTTTTTGCCGAAATTACGGGCTTCCGACTTTGATAAATTGTTGAAAATCACAGTTATACGGTTAAAACGTACTTCTTTCTATACGCCTTTACATATTTTTGGCTGATTTTTGATATGCGAGACTACCATCATGTTTGTGTCAACATGAGTTGTTGAAATTGCAGATTTATCAACTTTTCGACACATCTTGTTTTAGATTTAGATTGATTTACATCCTGTAATTATCTTTCCTTGTTAGATACTAGTATACCCCGCATGTCTATGTAAAGATGGTGCTATATCGACGTCTAGCAAATATTTCGCTCGCTTCAAATGTGCTAGGGATCATCTTGAATTGGCATTAAGTTGCAAGCTTTTGTTCGTTTGGTCGTAGGTAAAGACGGCATCGTGAATATGAGATGAAAACTACAGATGAAAGTGCTGTTCTTCTGCTATACACATTTAGTTCTTTTGATTTAGATTTTTTTTTGCTATGTCTTTCTAGAGTTCCGGAACTTCAACTTTTTAAATAAACGCAAGTTTTCACATATTGCACTTACACCCAGTATGACTAAATTTGATTTCCTTAAAACTGTACATTATTGTTGGGAGTCTTCATTTCGATTTCTTTATATTTTCTGGTTTGTTGTTACAGAGTTACGGGACTTTGACAATCAGAGTAATACAAGACAGTTCTTCACATTTCATGGTTATATTTATAAATAAACTGTTCTGAAAATTTGAGAATTTTTGAAATACTAAGACTTTTCTACCTTAGGCATAGATTACCTTAGCTGTACTTGGCAAAACTTTTAGGAATTTTGGTCCTCAATGCTCTTCGCCTTCGTACTTTATTTAGCCCTTTCAAACTTTTTTGGATTCGAGCGTCACTGATGAATCTTTTGTAGACGAAACGCGCGTCTGGCGTATATACAAAATTTAGTCCTGGTATCTATGATGAGTTTATTAACAGAACCAAATTACTACAAATTTAAAACTCTTGGTAGAATTGTTAATTAAATACTCGCTTTACATTTTGAAAATTGTCTGGTTTGTTATTAAAGAGTTATGTGATTTTGAACTGTTATATACATAATAGTTATACATCATGAATATGTTTCTATAGAGCCAATTTATTTGGTTTTGATTAAAGTCATATGCAACGAGTTTCTTGAAATTATATTGCTTTCAAAATTATTGAACCCATACATGCATTTAAATTTTTAAAAATCGGCTTTACCTTCTAGTTCACGTTTGTTCACATTATTTTCTATACAATTTTCCACACGCAATTGTGATGTGCGCTTGTCGAATTTCTATAACTTCTGCAAACGGCATAAAAGCCTTCTGACATTTTGTTAATCGTTTAACATCAGTTTTGTGATTCAACTGAAGAAACTCTACGAAAATTTATTACTTATAAATCCACACATTGCTTCAATTTGAATTTGTTTTACAATTTCGGGAAATAATTTCTAAAAATACAAATAGGAATCACTCTTTTCAAATCACAGAATTTGCAACAGAAATCAATGGGTACGTTCATCGTAAATCATGTTTAGGTATTTCTATTTTACTTTCTGAAAAAATGTCGTCAATGTAAGTGGCTTTTAGTTTTCAAAGTATGATTAACAATAAAAGCGTTTACTTTTTTAAGGTGAGACAACTGTCCAATGTCCGGAAGGTTTATTCAAATGCAAAAATGGAAAATGCATCAGTAGACATTTACAATGTAATGATGCCGATGACTGTGGCGATGAAAGTGACGAACAGAAATGTGGTAAGTGTTTATCTTATGTCAAATTACCATCGTCATCTGAATACTAGTAACAATGAATAATGCATGGTAAAAATCTTTGAACTATTGCACGCAAAATATTGATGTTATAATTTTAAGCAATATATATATACGGAATTTACAATACTTGTATTATTTACTCCATTATATAAAAATAATAAACTTAATTAGTCAGCATTATATTAAATTGTGTATGTCTTGTTCTACCTTGTCACGATTTTAATTAGAAATGTCACTTTCAGTGCTTGAATGTTATAGAGAAGGACATACAAACGATCAAAACCTCAAATGTTATAGTAGTAATTAATATAATTTAATACTTTTACTTCTCTTTTTTATACAGAAATTGATATTGAAGGCACAGGTGACCAAGAACTCCGAGGAGACGTACCATACTCTGTTCGCTAGTGCAGTATCCACCCGCTTGTACAGTTAACTAACGCGTCTTTCTTTTATTTGATTTTTGACCTAGTGATATGGCATGTACACTTCACAGATATGTAAACTATTCGATAGCTCTCTCTTTCTAAACCTGTAGCTTTTGAATTGTATCGCATTCTTAGCTGTTTTGTGATTAAGGCAAAATGTTGCAGTGTAAAAAAACAAACTTTTAAGATAACAGTGCTTTTCTATTTTGCTTCAATTTCTTTTTTGTGAAGATTTTTACTCTCAAAATGAATGCATTCGACACAATCTACATGTAAGATTTGTTAGATTTGTTCGATAATCTTGAAAATATATCTTTAATTTTCGTTTTCTTGAAATTATATAACTCTGCCGCATTTTGCATTTCGGTATATTATACGTCATCCTCGGAATACTCTTGGAATATGCAATTCTTTTTAAAAAAAATGTAATGTAATTTTTGTATGAATTGATTAAAACTTACATGACAGTTGTTGATGATATATTTTTTGTATTTTTGAGGAAATAAAAAGTTACTTTGAAAAGATGATATGACTTTTATATGACTATTTTTAAAATCAGCGAACTCAAATGACACTATTTAAGACTAACGATCTAAAAAGGTTATGTAACTTTTGTTGCAAAGGAATCAATGAAGATTAATAATGCTATAAAAATAAGAATCAAACTACGTATCTATCGGAGCCGCCATCTTGAAATTGTCGCTAGTTTTATAAATCTGCAATTTTTTGTATTAATATGCTAACATTATGATTAAAAACCGATAGTTTATCATTATTTTCGGGGAAAATGTTCTTCTTTGATATATTTCATTTCTGATTGCATTATAAATATTAGGAAATGTAATACACTTACAGACTTCTTTACAATATTTTGTGACAAAGTCAGTGATTTTGTAAAGCCATTTATCTCAATGACGACTCCTTAGAAAGTTATGAGATTCTCTCCGTAAAGCAATTTAACTCAATAACAAATCCTAAGAAGGTTCTGATAGTCGGTTCGTAAAAGCGGGTTTTTCAATGACGAATCCTCAAAAGGTTACGAGAATACCTTCGTAAAGCCATTTAACTCAATGACGAATCCTCAAAAGATTACGAGATTCTGTTCATAAAGCCATTTATCTCGATGAAGACTTATAAAAAACTATAGGATTCTGTTTTAAAGCAATTTATATTCATGACGACGTCTTGGAAAGTTATGATTCTGTAGATAAAAGTTTACCACCCTATTTTTCAAAAAATAAATACGCTGACCTATATTTTCCATTCAGCCAAACTTAGTAAAAGTAATTGTAGTCAACCAGTTTAAGTGTCTATCCGACTATCCTTTACTGCCCCAATGACACACTACTTGTTTGGCTTTACGAATATTTTGATATGAGCGTCACTGATGAGTCTTATGTAGACGAAACGCGAGTCGGGCGTACTAAATTATAATCCTGATACCTTTGATAACTATTTATACCACTGGGTCGATGCCACTGTTGGTGGACGTTTCGTCCCCGAGGGTATCACCATCCCAGTAGTCAACACTTCGGTGTTGACATGAATATCAATAATGTGGTCATTTTAATAAATTTCTGTTAAAAAAACTCAATTTTTCGAAAAACTAAGGATTTTCTTATCCCAAGCCTAGATTCCCTTAGCCGTATTTGGCACAACTTTTTGGAATTTTGATCCTCAATGCTCTTCAACTTTGTACTTGTTTGGCTTTACGAATATTTTGATATGAGCGTCACTGATGAGTCTTATGTAGACGAAACGCGCGTCTGGTGTACTAAATTATAATCCTGGTACCTTTGATAACTACTATAACCATTGTATCCGATTTTTGGAATGCCGCACATGTATTTGTTCATCTTTATATTCAGTAAATTCGCATAAAAAAATAATTGTAATACTTAAATATAAGCTTATGGCTTTTTCTGCAATTTTTTGATCATTTAAACCGATTCTGATCAGATTGTTTCAATAAACACATGCGTTATTATTATAATTATAAATTAATTGTTTAGAAAACTTTGAATTTTTAAAATAGTAAGGCTTTTCTATCTCAGGAATAGATTACTTAAGCTGTTTTTGGCAAAACTTTTAAATATGAAAGTTCAATACTGGTAGCTGTCATAAGTGTATTTACTGAAACTATTTCAAAATTTGTATATCTTCTCGACATCAAACTCGACAACAACAACAATTACTTACAACGAGATTATTCATTTTGGGAGAGAAATGTTGAAATATATAGTTAATGATCATAACGCCTTATACATTTGTTTCGTCCGAAGCGATAATATGAATTACTATCATTGGGACTGTACAATCATAAACAAGTTAACAAATACATAAATAAAGGCAACAGTAGTATACTGCTGTTCGAAAGAAATATATCGATTAAGAGAAACAAAGCCGGGTTACAAACAAAACTGAGGTAAACACATCAACTATAAGAGGAAAACAACGAAACAACATAAACAATGAAACGCATAAAAAAACAACAAAAAAACAAGGAAACACACAAGGAAACGAACTATAAGATAACAACTGCCATTTTTCTGACTTGGCACAGGTCAAATTTTATTAAAACAAATGGTGGGTTGAACCTGGGCTTGCGGCTAGCCAATCCAACTTTTATGACATTGATAAATATAACACTACAATACTAATATTAAAATGATTAATGATAAAACAGGAGGAGCAATGTGACCAATGAAACCTTAAACTATAGTCAAATTCATCTTAGATCAAATTTGACAGATGGAATTTCATTGCAAAAGGAGAGACAAATCTTTTGGACTATCTATACACTTATACTATAGTTATATTACGTCAATGTAACCATTTCTCATTGTTTTTGTATTGTATCGATGTGCACATGTAACACATTTAAATCACTGTTAACCTTTGTTAGTATTTATTTATTCCACGGTCAAAACACACGTACAAATAACTGTGCCCGACAAATTGTTATTTATCTGTTATAATAATGCATTGGTCAGTATTTCAGTCAGTGAAGACAAAACGCGCGTCTGTCGTATATACAAAATTTAGTCCTGGTATCTATGATGAGTTTATTCACCTTCTAGTAACTTTGGAGATATATATGTAGGACTCGGATCCGCGATGGTACTCCGAACCGCGATGGTCACGCTGAAGTGCGATGGTCTACGCTGAAGTGCGATGGTGACATTGTGACGTTAATTTGTTTATTTTTACGTTGAAGTGCGATGGTGGTTACGCTGTAGTGCGATGGTCAACCTAAGAATTTGTTCAAAAGCAAAATATATGAGCTGTTTCATTAAATTAACACCATTAAGATTTGACAAAATAAGCTGCTAGCCTCTAATTTGGAAGATGGTTTAATATCTGTTCAAATCATACCAAAGACTTTTATTTTTGTTTTAATCTAACTTTCCTATTCTCCTTTTAGCATGCAAGGGTATGGAGTAAGGTTTTCAAGTTAAAAATTATGAAAAAAAGATTCAGCGTGTAGGTCTTTCTAATAGTACTAAGAAGTGTCAATATCATTTACAGAGGCGGATAAAGGGAGAAGGGGACCCGATCCCCCTTTTCTGTGGCTTATATAGGGAATCACTGAAGCATGACTTGAGCGGACCCCCTCTTAAGCAGTCAGCAGGCCCCCGCTTGTTAACATTTCTGGATCCGCCACTGATTTACTTAAATATTATGATAAAACTTAGTGATTGTTCACAATAATTCTTCATCAATATATTCATACCTGATGACGAAACAGTATCCACGAAGTAAAATACCGCATAGTAAATCTATGCTTCACTAATAGCGAGGCTTGTCAATTATTTCACGAAAAATATGTTTGAGGATAATTAATTGGGAAGTACACATTGGGTTTAGTCAGGTTAATTTATGTCTAACATGTTGTAGACCATCAACACTGAAACCATGAAAAAATAAGACTAGAGCGATTGTGTTCTTTCAAAACTAAATTTATCTCGGGAATAAAACAACATTATGTGAACTTGAAATAGCAAAAAAAATAAAACATTGCTAATAATAGCAATTTTTAAATTTTTTTTTATAAAATTGCCCATATAAAATCATGTGCCGATTACGTAAAGATAAATTAAGATTAGTATACTGTATTTGTCGTACAAAAAGTCTGCGGAATAATTCAGAATACTGGTTAGCCCATTTCGTGACCAAGTTCATCTTTCAGCCGCTTTGCTGCCTAAAATTTTTAAACATATGTTTTTAACCTCAACATGTAATGCTTAAAAGTTAAACTGTTCGGGACTTGAATCGTTCGTTTCATTTCCCCCATTACTTTCCTTTATTAGCATGAAACATTATTCTACAAAACCTATTTTCCTGCCTTCGAATCCATGTTGTATTTTGAAAACGTCACATATTTCAAACGTCATACACAAAACCATCGCGCTTCAGCGAAAAAGACCGTCGTACTTCGGCGTGGATCATCGCAATTCAGCGTGACCATCGCACTTCAGTGTCCCAATCGCACCTCCGAGTCCTACATATATATACACATGTTTCTGGTAACATTTATATTTGGTTCTAATAACAATGTGAATTTTTAAAGTTACCTTATCAAAACACACAGATAACCAAAGTGAGATTATGTTAATATATATTATTATTTTTTATTGTCTAACGCTATGAAAGCAAAGCAGTTGACCCAGTAAAGCCTTAATGACGGTAGCATGCAACTTACTCTTTCATGATTAAATAAGAACCATTCTAAGATTGTGATGACATTTTCGATAGAGAAACGTGTTGCAATTCTTTCGTGTATATTAAAGCAACGTCTATTTGTTGCTTTAAGTATTTTAGAGCAAAAGTTGCTGTGGTTTGCGTACCCCATGGAAACGCATTCGGTTAGTTCACGTAACGTAAAATAACGTGTGCAGTTCCTTCGTGTCATTAAGAGCAACATGTAGCAGCTTTTCCACGTTTGAAACGCGTTGAAACAATGTATATCTAATATAAGTCAATGGGCATATTTATCATATATACAGTCAGGGGACGTTGTTTATTCTTCTATAAAAATAAAGTGTACAGTTCGAGCTCTTTATGTAAATTACTTATCCGTATACAGCGTATCCGCTCATTAATACTTTGTGAAATGAGTTTATCTTGTCAACTACCTTCTTCTGAAGAATTAAATAAGATTTGTCTCCATCAGAACATTTGATCTATGATGAATAAAGGCAACAGTAGTATATCGCTGTTCAAAACTCAAAATCGGGGTAACGAACTAAAACCGAGGGAAACGCATTAAATATAAGAGGAGAACAACGACACAACACTGAAATGTAACACACACAGAAACAGACCAAGCATCAGACAAAATCCCACGAGAATAACAAATATAACATCAAAAACAAATACATGAATTTGGGATAGACAAGTACCGTGACACGTCTTATCGCAATGTGAATTTATGAATTTGACAATAATTTAAGGTTTCATTGTTCATATAGCTCCTCCTGTATTATCATTTATCATTTTAATATTAACATTTATATATATATGGTTCTAATAACAATGTGACTTTTGAAAGATAACTTATCAATACACACATATATCTGAGGCTCATTAATACTCTGTGAAACGAGTTGATTTTGTCGACTGTTTTCTTTTAAGGAATTAAGACGTAGTTTGAAACCATCATATCACAATTTTAACACAACATTATACAGAACAATTAATCATTTAACAAATATGAAAATGTAATATAATTTAAAACTTACTGCAAACTGAAAAGCTGTGTATTCTACTTCAAGAAAATACTCTAACGTGTTTGTTTTAAAGTCCGGCAAATTTCATTACAATATTTGCGATGCTACTTTATACTTCTATAACTTTGAGGGCAAACTGTTAACCATGATGCACTGAAAAGTACCTATTATGTAATTCAACTTTGTAGATAAGTATACATTATTTCATATATATTTTCAAATGGTTCTATCTATTTACTTTGTTTTTAAATAACCTAAACGAATGGAGTCAAGAGTAATCAATGATTAAAAAATCATCTTACCTTATTATTTGGTGAAGGTAGAGGTGACATACCTGTGATTCCAACAAATGGACAAACAAAATCGAATATTGTGCCAGCAAACACACCAACTACTAACGGTCTACGGACAACAACCGAAGGATCAGGATCATTTGGATCGGAAAGGTAATAATAAACTATCGACACACTACGGAAAATAGTTGCTTATAGATTGCATTAAATGATGATTACTGCTTTTAGAGATCAATGCCATACTTTTGCACGAGATCGGTTTAACCCCGGGATGTTCGAAAATAACATTCATTTACGAAGGTCATTTCAGCTGCGATATCTCAAATATCCAAATAGATATTGTGAATGTTTCATAATATTGCCAATCATAATTTACAGAATTGACCTGCAGGAATTGAATGTGTCATTTATTTTTATTTTTGGTATTAAAAGAGATTTGTTTTCAAATTGTTTGTACATTGGTTTAACATGATCACTCGTGGATTAAATTTGTAAAGTATTCATGAACAAAATAAACAGTGAAATCGGTTCCTCATCTTAAAAACCACTGTGTACGTATTTTATACTGATACATTTATATTGCCTTTCACAAAACAATGAACTGCATTACAGTATAACTCGACCGCAACGGACCCACTCAGACATCGAGAACCTACTTTGTCAAGTTTGCATTAAATACATTCATAATTTCACTCAATGAAAGTAAAATATTTTATTTATACAATAAAGTTCTCATTTTTATTTGGAAGTACTGTATCCTATTACTACATCAGTTTGTCTTTAATTCTAACAGTACTGAAGTTTGGCCTTTTGTAACTGACGGATCTGAGAAAAGTCCGGAAACAAGTTCAGATATAGGTAAATTAGTCTTATTATAATACTGTATGTTTGTGTATTTTATAATAACAATGCAAGTATAACATTCTACTTAGCTGAGTGCAATTTATCATAGTATGCCATGTTTCCTCAGAATCTTTGATTTAAAAAAAGTTGTCGAATTGATATCTACAAGTAGAAAGGTTAAATAGCACACTTTCTTTTGTTTAAAAACGTAAATGTTTCAGTGATAAAATTATACCAAAAAACATGTCTAACGTCGGGTTAAACAATCGTTCACACGAAATCACAGAGACCAACCGTTTCCTCATTTCAAACACCAAACACTTAATTGATGTTGTAGTAATATTTGCCTGCTTTAAAACTTTATATCTTAATCATCGAAATTCTGATCTACCAGTATCCTCTCATGTACTCGAGGAACAATTTTTGTCCAAGAGATGTTTTGTTCTCAAGCTTGGCACAAAAAATGGTAAATATTAAATTCAAAGTTTGAACCATGATGCCATGAAAAAACAGTAAGCACAGGGTAAAAATATAGGGTTTTGATCCTGGTATCTATGATGAGTTTATTTATTCACTCGATTTGAACATTGGTATGTTTATTGTAAATACTGACACATATTCTCGTTTTCCAAACTTAAGGGAACAGCTCTACTAAAGCATTCAAAGTAAAACATAATTTGTACAGGAGTGTTCTCAAGACATCATCTTGTTTGACATACATTGTACTTAGTGCATTTGATATTTGTCTTCAACTTTTGTGCTAATTAGGCCTATTGTCTTGTCAATCACAAAATTGCATAATTTAAAAACTTGTCGAGTTACAACCAGCATTATACATTATAAAAAAGTAATAAAATTTAACCTTTACAAATGATAAAATCAAACGAAAGGAAAACAACTTATATATCTATGACTAAAAAGAAACGTGGTGCTCAGACACACTTAAAAGACAGTACCATACAATGTCGCTTGTAAATATTACAATATAATCGTCAACATTGACACCATAGTATACGCTCTTGCTCGATCAGCGACATGAGAAACAAGAATGTGTTAATAGTACATGCACTATCATTTTTCATGTTCAGTGACCGTGAAATTGGGATCAAAACTTTAAATGGGAATTAAAATTAAAAAGATCATACCATAGGGAACATGTGTACTAATTTTCAAGTTGATGTGAATTCAACTTCTTCAAAAACTACCGTCACCAAAAACTTTAACCAAAACTTTAACCTGACTTTTGCACTACCATTTTCTCTGTTCAGTGGACCGTGAAATTGGGGTCAAAACTTAATTTGGCTTAAAAATTAGAAAAATCAAATTATTGGGAACATGTGTACTAAGTTTCAAATTGATTAAAATTCAACTTCATCAAAAACAAACTAGACTAAAAACTTTAACCTGAAGCGGGACGAACGGACGGACAGACGAACGAACAAACGGACGGAGGCACAGACCAGAAAACATAATGCACCCTACTATTGTATGTGGGGCATAAAAAAAACGTAAGCAAAAAGAAAAAGCAAGTCTATGTAGGTAGCACTTGACTTTGGACGAACACATGCAAATGAACTGATACTCTTGTAACGATGCCAGAATAACACCTGGAAAGAAACTCGTAAACTGTGAATAGACAAACTTTACGATGTGAGCTTGTTTATTAAATGATTGTTTATGAATTAATTTCTTTAAACCGTTAAAACAGTTGAAAGGGTTTTAAGTAAACTTATCAAACCTGTTTTCTAAAGTCAACTATTTTTTCAATATATTATCATTAATATAGTAATTCGACATTTAATTTACAGATGAGGGAATATATCTAACAACAGCTGATTTAAATAATAAACCTCGATGTATGACTATCAACTGTTTGTTCCCACCACCAGATATAAAGGGAAATAACTCTGTGCCCCCGCCGCCTTTACCACCAATGGAAATGATGCAAAAGGACGAAGTATTCAAAATTGTGGGATTATTAGAACATGACTGTCAAGAAGATGCATTAGCATTACTTGATCTTAAAACAAAACGTGACCACAAAAAACGACATTTGATCGATAGAGCTGTGGTAGTGATGTCTAGTAATAGTGGTACATTAGGACAAATAGCTGTTTTTGAGTTAATGATAATTTTATGTGTTGGATTGTTGTAAACCTGCAGAATTTAGATAACGTATAGACTTTTACATTAAAAAAAGACATACTGTAACTGTAATAACCAACTAGTTACTGTAGCAACATGGAATTATTTAGATTTTGAATTCAATTTGAGCATTTCCTTATCGAATTAAACTTTACCATTAATTTTAATGCCAGTGTGATTTTTTCCTTTTGCCTTCATTATCATACAACGCGTTTTAAGATGTGTTTATTAACCTTTACAATCCTTCCTGTGACTTTCCCTTGAAAATGTTCGTAACAAGAAAAACAAACTTTTTAAATTGCGTGCGTCCGAATCCCTTATCTGGATTTACCATCATCAGAAATGCACACGGCTAAATAATTGAAAGCCAAGGATTTGTAAGAACCGAAACAGTTGAAAAGCTATATGACAAAAGAAATGAAATAAAATTTAAAAAAAATAAGATACATCTTTCTAAGATATTTTTTTTTTAGTAAGATCACAAAAATACTGAACTTAGAGGAAAATCAATTCGGAAAGTCCATAATCGCATGGCAAAATCAAATAACAAAACGCATCAAAAACGAATGGACAAGAACTGTCATATTCCTGACTTGGTACAGGCATTTTCAAATGTAGAAAATGGTGGGTTAAACCTGGTTCTATAGCGCTAACCCTCTCACTTTAATGACAGTCTCATCAAATTCCGTTATATTAACATTGATTCATTAAATAAACAGACACAATAAAAAAAATAGTCAAAATATGGGTACATCAGTCATCATCGTATAACAATTTTAAAAGGAACAATTTGACAGAACAGAAAAACATCTACTATCTATGAACACATTCATTGATTTTATTGAGTGTCTGACGTTAGAAAATTTTATACTTCACATAAATTTGTCGTTCAATGTGCATACAAACAATTTTAAAATTTACATAGGCAATGTTAGCATGGTTTTAGTATGGTTTTATTGATATACAAGATAGTAAATAAAATAGTTTTTGGTCCACAGTTTCAGCAATTAGTCTTAATATATATATATATCTATCTATCTATTCTTTAATTCCACATAGAATTGAGAATGGAAACGGAGAATGTGACAAAGATACAATAGACCAACAAAAAAAAGACCAGAAAACAACAAAAGGCAACCACGGTATCTTCAACACAGCGAGCAAAATTGGCAGCCTTCAGATAGTTCCTTTTTAAAAATGTATACTAGTTAAGCGACAAGGACGCCACACCTATCTTTTAAAAATGAAAAAGAACAAAACTTCAATAAATATAAAACTAACAAAGGTTAAAATTTCTACCTTTCATCCCAGGGCCCGTCGACCTCGTTTTCAGGACCCAACAATTGTAAATATTGTTAATTTCATCTCTACATTAACATGAAAAAATGATTTTCCACTGGAATTGAGCAACAATCAATAGTATATAATCTATACAAAATGTGACAATTTTGCAAAAGTTTCTTTTCTGAAAAAAGTACTGTTCCCGTTGCGTTCTTAACGCACTTTGTACTTATTTCCCTTGCCTATACATTTTGTACTTAAAAATTGTGTCTCGTCACGGTATTTAAAAACACTTCTCAGCAATCGGCATAAGTAAAATATTTTATTAGTCTCTGGCATAATGAAAACACATCTGATTAGTTGGACTGGAGGCAAGTAGATCTTGATTTGTAGACGATGTTTGTCTTGCTGAATATTGTACCATTCAACCAAGTTACAGAGGAGAACATTTTCAACAAGTTACGACGAGACACGACTGGTATTTGCCAACTCGTACTTAAACCAACTCGTACTTAAACCAACTTGTACTTAAACCAACGACGACCCAATATTTCAATAGTGTTTCAACCCATTTCAGTTGTTATTTTATTTCGTATCATATACTATATTTTATATGTACAACTTTATTGACCGGTAATCTGATGCATTTTTTTTCAATTCAGATAGCTATTTAAATGAATAGTTTATACGAAATTGTTTCAATCTGTTGAATAATCATTATTATTTAATAAACTAATCATTGATTATTAGGGGAAAACAAACATTGGGTTGTTACATATGAAAAATTAACATAGAAGAATTCAAGAAAAATACAAATTTTCAAATAAATGCGGCACTTTGATCACGTTGATTTTTAATTACTTGAAAATTCCCGCAAAATCACAGTATAATAAGGTAATTTTTAAAACCAAGAGTATATACATTTCGCGTCCAGTACGCCAATTGAGAATGTGCGTAAAAGGCAATGATCGATAACGGTCTCCGAATTTGGATATTTTCTATAAGAAAATGGCGTTTTCTATGGAAAAGAAGATTGATTTAAAGACAAATAGGAAGTACAAAATATTTGAAAATGTCTGTACCAAGTCAGGAATATGACAGTTGTTGTCCTCGTTTGATGTGTTTCATCATTTGATTATGCCATTAGACAAGGGACTTTTCGTTTTGAATTTTCCTCAGAGTTCAGTATATTTGTGAATCTACTTAACATTACATTTATACGTCATATCACAAATATTTTCAACGTATGGTTTCAGAGGAGTGGCGTCTAAATAGAATCAGTCTCTTCCTTCAATATAATGGATTTTAATTATTTGCGTATTGAAAGCCAAAACTTGGGGGGGGGGGGGGTGTAAGGGGGAAAACATTTTGATTTTTCATACATACATGTGCTTGGTTTTTTTATAACAAAAACATATCATTCTAAAATATTCTTTTAAGCTTTCAAGACTGTGTTGATGATGTTCCATAAAAAGTAAAATCACAAAAATACTGAACTCGGAGGAAAATCTAATCGGAAAGTGCATAATCACATGGCAAATCGAATGAGAAAACACATCAAAAACGAATGTACAAGAAATGTCATATTCCTGATTTGGTACAGGCATTTTCAAATGTGGAATTAAACCTGGTTTTGAAACACTAAACATCTCTTTTTGATGACACTCTAATGAAATTCTGTTATATTAACAACTAAACAGACATAATAAATAAAAAAGTCAAAATATTGGTACAGCGGTCATCTTTTAAAGTACAGAGTCACGTTAAAAGAACCAAAGAAACACACAAAAAAAACAACGCACATACACAACACACCAGCAAAAAATGAAAGATAATACAAACATATTGACGAGATGTTTAAGTACCGAGCCACGTTAAATGGGTATTACATACAGTATCCAACGGTTAAAGAACAATATAACACGTTGTTAAGATGATAAACAACTTCAGTACGCAGAATTTATACATCAAGACCATCATGTCTTATTTGTGAAATTGATACGGAATATTTTATCAACAAGGTCTTAGTACCTTCCGTGTGTTCTTATAACTACATAAGAAAATGCAAGTACCAAGTCAGGAATGTGATAGTTGTTATCCATTCGTTTGATGTGTTTGAGCATTTGATATGAGATTTTTCAATTTGAATTTTTCTCGGAGTTCAGTATTTTTGTGATTTTACTTTTTACCAACAAAGATGAAATATAAAATAAAACATGCTAACCAAAATGGGTACGATTAGTCAAAGAACGAGTTGGAAAATATTGGGTAACATTTGGTCAAAGTAAGAGTTTGTAAATATTGGGTACTAATTGGTCAAAGAACGAGTTGGTGTATATTGGGTACGACTTGGTTGAAGTACGAGTTGGTGAAATTTCGTGTACTCATAATAGCAGTCTCGTACGGAATATTGTGCATAACTATTTCATTTTTGATTTGTAACAAGTTTGCTGTCAGCAGTAATAAATACAGTGATACATTGTACAAAAAAACGTGAATCAAACAAAGAATTTACATTTTGCAGATAGAGAGTTTTAATATTCCGATTCGAATATACGTTCTTTGAAAATTTCATTTTCCAAATTATGAAAGTTATAATAACATATGTATTGTGTAGATTATGAAGAAATCGAACGTAACATAAAATAATAAAGATACAATGTATATCATTTCCCAAATCAAGTAGTGTAAAACTTAATGTAACGAACAGAGAAAATGCATTAACAAATAAAGAAAGTGCATTTTATAAATTAAGAAATGTATAATTATGGCAGTGGTGTAACAGTACAACATAAGAACAAATTATACAGACCAGTTTTAAAAGGCTTAACTTGTCAGATCGACTTAAAGCACAAACACACCTAACAAAAGTACATAGTGGACGTGGCAGAATACGAATACATCCCTACAACAAAAAGACATAAAGTACAACACTGAGAGTGCTCGCTGTTACTGACAGCTAAGAGTTGGCATTACTTTGCTTCATAAAAAAGAATGGCCAACGTAGATACAAGTATCTTGTCTTAGGGAGGGATACATCCTACTTTGTAAAGAATCACTCTGATTCAAACAAAAAATTCTCTGATACTGATATTATCAAGATGCTTGATTTCTTGATGAACAACATATTTGTTACGTTCGGAGGACGTGTTTTTCAACAGACTGTCGGCAATTCAATGGGAACAAACTGTGCCCCTCTACTTGCCGACTTGTTTCTTTATTATTATGACTTCATGCAGGAACTTCTTAGGAAGAAAGATAAGAAGTTAGTAATATCCTTTAACTCTACTTTCCGCTATATAAATGATGTTCTTTCACTAAACAATTCAAAATTTGGTGACTGTGGAATGCATCTATCCCATCGAAGAAGAGATAAAGGATACTACAGATACAGTTAAGTCGGCTTCATATCTTGAATTACATCTAGAAATTGACAATGAGGGTCGGTTGAAAACAAAACTTTACGACAAACGAGATGATTTCAGCTTTCCAATTGTGAACTTTCCATTTTTAAGTAGCAACATTCCAGCAGCACCTGCATACGGGTTATATATTTCCCAATTGATACGATATTACCGTGCTTCATTTCCTATTATGATTTTCTTGATAGAGTGTTGCTGCTCACCAGGAAGCTATTAAACCAACAGCTCCAAATGGTGAAGTTGAAATCATCCCTTCGTAAATTTTACTGACGCCATCACGAGTTGGTTGACCGTTATGGAATAACCGTTTCACAATGATATCGCATACGATCCTTACTTCGTAACTACAATCCCCTTCCCTTTCATGAATGTGACCTACCGAATTAGACTATTTACCGGATTTGTAATCACATAAGCAACACGACGGGTTCCACATGTGAAGCAGGATCTGCTTACCCTGCACCTGAGATCACCCCTAGTTTTTGGTGGGGTTCGTGCTGTTTATTCTTTAGTTTTCTATGTTGTGTCATGTGTACTATTGTTTTTCTGTTTGTCTTTTTCATTTTTAGCCATGGCGTTGTCAGTTTGTTTTAGATTTACGAGTCTGACTGTCCCTTTGGTATCTTTCGTCCATCTTCTAGTTTAACACAATAACCTAGAACAAAAACATGCGTCTACGATTAAATTATCAATCAGTGCACATCCAACATCGAATGGAATTAGTGTAAAGACGTCATAAACAGAGAAATGCATGACCTTGTGTAATGTCAAGATACAAGTATAGACAGATTGTACCATGAATGAGAATACATATGTATATAAAAATACTTTTTATTTTCATTTTCTTTACTAATAAGAAAATCAGTATTGGTACCAATAAGTACAACATTCAAATATTTAATTATAGTGTTGAATTAGTAAACTTTTAGATTAGGTTTATTTAAAGGATTGATAACTTTACTCGGATCATATCTAAATCTAAGGACTCGGTAAACAAAATCTCCGTAGAATTTAGGATGTGCTATCCCATTTTAAAAAAAGTTTCTGCAGGTAATGATAATTGTATCTAATGAAATAATTTTGCCTACCGAGTTTAAGTAACTTGTAGTATTATGAACCAACTGTACATCAAAGCGAGAATCTTCTTAAGGTAAACAAAAACGACCCTTTTTTCACACAAAAAGCCACATACAGCCTTATTGACTTTTTCATTAGTCTTCATGTTTACAGTAATCATATGTGTCCATGCCGTAAAATCAATTGAAGATTAAAGGGTGAACTTTGAACGGCTCTACAAAATTTGAGTTGATTTTCGCTTTAGACAATGTTGAATCAGTATCTTATATACACTGACTTGATCCCCTTCTTTGACCGAAATGAATTTTGTTGCAATAAGATGCATTTTAATGGGCGAAATACGCATCCCCAAAACAATGATGTTCGTTCATATATGAGGTCAATGTCTTGTGAAGTGAAAATTAACAAGACTAAGTCATAAATATATTGTATTGAAAGAGTGCAATATTATGACGTCAATTTAATATCATTACTATGCCTGGTATATTAATATTTTACACATTTTTTCAACTTTTAATAAAAATTTCCAAAGTTTCATTTCATGGGATTTTAAAGCCAGGTTTCACCCTTCGAAATCTACTACTTTTACATTAGTGGTTATTAAACCAGTATTTAACACTTGACAGAAATAAACGTCAGTAATCGTATTATTATTTTATCCTGATTCCAGAACATATTTTAATTTTAATTTAAATTTATATTGAGAAGTACCGATTTAAAGTTATAAACATTTGTTTATTGATTTCTGAATGTATTACATGCTTCTTAACTGAGGACAATAATTATTGACACTTGCTTTATATATATAAAATGTATTTCACTTAACTTTTACCATACATATAAAAGTGATATCAACAAATTGAGATGGCGGAAACAATCAAAATACTTTCTGGTGAAGATTATGTGAACCATTTTGATTCAAAGGCATATACAGGAGCATTTTTCAGTGAGATTGAAATCGATGGATATTCGTTTGCAAAATTTAGATTGAAAACTCTACACAAAATATATTCAAAAGGTAAAACGAGTACATTTATTTGTATCAGCTAAGTCAATGACATATACATTCAGCTTATCTTGTTAAAAAAGTATGTTTTTGATAAATCTTTCATATTTGTTAACTTTCATTTAAATGTGAAGAGTGCATCTTTCGAATGATATTTAAATAACAGTCTTTGTAAGAATAAGTCAATTAAGAAGATATTCAAAACATGAACGAACCACAACGAGCTATCTGAGGGTTCCAAGCGGGTCAAAAGAAAGTAACATCCTGATAGGGAGTTTGAAGTTGGCAAAATCCATCGTCAAGAAATATATACTAATTATGTCATTCAAAAATACCATATAGTCGGCTATAAAAGTCCCCGACATTAACAAAAAAGAGAGAAAAAAAAAAGGCAACATTATTCTAGCGCTGTTCAAAAGTCATTTATCGATTGAGGTGATATAAATCCGGGTTACAAACTAAAACTGAGTTAAACACATCAACTATAGGGAAAACGGTACCATTATATTTTCCCAGCATTATGTTCGCCTTTGTGTACCTAAAGCAGGTGAAGGAAGTCAACTTAGGAGCGCTGTGATTGAATGTAAGAGTTCAATATGTTTTTTTTATTTATCTATGAATAACTGTAGTGTGTTTATTTACAATATATCGCCGCGAAATAGCCTTTTTGTGCTAATGCGGCGTAAAGCAACCAACAATCAATCAATCAATCAATTTACAATATAAATTTTGAAACCTATTGAAATATATTCTAGAGAATTATTCGGAAAGACTTCCAATAATTCATAAATTTGGTATAAAATGACGGTGGGCATGGATAACATAAACAAGCTCCGTTAAAATTTGGTCATGATACTAATTAGCTTCAATTTTTAAAACAGAATAATAAAGTACTTACACCACACATAACTGTTTTATCCACGTTTTCATTATAAAAAGAAGTAAATTTGAAAAATGTTGGTATTGTCGCCTATGACAGAATATATAGAACAATTTTCCTTAAAGAGGAAAACAATAAAGCAACAGAAACACTGAAGTGCAACAAAAAACCAAAACGACAATGCAGGACATGAAGGACATGCAGAAGGACAATGCAGAAAATGAAGGACATTTTTAGAAAAAAAAGGTCGGTTATTAGAACATTATAAACAAGAAAACTATCAGCTTATTTATAAAAAAAATTAGCTGGATCATGCTATTGAGCTCTCAAACATTCCCTAACTAAACTATACAGACATGTTGTTAAGACAACAATATTTAAAGTAACACGATGCACGTTCATGGCGCCTTTTACTGGCATTATATTCATTAATAATTTGTTTTACATAGTTTGAGTAAATTAATCATAACTCTTGAAGTTTGTTATAATGTCACATGTATCACTTTTTTCATAAATTTGAAATACAGTACAAAATGTTTTGAATGCACACGAAAACTCATTAAAAAACAGTAACACTTTCAATTTTATTTACTTTGCCTTAACTCAATAGTTATTTCAGCAAAGTTTTTTTTCCATGCATATATGATTTTAAGTATCTTATTCTCAGGTAACATAAGAGGAAAAGTGCTACTTGAAATTGGATCTGGACCGTGTATACACACAGTTATACCAGCAGCAAGTTGGTTTGATGAAATAATTTTGACAGACTTTTCACCCAGTAATAGAGACATGCAAGAAAAATGGCTGAAAAAAGACCATGGCGCACATAACTGGGACAACTTTTTCAAATATTACAGTAAACTAGATGGTAATGAGTAAGTTGGTATTTACAGTAGGATTTTTTAATATAGATGCATCGGGGACAATTTCAAACAACAAACGTAAGACAGACGGATTTTTATCATTCTGATTAAAGTTTAGTTCTCTGATTTTAGTTTACTTATATGTTAGAGCACGCGAGTCAGTATGGGTCAGATTTTTAAATTTGATTTCTTTTAAGTAGCAACAAATGTTGAAAAATTACAAACGTCTCATACCAGTGAATTTTAATGAATGTTTTAACATGTTTGTATAATTAAACTGAAACTATTAATTCAACAAAATAAGTGAAGCAGAACGAAAAAGGATAAAAGCAACCTTAATAAAAATGGGTTTATGACGGAGGATTGATTTTCCCATTTCAAAGGCAGTTTTTCCGTCAGCAGAAAGTCAATCAGATCATATAGCTTACTCACTCTGAATAATGAATTACTTTAAACCAAATCAATTAGTGTATATGGAAGATATTATTATGCACTAAACTACTATTCTTTATTTCCCTACCTCGAACTTGAGCAAACATGCCTGTGCATGTCAAAGAGTTTTTTCTTTCTCAAGTCTAAGTTTGAATCTATTTCCTCCCGAAAGTGGTTATTCATTACAAAATAGAAAAAAATATATTCACCCAAAATTAATTAATTATATGCAAGAACAGCATAAACAGTTTTGAAAACGGATATATAGGGATTAAGACATTTTAAACTATATGATTCATCCACTCGCAGATCAAGATTTATATAATCCTGATATATCTTATCTCTCTTGGAAAGTTATCACGATCATTAAAACCAACGAGTTGGAAATAGAAACATCGGTATTAATTGCCATGTCGAGAAGTCGTTTGACTCTGCATGATGTTTAAATACACAGCCGGTGAATGGTGTGAACGGACTATGTAATATATACGTGTTTCTCGTTTCTCGTTTTGTTTATATAGATTAGACCGTTTGTTTTCCCGTTTGAATGGTTTTACACTAGTAATTTTGGGGCCCTTTATAGCTTGTTGTTCGGTGTGAGCGAAGGCTCCGTGTTGAAGACCGTACTTTAACCTATAATGGTTCACTTTTTAAATTGTTACTTGGATGGAGAGTTGTCTCATTGGCACTCATACCACATCTTCCTATATCTATGAAATGTTCTACTGTCCTCTTCACCTTTGTGTATAAACTTATGCTCGTGCTGTGATGGACACATGATTAAGCACACTGTTGTTACAACTCCCTTGTCTAGTCATATGAGTCGTATATGTTGGTGCCGTGACCAAGATACGTAGGCATGTGATTGTTTTGTATTCTCTTTATTGCTATTTCAAGCTACGACTGATGATCGAGAATCTATTGTTAGATTTTTTTTTTTAATTTTCAATGGAGCAAAACATGTTGAATGTTTCACTCAACTGGTATATGAAAACGGCTCAAACGGTTCAAACCCACAAAAACGAGGAATAGATGTACACGATGTAAGTACAATTTACATGCTCAACACCTTTACTTGGTTGATCTCATAATGTAAATGTTTCGTTAAAATAATGTTGATGTTAAAAGCAAAAATGTTGCTATTTTTTTTTTTAATTTTTAATGGAGCAACACATGTTGAATGTTTCACTCAAAAGGTATATGAAAACGGTTCAAACGGTTCAAACCCACAAAAACAAGGAATAGATGTACACGATGTAAGTACAATTTACATGCTCAACACCTTTACTTGGTTGATCTCATAATATTAATGTTTCGTTAAGATAATGTTGATGTTATAAGCAAAAATGTTGCTCATTTATTTTTTTATTTTAGATTTTTATCATTACGATGACTGATGTTTTTGAATGCATTTAATAGAGAACACTGTATATTTTATAAAAAAAGACTTGAATATTGAAGATTTAATTTATTGTAAGTTAAAAATATTAAGAAATATTATCAGAGTAACGAAAAATCTTTGTTATTTTGAATTTAAATCCTAATAAGTCATACCTGATGCTAAGCCATAAAAATAGTGCACGTTTTTTGGTAGTGTTAAAACACAATACAGTAACAATTTTTCTATGTAAATAGAAAACCAAAACTGTTATTGAAATATTCATAAAATGACAGAATTATCTTCACAAAATAGCGCAAAAATAATAAATAGTTATCAAAGGTACCAGGATTATAATTTAATACGCCAGACGCGCGTTTTGTCTACATAAGACTCATTAGTGACGCTGAGGTCAAAATAGTTATCAAGCTAAACAAGTACAAAGTTGAAGAGCATTGAGGACCCAAAATTCCGAAAAGTTGTACCAAAAACGGCTTAGATAACCTATTCCTGGGATAAGAAAATCCTAAGTTTTTCAAAAAATTCATCATGTCAACAGGAAAGGAGTAGGTCCGGTAAGGGCTGATATAGGCCTCAAATTTTAAGTTCATCTGACGAAAGATTTTGGACACTTTTTCAACACTTAAGTGTCTATTTCAATAAGTTTATGTGAATCAGTTTAAATGATTTAATCATTTTAAACTCACCAATTCAAAACTTAAACATGAAAAATCTATCAAATATGCCAAAAAATGTCACTTTACAGATGAATTTGGTCAAAAATTAAAGTGACCGCAACCGTGTTCATCTTCAACCTTTATATATGTTATGTGTTATTATAAAATACAACTTACATTTCAATTTTAGGAATAAACACAAACGGTCTAGAATTTAACTAAAATGCTAAAATTGTGAGTATTTCAGTAATTTAGCATAACTTAATGATGCTAGTACCCGATATATGTGCATTGCATTGTCAAAACAGCCCATCTGTACTTTCCACGTAGATACAAGTATCTTGTCTTAGGGAGGGATAAATCCTACTTTGTAAAGAATCATTCTGATTCAAACAAAAAATTCTCTGAAACCGATATTATCAAGATGCTTGATTTCTTGATTGACAACATATTTGTTACGTTTGGAGTTTTTTTTCAACAGACTGTCGGCATCCCAATGGGAAAAAACTGTGCCCCTCTACTTGCTGACTTGTTTCTTTATTATTATGACTTCATGTAGGAACTTCTTAGGAAGAAAGATAAGAAGTTAGCAATATCCTTTAACTCTACTTTCCGCTATATAGATGACGTTCTTTCACTAAGCAATTCAAAAGTTGGTGACTATGTGGATCGCATCTATCCCATCGAATTGGAGATAAAGGATACCACAGATACAATTAAGTCGGCTTCATATCTTGACTTGAATCTAGAAATTGACAATGAGGGTCGGTTGAAGACAAAACTTTACGACAAACGAGATGATTTCAGCTTTCCAATTGTGAACTTTCCATTTCTAAGTAGCAACATTCCAGCAGCACCTGCATACGGGGTATATATCTCCCAATTGATACGATATTCCCGTGCTTGCATTTCGTATCATGATTTTCTTGACAGAGGGTTACTGCTTACAAGGAAGCTATTAAACCAAGAGTTCCAAATGGTGAAGTTGAAATCATCCCTTCGTAAATTTTAAGGACGCTATCACGAGTTGGTTGACCGTTATGGAATAACCGTTTCACAAATGATATCAGATATGTTCCTTACGTCGTAACTACAATCCCCTTCCCTTTCATGAATTTGACCTACCGATTTAGACT
The DNA here is from genome assembly GCF_036588685.1 of Mytilus trossulus. NCBI lineage: Eukaryota > Metazoa > Mollusca > Bivalvia > Mytilida > Mytilidae > Mytilus > Mytilus trossulus. The sequence goes on along the minus strand of NC_086373.1, from coordinate 104,475,693 downwards.
ATTTACCGTATTTGTAATCACATAAGCAACACGACGGATGCCGCATGTGGAGCAGGATCTGCTTACCCTTCCGGAGCACCTGAGATCACCCCTAGTTTTTGGTTTGGTTCGTTTTGTTTATTCTTTAGTTTTCTATGTTGTGTCATGTGTACTATTGTTTTTCTGTTTGTCTTTTTCATTTTTAGCCATGGCGTTGTCAGTTTGTTTTAGATTAACGAGTTTGACTGTCCCTTTGGTATCTTTCGTCCCTCTTTTTTTCCCCAATAAATAACTAAAAGTTTATATTTTAACAATTTTTTTAAAACTGCTTTATTTTGGGCCAAAAAGGGGTCTTACCGGACCAATTCTAATTACCATATAATTGATATTCATGTCAACACCGAAATGCTGACTACCGGGCTGGTGATACCCTCGGGGACGAAACATCCACCAGCAGTGGCATCGACCCAGTGGTGTAAATAGATATCAAAGGTACAAAGATTGATACAAATGTTTTGTGTATACTAGTATTATAAAGTTTTGAATATTTCGTGAAAGATGAAATATAAGACTATATATATATATATATATATATACGAGTCTAAATTGAAAACTACGTTCAAACCTATGACTGCGTTGGATAAAAACCGCAATTTTTATACGTGTGCATGTCAAACAAATTTCGTTGTAGAAGGGTCTAAAAACAGCACAAACAACATTTTCCAAAAGACCAAAAGCGTGAAAAAGTATATTTAAACAAAACGCATTTGACTAACAGGTCGAACAACTGATGTTCTTTAACACTTCTGACTGCCATTGACGATTGCCAAATAAAATTGATCACAAGATGTTAATATAAATTTAATACGTCACAGAAAAAAAAAATTGTTAACTTGTGGACAGGATGTTGTGCCACAAACATTCGGTGTCAATATTTCTTTAGTACACCATATCCGGATTTCGACAATAAATGTCTCTTCAGTGATGTTAGGGATCGAAACGGTATTTGGAAGGCCATATAAAAAGTACCCTCATTTTTTAGAGAAAGTACCCTCATTTTTAGATTAACTCTTGAATTTTAAGAGTCAATATATAGGATGAACGGATCATATAAACCGGAGGGAAAATATGATACATGCCCAAACAAAAAATATAAACGAGTCTAAATTGAAAACTACGTTCAAACCTATGACTGCGTTGGATAAAAACCGCAATTTTTATACGTGTGCATGTCAAACAAATTTCGTTGTAGAAGGGTCTAAAAACAGCATATATATATATATATATATATAAACGAGTCTAAATTGAAAACTACGTTCAAACCTATGACTGCGTTGGATAAAAACCGCAATTTTTATACGTGTGCATGTCAAACAAATTTCGTTGTAGAAGGGTCTAAAAACAGCACAAACAACATTTTCCAAAAGACCAAAAGAGTATATATATATTTGTAGGGTTGTCACTGACTCAGACGTACTTATGAATATAATTATTTTCTGTGACTGTATCTTACATTAATTTGTAGGATCCTTTACTATAGATAATTTAGCTGATCTGTAACAATAACATCTTCATGCCTTATATATCATGTACTGTAGTACGCCGCTAGATTAAAACTGACGTGGAAAGGTAACACATGGCCAGCGAAAGCTCTTTTTTGAGAGCCCAGGTGGTCGTGTGGTCTAGCGGGACGGCTGCAGTGCAGGCGATTTGGTGTCACGATATCACAGTAGCATGGGTTCGAATCCCGGCGAGGGAAGAACCAAAAATTTGCGAAAGCAAATTTACAGATCTAACATTGTTGGGTTGATGTTTAGACGAGTTGTATATATATATATTTATAAATAAAAGATTATTTGAACTTCATGTATATTAACAATGTTCAAATGAAATGCATGGAAGTAGATATTACATAATTATTCGTAATGAACAATAACGCGATATGAATATAAAATTTATCTTATTACTGATTAAATGAAGAAAAAAATAAGAAAAACAAAAAGGGTCATAAGGTCATATCTTACCTCCAGTAATAGTTCTGAAGTATGTTTTAAAGTGTAGTCAGAATACGTCTGTTGATGAAAAATGAAACGTTTCCAGTCATCAAAATAAAATTTCGACAGCAATAAGAAAAGGTCAGGAAAACAACCTGATCAATGTTATATAAATGACTGTGAAGGTAAACAGCATGTTAAAACAATTGTTACCAGCTCGGTACTTATAATTTCTTACATTTTTCGTTAAGAAATTTTGAAATAAAAAAAAAAGGTTCCGAAACCCCCCAGCAAACTTGTCTCATCGTACCACATCTCCTTGTTTAAGAACTACATAACATAACTACATGTATTAATTCTTTTTTTATGTATTTCCAGGGACAACTGGCAACAACTTGAAGCCACTTTAAGACCAAAGATAAAACGAGTTCTTCCCTGCGATGTTTACAACCAAAATCCTCTCGATCCAATTCAGTTAAATCAAGTTGATGTCATCTGCACGAGTGCGTGTCTCGAATCAGCATGTCTAGATAAAGATGCATATCACAATGCGATGAAAAATGTAATATCTTTGTTGAAACCGGGCGGAAAACTTATTCTGATCGGTGTTCTCAATTGTCCTCAGTATACTGTTGGGAGTGAAATTTTCAAGTGTTTTTCCATCTCCAGGGACGAAGTTATCAACACAGTTAAAGCGAACGGTTTAGATGTAATTGAATTATTTGACGACGATTCTTCGGCAGAAGAGGGCACAACAATATTTAATGGAACAGTTGTCATACTTGCTGAGAAAAAATAACTGGCAGTGGTGTTCGATCACTTCAATTACTAAAATATCGAATAGACTTTTTTAGTTTTGATATATTTCTTCGGCGAGATGTCATTATATATAGTAGGTGCAATCAATTAGGACTAATTTGATATATTAATCAACAACTTGAACTTTGAACTTTTATTATTGAGATTCGATTTTAATAGACAATGATTGAAATGTTCTGATTTTAATAACACGATAGTACTGTCAACTTAGAAGCCAATTATTCGGTACTGTCATGTTTGTAAATGATACATGTTATAATTCCACTATTTAAAGAGAGGTTTAATTAGTCATACAGTGTGCTGAAGTTCAAATACGATTGTCTTCTGTCCAAAAATTTAGTCATTAAACCAAATACTTGATTACTGGTGTACTATATTACTGACCAAGTCTTCTATTTGTAGAAACACATTTGCACTGGTTATTTAACAAAAAATAAATTTAACCACAGCAATATAATACTGCATGACAACATGCAATATTTTACAGGATTAGATTTCAATGATAGATATTCTGTTTTTTTTTTAAAGTGCAGTAACTCTACTACACAACGTATATTTGAAATAAAGCACGCTCACTGCCCGTGTGTAAAAAATACAGGTTCAGGGTGTTCACTTTTATCCAATGATATACTAGAATGTAGAAGTCTACAACTTGATAATTACAGCACCACTTGTCCAATTCTCACAATGTTTAGAACCGTTAAATACAGGTGAAATTTTATTCTATACTTTTTGCAGCTACAGCAATAACATGAATTATTGTAAAAGGGCAAGTTCACTTTTGATAAAATTATCTTTTATCGTTTGATAGGAATTTCATTGTAATGCATCGTAGAAACCTTACAAATTTTGTTTGAATAAAGTTTCACTTGATTTAACATTTCAACTTCAAACACAATATAATCAATGGATCATAGAATACAGGTCAGTTTTGATTTTTTTCTCCTGGTTCTCAAATTAACTGTTCAGCAATGACAAGTGTGTATACAAAATAACAAGTTCTTAATTGATCCGAGTTAAAAAAAAAAAACAAAAAAAAACAGTACTATCAAGACTTCCCAAAAATTGTCTGTAAAGACAAGAATAGATGAGACTCGTGATAAGCACACTAATTATTGTTATTTAACATTTTCCCACTCGTTATATGAATATGCTGAAATGTCTGTACTTGAGATTTTAAAATGGTTCCAGTAGGTTAACACTATTAGGCAAAACCTTCCGGTCAACTTTGAAGTTCTAATTATTATCCAAAAATTAAAGAAATACAAAACTTAATTAAAATTTGGTCTTAACAAAAAGCTCCGCGTGCGGGAGTTTCTTGGTACATTGAAGACCCATTGGTGGGCTTTGGATGTTGTCTGCTCTACGGTCGGGTTGTTGTTGCTTTCACACATTCCACATTTCCATTCTCAATTTGACTAATTCTAATTGGAAAGATAACGATTATCAAGACACTTTCTTTTCCAAAATTAAATAATCTGTTTAAACATTACAAGCATCATGCTTTGCTACTCAAACAACTTACACAAGTACAAAAAAGTAAAATTACAACAACAACTAAATTAACTCCGAGTTATATTCAAAACGAAAAATATGTAGTCAAATGGAAGAATAAAAATCTATTGTCATATTTTTGACTTGATACAGGCATTTTCTTCTGTATAAAATGGTGGATTAATAACTGGTTTTACAGCTAGCTTAACCTCTCACTTTTATGACAGTCGCATACAATTCCATTTATGGAAACGATATGTGAACAAAACGTACAGACATAATAATTAAAATGTGAATACTAGGGTTTCAATATTTTGTTTTATAATATTGATCCCGATAAAACCAAACAAATATAGATAAAAAAAAACACAAAACGTCAAAAAGACAAAGCACATTAGCAAAATTGAATGACAATAATACATTTTTTTTTATCATAGCTCATTAACACGATGACAGGGTGCATAAGTACAGAGCCACGTCATATGTAACAAAGAAACACACAAATGCATTTAGAGAAGCAATGAAAGACAAGAACACAATTATTTACCATAACACAATCAAACTGACGGGATGTTTAAGTAAAACACAAACTAAACAGTAAAAGATAATATTCATAAAGACAAATAAAAGAATGCTTAAACATATTTTGAGGATAATTTACAACGTTAGTACCCCGAATCATTGTTTGAAAAACATCGTGTATTATTTGTGAAGTTGATACGGGATATTTATCGAAACAAAGGCAGTGAAGTTAAGTCTGTCGCATATCGTGACTTATATCTAAGAAATTGATAATGAGCGTCGACATGTTTTTTTTATTAGTTGTTAGTGGCTTTGAACTAGCTGTCAGATAACTGCGAGTACTCTCAGATCTGTTCATTGTGTCTTTTTGTGTCGGGATGTATAAGTACCCGGCCACGTCCACTTTAATTTTTTGTCTATCTGATGAGTAAAGCCTTTTTCAACTGATTGTTATACTTTGTTTCTTATGTTGTACTGTAATACCACTGTCCCAGGTTAGGGAGAGGGTTGGAATCCCGCTAACATGTTTAACCCCGCCACATTATTGATGTATTTGCCTGTCCCAAGTCAGGAGCCTGTAATTCAGTGGTTGTCGGTTTTTTTATGTGTTACATATTTGTTTTTTGTTCATTTTTTTACATAAATAAGGCCGTTTGTTTTCTCGTTTGAATTGTTTTACATTGTCTTATCAGGGCCTTTTATAGCTGACTATGCGGTATGGGCTTTGCTCATTGTTGAAGGTCGTACGGTGACCTATAGTTATAAATGTTTGTGACATTTTGGTATTTTGTGGATAGTTTTCTCATTGGCAATCATACCACATCTTCTTTTTTTTTTATACTTTACGACAAATGAGATGATTTCAGTTCACCAATAGTTAACTTTCCATTTCTTTGTACCATAATTCAAAGACCTTCTGCATAATGATAAGATAATCCAGAGCTTCCATTCCTATTATCATTTCTTTCAAAAAAAAAAAAAAAGGTTGCTGCTCACACGTATGCTATTGAAGCAAAGGTTACTATTTATTTTAGGTATTTTTTTACATATAGCTCTTCAATAGTTTCGGTACTTATACATCTTCGAATTTCAAATGTATTGCAAATATGTGCCACAGATAACCATGGATATGTTCCAATTGTCGGAACCACAATCCCGTCATGGTTTTCTATTTTGTGACATCCCCGAGTGAGACTCATTACGGGTGTTTTATTTACCTTGATCAACCCGATGCATGCATGTTGTATTACTGTTATTTTGTTGTACCAGTAAAAGATTCAAAATTTAGAAAATAAAAAAGTCTTTATCATTTACCCTGTTTCTATATTTTTCCCGAACTATATTGTGCCTTACTTGATATTGATTGAGCTTTTAAAATTTAAACATTACCGCATCACAGTATTGATTATTGAATGTTATTTGTTAACATAATCAAGTTAAATCGTAGGTACTTCAATCACAAGCAGCTCACAGATATGGCCACAACTCCTCTACTTCGTGCTGGTGAAGATTACAAGAAGATTTTTGATGGAAAGGTTTATGCAGATACACTGTTCAACCAAATTGAAGTCGAGGGATTCACGTTCACAGAGTTTAGACTTAAAACACTTCACAACATATTTTCAAAAGGTAAGTAGATATAGGAAGATGTGGTGTAAATGCCAATGAGACAACTCTCCATCCAAATAACAATTTAAAAATTAAACCATTATAGGTTAAAGTAAGGTATGTTTATTTATAGAATCAAGGTAAATGATTGTATTGATACAAAAAATTACCTGTCGAACCAAATATACACTAACATACTGAAAGTAAAAACTAAGAATTACATGTGTTTTCGTCGTTTAATCTTTCATTGATAAAATTAAGCAAAACTCTGAATTGCATGTATACTATGATTTTTCAGGGACTATAAAAGGAAAATGTCTTCTAGAAATTGGATCTGGACCGTGTATACACACAGTTATACCAGCAGCAAAATGGTTTGATGAAATAATTATGACAGACTATTCCCCTTCTAATAGAGATATGCAAGAAAAATGGTTGAAAAAAGATTCTGGTGCTCACAATTGGGATATCTATTTCAAGTACTACAGCAAACTAGACGGAAATGAGTAAGTTGTTACTTAGAATAATATATTTGAAACCTTTTTTCTAAGAATTTTTTAGTTACTTCGGTGTCATTTTTTTAGGAACAAAATTCGGTCCACGCAAATAGGGAAAAAGCGTAAAACACAATTGAATCGAAATAGACATTTACAGGACAATTAAAGTCAGTTATTATTTCATAGTACACAGTGCTGTGTATGTTCTTTTCAAGGATAATGTCAATTAAATAATCTGGAAAGTTACTTTTTAGCTCACTTGGCCCAAAGAGCCAAATGAGCTTTTCTCATCACTTGGCGTCCGTCGTCGTCGTCCGTCGTCGTTAACGTTTAAAACATCTTCTGAAATTACTGGGCAAAATTTAACCAAACTTGGCCACAATCATCATTTGGGTATCTAGTTTACAAAATATGTCCGGTAACCCGGCCAACCAACCAAGATGGCTGCCATTGCTTAACATCGAACATAGGGGTAAAATGTAAATTTTGGCTTATAAATCAGAAACCAAAGCATTTACAGAAAATCTGATATAGGTTTAATTGTTTATCAGGTCAAGATATATCTGCTCTGAAATTTTAAGATGAATTGGATTACCTGTTGTTAGGTTGCTGCCCCTGAATTACCCGGTTAGACTATTTACCGGGTGTGTTATAACACGAGCAACACAACTGGTGCCACATGTGGAGCAGGATCTCCTTACCATTTCGGAGCATCTGAGATCATCACTAGTTTTTATGTGGGGCTCGTGTTTTCTATGTTGTGTCTTGTGTACTATTATTTGTCTGTTTGTCTTTTCCTCTTTTAGCCTTGGTGTTGTCGGTTTGTTTTCAGTTTGCGGGTTTGGTGTCCCTCTTGTTGCTTTCGCCGCTCTCTTAGTAACTCTTTACTTTAAGTAACCTAAAAAGTGAAATATTGTTTTATCCCAGTGATTATTTTTTCCTTTTGAGACGATGATGTTCTTTCGTTTCTTTTCGGGGTGTTAAAAATAGTATTATTTACTGTTCAATGAACAAATTATACTTGTTTAAACATATACGATACCAATAGTCACTGTGACTGGTAAACTATAAGGTCAGACAATCTTTTACAAAAAATAACTGAAAATATTTTTTATTGTCTCCCATAGATACATTATTTGGTTTTGGAGCTTTGCGGTGTCCTTATAAATTTTATTATAACAAACGCAATACCATATCCTATTTTTAATATGATGTTGTTAAAAGAGTTCGTTAAATTAGATTCATTTACTATGCATGTAAACCTATATAACGAGTTCCTAACAGTGGTTGATCAATTTAACAATTATAAAGATCTTTGAAGATTATCAGTACTAACATTGATCTTTTCAAAAATAGTTTAATACAAATCGATTTACGATTTGCTATCCAGTAATTAGCGCTTATAGTTTTCAATCATGCGATAACTATACATTTTCATAAGACAAGGTAATGATTTTCTCAGAGTACTTACAGATTCTTAACCAATAATTTTGTGCTGATATTTTTGTTTTAAAAAACATGTTTTTCTTATTTTTTCAGATCGGTCCTCTTTGTATTTTTATTTAAATAAATAGTATGGTTATCATTCCACATCTCCATATTTTCATATTAGATATACATACTAGTTTCAAAGAAGAGATAAGAATAACAAGGAGGCATTCAAATATATCTTCAACACTATGCACGTTTGGCGGTCGTGTTTTTCATCAAACAATCGTAAAACCATTGGAACCAAATGTGCCCCTCTTCTTGCCGACTTGTTCTCTTGTTTTATGAGGTTGGTTTCATACTGGACTTTTTAGGAACAAACAAAAGAAGCTAGCAAAATACTTTAACTTTAAATTCCGCTATATACATGATTTTCTTTCCCTATCTCCCTAAATAATTCAAAATTAAGTGACTATGTTGAACTTGTCTATCAAATCGAACTTGAGATAAAGGATTCAATAGATACAGTTATATCTTGACTTACATCAATGAGGGTAGGTTGAAAACAAAACTTTACGACGTAAGAAATGATTTAACTTTCTAATTTTGAATTTTCCTTTTCTATGTAGCAACATTCAAACAGTGCAAGCATACGGAATTGATACGATATTCCCGGGCTTGTATTTCCTGATTTCCATGATAGAAGGTTGCTGCTCACAAGGGAAGTTCCAAATTGTGTGGTTGAAATCATCCTTTCGAAATTTTACGGACACCATCATGACTTGGTTGGAATATCCGTTTCACATATGATAGCGAATATGTTCCTAATGTCCTAACTACATTCCCGTCCCTGTTTCACTAATGTGACCAACCGAATAAGACTGATTACCAAAATTGTACTAACATAAGCAACACAATGCGTGTCACATTTGGAGCAGTTTCGGCTTACCTTTCCAAGCACCTAAGATCACCCAAAGTTTTTGATCCGTTCGTGTTGCTGAGTCTATAGTTTTCTATGTTGTGTTTTATGAGCTATGTTTTTTTTCTGCTGGTATCTTTCACCTATCTTTCGTGTGCAGTCGTAATGTATGAGATAATCTTCTTTCATTGGATTATACTTATATCTTTTGGTTCACAAGCACAAAAAATCTATAATAAACATTCAACAAAAAACCGCTTAAAGTTAAGTTTATCTTGGCAATTTTAGAGAATAAAGGATCGATTTTAAACGTGAAATAAGTGTTAAACAAATCACACAGCGACTAATAATAAATTTAAAGTTCTATACTGTAAAAGATGTCTACTTTTATATTTTAGAGACAACTGGCAACAACTAGAGGCTGCTTTAAGACCGAAGATTAAGAGAGTACTTTCATGCGATGTACATTTACCAAACCCTCTAGATCCAATCAAGTTAGAGCCAGTTGATGTCATCTGTACAAGTGCTTGTCTTGAATCCGCCTGTCCAGATAAAGATTCATATCATATTGCCACGAAAAATGTAGTATCTTTATTGAAACCAGGAGGGAAACTGATTCTGATCGGAATCCTGAACTGTACCCATTATACCGTTGGAAGTGAAAGGTTTCAATGCGTGTCCTTGACAAAGGATGATGTTGTAAACACCGTCAAAACGAATGATTTAAAAATTATTGAAATCTTTGATGATGATAGTTCATTGGATATGGATGCAGCACCATTCAACGGTTCTGTCATTATACTTGCTGAGAAAAAAAGCACCTAGATATGAATCTTGCTGGTGAATTTTTCAAAGACACCTGCTTCTTATTGTGCATACCACTGCTTCTAATATAGGCCAGTTCTTTAGTAAGATATATGTTGTCCGTCTTATAATATACTATATCATTCTTAAACATCAAGCTCATAATTGTGAAAAGGATTTCTATTGTACAAATTAAACCTTAAAATTTAAACAAAATAAGAAAACACTTCATTTCCCTTGCACATATTTGAGTTCTATTATCAATAGTTATTGAAGGTATCAGGATTATAATCCTCATGTTATCTTTGTATAAATTGTTTTTATTTTGTTGCCATTAAACATGTGTTAACATCGTAATTACTTATATTTGAGTGTTGAAAAAAAAGTCACAAAAATACTGAATTCCAAGGAAAATTTAAAACGGAAAGTCCCTAATCCAATGGCAAAATCAAAAGCACAAACACACCAAACGAATGGACGACAACTGTCATATGTCTGACTTGGTACAGACGTTTTCTTATGTAAAACCTAGCGCTAAACCTCTCACTTGTATGACAGTCGAATCAAATTCCATTATATTAACAACGATGCGTGAACAAAATAAACAGACCTGATATGTCAAAATGTCAAAATAGGGGTACAGCAAGTCAACACCGTGTCAATATCTTAATCACAACAAAAGCAAAAAAATATATTTAACAAAGAAGCAAAACAAAAAGCATATATCACATTTAACAACCTCAATCATTGCTTAATTATTTTTGTATTATATCTATGTACTATGTTTAATCATCCCATGAAGGATTGAGGGATTTAAAGTACTGGGACCGAATGATTTATAGATTAACATTAACTCTGGCGTAGAATCGCGTGTTTGACGTCAAAATGTAAACGTCACACAGGTAGAGATATAAAATAAGTTGTCGTTCAATTTCAAATTAAGCAAAAATCATAATGGAACAATAACACAACGGCGGGATGTTTAAAGTACAGAGCCATGTATCAAAGAAACACAAAAAGTCACATGGACAAATCACACAAGCAAAAATGAAAGATAATACAAACAACACAATGCAATTTCAAAAATTCAAAAAAACATTATCTGTAATTCAGTGGTTGTCGTTTGTTTATGCGTTACATATTTGTTTTTCGTAATTTTTTTGTTCATAAAATAGGACGTAAGTTTTCTCGTTTGAGTTGTTTTTCATTGTCGTTTCGAGGCCTTTAATAGCTGACTATGTGGTATGGGCTTTGTTCATGGTTGAAGGCCGTACGGTGACCTATAGTTGTTTAAAATTTATATGTCATTTGGTCTCTTTTGGAGAGTTGTCTTATTGACAATCATACCATATCTTCCTTTTTATAATTATCACATACTATGATTCAGTAAAAAGATAAGTATACATTTTGTGCAGTCATGAATGTTTTAAATAATGGACTAACACACAAAAATAAGTAATATAAATAAGCGCATAGATTTTTTTCCGACAGATTATTTACTGCTAACAAATATTCTGAATAACAAGACTGCTTTTCCTAAATTAAAAATGGAGTTGTCTCTCTTGTCACACACAATATTTCCCAAAATGCCCACCAATTTTGTCATATTCCCTGCTTTAATATTTGATACGACATATGACATTCCAATCAGTCTGACAAGATGTTCAAAACTCTTGGTCTCGTTCTTTTAGCAGTTTGCAAATCCTTCATTACAAAACCAAAGTCCGGCATACAGTCTTACCCTTACCTTTACCTTGCAGTGTTTGCATACAGGCGCGGATCCAGAGGGAGGGGGTTCCTGGGGTTGGAACCCCCTCTTTTTGGACGATCAATGCATTTGAATGGGGACATGTAAATGGAACCCCCCTTTTTAAAATGACTGGATCCGCCCCTGGCATATGAACACTCTTTTTTTATATATATATTTTACAATGAGAAGATCAGGAGGTATCATTAATTTTACCAAACATCAAACTTATCTTTGTTTATTTAACTATTAATTAAAACCTAGTTTTCCATATTTATTACTCTTGGAAAAATTCTGCACTGCCAAAATAAAACACAAAAAGAATATTGTAGAACTAAAAGTACTAGTATTTGTTTTATAACATCGAATGCATCAGTCTTATGGTGGATTTGGAGCATTATCCGTCTAGTTTGTCATCGTTCTATTTTAAACAGTATGAACGTTGTAGAATCAGTTGATAACCGTTCATCGGAAGATAACAAGATCTTGTTGAACATGACAAATAAAACATGATGGTCTTAAAGTATGGATTATAGGTTCTGACGTGATAATTTATTACTTGTTATAGTATTTTGTATTTGTCTTTGCATAATATGAACATTTACTGTTTAACCCATTTTAGGTAATATCTTTTTTCTTATTTATACACCCCATCAATGTGTTATAATGCTATGGCAACTTTTTTGTATTTTTAACATTTATTTTTGCTTTTGTGCCTTATCTATAGAGTATCTTATTTCCATTTTGTTTTACTTTGTTGACATTGTTGTTTGTTTTTATAGTGATAAAGATTGAACCAGGTTTAATCCACCATTTTCTTTTTTATTTTGCCATTTGATAAAGGACTTTCCGTTTCGAATGTTCTTTGGAGTTCGTTTTTTTGTTGTTTAACATTTCAGTACATGTACCATACACATTTGTAAATTACAACATTATTTGCTTCACTGGCTTTGCTTTTATATGCATTAAATAAAATTGAGAATGGAAATGGGGAATGTGTCAAAGAGACAACAACCCGACCAAATAAAAAAAACAACAGCAGAAGGTCACCAACAGGTCTTCAATGTAGCGAGAAATTCCCGCACCCGGAGGCGTCCTTCAGCTGGCCCCTAAACAAATATATACTAGTTCAGTGATAATGAACGCCATACTTATTTCCAAATTGTACACAAGAAACTAAAATAAAAATAATACAAGACTAACAAAGGTCAGAGGCTCCTGACTTGGGACAGGCGCAAAAATGCGGCGGGGTTAAACATGTTTGTGAGATCTCAACCCTCCCCCTATACCTCTAACCGATGTAGAAAAGTAAACACATAACAATACGCACATTAAAATTCAGTTCGAGAGAAGTCCGAGTCTGATGTCAGAAGATGTAACCAAAGAAAATAAACAAAATGACAATAATACATAAATAACAACAGACTACTAGCAGTTAACTGACATGCCAGCTCCAGACTTCAATTAAACTGACTGAAAGATTATGATTTCATCATATGAACATCAGGCACAATCCTTCCCGTTAGGGGTTTAGTATCATACCATCATAACATATATGAGAAGAAAATAACCCGTGTCATGCCAACAACTGTTTTTAGAATAAATGTGTTTAGTTCCGACGCAAAGACCTTATCAGTGACTCAATATTAACGCCAACATATGCAATCTTTAATGACTTGACAACAGTATCGTAATTATACCCCTTCTTAATAAGTCTATTCAAAGGTTTTGTAAGTTTCTGAGGTGAATACTGACACCTTTGTGCTTAATAAAGAATATTTCCATAAAAAATTGGATGTGAAATACCTGAACGTATAAGAAGTCTGCATGTTGAGCTATATTTACGAATGATGTCTTTATACCGATGATAAAATTTAGTAAATGTTTTGACTAGTTTGTGATATCGGAAACCCTGGTGTAATAATTTTTCAGTAATACATAAATTTCTCTCGTTAAAATCTAAAACATTGTTACATACACGAGCGAATCGTACAAGTTGAGATATATAAACACCGTAAGATGGTGACAAGGGAACGTCACCATCTAAAAACGGGTAATTAACGATAGGAAATGAAAAATCATCCCTTTTATCATAAATTTTAGTATTCAGCTTTCCGTTAATGATATAGATATCAAGATCGAGGAAAGGGCAGTGGTCATTGTTAGTATTAGCTTTATTTAAAGTAAGTTCAGCAGGATAAATTTCATTAATATAAATACTGAAGTCGTCATTATTGAGAGCCAAAATATCATCCAAATATCTAAAAGTATTATTAAATTTGTTTATCAGATGTTATTTTGATGGGTCTTTGCTTATTTGTGTCATAAATTGTAACTCATAACAATACAAAAAGAGGTCCGCAATAAGTGGTGCACAGTTAGTCCCCATTGGAATTCCGATAATCTGACGATATACGGAATTCCCAAAGCGAACAAAAATGTTATCTAGTAAAAATTCAAGGGCATATATAGTATCAAAGCATGTCCAATTAACATAGTTTTTTTGTTTATTGCTACTAAAAAATGACCTAAAAGAGTATGAACATATATATTCACATTCTGACTTTTTGAATGCCCATTTAATGAGGTGTGTGAATTTTTTCTTAATAAGAATGTGAGGCAATGTGGTATACAGGGTAGAAAAATCAAAACTTTGAACAGATTCAAAATCACCAATATAAGCATGCAATTTATCAAGTACTTCCAACGAGTTCTTGACACTCCAAAAGTAATTTATTCCACTATTTTCGAAAGCCTTATTTGAACAATTTATTATAAGGTTTTTAATTGTACCAAGTGTGCTGGTAAGAAGAATAGACAATTAAGTAGTTGAACAATGGCTTGAAGACGAAATAAATCTATATTTGTAAGGGGTTTTGTGTAGCTTCGGAAGCCAATACATAGTTGGGACTTTCATTGTATTTGGCTCTGCTTGTAAAGCGGTGGCTAAAAGTTTATGTTTGTTACAGATTTCGTTTTCTGAAAATGGAGTCAGTTGGAATGTTGGTGAATTGGTGATTTCCTTTTTCAGAACCTCAATGTAAAATTTACGTCTAACAATAATAATATTATTAGCAGCTTTATCGGCCGGGACAAACACAAATTCCTTTGCTAGTTCTTTTAGTTTATGTTTGATACGAGAAATAGATTTATTGTGGTTATTGTTAATAGTAAAATGTTCTTTAAAATGTTGAATACGTATATCAACTATCTTCATTACTGAATTAAAAAAAGAGTCCAAAGATTTTTGTCAGCTTTTTCCCGTTTTATCCATTTCATACAGTAAGTATGGAGTGAGTCGTGGATGATATTACGACACTCATTCCAATTAATAATTGACGGGGGACGATATTTAGGTCCTTTACTGAGGAATGAGTTTAACTCTCGGTCTTGAACGATGTTAAGATCTCCTGTTACAACATGGGAAATGGGTCCATGATAATAGAATGATTTAATGACTTCTGTTGAATACATACGGTTTTTACTAATTAAGAAAGTTCTTACCGGAAACAAGTGTAAAAAGAATAAATTATATCTTTTTTAAGATATAATTTTAAGTATTATAAGTATACATTCTAGGTACTGATATTGTTTTCATCTTAATTTAGTGTTAAAAAGATCCCTTTGTTTGTCATTGTATATCTTTGAATTATACTGTTTAGTCCATTTATGGTTATATACTTCAAACGTGGTTCGGTATATACATCCAGACATTGTGTAATTGTCCTATGGTCAATTTTGAATTCTTGTCTTTCATTTTTGCTTCTGTACTTTGTCTCTATTCCATTTTTGTTTCATTATTGAAACAGTTATTTGTTTTTATCGTGATTAAGAATATACTACAATCTTGAATGTTGTTATTTTTGACATTTTTACCTTTAATGTCTGTTTGTTTTGCTCAAACATTGTTGTCAATATAATGAAATTAAATGTAACTGTCATACCAGTGAGAGGTTTACCTAGCTATTAAATCAGGTTTTATTCATCAAAGATTCGATATGTATAAGCTGCTCAGTAATTCTTGTTTTTAAATTAAAATTGACATCACTTAATATTATGATGGTGTTGTTCATTAGATACATATTAGTTTCACAGTTTAAAACTATAAATAAAACGAACCGTCATCGTCTTCTGCAATATTAAAAAAGGTTTTGTTTTATGCAGTTAAAATCCCATTTTTTTCAGCGCCTATAGGATTTGCTATATGTCTGTGCTAAAGGGTAACTACAAAGATTTAACCAGTTTACATTTATGTATCTAGGATATATAGAGTTATTCCTCTTTTTTTGTATATAATTATGTAAACAAAAGTTATACGTGCCATAAAGTGATTAGTTATGATTTCTTATGGACCAACTACCAAACCTGACGAAATGATAAGGATGAAAACAATTTAAGCATATTTTAATAATTATAAATATTAACTGTTAACAAAACTCTTTGAAATGCTAAGGCTTTTCTACCTCAGAAACAGATTATCTTAGCTGTATTTTGCAAAACTTTTGGGAATTTTGGGTTCTAAATGCTCTTCAACTTCGTACAATATTTGGCATTTTTTACCATTTTTTATCTGAGCTTTACTGATGAGTCTTTTGTAGACGAAACGGTCATCTGGCGTAAATGTAAATTTTAATCCTGGTATCTAAGATGAGTTTATTTACAACCATTGGGTCGATGCAACTGCTGGTGGAGATTTATTTTCCCGAGGATATCACCACCCCAGTAGTCAGCACTTCTGTGTTGACTTGAGTTATCATTGATATGTTCAAAATACCTTGAATTTTTTAAATACTAACGCTTTTCTACCTCAGGAATAGATTACCTTAGCGGTATTTGGCAAAACTTTTAGGAATTTTGGATCCTCAATGCTCTTCAACTTCGTACATTATTTGGCCTTTTTAACATTTTTTTATTCGAGCGTCACTGGTGAGTCTTTTGTAGACGAAACGCGCGTCTGGCGTCAATATAAAATTTTAATCCTGGTATCTAAAATGAGTTTATTTATACATGTCCGAGTGGGTGTTGTTTGTTTTGTAAGAATATTGGAGGTTGTAAAAAGTAAATAACAAAAATATCAAACTCCGAGTAAAATTCAAATTTATAAGCTCAAGGATATCAAACGAATGGATAACAACTGTCATATTTTTGAATTGGTACAGTCATTTTTCTATGCAGAAAGTGGTAGATTTAACCTGATTTTATAACAAAATCCTGCATGCAGTTGTAAATATTTTTAATGTTTGATATTCTGTTCCAAATATATCTTTCTTGGAATTGCTCATATTTATTTCATGAATTCATTTGTTCTTTTGTCTAACATAAGTCGTTTAAAAAAACCTCCTCTCAAAGTCTATTTGTTTTAGTTTTAAAATTATTCCTTAAAAACTTTTAATTAAAACTTTTCTGTCATCCATTAAATCATTTCGTTTATACTCTATTATTGTCTATTATTGTCAAATTCTGCAGCTTGAGTTAATAAATGATAACTATTTAATTACGATTGCATAAAAGAGAGTGCTTTCGATTTTTCCGAGAGGGGTAAAAGAAATGAGTTCTTCTGTAAGAATCAAAGTGTATTTCTATGAAACGGATATAAACAACTAAATTATTATTATTGAATTTTAGGGAAGGGTGTAATTGAACGTGTTTGTATCAGACGTGGATCGGTGTGTCGTCGATAAAACGATGCACAATCTCGGGTTTCTTGATTAACACAAGTAGGACAAATCTTAGAATAATTGAATAAAAACTTAGGCGTAGCTCGCAGCCGGAGCAGAGCGAATTAAACAAAATGTAATATATTTTTTAGTTGATGCCAATATAGCATTATTTGCAACTAGAGTAAATAAAGGCAACAGTAGTATACCGATGTTCAAAACTCATAAATCGATGGAAAAAAACAAATCTGGTTCACAAACCAAAACCGAGGGAAACGCATTAAATATAAGGGGAGAACGACGACACAACATTAAAATGTAACACACACAGAAACGAACAAGGCATAAGACAAAATCCGATGAGAATGACAAAATATAACATCAAAACTAAATACATGAATTTGGGATAGAAAAGTACCGTGACACGCGTTATAATAATGTGAAATCACACTCAAATAAAAGAGGAAACAAACGACCCAAAAAAAAGGATAACGTTAAAATGTAACACACACAGAAACGAAATACAATATAACAATGACCATATTCCGGACTTGGTACAGGACATTTATAATGCAAAATCTCTCGCTTTAATGGTCATGTTAAATATAACATTAAAATGACAACACAACATTACAGGACTACAATACAAATAAATAGGAGAACATATACGACAAAGAAACACACGAATAATAACAAAAAGCACCAGGTTTAAAATTTAATACGCCACAAGTGCGTTTCGTCCACACAAGACTTGCTAGTGACGCCCAGAAGCAAAAGTTAGAAAGCCAAAACAAGTTCAAAGTTAGCCACCACTGAGGACCAGAAGTTGTGCCAAAAACGGCTAGGATTTACTGTTTGGGATAAGAAGATCCTTATTATATAGAATAATTTATACGTTTGCAAACAGTAAATTTTATAAAATAAAATGACTATATAAAAGACATGCATTATAAAACTGAAGTATTAACTAAATACAGAAAACAACCGGATACATTACACAAAAATAGACACTCCCAAGTAAGTCAAGGCCTCAACGCAAAGGTATAATACCACCAAATCATGGTACGTCACATCCGGTTGCATACGAAAGTAGGTCTAAAAAAATATTCCCTTGAATTTGTCCGTTGTAGGTAATTAATCCTACGTTTTATTGCAGTAAAACTATTTCTGTGTCATAAACATATTCCTTGGGTATTTCAAAACACCATTATTTTTTATTTGTGATTTCTATAGAAAATTTTGTAATTTTGAGGTTACATGGTGACTAAACCTTGTACACAGATAGAATAAGGGGATAAATTTGATTGGCTAATTTCCAATGATGGTTATTTTCTTATATGCAATGAAAGGTTATGTGAAACTGGACAGGATAAAACTTTACTCATGCCAAGTATTTCTTTATTTGAAACAAAATTAAATTCTGCACAATTTTTTGAAAAGTGCAAATTTAACAAAGACTAATAGGGGAAAATCAATGGTGGTATTACACCTAATAACGCCAGAAGTGCGTTTCGTCCACACAAGACTTGCTAGTGACGCCCAGATGCAAAAGTTCGAAAGCCAAAACAAGTTCAAAGTTAACCACCACTGAGCAGCAGAAGTTGTGCCAAAAACAGCTAGGAATAAGAAGATCCTTATTATATAGAATAATTTATACTTTTGCAAACAGTAAATTTTATAAAATAAAATGACTATGTAAAAGACATGCATTATAAAACTGAAGTATTAACTAATTACAGAAAACAACCGGATACATTACATAAACCGATAGAATCCAACACAAAAATAGACACACCCAAGGAAGTCAAGGCCTAAACGCAAAAAGTGACGTCACATTTGAAATTGTAAAAAAAGGACAAAAAAAATGACGTCATATTTGAATTTCTAACACAGCACACCGAAAAATGACGTCACATTTGAATGAATAAAACTATGTATCAAAAATTAGATAAAATGATAATTGATTTAAGATTATACTTGTACTAAATACTGATATTACATTAAATAACACTGAAAGCTGCAATACTTATTAATATCAGACTGATGTAGCAATTAGACAATTAACTATATTCTATGTTCGGTTAATTCAGCATCAAACTGTAAACGTAAGACATCGTACAAATTACGTTAAACCAAATCAAACTTAATAAATGAAAATAAAACTACCAAAAAATTATTTTCGTTTGCCATAAATTGAGATATATATTGCTAAAGAAATTTATACATCAAGGCCGAGAAAAAAGTAGTTTTTTTTTGTTATGTTTATATTTTAAAAGATTAAGCACTCATAAATTATCATCATCATACTTCTTTCACCATGACTTAAAGTATCTATCATGATATGTTCTTTAGGAGGTCTCTATGAATTACTTTAACGCAAATTCTCCTCAAAGTAGATTAAAGAAATGTCCCAATCAGAGTCCCTTCAATAGACTTTATCCTGCAATCCACTTTCCTACGGTACCCTAATCATACAAGGTGGTAGAAAACACGTAGCGATAAACGTATAGTATACGTTAAACGTATATTGGTATCTTTCTTTGTTGTGAGCGATTGGTTTTACTATAAACGTCAGATCGTCGTCGCAGTACGCGTTTATGTCATGTTATTAATATCAAAAAGTAAAATAACAAAAATACCAAACTCCAATTGAAATTCAAAACGGAACGTACTTGTATAACATAACAAATTCAAAAGCTCATGCACATCATCAGTGAGAGAGTTAGCGCTTTAGAACCAGGTTAAATCCACCATTTTCTACATTTGAAAATGCCTGTACCAAGTCAGGAATATGACAGCTCTTGTCCATTCGTTTTTTATGCATTTTGTTATTTGATTTTGCCATGTGATTATGGACTTTCCGAATTGGTTTTCCTCTGGTTTCAGTGTTTTTGTGATTTTACTTTTTTCTAACGAATAGAAATCAACTGTTAAAATCCTAACTGACTACAGGCATACCCTTATGTAGAATAT
Source organism: Mytilus trossulus (assembly GCF_036588685.1). Taxonomy (NCBI): domain Eukaryota; kingdom Metazoa; phylum Mollusca; class Bivalvia; order Mytilida; family Mytilidae; genus Mytilus; species Mytilus trossulus. Next base: position 104,455,252 of record NC_086373.1, on the reverse strand, counting down.
GATGAATTAAAGCTGCATGTTTTAAATTCAACGTGCAAGCTTAAGAGTAAAAAAACAACAATTTAATCTTTAATGTTAAAAAGCAGGATTAAAAATTAGTCGTACAGTGTAAGAAAATATAAAATGTACTTGTCCATTCGTTTTTGATGCGTTCTGTTTTTGAATTTGCTATGTGATTATGGACTTTCCGAATTGATTTTCCTCGAAATTCAGTATTTTTGTGATTTTACTTTTTTTTTGTACTTGCTACGAAACTTGAAAAAGGCTCGCCGTGCCTAGCTTGTCAAGTTTTCTCTATATTGCTAAAGCTCGTACACATAAGCTTCATAGTTTCCTGCTTAAAACGAATATTGTATAAATATACACTGTATATGACAAAAAGAATATTTATTTGAATCTTGAAATTAACAGTTTTTTCTAAAATGTTTTATTTATTTCCAAATCCAGTACTACAATGATGTCTTCAGGAATTTAACATTCGCTTGGAATTTATCTGTTTATTTTACATATTTTCATTTTTTAAGTTCTATAAAATTAGAGGTGCTACATTCGTAAACAATTTAAATAATTTTAGTAATGACACGGTCAATAATATATTAACAATTAATTTAAAACATAATCATAATTTCTCTTATTATAATTGAAGCGAGGCAAATAATATTTCTCATTATCACTCTTTTTTCCGGATGGTAAATTTGTACAAAAAATGAGCATGGTATAAATATCTGAACAGATGTCTGAAAAAGTTTGGTGCAGATTTGTCAGTCGTGCGCTCTTGGCACTTTTAACTTTTATATTGACAGAAAATAAATATTTCTATTCAGTGTAAATTGTCCTAAAACATATTTCTACATAAGGCACGTGTCAAGACCGTCAAAGGAAGGGATTAAAGGACAACTCATGAATAAATGATAATTTCTGATCGTTTATTTCTCTTTAAAGCAGTCTGTGTCGAATTTCCTTCTTATTATAATAATGTTAATATGATTTTCTGTAAAAACAATAAAATATGTTCAGCATTTGAGTTAAATAATATGTTCACATTTCCCTTAACATCATTGAAGCTATTCTACATAACTGGTATGGGTATGAAGGTCATAATATAAATTGTATGTAAGAAAATATATTTTATTTGTCTTGGAAAATATATAACACAAATTTTGAACATGCAATTTTATTCACATTCCAGGTTTTGGGATATAAACTCTCGGTCGGGATTTTCACATTTTGGCCGAAAAATGAACTATACTTATATAACGGATTTATTTTGCATTTATATATTTTATATAAGTTTTAAACATTTATTTATAGTGAATTGGGACACCAATTTTGCAACTTTTCCACTTTGCGTGTGCGAGTGCTGCCTTGTAGCGGCATTAGCCCTACTCTAAATCTACGAAATCTACAAGGGTGTATCTTACGTGTAAGAGATATGGCTCTCTCTTAACACGGGTCATCCATTTATCGTCCCCTTCCGACGGACTATTATTTTCCATTTCGAGGTGTTTGCTGAACAATCACCATGCAGTATGAATATTCAGTATAATAAATATAGGAATACGAAAATAGGAATATAATAAGAATATTCATTGTTCTTACAGTGTTCTTCATTTTAACGTTACATATTATTATGCACTATTTGTATGCAAAAGATTATTTTGTGTATTTTGAACAACCGATAAACCCAACCTGATAATTTTCCACATACGTGAACTTTTGTGTTCTTGAACACAGCTCAAAAATCCCGCACGCAGAGGCTTGCATCATCTTGCCCCTCAACAAAAATGTGTACGAGTTCAGTGATAATGGACATCATACTATACTCCGAAACATATATATAAACTTAAATTAAAAATTCCCTAGCGCTTCAAAAAAGGTAGAAGCTCCTGACTTGGGACAGGCGCAAAAAATACGGCGGGGTTAAACATGTTTATTGAGATTTCAACTCTCCCTCTATACATACAGCCAAGGTAGAAAAACAAACAAACAGCAAAACGCACATTGAAATTCAGTTTAAAAGAAGTCCGATTTCGATGATGGAATTGGTAAAAAAAGAAGCTAAGCAAAATTACCATGATACATAAATTAACAAAGGGATACTAGCAGTTACTGACATGCCAGCTCCGGACCTGAATTAAACTGATTGAACGATTGTTTATTCATCTTATGAAAATCAAGCGCAATCCCTCTCTTTAGTGGTTGAGTATCATACCAACATAATATATATATGAGAAGAACATAACCTTAATCATGCCAACAACTGGTGGTTTATACTAAATATGTTTATTTCCTATGTAAAGACCCTATGAGTGAATCAATATCAAACCCAAAATATGCCTTTTTTAATTACCTGACAACAGTATTGTTACTATATCCCTTTTTAATAAATCTGTTTAAAAGTTTTGTAAGAGGTGTTTGTGCTTTGTGCAGAATATGACGATAAAAAATTGGTTGAGAAATACCTGACTTTAAAAGCATCTGCATGATGATTTATGTCCATGTACCGATGTTAAATGAAGTAAATGTTTTGACTAGTTTGTGATATGGAAAACCCTGGAGATTTGTGTGTAGTAATACAGAGATTTCGTATGTTAAAATTATACGTTGTTACCTATTCACGAGCGAATCGAACAAGTTGAAATATATAAATACCATAAGATGGTGACAAAGGAACGTTACATCACCATTTAAAAATGGATAATTAACAATAGGGAATAAAAAATCATCTCTTTTATTATGAATTTTGATATTAATCTTCCCGTTAAAGATATGGATATCAAGATTCAGGAAAGGGGAGTGTTCATTCTTAGTATTACATTATTCAAAATTAGTTCAGCCGGATAAATCTCTCAAGTGTACATACTGAATCGTCATTATTGAGAGCTAATAAGTGTACATACTGAATCGTCATTATTGAGAGCCAATATATCATCCAAATATCTAGAAGTGCTATTAACGTTTTGTATCAGATGTTTTTCAATGGCATTTTGTTTATTTTAGTCATAAATTGTAACTCATAACAATATAGAAACAGGTCCGCAATAAGTAGTGAACAGTTAGTCCCCATTGGAATTCCGATAACTTGACGATATATGGAGTCTCCATAGCGAACAAAAATGTTACCTAGTCAAAATGCAAGGGCAGTTAAAGTTTCACAGCAGGTCCAATCGACTTGTTTGTTGTTCACAACAAAAATTAAATTTAATTAGGTTTGTAAATAAGATGTGGCAATGTGGTATATAGAGTAAATATCAAAATCGAAATCACCAATATAAGTATGCAATTTATCTAGCTAGTTCTTTTGACACTCTAACTAGTTCCACTATTTTCAAAGTCCTTATTTGAACAATTTATCATCAGGTTTATAATCGTATCAAGTGTACTAGTAAGTAGACTTGATAGTTTAGTATACTGGAAAAATGGCTTGAAGACAAAATAAATCTACATTTGTAAGTTGTTGGAGTTGTTTTTGCAGCCTCGAAAGCCAGTACACGGTTCGAACCTAATTGTATTTGGTTCTGCTTGTAAAGAAATAGCTAAAAGTTTATGTTTGTTACAGATGTCATTTTTCAAAAATGGAGTCAGTTGGAATGTTAGTAAATTCGTGAAACCGTCTGCAGAATCTCAATGTAAAATTTACGTCAAACAATAATGATTATAATTAGCAGCCTTATCACCTGGGACAAAAACAAATTAGTTGGCTAGTTCTTAAAGCTTATGTTCGATACGAGAAATTGGGCTATTGTGGTTGTTGTTATGACTAAATATTCTGTAATAAAATTAACGGTACTAATTTTCTTGCACCAGATGCGCATTTCGACAATACATGTCTCTTCAGTGATGCTCGTGACCAAAATATTTGAAATCCAAAGCTTATATAAAAGATGAAAGATGTAAAATGTTCTATACCTATATCAACTATGTTCATTACTGAATTTTTTTAAAAATAAGACTTTTTTGTCAGCTTTTTCTCGTTTTATCTGGTCAGATGAATCCAACAACCTGTTGTTGGATTGCTGCCCCTGAACTGGTGATTTTAGGGAAATTTTGCAGTTTTTGTTTTTATCTTCAATATTATTATAGTTAGATAATCTGCAAACAGCATGAATGTTCAACAAAGTAAGATCTACAAATAAGTCAACATGACCAAAATTGTCAGTTGTCCCCCTAAGGAGTTATTGCCCTATATAGTCATTTTTTGCAATTTTTCGTAAATTTTTGTAATCTTTTACAAAATTCTTCTTCTCTGAAACTCATGTATTTTCAATAATTATTTGGACGATTTCATACTGCAATATGGAATTGTGTTGCAATCCTCTGAAATTTGATGTATATTTATTTAAAAGTTTAGAAAACAAACGGTTATGTTTACTATTCAAAGTTAATAAGACAGATACGAGATGTTCATAGATAAAGTCAACAGTAGTATACCGTTGTTCAAAACTCATAAATCCATGGACAAAACTGAAACTAAAACTGAGGGAAACGCATTACATATAAGAGGAAAGCAATGACACACCATTAAAATGTAACACACACAGATACGGACTAAGCATTAGACAAAATCCTATGAAAATAACAAATATAACATCAAAACCAAATACATGAATTTGGGATAGATACGTACCGTGACACGTCTTATAGTTATGTGAATTCACACTTAAAAATAATAGAAAACGAACGACACAATAGAACACAACGTTAAAATGTAACACACACAGAAACAAACTATTATATAACAATCGTAGAATCGAATAATTAGGAATGTCAGGAAACGTCCGTTTTGCAATGATAATATGAACCTTAGAGTCGTCAATAATACGATGGCGGTTGCAGATCAATTGCTTCTAGTCCTACAGCGCTCGCTCGATATACTTCTAAATGTAGTGACGTTTTAGATTTTAATAAACGAAATATATATGTAACTGGTAAACTATTAAGTCAGGGACTTCGTAACATGAAAACAGGATATCACATTCTATGTTTACGGTTGTGGTGTTAACAGGAGACCAGTTTAATTAAGATACTATCCATGTAAACTCATTGGTCCTTTAAATAAACTTGTTCTTAATTTAAGTTTTTTAATCAAACGCCATAGAAAGATCTTTAAATTTTACTTTTATCGGCTAGTAACATAGATTATGTTTTCATATGGAAAATCTAACTTAATATGTTTTGCTATACAGTTGTTGGCATGATTAGACGTATGTTCTTCCCATTTTTCTATGATGGTATGATACTTAACCCCAAAAGGGTTGGTGTGTACTTTTATTTCATACAGTACAGTGGTCTTACATTACTACTTTCCTTGTATTTTATATTTCACATGGTAATATTTTTTACTTAATCAAATGGATGTGTACTGATAGATATTTTAGTAATGAGGAAATTATCTGTTAGTTGTAAATTGTTGGAGCCTATTATTTAGTGGGTTTCATTGGATACTTTGGGTTTTTTGTAAATTGTTTTGTTCGTTGAATAAATCAGGCCGATGGTTTTATCGTTTGTTCCGTTTGTTGTAATAATAGTGCAGTGTTGGACACTCTTCTGTAATAATTTTGTGTCTCTATTAGATTGGATTTGAGCTGCCATTCATTCACCTGAAATTTGTTTTAAGAAAGTTTTGCAACAAACCTTGACAAATCTATTAGAAAAACGAATTATTACAGAAGAGTATTCACCATGAATATTAATAAGTGCATTATCATTAAAATAGTAAGATAGAATGATATACAAATGGATGATAACTGTTATACAAATATAAATATAAAGGAGGGACGAAAGATACCAAAGGGACAGTCAAACTCAGAGATCAGAAATAAACTTACAACGCCATGGCTAAACTAGAAATAGACAAACAGACAAATAATAGTACACAACATAGAAAACTAAAGACTGAGCAACACCACGAACACCACCAAAAACTGGGAGTGATTTCAGGTGCTCCGGAAGGGTCAACAGATCCTGGTCAACATGTGTCAACCGTCATGTTGCTTATGTTTTTACAAATCCGGTGAATACCCCTATTCGGTAGGTCACATTCGTGAAGAGGAAATGGGATTGTAGTTACGGCATAAGGAACATTTCCAATATGATATGGAAACAGATATTCCATAACGGTCTACCAACTCGTGTTGGCGTCCGTAAAATTTACGAAGGAATGATTTCAATTTCCATTTGGCATTCTCGGTTAAATAGCTTCCATGTGACCAGCAACCCTCTATCAAGAAAATCATGGTAAAAAATACAAGCACGGGAATATAGTATCAATTGGGAGACATTTATTGTTGAAAACCGGATTTGGTGTACTAAAAAAATATTGACACCTTATGTTTGTGACACAACATCGTGGCCACAAGTAAATTTTGTTTCTGTTTAGTGTTAAATTTATTTTAAGATCCATTTTGTTTCATCTAGTGGTCAATTGTATTTGGCAATCGCCAATGGCAGTCATCAGGGTTAAAGAACATCAGTTGTTCGACATGTTAGTCAAATGCGTTTTGTTTAAATATACTTTTTCACTTTTTCGGTCTTTTGGAAAATGTTGTTTGTGCTGTTTTTATACCCTTCTACAATGAAATTTGTTTTACATGCACACGTATGAAAATTGCGGTTTTTATCCAACGCAATCATAGGTTTGAACGTAGTTTTCAATTTAGACTGGTATCTATTGGGAGATATATACTCCGTATGCATGCGCTGCTGGAATGTTGCTACATAAAATTGAAAGTTCACAATTGGGAAGCTGAAATCATCGCTTTAATCGTTTTCAACCGACCCTAATTGTCAATTTCTAGATGTAAGTTTAAATATGATACAGACTTTATACTGTATCTGTAGTATTCTTTATCTCTAGTTCGATGGGATAGATTCGTTCAACATAGTCACCAAATTTTGAATTATTTAATGAAAGAACATCATCATAGGAACTTGTCTCAGAAAAAAATATAAGTATGTGACTTAGCCTAATTTTCAGGTAGAGTAATATTATTTTTTTCTGAGGCAAATGCTTGTTACCATCCACCATATACCAGAACTTGCGGTCATCCGATGTGCAGTACTTCAGTAATTTTATTAATTATTCCATTGGATGACTAGTTACTTAATAAAGTTGTATACCAAAAAGTGTTTCTTAATCAAAACAAAAAGTAGTCTTGCCTGGTGTAGGTCTAAACTATTTAGATCAAAACGTGTAACTTATATAATTAAAACCAGATCCTTCTTTAGTTTCAATAAAACAAGACTACCAATGTAGTTAAACATGATGAAATAATGTCTGACTCTCCCTCTGTAAATTATATGGGTTTGAGCTACAATGCTTCCAAAGGAATTTACATATATTCAAATAAAACCACATGAGCGAAAAAGATGAATATTTTTGCAACAATGTTTAATGTATCATTTAATGACACCCAATCAACATTCATGACAATATTTGTTCGCTCCAAAACATCTGTATTCCGATTCTAATTAATACGAGACGATATCCGCAACGACTACGATTCATAAATGGCCTCCAGGGAGAACGCAAGAAACAGTCTTTTGAACAATATCCAAATGGTTAATTTTCAAAATCTGATTTATCAAATATTGGAGTATCTTTGATTTGAAGAACAAGCGTTTAATATGGCTTGTTAAATAATTTTGTTAAGTACAAAATTAGTTGGTTCGAGTAATTCATTGCGTTTCAGTGATTTAGACGTTGATGTTATTCATGGTGGATTAAACACGTGACAAAGTTCTACTGGCACGCGTCGAAATAAACTCCTGGGATTCCTATTTACGTTCATTACCATATCAATGTTTGGTAAGAAAAGCGGATTCTCTTATAAGATATATCGACAGACGGAAAAACTTCATAAAAGTAAATAACATGGACAAAATATTCATTCTTTTCATCATAACCAATCTCGTTGTGTGTTTAATTTTTAGTACTCTCATTTGTTTATAATGCAATTGCAGGATAGCAAGAAGGAATATGACCGCTGTCGTAAGCCGAAGACGAATAATTACAGAAAGGTTTTTAATCACTAAACTATCTAGCAATTGTGTATAAAAGTAAAATAGGTTGGAAAAAAAAGAGAAAAACAAAAATAAGCGCATTCGTTTCCTTTTTTAATAAAAAAAGAAATGTATAATCGAATCAATGTTGGCCACTGCAATATGATTTGATATTTCAAATCATGTTTAGTTAAGAATTACTTTTTCATACTCTTCACTGGTATGCTGGACTAGTGAGGAATATTGTCAACAGCAGAAAGTGCAATTTGTTGTTAATAAAAATTTTAAAAAAAGAAAAAAGTATTTCTTCTTATCTATAACACTTGGATATTTTTGGTTTGTTCATATAAAAACCGCAAGTTCTACTATAGAATTCCTTTAACTTTTAAAACGGTGTATGTGTGACATTAAAGAAAAGAAGAGTATAACGGCTGCAAATGATAAATACTCATGTCCAACTGTTTAGAATCTCTTCTAAACCAGAAGGCGATCAAAGAGTTAAAAAAAGAAATTTAAATGACTGATTCATAATCTTTTTGTCAGCAGCAACCTTTATCAAATCATTTACTCTTCGAACAAGAAGCTCTGACAATTGTATATTTCTATAAAAACTCAACTTCAGAACGACAGATTGTAGAAGTGAGAGCTAGTTGAGATGTATAAACAGCATAAAATGGTGACAAGGGAATGTCACCATCTAAAAACGAATAATCAAAACAATAGAAAGTGAAAAATCATCTCTTGTATCATAAATTTTGGTATTAAACTTCCCGTTTATGATAAAGATATCAAGGAAATGGCAATGTTCATAGTTAGTATTGTTAGTTTAACAGGATAAATCTCAGAAGTTTTTCGATAAGTCTTCGTTGATTTTAGTCATAAATTGTTACTCCTAACAATACAAAACAGGTCCTCAATAAGTGGTGCACAGTTAGTCACCATTGGAATTCTGATAACTTGACGACATACGGAATCTCCAAAGCGAACAAACATGTAAACTAGCATAAATTCAAGGGCAGTTATAATATCAAAACTCGTCCAATCGACATAGTTCTTTTTGTTTGTTGTTACTAAAAACTAACATAACTTTGAAGAGTTTGAACATATTTTCGCATTCTGACTTTTTAAATGCCCATCACAAGAATATGAGGCAAAGTGGTATGTAGGGTAGAAAAATCAAAAATTTGAACAGATGCAAAATGACCAATTTATCTACCTCCTTTTCCAATATGTTTGTTCATCTAAAAGTGTGGTGAATTTAAGAAAAAATATTCCAAAAATAAAGGAAAAAAAACATTTAAAAGGTCGGATGGCAAAGACATCTTACACTTCCTATTCATCTACGGTGTTTTACACTTTTCGTAATCCAATGTAGTAATGCTTATTAAAGTCAATAGGTGCAAATAACGAATTACGATTGTGGACCAAGGTTAAGAAAAGCTATTAAAGCATGATCCGTAAACATTATTTTAATAAATGCTAACCTCTTAGCGTTATTAGCCAGAAACAAAACACAATGTAATAACAATTGACAATTAAATTTCTTAAACTGGTATTTTAAATACTACTTTAAAAGAAAGCATTAAATTCTTCTATAATATCATTGAACATATTCGTTGACTTTCTTGTTCCTAGATTATAAAGTATTAATAAAGTTAGTGATCAACATAATATTTCTTTTGGAATGGTATTATGTTTCACTTGGTTATATTTTTGCTGTGAGATCCAATAGCACTGCATTATAAATAGTATAGAATAAACAATTTCACCAAAAAAAAATATACCAATAATTTCATCCCAAATGTCTGGCCTCATTGATGTATTCAAAGCATTTTTTTTATTTTAAGAATTCCTTTATGGTACCAATAAAAATGAAAATATATTGGACATTCAGCTTTATTCTTCTATGACAATGTATACATTGTGACAGCGGAAGTGGTGCATTTAAAAAAAAATGGTACCGTAGATGTTATAACTATTACAGGGTTAATACACCTGTTGTTGGTATATTACCCCCCCCCCCCCCCCGACTCATTTGCAATGTAGTATTTCGGTACTTGCATGAAAATACGGATATTTTTTAAAGAAAAATTTGCGGTTATAAATTTTTCGGAGATAATTGTTGATCTCCCTCCCTCGTGCATAGCTTTGATCCCATGTTAGGGTTTTACTATAATGTTTGTCCTTTGTGTTTTTATCAGCTCTTTATTGTTAATATTAGGTTTTGAACGTCTAAATGTTTTAGCTTCGAGAATTACGGTATAAAATCTGGTACAATATAATAGGTAAGAACAGTGGAATCAAATAATTCTTGCGTGCCCTACTATTATTTTCAAGGCATGCATGTGGTTCATGGACTAAGGAAAGGAAAATAGTAGTCTTTAATTTTCCTGACATAATATCGCCATATTGTATTCCATACTATAATGGTGGTGGAAGTCAAATTTGAAAGATTTGATTGGATGTATGAATATAAATTATTATATAATACAATATTTCATTATTTATGAATAACTTTAATATGAATATTTACAATACAAACTTCGAAACAGTTGAGAAAATATTTATGAGAAATCTTCGGACAAGCTTCTGATTATTTGATAACAATTTGATTCAGACTGAAAGTTGGGATTAATAGTTCCGCGGGAAAACGGTCATGTCACCGTTTGATTTTTATCTCTAAAAAATACATAAGTTATAGAGATTGCAATACAAAAACTCCTAGTGTACAAGTATATTTAGTTAAACATTTTACCAATCAGTATTTCATCCGTTAAACATTTAAAAGAAAATTGAGAACACATTTTAATATGATTCAGAAAAATTATGTAAAATTGAATTGCCAGGAAAATTAAAATGGTTTTGGAAAATTTGTTTTTTAGTCTGCTGAAACAACAGATTTTTCTTCTTAGGTCAATAACTTATAGGTTACTTATGCCATATAGGATTTAAAGTTTGAGTTCCTCGTATACGCACACATATAGCTATATATAAGTTAAACTAACACACATTTCATTATTTTGTATAAAAAGAATTTGTATTATCCAAGATAACAATGGTCGGTTTATATAAGTGTTGTTGACTGTAACAAACAGTAGTATGGTGAGAAGCAGTGACATTTTAAGTATGTGTAGAAACACTATTGATCCATGTTATGATACCAACGTACCAAGTTTTGTCAGAGAACCACACAATTTTACAGAAAGTTTGCCTTGTAATAAGCTATAATGTGAATGTATGATCACTTTAACGTAAGGAAGTTTACACGAAGCTTGTTTTAATAGTTATACAAGAGGATTTAGTCATGGTTGATATTAGTTCTTTAATCACATTTAATGGTATTTTGGTAGGAAAATTGTTTTAAACAATTTGTACAAACTTTTATATAAAATAGATACATAATGTTTATAAACCATGCCCAGTATTTTATTTTAGCTTTTACTTTTATTTTATGTTTGTTTAAGATTTTACATCTAACTTAAACTTACATATTAGGTAGAATAAATGTTTTGATAACCAAAGTAGTGTTCGCACGTTGAGAAAATCCGAAAGTTTTTCTTCCGAATTAGATATGACAGGTCTATATTATGATAACCCCTCTTAGTATGGAATTTCTGTTTAATAAGTAAAAATCACTTTTGTCTTATTATTATTTAAATATTCAATTTTTATATACATAGTTTATATATGTCATGTAGACTGTTTATGGGACTTACAGATTTTCACTGTTCTCACAATTATAAAGTTATCCGTTACGTAAATGTTTTCATTCATAAATGTTTCCCAAAGATTTTTCTGCTTTAAATCGTCACTATTTTAAGACAAACATTGCTCATTACTATTTCGTATATTTTATGTGGGTTTGAAGAACGGGAATTTAAACCAAAACAGTTTATTTTTCTTGTTAAATGTGACAAGAAGATATAGATATGAACCCTTTTCCTCTCACTATTACTAGTAAACCTTCACTACCAATTTCGAGAGTAAACTGAAGGATTTTTGGTTGCTTAACGTCCAGTGGCAAATATTTCATGAGTTTTTAGGACGATACAGACTAGATTTTGTAATACAAGTAGTAGATAAACAACTGTGGCACTGTGAGCTCTCATAAAACAAATTTGACCGTAAAACATATACAAATGGTTATACCAAGCAGCGAATCTTGTTTGTGGTTGTCTCATTTCATATCTCATTGTTTTATATGTCGTAAAGGGTGGGAAGATCAGGCGTGTCGGTTAGCTTTTTCTTTTATAATAATACGATAAAAAATGATGATCTGAGATTGAACGTCCCCTTTGTTACTTCCGATTCATTTTTATATCATGACATGTATTATTGGTACTTACTATGCGGTACAGTCTTTTCTCATTGTTAAAGGCCGTACGTTGACTTATAGTTGTTAATTTCGGTATCATTTGCATGGTCTCTTGTGAACAATTGATTGATTGACAATCATACTTTTTTTTATAATAACAATAGGATAAATAGCAATTATTACAATGCAATGCAACAGACTCAATTGCGATTAACATTGATAAAACCTGATCATCATTTGTACAACATGATTGATTAATAGTAATTAGTATTGTTGAATAGGATGAATCACTGCTATCAAAAAAGGAGTATGTAACTAAATAGTATTTCATTAAATATATCAATCAAAAAGAAATTATTGTAGAATCGACATCCTGTTTAGGATGAAAATAAATGGAATAGTTTTAGAGATTGTTTCTTCATTTTTTGATTTTTTACGCACGACACTTAGCATGGCTATTAACATGAACAACATCAGATCATTGTTCAGTATATATCAGATGAATAACAATTAGCAATGGCATAACTAAATGGATAACAATAATGATTAGAATAACAGTATGAATATTAATTAACATGAACAACATGAAAACCAATTGTCATTTGAATATTAAGATGAATTAAAATGAATAACAACAATTGTCATCGGAATATCGGGGTAGTAAAAAGTTATCAAAGGTACCAGGATTATAATTTAGTACGTCAGACGCGCGTTTCGTCTACATAAGACTCATCACTCGTATCAAAATATTATAAAGCCAAACAAGTACAAAGTTGAAGAGCATTGAGGATCCAAATTCCAAAAAATTGTGCCAAATACGGCAAATGTCATATATCAGGATGAATAACATATTTCACAGGAATAAAATAATGAATAATAATTATAGTATTGTGCAGAACATCAAGATAAATTACTGCTATCAATCGAGTATCTGAATAGATAAGAAGTATCATTGGAATAACAAGATGAAGAACAATTAACATTTAAAATTTAGGATGAATAATAAATGTCATTAGGATATCAGGATATCAGGATGAATAGCATTTACAATTGGAATAAAAATATAAAAATATGAATAAAAATAACAATGTGAATATTAAATGTGAATATTAGTTGATAAATACCACTAGCACGCTGTATAACGAATGTAGCTTACCGTCTGGCATTTAGACTAGTGAACTATCACGGTGATTTAGTATTCATTATGAAGAACCTACTTCCATTGGTCAATAAAAAATCAGTGCTAATAATAAGAGTTTGTAAGCTTTTTAAAATGTGTTATCTGCATTTATTTTCAAATTTTCATCATCAATTTCTTCGTCTGTTGTCCGGGCGAAACGTTTTGTATATATGGAAGTGTTTAACGACCTTGACTGGCTTTTCAACCGTCGCACAGTCGGTTTTGCTCTACGTCGTATTCTTTTTATAATAGCACGTGACATCAAACTAACCGTATATTACTGTGATTATTCAGTGAGGTTTGGGTTATAAGAGCAGTGGCTAAAACAGTTTACCAAGTTGCAGTTTGAACTTTTCTCACACGAACTGACCAACTGGTTAAATATTTTTAAACCACTAACCCCATATCAAATATATATAGATTCCATAACTGCAACAGTGTGTTGCGATATTTGTCCTTTCATGACAGTTGTTTTTTATATCTATAGCTTGCCGAGCTTTTTGAATAATTAAAATTTTACTGTTGAGATTGTTAATATCATTCAAATAGCAGGACTGATTACAAATATCATTACAATATCAAAACGAAAAACAAATTTCATTGCAAATTCACGATAAATATCATATAAAATTGAAATATCAGGACTAGTAACATATGTCGTTGCAGTATCAGGATGATTAACAAATATCATTGCAAATTCAAGATAGATAACAAATATCATTTGAATATGAGGACAGATAACAAATATCATTGGAATATCAAGATGAATAACAAATATCATTGGAATATTACGATTAATAACAAATATCATTACAATTTCAGAAAGAAAAACAAATATCATTGCAAATTCACGATAAATATCATATAAAATTGAAATATCAGGACTAGTAACAAATGTCGTTGCACTATCAGGATGATTAACAAATATCATTGCAAATTCAAGATAGATAACAAATATCATTTGAATATGAGGACAGATAACAAATATCATTGGAATATCAAGATGAATATCAAGATGAATAACAAATATCATTGGAATATTACGATTTATAACAAATATCATTGGAATATCAGGATGAATAACAAATATCATCGGAATATCAGGATGAATAACAAATATTATCGGAATATTAGGATTAATAACAAATATCATTGCAATATCAGGAAATAGCATTGCAGTATCAGGGTGAATAATATACAGTTACTGTCTTTGGTGAGGTAAATATGTAGTTTTATTGACTTTTAAAAAACTGATATTCACTAAGGTCGTTGCCTTAGTAAATACTAGTTTTTCAATAGTCAATAAAACCACACATCTATCTCACCAAAAGACAGTAAGTGTTTACCATTTGAATATCAGGACGAATAACAAATATCATTGGAATATCAAAATGAATAACAAATATCAATGGAACACCAGGACTAATAACAAATATCATTGGAACATCTAAATGAATAACAAATAGCATTGGACTATTGGGACGAATAACAAATATCATTGGAACATCAGGACGAATAAATAATATTCCATATTACTAAAACTTAAATAGGTTTTTCCATATGAATGGGATTTTGAATAAATAAGCATATTAACCTGCGGGAAAAGTTTATTCACCGCGCAAAACGTCGCGTGCTTTTACGTGTATAATTTTGGTAAAAAAAAATTGATGTACAATTGGTTTTGGTAAATATTTTGCATTACATACATTTCTCTTGGAATATGGAATAAAAAACAATTACTGTATTTTGTTTTGGTAAATATGTGGTTTAAGTCAATAAAACCACACATTTATCTTAATAAAAGACAGTAATTGCATAGCATTGGTACATCAAGACAAATAAAAAATATCATTGACTATCAGGACTAATAAAAATACATTGGAATATCCGGACGAATAACAAATATCATCGGAATATCAAAATGAAGAACATTTAAATGAATAACTAACATCATTGGAATATCAGGACGAATAACAAATATCATTGCAATATCAGGATTAATAACAAATATCATTTGAACATCAGGACGAATAAAAAAATCATTTGGATATCAAAATTAATAACAAATATTATTGCACTATCAGGACTAATAATAAGTATCATTGGTATTTCAGGACTAATAACAAATATCATTGAAACATCAGAATGAATAACAAATATCATTGAAATATCAGGACGAAT
Organism: Mytilus trossulus; assembly: GCF_036588685.1. Classification (NCBI taxonomy): domain Eukaryota; kingdom Metazoa; phylum Mollusca; class Bivalvia; order Mytilida; family Mytilidae; genus Mytilus; species Mytilus trossulus. Next base: position 104,439,575 of record NC_086373.1, on the reverse strand, counting down.
AACAATGTTATTTGAAAATCAAGGGGAATAGCAAATACCGTTTCAATATCAGAATGGAAAATATATATCATTGGAATATCAGGACGAATAACAAATATCATTGGTGGAACAAATAATAAATAATCATGATTTTTTTTCTTTATTGAGTAATGGATATTGGCAGAACGAATGACAATAAACATTGGTTCAACGTGGAGGTTGGGGGATACAACAAATTCGGAATTTATTGCTAAGGAACATTGCAAAGGAAACCAAAAGAATTTTTGATTTAAGTTTTGCTAGTTTAAATATTTACTTTTCAAAATATGTTTTCAGTGAGGCAGATTCTGACTACTAAATGCAGCAAGTAATTGTATTATATTTAAATATACAATTCCTTGAATGAACTATCAATGTTTGAATTCACAGATGCATAGGATACACGTTACTTTTCATAAATGTTGTTTGTCTAACATGTTCAATACTGGTATAAAAAAAACCTAAGTAAGTATCTTAGCTGTTACAATGGGAAGATCATCTCAAAGTCTTGAAATTAGAGAAGGGATATTTTTATAAAACATTCCAATACTTATTTTTGAAGCACTAAAAAAACTCAAAATCTTTAAAACTGCTACAATTTGTTTAATAATTTGATTTTTTTTAAAACTACTTTTATATCTGAAGTAGAATTGAAAAAAAAACATTGATCTCATAGAAAAAACCCACGTTAATAATTCACAAAGTACATCAAATATTCTCAACTAAATATTCTGTTATCATTTTATAATAATTTGTTTAACTTGAATTTGTTTTCTAAAGATTTAATCGCAATTTTGATAATGTTGCGTGGAATTGCCTAATTAAAAATTAATAGGTTGCATGATCGAGCTTTTATCGTGCTGCGTAGGTAAACATGTTAATTGTAATAGGCTGTGCTAAGTCAACACTGCAGCCTCGGTGTGAGATCTACATAGTTCTGAATGATACATAGGATCATGTTCGTAAAATAAACCATTTATTTACATAGCCGCAATGGTCTGCTCTACAAAAGAAGCGAAATCAAAAGTGTAAAAAATAACTATAGAAAATAGATAACCCGCCGATCAAAGACTTTAGAAAGGTAAACTTTAAATCCATTTCCCCACCTGCTTCTTTATTAATCAAGTGTTTTAACACAGTGAAATAAAACACGCATCTAAACTGAAATGTGTGCCTTATACAATACGAGTTAGTCAGGGAACATCCCCAAGCCTTGTTTTGTTTGGATTTCATTTCCATTTAAAATTGTTTCTCTATCAAAGAATAATAATGTAGCAAAAAATAACCAGGTATTGTATGTTAACAATTATATGTTAACCAAATACAACAAGTTGTTAAGTAAACACAGCCCAATAAAACAAACATTACAGTTACAAAAATAAACAAATTAAGATTAGATTACTAAAATAAGTATTTTGTCAAATAAATTGATGTCTTTTCACTCGAATTGATCCGTCCTTCATTCTGTTTGTTGGTAGTAGTTTCATTTGCAATTTAACACGTTCGCTCTGTCTTTAAAGTGATGTGTTAAGCAAGCACCAATTATATCTAGCTAGTTCATACCGTATTTTTAAAAATCAATACTTTTGCTCTAGCTTTGCCTATATGACCGCTGGATCGGTTACACTTATCTATTTATTTATTTATATTTAGTTTTAAAATTTATTTATTTATTTGTTATCTGTTTATTTATAGGAGGAATGTATGGAGAACAAGTCAAAGAGACAGCAAACTTTGAAGAAAAATATAGCCAAAGACATATAGAGGCCAACACACAGTTTTCTACGACAAAATATGGTTACCCGTTTTACAACATGCCAAGCTTCAAATACTAGTAGTTATATTTTTCAAAAGAAATGCATAATTCTTTAAAATGAATGGAAACGACTAAACTGTTTGACTAAATACAAAAATTTAATGCACATTTCCACATACATGTATTACAAAGAGCAAGGATTTGTATAGAAATATACAAATGGAAACAGTACATTTTGGCACAGTCACATAAAACTGTCAAATCTTTGATCATTAGAACAAGCATGTATCGAGTTGTTTCCGTTATTATATTAACCTTTAATCCAATTTCTTAATAAATTAATAAAACTAAATATTTAGTGTCACAATTATTTATCATGATCAATTTTGTTTAGTTTTCGTTTCATTATTACAGAAAGTGCGGAAATGCGACATTAGCCGTATATGACATGTATTGCAGCGTACAAAATCTATTGTGACTTGATGAAAAGTAGATTTATAGTAATCTATTACAGAAACAAAGGTCTCTACTACGTTAGATGTTATAACAAAGGATTATAAATTTAACACGTAAATATAATTAGATTTCAGTGACATTACTGTTAAATATACAGATAATCTGACCATTAAAGAAATGACCTTTTATTATTAGGATCAATTCTTTATATAATGATCTGTCAAGACCATACAAAATGCATTAACTCCCAATTATTATTTGTTTATGTTGACCAAAAAAAAATTCGCAACCGAAATGTTTTCTTACATTATATAAAATGAAGCATCGTATTAACAAAACAAAGGAGACGTCGGACAAGTTGTTCATTCATTCTGTCGTTCGTGCGTTTGTTCACTTGTTGGTCTTATTGTAAAAAAAAAAATCTTATTAGCTAAGAAATTTAACACCAATAAGATTAAACAATCGAGTAAGGAAAAACAATTAAACGGTAAAACAATTTTCAAATAGAAAACTTCGCTTAAAAAGTATATTGAAAGTTTTATCGTTATATTTTTCTTGAAATGAAGTTTTTTTTTGTGTGCTTGTTTCATGGAAGGATTTCTATAGTAAAATACAAATCATTGTTTCTTGGAATATTTCAAAAAAAAATATTCAAAAATTGAACAAATGTTTTAGTTTGTTAAACCAACAAATCTTTGCTAAAACTGCAAAAAAAACCTAAAATAAAAACCTGCCTTGGGAAAGTAGAGATATTTGACAGAATACATTTGTCTTCGTCAATAAGATACTCAGCATGTTAAACAAACAACCGGTCAGTTATTGGACTAAACAACTGGAAAACTCATCAACACATTTCATTAAAACTTTCCCAGGAATCAGATAAATTTGGTTGCCACCCAAACTAATAAGTAATGATGTAAAAACTAATTTGAAATTTTGACAAATTTATGAGGAGAGAGTATACAAACAGATAGGGAGAAGGTAAATAGATATGATAGGGGGTAAAAGAATACAAGAGTCACATAAATATTGACACGTTTTAATTTTATAACACTCAACCTGCAGGTGCTTGATGGTCTGTTGAAAACTATTTTAAGAGAAAAATAATGTCAATATTTAATGTTATATTGAAATGTTACACTCAAAATTTTGATGACAATTGTTATATTTATGAATATTTAAAATAATATTCTTGAGTTAATAAATGAAAATTTATTGCATTTAAGGAAAGATACTCTCCATGAATGTTTAAATTTTGGCCAGGTGTGTTCAGTTAAAGACACAGACATTTTAACCTCAGCAGTCATGAACCATTTCAAACTGAAAACTGAAATAAAGTAGTTTCAAAATATATATAATAAATGGTCATGCAACTAACTTTCAAATATATAGAACATATCTTCACCATAGAGCCGAAATATAAGATATCTTAACCATTGGAAAGAAAGAAAATCAATTCTACATCATATTTTTTTTTTTTAATAAATGTCTAGTAAATGAAGAGATCAGTCGCAATATTGTATTTGTTACGGGTCGAACATCTTGCTACAAAAGAACTTTATATATATATTTCGTTTCAACAGAAAATAAACAGTAAACATATAAAATTACATAAGGAACTCATTTTTTGCTTTGTTTCAAAATTAGTGTGCTCTTTTTTCTACAGTTATTAAAACATTTTCATAATATTTCAACAGACTCATTGATCCTGCATCTTCTTAAAATAAATTACCTTAAAAATGACAAGATTAACCAAGTGGGATGTAACAGTAAATCGGTAGTATCCGCCCACTTTACACAATGTAACGTTTAAATGGCCGTGATTGGCACCTTCAAGTTCGAATTTCTATAATATTTACAAACATTATAAAACAGTTGTGGTGGTCAATCGCACGTCATTTAAATAATTATTATAATAGGTACCTCTTAACTGTACTGTTTTCACACCTTTTACGACACTCTGTGAAGTCGGGTTCCGTGTGATATGAAACTTGCAATGGAGAACAATGCACATCATTCTACAGACAAACTTGATAACCAAAGTTTTTTAAATGATGAAAAGACATGTTGGCAGTCTGGAGGAATAGAAAGTGAGGAGGAAGATATTGATATAGAAGACATTGAGGATATAGAAGAATGTGCGGGACATTCTGACTGTGTTTCAGAGGGACAAAGTTCAGAACTAATTAAAACTGAAGAAAATTTGGACAGTACCGCAGAGAAAAGTTTAACAAATGTAAATAAAAAACGTTCAAATCTTGTGAAACCACCGTATTCCTATATAGCATTAATAACAATGGCAGTACTACAGTCACCTCGCAAAAGACTAACTCTGTCAGGAATATGTGAATTTATCATGAACAGATTTCCGTATTTTAGAGAAAAGTTCCCAGCATGGCAAAACAGTATTCGACATAATCTGTCATTGAACGATTGTTTCATCAAAATTCCCCGTGAACCTGGAAACCCGGGAAAGGGAAACTACTGGACATTAGATCCAAGATCGGAAGATATGTTTGACAATGGAAGTTTTCTTCGAAGACGCAAGCGATTTAAGAGGTCCTATCCGGACATGATGCACCAGCCTACTGCATTTGGTGTCGAACAGTACTTTCACCATCACCATCATCATCCTGGACTATTCCAATCAGCCCATCCAGCAATGATCGGGGCAGGAATAACTTATCCATATCTTTCACCATTAATGACATCACAATTACCATTCCTTACTCAGGAGATGAACAATCGAGCTCACCTTCCTGCTATATCGTTACCCAGACCTTTAGTAAATATATCGTCTAGTCCTAGTCCGACAACATCAACATCAGCAAAACCAGGATTCTCTATAGACAGTATTATAGGTAACACTGACAATAAAAAGACTGAAGCAACTAGCACGTCGAGACCGTCTTCTGTAGTGCTTTCTCCGACGTCCGCATTGGCCCAGTTTAGAACAAGTGAATTAGACGTTGCTTCGAGGGTTAATGCAAATGCAGCTATACTTGCGCAATTTCAAGCTGCTATACCACACGTAAACTCATTAGACATTGAAAAATACAGACAATATTTACAAATGTACGGACTAAGTGGATGGTCGCGTTAGTGCAATAATTATTATTTGTGTAAGTAAACATTGTTATTTATTATTGTCATTCCCTGTGTTGAGACCAAAGATTATTCATTGTTCGTTTAAGTGCTTATATTTATAGATAATAAAATATTCATGTTGTATTTATTTTGCTTTTTTCAATTCTGTTTAAATGAATTGAGAAGTAAATATTTGACAGATTAAATAAATTTTTAATCACACTTTTTTGTCCCAGATTATCCTCTATTTTATTTCAAGTGGATTAAAATTACTAAATCAAATATGTATTGTTAGGAAATACTAGTGTTGAGACTGGTCTTATTTTTATGACTTGTTGCATCAAAATGTTAGAAGTTTCAGTAAACAGAAATAAAATTATTTCTTCAATTTATTTTGTTGTAAAATGTATCATTTTAACAGGATTATATTTATAAAACAAACATTGATAAATTACCAATGATTTAAAAAATAATAATATCTTGTTATGCTATTAAAGTAAGTCTTGAAAAGTGTAGATTTTTAGATAAGATTACATGAATATAAATAGTTCGCACTTGAGTGTCCAGGATTAGGACATATGAACGAATTATAGGTGGAAAATCTGTTGACTTTGATTTTAAATAGTTTATTTATTTACCTATATATTAGACCCTTTTCTTTCTTTCGAAAACCTCAATTTGCTAAATAAATAAAATAGTAAAAGGTTTGCAAATTTAGGACAAACTTACCAAATAGATTCCATTCTATTAATGTGAGTATCTTTTTCTTTCAAAATCTATCAATTGTAACCTTCCTCCATTTTCTTTTACATTGGTCTTTGAGAATTGATACCGCTATTTATATTTTTCAAACGGGAAATAAATTATCAAAGTGCAAAGGTTTTAATGTTTTTGTCTCATTCTTTATTAAAGTTATTAACAGGTTTTAAGATATATAAAAACTTCTATTTTTCAAGACAATCTTCGAGTTTATGTTCAGTTACTTCAATTTAATTCCACTAGAACGACCCTGTAATAATGAAGAAAATATGCATTCATTATTTAAAAATGAAAATCACTAACATTACTGTTGTTCGAATGCCCTTATTTAATTTTATCAACGTGATTCCCTTCTTAATTTTTCTAGTGTTAGCTTGGTATTTTAGATGAATTTTTATAATTTTTATACTACGGTACAAAGTTAACTAGTTCCTTAAGACTCGTATGTAAAATATTACAGATAGGTCAAATTAGGGCGAGCCAGACCGGGTAAGAACACAAATTCGTTATCGTCTCTCCTACACTGAATTAAACGAAAACGATAGGTAAATAGTTTGGAAAATAAGAATATTTTATAAAACATTGGAGTTAACATACACATCAGACAAACTTGTGTTGATATAAGAGAGAGCAAAAGATACAAAAGGGTATTCAAACTCATAAGTCGAAATCAAATTGACAACGCCATGGAACAAATCGCCGTGATATAGCTTTTTTTGTGCAGATGCATGCAGCGTAAAGTTATCATCAATCAAACCATTGAAAATGCATATGTTATTATTAATTATTTGAAATGATGTTGAATATATTTATTTGAAATGATGCGGAATATAGTTTTTGAAATGATGAGGAATATAGTTTTTGAAATGATGAGGAATACTCATACATTAAAGAATAAGAATATGGATATTTAGTATTCAAATCAAGGGCCCTTGATGATGGGCATCATGTCATAAAACACATAAAACAATACATTTGTAACAGAAAAAATATTTTTTTATATACTGAAATATTCTTTCCATTCTATAAAAATCACATAAAATTATTTAATGAGACAAAACAAATCTTCAATACTAAACACAGTGACAAGTTTCAAACCAAAATTTCAGTATATTTCAGTTAAAAACAGAAAACTTATTATAATTATTATTCCACCCTTCTCGTCTTTGGTGCATACATGAATTACTTATCCTATATATTATATACCAGAGAAATTCAATACAATATGTCTCTGACCATACTTCACATATTGATACTTGATATTCGGAACTATGAATACAAACTTTCCGGTCAAGCATTTACAAGAAATACGGTTTTGCTTTTTTATGCTTCATTATTATCACACTTTTCTGATTCTCTTCAACTTTTCTCATACATGTTTCGAATGAGACCAAGTCTAGTATAATTCATAAGTATTACGTTGTGAACGTTTAAGGGTGAGATCAATTAGTAAAGAGCATTAATAAGTTTAACATTATTCGTGAGGCCAAAGCTAGTACCATCATACCAAATAGAACGACTGGTTACGTTGGTTTATCTAAATGCCACAACTTATACACGACCAAAAAACTTAGACTGCTTTTTTTTAAATATCAAATTGAAGAGAAAAAAAATGGTTTAAAACACATACATACTGGCAATTTTAGGTAACTAAGCATGAAAATATAAAAAAAAAATCTGAAGTCGACATGCAAACTTTTTAATAATTTGATACTATAACATTATATGAAGCAGTGTATAAGTTCATCGGATATTTCCGCAATAAAAAAAGAATAACCGCATTTATAGATTATATAAAGAAGTATCTATATAATCTATATATCTACATGTATAAACCTAGAGTATAAAGGGTATATATATATATATATATATACCCTAATTATATATTTGCAGTCAAATAAGCATTACATATTTTCCACTGTACGTTAAGTCGATCAGTCAACCACACTGCATTAAAAAGACAAAACATGCTGTTGATACCGTGCCACGGAAGTAAACATGTGGAGATATATAATAAACACACTACATCTACCTATTCCATATATCATATCATGATGGGGATATATAATAAAACACACTACATCTATCTATTCCATATATCATATCCTGATGGGGTTACTTTGAAAGGAAACTCGTTTGTTTAGCTTGGTCGACTTCCTAGACTGGCACTTCTTATCTTCATTCTGTTCTGGGTGTCTTTTATTCGTTTTCTCTCGTTTTTATCTGTCATTTATTCTGTTTCGTTCAGTTGTATGCTTAGTTTCATTTTAGGTTAGGTTTTTTAATTTATTTATTTCGTTTGATTGAATTTCTTTAATGCAAATTCGTAGTAAACTGTTTTCTGTTTACTGATTTGTTTTCTTCGTTTTATTCAGAATATTTTTCGAAACATCTTTGTCGATATTTAAAATGAAATGATTTATGTATGTGTCGCCTCCCCGAGATCATGAGAACGAAGTTTATGGAAATTAATAGATAAGATGCATAATTTCATGACACGCAATTACTATGCAAAAAACGAATGCGAAGAAACACCGCTTTCACTACTGTTTTACATCTCAAATTCAAATTGAGGCCCCAGCTTTTATACTTTACTTTGGCATAAATGAAATGACTTCTTTTTAATTATAGTTTCTATTTCACAAACGGATAAACATTTATGGTTACAATAATTGAAGCAATAGGGTTCGCATCCTATGGTTACAGTATTGTCTCAAACATTGAACCAACAACCGACTTTGTTCATTTACAACATAGCAGAAATCCACATAAATTTCAACCGATATTGAATATAAAACCCATGATTGTAAACATATTACTTCGGCCATAATTTTGATATTTCAATCAATTGAGAACGTTACAATCTTGGGTAAATATTTTTCAAGCTATAGTTTATGAAGGTTTATGATAGCTATACAAGATTTCCTAGTGTATAAATCAGTGGTGTAATTTGCTCACAATGACACTAGAAAAGGCAGTAAAGGTTAGTGTTTGTTTGTCCAAGTATTGAAATGTTGTTTTGAAGTAGGGTATTTATGCATTATAGTCCGTAACACCTTGGAGATAGTTAATAACAGCCTGTCACCGATACATTTGATGTTGATTTGTTGCTTATATTAGAAATGAAAATAAATAATGATTGGTTTGTAATGAGAGAAAGCTAATGGCAGTTTGTGTACATATATACTTCACATCAAAGTTATAAACATAGCACAGTCTTTATGGTAGAATAAAAGATATTTTAAATGAAATTTGTTGAAACATTTATTGTTTTACAAGCGCAATGACTTGTAAATGTTACACGCCTTTGTTTGGAACACTAAGTCAGCTTTTTTTCTGTCTGTGAAGTTGGCCAATTTCTTTATGATAAAAAATGGAAGCAAATGATTTTTATAAATAAGACTGACTAAGACTAGAACTGCCTACATATATAAAGGCATAAGATACCAGATGGACAGTCAACTCATAGATTGAAAATAAACTGACACCGCCATGGCTAAACAATAAATTAAAGACAAACAGACAAATAATAGTACACAAGACATATTAACATAGAAAACTAAAGACTAATCAACAGGACCCCCGACAAAAACTTGGGATGATCTCATGTGCTCTTGAAGGGTTAACAGATCCTGCGCCACGTGTGGCACCCGCCGTGTGTATGTTTTACATACTACTGTGCTATTGTAAAGCCGATGGTGTATTGTGTTCAATGCATTTACTTAATTATTTTTTTTGCTCGTTTTTCTTTGTGCATATATTTATATATCATTATAAGAAACGTGATTTATTTGGTAGCTTTAATTGGAGTTCAACTAGCTTTCAATAACTGCAAGGTCTGTTACGTCGGATCTTTGTGTCGTCTTTTGTTTAATTTTATCAATTATTCGTATGCTATGTTCTAATGTTGTGCTGAAGTATACCATCGAAACTCCGATATATTCTGTATGTACCGGCTCCAAATAATAGGACAGTATTTCAGTAGTTGTCTTTTGTTGTTGTCTAACATACTTGTTTTTCGTAATTCATAAATTAGGCTGTTGGATTTTTGTTCAAATTGATTAGCCTGGCATCCTGGTCAAACCCCCTCTTCGTGTCATTTCTGTCTACTGGGCAGTAAGGTTTAATGGTCTCGTTTGCAATTACATACCTATATTCTTTTTTTTTTTAACGTTTTATATCATATGGGTTTTTTTAAATGAGCATAGTGCAGATCACAAATCTTTGGAATTATCTCAGATGATTTAATCAGTTCCATCTACCAGTAACTGGACTCGAGGATATTCTTTTGCGTTTCAGGTTTTTTTTTTTTTTTTTTGCTTTTTCAATCAGTGGTGCACGAAATCATAGAACGTCAATTCCGATGAATATGAGATAGTTTATTGTCCCATATTATATTGGGATTTGGAATCATCGAAGACGTTCGACTCGGTTCGCTATATATACTAGTTAACAAAAGTACGGGGCGCCGAATGGGACTCTTGTGGTTTTGTACTCAAAATTCAATTTTGTACGGACAAAAGTGACTTTTGTTCAACAAAAATGAGTTCAGTTTAACAAAATTTGTATCATACTACAAATTTGAAATTTTGTCATACAAAATTATCTATCAGCGGACAAAAGTCACTTTTGTCATGACAAATTCATTTTTGTTACACAGACTTGACTTTTGTTACCTAATTTGAAAATTGAGCGACAAAAGTCAATTTTGTATTTAAATTAGTTTAGTTTGGTTTCTGTGAACTAATTTGCATACAAAATCGACATTTGTTACACAAAATTGACTTTTGTTACACAAAAATTACTTTTGTTACACAAAAATTACTTTTGTTACACAAAAATTACTTTTGTTACACAAAATTGACTTTTGTTACACAAAATTGACTTTTGTTACACAAAATTGACTTTTGTCTCAACAAAATTGACAAAATTGACTTTTGTCTCAACAAAATTGACAAAATTGAATTTTGTCTCAACAAAATTGACAAAATTGAATTTTGTCTCAACAAAATTAACAAAATTGAATTTTGTCTCAACAAAATTGAATTTTGTCTCAACAAAATTGAATTTTGTCTCAACAAAATTGACAAAATTGAATTTTGTCTCAACAAAATTGACAAAATTGAATTTTGTCACAACAAAATTAACAAAATTGAATTTTGTCTCAACAAAATTAACAAAATTGAATTTTGTCTCAACAAAATTGATTTTTGTCTCACGAAAGTCAATTTTGTCTCACGAAAGTCAATTTTGTCTCATAAAAGTCAATTTTGTTGTTTTTTGTCATCACAAAAATGAATTTTGTCGTCACAAAATTGACTTTTGTCTCAACAAAATTGACAAAATTGACTTTTGTCTCAACAAAATTGACAAAATTGACTTTTGTCTCAACAAAATTAACAAAATTGACTTTTGTCTCAACAAAATTTACAAAATTGACTTTTGTCTCAACAAAATTAACAAAATTGACTTTTGTCTCAACAAAAATGACAAAATTGAATTTTGTCTCAACAAAAATGACAAAATTGAATTTTGTCTCACAAAAGTCAATTTTGTCTCACAAAAGTCAATTTTGTCTCACAAAAGTCAATTTTGTCTCACAACAGTCAATTTTGTCTCACAAAAGTCAATTTTGTCTCACAAAAGTTAATTTTGTTTCACAAAAGTCAATTTTGTCTCACAAAATTGAATCTTACCGTACACAATTGACTTTTGTGATTTAATTTCCATATCAGGTAACAAAAGTCAATTTTGTATGCAAATATGTTTATATTTGCATACCTTTAAGACAAAATTGACTTTTGTCATGACAAATATGAATTTTGTCTACAAAAATGAATTTTGTCATGACAAAAATGAATTTTGTCTACACAAATGAATTTTGTCATCACAAAATTGAAGTTCTCACAAAACAAGTCTGTAGCACATAGTTTTGTAAGACAAAAATGATTTTGTTATGACAGAATTGAATTTTGTACAAAACCACAAGAGTCCCATTCGGCGCCCCGTAAAAAGCAACGATACACGACTTTGAAATAAAATTTATCAAAAAGTATTAAATATAAAATAAAATGAGATACACTATTTTAAAAAGCTTTCATTTGCAATGTATGCACATGTGATAATGAAAATCAAAACTTGTCGGAAAGTATCTAAATTCCGTGTAAACGATCATAGGGTGCAAATTAGTTTTGCGGAAAGTTGAATAAAAAATCGACACATAATTTTCTAAGTTCTGAATAAAATTTCAAATTTGTTTAAAAATATTCAATATGCTAATCAAGTTATGTTCATGTTGTAACTAATGGATTGAAATATTGTTTTTTTTTTAATTTTGGGGAAAAAAGTGTTTTTTCAAAAAAATAATTTTTAATTTTCGTCTCAAATCAATGCTTTAGATATGAAAACATCACACAGTAAATTTGAAACCTTTCGGATTAGTTTTAAGATTGTTATCGCTTTTTGATTATCGCTCTACAGATACTGTCTATGGTAAATCAGTTGATAATGTTAACGATTTCTCGTGGGGCCGAACTTTGCTTCACAAATAAACGAAGAAACTGTATGATTTTTAAAAATAAATTGATGGCAAACACTGTCTTTACCTTTAAATGAGGGGTTGGCATCATTAGTTGGAACTTCTGTTTTTAAAATTGTCGTTTTATGTAAATTTTGTAAAAAAAAAAAAATTCGCGAAAAAACTTCACAACAGCAAAAAAAAATTTTTTTTTAACGGATTTACATTTCCATAACGATTAAGTATAACTTCCTTCAATATTGGTCCAATGGACGGAAAACTTTATCTTTAATTTGAAAAAAAGTCTTGTATCGTTTCTTTTGTAGACTAGTATATATATATTCGTCTTGCAGAATACTAATTTTCTAATTTTATCTGAAACAGTTGAACTGATGTTCGAAATAACCAGTATATCAAGTACGTGTAAAAAGGGTTAATTAAATAATCCCTTGAATTTGACAGTTGTATAAGGATGTATATCCACTTTTTATTGAAACTCTGGTGGATAATTGTCTCATCGTAAATCATAAGTTACATCCCCTTATTTGTATACTGTATTGCATTGCATTCTCTCTCTCTTGATCGTTACTTTAACACATCTTTGAGCTTTCTAAACTTGAGGCGACATAGTTACTAAAGCTTGTAAACATGCAAACGGGTGAAACGTCTTTGGTTGGTTGACCGTCTGCATGTTGATAGTTATATATACTAGAACGCAGTGCCACTTTTACTTTGGTACTGTACAGGATAAAGCTTTATTCAAGCCATGAGGTATTTTTCTATTTATAAAAGAAGATAAACTTTGCACATGTTTTTTTTATATATATATGTTGAAAAAACAAACCCTATAAGACATAGTGTTTCTAAAGCAAGCAGTCTTAGAAAATAGTCTGCATTCTTTTATATGTCAAAGAGAACGGCGAGAGATATCAAAGTAATATACTCATAAGTCGAAAATAAACTGACAACGCCACGACAAAAACAGAAAAAAACAAAATGTACAAACCAAAACAAAAAACTAAAGCCTGAGCAACTGGACAAGCAAATGATGAGTATAGATACATCGAGTGCTAAAAACTTTTACAAGGAACGACGAGCGCAAACAAATTAGATGGCTAAGGTTTTATTGATATATATGGGGATCTTCAAACCTTCAAATTGAACGAAAAGCGCCAAAAAAACAGCAAACGATAAATGAGATACATGGTGAGCTGAAATACCAAAAAATGCATCAGAAGCTTAACAATTAACAAAAAACACGTCCCTTTTCATCGTTAAAATCGAAAATGGGCTAGTTTATCATGTTTATTTGTTCTCACCATTTATTGTTAGACTGCTGGATTGTCGTTATGATCAATATTTATTATTTTTGTTATGAAATTGAAATAATCAAACTTCCATTTGTATTTTTTGACACACAAAGGACTCCACAATTGTCCCTACCATGAGTATGTTGTTTATAAACATAAAATGCCTATGACATCTCCCGGGGACACTCACCGAAGTTCTACAAGTACTACTCCACAGTGTTGTCACATTTAATGCATAGAGTTAAGTGAACTGTGTAATTTGAAAATGCTTGGAGAAAGGAGATGACTTAAAAAGTTTGTCATCTTAAGAGTTGTTTGATTTTAAAACATTATTGTTAAGAAACCTCATATGATAATGAAGACAGATAAACGAGGATTATGTGGCGATACTCATTGTTATGGTTAAGTACTGTGACAATTTAATAAGAGAGAAGACAGACAAATTCAAAGTTATCATGACAAAATGGTATTAATATTGTCAAGCAGTTATTTCTTAAATAAGGAAGTTCGTATTAGTAAATAAAATGATTTGCCGGCATTAATACATGTTCCTGCATACATATCTGGCTTCCGATCCAAAAGGTTGTTCTCGTGGTCGTAACGGGAAAAATAAGTAACTGGTCAAACATGCACTTCTTATTTTGTTGATAAGATCTATATTTTACAATTATACTTATATAATTGATTTCCTTTTTAATAAGGACACATGATTTTTAGATTGATAACCTAATTGTTAAGAGTGCAAATGCCACAGTTTCGTTTCGCGTTAGTACAAACATAAATCATGGAGAAATAATATATAAACTTGATATGAAAAAATATATAAGTATAAAAAAGAAATTGATGAAGTCAAGAGAAATGATGAACACACATGCATTGTCGGGGAATAGGAGAAAAACAATTTGCTACCATATCACAGTGCATGTATATAAATTGCTGATGGAGTATCGTCTATGGTGCATATCAAACATAATTAAAACTACATCACACTTTTAATGCAAAGGAAAAGTTCTTCTTTGTTAAAATTGATACCATTAATTCCTTCAAACTTCGATGAATTGGGCGTTTGGGGTTCTTATTTGCAGTCCTGTTTTTCGCTAACATTTATATTCGAGCGCTGAAGGTAAAGGTAATAAAATTAGTAACACGTCACTTGCGTGCATCAAGAATTATTGGTGAGCCTCTTGTCCATTTTAATACTTTCTGTTATGTTTTATAGTACTTGTAGCTCAACAACCATGAAGTGTGGGTTTATTCGTTATTTTTTAATATTTTTTATTGAAAAAAAAACCCTGATTGATGAATCATAGACTTTCATAGTTCTCATGAACATCTAAGACAAAAATAATAATTTATAACATCATATGAAAACTGTTATCATTCTTGTATTGGTGTAAAGTCAACAGTCATCTTTTCTCGCAAGTTTCGTATCTTTATTGTGTTTATTCTAAATGTCATAAAGTTTTTCTTCAAAAGTTTAAAATCAAAGTTCTTATACAACCTGTCACTGTCTAAATAATGAATATGAACATATAAAGAAAAACTAGGTTTAGCACTCTGTTTTAATATGTGAAGATATTAACATCCTAAATTGTAAACTTTGATAATGGTATTTGTTTAAATCACACTTGGGATGTGCAATAAAATTTGGTTATAAAGATAAAATGGGTGAAGACGTTCATAAAATTATAACAATGTTTACCTGCCAGGAGTGCCAAAGGTGTTGAATGTGATAATATATACTTAAAAACAAAGGTAATATATACCCCATTGTTGGTAAGGTTTTATGTGGTTATGTACTTTAGTTTACAGAGATGATATGACTGTACTAAGATTCCATCAAGTCCCTCTACTAAAGATATTAATGAATAAAACGAGATGCGACTCTTATATAAACTCGAATAACAGTAACTAACACAGCAATAAAATAAAAAAAAGAAATGATTGTCCTGCGTTGTGTGTGGTATATTGTCATGAAATAGAAGTTTCTTCATAATGCATGTCTCGAATGGGAAAAAGTAAAATCACAAAAAAAAATTAAAATTAAAAACGGAAAGTCCCTTAGCAAATGATAAAATATAAAGCTCGAAAAGAATATTCTGTATAATATCATTTCCACTGGAACAAATATAAAACTAGTTGCTACTTACGGAATAAAGAGTATAGAATTGTGTTTCAATAGAAACAGTATTTTTGTTTTGTTACATTTTCTATAACAAGTTTCCCTGGGTGCAAGGCTGAACAAACATATACGTTAAAAAGATTTTTTTTACTTTCGACCATGGTTTTGTCTCTCCCTTTTTATGCTTGCTTCTTTCTTTTAATAGATTTTGTAAAATGCATCAATGCATGCACTACAATACCATGGAGTTATTTCGATTTATCTTTTAAAAGCTGACATTTTATTTCTGAACGAAACTTTCATTAAGCCATTTTGCCACTGGTCTTATGTTGGTATAAAGATAAGAAGGTGTAGTATTATTGCCAATGAGACAACTCTCCACCAGAGACGATATGACCGTCAGAATTAAACAACTTGGTGCTTTTGTTATAAAGGTTCGTTACTTTCAGATAGATGTTAGGATAGATGAATAAAAAACTGAAACAAATCTAATTATTAATGCTTGTCAATTATAAAAAAATGGCTATTACAAAGCAATAATGTCAGAATATATTGTATTTAAAAACAGAACAAGACGCATTGCTTGGATGAATACTAGCAACACTACATATGCGTTTTTGTTTTTTATCTAACCTTTATGATATCTGCATTCGTTTGATGTGTTTGCGTTTTTGGTTTGAAGACTTTCCGTTTAGAATTTCCCTAAAAGTTATTTTATTTTTTTCAGTTTCTGTTTGAATCGTAGTATTTTGATGCACTCTTTTATATTTTAAAGTTGTTTTTCCTTTTATAATTTTGAGAATTTCCTCACAGGATTTGTTTCGTTTGTAAGTTAGAGGTACTTCTATATTGTGAACGTTTCTAATTTTTATTATATGTTGGAGCTGTATTTTCAGTCTGATTCTTATTTTCTTTTATCTATCGACTATTACATAGTTTTTTTTATAGTTTTTTTATTTAAGCCATGAATACATTCAAATGCCTAAACATTACCAACCGCTCTATAAAGATTTTGAGTGAGTGCTACACTGAAAAAGTAAACTTTAGCTAAAAATATCCCTGCCGTATGCAACTTTCATTTAGAGCTCAGTCATACCAAGAGGCCTAAAGCATTTCTGTTACAATATACCACTACTGCGCGGGGCTTATGCATAATTCAGTCAGCAGGCTAACACTCGGGGTAACACTCAGAACCAATAATTAGGTAGGTCATCAAAGTTACGACTTCGCACCTACCTTATAATCCCTTTGTACACAGTTTTCCTTCTCGCTTTATCTTGTCATGGCGATAAAATTACCAGCAGTTTATTTTAATCCCTAATTTGTTGTTATAATCCTTTTAGAACTCTCACTTGTTCAGATATATCTGTTATTGTCGGTACATTTAGCAAACAAAACTTGATGAAATTGAAAACAAACTGAAAAGTTGTAAGGCGATTGATAGATATCAACATCAAAATAGCTCAATAAGTTGGATCTAAAAAGTGGTTTACATGCGAGTTGGGAGGACGAATAATTTTGACTGTTACTGAAAACAAGAGCATGTGAAACAAAAAATAACTAAGATTAGAAATGTTTTAGAAGACAAATCATGCAGTCAGGAGAAAAAAACAAAAGACCCTAAAGAAATATTCAAACTCATTAGTCGAAAATAAGATAAAATCTCCATGACAAAAACAAAAAAGTAACATAAAGATAAGCAACCGACTACAAAAGAGGGACGAAAGATACCAAAGGGACAGTCAAACTCATAAATCTAAAACAAACTGACAACGCTATGGCTAAAAATGAAAAAAGACAAACAGAAAAACAATAGTACACGTGACACAACATAGAAAACTAAAGAATAAACAACACGAACCCCACCAAAAACTGGGGGTGATCTCAGGTGCTCCGGAAGGGTAAGCAGATCCTGCTCCACATGCGGCACTCGTCGTGTTGCTTATGTGATTACAAATCCGGTAAATAGTCTAATTCGGTAGGTCAAATTCATGAAAGGGAAGGGGATTGTAGTTACTACGGGGCGCCGAATGGGACTCTTGTGGTTTTGTACAAAATTCAATTCTGTCATAACAAAATCATTTTCGTCTTACAAAACTATGTGCTACAGACTTGTTTTGTGAGAACTTCAATTTTGTGATGACAAAATTCCTTTGTGTAGACAAAATTCAGTTTTGTCATGACAAAATTCATTTTTGTAGACAAAATTCATATTTGTCATGACAAAAGTCAATTTTGTCTTAAAGGTATGCAAATATAAACATATTTGCATACAAAATTGACTTTTGTTACCTGATATGGAAATTAAATCACAAAAGTCAATTGTGTACGGTAAGATTCAATTTTGTGAGACAAAATTGACTTTTGTGAAACAAAATTAACTTTTGTGAGACAAAATTGACTTTTGTGAGTCAAAATTGACTTTTGTGAGACAAAATTGACTTTTGTGAGACAAAATTCAATTTTGTCATTTTTGTTGAGACAAAATTCAATTTTGTCATTTTTGTTGAGACAAAATTCAATTTTGTCGTTTTTGTTGAGACAAAAGTCAATTTTGTTAATTTTGTTGAGACAAAAGTCAATTTTGTAAATTTTGTTGAGACAAAAGTCAATTTTGTAAATTTTGTTGAGACAAAAGTCAATTTTGTAAATTTTGTTGAGACAAAAGTCAATTTTGTTAATTTTGTTGAGACAAAAGTCAATTTTGTCAATTTTGTTGAGACAAAAGTCAATTTTGTCAATTTTGTTCAGACAAAAGTCAATTTTGTGACGACAAAATTCATTTTTGTGATGACAAAATTCAATTTTGTAACAACAAAATTGACTTTTATGAGACAAAATTGACTTTCGTGAGACAAAATTGACTTTCGTGAGACAAAATTGACTTTTGTGAGACAAAAATCAATTTTGTTGAGAAAAAATTCAATTTTGTTAATTTTGTTGAGACAAAATTCAATTTTGTTAATTTTGTTGAGACAAAATTCAATTTTGTCAATTTTGTTGAGACAAAATTCAATTTAGTCAATTTTGTTGAGACAAAATTCAATTTTGTCAATTTTGTTGAGACAAAATTCAATTTTGTCAATTTTGTTGAGACAAAAGTCAATTTTGTCAATTTTGTTGAGACAAAAGTCAATTTTGTCAATTTTGTCTCACAAAAGTCAATTTTGTGTAACAAAAGTCAATTTTGTGTAACAAAAGTCAATTTTGTGTAACAAAAGTCAATTTTGTGTAACAAAAGTCAATTTTGTGTAACAAAAGTCAATTTTGTGTAACAAAAGTCAATTTTGTGTAACAAAAGTCGATTTTGTATGCAAATTAGTTCACAGAAACCAAACTAAACTAATTTAAATACAAAATTGACTTTTGTCGCTCAATTTTCAAATTAGGTAACAAAAGTCAAGTCTGTGTAACAAAAATGAATTTTGTCATGACAAAAGTGACTTTTGTCCGCTGATAGATAATTTTGTATGACAAAATTTCAAATTTGTAGTATGATACAAATTTTGTTAAACTGAACTCATTTTTGTTGAACAAAAGTCACTTTTGTCCGTACAAAATTGAATTTTGAGTACAAAACCACAAGAGTCCCATTCGGCGCCCCGTAGTTACGACGTAAGGAACATATCCGATATCATTTGTGAAACGGTTATTCCATAACGGTCAACCAACATGCTCAAATATAGCTAAACTCGTTAACGATGTTTAATTATTTGCGAATATAAAAACAACAGTATTTTGGTACAGAATATTGTCTTGTTTAATGATAAGGAACCTGTCTTTGCAAAAATTGCAGTCATTCAAAGTATTGCAAACAAATTAGAAGACATATTTCCCCTTTGCATACCACAAACTTTGCATAGAACATGTTATTTGGTGTTGTCGGGTAAGGGAAATACCATTTAATTTTTATGGGGGGGGGGGGGGGGGGGGCTAGGATGAAATTTGAAAAAAAGGCAGGACAGGAGTTTTGAGTAAAAAAAGGCAGGATGAGACACTTGCACTTGAAGTCCGGATGACAATTTATGTAAAAAAAGGCAGGATAAATTAAAAAAAAAAAAAGCAGGACCGGATAGAGTGAAAAATAAAAAGGTAGGACAGAGATTACAACTAAAAAAAAAAGCAGGATAAAATATTTCATCCTAGCCAAATCAAAAAGGATGGCTTTTAGTTGGGACCTAATTTGGTCCCATCGATTTACAAGAGGTATTAACAAATCGTTATGATCGTATTGATGTATATAAGCACAGGCACTTGTCTTAGGAAAATAAATCCTATATATATATAGTAATATATTAAGGTATACAGGACATAGTTTTTCCGAGAAAAGTGCCTGTGTACATGCATAAGGTGTATTCTTTCTCTGTTAATCCTTTATGAGCAAAGATTCCTCTTCCCAATATATCTGCTTCTCGGAGGAGTCGAATGTTATAGCTCTTCAAAGTTTAAATAAGGTTTTGGACTTTCAAATATTTTATTTAATTTCATGTAAGTTCTTTTGAAAGAGGTACTTTCTTTCGTTCCTCGTATATTCAATGAACAAGATGGTGACATTGTTATAACATATAATTCAACCAGGAAAAAAAAACAATTGAAAAGACAAAATTAAGATAATTAAATTGAAATAAACACAAATTTCCATAGAAATCCATGAAATGGGTTCGTCCTATTGCCAATTGTAGCCGGGATACCACTTATTTATATCTTGTCACTGGGTATAAGCTTACGACGATATTTTGGGGATTTAATATCAGGCTTGTTTTATTAAAGGGTCCGTGTATTTAAAGCTGGCCTGTTAAAGAACAGTATACCGAACGTGCAAGACCCTCAAGGATAGTCAACAGTGTAAAAAAAACATCATCACCAATTGTTCTTAGTTATGTGATAACACTGTATCTGTTATAACACTTGGACAATAACAGCGTCTCTCTATTTAAAAGAAAAGATATATATTAGATTCAAAAGAAAAAATATGACATTGTCGTTTCGGGGTCTTCTATAGCTGACTATGCGGTATGGGCTTTGCTCGTTGTTGAAGGCCGTACGGTGATCTATAGTTGTTAATTTCTGTGTCATTTTGGTCTCTTGTGGATAGTTGTCTCATTTGCATTCATACCACATCTTCTTTTTTTTTTATATATAATTAGATTTGTAAATTGATTAAAGTCTTTCAAAACTATAGTTCAATCTATTTACTTCCTCTGAAATTGCCAAGGAATAAAAATAAGCCAAACCTTTAAAACTGATATGGGAAGTGGATTGACAATCAAATGTTGGTGTCATCTGTTCTCGTGGTGCTAATTAGCAAGGATAACTCACGGTTCAAGACACGACATAATTAAAGGGCTGCAGTGTTTGGGTTTATATAAATATTAGTTTCACTTCTTGCCTCCACCCACCCAATTGTTATGGTCCATCTTTATCTCTATGTTATTTGTAAACTTTGGTTCGGCAACAATAACAGATTGGATATTTAAACGTTTGTCAAACTGAGTTAATAACAAAATGAACAAGATATCCCCTTAGATAAGGATTAAAACACTTTTAAACTAACAAAACATCTGTCATTTTTTACAAATTTTGACGTTTATCACAATAATTGGTTTTTATTGCTTGAAGATCCAGCTTATTTAGAATGGGGTTTTAATATGTAATCCGGAAATAGTATGAATAAAATATATCAATCCTTAATTTATTCAAGTAAATAATAATAATAATAACGATATCGTTGGTTTTCTGTAAATCAAATACTTGATCATTCGACTTTATTGCCATGTAGTAGGACTTCTTGCACATTACATGCATGTACATATAGCTGGATCTTTTTACTCTTCATATTATAAGCCTGGTACCTTTTGATAGCTATTATTCGTGTGTTTCTCTGTCCTATATGTTTTCCAATTTATTTGTGTTGTAGTTCTGGCATGTAATGTTGTCATTTTAATGTTAATATATTTAACATTGCCATAAAAGCTGGAAGTTTGGCTAGCCACAAAACCAGGTTCAATCACAATTTTGTTCATAAAATGTCCTGTACCAAGTCAGGAAAATAGCCATTGTTATATTATAGTTCGTTTCTGTGTGTGTTACATTTTAGTGTTGTGTTTCTGTTGTGTCGAAGTTCTCTTATATTTTATGTGTTTCTCTCAGTTTTATTTTGTAACCCAGATTTTTTTCTCAATCGATTGATGAATTTCGGACAGCGGTATACTACTGTTGCCTTTCATTAAAATACACAAGATCACCTCCCCGTTTTTTTGGTTTTGTCCGAGTAGCTCTTCTAAAATACCTGAGATCAACTCCCGGTTTTTGGTTTTGTCCGAGTTGCTCTACTGAAATGCCTGAGATCAACTCCCGGTTTTTGGTTTTGTGCGGGTTGCTCCGTCCTTAGTTTTCTATGTTGTGTTCTGTAAATCATTGTTTGTGATTAAAATAAAGTATGGCAAGCCGGTTTGCTATTTATTCTTACTTCAAGATATCTCAAATAGTATAGGATATCTTATATAGTTTATAAGATATCTTAATTACTTTATAAGATATCTTATATAGTTTATAAAATATCTTATATAGTTTATAAGATATTATTTATAGTTTATGAGATATCTTTTATAGTTTATGAAAAATCTCATTTACTTTTCTTTGTAAGATATCTCCTTAAGTTTATAAGATATCTTATAAACCATATGAGATATCTTATAAACTTTATTCGATATCTTATCTTTTATATGAGATACCTTCCTTTTTATATGAAATATCTTATTGAGTATACAACATATCTTATATAAAAAAAAATTATAAGATATCTTATGTAAAAAAATATTTATAAGATATCTTATATAAAAAAATATTTATAAGATATCTTATAAACTTAATTATATAATATCTGAGATATCTTATAAACATATCTTATATATATATATATATATATATGGTGTTGTCGTAGAAGTTAGAAAATAAAGCACAGGTACCAGCCCCGGCGCCGGGGATGAAGTTACGAATCAAATCTACTCTAACATCGTTAGGTTGATTTTCTAGGCACTTTATATATATACATTTATAGTTACCTTTTCTTGTATTAGGAGTTGTTGTGTACACTTTTTAGGCGTTTATAATATATATAAATGTGTACCTTCTAATTAATTTTACTTCAACAGTATTTTTTTATGTGAAGAAGGCCGATGATTTGTGTGAAACTGTCTCTGTGGCTTTTTCATTCAACATACCTTTCATAATTCTTTTTTTCATCGATCATAAATACATATTTATCTGAAATTTTGATTTACAAAATGTAAAAATACCAAAACTTCATGTTGAAATACCAAAACTTATGTTTACAACATTTTTTTTTAACAATATAACCAAATGCGCTAAATGTTTTATCTAGTCTTCTGTCATTATTTTAAGTTATGCTCCGTAACAGCATTGTTTATATTGCTTTAAAAATGGCATTACAGATAATTCTTTTTGAAATAGTATCACAAACGAATCTACAAGATAGACAGATAGACCTACAAACATATATGATTCCTAATATTACTCGAATATATAGCTGAAACTAATTTAATTATTAAAAATACGGCACCATGGGCAAAAAGTGCATGAGTATTTAGAATTCTGTAATTATTTGCACTAGGTGTAGGGACATTCGAAATTTTGTCTTTTATCCTAAATTATTTTCACCACTTCTCTTAATGCTTCCGTGAATAACCTTTAACCATGTGTATAAATAATTAACATTATTTGATGAGAGTTTCCTCTTGTTAAAATATATGTAGAATGAAAATACGATCTAAGGTTATTGGCTATGTTATAAGCACAAATTTGTATTTATGAAATTGTATTGTCTTTTATAGTATATACATAGACTTATAGATCCTTGCAGACCTTGCTTCAATTTTTATGGCATTTCTCTTTTAGGTGATGGGGATTTCTATGTTATCTTAAACTGTTCATATTTTAACCTCATTTTTGAATATTACTGGTTACATCTTAATATCTTCAAAAAAAACCATTGTTGTTGGGTTTTTTTTCTTTCGTAAATACATATATTGATATTCAAATCATCAAGATTATCGATATCTACATTTTAGTTTTCACTTTTAAAAATGAAATATGCTCCAAAAAGAACAAAAAAGTAGCGGAAAAGTCTGATGACGGAAGCTTTTAAAAAGCACACGAATCATTTTTACATTTTCTTTTCTGTAGAATAAAAAAAAAATGTCGAACATAAAAGCAAAATTTGTTGTGTGTGTAGATGTGTTTTTCTCTATTCGCCAGGTCAGCGCCAATTTTTTTAGAAAGTCAAACATGTATATATGCGCTGAAGGGAATTTATTTGGAGAGAAATGAAATCATAAAGCTGAAACGATTATAGTGTGGGTGTGGGTGATATTTTGAATACTAATAAAAATAATCGGTCGTGGAGTATCGCTTACTAAATTAGTCGGTTTAGTTAGAGAATGACATAGTGTATACTTTTGTTTATTGTTGATATCGCGAGGTTGCTGTCCATTAACTTTTTATGTCATAATATTTCCTTTAGTTTAATATAAACTAGAACACACCCGCGAAATCGCGGGCATATACAGCTTGTAAACTGTTGTAGGATGATTTTTGGTAAAATATATTTTGACTGGGGAATTTCATATCTATAATACTAAAATTACGAGGTCCAATTTGTCAGCCGTCATCACGTAAAAACGACGAATCACAGAATTCAACTTTATATATAACTAATATAGTACAAAGGTGTAGATTAAAAATTACACCACTCCAGGCCCTTTTGTTTCCCACGTAATTAATATTGCCAATAATTAAGAAGTTCCGGGTCGAGTCCGATACCGATACCAATAGTATATTCACCTGTTACCTATTACCGTATCTGTACGTTCCGCATCTGCCAGGCGCACCACCAAACGGTGTATTCAGGATTAATATGCTATATACACTTCAATTTTTTAGAGGGCATGATGTAAAAACAGCGAATCGAAGAATTCAACTTTTTTAAAACTATATATATAATATAGCACAATGCTGTTGATTTAGAAATACTCCATTCCAGGACCTTTTGTTTCCAAATAATTAATATTACCAATAATTGATAAGTTCCAGTTCGATGGATTCAAACAGAAAGATTTGAAAGCAGAGAAAAAACTGCGTATCTTATAATTGCCATGACTTTATGAGATAACAATACGAATACTAAAATAAGGCTTGCGCATAGTTATATACTTTAATTCAGTCATGGACCCATAATATCACGGGCACCACCAAACGGTGTATTCAGGATTATACACGGGTCATAAACACAGGGTAACGTTGACATGTGCAACTAAATTGTCAAATTGTTACCTATTGAAGTGTTTTAATCAGTAAGACTTTCTAAGATAACAATACGAATACTAAAAATCTATACTGAAAATAGGGCGCATAGGTACAGTTTTCAATTTGTTAGTGGGCATTACGTAAAACAGCAAATCAAAGAATTCAACTTTATTTATAACTTATATACGACTATGCTGTTGATTAAAAAATACTCCATTCCAGGACCTTTTGTTTTCCAAATAATTAATATTACCAATAATTGATAAGTTCCAGTTCGACGGGTTCAAACAGAAAGATTTGAAAGCAGAGAAAACTGTGTATCTTATAATCGGCATGACTTTATCAGATGACAAAACTAATACTAAAATAAGGCTTGCGCATAGTTATATACTTTAATTCAGTCACGGACCCGCGATATCATGGGTGTGTTCTAGTAAGTTATAAAAATGCCCTCCGTTATGTGTTTCCTTTCTGTTAAATTCGATTTTTTTGTGTGTTTCTGGCCTTATGCCACAATTTTTCTTCCTCTTTGGTACAATGCATTTTTGATAAAAGTCAAATTAAATTAAAAATTTGCACCGCTTCAATCATGAAACAAATGAAACTGCTTATATACCATTATTATTAGATAATAAAATGTGCTTGTAGAACATTCCATCAGTGCTTTTCCATTTGAAAGCCCTATTAACATGACAATGGTAGGATTTGAATCTCGTATAAATGACTAACGCTCATTTGAGGGGTGGTTTGAGGGGCCCTGATTATGAAATCCCGGGCTTTAAAAAAACATGGGTGAGATCCCGAGATGCGTATTTTAACGAAATTCATATCCCGACATCCCGAAATAAAAAAAAAATATTCCTGCATCCCGTAAAAATCAGTTCCGAATTCCGAGCTTAATAGCACCAGATCCCGACGTTCCTAATAAGTCTTGCCTCCCGCTAATCTCTACCCTACTTTCATTTTGACCAAATCACTACTTTCACTTTCAACAATAAATTTGTATGCCCCATTCCTCCGTTCGTTTGTTAGTCCGTCCTTCTGTCCGGCTTCAGGTTAAAGTTTTTACTTTCAACAATAAATTTTCATGCCCCATTTATTGGAATTATATTTTCTAGTTTGTTCTTCTGTCCGTCTGTCCCGCTTCAGGTTAAAGTTTTTGTCGAGGTAGTTTTTGATGAAGTTGAAGTTCAACCAACTCGAAACTTAGTAAATATGTTCTCTATGATATGATCTTTCTAATTTTAATGCTAAATTAGATTTTACCCCATTTCACGGTCAAAACAAAGCAAATGATAGTGCCGATCGGATGTGGCATCTGTTTACTATGGACACATTCTTGTTTTTCATGGGCCTGTGTCCTTAAATCTTAAACAAAACATGATAATATAGGCTATGCCTGTTTCGTTATTTACGTGACGATAAGTGAATGGCAAAAATGATTGAGTTTATTTTCACACGGCCTGGGTCGTTGCTTATACTTGGGACAACATATAACCATTCAGGCAATGTGAAAATGGCTTGCATGAATCTTAAATAAAACATGATAATAAAGGCTATGCATGTGTCGTTATTTACGTGACGATAAGTGAATTACACAAATGATTGTGTTTATTTTCACGCGGCCTGTGTTGTTGTTTACACTTGATACAATATTCTTATATAACGATTCAGTCAATAAATCTTAAATAAAACATGATAATATAGGGTTAGTCCAGATAATCATGCCGTCTTCTGTGGGTATTTTTCTATTTTGACTTTTTTTGATCCCTCATTCAGTCAATGAATCTTAAATAAAACATGATAATATAGGGTATGTAATGTAAATTTACAAAAAATAAACGTAAGTGAATGAAAAAAATGATTGTGTTTATTTTCACACGGCCTGTGTTGTTGTTTACACTTGGGACAATATTCTTATATAACGATTCAGTCAATGAATCTTAAATAAAACATGATAATAAGCGAGTTCGGAGTTCTGTAATGCGCAGGTGCGAAAAAATTCAAGGGAGATCACCCACTAAGGTCGAAAGGTCATTGCAGATAAACAAACGGGATAAACACACAACGGATATCGTGAATATGCTTTAAAACGTTAGTAATCGTTGCGCAGGTAGAAAAATAGTTATTGTTACGCAACAAACGGTAGTATTGAATGATGAACATAAAGTTTTTAAATGAGTTTCACGGAAAAAATTTCTAGAAAAATAAAAAACGGAGATACTGGACGGTCATGTCTACCGTCTACTGGTCTACCGATGGCAATAATGCATCTTGTAAAGCTTTTTTCTTTATATTTTTTCATGACAAGTGTCAACTGTAAACGGAATGCATTTATTTGTCTTCCATGTTGAATGATTCTACGTTGGGTCCGGTTATGGCCTTTATCAGTCATATAACTAAGTCATAGCTGGCTTATTTTAAATCAAAGTTCCAAAGGCGCTGTAGGCAGTTAAGTAAAAAAGTAGAGGCAAACTTGGCAGAAGCTAAGACGAATATTGTGGAAAAATTGGTCAAAATATGGATCTCCTGTAGTTGGTGATCGCAATACTGGTATACCAGTATTGTCCACAATACTGGTATAAAAATTTTGTACCAGTATTGTAACTTTTTATTAAAAAAACAGCAATACTGGTACATTACTGATTTACCAGTATTGTAGTTGTATTGTTGACTAGACTATATTGAAGATCAAAGGGAGATTAAATGAACTCAGAAAGATTATAGAGGATAATTGTGAAATCAATTAACAACCTGTTAAAAGTCATTAATATACTGGCACAAATAAACAAAGGATTATTGAAATAAACTCAATTAATATCATCATTATTATTTAAACAATTGCTAATAATTTATCATATTTCTTTACTTTATTTAATTCAATATACATGATATAGATAAAATAGGAGAAACGCTTATTAATTATCTGAGTAAATATTTAATAAATTCAAGCAAATTATTACAGACAGATATTTAATACATGTATACATTTTTTTGTGTACTAAGGTCATATTGTGCATTTCTTTCAGTTGTCTTTATTTTCTTATTAATCTCTCACAACAAAAGATATCGATTATAAAATTAGTTGCTGTATAGGGGAACCTGGTTATAATCCTTACCTTACATGTACCTTACCTCTGTATGTTTAACCCCCTTTGTAGAGGAACCATACGCTAGTATGTATAACTTGTGATCTTTCTTATATACAGTGATGCCTCCACCAAATATGTTGCAGTGCTGAGACTATTTACACAGTGAGATCCTACCCACACACAATTATATTACAAATCCGTTATCATATATTTATAATGTTTCTGTGTTGATTTAAAGTCAAGTCACATACTTTTAGAGAAAGTCCACAGAGACTGAATACCTAAATGCCAATATAGGAAGGGGGAGGGATAGCAGAAATCACATCAGAAGAAAAAATAGACAATACCAATGATGATAATAGTTTTTTTTTATACAGAAGCTATTACAGAATTAGTGTCAATATAAAATTCACTAAAATATAATATTGAGTCTTGGAAAGAGAGAAATGGAAGAAAACATAGAAGAAAGTAAAGAGTTTGTTAAAATGCTGAGTCAGAATGATTTGAAACTTTATTTGATGACAATCACAGTGTACCATCAATGGCATTATCAGTTAAACACAATTGTTCCTAATAAAATTGTCATGTCATATATGCTAATTTCATTATGCATATATGTGACACTTTTAATAAATGATTAATTACCTATACTGTTTATTTAAAAAAAAGCACAATACTGGTACAATACTGGAATACAATACTGGTACAAAAATTGTATACCAGTATTGTGGACAATACTGGTATACCAGTATTGCGATCACCAACTACAGGAGATCCCAAAATATTTATCTCTGCTATTTCTCAATTATTGAATAATGTTTGTACCCAAAAAGTTTTCACTATCTAATCCTGCCACTTATCCATTTTTCATAATTGTTTTGTACATAAATCAGGCTGCTTTAGTTTTATTGTTTTACATTTGTAATTTCTTGGTCTTTTAAAGCTTACAATGCAGTATACATGTAGGTTTTGCTAATAGTTCAACAAGCTGCATGGAGGGATATTCTTTCAGAATAATAATTTCAATAATGGGGTCCAGCAGTGGTGTATGGTTTAATTCAACTATATACTAGAGTATGAATATGCCATATGAGCAGTTTTAGTTGAATCAGTTGGTGCACCTACATTGTATGCACGATCATCAAATCATAGCTGAAATTATCTGATGTGGTGTAATTTTCTTGTAAGTTATATTACAATAAATGCAATTGTTGTTATAATGGCCTAGCAATGATACAACATTTTTTGAAGCCTGTAAGATTGCCTAACTATAACTGCTTACTTTCTTCATTTGAATTTTGTTGGATATATATATATATATATAGTTGTCTCATAATGATGCATTGGCTATCATTCCACATCTTCTTATCTTTATAATAATTGTGCATGTCTTATCTATAAACAGCTGTTAATGCAGAGGCATGTTTTGTCTATTTGTTATTTTGATAATGCAAATAATACAATTAAAATAGAAATGCATTAACATGTAAAATATATTCAAAGACAATGATCCATGACTGATTGTACAGGGCTGAACAATCCCTATAGAAATAAGCTGCCAACACTTATACAACTGCTTACCAATGCAAATACCATTAACTTTTCATAAGTTGTCTCCTTTAAACAAACCTTAACACATATTTAATTTCTAAGTTAATCAATGAACAACAATGAGAGGGTGGGGTTATATAATATCCATGGAAATGAAACTTTTAAATATGTTTGCATACCAAATGGCTTTGACTTAAGATTACTGGTATCTTAAACTGACATAATTATGATAATAACAAACTAATTCAAGTAAACTAGTTAAAAGTTCTAAGTCAATAGATCATGCATATGACTGAGGGGTAAGGACCAAATATCCTCTATGGAACTGAGATGTACAAAAAAAATGTACTAATGTTTCTTCACTGGCATGGCAATCATCATTGACTTACGACAATTGGTTTCGATTCCCTCATAGTAAAATAATCAAAGGCTATATGAAATTTCAAAGTAACATAAGTTTCCAAGTAAAAAGAGAATAATTGAGGGGGCAGGGTCAAATATCCTCAATAGAATTGAAAGTTTTATACAACTGCACACCAAAATATCATTGACCATTCACTAGTGGTTCCCAAATAACTGACCTAATCAAAAACTAATGCATGTTAACATGGTAAACTAAGTTTCAAAGTCAATAGACAATGACAAAGGGGGTGGGGATAAATATTCTTGTAATGATATACCTATGCTAACACAACTGCTGACTAAATATCATAGACCTCCCATAAACTAGACCTAATCACAAAATCACAAACTATATTTTTATTATACATAGTTGATGCTGCCAAAACAACACACCTTTATATATATATATATATATGCCTCTCTTTTTGACTGCCATCTTTGGCAAGACAAAAATTCAAACAAATTTAATACAAATATTTTGTCCATCTTTTTTTTAATATTTCTATATTCTCAATTTCTTAAATAAATTAATGCTGTATATGCATGATATGCATTTACACATAATTTTATATGAATTTGAATATTTAACATGTTTAATGTCTACTCCAATACACGTCAAAATCACTTCACTGTTCACATGAGTTTAATTTTTAACTCAATTAACAATATTCATTTGTTGTAACTGCTGGCAAGTTTATAAATAATTCCCGTCAGAAAGCTGAATCAAAACTTGTTGTACTAGTCGACATGATTACCCTGGCATAAACAATCTTCAAAATTATTCATATATGTAGATGAACTTGTAGGTATATGTATATGTAAATGTAAATAACTTCCTATCATCCTACATGTAGTAGTCTAGAGTTTCATTGTTGTTGTGAAACTACATTTATAGGGGTGAATAGACAATCCAATTGCTACAGAGAATCATGTATTGTACATATACAATGTACACGTATGCCTTGCCTCTTCTTGTATAAGCCATTGCCAAAGATTGGAATCAAGCTGAAATAAAAACAAATACAAATGCATGTAGGTATAATATTATTGCTTTAAAATTTTAACATATATATACAATGCAGCAAAAGGGCTTCATGTCTAAAATCTTTATAGTTTTGTCCATGTTCATTGAGGCCCTTATTCAGAAGAATATAGCTACAGAGTGTCAGATCATTTAGATTAACATATTTGAATATATTTTTTTTATTAACTTCCTTACTTTAGTTATCATGGTTATAGTCTTACTACATGTAGATTTACCATATTTTTTTTGGGGTGAAATTTTCGATGTGTATGTAACTGTATTTTGCTTACAGGTTGCTATGTAAGCCAAAAAAGTGTCCCATGAGATTGTGTCTTCTTGAACTATACTTCACAGTTCATCTGTGAAATTTCGTTCACGGGACAGAATATCACATTATTAAACTATAAAATAGTGTCACCCTTTGTGAAATATTGTCCCTAGTACTTGGACATAATTTCATGGATATTTTATATAAATATGTCACAAGGGACAATTTTTCATAGTGTAGCTATTTTTTTTCTGTCCCTAAAGAAGGAAAATAATTTAGCAATCATTGAAATGTTTTTATCAATTAGTTTAATCATAATTGACATTTAAATCAAGACAACACAGGTGTAAACAAACAAAAAAGTGGTGAATATAAACAGCTATATGACTGTTTGTGTTATGGTCAATACCCTCTAGAGTTTAATAATAATGAAAGAAGATCATTTAGAAGGAAGGCCAAGCAATTTGAAATTAAAAACAATGAAATGTTTTATATACATGTAGACAACAAAAAAACACAGGAGAAAATATTAAAACTTGTTATTCATAAGGACAAACTGAGTGTTTATGAATATTATTCATGACATAAATATTATTGATCTTGCTAAAAATGGCAATCCAAAGATGTTAAAACAAATCATTTATTCCTACTGTATATTTAAAAACAAATGTAGATTTAGATTTATTATTTTTTGTAAATTAAATTATTTGGTATAAGCGGAGACTTTTATGCAATTTGGACATGATTTCACTTTGAAAAAATATCTAACAAAGGTCAAAATGGAATAACTTATCAAGGGACACTTTTACACAGAACTGAGGTGGACAATATTTATAATAAAATTCTGTCCTGGACAAAATTTTACATGTCATAACCATGAAATTTTGTCAATGGGACATCATTTCATGGGGGGGGGGGCACTATTTAATCCTACAGCTACGCCTGGTCCCAAATCAGGATAATCTGGCCTTTGTTAGTCTTGTATGATTTTCAATTATAGATTCTTGTGTATAATTCTCACTTCAGTTTAGTATGACTATGAAGTCCATAATCACTGAACTAGTAACTTATGTTTAGGGGTCAATTGAAGCAAGCCCCCAAGTATGAGAGTTTATCGCTACATTGAAGACCATTTGGTGGCCTTCAGCTGTTGTCAGCTCTTTGGTCGGGTTGTTGTCTTTTTAGCACATTCCCCATTTTCAGTTGAAATTCTTAGTGAAATATCTTGATCACAGATTCGCTGTGATCCATTGCCAATGTTACAATAAAATAATATATCTGTTCTTAAAATAATATATCTGTTCTTAAAATAATATATCTGTTCTTAAAATAATACCTATGAAGAAGATTTTCATGATTGTTTAAATGATTTAATTTAAATTTATTCATAACACTGTAAAGCTATTTTTTGCTACATGTACTTCCATAGGATAAACCATTTTCAAATAGATAGGGTTACAAG
This sequence comes from Mytilus trossulus, assembly GCF_036588685.1. Lineage (NCBI taxonomy): Eukaryota > Metazoa > Mollusca > Bivalvia > Mytilida > Mytilidae > Mytilus > Mytilus trossulus. The sequence goes on along the minus strand of NC_086373.1, from coordinate 104,406,427 downwards.
CTTCTGGCAGTATATAATTGATTATGTAGGAGTTTTTAAATAATGTCCCAGGCCCATGAAATAATGTCAAGCAGGCATAATTTTGTAATAAATACTGTCCATGGACAATATATTTACTTATTCAAATGTGTCCAGGACACAATTTCCTATAAAAATATGTCCTCAGGAATGAAAAAGTGTCCATGAAAATATGGACATAGAAGTAAATATTTGTGTTATTTGATTCTATTGTCATCTGTCATCCACCAAAGTTTTTTTTAAATAAGGGGGCTGAGGGGGGGAAAGGATCTGCATCTATAATTAATCTTGCTGCCCTTTTTATGAGTTTTAAAATACTTGAAATCCCTTCATTTTTACATTCATCCCAAATAATACAGAGGTAGTCAATAAGTATTAAGGGCAGAATATACCCATTGTGATATATGCTTCCCTTGCATTTTATATATCGACAGTCGACAAAACAAAATACCCCTCTATAGAAGGATTATCCCTCTACACATGTATAATCACCATATATAGAGGGTTTGTTCCCAACCTGGTATAGGCTGTCTGTATATCTTATATTTTTTTTATTTGAGCTATGGGTATTTTGCAAAGTAAATGTATTTTTATAAATGTAACCTTTTGGTGCCTTCAATTTGTCACAGTACTGATCGGCTTTCAGTTTTCTCTCTTCGGCGGGTGTCAGCCGGCACTGGCTTAATCTTCAACAAATCAGCGGAATAAACCAGTGCTACAAGTTATTCCTTCTTCCCAGATGTTCTCAAACCACGTATCCGCAGACACTGTTGCAGCACTGGTACCGTCCACCGTTTAAAAGTATCAATCGAGGTGTCATTTCAGACATCTCGATAAAAACAAACTCTCTCTCCTCAAAATGTAACCGCCGACATGCTTTGTTTATCTTCCGTCCGATCCCACAATGCAAAGCGGCAAATCTCCTATGTACCGGAAGTAATCGAAACTCCGAACTCGCTTTATTAAGCGAGTTCGGAGTTCTGTAATGCGCAGGTGCGAAAAAATTCAAGGGAGATCACCCACTAAGGTCGAAAGGTCATTGCAGATAAACAAACGGGATAAACACACAACGGATATCGTGAATATGCTTTAAAACGTTAGTAATCGTTGCGCAGGTAGAAAAATAGTTATTGTTACGCAACAAACGGTAGTATTGAATGATGAACATAAAGTTTTTAAATGAGTTTCACGGAAAAAATTTCTAGAAAAATAAAAAACGGAGATACTGGACGGTCATGTCTACCGTCTACTGGTCTACCGATGGCAATAATGCATCTTGTAAAGCTTTTTTCTTTATATTTTTTCATGACAAGTGTCAACTGTAAACGGAATGCATTTATTTGTCTTCCATGTTGAATGATTCTACGTTGGGTCCGGTTATGGCCTTTATCAGTCATATAACTAAGTCATAGCTGGCTTATTTTAAATCAAAGTTCCAAAGGCGCTGTAGGCAGTTAAGTAAAAAAGTAGAGGCAAACTTGGCAGAAGCTAAGACGAATATTGTGGAAAAATTGGTCAAAATATGGATCTCCTGTAGTTGGTGATCGCAATACTGGTATACCAGTATTGTCCACAATACTGGTATAAAAATTTTGTACCAGTATTGTAACTTTTTATTAAAAAAACAGCAATACTGGTACATTACTGATTTACCAGTATTGTAGTTGTATTGTTGACTAGACTATATTGAAGATCAAAGGGAGATTAAATGAACTCAGAAAGATTATAGAGGATAATTGTGAAATCAATTAACAACCTGTTAAAAGTCATTAATATACTGGCACAAATAAACAAAGGATTATTGAAATAAACTCAATTAATATCATCATTATTATTTAAACAATTGCTAATAATTTATCATATTTCTTTACTTTATTTAATTCAATATACATGATATAGATAAAATAGGAGAAACGCTTATTAATTATCTGAGTAAATATTTAATAAATTCAAGCAAATTATTACAGACAGATATTTAATACATGTATACATTTTTTTGTGTACTAAGGTCATATTGTGCATTTCTTTCAGTTGTCTTTATTTTCTTATTAATCTCTCACAACAAAAGATATCGATTATAAAATTAGTTGCTGTATAGGGGAACCTGGTTATAATCCTTACCTTACATGTACCTTACCTCTGTATGTTTAACCCCCTTTGTAGAGGAACCATACGCTAGTATGTATAACTTGTGATCTTTCTTATATACAGTGATGCCTCCACCAAATATGTTGCAGTGCTGAGACTATTTACACAGTGAGATCCTACCCACACACAATTATATTACAAATCCGTTATCATATATTTATAATGTTTCTGTGTTGATTTAAAGTCAAGTCACATACTTTTAGAGAAAGTCCACAGAGACTGAATACCTAAATGCCAATATAGGAAGGGGGAGGGATAGCAGAAATCACATCAGAAGAAAAAATAGACAATACCAATGATGATAATAGTTTTTTTTTATACAGAAGCTATTACAGAATTAGTGTCAATATAAAATTCACTAAAATATAATATTGAGTCTTGGAAAGAGAGAAATGGAAGAAAACATAGAAGAAAGTAAAGAGTTTGTTAAAATGCTGAGTCAGAATGATTTGAAACTTTATTTGATGACAATCACAGTGTACCATCAATGGCATTATCAGTTAAACACAATTGTTCCTAATAAAATTGTCATGTCATATATGCTAATTTCATTATGCATATATGTGACACTTTTAATAAATGATTAATTACCTATACTGTTTATTTAAAAAAAAGCACAATACTGGTACAATACTGGAATACAATACTGGTACAAAAATTGTATACCAGTATTGTGGACAATACTGGTATACCAGTATTGCGATCACCAACTACAGGAGATCCCAAAATATTTATCTCTGCTATTTCTCAATTATTGAATAATGTTTGTACCCAAAAAGTTTTCACTATCTAATCCTGCCACTTATCCATTTTTCATAATTGTTTTGTACATAAATCAGGCTGCTTTAGTTTTATTGTTTTACATTTGTAATTTCTTGGTCTTTTAAAGCTTACAATGCAGTATACATGTAGGTTTTGCTAATAGTTCAACAAGCTGCATGGAGGGATATTCTTTCAGAATAATAATTTCAATAATGGGGTCCAGCAGTGGTGTATGGTTTAATTCAACTATATACTAGAGTATGAATATGCCATATGAGCAGTTTTAGTTGAATCAGTTGGTGCACCTACATTGTATGCACGATCATCAAATCATAGCTGAAATTATCTGATGTGGTGTAATTTTCTTGTAAGTTATATTACAATAAATGCAATTGTTGTTATAATGGCCTAGCAATGATACAACATTTTTTGAAGCCTGTAAGATTGCCTAACTATAACTGCTTACTTTCTTCATTTGAATTTTGTTGGATATATATATATATATATAGTTGTCTCATAATGATGCATTGGCTATCATTCCACATCTTCTTATCTTTATAATAATTGTGCATGTCTTATCTATAAACAGCTGTTAATGCAGAGGCATGTTTTGTCTATTTGTTATTTTGATAATGCAAATAATACAATTAAAATAGAAATGCATTAACATGTAAAATATATTCAAAGACAATGATCCATGACTGATTGTACAGGGCTGAACAATCCCTATAGAAATAAGCTGCCAACACTTATACAACTGCTTACCAATGCAAATACCATTAACTTTTCATAAGTTGTCTCCTTTAAACAAACCTTAACACATATTTAATTTCTAAGTTAATCAATGAACAACAATGAGAGGGTGGGGTTATATAATATCCATGGAAATGAAACTTTTAAATATGTTTGCATACCAAATGGCTTTGACTTAAGATTACTGGTATCTTAAACTGACATAATTATGATAATAACAAACTAATTCAAGTAAACTAGTTAAAAGTTCTAAGTCAATAGATCATGCATATGACTGAGGGGTAAGGACCAAATATCCTCTATGGAACTGAGATGTACAAAAAAAATGTACTAATGTTTCTTCACTGGCATGGCAATCATCATTGACTTACGACAATTGGTTTCGATTCCCTCATAGTAAAATAATCAAAGGCTATATGAAATTTCAAAGTAACATAAGTTTCCAAGTAAAAAGAGAATAATTGAGGGGGCAGGGTCAAATATCCTCAATAGAATTGAAAGTTTTATACAACTGCACACCAAAATATCATTGACCATTCACTAGTGGTTCCCAAATAACTGACCTAATCAAAAACTAATGCATGTTAACATGGTAAACTAAGTTTCAAAGTCAATAGACAATGACAAAGGGGGTGGGGATAAATATTCTTGTAATGATATACCTATGCTAACACAACTGCTGACTAAATATCATAGACCTCCCATAAACTAGACCTAATCACAAAATCACAAACTATATTTTTATTATACATAGTTGATGCTGCCAAAACAACACACCTTTATATATATATATATATGCCTCTCTTTTTGACTGCCATCTTTGGCAAGACAAAAATTCAAACAAATTTAATACAAATATTTTGTCCATCTTTTTTTTAATATTTCTATATTCTCAATTTCTTAAATAAATTAATGCTGTATATGCATGATATGCATTTACACATAATTTTATATGAATTTGAATATTTAACATGTTTAATGTCTACTCCAATACACGTCAAAATCACTTCACTGTTCACATGAGTTTAATTTTTAACTCAATTAACAATATTCATTTGTTGTAACTGCTGGCAAGTTTATAAATAATTCCCGTCAGAAAGCTGAATCAAAACTTGTTGTACTAGTCGACATGATTACCCTGGCATAAACAATCTTCAAAATTATTCATATATGTAGATGAACTTGTAGGTATATGTATATGTAAATGTAAATAACTTCCTATCATCCTACATGTAGTAGTCTAGAGTTTCATTGTTGTTGTGAAACTACATTTATAGGGGTGAATAGACAATCCAATTGCTACAGAGAATCATGTATTGTACATATACAATGTACACGTATGCCTTGCCTCTTCTTGTATAAGCCATTGCCAAAGATTGGAATCAAGCTGAAATAAAAACAAATACAAATGCATGTAGGTATAATATTATTGCTTTAAAATTTTAACATATATATACAATGCAGCAAAAGGGCTTCATGTCTAAAATCTTTATAGTTTTGTCCATGTTCATTGAGGCCCTTATTCAGAAGAATATAGCTACAGAGTGTCAGATCATTTAGATTAACATATTTGAATATATTTTTTTTATTAACTTCCTTACTTTAGTTATCATGGTTATAGTCTTACTACATGTAGATTTACCATATTTTTTTTGGGGTGAAATTTTCGATGTGTATGTAACTGTATTTTGCTTACAGGTTGCTATGTAAGCCAAAAAAGTGTCCCATGAGATTGTGTCTTCTTGAACTATACTTCACAGTTCATCTGTGAAATTTCGTTCACGGGACAGAATATCACATTATTAAACTATAAAATAGTGTCACCCTTTGTGAAATATTGTCCCTAGTACTTGGACATAATTTCATGGATATTTTATATAAATATGTCACAAGGGACAATTTTTCATAGTGTAGCTATTTTTTTTCTGTCCCTAAAGAAGGAAAATAATTTAGCAATCATTGAAATGTTTTTATCAATTAGTTTAATCATAATTGACATTTAAATCAAGACAACACAGGTGTAAACAAACAAAAAAGTGGTGAATATAAACAGCTATATGACTGTTTGTGTTATGGTCAATACCCTCTAGAGTTTAATAATAATGAAAGAAGATCATTTAGAAGGAAGGCCAAGCAATTTGAAATTAAAAACAATGAAATGTTTTATATACATGTAGACAACAAAAAAACACAGGAGAAAATATTAAAACTTGTTATTCATAAGGACAAACTGAGTGTTTATGAATATTATTCATGACATAAATATTATTGATCTTGCTAAAAATGGCAATCCAAAGATGTTAAAACAAATCATTTATTCCTACTGTATATTTAAAAACAAATGTAGATTTAGATTTATTATTTTTTGTAAATTAAATTATTTGGTATAAGCGGAGACTTTTATGCAATTTGGACATGATTTCACTTTGAAAAAATATCTAACAAAGGTCAAAATGGAATAACTTATCAAGGGACACTTTTACACAGAACTGAGGTGGACAATATTTATAATAAAATTCTGTCCTGGACAAAATTTTACATGTCATAACCATGAAATTTTGTCAATGGGACATCATTTCATGGGGGGGGGGGGCACTATTTAATCCTACAGCTACGCCTGGTCCCAAATCAGGATAATCTGGCCTTTGTTAGTCTTGTATGATTTTCAATTATAGATTCTTGTGTATAATTCTCACTTCAGTTTAGTATGACTATGAAGTCCATAATCACTGAACTAGTAACTTATGTTTAGGGGTCAATTGAAGCAAGCCCCCAAGTATGAGAGTTTATCGCTACATTGAAGACCATTTGGTGGCCTTCAGCTGTTGTCAGCTCTTTGGTCGGGTTGTTGTCTTTTTAGCACATTCCCCATTTTCAGTTGAAATTCTTAGTGAAATATCTTGATCACAGATTCGCTGTGATCCATTGCCAATGTTACAATAAAATAATATATCTGTTCTTAAAATAATATATCTGTTCTTAAAATAATATATCTGTTCTTAAAATAATACCTATGAAGAAGATTTTCATGATTGTTTAAATGATTTAATTTAAATTTATTCATAACACTGTAAAGCTATTTTTTGCTACATGTACTTCCATAGGATAAACCATTTTCAAATAGATAGGGTTACAAGCTTCTGGCAGTATATAATTGATTATGTAGGAGTTTTTAAATAATGTCCCAGGCCCATGAAATAATGTCAAGCAGGCATAATTTTGTAATAAATACTGTCCATGGACAATATATTTACTTATTCAAATGTGTCCAGGACACAATTTCCTATAAAAATATGTCCTCAGGAATGAAAAAGTGTCCATGAAAATATGGACATAGAAGTAAATATTTGTGTTATTTGATTCTATTGTCATCTGTCATCCACCAAAGTTTTTTTTAAATAAGGGGGCTGAGGGGGGGAAAGGATCTGCATCTATAATTAATCTTGCTGCCCTTTTTATGAGTTTTAAAATACTTGAAATCCCTTCATTTTTACATTCATCCCAAATAATACAGAGGTAGTCAATAAGTATTAAGGGCAGAATATACCCATTGTGATATATGCTTCCCTTGCATTTTATATATCGACAGTCGACAAAACAAAATACCCCTCTATAGAAGGATTATCCCTCTACACATGTATAATCACCATATATAGAGGGTTTGTTCCCAACCTGGTATAGGCTGTCTGTATATCTTATATTTTTTTTATTTGAGCTATGGGTATTTTGCAAAGTAAATGTATTTTTATAAATGTAACCTTTTGGTGCCTTCAATTTGTCACAGTACTGATCGGCTTTCAGTTTTCTCTCTTCGGCGGGTGTCAGCCGGCACTGGCTTAATCTTCAACAAATCAGCGGAATAAACCAGTGCTACAAGTTATTCCTTCTTCCCAGATGTTCTCAAACCACGTATCCGCAGACACTGTTGCAGCACTGGTACCGTCCACCGTTTAAAAGTATCAATCGAGGTGTCATTTCAGACATCTCGATAAAAACAAACTCTCTCTCCTCAAAATGTAACCGCCGACATGCTTTGTTTATCTTCCGTCCGATCCCACAATGCAAAGCGGCAAATCTCCTATGTACCGGAAGTAATCGAAACTCCGAACTCGCTTATATAGGGTATGTAATGTAAATTTACAAAACTTCTGGAAAAATAAACGGAAGAGGAAGTTGTCTATGAATAAAAGCCGGGGTGATGACGGACACATATCCGGACTTCTTTTTTTCCGTTTTTCTCCCAAAATAACCGAAACTGAATAATCATAAGAATGGATGACAAATGCGACTATGCATTGTACCTATAGGACATACAGTTACAATGATCAATTTATTGTGGAAGGAGGAGAAGCGACACCAAAAATGAGGTCTTCTCGTTTAATAGTATAGATACGGAGATGTTTCTTCACTGTCTATTAAATTTGCTCATTGAATATCAGAATATGAATAGAATTTCTTATTTTATTTTATTTGTCAAAATGTTAATATATACATAGCGGTTAATATTATTTTCTCTTTTCAAAATCAACGACAAACTCTCTTTGATACTTTATCGAATATAGGAAGTACTCCTAATGCTGAATGCATTAATTATATTCAAAAGTGTCATATGAAATATGCAGAACAAATCAATTTTGATATTCCTCTTGTAAATTGAATTTATTAAACTAATCTTACAATACGTCATTAAGAATTAAAGCATTTTCAGAAATTAGTTTGCAACTTCATAATATACATTATAAAGTTTAACCTGGGGCTTTGTTGAATAACAAATGGATTTGTCTCGATACGACAAAAGATACTGACAGGAATAAAACCACTTCATTCACCACAGAGACAACCACTTCAACTAATATTTTCCTATTTATCGCGTTACATTTCATACTAATTACATCTATGCTTTGCCTGTGGATAAACGGATGAATAAATTGCCTGCTGGATTGTTGTTCTCTCAGCCTTCTCTGTTAATAAACAATTTTCCATTCTCACCCGATATCAATTGTAAATTTGATTATTGTTATACCAAAAGATTTCCAATGATTACTTAAGCCTGGCTACTTCAGAAGATTGACTCAATAAGGGTAGTTAATAGATAACGTTGTTCCTACTACAACAGGGATTAGCTTCAGACCATGAATAGGAATCTAGTGGCGGAAAATTGTTCTCTTAAACATTAGCTATTAGTAAATTGAATTGTTATAAGAGAATGAACATACAACAGCTGTGTAGTACCGGATATCAGATGGAGACACCGTGTCAAAGTCATGTCATAACTGTACTTCACTTACCATGCAAATGGTCCACTCGATAATGCACTGGTGAATACAGCCCAAAAGCTTAATTCATGAATATTAAACATTGAAAAACAAAATCAAACTACGTTATATCAATTTCCTTATTTCATATGTCTTGTTACATCCTCTTTTGAACATTTCAATGCATCTTTTAACTCGCATATTTGAAAAAATGCCCAAAACGTCGGATGCGACGTCGTAGCGAATTGTGCTAAAATTTCGCATAGCATTTCCTTCTAATTTGCGTGCAAAAATAAGATTTTCTGATTCAAATTACTAAAAAAACTCGATTTCCATGTTACAAGTTACGCTCATATTTTTTGACGTTTTTTTCCCTTTAGGGTTATTTGATTTAATTTTATGTTATAATTTTATTATTTCAAAAATATTACTATAAAACTATAGTCTTTTAGACATTACATATCATACCAGTTTTCATTTATTCTAAAAGACATGCTCAAATTAGGGAGAAAAAACGCGGAACTAGTAGGGTTCACCAATACTGTGCGTACTATATCCCCTTTCCCTAGATTAGGACTGACGCTGCTTTTGGTTGTGTAAGCTTATAGATATAGGAAGATGTGGTGTGAGTGCCAATGAGACAACTCTCCGTCCAAATAACAATTTAAAAATTAAACCATTATAGGTTAAAGTACGGCCTTTAGTTCAGTTTTCCATTTTGATGTCTTCTGTGTTCGTATGTGTCTGTGTGCATTTTTTCTTCTATCTTTTCGTTTGAACATATTTCAATTGATTTTGTTTTATAAAATTAAGAAGATTTAGTATGATTGCTAATGAGATACTTATCCACAATGTAAAAACCGATATACCGTATAATAAGTCTTAAAACCCGACATGACACAAATCTGAAACAATTTAGGGAAAGCTAACGGCTCGATGTATGCTTATCATACAATACTAAAACAAACATGCAGACCATAACCAACGTCAACCATTGTAATACTGGCTCCTGTATGCCGTTTGACAGGCATATATATAAAGATGATGGTTATTTTTACTTCTGTACACTTGACTGGATTAACAAAACAATTAACGAAAAACAAAAATGACGGATAGAAATAAGTTTACCGGGATCGTATCCAAGTTTACGAGCTCTTTAAACAACATCATGCACCGTCAAAAATGAGATACGATATTCCGTTAGTAATTAGCTTTCTTCAGGGATAACGAAACTTCCAAAAATCTTTGTATCAGATATATAAAGTTAAAGTTTTAATTGACTTTTGGAAACGAAATCTCTGAGAAAAGGATTTATCGGTTTTACAGATTATGTTCATTTAAACAAAAATGCATTATAAAGACAGGGAAATAGCAAACGAGTAGGAAATATGCACACCATAAGAAGACATATGAGCAACATCACTGTTTAAAGCAACGAAAAATAATTGGAAACGAAAAATCGTCTCTTTTATTGCGTGTAAAGTGTGAAAATTGAAATTGAAAATTGAAGTAAACGACCATTTTTGCTGTTTAAATGATGTTTGTTAATTTTCGCAGAATGATTAGGAGAATTTTGTACTATTAAATCAAAAAATGTACTAGTATATGCAATTAAAAGAGTTATTTTTTTATATTTCTATTGAATATGGTTAACACACATCTCATACTGAGTTTGGCCATTAACAATTTGTCAAGTCACGAATTCAGTGAATGCCAATAAGGATGCATACAACTTGTTTACTGTTTGTAATATATTGTGTAGAAAATTAATCAAATCACGAAGCAGATAAGGTTCGAAGCTTCGCTTTTATCAGTAGTTCTCTACCATTTTTTTCTCCAGTGAACGTTATTAAGCAAACAACAATCAATCAATCTTTTCTCGTCCAAATGTTTATTTTTAAATCAATCTGAGACTAAGTAGTCTCAGTATCAATGCTCAATACAAATAAGTAAAACATTAATATAAGATAAGGTGATGAAGGTATGAATGCAAATGAGACAATTATCAAACAGAATCCTTATATCGTGGGTTTATGTGATTATACTTCACAGCACGGGCCTAAAAAATGAGCAACCTTATACCGTATAGTCAGCTACAAATAGCCCCTGCATAACTAAATGTGAAACAACTCAAGCAAATGACCCGCTGAATGATAATTCAATTAACGAAAAACAGATACAACAGACAGCAACCAACGGCAACTAGTGAATTCAAACTGATGACTTTGGAAAGGCAAATAGATAATATGGTGGAGTAAAACATGTTTGTGATCCCTCAACCCTACCATAACATAGAACAATGATGTAACACCACAACATAAGAACCAAGTATAAAGTTTAAACATCAGATTTAAGTTGCTTCACTCATATGTAAGATTGACACGAAGCAAACAAAAAACTAAGACAAAGGCTAAGCATCAACAGATACACATGAATTGGATTTATTGTAAAAATATCATAAACAATTTGAGACAACCACGACGTTGTGCAATGCCAAACTATAAGTGCAATGACATCGTCATGATGTAAGACTATATGTCTTCATAAAAGCTGAGCAAAATATATTCAGTTATGTTTAATTTATCAAAACAAAAGAAATGTTAGTACCGGGAAAACATATTCAAAAATATAACTGACTTGTTAAATACTATCCCTTAAAGAAAATGAATCAATAAGTTAGCATGAATAGTATGCACACGCATGTGCTTCGTAGACAACATACCGTAAAAAATATGGGGATATCCCGTTTGTTATAAACACTCAAACTTTAAAGCAAACAGACTTTGTATTTTTTATCATTTTAAGCCGGCAATAAATGAATGAAATAAAATGCACGCGTTTCCTTTTGATATTTTTTGGAAGAATTCATGAGTTGCGACAAGATTGGTTGAGGTGTTGATTGAGTAACAAGAAATCGTACATGAGATAATACGGAAAAAGTCAAACTTACTGTAGTTTCTGTGTTCGAAGCGCTATTCATTCGTAATCGGTAATGTACATTGAAAAAAAGAATAAAACCAGATGAAGATGTACCAATACAATGTCAACTTTGTCTAAGTTGATTCACTTTGTACCTTCGTTTGTACAAATTTACCATATCTATCAGTTAATAATGAGTGAAAATGTATAAAACGACATAAATTTGATGCAATAGCGGAGACCATTCAAGACTAAACGTATCTATATACCAGCACAGATAATGAATGGTCAAGTGGTCGTAAATCAAAACCAACTTGGCTGCAGTCAAAGAGCCTTTATTTGTCTAATGTACAAATATCTGGAGACCTATTATCACAAGAAGGAAAGGTATATCAGAGAATTTGGTTTAACTTCTTTCATTGTTATGCATAAAACAGCTCATAATTGTCCAATAGGAAATTTAAAATTAGGATATTTGCATGAACTGTCTCCATTATCCAATTCAATTTTTTACACTTACGCATTATTTGTCAACCTCATCGTTACTTTCTGTAAAATGCATATCTGTTTTTAAAAAATTAGTATTCTAATGCAAGTTTTGTTACGGCGTTTTTATTACAAGTCAAATTCTTTGATAGCAAAAACCCAAAGCTTCAAAGTCCAAAATCTATATATCAACTAGATGTGACAAGCGATTCTCTAACAACCAGTAAATGATAATTTTTTGACAAAAAAATACTGTTTTTTCATGTAACGCTATTACAGTTTCTGGCTAACAGTTATATTCTTTCTTGATGTAAAACAAATATTTTTCATTAACAGAAAACTCATTCATTAACTCATTATATTTTCTCAGATCATTTACTTTACAAATAGTCAGAGTAGTTTGACAGACACGGTTAATTAAGATACGAATCAAGACGTAATCATAATTAGACCAACAATTAGCAGCTGTTTGCACAGTTGGTACAGGAAACATAGGTATTTTCTATGTAATAACATTTACAGTCTTGACATTTTAATTTACATAGCCTAATAGACAGCTGACGATTTCGCTCACTTTGTGTCTAAACTCGCCGTAGAGGTATGCAAATATAATTCATCACTAAGACCAACATTTTGTTAAAGCGGCGCACAGCAAAAAGCTGATGGTTTTCTCTTATGTAAAACTACGGTACAAATTGCGCGTGACGTATGATCTTTTGTCAAATTAAATGAAGCAGTTTGCGTACGTTTGATCACTTTTGTGTAGTTACAAGTCTGGTAAATGAATCTCGAACCGGTAACGTTCCACCTCCGTATCTAATATTCAACGAAAAATTATTAGGAATAGGTGAGGACGGGCAACAGATGTGAAATATTTACATTGTAAAAGATGTAAAGCAAAAGAGAATTTGCAAAAAGCGTGAAATAGACTCATCATTGTAAGATTGTTTAAACGACTGCCTCGTCTAATAAATGATCCGCAACTACGGGTATTTGTTGTGTTAATTAATCATGTGTTGTAAACATTCATAGCTTATAGTAAACAAGTAAAAATATGTTGCACAGCATGTTTACAGGAAATTTATAATCAAACAAACTGTAACTCAGATATCTTAAAATTTAATTAACCATAGACATCGGTACAAATACAAACTAAGCATTGTCTGGAGAGCAAAACGTTAAGGTTTTGCGATTCACCAAACCAAACTCTCACATTTCAGAGTTAATATAAATTAAGGTGCTAAACAGAGATTCGTTTCGAAACTTACACCTAAAACTCAGTTAAATTGATTGAAAAATTAACTTTCGAGGCACCTGGCTCGATAAAACATCAGTCGATAAATTACTTGACAATCTGATTTTTAGTCTGTCGAGTTCGATTACACACTAGAACATATAAAACATCACTTGACAATCTGGTTTAGTCTACCAAGGTATATAGCATACCCGACTCGATAAAACAACTGGGCAATCTGGTTTACTCTATCGAGGTCGAATACATACCTAGCTCGATAAAACACCAGTCGAACAGTTACTGGACTGAGTAAGTTCATCGAGGTCGATTACACACTAGGCTAAATAAACCATTAATCGATAAAATTAATAGACAATCTGATTCATATTAGAAAAGAGGATTTTTGGTATGGTTGTCAAAGATTAAACTCTCCACAATAAATCAAATGACACAGAGACAGTGTAGTTTTCTTGCTACAAATTAAAATATGTAAATTCACAACACTTTCTATTATAAAGTTGTTGTATCCGAGTTATCTCCTGTACTATCTGAGTTATCTCCACTTAATTAACAAAGTTGTGGGGAAAAAAATGCATGAAACACAAATATGGTGTTTAATTTAGAAATTACAGCCGTAAATATAACGAAACACATAATTTTCTATATTTTCACTTAAAGTCTTACAAATGAATTACATACTACTCTCAAAATTTGCACATTTCATTAAAGATCTAGACCAACTGTTATCTGCTACTTCAAAATCCATGATGGAGGAAGACGCTCTAAACGAAGACATAATAATAATACTTTATTCAGAGACAATACAGCTTATAGAACATTCAATTTTACAATATTTTTTTAATGTATCAGTGAAATATAAATATAATTAAACTGTCAATTGTTCTTGAACAATTGAGAGGTCTTTCCTTTTGTAATGTAAAATGCATGTTCCAACAGACGTAGAATGTATTGAAAAGGTCAAGGTCAACCTTAAAAAGCTCGAAAACACACTAAAATTCCTTTATTTAAGGTTAAAACCACTAAATTCGCTATCTGGGACATGACCTTGACCTTTGACCTTTTGACCTTTGTCAAGGTCATTACTCCCCAATGCCATTACTGAAGCCCCAAGGGTCTAGGACCTTTGGTTATATAGTTAAAGCTGATTTTGTGTTTTCAGAAACCTAAAACAGGGGTTATGCCCCTTATAGAAAGGTCAAATCTCTTTGGTCAAAATGTAACAAAGTTGCGCCATAATGATCCAAACATTTTCCACTATTTAAAACTTCTGTTAGTATAATGGTTCATGAGATTATCCCATAACAAGGTGTTAGGTCAAAGGTCAAGGTCAACATACAAATTTGACCTTGAGGTATTTTTCAAAGATACATAAATTGATGATGATTGGTGAAGATCCTAGGTGTCTACGACTTACAGTTTCTGAGTTTTGGTGGCCAACCGACACCGGTTAATTTTCATAGGGGCATAACCCTACCAATGAGTCGTTGAATCTTTTCGATCCAAATGTAACGAAGAACCGGGGTCAGGTCCTGAACAAATTTCACCCTTCGTTTTTTTCTACCTATTACGGTTACGCTGTTGGAACGATAACAAGGTTTTTGGGTTTCGGAGGGATTACTCCAAACCGACAAAATATTTTGACTCACAGGGTGAGTTCAGGATAGGTATTCATGACACCGATACAAAGTGTAAATATGAAAGCGACACGTCTTACGGTTAACGCGGATGAATTTGTCAAAGTTTGGCGGAACAAAAAGAATAATAATAGTCAGAAGAAATACAGTAAGGTCTTTCCCTTTAGTAAAAGGAAAGACCTTAATAATTATACACAAAGATATCCTCGTAAGGCGAAGTTTATGCTGTCAAAATCTCTTCACTCCACTTACAAAACTATCTGATTTCTTCTGAAAAATTGTGTTCTGGTGACCTCAAGTAAAATTATGTTAGTCATTAAACCTGGGAACAGTATATATAACAGCATCATATCAATAGATATGTTCCTGTTATAACCGGAATGCTCATTGTTTTTATACTTATCCTCCCTCACCCGATATTTCATAAACTTACACATTCCGTCCCCGAAAAAAAGCTTTATCTTGTGTGCATGCTCAGTTCGGTTTAATTAGAAATGCTTATTATAAAAATTAGGATATTAGAAAGATATATGCTAGACTTTTCATGTATCGTTTAGCATCAACCCGAATCAAAGATTTCATAAAATGGGAGCGAAAAACTACCCACAACACTTTTAAATTAAATTAAAACCAATTGTTTACTCTTCTAGTAGAAAGAAGAAGTTGCCCGCAGTGCTATATAGTCGATTGGACAAGTGTTGGAACATTGCCCGTGAAATCGCGGTACAATTCAAGTATTGAAACAAAGGGTTTTTAAATTTCGCGGGTAATTCATCCTGCGAAGCGTATTAGACACGGATCGATAGCGGTTTCCGAATTTGGGTTATTTTTTCAAAATTGGCGTTTTCTGTTGAAAAAAGATTGTTTTCAAAGACAAATTTAGGAAGTATAAAACACTACATTTATATGAAATATTTCCGACTTAGTATGGCTTCAGAGGAGTTGCGGCTCAATGAAATTGGTAGTATATATAGATTTTGGAGTTATATTGTCAACTTGAGATACATCACCTAGTACATCATTATATCTTTGATAATACTAAGGGGTCTAAATTGAAGTACTCCTGTTTCTTCGTGTAAAGCAGAGATTACAGATCAACCGAAAGATTAAAAAGTTCCTTTTACAAACAAGAATGCACACGCTGAAATGACTCGCCTTCATTACTAATCATTGATATTATGTTGATAGTCCTAAATAAAAAGATTTATTACAACTGTCACATAAACTTTACATTAACCAAGAAAACTATAAACATTGGCCTATGAACCATGAAGATGAGGTCAATGTAAGATGAACAATGCCATGCAGACATATACATCTAACAATTCTTCCATTCAACAAATATAGTTGACCTAATGCTTATAGATTAACAAAAACAGACCAAAAAACAAAAATTGACAATGAGCAATGAACCGTGAAAATGAGATCAAGGTCAAATAAAACCTTACGACTTAAGAAATAATTCTATCCTGCCATGCTCTATGCTCATTTTAACATGGGTAGGCATTATATTTGTTAATATCTTAATACTGAGCGTTACCCATGTTAAAATGAGCATAGAGCATGGCAGGATAGAATTATTTCGATTTTAATAGGAATATTTGAACTCTTTCACTTCGAAGCGGACCTATAGTAGACGCTCGGAGGAATGTCACCATTTTGATTTCATAAGCCCAAAACGTTATAGGAAATCAGCAGTTTATCAATAAAAAAAGAACAGAAGCATTTAAACTTACTTTTAGAATGTTTTTATTTAATTTCCTAGCGAGCAACACCAACAAAAATGTCCATTTATGATCTCTGGCGTTGTTCAAAATTCATCTGACGTTGCAATTTCAATTGTGACGTCAATCACGTGCAGCCCATGTTCTATTTGAATTAGAACACGGCTGTGTTTACAAAGCGTAATAAGGACGTCATATTAGAATGACATTTAGGTCATAAAATATGTCCATACATCAAATATACCGGTAGTTGACCTATTGCGTATTGAATAAGAAAAAAGATGAAAACTCAAAAACTTAACTTTGACCACTGAACCATGAAAATGAGGTCAAAGTCGGATGACACCTGCCAGCTAGACCTGCACACGTTACAATCATTCCATACAACAAATATAGTTGACCTTTTGCATACAATATATAAGAAAAACAGACCAAAAGACAAAAACTTAACTATAACCACTGAACCATGAAAATGAGGTCAAGGTTAAATGACACCTGCCAGTTGGACATGTACACCTTACAGTTCTTCCATACACCGAATATACAAGACCTATTGCTTTTAGTATCTGAGTTATGGACTTGACCACCAAAACTTAACCTGTACTCTGATCGATGAAATGAGGTAGGTCAAGTGAAAACTGTGTGACGGGCACGAGGACCTTGCAAGGTACGCACATATCAAATATAGTTATCCTATTACTTATAATGAGAGATAATTTAACATTACAAAAAATCTTAACTTTTTTCAAGTAGTCACTGAACCATAAAAATTAGGCCAAGGACATTGGATGATGTGACTGACGGAAACTTCGTAACATCAGGCATCTATATACAAAGTATGTAGCATCCAGGTCCTCCACCTTCTACAATATAAAGCTTTTATGAAGTTAGCTAACGCCGCCGCCACCGGATCACTATCCCTATGTCGAGCTTTCTGCACTAAAGTCGCAGGCTCGACAAAAACAAGTCAAATTTAAAAAAAACTCTGAAATATTTTCTGTTTTGTCAGGTTGCAGACCATCAAAAGCCTTTCAGGTCATTAAACAGACTTGGCAATTAGTTATACCCTGGACTACTTTAACACAGTATATATTGTTATAGTAGTCTCAGGTTATACCGACTCTAATATTTAGTTTAGTTTTTTTCTTTTGTTTGGTTACAACTGGATATCATCCTAATCATGTAATAGAATACGTAGTATCTAGGAAATGTATACTAAGATCATAGATATAAGGTCCCAGGACACAGTTATGGTCGAATATAGTCCTTACAGTAAAAATTAAGTGTATAACTTGCATTTTTTTTTAACTCTTTCCCAATTGAATTACTCAGTAGTATTTGTTCCAATAGACTTTAGAAATCTTTTTTAAATAGAGCAGGTGATTTTTTTTTAATTTGAGTTTATTGTCTTTAAAGAATTCCACTACGAATGTAACGGTTCATTTTCTATGAATTAATTAAAAAAAAAAATTGTTTTTTTCACGGGCGTTATTGATCGTTTTCATGGTTATTCCAGATCGAGTTAGGTTTTGGTATTGATCAAAGAAAGATAACTCTAGTAGAAAAAGGGAATTTCCGATTTATGTTTGCTGACGTTTACCGGAAGTAGTCATTCAATTTTTATACAGAAAACTGAAAATGGCAGACAGCGTGAGTGAAGCACCGGTTGTAAACATTACTGGAAATGACACAGCTGCAAATGCTACAGCCAAAATTCCAGCAACCCCAGAAGGAATGGCGGTTGCATATGGAAGTTTACTGTTAATGGCAATCTTCCCGATCTTTGTAGGAGCTTTCCGCTCAGTGAAATATCACAAGGACCAGAAGGTAGATTGACATATGTTGTGTTTTTATTTTTGTCTGGCATGATTTTTTTCATTATTTCTCCATGACGACAGATTTAATTGTATTAGGAATAGGATGAAAAATAATGCAGTCTGACTACGAAAAGTCTGCTTGAAATAACTGTCCATGCCTCTTTAGGCAGTAATACTTGGTGACATATGGACTATTACCAAGTTCTAAATTTTTGTTCTAAACAAACAAATCATAATTATCAGTGTAAAAGGTAAATCTAAAGACTAATTCTAGGATTTCAAACATGTTTTCTGTGTATATTTCCCTGCTACATTTGTAGTTGTAGGGACATTTAATTATATAGCATTTATAGTGCATATTATACAGTATAAAGAGGCTGGTGTATGTGTCTATGTTCCAGACCATATGAGTATTTGGACCGTACGCGTACGGTCCGGACCGTATACGTATACCCATACGGTCCGACCATACGCGTACGGTCGGACCGTATGAGTATACGCATACGGTCCAGCTGGCAATACATGTTATTAAATTAAATGGGTTAAATTTAAAGAAACATTTATCAAAATCTTTATTTTTAGTTTTACAAATTGTTTTTATTATTACAATAAGATGGATAAAGTGAACAAGCGAACAATTGAAATTAAATAATTGTTGAACATGTTGAAGTGTAGATCTGAATCCTATGTTTATACTCTCGCACTAGGTGACACTTGCAACCACAAGTAACGTAATATTTTTTTTTACATTTACATGTTTGCAGTTCATGCATGTTCCTATGTTTTTGTGTTATTCTAAAACAATTGTCCTCCCACATTATGCTTACTTCCGATATCTTCAATTTCAGTGAGCATAATTTAATACAGAAAAAAAATGTAATGTATTACATCAACATGCTAATTATAAAAGATTACCAGATTTAATTAGCGTGCTTTTTAAAGTAATTAAAATCTAAAGTTTGTATTTCAATCACAATTGAATTTTTTATATTAATTTTAGAGTTAAGTTGTGTTGATCAGTTATATGCACTTGTATCTAATAAACTTGACTACCTTCTTAATATTGGTCAGACCGTACGCGTACGGTCCGACCGTATGAGTATTTTGAAAAAGTACACATACGGTCCAAATACTCATACGGTCTGGAACATCTATAAAGTTTCCAATTACCTAGCTTAAGCCCAATAGATAACACTGAAACACTAAAGAAGTGCTAATTATGCTTTACAGCCATTTGTCAGTGAACTTGTGTTGGTTTTTTTATCAAGAAAACTCATAATTTTTGTATTTAATTATAACTTTCATTTGAATAATTTCACATACTGCATGCATGCATGCATACATGTAGTTGGTATTTTACAGCAATATTGAAGTGTTCTTCAATCATTTACATGTGTAAAGCTAAAACAGTATATCAAAAGAAGAAAAAGAAAAAAAAAATCATTCAAGAATTTAGAAAAGATTTTTCTGCACGCTTCCTGAAGTGACATCTGCACACTTCCTTATGTGACAATACATACATGTATATATGTCATGTGAGGCAGCCATTTGTATTTGTGATTTCAATGCCATGGCAGTTCTTTTGGGTTCCATGGTATATGTAGTTGTACTATCATAGTTATAGTTTTAAACCTTTTGAATACAAATGAACACCATATCACTCTTGATTAAGATGAGCCTTGTCAATGTCCATAATAATCATTGAAATTGTCTTTCTGATATTGACTATTTTCATTCTTTATCATTTTCATGTTTTTATAGGAATCTGGAGAAAAACCTGAAACAATGACGGGTAAAGATGCTGCGATGTTTCCTATTATTGCTAGCTGTACACTGTTTGGTATTTATTTAGTATTCCAGGTAGGTTCATCTGATACATAGTACCCTTAATTTTGTGTATTGAATCTTATGTGACAACGTTTCTGATTTTATATCTTTTGGCACATTTCAAATCATTGTTGTACATGTAAAATGTAGCCAGGGAAAGTCAAGATAAAGGCGCTTTCAAGTTAATGATCATATCTGTTCATACCTTATAAGCTAAATTGCCCCTTATTTAAACTCTTTTGATCCCTGAATAAGTATCTTTCCAAACTTGGTTTTATAATGCCCCATGGAGTAAGGAAGACCTGTAGTCTATTGATTTTTTGGGGTCAGAAGATGACGACAGGTCAGACTCACAGACTGAGTGACAGTCACTCACTGCATCTGCTTATAGCATGTGTATAGATAGACAATTGGAATACCACATCAATATGATGATTGATGAATGTTCTTTTTTTTATCTGTACTTGATAGGACTCTCTACATCTTTTGACTATTGAAACCTTATCTCCAGTGACCTCCCCATATTTACCTTGAAAATGTCTCTGTTGTACTTTGCATTTTGTTAGTATACAATGTATATTCCGGTATATACATCCCTTAACCCCATATGTCAGTCATAGAACATACTGATTATTATGATATTTTACATATCTTACTTGAATATATATTGTTTATACTTAATGTTCCTAGGCCTGAATTATGTTGAAATCATGACAAATTTTGCAAAAATCTCTAATTATGACATATTTCCAATATGAAACTTGGGATGTCTTTTCATCAACTTATAAGAATTATGTATAATTTACTTGTTTACTTATAATTTTCAAGGTACATTGTATAGCTGCATATTTCATGCTTGTATAAAACTTTTTGTTTTTCAGGTATTTTCTAAAGACTACATTAACTTGTTACTGACGTTTTATTTCTTCTTACTTGGGGTAATGGCTCTAGCACACATTGGAACGTATGTATGAGTTTTTTATTTCTAGTTAAATTATAAATTTTAAGGATATAGAAAAGAAGATGTGATATGATTGCCAATGAGACAACTCTCAATAAGAGACCAAATGACACAGAAATTAACAACTATAGGTCACTGTATGGCAGTGAGCTAAGCCCATACCACATAGTCAGCTATAAAAGGCAACAAAATGACAAATGTAAACAATTCAAACAAGAAAACTAACAGCCTCATTAATGTACAAAAAAAATATCGAAAAGGATGTTGAATCCTCTTTTTTTTTTTTTTTTTTTTGTATGATTTTTCCAAATCCTTTGGTTTTATCCAATGGCATATAGTAGCATTAAACATTTTGCCTGATAACCCCTTCTTTTCTTTTCATAACTTAATGACAAATAGCTACAAAAGAAGAATTTGAAAACCTTATAAAGTCTTTGTTATTTTTTTGGTAGATTTTGAAATACAATACATGTAGATGTCAATGTTAAATGTATAAAAATTCTAATAAAGTATGAAAGTGAAACTACTTTCAGAGATTTTATTTTTGATGTAACAAATCTATCTGACTGATTATACTATACTGGACAATTATCATTAATTTGATATTTTTCAGCCCAATCATATCAAAATTCATCCCACCTTCATTTCCAAATATGGATTACCACCTGATATTTACACAAGGCAAAGAAGAAAAGAAAGAAGGTAAATCAAACTTTTTAGCATCTATTTCTCTACAAAAAAGATACTTTACAATGGGAACTTGATTATAAAAAGTGAATAAGGGGGTCTGATTCTAGATCCTTCTTATTGTTTTGTCAGATCTATATTGCACTTGTCATTCAAATAATAATGAGTGTAATTTCATGTGTTCCTCTTCATTTCCTGTTCTCATGCTAAACAATTTAACTTTCACATGTCACACTCACAAAAAATCTGCCAATCCCACTTCACACTTAAATCCCAATAAAACTAACTACAGTCGACTCTCGTTATCTCGAAGTCAGCCAGACCGGAGAAATATTTCGAGATACACATAGTTCGACTCAAGCGAAAACCGGAAGTTTGACTGAACAAGGGACACAACTCTTGCCTAGCATGGTAAAGCTAAAATAAATCAGGGTGAATATGGGAAGGGGATAGATATTCTGGTATCAGATCGATGTATTTGTATGTCATGGTCTTTCGTTATTATAATAACATTGTTTTACTTATTCAATTGTTTCAGTTACAATTGTTTCCTATGGCTTTTATCCGAGAGAGTAATTTCCAATCGATAGTTTCGTTATTCAGGTCGTTTAAAGTTGACAAAATTGTTTATTCTCGGATACAAAAGACTTTAAAAAATTTAAATTCCTCTTCATTTTGTTTTATCTCACTCTTTCTTTTAATAAAAGAAAATACAACAAGATTAAAGACGCTGATTGAGTAATTTTTAGGTGATCATCAACGGAAGTCATAATCCTTACTTTATACACACCCAAGCTCATTAGTGTAATTGACAATTAATTGTTTTGTAAACATTTTAAATACTTTTTCATGAACATAAACAATATCACTCATTATTTATAAAAATTCTATATAAGATAATCTTAGGTAAACACTCGTGGAAACAGCATGTCATAAATCAATACAGTGGTCAGTTACTGGAAATTTAATTACACGTGTATTGTCAGATTAACTCTTCAATCCATTTAAATGCCGGAGGTCATGTTTTGACATATGTGTATTAGTTTGAGATAAATAATGAATTTTGAATGGTTTTGTTAACCTTGGGATCGTAAATTTAGTTCGACTCAACTGAAATTTCGACACATCCAATTTCGACTCATCAGGAGTCGAATTACATACGTTTATATGGAACAAAGTTCAGGACCACGTGAAAACTTCGACTCATCCGAAATTTCGAGTCAACCAAGTTCGAGACAACGAGAGTTAACTGTATAAACAAGTGAATATACAATGTAGCTATTTTCTTGACAACAATTTAGGATGAAATTGATGTGTTTGACCTAAGGGCTCAGGTTTTCCCTAGTTCTTTGATGAACAAAACTTTCCTTATTTTTCATGTTTTATGAATAAGAAAAGTGTCTCCCATTTATAAGGCCTTTGAACAGTAGTCACTTATAAAGTTTATTTGAGCAGTCTATCTGTAATTGTTGTTCAATAACGTTTATCTAATACTAATAAAACTACACACATTATCATGATTATGTCCACATGTTTTATTTTAAGTCTACATTTACTGCAATTTACTAGTAAAGGGGGGAGGACTTCTTTTTAACAGGTACACTTTTAGGCTTTAAAAAGACAATTTAATTCATACTTCAGGATATATCTATAATTGTGATCGATAGTTTATACATGTATGTTTGTTTTTCAGAGTTGTTAAATTACATGTTTGACAGAAAAGATGTAGTTAGTCTAGTCATTTGTGGTCTTATTGGCATTTGGTATCTTGTCAAGAAGGTAAGTGAAGATGATATCTTAAAATTTTCTGGTTTATGTTCTGTTAAAAAATATCAGCAGCCTGACATCCAGAACTAGTTTTCAAACCAAACTGTTGTGTTTCAGAATGTATTTTAAAGACATTTAAATGTATGTAAGAACATGTGACGAGTGAACCAACACCTTCTAACGGAAAAGCTGGTAGAGTAACCAAGATGGATACCGAAGTACCCTGTGGTTGTCTTAAAACCTCATGGAAATATAATATGTAGAGACAACAACATCTGGGTTACCGCAAGGTGATAGTTTTATTGAGTCGACATGTTTCGCCGCTAATGCGGCGTCATCAGGACAATATTACAGAGTTTACATGTTCATAAAGTGTATATAATGCGGTTGTATTAATTATGATGAAAAGAATAAAAGTGAAAGTGAAAATGTAAAATAGTGTTCATAATGTAGCAAGAATAAAAGTTAAGTTTCTAGTGGTAATATAGCATCCGCACACGATCCACCTTAGCCGTCCTGCGTTGTAGTTACAACCGTCAGCATCATGTCTACCTACCAGTTCCACTCTACCACCAACCTCACTGAAGAAACCGCCCATACCTTGAAGAAAAGAAAAACCCGCGACGAAGATATGGAGGATAATACAACCGCAACCGCACCTGCTCCTACTAGGATAACCATCCAAGAGAAAAACTTAGCCCACTTTAGAACCTTACGGAAATTGAACATTAAATTCATCCGCAGCCAGAACCACCTACAATACCTCGAACACATCTACCAAGATTTACAATTCCCAGAATTGCGCCGATCAAACACTTCACCTTTTACTAATTCAATGGAAGCAGTACCTCCCTCGAAGCGAAGCCAGTTGAATTTGTATGGGATGGCCAATGGGGTGTTGTCCAATTTGGAAATGAACTGACATTTATGAGCCACTTTCATCATTTCTACAATATTACCACTAGAAACTTAACTTTTATTCTTGCTACATTATGAACACTATTTTACATTTTCACTTTCACTTTTATTCTTTTATGTCATAATTAATACAACCGCATTATATACACTTTATGAACATGTAAACTCTGTAATATTGTCCTGATGACGCCGCATTAGCTGGCGAAACATGTCGACTCAATAAAACTATCACCTTGCGGTAACCCAGATGTTGTTGTCTCTACATATTATATTTCCATGAGGTTTTAAGACAACCACAGCATACTTCGGTATCCATCTTGGTTACTCTACCAGCTTTTCCGTTAGAAGGTGTTGGTTCACTCGTCACATATTATTTATTTTTCTGTGAACCCCTGCATCCGCACACAATCCACCTTAGCCGTCCTGCATTGTAGTTACAACCGTCAGTCTCATGTCTACCGACCAGTTTCACTCTACCACCAACCTCACTGAAGAAACCGCCCATACCTCGAAGAAAAGAAAAACCCGCGACGAAGATATGGAGGATAATACAACCGCAACCGCACCCGCTCCTACTACGATAACCATCCAAGAGAAAAACTTAGCCCACTTTAGAACCTTACAGAAATTGAACATTAAATTCATCCGCAGCCAGAACCACCTACAATACCTCGAACACATCTACCAAGATTTACAATTCCCAGAATTGCGGCGATCATACACTTCACCTTTTACTAATTCAATGGAAGCAGTACCTCCCTTGAAGCGAAGCCAGTTGAATTGGTATGGGATGGCCAATGGGGTGGTGTCCAATTTGGAAATGAACTGACATTTATGAGCCACTTCCATCATTTCTACAATATTACCACTAGAAACTTAACTTTTATTCTTGCTACATTATGAACACTATTTTAAATTTTCACTTTCACTTTTATTCTTTTACGTCAGAATTAATAAAACCGCATTATATACACTTTATGAACATGTAAACTCTGTAATATTGTCCTGATGACGCTGCATTAGCTGGCGAAACATGTCGACTCAATAAAACTATCACCTTGCGGTAACCCAGATGTTGTTGTCTCTACATATTATATTGTATGTAAGAATAGTTAAACCACACATTCTTTTGACAGAATGGGATAAATTTTACTTCATCTGTCATTTTGATTAAAAGAATTTTCATAAAGCTTTGAAAAATTCTACATACATTTTTTTGTAAAAAAAACCCAAACTCAATGAATGTTTTGAATTATTTTGTTTGCATCCTTGTCAATCTGGTAACCGGTAGATAACACAATTCTTGAAGTTCAGTAGACTTAGCATGTAACTCCATATATTTAAAGTTTATCATTTTTCTATCTTCAGCATTGGATTGCCAACAACCTGTTTGGATTGGCATTTGCTATCAATGGTGTAGAACTCCTGTCACTGAACAAAGTGAGCACTGGATGCATACTGTTAGGTGGACTCTTTGTTTATGATATATTCTGGGTACGTCATGATCAATATTTGTAGTTATTTTCACATAATAATTATATAATTAAACTTATACATTTATGAAAAATTTAGTGGAAACCAGTATTTGTTCATCTTTGATAATATTTATAATTACCCTTTAGATATTTTGTTTCTGTAGTTTAACCTATAGTTCCAGTTTTGAAGCTGGTGCTTATTGTTAAACCGAATGCTAAACTTAACTTATTTTAGGGAAAATTTTGTAATGTCACAACAAGATTAAATAAATATCCTAATAAAATAACATAATACATTGTAAAACTAGAGAGAGTGCCCAATGTGTATTACCAGCTGATGAGTTTCAACGTTTTATGTCAAAGAACTTTTTAAAAATGCATACTTTAATCTAGTACATTGTTTTTCATTTTCAGGTTTTTGGCACCAATGTCATGGTGACAGTTGCTAAGTCCTTTGAAGCACCAATCAAATGTAAGTACTCGAAAGTCCAATCAAATGCATTGTATTAAGGACTAAATTTAATTTCCACTATTGCTCAAATAGATATAAGATTAAAAAAAAATATATTAAAAATAATTAAAATATTCAGTAAGGGTCAAATTTTGAGGAAAGGATAGAGTCATGATCCCCTTTGAAAGCAATTGTTGAAGACACCCAACTGCCTTGAAACTAGACCTCCACCATTACAAAATACATGTACAAAGTATAGAGATTTGCGTAAAAATCAATTGAAATACAGGAAACATGCTTTCTTAGATTGTTAACTGTGTCAGAGGTTAATACATTGATAAAAAATAAAAGACATTTAAAGTTTTAATTTGTTACTATTTCAGTTGTATACAGCATGATTGTAAGATGCATTTATTTTGTGATTTCAGTGGTATTCCCACAAGACTTGTTACAGAAAGGCTTAGAAGCCAATAACTTTGCCATGTTAGGACTGGGAGACATAGTTATCCCAGGGATATTTATAGCTTTACTATTGAGATTTGATATTAGGTAGGTATAGGAATATTCATTTTATGTATAGCTTTACTATTATATATCCAAGAGTTGTTATACTTTTCGCCTTTACACTTGAGAAGAACATGAGCAAATCCTCGGGATCTTTATAGCTTCACTATTTAGATTTAATACTTCTTATGGGTAAAAAAAGGGATATTCCACCACGAGTAATTATACCTAGAAGCTTTATAATTGATAAAGATATTAGAAAGATATGGAGATACCTAAGAGAGTATTACTATTTTAAGACCATATTGTTGTGAATGTTACATTCTCATCCTTTCACTCTGAAGGATTTATGTCTTTAATTTCACATTAAGTTTGTAACTTTTTATTATTCTCAGGACATTTTGAAAAGCAGATAAGAAATGTGAAATATGGTAGATCAAGTTCTAAAAAAAAATCTTTTAGTCTGTGTGCAAATGTGTTGTTAAAAATAAATTCTACATAAACTTATTGAATCATAAACAATGATGGTGAAACAATGGCTTAACTTTGTAAGAGTATGTTTAAATTTTGATTTTGTTTTTACAGTCAGAAGAAAGAATCAAGGACATATTTTTATGCTAGTTTTGCTGCTTATTTCTTGGGACTAGTAATGACCATATTTGTAATGCATTTCTTCAAGCACGCACAGGTAATGTTAATTTGATTGAGTAGTGTGAATGTTTATAATTTTAATAAGTTATAAAGACTTTTTGTTAGATTTTAAGGGTATCAACTTATATTTCAATGCTTAAAAATTGAAATCATCTTCTATTCAGACCATTGTCTCAGATGTTATTCTATATAAATTAGTAAAGGTATGCTATTTCAGTATTTGTAGGAAACTACAAGACTTGGTTTTAAAGAAATTATGTCTTTTAATACATTTCCAAAACTTAGTTCATATAATATATGTCCAAACTTTCAGATACAGGCCAAGTTTGTTCTTTTATATTCTAAATGATCTTAGTAAACCTTAAGAAATGATTGAATGCTTTTACAAATGTATGACAATTAAGGAACAAAAGCTGTGACCTCAATTAGCCCTAAGATATAAGAAGATGTGGTATGAGTGCCAATGAGACAATGCTCCATCCAAGTCAAAATTTGTAAAAGAAAACTCCTATAGTGTCTTCAAAACTGAGCCTTGGCTGACACTGAACAGCACACTATAAAAGGCCCTAAAAATGACTAATGTAAAACCATTCAAACTGGAAAACCAATGGTCTAATCTATATACTAATTGAGAAACGAGAAACATTTATTAACCACATTAACAAATGACAAGTCAACTACTTCTATATAATCATTGTATTTTGTAGCTTGTTTTAATATATTTCATGTATATTTTTCAGCCTGCCTTGTTATATTTAGTACCAGCTTGTCTAGGAATCCCAATTGCTCTTGCATTGTTAAAGGGAGAGGTCAAGGCCATGTTTAAGTAAGTATTATGTATAAATACTGAAATATTCAACATAACTAGATAAGTTACTCAAAATTCTATTTACACTTATGTGAAGTTGCAATAAAAAAGTGTCTTAAACAGAGTCTATTTGTCTGTATACACGTATCATAGAATGAAGGAAATGTTGTCACCTGATACAATTTGGATAAGGACACTTTTTTTTTTACATTTTACAGTTATACAGCACATTTTAATGAAATGGACAAATTTAAGTACTGATATAAAAAAAATACTAATACCAAGTTCCTTCTAGAATATTATACTTCAGTAGATATATTTACAAAAATAATGTTTGAGCAATACAAACACATTAGATTTACAACAAGTGAAGTTTAAAATTCACCTTCATTAGACTTTTAATTTGGGTTATTGGCTCTGCTCCTTTCAATTTTACTATGAGTAATATGTCTATAGAAACATTGAAAGATGAAATTGTCCATGTAGAACATGCTCCTCATTTGATAGACACAACTGAACTTTACCTTCTTGTATGTGAATATGACTGAAAGGAGATATGGGGTATACTTCAAAAATAAGGAAAAGATCAACTTTGATTGTTCAAGCTTAGGTCAGTTTCATAGTTATTTTGAATAGTACTAAAGAGCTATAAGAAGTCAATTCTGTAACACTAATTTATATACATTGTAGCTATGAGGATCACTCAGAAGAAAAGACAGAAGATGAAAAGAAAGAAGAGAAAGAAAAAGAAGAAAAAAAGAAAGAGAAATAGAAAAAGAACTTTAAATAGATCTGTGAAGCATTTTACATGTACATGACGTTTTTGTTAGGGGGTGTTGTAATACATTTGATAATTTTTGGGCAATTTTATTTTTATTTCCTGATTTTATCATTAAAGACTGGAATATCAATAACTATCAATCAGTTTTCATCTGCCTCCATAAAGTGCTCTTAATTTGAATATAGCTCTCTGAAACAGGAAAGGCTGTTTAACCAAAAAAAAAGTCATAGACCACGAAATCAACAAAAAGGGGTAATTTGTATTCCTCTCCCATATTTTTTAAGAGCCATTTAGAGATTAATATATTAATAAATTTTTTGTCTAACAAGGTATTCTTTTTCAAAGATATTAGGCCTACCCATGCTATTGAAGGCATCATCCACATATTTATACTGTCAGCCTAGGTTATTTTAAGAGTTGTTTCAAACTGAATGTTATGAAAGCATAATATGAAGCTTAACAACAGTGTGGTGTTATGTCATCTCCATTTCAAATGTCTCCCAATGATATTTAGTGTCATTTTATGCTGATTTTTATAGTTCCGTACATTGACAGAGAGTTGTTACTCATTGGCACTTATACCACATCTTTTTATAGCTAATTTAACATGTGGGTGAGTGCTTAACTCTCCCCTAACCTGGGACAGTGTTAAAACTGCAACATGAGAACAAACTAAAAATCAGTTGCAGTTAACTCAATATATCAGAATGAAGCACTGGAAAGAATACAAACAAAGCACAGATATAAGCTTTAATAAACATTGATATATTGTCACATTTAATGAAATAAAGATCCCTATTGATTTTGGGGTCTAGGTAATGTTTACTTAGAATAAACTGAATTGGTGCAAAGAAGTGGTTTGCAGATGCTAATCTTAAGATTTTTTTATCAGATTGCAACTTTTTTGGGATACATGATCTCATTGAATGAGAGGGAAATCTCTATTGATGATGAAGTCTCTAGTTAGGTTACGGTCAAGGTCATATCATAGTGCTTTATCATTCATAAGGAGACTGACTGAAAGATTAACCAGAGTGCACATTGTGAAATGTCCTGCCTGTCTTACTTATTGAATTTATGTTGAAAGTCTGTAACACAAAGGTTCAACAGCAAGTATCATATAAACTTATGAGGCTGACTTCATACAGGAACTTCTTGTGAAGAAAGATAAGAAGTTAGCAATATCCTTTAACTTTACTTTCCACTATATACATGTAGATGATGTTCTCTCACTTAATAACTCAAAATTTGTGTGGCTACGTTGAATGAATTTATCCCATCAAACTAGAGGTAAAGAATACAACAGATATAGTTTAGTCAGCCTCATATCTTGACTTACATCTAGAAATTGACAATGATGGTTGGCTGAAAACAAAACTTTACGACAAAAGAGATGATTTCAGCTTTCCAATTGTAAACTTTCCATTTCCAAGTAGCAACATTCCAGCAGCACGTGCATATGGAGTATATATCTCCCAATTTATACCATATTCCTGTGCTTGTATTTCCTATCATGATTTGAGAGGGTTGCTGCTCACAAGGAAGCTTTTAAACCAAGAGTTCCAAATGGTGAAGTTGAAATCATCCCTCAGTAAATTTTAGGGACACCATCACAAGTTGTATGACCATTATTGAATAATAGTTTCACAGATGATATCGGATATGTTCCTTTTCTCGTAACTACAATCCTGAGATCACCCCCACTTTTTGGTGGGGTTCATGTTGCTTAGTCTTTAGTTTGCTATGTTATGTCATGTGTAGTATTGTTTGTCTTTTTAGCCATGGCATTGTCAGTTTATTTTAGATTTATGAGTTTGACTGTCCCTCTGGTGTCTTTCACTCCTCTTTTATACAACCGCAAATATTGAAAAAATTTTGGTCGTTTATTGGTTTCACTTTGGTGTTGTCGTCGTCCGAATTCTTTTAGTTTTCGCACTCTAACTTTAGTAAAAGTAAATAGAAATCTATGAAATTTTAACACAAGGTTTATGACCACAAAAGGAAGGTTGGGATTGATATTGGGAGTTTTGGTCCTAACATTTAGAAATTAGGGGCCAAAAAGGGCCCAAATAAGCATTTTCTTGGTTTTCACACTATAACTTTAGTTTAAGTAAATAGAAATCTATGAAATTTTGACACAAGGTTTATGACCACAAAAGGAAGGTTGGGATTGATTTTGGGAGTTTTGGTTCCAACAATTTAGGAATGAGGGGCCAAAAAAATGCCCAAATAAGCATTATTTTTGGTTTTCAACAATAATTTTAGTGTAAGTAAATAGAAATCAATGAAATATAAACACGGTTTATGACCACTAAAGGAAGGTTGGGATTGATTTTTTAGAGTTGAGGTCCCAACAGTTTAGGAATTAGGGACCAAAAAGGGGCCCAAATAAGCATTTTTCTTGGTTTTCACACTATAACTTTAGTATAAGTAAATAGAAATCTATGAAATTTAAACACAAGGTTTATGACCATAAAAGGAAGGTTGGCATTGATTTTGGGAGTTTTGTTCCCAACAGTTTAGGGTCCAAAATTTAACTTAGTTTGACAAAAATTGAATCCTTGGGGTTCTTTGATATGCTGAATCTAAAAAATGTTCTCAGATTTTTTATTTTTGGCCCAGATTTCAAATTGGCCCAAATCGGGGCCCAAAATTAAACTTTGTTTGATAATATCAAAAAATAAATAATTGGGGTTCTTTGATATTCCAAATCTAACTGTGTATGTAGTTTCTTAATTTTTGGTCCTGTTTTCAAATTGGTCTACATTAAAGTCCAAAAGGTCCAGAATTAAACTAAGTTTGATTTTAACAAAAATTGAATTCTTGGGCTTCTTTGATATGCTGAATCAAAACATGTACTTAAGATTTTTTATTTTATGGGCCCAGTTTTCAAGTTGGTCCAAATCGGGGTCCAGAATTAAACTTTGTTTGATATTATCAAAAATTAAATTACTGTGGTTCTTTGATATGCCAAATCTAACTGTGTATGAAGTTTCTTAATTTTTGGTCCAGTTTTCAAATTGGTCTACATTAAAGTCCAAAGGGTCCAAAATTAAACTAAGTTTGATTTTAACAAAAATTGTGAATTCTTTGATATTCTGAATCTAAACATGTACTTAGATTTTTTTATTATGGGCTCAGTTTTCAAGTTGGTCCATACCAGGATCCAAAATTATTATATTAAGTATTGTGCAATAGCAAGAAATTTTCAATTGCACAGTATTCAGCAATAGCAAGAACTCTTTAATTGCACAGTATTGTGCAATAGCAAGAAATTTTCAATTGCACAGTATTGTGCAATAGCAAATATTTTCAATTGCACAGTATTGCACTATAGCAAAAAAATATAATTGCACAATATTGTGCAATAGCAAGAAATTTTCAATTGGAGTTATCTTTCTTTGTCCAGAATAGTAGTTGAATCAACTGAAATCATTGTTTTATACAATATACAATGTATATATACACTTTTACTACCAACTGATAAATTAAAACAATCTTTTTCATTCAGTGATAACAAGCACTTTATTTTACATTTTAATATTTTATGATGTATTTAAATGAGTAGTTATTGTTGCAAACTCCAATAATTACATTAGATGTATGTTTCATTATAATACGTTATTCTGATTGGCTAACAGCACATCACATGTTATTCCGTAAACAATTGCATGATACAATAACATTTATCATGCATGATGACAGGAGGTCCCACAATAAAGTGCACAGGTGAATTAAATTAAACTGGATAAAAATCGTGTTTTCATGATCCTAGCTAAAAAATGTAATTATAAGTATTGAATGCTTCTTTTTGTAACTTTATAGGGTTGTAAAAGCGTTGACCGTGCCTACATTTTTAGAATGAAGCGCGGAATACAAAATGTACTTCTGTCAACGCTTTTACACCCCAATAAATTTACAAAAAGAAGCATTCAATTCTTAATTAGAATTTTGAATTGAGATCTGTTTTGGGATAAGGGAAAGGGGGATGTGAAAAAAAATGGGGGGGGGGGGGGGGGGCAGGTTCAATTTTTCTCATTTCAGATTTCAAAAAAGTAAAAGGAAATTTCTTCAAACATTTTTTTAAAGGATTAATTTTCAACAGCATAGTAAATTGAGTTAAGGCAAAACAAAATTTTTAAGTGCATTAGAACACATTTATTCTGTGTCATAAACCTATGCTGTGTCAACTATTAAATCACAATCCAAATTTAGAGCTGAATCCAGCTTGAATGTTGTGTCCAAACTTCCCCCAACCGTTCAGGGTTCAACCTCTGCGGTCGTATAAAGCTGCGCCCTCGGGAGCATCTGGTTTAACATTATCTGTGGAGTCATGGACAGACAGACATGTACACTATACAATCATGACAATCATTTAACACCAAATATCGTCAACCTCGAGCTCTTGCTTAAGGTTTATGTACCCTTCTGTAGCCATTTTTGTACGAACTTTTCAAACTTCAATTGTATCAAAACTACAGATATAATAAATAATAAAGATACACCATTTTGTACATATTCCAAGGGGAAATCTGACGCAAAGCATTTTCTATAAAAATCTTGATTTATTTGCCACAAAGTCCTCTTTTTCTATCAAATGCAATGAAACAGTAAAAAATAATGCTTTGAATCAAGTTTCCCCTTGGAATATGTACTAAATGGCCTATCTCTATTATTCATTATATCTGTAGTTTTGATACAATTGAGGTTTGAAAAATTCTTACAAAAATGGCTACAGAAGGGTACATAAACCTTAAAGTAACTGATAAACTGACAAAATTACAAAAAAAATATTATTGACCAATGAACCGTGAAAACGAGGTCAAGGTCAGATAATACTTATGAGACGTCTTACAATTGTCCCATACATCAAACTTACCCCACGTATTGCTATTAGTATTTGGAAAACCAACCAAAGCACAAAAAAACCTCAAACTGACTTGTGCACGTTACACCAAATATATTTGACCTATTGCTAATAGAACTTGAAAAAGGGTCCAAACCCATAAAACCACAAAACAATTAACATTGACCAATGAACCATGAAATGAGGTCAAGGTCAGATAGTACCTGCCAGCTATCTAACAATTGTCCCATACATTCAACATGTATTTTACCAGTTTGCTTATACTATAGTACATAATCATGTATTTAAAACCCTGTTTGAGCACATGTAAGTCGTACCGGCTCAAGTGAGAAAATCAATCTCGTTAAGATGATCAACGATAATCTATAAATACAGTTTGTAATTGGAAGTTACTAGCAGTGAGTTAAACTGAGAACTGCCATACAGGACTTTAACACGGGTGTCATTCGGTTTATCGAGAGAAATGATCGTGAGAGAATATCTATTACGGCGGTCAAATATTGAGAGACGATCGTGAAAGTTCTGGTAACGGATCAGGAAAGTTCTGGTAATGGATCGTGAAAGACATTTAATGTACATTCTAGTTCAGGATCTTTGAAAAAAACGCTTAATTTTCCAAACGCGGAACAAATCCGAAAAAAAATATGTCTGTCAAAATGGTTTAACTTTCTCAACATAACTGTGAAAGAAGATAAAGAAAATATGAAGTACTTTTTAAAAAAAACACAAAAGGCGCAATGCGTGTCTATGAAATTAATTACAAATAACACGCTTTTTGTACCTGTACGCTTTTTGTACCTATAATATTTCAGAATATCATGATATATTTGAAATTTAATCTTTGGTGTATCTGATAGTACAGTAAAATTAAAGTATGTTCTTCCATTAAAAGCGTTAATTTGTTTATGAAAACTTTGAATTTGTTGAATTTCCATCAAACTTGATCGTGAAAGATCAGGCAACGTATTATTTCGATCGTGAAAGAAAATGCGTCACCAGACTTAATACTAGAAATCAGAAATCAGTTTTTTTTTACCATTTGATAAATCTGAAAGTAGTTGAAGCCTGTAACTATTTTGATTAGGATGAACATTAAAGCTATCATATTTTTTTCTATTCCACACTTTACCTTGAAAGTTAAAAAAAAACCAAACAACTAATAACGTGTCTAAATAAGTGTGAAAGATTCAACTCTGTGAATCGGTCTAGTGCACTTCAGGCATCAAACAAAATATCATAGCAAAAACAGCTCATTTCATGTGTTATTTTGGATTGAACGATAACCAACATGTTGTGCAACAGAACTTCTTAAGTTCTTTATTAACAACGCAGATAAGGATTGATTTAACTATATAGTACATATTATAGAATACCAAAGCGCAAATGTTGTAATGTCTTGTTTGCTTTACTTATGATAGTTTATTTGTTGAACGTCTATAATATCAAGGGTTTTACTAGAAGTGTCAAATACGCTTTAAAAGATTGTCAATGTTTCATAAAAAGGTCAAAGTCAGATGAACCATGCGATACAAATCCCTACAAATATCCCGTACACCAAATAAATGTGTTCCGATCCTTACAGTGCCTTAGAAACTGACAAATGTAAAAGTTATGCTTGGCCAATTAATTCGGAACATAAGGTCAAAAGTATATGAACTATGACCGACAGCCAGACATAGACATATTACTTTCATTTAAGAAATCAAAATAACTGTAGTCAGCATGGTCATATAAGAAACATGCAGACAGACATGTACACCATACACGAAACACCTTGTCGCTTTAGCATACAGGTATATATTCAAAAGGCCAAACAACATAAATGTTATGTAATGTTATTTGTATCTTCAAACTCTTCCATTGGCTCGCCTTCACTGGGTTTTTTTTGGCGTATTGTCACTCATTGCCTTTTCTTATTGCTGTAGTTGTTGTTTCTTTTCATTTTCTGAAAATATTAATACTTTGAAATGCTTAAACCTATTGAGGATGTTGACCTATCTAGCGTTTCTCTATACCAATAACAAATATCAATTATCATATAATGGAAGAATAACTTGAACGCCTTCGTATCATCAGATCTTTCACGATCTTTTTCACGATCTTCAAAAATGCGGTACGTGATCTTTCACGATCTAAAAAATCAATTTTGTGTAAATAGTTCTTTATTTTCCAAGTTTCGGACTATATATATACAAAATAACTATGAGAACCGTTCAATTAATTCAAATACAATGCCCTTATTATGATAAACGTAGTGTATCTAGTCGAATTAGTGAAAAAAATAGTGTTTGTTTACATTTTTTGTGCCATTGAAATGTCGAGAAGCAATCTGCCTTTTGTCGTTTTGTAATAACTATGTACTTTTGAAACTGGATATTCTGAAATACTGATCATAATGTTGAACCATTTTGACAGACAATTTTATTTTGTTGTTAATGTGTCGGTGTAATTAATAAAATTAGAATATTTACTGACCTTTCATATGTCTTCTCGATTAAATGTCTTTCACGATCGGTTACCAGGGAGCTTATTCACGAAGCATCCGTTAACTAATGGACCCGTTAACTTAACGGAGACGTTAACGGGTACGTCCGTTAAAATTTAACGTGGTATTCACAAACGTGTCCGTTAACATTGAGATAACGGGTGCGCTATTAACGGATGCGTTAGTATGCACATTAGACGTAATTGATATGTCGGGTGTTTTCATTGGTTCATAAATCGACTCGACACTACAATGATCAAAGAGTTTTTTTACATTTTTGTAAAGATAGTGTTAACTTTTTCCAGCGGTTGTGCATTCAAGACAATATGCTACAAAACATCGAAAACCTCAATCGAAAACAAACTTGTTTAGGGTTTAATTTGTTTATTTAACTATTTTTATATGTTTTATTTGATTTGATAGGCTTTTGATATAAGTAGCGTACACATCCTGCACGAGTGGTCCGAAAGATGCCTATTACAAAAAAAAATGTCTCCTCTGATCCACGTGGATACGCTATTTCTTTTTAGGAAGTTCACTGTTTCACACTTTATACCGTTCGGTCAACTCTGATGCAAAACCTACCAACGGTATTATGTTTTTCTTATTTTGTTCTCGATTTTACGAATATGAACAACAGAACTCTTAAGAGTGAATATGTGGTCAGCTGTACGACTTTTCTCTTTAAAACCTATTTGATTTTTACTTATTAAATTTTTGATCATATCTGAGACTACTATAAATATAGTAGTCTCAGATCATATCCATAAATTTTACTAAACGTTTATATAAAACTTTATTAAAAAGTTTACCCAGGTTGGAACTAATAGATATACCTCTATAGTTCCCTGGATCAAATTTGTCCCCTTTCTTATGCAAGAGAACAAGTAAGCTTTCATTCCATATTCTCGGAAATTGACCAGATTCGAATATGCTATTAAAGAGTTTATGAAGTGGTTTTATTAAAATAGGGATTGCATTTTTCAGCATTTCATTTGAAATCATGTCGGCTGATGTGCTTTTGCCATTTTTAATTAAACGAATAGCTGTTACTTTCTCTTCAATTGTTATCTCTGAACTCAAGTGAGTTAAGTCATCTGTAACATGTGATAAATTAAACTTTTCTTTTAGAGAGTCAAAATCTTTAATAATTTTAGAGTGAAAAATATTGTGATTTATGTCACAGCTATTTAATTTTTTATAAAACTGGATGAAATCTTTTTGTGGTAAAGATTCATTTTCTTTGTTATTACTTTTTTGTCTATTTAATTTATTCAAAATGTTCCAAAACTTATATAAATAGACATAATTCACAGACGTACAGGCGTAATATCGTTCACGTCTACACCGAACTTGTACTTACGTTTAGAATTGGAATTTCCGGTGTTTTGGGTTTGCCGCAAAACAATTTTTTTTCTTTTTCTTACACATAGGGAAATGCTTTAGTACCAATCAGGTTAAGTGTCAACAAGTATATTGATGATTAAACATCATGAATGACTTTGTATGTATTTTCTTTATTCTGTTTCACCCCCCTTTTTTCTTTTTTTTAGTCATGCTTTTTTTTTCTTTTTGATGGTTCTTTTGTTTTGCTTTTGCCATCTTTTGGTAATAATCAATAGACATGCAGGAAAGGTTACAGTTATCACCCTTATTAGAAAATATCAATAGAGCGTTTGGGGAAATTAATTATAAATTACAGGATGCAGGCACAGGCACTTGTCTCAAAAAAAAATCTCCTATATACCTTAATATAACACAAGGTACTTAACTAAATTTTTAGAAAATGACACCCAGTCCCGAATTCACGTCATTTTTTTATTTCTCGGTTTTCAAACTTACTTAAACTTAATATGCCGTAAATCTAAATTGATTTATCTACACAATGGTATATGACACGACTATCACTGTTGTCGGGATCATTGGTAGCAGACCTCAGAAGTCGGTCAACGGGATGTTTTTTTGCATTCGTCTCAAATTTTGGCAACACCCGGTCCGCATGTAATTTTATACTGGTTTCTCATTGGTCAATCGTCTGGCTAAAAATAAATGTGGGAAATTTTGGTCAATTTATAACTCTACATTAGTGTCGTTGTGTACACGTGTGTTTCATAAGAAAGTTATTTGGGTTTGTTTCACATAATCTGTAAAGAATTTACAATAAAGGTAATAATTCATAGTCAGAGGGAAGCTAACAGTTTTTATTTTAATATTTTTTTATAATAATTCAATCACTGCGGGCTGGGTGTTGCCAAAAATTGAGACGAATGCAAAAAACATCCCGTTGACCGACTTCTGAGGCCTGCGACCAATGATCCCGACAACAATGATAGTCGTGTCACATACCATTGTGTAGATAAATCAATTTAGATTTACGGCATATTAACTTTAAGTAGGTTTGACAACCGAGAAATAAAAAAATAACGTGAATTCGGGACTGGGTGTCATTTTTCAAAAAATTAAGTTAAGTACCTTGTGTTATATTAAGGTATATATGAGGAGAAAAAAATTGAGACAAGTGCCTGTGGATGCAGGCCCGTAGCCAGGAATTTCCAAAGGAAGGTTCGTTGGACTCACAAACTCGACTTTAACAGTCACAATTCGAACAGAACATTGACTTTAACAGTGCTTATTCCTTTTCAAGGGGGGGGGTTCGTCCGAACCCCCCTGGCTAC
The DNA here is from genome assembly GCF_036588685.1 of Mytilus trossulus. Classification (NCBI taxonomy): domain Eukaryota; kingdom Metazoa; phylum Mollusca; class Bivalvia; order Mytilida; family Mytilidae; genus Mytilus; species Mytilus trossulus. Next base: position 104,366,799 of record NC_086373.1, on the reverse strand, counting down.
GGGTATGGGATGTATAAGCGATAAGAATGTTTCTCATGGTGATCAAGGGAAAGAACAAAGAGAGAGTATACCATCCTTTTACATGTTTGAAGGCAATTTTTTTTTTATTATTACATGTTTTTCACATTTTTTGTTGTTGCATAAAATCATCTAAATTTTGTTTTGCCTCCCAATACAATGTAACAGCGGAATTACACCATCCTTCCTGGATGTGCCCTATTATTTGGACTAGGATGTGCCCCTGGTTTCATTACTTCTGTAACAGTTTAACCCCAAGTAGCTTCTTCTTCTTTTGTGATCATTTGTCGGACAGCTCTATATGTGCCTGTGGAGATCCAGTAGAGGATAATTTTCATTTCTTTTATGTTTGTCCATTTTACATCTATCAGAGATATGAGCTCTTTCGAAAAATAAGTAACTTTGATAATGTCAATCTAGATGTCCTACTACAGGGTTGCTCAGACTTGAATATTGATGAAAACACAGAGATATTTTAATACATATGTACAACAATATATTCATGAAACTGGAAGATTTTTATAATAATTCATGTGATATTATACTGTTTAGAAATGAGCCTATAACCACAGTGTACCACTCTTTAGTCTTAATTAAAGACAAACCTAACTTTTACACAAAAAACAACCAATTGTGTTTAGCATCTTTTTGCAAATAAATTTATATATATTTTATTTTATTTTTTGTATTAGTAATTATATTTTCAAAAATCAAGAAATTAAAAGTCTTGTAATAAGATGGTACACTAAATTATTCATGTATTGCAAAAAAGGGCCAATCAATTCTTGTTATTCATATAAATAGAACAACTTTGTTGCAGTGAGTTTGTAAATTTGAGTAAAAATCACTTAATGATCTACTTGATTCCTTACCAACACTTATTAATGTGGTATAAAATTCGACATTACCTTCAGTAAATCTTGCTTTGACTTTGTTAACATAGTTATTTATATATGTATGTACACAAAAAATACTTCAAGAAGTGGGGGAATTGCCTCCCCTGACTCACTGCAACAACGTATGATCTATTAGCTTATCAGAAAATTATATACTATCATGCATGTTATTTAATCCATCTTGTATGGGAAAGGATTTGTATAGGCACTGCCTTTTGTCCAATCCTTTTGTTTAAATGTTCATTTGATATTTGAGCAATAAAATATTTTGAATTGAATTGAATTGAATTCTTCTTTTGACCAGCAATGCATCAATACTAAAGAATACATGTAGCTAAATGTAATGCCTCTTTATTTCATATTATTCTGAATTTCTGTTACAGACATAACCAAGTAATATGATTGATGAAATAAGTAAATATGGAAACTGAGGCAACACATTGTTATTGTAAAGTAAAGGATATTGATGAAGAGACTCCAAAATTAACATGCATGAAATGTAGAAGACAGTTCCATATAGGTATGTTTTATCAGTTTTATGGAGTCAATGACAGTTAGATATGTTAAAAAAAATTAAAGAGAAGAGAGAATTCAAAATACAAAGTATTAATTAAATTTGGAGTACATGTAAACGAAGAATTCTTGAAAATATGGTACAGTAGGGGTTTTTTTTAAAAGAAGAAGGAAAGAAGGGGCATGGTGCCAAAAATGGCAGAGTATCAACAAAAATCTCCAGTCCTCATTCACTGTGAGAATTCACCACCAAGAGTGATTCCCAACAAAGAACAGAAAACAGCCAAGGCTGCCTATGCCAGGGTCTTCAACACAATGGGAAAGTCCTGCACCCAGGGGTCACATGGTCAACTCAGGATTTGCCGTTAATACATATATAGCTTGTTGTTTATTTTAGATAATACTATATATACATTACCTATTTGCAAATATACATAATGGAATTATGTATCAATTAATCTTTCTTCTAACAGACTCATCTATGTGTATATTGAACAATCCTGATAGCATATACATGTTTTGTTTATTTTGTATAAACTATTTTTGATCAGATTGTTTGAAGACAGGAAAGCCCTCCTTATTGGCAGGTGATGTATTTTTTCACTTGGTCTGTACTGAATGCAATAACAATGGAGAAGAAGAAGTAGATAGATTAAAGATGCAATGGTAAAGACTTTAACAGTTCTTCTTTCATTGTCTTGTACATTTCTTACAATAACTGGATATTTTTGGTGGGCTATACGCATTTAATTCAAATTTTGATTAAATATACCTTCTTATACCCCATAGGAAGGTACGAATATAGGATATATAGCATTTCTTATACAGTACTGAAAATAGAGCTGTTTATGCATGATACTAAGGAAGATGTGGTATGATTATCAATGAGACAACCATCTACCAAAAGGAACAGGATATAAACAGTTTTAAAATCTGTAGAAAAGAGGAAAACATACATCAGTGTGCATTAAAAACAAAAACGCATTTGATTGCATTCAAATCAACACCACATACAAGCTCAACAATGATAACAGGAAAAGTCAATGAAAAGTCTATTTAACTCTATGGCAGCGTATACGCATGCTTCAACCAAAAAGATATTGAACATTATGTTTAATTTAAATGAAAACCATTTGACTTGATTGTTTAGTTTGTAGAACCATGCGCTCTATGCTTCCAAAGCCTAATTGTGGAAGAAATCCTGAAGTTTTATTTTATGTATATGTGAGGAAAACTTAACAAAATGTCCAATTTTGACTTTCTTTTACAAAATGTATTTTCATTAACTTGAAACACTTCATTCTAAATTAAGAGACTTGAACATTGGGACCATAACCCTTACCCATGCCATGGTCATTCAATAATACAATTAACTGATTATGGTTGTGTTAATTGATAAACATTTGACTGATTGTAGGTCTCAAGTTGTACTTCTGGCCTTATATAACTTACAGTTATCTGGAGGTGGTGGAAAATATGGCTACTTCAGATGGAAGGAACATATATGTGCCTACATAGACAAACACTGGACAGTTTTGTTTGGAGGACAAAGGTTTGTTAATCACTGGATGTTGACTACCATAAATTAAAACACTACTCTGTCCATATACAGCAATAGTTAATAGATATCTTATGTTGACTACCATAAATTAAAGCAACACTACTCTGTCCATATACAGCAATAGTTAATAGATATCTTATTTTAAGAACACATGTGTGATGACACATCTTTATATCAAATATTTATACGAAAAGTTTAGAAAAACAATCATGTAAATGACAGTATACCTAGCTTGAGGTGTTTTATTTGATCCTTCACAAGGTACTTTACCTTCTGTAATAAACCAGGTATTAATTGATGTAACTGGACTGTATCAAAAGCAAAAAATAATTAAGGACATAATACTGAAAGTACTGCCAGGAAAACGTCATCTACAAAATTATACCATTGTTTTGTGTTGTATCAAATAATTCTTAAGTTTGATTTATATCATGCCTAAAAATGATATTTGATTGAGAATATTAAACAAATTATTATATATATTAAGGGTTACTCTTTAAATATGCTTGAATATATCAAAGACTTGCTTTATGATTCAGACGAACACTTATTAGTGAAAAGAAATGAGTTATGCCAGACTTTGCAAATATCATCTCCCTTTGTCCCTTTTGGTTTGTATCTGCTCTGTTTTTTATTTTCAAATATTTTGGCTGAAGCGACACTTTGTTGAAATGCACATCTGGCGCAGTAATATTCGTACCATTATTTTTATTCTTGTAGAAAGAAAACCTCATTATGGCATGGAACAGTAGCTGGTACCCTGTCATCTGGTTGTCCTCAAGTATTTACCTCAGGAGCCAAGGAATTAGGAGAAAATGGTTGGTGGAGACTTACAGAGATGAAACCACCATATACCAGTCATGGTGAGTAATTATCTAAATATTGATTGAATTAACCAATAACAATGTTTGTCTCAATCTAAAAGAGTTTGTCAAGGGCACACTTTATTCTTAAACTGTTAATAGCAGCTCATAAAGCAACAATATTTGTCTGCACTTAACCTTGAATATGCTTTGTAGGTAATATATTATATTTGGTAAATGAGTGTTCACTTCTACCAGAAGGTGTGCTAAAAATATTTTTGAATGTCTCCCCTCCATATTTTGGGTTCCCCTTGGAGTTGATAAGTGATACTTTGTGTGATGTTTATGAATGTAAGATGTTTTGTTGATTTGTTTTTAGTTTCCATACAAACTGCCAGACAGAATAGAAAGAGATTATCTGTATCTCCTGTTGATAGTCTAAGTAAAGTGGAGGGACTCAGGAACAGACGAGGCAAAACTTCCATTGAAGCTGCCATGGAACTGAAAGCTAAAAGAGAAACTCTAACAGTAAATACATTTTACTTCCTTTATACTCATTACTGTGTTTTTAAATCAGGGTGTACATCATCAGCAATATCCTTGCTTTACTTAGAATCAGTCAGAACCACAATATCAAATGAATTATGTTATTTGCACTGGAAGTCACATACGAATTATAGATGACTCTTAAGAATACCAACAATGTTTAATCTTAAAGCTTACAATAATGTTCTTTGCAAATTTAGGCTGAATTAGGAAATAATGCTACCATGCTTAAATCTCATTTAAACATGAGTAGGCCTTGTATTTGTCAATACCTTTAGCAAGCAAGAAATAATATAGATAATGCTTCTTCTCAGGAAGCTAAGGACATCAGGAGAGCAAAAAGTTTCACATCACTGAATACATCCAGTTCAGATAAACAGATATTTGAGTCTCTCTCTCAGCCGAGTCCTAGTCCTGTACAGAGTAGTAGTCAAGACAATCTAGTAACCACATTCATGCAGTATATCAAACAGGAACCTGTAGATCCAAGCTTTTCATGGTCTCATAATACTAACACCTCATTGAGTCGAAGTACTCTGTCTTCAGTGGATAGTTTTTCTCCTGTAAACTCATCATTTTGTTCTGTGAAAAGTGAAGTTGATGATGACAGTCAGTTCTCTCATGCGAGCAGCTCTAAAACAGATTCATGGTTGACAGAAAATGAACTTAAACCAGAGTGTAAGTATTCTTTTATTTAACATTTTGGTTCATTTGATACCGGGGTACTTTAAAATGTTTCATGATTGCAGTAAAAGTTAAATTAGTATCACAATGACAAATTTTTACCAGTTGAACGATTCAGGCTCTTGTTGAACGCTTATATGGATTTGCCTTTCTAAGATATGCCAAATTTGTTTTGGAAACAAAATTTTTTATCCCACCCCTTCCTTTTTAAAGTTTGTATCAACAGCCAATTATATAAAACTTGTCTTTTTTCCCAGTAAATATTCCTTCTTTGTTGATGTCAGCTGATAATACAGACGTGAATGATTCTGACAGTGATTTAGAGATAGACCCAGGAACCATAACTCCTCCACCAGGGTCACCTAGACAGTGTGATTCTCCAATGTTACATGACATTCTGTCCACAGTCTGTGATAATGCTGTAGATACTGAGATGTTATTTCAGGCTACTGAAGGTAGTTTACTTATTTCCAATGTGACCATACGTAATTTTATTTTAAGGTACAAATCCGATGACAAAAACATTATAAAAACTGTAAAGTATCATTTGGAACAAATCAATGAATAGAAAAAAGAAAATTAGAATAGATGTAGTAAAACATATCATATCAAAAGAATGATGTCTATCTAATAATTGAATAAGAACAAAAAACACAGATGAAGTGAAACATCAATTAACAACAGTCAGTATAAGAAACGGAACATATCTGGAAAGATACCAGTTTTTTAAATACTTAAAAAGGTTTTTATTTGCAGACTCATTGAGTTTTAATAAACTGTATAAAAGGACAAATTAGAAACATACTTTTAAATGCTAAATGAGATGAGATAATTTATCATACAGGAAAAGTTGAAATCCAACAAGAAATTCAAGATATTGACATGTGTGTTGTCCATGATTCTGCTAGTATCCAAGGGAAAGGGTTACCAATGGAAACCAACGAGGAAGTAAAATCAGTTAAAGAAGAAGATAATGATTCTGTTGTGGATTCAGAAAGTGAAAGTGAAAACAGTAGTGCTGATGAAAATGAAAGTACAGTTCACAGTGATAGAGGAAAATCTACAGGCAAAACAAAAATAGAAAAGGAAAATAAGACAGAAAACAAGGAAAATATACAAGAAGAAAAGTAATTACAAAATTTGAATTATTTTGCAGAAATAATATGAACCTAGATAGAGATGACCAGGGATAATGTTTTTTTTAATACTTACTTTATCAGCAAGCATGTGAGGGTGATCTGATATTGGAGCTTATGAAGTCAGTATAAAAAAATAAAATGCCATTATTCTGTTTTTCAGCAATCTGATATAACTATTTTTTTCTGTTAAGAATAGTTAGTAAAATGACTGTACAGGTACAAAACATTGGGATGGTTGTTTGGTTGTATGAATAAAGTTGTGTGCCGTTCATTGATGAATTGATAAGATGGATTTAGATAGGCGACATTGTTGCACTGATACATGACGTCATTGCCATATATTTATTAGTATCAAATCCTGTCCATGATCTTGAATAGATTAGGCAGTAAGATAATTTTATCCTTTCTAAATTATTTCTGAATCTGATTACACTATTTTTGGCACAAAGGTAACAATACATGCACAAATTGTATAGACTTAAATCCAAAAGTACAGGTAAACTTAAACAACTGTTGAAACAAAATGAAAATGGTAGTAGACATTCTTGAACGGCTGTAATCATGTCAGTAAAAAGATCATAATCTGTCAGGTACATAGAAATAAACACAATATTTGTACATGTATTTTCTGACTAATGATTGTTTTTAGATGCACTTTGATGAGCTTGTATGAAGAAAGACAACTTTTGAAGAAATTGAATGATGCCTCAAACACATGTCAGCTCCCTCCTGAAATAAACAGACTGCGGAGGAAATTAATTATAAGACAGGTAACATATAAAGTGTTATGGGCTAAGAAGAAAATGACGCAAAGTCCACAATTTTTTTTTGCATTGTGAGTTTATATCTTTTAATATTAGAAAATCTCTCACAGATCATTCCTCTGAGTGTATAATTAATATCATCTAGAGTAATCTAATTCATGTTGTAGCGACCCTTTACAAAACTATTGTGTAGATTTAAGTTTGTTATTTTAATTGAAGTCATTTGATTATAATTACTTAAATAATTTTAATTTTTTTTACTTTTACCAAGACGGTTTTCATCTTAAGAATAGAAATAGATATCAATAACAATATGTTAACTGATTATCTATTTGCAGCTGAAGAGAGAAAGAGGTCAACCAATATTTGATATTGACATGGAGATGAACAAAATGGCAAGGAAATGTTGGGGAGATAGCTGGATACAAGAGGTACATACTAATACTGTCAAAGTACTTTATAAACAGATAACAAATAGTTTTAAGTGGTTTTTGGAGAGACATTCAGTTCAAAGAACTTTGATTTCATTTTACCAGACTTTGTTAGTTATTTTCGTCATTTAATGATTGTTGAGCATGAAGCATGAAAAACGAGTGAATTGATAGATTTGTTTTGAGGTAGAATTCAAACATATTTAACCTTTTTTTTAATTTAAAGTTTCATATAACTTTAAAGCAGACTTACAGTTGAACATTTTGTTTGAATGATCAACATTGCTGAAGAGAATATTAGATATGGGAGATTTACTTTGAATAGTCTATAAACAATATGGTTCTTTCTTTACTATAGGATGTTAACAGATTGAATCCACATGGTTTACCTACAAACAGATTTTTACCAGGTGATATCAGAATTCTTGACAGATTTCAAGTAAGTTTATGGGTACAACCAGTGTCATCCTGTATTATTGTCCATATATCAACAATTTCTCTAGTATGTAACTTTTCTAATGCTACTCATGAAAAATAACTAAACAGGATCAGGAAAGAGGTAAATATCCTTTCTTAGGACTCTACTAAAATAAGGACTGTTGTGTTATTCATAGGGATAGGCATATATGTTATCTGCATCTTCAATGAGACTGTCTTACAGAAACCAAACCTGAAAATAATCTTGAATAAGATTGTAGCACAAGACTATTTTGTTGGTTGCTATCATTGATAATATATGTATCCCAAAGCCAAAATGCTAATTTACGTGAATCACAAGGATTCTAAAAATAAGAATCTACATCTTCTGTTAGAAAGAAATATAGAAGTAGAATGAATAGATCCTTCATAAAGAAGGGATTGGACTTTTAGTTTTAATAAAATTGAGAATGAAAATGGGGAATGTGTCAAAGAGACAACAACCTGACCATAGAACAGCCAACAGCAGAAGGTCACCAATAGGTCTTCAATGCAGTGAGAAGCTCCCGCACCCGGAGGCGTCATTCAGCTGGCCCCTAGATTAATATATATACTAGGTAAGTGATAATGAATGCTATACTAAACTCCAAATTATACACAAGAAACTAAAATTAAAAATAATATCAGACTATAACAAAGGCCAGAGGCTCCTCACTTGGGACAGGCGCTACAATGCGGCGGGGTCAAACATGTTTATATTTCTTTTTTAGGACATTGCATCAGGTGTTTACTGTGTATGTATATACATTTACAAAATATTTTGTCTTTACATTTCAGACTGTTGCCTACAGTTCTAAACTATTAACACAACATAAACCGTCTTTTCTGAATAGATTAGTGGGTACAGAGGATGACCAGCTACAGAGTATCATTAGTCCATATACAGCAAGGTAAGTTTGTGTATGGCTAATTGATAAGTTGTTTTGTTGGAGATTTAATTTTGTGGCTAGATTATGTTGATATGTTTCTAATATTTTGAATTATCTTGCATTTAACATTGGTAAACATTTAAAACAATGCTGGCTTTGAGTTTGTAATCATTTACTGCGGCCTAAAATTTAACATTGAAAATAGGTACCAAAAAAATGGAGTTGAACATAGAATCGACACCAGTGTCAACATGTAAAGAGTTACTTGATTTTACCAAATGGGGGGATATTGTTAGTGTAATAGATAAGGTGTAAAACATTTTGTTTATTGTCAAGTATATACAATTTCGTTCCCCATATTTCCTAAATGATGTATGATAACAGAGAAATACTACTCAACTGCATACCCTGTCATAATACTGATCTCATTTTTTAAATGTTTATTATGTTTTCACTTTATTTTAATCAACACTCCTTTCTATGGGAACTATTTGCACATCAGGATATTTTTTTTCTTATAGAATACTGAAGCCTTTTATCAGAAGAGATTATGAAACCAAAGCAAAAAAGATGTTATTATTAGAAGAGATCAAAGCCTACCCTCACAGGTAAATATCATTCCATAATCTATAATACTTAATGAGCAGATATTTTATGTGTCATTTCTCAAACTACCATATTAAATTTATCAGTATGACTGTTTCCTCAAGCTATTATGCACATTGTAGTTTTTTAAGACTGATTTTAGTTCTATTTGACTTATATTCAGATAATGTGGCATAAGGATACATCCAGCGAAGTATGACAATGACCTAAAACAAACATTGTTATCTAATTTTTGTGCTATTTTCACTAGTAAAATATCTGTTCTCTGCATATTATTGGTCAAAATTAAATTATGACATGATTTTCTTGGTTTCTTCTGAATATTCCTATTGACGTCATGAAAAAAGGCAACCATGCCTGATGACATCACATCTAAATAACACAACATTCTTGAAGTCTTTCAAAGAAAGAATAAAATCATTAGAAAAACAGATTCCACCACTATAACTTGTGTATCACGATATTTCTCCACTCTCAACAGTTAAATTTAAATTATTTAAATGATCAGAGAGCCTCAAGCTTTAAATATTAAAATTTAACTGTCTCGACTGGAGAAATATTGTAACACACTTGTTGCAGTTTTTGGAATCTATATTAGTCCAGCAGCTAAGTCCAATATTTTTGGACAATTGATCACTTTATGGTAAAAGCATGAAACTTTGCACAGTGTTAGTTATGATGCTTATAAACATTTTTGGATATGGAGCCATCGAAAAAATTTCCACAATGGCCGCCAATTTCAAAATGGCCGCCAACAGTTATGAAGCAGAGTCAAACATATAGTATAATTTATTATTTGAAAATAAAAGCACAAAACTTTGCATATTGCTAGTTATGATGAGTATTAATCTTTTCTGAATATGGAACAATAAAAAAAAATCCATAATGGCCGCCAGTTTTAAAAATGGCTGCCAACAGTCATGAGGCAGAGTCCCAAAATATGGTATAATTTATCATTTGAAAATAAAAGCATAACACTCTGCATATTGCTAGTTATGGTGCTTATAAATCTTTAATGAATATTGAACAATCAAAAATAATTCCATAATGGCCGCTACATTCAAAATGGCCGCCAACAGTCATGAGGCAGAGTAAAAAAATATGGTACAATTGATCATTTGAAAATAAAAGCACAAAACTTTGCATATTGCTAGTTATGATGCTAATTAATCTTTTCTAAATATTGAACAATCAAAAATAATTCTTTATGGCCGACAAATTCAAAATGGCCGCCAAAAGTATTATTATCAGAAAATATGTCGGGTATATCTAGAAAGCAATTAGAGTCACTGATACGTCATTTGCAGACAAAACACGCATCTGGCATACAGAAGTTATCCATAAGGAAAATATAAACCAATTTACGATCATAGTTTTTACAACATGGCTACTAAACTAAAAAGACATTCAGGGTATGAAGTGTAGAATATGACAAACCGACTAAATCAAATAATATTGATTGGGCAAATTGCATCCTATGCCATGAAATCATAGATGAAAACTTATATGCCCATTTGATTCTAAACATCTGAATGTTGGTGCTGGTTATCAATCTTTAGCTGACAATATTAAGAAGGTTCATGAATAACGATTGATGCCTGAAGGCATTAATGTGTGCATTGAAAACTTAGACGAGGGATCTGGAAAAGCACAGTCTTTCATTGACCAAAAGGCATGTTCGCACAAATCTTGCAACTTAAAACTGAACAGGACAAAGTTGAAAAGAGCAGAAAAACGAACCTCACACGAGAGGATATATAATAAAGCAACCACATCGTAAAGAAAACTATACATAGCTTTTACTTTCAGTTCAGCAGTAACCCGTCTGTGTGCTTTTTCCATAATGAAAATAGCCAAGAAGCCCATCATGAGTCCTAAACGTTTGGATAAGATACACGTATGAGAGAATGTGCAGTAAAATAAAATGACACATTGTTACTTGCAAAGTTAAGAACTGTTGATCTTATTACACACGAAGCAAAGTACCACTCTGAATGCATAGTTTCCCTTTATAATCGTTCATCTCGATCGCGAGTTGAAATGAAAAATCATAATGTCGAATCTAAGAAGGAAAGTTAAATCCATGGTATTGCATTTTCAGAACTAGTCTCTTATATAAATGGAACAAGATCATGCGATGACATCATAAGTGTTTACAAGTTGTCAGATCTATGTAAACTTTATACGGAAAGAATAACATGTCTAGGTGCAGATGTTTAATCTCCAGTTAATAGTACACGACTAAAACACAGAATTGTATCGAATTTCCCTAACTTAGATGCTTACAAACAAGGCCTTGAAAACATTCTTGCTTTCAAAGATGACATTGGTCCTGCATTGAAGAGAGTATGATTAGAACCCTATGATAATGAGTTTGTCAACATATCAAAAGCAGCTTAGTTTGTTCGTAAAGATAGTTTCGCATCAAATTTAGAATTTAAAGGAACCTTCCCAAATGGATGACAGGAAGTTTCTTTGGTCAGTATGATTCAGTTTGGACCTAACATTCAGGATCGTTCATATTCTCAGTCGACATTAACAATATTACAGCTTCTGATGTATAGTTGTACAAAGAAACTATCCAACCGTCACATGAAAGATCATGAACCTCCACTTTGTGCTTATTTGGGAATCATGATCCACTGTATTGACTGTAAGACTAGAAAACGTGATCTAGTAGATACTTTCTTCAAACTTGGACTGTCTGTCTCTTACGACCGAGTGTTAGAAATTTCTACTTCCATGTCCAATGATGCTTGTAGTCGTTATGTCCAAAAAGGTATTGTTTACCCTACCAATCTACTACGAAATGTGTTTACTTCATCTGTTGTAGACAACATTGATCACAATCCAAGCAGTATCTCGTTAAAAGATTCATTCCATGGTACAAGTATATCTTTATTCCAACATATTTCAGAGGATGTTTAAGGTGTTTTCAAACATTTGACCAATCTGAACCTATGTTGAAATGCCAGTCAAAGAGAGTGCCTCTTTTACCAGAGAGTTATTCAAATCTTCAACCAGCTGTAATAAGATTCAGCGAACCAGATATCCCATTAGTTGAAGGAGAACTTTCAATTGACATGTCCTTAGTTCCAGCTGCATTAAAAGGGGAATTCAAATGGCTAAACAGCTGTGGATAGGATTTGGCACTGGAAAGAACTTTCGATATATTTTAATCTATGGATTGTGCCTTGATCTAGGACCATTGAAATTGAAAGTCTTTCCACTGTTCCATTCATTTATCAGTTGTGACACAGTCCCAGCTTTTTCTGGGAAAGGTAAGAAATCATCTTGGGACACATAGTTCGTATATAAGGAGTTGTCAGAAGCATTTCTGCAGGTTATCGAGATTCCAAATGAAGTGGAAATTTCAAAAGTGTTAACAGTAATAGAACAATATATTGTGCATTTGTATGATCGGTCTAGTACAGCTAATATGGTGAATGAGTTAGGAAAACAGTTAGACAAGAACAATTGACAATATTCCTCCAACACGAGATGCACTTCTTCATTGAACATACGAAACGTGCAGCTTACAAAGGTAGTGTTTTTTGGGGCAATTGTTTAGTTGCAAATCCAAGTATGCCTTCACCAGATTTATTTGGTTGGCAAAAAATCTATGGTATAATTCTAATCTGTGCTTGCTGAAGCTTCAATTTCATGCATGTAAATTCTTGAAAGCAGCATTATGAAACTGCTCAACGGACTGTGAAAGAGAAACTGATTAAGACTGTGCTTTCTTATGATTTTCCTGCATTAGTATCATATTTTAATTATAATTTTGATCTGTTATATAGTTAAATAGTTACTTGTGAGTTTTTTTTATTTCTTATTTCATTTCTTAAAAAAAAAATACTCTATGCACTGATTCAATACTGCATATGTTGGATTTTTTGATTTCAGGAAAATTGTGAAATTTTCTAAGGTCATACGTGACTCGTAGCTGTGAAAAAGAAGAACTCGTCAAAGACGCCATTTTGAGTTGTATCGGCCATTTTTATTTCATAGTTAATGTCACCTGTTACATTAGATAATAATAATATGTTTGTATATACGTGCTTGTATTGAAATAATTGATTTATTATTTTTTAATTATTTTTATCCCATATTTAAAAATAAATGTCAAATTTTCACATGTTAAACGGCGCCATTTTGAATATTGCCGCCATTTTGAAAATAGTATCTATGCACCAGATATTAAGGATACATTGTAGGCTTTTGTCGATATCAAACTATCCAGTTTCACGGATTGGTAACTTTCTAACACACAATGATGGTGTATACATACGAATACTGTCAAACTTAGACATTTTGATGATTTCTGTATTATAAGGTTTAAAAAAATAAAATTCGCATATCTTAATTGTATTTCCTTAAGTTTGTGACATCTTCTGAACTCATTAAAATTGGAAGACTTCATCAAGTGAATTATGTTATACTTATGTCGGCCATCTTTAATTTGGCGGCCATATTGGATTTTTTTTCGTGGCTCCATATCTGAATGTTGTCTATACCCCTTAATCTTTCACTATGCCAAGTTTCATGCTTTTACCATAAAGTGATCAATTATGCTGATATCCGCTGGACTATATGTCTCTATCTTTTGACTGTGCATTTTTAATTTATTGAATTATAAAAGTTGTATGGCAAATATTATTTCTCAGGTACTAAGTAGTTTTCACACCAAAGTTGTATAAGAAGTTTATCAAGCCAAATATTAACTTTTTATATCAGTTGTTATTTAGTTTAAAAATCAATTCAACAACAAAATTACTTCATGCATTATATTTAATAGCATATTAATTGCAGGCAGATCTACCTTAAATGTCATTCATATGCAGGGGTCGAAATTAGCTCTGGTCCGGTGGTCCGAGACCAGTACAATTTGCATCGCACCAGTAGAAATTTACTGATTGCATTGCTATTGAGGTTTGTTTACATGATAAATACATGCAAAAATTCAATTACACTGTACTGGAGCTATAAGGTATTACAATTGATCAAAAGGAAACGCAAATATCAAAAATCTTGGGAAAAAGAACGTAAATGGTTTAATTATATAGTAGTCCATTGCAATGTTATGGGTTATAAAACATGTGAACAATTTGCAGTGACAGACCTAGATAAGAAATATTTTTTTGTTATGGAATCTTCAAATATCATGTTAGATTATGTACTTGCTTGATTTTGTACATAATTCAGAACAGCACAAAGAATCTACGGTAATGTCATGTTTGCAGGACCAGTAGATTTAAAGCCGGACTAGTTGATTTTCAGCCCACTGGTTCGACTGGCCAGTAACCAAAAAAGCTTAAATTCGACCCCTGTTCATAATTCATAATATATCTTATCAAATTAAGATTTGTTTTTTCTGCTTATTCATAGAAATGATCCCTCTTGGATACCTGGGAAACTGCCACCAATAGATTATTGTTATGTACGTCCACAGCACATACCATCAGTAAACACATTGTGTCGAGAGTTTTTCTGGCCAGGAGTTGATTGTAAGTTAAGTTTAATTCTTATACATCTATACTATTTGTAAAGGACTGATCGTAGAGTAAATATGATTTCTGAAAAATGTTTTGAAATTTTGGCTAGTAAATTAATGGTTTGTATATCTTAATTGTATATTATACTGTAAAGTGTCATACACTGCAAAATAATGATGCAGATAAAAGCATTGTTTCACTGTTGTATACATGTGAAGATCATCCTATGCTAAAATGCTTTATATTTTATAGATGGTTATATTTAGGAGGCAGAAGTTTATTCACATATTACCTTTGTTAAAAGTTGTCTTTCTGTATTGACTGTGTAACATCTCTGACTCTATTTGATGACAAATTCAACCATTCTAGCCGAAGCATAAGGTATAAAAACCGTGAGCTGTAATAATTATACTTGAATTGTTTTGTTAAAATATAAGATTTTAAGCATTGAATGTTATTTATCATATAATACTAGACAGTATATTCACATTATCATTTTATTTCAAGTTAATTAAACAATAAATTTCCTTTTATATTGTTTTTTAGTGTCAGAGTGTCTTCAATATCCAGATTTCAGTATTATTGCTTTATTCAGGTAAAAAGAAACATGAATATATTTGTTTTTTTATCTCACCTTTAAAACTAGACTTTATAAATCATTGAAATATATTTAGTTTGACACACCTTAGATGTACAGGATGGTGAAGAGAAAATATACCAAGCTAATTGTAGCTGGTAACAGCAGAGAGAGATAAAAAGGGATTTATTAAATGTCCTAAACGATTGAAATCAAGCTCATTGAAAATTGGCTTTGCAGACAAATGTATATTACAGTTAACCATTGAAGAAATATATGCTTTATAAAATGTATTCAATGAAAAATCATTAACAAAGAAGAAAAAATTAACCATCTTGATATTTGAATATTTTGTAGAAAGATTGTTATAGGATTTGCCTTTATGGTGCCAGATGTGTCATATAATGAAGCCTACATATCCTTTATCTTCACACATCCTGAGTGGAGAGGGGCAGGGATTGCCAAGTTTATGTTGTATCATTTAATTCAGGTCTGTTATATTTTCTTGTTAATTCGACCTGTTGATACTGTTTATAATGCTTTTTTGTCATTTTTTATTTATTTGGATCTTGTCTGTATACCAGCTTTGATTATTTGTAATATCTTCAATTTTTCACTTATTCTTACAACATTTGTATAAACTTCAAGATTATAAAAAACCGGTTTTTTTCTAAAGTGAACATTGATTGGTTAAATATTTCTCAGTGTGTTTGAATTTGTTTGTTAGCCTTTTGGTCATGAATGTTTGTCTCATATATTTTATTAACTGTGCATTTGTATTCAGATATCGCAGATCAAATTTATTCGTTCATTGTGTAATCATACGTTTTTTGATTGAGTTAAGTCTGCCAATTGATATTTTATCGTATGTTTTTCTATGTTGTGATGTTATGCTATTGTTTCAGAAAAAGGGAAAAGGTTTGGGTCCATTAAAACGTTTAATCCCGCTGCAAATGTTTGCACCTGTCCTAAGTCAGGAATCTGATGTACAGTAGTTGTCGTTTGTTTATGAAATATATACGTGTTTCTCGTTTCTCGTTTTGTTTATATAGATTAGACCGTTGGTTTCCCCGTTTGAATGGTTTTACACTAGTAAATTTGGGGCCCTTTATAGCGTGTTGTTCGGTGTGAGCCAAGGCTCCGTGTTGAAGGCCGTACTTTAACCTATAATGGTTTAATTTTTAAATTGTTATTTGGATGGAGAGTTGTCTCATTGGCACTCACACCACATCTTCCTATATCTGTATAATAGTTTCTTTCACACAATACTAATAACAGTTACTATCATATTGAAACTCATGGTACAGATAAACATGTCATTTATAGGCACAGCTGTCTTTGACTTTTGGTAGATGAGTATATTTCATTATAAATATTTATATGTATTCAGGTTGATTGTTCTTTGCTTAATGTTCGTGTATTCTAGGGACAGAAATAGTAATCCTGCTGCTTTATTGAAATATTGTTATATACATTTAGGAATGTACAATCTGATTTTACCTTTTTCCAACCAAACATATTGTAATATTTTCAATTTCTACAGTAACAAATTGTGTGTATATACTGTAATGTATTGATATATCCTTACTTATGTGATATTCATTATGACATATTTCTATCATTTATAGATTTGAATACATTTATTTTACAGACATGTATGGGTAAAGATGTCCGACTTCATGTGTCAGCCACAAACTCTGCCATGTTACTCTACCAAAAGTTTGGATTTAAACCAGAAGAGTTCATACTAGACTTTTATGACAAATACTATCCTGAGGACTCAAAAGAATGTAGACATTCATTTCATCTACGACTGAGGCGGTAGCATATGTCTACTGTTAATATCAAGCATTATCCTGAATACTCAATAGAGAGTAGATATTCATTTCATCTAAGACTGAGGCAGTAGCATATATTTACTGTAAAAGAAAAGTATTTTCTTGATGTCTCTAAAGAACACAGGCATGCATTTTATCTGAGGCTGAGGCGGTAGCATATGTTCACTGTTAATTACAAATATTATCCTGAGGACTCAACAGAACACAGATATTCATTTCATATGAGACTGAGGCAGTAGCATATGTCTACTGTAGATAAAATATATTACTCTGAGGAATCTGAAGAATGTAACATACGTCTACTGAAGATGAAAAATACCATCATGAGGACTCCAAAGAACATAGACATTCATTTCATCTGTGAATAACGCAGTATGCATATGTCTTCTGTAAATAATAACAGTTATCCTGAAGTCTCAAACGAGAGTAGACATGCAATAGTATCTGTCTTGTTTTACAGAAACAAGTATATAAAATATATAATGATTTGTTACAGTTGTTTAGATGTTTTCACTTTATAGTTCATATTTTTAGTATGCAGCATAAAAAACAACTAGTTCATTAAGTGAAGGAGGCTCATAGATATAAGAAGATGTGGTATGAGTGAAAATAAGACAATTCTCCATCTAAGTCAAAGTACAGTCTTCAACATAGAGCCTTGGCTCATACCAAACAGAAAGCTATATAGGGTAAAAAAAAAGGACTAGTTAAACCATTCAAAGGGAAAACCAATGGTCTAATATATATAAAAAAAAACAAGAAACACTTATGAACCACATCAACAAACGACAACTAGTGAAATCAGATTCCCAAGTAAGGACAAGTGCAAACAAATGCAGCTGAGTTTAACGTTTTAATAGGTACCAACCTGCACCCTTATCTGAAACAAGAGTGTTAACATCACAACATAGAAAGACCCACTGTGAAATACCAATTAAAATGGCTCAACTCAATCAAAAGACATATTAACACAAGTGAACATACACTGAATGAATAAATTTGATCTATGCTACAAATACAAAATCATTCAATAAGGGTTAAATAGAGCGAAGTTATTAAAACACTCAAATATGGGGTCAACTCCTTAAGGGAAGAAGAAGAAGAAATAAAGGCAACAGTAGTATACCACTGTGAGATTTTAAACAATTACACAAAAAAATAATAACCTTGAAGTAAAAAACACCAAATATAATAATATACATGAGTAAATGAAAATAATTTTGTTGTAAGGTATACAGTTTAAATGGAGAATGGAAATATTTTTTCTGTTCAAAATACGAAGAAGTGAAAATTTATAGCAATACCAAACACTTCTCAAAGCTGGTATGTAGACAAGCTATAACACTGAATAAGTAAACCACATTAAATAACAAAACAGCATTACAAGTAGTATCAACAGGTCAAATTAACAAGCAAGTACAATTTGAGAGTACTCACAGTTACTGACAGCTAGTAGAAAGCCGAAAACAGTTAATAATTAAAATCATGCATCAAAGACTAAAATCAACTAAACGACATCTCAGAGATTTAGTATTTAAAAAAAAAGGACTGCTGAAGAAGAAATGACTTGTGCAATGCCATAAATATATGTATTGACAAGCAATAAGATAGTTAGGAGTTAAATGATATCATGTTTGTATATGTGCAGTTGTGTTATAATGGATGATAAAGAAGTTTGTGCACTTGAAGCCCAGGCCTTGAAAGCATAAAACTTTGGTCAGTGCTCTGGTCACAAACATCATGCTCGAAACATGAAATCCAGCAATTTGATTGGTTGATTTTCGAGTCTGGAGTACAAAAATCATGCTCGAAATTTTTTTGACCCTGAGGCCAGGTCTTTAACAAAACCTAGCAGTGTATATTTATGAGAAAGCACAAGGGATAAAAAAAAAACTAGTTTTAGCGTTATATCACAGTACACTCTTATCTGATAAACTTATTAGTTCACAATATACAAATCTTGTTTAGCTGCTTTATTGTCAAAATTGTGTTGAAATAAGTTTTCATAAAAAATCACCTGGATTATGTTTCAGCATTTATGGAATAGCTTAAGACTGTTGTCAATCACTTCATCTCCATTTCAGAAGGAAATGTCAGATATAATATTATTTTTATTGTTGCTATATTTTGTAAAAAACGGTTTTTTTTTGTGTTATTAAAATTTGCTGTTACAAAATGTTTGAAATTATTATAAATTAAGGAATGCATCTCCCTCATGCAAAGTTCGGATTCCTCAGTTTTGGTTTGTAATCCGGAATTAGTTTTTTTCTTTCTCAATCGATTTATGACCTTTTAATTCCGGTTTTTTTTATATACTACTGGTGCCTTTATTAAGCACCGATGGTGTTGCTTGAAATTCTGATCCTACTGAACTATCTCAGGATGTGTCTTATAGCAGTTAAATCTGGTAACTTTTAGTATTTAATCTCATCCCTTTTTGTTTCATGTTCATTTCTATAACGCGTGTTGTTAGAGTTGGTTCTACCAGTAGCAATCAGAATCATGTGTTGTTAAATCAAGCTGTATTCTTGTATATTACCATGTCTTGACACCATGGTTCAATCTACAGATCAATATGATTGACTTTCAACCTTACAATCAGAAAAAAAATTGGAGGCTTTATTGACTGAAACAGAAATTACTCGATTTCACAGGCATAGTTGGTCGACCTTTTCCCCCTAGTGTTTCATTTCATGTGTTAAGTTTGGGTTTATACTCTTTGCTCCTGTCTGCGTATAAACTGCCCTGTCATCGTATGGGCTCTTGTTCTCCTTGAATATAGATGAGGGGATTCTATTCGAACTATTCCAAGAGAAAATTCCGGATATTCATCCCTTCTTTACTTTGCTCTTGATATGGTGTTTACTCTTACTGAAAAGTATTAACCGTGACAACATAACTAAATTCCCATTTAAAATAATACAGAAATTATAAAAAAAAAATCTTAAATTGACAGTGGTACTTATTTCAGATTTAGACATCCCTGTTATGTTTCTTTTGTAAGTAATACTAGTCAGAAGAAATATCTAGTATCTTTTTATTTTACTTATTTCAGTTCTCTTTTCTTCTAAAGAAGATGATTAACGCATGGTTTTACATAATATGTCGTGTTGTCAATGATGCTGCGAATTTTCTCATCATGATCATTTTGCTTGTAAAAGTTTTTTTCGCAGATTTTTTGAAATGAGATGGTGATGTCATTGACCATAAAGTTGAGTATTTGGAGTAATAAACATAGGTATGTTGGGTCGATATAAATATTTTTTATCGTTTAAATGTTTCGTTTAGTAGGGACTGCTTATCTGTTGCTTAACTCGAGGAATCGGAAATGCTTCACTATGAAATTTCATTTTCAAGACTATTTCAAAAGGCAGACTTTTCGCACTTTTGTATGATCTCCCATGTTTTCGAGCAGACCGTTTAGGTGATAATTTTGTAAGCCCTCACCATAGCGGAGGGATCATTAAGTATTTCACATGTCCATCCGTCTGTCTGTTACATACATAATCGATTTTGATTTCCGTTCTCTAACTTAAGTTTGCCTCAACCAAATATTATTATTCACAATGCGTATAACCACAAAACACAGATCAAGTTCGAATTATAGTGGCGTCACTGTTACCGTTCATGAGCTTTGTCCCTTTATAAAACATACAAATTGTTATGGTTCCGTTCTTTTACTTAAGTTTGCCTCAACCAAATTCTATGAAACTGATACACACTATTTATATCCACAAAACTATAATAACAACGTGAATCCTGTATTTGTATGTGGATGTTGACTCACGCATTTTTAAAAGTGGGATCATCTGTGGCTAATGGACACATTTTCCATTTATTTTTAATTGTTCAAATTTCTCATTAGATATATTTACGAACAAATACTTCCGAACGGCAGCTAATATTTGTATAAAGACTGCATTAGTATGTGTTTGCATGTGGTTTAAACTAGGCAGATTGTAGGAAGTGCTTTATTCACGATATGTATTTATTTATATATAGAACATTTTATGGTGCAAATCGAGGCGACAATAAACCCTCTTGTGATATACTCTGTGCTCAAACATCTATCGTAAGACCATACTATTGCAACATGTTAATGGGTAGGGTCGAATCAACATCATTTTTGAAATAATTTTTACATGCTTCAAATGATGAATAATTTTAATTAATGATTGCAACTCATATGATTAAAGTTTTATTATGGAACTTATGATGTAAGATTCCTATCTGTCGATTTCATTTTGAATATATATTATTTCTAACACAGATTTAAGTTTAAGAATTTGAGTTCTATAAAGATCTTTTCTGGTCTGTTTTATTCATTCAGTCCATTTTCTTAATTTTATGCGTTTTTTACATCTTGTAAAACGCCCATAGAAATTTTGTGCACGATAAAATTGATGCCGAAAAGTATAACTTATTCACATTTCAAATTGTTCATAACTGAATTGATACCCTCCTACCCAATTTGAAAACAATGAATTCAGAAATGATATACAACGAAACCTTACACTACATGTTAAGTTTTAGAAGCACGGAAAATCGAACGATGCAACGAAATGCTGATTCTTCTGTCATTAAAAAAGTACAAAACACTTTAGTTTGTTAGTTGTTTAAAAACGTCTTATTTACGATTGGAACAGTTGTACGTTTGAATAAGGTTTCCAGATACTTCGACAGCAAGTCTTTTAGCCTGGGCATTGTAGGACAGAAATCTTGGTTCGATGATGCCGTCTCGGCTGTCCAAAAGAAGATTCACAATTGGAAGTTCCTCTGCTCCGAGTTCTGTTTTCATTTGATATAATGCGTTTTCAGATTTACTAGCTATAAACAAAGTGTTGCCATGGTGATAAATTCCTCTCGGGGAATCTACTTCCACCTTCCACACAATGGCTCCATCATAATCCACACAATTAACACAGTTCCTTGCTAGATCTGCGATAAAGAGCACTTGTTTACCATGATCATGTACCAATCTTATGGTATTTCCTGTGAATAACCCAAAGCTCCTGGTGTATCCCGAGATTTCTTTAAGCACAACTCCGGACAAAGAAGTGATTATTATTGCCCCATATTTTCCTTCTCCAACTTCAATTGCCAAGCTTTTTTCAATTCCTTCACTGTATGAAATACTAAATGGCTTTTCTTCTACTTTGAATTTTCCGGTTTCCTCAAAACTTTCTTCACGCGCAATGAACATCCTTACGGTATGTTTATCAGCAAATGTAATGGCTATCTCTTTACCAGAAATGGCAGCAATTCCTCTTGGTTCGTGCATGAAATTCCGTCTAAAAGCATATGTGTACCGATCCGAATTGAACAGTTTCATACTTTTATGACGATTATCAATGACAATCAGACGACCATCTGGTAGAATAACCATGCCTAAGGTACAGGCTGCTCCCTTGTCATCACCAGGAACGGTGGTTGGTGTGTGTAAGTGATGCGTTGCCATATATTCTCCTCGAACCTGGAATGGTCAGTAATGAGAGTAATCAAACTCAAACAATCACACATTGCAAACAAAATAGTTCTAACAAAATACTTATAGGACTAGACCCGGTATGGTCTTGTTTATAATTTAGTGTTATCATACGTACATAAGTTGCATCTGAC
The DNA here is from genome assembly GCF_036588685.1 of Mytilus trossulus. NCBI lineage: Eukaryota > Metazoa > Mollusca > Bivalvia > Mytilida > Mytilidae > Mytilus > Mytilus trossulus. The sequence continues at coordinate 104,343,963 of NC_086373.1, read as the reverse complement.
ACTGATTTCAATCTATGATTATGAGTTATCACTTTATTTCAGTCTCTTATTATTATTTTTTGTATTGAGATATCTGATGCATCGAAGTTCGTATTTTGTAAATGCAACAACTCTAAAACATGTTAAACATAAAATCCGACGGAGTTACAATGATGATTTATATATTTATGAAACGATTTTGTTTTATCAACTTTCAATAAATTTGAATATTCTAAGATCGGCACTTTGTGCCTATTGGGTTTTTTTTTTACGAAATTGTTTATGTGCGTACCACCGACATGTTGAGTTAAGCCATTTCCAACTGATTATGACTGTTATTTTAATATGGCAATACTGTTCTAACACTGTTAGCAACTAGAATTTTTCGTGCCAATTCAAAATCAGAAACCTGTAAGTCATAGGTTGTCGTTAGTTGCTATTTGTTATATGCTTTTATGTATTTCGTTTTGTTAAAACACGTTGGTTTGAATCATGTTTTTTTCTGACTCCGTCCGTCTAAAAGAAAGAAAAACATAATCAACAGGCTTCTATGAAAGATGTAATTTAATTTTTGATCTGCACTGCTTGCTTTTGATGAGTTGTAGCTGGTGAGCAAATTTATATATACTGTTAAGCCACTTCAGGTATGATATTAAATATTCCTTATAAAGAATAGTTTTCGTTTTCTGTACTGAAATGACTGGGAATGATTTTGAAATTTAGTCTGGGAATGATCACTTATGATTAAGTTTAGTGTTATCATACGTACATATCGAGATTGTTCGATATCGCTATTCTGGCACCATTGATATATATGCTGCATTGCCCCACAAGAGACAGCCTTGTGATGTTTTTGAATACAATTTTTACAAAAGGACTGGTTGCAGACATCACAGAGTGATATAACTTCTTGTTTCTCCTTACACCTGTCGCACACATTAGCCTTTTCAGTTTTTTCCATTGGAGCTCTGAAGAATATCTATTGCTTAGAAGATTGTGATAAATTCATACAACTACCGTCTCTATGAGGTAAATATGTGGTTTTATTGTCTTTTTAAAATTAATTTTCACAGGATTCAACAACAGAAGTATTGTTTCAAGTCTATTAAACCACATATGTACCGGAAAGGAAACTTGTAATAGTTATTGTTTTGTTCTATATTTAAAGAGAAAAAAAACCGTAAGTAATGTTTTTGTGATGACAAATATTTACCCAAACCGAACGTTCATCATACATGTTACTATACTTTAAAACATGTTAATGCGTTGAACCCGGTGAATATCACTTAATTTAAAAGTGAATACTAGTATGCTGTTTTATTAATCTATTTCATAGTGAAAAAAAATAATACGATGAACATTTTGTATATATTTTATGTTATTTCATATATTAAAAAAAAAAAGTATTAAAAAATTGAAAAGAAAAAAAAAGTAACGAAATGTTATAAGTTCAAACCATCCACGACTGATTTACGGTGACATGTGCAATGCAGGTATTTGCTAATTTTACAATAGTGTAATGCAACATGCAGTTGTACATACGTTTGTTCTGAGAGTTTCGATACAACTATACTTTGAGTGAGTGGCACAAACATTAGATGCCTAATTTAACGACAAATGAAGGGGTAGCTGAGAAGTACATTTACGTTAAAAAAATTGTATTCGTAACTTTTATTTGATATTTCGAATTATAAAAAAAATAATACTTACTGTACAAATATTTCTGAAGTGCTGATACTAAATTTACATTTCTCAGTTTTAAACTCACTCAACTAAAATATACAATTTTATGATTAACTTTATACGCTAGGAACTTGAATGCAATTTACCAACGTAGAAGAATTTAGAAATAGAGCAAAATATTTTCAAGAATATGCATTTCATTTCCGTTTTACGAAATTCCAAACAAATATTTCATTGGTAGAGTTTCTTTTAAGATCTTATTTGAAGTTATATATTTAAGAAAAATCTGTCAAGTTGTGTGTTCTTTACATAATTAATATAATACTTTGCCTGTAGAATACAATAAGTTATCAGAACTCTATTCACAAAAAAAGACACGGTCCTTATTCAAAAATATTTTTACTCTAAAAACTAAATACCACCAATTACAAAATTGTTTTTTTTTATTTCTGTACAGAAATGTGTGAGACTGTTCTGTGTAACATTTTATATTGGAAAGCTGAAAGTCTAACTTCTTTAGTACATTTAAAAGCTAGTGAATAAACATTTTTTAATTTTTCGTCAAAATCAAAATAAATACTCTTTAAAGGAATATCACTCAGATAGTTTAGTTTATTTTAGAATATAGTGTAAAATGAATGGCTAATTTCACCTTTATGTCTTTCTAAAAATTTGTCAAATCCAATAAGACTTTATATTTCAGTTTTGAACATAGACTTAAAACATTTTTCTTCCTAATTTTACACCTAAAGATGTCTATAACAAAAATAAAAAATAGTTCTTATCTGAAAGACAGTTGATAGACAATTCATAGTATTACATTAATTAGATATTTAGTTTATCTTAAGAATGACCTTCTGGTATATTTTTGAACAAAAGTCTCAAATTTTTTCAAAATCTTTTGATTTACTCCTGGTTTGCTCAAATTTCATAATATCAATTATCTATAAGTAAAAGAAAAAAAAACACAAAAAAAGCGTAATGAACATCCAATTGTATAGTCTGTTCAAACTTCAAAAGTATATAGTTTATCGATGTTTTCTATATTCAGGTATTGTTAAATTGTTTAACCATTTTTATTTGTATAGATAAAAGATAGAGTAATCAAATGTTTTGTTTCGCAATAACTTAATATCAATTCGATTGATTCACTTAATTTGTGATTAAACCATGGCATTAATTTTAACAGTGTCTTAATAATTCAGTAGTTTTTAAATGATTATAATATAAATACACTAATATACGATATGATTTTCTTTTATTACTGTACCAAGTCAGGAATATGGCCATTGTTATATTATAGTTCGTTTCTGTGTGTGTTTCATTTTAACGTTGGATTTCGTTTGTGTCGTTTGTTTCCTCTTATATTTGAGTGTGAATTCACATTATTATAAGACGTGTTACGTAACTTTTCTATCCCAAATTCATGTATTTAGTTTTGAGGTTATATTTGTTATTCTCATCGGATGTTGTCTAATGCTTTGTTCGTTTCTGTGTGTGTTACATTTTAATGTTGTGTCGTTGTTCTCTTATATTTAATGTTGTGTCGTTGTTCTCTTATATTTAATGTTGTGTCGTTGTTCTCTTATTTTTAATGCGTTTTTCTCAGTTTCAGTTTGTAACCCGGATTTGTTTTTTTCTATCGATATATGAGTTTGCCTTAAATTGCAGATGATGACATCTGACCGCATATGGACAATTGTAAAAGCTTGAAAAGATGCATGTTTACATTATAATAAAAACTAATTGCAGTTTTAAATGATGGAAACAACTTCCTTGACCTATAACTGATACATTTGATCTCATTTTGGACATATCGATGTTAATCCCACATGAAAAATGTTTACTTTAAGAGCAATTTAAATGTTTTATTTTCGATAGTATGTTTAAGAATTGAATTGATATATCGATTGATTCTGTATTTCACATCACGATTGCTCCAATCCTTTTCCTTTTCAAACAGACACAAGACATCAAAAGGTAGTGTACAACCATATTTTACATACATATTAAAAAAAGTTTAAAAAAATATTTTACCAATAAATGCATGATATATATTGACGAGATTCAACGTTTTGTTGAGACCCTACTAGCGGAAAACAAATACTTCAATTGCTGTCTGTTTTCATATTTCATTTTTGTTCAACTCAAAAGTAGGAAAGAGATAATACACATAAAGACAGGCTTACCTGTTGAATCTTATCTTCTAAATGACATTTCAATAGTTTTAACCTGGTACTTTGTTCTTTCTTTTGAATGAAAAAAACAAAACAAATGGAAAACATAAATGATATATATATATATATACTGGTACAAATTCAGATGAACAACTTTCTATGACCGTTATAGATATATGTAATATTTTATAAGAATAAAAAGAAACTGTTGACTATTTAATCCCTTCACAGTAAGACTACATAAATTAAAAGGTCAGTGCCATTGGAAACTGTTCAGCGGTATCTAACTAAGAGGATGTAATAAAAAAAAATGTGTACATGTTAATCCGTTTACTCGATATATGAACAGAAGATATGGTATGATTGCCAATGAGACAAACCCCCACAAGAAACCAATGACACAGAAATTAACAACTATGTGTCCGGCCCTCTATAATATGCATTAATTAAAGCCCATACCGCAAAATCATCTATAAAAGAACCCAAAATGACAAATTTTAGACAACTGAAAGGAGAAGCGATGACCTAATTTATGTACAAAATAATGAACAAAAAACACATATGTAACACAGAATTTGCAAAAGCAAATTAACAGAGCTGACATTGTTAAACATAAGCCCAACAATGTTAGATCTGTAAATTTGCTTTCGCAAATGTTTTGTTCTTCCCTCGCCGGGATTCGAACTCATGCTACTGACATATCGTAACACCAAATCGCCTGGCACTGTATCCGGCACACGGCCACATAGGCTTCACAAATATAAAGCTTTCGGTGGACCGGTGTTACGGTACCTCGTTCTTGAACAACGACACTAATATAAGATGGTGTTATATGAAGATGTTGTTATCAAATCGTGTTGACACATATTTCGGCTTAAAAAATAACCTTCGTCATTGTCAATAATTTTAACAGTGATGTTTAATTTAGTTCATTCAGATGTTTTTGGGTCCAGTGTGACGTTCATTTTCACAGAAATAGTAAACAATTCTATGAGGAGCCAGTTGAGGAACATCTCCGGGTACAACATTTTCACGCTGCGTTGAAGACCCATTGGTGGCCTCTCATATCTGAGTGAATAGTCTAAAAAGTTCTCTGCTGATATTGGCAAATTGTTTTTTCCTACTCCAAATAAGTTTGCCCAAATTCAGAATGTGTTGATCTAATCCGAAGAAAAGATTCAACAACTATACATTGATATTAATGACACAGGGCGTACCGGTAATTTTCCTGTTACGAGTATATTTTCGACGCGATACATTCCGTATTAGGTCAATTGCATACTGATTTACGAATTTATCCTGATTTTGTTAAATTACAAATTTACATATTCATTTTCAAATATTATGACAATATCAATCAAATATGTTTAGATAATAATCTAAAAACAGTGAAATATTGAAAATATTAGGACTATATAGCAACTGAAACATTTTTTTTATTAGTTCGTTGGTATAAGAGAGATACCTTCAATTGACGTATTAAAAAAAATGTACTAAAACTTATTGGGACAATATCAGTCTATCAAATTACGATAAATTACCCCAACTCAGGAAAATCAATAATTTCGTCTCCTTTGCAAATTAGTTTTTCTAATTCTTGCTACATTTAAAACATCATACCGTCTTAAGAATCTAATTTTAAGTGATGTCTTCTTGGAACTTAAATTGGCTTCAATTCTAAATGTGTCTTTCACGTGTTAATACTAAATTATATAAAGATTTATAACAATTTCTTTCTTTCATCATTACATTTCTTTTCAACGATATTTTCCATTTTTTAAAATTTAATTATGCCTACTAAACTGAACATATTTGCTAACATATTAATTCAACAAAAAGTACTCGCATGTTACAAGTTTATACTTTTGTGCTTAGTTAAGCTTATATATCAAATATATTGTTAAAAGGGAAAGATTTGTTGTGAACAACAAATATGCCATGGTAGAATAATGAGTTGGGCAAGTTATTATCTTTTTCTCAATAAAAACTTGTTCAATTGTACCAGTACAAGTAATAACTTGTATGAAGGCATCATACAATTAATTACTTTTACAAAATGTTTGTACAAGTAATAACGTGTACAAAATAATAAAATGTACACAACATATATATAATCTAAATGACTATCTTATATAGAAGGTTAGTCTGTGTTCGTTTACAAGAAGAATATAGGTGAAGCATACAATTGAGGCTAAAGGCAGATGATGACATTTCATTGGACATGAACCTTTTCATTCTATAGACTAAAGATGGTAAAATAAAAGTCATTTAAATTTCAAACCTAAGAAACTTACTTTGACATAATATCTGAATGGCAGCAAACAAAACAAAGGAAAGGGACAAAGTTCAATAAACTCCGTCATCAAAACTTACAATGAATATATTAACAAATCGAGCAAAATGAATTTTCCACAATCATGTTACAGTTGGCGACCTAAACATTGTTGATAACGTTTCCCTGCAAAGTGAACTACCCAGTGACCTTTAAATATCGTGACCCTAAATCCATCATTTAGAAACACAACTCCAAAATACTGAAGGATTCAATTCCATATTATGCCAGGCAATGTGTTTATAGCGACAGAGAAGACTTAGGTGCATGCTTTTTTTATTAGCTGATGTTGGCTTTGAATCTGACAGTAACTGCGAGTACTCTCAGATGTGTACCTAGTATCTTTTTGATGTGGGGATGTACCTACGTCCACGTCTAATGGAGAGTACTAGCAGTTAGTGACAACTAGTCCAACGCCAATTACAACTAATGAAAAAAAACAATGCATCTTAGACTAAAATAGCAATCAGAACAAATATAACATCCGATGGACTTAGTGTAAAGACGTCATCTACGACCAGAAAAAACTTGACCTTGAGCAATGCCAAGGTACAAGTAACGATAGATTGTAGAGCCATGAATGTGCATTGGGCTGTGTACTGTCGATTTTGGACAGGCGTAGAAATACAATCCCGGGGTTTAGCATCATAAACTATATGAGAAAAAACTTAACCTGTATCAGGCCAAAAACAGGTCTAGCATAAATGTCTTCATTTCCGTTGCAAAGATCCTGAGTGAACCAATATTATCTAATCAAAGAAAATGAGATCTTTAATGACCTTTCATCCTTTCTGAATAAGTCAGTTAAAAGGTTAGGTTCGTTTTGATATAAATAAAGGCAAAAGTAGTATTCTGCTGTTCGAAATTCATAAATCGATAGAGAAAAAACAAATCAGGGTTTCAAACTAAAACTGAGGGAAACGTATCAAATATAGGAGAACTACGACACAACAGAAACACAACATTAAAATGTAACAAACACAGAAACGAACTTTAATATAACGATGGCCATTTTCCTGTCTTAGTACAGGGCATTTAAAGAAAAAAAATGGTCGGTTGAACCTGGTTTTGCGGCATGCCAAACCTCCCGCTTTAATGGCAATATTAATAATATCATTAAAATGACAACATTACATGACAGGACTACAATACAAATAAATGGGAGAAAATATAGGACAGAGAAACAAACGAAAAATAGCCAACAAAAGGTACCAGGTTTAAAACGCTAGACGCGTGTCACGTCCACACAAGACTAATCAGCGACGCTTAGATGACAAAAGTTTGAAAGCCAAAACAAGTACACAGTTGAAGATAACTGAGGACCACTAGTTTCAAAAAGTTGGGGCCAATATGACCAGCGTAATCCGCCTGGGACAAGAACATCCCTATTATTTAGAATAGTTCATACTTTTGCAAACAGCAAATTTTGTAAAATGACTATATACTAGATATACATGATTGAAAATAAGTGGTGACTAGCTACATAATCAAAACGGCTACATTACAAAATACACAGCCGTGTAAGCCAAAACCAGCGCAACGCGCAAAGTACCAAGTCACATTTGAATTTCTAAAACGATAAATGACGCCATTTTTGTACTTTGTATAGAAAATTGACATAAAAGATTTGTTGTGAAAAACATGAACTCATAGAAAAAAAACCAATAGACACGGGCATATCGAGTTGTGATATATAAACATGGTTAGATAGCACCAAAGGAACATCCGCGTTCAAGAAAAGAAAATTAACAATAGGGAACGAAAATCGTTCCTTCTGTCGTATATTTTAGTGTGGAGTTTCTATAAGATTTTCCCCGTTTACACTTATTTTTACACTACGACGAAAGAGCGTCAGTTATGAATTGACGACACGATTTCCAGTCTATTGTAGATGGTGGACGATATTTTGGTAATTTAAAAAAAAGTGTTTAACCTCTCGATCTTGAATGATTTTGTTCAACCAGATTTAAACATTAAAAAATAGGGACATTTAAATTGACCAGTTGGTTTTGTAAGATTTAAATCTACCTGTAAAAATATTTTTATTCTCCTAACCCAAAATGTCAGCATGCTTTTTTCCTGAAATTTTTCTTGACTTAGGATTATTCTATCAAAAAATTGAAAGGGTAGAACTATTTATGGTTTTCATTGTTTTAAATCCCCAGTATTGATATTTACCATAAAATCTGAATCAGTAAAATATTTTGTTAACTGCATATTAATATGTATGAAAATTAAAACTGTTTTTAAATAATAAATGATTCTTTACATTTATAACCCTCATACATAGTATTGTCCATTTGTCAGTGACACATGAAAGAGCTATCCAGTTGGTATCAGTTTCAATTTTCATATGGATTATTTGGATTATGTGTTGTGCATTTCTTTATAATGTCCCTTCAAGATTTTCATTTTGGATTATGATATTTGCGGTGTTTTTCTTTGTAATTTATTATAAGAGGATTTTTGTGGAAAAAAAACTGTGTTTACTGAAGGAAATTCAATTTGCAAAATATGGAATAAGTTATCTAAAAGGTTATAAAAGATCAAATTTGAATGCAAGTAGGAGAAATAATTTCAACACATTCAGTATAAATTTTGGGATACATTATTATAAGAGTGATTCACCTGTTTAAATGGAATATATATCATGGGAATTATCATGGAAATGAAACAAAATGTTAAATTCATAAAGTGAATATAGTCTAAGGTAGTGATAAAGTGAAATGAAAAAGTAAAATATTCCAAAATATTTCTAATGTTGGGATAATATGAATGTGAAATTGGAAATAATCATTGTAAAGTTCTGGATCTGATATTGTTTAATTGGAATATGAAATAAAAATGCAATGCTGTGGATATAATAAAATCAAGTGATATAGTGAAAATATATGAATAAATAAAGGCAACAGTAGTATACCGCTGTTCAAAACGCATAAATCCATGGACAAAAAACAAAATCGGGGTAACAAACCAAAACCGAGGGAAACGCATTAAATATAAGAGGAGAACAACGACACAACACCGAAACGCAACACACACAGAAACGGACCAAGCATAAGACAAAACACCACGAGAATAACAAATATAACATGAAAACCAAATACATGAATTTGGGATAGACTTATTCAAAAATTTGAAATGTGAGGATACTCATTTTCAATGTGATAATGGAAATAATCAAACATTGCAAAATTCTGTACCTGTTTTAGGGATATATATATCACGGTAAATTTAAACGGAATATTGATATAGAGAGAAAATTTAGTTATATAGTCAAAAGCATGAACAAATATTCGAAAACTTTCATCATGTTTATAAAAATTATAAAAATGTTATGAATTATTTCAGATAAAGAAAATTGAATACTGGATGAGATATAAGATATGTAGAGTAAATAAAATAGTTTATTCAAATACGATTTTGATATTTCAATATGAATATTCATTAACAATTTGTACAAGGAACATGTCAAAAACAAATTATTTTGAGTTATTTCCCATTATAAAGCTAAACAGATATTAAAAAGTTTGTTTTTCAACAATATACAAGAAATCTAAGCACTCACAGTATTTGGCTATGAAAACATTAAGGAGGAAATATAGTGAATTATATGACATGCAATTAAATTCCTGTATGAAAACATATAGTCTTGATCTGGCTTGCCTTCTTTAATTCTGAATGACAGTAAAAAAAAATCTCTAAATGTTGTGTTTTTTTTGGCATTTGAATGATTAATTATTTCAGGGAAAACATCCATTTCCATAACAAAAAGACTAATAGCAATATTAATTTCTTAACCTGTTTTTAACTTTTAGGATTCTCTAATAAAAAACATGAGAAAAGGATTTTTTTATCCAATTCACAGTGTAGTTAATGTAAGAACATGAAATAAGCTTGTGTTTTTGTATCAAATATAAGTGGTAATTTATTCATACCATATAAACTAATTTAGATTGAATGCATATTATGTTATTCAACAAAGATAAAAATTGAAAACTTGATGCCAATACAACGTTTCAAAATGTAATGACCCTAGATGTGGTCTTAGTGAATATATGGCAACCGGCCCGCAATTAACACTGAAAAACGGCCAAACCAAATATACTTTTTAAAAGTTTGGTCTTCTGGAAAATGTTGTTTGTGCTGTTTTTATACCCTTCTACAACGAAATTTGTTTTACATGCACACGCATTTGACTAATAGGTCGAACACCTGATGTTCTTTAACCCTGCTGACTGCCATTGGCGATTGCCAAATAAAATTGATCACAAGATGTAACAAAATAGATCTTAATATACATTTAATACTAAACAGAAAATAATTTAACTTGTGGCCACGATGTTATGTCACAAACATACGGTGTCAATATTTTTTTAGTACACCAGATCCGGAATTTCGACAATGAATGTCTCTTCAGTGATGTTAGGGATCGAAACGGTATTTGGAAAGCCATATAAAAATTACCCTCATTTTTAGAAAAAGTACCCTCATTTTTAGGTAAGACTCTTGATATATATATATTGTGCACTAACAAGTTCTAACTTTATCACTGAAATGCTATATACTAACGTTAACGAAGCCGTGATAAGGTACCGGTACTTTAAACATTCACAATTATTTTGGATATATACCCACATGACACATGCCAAGCAAGGAATCCTTGGTAATCATAGTTCTCTTCTTTGTTAATATAGAATTTAACACAAAGACGAACAATATCGATCTTTCTTTTTTGTATACATAAACGTGTCTTAAAAACAACGGTATATTTCTGGGTAGTCTGAGTGACTCTCGAAGCTGCTTTCTTAATTCTCAACATAAATGCTATCAGCAATCAAATGGGGCTTCAATGTGTCTGTGATGCATGTTAACAGTGTTGTGACTGGTGGATCTAAGCTATTGGGTTGTTCAGCTAATTTGTCAACTATTTACAACTGTCATAACTAGTTTTGAAACCAGAATATGGTAAAAAAAAATATTACATATTAGAAATATTACATATGTTTTTCATTCGGTATGATATAGACTAAGTAAAACATTTAATTTTGTCTGATTTTATGGATTTCCCTTTTTTTTTGTGTTCATTATTACAAGCAATATTGTATGTTTCCTCTTGAAAAAGTACACATTAAACATTGCTCGCTAAACACAATGTAATTAATACTTTAAAAACTTTAATTGTACACTGTAATTGTAACTGGAAGAAAAAAGTCCATTTATAAGTAATATACGGAAAAACAGGTAATAAATCTTAACATGTTTTTTTTACAAAATTTAATTCAGGATACTATCTTATGATTATAAACAAGTCAAAGTTAAAGATTAGAAATCCAGGATAGATTAAAAAAAATAACCTCGGAGTGAAAAGAGGGGCAAAATAACAAGAGGGACATTCAAATTAGATCGAAAATAAACTGACAACGACATGGCTAAAAAAGAAAAAGACAAACTGACAAATAATTTTACAAAATATACAACATAGAAAATCAAAGACTTAGCATTACGAACAACAAGGAAGACTGAGGGTGATATCATGTGCTCTGGAAGGTTTTTAAGTAGATCCTACTCCGCATTTGGTACCCGTCGTGTTGCTTATGTTAGGGACTGTTCAATATTTATCAGATGGATGGGCCGGTGCAAAATGGGGCGGGGCAAGCACTTTTTTAAGGAAATATTTGGATGGGCAAGAACTTTTTTCAAATATTTAGTGGATGGGCCAGGACATATTTTATAGGGAAAATTTTGCTATCAATTTTATCGGTATATAGGAAATTTCTTTTGCGGGCACTCAAAACATGTCGCAACAACTGGTAGCTTGTTTCATTTCTGTCAATTTTAAGGATTTAATTAAGGAATAAAAAATCTAGAATTTTCTGCCCGAACTATCTTTTAAATTATTTTGATCTTATAGAATACCAAGTTGTTTAATAATTGGTGTATTGATGTTAAATTTATTGATTTGATTAATAGGTAAGACAAAAAAGCTCAAATTTGTATTTTAGGCTGAACACAGATAGTCACCTTTAAATTTTTTTAAAACTTTTTTCCAAATCAACTTGGATTTTCATAAAACTCAACAACTATCTCAATTATTTATACAAAAAGCCAGTTTGTTTGGTAACTTGGTGTTTTGCTGTCAGTTTTATGAATTTTATAAATAGGTTAGGCCACACCAATTTGTTTCCTTGTTCGACGGACCCGCCCGCACCTATTTTTTTCAAAACCGAATATTTTTATTTTTATTATTTTCCCGCTTCCCGCAGCCGGAAATGAAATCATGTCCATTTCCCGCACCGTTTTTTTGTAAATATAATAAAAAGATCTCAACATTTGTTTATAAAATCACAGTCTTTGCTTCATATAGCGATTTTAAACCTATCAGTACCCCACAACACTGTAAATATCTGCGAGAATATTTGTTTCAGCATGAAACCAATTTATTTCACCTGGGAGTGCTCCGATATAAATATATAACCGGAAATACCAGTACAGAACCAAACGTTGTTTTTTTTCCCCCTAACTTATATTCCTTATAACAAAATGTTCGTTGTTAAAATAAAGTACAAATAACTTCTGAAGGATTTGCCTTCAACTGCAATTATAATGTATGGTGACGGTCATACCCGCTGCAGGTTTGTGCACCTGTCCAGGTTTATTCAGGGACCTGTTGTTCAGCCGTTATCGTTTGTTCAAATTGTTGATGTGGTTCATTAGTATTTTCCCGATTGGAAATATAAATTAGATCGTTGGTTTTGCTGTTCGAATTGTGTACAATACTAAGTTGTGGTCCCTTATAGTTTGCTGGTTGGTCTGGATCAAAGCTTTGTGAAAAAGGCCGTACTTTGACCTATGCTTGTTATTATCAGGTTGGGAACAACCCTCCCTCAGACAAGGGCCCTGAAGGGGTCATTTTACCATGTTTACTGATGTAGAAAAGAAAATAGAAATACTAAGGATTTGTATAGTGCTATTATACAAAACCTTTGACAACTTAGAATGTTTTTCTCAAATAGAGGAGAAATACATCATATTTTAAACCACTTTTCTAAAAGAGGGATGGGTCCACTTATATTTTTTATTTTGAATAATATTAAACTGTTAAAGTAAATGTGTTAACAAGGATAAAGTCCAGGAATATTACAAAATTCTTGGACATGTTGACGTTTTGACCATTTAATTCCAAATAGTATAGTTCTTTGGGAAAATATTAGAACTTTTGTACTTGAAGTGTTTTTACAAAAAAATATATTATAACTTATATGACCCCTCATAAAAGGGATATTCATTACATTAAGGGGTTGTTCTGAAATAATTTTGACTTGGATGGAGAATTGTCTCATTGTCAGTCACACATACATAGACAAGATTTAACTATTCAATTATTTCTTGTTGAACAGGGAAAAAAATATTTCATAAATTAAAGAAATGTCAAGGTACAAGTGATAAATCAAGTTTTAATATAGTCAAAACCTACTATTTTATATTTACAAAAAAAAATTATAATCGCTCGCCTTTACTTTTTAAGCTTCGCCTCAAAAATTGGCAAATTAAATATTTTTTTATTAAAATTTTCAAATCGCTCGCTCGCCCCAATTTTTGAAGTCCAAAAATCCGTAGAACAAGAAATTAAATTGATGTGGCCTTAAAAAAAAAGCTGAAATTTTAAGTTTCGGCTGAATCTAGATAGTCATCTTTAAAAAAAAATTATAACTTTTTTAAATCAACATGGATTTTCATAAAACTCTACAGTTATTTCATATACATATTGATCTTACAGAACACCAAGTTGATTGGTAGTTTGGTGTATTGCTGTCATTCTTACAGATTTAATAAAAAGGTTAAAAAAGGCTCACATTTTCAGTTAAGGCTAAATCCAGATAGTCATCTTTAAATATTTTTATTACTTTTTCAATCAACATGGATTTTCATAATACTTCACAGATATTTCATTTATATAATGATCTTATAGAATGCTAAGTTTTTTGGTGTATTGCTGTCATTCTAATGGATTTAATAAACAGGTTTTTTAAAAAAAGCTAAAAATTTCAGTGTTGGCTAATTCAAGATAGTCACCTTTAAATTTTTTCATAACATTTTCAAATCAACTTGAATTTTCCACAAAGTATTACTGCTAAACCATTTCTATATTGATCTTACTAAATGCCAGGCTGTTTAGGACTTTGGGTTTTTGCTGTCATTTTAATGGATTTAGTTAATAGGTAAAAAAAAAAAGCTACAATTTTAAGCTTAGACTAAAGTCGCATGGTCACCTTTAAAAACATTTATAACTTTTTCAATTCATGTTAGATTTTCATATAACTGTACAGTTATCTCAGTTATATATTGACATGACAGAATGCCTGGTTGTTTGATAGTTTTTTTTTATTGTTTGTTGTTTAACTGTAAAATCTAGGGAATTAATTAATAGGCGAAAAAACTGCTTCATAGTCAAAAACATGTCTGCCTATATTTGCTTAAACAGACCATTTTTTCTTTTTAGAAAAGAAGATAAAGGGACATTGATATTTGAACTATAAAGGTGCTCTGTTATTAGGACAATACTTTGTAATTCAGCAAATGATATGTTTACTAGTCCAAGAGTTATTGTCCCTTAATTTATATTATAATATTTTATTTCCTTTATTTTAAATCAATATTGTATTTGAGGCTGCACATTTAAAATCAAATCTGTACATGTATATTCATACTGGTTTAAAAAAACATTAAAATGTAAGGTTCTGATACACACATAAATATATGCATATAAGAATTATTAAACTAGCACATTTGAAAATTTTTAAGTCTATTCTTTGATTTCAATACATAAAAAATTAAAAACTTTAAAATAGAAAAAGCACCTAATTCATTTTTGATTGTCCTAAAGCTTTAGAGGGGCAAGGACTTTTTTTATATATTTTTTTAGATGGTCAAGGACTTTTTTTCAAAATTTAAAAGGATGGGCATTAACGTTTTTAATGAAACAATATTAAGAATGCACCGGCCCATCCATCTGGTAAATATTGAACGGTCCCTTATTATTGCGGACACAGCCGCTGCAAACGACGACGACGACGACGTCATGTAGAGTCGTTATGTCTTGCGTTTACGACAAAAGTCGCAGCCTCGATGAAATTGACATTATAATTGGAATCTACTGTGCTACACTTCCTGTTTACTTATTCATTTATTCATATGCAACAGTTTTTTTATGACCTTCTTAGGAAGAATAAAAAGGAGCATACATTATATTTTAACTTCACGTTCCACTATATATATATATATATATATATATATATATATATATTTGATGTCATCACACTAAATATTTTAAAGTTTGATGACTTTGTGAAATGCATCTATTCCATCTAGCTTAAATAAAGAATACACACCGCAGTTGAATCTGCTTCATATATTCATCTTAATCAAGATTTTTACAAACGAATACTGAACTACAAACGAGATGATTTCTCTTGATGTGTTTGAGCTTTTGATTTTGCCATTTGATTAGGGACTTTCCGTTTTGAATATTTATATTTGTATTTTACTTTTTCAGTTTCCCAATTTTCAACATCTATTTTTTATGTAGCAACTATTACGTAAAAAAATGAGAAAATGACGTAATCACAAAATCTTGACGTTGACCACTAAGCTATGTATTAAGGTGAAAATCAAGTCAAGTCTTTCAGTTCAGCATGCTCTCTAAACCATGGTTTTAATTGATTTCATATATTACATATAGTAAAACCTGGCATTAAAGCTAAAAATTGAACTTCATATCTGAACCATGACATTAAGTTTAAGTTCAATGAACCCGATCTGAATGAAATATTTTTTAATAAAATTGAGAATGGAAATGGGGAATATGTAAAAGAGACAACAATCCGACCATATAAAAAACAACAGCAGAAGGTCACCAACAGGTCTTCAATGTAGCGAGAAATTCCCGCACCCGGAGGCGTCCGTCACCTTGCCCCTGTACAAATGTATACTAGTTCAGTGATAATGAACGCCATACTTATTTCCAAATTGTACATTAGAAACTAAAATTAAGATAATGCAAGACTAACAAAGGCCAGAGGCTCCTGACTTGAGAGAGGCGCAAAACGGAGGCGGGGTTACACATGTTTGTGAGGTCTCAACTTTCCTCCTATACCTCTACCCAATGTGGAAAAGTAAACACATAGCAATACGCACATTAAAATTCAGTTCAAGAGAAGTCCGAGTCTGATGTCAGAAGAAATTACCAAAGAAAATAAACAAAATGATAATAATACATAAATAACAAGAGACTACTAGCAGTTAACTGACATGCCAGCTCCAGCCTTCAATTAAACTGATTGAAAGATTATGATTTCATCATATGAATATCAGGCACAACCCTTCCCCTTAGGGGTTTAGTATCATACCACCATAACATATATGAGAAGAACATAACCCGTGTCATGCCAACAACTGGTTTTTGAATAAATGTGTTTAGTTCCGTAACATATTAAGAATTGCATAGATAAAAAAAAAAAATCACCTACTATTCAAAGGAAGAGAAGTTCTATGAAAAACACTTATGTCATTGAAAGCTTTGTCATTGATTTTTTAAAAAAAATCATGGCAAACTTGAGAGAAAACATATTAAGTGTATATTCACAGCATTAAAACATTATAACGTGAACCAAACCAAGCATGTGAACGTGTATCAACAGAAGACATAAGTAACAAAAAAAATATGCTTTATACACGAACGATTGCTTACTTTGTAGATATTCTTGCGTATTATGATTATACTTTTACTTACAGAGCTTGCTACTTGTATGGCCTGTTTAACTTTAAGTTCAGCAAGATTATACTTTTCTGTTTTCAATAAACACATGGCGAAGAGCTCCAATAGATCAGCAGTGTTGCATTGTGTTTGACCTTGACAAAATTAATTTGGAAATAAAACGTTTTGTCTTCAAATCATGATAAATGAAATTCATAGTTTAAGGCTCGTATACAAATATGCACAAATCTTGTATATCATCAAACAGTACATGTACAAAAGTGAAACATGTGTCAATGGTCGACAAACTAAGAGATAAACATGCAGCAATTACCTGCATCTGAAGGTTTTGTAAAAGGACAATGTCACCCGGATAAAAACCGACACGTAATCCGTTCTACACATAACATACAAAATTTTGTTGGCAAATCACATACGAATCACAACTTTTCTCTTTAACCCTCTTGCTGCCGACCATTTTTCAAGTTTGCATTTCATATGCCGGAAAATACGACAGCTCAACGTCTGTGACGAAACATGCCAAACAACGACGTCATTCGATATATTACGTCACAACATAATGACCGTTACATTTGGAACCCATTGGACAAAAACATAACACTGTTTTATCTTCGATATTTTTATTGAAAGAGATACAGCATTGATGAGAAGCTTGCATAAATTTAACCATGGACATATGTGTCCCTCCGGCACTGCCGGTCTGGACATATGTGTCCCTCCGGCAGCAAGAGGGTTAAATCATACTTTATGATAGACTTGTAAAATCAAAATCAAATATGTCAACGGTTAAATTTATGCAAGCTTCTCATCATCTCTGTATCTCTTTCAATTAAAAGATCAAAGATTAAACAGTGTAATGTTTTCTCCAATGGGTCTCAGATGTAACGGTCATTATGTCGTGACGTCATATATCGAATGACGTCATCGTTTGGCATGTTACGTCACATACGCCCAGCTGACGTATTTTCTGGCAAATGAAATTAAACCTTGAAAAATGGTCGGCAGCAAAAGGGTTAAGGAATGACTGTAATATTCTTTTCTGTCTATAACGAAATAACATAAAAAATGTGGTGCACACTGAGTTACCCGTGTATTGGGTTATTTTAAAGTGTGCACCACATTTTTTATGTTATTTCGAATAGACAGAAAAAATATTACAGTCATTCCTTATAATTTAATTCTAAATTATATTTTAAGCTGTAGCAAATCATGAAATAGTTATCAAAGGTACCAGGATTATAATTTAGTACGCAAGACGCGCGTTTCGTCTACATAAGACTCATCAGTGACGCTCATATCAAATTATTTATAAAGCCAAACAAGTACGAAGTTGAAGAGCATTGAGGATCCAAAATTCCCAAAAGTTGTGCCAAATACGGCTAAGGTAATCTTTTCCTGGGGTATGAAAATCCTTAGTTTTTCGAAAATTCAAAGTTTTATATTCAGGAAATTTATAAAAATGACCACACACTTGATATTCATGTCAACACCGAAGTGCTGACTACTGGGCTAGTGATACCCTCGGGGACGAAACGTCCACCAGCAGTGGCATCGACCCAGTGGTGTAAATAGTTATCAAAGGTACCAGGATTATAATTTAGTACGCCAGACGCGCGTTTCGTTTACATTAGACTCATCAGTGACGCTCATATCAAAATATTTATAAAGCCAAACAAGTACGAAGTTGAAGAGCATTGAGGATCCAAAATCCCAAAAAGTTGTGCCAAATACGGCTAAGGTAATCTATTCCTGGTATTCCGAACCGTTGATGACGGCACGGTTACATTACAAAATTATGAGCTGGTAAATCAAAATAACGTCAGTCAATCAGAAGACGCGTTTCATTAAAATTTTTATTATTTTCAAGGTTGGAAATCTTTTTTTCAATATGTAAAGTAATTAAAAGCAACTGAGGGAATCACAAGAACTAAAAAAAAACGAAACGAGTAACATCTACGGGTTAAACTAACTGAATTTTGAATGTTAACTGAGGTATAATCCTATCCTTATCGTTAACTAAGACCGTCAAAAGTGGTGATATGATGTCTAGATTATACCACATTCTTTACAATATTCATATAAACATAGGCTAAAGCACACAAAACATTTGCTGTATACTAGCCAAGTAAACTTTTTTTAGTGTTTCCCTTTATTTTCACGAGTACAAGATTCTAGTATTTATTTATTGCCTAAGAATCCAGTAGTCTTAGAAATTGAACGTTTGTGTCTTCAAAATTATTTAAAATTCATTATGTTTCAAAGTGAACAATTAACTTGTATATATATTTGTTTAGGGGCCAACTCAAGGACGCCTCCGGGTGCGTGAATTTCTCGCAGCATTGAGAACCTGTTGGTGACCTTCTGTTGTTGTCTGTTCTATGGTCGGATTGTTGTCTCTTTGACACATTCCCCATTTCCATTCTCAATTTTGATTTGACTTGAATATTTCAGAGGCTCTAAGCTTTAATAAAACATTTGTTTTCTATTTGATTAAAGCCATGGCGATGATAGTTTTAATTTTGACTCTGTTTGAACTGTCCTACGATATCTTTCGCCTCTTTCTTGTCCTCGATCTTCAACACCAAATTGAAAAGTGAAAAAATGTCAATACATTTCTAACTTTATACTTTATACTTATGTACATACACCCTACACTTTTTTAACTACTTTATTCTAAAGCCCTAACCATTGAATTTTGAAACTTCCACGTGTTAAATAACCCAATAATAACCAGATTGACCATTATTAAGAAACCATTAAAATTAACAATATTTTATCAGGATATGATCATATTAAAGTATTTTGTTACACCTGCTTCCGATACTATGAAATCAAATTCAGTTACCAATTATCTAAAAAAAAAAAACTCAGAAAATTGAACACAAACACATTTTGTACAGCAAAGTCCTTAAACAGTATGTATTACGGATTTTAGGGGTCATAAGGCTCTAACGTTCGAAACGGTTAAACTTATAGCAAAAGCCAACTAGTCTTTAATCGTTCTTTTCATGGATTTTGGTCGAGAACTAGTCAGTCGAATTGTCTGAATAAAAACATACACTTGTTACATGAATCGTTTTTATGTGGGTCTATGGTATGAAGAATCTTACCTAAGGTATTAGATTTTTGTTTTACACGTACACACGTACACATTGCCAGAAATAAAATCACTACAGCTTTTCTTTCGAAACTTGTATTGTAGGTAAGATTATATGTATTTTAGTTTAAGAAATAAAAATCAAGTTTAAGTAATCATACGTTTTTTGATTGAGTTAAGTCTGCCAATTGATATTTTAAATTGTGTTTTTCTATGTTGTGATGTTATGCTATTGTTTCAGAAAAAGGGAGAAGGTTTGGATCCATTAAAACGTTTAATCCCGCTGCAAATGTTTGCACCTGTCCTAAGTCAGGAATCTGATGTACAGTAGTTGTCGTTTGTTTATGTAATGTATACGTGTTTCTCGTTTCGTTTATATAGATTAGACCGTTGGTTTTCCCGTTTGAATGGTTTTACACTAGTAACTAGTAGGGGCCCTTTATAGCTTGTTGTTCGGTGTGAGCCAAGGCTCCGTGTTGAAAGCCGTACTTTAACCTATAATGGTTTACTTTTTAAATTGTTACTTGGATGGAGAGTTGTCTCATTGGCACTCACACCACATCTTCCTATATCTAAGTACCTATGTAAAGCATTATAAACAAAACTTTATAAAAATCCAATTCTTTTGTAATTAATCAAAATGTCTGTCGTTCTATCTGTAGTTTTTTGAACAGTTAGTGTTTTTCTTGATGCCCGCGTCACACTGTCCCGATTTTTACGCCGATGTCAACACGATTATGGAAATTTTCAAAATCGGGACTGATCGTATCCAGATCGGGCTATTCTTAGTGCCATCTTTAACCATCGTAGAACTATCGGCCACTTGTTCTGGCCTTCGGGGAAAACTTCGGGAAGGGTTCTAAATTTTTTAACATGTTAAAAAATCCCTGAAGGTGCGTCCGATGTTGAGGGTTTGTATTGAGTTCGTATCACCATCCTCGCCATCGTAATGTCACCGGGAATGCATCTTTGAACATCGTATTGCATTCGTGTTTCCATCGTTTCCATCGGGTAGTTTTGACATTACGATGTCTACACGAATGAATCATGAAGCTACCCAAAGGTCATACGATGGCAACACGAATTCGTAAAGACCTCGTAATCCCGTTGTGTTGCCAACGAATAAAAGTACGAAGGCGACTAGATTGAACTACGACGGCAATAAATCCAGCTAAATGTAGGTTAATTTTCTCGCTAAAATACATTTAAAGTGCCATGCGCGATATGTACTGGTCAGTCTAATACGACAGTTAAGAAAGACGTTCACAAAACATTGAGCTCATATCATATGATTCTATGAGAACAAGAACGGCGACAGCGTTGTTTCTATTAATTCAAATTGAACAAGAAGAGCAGCTATTACAGGATCAGGATTTACTTTCACAAGTAAAATATTTTTTTTTTCAATTTTTCATATCAAGTAACATAATGAAAATCATAAACACGCTTCATACACCAACACTGCAGGTATACGTATATAGAGAAACCAACTTTTTCTTCATTACTCTGATTTTTAATGTATCTTCTGAGTTGTTGTCACACGAATGTTTACTCCATAACCATTTTGTTTTCTATATTTCATATTTTGCCGCATTTATTGCTTTCCCCACATCCTTCCTTTTGTCTATGTTATAATGATATTCTCCTTGAAAGAGCTCTTTTTGAATAAAAGGGATCAAAGAACCCATTACCTTACCTTTAAGATAGATCAGTAAACATGGGCATAGTTATGGGTGATTATTCAGACAAAAACACGGCATTGAGCGTAGCATCCCCTCGTATGTAACATATTGGGGACAAATATGGACACTATATTTGTAAATGACACATGCAGAAAATGGTAAATTGAATGTGCATATTTGATACATCAACTATTTTTTACAACCAAAACATTCAGTAACTGGAAAGAAATACCTTTAATATTGTCTTTAAATTTGCGTGATGCCTTCGACATATAATTTAAATGCATCGTAAGCTTACACGACGTCTTTTATACATCGTATGGCCATCGCGCTATCATCGTGATCCATTGTGTAGCCTTCGTAATCCATCGTGTAGCCTTCGTGATCCGTCTTGTAGGCTTCGGCTGAGATATACAGCTTAAATTCCCGTCTTCGGTTAATCTTCGTATGTCCATCTTTTGCTATCGTATATAATTTCCGCACCATCGTTTAGACTTCGTTATTCATTGTACTTGCTTCGGTCACTTTTTGGTATTTTAACGAGATCGGGACCAACTTCGTACGAACTTACAATTTTCGCATTCGGGTGTCCATCGTATATAAAAATCGTTACAATGTAACGCGGGCATGACGAAGAACCAAATGTCAACAAAAATTTGTCTGACATTCATTTTTCATTCTCTTTAAAGTTTCAGTCTTTTATTTATGTATTCCGCAAGTTAGAAACATTTCATGTACATTTAGAACTGTGACCTAAAATATTTGTTGCTACTTACATAGGTTAAAAAATTCTTCTGCTTTTTCAAAGTCTTTCTGTAGAATAAAAATATGCCCATTAAAAATTAAAAAAAATAATTCTATATAACAATTTTTGTTATACATGAATTGATTTTTACAATAACAAGCCCATGTTATTTGAATAAATTGTTCCTGTCTTCCAATGACAATTTTCTACTGCTTGAAAATGTTGTTATCTTTGAAAATAGTGAACTTTGTGTTTAAAGGGTATTTCGTATTCATAAAGTATCTATTTAAACTTTCAAGATAAAATAAAGTGCCAGCTGAGGACCACTTCCGGGTGCTGGATTTTCCAGCTGCATTGAAGCATTTGGGGGCTCTGGTTGTTATCTGCTCTTTGGTCGGATTGTTGTCTATGATATATTAAAACTGAGAATAGATATAGGGAAGGTGCCAAAGAGACAATATAGAACAGACAACAGCAGAAGGTCACCAACAGGTCTTCAATGCAACGAGCAATTCCCGCACCCGGAGGCGTCCTTCAGCTGGCCCCTAAACAAGTATATACAAGCTCAGTGATAATGAACGTCATACTAAACTCCAAATTGTACACAGGCAACTAAAAGTTATAATAATACAAGACTAACAAAGGCCAGAGGTTCCTGACTTGGGATAGGCGCGTAAATGCGGCGGGGTTAAACATGTTTGTGAGATCTTAACCCTCCCCTATACAAATGCAGAAAAGTAAACGAATAACAATACGCACATTAAAATTCAGTTTAAGAGAAGTACGAGTCTGATGTCAGAAGATGTAACGAAAGAAAATAAACAAAATGACAATAATACATAAATAACATCAGACTACTAGCAGTTAACTCACTTGCCAGCTTAGACTTCAATTAAACTGATTGAAAAATGATGTCTTCATCATATGAACTTCAGGCACATTCCTCCCCGTGAGGGGTTTATTATCATACCATCATAACATATCTGAGAAGAACATAACTCGTGTCATGCCAACAACTGGTTTATTAATAACAAATGTGTTAAGTTCCGATGCAGAAACCATATAAGTGAACCAATATTAACTCCATAATATGCAATCTTTAATGACCTGACAACAGTATCGTAACTATACCCCTTCTAAATAAGTCTATTTAAAGGTTTTGTTAGCTTCTTAGGTGAATTCTGACATTTTTGTGCTTTATAAAGAAAATTTCCATAAAATTGTGGATGTGAAATACCTGAACGTATAAGAAGTCTGCATGTTGAGCTATATTTACGAATGCTGTCCTTATACCGATGATAAAATTTAGTATATGTTTTGACTAGTTTGTGATATCGAAAACCCTGGTGTAATAATTTTTCAGTAAAACATAAATTTCTCTCGTTAAAATCTAAAACATTGTTACATACAAGGGAGCGTCACCATCTAAAAATGGATAATTAACGATCGGAAATGAGAAATCATCTCATTTATTATAAATTTTAGTATTTCCGTTAATGAGATATATATCAAGGTTGAGGAAAGGGCAGTGGTCATTGTTAGTATTAGCTTTATTTAAAGTAAGTTCAACAGGATACATTTCTTTAGTATAGGTACTGAAGTCGTCATTATTAAAAGCCAAAATATCATCCAAATATCTAAAAGTATTATTAAACTTGTGTATCAGATGTTGTTTCGATGGCTCTTTGCTTATTTTTGTCATAAATTGTAACTCATTGCAATACAATAACAGGCCGCCGCAATAAGTGGTGCACAGTTAGTCCCCATTGGAATTCCCCATTCCCCATTGGAATTCCCCTTTTTTCTATTTTCATTTGGAAATACCTGTACAAAGTCAGGAACATGACAGTTGTTTATTATTTGTTTAATGTTTTAGTGCTTTTGATTTTGCCATTTGATAAGGGACTTTCTGTTTTCAATTTTGCTTGGAATTCTGTATTTTTGTCGAGCCTTCGACTTTAGTCGAAAGTGCGAGACATAGCGATCCTTCATTCCGTCGTCGGAGGCGTCCACAAATATTCACTCTGTGGTTAAATTTTTGTAATTTTAATAACTTTCTTAAACTATACTGGATTTCTACCAAACTTGGACAGAAGCTTGCTTGTGATAATTAGATAGTATCAAAAAGCAAATTTTGTAAATAAAAACCAATACCTGTTTTCCGTATTTTATTTATAAATGGACTTTTTTTTCTGCCGGGAAACATAACCTTCACTTTGTGGTTAAAGTTTTTAAAATTTTAATTACTTTCTTAAACTTGCCAGGAATTGTACCAAACTTGGACAGAAGCTTGTTTATGATTATAAGATAGTATCCAAAAGTAAATTTTGTTAAAAAAAATCCATTTTTGCCGTATTTTAATTATAGATGAACTATGTTTTTCTGCCAGGATACAATAATTCACTCTGTGGTTAAAGTTTTTATTTTTTTTAATAATCTTTAAATACTATCCTGGATTTGTATCAAGAACTTGGACTAAAACTTGTTTATGATTAAAAGCTAGTACCTAGATGGACATTTTGTTAACATTATGTACCTTTTTATTATATAGTATTTTACTTATAAATGACCTAATTTCTTCCAGTTAATATTTGCAGTTAAAGTTTTTAAAACATTTATTAGATTCATAAAATATCCTGGATTTTTACACAACTTGGCCAGAAGCTTTTTACAATCAAAAGATAGTATGAAGAGGAATATTCCCCCCCCCCCTCATTTTTGTTGACCTGCGATTAACAGCAAAAGTAGGCGATACACTGTGTTCCACTGAACCCCTTACACATCTTTGTTTTGACTTTGATCAAACAACTATTGCGATAATTCAGCAGATGTATGGTTATGAGTAAAATATAATTTCTTTTCCTTATTTGACTATCAAATATTTTACCCAGCCTCAAATATTGCAAAAGGTAACTATTTTTTTATAAGTTAGGTTTTTTCAAGAAATGTGAAACGATCTTCAAACCATGTAAACCATGTAAACAGATGAACGAGACATTTATCCACAAGTGACTAAAGAATGGGATTAAAAACATCATACTGCCTTCCACAATGAACAACACCCATACAATATAGAACATAGAAGGCTTTAAAAGTTCCCGTAATAACAACTTATAAAAACAATTGAAAAAATATCATAGACCTTATGTATGCTTACAAATTGCCGCATTAGAAATCCTGATTTTGTAATTTATTCCATCATTTTTTTTTATATATATTCTTTCGACAGTTGAAACTATGTCTTCTGCAATTCATTGTCTATACATTTACATAGCAATACATAATATTATGCCTACCAGTTTATAATGACATCTAGCACAAATTAGCCAGCATCTATGTACTAATGTATAAACATCCATCTTGAAATCATGTGGTAACTCTGACATAAGTTGAAAATACTTGGTTGCAAATTGAGAGGCAAGGAATACAATAATCCTTGTATGACTTTCATAAAGGTCATAGCATATACGAACCAAATCTTCCATCACCTGATATGCTGCCTATAAAATACAAAAAAAAATAGATGAAGTTTCGAATTATATAGAACAAGCTATGATAGTCCGTTAAGTTCATGCATCCCCTGTTTCAAATTCTATCTGTTAATTCTTAAGCACTGGAAAATCTCATTCAAAATTTATGCGAACAATTATTGAATTAAATTGAACTAAAAATGTCAGACAGTCTTAAAAATAATTTCATGGGAATTAGTGATATATCAAGTCCTGATCATGAAAATATTTTGGATATAGTTTCTAAAACTGTTTGTTAAAACTCGTTCTCATTGATGTAGACTAAATTGCAATCAAAAAATTGTAATAACAAACAAATATTTGGATTTGTTACTATATTAAAAAAAACCAACGGCGTACATTAATGTTAACCAAGCTCTGTTCTTAACCTGTTGATTAATTACATAAAAATCTGAATGATTGCAACATAATTCCATATTGAAGTATGAAATCGTTCAAATCATTATTGAAAATTGTTATCCTAAACTGTTTCTAAAATTGATCGCCCTGAAGATCTTTAATAATTTTATGAATATCAAATATGTCCATGAAGATTTTGATTTATAGACGAACATTCTAAATGGTCATTCCGTAAAAGAAAAAAGTCCTGGTCATTTTGATAATGTTGAATTCCTTCTTATTTGTTAAGTGTACTATATAAATCTGCCCGGAAATATGTGTTTACTTATAGCGAGCTGTGTAAAGATGTTTTAATATCAGTGACAGTGAAATTATAGTAATTCCAAATACATAAATGGCAGCATGTTTTTTACAAGACCTAGAGTTGAAATAATTCATAATCAAGGAACCTAAATATCGACCCCGTCAATTACTTATTGGAACGAGTGTCGTACTAACATCATCCACGACTAAATTCGTACTCAGTGTTAAAATGTAAAAAATAGTTATCAACGGTACCAGGATTATAATCTAATACGCCATACTCGCGTTTACAAATTACATTAAATAAATTACTCTATGTAGGTCCAAGAACACAAGTAAGAAATCCTTTTGGCAGGAGGTTTTTAATGTTGGGACAGAACTCCAAACTAAAGTAGCTATTAAGAAAGAATATGATTTAATCGTATCTAATCTTTG
Source organism: Mytilus trossulus (assembly GCF_036588685.1). Taxonomy (NCBI): domain Eukaryota; kingdom Metazoa; phylum Mollusca; class Bivalvia; order Mytilida; family Mytilidae; genus Mytilus; species Mytilus trossulus. The sequence goes on along the minus strand of NC_086373.1, from coordinate 104,316,884 downwards.
GAATAATAAACCAATTGAGATTGGTAATCAATTCGTTCTGTATAAAAAAAAAATGACTGAAAATAGAGTCTTGCTAATTGTTGATTTAATAGATAATGATGGCCATCTATAAACTTTAGAAGATTTACTACAGCCAGTGATGTTTGGATGTTTGGTTATTCTAGATACAATTAAATATAGCCTTAAAATGTATATTAATCTGCAGTTAACTTTTGTCTCATTTTGGGTTGCTTTATAAAAAAGAACAATATTTACCAAATATATAGGATACAACAGAATTCATTAACAACCAACACCTGACTTCTACGAAAATATACACGTAAAAAATTAACAATTGTCAAGTTAAAAAAAGAAGATGTGGTATAATTACCAATGAGACAACTGTCCACAAGAAACCAAAATGACACAGACATGAACAACTATAGGTCACCATAGGGTCTTCAACAATGAGCCAAGCCCATACCGCATAGTCAGGCCCCGATAAGACAATGTAAAACAATTCAAACGAGAAAGAATATGATTTAATCGCATCTAATCTTTGGAATAATAAACCAATTGAGATTGGTAATCAATTCGTTCTGTATAAAAAAAAATGACTGAAAATAGAGTCTTGCTAATTGTTGATTTAATAGATAATGATGGCCATCTATAAACTTTAGAAGATTTACTACAGCCAGTGATGTTTGGATGTTTGGTTATTCTAGATACAATTAAATATAGCCTTAAAATGTATATTAATCTGCAGTTAACTTTTGTCTCATTTTGGGTTGCTTTATAAAAAAGAACAATATTTACCAAATATATAGGATACAACAGAATTCATTAACAACCAACACCTGACTTCTACGAAAATATACACGTAAAAAATTAACAATTGTCAAGTTAAAAAAAGAAGATGTGGTATAATTACCAATGAGACAACTGTCCACAAGAAACAAAAATGACACAGACATGAACAACTATAGGTCACCATAGGGTCTTCAACAATGAGCCAAGCCCATACCGCATAGTCAGGCCCCGATAAGACAATGTAAAACAATTCAAACGAGAAAACTAACGGCCTTATTTATATATAAAAAAAATGAACGAAAAACAAATATGTAATACATAAACAAACGCTTACCTCTGAATTACAGGCTCTTGACTTGGGACAGGCACATACATAGATAATGTGGCGGGGTTAAAGAAGTTAGGTTAGGTACATGAGTGTGGGTTTGCTGTCTTATTTGACACATCTAGGTTAATTTTAAGTTTTCTCGTACACAATTTAATCTTAAGAAGAAACAGAGTTAAAAGAGAGGTTAACTCAAATCATTAGCATACTTCGTTCAGTCAGTGTTCAAAATATATTCTGCAAGCTAAAGAACTATACAATAACAACATCTACTATAGTTGTTTACAAATGAAGTTGAATCATCCATAAGGGCTCCGAACACCCGAAATCATATAAACTGTTGTTTTCATTTATATAAAACATAAAATACTTACATGACTTTTCTTCCAATTACCTTTTCATTTTGTATTGCTTCCACTTGAGTTTTCTCCCATATAGCTGAACTTAATTTTTCGTGGTCATACAAGTCTGGGTTCCCGTAACAAATCAATCCTAAATGGTGCATTTCCAGAAGTAACATTTAGACTGAATATATTCCCGATTTGATTGATTTTAGATGCAAACGTCATTTCAATTTTAGATGTAAGGTATGTTTTATTTTTTCTTTGCCCGCATATGAGTAATTTTTAAGTCTACTTTATAATTATTGTCACAAATAAGTAAACAATATAATATATTTACAATAACTAGAATGATATGTTTAAAGAGATATAAAATGTTCTTTGAAATTAAAGGTTTACTCCCCTCAAATTAACAATAGACAATCTTCCTAAATGTCTCAATTGTAAATATCTAATGTGAAAATAAAACTCCCATAGTGACTCTTAATGTATATACAGTGTTGGAAGATGTATTATTTTAATGGTTAATGTTTTCGGTTTTCATTTTTTTTTTCAAAATGAAACATAAGCGGACGTTAATATACAAACAATTAATTCTCTCAACCTATTTTTCTTTACCGAATTTATCCTAATCATTTACAATAATCAACAGCTGTAAATGACATTTTAGATGGGATTTTCTTTTCAAGGCACAACATCATTGCAAACAAAAAAATGTCTATCAGATGTATATTCCGACGACTATATGATGATATCTATATATTTGTTTTATCTCAATGATTGTTGCGTCATTAATTCTATTATCTTTAAATTAATAAATACCTGTATAAAAACATCTTACAGCATCAAAGACACTTCCTGGCATCTGGAATATATCAAGGAATTCTTATAATCCTATTTCCCAAAGCTGTGATTACAAGATAAGCGTAAGAAGAAAAAGTAACAGATCAAAAGTCTAGAAATAGCTATGGTATACACTCAACGTAGACTTTTCTGTCACAATTGAAACTATGTTCGCCCAATCAAGACCTAGTTCAAACAAATTTTCGTTTTTAAAAGGGATCTTAGAATCTTAGAATTTTCCAAGACAAGTGGTCAGAACTTATCCATTAAAACAATAAAAATAAGGATGTCTCGCCAGTACACAGATGCCCAACTCACTCTTTCATTTTCTATGTTCAGTGGACCGTGAAGTCGGGGTAAAAACTCTAACTTGGCATTAGAATAAGAAAGAGCATATCATAGGTGAATATATGTACTTGTTGATTGGACTTCAACTTGATCAAAAAGTACCTTGACCAAAAACTTGAACCTTGAGCGGGACGGACGAACAGACGGGTAGCCGTTAGTTGAATCAGTTAGAAAAAAGTTTTATGTGAGAGAAACTGTAAAATTTTCATGAAACTTGAAATAAATTTTTTTCTGTTCAATTTAATCTACTATCATCAATATATAGAAGATCGGAATAAATACACATATCAAAGGTTAATTTCTTCCGTAATGTGACTGGCACAACTATATATACATAATACATGGTGTAATTACGGAAATCCACAGTGCATTGGGAAAAATTCAAGAAAAAAACACGTAATTGGTTCTTTGGTTGATTTGATAAACTAATAAATAAATAGTTCTGTTTTTTTCGTTTGGGGAGTGGTTAATAATGATCTATTGGTGGTTAAATCAATGATAATGCAGCGTTATCTTTTCGATAACATTTAGAGTTGAACTTTATAAAGATTATTGTATAATATCTAAGGAGCTATCCCAATTGTACAAAGAATGAAATATAAAAGCGCTTGCCAGCCAAATATTTGAAATATATAAAATGGGCAACTTTTTCACAGATATCCACAAACAATGCATTTTTTGATGTTCAATTAAAGGTTTTAGTAGATACTATAAACGAAAACATACACATTCTAGATTGAGGGATTGACCATCGCATGATTAAAAACAATACTATACAGTGTTAAATGTAACCTTCGTTGAAACATAAACGTGCACACCTTTATTAGAAGTTCTGAACACATTTTGTATTGTCTTCCAGTTCTTTTGATATTTTCCTCCAACATGTTATCAATTTTATAAGTATTTTTGCTTGTTCTTATTACGTTAAATACTTGGTCTAATCTGGATTCTATTTGAGCAATGGTAACTTTGGCATGTTGTTTATTTCCAATGTTTATCTGGCGATCAGCCAATTCAAGTAACGCATCATTTTCTGCTCCTTCTGCTTTTAAAATTTAAGAAAGAAAACGTTCACACATAAGGAAAAAATCAATCATCTAACTGATAGTTGTGGCCTCTATCAGCAAGACAATAAAAAGATATAAGATTTATACATAAAATCCAAGACTAAAGTGGTATTACATTTTGATTTGTCTAGTGCTTTGGCCTAGATTATCATTGAACAGATATTATTTTTCGAAATGTTCATGTAATTTTACCGATATTGCTAGTTCTACCACTGGGTCGATACATTTGTAGATTTCTTATAAATCTGCAATGATATACCAGTAACCAGTTCTTAAATTTAGTACTAACCTCTGAAGTGGAAAGAAAAGACTTATAAAATTTGCTCTCATAAATTAAAAAAACAACTTATTTTGATTAAGGAATGTAGCTCCATCATGCAAAGTTCTCTTTCTCTCTCCGTGTTTCGGCTATGTTTTTCTTTTTCTTTTTCAGTCATGTCAATCATTCATATTTGTATTTTGTATTAGGTTAAAGATTTTCAAATAATTTGGCTATAAACAGTTGCATAAAATATTGCAGTAAATATCTACTGAATATATAATTTAATGGTTTCTTCAAGCAGTCAAATGTGGGCAACTTGACGCCAATTTTGTCTCTTCAGTAAACCAAGATCGCAGTTTCACTACATTAGTGCAGATATTGCTTACAATTTCTCAGCACTCGAATCCAGTAGCATAATTTCTCATAATTCAGTTTTCTGCATTAGACTTTTTTTAAATTATTCCCAAATCATGTTGATTTATAGATTAGTAATACAACAACAAATGGAAGTTTTTAACGACCTTGACTGGCTATACAGCCCTTGCACGGTCGGCTATTAGTAATACGACGTTAAAACTGGACCCTTAAGTGCAGAAATGTAATCAGGCGATGGTGACTTAAGATGTTTTTGTTAATTATATGTCCGTTTGGCTGTTTAGTTCCTTTCAAATCATTAATACGTAATTGTCTTTCTGGGTTTTTTATGTGTAGTGTCACTGCTGTGATTATTATTTTGATGATGTCACTATGATTTTTTGTCAATTGCAATTCACAGAAAATCACGAATTACGAAAATATAAAAATATATAAAAATCTGTAGAAAAACGGATCACGATAGCGAAAATGCGCCGATCACGAAGAACGAAAATTAGCAATCAGGCCTCTTATTTATGAAGTCTTCAACATTTGTAAATAGTCGTTATATACCATATATAGTTTTTACTAGTTGTAACATTTACCAAATGTCCATGTATCTTCTACCACAAGAGACGCATTAATCTGCTTCTCTTTGAATAATTCACGCCCATTGCTTTTTCTTGATAAATTCTCGACAAACGACGTTAGTTGTTGTGCCAATTTTCCATCTCGCAAATCTCGGGCTTTCATCTCTAGATTCAGGGTCACAGAGCTTTTACGTAAAGGATATTTCTCCGACTCTAAAAGTATAATAAAAAAAATTCATACACATGACGTGGTTGTGATAATTGATTTGTTATAAATAGGCCTTAAGTTTTCTTTATTGAATTTTTTTTTAAGTCCATGTCCATATCCAACTATACGGTATTGAGTTTTCTCTTTGTTGAATGTCGTACGGTTGCATATAACTACTGACTTCCACTTCCACTTTGGTGGAAAGTTGTCTCATTGAAAATCATACCACATGTGTTTATTTTTATATTGTGATTTTAATCGTAAGATTGTTTACAAAAAATGGCCACTTATAACTTTTAATACCTTCAAAATAGGGTGACGATCTTCTTCATAAGTGTAAAGTTTTAAAAGTGGTTTCGCTAAGTACTAAATACATATAAATTGCCGAAATGCCCATCTGGTGTAGTGATACGAAACCGTTTAATGTTATTTCAACCACTGGTTCAATACTTCTGGTGATTTACTTATATGCACCGGTATCATGCTACGGACTTCGGTACTGGCATATAAAATACGTATATTGTTTGATTGACTTATCTGATATAAAATAAGGTAGCCATATAATATTAAGGATAAAAGCACCTAATCTAAAGGTCTGACTACTTATGTGCGTTTGGTATCCCCTTTGCACTTTTCGTTAATGTCAGTTCTCAAATCTATGTTTTTGTTTCGGATTTGTAGATATTTTGGACTTAAAATTTGTATCGGATGCATATTATTATTCATAACAAATGTGCATCAGATATAGTATAATTTTATTCTTCATAACAGATGTGCATCAGAGGCACTATACTATTATTATTCATAATAGATGTGCATCGGATGCAGTATAATATTATTATTCATAACAGATCTGCATCAGATGCAGTGAAATATAATTATTCATAACAGATTTGCATCAGATGCAGAAAAATATTATTATTCATAATAGATGTGCATCGGATGCAGTATAATATTATTTTTCATAACATATGTGCATCAGATGCAGTTTAATATTATTATTCATAATATATGTGCATCAGATGCAGTATAATAATATTATTCTTACAATATGCGCATCGGATGCAGTATAGTATTTTTATTCATAATATATTTGCATCAGATGCAGTATAATAATATTACTCATACTACATGTGCATCGGATGCAGTGTAATTTTATTATTCATAATAGATGTGCATCGGCAACAGTTTATTATTATAATTCATAATATATGTGCATCGGGAGCAGTATAATAGTATTATTCATAATAGATATGCATCAGATGCAGTGTTATATTATTATTCATAATAAATGTGCATCGGATGAGGTATAATATCATTATTCATAATACATGTGCATCAGATGCAGTTTAATATTATTATTCATAATAGATGTGCATCGTGTGCAGTATAATATTATTATTTATAACAGATGAGCATCAGATGCAGTGTACTATTATTATTCATAATAAATGTGCATCGGGTGCAGTGTAATATTATTATTCATAACAGATGTGTGTCAGATGCAGTGTAATATTATTATTGATAATAGATGTGCATCGGATGCAGTATAATAGTATTATTCATAATAGATATGCATCAGATGCAGTGTTATATAAATATTCATAATAAATGTGTATCAGATGAGGTATAATATCATTATCAAAAATAAATGTGCATCAGATGCAGTGTAATATTATTATTCATAATAAATTTGCATTGGATATTATTCATTTTAATAGTGCATCGGATGCATAATCTTATTTACTATACATAAAAGATGTACATCAGATGCAGTATACTATTACTATACATAGAAGATGTGCATTAAATGCATTATTATATCATTATTCATTATAGATGTGCATCAGATGAAGCATACTATTATTACTCATAATCAATGTATAGTTACCAAAGTTCCTTGTATCTTCCACAACTGAAGACGCATTTACTTGGATTTCTTCCAATGATTCTTGCTCACCGAGAACTAGAACTATAAAGAATTTATACGAATTTATTCATCAATGAGTACTTCTACCAGTACGAATTGCCTCTCTCTATCAATTTATGTCCACAATCAGAGACATCTTCTCTATGAAAGTTTTACATCTCATGTAGTGTGTTCGGGCGTTTGAATGGTTGTCTGTGTAGAATATTTAAAGCATGCTTTATAGGACTAGTTATCCATTCGTTTGATGCGTTTTATTTTTGTTTCATTTGAATAGGGACTTTCCGTTGTGGCAAAACTCTTAGGATTTTTTTACGTCCTCAATGTTTTTATTTTGCCTTTTCAACTACTTTTTTTCCGAACGTCACTGATGAGTCTTTTGACGTCTGGCGCAAATACAAAATTTCAATCCTGGTATCTATTATGAGCTTATTTGCTTGCTATTTCTTCTCAATATTTGTCTTAAATTGTGTAAAACTTTTAATTCATAAATCGTCATCCAAGGGAAATTACTCTGACCATTTATGCTATTAATAGTTTTTATCTATCTAATCTAGTTTCTAAAATCCAACAACAATGGATAACAATTATGGTTCAACTCTTTAGTTTATGTTATTATGCTGATCATTTCATTACCATACAGTTTTAAAGTTTCTAAGAAATAACTCAACATTATGAATATAACAATGAATGAATTTGTTGCGTCAAAAGTGCTTTAATTTGAGGATAAACTGCACCAGGAATGTTCATTACCTAAAAAATAAAACCAAGGATGTAAAACACCTAGTTACCTCCATAGCTGTATGATTAAATTGAGCCTAGAATGAGAAGGTCAAAATTTGACTCAAAGATTTAGAACCTTATTTTCGTTTTTCAAATTACTCATTGATGTGTAAAAAATTGGATTCAGGGACATTAACTTCTACACAGAGTGTGCAATATTTTTCTTATTTGTACGTCTTAGTTTGCAAATTTTTTAAACATTCACAGTTTCTGTATATGTTTCAAATTATTCAGATTCTGAAAAAAACCCACAGAGAACGAATAAATTTCGCCATTCAGTTGCAAAAATAGTAAAAGTAATCGGCTGATGATATAAACAATGTTTTAAAGTTTTGTAGATCTCGCACTGCTGTGATAAGTTTCCCTTTGTGCCTCACGATAGAACCCAGAAATCACAATTCTGCAAAAATCGTAATTTGATAGGGAAACTTAAAAGGTGTCATCTATCAACGTTGGTAGAATGAACAAATTATAGACCATTTGATAATTTTCCCTGTCAGATTTATCTTATCTATTTGTAAACTTTGCTGCTGATACAATTATTATTACATTTGATAGTATGAAAATAAGTAAAAACAACCATGTTTTATTAAAACGCTTTTAATAAACCAGTCAGTCTCAAAACTATTTAATTGTATTTTTTATATTGTCGACCTTTTCCTGCTGTTTGTCATATTGGACAACTAGTTCAATACAGGTTCGTCACGTTTTATTGCGCCAGTAATATTAAGGATATACATACTTTAGTGTGAACGATACATCTTATTTTCTTTTCTTTTTCATGGATGAGTTTCGGTTCGTGTATTAAAATTGATAGGCACACATCTCGCATTTTTGTTCTCATGACAATTCGATGAACATAATTACATAGTAACATTTTCGGCGCATGAACGCAGGATAACTTATATATAAATGGTTAACTGTCTGATCTAATCTCATTGAGTACATTCAAATAAGCAAAGGCATAGATCTTGTATTTGAAATATTACCAACTGGCATAAATTGCATCGCTAGAAAAATAGTTTAAAACATCAACTTAAACTAATAGAATTAAGAGCAAATTGATCAAAAATAGTATGAAATGTAATAAAAAGTACTAGTTATATGTAATACCTTCATCAATGACTATTACTACTGTTACTGTAATATTGCCTTTCCATATGAATGCTTCTTCCTCCAGTAGAAAATTGAAAAATTTTGTTACTGCTTCTAGCAATAAATCTTTGCTCTTCAAATAATTACTGTTGACTTCGACAATTAATTCAATGCACTGTTTTTCGACACTGATCAATTGGATGGTTGATTCTGTGTTGATTTTATCAACCAATTCTCTCAGTATGTTTAATTGTTCATCGCTATCCATAACGTTTTCAACAATCAACTTCAATCGGGTTGGACTATTTTCTGAAAACAAGAAACAGTTCGTTAAATAATTACAGATAGTTTGATACATCGGTCTGACATTCGCCTTTCTCTCACGACGAGCTTCGTTGCTTTTAATTTCATACTTCATATAAAGCTGAAAGATAGTGTCGCAATATACTGAAGCAAACAAAATCATGATACTGATTTTCGTGCATACGAACGACCTGCGTTTTAAGATGTAATCGGGATTTCTTGCCAATGTAATCATTAATTTAATCATTCACTTTGACAAATGGTGTAATCATTATTTTTCATTTTATCGTACAATTGACAACAATTGTAATTAAATCATTTACATTGAAAGTAATCAAACCTATCTGTATAACACAAGTGGATATGATTACATACGTTTGTATATGGTTATTTACCATTTTACAGAAGGAAAATATCCTTACCTCCAAGATCTTTTAGTTCTGTCAATCTTTTTCTCAATTCTTCTAAACCAATGCCCCAGTAGATCTCTATTTCCTTCTTATTGTGATTAATTACCAATTGTTCTATTAAGAAAAGTTGCATCAGTTATTTTTTTTTAAATGTATTTTATTTGTTAAATACAAAATAGATAGAAATAAACTAAATGTACAATGCAACTCCTAAGAGCTATGTTCATATGATATCAAAACATTATTGCAAATGAAATTAATAAGTAGCATAATAACCACTATAAAAGACTAACAAAGAAAGAGAGGAAATAAAAGTTAAAGCAAAAAAGACAGTGTTTGATTAAACAGTGAAATTTATCCAACTGAGTAATAAATTGTGAAAATTTCTAAACGTTTTCGTTTGCTGTGACATCGAAATTGTTAAAACCGAACTGATTAAAAGTAACTGCTTTGTGTCGTCATTGCTTTATTGTTGCAACGACGGCGTATTATTTGCAAATTACAGGGTGAAACTAGGTTTCTAGAAATGTTATAGAGTTCATGCATTATACCCTTAAACCGCCCTGTACTTAACTTTGTTTCTGTCAGATAATTGATCATCAAATTACCCGGGAAAATCAGAAGAAAAAAAATTAACGAAGCTTTCGTATACAGTTTTATTCAATTTTATCTTCATACATAATGCATTCGATTAAAATGGTAAAAAATAAACAAATATTCTACTGAAGCATGTGTCTATTATAAAGAAAAGTAGACGTTACCAATATTCGTAAATGTAAGCAGAATTTCTATGTAACTTCGAACTGAAAAACAAGTTATGTGCTCATTATGACACTGTTGAAAAACAAGTTGATACGTCAAAACCTCATGGTATGTATGGCCCTAAATGCTCTTCAACTTCGTTCTATATTTGTCATATAACTTTTTTTTATTTCAGCTTCATTATGTCTTTGTACAGGAATCGCATATCTGTGGTACACATTTAAAAGCTTTTAAAGTATCTTTTATGAGTTTCTGCAGTCGCAGAGTCGATGCCACTGCTGTTTTCCGCTATGATGATATCACCAGGCAAGTAATCGGCACTTTTTATTCACATGAATTATTATTATTATTAATATCTCCATCTTCATCAGTAAACTGGTTACAAAACTTTTCATGGTTTGAAATTTTAAGGATTTTTTTATCCCAGATATTGATTACTTTAGTTGTATTTGGCAAAACTTTTCGGAATTTCTACCCGCAGTGCTTTTTAACTTCGGACTATATTTTGCCCTTTTAAATTTGTCATTTAGGCGTCAGATTAAATACGCGTCTTTGAAACGAAGTTATAAGCCTGAAATCTAAATTGTGTCCTTACAATTACTCGATCGATTATATAGATGGTAGAGTTATATCCCCGAGGGAAAAACCAGCCCAATAGCAAGCACATTTGTAATTGTATGACTTATTATTGATATTGTAATATATAAAAATTAATTGTTTGAAAAATTGAATGGTTTAAAATAAGAAAAGATTTTTTTCCCCAGGAACAGATTACCTTAAAGGGGCACTTGCTAGGAGATATAGGAAAAACCTAATATATCATTTTTTTGGCTCAATCAGTATTAAAATACAAATAGTGCAATAATAACTCCTTTTTAATAGATAATAAGGTTCGATTTTGTTAAAATAAGCAAAACATTTTTGATTATGACTTATTCACTTGCAAGTGAATAAATCGACCTCATTGAATCCGTATAAATGTGAACTTTAGTTTAACCCCTTAGCTTGAGATGGATAACATGTGAATTGTATGTGTAAAGTTTTTTAAAGGAAGACAATGTCGACATTGAAAATGAAACAAAGAGAAATCATTTCATTAACTGATTCGATCCACAAATAAACATTCTAATACAGGTAAAAACGACGATAAACATTTATTTTTTATCTGTAATATGCAAATAAATAGACCTAGAATAGTTCTACAGCAAGTGTTTGCTTAATCTATTTATATCAATATTTATGTTAACATTGCTTATATGGTCATCGGATAAATAATTAGATGGCGTCTATACTAAAAAACACACGAAACGGAGCTACGTAATTCCATGCCTGTGCCTGGTTTATTGTTTTTTTAAAAAATACTTTTTATAGTTTGGATTGTTAAACATCAAATATGAGAATTCGATTAGAATCGGTGAACATGAATTTGACAGCTAGTGCCTCTTTAACTTATTTTGCAAGACCCATGGGTTTTTTTTTTTGCCTTCAATGATCATCAACGTCTTCTATATTTAACTTTATTAATTCAAGCGTCATTGGTGAATTTATGGTAGATAATATATATGCGTCTGGTGTAAAAACGAATGAGCTTTGGTATATTTGGCCTAAATGTAAGTTTAACTTATATGCATAACGATATTTTCGCTCATTATATCTCTGTGGAAAACAAAACTAATGTGATGAATATTATACCACTTATATATCACTTGTGAAATTTTAATACATTCATTAAAGGTACCAGGTACTGTTTTCAATCCGAAAAGATCGTATGAGATTTAAGTATGTCAAATTGGCACGACTAACTATACGACAACCCTAACAACCTAAATGGTTTAGTCTATTCACTTCGAAAATAAAAGTTTGCACTACCAAAGGTAAACTTCAAACTGAATATGTTAACTATAGCATGTAATATAAGAAATTCATACAATGTAAAATTTAAAAAAATCTTTTCAGCGAAAAAGTTTAGTAATGATACACGGTTTTATGCGCAATTTGTCTTTGGAGTTTTATACCTTTTGTTTTCAAGGGGTACAATCAAAATCACGTGATGGATATACACACACCGGAAGTAACAGTCTAGTAGACCGCTTGATAGGTAAGAAGTCGTATTTACTTGTTTATATCAATAAACTTTAATAAATAAGGTAGTGCACCGAATGTCGGATACTATCTATCTAGTTTTGAAATACACAATTATCCTTGCTGGAAAGCGTGCAGCTAATGCTAACACTTCGACACAGTTCCAAAATTTCACCAGATAACTGTGTCGAAGTGTTTGCAATAACTGCACGCTTTCTAGCAAAAACAATTGTGTATTTTAAAACTACATACTATCCGACATTCGGTGTGTCAACTTATTAATCAAAATTTAATTGATATAAACAAGAAAATGCAACTACTAACCTTTCAAGCGGCGAGTTCGACTGTAACTTCCGGTGTGTGTATATCCATCACGTGATTTTGATTGTATCCCTTGGTTTGGTTTAAACTCTGATTATGATTGCAATCAGCAGGGTATAAGTATGAGGTGAAAGATAGAATCTACAGAGTATTCGATTTTATTGAAACTACCGACAACAATGAGGTTAGGATTTGGGTAACTTGAATTCTAGATTTTGTTTTATTATGTGTGGTACTAAAGAATTGCTTTTGTTTCATATATTTTGTGAAATTTTGTTAGAGCCTTATATTATTCGTCAGTTTTCATTTTCTTCCTTGTCGTTTTGGAAACGTTTAAAAAAATGGCAGGCCTTTATAAGATGAAGACTATTTTGAATTTCTTCTATTTGTCTATATGATTTTTTTTTATTTAATGCGGATTCAGCTTACGACTTTAGAAGATACGGAACAATTAAAATGCAAAATGAGTTCAGGGAAACTCACCTACTGAAAATTATTGTGCAAAAGGTTAACCAATACGCCGACTTGTCCTTCTTTTCCGATGTCATGTTGAAATAATTAGAATTATAATTAAATGATGCTTTAAGTAACAAAATTGTTAAAATAATCTTGATGACCTATAACCATTTGCAAAGCTAGAAATTTACGAACAAGGTAACGATTAGGCTTTGCCTCAACAATTATCCGTTCTTTTTTCAAATACTAATGTGCCAAAATTAACAATGCAGTGGGGATAGAAATCAAATATAACACTACGAACGAGATGCCAAAAAAATAATTTCTGTTTACGCAAAATGCAAAATTCAATATTTCACTTTAATGATTTTTTTTATCTGTGTTTTACTGTTTAATGGTAAGGCTTTTGTAGTGTGTATATTGATAAATAGTTATCAATTTTGATTCTTTTTCATTTCAAATATGAGACGACAATGGAATTCACCACAATCTGTAAGGATGTAAAATGGAATTAAAAATAATTTGCGAAGTGCATAGCAAACCATATGTAATCAAAGTGTATTAAGTTGTCATTACAAACAAAACTATATTGTTGCCAAAGAGGGACGAAAGATACCAAACGGACAGTCAAACTCATAAATCGAAAATAAACTGACAACGCCATGACTAAAAATGAAAAGACAAACAGACAAACAATAGTACACATGAAATTACATAGAAAACTAAAGAAAAAACAACACGAACACCACCAAAAACTAGGGGTGATCCGGAACAGTAAGCAGACCCAGCTCCATGTGTGGCACCCGTCGTCGTGTTGCTTATGTGATAACAAATCCGGTACACCAATTTAGGGTCTACTTAATGCTAACTAGTCATCTTTTTCAATTATCAATTCTTTAATAAGCCTGGCATCGTTGGTAAATATTTTAAGAGCAATCGAACTGGGCTCCAAAGTTACTACATTTTTAAGAGATGTGTGAATCAGAAGTTTATACTTAAATATCATAACATATGTTCGAGAACATACAAATAAAGCCTCTCGAGTCATGTAATAGTATAAAGGAAAATGAATTAAAAAAAATTTATATCTAATATACTTCCAATGATATTTCTACTTACTTTGAAGTTGTTCTATTTCTATTCTTTGCTCTAGGACTTTTTCTGATGTTCCAGTATCCAGTTGAGTGGTTTTTAAATCTCGAATCCTCCTCGCATGCCCAAAGATAGGATCCTTTTTAAGATATGTATCCACTCGTTGTCCTACATCAAGAAATGTATTAAAAAACTCTTCAAAATCCGGTTCACTGGTAGATGCATTTGTTTTATGTGCAAAGTCATTTCTTGTGAAATGGATCCGTTCTACATCATCACCAATATCAATATGGTTCGGTAGCGGTCTTTCTCCCCAACGTTTTGTTGGCATCGGAATGAATTGCTTATTTTTGAAATAAATCATAATTTTATATATTAATGAAGCATCCAACTTCGAAAACCCATCTGTTCGTAAAGTTAGTAATGTTTCTTTTTCTTTGTCTCTCAATTTTTGTAAGAAAGGTACATCATTCATTACAATATCGTATATATTTCGGGCAGGTAGCCTTCTGTGTTCTAAGAGCTCTTGCATAATGTCTGAAAATACTTCAAAAACTACCATGCAACATCGTACACATCGTAAATTATCTTGAGTCGCCATCATTTAGTTATTTCTCGTACTAAACAACGACATGGCTCCTTTTTTTTTAGAAATTCAAATATAAAAGACATGGCAGTTGTTTTTCATTTGGTCAGTTGATTGATAGCATTTGATTTTGTCAGTTTTTATGTAATTCTACTTTTGAATTTGCTGAGGAGTCAGTATTTTTTTGTAAACTCCTTCTTACTATACCGCTTTAATTTCCAGAGTAATATATCAATCTAAAATAAAAATTAATAACATAAGAACAAATAGAAACTATGTATATTTGAAATGTTTAACACACATCAATGCGTCATTTACATTGTGTAGTGTTATCGGGCACAATACGAAAGAATAAATTTCAAACAAAAAAAGGTGACGCGAAAACTGCAGTATATCAAAGAATACACAAGTCCTCTTTTTATTGTTTATTTCCTTCCTGGTCAAAATCTAGCATTTAAGAGTGGTTAGGAAGGTAGTGTATATTCATCATAACTGCGAAAGGGAATAGAAATGAACTATAACAAAGTATCAGTTGCATGATATTGAAAGATTTTGTCATAGCTTTCGACAAATACGATATAATGATTAAACATACGAAGCAATTTCATGCTGGACAATATATCTTGAATAGACTTATCCGGGCACTAGCTGTCACGGTGATGTTTACCGATTTGTCTCATATTTGATTTATAACAGAATAAAATTCATATCCAAATCATGATAATTCTTGAAGGGGCATTAGCTGTCAAATTTATATTAACCTATTTGGTTAACTATCCTACATAGTCTGAAATAAACAATTTTCAAGGCACGGGCTCGAGAACATGCAGCTTCGTTTCGTGTGCATTTAAGTCTAGACACCATTTAATTAACTATCGAGTTTACCTCCGAAGACCTCCGATGGTAATATTAGTGATAACAACATAAATTAAGATAAAATAGATGTTGCAATTGGTTTTTTCTATGTCTGCTTAGTTTCATATGTTTATTAATCGTCGTTTTACCTGTATAAGAATGATTTTGTTTTGTGGATCGAATTAGTCAATTTAATGATTTACCTTTAGTTCACTTTCAATATTGACATTCTTTCCCTTTAACTAACTATACACGGACTATTCATGCGTTCTCCATCTGTAGCTAATGGGTTAAATTGAAGTTCACATGAATACGAATTGAATGAGTTCGAATTATTCACTAGTAAGTGAATAATACAGTTACTGCTCACAAGGAAGCTATTAAATCAAGAGTTCCAAATGGTGAAGTTGAAATCATCCCTTCGTAAATTTCACGGACGCCATCACGAGTTGGTTGACCGTTATGGAATAACCATTTCACAAATGATATCGGATATGTTCCTCACGTCGTAACTACAATCTCCTTCCCTTTCATGAATTTGACCTACCGAATTAGACTATTTACCGGATTTGTAATCACATAAGCAACACGACGGGTGCCGCATGTGGAGCAGGATCTGCTTACCCTTCCGGAGCACCTGAGATCACCCCTCGTTTTTGGTGGGGTTCGTGTTGTTTATTCTTTAGTTTTCTATGTTGTGTCATGTGTACTATTGTTTTTCTGTTTGTCTTTTTCATTTTTAGCCATGGCGTTGTCAGTTTGTTTTAGATTTATGAGTTTGACTGTCCCTTTGGTATCTTTCGTCCCTCTTTTATCAATGTTTTTTTTTGCTTATGTTGACAAAGTTAAACCCTGCTGGCTGATAAAAGCGAATTATATTTCTTTATTTTACTTTCATTAATGATTGAACAAAAAAAATCATATCTTAGATTTTTCAAATATCTGGTTCCCCCTTTAAATAACAAGGTAACCATGCATATACTAGATAGCATATATCAGAGTTCCGTGTGCATTTAAGTCTACACGCCATTTAATTAATTATAAGATGACATTTGAAAACCAATGACGGTCAAATAACACGAATTAAACATAAACATAAATATAAATAGATAACGACCTCGTGTAATTCGATTTTCTTAATGTCTGTCTGATTTCATGTTATAAGTTATAACAAGAGTGTGTCCATAGTACACGGATGCCCCACTCGCACTTTTATTTTCTATGTTCAGTGGACCTTTAAATTGGGGTAAAACTCTAAGTGATTTTGGCATTTAAATTACAACGAAACATGTGTATTCAATTTTAAGTTGGTTGGACTTCAACTTCAAAAAAACAACCTTGACTGAAACTTTAACATGAAGCAGGACAGACGAAAGGACGAACGGACGAACGCACGAAAAGACGAACGGACCCACATATTAGAAATCGGAATGCCCCTCTACTAGATGGGGCATAAACATAAGTTAATTTTATCTATAATCAAATGATTTCTTTGGATCGAATCACTTTCAGTGTTGACTCTCTTTTCTTTCAATAACGTTACAAGCATAAATCATGCGTAATCCATCTCTAGCTGAGGGGTTAAATTGAAGTACATATGATAACAGATTCAATGAGTTCGAATTATTTACTTTAACTCGCAAGTGAATATTTTAACATCAGCTTATTTTGACAAAATTGAATCTTGCATCCTGCTAAAAGCGAATAATTATTTTATTAGTACACTGCATTAATGATTAAACAAAACACATCTTAATCTACTTTATATATACATTTGTACATATATGTTGTGTACAAGTTGTAATGTTGTACAAATTATAATTTTGTTTAATGAACCGCTTAACACAAATTGATGATGCAAGCACAAAATTTTTTGTTTCGTATATTTCTGACATATTTCCACAACTACATGATACAGACTAATTATGAACATTAATATTGAAAACATTATCAGAACACAAAAAGAAAAAAAGACTTTCTATGGATATGAATTTGGTACAATGAGAAAAATGAAATTAGAATTTAATCAATTCAGGTGTCCTTATTTCTAGTTTGGAGACAAGGATAATGTCATTAAATGTTAGGTTGTTAAGTATGTAAATTTGAATATAAAACATTATATTGACACATTTAATAAGATAAATCTGTATCATCTGGCGCAAGAAGGTATGTCTGAAAAAACTTAGAACTTAGAACTACAAAAACCCTTTACAAATTATAATTTGTACAAACTAAGGTAGCACAATACAAAGATTGTTTTACTTCCAATCAACAACCTTTAAAATGCTGTAACTTTCTTATGAATGCATAAAAAATAATAAAAGAGGTGTATATAGATAGATAAAAGATTAATCTTTTATATGAATGCAATATTTTTAATATGTAATCATTATGTAATCAATAATTATATAATTAGTGGCAAAATCTCGGTCAGTTCACTTGAATGAATTTAACTCTATCATCTCTTTAACTATACAGAAAATTTTAACGAAATCTTAACCAACACATCATGGGCTTCAAAAGGATGTCTCAAATTGTCCCTATGGGATTCCATTCTCTCAAAAATCTGTAATGAGTGTAAACATTCTAACCACATAAAAAAGATAATGTTTAATTAGGTGTAAAATTTGTTCTATGCATTTTATCTGAAATCATTTTGTAGATAATGGCCATAGGAACAACATATGATAAAATCAACCCTCTAGAAATACCTATGCAGAAGCTTATTTGTGCAAATTTGGTGAAAAATATTTTAGACACAGTTAACATTATAATTGGTTACATAATTGTTGCATAATACTAACATTGCATTAATTTGAAAGAGTAATCTGTAAGCTATCCAAAACAACAACTTCTATGAATTTTCAAGCATTATTAAAAAAAAGTTACAGCCTTTTAAAACTAGGGAGTTGGAGTTATGATATCTTTGTATTGTGCTACCTTACATCTTATTCACAACATATATATAAACGTAGTTTTCAATTTAGACTTATATATTATTCGTCTTAACATCAGCCTAACAATGCACTGTATCCAACGCGCTAGACCACTCGACCACCTGGGCTTCACAGAAACAAACGTTTTCGGTGGCCGGTTGTTACCTTTCCTTGTCAGTTTTAATCTAGCGTCGTAATACAGTACATGATACATAAGGCATGCAAATGGAATTGTTACAGATCAGCTGAAGTGTCTAATATAAAGGATCCTAGAAATTAATGCAAGATACAGCCACAGAAATAATTATATCTATAAGTACGTCTGAACCAGTGACAACTCTACAAAAGATATATGTTATATATCGTAGCTAGTGTCCGTTCCAGACAAATTCAGCTAACTAAATTTTAACATGTAAGGAAGGGACACTATTCTATATATCCACATCCTAAAGCTTTTTTTTCTACAACTTTGAGGTGTCTCATCAATATCTTTCTAGCCTCAAAGAAGCGTTGGTCTGAAACAACACATCAACAATTTCTAATTTTGCCAACAAGTAATACTATTTTTTGTAAATGTCATACAAAGCACGTCAGTTTTATCAAAATTTTGATTAAGCTTGGAAAAACTATTCATTGAAGCCAAAATTTAATTTGTTGTTTCAAATTTTAATTTTCAGACAAAAAAGAAAATTCTTCCAGTAAGCGACGACATTTTTAAATACAATTTATAATGGATAAATAGAATTACATTCAAGTAAATTGTCTTATTTTCAAATATTTTATTCTTCGATAGAAGAAAAGGTTTTTAAAAGTGAGCGAGAAAACATATATTCATACACATTATTTGTGCTTTATATTTTTATATTATTCTTCATTGCTTCTCAATTCATTTTCTGAAATAAACTTATCATACATTAGCCTATAGCTTTCTCTTTTTGAAGGATAGGCAAAAGAAACCAACAAGATATTGAAAAAAAATGTAGTATTTTTTACAAAGCAGAAAAAAATCGGCATTCACCTTAATAGCTAACCATACCTTTCAGCATAAAATTGAGAATGGAAAAGGGGAATGTGTCAAGGACTCGACCAAAGAGCAGAAAACTGCAAAAGGACACCAATGAGTCTTCAATACAACGAGAATATACCGCACCCAAAGGCGTGCTTCAGCAGGCCTCTTAACAAAAACGTGAACTATTTCAGTGATACTGGACGTCATAATCAACTCCGAGAATTAAATGAGACAGAAATTAACAGCTTAGTACTGACTACTGAGCTGATGATATCCTATGGGACTGATAGTCCACCAGCAGAGGTATCGACCCAGTGATGTAAAAAATTGAAAACAACACGTTTCATAATTTCTTGCGTCCGAAGGGCTTTTCTTGATTTACCTTCATAAGGAACGCTCAAAGTCAATCATCTGAAATCCGAAGATGTATAGGTACCGAAACCTTTGAAGAGCTATATGTCAAAAATATCACAAAGGCTATAAGCCCTTTATAATGTTTATTACTGAATTAAAACTACAAATGTTTTAGAGTTAAATGAGTTATGTTTAATTGATTAAAAATGTTAACGATACTTAAAAATGCAAACAATTTCTACCAGAAAAATACATTTTCTTAATCAATTGAAAATGGCTTCTTATATGTTTCCTTTACAAAGAAGTATATAAAATATATACAGTTAAACTCAAATAGGAATTTATAAAGTTAGTGAGTAAAGTATAAAAAGCATTTGCAGTAGTTCATAAAATATACCGTATAGCGGGTTATTTTCGCGGGTGTAAAATTTCGCGATTTTCATTGAACAAGGTATACGAAATATTTTGGCGGTTATTATTTTGGCGGATTAAAAACTTTTATTAATACCTTTGTATGTACACTTTTAATTTGGCGGAATTTAATTTGGCGATAAAGTTCTGTCCGCGAAAATAAGCGAAAATTTGCACCCCACGAAAATAACCCGCTATACGGTATGTGTACCGACTGTTGGTTAGTTAAATGTACATACCCATAGATGAAGCTCAAGACTGACTTCAAAGGTTATATGTTAGTTGTCATGGCTTACACACTTTTCTGATAATGACATGAACCAGTTTGTCAATGAGGTGTTGAATGATAATCCAGATAACAGGCAAAAGACACATAAAAGATACTCAGCACGTTAAAAGTCTGAATGAAAATATCTATTTTAGAATGACTAGGTAATATAAAAGAAAGTACACTCAGGATTTTAAATCAATAAAAATTGTTCTCACAAAGAAATGAATACATGAATTTATACATCTATGCATAGATCGACATTGATTTGTACATTTCGTTAAAGGGTTTAGTAACGATATTCTTACATATGAAAAATTAGGATTCAAATATTTTAGCTACGCTCAGACACACATATATATATAAGTGTGTAACATTAGGTAAATATACAATAATAAACATAATTATAATACAATAAACAGTTTATAAAAAAGAAAAATATCATTATGGTATTCAGAACATTATACATATTGTTGCGTAGTCCTTGTCAACACAATCACTGAAATTATTTAAGACATAACTCAGAATCAATATTTTACTTTATTTTACTTTTAAAATACAACTCCGTTTCTCCGTTGGCGATTTCCTAAATAATAGACAATTAATGGAATTATGAATATAATGAACGGATCTTTATGTTACGTAATAATGAGTATGGAGCACATTTTAAAACATAACAACAAAGAAGAAATGAATATTCATCGCAGTTCGTGACACTTACGACACAGCAATTGAAATTTGATTATTATGTTCAGAATATTGTTGTTATGCATCGATTTCAGAAAAAAAATTTCATCTCTACTGATATGTCCTGGTAAATGTTAGTACGATTGTTTGTGTTTTTGTTTCCCCATGTAAAATTTCTACGGCAGTGTCAGGATTGTATTCTTCATCAATTATCACAATTATCTGTACTGTTATTTTCGACACTGTGTTCAAAAGTATCAGGAGAATAAATGCCTTTGTAATTAAAAACCAATTGTTCAGAGAACAATTGAAGGTCTTTCCACTGAAAACAATGTTTTTTAATATGAAAGTTGTAAAATTAAGTTTAAAATGTCATTTCAATCGTCAACTGATAGATTATTGTACGCTGATTCCAGAAATATATGGTTTCTATACATTTTTTTTAAATAAGGGAGATAATTTGCTACTTCCGGTTTGAAAAATGTTACTTCCGATAATATTTGAATATTTAATTGACAGTGATTCCAAAAAGATCTGGTTCTATATACTTTTTATTAATAAAGTACAAAAAATAGCTACTTCCGGTTTACACAAGGTCACTTCCGATTATTTTTTTCAAGGTTAAATGGTTTGATACCTTTCGCCAAAAGTCTCATGGCTATATCATGTATACATATGAGCTGAAAGCAAAGGTCAAAAACTAGAACGTCAAATTAATCTATGACCTTGAGATCAATTTCAAGGTCATAAACCAAGGACCTAAAATCAAAAGACCATAGGTCTTAATTATATTTGGTTAATCAGTTATATCACCATACGCGTATTTTTAAATACAAGAGGGGAGAAAACTCACTTTTAAGTTCAACGTACCCTTGCAATCAAAATTTACGTGTTACGACATGTCGCAACTAACAATTTAGAAAAAATAATTTGTCAATATCTTATACGGTTTCTGGAAATTAGTGGAAATAAGCCAAATTCAAAAATTAGAATATGACCTTGACCTTTGACCTTGACCTATTTTTTATTTTTTTGGACCAAGGACCTCAAATCAAAAGATCCTAGGTCTCTATCACTTATGATTTATAAGATAGAAATTCATATCACTTATATCAGATGCATAAGGGGAAATAACTCTCATATGGAGCGGTCATATCGCTTCGGTCAAAATAGGGCAAATCATGCGAAGGATATAACGAGCAATTTTGTAAAATAAATTTGTCTTAATCTTTTACGGTTGCGAAGGAGATGCGCTAACAAGGAAAACAGTGTTTGGGGAGATAACTCCTACAAAGAAAAGTATTCGTTTACGCAGGGTAAATTTCAAAAGCGCATAAACTGTTCGATATCATATACCAAATATCTAAGCGACATATTGGGAAACAAATGTTTATCGCAAGAGCAAAATTAGGCGGAAGAAAAAAAAAAAAAATAATCAAAAGAAAAACAATAGGTCTTTCCACAGAAAAGTGGAAAGACCTAATAATGGTTGGTCATCGTCATAACACCTGTATTTGAAAGGATCATCATACATTTTCTGTCAATATCTATCATAATTTTGAGGCCAACAAGTATAATCCAAGTTGTGTTTCTATTCTCTTAGACAATATCAAATCAAAAAAGTTATCATTGTCAATCAACAATCCTTTCCGAAAGGTTTTCTTAGTTACATAGCGTAACATACTTCCATTGGTCTATACAAAAACAAATGCCAACCATAACAACTTGTTAGCTTTTAATGTGTTGTATTAATGTCTTTCAATCGTTCACCATCATGATTGCATTGTCTGTTGATATTTATCAAAGGTACCAGGATTATGATTTAGTACGCCAGACGCGAGTTTCGTCTACATAAGACTCATCAGTGACGCTCATATCAAAATATTTATAAAGCCAAACAAGTACAAAATTGAAGAGCATTGAGGATCCAAAATTCCAAAAATTGCCGAATGATACAAGTTTTATTTCTTCTTCTTTTCTGGGAAATATTTGTCCTCTGAGATCCAGAATCAAATACAATTCTTTTCTGCTTTTGCATAGAATTACTAGGATTCCCAATTTTCGTTTTAGCTGTTTACATCAAAACCATTTCACTAGATAAAATACACAGATTTTCATAATAAGTGTCTAAACCTATACCATTGACACATTCTTCGGAGAAATTACCACTATATTCATCTGACGAATGAACACCATTTCCATTCTCAATTTTACTGTTTATTTCAATTTTAATTTCTTAGGACAAAAACTTCCATGGTGAGAATCGCTTTCATTAGTTCAACGGATGCATATTGTGTTTCTTTCGCAATCAGCTGATTGATGTTCATATTTTAGAAATTTATAACAATTGCCCTTTTATTGTCGTTTGCATTCCTAAATACGTTGATACATTGGGCAGTCATCACTCCAATGTTGTTGATGAATAGCTATATCTAAATTTATCAAAATAAAAATATATTACTTGGTTAACTATCTGTAGTTGCCACTAAAGCTTCAGCTCAATTTACTAATTGATCATTTCTATTATCATTCTGATATCTGGAATTTTTTGACTGCCAAGGTTTATTCTGAGGACGGAAGTTCTATGCTCAGTTGAACGGTACGTTGGGTCGTTCTTTGGATGCATCCTTTTTGTCAGACTTTTCTCTCGAAACCACATAATCACGTAATTTGTCACATAAACTGTCCATTTTCCTAGTGATCCCTTTTGAATTTTTATCTGAAGAAGAACTGCCTCTGGTAACCTGCTTTTAACCATAAATACGAATATGGCTTGGCTCACATTTTGCTTAAGCAGTTCTTAAATACGTAAATGACGTTTTAATGTATTTATGAAATTTCTCAGAGAAGTTTTGTTTGACCCCGATTGTAAATTAATGATCTCGTTATAATGTAAATCAATATCAGCATGAATGTTTCCGAATCTTTCTTGCAAAATTGAAACTGCAGCTTCGTAATTATCATTTGACAACTTTAAACCTGATATTGCTTGTTTTGCCTCACCACCAAGCTTACTTTTCAAATAATTGAATTTCCCAACCTTCGAAAGTTTTTTTGTGTTCTTGTGTATATCGCTTTCAAAAGAATCCCAGAATTCTATCCATTTAATTATGTCACTATCAAATGAAATAATGTCGATCTTAAGAAGTTTCATGGATGTCTCATCATTTTCTTTCATATGCTGTCCAATAAATATTTGATTTTGCAGTTTCATTTGAGTTTCAACTATATCTTTCATTTCTCTTTGAAGTTCAACTATTTGGATAGGATTTATTTTTCATATTTTTCACCATCTTCCTATTTGATAAATTCAGCTACTAGTAACCTTTCTTTGTACTGTATCAACTTCAAATAACAACCTGCAGCCTTAGAGTACAGTTGGCAATCTTCGTAAACTATATTTTCAATTTCTTATGTGTTTTTCTTCTCCAAGTGCACTGACCTCTTTACCGCTTTGAACTTCCAATTTGTGAACATAAAGTTTAAATTTTTCAACACACTTTGACGGCTTAAACACATATTCCTGATGTTCAGGAAGAAGTGCATCTGTCTTCAGAATTGATAACAGTTTTATGGGAAGATCACTAATATTAATCTCTTTGACGGACAAAACAAAACAAAATTATCAAGGGTCATAACTTAATAGAGTTTTTTTTTTAAACTGGTATATTTGATATACTTATTTAAATTTATTTTACAGACACGTATGGGTAAAGATGTCCGACTTCATGTTTCAGCCACACACTCTGCGATTTTACTCTACCAAAAAATTGGATTTAAACCAGAAGAGTTCATTCTAGACTTTTATGACAAATACTATCATGAAGACTCAAAAGAAAGGAGTCATGCATTTCATATGCAACTGAGGTGGTAGCATATGTCTACTGTAGATAAAAAAAAAATTACCCTAAAGAATCCAAAGAATGTAGACATTTTTTTCTCTGTGACTGAGGCAACACACGTCTATTGAAGATAAATAAAATACCAGCATGAGGACTCCAAAGAACATAGATATTAATTTCATATGTGAATAAGGCGGTAGCATATATCTACTGTGATAATATTGAATATTATCCTGAAGTCTAATAAGAGAGTAGACACGCAATAGTATCTGTCTTCTTTCACATGCAGAAACAAATATATAAAATATATGATGATTTGTTTCGATGTTTTTACTTTATAGTATATTTTTAGTATTCAGCATAATAAACAACTTGTTCATATAGTGACGGAAGCTCATAGAAGATGGGGTATTAGTGCCAAAGAAACACCTTTCCATCCAAGTAAAAGTAAACCATTATAGGTCAAAGTACAGTCCTCAACACTGAGACTTGGCTCACACCAAACAGCAGGCTCTAAAGGGCCCTAAAAATGACTAATGTAAAACCATTCAACGGGAAAACCAATGGTTTATCTAAATAAGAAACAATATACACTTATGAACCACATCAACAAACGACAACTAGTTAACATCAGATTCCTTATAAGGACAAGTGCTTACCAATGCAGCTGGTTTAAACGTTATATAAGGTACCAATTTCACCCTTATCTGAAACAAGAGTGTAACATCCAACAGATACACATGGAAAAATGTATTGCAACACCTTGAGTTTTTAAAACTTGAAAAATCATCCTCTTTTTTTGGATGAAATATAATAAAATATGTGTATAATATTATTGATACATAGTTGATGATAACATTGGCATTAAAACAAACAAAAAATGTTTGAAAAAAAAAATGATTCATGTAACCCCAATTTTAATATCAAAATGAAGTGTTTTTGTACCAAAAAATGCATTTTACAACTTTTACTGTAGTCAAACTTTACAATGTCAGACATTTCAAAATAGTTCTTCAGATGACTGTTCACATCACGGTTGATCGTTATACGCCAAAGAATTAGTACTTTGTGCGCAGCCTCCATTCAAACGGATAACCGCACCTTAAAGTCTTCTGATTCCTGCCATAAATCGACTAATTTGTTGCTAAGGTAGCAGCAATCATTTCTGATGAAGGGCATTATTTATTTCATGATGTGTTTGAACTGGGGTTTCCTTTCGCGCACTTTCCGCCCAATAGTGTCCCAAATATGCTCGATATGGTTCAAATCCGGGCTACGATCGGGCCAAGGAAGATGAACCAAATTCCATTTGAACAATGGATCTTCCTCCACGATGCTAATTTCCAACTTTGGCGAGTTCTGCACTACATTGGATACGGAAAACAGTGTGTTTGTTCGTTAGCATAGGTCTCCGAAGTGGTCTTATCGCACGATAACCAGTAGCGATGAGTCGATCTCGAACAGTTGTTGTTAAAAGGCTCCTGTATGGCCACCACTCTCTTTTTAGGATTGTCTTGTATGCAATGGGTTTCCTTCGGATCAACCTTCATGTTGCTTGATTTTCCCTAGCAAATGGTATAGGGGGTCTTCATTATCTCGGAAGGTCCTTTACAGCGTGTATTGCCTGATTTTTATTCTCAAACGACTTATAGTGGAATGGTGTAACCAACAATACGTGCAGTTGTTACAGCGTCATCCTGCTTCTCTTATGCTGATAATCTGCAATCTTGCTGCAGTTAAGAGTTGTCAAGGACCCATTTCAAGGTGTCAATCACATAACTTATAAAACTTGGATATTTAAAGTGTTGAAAACAATGAGGAAAAAAACATATGTTTTGCTGTTTATGCGTACAGTAGCTGCATTTGCAGATAATAACTTATCGAGTCGATATTTATTGATTAAATACAAGTGATACTTAAATAATGTTTAACTTGTTCTATTTTACCAAATTATATCACAAAAAAAATCAATATGGTGTTGCAATACTTTTTTCCTTGTGTATAGAAAGACACCCTGAAAAGTATCGTTTGAAATGGCTAAACTCAATCAAAAGACATATTAACACAAGTGAACATACACTGAACGAATAGATTTAAATGCCAAAATTGCTTTTCTTGCACCAAAAGGAGATAATTTGAAGCTTTTTTAAATGCTATCTACATTCTTTTTAAGTCACCTTGGGCCATCACGAAATGATTTTGTGGAATGGTTTTTGAACCATATGATAACGTAACAACTACTAAAGGTAATAAATAAAATTTGCATTGAAATATTAATGTTTATATTTTTTTTCTGAAAACCTTATACCCGCACGCCTCCTTAAAAAGAAAAACTTACAATCAGAGAATTAGATTAATGATATCGCTTTTCTGTTCCAAATCAGCTGGATTATGTTTGAGCAAATATATCTTAGTGTTATACATCTAATCCTTCATTGATTGCAGCTCGTTCATTAACTACTTTCAAAGAATTAATCATTAGCTTTTGTTATTATACATATGAAAATAGAGTGAAATTAACTATATTTTGAGCGTAAAAAAATCTTCGGATGTTTTATATAAAATTGATGGTCCTTTTGATCCTGTTGATGGTTATGACCTTTTTACTTTTTACTCGACTATTCCACATAATCTTATTAAACAAAAAAAAATCCTATTTTCTTCTTTATTGCAAAAGGTTTATAAGCTACATATTCTTACTTGAGTTGTCACTAGATGTTTGAGCTGATAACATTTACTTACGTTACGGCAATACAGTTTATCGATAGGTTGTATGTATTCCTATGGGAACCAATATTGCCCCTTTAATTGTTGACTTATTCTTGTACTGTTATGAATCAGAGTTTCAGCTAAGACCCATCTAAGTTGCATTTACTATAATCTTAGCTGCATTTGGCAACAAATTTAGGAATTTGGTCCTCAATACTCTTCAACATCGTACTTTATTTGGCCATTTTAACTCTTTTGGATTCGAGCGTCACTGATGAGTTTTTTTTGTAGACGAAACGCGCATCAAGCGTAATAACAAAATTTAATCCTGGTATCTATGAAGAGTTTATTTTACAACCACTGGGTCGATTCCACTGCTGGCGGAGTTCTAATTCCACGAGGGTATCACCAGCCCAGTAATTAGCACTTCTTTGCTGACATGAATTATCATTGATATGGTCATATTCATAAATTAACTGTTTACAAATATTTTGAATGTTTGAAATACTAAGGCTTTTCTACCTCAGGAATAACTTTTTTGGATTCGAGCGTCACTGATGAGTCTTTTGTAGACGAAACGTGCGTCTAGCGTAACAACAAAATTTTATCCTGGTATCTATGATGAGTTTATTAACATGACAAATTCAACAACTCTTACTGTTTTCTTGATGATATTTTTTCATTAAAATAATCACGAATTTTCTAAATATTCTGCTTAATTCATCAAAATTAACTTACTTTAGATACACCAAACATGAATATCAATAACCGTCCTTTCCTAATTTCCTAGATTAAGATATTTCAGTTTTTCACGGGAAACTCTACACTTAAATTACGAAAAAATGGATAATGTTTCGTTCCCGATTTTTAACTTTCCCTTGTTATACCCCATCTTACAGTGTGTATATATCTCAGCTCGTTTGTTAATCCCGTGTCTGTTGCGATATATTGGAGATGTCGGAGATGCTGTTTACCGAGTGAAAATTGGAATTGACATGACACATGACAGCAATCTTTGATTGTAGATAGAATCCGTGGCCAGGGATACAGCTAACAAAAATGTATCAAAACAATTTCAATCATTGGTAAGAATAGACTTTTGTT
This sequence comes from Mytilus trossulus, assembly GCF_036588685.1. Taxonomy (NCBI): domain Eukaryota; kingdom Metazoa; phylum Mollusca; class Bivalvia; order Mytilida; family Mytilidae; genus Mytilus; species Mytilus trossulus. Next base: position 104,287,765 of record NC_086373.1, on the reverse strand, counting down.
TAGAGGTTTGGCATGCCATTAAACCACGTTCAGACCACCATTTTATTCTGAAATTGTCCTGATCCAAGTCAGGAATATGACAGTTGTTATCAAATAGGTCATTTCTATGCATGTTGATGTTTGTTTCTGTTGCTCTTCGGTGTTCCTGTTGTTCCTTTGTTTTTCCTCTTCTAGTTGTTGAGATTTCACAGAAGATCTCCAAAAATTATCATTAGATTCAGATAACGTTGAAACCTTTGTTGCCCTGGTTTAACGAAACGATCATGTCTTTGAAACGACTCATACGGAAATCGGAACGACTCTGGCGTAAACACCGAAAACCGTGTGATTACGAAATTTATGAATCATCCATGAACAAATACCACCATGAACTTAGAAATGAGAAACATTCCATTCTTAGTCGAAAAGTACTTTCTTTTAAAGGTGATTCTAAAAAGCTATATAAATTCGTAAAAGACTTAACAGGCAGTAAAGCGGAAAATCCGATGCCAGCCGTTGAAAACGAAAATGAACTTCCCGATAAATTCGCGGACTTCTTCATGAACAAAATAAAAACAATTCGTGATTCTCTGAGAGACTTTGACGATTACAAACCATTGTTCAAAGACGTTCCGTTATTTACATCATTAAAAATCTTTCAGAAGACGAAGTTAAGACCATCATTAATAAATTGCAATGTAAATCATGCGAACTTTTTTGCCTACGAAAGTACTTAAATCGTTCCTTAGTGAATTGTTGCCTGTTATCACAAAGTTAGTTAACTTGTCTCTTAGTCAAGGCGTCTTCCCATTAAGATGGAAGCAAGCGGTAGGCAGGCCTCTGCTGAAAAAGTCTGGTCTTGAACTCATTTACTCAAATTATAGAGCAGTAAGCAACTTGTCTTTCCTGTCTAAATTAATTGAAAAATGTGCGCTATATAGACTGAATGAACACGTGAAAGATCATGATCTCCTTCCTACAAACCAATCTGCGTATCGTCGATTCCATTCGTTCGAATCGGCTCTTCTACGACTCGTTAATGACATACTCGATGGGATGGAGCTCCAAAAAGTCACCGCTATGATCGCCGTTGATTTAAGTGCAACATTCGATACTGTAGATCATAGTATTTTGATAAAAGTACTCGAATATCAGTACGATGTAAATGAAACCGCACTTAAATGAATCGATTCCTATTTGAGACCTCGAAGCTGTCGTGTAAATGTCAGCTCTACAATTTCATCAGAGCGACAACTTGAGTGTAGCGTACTATAGGGAAGTTGCTTATAGGTCCCTGGCTTTATTTAGTCTACGCCGGAACTCTATTCGACATTATTCCACCATATATTACTGTGTACGGATTTGCCGATGACCATACTGCTAATAAACGTTTCGTGCCAACATTTACGAATGAGATGGATGCAATTCGTGACTTACAGGACTGCGCTGTTCATATAAACACCTGGATGAACAGTAACAAACTAAAAATGAACAATGCGAAAACAGAGTTTATTCTCTTTGGCAGTCGACACCAACTCTCTAAATGTCAGACAAAAGAAATAATCATTTGTGGAGATGTTATAAAATCAAAAACATGTATACGGTACTAAGGAGCTTTTCTTGATGAGACCCTAAACTTGAAAGACCATATTACCAAATAATGTAAGACAGCAATGATGCACTTCTACAAAATAAAATGCATAAGATCCTATCTATCGAAAGAAGCAACTGAAACTTTGGTCTTATCTTTGGTTAAATCACATTTAGATTATTGCAATGTTATACCTTTTGGAATTTCACAAACTGATTTATATAAATTGCAACGTATACAGAATATGTGTGCCAAACTTGTGTTAAACCGTTCTAAGTATGATAGTGCCAAGCAGGCATTGTTTGACTTACACTGTCTTCCGATCAAAGCCAGAATTACATTCAAAATCTTAACATATATGTACAACTGTCATGTAGGTAATGCACCGTCATATTTGATCAATTTTTTAAATCCTCAAGTGTCGAAACGTTCATTAAGGTCGTCAGAGTCATCTATTGGTTGTTATGCAGTCCCATATAACAAAAAGAAAGCTTTTTCAGATAGAAGCTTTAGTACTATTGGGCCAAAATTGTGGAATGAACTAGGTACAAATGTAAGAAACTCTGAATCTTTGGATACTTTTAAATGTCGGTTGAAAACATTGTATTTCGAAAATTATTTTGAACTTTTCTGACTTTTTTCTTGTGTATCACAGTATATATTTTCAATTTTTGGTATAGTACATACATATTGTATTTTTGTATAGTATTTTTGTATTTTATATGTCATTTATGTACAACGCCATTGAAAACATATTGTATATGTAGAAATACGCGTTGAATTAAGTTTTCATGTTTCATGTTGTGTTTACCTCAGTTTTGGTTTGTAAACCGGAATTAGTTTTTTTTCTTAATCGATTTATGACCTTTTAATACAGGTTTACTACTGTTGCCTTTATTAAGCACCGATGGTGTTGCTTGAAATTCTGATCCTACCGAACTATCTCAGGATGTGTCTTATAGCAGTTAAATCTAGTCACTTTTAGTATTAAATCTCATCCTTTATTGTTTCATTTTCAATTCTACAACGCGTGTTGCTAGTGTGGCTATACCAGTAGCAATCAGAATCATGTGTAGTTAAATCAAGCTGTATTCTTGTATAGGACCATGTCTTGACACCATGGTTCAATATACGGATCAAAATGATTGACTTTCAACCTTACAATCAGAAAAAAATGGAAGCCTCATTGACTGAAACAGAAATTACTCGATTTCACAGGCATAGTTGGTTTTCCCACGTGTTTCATTTCATGTGTGAAGTCTGGTTTTATACTCTTTACTCTTGTCTGCGTATAAACTGCCCTGTCATCGTATGGGATCTTGTTCTCCTTGAATATAGATGAAGGGATTCTATTAGAATTATTCTGACCAATAGAAAGTTCCGGATATTCATCCCTTCTTTACTTTGCTCTTTATATGGTGTTTTACTCTTACTGAAAAGTATTAACCGTGACAACATAACTGAATTCCCATTTCAAATAATACAGAAATTATAAAAAAAAATCTTAAATTGACAGTTGTACTTATTTACGATTTAGACATCCCTGTAATGTTTCTTTTGTAAGTAATACTAGTCTGAAGAAATATCTAGTGTCTCTGCACATATAATAGCAAAGATAATTTACTTATATCAGTTCTCTTTTCTTCTTAATAAGATGATTAACGCAGGGTTTTACATAATATGTCGTGGTTAATGATGCTGCGAATTTTGTCATCTGAATCATTTTGTTGTGAAAGTTTTTTTAGCAGAATTTTTAAATGAGATGGTGATGTCATTGACCATAAAGTTGAGTATTTGGAGTAATAAACATAGGTTTGTTGGGTCGATATAAATATTTTTTTATCGTTTAAATGTTTCGTCTAGCAGGAACTGCTTATCTGTTGCTTAACTCGAGGAATTGGAAATGCTTCCTTCACTATGAAATTTCATTTTCAAGACTATTTCAAAAGGCAGACTTTTCGCACATTTGTATTATCTCCCATGTTTTCAAGCAGACCGTTTAGGTGATAATTGTTTATGCCCCCACCATAGCGGAGGGATCATTAAGTATTTCACCCGATTTTGGTTTCCGTTCTCTAACTTAAGTTTGCCTCAACCAAATATTATTATTCACAATGCGTATAACCACAAAACACAGATCAAGTTCGAAATATAGTGGCGTCACTGTTACCGTTCATGAGCTTTGTACCTTTATAAAAATTGCGAAATGTAATGGTTCCGTTCTTTTACTTAAGGTTCATCATAACAAATGGACAAATATGACCGTATTTTCACCTCAAAAACTACTCTGTACAGACTTACGTGTGCTGTTTGGAAAGTTTTATTGCCTAGCATCCACTAGATATATAAAAGTTAAATGCATTTTGTGTTTAAAAAAGATAAAATCTTTCTTGGTTTTTGATGGGAATTTGTTTTCCTTTCTTCAGAAGGTGCAAAAATAAACAAACACCTGATTTTTTTTGATACTGTCCACTCACTGACTCAGATAAACTCCTTAACTCGCCTATAGTTGTAAAGATACCTGGTTTCCATGTCAATTAAGGACAATGGAGACAATACAAACCGGTTTTTTACCTGAGGGAGCATCTCATAGTTGTACCACAACTTAGTCAATTTTCACACCTTTTGCATGAAGAAAAAAAATTGCCATTTAAAATCCAAAAGAGATTTTTATCTTTCTGAAACACAAAATGCATTTAACTTTTTTATATCTAGTGGATGCTGGCATTAAAACTTTTCCAACTTTACAGGTAAGTCTGTACCCAGAGTAATTTTTGGCATGTAAATACAGCCATATGTTTGTTATGATGAATCCTGTATTTGTATGTAGATGTTGACTCACGCATTTTTACAAGTGGGATCATCTGTGGCTAAAAGACACATTTTCCATTTATTTTTCATTGATCAAATTTCTGATTAGATATATTTACGAATAGATACTTCCAAACGGCAGCTAATATTTGTATTAAGACTGCATTCATATGTGTTTGCATGTAGTTTAAACTAGGCAGACTGTAGGAAGTGCTTTATTCACGATATGTATTTATTTATATTTAGAACATTTTATGTTGCAAATCGAGGCGACAATAACCCATCTTGGGACCTACTCTCTGCTCAAACATCTATCGTAATACGATAACATTGCAACATGTTAATGGGTAGGGCCGAATCAACATCATTTTTGAAATAAATTTTACATGCTTCAAATGATGAATAGTTATAATTAATGATTGCAACTCATATGATTAAAGTTTTAATATGGAACTTATGATGTAAGATTCCGATCTGTCGATTTCATTTTGAATATATATATATTGTTGCTAACACAGTTTCAAGTTTAGGAATTTGAGTTCTTTAAAGATCTTTTCTGGTCTGTTTTATTCATTCAGTCCATTTTCTTAATTTATGCGTTTTTAACATCTTGTAAAACGCCCATAAAAATTTTGTGCACGCATAATTTGATGTCGAAAAGTATAACTTATTCACATTTCAAATTGTAGATAACTGAATCGACACCCTGCTACCCAAGTTGAAAACAATGAATTCAGAAATGACATACAACGTAACTTTACACTACATGTTAAGTTTAAGCAGCACGGAAAATCGAATCGTTGCAACGAAATGCTGATTCTACTGTCATTAAAAAGTACAAAACACTTTAGTTTGTTGTTTGAAAACGTCTTATTTACGATTGGAACAGTTGTACGTTTGAATAAGGTTTCCAGCTACTTCGACAGCAAGTCTTTTAGCCTGTGCACTGTAGAACAGAAATCTTGGTTCGATGATGCCGTCTCCGCTGTCCAAAAGAAGATACACAACTGGAAGTTCATCAACTCCGAGTACGGTTTTCATTTGATATATTGCGTTTTTAGATTTACTGGCTATAAACAAGGTGTTGCCATGGTGACAAATTCCTCTAGGGGAATCTACTTCTACCTTCCACACAATGGCTCCATCATAATCCACACAATTAACACAGTTCCTTGTTAGATCTGCGATAAATAGCAATTGTTTACCATGATCATGTACCAATCTTATGGTATTTCCTGTGAATAATCCGAAGCTCCTAGTGTATCCCGAGATTTCTTTAAGTACAACTCCGGACAAATTTGTGATTATTATTGCCCCATATTTTCCTTCTCCGACTTCAATTGCCAAACTTTTTTCATTCCCTTCACTGTATGAAATATTAAATGGCTTTTCTTCGACTTTAAATTTTCCGGTTTCCTCAAAACTTCCTTCCCGCACAAGGAACATCCTTACGACATGTTTATCTGCAAATGTAATGGCTATCTCTTTACCAGAAATGGCCGCAATTCCTCTTGGTTCGTGTGTGAAATTCCGTCTAAAAGCATATGTGTACCGATCTGAATTAAACAGTTTCAGACTTTTATGACGATTATCAATGACAATCAGACGACCATCTGGTAGAATGACCATGCCTAAGGTACAGGCTGCTCCCTTGTCATCACCAGGAACGGTGGTCGGTGTGTGTTTGTAATGTGTTGCCTTATATTCTCCTCGAACCTGAAATGGTCAATACGGAGAGTAACAAAAATTTATTGCAAACAAAACAATCAAAATATGAGACTACCATCTCTATGCACAGTTCTTATCCATCCTAAATTCAATCTTTATTTAGATTTTCCTATTGTTTTAGCGCTCCCGTTATTTTCAAATTTAAGTTTCCCAATATTTTGGCATGGACACATTTAAAAATGTATATCCGCTGCATTAATCATCGTAATGATGAAAATATATGAAGCTCTTCAATAGATTCGGGTTTTATCCACATGTATATCATATATTCTGCTACATGCGTTCATGGTGAATGTATATCGAAAAAGGCGTTTCCTACGCACAACATTTATAAAATGCTAGCACTGTGTCGATTACACTGCTGATGAGCTATCAGTTCACGAGGTTAACATCATCTCCGTTGTGAGGACTTTGTGAATGAAATGATTTATAACAGACATTTTTTATTGGTTTTTTTTCAAAATTAAAAGGAAACTTAAGTTTCAACTACTTCAGATAAAGTTACCTAAGATATATTTGCGGCAATTAATTTTATGATCTTTTTGGTCGTATAGATCTTTAAGTGTTTCGGTTCTTCAACATTTTTGGTTTTCAAATATTCGGCTTTAAGGAGTTACTGGGCAAAAGAAAATCCCGAAAAACTGTTCGGACACACAAGGTTTATAATGTGTTGTTGGTTTTTTTCGAAATGTATATCTGATCCATCGAAGTTGGTAATGCTATAAATGCATCAACCGTAAAAATTGGATGTTTACTTTTATAAGCTATAGTCTGGAAGAATATGGTTTATGTATTCCTATCACAAATACTTACCATATTTTTTACAGATTTATTTTACACGGTCCTAGGAAAGATAAGGTAAGATCTCACAAACCTTTTAAATACCGCCATATTCATTCACTTCCAACTCGGGAGCATGTTATTCTGTTGTAGTTGGTTTTTACTGTACATACATAATTTTTCGTTTAACTTTTTTTGTCATTGTAATTTCTGTGCCTTTTATGTAAAAGTGACTATAAAAGTAACTGATGAGTCTTATGTAGCGAAACGCCAATCTGGCGTAATAAATTATAAGCCTGGTACCTTTGATAACTATTTACTATAAGGTAGGGGTTTGTTCATTCTTGAAGATTGCATAGTTATCCATATTTGCGTACAATGACGTCATTGTGATTCTGGCTGATAGATGTTCTACCATTAATAATAAATAAGGTGATATGCCATATATCACCTTATTTTTATAACATCATTATACGTACATTTCGACATTGTTCGATATCGCTCTCCTGTATTTTTGTTCCACCAAAGGAGGCCTGAAGATGTTTTTTGGTTTCTTCGTTTGTATTGTGTTTTTGAGTACAACTTTCACAATAAGACTGTTTGCAGACATCACAGTTTGATGTTATTTCTTTTTTCTTCTTACATCTGTCGCACACCACTTCCAGTTTTTTAGTTGGTTCCTTGTGGGCCCTGAAGAATCACTATTACTAAGAAATACTGTGTTATCATTATACAATTATTTTCTTTTGATTAGGAAAATGTGTGGTTTTATTTAATTTTGAAACTGATATATTATGATTATAAAGTTAGTTAAACCACATTTGTACCGAAAAAACTGTTTTAATTCATAATTCGAAAGAAAACGTGTATTTAATAACAACTGTTTAGCAAAACTAATTAGACGTCACAACTTAAACATTATTACTTATTCATGTAAAACAAGTCGCGTTTTGCACAGTGAATATCACCTGTTTTCAGATGAACACACTCTGTTTTATTCAAAATCTAATTCATATAGATAAACGTCATTAAAATCAGATGAAAAAAGTGACTGGGGGGGAAATAATGTAAATCAAATTCTTGAACCAATGCAAGCATTAATCATAAATCTAGTCTTGTGTGCACGACTTTAATATGTTGGTATGCATTTATCTCGTATAATCGTAAATAACATATTTCACTCGGTCAGCTAATTAATGGTTGTATTTTGAAGCCGAAGCTTACCGATTGTCATACGACTTTAACTAATATCAAATTTGATAATACGGGATAAACAATTTAACTGTAAATAGTACATGACGTACATAATTTTTTTTATGCCATATAGTACTGAAAAATAAACGTGAAATGCAACCAGTTTACAACATCCAGACGGTCACATGTACAATTCAGTGTTTTGTGTACCTAGCATCAGTTTGATATATAAATCATCAGAGATACCCGGATTAAAATTACATATTTACGCCAGACACGCGTCTCGTCTTACAAAAGACTTATCAGTGACGCTTGATTTTTTTTAAAAATCCAAATAAAGTACGACGTTGAAGAGCATTGAGGACCAAAAATTCCTAGACGTTTTGCCAAATACTGCTAAAGTAATCTACTACATGCACGTATATATACTTTATCATACAAATATGTGTATTGAAATTTTTCAATACAATTAGATTTTGATTTAATGGTGTAAACAATGAATGCATACAACTGACAAATACATATAAAGTTCAAACATGCACGTATCTTAAATTCTAATTTTCTTCAATTTTCGATTTATTCGATCAAAAGTAGATATATAATACTTACTGCATCATCATTGTGCCTGAATAAAAGTGCTGTTACTAAATTTACATTCAAGTTTCAAACTCAGTCAACTAAAACATAGCGTAAGACTATTTACTTATACAATTTAAAACTTTTCATGATTTACCTGCGTAGAATGATTTTAAAATACAGTATAATCTTTTTTCTGAATATGCATTTTAATTATTTTGTTTTTCAATTAAGTTCCAATCAATTATCATTATATCATTGGTTGAATTTAGTTTGTTGCATTTTTCACTGTTAAGCTACTGTTAAAATTGACATACGACTTGCAATGTATCGAAAGAAAAGTGATGGTAATTTTGCTTCAGTGCAAATGCATTTTCCCGCACATTTCAAAATCTAAAAGTTGTCATATTCTATTTGAAAATGAGTTTATAGAGTCTTTATTATAAAATTCAAGCGTATTCTTGCAATTTTGCATAGAATTATAAAAGTAAAATGGTAATCGGTTAAACATGTGGCATGTTGATGCAAACTTTGCAAATTATACATGGTTTTGCCAAATTTTACATCGAACGACGTCTCTTATCTGAAATTAAAACACAAATTGCATCTAAAAGACAATATTTCATAGACTAACTTCAAACGGTTATTTAGTTAAGGCAAAGATATCTTTTTAAAATATCTCTGGGTTAACAAAATCCAAAATCTGGTTATTTGTGCGATTTTTGCTATGTTCCTTCGTTTATAATTCAATGCATGGTCTGATTAAAAAAAATGTCATAATCTAATGAGAAAATCTATTAGCTTGCAATGCATATTCAACATTTCATTTAAAAATCTAGAAAATTGGTTATGATCTCATGAACAGCACTGGCCGGTGTACCTTTCATATCCATTCTTCACTACTTCTGTATAAAAACGAAACATGAATATATTCTTTCGCTAATATTCTATGTATACAAGTAATCAAGTTTTTATACTTGGCTTTGAATTTCTGGGTTCGAGTGTTCCAAGTAAACGTAAATTCAGAAAAATACTTTGTTAGCACTATCAAGGCCTTTTTGGTTAATTTTATTTAATTTTTCTTTGGTATATTATTGGTGAAACTAAGGTAAATCATAATTTGTTTTTAGGCACATGTATTACAGATAGAAATTGTAATTGTATTTATAAATAAGTGTATAATATAAACTTTAAACATTGAAATGGTTGAAATGGTTGATATAAATTTGTTTTCTAAGTCGCTAGGATAGATCGCTGATTCATGTATTAGTGAATGTTGCAGGGTGCAGAATAAAAAAAATGTATGATATAAGGTTTTTTACTAACTAATCACGGTCGGAATTGTATATTTCTTGTATTTGTGCTGAAATAAGTTTCCTTATTGTCAAATCAGCCAATCTTAATATAATGGTTCAATAGTTTGAAGACAGTCTCAACCTCACTTGTCTTGTTTCCATTCTTTTTTGACGACATTTATTAGTCTTTGTATACCTTATGTTTTTAATTTAACACTACTTTTAAATTGTTAAAGTGTCGCCTATATATTTATGCTTGTATATGAAAACATATATGGTTATCTTGTATTTTGTTGTCATCATGCTGCAATTAACTATTTTTACCGAAGTAAAGCTGTTTATTACATGTGCTATACGCCTCGTCGACGATTGTAAAATGATATGTAAAATATTGAGTTGTAAAGAAACACAAAAGAACATTTGTTTCCTTTATCCCAATAAACCTTTAATAATGGAATAAAAAGAAAATAAATCTATATTTGTAAATATGTTTTTGAATATTGGTTTTACCTACCTGTTTGTAATTCACTTTATGTATGTTTAGGTTCGTTTTACGTCATTATGTGTAAACCATCGAATTTTTAAGTATTTAAGGTTAGGGTAATAGTGATAACATATTTATCACTTCTTTTCAGATGAGTTAAATTTTATTTATTGAATTTGCAAATCAACAGAAACAAAATCAAGAAATAACCTGTTGTTCACTTGACTTTTAATTAGAATAAACTTTTGTGATGTTCCTTTGGTCCCTCATTATGGTATGTAAATTTTACCACTTACTTGTACTTACTATACCCGTGTTCGAAATAACGTTTCAGGTTTCAATGAACGCAATATATTAATAACTGGTAAATCATCAAGACAGGGATTTCAATAAAACAATACAATAACAACTTTTAACACATTTTCTTATAGATGCAACGATTTGTTTGAAAAATTAGCTTTACCTGTTGAATCTTATAAAAGCAGGGTATCACATTCGAATTTGTACGTTAATGTTGTGTATATAGACCGTTAGTTTAAAAACAAAACAAAAAAAAACCAACACATTAATTTTCCGAATATGTATATTCTTAAAGGTTATGTTAATTAAAAATCGCAGTAAAGTCTTTTGATATTGCTTTCCTTGGTACTATACTATTTCTGCTGCTATATAATACTGTTGGTAAGCTGATATTACAAATGCGTGGACATAAGAAATACAGGTCATTTAGATGATTGTTTAGTATTGTGAAGGCAGAATACAGACAGTTTGAGTGAAACCTTAATTCATAAAATCAGGTCCGTGGATATTATAAAGAAGATTATGAATTTTGTCCATATTTCTAGAATTCAATTTTAAATATATTTTTTTTAGTTTTGTATCTAAAACATATAAACATGAATCTCATGTTATCGCCTTTTTAATACAAGTCTTATTCACATACATATTGTATTACTTATGTGCTTCATATTTTACATAGAACAAAAGTGACGGCATCAAATGGACATTACAATGTTTTATAAAGTGAAATGTTATTTACTTTGAAAAGATTTCAATAAGGCATATCTTCACCGAATGTTCCTCCATTCAACAGTTGGTGTTGTCATTACAAATGAATAAATATATCAGAAATTTTTAGTCTCTTGAAAGCTAATTCAGCATAAGAACTAGATTACTTAAACACCAGAGGCCCATTAGAGCCCTTATCAATCACCTGGCAAATCATTTGAAGATTGTTGTGCATTTGATAAAAACTGAAATTGTTGTCTCTACTAATAATGTATTACAATAATTATGTTTCTCCTGCCAAGTTATTAAAAAAAACCTGCTAACTTTGGTAATATGCAACACAATTATTGTCCTATTTAACTTGCCATGAAACCATATATAAAGTTAATTGCAGCAGCAAGTCAAAATGTTGAAATAGATTGAGATCTAATCAATGGTTTTATTTGTGTTTTTCTGGCACTATGTTTAGACGTTGCGACGAATTAGTCGTTGGTAGTGAAAATTATTACACACTAGAACACACCCGTGATATCGCGGGTCCGTGCCTGAATTAAAGTATATAACTATGCATAAGCCTTATTTTAGTATTGGTATTATCATTTGATAATGTCATGTCGATTATAAGATACACAGTTTTTCTCTGCTTTCAAATCTTTCTGTTTGAACCCGTCGACCTGAAACTTATCAATTATTGGTAATATTAACTATTTGGAAAACAAAAGGTCCTAGAATGGAGTATGTTTTAATCAACAGCATTGTCCTGTATAAGTTATAAATAAAGTTGAATTCTTTGATTCGCTGTTTTGCGTCATGGCCGCTAACAAATTGGAAACTGTACCTATACGCCTTATTTTATGTCCAGATTTTGAGTATTCGTATTGGTATCTTATATAGTCTTCCTGATTAAAATACTACAAAAGGGAGCACTTGGACAATGATTGAATTTAGTAGTGTAAACCCTGTGATTATGACCCGTGTATATAGCAAAACCCTAAATACACCGTTTAGTGGTGGGCCTGTCAGATGCGGAACTTACATGTATGGTAATTAACAGGTTGATATACTATTGGTTTCGGTATCGGATTCGACCCGGAACTTGTTAAGCATTGGCAATAGTAATTATGTGAAAAACAAAAGGGTCTATAGTGATGTAATTTTTAATCTATACCATTGTCCTATATTAGCTATAAATAAGTTGAATTCTTTGAGTTGACGTTTTATCCCCATGACGGCTGACAAATTGGACCTCGTTATTTTAGTATTATAGATAATTCTAAAAGGGATTTAAATAAAAATTAGTTCTCTGTAAATAAAGGCAACAGTAGAATATCGCTGTTCAAAGTCATAAATCAATTGAGAGAAGACAATTCCGGGTTACAAACTAAAACCGAGGGAAACAGATCAACTATAACAGGAAATAGTTATCAAATGTACCAGGATTATAAGTTAGTACGCAAGACTACATAAGACTCATCAGTGACGCTCATATCAAAATATTTATAAAGCCAAACAAGTACAGAGTTGAAGAGCATTAATTTGAGGATCTAAAATTCCAAAAAGTTGTGCCAAAAACGGCTAAGGTAATCTATTGGGATAAGAAAATCCTTAGTTTTTCGATAAATTCAAAGTTTTGTACACAGGAAATTTATAAAAATGACCACATTAATGATATTCTTGTCAACACCGAAGTGTTGACTACTGGGCTGGTGATACCCTCGGGGACGAAACGTCCACCAGCAGTGGCATCTACCCAATGGAATATATAGTTATCAAAGGTACAAGGGTCGTACAAGGATTATAAGTTCATGCATTGCGTTTAAATGTAATATCAGTATTTAGTTCTATTATAATCTTACATCAATAATTATGTCTATGCTTTGCAATAAAGATTCATTCATTCATTCATTTCTATCTTACTTTTGAGATATAGTTTTTTCATATGTGTTGTCATTTTTGTGCTGGTTCATAAATTTCATAAATTCAAATGTGACGTAATTTTTGTGCCTTTTCACCACTTCGTATGTGACGTCATTTTTATGATTAATTGCGTTGAGGATTGTACTGAGTCGGGTGTGTCTATTCTGTGTTGGTCTTTGCATTATGTATCCGGGTTTTGTTTTCTGTAATTAGTTAATACTTCAGTTTTATTATGCATATCTTTTATATTCATTTCATAAAATTTACTGTTTGCAATAGCATTAATTGTTCTAAATAATAAGGATGTTCTTATCCCAAGCATAAAAACATAACCGTATTTGACACAACCTTTTTCAACTTTTGATCTTTAGTGCTGTACTTGTACCTTTTTTTTCACTTTCGATCATTTAAATCTGGGCGTCACTGGTCAGTCTTGTGTGGACGGGGCGCATTTTTGGCGTATTGAATTTTAAACCTGATGCTTTTTGTTATCTATTAATCACGTGTTTCTTTGTCTGTAACGTTCCCCTATTTGTTTGTGTTGTGGTCCTGTAATATGAATATGATGTTGCCATTGAGGTGCGAGTTTTTGCGTGCCACGGAGCCGGGTTCGGCCCAGCGTTTTCTCCTTTAAGAATGTCCTGTGCCAGGTAAGGAATATGGCCATTGTTGTAGTATTGTTCGTTTCTGTGTGTGTTGCGTTTTAACGTTGCGTCGTTTGTTTTCTCTTATTTTTGAATGTAAATTCACTTTGCGATAAGACGTGTCACGGTACTTGTCTATCCAAAATTCATGAATTTGGTTTTGATGTTATATTTGTTATTCTCCTGGGATTTTGTCTGATGCTTGGTCCGTTTCTGAGTGTGTTACATCTTAGTGTTGTGTCGTTGTTTTCCTTTTATATTTAATGCGTTTCCCTCGGTTTAAGTTTGTTACCCCGATTTTGTTTTTTGTCCATGGATTTATGAGTTTTGAACAGCGGTATACTACTGTTGCCTTAATTTATGTTACAATTTACTACAAATGCCGAAGTAAAGCTGTATGCGTGTTCCATACGGCTCGTCGACTTTCGGAAAATGATATGCCAAATATCTAGTTGAAAAGAAACACTTATTATGTTTATCCAAAAGAACCTTGAATAATGGATAACAAGTCGATAAATATAAATTGGTTAATATGTTTTTTTTTAAATATCGAATAACGATTTTAACTTCCTGTCTGTAATTCAATTTACTGTCAGTTAAGGTTTGTTAAAACTTTTTTAGTCTTGGTTTTTAAACCACCAAAGTATTATCTAACTTTTAAGGTAAGGCCATTATAGTGTTGAGATATCTATCACTTCTTTTAAGATGACTTCAATATTTTTAATTTTAGGTTTTTAATTCAAAATCGCAAATATTGCTTTCATCGCTAATTGCAATTGTTTTTGATTAACTATATAAAGAGTCCTTATGTTCCTATATCCAGTCCTGTCGAAACAGTTTAACTATATTTTAGCATTGAACAAGTCCATGCATGCGTTTTTCATGTGTTTTAGACTAGGAAAACATGATATAAAAAAAAATGTGGAATGATTGTCAACGAGACAACTCTCCGCTCGAGGCCAACTGAAGTATAGGTCACCATGCGGCCTTCAGCTATCAGCAAAACCCATACCACATAGATAACTATAAAAGCCTTGAAATGGCAAATGTAAACTAATTTAAACTAGAAACCTTACGGCCTGAATTATGTAAAAAAAAAAAAAAAAAATTAGAACAAATATGATATATAGCAACAAATGCAACAACTTAATTACAGGTCTCTCGCATGGTACAGTCACATACCTAGAATGTGGCGGGGTTAAAAATGCTGTCTCGCGCCAGAACTTCTTCTTAACCCGGTACAGTAGTGTAACAGAACAACATATACACAAATTATAAAAATAAGTTAACTTATCAGATTGTTGTAAAGCACAAAACACATAACAAAAACACAAAGGACACTAAATAGATTTGAGATTTCCCACAGTTTTGGATTATCTTTCAGTTGCTGTATGATACCGAATATGTGGGTTATCACAATTTGTTCTTATGCTGAGCTGTGTCACGACTGTTACATGGTGAAAGGAGGGTTAAGCGCACAAAACATGCTTACCTCTGCAACTTTCTTCAGATGCTCGTTCCAAGTGAAGAGCCTGTACCTCGGTAGTTGTTCATATATCTTTCATATTTGTTTTTCGTAAATTGAATTATGATAAATTAGGATGTTTTTGTTCTTGTCTGAATTGTTTCACATTTTCCCTGTTGAGGTCCTCCTCTTGATGCTGACTATACGGTATGTTTTCCTCATTGTTGAAGGTCGCATTGTTACCCATAATTACTCAAATCTACATCATTTGAACTCTGGTTGAAAGTTGTTTTCTAAGCAATCACATACCAGAACTCTTATTTGTATATTACCAATCTGTTTCAGTTAAAACTATGGACGCAGGAACATGTGACGGGTGTAACAAACCCCTCACTCAGACAACATATTGTGTTGAGTGTACCCAGTGTTTCTGTGCTCAGTGTACAAAGGTTCACACCAAGCAAAATGCCACGAAGTCGCACATTATATTACGTATATCACCTGATGTTTCTGATGCGCCAAGCACAAAAATCGGACGAAATTGTGAAATTTGTGAAGAGAAAATGGAAGTTATTAGTTTATGTGCCTCATGTAGAGAGATGTATTGTACTGAATGCTCGGAGAGACATCATTTAATGAAAGCTACTAAAGACCACCAGTTGTGCCCTTTGAAGTTATGGGACGCAAGTCTGGTTACCCGGCCTGTTAGTAGTGTGGTACAGGACAGTACGAAAAAGAAAGCGCAGGTAATTTGGAGGACAGAAATTATCTTACAATCATTTCCCCAATTTAATCTGGATCCATGGGAAAGAAAGCTGGCAGTTAATGGAGACAAGCTCTATGTTCTTAACCTACAGATAATAATTCATGTTAATACTATTATATTGAAAGACAAGTTCTACGAACAATACAATGTATCAATTTTCATGCAAACGTGCCATGTGATTCAGGTTTCGTTGCAAAAAACTTGAAAAAACATGATTTAAGTGTATTAACTTTAAAAGAAAAGAAACGTTGAAATCAATATGCGAAAATTAATCAAATATTACGGTATCCATTAACTTTGATAAGCTATGATATAATATATACACATGGAAAAAGTATTGCAACACCTTGATCTTTTAAAACTTGAAAAATCAGCCTCTTAATTTGGATTGAACATGATAAAATATTTGTAAAATAATATTGAAACGTAGTTAATGATAAAATTGTCATTAAAACGAACAGAAAATGTATGAAAAAAATGTTTTATCTAACCAAAATAAACAATTCACCATTTAAAATTCCTATTGAGATTTGCATTGAAAAGGGAGATAACTCTTGCAAAAAAGGCAGAATTATCAATAGAAATTGATACAAAATTATAACTTTACCGCTTCTATCAATCAGAATGTATTGATTCTTGATTTTTTAGCGGTCTTTATCGTATAACTAACAACTCTAAAGGTGTTTTCATATATTTTATCAAGCTATAATCTAGATTTCGTAAATCATCAATTGACCGTTTATTGGATTTTTCAACATGTCAAGGTAAAGAATCTCAAATTAAATGAAAATAATTAAGCATGTATTTTTCTTTTTGTGGTTTTAAGTTTCTTAGATAAGTAAATTGCTGAAAAAATATAATATACATATATAAACAATACCAAATTTTCACATTTTTTTTTCAAAATGATTACAAAGCTTCAAATTTGCAATTTCTATAATGAAAAATGCATGAAAAAAATAAAACTACCCATAAACTTCGGTTTTGTACATTTCATGAGCAGATGATTATATAATTTAGTCAAATACAAACTTATAACCCCATCAAAGTTCATGCTTAACATGAATTTCAAGAAAACAACCAAAAACTTACGAAAAAAGACTCATTTTTGCAAGATTTATCTCCCCTTCCAATTTTAATTTCCATAGGAAATTAAAAATGCTGATTTTGAGTTTTCCTCAAGTTAGATTTGATGGGACTTTTTTCTGTGTGTATAAAGGGCATAATGCTATAGATTAGAACTAAAATATTATCTGCTAGTTTGACTGGACTATTAACATCATTTGTTGCCTGATTTGTATTCTCAAAACGACGTATAGTGGAATGATGAAGATCAACAATACATGCAATTGTCACAGCAACATACCTAACGTTGAGAATGGAAATGGGGAATGTGTCAAAGGAATAACAACCCGACCATAGTAAAAACAACAGCAGAAGGTCACCAACAGTTCTTTAATATAGCAAGATATTCCCGCACCTGGAGGCGTTCTTCAGCTGGCCCCTAAACAAATATATACTAGTTCAGTGATAATGAACGCCATACTAATTTCCAAATTGTACACAAAAAACTAAAATTAAAATAATACAAGACTAACAAAGACAACTGCTTCTCTCATGCTGATTATCTGCCATCTTGCTGCAGTTGTGAGTTGTGGATGACCAAATACAAAGTGTCAATCATAAATTTTATAAACTTGGTTATTTAAAATGTTGAAAATAATGAGAATAAAAACATCTGTTTTATTGTTTACGAGTACAGTAGCAGCATGTGCAGATAAGAACTTATCGAGTCGATATTTATTGATTAAACTCAGGTGAGATTTAAATAATGTTTACAGCAGATTTCAGTCAGTATGTAGCTAGTGGTAATATCTTTGGTTAGCTTGCTGAACCGTGAAGTCATTGTTAAGTAAGGTATACTACCCTCCTTTTAAAGTAGCTTAGTCCTAAAGAGAGATATATTGGTTATCTGTTGGGCTAGTCTACTATTAAAGGAGGGTAGCTTACCTAACATAACAATGACTTCACGGTTCAGCTAACAAGCAAGCTAACCAAAGATATTACCATTAGCTACATACTGAATGAACTCTGCTGTAACTAGTTCTATTTCAACAAATTATATCCCCAAAACAATAAGGAGTGTTTTTTTAATTTGAATTTCAAATTGGTGTTGCAATACTTTTTTTCATGTGCATTTATATGTAGTTATGAAACACCAGTAGATAACATTGATATCTTTGAAAAAATATCGCGAATAAGCTGGCTGTAATAAATTATTGCTTCACTTTACATGAATTTTTAAATTAAAAACATAAGAAATCAGATATAATATTCTATTAAACTTGATTGAACTGCTCACTATTAGGCATCGTAATTTATAATGTTAACTGTACAATGTATGCTGATTATGTTTTTGTTTAGGTCAATGTTATACTGAAGCAAGAAAAAGACTTGTACAAAGGAAGGATAATTACTGAAAGACCCAGTACTGCACCAGGAGAAACCGCGATGACACGAATAAGAGGAATGACTTTTCTACTAGATGGTCGTCTGGTTGTCATCGACAGCAAGAACAAATGTCTTAAGGTCTTCAAACCAGAATGGTATGAACTCTTAACGAAAAAAGAATTAACAGACGAGCCACGAGGCATTGCTACCGTTTCACAAGATGAAGTAGTTATTACATTTGCAGATAAAAAAAGAGGTCCGCATTTACAAGATGGATAAAGTCAATAATTTATGGAAAGAGAGAAGTTTTGGAATAAAGGATAAACCATTTAGCATTTCATATAGCCGGAGATCGTTTGCTATTGAGTTAGGTGAAGGCGACGATGGTGAAATTGCTGTTACAGATTTTAATGGTAACATAACCCATTTAGTGAGAGGTCAAAATAGTAGTTTCGGACAATTTACGGGAAACACAATTCGTCTTGTTCATGACAATGACAAAAAGCTTGTGTTCATAGTGAACGTCGATGGATACATTCACTGTGTAGATTATAAAGGAGAAGTCAAGTGGGTTAACAAAATCAATACGCCAAGGGGCGTGGCACTTCACGAACACACTTTATTTGTGGCAAGTAAGGCAGACAATAAAATTTACCAGATAAGCGCAATCAATGGAAATATGTATAGCCTTTTGTCAGACACGGACAGGATAAATCAACCCAGATATATTGCGTTTCAAGCGTCACATGATAAACTCGCAGTAGAGGTCGGAAGTAGTGTAAACATTTACACTATTTCTAAAAAATAATAACTAATGAATGTCTTGTGTAAAGCAAGGATTTGTATAGTGTAAAGTTAAAAAAAAAACATAGAGAAAAACAACCAATAGAGATTAAGACTACCACGTATTAAAAATAACAATATTACTGTTGCTCCTCTACAACATTTAGAATTTGATTTATATTCATGGCTTTGGAGTATAGTTGCTATATAATACTATAAGTCAAGCTGATATTACAATTGCGTAGAAATGATAAAAACATGTCATTTAGAGAACTATCTTTCAGCATGTAAACAGAATGCAAACTGCTGGACAGATAAGATACCTTGATTTTATAAAATATTATACTCATATAATCGCCTTTTTACTACAATTGATAGCTATACAAAATCTGTAAATGTTTGTTTTTACTTTTTTCCAAGAATTATGTCTTGCTTCATATGTAATACTTATGTGTTATATATTTTACATAGACCAACATTCGTACCAGAAAATGAACATTACAATGTGTTATAAAGTGAAATGTTATTTACTTTGAAAGATGTTTAATTAAGCGTACCTTCACCTACTTTCCTCCATTCCGGATTCATAACAAATGAATAAATATATAGTTTTTTAGTCTTTTGAAAGCTCATTCAGAATAGGAACTTGAATCAACACTAGATGATCCTAAGTGCCTTTATCTCTTACTGACACAAATATCTCATCTAGAGAATGTTGAAAAATTGATTAGAAACTTAAATAGTTGTTACTCCCAATAATGTGTAATGCTTAGATCACAATAATGTTTTCCTGTAAATTAACACACAACACTGATCACTTTGTCCAATATAAAAAATATATATAAGTTCCCTACCGACGAAGTCAAAAGGGACTTAAGGATGCACTCTGTCTGTGTGTCCATCTGTTAGTTTGGAAAATCAGTTTTCCGCACCTTTTACTTCACGCTTGGAGGTATTGATTTGATATTTGGTATGTATTTTCATCATGCCAAGTTCCTTCGTGCTTGAAGATATAGATTTATTTATTGGTATAGTCATGACAAGGTACAGATTAAGTTCAAATTTTGTTACAGTGTGATGTTTTGTTTGTGCAGAGTTATGGGTCTTTGGACTTTGAAATTGCACTAAAGTAATCGGTTTCGGTATCACCAGCCCAGTAGTCAGCACTTCTGTGTTGACTTGAGTTATCATTTTTATGTTTATACTTATAAATTAACTGTTAAAAAAACTTTGAATTTGGAAAAAAATAAGGCTTTTCTACCTCAAGAATAGATTACCTCAGCTGTATTTGGCAAAACTTTTAGGAACTTTTGGTCCTCAATGCTCTTCAACTTCGTACTTTAGGCCTTTATAACATTTTTGATTCAAGCGTCAATGATGTGTTTTTTGTAGACGAAACGAACGTCTGGCGTAAATATTAAATTTTATTCCTGGTATCTATGATGAGTGTATTTCTACACCTTTTTCCATCATGCTTCAAGATAATTGTCTTGATATTTGTTATAATGTTAAAACCATGACAAATTTTAGATCAAATATAGCATTTCGTTCTAGTAACTGTATAATGAAGTTTTCACTGTTAGGGGGCTGTATATTTTGCCATGCAATACTCTCAGAATGCTTGCAATTGTTGTTCATATAATTTTTGTAAAAAATCATTTCGACAATAATTTAGAAAGTTTGATTTGTTATTGAGATCTAATCTGGCACTAGATGTGTTTTTCTGGCACAATGATGAATTAGCCATTGGTTGGGAAAAAATATCCAAATAAAATTGATTTAATAATACTGCAATAAATTAGAATGAGGATCAGGGCTCTCTAAATTGGTTATATTAGTTGGGAATTTCTTTTAATTTAAGGGAAACTTTAATGTATTAAAAGAATATAATTTCTTATGATACCTTATACAGGGATTGTATGGTTTCATCAAAATATTAAAATACCAAAAATAAATAAAGTGCTTGTGAGCACTGTGAAGTTAAAATTAAACACGAATTCTTATTTTATCTTCCTATGTCAAAATTGATAGGTTTTTTTTTACTTAGTTTTTTTTTATCAGACAAGAATTAGAGACAATGAACAATATTAATATTTTTTTTGACAGGTATGGTTATACATTTACACATTATTCTATTCTGTAACTTGAATATTTAATAGGTATGGTAGGAATGCTATAAAGGCTCCCAAAATAACTAGTGTAAACCCATTCAAACGGGAAAAACAACAGTCTAATCTATAAAAAAAATTAGAAACTACATTTTGTAGAAACACTTATGAACAACATCAACAAACTATAAGTTATAACATATCAATTGCTCGGCATACACATAGATGTGATCTACAGAATTACCACCTCACTGCACTATGATGTGTGAACTTACAAAGGTAAAGATGGGGCTTGGAAGATTTTGCTTTAACATAAGTGTTTTGTGTTATGCTTGTATGCTTTATACGCTTACCCATCATAGACCAAAGTATAAGGATGTAATTTGATATGCCAGATGTGTAAATGATGATTTGATAATATAACACCTACATGGTATTTATAAATGCCCTTTTTACCAATATGGTGAATGATTTCTTTTTAGAGAAAACACTGTATATTCCTTTACACACATCCTAAGCTAACAATATTCTACAACTATGAAAAGATTCATCAATGTCAGTTATGCTGTTTATGAGGAGTTGCACTTAAAAAACACATGGACAGACAGACAGAGTAGTTCCTATATATGAACACACAAAACATTCTTTGTTGGTGGCAATAGTTTAGTATGGAGGAAAAATCTACATTTGTTTAATGACAGAGGACCAGATTGATAGTTTTATGCTTCTAAAATATTTTTTTCTAGCACTATAAAAATGCGAAGCACTAAAGAAAAGTAGTGGATAAGATCATTTTGTCACTTTAAATTTCAGGAGACATTTCTTTTCATTAATTTTCCTCCAATTTCAACATTGCAAACAAAATCAATAATTCTATGATAATTTATTTTATTTATCAACACCAAAGAAAAGTCTGTTTGTATTGTTATACATGATCTCAGCTAAACTGTCTTTGTCTTCATTACGGGCACCTGCCATTACTTCTAGAACTTGTCTGAAAAAATAATATGGATAAAATTACTGTGACTAACAAATATGTAAAAGAAAAATAGGATGTCACTGAATAAATTAAAGATTAGTTATTTTGTTATATATACGTCAAAACACATGTCTTAATACTTCAAACAGCAACACAAAAAACATAAATACTAGTAGATAAATGTCTTAACCTCATGTCAAACAATCATACTAAGTCTAGGATTAATACAATAAAGACCAGGGTTTCCCCTGGGTCAATTATTTTTTTCGCCACCTCTTTCGCCAAAACAATATATTTTTCGCCACTTTATTATTTTTTTCGCCAAGTAACATAAATATATTTTTCGTTTAACATTTACCTTTTTTCTACCCCACCCCCCTCTCCTCCCTTAAACAAGATGTTTTTTACCCATTATGTCTATGATTATTTTATAAGACTCAAAAGGTGCCACTTTTCTTTCATTAATAAGATATAAGTCCCGGAATATAACAAATTAATGGACATGACTGTTATTATCATATAATACCAGTATAATTCGTACGGCAAGTTTCTTTAAAAGAAAAATACTGATGTGCCCTTTTGTACTAAGAAGTGGTTTTTACAACAAAATAAAAGCTTTGATCACATGAAATTGGTTCCTCATTTCATGTGTAATCATTATATTGAAAGGTAACTCTCATTCGAGGGGTTGTTTCCAACCTTTTGGATAGATTTCTTCACTACGACAGTTTTCTTTTCTTGACCATCGTAAGTGAAAAAGGTCAGGCGTAAAAACTTTGCTTGAAACACGTGTGTCACTCAAACGACTTTAAAGTTGTATTAAAGTCAAAGGATAATTAAAGTTTTCAATCAGAGATCTTTTTTTGGTTTTACTAGAACATTTTTCGTCACAACAACAGATTTCTTTTCTAAACTATCTATAAAAGGAGAGGAGACGTCAAAAGTTTGCTTCAAACACGTGCGTCGCAAAGCTGTAAATAAATTCTGAATGTGACAGTTAACGGAAGCAATTTAACCATATCATTTTGTCAAACAATTCAATTAGCACCTTAATTAATTAGTCCTTCGTTGTCGATAGCTATAAAATGCAATCAGCTGGTTAATAATTTGCTGTCTGAATCTTAATGAGGTCAAGGTGAATTCCGAGTATTGTCTGATCGGGTAAAGTCCGAGAAACTCGAAAAAAAAGTAAATAAACAAGATGGAGGAAAATAAATCGTTGTATATATTTCTTTCGCCAAATTCTTTCGCAAATGACGAATTTTTATCGCCACAATTATTATTTTTTCGCAAATTGCGAAAATGGTGACCGCCAGCAGAAACCCTGATAAAGACTACTCAAGATGTGCCATAAGCATTAAATTCTAATAAAATACACAAATATATAACCAAAGATAAACACGGACAGTGCTCTTGATAAGGAACAGGCTAACTAACATCAAGATTGTCATTTTTTCCTATAAAGAATTTTGATGTTTATTATTACATTTGCTGTAAAAATTAGATAAACAGAAATATCTTATGTACTTCTTTAAATTACATATTATCTGCATCTCTGTGCAGTTGCAATTCAATGCCTAACACTAAGTCTTATAAAGGACATTAGCAATGATTCACTATAACAATGGATGAACAGACAGACAGGTTGATTACCTAAACACTTAATTTCCTTTAAGGGTAATATAAAATACTGTTTACTGTAAATTCAGAAATTATTGCGTGCATTTATTATTGCGATTTTGTCATTTTACACTTGAATGCGATTTTAATTTTTACGATTTTGAGAAAAGTCATGCTGAATTCAGTTAAAATATTACAAAATGCGAGTTTTAATTATTGCGTTTACAACTCAGTCGCATTATTCGCAATAATAAAAACCTCGCAATAATTTCTGAATTTACAGTAACATATTTTAAAACTTGCAATGATTTACGTTTGACTTTTGCATCAACAATAAAGATTGCATAAGTAGTTATTGCAAACAAACAAAATTACTGTCCTATCCTATACTTTTTTAGTGAAAAATTAAGATGCCACTAAAATGATCTATAATGAATGCTTACATTATATGAGCTGGTTCATTTCTACTTTTTACTGTATTTCCTTTTTCCCATTTTTCTTTCTTCTTTGAAGGAAACGTTGTTGTCACATGTTTTTTTCCTGCATGTGTGTTTTTAACTTCACACCAAGGGGCATCTATAAATCATAAATAAACAGTCTTCATAAGTACTTTTCAATGTAGTTTACTTTAATCCAAGTGAAACAATGAAAATTGTACATTAAAAATGTTTATCTTTTTTTTTTAATTATGAAAATACACAAAAACCAGATGCTCCGCAGGGCGTAGCTTTATACGACCGCAGAGGTTGAACCCTGAACGGTTGGGGCAAGTATGGACACAACATTCAAGCTGGATTCCGCTCTAAATTTGGATTGTGATTAAATAGTTGACACAGCATAGGTTTCTGACACAGAATGAATGTATTCAAATGAACTTAAAATTTTTGTTTTCTCTTAGAGCAATTCACTATGCTGTTGAATATTAATCCTCTCAAAAAAATGTTTGAAGAAATTTTCTTTTTATTTATGAAATTTCAAATGAGAAAAATTTAACCCAATTTTTTATTCACATCCCCCTTTCCCTTATTCCAAAACTAATTTCAATTAAAATCTTCTAATGGAGTTTGCAACAATTACTACTCATTTAAATACATGATGTAAAAAAACTGCTTGTTATCACTGAATGGTAAAGATTATTTAAATTTATCAGTTGGTAGTAAAAAGTGAATATACATTGTATATTGTATATAACAAAGATTTAAGTTGATTCTGGACAAAGAAAGATAACTCCAATTAAAAAAATTCTTGCAGATATTTCTTGCTTACTATTCTGGACAAAGAAAGATAACTCTTAATTAAAAAAAAATTTGCTATTTCACAATATAGTGAAATTAGATATTTCTTGCCATTGCACAATACTGTGCAATTGAAAAGACTTGCTATTGCACAATACTTAATATAATAATTTTAGATCCTGATTTGGACCAACTTGAAAACTGGGCCCATAATCAAAAATCTAAGTACATGTTTAGATTCAGCATATCAAAGAGGCCCAAGAATTTAATTTTTGTTAAAATCAAACTTAGTTTAATTTTGGACCCTTTGCACTTTAATTTAGACCAATTTTAAAACTGGACCAAAAATTAAGAATCTACATACACAGTTAGATTTGGCATATCAAAAAACCCCAATTATTCAATTTTTGATGAAATCAAACAATGTTTAATTTTGGACCCCGATTTGGGCCAACTTGAAAACTGGGCCAAAAATCAAAAATCTAAGTACATTTTTAGATTCAGCATATCAAAGAACCCCAAGGTTTCAATTTTTGTTAAAATCAAACTAAGTTTAATTTTGGACCCTTTGGACCTTAATGTAGACCAATTTGAAAACGGGACCAAAAATTAAGAATCTACATACACAGTTAGATTCGGCATATTAAAGAACCCCAATTATTCAATTTTGATGAAATCAAACAAAGTTTAATTTTGGACCCTTTGGGCCCCTTTTTCCTTAACTGTTGGGACCAAAACTTCCAAAATCAATTCCAACCTTCCTTTTATAGTCATAAACCTTGTGTTTAAATTTCATAGATTTCTATTTACTTATACTAACGCTATGGTGCGAAAAACCAAGAAAAATGCTTATTTGGGTCCCTTTTTGGCCCCTAATTCCTAAACTGTTGGGACCGAAACTCCCAAAATCAATACCAACCTTCCTTTTGTGGTCATAAACATTGTGTTTAAATTTCATTGATTTCTATTTACTTTAACTAAAGTTATTGTGCGAAAACCAAGAATAATGCTTATTTGGGCCCTTTTTTGGCCCCTAATTCCTAAACTGTTGAAAATAAAACTCCCAAAATCAATCCCAACCTTTATTTTGTGGTTATAAACCTTGTGTCAAAATTTCATAGATTTCTATTAACTTAAACTAAAGTTATAGTGCGAAAACCAAGAAAATGCTTATTTGGGCCCTTTTTGGCCCCTAATTCCTAAAATGTTGGGACCAAAACTCCCAAAATCAATACCAGCCTTCCTTTTATGGGCATAAACCTTGTGTTAAAATTTCATAGATTTCTATTCACTTTTACTAAAGTTAGAGTGCGAAAACTAAAAGTATTCGGACGACGACGACGACGACGACGACGACGACGACGACGACGACGACGACGACGACGACGCCAACGTGATAGCAATATACGACGAAAATTTTTTCAAAATTTGCGGTCGTATAAAAATCATATACTGGCCTTCACACTCATTTATATCTTATCAAAATTAAACTTTTACAATGAATATCATCTCTAACTAGTTGAATTAGGATTTCCTGAGGGTTTTATTTAAAACAAGAGTGTATAACAGTAAACTCAAAAGATATCAGAAAAATCAAGGAACTATTTTAAATATTTGTATTTTTAATATTTGTGGTATTATTGTTATACATGTATAACCAAATAACTTTAATATAAGGCAAAATTTAACTAAAAATACACCAAAATTTTAATTCTAGGATGTACTTGCAATATTGGTCAAACCAAACACAGAAAAAAAATCACATCTTATAAGTCACGTTGTATGCATAAAAATGATGTGTGCTATAGCTTTAACTTTTTTAAATGTAACTTGAAAATATTTCTATTTTTAAAAATTAACTAGTTCCTATAAAAACAGGAAGGACTTGTTTTGTTTAACTATTTAGTTTCATAAACTTCCATACATAATTATATTTTAACCAATAATAAGCAACATATATCAGTGTTTACCAACCAACATCTTAAAAAAATGTAAGGGGCTTCAATACTTTATTCTTTTTAACTGAACGTGACTTAGCTTTGTAGTTTGAAATGATTGAAAAAAACAAAATGACTATTGTTTTAAAGTTTCACTTTCTATGAAATGATCAAAGTCTTAAGGTGACTGAGGTGTGGGATTGTTCTATTCCACTAATGTCTTACCTGTTTCAATCATAAGTCTCTCTGATGGTACACTACACATTGCATCAAGGTTTTCTTGTGTCTTTAAGGAACTGAAAAAAATTATAAAAAATCTATAAAATGAAAACAAATAAGAAGAATATGTTAACAGACAGAAATACCATGTCCTAAACAAATAAATGAGTTCAGCAAATTCTCATCAAGTCATTAGTAAAATTGAAAAACACATCTAAAGAAACTTACAAATATACAATCCTCACAAAGCTTTGGAATACAGAAATGTACAAGTTGAAGTAGTTCTATTTATTCAGAATAATAAGGTTATATGTCAATGAGGCAGCAACACAATGAGACACACAAAATAAACAGGGAATGTGTCCATGGAACACTGATGATGTCTCTGCTTGCATATAAATGTATTAAGGGACATAACTCAAAAACAACAAAAGTGTAACTACCTAAATTTATACTTGGATCTTTTTTGATCAATTTTCCCTTTATTAAGGGGCACATCTCAAGAACTGTATGAGTGATGCCATCTAAATTCAACCTTGATCTGTGTTTTGTGGTAAAAAGCATTGTATATTAGTTTCATAACATATGGTTGAGGCAAACTAAAGTTAGAGAATGGAAATCAGTTTTGTAACATACAGAGAGACCAGGGTAAAATTGTATGCCCCTCTGCTACAGTGCGCAGCACTGCATGCATAAAGATATTTTAAAGGTATACTTTTAAAATTCACCAATATTCAATTTATCATATTAGATTGTTTTAAACAGAGGTAATTTTTATGAATTTATGAACATCTAACTGTAAATGTATTACCATCCATTGATACCTATATACAGATCCTGTTCAACCAATTCTTTTGCCTCTTCTATTGTACCAGTAAAGGAATGAACCTGAAGGAAGAATATTTTAAGATTAAACACATTTTTTCTAGGAATTATTGATATGTAAACTGGGGCTATTAACTAACAAACTGAATAATACAAAATATGGTATCTGCTGCATCCCACTCTAGTATGCAGCATTTATATAGGTGCTCGAGTCAAAATAAAGTGTCTGGGTAAGGTGACAAGTCTTATTGTGGACTGATACTTTGTTATGTAGCATGCTAGAAATCAAACACATGTAAGTTTGCCGTTGGAGGTTTTAAAACACCATTTCATCATTATTATTATTCTTTTAATGGTCTGATGATTTAAAAAAACTAACTAGCCCCTCCCACATTTAGCTAATTTCCATGAGATTTGATGATGAGCCTTCATGAAACATGTTTTGATTGTTAAATTTTCTGATTCAGCAGTATACCAACTATTGTGTGGGGACCTTCCTGTGAACACCTGTTTTACAAATTATATGCCATCTTATATTTCCTTGTTACAGTAAGTAGTCATTCTGTTGGTAGCTGAGCTGTGCAGCTTCAGCCTTCATTGTAGGTTTTACTTTTAAAACATATGCTAAGAATGCAAATGAAGTCGTTAAACTACTTCAACCTCATTACATTTTTAAGTTTTGCTATCAGGACCATATGTTATCTCTTTCTGTTTGTCCTTGTTCATTATCATATGTCATTTTTACAGAGAATTATACAAATCTGCTTTTGATAGCGTTTAGTGTTTCTTTCTCTTTGTAAACAATCCCATGCTCTAAATCCAATAAAATTTATTTGCACATGCATATATTGACATATCAGATCTAGATACGACAACTGTTCATGCTGGCTGATCAAACTCCTCCCTCTAAAAAATCAGTGCCAGCGGTTTGCTTCTTTAAAAACAAAAAAGGGAGGTTCATGGAAGAGTCTACACAAACATAGAAATTACCTTAATTGTCCTATTCAAAATCAAAATAGTTGTAGTTTTAACATGGTAGGCATTATATTTGTGTTATTTTAGCCCTCACTATCGCTCTGTCAAAAATAATCACAAATATAATGCCTACCCATGTTAAAACTACAATAAAGTATAGCTTGCATTAATTATTTCTTAATTTACCAAAATGAAATAATCATAAAGTAAAGTGGTTTGTATATTTCACTTAATATAAACTGCATTGATGTTTAAATTTACCTACCACCCCACCATTAAATCGATCTCTGTTTCTTTTTATGATGTCTATAAAGTCTGCATGGCAATTTCGACTGTGGAGAAATAATGGAAGTTTCGTAGCTTCTGCAAGGTCCATCTGTTTTTCAAAATATCTGTAATAAATAAATATAAAGTTATACTCTTTGATGACAGATATTATCCTAGAATTGCAGTGATTTTGTAAAACTAAAATGTCATTTACATGCCAGGGGATGCTTAATGTAACCAATAAACTATGGTTGATGCAAATCATGAAATGATGGGAACTCAAGATAATGGCTCTAATTTTGTCTCTATAAAAACTTCTTTGTACTTTAAAATTGTAGCTGTAAAATATGTAAACAAAGTACTAACATGTGTTTCTTAGATATGAAATATAATAAAGTAAGCAGATACTTAAATTGAAATATGCATCATGCCTTTCCCAAACATATATATATATATATATATCTAAAATAGTATCAAACCTATCAGTCTTAATAGGATTGCCATAAAATGAAAAAGTGAGTTGTCTGATAAACGGATAATTCATAGTTTGTTTTTTTACTTTCTGCTGTAAAACAGACGTACTGGTAACATATACAATCTGCCTTGACCTTTATCATATACAATTGCCTTGACCTTTATCATATATGATCTGCCTTGACCTTTATCATATACAATCTGCCTTGACCTTTATCATAAACAATCTGCCTTGACCTTTATCATATACAATCTGCCTTGACCTTTATCATGTTTACAAACTGCCTTGACCTTTATCATGTTTACAATCTGCCTTGACCTTTATCATAAACAATCTGCCTTGACCTTTATCATGTTTACAATCTGCATTGACCTTTATCATAAACAATCTGCCTTGACCTTTATCATGTTTACAATCTGCCTTGACCTTTATCATAAACAATCTGCCTTGACCTTTATCATATATGATCTGCCTTGACCTTTATCATATACAATCTGCCTTGACCTTTATCATAAACAATCTGCCTTGACCTTTATCATATACAATCTGCCTTGACCTTTATCATGTTTACAAACTGTCTTGACCTTTATCATGTTTACAATCTGCCTTGACCTTTATCATAAACAATCTGCCTTGACCTTTATCATGTTTACAATCTGCATTGACCTTTATCATAAACAATCTGCCTTGACCTTATCATATTTACAATCTGCCTTGACCTTTATCATAAACAATCTGCATTGACCTGTATCATAAACAATCTGCCTTGACCTTTATCATGTTTACAATCTGCATTGACCTTTATCATAAACAATCTGCCTTGACCTTTACCATTTACAATCTGCCTTGACCTTTATCATGTTTACAATCTGCCTTGACCTTTATCATATACAATCTACCTTGACCTTTATCATTTACAATCTGCCTTGACCGTTATCATATACAATCTGCCTTGACCTTTATCATATACAATCTACCTTGACCTTTATCATATACAATCTGCATTGACCTTTATCATGTTTACAATCTGCATTGACCTTTATCATATACAATCTGCCTTGATCTTTATCATATACAATCTGCCTTGACCTTTATCATTTACAATCTGCCTTGACCTTTATCATGTTTTCAATCTGCCTTGACCTTTATCATATACAATCTGCCTTGACCTTTATCATTTACAATATGCCTTGACCTTTATCATATACAATCTGCCTTGACCTTTATCATTTACAATCTGCCTTGACCTTTATCATTTACAATCTGCCTTGACCTTTATCATATACAATCTGCCTTGACCTTTATCATTTACAATATGCCTTGACCTTTATCATATATAATCTGCCTTGACCTTTATCATTTACAATCTGCCTTGACCTTTATCATTTACAATCTGCCTTGACCTTTATCATATACAATCTGCCTTGACCTTTATCATATACAATCTGCCTTGACCTTTATCATATACAATCTGCCTTGACCTTTATCATTTACAATCTGCCTTGACCTTTATCATATACAATCTGCCTTGACCTTTATCATATACAATCTGCCTTGACCTTTATCATATACAATCTGCCTTGACCTTTATCATTTACAATCTGCCTTGACCTTTATCATTTACAATCTGCCTTGACCTTTATCATATACAATCTGCCTTGACCTTTATCATTTACAATCTGCCTTGACCTTTATCATGTTTACAATCTGCCTTGACCTTTATCATATACAATCTGCCTTGACCTTTATCATATACAATCTGCCTTGACCTTTATCATTTACAATCTGCCTTGACCTTTATCATGTTTACAATCTGTCTTGACCTTTATACATTCTGCCTTGACCTTTATCATTTACAATCTGCCTTGACCTTTATCATTTACAATCTGCCTTGACCTTTATCATAAACAATCTGCCTTGACCTTTATCATTTACAATCTGCCTTGACCTTTATCATGTTTACAATATGCCTTGACCTTTATCATATACAATCTGCCTTGACCTTTATCATTTACAATCTGCCTTGACCTTTATCATTTACAATCTGCCTTGACCTTTATCATTTACAATCTGCCTTGACCTTTATCATTTACAATCTGCCTTGACCTTTATCAAATACAATCTGCCTTGACCTTTATCATTTACAATCTGCCTTGACCTTTATCATATACAATCTGCCTTGACCTTTATCATTTACAATCTGCCTTGACCTTTATCATGTTTACAATCTGGCTTGACCTTTATCATTTACAATCTGCCTTGACCTTTATCATGTTTACAATCTGCCTTGACCTTTATCATATACAATCTGCCTTGACCTTTATCATTTACAATCTGCCTTGACCTTTATCATGTTTACAATCTGCCTTGACCTTTATCATATTTACAATCTGCCTTGACCTTTATCATATTTACAATCTGCCTTGACCTTTATCATATTTACTTGAGTTGTGTTTCTTTAGGACAAAAATTAAGTCTATCATAATCTGAAAAAAACAAAATGAAAAATTGAAGTGAGTAAGTATTAATTCTATTCAACATATGTTTTCAATATCTCTCAATTTAATTCAGAATAATATACTTCAAAGTAAAATGGCAATACATTACAGCTGGATCTTATAGATAATATTTGTGACATGTTCCTTTAACATCTGTCTGATAAACCATCTTAATCTTCTCCAAACCTTTCTGTTCAAATTAAATATATGTCTTGAAGACAATCTCTCTGACAAGGCTGTGGATTAACAAAACATGCTATTCCTTAAATAGGCATGACTATTCCTAAATCCCACATACTGTAATGGACAGGGTTTCCCTTGGGTCAATAATTTTTTTTGTCACCTCTTTCGCCATTTTATAACTTTTTTCGCCAAGTAACATACATATATTTTTTGTTTAAAATTTACCTTTTTTTCTACCCCTCCCCCTTCCCTTAAATAAGATCATTTTGCCCCATTGTGGATGATTATTCTCTTAAACTTACTTTTAGAGTCTTCATTGTACTAGGAAGTGATTTTTACAACTTAACAACAGCTTTAATCACATGAAATTGATCCCACATTTCACGAGTAATCACTACATTGTAGGGCTACTCTCATTCGTGGGGCTGTTAGAAAAGATAGATTTCTCCATAACGAATTACCTATATTAAAGTCAAAGAATAATTAAAGTTTTGAATCAGAGATTTTTCTTGATTTTGAACATTTTTTGTCACAACAACACCTTTCTTTTCTAAACTATCTTTAAAAGTAGAAGACGTCAAAAATTTGCTTCAAACACGTGCGTCGCAAAGTAGTAAATAAATTCTTTATGTGACATTTAGTGGAAGCTATTTAACCAAATCATTTTGTCAAACAATTAAATCAACACCTTTTTTGATTAGTCCTTTGTTGTCTAGCTATAAAATGCAATCAGCTGATAATTGATTTTCTGTCAAAATCTTAATGAGTTCAAGGTGAATTTCGAGTATTGTCTGATTGGTTTAAGTCCAAGAAACTTGAAAAGTAAATAAACAAGATGGAGGAAAATAAATCGTTATCTATATTTCTTTCGCCATATTCTTTCGAAAATGATGAATTTTTATCGCCACAATTATTTTTTTTCGAAAATTGCGAAAATGGCGACCACCAGCGAAAACCCTGGTAATGGATTACATACTATAATAAGCGTCACCATAAAACATATTTTAACATGCATTTAATTTAATGTCTCTTAAAAACTTGGGACATTTCTTTATATTTTGGTAACTTTAAATTTGTGATCATTTAGATGATCTTGAATGTATTCTATTTTAATAATAAAATAGCAATACAAAATTATTTCAAAAGAAAGTTCTTAAAGCTTGATATTAAGATTAATGAGACTTTTGGAATAGCTTCTGTTTTGTTTGGATTTTATTTAGTTATTTTTTATTTAGCAAAACTCTATAATAGCTAAATTCTTATTTAGACTATAAATTTTTATTTTTCATAAATACTGTGCAAAAATTCCTCCACAGCTTGTCTGAATTTCATCTTTCTAAATATATTTGTAATACCTAGTACCAACTCCTAATAGCTACCATCTTCTCTTGTTTTCAATTTATAAATTCATTTGTCATACCTAGTCCTAACTCTCCAATGGCTACTATCTTGTCTGGATTATCCTTGACAACCTGAATTAGATCACTAAGATATTTTTCTGGGTCACCACTCTTCTCAAACTCAGTGCATCGTGTCGGGTGACATCCAGAAGTTGTGTAGAGATTTTCTGCAACAATATATGTAACTATATGATCAAGTTTTAAAATATTCCAATCAATAGAGTCTGCCAATAAATTTAAATCATGCATTATATGAATTTTTACATTATAAAATATCAATAAATTTGAAAATTCCCATGAACAATGTCAATTCTATCATGTTTTAAATAGAAGTGCACATACTGAAATAACTTGCCTGCTTTACTTATATCTAAATTATTGTTGAAAGTCTGATATTTAATGGTTTTTATGTAACTTAACATTATAAATCTTTTATTTAATATCTAGTCCAATTGCTATCAATAAACCATTAAAATAAGGTCACAGTCAGATGAAACCTGCCAACCACCATACCCTTAATATAGTGGTCATATTGATTACAGTATCCAAGAAATAGATCTAACAAGATTAAGGTCTGATTAATCCTGTCTGATGAACATGTAGACCTTACAAGTATCCCATATACCAAATAAAGTTATCCTATTACTCATGATAAGTGCCAAGATATCTTAATGACTGTGGACACATGTAACATGTGTAAGGATGAACAAACCAACCAATGAAAATGTAGAATTATACCATAGGAAGAGGGGGATGCAGCATACTAATACAGAATTGTTTAAGAATATTCACTTGGTCATGTTTTGGGATTTTTATCCGATTTTCTTAATTCTACAGTTTTATCCATTTGAATGCCTTAAAAAAAATTGCCCATTGACCCCCGTTTTTTTATAAATCTTTTATATGTATAATTATAAGCAATTTGTAAAAGTCTTATAAAATCCTTGTTATTTTAAATAGTTTTTGAAAACTTTAATTTGTCAATGATAAAGCTATCAAAAATCAAGAGAAAATATTTTCCTGCCAAAATTCCAATGGCTAATATATCGAAACAAGCACATTGACCTAATTTCTTTTGCTATTTGGTTCCTTTATTAAATCCCTATCAAATATACAAGTATTAATTATAAAAGCTTGATATTTTGAAACTGAGCAGCAAACTTCCCTAATCTCTATTCATACTGAAATTAATGAATTCAGAAGATATATACAAGTAAAAATTAGAGGTTTTATACACAGTTTTTACATTTAGTGTGAGTGATAAGTGTTTTTTAGTACATATAAATAACCAACCATGTGATTTGCATATATCTAAAGCTTCCGCTACATCTTTCAGCATGCCTGATGTAACCATTATCTAGAATAGAAATTCTCAAATCATAAACTATCAAAAAATATGTGTAACATGTATCACATGATGTAAATATACTGTATAGTGGGTTCTTATCGCAGAGTGTAAATTTAAAAGTGCACATACAAATATGATTAACGTTTTGAATACTCCAAAATAATAACCGCAAAATATTTCGTATACCTTATTCAAAGACAATCAAAAATTTTATACCCATGAAAATAACCCACTATACGGTATTAAAGAATGGTAAGTAATTTTCTATAAAAAAAGCAGCTTCACAGTTTATCTATACAAGCTTATAATAATGACTATACCTAATTTATATGACTTAAAGACAATAGTAATCAAGATATCTACATCTTAAGGACATTCAAAATAGTTTAAGGAGTTTTGTTTTCTATTTCAATGGACAATAGTAAGTGTTGTCAAATTATCAAATTGGGAAGGCTTTAATTCATCAACATAAATGTATTTAAC
This sequence comes from Mytilus trossulus, assembly GCF_036588685.1. Taxonomy (NCBI): domain Eukaryota; kingdom Metazoa; phylum Mollusca; class Bivalvia; order Mytilida; family Mytilidae; genus Mytilus; species Mytilus trossulus. The sequence continues at coordinate 104,251,741 of NC_086373.1, read as the reverse complement.
TTTATTTAGCCAGTTACTGTTTAGAACTCCCAATATAAATGTAATGCAGGATAAAATAAAACTTTAAACTGAAATCAATAATTATCTTCTAATCCATTTGAAGTAAACAAATATTTAGTCTTATGTGCTGCTAGCTTGATTGGTGACATCTTCTCTTCAACTTCAAGTTACTAATGAGATGTGTTAGTTTTTAAAATACAAAATGCAATTCCATTGGTCAAATCTCATAGATTGCTACCACATACATCTGATACCTATCTATAAGTCTGGTTTTATAAGCCCTTTTCTCATATTTCTACACTCTTTTTTAGAAACTGCAAGGTCCTTGTGTTTATATTTAGATCAATATGGTATAAATCTTATTCTAACATGACGTCCTTCAAACGCTTTGAGTACACACCCGTGGTAAAATATGAATATATTTCATGGGCTTTTTCCATTGTACCCCCACATCATATGTTTTTTAATGAATGAAGTACCCGACGTCATAGAATGGTGACGTTATAATTTAAGCATTTTACGGGAAAATACATGCTTCTGATACCGAAAATCAACACAATAAGGAAACGTAAACAAACGATGTTCAAATGTGGTATAAGCCTATTTTTTATATATTGAAGACATATAAGTAAATTATCATCAAAATTCATCTAAATACGTTATTGTAAATAGTTTGAGCATGTCACATATTCTATTTGCTCCGTTGTTTACACCAATCTAAAAGTGCGTTAATTTATGGGAACGGCAAATATTTGCCTCCACTTAGAGGTCTTCGATCCAAAAAAATTGCCAAATTTGTCCTGTTAGAATGGAAATAATTCATGGGGGCTTGAATATATCTAGATTTTACCACGGGTTGCCCCTTTATGCCGATATTTTACCCCTTGCTATCGCTCAGGGTAAAATATTTGTCATAAAGGGCCAACCCGTTGTTAAATCACGATATATTCAAGCCCCCATGAATTATTTCTTAAATAACACAGATATTCTATTCAGCGTTTAAATGGTTTTTTTAAACACTTACAAAACTTTATCTGTCAAGAGCATTTTATTTAGCTCTGAAATCATGCTTGTAATATGAAAATGAAATCTTGATTTATAATACACTCACTTTACCTTTTCTACTCCATTATCATAGGCTCTTTGCAATACATCATTGAAATCATCTATAAAATAAAAAATATTTTTTTTGTCATTAAAATAATGTACTCTTAATATATATATACAAACATAGTACTTACTAAAGCAAATAAACATATTTAGGAAGAATTAAAACTGTATGTTAAGACAATTAAGACACTATTTCTAAATCAGGACATTACATAGAGGCTTTGCAATAGTTTTTAAATATACAAACTTTTTCTACACATTTAATATTTACCCATTGCCCACAGAAGTGCATCACCTCAGCATAGATCTTACTACTGAAAGCAAGAAGTTCAGTTCACCATATTGTGAACATTATTCAACATATATATTGTGTTATGATTATCATTTTAAAGTTTCTCAATTTAAAAATGCCATGTAGAACTTTTTCAGATAAAACTTTTGATTCTAATTTAATTATAGTCCTGAGATAACCAACCTTCATGCTTTTTAGCTCCATGGTATACACCTCTAAAAACAGGATCTGAAAAAAGAAGACAGAAAGTTCCATACAGTCAAAGTACTGTACTTTATATGAGAATTGAATGCGAGATATCACAAAATTTGGTAGTGATGGAATATAATAATTATAAATCCAATATCATTAATTTATAGAAAATTATATGTAGAAGTATCATTAAATATTTATTTTCTTCTAAAGCTTTGACAAGTTATTTCTCATATTGAACCATTAGTATTTCTTCCCACCAACAGTTATTGGTTTGTAGCTATCTACAACCAGATACTCCGCAGGGCACAGCTTTATACGACAGCAGAGGTCGAACCCTGAACAGTTGGGGCAAGTATGGACACAACATTTAAGCTTGATACAGATCTGAATTTGGATTGTGAATTTTTGCGGTCATATAAAAATACATTGTATATAGTCTTGTGTATTCAAAATTATATCCTTTTTTGGACTTGTGATTCAAAGAGAGCTGTGCAGTAATTTTATCTTTTTTTTTTTTTCTTTTTTTTTTTTCACATTATACTATTTTATGTATTATAAGTTGTTGTCTCATGATCATAAAATTCTCAACATTATTATCCAGGACTAGATAATACAAGTAGTACAAGGAATTTTATACCTTAATTAAAATAACTCATTTACTACCTGTACTAATTATATAACCGGGTAATAATCTTTTTTTCTTTTTTTTTTTGAAGTACCGGTACCTTATCCCGGCCTCGTTAACGTTAGTATATAGCATTGTATTGATAAGTTAGTACTTGTTAGTGCACAATATGTATATATAGTAATAATGACATGTATGTAACTGAATAGAAATATGTTAACCTGATGTATAATAAATTCTAATTTATGAAATTAATTTAATTTTTGCTGCAACCAGATTATGGAATTTTTCATATTTGCCTTCTTTATTTATCAATATTTCATGATATTGAAGAAATTCTTTTTTGAAAATTTCAAACATATTAATTTGTTTTGTTTTTTGTTTCGGATATATAGTATCCTTTGTATACAGTAAAAAGAATAATTGTAATTAAATCATTAATACTGTAGTAACTTGTATCATTATTTTGTATCCGTACAAAAGTGATTTAATTGATATGATGTGATGTCCTATTTTAAGTTTATCAAGTAAAAGTTTTATTTGATCCCAAAATGATTTCAGAAATTTGCATGTTAAAAAGTAGTGCTCATAATCTTCGATAACATCACAAATATTACATAGCGGAGTTTTAGTTATTTTCCAAGAGAAAAGTAATTGTTTGGTTGGTAAAATGTAGTGCAGAAATTTCCATCTTAACATTTTGAATTTATTATCTTGTATATAATAAAAGATATAATTTAGCATTTGTTGTCTTTTGTTTGTGTTGTTTTCCAAGATAAATATGTTGTCCCATTTTTGAAATCCTATTGGTTTTTCATAATATCTATTTAAGGTCAAGGAACAGTAAATGGGCTATGTCGCAGATTTTGCTAAAAATTTGCATACACACTTGGCTCGTTGAACTACAACTGAAAATCGAAAAAAATAATACATTTATCTCTTTTATTATCAGAAAAATTCCAGATTGATTTCTTTTGATATGGGTGAATATTTGTATAGAAAGCACATAAAATCGGAGAAAAACCTTCTAAAATTTGTCTTTAAATATCCAAATCTCTATTTCCACTCCATAGATTTTTCTTAAAAAACTATATATTGTTGACACATAAATTTCTGTTTTAATGATATAAAATAATCATAGGGTCACCGACTTCGTTTTTTGTCTTATAATCAATTTGTTACCTTGTTGGTAGGGAAAAACGTCAAAAATCAACGTTTTATGGCCTGCAACGCGATAACGTTACGATTATTTCGACGTTTTGTTGGATTTTTTCAAAAGAACGCAACTTTAAATGAAGTATACCGTAAAAACGAAGTCGGTGACCCTATCTTTATTTTGCATCATTATAACGAAAATTTATGTATCAACAACATATAGTTTTTTAATATCTTATTCTATGGAGTAGAATAAGAGATTTGGCGATTTTAAGACAAATTTTAGAAGGGTTTTCGCCGATTTTAAGTGCTTTCTTTACAAATGTTTACCTATTTTGTAAGAATTCAATCAGTAATATTTCAAATGATAATTGAGATAAATGCATTATTTTTTCGATTTTCAGTTGAAGTTCAACGAGCCAGAGTTGTATGCCAAATTTTACTGAAATCTGTGACATAGCTCATTTACTGTAACTTGACCTTAAGAGGGAGATGTAAATGTCTTTGGAGGCAATGTTTTTAAGTGATACCATTTTTCCTTTTTTATCTTTAAATTTATATTCGGAGTCAATGGCAACTTTTGTTTTTAATGATTCTTCTTTAGTTTAATAGCTCTTGAAACCACTGTTTTGGTATTGCTTTCATTAATTTAGAATATTCTGAAAACCAGTTAGCATGACAGGAAAGTTTATCTAAGATCATGTTTTGATTAAATTTTCCTTTATTATCAATAATGTCATTTAAAAAAAGAATTTTGCTGTTAATCCAGTTTTTGATGATGAGACATTTACCGTTTAATTTGATATTTTTATTTCCCCATATAAGCTGCTGTCTTATTTGTTTATATGATAGATGATCCAATTCCTTTTCAGATTTTGTATTTATCCATGATTTGATTATTCTTAAGTAAAATTGTGGAATTAGTTCTTTCAGTTTATAGACCAAATTAATATTGTTGGTGTCCAAATTTATCAAAATAAAATCTTGGTAATACTTTCCAATTGGGAGATAGATCTTCGTTGTCGATGAGTTTTTTTACCCAAATAATATTTATCGCTTCTAGATATTTATCTATGTTTATCATTTCAAGCCCGCCAGCATGGAAATTTTTATACGACCGCAAAATTTGAAAAAATTTTCGTCGTATATTGCTATCATACTGGCGTCGTCGTCCGAATACTTTTAGTTTTCGCACTCTAACTTTAGTAAAAGTGAATAGAAATCTATGAAATTTTAACACAAGGTTTATGACCACAAAAGGAAGGTTGGTATTGATTTTGGGAGTTTTAGTCCCAACATTTTAGGAATTAGGGGCCAAAAAGGGCCCAAATAAGCATTTTCTTGGTTTTCGCACTATAACTTTAGTTTAAGTTAATAGAAATCTATGAAATTTTGACACAAGGTTTATGACCACAAATGAAAGGTTGGGATTGATTTTGGGAGTTTTGGTTTCAACAGTTTAGGAATTAGGGGCCAAAAAAGGGCCCAAATAAGCATTTTTCTTGGTTTTTGCACCATAAAGTTAGTATAAGTAAATAGAAATCTATGAAATTTAAACACAAGTTTTATGACCATAAAAGGAAGGTTGGTATTGATTTTGGGAGATTTGGTCCCAAACAGTTTAGAAATAAGGGGCCCAAAGGGTCCAAAATTAAACTTTGTTTGATTTCATCAAAATTGAATAATTGGGGTTCTTTGATATGCTGAATCTAACTGTGTATGTAAATTCTTAACTTTTGGTCCCATTTTCAAATTGGTTTACATTTAGGTCCAAAGGGTCCAAAATTAAACTTAGTTTGATTTTGACAAAAAATGAATCGGTTGGGTTCTTTGATATGCTGAATCTAAAAATGTACTTAGATTCTTGATTATTGGCCCCGTTTTCAAGTTGGTCCAAATCGGGGTCCAAAATTAAACTTTGTTTGATTTCATCAAAAATTGAATATATGGGGTTCTTTGATATGCCAAATCTAACTGTGTATGTAGATTCTTCATTGGTCCTGTTTTCAAATTGGTCTACATTAAAGTCCAAAGGGTCCAAAATTAAACTTAGTTTGATTTTAACAAAAATTGAAATCTTGGGGTTCTTTGATATGCTGAATCCAAACATGTTCTTAGATTTTTGATTATGGGCCCAGTTTTCAAGTTGGTCCAAATCAGGATCTAAAATTATTATATTAAGTATTGTGCAATAGCAAGTCTTTTCAATTGCACAGTATTGCGCAATGGCAAGAAATATCTAATTGCACAATATTGTGAAATAGCAAATTTTTTTTTAATTAGAGTTATCTTTCTTTGTCCAGAATAGTTTGCAAGAAATATCTAATTTCACAATATTGTGCAATAGCAAGATTTTTTTTTAATTGGAGTTATCTTTCTTTGTCCAGAATCAACAAGAAATATCTAATTTCACAATATTGTGCAATAGCAAGAATTTTTTTAATTGGAGTTATCTTTCTTTGTCCAGAATCAACAAGAAATATCTAATTTCACAATATTGTGCAATAGCAAGAATATTTTTTAATTGCAGTTATCTTTCTTTGTTCAGAATCAACTTAAATCTTTGTTATATACAATATACAATGTATATTTACTTTTTACTACCAAATGATAAATTAAAATAATCTTTACCATTCAGTGATAACAAGCAGTTTTTTTTTTACATCTTAATATATTATGATGTATTTAAATGAGTAGTTATTGTTGCAAACTCCATTAGAAATTTTAATTGAGATTAGTTTTGGAATAAGGGAAAGGGGGATGTGATTAAAAAAATTGGATTCAATTTTTCTCATTTGAAATTTCATAAATAAAAAGAAAATTTCTTCAAACATTTTTTTGAGAGGATTAATATTCAACAGCATAGGGAATTGCTCTAAGAGAAAACAAAAATTTTAAGTTCATTAGAACACATTCATTCTGTGTCAGAAACCTATGCTGTGTCAACTATTTAATCACAATCCAAATTTAGAGCTGAATCCAGCTTGAATGTTGTGTCCATACTTGCCCCAACCGTTCAGGGTTCAACCTCTGCGGTCGTATAAAGCTACGCCCTGCGGAGCATCTGGTTACTTATTATATCCCTTTTAACTTTTTCAGATTTATTATTCCATATAAAACTGTATATTAATTCTTTAAATTTTGCTAGGTATTCGTTATCAATTTCGGTTACAGATGCAACATAAGTAATATTCGGTAAGATTAATGATTTAACAAGAGTTATCTTACCTAACATAGTAAAATTTCTTTTATTCCAATCTTTAATTATTTTTTAAGATTTTTTGTATTGTCGTTGCAAGTTTAATTTTTTACACTCATTTTTATTAAGTTTAAAGTATATTCCCAAAACTTTTATAGGTTTTTGTGTAAAATTAATGTTTTCAACTTTATCTTTGCAGGACTTTAAATTGCCGAGCCATATTCCTTCTGTTTTATTTCGGTTAAGCTTTAGGCCTGAAAGTGATCCAAAAATTTCTATAATATTCAGAGTTAATGACACTTCTTGTTTTGAATTTAAAAATAAAGTGGTGTCGTCTGCCATTTAGCTTAATTTTAATGTATGGGTTTTATTATCTAGTTTAATTTGAAAACCTTTAAAATTTTTATTTTGTCTTAATCTACTAGCTAAAATTTCAACAGCAATTACGAAAATTATAGAACTCGCGGGACACCCTTGACGGATTCCGCGCTCAATGTTGAAGGGTCTTGAAATCCAGCCATTATTTAATATGCAACCCTTTATATCTGTGTATAAAGTATTTATTCACCTCAAAAGAGATTCCTGGAAGCCAAATTTCTTTAAAGAAAAATACATAAATTCCAATTCTAGCGAGTCAAATGCCTGTGTGAAGTCTAAAAATAGGATAGCTCCATCTACATTGAATTTTTCCGAATAATCTATAATATCTTGGATTTGTCTAATATTAAATCCTATATATCTGTTTTTTACATAACCGTTTTGATCACTATGAATGATTTTATGCAATATTGGTTTCAGTCTTTGTGCAAGAGAGTATCATAATGCTATAATTTTGGTATCTACATTAGGTAAGGTAATTGGTCTATAATTATCTAAATTTAATGGGTCGTTTTTCTTGTATATAAGGGTAATCAATCCAAGTTTCTGAGAATTTGTTAATTCTTTTTTTTCATAGCAATTATTAAAAACGACATCTACAGCAAAGTTTTGTATGTTTGACCAGAAAGCTCTATAAAATTCAATTGAGAGACCATCGATACCTGGTGTTTTATTAAGTTTCATTTTAAAAACAGATTGTGTACATTCCTCTATTGTCAGGTTGCCGTCAATTTCATTACCTTCTGTTGTACTTAATTTGTAATTTATTTTAGTTTTTTCAATATAATTTTCAATTTCTGTTAGATCAGGGTTAGTTGACTTAATAATTTCTCCCCGTTTCTAATATTTTGCCTTGATCTTCTGTTATTTCTCCTTTACTGTCCCTAATAGCAGTAATGTTTTTCCTTGTTTGTCTTGATTTTTCTAATCCCAAGAAATATTTTGTATTTTTTTCGCCCTCTTCTATCCATTTAACTCGTGATCTTATTTGTGCCCCTTTTATTTTATCTGAATATAGAGTTTGTAGCGTTTCTTCTGTTTTATTTATTGAATCTATCATATTTGGCAAATTATTATTTTTTCCATCCAGGTTGTTATCATGAATTTCATTCAAAAGTTTAAGTTCTTGTTCTAGTTTTGTAATTTTAAGTGAAATCGCTAAGTGATCTGTATATTGAATTATTGCAGGTCGTATATCAGTGCTGAGTACTCTTGGTCTCACATCTTCACTTACTAGAAAATAATCAATTCTATTAGCTACTTCATTATTTTTCCTTTTCCAGGTATATTGCGTTTTATTTGGATTTATAGCTCTCCATATATATCTATAACTTTTAGTTTTTTTATCAGAGTTTTTAGCCCATTTGTCTTATTTTTTATTTTTTGTTGATCTTTTCTATTACTTTTTCTATCTTTTAAATTAAGCGTTTCATTCATATCACCACCAATGATAATTATACCAAGACTTTATTTTTCAATGACACTTACAGCTTTTTTAGAGAATATATTTCTATCTTTACATGTGTTTGGGGCATAAAGATTTACAACGGTAAATATATTTTTATCGATTTCTATCTTGATTAAAACAATTCTTCCGTCTTGATCTACATATTTATCTATGATTTCATACTTAATTTTTTGGTTATATAAATCGAAACACCTCTTGATTGTGTGCTTCAAAAACTATGATATAAATCGCCCGTAAATTCTTTATCTATTGAATTGTTCGAAAAATGTGTTTCTTGTAAAAATATTATTATTTTATATAGTAATTTTTTCTACTTGCTTTACTTTCATATTTATATATGATGATGACCTACCTGTAAGGTTTGCTCCAATATCTGAAATACATATTGATATAAAAATGTATTTATTTCAAAATTAATATATATATATTTACTCAAGAGTCTATCCTAAATTGAGGTAATTTAAATGGCCTTCCAAATACTTGCTGATCCCCAACATAACTGAAGAGACAATTAATTTGTTGAAATCAGGATATGGTGTAAAAAATAGCACCTCATGTTGTGATTAACAATCTTTGACGCAAGTTTCTTGTTTTCTACTTGGTTCTAAATAAATATAGAGATCCATTTTGTTATACCTTGTGATCAATTTATTTGGCAATCACTGATGGCAGTCAGCAGAGTTTAAGAACATCAGTTGTTCGACCTGTTAGTCAAATGCGTTTTGTTAAAATATATTTTTTCACTCTTTTGGAAAATGTTTTGTGCTGTATTGAGTCCCCTCTACAACGAAAATTGTAACACCCACACATAAAAAATTTGGGGTTTTTATCCAACGCAATCAATGGTTTGAACGTTGTTTTTAATTCAGACTTGTTAAAATATATATAGACCTTTGATTAACCGCAGTAATTCAGTGAAAAACTGCACATAATGGAATTCTTCCCTTGTTTTATTTTGGATGCAGGCAACAGTGGAAGTATACAGTCATGTGTTTTAGATGACCTGGTATATGTTTTACTTGTCATAACCACTGCCATTTCACTCAATTGAGATATTACTAGATGCAACTTATAATAATCTAAATAATTGACAATCAGCACAGCTGTCATTAGGGAATTGTGATTAAGAACTTACAAAAACAAACATAATTTCTAGTTTATCCTGCACAATGATGATCACGAAGACGCTTGATGGGCGTTAATAGTGCAGGGATACAGGCAATCCCCTCTATCTGGTAAATGATTTCATGACTTCATAAAGACGCACATAATTGATGAGTTTTTTTCCAGTGAAGGATGAACTCGAAAGTGCTCTTTTGTTTTTAATTTAAACTGAAATGTTTGTCACTTATACAAATTGTTTTCTTTGAAAAATTTTAGTGATAAGAGCTGCAGAACATATAATACATCATTTTGTAGTTTTTTAGTGATTATAATAACAACCTTCTTTTTTTCAGCAGTATTCTTGAATTCAATACATCAAGCACTGCAACATGCCACATTATTTATGAATGTGCCTGTCCTAAGTCAGGAGCCTGTAATTCAGTGGTTGTTGTTTGTTTATGTGTTACATATTTGTTTCTCGCTCATTTTTTTATATAAATAAGGTCGTTTGTTTTCTGTTTTGAATTGTTTTACATTTGTCATATCAGGGCCTTTTATAGCTGACTTTGCGTTATGGGCTTTGCTCATTGTTGAAGGCTGTAAGGTGACCTTTAGTTGTTAATGTCTGTGTCATTTTGGTCTCTTGTGGACAGTTGTCTCATTGGCAATCATACCACATCTTCTTTTATATATGGTATAGTTTGTATGCGTTAACAGGCATAAATAAATTATGATTTATCCTGGTCATTGCTCCTGATGGACCTTAATTTGAATAAATATTTATTGTATTATACTATAAATAATATAGTATTTTGTACTGCTAGGCAGCTAGTGCTACTATTCAATAAAAGTGTAAGTCCTTTTAAAGACTATAGAGTGTCTTTGATTTAAAACAAGCAAGTACTCTTTGTTTTAACTTGAGACAATAGTTTATATCAATTCCATGTGTACATTCTCTAAAAAAATAATGTGAGAAGCCGTTATCAGTTTAAATTACAAACCTATAAATTTAACAATTTTTCTTATGGAGGCTGCCATTTTGAAAGGAAACTGTACAATACATTTAAGGGGAGATAATGTAAGGATCCTTCATTGCATATAAATTTTGATACATTCCATTCATAATAAAATATACATCAAGTTTCAATGAAAGACAAAAAACTTAGGACTTCTAACCATAAGTATACTAAAATCAACTTTGAAACAACATTTAAAGGTTGAAAGCCATTCTTGGACCTATAGTGATTTTTTTTACTACATGTAGTTGTGACTTAGATGATCTTGGATGGAGAGTTGTCTCATTGGCACTCATACCACATCTACCTATATCTATTTATATAAATTCTTGATTATGCATGATATATTTATCTACACATTGAAAGTGTATATTGAGTAAATACATATTTTATAACCACATCTATTTAACCTCATTTTTCCCAGCTAATTAGATAATGTCCTTTCACTGAATAAAAGTTTGATGATTCTTTTTCTTGTAATTCCATTGAAATTGAAACAAAATAAACTGAAAACCTTACATGTCAGACCAATCAACCATTAAAACGAACTGAGATGAAACTTTATAAGTCATGTACTAATTTAATACAATCATTCCTTTCCTTACATTACTTATACTGGGGATATTTCAGAATTTTTATATGGGAAATAAAATATATGATGTCTTAAAAAATTAAAAACACATATAAACAGATAAATAAAACAAAATATAATTTATTGCTTCTAACATTGTCTAAGCTTTTGAACAAGAATTTTTGCTCAATTTGTACAATTTATAATAAAAATATCAGATAAATACATCAATTTTAAAAATATAGCATGAACAAAGAATTGAGTTGGCTTCAATATATATATATCATTGTATATTGGAATGATCAGAAAAATGAATGATGTACAACCAAAATATATACCATTGAATAACTTAAATAACATTAATTTAAATTAAAAGTTGTGTAAAATTTACTAAAAATAATATTGCATATTTTTATACATCAAATACAAATATACACAAACTGTAGGATATTGAAAAATAGGAATACAAATAAAAAGCTTTTATAAAGAATGGACTTAATTAAATGCTGTCATATTTTCTCCAAAAGCATAAAAATGCAGTTTACCCTTATGTTCCATGTTAGCATAGTAAATATGTTTCTTGAGGTAAAAGGAAACAAAATACAAAATCAATACTATATACTCTGAAACTGAATCAGCAGTTTCAAAGGAATTTTTTTTTAAAGTAAGCAAACTAGATGAACAAATTCTGAAAAAAAAATCTTTATGTTAAATGTTTTATCTTTATATATTATCTATAATCATGATAATAAAATTCAAGATAATAACCAAAACTACAAAATTTCCTTAAAATCATGAATTCAGGGACAATAACCTAAAAATCAGATACCCAGATAGCCATACCTCAACCTGCTGATCATATTTAACCATGTAAAATTTGCTCTCTTTGTTTTTGAGATATAAACCTGAGAAATGCAATTTTACCCCAAAAAACATTTATGTTCATAAAATCATTAAAAGTAAGTATATTTATATGAAGTTCGCTTCTAAAACACCAAATATTCACAGAATTACAATTTTCTCAACCCAAAAAACTTTGGTACACAAGAAAATAAATGAATCCACAGTGTAGAAAGTTTCTACTAGAAACTCAGAAAATTACCTAATCAGGGAAATCTCATAAAAGACACATGAAGGCATCTCTTGTTGGACAGTAAGCTGATTGTGTTTGCTTTTCAAAGATCCAGTTTGTTGTTATAAACCTATACAACTATCATTGACTATTTATCCTTTTAATTTAGTGTGACAACAACTGATGCGCTGCAAGTGTCATATCTCACCTTTTGACAAAATCGAAGAAAAGTAGATACTTTCATGTTACATTTATACATTTCAAAACTAATATGGATCTAAAATGGCTACAAAATAACTTTCTATAAAACACTAGTTGATTTCCAGCATAACAATAACTACCACTAAATTACATGAATAACAAAATAGACAAATACAATTATATTGCTAACATGTACAATACTAACAAATTGAAAGTTGCTATGTCACAATGGTCGGATTCTAGTTCTAGAAAATGTTTGACATACATGTATCATCATTCAATAAACAAGTTCACAGCAAATCTCACTGTGACATGCATATCATTAAAAACTCTATTTGCAATCACTAAAACCATTAGAATGCAGCCACCCTTATTGGTTTTTACATTGCCATTGAGAAAAATATCAAAAATTTGCTGACAGGAATTCCCCATACAACCTATGTAACTGCTTCCCAATGTCAGTAATCATCAACCTTGGGTTACCAAAGTGTTTTGCCAAAAACATTTTAATTCATTTTACATGTTTAATAAAAGGGGCATTAGCTATATGATATACCTAACAAAAATAATATATGATTTTGATTTGGTTCAATTATAAATAAAAGAAAAAAAGCTAGAGATGAGTTTTGCATGTATTTTTGGTATTAGTCTTGTTCAGCCATTAAATAAAAGGAAAATAATGTCAACATTGACAGTGAAACAAAAGGCGGACTCTTTCATCATCAAATCATTCTTATACAGGGAAACACCCATGATGAACTTATTATTTTACCTATAATATAAAATCAAACAGGCCTACAATAGCCCAATTGTATGAGGTTGCTATCTATTTATATTCAGGTTGATGTTAATGTTGGGTCATGTGATTGTTGGCAGTCTTCAGATGTCTTCCTACTGGTTGATAAGATGGCATTCAGACTAAAATACACACGAAATGTTGATATATCTTATGGAGTCATTTATTTCAGACTTATTGTAATTTGGAAATACATTTGAAATAGTATGTTATAAATCAAATATGAGAATTTGAGTCAAATCAGTTATATTTGACAGGTAATACCCCTTTAAACAACTTCACTTTTTGTATAACATCTGAACTTATTTGATTTTACCAAAAGAAGTCAAAGAGGCTTCAAACTATAGAAAAGCACTCATTTTACAAATTAGACACAAGACCCAAAATAATATATTCTAAAAATAAGGATACCAGAGAAAAAAGGACAAAGATGCATACTTTCTGAAAGAACATGGTTTATTATTGGTGAAAAATGGTAATAATACATCGTGTACAAAACTTTAAAAAGAATAAGTATTTTCCATAACACTGTAGGACATATAAGAAGACAATGCTTAAAAATATGGATCAGAATCATTTTCACAATATATATTTAAAAAAAAAAAGTTGTTATGATGGTCCAAATGACATATAAATAAAAAGTACATACATTTGTACAGATATTCAGAATTTTCTTTAGCATACTCTATTTCTATATATATAAAGGTTTTTTAGTTGGCAACAAAAACAACATTTTGCCTAAAATTGAAAATATTGAAAAGTTTTCAGGTTTTTACTTTCGTGATTACCATGCTTTACTTCAGCTTAAGCTTTTCAGAGTGAAAATTTGAAAGAAAAAATCAATAATTACATGGATCCAAAAAAAAAATATTCATGTCATTATGTTATTATTTGAAGTGGCCATAAACAGGTGAAATTAATTCATGTATATTTATACACAAAAAACAAAAAATATGCTATAGTTATCCTATAACTCACATGTACATTTTTTGTACATGATGAATAAATAAGAAATTTACATGACAAAAACATAAAAAAAAATCTAGCAGTTAACTGAGTTCAAGGAATTATGAAGCTTTATACAAATAGTTTAAATTTCCACCATCTGATAGTAAAACCTATTTCATTTTCATGGAAACTACGTACTATTCAAATAACAATTATTTTTTTATCTATTATAATTATTTCAAAAGTAGGTTCTCATTGGTTATATATGATGCAACTATTATGACCATGGTGACTATCATGACTTTACATTTGTATATGTTTAATAAGTTCATGTAAAACATATACATTCAATACATTTTAATGTGCTTTGCGCTATAAAATATAGTACATTGTAACAGTCATATTTAAAATTATGAAAATAAATATGAACGTCTTCTTTAATAATTTAAAATTTGCATTTGGAGTTCAGTATAATTATAAGTTGGTCTTTTTCATGTTTTTACAGATTTAAAAATAAATACAAAATTAGATGTCAATATTATCCTTAATTCCATACAACTCATATTGACTGAAATTAATTACTATAATTAGTAAAAAATCTAAAAAGTCAACAAAATCAGTATCATTGTTTATATTTAAAACCATATAAAAAAAATAGAAGAAAACCACCTGCAATGAACTAATCAATAGAACAATAGGTACATTTGATTGCATGTAAAATTACAAATGCTCTAAAAATGTAAATCTTATAAAATTTAAACAGCAAAATTGATGCATTCTCAGGCAAAACTTTCAATTATTTTCCTGAAAGATAAATATCATAATACATGTACATTGTACCACTAAAAAATTTAAATTAAATCAGAAAAACTGTAAATAGATACATTTTCTTCTCTTCCTCAACTTTTCTGAGTGGTCATGGTGATCATTTTCCAGATGACATGCTTTTCTCTTCTCAGAGTCAGAACTAGGAACAGCTCCCTTACTACTAATGTCTCCAGTTTTATTTCCAATGTCATTTTCTTTTCTTTTTTCAGAGCTGAATACAAGTCGGCATCCACCACTTTTTCTAACTTTCCAATATGACATCAAGTCACCATTCTTTTGCACTGGGGTTTTAGCAACTTTACACAACTTGATCTTCATTTCACCCTGCTGATGCATTTGATAAAAAGAGTCGTAATTCTCTTTTGGATTTTCAGGAAATATTCTTCTTTTAACTTTGACCTTTCTTTTAGCTTTCTTCTCATTTTTCTTGATTTCACTCAAATTTATTTTTATTTTTAAGGGTTCATGTACATGTTTTGAATTTGAACCAATATTTTCACAATCTAAACTTTTTTCAGAATGAGGAGTAAATTGTGAAGAGGGACCCTTTGACCTTTGATTGGATGTGGTGCATTCTGAAATCATACTATAAACACTTGTGTCACTTGCACATAGAGTATTATCTGGTGTTGCATAAGAATCATCCAAGATTCCAAATTTACATCCTGAAAAAGTTGTTTTCTTAATTTCAGGGGTTTCCGGCATAGATATCAGTGAAATACTATCTCTTGAACAACTGTTTTCATTGACAATATTAATATTCCCGTATAAACTATTTATACCTTCTTTTGTCACCTCACTTTTGTCCGTTGTACTCCGTATCATAGTATGGTAGTCCTGAGGATTATATTCTTCTGTCAAGTCTGTAGCTACAGAACTAATGTCACTATAGATATCATTCTTTGTTTTGCGATCACAAGAGTCTTGTTTAGGAATATGTGCTGAGTTTTCTATTTCATGAATCCAGTTAGTGACCAAATCTTTAAAATTACTCTGACCCGTCCCTTTAGAGGAGGGAGATGATATTTCAGAGAAACAAAATGATTTTTCAACCTTTTGTGGAGAAACAATGCTATTTTCTTGATAGAGTCTGTCTTTGATACTAGAATAACTATCACAGGTTTCTGAAATATCTTGATTGTTTTCAAACAAAGAAATCTTTGAAAATTTCTTGCGTACATTAGAGGTAACATTTTGTACTGAAGTTAATGTATTGGTAGATTTGTGAGTAATCTCATCCATGAAAACAGCATTGTCATTATGGTAGTCAAGAGATGGTGTACAACATACATTTTGTATAGGAAACTCTTCATCGGGTGGTAAAGCAGAATCACTATTTGTTCTTTTTATTAAATGTTTATCAGTTATGTCACACTTGGAAACATCACAGAATTCACCGTCTTGTATATCTCGACCAGTACCAGAATCTTGTGTGTTAGTGTCATCATGGTCATATGGAAATTCTTTGTGAAGTGATGGCATCTCACTGTCTAAAACATCAATGGTTTCAACAATGCATGATGACAAATTTGGCATAGCACAATCTAGTATGTCTTTTTCATTTTGGTTTTCTGAAAGTTCATTACATACATGTAACAAGGGCATTTCAGTATCCATATTTGATTCTTTCCCTGGCACTTTGTTCAATTTGACAAAGAAATCTGAGAAAGAAGGTAATTTATTTATAACAGTGTCTAAGTGATCAAAGTTTGTTCGATCCTTAACAAACTTTTCATGTTTTGCACTTTTGATATGTTCCCTTAATGAACATTTGTACCAATAATCACATGCCTCACAGAAACCTCCTTTATTGGATGTCACAGTTTTCTTTGCTGTAGAATATCTATTGACTATTTTATCTGTCTGTTTTGTTAGAACGACACCTTTAACAAATGGTGATGCCACTTCTTCGTTATAAAATAATGAAGGGAATGTTTCAAAATGTTTTATCAGAGGTTTATACAACTGTTCTGTATCTTCAATTTTGAGGCAACAAGTGTTTTCTTTTTCACTTTCTGTCCATTCTAAAGGTGTTATTCCATCAAGTTCATTCGTCTTCTTTGTTTTTTTCACAGCATGAACAAATTTACTGGAATCTCGAAGAAAAATACTAGCTTGATCCACCTTTACACCAAGATTTAATGCATTCTGGGTAATATCATTCCCACCTACTGATGATCTTCTCTTATTACTTTGTGCATTTGCTTTCAACAGTAACGCTCTTCCTAAAACACAAAAATAGAAATCATAAAAAGTATGAAAAATACCAAAAGAGGCAATAGAGAGAAAAAATTGAAGAATGAAAATCATTTATGACTAATGTTATAATTTGTTCTTTGAAGACATTTCTATTCCTTAATCTACCGTCCAACAGTAAAACTTTGATTGAACTTTGGGCAAATGCACCCAGAATTGACAAATTCCCATTTCCCCTAAAAAGTAAAATAATCCATGGGAAAGAAAAAAATACAGGTACTAGTGTTGCTTAACTGATAGTGTGGGCGAAAGACCTGTGGCTGAACTGTTGTCTCCTTGTAATCATCATGATCATAGTACAATGAGTGACTGTGTTGGTTGAAAACAAAATTTTACGACAAAAAAAGATGATTTCAGCTTTCCAATTGTGAACTTTCCATTTATAAGTAGCAACATTCCAGCAGCACCTGCATACAGGGTATATATTGATATGATATTCCTGTGCTTGTATCGTAAATTTTACAGACGCCATCACCAGCTGGTGGACTGTTGGAATAACAGTTTCACAGATGATATCAGATATGTTTCTTATGTTGTAACCTTTCATGAATGTGACCTACCAAATTTGTTATAACATGAGCAAAACGACAGGTGCCTATTTTATGTCATGTGTACTATTGTTTGTCTGTTTGCCTTTTTCATTTTTAACAATAGCATTGTTAATAGTTTGTTTTCTATTTATGAGTCTAAATGTTCCTCTGGTATCTTTAGTCCCTCTTCTTGAACTAGTCCAAATAATTATAATGTATTGAAAGGCTATTATACTTTCTTCTTTGACGCCTCACATCTCAACACCTCAAAAAATATACACTCTATACAGAATAATTACTAGGCGCATGTAAGAAAAATATATGTCGCTGTGAGGTGTAAAAACAAATAGTATAATAGCCTTTCACGGCATCATAATTATTAGGACCAGTCATGAATATGTCTAATTTACGCTAATTTAGAGTTGTGTCAACAAAATGAACTGACGTACATTTGTGTACATGTAGTGATGTATCGCCCAAACAAAATGACTGCACTGCAGTGATTATCCCTAAATGGAATGTGCATGTCAGATTGCAATGCTGGCAAATCCTAAGACCTACTATTACAGTAAGAGTCTCAAAAAAAACATACCTCTACTCAGATTACTGATCTGTATTGTTTTAACTTCTTTATTCGATTTTCTTTCCAACTCTCCATTTTTCTTGTCAGTGATAACCAAGTGTACATCTTTCGATAGAAAGCCTTCAACAGTTCCACCGAGTTCTCTTATTCTTCTGACTACTTTCCTCTTCACCGTTTCCGCCTTGATGTCCAAGTAAAATGTCTTAAAATGAAACGGTTGGTCTTGGAAATCCAGCTTTCTTTTGGCATATTTTGCATCATTTAAATTCATTGCTGCTTATATTATTTTCAAATGAGCAACATGTTGTGAAAAATATACAGTTAAGATACTGACTATCTGTACATTTGACGTGTTTGTTCTGAGTGTACAGGTATATAAATGGTTCAGGCTGTAGGCCTTTTCAGCTGTTTTCACAATGCCCGCTACTCTTGACGTCACGACAGGGAGTAGTCATTTCATGAGCAGATGATCCGGATGACATTTAATTAGTATCTTTCTTGAGTATTTAATTAACATTGCTTAAAATTTCATTAGAATAATTATTCAGTTGTTTAAATTTGGACTCTGAATTTTTTTGTTTCTTTAAATATCTGCAGATCGGTGCACCTTTTGTTCACATAAATAGCATTTTTCATTAAATCCTCATTCTGATCTGCTCATAAAATACGTCTTCTAAACGTTTGGACGAAGCTGAAAAGCTGCTCATGGTTAAGTTGCACATTAACTTTCCTTCACAATCTCAACTCCAAAAATGACCCTTGGAGAAAACACAGTTGCGCTAAAAGACCCTGAGGTAGAGGTAAAAGATGAAATAGATCTAGTAACTGGGCTCATAACACAAAACATTTCGTTTTTTCAACACCTTACCTGATTTCTAAGTAGAAATTTATTCAAATATCATCTATGCCCTTTGACTGATCTGTGTCCTTGACTTCAAATCTTATAGATAGTCCTATAATATAAGACTCTGGAGGTTCATATCATTTACATTCAACGTTTTTTATCGGATATTTTTTTTTTTACTATCAATGTTGAACCCCAGAGTCTTATAACAAGTATCCATTTTCTCGTAGTGGATTCCCAACGAATTTTTGTGGGAACTTTGAACGACAATTTGACAATGTTTACGGAAGTTTTAAGTTTACTTATGTCACTATCCTTACAAGTGAACATCTCAAATAATAAATAAAATGCCTTACCTTATCGTATGTTGGATTTATATCCTTTTTTTAACAACTTTTCAAACTGTCCCCCCCTTATTTCAAATTGTCAAGCGGATCAAGTACGAGAAGTTCCGCAGGTCTTTCCGAATGTTAATTAGTTGTACATATTTCAGAATATTCATTAGAAAACGAATTTTGTTTTGACTTTAAGATGATTATAAATGATGAAATGACTTAATTCATTTTAATATCCTCATCAATAGAAAAGGAAGCTTACCAACAAATCTTTCTTAACCCTTAAGAGGCGACCATTTAGTATTCATAAAAAGGTAAAGGATGGTTGTATAAATGAATGCTATGTCCCGATAATAACAGGAATTACACGGTGATAATTTCTACAAAGAGTTATTGAAAGAAAAAAAAAACTGTGTAATGAAAATAATGGTCAAAGCTGGGAATGGTGACTATTATTACATACACGAATAAGGTAGTTGGCTTTCTCGATTTACTTTCTTTACAGATTTTTTTCATGTTGGAGATTTGCCATTATAGCGGTTTTTTTCCCTCTCGCCATGTGGTATACACTGCTTACATCAACTTCATTTAAAACTTTATTTTGTCTCATCGGCTTCAATACCACATCTCCTTGCAATTTTTATTAGGGCTAATTGCATAATGCTTGTAGAGTAAAGCTTTGGTCGGCTTGCTTGCTTTGTTTGTATAAACTTCAACCAAAGCTTTGTAAAAAAGATTCACATATTAATACAATATATATGTATATCTAGTTATACATTTTATACATAGCTCACCGGTAATAAGCAGTCTGGGGGCAAATGTAAATAAATTAACTGTAAAATGTGATTCTATAAGTATTGTGTAACATGTTAAAAAGTGATTCAAATGATATGAATATTCACAGACTTTTACGTCTTGCCGTTGTCTATCCGCATTTGAATTATAAACTATTAGTCATAGTAAAACTTGGCTCAATAGCAATAAAGGATGGCCAGTGCTCTTTGTGCGGTTGTTATTCTACAGATGTCGTTCAACACTTAATGTTATATTGTGAAAAACTTTTGGATGCAAGAAATAGCATGTTTTACGGAATAGTTGATGTTTTACCAGTCCAGGAATCTGTACGCTTTTTTCAGCAAACTGATAGCGATATAATCGTAACCTTACTTGGTGGTATTACAGATTTTATGCAATCTGTGAACTCTGACAACTGGGGAAACATGATGTGTTGCTTGGCAGATCATATATTTCATCTGTACGGTAAATTTAAAGTCGAATTATCTGAGCATAGGTTTAATTTTGGACACTGAAATATCTTAACTAAACAAATGTAGCATATAGATATACATATATATTAGTAACATTGTTTTTTTTTTTGTGTTTGTTTGTGTGTGCTTCAATTGTAGTCTGTAATTATATGTTGTTCATTACTTGTAATTAGTATATTTGTGTTATAAAATGTAAATCTTCAGTATAATGGAGGAAATAAAGAGAATCAATCAATCAATCAATTACACAAATTACGCAAACCAATAATTTTATAAATTTGAATTTATGCATTACAATATCTTTCATGTTTCTTGTGCTGTTAATCTGGCGGCCACTTTTCTCTTTCTTTTTCTTATTTATAATTTTAAACGACTTCATGTACTATTTCCAAAAACTTGTTTTCTTCTTGTCATATTCAAACAATAATACTCCTATAAGCCCTTCAATGCGACATCACACAAAAAAACAAAGGTAAAATTGCGAGATCAACATATTACATGGATGAAAAGTTTAAATGTCCAAAATCAGTGTTGTCCTATTATATTGGCAATAAGCTGACAAATGCGCTAGGGATGGATTCAGTTTTATTTTATCATGATAACTGTACTTTGTCGCTTAAAGCCACCGGCAATATATAAGCGATATCATAAACTGCACCAGCACTTGTATCAGATGTTAAATTTAAATGCATTGACCGTAGACAACTTCATAGAAGCTAAATCAGATACAAAGAAAGACGAAGGATGCGATTTTCAGCACTGTCGGTGTCCTTATTGTAAATGTTGTGC
This sequence comes from Mytilus trossulus, assembly GCF_036588685.1. NCBI lineage: Eukaryota > Metazoa > Mollusca > Bivalvia > Mytilida > Mytilidae > Mytilus > Mytilus trossulus. Next base: position 104,230,178 of record NC_086373.1, on the reverse strand, counting down.
AGAGTGTTTAAAAAACTGTACTTGTCGAGAAAGGAGCAAATTTAGTGTGGACGAGTTTCTAAAAACACCTAGAGATTAAAGTTACATTCTTTCTTGAACTTTCTTCTCTAACAACTTGCTTTATTCTTTGTAACATCTCGATTTTTGCAATACAAATATTGCCTCGCCAGCTATTATTTATTTCTATTGATACATACAAGAAAACGTTTGGTGAAAGAGAATTGGCTCGCTCACCCCCATTGTAGGAACTCGTATATTTATCTACTCATCCGCCCTCACAACTAGAAATTAATTTCAACTGATGCTTAACAAATTGGTCAAGAGAACTTTTGGTGAATGAGAATTGGCTCGCTCACTGTTGTATGAACTCGTATTTTAATGGATCATTGCCTCGCCCGCTCTCACAACTTGCAATTAATTTATGTTCATTCTAAACAGCTTGGACAAGATAACTGGCTTGCTCAATCCGTTGTATAAACTCATATATTGAAGGACATGTATGGCCCGCTCTCACAACTTGAAAATATCTTGTGATGCTTAACAAATTACTAAAGAACATTTGGTGAATGTGAATAGCTCACCTCTGTTTTATGAAGCTGTACTGGGAAAATCATATATTGCCACGCTCGCTCTCACATTGGTGCACTCTCATGGAACATTGCAACTTCATACCGTTAGCAGCTAGCAGATTTCATGAACATTTGAACTCGTATTTCGAAAGAAATTCATCGCATCACCCGTTCTATTGACTAGAGAACATTTATTTTGTGAATTTGGCTCGCACGCCTCCGTTACATGAACTCATATTTTCAAAGACATTTATAACCTCGCCCGCTCTCACGACTCCCCCATGATTTCTGTTGGTGCTCCATTAACAACTTGGAGTAGAGAACTTTTTGTGAAAGACGATTGGTTTGTTCCTCCCTCCCCCGTTATGTGGTTGAACTCGCGAATTTGCATTTGAAAGTCAAAATTGGACAGTTATTGGGTACGAACTGACTCGCTTAATGAATAAATTATACCTATAATTAATGTTTAAACATATTTTTTTACTAATCTGTTGATACATTATAACAGTATTTTGGACATTGTTCTTTTCAACTGTAATCACTTATACCGTGTGTTGCTTTTTTTTTTTTGGGGGGGGGGGGGGGGTAAATATAGAACCCATATTTTTTTATTCTTTATGTTTTTTGCCGATTGTTCTCTATTCTGTTAACCCCATTCGTAATCTCTCAGCACTTTTTATGGTTATCTCAATAATTTCATGACACAATTACAATTGGTCGTGTTTTCGTACATTGTTCTATACTGGTTCTAAATATTATCGTCAAATTCGTTTCGTTCACGAAATCCTTAAAATGAAAAATCGGCACATATATTTGAAATAAAATGGCGTGAAAAAAAATGTTTGTCAACTCAGGATAAAAGTGATGGATTAGGAACATTATTTTTAACAATTAATACGGTAAGAAGTTACTTTCATTCATATTTAGGTTGTTCCTAATAATTTTATTTGTTTTGGCATTGGATTATTAATTTAAAATTTTGCTACGAGAAAAAATTACAAATTTTATAAGACTCTGGGGTTCAACATTGATAGTTAAAAAAAAATATCCGATAAAAAACGTTGAATGTAAATGATATGAACCTCCAGAGTCTTATATTATAGGACTAATCTTATAGATAGACTTGAATAAAAGGAAATTAATGTGTATTATTAGTGTTTACATGTTAATTTATTGAAATAGTTACAGAAAATAACATATTTTAGATTAGATGCTATTTACAAGAGGGCATTTTCCAAATGTAACTTTTGCCATAAAATATGAGTGAGGGGGGATTGGCGGGGTTCTGATCAAGAAATCCCGGGATTAAAGCATGGAATCCTGAGGTCCTGAATTGAAAAAACTAAAATCCCGAAATCCGAAGAAAAAAAAAGAACTCCTGGATCCCGAAAATTATTTTAAAAGATACATGTATTTACATGCCATGGCCCTAGGCCATAAAAAAATAAAAGGATTGTTTGCCTAAACGCTACCTACCCAGAAAAAAGCTGCCTACTCAAATTCTTTTATTGTCCTAATTTGAAAAAGTTTTTTTTTAATCAAATAGGCATGAAGACTAATAAACATCTGATACTACAATTTCTTTTTTTTCAACCATTGGGTAGGGTTTGGGCAAACCAAAATATTTTTAAGTGTGGCCCTGGCTACGATTACCTGCTAAAAGTAACAATAAGAAATAATCAGTACTAAATTTTACAACAGAGACTAACTCAGTAGTTGGAAAAATGTATTTCCGCAAATTCCAGTCAAGTACCTAATTTCATCTTTCTATTGTTACTGAAGTCATGCTCATGGAAGTTATATATTCAGATGGGTATTTATTATGTGTTTAGTGAACTAATTTCAAACCATAAAGTTGTGGTATTGAAAAAAACAAAGAATGATTAAATTTCAAGATGTATCATTGGATCGACTATAACCTTTTCGGAATCCCATTAATCAAGTCTGCCATAATAAAATAAGACAATGAAACATGTAGTATGATGGCCACTGAAAAACTCTCCAGCAAACATTGGCATTTAGACCAAATTTTTTAGAATGTGTATTTATGAGGCAAAGTAGACATAGAGCAACTGTCTTCCTTGCCTCTTATTATTTATAACTATAGCATAGACTAAATCTTTTTAATTATATTTATGTATAACACACACATTTCCAAAAAACAACAAAAAACACATTTAACTAAAGTAAAAGGTCAGATTCAAGGAGACATGGGAGAAGACTTTTGATAAACCTTTTTTGAGGTATAAATAAAATAGATATATGCCTTTGTAATTGAAATTAATGTTTCAGAAACATCATTATGTTCTAATTCAGTTGTTCAAACGTACATGTACATAAATTATTTATGTGCACATCACTACTTAATTTCTAAAACCTGCTTCAAACCCAAACTGGAAATGTATATTATTTTTGGTATAAAATAAGAAACACATTCTGATTTTGTCCAGCACATGACCATGTCCATTTTATTTAACCTTTATTTGTATAAACTTAATCATCATTAATTCTCATTGCCACCAAAACATTGGATTCACTGAATGCAAATAAGTAGTGTCCACTAAATATAAAAAAAATCATGATTCACTGGCCTTACAGAATATCTAAAAATAAACAAATATCATAATTAGAACACATCCAATTAATTTCTGATGAATTACATAACAATTCTACACTACTGTAAATATGTGTAGTAGTAATCAACGTGGTCACTGCCTAACCTTGATAACTGAAAAAACATGATCCTTTTCTTATATACTACACGAGAAATCCAAACCAATTCTTTCAATAGGTACTACACATCTAAAAAATAACTATGCATAGAGCACATAAATATATTGAATCTGTTGATGATATTTTTAGTTCATCTGTCTAAGATTTAAGTACATGTAACATGGTAATGCTAATGTGTATTATTTCTGTTTATAGGATGATGCTAATGTGTATTCTTTCTGTTTATAGGATGATGCTAATGTGTATTCTTTCTGTTTATAGGATGATGCTAATGTGTATTCTTTCTGTTTATAGGATGATGCTAATGTGTATTCTTTCTGTTTATAGGATGATGCTAATGTGTATTCTTTCTGTTTATAGGATGATGCTAATGTGTATTCTTTCTGTTTATAGGATGATGCTAATGTGTATTCTTTCTGTTATAGGATTATGCTAATGTGTATTCTTTCTGTTTATAGGATGATGCTAATGTGTATTCTTTCTGTTTATAGGATGATGCTAATGTGTATTCTTTCTGTTATAGGATTATGCTAATGTGTATTCTTTCTGTTTATAGGATGATGCTAATGTGTATTCTTTCTGTTATAGGATTATGCTAATGTGTATTCTTTCTGTTTATAGGATGATGCTAATGTGTATTCTTTCTGTTTATAGGATGATGCTCCTGCAGATGATGATGAGGAGGATGAACCAGAGGTATTTTGATTGACTTCTGACATATTATTATTTTTACTTTATGAATAAACAAATTAATTGCTCAAAGAATAATAGTTTTCTAAACCTACAGTGGATATAATGATAAGTTCAGTCTCCTTTCCAGAAAAAAATATAATAATCTTTGAATGATGCCTTGCTACATGTATCTTGCACTGGCCATACATGTATATAGATGTATAAATTATCTTAGAATTTTATCATTTTAATTCTAGCTTCTGACAAAGTGTTTTAAAGTTTTCAAAATTAGTCCACCGTAAACTAACATCATTCAACAAATAAACATGTAAAGCCTTTTCATAATAGTCAGTTTTACTTCTAATGCATACCAGCAAAGATACATTTTTTGACTGATTATTTTGAGTATCCAAGCTGAAGGTTATTAGGATTATAAAGTAATTACTTGGAGTGGGTGTCAACTTCATATCCTGATTAATATGCACATAGAAAAATATGAAAACTGTTGATTTAAGGTGGTACCTAACACTACAGGGAGATAACTCTGTAATATCAGCTAACCGTTTTAATTACGTTGAATTGTGAATGCAATGTAAAGCTTCTCAATGATCAAAATAAGGGTTTGTCAAACTGCTATATAACCAGTGTAATTTTTCTGATAAAACGCTTGGTTCAATTTTTTTAATTTTTTTATATTTTTGTTTAAGGGTCAAAGTAAATACTTTGTCAAAATTTTATGAAAATTAAACGAGCCAAATTTATTTTAGTGAAAGTGTTGGGTACCACCTTAAGTACAGTTTTCTTAAGCATGTTAACATAAACAATAACTGAATTAAGTTCCAGAAGTTACTAAAGTGACATAAGATTAAGAGTTAATTATTTTTTTACTGAAAAATTCATGACAATTTAAGACAGAAATGACAAGTATATCTCATATAATTCTAAGAATAGATTAAAATTGTACAAAAACATTTACATAGTAAATTTTCCATTTTAACATATAGTTTGATTTTTTTTTTTATAAAAGATTGAATTTTGTTTTTGTTTTCTGGTTAACAATATTTATTTTTATTGAAATAAGGTGAACAAATGGATGTTAGGACTGGCAGTGGCCATGACAAAAGCCTAAGAAATTTTAATAACAGACATACAAATGATACATACATGAGCTAATCATAATTATAAAATTGTGTATTCCTATACTATTTATATGAATGATTACAGGACATTCAAGTAACAATAAAAGAATCCTGCCAGCAGAATGCTGAGTGTGTCAAATATAAAGATGCATTAGATTCTTGTAATGCAAGAGTTAGCAGTCGGAAAGAAACAGAAGAAACATGTTATGAAGAAGTTTTAGATTATGTCCATTGTGTAGATCATTGTGTAAGTTCAGTAAATGTTACAATTATAAAGTTAAATGTATAGACTACTCAATTATCTTTGAAAATCCCAGTTATATTACTCTTCATGGGTGTTCTTTTATTGATACCAGTTATTCATGCTTTATATTTTAATGTTATCAAGAAATGTCATGTCAATTGTTCAAGTCCTTATGATTTCCTGTAGATCAAGGATCTGAGACCTTTTCTTGAGTAATAGTCAGATTTGAGCTTGAAACTTTGGAATTCCATTTTAAGTTCTCACTTGAAGGGAGCTATTATAAAGAAGATGTGATATGATTGCCAATGAGACTGACACATAAATTAACAACTATAGGTCACCATATGGCCTTCAACAATTAGCAAAGCCCATACTGCATAGTCAGCTATAAAAGTCTGTGAAAGGAATATATCTATTTTAAAGATTCAATCTTGGGGGTACAATAGTTTGCATAGCTATAAATGTGTTTTAAATATCAAAAAGGTGTACTTCCAATGAACAGCTTTGTAATAAACATTTACACAAGTCAGGAGACTCATGCATTATGCTACAATTAAGTTGAAAAGAAATATGTGTCATTATGTTGAAATTCAATGATTATTTGTCATGTTTTATGGAAATATAGAAAAGTAGCATCTCTTTGTTACTCAGTCTTGAAGAAATTGAGTCAAAAGAGAAACTTGATTATATATTCTGATTTATAAAACCATATAAATGTAGACCTCTATTCATGTTAAATATTTTTTTTACATTCAATCTTTGAAAATGAGGGGCTATATAGTATAAACTGCTTTCATAAATTAGGTTCAGAAATAGGTATCCTTTAAATTTACATTTTAAACATCAAATCATGGTTCTTTCAAGAAATATTAGATATAAGAAGATGTGGTATCAGTTTGTATATAATGAATAAACACCAAATTTTTCCCAGGATGATATCAAATTTACTCTGTGTTGTAAGAATTCTACTTTTGTACTTACAATGTTTGATGATGAACATACTATAAAAAGCATTAAATATATATATATTGTTATCAGGAACTTTTTCAAGTTGCAATAGTTATAGCCAATTATATATAATATACATATAAATATACGAAAAAATTATAGGTATATAGCTGTTTAAATGAAACAAAAAGTACATTTAGTTATAAAATAAGTCAAAACTAGATGATATTTGAACTTAATAGAATGACTAAAGTTGTTAAACAATTTAGAAGTATAAGTTATATGAATAAATGCTTTAGGAAATACTGACAGAGGGAGCTTTTTTTTTTACAATTATTTTCTTTTTTATTTCAGGTAGCAAAAAACTTATTCAACAAACTTAAGTAGCAGTGGATTGTTAAAGAAATGACTGTATAGGCTCCAGAAAAATATTTTCGTTAGACATTCATGTTTTGACAGTATAACTGAAGTGTATTTGTTTTTTGTAACTGACAAAAGAAATATTAGAATTCCGGTTAATTGTCTAGTTTTTGTTTATTTTTTTCCCTTTTCAGTATTTTCAGTCTTACAGTTATCATTAGTTTTGAAATTGAACATATCTGTCTCGCCATTTTTGTCCTTGCATCAAGTGATGAACAATTTGAAGGTGAGGCATATGTATGGTCATTTGGCAGCAGTTACTGTGTTTATTTGAATAAAGAATTAAATGTCAAGAAGAAAAAAAGCTGGACAATGTATTGCATTTCAACTTATTGAACTCATTCTGGCCTGCAAAAAGTTGATTCCCAAAAAATCTTCTAACATGGAATTTTTTTTTCCTGTTTCAAAACATTTGAGTCGAGGCTAACCTTTTTCCAAACCAATTCTGTTTAAGTCTGTTCATGCATATTAGATAGATTATAGATTAAACTATAAGAAGAAAGGTTTCTTCACTAATAATCATGGTCATCGTAGCCTTCTGACATTTAATGGCACATCCATGTTGGTTGACAATGAAAGCAACAGTTTTACCTGTTACAAGAAAAAATTTGCAAAAGGATTTATTTAAGTGTTAGGTATATTCTTTCTATTGAAATGTTTATTACTTTTGAAAGAATAGATAATAAGTCTAACTTGATGTGAGTGATTAGTTATTATTTAGTCCCCTACCAAATTCAGAAGGGGATTTTAGGTTTGCACTCACTCTGTCTGTCTGTCCATCTGTAAGTCCGGCAAATCAGTTTTCAACACTTTTTTCTGCATGCTAGAACATATTTATATGATATATAGGTTATTGCTTTATCATGACAAGTTACAAATCAAGTTTGAATTTTGTTCTTGTCTGATTATTTTGAGCAGAGTTATGGTCCTTTGAGTAAGAAAATTCACTCAAAGATTAAGTTTTCTGCACTTTTTTTTCGTATTGCTTAAAGATATTGATTTAAAAGTGGGTATATTGTTTTATTACGACAATTTACAGATCAAGTTCAAATTTTATTATAGGTCCTTGGACTTGGAATTCACTCAAATAATCAGTTTTCAGCATATTTTTTGTCATGATTGAAGATGTTGATTTGAAAACTGGTATATATTTTTATCATGACTAGGTATAGATTGAGTGATATTACAAAAAAGGATTTATTAAGTAAGACATATATAAAGAATCCCTGCCACAAGCAAAAGGGCATATATTTGGAGTATGGAATAATTGTTAGGTGTCTATGTATGCCTGGCTAGTTTCATTGTCAATGTTTAAGTTCCAATTTTCAGATATTTAATTATCAGGTCTACTATATGCAGTGTACATGTATGGAAAAAAAGTAAAATCACAAAAATACTGAACTCTGAGGAAAATTCAAAAAAGAAAGTCCATAATCAGACTTATGGAATGATTGTAAGGTGTGCAGAAATAATAAGAACATGTGTAACGATTGCCATTAGACAACTCTCCAACAGAGACAGAATTATGAAAAGTTAACAACTATAGGTCAAGTGTACAATCTTCAGCAATGAGATAAACCCATAGTGCAATGTAAAAAAAAGAGAAACAAGACCTTGAAAGGACAAATGTTAAACAAATCGAACATGAAAACAAACTGCCTGATATATGTACAAGACAATAAAAAGTAAAATCACAAAAATACTGAACTTAGAGGAAAATCAATTCGGAAAGTCCATAATCACATGGCAAAATCAAATAACAAAACGCATCAAAAACGAATGGAAGCCTATAAATATGATAAATTGCAACAAAAACTTCTACTGAATACAGTTGTCTGACTTTGGACTGGCACATTTTGGGGAAGGGGATAAAAAATGTCTCCTGGCACAAACCCTCCCCATAACCTTGGACAGTGGTTTAACAGTACAACATAAGAACAAACTAAAAATCAGTTGAAAAAAGGCTTAGCTAATCAGATGGATACAAAGCAAAAAAAAACCAACAAAACATAAACGACAGCGAACAGATTTGAGAGTACTGGCAGTAAGTGAAAGCTAGTTCACAACCAATAATAAAAGATCATGTATCTAAGGCTGATATATCAATCAATATACATCCAGCAGGAAATGGTATAAGTGTAAAGACGTCATTCCCAGTCAAAGCAAAATCATGAACAATGCCAAAATATTAGTATCCTCTCTTGTATGAGTCATCGAGCCATACATTATCTCAAGGTTCATTTGTTTTCATGATTATTATCCTATGTTTTTCAGATACTGTAAGCAATAGGTCAAATATATTGGGTGTATGAAATGATTGCATGGTGTACATTTAGTCTGGGGGTTCATATAACCTAGACCTTATTTTCTTTGTTCACTTGTCAATGTGAAGTTTCAAAGCGTTGTCCATTTACACAATATCCGATACTAAAAGCAATAGGTCAACTATATTCGGTATGTGAAAAGATTGCCTATCATAATCGGCATCATTTTTCTGGTTCATTGGTCAATGTTCAGTTTCAGAATTGACAGAAAAAACAAAGGAAAAGGGTCTCTATCAATGACACAAAATCTGTACATGTACATAAAGATGCAAATGACCAGCCACTGTTAATATCTGTTCTTGGATACTCACATCAATAGGCTAACTATGTTTGGTTCATCATAAGATTGGAAGGTGTACATCTCTATATAGTAGGGTTCATCTGACCTTGGTCTCATTTCTAAGTATCATAAATAGTGTTTAGTTTATTGTGTAATTTCACAGAAACCTTCATATTTCAGCCAATAACATAATTCATAAGATCCCAAGCTTAACACTACGATGAAATATGTTACTAAGAAACTATATATGATAGGCCAACAATATTTGATATATTGTTTTAATCCCTTTTTGTGTTTAATTTGGATCCTTAATCATTGTGGTATTTATTATCGACTTGTGTTATTTTTTTTTCTATATATCCGGAATAAGCTTGTACCCCTTCGCTGCAGTTGACAATGTTTTCTCAGACAGGGTAACAAATTAATCTGCTTTATCACGCTCTCAGCTATGTGTTATTTACATAATGGCATCTTTCATAAGTCAGGGTATATGTAGTATATATAGTAGTGATTATGAATTAAAACTGTTACTGAATTGTATCCCAAATATAGAGACCAATTGTTGAAGTTTCATTCTACTTGTAAGTATAAATAAATAAAGGCAACAGCAGTATACCTCTGTTCAATAATCAAAAGTCGATTGAGAGAAAAAAAAATCCGTGGTAAAAACTCAAACCGAGGGAAACACATCAACTATAAGAGGTAAAAACGGAAAAACAGAAACACTGAACTGCAAAACAAACAAACGCCAACATACATAGAAATGGACCTCTTGATAACAAATGCTATGTTCCTGCCTTAGTACATGGCATTAAAGGAGAAAAAAATGGAGGGTTGAATCTTGTTTTATGCCTATCGAAACCTCCCGCTTATATATGATAATGTTAAAAAAAATACCGTTAAAATCACAAGTCAACACAGCGTAACAGGAATACAATACAAGCAAATGTAAGAACGTTCAACACAGATACATAAATAAATAATATATAATAACATTAAAAGATGTAAAAGTGATTTTTTTGCTTCAGAATTTTACGGCAATTTCATTTATTAAAGCTAACAAATTTAGGCATTATATCTTGAAATCTTTCATTTTGGCTTAATTGACTATTGATAAAATATAATTCGACTGTTGTTGTTTAAAAAATGCGCTTTGTATATTTTGTTTTGGATAAACACCAATACACTAGTTAGAAAGTTTGAAATGTTGTTCTGCTTTTAGATATTAAAAAGTTTGTTCGAAGCATAGAAGTCAATAGATATAGGAAGATGTGGTGTGAGTGCCAATGAGACAACTCTCCATCCAAATAACAATTTAAAAATAAGTAAAGTCTGTATTTGTGTTAGATGTATTTCTATTTTTATTCATCTGATGAGTTAATCTTTCTTCAACTGATTTTTATAGTTCGTTCTTATGTTGTAGCTGTTACACCACTGTCACAGGTTATGGGAGGGCTGGGCTCACGATAACATGTTTAAACCCGCCACAATCTGTATGTATGTGCCTGGAGTCTGTAATTCAGTGGTCGTCGTTTGTTGATGTGTTACATATTTTTTTTTCGTTCATTTTTTTGGTACATAAATAAGGCCATTAGTTTTCTCGTTTGAATTGTTTTACATTTGTAATTTGGAGGCCTTTTATAGCTGACTATGCGGTATGGACTTTGGTCATTGTTGAAATCCGTACGATGACTTATAGTTGTAAATGTAAAATCAAGTTTAATCCGCCATTTTCTACATAATATGTTTTTACCAAGTTAGGAATATGACATTTGTTAACCACTTTATCCATTGAATTTGCCTTTTGTTTACGGACTTTTCGTTTTGATTTTTCTAAAAGTTCGGTATTTTTTTATTTTCCTTTTCACAGGGCTTTTGTTGCGGATGTATGTATGGCACGTTGTTATTATATTTCTTCAATTTCGAGATATTTTATTTAGTTAAATAAAATATCTTATAAACTAATTGAGATATCTTAATAACAAAATGAGATATCTTATATATTAATTGAGATATCTGATTTATTAAATAAGATATCTTATAAACTAATTGAGATATCTTAATAACAAATGAGATATCTTATATATTAATTGAGATATCTGATTTATTAAATGAGATATCTTATATATTAAATAAGATATCTTATTAAAATGTTTATAAAGATATCTTATTTAAAATATAAGATATCTCTATTAATTTATAAGATATCTTATTAACTATATAAGAAATCTTTTATATAGTTAATAATAGAGATATCTTATTTACTTAATAAGATATCTCCATAAGTTAATAAGATATCTCTATTAGTTTATAAGATATCTCTATTAATTAATAAGATATCTCTATTAGTTTATAAGATATCACTCTTAATTAATAAGATATCTCTATTAGTTTATAAGATATCTCTATTAATTAATAAGATATCTTATAAAGTATGTATTTAAAAGATATCTTTATAAAGTAGTAAGATATCTTATATACTTTATAAGATATCTTATTAATTAATAGAGATATCTTATTAATTAATAGAGATATCTTATTAACTTATAGAGATATCTTATAAACTAATAGAGATATCTTATTTACTTTTAAATTTAATAAGATATCTTATAAAAATTAAAGATATCTTAATACTTAATAAGATATCTTGTTAAATAAATAAGATATCTTCAAATTTGAATAAATATAAAAACGGCGTGCCATATGTATGTATGTGTGTGTTTTATCATTTAAAGTAAAGTTGTTTTTCCTATTTCCCGTCTATTTGTATTAGTAATTAACGTGGGAACAAAGATTGTTTGTTTTGATATCAACGTGTAGTATTTTTTCCATGTTCTTATACTGAAAATTATACCTCAGGCATAGATTACCTTAGCTGTATTTGGAAACACTTTTAGGAATTTTGGATCTCAATGCTCTTCAACTTTGAACTTTATTTGGCTTTTTACACGTTTGGATTTGAGCGTCACTGATGAGTATTTTGTAGACGAAACGCGCGTCTGGCGTATATATAATATTTAGTCCTAGTATCTATAATGAGTTTATTTACAACCACGGGGTCGATGTCACTGCTGGTGGAGATTTATTTCCCTGAGGGTATCACAAGTCCAGTAGTCAGCGTTTTTTTGTGCTGACATGAATTATCATTGATATTGTTATATTTATTAATTAACTGTTTACAAAATTTAGAATTTTTTTGAAATACTAAGGCTTTTCTACCTCAGGCATAGATTACCTTAGCTGTATTTGGCAATACTTTTAGGAATTTTGGATCTCAATGCTCTTCAACTTTGAACTTTATTTGGCTTTTTTTTTTACACTTTTTGGGATTCGAGCGTCACTGATGAGTATTTTGTAGACGAAACGCGCGTCTGGCGTATATATAATATTTAGTCCTGGTATCTATGATGCGTTTATTTACAACCACTGCGTCGATGCCACTGCTGGTGGAGATTTATTTCCCCGAGGGTATCACCAGTCCAGTAGTCAGCGCTTTTTTTGTGCTGACATGAATTATCATTGATATTGTTATATTCATTAATTAACTGTTTACAAAATTTAGAATTTTTTGAAATGCTAAGGCTTTTCTACCTCAGGCATAGATTAACTTAGCTGTATTTGGCAACACTTTCAGGAATTTTGGATCTCAATGCTCTTCAACTTTGAACTTTATTTGGCTTTTTTACACTTTTTTTCAGTTAAAGGATGTGGCGGTAATTAATGACACCAAATAGTTATCAAATGTACCAGGAGTATAATTTAATACACCAGACGCGCGTTTCGTCTACATAAGACCCATCAATAACGCTCATATCAAAATAGTTTTTAATCTCAACCAGTTCAAAGTTGAAGAGCATTGAGGACCCATAATTCCCAAACGTTGGACCAAATACGACTACGATAACCGATGCCTAGGATAAGAAATCCTTAGTATTTCGAAAAAAAATCATACTTTTGTAAACAGGACATTTCTAAAATGACCACATAATTGATATGCATGTCAACACCGAAGTGTTGATTATTTTCGATGTTGACTACTGGACTGGTGATACCCTTTTGGACGAAACGTCCACCAGCAGTGGCATCGACCCAGTGGTGTGAATAGTTATCAAAGATTACTTTTAAAATCGATTTTTTTTTGTATGCCAATAGTTCAGAAAAGTCCGTAGAAGGCAATATCCAAGATGATAGCAGCTGTAAGTTTGTTTTGATTATAATTAAAATTCCCAACACACTTTATACAACGAATGCAGTTTGCAAATAAGGAATCATATAGAAAACAGGCAAAACCTTAAACAATTAAATAGAGTGTTATTGACGTATTATAATGATGACCATGGTGGCAGGTTCCATCTGACAGAGTTAGTTCCAAATATCAATCAGATTTAAATCATCATTTATATTCATATTTTTTGAACTAAATTTTAGTGACCTGTGCACTGGAAGTCCCTTCATCTCCCCCCCCCCCCCCAAAAAAAAAGTGAAATTTTGAAATGAAACTTGACAGTATTTTGTGGACACTTTAATATAGATATGATTTAAAGGTGCTCTTTTTGTAGCATTTATGACAAAATATCGAATTTCATTATTCAGTATAGTTGCCAAGAAAGGATTCTAGTCTTTAATACCTTTAATTTTTTTGGGTTTATTTTATCTTGAATAGCCCTTAACTATGGTGACCATATGCAGATTATTCATGAAATAAAGATGACGGCGAAAACTATAGGTAGAAAGAAGGAGAACTGGATAGATTGATGGCTATAGATAACTTACAGTGAATCGTTAGTTGAAATATTTATATGATAAAACTAATATAAAAAATGCCCTACATTGCGAATAGTTGTACTTAAAAAAAAAGCCAAATTATAGTAATCGTATTCATGTCATTCCCTGACTAATGTATATGAAGTGACATGTTCATCAATTAATGAAAAAATGCATATGAAATCTAAATGAACTGCTGATAGATAAACTATTTATGTTTTAGTTTATGTTTAAAACATTCTGGCCTTATTTGACCTTTCCGAGAGAAAAAAAATGTATGGCTACAGTATGTAACTATTAAGATAAGAAGCAGTCGGTGGCTGACTTTACCTGACTTTATTTTCACTATTTAGTAAACAAGAAACGAAGCAAACCTCACATTTAACATTCATATCATAATACTAGTGACAACAGAAATATCTGTGTATGCACATGTGTTTACCAAGTAGTCTTATTTTACCAAAAGCTACCATGATATGATTTTTGCATCAACAAATGTCGGTCTACGGATAAGAGTGTAACCTTTTACGGTTTGGTATATGCCAGTTGAACACAGGGACGGCGAAATAAATGTATGGGCGCCATAGATCAGCCATCAACAACAATTGAAGCGACATTATTTACCAGCATTTTAATCGGCCTGATCGTTCAATCCTTTCTATTCATTTTAACCAGACTGATCATTCAATCCTTTCTATTTATTTTAACCAGTCTGATCATTCAATCCTTTCTATTCATTTTAACCAGCCTGATCATTCAATCCTTTCTATTCATTTTAACCAGCCTGATCATTCAATCCTTTCTATTCATTTTAACCAGCCTGATCATTCAATCCTTTATATTCATTTTAACAAGCCTGACCATTCAATCCTTTCTATTAATTTTAACCAGCCTGATCATCCAATCCTTTCTATTCATTTTAACCAGCCTTATCATTCAATCCTTTCTATGAAAGTTCGCATCATTCGAAAAATATACCACATGACTAACACGAATCATCTTGTAACACCTCTCAGAAGAAAAAAAACAGACTTTTGGGTTCACAAATAGGGAACTGCAATGACAAAATTGATGGTGTGAGTATTATTTCTAACCCTTCCTCTAGTTCGGTGAATGTTATGATCTTTTCCAACTCTACTCCTCAACGATGACACAGACTTTCACTGATATTTTTAGTCTACTCTCCATGATGTCTGTCTATTAATGACCTGCTATAATTTATACAAAAGCCGTTATGTATTCATCACATCTCATTTGAGAACGTCATTTCAATATGTACCTACCTTTTCCTATACCTTTACCAACCTAATTGCAACAGGTTTGTGTTTAGTACAAACACGTGTTGCAGGATCTCAATAGTAACGACTTCAAGTCTAAACCTTTTGATTGGAAATGTGCTAGTTCTTCATTCATATATTTTCCTACTTTCAACGTTGTTACTTGTGACCTTGTGTTATCCAAATACATGATATATTGTGTGCCTAATTCCATAAATTGGAAATACAACTTCAAAATACAGATGGATTTAGTTGAGGATTATGTCAGACAATAAACACGAAATAGGAACCGTAGATACTCTTTCCGAATCGATTATGGCTGTAAATTCGTTGATACAAAATTAAGAAACTGAATTGGTCTATAAATACCTATGCTACATCAATCTTTAAAGACATAAATATTACAAAACACTTGTCTTACCTATATGAAAAAGATAATCCCGAATAATCAAAGGTCTGCTTTATGTTCTATCAGAATTTCAACCAAAGATCAGGAACTAGAACTTGCTGGGTCTTCCTAGTGCTCCACGAAACCTCTTTCTTAAACAATCAAAGCCGGGCTTCAAAGTAATGTGCACATACAATATAAGACTCTTTCATCTTGCAATAGCGTTAAGACATTTGACTTTTCTACAATTTACACAAGTATTTCGTATTCTTATCTTAAATACAAATTGAAAGAGTTGGTCCTGCTTTGTTAAATTAACACAAATGGCCATCATATATGTACAAGTATATTATCTAAGAGAAGGATAAATCCTGCTTTCTAAAGAATGTATGTTTATATATATGGACAACAATAACTAGAAGCATAGCAATAACACCACGAATAAAAGAAAATGAAAAACACCTTGTTTTCTTGCAATCTGACAGAGCACGTACTATTAAAGTACATAATAATTATGTAAATGTAACTTGGATTGGGATTTGCATATTTTATTTTTACCTGTAATGCAACATTTATTGACGTTATAATCATTGCTTCAAAACATATGATCGCACTTCACAAGGTCTGATAGAAAAAAGGGTAACATCAGAAGTTTGTGTAAGAAATTATTACGTAACTTGTGTGTTTGGTTACGTTTTATAAATTATCTTCCACATCAGAGTTCCACAGAGGACATGATCGGTTTTCTAATCTATTATTTTTTGTGTATATTCTTAACACTTATTAAGTTGCTTCTATACTTATTCTGAATCTTACAAAATTTGAACTATCAAATATACCAATAAATAAATAAAAAATGGCATTCATTTCAAATTTCGATGTCAAACCATTGTATACCCTTCTTTTTTCAATGAATGGTACATTCAAACATTTTGTGAAATCATATCTCAGTTTTTCATAAATAATGACTATGACTTTTGATAATTAAATTTTGATTGTCTAACTTGATAAAAAAAAAAAATCTTTATATGAGCCTGAGTTAGTTGTAACTATCAATTGGTTAGGTTATCTGATTTAATGGTTTGAATTTGAGTTGGCTTTACGAGGCAAATAAAAACACAAACTATATAAGCATCTACAAAAACTGGAAGCACATCCAATTGCAAGTCTCGTATAACAGTCAAATTAAATGCAAAATCATTAAACTTTTGAAAGCAAATTTAAGTTGAATGAACTAGATGCATTGAATGATATATGATTGGAATAATTGGCTACTGAATATTAAAACAGCTCAATTACAGGCTTCTGACAAGGGACAGGTACATTCAAAATGTAACAAGGTTGAATAAGTTTAGTGGTGCCAAAACATCCATTTTGACAGTGATGTTATAATACAACGTAATTCCAAACCATAATGATTGAAAGGGCTTTATAACTCACCTGGTTGATACGATGCACACAAATTAATAAAAACTCAAAAGACACAAATTTTCAGATCTCAGAGTACTTGAAAATACTGAAAGATTTTTCAAAGACGGTTGCTGGTACCCAACAAGTTTATTTGAAATTTCATTATGTATAAAAGAAAATTACCACATTAAATTAAAAAAAAAATGAATCTCTGACATATGAATATATTAAAAAAACCACACATTTTAAGCATAAGCACGTTGGGTGTTTTTCTGATGGAAGAGACATGTCTTGTTATTGCCAAATTCTAATCATGTAATTATGTATGCCACGTACGATATAACAATGTAATTGCAACATACCAACTCTCATGCAAACTTTAAGGTCAATATTGCTTAAATTAGTCTCAATACAGGTTGCAACTTCTTGTCACATCTTAGAAATATGTCAATCTTGATCATGAAGAAATTTTTAACTCAACTGTGACATTCATTAGTTTTAATTGTCACACATTATTCATATATATCATATCAATTTAAAGCAGAATTTAACTTATACAGCATTTTAAACTATTTAATCTGTTATTTTTTGACAACTTTGACATAAAAATGTTCATTTGAATCGATGCCGTTGCTAATTTAAGGAAGACGGATGATGTTTGTGTTGGTCCTTCAATTTCTATTTGGTATGATATATTATTATGTCATTAATAATACACCTTATAAATATGTGTCAATTATGCACATTCAAACATTGCAGCGGACATTCATAAAGTCTCATTTAGTAAGTTATTTTTAACAGTCACGTTGCATTTGGGCACTATAAAAGATTTCAAATTTAGAAAAATCTTTACATTTTTCAAAAATCTTACTTATATCTTATAGGGAAAAATGATGGTGTCGGAAAGATTGATCATTGTTCTGTCGGCTGTTTGCATTTGTGCAGTCACCGCTAAATACAAATGTAAGTAGTTGTACTTAATTGCGAAAAAATCTTTTTACTTCCATTGATAACAAGTTTTTCAGAATGTTCTAGTAAGAGGTTGATTAAATACATCACAGTTTGGTTAAATAGTACCGTTGGTGCTAGAGTAGGTTTTTTAAAGGTCGAAGAGCGGCAAATACTATTAAAAAAAACCTCATTGAATATGCAGAACATAGTTTTTTGACCAATTTTAGAGAAGGAATATACCTATTCAACTATATATTAATAGAATAGTTTTGAATGTACTCTGATCTCGAATCTTCTCTTTTTTTTCCGATCCAAAATCATTTAAAATCACATAAATTTGTTGCTTTTTTTCATTGACTTATGATTTTTAATTGCTACATAGGTGCATCTCCTTCACAAGTATTTTGATTTATTGTGACATCGTGAAAACTCGAAAATTGGGAAAATTTACCAGTGCTCATAAGTCGAAGACAGAATAAACAGGACCAAACATAGAGAGAAAACATTGTGAGCAGAAAATATTTGATTGGTTATCAAAATTTGCTGTTACATATTATGAAAATTATTTTGAATCTAAGAAAATATTTCCCTAATTTAAAATTCTGATTTCTAGCCAGCTCTATTTTACTTTATGTTCGTTTGGGTTTATAGGCTCTTCATTTCAAATGAGCTTTTGATTTTCAAATAATTTCGACTTGAGCATCAATCATAGAAGTGAAATAAATAGTCGAAATCCGCATCTGGTGCAGAATAAATTGTACCGTTAATATTCTTTGTAAAGACTTCACAACATAACTCATTAAAAATCAGAGTGAATTCATTTCAAATGTGCTCCGTAAGGATAAACAGTTGCTGCCCCACCAATAGTAGAGAAACTTGTCGTGCCATTTATGTCAATTGACACTATGTTGATATTTTGCATTTGATCATGTAATAATGACGTAACGAGGATAGGATAATAACTGCGAAAAGTGGAACACATATTTGCTTATTTGTAACACAGATAAAGGTCGATAAGATTATAATGTAATAAGCTTACGTAATCTGTATCTCATAGCTTTGTCTGTTTGTAATCTTACGTAATATGTATTTCATAGATTTGCCTGTTTGTAATTTTACGTAATCTGTATTTCCTAGCTTTTGTCTGTTTGTAATCTGACGTCATCTGTATTTCCTAGCTTTGTCTGTGATCTAACGTTTAAAATTGAAAACAACACGTTTAATAATTTCTTGCGTCCGAAGCGCTTTTCTGGATTTACCTGCATCAGGAACGCTCGAAGCTAAACACTTGAAATTCGAAGATGTATAAGTACCGAACCCGTTAAAGAAATCTGCGTTTCCTAGATTTGCCTGTTTGTAATTTTACGTAATCTGTATTTCCTAGCTTTGTCTGTTTGTAATCTAACGTAATCTGTGTTTCTTAGCCGTACCTGTCTTTGTTATCCTACCTATCAACATTTCAAAGCTTCACTGCAACTATTTGTAATCCTTAGTTTTCCCTAGTTCTACGTGTTTGTAATCAACATTTCTTGCTCGTTTTCTAGCTTTATTCGTTTTTAATCCTATGTTATCTGCATTTACTAGCTCTACTTGTTTATAATCAGACAAACAATACTTCATTCCTTTTCATACCTCATTGTAGTCCTACAGTATATGCAGTTCCTTTTTCTACCTGTCGTTAATGATACAAAATGTGCATTTTCTAGCTCCAACTGTTTGTTTTTATGATGGACAGCCATATAGAGTTGGAAGAGCTTTCACTGCAACTGATGGATGTAACAAATGCGAGTGTTTATCCTCTGGAGAAGTTGAGTGCACTGCCATGAATTGTAGTGAGTAAGATGTATCTGTCGGGAACAAAGAAGGCGTATGTGTTTGTCCGAAAAAGTAAAGTCACAAAAATTACTGATCCGAAAATTCAAAATGACCCTAATTAAATGGCAAAATAAAAGGTCAAACACATAAAACGAATTGATAGCACCTGTTATATTCCTGAATTGGTACAGACATTGTCTGGTTTTAACCTGGTTTTATAGCTAGCTGAACCTCTTACTTGTATGACAGAAGCATCAAATTTTCATCATATTGACAACGATGGGTGAACAAAACAAACAGACATAATAGGTGAAAATAGCAAAACACAATGATGTGATATAAAAGTAAAATTTTCCTCATAATTCGGTATTTTTGTTATCTTACTTTGTTCATGTCCTAGTCAGTTAATATATATGTACATCATTGAAAATGAAGAAAATCATAGATCGAATTTTTTTTCATATGTTTAACGATAACAAAAAGTACAAGGTGTACATTCAATGTCACCGTAGGCACAAATTACACTGACATTGTCTATATCTTATTCTACAAACTCATCTTAATGAGAAAATATATTAAAATCCATATTAAATGTATCATTAAATTTTTACGAAAATAGTTTTGTTTAGAAACATTTATATAAACTATAAATGCTTATTTTTGTTAGGTCTTCATTTGAACATTAGAATTCAAATTGCCTTATTTTGATATCCTTCAGTTAATTTTCGAGTGTGTTTACTTTATTCCATTTCGATTGTTTCGCCTTTTCCGCATTCATTTTAAACACAGTACCTCATTGCGAGGGTCGTCAGCTTGGATGTGCGAAAGAATAAATCTGAATTAAATTTGGGGACGCCTAATTCGATACGTGCCGTTGTAGTATCACTAGAGTAAGGTCAAATGTATGCACGAATACGGTTAACAATTATGTGAGAGGTCCATAAAAGGATGATGTGTTCTGATCCTATACCCGAACTCTTTATGACCAGTCAAGTGGGTCATTAGGTCATAAAAATATTATTGATTATATTTTGAAATCGCACATAAATGTGTGCTTTTATGATGTGACATGGCTATTTGTTTACAACAACAACAACAAATTTAGAACTGTTTAATAAATGGTATTAATAAATGAAATATGACCTAAGATGTGCTCAGTCATTTCCCATTATATGATATGATTAAAGATTAAAAAAGGCCATTCGCCATGGAACCCTGACATTACAAACTATTATTAATTTTATTATTCAGAAGGTCCATGTACTTTTGAGGGAGGTTACTATAAGCAAGGAAAGTCCTTTAGATCTAGTGATGGCTGTAACTGGTGTAAATGTATTAAGTCGGATGTTGTGACATGCAGTGCAAACCAATGCTGTAAGTATCGTTCATCTTGCATTAATATTGTTGTTGTTCGGGTGTTTATTCGGATTTTTTAACAAAAACATGGAATTGTAAAAAATATTTTTATCAAAAAGAAATTGTCATTTGATCGTTTGTATGTTTTATAACAGCTAACAAAAAAGTATATAAATTCAAAATGTTCAGTTCATAAGACTGTAACACAAAAGAGGGACGAAAGATACTAGAAGGACAGTCAAACTCATAAATCGAAAACGAATTGACAACGCCATGGCTAAAAATAAAAATGACTAACAGACACATAATAGTACACATGACACGACATAGAAAAACTAGGGAATAAACAACACGAACCCCACCAAAATGATTAATTTGTTGTAAAGCAACCGTTTACTGTTGTATGTTTTACGAGCAGTCTTTTGCATCGACCATTCATCTTTTGTCTTTATGTAAAAATGAAATCAGATAAAATCTTCCAGGTTTTCTTCGAGATTCAACTATATGTAATTTTATTATTTGCCGTAGGCACGTCTCTATGGCACGCCGTTATTATATTTATTCAATTTCGAGATATCTTATTTTAGTTAAATAAGATATCTTATAAACTAATTGAGATATCTTAATAATAAAATGAGATATCTTATATATTTATTGAGATATCTGATTTATTAAATAATATATCTTACATAGTAAATAAGATATCTTATTAAAATGTTTATAAAGAGATCTTATTAAATATATAAGATATCTGATTTAAAATATAAGATATCTCTATTAATTTATAAGATATCTTATTAACTATATAAGATATCTCTTATATAGTTAATAATAGAGATAACTGATGTACTTAATAAGATATCTCCATAAGTTAATAAGATATCTCTATTAGTTTATAAGATATATCTATTAATTAATAAGATATCTTATAAAGTATGTATTTAAAAGATATCTTTATTAAGAAGTAAGATATCTTATATACTTTATAAGATATCTTATTAATTAATAGAGATATCTTATTAATTAATAGAGATATCTTAATAACTTATAGAGATGTCTTATAAACTAATAGAGATATCTTATTTACTTTCAAATTAAATAAGATATCTTATTAAAATTAAAGATATATTGTTAAATAAATAAGTTATCTTCAAATTTGAATAAATATAAAAACGGCGTGCCAACGTCTCTCGACATAGCTATACAGATAAATTTAGATATACAAAAAATTAGTACATTATATATATCAACAAGTTTTTTATTGCATGCGACGTCTTTGAAAAGTTCACCTTTAACATTGAGATATAAAGATATATCACATACATCTATTTCATACAAAATGCATAACAAAATATGTTTAAAACATGTGATAAAAAAGATGATTTATCCGATTTTAATAAATGGGTTGTTGAGCATTTGTGCAATTTAGGTACACCTTCTTACAGAATCTTAGATTGTTTGAATGTCGGTTCAAACCCATTTTTCTATGATTTAGTAAGGATTCAAAATAAAATTTGTAGCATTCATCTAAAAAAAAACACAAAATGAGACCTCTATCTGTTTCTTATATAAAACAAGTAAACAAACTGTCTAAATTTGGTTCAACTTAGGTACCTTCTCGTTAGCTAATGATTTTTTTATAGTGTCAAAAAGAAGAAATATTTTGAATTTCTGAATTGCCGAAGTAAATATTTGTTTAATCCATGGTATCCTTAATTAAGTACTTAAACACATATAACAATATTATATAATTCTAGTAAGGTCAATCAGAAACTTCAATTTCGACTGAAATAATTGTTAAAACAAATGAACAAAAACGATAATTCACTTAACAAAAAAAAACTTTTTAATTTCAAACCGTTCCTGTTTATGAGGTTGACATATCTAAAGTTATTGACTATTAAGATTTAAAACCGTTTCGTGCTATATGTTATTTAAAGTTATAAATGGTCCAAGTTATTCTTTTTAAGAGAAAGAAGGGTATAATATCACAGATTCCAGATGCTAATTTCAAAGAAAATGTTTTGCCATAAAGACTTTGTAAATTAAAGTCTCAGTAGATTTAGTACATTGAATACGTATTTTTTTCTTTTTCTTTTTCCATACTCATGTTTTGATTATGTATTGATAGTTGCTTTTGTTTGATTATTTATTCTTCACTTATCTTGTTTTCATTCTTTTTTGTTTTATACTCTTGTTTTGATTCTATTTGTGTTATGCACTTGTTTTGATTCCATTATTTTTTTATGCTATTGTTTCGATTATGTTTTGTTCCTTGTCTTTATTTCATTCTGCTGTGTTCCTATGAGAATTTATCGACTTGAACCTACTTATTGACGTCTTTTAGTAATCTTATTTACATATTTAGATACTGGTGAATTGAAAAGAAAAAAAAACCCGTTTGTTTATCATCAATTTTGTTTAACACTTATATTTTCAAATGCGTATTTATATTGTAGCAAAGAAAAATAAAGGCAGATATTAAAGAAAACAATGAAAAAGAGTGTTGAAATAAAACTTATATTAAGATTTGCATGTTGTTTTTAATGTTTATTAAAATCTGTATTTTAGCAGTTTGTTCGATCACCGGGTTTACAGTTTACAGTGCTTATGTTCAGACTATGCGATATGGTTTTTTTTTATTGTTGAAGGCCGTACGGGGACCTATATAGAGTTGTCTGTTTTGGCAATCGTATTACATCTTCTTTTTAATATTAACTGATTGTAGTAGAAACTTCAAGCAACGTAAAATCAAAACTTTGTTCTTTGACAAACAATATACAGTCAGACAAACACAAAAGAGCAACTGTAAATCATAACAATAAAGATTTGATGGTATTTATTTAACTAGTGCTACATCAAATACCTCTAGATCTCCTCTATATAAAAAGTCTATCGTTCCACATAACAGTTGATTCCAATACTAATTGAGTAGCATTGTCATTTTCCATTTTGAATGTCGATGTTTTCGCCGGGATCTCCTACTTCCTCCACCAATGCAAACGTACCATCTTGATGTACCCAATCAGCGAACCAAGTATGATGATGTTGCGTCTAACATCAGCATTCGATCCCAAGCTCCCTGAGCTTCAGTTGCTGTTTAAAACATTATGTGCTCGATTTACTTAATGGTATTTAACTTGTGTTACATTTATATGACAAATCTTGTCCATTCGTTTTTGATGCGTTTTGTTATTTGATTTTGCCATGTGATTATGGACTATCCGAATTGATTTTCCTCTAAGTTCAGTATTTTTGTGATTTTACTTTTTATTACCCCTTGCGCTCCATGAAATCCAATACCATTTAAAATATCATAGGCACTTGACTGACCCGATGGTATTTAACTTATATTACAACACTTCCTCCTTCACTAAATTAGATTCAAAATCTATTTCCACTCACCGGGTACTTAAATGACCTGATGGTATTCAACTTTTAATATATTCGTTTCCCCTTAAGCGCATTGGCTGTCAGCAGCTTTCTGTTGTTGAAGAAAATAATGGATGTTGAGCATAGGAAGAGAAGACTTGATTAATGGCTCCAAAAAATTTCTTACTCCTTTCGGTAGTTAAACAGTTATCTAACGTCCCATCCCTTACAAGGAAAACAAAAACAGAAGATCAAAGTATTCCCGGACATGTGTATTAATGAAGGTATTAATGTCTTACGAATATAATACAAAATGAAACGCGCGTCTGGCGTAAAATATTAAATGTTGATCCTCGTATCTATGAGGAGTTTACTTGCAACCGCTGGGTCGATGCCACTGCCCCGAGGGCATCACCAGCCCAGTAGTCAGCACTTCTGTGTTGACTTGAGCTATCATTGATATGTTCATAAATTAACTGTTAAATAAACTTTGAACTAATGAAAATCTAAGGCTTTTCTTCCTAAGGAATATATGACCTTAGCTGTATTTGGCAAACCTTTTAGAAATTTTTTGTCCTAAATGCTCTTCAATTGTACTCTATTTGGCCTTTCAAACATTTTTTGATTCGAGCGTCACTGATAAGTCTTTTTTAGACGAAACGCGCGTCTGGCGTAAATATTGAATTTTGATCATGGTATCTATGGTGAGTTTATTTGTTATACTTTTATTACAAAGTGTTTTAATGAAACACCTATATAATGTGTCATCATTACTCTCTCTTATTTAAGCTTAGAATGTTTTGGTGTTGATTTTTTATGTCATTTAATATTTACTTTTCTGTGTTCAGGTATGTTGTTTTCTTCACATCGAAACATACTCGTGCAACATTTGTTTCATCGTTGTTCTTTCCTAAGCTGCAAGATTCAATATATTGTTCTTGCAACACTATAATTAAAGTATCTTTTTATATACAGTTCTCTTTTTTCTACACAACTGTATGCAGTATATGATCCAAGGAATGTGTGGGATAATAATAAAGCTTTTGCTTTAAAGCTGCTTAGCAAACCTGTTTGTTAAAGTAAAATAGAAATAACTTCATCCGATTTTCTTACGTTTCTTACGTTTCAACTGTAGGTTTTCAAAGTCTGATGTATATATTAAATTCATTGTCCTCGCTGTCTGAATGGCTGTAATTGAAAAAAAAACACTACAAGGAGTGAGTCTGAGTGTATGGGCATATAATAAGATATTTAACCTTTTTTTCGTCCACTCTTATTTATAAACAGATTTTCTTTCATGAAAGTTCATTTCTTTTGTACTTTCGCATCATTAGAGGGCATCAACCCTACGCGATAACCTCAACCCTATAATATGATCACAAAAACTTTCTTTGGAAGAGCTAATAAGCTTTTTATAAAGAAAAAGAAGATTACTTTAATTCAGAGACTCAACAAATCTATACAGGATATCGCTAAGTTCTTTATTGATTCCCAATTAAGTCTTTTAGTGGTTTAAAGGAGTGAATAGGAGCGAAAGGGCAAATGAAATCCTTTTATGCCGCACTGTTATACATTTACATAACATTCTTTATTTTTCATCCGTCAAAAACTCATAAACATTTACAACTAGCTGAGACAATAAAGTCTCATTATTTTGAATGATTACGATTTGGCCATTTGACATGTAACCTTGACAACAAAAAGGTTGGTTTTTTTTATTGTAAAGGATGTCTGTGTACTTTGAAGGTTGCGACTATAAATGAGATCAATCGTTTAAATTGTTTAGTGGCTGTAACTGGTCGGAATGTGCATATAGTCCAAATAATTGCTGTAAAAGAGGGACGAAAGATACCAAAGGGACAGTCAAACTCGTAAATCTAAAACAAACTGACAACGCCATGGCTAAAAATGAAAAAGACAAACAGAAAAACAATAGTACACATGACACAACATAGAAAACTAAAAAATAAACAACACGAACCCCACCAAAAACTAGGGGTGATCTCAGGTGCTCCGGAAGGGAGTAAGTATCAAACATCTTGAATCTAAAATGTGTTGGTGTTCAGGAATAAATTATTTGATTTTTTTCAAAGGGTAAGGGTAAAGAACAAGTTTGTTTCCGATTAAATTTCGAATTTATCTTTACATTTGAACCAGTGTTATTATCGGCTATTGACTATTATCATGCAACCCCGGTTATCAAATTTATCATACCTAATAGAAGAAATGTTTTGAAATATATAACGCAATTCTGAGTTATTATATTTTTTAAGACATAATAATATAATTCTAGGAGATTCCAAAGGCCAACTTTAAAAAAAAAAAGAAACGTTTTATTCGTACAATGGGAATTGAAGTTTCAGAATGTTGCATAAAAAAGCAAATTGTGTATCGTAAATTCTTGTATTAGATATCTTTAAACTGACAAAGTGATTTACAGCTCTATGGTTTATAAATATGACCATCGCAGTATAACAGTAACATCATCAGTGCAATTTTTGCAATAAGTGGTTATTCATTAAATCGGAGAAGTTCTTCCTTAGTAAATTGTGTCGCATTATTTGTACAACTATAAATTATATATAGATAAAAATAAATAAAACAAGATTATTTTCTAAGATATTTAAGTCCCACTGAATCATCAGATTTTTTTTCATCATTGTAGGATTCTCTATTTAAAAACAAGTTGTACTCATGGCGCAGAAATTTTTCAGGCTTTGAGAATAAAAAACTGTTCATTTGATCGAAAACTTACTCATTACATTAGCATAAGCTGATTTTATCTGCAACTCATTCTATTAACCAATTGGTTCCAGTTTTAGTTTCACTGATAACCGTAAGAATTGGATACCATTGGATACCAATAAAACCAATGGACTAGCAAAACTAAATGCTGTCAAGGAGATTTAGTTTTTTTAAATACAATAGACAATGAACGGTACATCGATGAAGTATGATCTACGAATGCTACTGATTTTATTCTGTTGTTTTCCTATAAGAATTAAACGAAAATATAACGAAAATATAAACCACCTTTGTTTTCGAGAATGATTGCGCTCGAGAATGATTGCGCGCTGCATAATTCGAAATAATGACGTCTTTTGGTGGTGGATTAAATCTCAAATTTGGGATTTGATACTTTTTAAAAGCAATAGGGTTTTATAATGTACAAAACTGTGTTTTACATTTATATTTGTAAATTATAAATGCATATTGATATTGTAGCATACATAGGGAAATGTGGATATTAAAAGAATAAACGACAAACAAAGTGTGTAATAAAAACTAATATAAATATCTGCATATTGGTATATTTTAAATATTACTGCCACTTAGCAAATTGTCCGATCAAACATTTAACGGTTCTTTACTATGTGTTTCCGAAATTTAGCCATCTAATATACTAATTTTCTACAAACTACATATGTAATTATTTCGAGAAAAGGATTTCACATGTCCTCAAACAATTAAACACCATAAACAACATCTTTCAATCATATTGATACAGGGAGACTTGTTAATGACCTGGTGGTATTTACAGTATCCCCTAAGATACCAGAGATCCTGGAGCCCGTGGCCAAATTCAGTCTTATCCGAGACATATTTACTTGTCAATTTCCCTGTCGAAGGTTTGTGGATGTTCCTCCTCCAAAACAAATGGTCGTCGTGATGTAACTAAAAAGCTAAATGTGATAAAGAGGCATTTCAAACATCAACAAAAAGAATAATCAATTAAAGATTATCGTGCTATGGTAGGCTTTGTGTTCTTGTCATTCGTTTTTCCTTATGTACTTTTATCTTTATATAAATTTTTGTTTTTCTTTGTTGACATATTTGTTTGTTCTTATTTATAAAGAGATTAAGATTATAATACAATCTTCAATGCTGTGCCCTTGTATTGGACATTTTTACATATTATGTCTGTTTGTTCTGTTCGCACATTGTTGTCAATATAACGACATTTAAGCGACTGTCATACAAGTGAGAGGTTTAACTAGTTAAAAAACCAGGTTCAATCAACCGTAATCTACATCAGAAATTGCCTGTACCAAATCAGAATTACGACAGTTGTTACTCATTCGTTTGATGTGTGTTGGGGTTTGATTTTGCCGTTTTGTCGTTTGTGTTCGGTATTTTTGATGTTTTACTTTTTACTAATTCAACATTTTGACACATGAATTTTGCAATTACAATTTCGCTTCGTTTTGATTTTTTTAAACCTTATGATCTACGTCCAGACACAACAGAGTCAGTGAACACAATTGAGTCATTTGAGTCAAACGGTACATTATGCAATATTAAAGTTAAGTTCAAACAATGCAGACTGAGCCTTAAGTTTGTCGTTTAATCCACTCCGGCCGAGGTTGACCGATTTCTAATTCTATATACATTCCGTCCTTTTGTTAAACTATCTTAATTGATGACTATATTATTTTACAATTTTCCTTGTAATAAAACTGTGTACACTTGCATCATAAGGCATTCAGTATAATAGAAAAAAAACATACTGCCCTATGGATGAAGTCGTGCGGGTGTTTAACTCGCTCAGTTAAATATTATCACCCGTGACTTCGTCTTGGGTGATAATTGATTGCCTGGTGTGTTAATCTGTCCTTACATTTTGATTTAAGAGCAGTACATTTATAAAACATATCTGCAAAAACATTATAGTTTCACATTACAATAAGACAACATTTCAATCATCTTAATACGTAATGGATTAGAGATGCATAATAACCTGGAATAATTAGGATTTTTGTGCTTATTCCACCTATCTATTGATATGTATGTGATGTACAAGACATTATCAAGATGCTTGATTTCTTGACAACATATTTGTTACGTTTGGAGGACGTGTTTTTCAACAGCCAGATGGCATTCCAATGGGAACCAATTATGTTCCTCTTCGTGCCGACTTGTTCCTTTACTTTTTTATGAGGCTGACAATATACAGGAACTTCTTAGGAAGAAAGAAGCGACGTTAGCAATATCCTTAAACTTTACTTTCCGCTATAGAGATGATGTTATCTCCCTAAAAGTTTGAGTATTAATTTTACCAGTCTATAAAAACTACTAAGGATGTATCAGTTTACAGAAGTAAATAGAATATCAAATACTGTTAATATATGTAACGTCTCAGTACCAATATTGCACTCCTTTAGAAAAAATAGCAACGGAAAATTTTTCTAATACTCTAAATAATTTGTATATTTACGATTTGACATTATGCACAATTTTCAACATAACTTAAATATATATCAACAGTGAAGTATTCACTGGAAAAGAAACATCTGTTAAAACGTTGCCATGCAACGTCCACAAAATGTAATCTTTTAAAAGAATGAGCAATAAAAAATATGTTACAGCTATACAATTTCTTTAAAACAAAAAAAATATAGTGAGCATGGACTTTAAAATTTTTTTTTTATAGTGATTAAGATGATAACGGGCGCACTATATTTGCGCGCATTTTTTAATTACATTTGCGCGCATTCATTTTACAGATAAACTCAGGTAAACATAAAAATAAAGATTAAAGGAAATTATAATTGACTATATATTTTTTTATTTTCATAATAAATCTGACTACCAATTATTAATTTTGAAAATATTTCTTAATTCAAACTATATATTGTTCATATTGAATTATAAAACCAATTATAAAGTTATCATTATAAACTCCGTGGTATAGCTTAATACACGTAACTTCATTGCGAATATTTCAGAGTGAAAAGGTTAAAGTTAGTTTATAAAGTTACACCAAGGCACAAACATGGAGTTTCGACACGTACCTACATGTAAAGTAATGAAATTATCAATACTTTTACCTTTATCGTTAGCTATGTTTTAGCGTTTTAACATTTTAACATTTCTATCTGTACATATTTCTAGGATTTAGTGCTTGTGCATAATAAAACGGACTTATCTTGCTCGAAATCCCTCTTCCACCTCATCGTTGGTGAGTAGGGGACCAAGACTAACGGAATGAGTACTTATACTTGTAAATAATTGAACTAATAATAAATAAATAAGTATTATTACCCGTATTTTACCTGAGTTTACCTGTTAAAAAAATGCGCGCAAATGTAATGATTTTAGCGCGCAAATGTAATGGTAATGCGCGCAAACGTAATGTACCGATGATAACACAATATTGACTGGTGTACCTCTATTTTTGACATTTTTACTCTTTGAGTATGTTTGTTGTGTTCATGCATCGTTGACAATGTAATGAAATTTGCTGCGACTGTCATACAACTAAGAGGTTTAGCTAGCTATAAAACCAGGTTCAATCCACCATTTTCTACATTAGAAAATGCCTGTACCAAGTCAGGAATATGACAGTTGTTATCCATTCGTTTGATGTGTTTGGACTTTTGATTTTGCCTTTTGATTTTGGACTTTCCTTTTTGAATTTTGCTCGGAGTTCAGTATTTTTGTGTTTTTACTTTTCATCATTTTTTTTTTTTGAAGAAATTTACCGAAGTATCCGCTTTTCGAATTTAACGGATGTGAATTTAAGCATGGATGCAATTTGGGAAGTTCTCATTACAAAATCATTGTAAATTTTCGGTCAATAAACTTTGTATCTGTAGTTAACTTCCTGAGGCAAAGTTGACCTTTGATGTATATTGCTGTTCAGTTTATAACCTTTTAGGTTTCGATGTTCTGTAATGTTTTATATACTATGCATTTCATGACATGTGTGGTAATTTCTTTCTACGTATAATATACAAATGCTATTATTCATTTAACACAACTGACATTGGAATGGGATGTGTGATGGGTTGTTCGTCTTTTCCCCAGTTATTTAAAGCTCTAAAGTGTTTGTGTTGGGTTTTTTAAACAACATTTTGTATTAACATTTTGGTATTGGTTTGTTTGCTTTATATCAACATATTCTCTTGCATAATTTGATAAACTATTGTTGTGTCTGCAACACCATAACTGAAGTAGTTTCTTGTGGACAGTAAATGTGTTCTTTTTAAACACGATCATTAAAAAAGGTTATAGGCCATAAGAATCTTCGTCCGATTTTCTTCAACTATACTTATTTAAGTAATGTATACATATCTATGTTATTGTTCTCTTAGTCTGTCTGACTGTAATGAGAAAATACGCCAAAGAGGAAATTAACAGGATTCAGTCTCAGTGTATGTGCAAAAGATATCCAACTTTTTTTATCCATTGTTTTTTTTTTAAACAATTTATCTGTTCATGATAGTGTTTTTCTTTTGTACTCTTGCATCATTAGCGTTTCTTTTTTACAATTTAATGTCTGTCGTTAATTTGAAAGCATGTCTATGCTTTAATGAGTTGCATTACTTTTGTCAATTAGTAACGGACATCAAGCGTAGGCGATAACCTAAACCTTTTAATGTGATCACAGAACCTTCCATTGGAAGCGATAATAAGCTTTTTATTAAAAACAAAAACGGATTACTTTAATTCAGAAAGCCTCCAAAGAACTGTCCAGGATATCACTGGTTTCTTTGTTGATTCTTAATTAAGTCTTTTTATAGTTCAACAAGTGAATAAGAACGAAATGTCAAATTAAATCCTTATTTACTCGTGTTTATATCGCACCGTAACACACCTACATGACATTCCTTATTTTCCTTCTGTCAATACCTAACAAACACCTACAACTAGCTGAGATGTGTTACGGTTGCTGTCATAGCACTTAATTTGAAATAAAACTTTCTCTATTTCTTCTTCTTGACACATTTCATCCGTAGATTTTAAACTACTTCCGCTAATTGACGGCGAAGGGCTTGCCTTTTTCGTACGTTGAAGTTTCCTTTCTTCTACAACTTTGTCTTTTACAATTTTTTGCATTGATTTTTTCTTACAACTTCCTATAATTCCTAATGGGCCAACAGTTGTATAACTAGTTTCTGTTTGTCCATTTTTATGTACAAATTTGTAAGAAAAACGTCGTGTCTTTCGGCTTTGTCTTGGAATCTTCTGACAACATGATTTGGCAAACGTCTGTTTTAAGGCTTGTCTGAATTTTAACGACATGATACTATATAATATAGGATTGATTGTACAACTACAGAAGTAGCAGACACCGGATGAATAAAAGAGTATCCTATAGACTCTTAATAAAAATGGCGACCACGATTCTATGTTTGATGTCACCAAACGTTCAACATGAAAAGGTGCCCAGCAGACGAAAAATCCAACAACTACTGCCACTGAAAAGAGAGGAAAAAAGATTATTATTGTAATTTATATTTTGAATCATACCTTGATTTTATGTTACATTTATTTTGCTTTTTATAATGTTCTATTCAACATTTCAAACCTCATCCAAACTATGAAATATGCTGTTCTTTTGGCTAGACGATGACAATATATCCCGAAACATTCAAGAGGAAAAAAACGAAAAAGAATTGAAACTTCCTATCCTGCATTTTCAAACCAGGACTTAACTATCTAATCTTAGTAAGTACCACCTGAAGAATATCCCTGCATGGTTTGTAACATTACAATAATATGACTGATCTTGAAAGTAAAATCTTAATCGTATTATACATAGTGTCTAACTTTGAGCAACGTTTTCGTTCGGTTTTTTTGTTTTTTTTCTAATCTTAGTGTAACAATGAAAACAAACATCTTTTTAAAGTTGGTTCGAATTGATTTATGGCTCTTACGTTGTATCAAGTTCAACCAATCAGAAACTAGACGATACTAAGTCGACCATGTTTGTTGGCGAATCGGCACATAATAAAAGACTTGGTAAGCTTAGTAAAATAACACTGAAAAGATGGAATGTTAATAGGCGTTGAATAAACGTATTCTAAAGGTTACCAATTCAACACTGCGTTTTATTATATATTTTTTTAATATTTGTGTATTGGTATAAATATTGATTTTGTTATCAATGGATTTAAACACAGCTTTATATTATTGTTTTCTGATCTTTGTTACATATGACGCGGCTCTGTACTTATACATATTGTCTTTGTGTTATTATGCTATGGTAATTTTTTGAATTCTTGTCTTTCATTTAATGTGCTTTGTCTATATGCCTTTTTGTATTACTTTGTTACATATTTGTTTGTTTTAAAAGTTATTAAGATCATAACACAATGTTGACTGCAGTTCCCCTATGTTTGACATTTTCACTCATTGTGTCTGTTTGCTTTGTTCACACATCGTTGTCAATAAAATCGAATTGTCAGTAACTGTCCTACAAGTAAGAGGTTTAGCTAGCTATAAAATCAGGTTTAATCCATCATTTTTTACATAAGAAAATGTCTGTTCAAAGTCAGGAAGATGACAGTTGTTATCCATTCGTTTATGTGTTTGTCTTTTTGATTTTGCCATTTGATTACGGTCTTGAATTTACCTCGGAGCACGGTGTATTTGTCATTTTACTATTTACTTTTTTTTTTCTTTTTAATTCTTTTTTCTTATTATTGTTTAATTCTATTTTTTTGTTTTGTTTCGTTTGTACTTTGTATCGATCTGATGAGTTTTATTACTTTTCAACTGATTTTTTAAGTTTATTCTTATGTGGTGTCCGTGATGTTACACTGGCCAATGTATATAAATGGAAAAGTTGATGTGAGCAAAAGTCAGACGTCTGAAGTTCAGTAGTTGTTTAGTATTCGCTTGTTTTGGTTTTGTTCAATATTGATAAAGTTGTTAGTTTCTTGTTAGCATTGTTTTACATTTGACATTTCGGGTCATTTTATTGTTTCCTAGTATGGTTTTGCTCGTTATTGAGGTCCGTTCGGTTACCTATGTTGCTTACCTTCTACGTCATTAAATCTCTGAAGGAGAGCTTTTCATTAGCCCTCAGACCACATCTTCTTATGCTTTATGCTAAGTGTAATTGTTAAAATGATAAGAAGATATCATCTCGCCAATATATCCATTCAATAAACAAAAAAGGTAAGTATATAAAGTAATGAAAGGAACAATCGAGGCACATAAGGCAGGTGATCAGCTGCATAAAACATTTATATATATAAAAACAAACAATGACTTATATGTGTACACAGATTATATCTAGACCAAAAGTTTGAAATGCCAAACATACAGTTAGAGGTAAATTGTTTTGCCTTATCGTGTTCTTTTTTATTTTGCAATATCGGCTGTTGTTATTTCAATATATTGCTTCTATTTTCTCCTATCTTTATATTATCTTTGCAAATAATTTGTCTAAATAAACCACTTATAACGTTAGATTTTTGATATTATATTGTATAAATAAACCAACCACTTGAGATTAGTGAAACCCTTGAAAAGATGCTTATAACATTTATAAATAGAAACCTTGCTAATATCTCTCTCCCAAATAACTTGAATGAACACTATAAAGCTAACTATTCTTATATCTTTATTACCTTCTCCAAACATCTTTTATTTCGCAAAGGTACTTTATCCTCCCCAAAGGAACGATTGTCATTTCACGGCAACATAAAAGTTCTTTCTGTCAGTTTTAATGATTTTGATGCAGCTTCGATCATTGAAGTATGAAAGATTGAATTTACATGAAAAATTATCAAATAACGTTTTTCTACCCGGCAGCCTGTGCGGAAACTTAACAAAAATTGCATGTTTATTAATTTGACAAGCATAGACTGCCTTGAAGGAGTCAACAGTTTAAAACAAATTACATTTAGATAAAAACTTGATCGAAAAGTGCGTAAATTGCCTTATCCAAAGTGGCTTATTTCCTATTTGGCCTTCACTTTAAATTATCTGGATTAAAAAAAAACCACCAGTCTTGAATATGTGCAAATTGAGTTATACGTGCCGTAATGGCATGCGACCGGTATCAATAATTTATCGATGCCCAAAGCTGGTTCTTATAACAACAAATGTGTCAGAACCACAAGAAGATGAATAGAGGGACATCAAATTGTGCAGTGATAATCATCACCCACAAACATTTTATTGTTTAATACTTTCGCCGTTTTTTTCTCCTTTCATAAAGGAAATTTAAACTTTCATTTAGTAACATAAAAACAAATGTGTTTCTTTGCCTCTGTTTTTCTTTCCTTTCTATATTACTGAATGAAAATCTGAACTGCCATTTTAATGTTTTATGAAGATCATCCATTTTGCATGTATATTTGCGTTAAAGAACCAAGAATGATCTAAGTATATTGATGATATATATATCCGAGGGAACCGATTTAATAAGAAATAACAGAGGAGCAACATTTCAGTTTCACACGGGACACAAAAGTCATGTTCTTATTCCCTTCAGAGAAAAGTTTGGGTTTTTTGACGGCGTTGTTTCTTTGGCCCATTCCTGCTGTGTAAGTATATTAACCAACTCGTATTCTTATCTATACCCCTGTAGTGACGTTTTAGATTTCAATAGGCATAGTGTTGTTAGGCTTTTGTCAAAGATAAAGGTAGATTGAGTACTCACAAACGTTTAGCCCTGTCATATAATTGATTTGCCTATATATCCCAGGTAGTGAGCCAGGGGTTGTCATCGGTTGCTGTCCGTCACTATTGTTTTACGTTGAAGTGGTAGTATAAATAAGGCCGTTAACTATCCACTCTTAATTGTTTCCTATTTTGAAATCTTGAAATTCCGCCGGGAAGACTTTGTGCGTCAATAGATATAGGAAGATGTGGTGTGAGTGCCAATGAGACAACTCTCCATCCAAACAACAATTTAAAAAGTAAACCATTATAGGTTAAAGTACGGCCTTCAATGCTTATTTCTGCATGTTCTGTTATGATGCATTATTTGAATTTTGATTCTTACATTGTTACTAGTATCAAAATCCAGGGCTTTAATCGAACGCTTTACATTGTTACAAATATCAAAAACCAGGGATTTAACCGAAAGTCCAACTGTTGGTGTATATTATACTTATTTTTTCATACAGATTTTGAAAGTATTTTTAAAACATTCACGGTTACCTGCAAGCGTTTAATTCAGAAGCAAGTGATAAGTGTAGCGTCAATATAATCGAAACGGTTTATTGAACCGTGAGTGGACAGGAGGACATAACTAATGCAATGAATCAGTTATAACAAGTGATCATCGGTAGACTCAGAAACACGTCCTTCATAAGAACATCGGCAAATACATTGACACTCTCTTAAAAGACCTAACGTGACTATATCTTAAACTTACACTTTCCTCTGCCAGCATAGAATGAAGAGTCACATGCACATGGTCATACTCTAACCCCTAGCTTTGATTGTGATTTGTAATAGATAGCAAAACCATGATATCACTAACCATTAAAAAAATTGCACACGATATTAATGAATGATAAATTAAAGCTACAATATTAAATTGAGGGCTGTTGAATTATATAAAAAAAAAACACGCATTTGATTTGAAAAAATATTTGAGTTTATCATTGGTATGTAATAGCTTAAGAAATTCCGTTATTGTCATCGTTTGTGACGTTCCATATTAGTACCATAATAAAGCATTACAAATATGATAATTGTGTTTTCTGTAATGCTTAATTTTGTGTCCAGGAGCAAACTTCCTAAATCTAAGCTTGTTTACAATTTGTCATAATTAGGGTAAATGATTATCGAGTCAAAACTAATTTAAATGACCATCAATTTAACTCAACACGTAAAAGATTACTCTGAAGCAACGGAATTTCTGGCAGATATCTGAACGCCTACTGGGGAGCTGTCGTTATATAAAAAGTTAATTGTATATATTACCTAACATCTTTATAACAGATTTTCTGGCCCTTGATTGCTGTTTGACATGAAGATCAATTCCCCTAACATGTTCTCTAGTTGATGAATCTGCTGAGGATCGACGCATAGATGACCTCCGAATAGCCAAAGCAATCAAAGTATATAATATACTGATGAAAGTCATTGGAAATAGGAAAAATATCAGAGACGAAACAAGAAAGGTTTCTTTGATCGTCTTTTTGTTAGTACACATTGCTGATTCTTTTATAGTCCTGTTGTTCTCGTCCTGAATATATACAACTCCATACTGAATAGTCTGTGGAATAGATAATATTGATGCTATGATCCATGTGCTGAAAATGACCCGCACAGCGCGGTGTAAACTGGACATTTTCTGTGCTTTCATTGGGTGACAGATAGCAACATAACGTTCAACAGTGAAGGCAGAAATTGTCAGTATGGAAGTATAAGTTGATAGTTCTCCAAATAGAGCTCGTAAAATGCAAACAGTTTCACCAAATACCCACGGATACAAGTTCCATATTGTATACAGTTCTGATGGTAGTCCAGCACATAATAGTAAAAGGTCTGCCACAGCAAGATTGAATAAATAATAATTTGTTGCTGTGTGCATGAATTTGTTTCTAGCTATGACAATACATGTGAACACGTTACCCAAAAGGCCTGTTAGAAATATGATAGTGTATATAATTGTAATAGGTATAACTATGGACAAACCGTCTCGACTGGGAAACATTTTGTCTTCCAGATATTGCCATACATCCTCATCTTTTGGTTTTCTAGTAACTGAAGTATTTTTAAGGAGAAATTTAAGAATGTCCTTAAATCCATTATGTCTGTAGTGGGAACAGTTGAGACTACCCGATGAAATACTTCCATTTTTAAAGAGATTAATGCACGAAAGTAAATCTGGATGAGCCATGGCATTCAAGCTTATGAATTCAAAGAATAGAATTCTAAATATTTCTTCCGTGTTCGATTCTACATTGTATTTATCACTTATTCACGTATAAAACTTTCACAAATGACCGCCTTGCTGAATACAAATTATTCAAATTCTGTGTCAAATAATTGAGATTTAGGTTAGTGTATCTGTCATAACATCCTTCCCATTTCCTGTTAATTTACCTGAAAAAGATAAGATATTACCGTAATAATGTTGATAAGATGCGATTCTAATTTAGATTAATGCGAACAGTTTGGAACATTTGTCATTTACGACGTATCTTCGATGAACCATCGTGATAAAAGCTTTGTTCTGTATCGATAGTCAGAAGTTAAGTATTCTTAACGATCACGGAACTAGTTAAGCATGTGATTATTGCCCAATGACTGTCAATATCAGGAGGTTAAATTATGCTTGACAAAATCTCCACAAGTAAAGTACAAAACCATCTTTAACATAACATTCTAATGAAGATTACTGTCACACAACTCGAATGACATTATGTAATTTTCTCCTCTCGTTTAAGCGATATCACAAGGATTTTTAAACGATGTATAATTGTCACTTTCAATGCGATTTCCTGGAAAAATTTTCATCGGAACAGGAAAAGTTTTGGAATGCAGAAACATTCAAAGTACCAAAACCAAAGTTCGATTTTGGTGTTGATATACATGTACTTCTCATCTTATATCATTTGCCTAACTTATATACTTGTTATTGTGTTACTCTAGTCATGTTTGGGACATTTAAAGCTTGCTGTTCGGTATGAGCCAAAGCTTCGTATTGAAGTCTGAATTTTAACCTATATCTATTGAAATTTTTCACACATTGTGACTTGTATGTGGAGTTGTCTCACTGGCACTTATACCACATTTTCTTTTATTACACTTTACGTTGAAATTATAGATTGTGATTGGTTTATACGAGGGAGACAATTTACTCTATCCCATGACTCAGCGGGAGACTTTTTTAATGTCACTATCTCGATCAGACTAATCAAAACTAAATGATTTGAGAGACAACGACATCATTAATGTTAAAGACAATATCATGTTCTTCGTTTTGATCCTGAGTTTTGACCTCAGATATTTTTCAAAAACTGTCGACGTTTACTTTGTCTGAAGGACTCGCAGCCTTTATTTTCCTTACATAAAGACAACGTCTTCGGCTGTCACGGATGTGTGAATAAACCGAAAATATTTTCATTGAATGAATTTATAGCTAAAATTGATATAACTTATATCACTTAATCCTTTACATTTGTAATTTGTAAATTTGTAATATCCACCTGTTCAATTGTATTATTATATTTCATGCACTTTTTTGCAAAAATATTGTTTAAACTAACAGTGTTAAAGCAACCATATGAATTTGATTTCACGTGCATGTGAAAAAAATCAGGAGAGTCTCAGTCTTTTTAGATATATATATCAAATTACATGTTATTCTAAATCTCTCTCTACTCTAAATATTTCCTTGTCAGCATAACCTTTCCCTGCTTACGGTATGTGTATAGTACTGTGCCGGTGCATACGTTCATCGAGTGTAAAATATAGGTATGGAACGAGTGCTATTGCAGATAACATCAGGTACAAACTATTTTAATTAACCTCTTTGGTAAAATAGTTGCTTTGAAGTAAAGATGAAATGCATTTATAAAAACTGTACTTATCATCACCTAAAACTTAATTTACACTTCAATATTCTTGCGAAATTAGGCATTGTCCTTGGACCTTTTTTGAAGTCTTGAACTAAGAATATGTTTTTATGTCGTTATTATTGGATTGAAGTCAGCTGATGAACTCAAAGGTTATTAAAAGTTGCCATAAAGCACATCGGAAACATAGCTAAAACTGCTACAAGCTCTTCAACATCATTTTGTCGTTAATCAAGTTCAAGTGGAAATGCTTACGTGCGAAGCAATCTCAGGAAGCAATATAATAAATTGGCTAATTAACCAATTATTTCTGTTTTCTTCCG
Organism: Mytilus trossulus; assembly: GCF_036588685.1. Classification (NCBI taxonomy): domain Eukaryota; kingdom Metazoa; phylum Mollusca; class Bivalvia; order Mytilida; family Mytilidae; genus Mytilus; species Mytilus trossulus. The sequence goes on along the minus strand of NC_086373.1, from coordinate 104,189,918 downwards.
TATTTCCATAGAAAGTGATATACAAAACTGTACTGTGCTTATGTTTTGCTGTTACACCAAATGTTATAGGGAGTATTGAGGTTTACAAACATGTGTTATCCCATCAAATCCAATAAGTGTCTGTCTTAAGTCACGAGCCTGTAATACAGGCCATTGGATTTTTTCGTTTTAACTTATTTCACAAATTGTCATGTCATAATCTTTTATAGTTGACTATATGGTATGAGTTTTGCTTATTACTTCAGACCGTCGCGTGACCTAAAGCTGATTAAATCCACTTCATTTGGACTTCTCTCATTATTTCATACTAATACCTGTCGACTTATTTCCGAAATAATCAAACAGAGACTTACTTATAAACATAATACCTGTCCACTTATCTCCGAAATAAATAAATATAGACTTAAAGTATATATATCTTCCATTAACACAAACGTCCATACAGAGTATACATTAGGTACAGAAATTTCAATATCTATAGCTGTTAATGGAATACTTAAGCATTATATTACAGGAGATGTACCATAAAGTACCAACTCGATAACATGTTCTTAAAGCGCATTTGTTCAGATAACAGCAAGACACATATATATCTTCTGCAAGCATAGTAACTGATTTTTAAATCACATCAGTTCGAATTTTAGTATTTGCGGATTAAAGTCATTTTGATCTACAATCTTTCTTGAATCAGCAGAAATAGTAAATTAACTATTTCACCACCACTTTTAAATGCTATATCAAACAAACGCATGGCATTATTTATATATTCCCCTAAAATGTCAAATTTATTTTAGTTAGCTTTATAAATACGGGCAAAAAATAAATCATCGATTTTCTGTATATTTTTAACGTAAACGATACAATTGTAGATAGTTAAAACATGCAAATAATTTGCTAACTTTTACCGCCTATTATGAAAGATATTCTTTTAGATATTTACGCCCGAAAAATATAAACATAATTTCTGGCAAATCAGACGGAAAACCGCAGACACATAAGTTAAGGAGTGTATGATGTCTTAATTAACCTAAAGATCCAAACCACATATTTCTTTCATTTTTAAAGCATGTACAAACAAGAATGTGCCCCAAGTACACGGATGCCACACTTGCACTATCATTTTCTATGTTCAGTGGACCGTGAAATTAAGATAAAAACTCTAATTTGGCATTAGAATTAGAAAGGTCATATCATAGGGAACATGTGTATTAAGTTTCAAGTTGATTGGACTTCAACTTCATCAAAAACTACCTTGACAAAAAAACTTTAACCTGAAACAGGACGAACGGACGCAACGACCAGAAAACATAATGTCCCTCTACTATCGTAGGTGGGGAATAAAAATACAGGCTAGTGTTAACTTGCATACTATTAGTTGGCTTGAAAACTATTCAGCAAAAGAAGCAACACAGTGTTGTTTGTTTTTGTATTTTGTAAAAGTCAGACACAGTACCTAGTGAACATTACTGAAATATTTCATCGAAAACTATGGAAATAAAGAATAAAAACATAACAATAATAAGCATCAACAAAGGAGATCCCATACTTTAAAGTAAGACTGGTATCTTTTGGAACCTGCCGCGATTGTCTTTTGTTAACGCCAATGCGAACGTCGTCAACCTGGTGTTGATATAATGATTATGTACTAGACTGGAGTTAATAATCTAGGTTACAGTGATCGTGCTAGATTGTTAGGATGATTATGATGCTTTGTGTTTAAAGTAGTTAAAGGTTAACTGGAATGCGTGTAAAATAAAATTAGATAACTATATATAAAGTTGATGTTTTCTTTATTAGTTCAAAATTGTGTTTTATTTATCATTACTTGTTAATAAACCAAAATACATACATCATGTTGGGAATAAAGCATTAGCAGGAAATTAATGGCCAGAAGGAAACACATCAGACATACAGATATACATCATGATCCGTGATCCGTTTTTAAACTTTTTTAAGCATCTGAAAAAATTACTTCTAATCATAATTTATAGACATAAGATACTTAGAAACTGATATTTAATTGACAGAAACCATTAGATATACGAAAAGGTTATTCATATAGAACATAATTACAAGAAAAAAAAGTCATTGAATTAACTTCATATATATCTACAATTTACAAGACACATTATTTAGTATTAGAGGTTATGGTTTTCTTTGAATAAAACATACATATGTTTGTGACATCGGGTTCAAATAAAATTAAAATCTTTCATCATATATATATATATATATATATATCAGATTCAGATGTTGAAATTTTTGTGAACACCCTTTGAAAATTCTATTAATATGAAAGCTTTTTGTAGTGTTAGCACTTTAAACAAGTTTTAAACAAGAAGTACACGTATACCCCATTCGCACTATCATTTACTATGTTCAATGGACAGTGGAAATGGAGGGGGTCCCTTATTTGGTATTAAAATGAGAAAGATCGTATCATAAGGATATGTGTACTAAGTTTCAGATGATTGGACTTCAACTTCATCAAAAACTACCTCGACCAAAAACTGTAACCTGGTCCGAAACTTTAATATAAAGCGGGACAGACAGACGGACGAACAGACGGACGGACGAAAAGACGGACGGACACACAGACCAGAAAACATAATGCCAAAAAATGGGGCATATAAAAGGCTTCATATTTTATGTCGACACTATAATAGAGTATCAGATATTTCCCAAAATGAAAATGTAATATTTGTGATTGAGTATAGTAACTGTACTGAAAGTGACCAATTTAGGCTCTCTATACTGACTGTCTGTTTATAATTTGATTAGACCGCATTTGATGCTTTGTTTTATACAGAAAAAGCGGGATACTTTTAGGAATAGTTTATCATATTTAAATAGATATAAATTACAGACTACTTCACAGCATGTGGAAAACTAGTTACCACTTATCATCGATGATTGTTTACTGTGCACCATATTAGCAAACGTTCGTCATAGTAAACACATTTGTAATATAATTTAGGAAACAACTGCACTTTTCGGTGTATTATTGTTCCCCCAGGGATGGGAGATCAATCAAAATATATCCATTATCATTAATAAACGACGCGGATTTATTTAATTTCAACAATTTCTATACAACAGCTGTTTTTGTATCCCGGATAGCTTTCAATTAATAAAGCAATTACTATATTGACATTTCAATGTTTATTTCAATAAAAAAAAATCACCGAATCTTTGTAACTGTTTTATCATATTTTTATTATTGTACGAATATATCTATAATTATCAATTAAAAATTATGTTATCGCTTATTAAGTTATAAGTATTTGTATATATTCCATGAAAAATAAACAGAAGAAAAGTTGTATAGACTTAAGAATCAGCAACCAACAAAAACATGGGATAGTGAGACTTATACCATGCCATCACTATGCTGAGCAAGTCTAAAATTCATACCAGTTAACGTGTTGAACAAGGCTAACATTCTTACCAGTAACACATTAAATAAGTCTAAAGTTCATACCAGAAACACAAGGAACAAGTCTAAAATGCTAGCCAGTCACACGACGAACAAGTCTAAATCTATATACCAGTAACCCGATGAACAAGTCTAAATCCATCCGAGTAACATGATGAACAAGTCCAAAATTCATACCAGTAACACGATGAACAAGTCTGAAATGCATGCATACCAGTAACACGACGAACAAGTTTAAAATACAAACCAGTAACAAAATGAACATAACATTCATACCAGTAACACGATGAACAAGTCTGAGGTGCATACCAGTAACATGACGAACAAGTTTTAAATTCATACCAGTACACACAAATTAATATCAGTTATACGATGAACATGTCTCAATTCATACCAATAACATTATGAACAAGTATAAATTGAATTCTATCATTAACATAATGAACAAGTAGAAAAATTCGATCCGTAACTTGATGGGCTAAAAGTCTAAATTTCAAACTAATAACACAGAGAGCCAGTCTTAAACTCGAACCATGATAATGGATAAGTATAGTCTTTAGTCTGAAGCAGTCTAAAATTCGAACCAGTTACATGATGAGTTATTCTGAAATCCATACCACTTACATGATGAGTAAGTCTAAAATTGAAACCAGTACCATGCAGAGCAAGGCGAGAATTCAAACCAGTATCGCATAATGAAGATCTTGAAATGAAAGCCTGTACATATTGAGGTATGCATCAATGCATGGAGAGTATAAACCATATTAAACACGGGATCATATGACTGCATGATAAACATTATATGTTATTTCCAATAACTGACTGAATGTTGCATTCTCCGAATTGTTAATTAAATTTGAATAGCTTTCTTAAGTCACTGATTGTTTTGTCCGATGTTTAAATAACCATCTATCAACAGAAACAAATGAAAAGAGCTTTGGGATCACAAAGACAAGATGACTGGTAGGCTGCCAGGTGATCGATATCAGCTGATTACCTCAATGTCTTAAGCTAGAAATTACTTAAATAACACATGTTTAACTTAAATAAATAAATGAAAAGTGTTAAATTAAAAGAGGATTGGTTGTTTTCCTTTTTACGTCATATGCTTCAGATTTAAATCAAAATTGAAACAAGTCTCAGAGATGGTGCAACAGAAAAGCGTGGAATTTTTGTGTGGCAAGAGGTTGGTAAAATTAAAGGTTTGAGAAAGATCTAGTGTTGATGAATATTGGTATTGTATGGTATAAAAATGCTTCCCACTTCTGTCACCTATTTGATACACACACTTTGTTAAATATCCTAGGTTGGTCGGTTGATTTATCGCAGATTTTTATAGGGAAGAAATTAGGATCCAAAACTTCTTTTTTATATTGACATACACTAGGGTATGTACAAGATATTTTTCCCGTACGTCTTATACCATTCAGGATTTTGCACAACATTAACATGCATAGAATTAAAACGAGAGGCTATAAGCTATAAGTCTATGTACATCTTCAAAAAATGGAAACTTTGCAACATTGCAGATTGGAATATAGTTCATGAACAAACTAAAATTTCTATTTGTTGATCTCGTATTCCTAATATTTTTCTGATTAACAAATGGTTAATTTCTTCATTTATTGTCAATACGCCGATAAGAAGTTGTCTGACAGTTTTGATGTAAATATAGACAATAGATATCTCACAACATTCTGAATAGTTTAACAGCATTCAGATTTGTTTCTATCTATAGTGGTTTTAAACACAGCATTTTGCCCTATTTTCTAATTAAAACCATTGTAGCAATGTTCGTAAGCTGGCGGGGTCATCTTTTATACTACAATGATTGCGACCAAGTTTGCTTTAGTTTGGCCAAGAAATTTTGGGAGATTTTTGTTTAAGTGAACGGACAACAACGACAAAGATATTTCCAAATCACGTGTGCATCCGTCCTTTCAAACCTTTCAAACTTGTAAGATCTAGTGTTCAAAATTCAATGAAAAATTAAATGATAATAAAACGAAAATCGCGTCTAAATTGAAAAGTTTATTTTTGGGACCTTTAATAACTCTTATTCCCAGAGAGGAACAATGTTTGGGGCTTATTTTAGAAACATATTGATAAATTGAATACAGCAGTTCAATATAAAATCATACGAGTTAAGCGTTCACTATTCTATTAAACGAAATTATTATTTTTCGCTGACCCTTACGGATCCCTTGTTTTAGATAATATCTTGACAGGAAGCGTATCAAGTGATGAGCTTGGTAATTTTTATCAGTTTTTACATTACCATTCTTTTATTATTCCTAAAAAATGCATTTACTTCAGGATTTCCGGTTGATCAGTAAACTAAGAAGATTATCAACATAAAGCCTATCGAGGAACAACGATAACCGTTGATAGTTGGAGTTTGATGGACCGGATTCTTCCTGTTGAATTTGCTTGGAGTTCGATATTTTGTTATACTTTTTTCGATAATTGATGCACCTCTTAAACAATCATTTGTATTGTCTAAAACACATTTGTATATTTATTTAGACACAATCCGTAATGTAGATTAGCAACGACATCAAAGTCTTTTTTATGACTATAAATTATATTAATTTTGATGGAAAAAAAACAAATAGTAGAAAATCTATATAAACACGTATATTTGTCTTATTATTAACATATTATAGTTATCAACTTTCCCAAAAAATAATTTTGCAATGTTAAGGCTAAAATAGCTATGATGTTAAGTAGTAAATGTTTTATTTAAATATATTAAACTAAAATTGAATCAAGAATGTAAGTGATTAAAATATTACTCTACCTCATTGAAAAAAAAGCCATTCCATTTTGTAAGACTTGCAGATGTTGCGTTTCATTACCGAGACGAGTTCAGTATCTCTGACACATGTTTGTTTGTTTCACTGCATTCCTTTCCGTTCGTTTTAAATCAAGAGTATATGATCTTAAAATAATGGGTCATTATGAGCTACGTATCAGAAATTTATTTCGTTATATTGCATGTCAATAACGCTTTGTTTATGACATTTAAAAAATGAATGGCTCTTTGTAATTGTTTAAACTGAATTTCATCCTAAAATTGGAATAAAATATCCATTTAATTACAGGAAAAACATGTTGCAGTATAATCACGATAATTTGTATCTTCTTTGATTATAAATAGCATATAGATACAAAGACTAATATATAACTCTTCAAATGCCATCAAGACTATATTGAATACTATTGTCGCGTTTTTTAACACAACAGATGTGACTACCATAACTATCTTCCTGTATTACGAGCATGTGTGTACCCTGATTTTAAAATTACGTATTGCCTTTCATTTCTATATTCAAATCAGTGGTCATCTCGTAATCTTGTTGGTAGCTTGAATATTCAGGTTTGTTTTGTTATTTGTATTGTTTTTACGACAGACAACCTAATTACTACAAGGCAAAGAAGAGTACCTGCGTATACACAAACGCTTCTGTATGTTGTGAATGTCCCACGTCTTAACCATGCGTTGTTCTATGTTGTTGTCTGTGTATTTTTCTAAAGAAGACGAAATATTGTGGTTGTCGTAGTCTGTGCTACAGTATTTTGGTAATATCTGTTATAATCAATTATGTCCCATGGTTTTGTAGCATGTACTATTTTTGTCCTATGTTTGTATTCATTATTTTAGTTGAAAAACTAAATATATTATACGAAGAGTCAAACTTTTAAGCTTGTCTATTGTTTTAAAACCGAATGGTTAGTATTTATAACATAACGGCATTTTGGTTTCCTTATACTAGAACGCACACTAGGTCTATTTGTATTATAATCCATCATCGAATCTCATGTACGGTCAACTGATGTCTCAAATTGCTGACCTGCAATCTCTTTTTTAATGATTATATTACTATGATACAGAGGTCGCAAAAACTACACATGTAGCGTTGTCGAGAAGACATACACAATAGCGCTATAGAGTAGGGTGTTGACTTTCATATCAAGAATTTATTCTCAAACTATTGTTTACAAATGTTTTAGGACGGTGCTTTATATTAAAGCAAAGAAAATAACAGAGAAAACCTGACATATTAAGCGAAGAGTAACATAACTTGGTCAGGAAACACTATTTTAATTGCCATAGAATTTTTACGTGTCTATGCTACTGTATGAATAGCTAATTTTTGATAATTAAAATGCCAAAATTCTTGTTTCTTTCTATGTGGTCAATTATAGAAGCTTTATAAATGGAAAACTCAGCCAGGTAGAAAACAACATTCTCTATGATTAAATTCGTATAAATAATAAGATTGATAACTTATTTTTTTCACTGAACCATCCCACTGATATAATTGCTACGGATATTAATCCATCAAAGTATAAAATATTTTACGGTTAGTGGTATTTATCGCAATAAGAGTTGATTAACAAACAAGGAAGCTATGTTATCAGCTTTGCTGCTTCAATTATTTTATTTTGTTGTTTATTCGCATGTTATAAATAAAGCCTCCTTTAACCATCTGTCAGAAACCTCCAATTATCTCTTCATACAAATTCCACGAGTTGTTTTAATCATTGCTGCATAAGTAATATCTAATTCTGTAATTCATGTAATTAGTCTGATAACGCGAACACGTGCCCACTTGCTGTTTATCAAAAACTGAAACATAAAGTACCGGAGATCAAGTACGCTACTATTGGGAAAATTATATGGCAATAGTGTGCCAGATATAAGTATATTTGACAAGTTGACGTGCTTAAAAATTATAACATAGAGGGGCTCTGTGATTTAAATCGAGTGACAAATCATGTTAATTAATTTAAATTTGACTGCTATGTCGGAAAAGAAAAGTGTGTATGAGACAAATATGATAAGACTGAAGACTGAGAAATATCTAGAATACCAAAGGAACAACATTTCATTGCTGTTTTTCATTTTCACACTTGCTGATTGGTTTCAAACAATGAAGTAAAGGACGGTGCGACCAAGAAACACCTTGGTACTAATCGAAATTCGTCGGTTTAAACCACCATTTATGTCGCTAAAACACCTGATGCAAAAGTTTTGAAATCCTTCCGACATACTCTATGATTCATTACATGACTAAAGACTATACAATCACTCAACTGATAACAAAGCTTAAAACCAAAACTTTTGCAGGGAAACTTAGCATTTATTGAATAACTAATTCGTTGATCGATTTATACTGACACAATTTGATTTGCTTAAAGATAAAAAAAAAAAAAAAGTATAAGAAATTATATTCACAAGAACTGAATATGACTAAATTTTGAAAAAAAAATGATAATAACTCATGAAGCAACAGGATCCATGATACCATCTCATTGAAGCCGATCATTTTTTTTAAAAAGCACGTGTGATACCTGTTTTGTTTTCCTTGCCAACACTGACTCCTGGGCAGCGTTTCAATACTTTCAAAGATGAATAGTCTACCACTAGTAAGATCAAATTGTGTCGATTTTTTCCTTGATTTTGCGTCAAGTCGAATTTTTAAAACCTATCTGCCAAGAAGGAATACCAGGACTAAATTTTGCATATATGCCAGACGCGCGTTTCGTCTACAAAGGACTCATCAGTGATGCTCGAATCTAAAAACACACACAATAGTAAAAACACAACCGTAATAAACTAGACATGCATACAGGTTGGCGCCAATTTTCAACATTAAAATTATTGTGTATCGCAAATTTTATCTAACAAACCATGCAACAGTCACTTTTATATTTTTACTTTGAAAAAAATATGATTTATGACATTCATATGTCTAACTTTTAAGTTCAAATGTCCTTTGAAAGTTCTCAATTTAGTTTTTTATGAAGATTTTGGGAATTTTTTTCAGTGTGTTTGATTTTAACTTCAGCTCATCATAAACTTACCAGTAATTGGAAGTGAAGCAAAAAAAAAAACTACTATAGACAAAGTAAAATCAGTAATAACAATAAATGACATGCAATGTCTAACTCGGTCGGAATATACATGCTTCAATACTATCAATGATAACACGCGAAAATTATACTAGATCACTGGATTCATTCTTCACTCAGAGAAAGTATATTTTCGAAATGATTCCTTTTTAATCAAGGATCTGACTCATTTGAACGTTGTACTCAAAGGCCTATCGATGGTTTCAGCTTGCAAAATACGACACCATCTGATCTGCAAATACTTTGATTTTTATCTATATCTACGTATTGTACTGTATTCTTAATATTTATAATGTTATTACAGACAATTAAAACATTCAAGGCAAACGTTCGTTGGATACCAGAATATCTTAGGATCAAATGATGACTATAATTTGCATCAAAGAGATGTATTTTATAGTGTATCATATTACAAAGAGGAAATATTTAAATGATAAAAGCATGCATCCCTGTTTATTTTTTGTGTTTTAATACTTAAACTGGTGCTGTAAGTCACATTAATACAAGATAACATATAACTTTGATATACGCTTGAACATATCATTTTTTGTTGTCTTATAATTTTTGGAATTTGCGTGCACCATAAAGCGGGAAACATTACGCCATTTGTCGGATTTCCAGTGTTATGAACAAAACAGTCTCTGAAAATATTACCCAATATCTTGAAGATCTAAAACGGTTCCTTTAATGGTAACACTGTGTGTGGGAAAGTTCCAAAACAGTAATAAATAGATTGTTAACATAATATAACAACAAGAATTTGTTTTCTTTCTAGCAATCTGTTTTAGTAACCATTGCTAAAAAAAAGGAGGTATTATTTGGCCCTTTGAATTGAAAAAAACTAGCTTATCAAAGCTATTAAAAGTATGTTAATTTTACTGATAAATGAGCAGGTAATATAATATAGTCACTTTAGTTCATAGAGGTCACTTGTGGTGTCGTATTTTACCTTAAAAAAAGGGTTATAGTGGTATACCGTTGTTTAATAGTCATACATCGATTTGACTGAAACAAATCCAGGTCACAAACCAAAACTGAGGAAAACACATCAGCTCTATAGTGAACAAAACAGTTTAGTCTTCTGCTGTCCACTGTTTTCTCCTTTAGAGCTGATGGGTTTTCCTCAGTTTAACAACAGAAACACTAAACTGTTTTGTTCACACATCGTTGTGCAATTTTTTGCGACTGAGGACAATACACGACAGAAATACAATACACACAAATGCAAGAAATAGCCATGCTACGTATTTCTTTCGAGAAAAAAAAACCAATATAAGCAACAGCTTACCCAAAAATGTAAATATTGCCATCTTTGTTGTTGTATTTATCTTAATTTTAATGACAAAATCTTAAAATGAGGCATTTTTGCTGTTTTGCACTCAGTGTAAAAAGTTTGGAGCCCTTATATAAATGAATATGCAAGATAAAATTAAAAAACATAAATATTTATGCCCGACACTCGGGGGGGGGGGGGGGGGGGGGGGGAGAAAACAACTATGCAGTATCGTACCTTCTTTCTTATACTATTTTTATACCTATAAAAAAAAGTAATTCATGTAAGACATTTGTTTTGATTTAACTTTTGAAAATTGTTTAAAGATGGAACTTCATAGATGGTAAACACAAAACTATAGTAGCCACTAAATTTATCAGAACTATTAATTTGGGTTAGGACACCGGTCCTTTAACTTCGTGTAATTTGCCTACTAAAGCCATATTTATGGATGACTTTTCTCATTAAGTTTTTATTAGAACTGTTAAGGACTTTATTATTTCTCGGGGATTGCTATTCCGTCATGTTAAACTTTTCAGTTTATTTTTTCATTAATATAAATGTACATTGATAATCCATTTGCACAGTTCTACAGCTCATAAAAATACCAATCAAAGGTCTTATACAGTCTTATTATATTGATGTATTATCTTTTTTGCTTACGAAAAGGCTCGTACCCATTAATTTGATTACATTTTAACGTCAAATGTCTTAAGAGTTTTCTATGTTTCCTTTTTCTAACCCGATCGTATTAAACAATCAGTCTACTTGCTGTTTATACAAAACTAAGAGATATTTATGAGTGAGAAGTTTCTCCCAGGTTTTATATTGAATGGTAATTTCGACAGAACGCTTGTCTAAATAGCGTCGGAGGAATGAACTCCATATTGCTGATGTGAGAACTATATTATGTTTTTGTCATGTAAAGGAAGGCCATAGAGGACAAAAGTTGAAAAATTGTTTAAGCATGATACTTTAATAGTTCTATTTTCTCTTGACTCAAAATAGATTCTTACAATATTGAAAATTTACAATAAAGACAAGCTCATATTAATATTGTCCTGCTATATATTGAAATTCGGAGACGATTACATAATTATATAAAAAAGAAGTAGTGATATGATTGTCAATGAAACATCTATCCACAAGAGACCAAGTGACACAGGAATTTACAGCTAGGGGTAACCGTACGCCTTTAATAATGATTCATTTCGGGGACTATGTATTATTGTTTTACTCATTGTTGAAGCCGTACAGTGACCTATAGTTGTTAAAACATGTATTCTAGTTGGTCTCTGGTGAAGGGTTGTCTCTTTATCTTCTTATTTTATATATGCAGAGAGAAAAATGTCACCGACTGTAGTTTTTTTGTCACTGAATTATTTCTGCATATAGTTAAGGTTAAGCTGTCTTATAGTAGGCTCAACGGATTAACGAATTATTATATTGTCTATAAGCTTAAGTATAAGTCCAGTTTGATTATATAGCTTCCCGAGTTTATTCTTGAACATCTTTCACAACCAAACCATTTTTCTCGGAGTATGTATGTTGAAAATAAATCCACTGAAAAGGCGCACTGAATGCTCCTCAATACATTCGTTTAAGTCTTACAACTACAGCAAACTATCTGAAGGACTGCAAATAAACTTTGAACACCGTCCTTATATTTTGGGTTTGCACTATATACTCGAAAGTATATCGGCCAGTTATGACTATGTTCAGCGGTAAGTAAAACCATTAGAAAAAAAGTGCAAGGTCATCACTACAAAATGGCTTATCTTCATCAGAGGAATATACCATTTTTTGATCGCAGATATGAATCATTAAATGGTTTATGCAGTTCATGTTTGTTGAACGATTTTATCAATTTCAGAAAAATAATAGTAACCAGTCTCGACTATACTTAAGATAAACGACAGGAATTACTGCAAAGCAGGATATGGTTATAATAGCCGATACAACTCAAAATGGCGTCTTTGGCGAGTTCTTTTTTTTCACAGTTACAGGTAATGAATGACCTTAAGAAATTTTACAATTTTCCTGGAATGAAAGCAAAATCCAACATATGCAGTATTGAATCTGTGCAAAGAGTATTTCTTTTTTAGAAATGAGATAAGAAATAAAGAAAAACTCACAAGTTAATATTTAACATAACAACAGATTATAATTATAATTCAAATATGATACAAATGCAGGAAAATCAAAAGAAAGCATAGTCTCAATCAATATCCTTTCACAGTCCGGTAAGCAGTTGCATAATGCTGTGCATTTAAATGCTGCTTTCAAGAGTTTACATGCATGACATTGAAACTTCAGCAAGCACAGACCAGAATGGTACCATCAAGTTTTTGCCAACCAAATAAATCTGGTGATGGCATACTTGGATTTGCAACTAAACAATTGCCCCAAATAACACTACCTTGGTAAGCTGCACATTCGTATGTTCAATGAAGAAGTGCATCTCGTGTTGGAGGAATATTGTCAATTGTTCTTGTCTTCTGCGTGAATAATAGTTTTCAAAGGTACCAGGATTATAATTTTGTACGCTACTCATTCACCATATTAGCTGTACTAGACCGATCATACAAAACCACAACATATCGTTCTATTACTTTTAAACACTTTCAAAATTTCCACTTCATTTGAATTCTCAATAACCTGCAGAAATGCTTCTGCCTTGTAAGTCCTCATATACGAACCATGTATCCCAAGCTGATTTCTAACCTTTCCCAGAAAAAGCTGAGACTATGTCACAACTGGTAAATGAATGGAACAGTGGAAAGAATCTCAATTTCAATGGTCCTAGAGCAAGGCACAATCCATGAATTGAAATATATCGAAGGTTCTTTCCAGTGCCAAATCCTATTTACAGCTGTTCAGCCATTTGAATTCCCCTTTTAATTCAGCTGGGAATAAGGACATATCAATTGAAAGTTCTCCTTCAATTAATGGGATATCTGGTTCACTAATCTTAGTACAGCTAGCGCTGGTGGAAGATTTGAATAACTCTCTGGTAAAAGAGACACTCTCTTTGACTGGAATTTCAACATAGGTTCAGATTGGTCAAATGTTTGAACAACGCCTTGAACACCCTCTGAAATATGTTGGAATAAAGATATACCTGTACCATGGTATGAATCTTTTAACAAGATACTGCTTGGATTGTGATAAATGTTGTCTACAGCATATGAAGTAAATACATTTTGTAATAGATTGGTAGGGCAAACAAAACCTTCTTGGACACAACGACGACAAGCATCATTGGCCATGAAAGTGAAAATTTCTAACACTCGGTCGTAGTAGACAGACAGTCCAAGTTTAAAGAAAGTATCTACTAGATCATGTTTTCTTGTCTTACAGTGGATCATGATTTCCAAATATGCACAAACTGGAGGTTCATGATCTTTCATGTGACGGTTGGATAGTTTCTCTGTACAACTATAAATCAGAAGTTGTACTATTGTTAATGTCGACTGAGAATATGAACGATCCTGAATGTTGGGTCCAAACTGAATCATACTGACCAAAGAAAGCAATGACTGGGGTACAGAAGCTTCCTGAAAACCCTTTGGGAAGGTTCCTTTAAATTCTGAATTTGATGCAAAAATATCTTTACGAACAAACCTAGCTGCTTTTGATATGTTTACAAACTCATTCTAAGTCTTCTAAGCAGACTCTCTTCAATGCAGGACCAATGTCATCTTTGAAAGCAAGATTGTTTTCAAGGCCTTGTTTGTAAGCATCTAAGTAAGGGAAATTAGATACAATTCTGTGTTCAGTCGTGTACTATTAAATCGAGATGAAACATCTGCACCTAGACATCTTATTCTTTCCGTATAAAGTTTACATAGATCTGACCACTTGTAAACACTTATGGTCTCATTGCATGACCTTATTTCATTTATATAAGAGACTAGTTCTAAAAATGCAATACCATGGATTTGACTTTCCTTCTTAGATTCGACATTATCATTTTTCATTTCAATTCGAGATGCACGATTATATAAGGAAACTAATCATTTAAAGTGGTACTTTGCTTCCTGTGCAATTAGATCAGCACCACTGAACTTTGCAAGTAACAATGTGTCATTTAATTTTACTGCACATTATCTCACAGGTGTATCTTATTCAAACGTTGAGGACTCACGAAGGGCTTCTTGACCATTTTCATTACAGAAAAAGCACGCAAACGGGTTACTGATGGACTAAACTGAAAGGCTTTGTCTAGTTTTCTTTTAGATGTGGTTGCTTTATTATCTATTCTCCCATGTGAGGTTCGTTTTTCTGCTCTATTCAACTTTGTCATGTACAGTTTTAAGTTGCAAGATTTGTGCCAACATGTCTTTTGGTCAATGAAAGACTGTGCTATTCCAGATCCCTCATCTAAGTTTTCAATGCACACAATAATGCCTTCAGGCATCAATCGTAATTCATGAAACTTCTTAATATTGTCAGCTAAAGATTGATAACCAGCACCAACATTGAGACGTTTAGAGCATCACTGAAGAGACATGTATTGTCGAAATGCGCATCTGGTGCAAGAAAATTAGTACCGTTAATTTTATTTAGAATCAAATAGGCATATAAAAGAGGGACGAAAGATACCAAAGGGACAGTCAAACTCATAAATCTAAAACAAACTGACAACGCCAAGGCTAAAAATGAAAAAGACCAACAGAAAAACAATAGTTTTATAAGTTTTTCATCTATAATTTCTTGACATAGGATGCAATTTGCCCAATCAATATTATTTGATTTAGTCGGTTTGTCATATTCTACACTTGATACCCTGTATATCTTTTCAGTAGCCATGTTGTAAGAACTATGACAATAATTCAAGATTTGATGACCTGAAATCCTGAAAGTTTTGCAAAGCACAAATATTTGTTGATTGTTAATAGCTTTCTAGAAATACACGATATAGTTTATGATAAAAATACTTTTGGCGGCCATTTTGAATTTGTCGGCCATTAAGGAATTATTTTTGATTGTTCAATATTCAGAAAAGATTAATTAGCATCATAACTAGCAATATGCAAAGTTTTGTGCTTTTATTTTTAAATGATCAATTATTCCATTTTTTTGGTAACTCTGCCTCATGACTGTTGGCAGCCATTTTGAATTTGTCGGCCATTATGGAATTATTTTTAATTGTTCCATATACATGAAAGATTAATAAGCACTATTACTAACAATATGCAAAGTGTTGTGCTTTATTTTCAAATGATAAATTATACCATATTTTTGGACTCTGCCTCATGACTGTTGGCGGCCATTTTGAAATTGGCGGCCATTATGGATTTTTTTTTTTATTGTTCCACATTCAGAAAAGATTAATAATCATCATAACTAGTAATATGCAAAGTTTTATGCTTTAATTTTCAAATGGTAAATTATACTATAGTTTTGGACTCTGCTTAATGACTGTTGGCGGCCATTTTGAAATTGGCGGCCATTGAGGATTTTTTTTTATGGCTCCATAATGACTATTAACCTTCCGCAGCATCTGATATAACATCCGGGTGTTATGCTATAAAGCTCTTGCTAATAGCTCCAATATTTCAAGCAAATAAATGCTCTGAAATACGTTAAAAGGATCAGCTGCGTTCAAGGGCATCACACATGTATACATAATGATATAAACAAAATGAAATATGGGGTAAATTCTGAAGAAAGAGAAACTTAAAAAAACACAGGTTAACCAGAAATAGATTTCTAGACGTCACCCTACGACTATAGTTTCAATTTCTGAATGTTATTTTAGGTTTTAATTACCTTTGAAGATTTTACCATGTACAATTATTTAGGGAACATAATAATAAAAAGAGGTTTAACTTAAACACTTTGTTAGTCGATTATTTTTACAATTTCTTAACTAAGTTAATCAAACACCAGTGCACTAAACTGTTTATATAAGAAGTCTCTCTCAACCGTTCAACATTGTTAGAATTTACATTGTTAGATAACAGTGGGAGAAAAACTGTGCAGTACGTGCGGACTTGATTGTACATACAAAACAAGAGGATCTAAGAGATGGCTGATGAAAACTTGAAGATATCATAGCCACATTACTGATATGCAAAACATAATGTAAACGTGTCAATCCTAAATTTATTTAAATATTTCAGAAAGAAAAGAAGGTGTTAAGAGACACTGATACAAAGCCTCTTAATTGTTTCTTATAGCAGAGTGTATCACGTCAGGCATTTTAAAGACAGATAGAGAGTTCCTTTGTTATAATCATCCTATTACCATCTTTCATTGCGGCTATACAATAAGATCTATGTTCCCGCGCAATTACCATTAAAAAAACTCATCAAATAAGATGTGTTATGATTTCCAATGAAACAACTATCCACCAGAGACCAAATGACAAGCTGTAAACAATAAACTTATTAAAGATACTAGGATTATAACTATGTACGCCAGACGTGCTCTTCGTCTTTAAATGATTCATAAGTGATACTCGAATCACAAAAGTTGAAAAGGTTAAATGAGAACGAAGTTGGTGAGCATTTCTGGATCCTCAATTGTCTACAGTTGTTTTTGCTGTCGTATACAACAGATTTTTGTCCGTCGCTACGATTACCATTACAACTCAATTGGTGTTGCAATTGCGTACAGCATATTTATTATGTGTTATCTGTTGCATTTATAGTTCCGATAGCTAGTGTGTTTTATTTTAACACAGAAAACAAAACTACCACAAATATCCCGAAGACTACTTTTATAGAGACTTCTATTTTACACATTCCAATTCGAACATACATTAGATGTGAAATCATACATCGCACACAGTTTAACGGACAAACCTTTCAGAGTATCAAATAAACAAAATTTAATGATAAATTCACTAATCTAAGCTTAGAGTAGAATTTGTTCCTCCAAATATTTTGTAATAAGGGAAGTAAATTGCGTTTTATGAATATCTGTATCAATAACTGATTAGGTCTGTAATGAACTGTGAATAACTGTCAAACAAGCAGGTTTAAATACAACCTCCTCGTCATAACGATAGTCATTCCTCAGTCGCTACAAAAACTTCCAAATTGTTGTGAAATTTGCAGTGCATGTAACAACTATATCTTAGTTATTCCCTATTGATTCATTGAATCGAGGGATTGTGCCTTTTTGTATAGCAATGTAGGAAGGTTGGTAGTTTCCATCAACTATATGAACAAACTATACGAAGTGATATAATATCATGTTTAAGAGGGGACCCACTACTTATGTTTCCAGTGTCGTGTGTAGTTTGACTTCTATATCATGTCAACGGAAAATAACATATATATGTATGTCTCATGCAGTCCATCATGGTTTAAAATTCGTGTGAAACTATTTACTAAAAGCTTGCATTCCTCAATGACAATTACATTAGATACTAGTTCCTAAATTCTTCCAAAAAATTTAAGACCGATTCTTAATAATTTTGGGAAATACTCCTCCCTCTCGTTTTTATAGCATGCACAGACTAAAACAATGTCTTATATGCTTACTCTGTTAAAGCAAGAGAGAGCTGAAATAGTTTTCATTGGACCACGCTTCATTATCAATATCTTTGGATCTACTCTTCAACATTTTTGGCCTTCAGCCTGACTTATGTAAATTTATAACTCACGTTTTGTTTATAAACTATAAGATCATTGCATGAGGCGAATGTCATTGTGATGTTTTAAATATATATCCTCTACTTTGAAAGCATTTATTTGTAGCCTTTGGATGTTGTCTGCTCCATTGGTGGGTTGTTGTCGTAAGACACATACCCGATTTCAATTCCCAATTTTATTTGTAGACATATCTTTCCTGGATATCCTCTTATGTCTTTTAGTGTCAACTAGAATGAAAGTATTTTACTATTGCCTTCAAAGTGGACACTCACAATTATAATTCATCAAATAAAGATATGTCCATAGATAGTCATATGACGATCATAAGACATGTCCTAAGATATATATCTTATGACAGGTCTTAGGAATGCTTCGTAATACCGACCCTGTACATTAACTGTATCAAACAAGGACAAAACACACTTACATGAAGGAATAATAAAAAAGTTATGAAAATGTTATCTGTTGCGATAATAGAAAAATATCCTTATTGTTCGATTTTGTACAAGTTAAAACCATTTTTAAGCAATATTTTGTACAGGTTATAACATGTATGAGGTACTTTTGTACATGTTATAACTTGTATTTTTGCATTATACAAGTTATAACATGTACAATATTTTTGTACATGTTATAACCTGTACAAAATCGCAACTTGTACACGACATATATATATATATATATATAATTAAGATTGGAAAGACGGAAACTATCCAACAGAGTTCAAATATCGAAGATAAATTTCATATATAGGTCATCGTTCAGTCTTTAACAATGAAAAACACCTATACCGTATAGTCAGCTATAAAAGGTCCTGACATGAAAAATGTGAAGCAATTCGAACCAACATAAAACAACAGATAATCTCACCGACAAAGGAGTATCGGTACTCGCATTTACTGAAAACTATTTAAATGTACTTTTTCTATTCACAAACTGAGGATTGATTGAAAATTACATCCCATGAATAAATTTAAAAAAAGAACATGTATAGAACAGAGGATATGCTCCATACTATGCAAGGCACAGAATGGAAGGAAGTGATTATTTTGCCATAACGTAAAGAGGAAGTGTTTTCGTTGTAAATATAAGAGGAAGTTGATCGCGTGGTAAAACATATATATATATAAAAAGATGAAATTATATAAGATTTAAGAGGTTGTTTATTATACAAAGAAAAGATAAGAGGTTAATTAAAAGAAAGAAGACTTACTTCCAGTAGTATTTACAGAGAGGGAGTGCGTACCATGTCATGCCATACCATTGATTGATTGTTGTTTGCATATAACGTCAAATAACATGCTCAATCGATCTCAATACACGAGTTGCTGCTTTGTGACATAGAATTATTTATTTTTTGTAAGAGGAAGATGAAAACGGTTTAAAACAATTTACACACAGAAGATGAGAAGTGCTGTTTGTTCTATTTTTGATAATAAAAATTTTGCAAGACTTTTTTTGTTCAGAAGTTAGTTTTATTTCTTTATGTACAGATCCTCATCAATACGAATGTGCTTTTTTCTGTCATCTTCGGAATGCAGAGCGTTTCTATTGTCATATGCAATAGAAACTAAAAACATCTGTTCATATGCAGATGACGAGAGATGTGTTTTCCTGTTTTATTTAAAGGTGCTTAAGTGTTTTGTATCGTACACTGGGAGCACAGTCCTGTTCATTGTCATGTAAACAAGTGTTTCCTGTTTGACATCTTTCCCTGGGTTTTTTTCTTCAAATTGAGAATTAGGTATAGATAAAATGTGTCTTTTTTAAACTAGAATATTATAGAAGGATTTGTCTTTAAAGATACTAGAAGAATTCAAGAGCGACTGACTCAAATGGAAACTATTAAAATAAGTAAAAAACGTGATCATAAAAATAACAGACAAAACTAAAAACTATCTAGCTTGGACAATACATCACGGAATTCCTAAAAGGCTTTGGAAATATGAAGTTTATGAATATCAATGTCGATGGTTCTACTAATCTTGGTTTAAAACTGACAAGGATAGAAGTGAAATAATACAAACATATCCAAATGACCAAAGAGCACATCACCACTGTTAGGTGGTGCAGCAAGAGACTCAAAAGTACGAGGCGGAGGGATGTATCATTTCTTGCATGATCTTAGTTATGTAAACATATTAAGACTTAAAAGTATAAAAGTCTTCATATTTCAAATATTTGTACTATTGTGAGATCAAACTTTGCAAGTCAAGCTAAGCATTATATATGATCGAGACTGATAGTTGATCATATTATTTTCTTTAGACTTTTGAAATCAAATAGATTTACTACACTCATGTTTGATAATATAAATGAGTTTCGAGGTATCTGTAAAACAGATAAAAGGTTTTCAAAGTAATAACAATTAATGAAACACAATTAATGACATTGATATGCATTTGAAACATATTATTTATAACGTTATTATATAACATTTGTAGAGGAAATTAACGGAAAAGGCTAACATGCTTGACTTCTAACCGAAATAATCAGCAAACTCATTAGAGAATCCCACAAAAGAAAATGTAATTTAAAACATGCGTTCAAAATTTACCATAAAATTGCATGCTAATTAATTTTGCATCATTATCTTATATTCAGTTTCAACCTGTGTGTGAATGTATGTTTTGGCGAAACCTGTTTTTTAAAAGCTCGTGCCTAACAGATGTTGGCAAAACAAGAAGATTTTTTTTTTAATCATTAATGTATCAAACCAATATATTTTGAAAATATAAAACAAATCTTCTGTCTTTCGTAAAACAAAACATTCGTGGACCATTGCTGCCTCAAGTAATTTACTAGTATGTTGTTTATTTTTGTTTTCCTTTATGGAACTTTGTGTTAATAACAGGTGTTTGGTAGTATTTTGAATTATCCCAATATAAAAAAAGAGATGTGGTAAGATTACCAAATATAGAACTCCCCACAAGAGACCAAAAGGAGACAGAAATTAACAACTATAGGTCACCGTACGGCCATCGACAATGAGCAACGCCCAAACCGCATAGTCAGCGATTCTAACGAGAAAACTAACGGCCTAATTAATGAACAAAAAAATAAACGAAAAATAAATATGTAAGACATTAACTAACGACAACCACTGAATTACAGGCTCCTGACTTAGGACAGGTACATACATACAATGTTTTCTGACACAAGTGGTCTCTTGTTCAAGTTTTCATTGAAGTAATCCAAAAGGTCAAATTGTATAGAAATAAATAAATAAGAAAAGGCCGTCAACAAGGAGCAAAAAAACATACCGTTAATCAACATAAAATACCCTATTGAATCAGCTCGCAATTAGTCTGAAAGGATGAGATTAAATTAAATTGATGAAATACGAAATTGCTTAGAAATTTTAAATCCCTACTCCGTCGTGCAAGTTTTAAATAAGACGGGATTCGCCATATTCTCTTTGATTTTTTTTTAAATTCTAAGTTCTGGCATTTCCGGATGATGGTAAATCCATCAAAGCAACAGAATTAATAAAGTTTTATCTTAATCCTTAAGTTGCCAAGAACTAAACTGAATAAGTTTCTGTGTATTTGATTTTAAATAATAGGTATTCAATTGATATAATATGATTTATAAGGTCTTTTGGTAGTGGTGTAAGACTAATTTTGTTATTAAATTTGATTGATTAGACTTTCTGACTGTGATTAATTCTTCCCTTGCAGAGAGTACATTGTTATCATTTGTTGTAGTTCCATAGAAGCCACATAGAACAATACCTTATTCAAAAGACTTTAACAATCTAACCGATTAAAACATGACAATAACTAATTGTTCTCTGAATTATCCTTTGACTTGATATAAATTTAAAAGTGCATTCTGTTTGATAAAGTATGTATGTTTTTAGAGAACATTTGATCAGTTCGTATACATAGTGATAGTAGTCAAACTAATGTCAACACTACGTCGAATTGGCAGGTGCGTTCGACTCCAATCTTAATTGACTAGGATTGTTACTTTTGAATTCCCACCGACGGCACTCTGATCTGTTATATTCATGAGATTTGATATGCGGAACACTGTCACAGGACACTCCACCCGTTCATAATTTTCATATGACAGCAAAGGCGATGTTAAAATTTAAGAACTACTTTCTTATGCTTTCGTTGTTCACGGAATTGCAAACATTAGATAAGAGTTACGCATTACAGAATTAAACTATTGTTTTCAACAAAGGACAAGTGTATACCCATTATTGATTTTTGTCTTATTAAGTTATTATGCCTGCACCACTCGGTGACCGATATAGTTGTATTACCAATGTGGTACCATGCCAATAGTCCCCTGATAACCCACAACTTTACGGGCCTGGAGATTGGCAGCAGACGGGAGATATTCGTGTCTTTCCGACTCATTTAGTTTTTCTGTGTGCAGTGTAAACAGTAATTTATAATTGCGCATCTGGTGCAGTAAAATTGGTGCTGTTTATCGTTATTACTATACCACTGAATTTCTACCTTTAATTGTGAAATTGGTCCCCGATGGTATTACTAGCGCTGAACATGAGTTCTTCCGTACAGGGATGAGAATTCGGACATTTCTTATTTAAATTTTCTGTTCTAAAACTAAGAAAATAATTAAAAATTAAAGAATTATCTCCCTTGTACATAGCTCCGATTCATTGCTCGGTATTTACTTTACTTTGGTCCTTTTTTCGTTATATTAAGTCTTCAACTTTTTTGTTAGTGAAGTATTTAGAATATATTGGTCTCTGTCATCAATGGAGATATGCATTAGTTGTCGAAATACGCATCCGGTACAGTAAAACTTATATTTTAACGTTATTAGATCTGATTCCTGTAAATGTGAAAATAATCAATTCCATTATTTTTTATTCTTTTTGTAAAGTAATTCTTGTAATGCTTACTTCCTGAAAAGATTTTTCTAAAGCAATTGTTTTAGATATTTTGATTCATATATTAAAAATTTTGAAAAGGGAAAACGGATGAAATAATTTCCCTAATATTTGGTTATGTTTTAGATATTTTGAATGATATACAAAAACGTGAAAAGAGAATACGGAAGAAACAGTTTCCTTAATATTTGAATAAATTGTATTATAATTTATAAACTCTTACCTGAAAATGAATAAACGCCAATTTTTGCACACCTGAGAAATTATGAGATTTTCTCCGTTATAATCACAGATAACTGGTACAGTGAATCAAGATTGACATGCTAGTTAACTTTGACGTCAAAAACTTCAATTTCTTCTTTACCACCAATAGATCGCCTGATAAACATCACTATATTACCAGCAAGCCTTCTTGCGTAAACTTGATTTATACACGACTTAAAAACAACTAAATTTTCATATCAGCGATAAAGAATTAATTCCACTGGAAATTCGAATATGTTTTTCTATGTTTATGACTAAATATCAAATATGATTTATTGACGTTTAATGAAATATAGGTTCTGAAATCAGTTGATTCATATAAAACTTCATCAATGAAGATTTTGTCTGAGATTTATACAAGTATTGTTGCGATGTTAGATACAGCGCTTATTGAAATCCAATTGTGCGTTGTAACGTATGGCCAACTTGTAGAAGTACTTCTATCATTTCCACTTCTAATGTATGCATCAAGGCATTTAACATCTAAAGAAGGTTGTTACGGAGCATGCTATACAAATTTATTATTTCATACGTCAATTATAAACCTAGGATGGTACTTAACTTTTTTTATTCCTAGATCTAACAATAATAAAGATAACATTTAAAACATAATTTCCCATTATAAAAGCATTTAGCTTTATTGAAACTGTGAAGCTTGTATTAATTATAATTTACATTTACCTTGAAATTAAAACTTCTCTTATCATACCTTAATGAAAGCAAAATACATTTGATCGTTTTCTGATGTGCATATTATGAAAAATTATGTATAGCATTTTTAACGGTAAACAAGAAGGAAACAGCAACCGAACGATACAACTCATGATTAAAAGTCTCAAACAATTAGCAGGTGTCTGTTAACTCGAATAATTCAGTGCCCTCTGTCCATTACCTTTCTCGATGATGAAGGGATCGTAGTGATTGTAATATAACGACTAGAGTATTCGGGACAACATTATGTCTTAAAAAATGGAAAACAACACGTTTAGTAATTTATTGCGTCCGAAGCGCTTTTCTGGATTAACCTTCATCAGGAACGCTCAAAGCCAAACATTTGAAATCTTGATTTCTTCATTGTCACGATCGTATAAGCGTACATCGGTAACCTTGACAATGAAAAACCAACCCTTAAATACAAAGACAGACTCTAACTATACACAGGTGTTATATGATTCCTTGAAGTTACGTTAAAAGTACAATGAACTTAAATATTTTTGCAGATAATTTTTTTATAAAACCGTGGCTAAATTTATATATAAATGACAAAGGTATCAAAATTAGGCTACTATCAGTTTGTATGAACTGCAAGAAATTTGAAGACGAAAAGCAAATACCTAAAAAAGTTTTGAAAATAAAGTACTTAAATTGCAAATTCAAATGGTCAAACAAGTGTCTTTTTCCTTTATCAATATTTCAAGACACATTTATAAATAACTTGTACAGCAATTACAGATGTCTTTTATTTCATCCAAATTAGTATATTTTTCGATTGGTAGCTTTACAATATGTGTTATAAATTCATAAATCAATATCGAAATATCGACTCCTGAAAAGTACGACAGCAAGTTATAAAAGGTGATAAAAGATGGACTATTATTTTTGTCTTTTTGATTGAAATAAAAAGCTTGGTTTGGATTGGCTAACTATCCTGTCCATCGAAAACAATTTCCCAATCTGTGCCATACCCTGTCAGTCGGGTGAGATATTTATGCTTTCCTTTCGTCGATTTTCGATCGCAGATCGCTTAAAACGACGATTATATTATGACCATAATTCCAGTTTAAAGAAATAAACAGACCAACGTGATGATGAATTGATTGTTTCAGCGGCGAATATTTCATGTATTATTAGGACGAGAAACAAATAAGGAAAAATTAACTGCCTTTGGAAAAGAGTAAATGGGGAAGAAACTTGGCCTTCTTGTACGTCATATAAAGACCACTCAATGAGATGTCGCAAGGGTTTTAATCCAACCAAGAACGTGACACTCGCCCTGTCAAATTTGAAGACAGTACTTAAAAATTTCAACAACAAAATTTAAAAATCGAAGTTTGCAATCACAATATAATCATCTTGGCATTCTTATTTCTAAAGCATTAAACATGTCCTGCATGGCAACATTTCTCCAATGTTTGCAAAACGAAGAGTTCATAGAAATTCATTAAAAAAAAATTACTGGTCAAACATTCGTATTCTTATATGTTCTATCAATTTTGTATTTTTGTATAATGAAATATGTGTACAGATTTTCTCTTGGCATTGCAAACGATCATATATCTTTCTGTATCTTTTAGGACGCTGTGATGCCAGGAAGTATTTATGTTTTAATAAATCTTCAAAATATGAATGATTAACATTTTACGTAAGTTTATCAATATATTAGTTATCGCTTCGGGGAAACTGAGATATGTTTGTGCTTTCGTGCCCATGCAGAATAGCTTTAAATTTGGATGTCTAGTCTATATAAATTTACAATTTATAATTGCACTGCAAATAAGGCAAAATATCAATCTTCTTTGCTTGTATTCTTGTTATCTTTACGCTATTATAGAGTTGAGTGGGTTTTTATCTATGGTAATTTTTATTGTAGATCTTTTATGTTCTTGTTATGTATTCCACAAATCGAGATTACATGGAGAATATTGAGATCAAAACATTTTCTTATGAATAGTCTAAACGACAAATACAACTTGAATTGAAGAAATCAAAATCGTTTTCTTCAATGGTTAATCAATTTAATTGATTTAAACAGAATTTCATTCAAAATTGGGCAATATGCGAAGCCTATGGAATTCATCTACGCACCCCAAGGGATATCGTATTACACTCAAACACGATTTCACTACAAAACAGAATTATTCATTTCAAAACTAACTGACGGATTGTTTGCTTTTAAGTTCATGACATTTCTTTCGGCGTTTTTCCTTTTCCGCTGAAAAATGGTATCATGTGTGGTAGATCTCATTTGAATCAATGCTCCTTTTAGTGCCAATCTATTTTCTTAATCACGTGTAATAAATGTGCTAACGGAATAAAAGCATACAACTGCGCCAATTAAAAAATAAAAAAAGTATGTATACTGCTCATGAATATGCTGGGAAGAATAGTCATTTGACTATTGGTGGAATCAATAGCGTAGCGTATACACAAAGTGTCGCCATTTTTACATCACTTCTTGTTGTTTCTATCTCCTTTTAGTTGGCGGACAGGGGGTGCATTAGTACTCTCCTGTTAAAGATATGGCTTAGTCTGTATTTTCTCCAAAGTACCCATAACGACACTCTTAGACTGATGTGCATTCAAAAACAGTTGCAGTGAAGGTGAACTAATCATGGAGGTCTGGATTCTTTTTCATATGTATTTT
This sequence comes from Mytilus trossulus, assembly GCF_036588685.1. Lineage (NCBI taxonomy): Eukaryota > Metazoa > Mollusca > Bivalvia > Mytilida > Mytilidae > Mytilus > Mytilus trossulus. Next base: position 104,163,185 of record NC_086373.1, on the reverse strand, counting down.
ACATTTTTATTCATCCACTATACATCGTTCGCTGATGCGGGCGTATTACCGGTATAATGTGGGTTTATTAACTGAACCAGACCTTTGTGTACTTAGCAATCACATATGTTCAAACTACTATATAAAATGCACAGAATTATTGCGTCAATTTCCTTCCATAAAAGTAATTCAGATTGTTTGAGGCAAGACTTGCATGTTCATTTATTTTTTCTGCAATTGAAATTTTGTGAATAAATTGAGTCTTTGCTTTGCTCAAGATAGTGTTTATTGTTTGTCAGCACTCTGTATCGTGTTTTATAACATGTAAACCCTACTCCGAATTACATCTTCAGATATTTCATTGTAGGACGGCATGATTTATTGATAACAGGTTAAGACTGCAATTGATGATTTCAATACTGAAGGCATTCTTTAGTATGGTCATCTCATGTTTTGTGTTGTTGATTTCAGAAACTGAAAGAATTCTTTAATATGATAATTTCATTTCTGTCTTGTTGATTTCAGTAACTAAAAGTATTCTTTAATATTGTTCATCTCATTTTCTGTATTGTTGCTTTCTGTATGTTTGCTGGTCATTTGTTATTGTCTTATTGGAATTAATACATTTTCTTATCCGATTTTATCGTAGAACATTCTATAGTATCTAATTACTAACTGAAGAACACATTATCAATACTTAACAAAGAAACCAGAAGTTAAGTCGCAATTTATAAGTTAAATGTTCTTAATTTAGAAAATGTTCTCCCCATGCTCATGTTGTAGAAAAAAGCCAAAAGTCAAAATATCATATCTAGTTGTATTATTGATAAAACAACATTTATGTTCGTGTTGATACTGAATACTAGTTTTTAGAAACCCAGTTCGGCCGTCAAAATTCATGTGTATAATTATTCATTGCAGCGTAAATAGCATGTTGTCAGTCAATATAGCAAATAATACAAATGGTTAAGTTTTGCAATTAAATAAATTGAATGCATACCCTGATTTGAAGAGAAACTATTTCAATAATTAAAACGAGAACTAACTTACTGTTGTTGTAGCTTTTGTTAAACTTATCAATGTCTTGTAAAATCATTTTATTATGTCGACAGATTGACAATTGTGTCTTTGTCCTTCAAAAAAGATACCAATCTTGAAATCAATATTCAAAAATAGCATTTATTGTATTTGAATAGGAATTATAAAAATCATTACGTAATTTTTATAACTAGATGTTTAATTATTTTAGGTCTTTGACATGAATGTGGTCTTCATGGTTATTTTTGTACATTGACATTTTAGATCATACTACTTTTAAAAGAGATGTCAAATGATTTCAAACGAGACAACTATCCGCCAAAGACAAGACGAGAATAATGAAAACAACTACATCTCATTGTAAATCATTCACGAAAATCCGTAAGTTTGATTGGCTAAGAACAATCTTGCGTCATGCAAAAATTAACCTTCATATCAAAATGAAGTGTTACATTCGTGACGACACGTGCTTTCACAGAAAAATGCACTCATAAAAAAAACAAGACTTGATGAAAAAAAAATCGCATGGTCTTATAAGCATAAAAATAATAAGAACCAAATGCTTCTTTTTGAAATTTAATTGGGTTGTGAAAGTATTGACCAACGCACATTTTGTATGAAGCGCGGAATCATTTCACAAATGAATAACACCAGACTTCATGCTTCAGATAAGCATGTAAGGAATGTGGATGGATTTAGCATGTTTGTGTGCTTTATGTGCATTTTGTGAATTAATCGGTTAATACGGAATTTGGACGATTTTCCTTGCTTCATCACTTGGAATATGTCGTCTGTTCACTTTTACAATAATCTTCTCATCTGAAATTGGACAACATTTAATCAAAATGACCACCATCATCATTGGAGCGTCTGCTTTAGAAAAAAATTGCCGAATGGCCAGTCAGTCTATTAACATGGCCGACATGGTAAAAAAACAGAACATACAGGAAATGCAAGTTTTATCAATTGTCCTAAAAAAAACGCCATAGAAAGAGAAAATCTGACAACCTATTTATCAATTTGTTTTTGTATGTTTTGACTTACTTGAAAAACGTAAAGACAGTTTTTAGAGCAAAAATCATCAACATATAACTGGAAATGTTGTCGAAGTCATGGCTCAGATAGGAAGATTTCGTACTTTTGTTTTTTGTTTTGGGGAAAATAAAGATAATAGAAAAAAACTAAACGGAAAGTATTATCAGCTTTATACAAGATCAACAAAAAGAACAATTTCATCGTTCGGTTGCATGTAGAATTATTGATGTATCTATTTAACTATAACGTCCAAATCGTTCGAATCATGTTTAAGCCCCGGACAAGAACTTTCTGACAATGAAAATAAAATAAGGAAGAAGGCGAGGAATTTTGATAACCTATAGCCTTTTCCAAGAAAAAGCATTTTATGTAATAAAAAAAAAGGGCAGAATATAGTTATCAAAAGTACCAGGATTATAATGAACCGCTATTAAATCAAAGGAAACCATTGGTGCAACCGGCCTCATTTTGCTATTCGTAGCGAGTGCCTCAATGTTTTCATGGAGTGTTGTTTTGTATTTATTTTACTACCCGTTGTTTTTCGTGTTTTGAAAAGGTGAAAATATATATATTCTATCATAACAAATAATTATAGATAAAATTCCATAGTATGTCTACCATGTTTCTCAAATTGTCCACGCTTGACGTAAACGAAATTTGTACAATGAAGAATACCAGAATAGTTACAAGGTGTAGTTAACTAGGTTATGTGCTGTGTTCAATGTCTGTCTACTTAATTATAAAACAGCGGTAAAACAATAAAGCAAATTAAATAAAACAATTTGAACCAATTAGGTGATAAAAATGGATAACATGATCAAAAGATATATGTCATAGTCAATTATTTCTACAGTATTTCAAACACAGCAACCCATAAATAAAAGCTTCGACATGAATGAATGAAGAGTACTTGGAATGTATATGGCAGCCTTTCAAATCAGTCCATTGATGGTTTGAATCAGGTATCGAGTAAATGAATAGAGAAATTATGCTGTACCGTCAAATATTTATATTGAAATATTGCAGTATCTTTTTACATGAAATCTGACATTAACATATTTCCATACCCAACATGTGATATGTAACCTAGCTGATGATACATATAAAAACAAGAATGTGTCCAAAGTACACGGATGCTCTATCCGCACTATCCTTTTCTATGTTCAGTGACCGTGAAAAGGGGGTAAAATCTCTAATTTGGCATTAAAATTAAAAAGATCATATAATAGGGAACATGTTTACTAAGTTTCAAATTGATTCGACTTCAATTTCATCAAAAACTACCTCGACCAAAAACTTTAACCTGAATCGGGACAGACGGTGCGACGAACGTACGGACGAACGAACGATACTGTAAAAATCGGATGACAAAGTGGTTATGTGAAAGTTAAAAAAAACTGTTGATCTGCAGATAAACGTAAGAAGTTTTGACTTTCTTCGTTTATTGATTCACAGATGAAATCGAATATGTTCCTTATGTCATAACTACAATCCAATTCCCTTTTCATCACGAATGTGACCTACCGAATTAGACTATTTACCGGATTTGAAATAACATGAACAACTCGACGGGTGCCACATTTGGAACAGGATCTGCTTACCCTTCCGGTCTTGTCTTTGTCTGTTTATTTTCGAACCATGATTTTGACTAGTACTGTCCCACTGGTATTTTTGGTCCCTCTTTAGGTAGAGCCCAACTTTCTGATCATTTTTGTTGTTCCAGCCGTACTTCTCTATTTATAACAGTTTTCGGACAAATTATAAAACTTGCATTTACTCCTAATTTCAATTTTTAGCCATGTAGATACACTCATTACAGATATCAGGATTACATTTTGTAGTTACGCCAGACGCGCCTTTCTTGATTTATAGGCAGGTTAAAAACAAATAAGATACCTCAATAATCATTATGGCTAAGTTTGGTTAAAGGTGACCCCGTAGTTTCAGGGAAGAGTTTTGTAAAAGTTAACGACAGCGCACGCCAAGTGAGCTAAAAAGCAGAGAGAGAGACAAAAAATATAATGAATATATTTTGATTGTTATAGGCATGCAATGTCACTGATAAAAATCACTTTGATATTCAACAGTGTATCATTTTTTATCATGATTTTGTATATTACTAGAACAGATTTGTCTTCAATGCTTTTGTAGTTTCTGTATTACAGTCTTTTATGTATCGCATTCAATTTCCTCCTGCAAAAACTTATTCCACTCATTAAAAGCATCATGCTATTTAATTTTCAAAATATAATTACTATGTAATGTAACAGAAATAGATGCATGCATTTTGAGATGTTACTGTGAACACTAGACCATTAATATCACATAGGCACGAAATCGTTTTGTTCTTTTTATTAACATAAACATCAGACTTCAATTTCTCTGCACAGTAGTGTTTGGGTTTGTTGTTGAGATTGTATGTTTCCACTTCTAACAAACAAATGAATGTGACAGTAAAACTTTCTTTAACAAAGCTGTAATAAATCACATCCATCAAAAAAGCATTTTCACCATGCAAACAATACTTAAATGTATAGATATCTTTCAATTAACTTTCGAGCAATAATTATTTCATTCTTTTCTGGTTCCAGGAATTTCAAAATAAACCTGCACTACAATTTAAAGGTCTTTCCTTAACTGAAATTTTATAAATTTAGTTTATTATTTACATTTCGGTAGGAAAGTAAAAACTAGTAAACTGAACCATTTAGCAGTTATTACAATGTGTACTACACATGAGCTTAGAAAAACATGTTATAGTTATTGACCAAGCAAGTCGGTATATATCAATTTTAAACTGTACGGCTCCGGTGACCCTGATTATCCAGACCGACGTTTGGAGTAGAATTAGAGATTTGGCGATTTTAAGACAAATTTTAGAAGGTTTTTCGCCGATTTTATGTGCTTTCTAAACAAATGTTTACCCATTTTGTAAGAATTCAATCAGTAATATTTCAAATGATAATTGAGATAAATGCATTTTTCTTTCGATTTTCAGTTGTAGTTTAACGAGCCAAGGTTGTATGCAAATTTTTAGCAAAATCTGCGACATAGCCCATAACTGTTTTAACACACATGACGTTTTTGGTGGGGTTCGTGTTGCTAAGTCTTTAGTTTTATATGTTGTGTCTTTTGTACCATTATTTGTCTGTTCGTCTTTTTTTTAGCCATGGCGTTGTCCGTTTATTTTCGATCTATGTGGCTGACTGTGCCTCTGGTATCTTTCGCCCCTATTTTGAAGTACATATACTCTTTAACTAAAATCGATACTCAAATGAAAACATAAACAGTGATAAAAGACGATGAACTGAGAACGAGAAGTAGTATTATTACATACTATTCTCGCTGTTGTACTTTTGATGACTTCTTGTACATATAAAGTATCAAAGTAAAATCTTTGTAGAATGTTTGCTATAATTTTAGAAAAAAAGGTATTTTCTCGAGGGTGTCTAACCTTTTAAACTCTTATGTAGTTGTCAAAAAAACTATCCGCTGAAGTCAATTGAGCAACTACAGAGTATTTTGTATGTTTGTAAAATTTGGAACTAAACAGTCCGTCAACTTGGATTTTGATATTTTAGAGACAGTTTAATTTTACTGTTTGAGTTCAGCATACTATGATGTATCATGAAAACAGCTAGTAAAGTATAAAAAAGATTCACGTGCTGCACATTTTATTATTTTTTTATGATCACAGATGATCATTTTGATTTACAATTGAAAATAGGAGTAAATGCAAGTTTTGTTTTTTTGTTAAAAAAAATAAAAAATAAAAGGTTATAAACGTAAAAGGACTAAAAATATAACCAAAGCCGGGCAAGGAATAAGATTTCTTAATCTAAGACAATTTCCGAAAGTTTTTAACAACAATATCCATGTGTTTATAAGGTGCATTGGTTACATTTGTTGTTTTTATAGTGATTAAGATGATAACACAATGTTGACTGCTGTACCCCTATTTTTGACCTTTTTACTCTTTGAGTATGTTTGTTTTTGTTCACGTATCGGTGACAATGTAATGGAATTTGAGGTTTAGCTAGCTTTAAAACCAGGTTCAATCCACCATTTTCTACATTAGAAAATGCCTGTACCAGTTGTTATCCATTCGTTTGATGTGTTAGGACTTTTGATTTTGCCTTTTAATTTTGGACTTTCCTTTTTGAATTTTTCTCGGAGTTCAGTATTTTTGTGTTTTTACCTTTTGACTATGAGATATGAAAATGATAGAGTATTGATTTGTTTGATTCAATCATTAACATATCGTGAAATAATGAAGAGGAACAAAATAATTTGGTTCAATTTTGTCAAAATAAGCATAGAAACATTGATGATGAATTATTTACTTCCTAGTGAATATTCGACCTTATTGAAATGCATGTAGCCATCAACTTAACACATTAACCAAAGGTTGGTAGTTTACGAATTAGTCGTGTTCAGCCTGTAAAGGGAAAAGAATGTCATGAGTCTTATGTAGACGAAACGCGCGTCTGGCGTACTTAATTATAATCCTGATACCTTTGATAACTATTTACACCACTGGGTCGATGCCACTGCTGGTCGACGTTTCGTCCCCGAGGGTATCACCAGCCCAGTAGTCAACACTTCGGTGTTGACATGAATATCAATAATGTGGTCATTTTAATAAATTTCCTGTTTACCAAACTTTGAAATTTTCGAAAAACTAAGAATTTTCTTATACCAGGCATAGATTACCTACGCAGTATTTGGCACAACTTTGTGAATTTTGGATCCTCAATGCTCTTCAACTTTTTACTTGTTTGGCTTTATAAATATTTTGATATGAGCCTTTGATAACTATCAACATTGAAAGTTAAAACAAAGGTAAACCATTTCGTTTTCTGATTCGATCTACGAAAAATCTATCTTCTCCTGGTATTAACAACCCATCAATGTAGACATAAAACCAATACTGTACCAAATATCCAAGTATAACCAATTATACTTGTACCAAATATATATAAACACTCTGAATATAATGAGACAATATCTGAAAAGTCTAATTTTTGGCAATAAGAAAAAAGAAAACAATAATCTTTAGACCCGGTATTTTAATAGCACAAATCGAAGAACACACATTGGGAATCTAGGAACTGTTGTCTGTAATTCAACATGTTCAAACAATTGTTTATTAAGGAAACAATTGCAATTTTAAAAATGGTACCAAAAAAATCCAGTTCTTTCCTGTTACCAAAGTGAATCCATTTAAAAAAAGTTTCTAATGGAAATAAGGAATAAGTTTAAGACACTATTTGTGGTTTACTAGTATATCCTGCAATAGTTTATCAAATGCAAATTATTGATTTTAGTATTTGCAATACAAAAGGTTAAGAAATATACTTAAATATAGTCAGGTATGTCGGTAACATGAATGAATCTTGAGTAACAGGACAGAGTTGGTAACAGAAAGAATTTTTCTGCTTTATTTTAAAGTTCATCAATTTAGATTAGTCACAATTGGAAGATAACAGCAAAGAATGTCATTTATATTTTGAAACTGTATTTGCAAGATGAAAAATCTGCCTAGGTAATGAAAAATTCTAAAATAAATTCCTTTCTGTTACTATCTACTATACTAGAATTGCACAATGTTCTCTGCTGTTATCAAAAGCCAAAAACCTATTTTTTATTCAATATACTGTATATAATTTTGAAATTTATTTGATATGGTGGTGATAACTTATATTAAATGAAATGGTTGACATATAGTATATTAACTTTTCGATTCTTCAGTGAAATTGTCTTGCACATCCTTCCTGTAACGGATGATAGTTATGCTTTACATTTTATCAGGTAACATGACAGAACGTAACAGAAAGGAATTACGCGATAGTTTTTGTCCTTTTTATCATATTAAATGTGAGTGTATATCTTGTGACATTAAACTTTTAAAAAGATGATATAAAAACACACTTGATGTTGTGGTGCACAGTTAAAAATATTCTCAGAAAGTGTAAAAAAAAGAGGCTATAACAGGATAGAACACCAATAAGTATTTTTCTATAAATTCTTACCTTGGAAGGGCTTGAATGTTCAAACCTGGCCGTCTTTCCAACTATTTCTTTGTACTAATGCATCAAGGAAATGATGCTCTTCACAATACACAATTGGAAAATAACGCTAGGTCTTGTAAACGTTTCCACAAGTAAAAAACAACAGTGGAAACAGGAGGGAAATAACCCCTGGGGACAATTTTTTTTCTCTTAAAATTTGAAAATTTTATTACATGCTATAGTTATAATATAAAAAGACAAATTAGGGGCAAGTTTATTATATAATATATCATGTATGTGAGAATCGGACGCCTGTTTAATTAATTTGGATATTATTGGAATAATTTAGTTTTCAAAAAAACACAGGGGACAACATGATTTTAGGGGAGGGGGGGGGGGGGCTAAACATTTAAATTACAATATTTTATTGGAAGAAATATAAAAATTAGTGTTTAATTGGCAGGGGTTGGTGCAGTATATAATTTATTTTATACTGATACTTAAAATTTTCAAAAAAGATGGTTGAATAAAAAATAATTGCTGGTTTAGAGCGGGACATGGAAATTAGACTTTTTCAGATACTGCCTCTTATACACACCATAAAAGGCTATAATAAATTATCAAAGCCTTTGTAAAGTGGATAGTGGCACGACATCGCCGATGCTCTATATTTGATATGAAATAAACATGATTCGTAATCCTACATATAATATATAATTCAAACATCAGTATCAAACAAAAAAACTCTTCCAATATAAAGCTGAATAAACTTTTAACCAGAAGTAAAATTTACCAAAATTCGACTGTTCAGATTGACGGTGCCATGCTGAATGATTACATGGACAATAAAATACCGCGAAAATAATTTTGAAGCGGAAAAACCAAACGCGCTCTATGCTACATTGATGAAAATACCCAAGGAGAAATTAATTTCACTCTAATGCACTGCCCGTTTAAACTTATGAAATTACAATTATAATTATACAAATAAGACGATAATAAACTTGTTTAACCTTTAACATGAAATCAAACAGAACCTAGAAATATCAAATTGGACGAGGTTGCTATCTTTTTCTATTAATGGCTGTTTAAATCGTGTTATGAGACCATTAGCAGTTTTCGGTGGTCATCTCGATAGTTAATCAGATGGCGTCTAGATTGAAATACACACGAAATACGGATATATTTATCCAGAACGTTCATCGTACACTGTGTATTTTATACGTGAATATGAATTTGACAGCCAGTGTATTTTAAGGTACTTGTAACGCTATTGAACATAGAAAAATTTACAAGGTCGTGTAGCTTAACTAAAATCGGAATAAAATCAATTTTTGGATTAAACGTCATTGAGAAAGTAACCCCCTGACAGTCACACACAAACATTTCTATATCATAATGTTCACCATTTTTATAATATGGTTTAAAAGTTAAATGCGGGTTTTTAAATGCAACTAAATTTAGGGAAATAATGGGTTGCACCTTGTCCCTGTTAAAAAAAAAAGTTCGTTTTTCTTTTACCAAAAAAAATGTATTAAAAAAATATATCATATGACATTATTGGAAACAGACATCGAGGTTATATGACCTTTAAAATTTATAATTCCAGACAAGAAATATTTTGTCACTTAATGTATTCCATATTAAGTATTGCTAGCAATCACTAAAACACAAATCGTGTACAGAATAAGCATTAAGCATTGATTATATCTCCCATTGTTTTATCCGACAAGTGGATCTTTGTTAATATTTCCTGCTTCTTTTTTAAAGATAATATGCAATTTTGTTCCATGTAAAGTTTTATCGTTTTACGATTTTTAATGCTATTAGATACTTGTTCAATATTTTTTTCACAGACTGCTTCCATTTATTTGATTTAATACCTGTCTGAGCGTTACAATTTGACAAAGAAAACAAACAGAAAACATATGATAAACAACATTATATCAACGAAGACATGATCTGTTTACCCACAGTTTTTGATGGGGTTCGTATTGCTTAATTCTTTTTGTTCTATATTGTGTCTTCTGTACTTTTGTTTGTCTGTTTGTCTTTTTCTTTTTAGCCATAGCGTTGTCAGTTTTTTGTTGATCTATGGTTTGGATGTCTCACTTGAAAAATACTGTACTCCGAGGAAAATTCAAAAGGCAAAGTCCAAAATCAAAAGGCAAAATCAAAAGTCCAAACACATCAAAGGAATGGATAACAACTGTCATATTCCTGACTTGGTACAGGCATTTTCTAATGTAGAAAATGGTGGATTGAACCTGGTTTTATAGCTAGCTAAACATCTCACTTGTATGACAGTCGCATCAAATTCCATTACATTGTCAACGATGCATGAACAAAACAAACATACTCAAAGAGTATATGAGATTCTTTCATTTGCATTGCATGTTATAACCTGTGCTTTAAATGGTAAGCAGCTCCCCTTTTGCTATATGTGTTTGCATGACTTCAAAAGTTTGGTATTTCAAAAATCTTATCGTTAAAAAAATATTAAAGGTTAAGACTGCAGATGTTTGTACCTTTTCTGTGACGTTGGTAACAATTTAAATGTGTGTGGCTTTTGGAATCACCATTCCATAAGTTTAGAAAACTTAACATGGATAGAGTCTTATAAAAAAAACATCTATTTCAAGATGGGATTGGCACGAGACGAACTTAAAAAATTAATTAAGTTGTGTTTAAACAATATATAAATGCCAGTTTAATGCCAGCAAATCCTTAGAATAATTGATTTGTTTTAGTTTTATTCTATATATGTAGATATCAAGAAACTGGAAGTATAGGATTATGCCTTGAACAAAAGTTATACGATTCTTATTGCTAAAAACGAGAAAAGAAACGACACTCTAATCTAAAGTAAATATTACAGACACTATATTTAATTACTTTATCAAAAGCTATCCGAAAACTAAATTTGCATGTATTGGTTTCAGTAATGTCAAAAGATCAATGTTAAATATGACTAATTAAAGAAAAAGATTTGCCTACATAAACTTTTTCCGCGACGTGCAGGGGTTGTTCTCGTGTCAAACGATATAAGTCTAACTTTAATTTTAAATATGATGACGAAGTATTATTTTCGGTGGCTTTGGATCAATGAAACGATACAGACTTGAGCAGATATTCTTAATCTAGTAATACATTTCCTATGCTCAAAAAGTCGCATTATTGACAAATATTTTTCAAAACTACACTTGAATGTTACATAAGTTCGTAGTGTATTATCTTTATGTATATCAAGCTGTATTTTCCACAATCCAATATAGTATCCCTTAACAATCTGACTACAGTGTTGATATATTTTGCTGGTATGTGGCACCGTTAAAGTCCACAATTCCTCTAGTGCCACACTGGATTATGTTTTTTTTTATACCAGACATTTTTTCCCTTTAAAACATTAATTTTTACAAGAAGGCTTTTTTGTTTCAATAGCTTTCTACAACAACCGGTTTTTATTACAAGGGAAATGAGGAATCAATACTTTCTGAACGATGCCAATCTCCATAATGCAGTGAAAAACGAAACTGCAAAGTTTGTAATGTTTATATGGTAACTTCAATGTTTAGACATAGATTAGCCTGTGAAATATGTCATTGTGATCCTTTTGTTATGCGCCCTTATATCACTCAACATTGAGATTCAGAACAAAAATAAAATCAACGGTTTCTTAAATTGTAAATGCGTTGGCCAAAATGATTAGATAAGCACATGGATGGTTACGGATATTGCATTTCTACTCATGGTTTAAATATACTTGAAAAGTACGATATATGCCACCGGACAGCAAACCGTACGACACAAAAAAAAACCAGATGACGTGCATGTAATCAAATAGAAGTAAACCATGCCCTCTTAAAAAAAGTATCGTAATACATTATGATCTGACATGTTTGTGAGAAGACTGTCGATTGAATAAAATAAATCACTTGTGGCTGTACATTTTCAATTAACTTCAAAATATTTGTAATTAGTCTATTAATAGTATTAGTTGATTGCATCTTAAGTGGTGTTGTCAATCAAATAATTTAATTTTCAGGTGTTTGACAAGTCGGTGAAAAGCAAAAATAAACATAACATTGAAAGAATTTTTGGTTCATTTGGCCATTATTGAATTTATTTTTAAACTTTGGTCTACAAATTTGAACCAATTGAAGTCATCATTGGCTTGACGTTTTGAAAGATACATCCTCCATAATCTGGATGTTCCGTAGTTTCTTTCAGGAAATTGGATGTTTATTGGGATTGCAAACGCTTAACTAGAATAAGGTTAAATGAATACAGGAGTTAATGGCGTCAAAGATGATCCATTAAACATGATTTAGACATCAGGGCAGATGATATCAATATAAAATAGCATTGAATGTCCAATGAAAACAATATCAACGTACTCAAATGAAATAAGATGCCACTAAAGTTACTTTTTTGAAGCTTTACTGCTGATGTTTAACAATTGTCTTAATACTAAGACAATACAAATAATGCTTTCTTATCAAACTATATCTCTCAAAATGTCTTTAAAGAACATTGAATGTCTTCATTTTAACAAAAAGTTTGGATAGTATACAACTATGTGCCACAAACATAAGATCTATTGATCATGTGGGTATTTCAGATTTTAGATTAATCCCAACAAAACACTTCATACATTTCAATAAATAATACATTTCAATCAAAGGAGATGCACAATTTTGTGAAATATCGCCCTTGAGTCTCTGACAATTCACAGGTATTCAATGGGCCTAGTAGGAGATCAGCTGATTTATTGGCAAAGTGTTTTAACACAAAGTGTTTAATCGTGCAGGTGCATAACATTTTCAACAAGATTTATAAAATTGATATGTATCGTATATCCTTTTCGTAATAAATACTATCAACAATTTATATTGCTTATTTTTTAAATATCTCACCTAATAGTGCTTTAGAATAAATTATTACTTACTTATTACATGTATACAGAGATGGTATCATTGGTTTTTCCTGGAATATTTTAGAATTGAGCTTTTCTGGAACACGTCAAAATGTCTAAGAAACAGGATAATAGTTTTAACTCCATATAGTGTTCGTATCTTGATCTATAACTCTCGCATATTGACAATTGAAGAATGTTTACAGATTGTCTGAAAAATTTAATTGAGTACTGAAATAAAACATTCATCCGATCTTGAAACACGGAAACAGAGAAATTAGAGAAAATTTTATTTACAGGCATTTGAAGACTTGTAACGGATTTATAAGGCAGGTGCATTGATTCAATCGAGTCGCACATTATTTCACCGCCACTGCAATGTCAATCAGATACAAACCCTAAATAGTTCTGAAAATATATATGCATATTCATGATGTTATTTCCCGCGATCCATGCAAAAAGTTTTTTCTTTTTTTCTCACAGAAAGATCTGCGAATAGTCAAGGATTCGCCGAACCTGATGAACGAGACCGAAGGAGAGCTTTCTGAATAAATATTTGGTTGGACTACGCCAAACGGATTTGACAAGCAAGAATCTTGCCGTCGAAAGGTAACCATTGAATAAATTTTAATTGACGATACATATGTGTTATGCTCGTCATTACTATGCATGAGATTTTTGTCACTGAACGTTTCAAGAAGCAAACACTAATCTACCAAACCCTTTAACTCAAATTTTCTAAATTGTACATACAATTTTATACTTTTTTTCTTCAAAATTAAAAAACCCCAGCAATGTTAAATAGTCATTAAAACTTTAATGTCATGAAGATATAGGTTACTAATAAGGACAGTTTGCAAATAATACGTATGCAGAAGTCACCACATAATCTGTAAAATATATTGTTTCTCGTCATTGACCTTCCGAAAATAGGCTGATTATTTTAACCTTTCGCATATTTTTCCAAAAACTAATGTAAAAAATCAATCTGTAAAAAAGAACTGACCGGTAATCTATATGAGAAATAGCCGTATTCTTTGAATGTTCTTTATGCTTTAGTGAATACACGTGGTATTAACTAATCAATGGTTCAGTTTACTAGTTTTTAGTTTCCTGCCAACATGTAAATAACAAACTAAATTAAAAAGTTCAGTTTAGGAAAGACTATTAAAATTGAAATGCAGCTTCATTTTGAAATTCCTGGAACCAGAAAAAGAATGAAATAATTAATTGCTCGAAGGTTAATTGAAAGATATCTATACATTCAAGTTATGTCTGGTGAAAATGGTTTTTGATTCATGTGATTTATTTTAGTTTTGTTTTAGAAAGTATAACTGTCACAGTTATTTGTCATATAGAAGCAAAAACATATGATCTCAACAAAATAACTAAAAACAACTGTGCAGAGAAATTGAAGTTTGATGTTTATGTTTATAAAAAGAACAAAACAATATCGTGCCTATATGATATTAATGGTCTAGTGTCTTAAAATGCATGCATCTATTTCTATGTTACATTATATAGTAATTATATTTTAAAATCAAATAGCGTGATGCTTTTAATGCGTGGAATAAGTTTTTGCAGGAGGAAATTAAATGCGATATAAAATAGACTGTTCAATAGATACTACAAAGGCATTGGAGACAAATCTGTTCTAGTAATATATAAAAAAAATAAGATAGAAAATGATACACAGATGAATATCAAAGTAATTTTTATCAGTGACATTGCATGTCTATAACAATCAAACTATATTCATTAATTTGTTTCTCTCTCTCATTTTTAGCTCATCTTGCCTCTTTTGACTGAGAAAAAATATAGAAGCGATAAGCAGCGAACGAGTGAACGGGTCACCCGTGAATCTACCATGAAACTACTGGACAAAATTTAACCTAACATGGCCACAATGGTCATTGGGATATCCAGTTTTAAAAAAATGTGCCCGATGACCAAGCCTGTCAACCAAGATGACCGATATATTTCGAAAAAGATCATCAGGAAAAATGCAAGTTTTGTCTTTTAGTTTGTAAACCGTTATAATTAACGAAAATCTGACCGAGGCAAAAATGATCAGAATGTAGAGCTATATACCAATTGATCATATACGTTAAATTTCAGAGAACTTTTTATGGGAGTAATTGCTTATTGATAAAAAAATAAATCTGACCGTTTCTCAAAATTTGTATTATAGTTATCTTAAAGACGATCGAGCAAAACTTAAGATTGCAAAAAGGATCAGCAAGACAAGTTCTACAAATAAGTCGACTCTATTAGAGTTATTACCCTTTGGTAACGATTTTTACCAGGATTTTTTGGGGTGTTTTTGCCATGTGTATATCTTAACTTGAAAAATTATAATGATGGATAGAAATTTGAAATCACAAAAAAAATATTAGAAGGGCAATTTCTACTAACAAATGATTTGCCTATGTAATTAGCAGACTGCCACTCTTCATATTAGAATTGTTTACCCCTCTTTCTTGTTTTGAGCTAATACTAAAGAAGATAGAGAAACTAAACAGACTAAATTATCAGCAATGCAAGATCAATAAAACAGAGATTTTATTCATGAATGTATTCTCGTCTACAATGTTGGAGAGTGTCTTTTGTTGAATATGCACACAAAGAGCGAAGCGCCTCTAGTTTTGTAAACTTGCAAGTGTTCAATGGAAAATACATAAAGACTACAAATTTTGAATGCTAACATTTTTTCTGAAATATTAGGCTTTGTTTTGTAAGTGAGGATGGTACAGAATTGCAGAGTATGTAGTAACAAAAGTAATTATGTAATAGCTAGAGAATGAACGGTGGATTAGCATGAATAAAAAAAACACGTTTACAAAAACATGAAAACAATTAAGGAATGACAAACTTTGTTAGATAAGAAGTAAATCATATGAACCTCCAAAGAAGATAAGACGCATCGACATAACAAACATAGCGTGGTGTACCTGTCTTGCTTTTAAAAAGTTCACATTTCTTCATTGTTTTTGGTGAGTTTATTTTTTCAACTAGTATTGTGGAAGATACGAAATTTGCTTTCGACGGTTAAGGTGGAAAAACTTTTGTAATAGTCTTATCAATAGAAAATACAAACAAGACAATTAAAATTCATATTTCAAAGAAAAACATCATGTGAACAAAAGAAAAACTAACAATACTGGTACTAAGATTAAAAAGACAACACACGAACAAAATGAAAGCAAATAATAAAAAGATAACACAAGGACAAAAGTCATACGACAACACTCGGACCAAAAAAAACCAAACAAACACCACAACCCCCCCCCCCCCCCCCAAAAAAAAACACACCAGAAAACACAAGGAATAAGTAAACAGACAGCACAATGACAAAAAATAACAAACTGATTACCGACAAACACTTGTAATGCACTCTGATATCGTCTAAGGGCCAGCAGTTCCTGCTCCACTATTGGAAACAACCGTGTAACTTCTGTAAGAATAAGTTGATTAGTTATGTCTGAGACAACAGAACATATTGTTGTTTCGGGTTATATCCGGTGATTAGAAATTCAGCAAACATCTCTTACTAGTATTTAACACCAAACTTTTGACACGAAAGTAGCATTTTGATGGAAGGAGCATTGGCATAACTTTGGAATTCTATAGTATTTATTGCTACGTCACACAGAAGTATTTTCTGCTTTTAAGCAATGAGCTGAGTGGATACAAGAATTGAAGGATTTTAATTTGCTAATCCAGAATTTTGTTGGACAGAATTTGACATTATCCTTGTTCATGGTCACATTATAGCGCTAAAAATGTTAAACAGATTTAGCTGTTTTGTTGGGTTTTTTTCTCGGTTAATGCCTACTTGTCTTTTTAATTCTGATAGTTTAATAAATGTATAGTATGCGGTTTATAAGGTCGTTTAAATTTCACATAATTCAAAAATAAAGGAATCAATCATGTGATTATTTTGTGAAAATGAATTATACATTGTTAAGATTTATCTCAAACAATTTTCACTTGAACATTTAGTAATTTGAGTAATAGGTCGCAAGCGTTGACCAAAATGGTCTCTCCTTAAAGAACCAGCACTTTAGTTTCATGCATACGCCCTGAATTTAACTTCCTATTTCTATATTGTATTGGGGTGAATGTAATTTTACATTTTCTTATCAAAGAATGATCAGTTGATCCCTTATATTAAGGAGTTATTGCCCTATATAAGTCATTTTTTACCAATATTTCGTAAATATTTGTAATCTTTTACCAAAATCTTCTGCTCTAAAATTACTGGGTCAAATTTAACTATACTTGGCCATGATCATTATTGAGGTATATTGTTTAAAAATGTGTGCGGTGATCCAGCCAACCAACCAAGATGGCCGCCATGGCTATAAATAGAACATAGGGGTAAAATGTAGATTTTGGCTTATAACTCTGAAAACAAAGCATTAAGAGCAATTCAGACATGGGGGTTAAATTGTTTTGCAAGTCAAGATCTATCTGTCCTGTAATTTTCAGATGAATCAGACAGCCAGTTGTTGGGTTGCTGCCCCTGAATTGGTAATTTTTAAGTAAATTTTGCTGTATTTGGTCATTATCTTGAATATTATTACAGCTAGAGATAAACTGTAAACAGCATTAATGTTCAGCAAAGTAAGATACACAAATAATTTCCCCATGACCAAAATGGTCAGTTGACCCCTTCAGGAGTTATTGACCTTTAACGTCAATTTTTAATAATTTTCATAAATTTTGTAAATTCTTGTAAATTTTAACAAAATATTTTCCTCTACTATTAATGGGCCAAGTTCATTATAAATAGAGATAATTGTAAGAAGCAAGAACGTTCAGTAGAGAAAGATCTACAAATATATCACCATTACCAAATCACAATTTTGTCATGAATCCATCTGTGTCCTTTGTTTAATATGCACATAGACCAAGGTGAGTGACACGGAGCCTCTAGTTTTATTTGTATTTTTTTTAAATAAATTATGCCTTTTAACTTATCCCTATCTATACTCAAAACTGGATTATGCATGAAATATTTGCCACTAGATTTGTAGCAAACCTCAAAGCAGTCGTAGAATTTTTACCTTGCTCCATGTTTCTGCTTATCATCTTCATAAAAAAAATCCTTGAAACTATGTCTGACCTGTTATTGTGATATATCTAAAGTTATTTTTCAAATAAAATGTCGCCTTCTGATTTTTCGAAAAATAACATTGGAATCTTTCTTAAACTGAAATTAAAGACATACATGCAATTGACCACTCATTATAATTTCCCGAAAAATTCTATCCTATTGCCTGTATAAGAAGAAGAAGATGTTTATAAGTGCATGATGATATAATGATCTCATCAGCAAAATTACATGATCCATGCGCAATGAGGTCACTCCTAAAGAGTAAAACTAATTCAATAATGGATTTGCCCTTATTTCTAATACAATTTTTTGTTGATATTATTGAATCAATGAAATAGTGCACTCGGCTTATTTTTGCTGAATCAAAATCCTAATTAAAATTATTAAAACTTCAATTTATGAAAAGTTTGAAATCAATCACATGCTTATCTTGTCAACTAGTTGATGATATTTTAATCATTTTAGAATTAAATCAATTTCTTAAACTTAGTAGATATGATATCAATTATTGGGATTTATATTCGGTCAGTGACTGGTAATCAACTTAAATAGAGTATCTTACAGGTCATGCGAAAGTGCTGACTGTTCTACATTTTGTGGAAATGTATACCATGGCCTCTTTAGCAGATTCTTGAGATGAACAGGTTTGAGTTTGTCTATTTCGAGAAACAGTTGATCAAAGCTTATGGTTGTGGTGACCATATACACATCTCTGTGAATTATGGTCAATTCTGTAATCCTTCAAAGTAATACCATAAATGGATTTACTCTCAAGCTATTAATCACATTCACCTAACCCTTTGTATTTACTCAGCCAGAATATTACAAGTTAATATGTCTGTGTATATGGTTGTCCATGTCAGAAAGGTCAGCTTCAAAGATTTCAATCTCGGATTGAATTGGATTGCTATACCACTTCATATCAATCTTTACCATTTACTTCCCTAACTGTTATGCTTTTTGCCAAAGAAATTATCTAATGTTTTTATTTATCTTCAAGAAATCGTCCAAAGGTCAATTTGTTTCCTTTCAACACATTTTTCTGTATTGATGGATGTCAATTTAATGTAAACAAATACGATTTTTGTAAATAACATCGTTATATTTGTCTACATATGCGTTATTTAGATATATTTGATTCCCAAGTCAAGTGTTTCCGAGATACTATTTACAAATAGATACACATGCCAATTTAGTCGTGTCGACGAAATGTATCTAATAAGCGGGAAATATGAGATGTAGGGTGAATGTGCAGGATGAGACATAAATTACATAAGATACTATAGAAACAATGTTCTTCTTCTTGACCGTTGAAAAAGATAATTGTAAAAAAATATAACATTTTCTGATTATTGTATTTATCCAATGTTCGTCCGCATTAATATTTCACTGCACAGCTTTGCTTTGTTCTATAGATGAAATGCCTATAACTGACCTACAAAATGACAAAATTGGTCGAGCAAGCCCTACTTTATAAAGCAGGTATCTCAAAGTGTATTGTACGAAGAACTGTTTGTTGTCTTGTACATTCACCCTTGGAAACACATTGTGTTGTCATTGTTTTGGTATACAAGACAGTAAACAATCATCAATCATTTATAAACGTAATGTACCTGAAATTGGATTTCTATCAAATCTGTCTTTTCTTCGACTTTGGTTTTTGAATGTCATTGGATTTTTTCTCTTTTATAAATATATAACATAATGTTGATTCAGAGAACTGCTAGAGTGAAACAATCCAATATGTGAAACATTTTATAAAATTTCAAATACAATCGACATTTGTAAAATTTGTAATTCTGCTAAATTACCGGTAACGCAAATCTAAAAGTAAGTGGTTCATTTCGAAATTTTGCTGAATAACTAAAATGTGAGAGGTTTTAAAATATTTCATTTCTAGTGAACTATACTAGATAAATAAAGAATAGTTCTTTGAAGTATATAGATAATTTAAGTGATTTGATAGTTGTCTCATTTGCAACCAAACCACATCTCCTTAATTTAATAAAGAAAACAATATTTGGTATGTGGAGATATACGAAAACAAATTATTTAAAAAAAAAGGCGGTTAAACAATTTTCTTTAAAGAGTTCCTAGAATTAGAGATAAAACGTGTAGATGGTTTAAAATAAAAAATAGATATTATTGTTTAAAATTATTTTTTTCAGTCAAACCCTGATTGATTATGTTTGACCTTTATCAAAGAGTAAGAACTGGTGGACTACTTTATGTACAAAACTATAAACAAATAACTAACAAAACTGACAGCAACCGACGGAAACAACTTAATTACAGACTCCTGGTTTTTGTGGACATGCACATGAATAATTTGGCGGATTTGAACATGTTTGCAAGTGTTCAACCCACACTTTCCTGTCACCGTAGTGCAACAGGAGAACATTGTATCAAACTTTAAATTCAGTTGAAAAGGAATTGACTCAGCAGGCAGACACAAAGCATAAATAAGTACTTAAATACTGATTCAAGAGTACTCACAAATACAGAAAGCTAATAAAAAAACAAATTGTAACTAATAAATAAATCATGTTTCTCAGGCTAACATTTCAATCAGTACACATCTAATACGATTAATGTAAAGGTTGTCATTAAAAGTCTGAGAAAAAATAATACATAATGTTGAGCAATGCCAAACTATAAGTATCGACTGGATATAGTACCTCTGTACCTTTGTTAATTGGCTTCAGAGAATAAAGTATCGTATTATTTTGTGTTTGATTGTTTTCTGACAGAAATGTATTCCCCTTTTATGTGCGATGGAAACAATTTTCCCTCAACTAGATTTTCTGTTGTTTGCAGCTAGAGATGCTGTTTGATTTTCGTCCTTTTAATTGTTGCTTACTTAGTCATATAATTAGAAGGCGATGTACTCTGAAGTGGACATTTAAGGGGAATGCTTTTTACTGCTAGACTAATTGTTTTTTTCTAATCTTTTACATGCGCTGAATAAGATACACGTTTTTAACTTAGAGAGAGAAAATATTGAAAAGTTTACATTGTTAGTCCAAAAACTTTTTTTTTTTAAAGACGTGGCTATCATAAACATTATCATGAAATTAGTGACAGCTGCAAATGGTGTTTTAGATACGTTTGATAGATCGTCCCAAGCTATCTTCTATTTACTTTTAGCTGACCTTAAAAAGTTAATGTTGATTCTATAAAGTTCTTTGATGCAAGCGACGTAAGATATCGAGAAACAGGTGAGAAACAGTTGGTTGTGGAAAGTTACCAGTTTCATACAGTTATAGGTAAAATGCTGGTTGATTTAAAACATTTTGATGTGTAATACAGTTGGACTATGCGGTTTTTTTTCTTGGTTTATTTATTAGGAACAGAAAGTAGATACTAAGCAGGGGAGTTTTTTTATTGTTTAACTCATTATTTTATAAATATTTCTTTATTTTGCCATTTCTATGTCTATAACAAGTCCCGTAGGCGTTACTAATGGGAAATTACAACTGTAATTACAATTATTCAGTAGAAATTTTATCATCTTTTGAAAAAAATATTAACAGCAAAAACCAATTTGCTGTGAGAGATAACAATAGAAACCCTCATTAAATCAGATTATTGGCTTTAATGTGATGAAAATGCTCCATTATCTCTTTCCGACGCATTCGGTAAAGATTCGTGTTGGTAACCCTTGACCCCAATGAGGCATGGCTATTGCAACAGTGTTGGTGTTGTCGCTGATCGTTCATTGATTGGACGAAAATTCCTTGTTGATGTTCGAAAATTCGTTTTTTTGATATTTTCTGATGTATAGCAGGTGCTAGTTTTTAAAATAGATATCCGAGATAAATCTATCTTAGAAAATACAATCAAAGTATTTTTGATAAATAGCTTTTTACTACAATAAAAATATTTACAAGTGAACAAAATCTTCGACTTCCACTTTCATCGCGTGCTCCAAATTATGAATGTCTGTTGGTACTGCATGTACATGTAAATGTTTTATTTCAGTTCAAGCTTTATTCGTTCGAAAGGTTTAGAGTCCATTGACACTTTTCAATGTCCGCATTAATACAATTTTGTGAACATGCAAAGTGCATTAAAAAACATATACATAACTATAATGATCGATGGATGAATATTGAATGGTGCAAATCATAATACTTGAAATAAAATATATTAGCAAACGTGAATACCTTAATACACTCAAAAGCGTCGGTGCAATATACTTGTTAAACCGGTTTAACATCCATAAGTCACCTTACTTCCTTCAACAATGACCAAAACCATGGTTACCGCATAGTAACCTTTGACATGCCAAAACTTTTAAACTACGTACTACAATTCAAACGAGAAAACTAACGACCTGATGTATGTACAAAACAATAACTTGAAAACTAATTTGATATACAGCAACAGAGACAACCACTGAAAAGACAGGCTCCTGACTTGGGACAGGCACATACACAATGTTGCAGGGTTAAACATGTTTGCTGGCTCTTAACCGTCTTGACGATCTGGCACAGTGGTGTTACAGTACCATATTATGAGACCAGATTATAAAAAAATAAGTTAAAAAGAGCTTAGCTCGTCAGATCGGTACACAGCAGGAAAACAACTACTAATAACCAAAACATTGACAGGACGTTGCAGGGAATTAATATATTCTTCAGAACATAGACACAAAATGCAGATCCTATAGAGTACTCATAGTTAATGACAGCTAATTCAAAATACGGTTACCGTGAATGTGCGTAGATGTGTATAACAATACTATTTAATATAGTTTTAATTAACTTATATCAAAATCAGTATTTGTACCAATAAAAACAATATGTAAAGTATTGATAAGTTTACGTAGATCGTAAATTTATTTTCCAGCTAGGTTAACAACATCACCATAAAAATGGGATGTCCAATATCACGTTTGAAATAAGTTTTCTACCTGGTATATGTATATTTGTAAGAGACAAGTGCATGCATGTGTTCAATTTTCAGACTTTTGACATCCATATGAGCATATAGATATAAAAAAAAGTCATAAAATAAATTATATTTAAAATCTGCTCCCAATCTTTTCTACTGTTTGATTTTTATGTTATTGAACAGATTTACAGATACACCAATATGCCAATCAAATTAGTGAAAGCTTAAAAGTGTTTGAATCTTATTTGATGCACACAAAAAACTATCAAAGAAAAAAGTTTTGTCTAAAAGTCGTGGTGTCGCCAAACAAATCCCACCAGCATTTAAATCCTTAGATGTGTATTCCCCTTAGACCGATACCAATAGTCTTATAGATACAATCTTTCTAACAGTTAAGGTTATCGGACTAAATATTGTGGTTCCTTCTATTTAGATTGCGCTCTATATTCAAATCTGCTTTTCAATGCACGTTTAAACTGAACAAACGTTTACATCTTCAGAACGAAATGAATGTTATCACACTAAAAATATTTAGAAAAAAACTTAGATATATTGGTTACTTTTGTAAAATCGTTAATCGAGAACATTTATTATAGCAATCATAGAAGTTTACCATGTTTCTTCCTCTAAACATCTTCATTGAAATACGTTATTAAAATGTATTGAATATAGGACAGTTGATTTATTATTCAACAGAAAGTTTTACTAATCATACTCTGACTATGACTTGTAAACAAGACATCATTTATACGGTACCAAGATTTGGCGTCTGAACAAATTGACCGTTGAATTAGCCAACACAATACCAGACAATAGTAAGAAATGATGCGTTATCAAAAGATTTCATTACTTTGGGATCGGCGTGGGTTTGTTATAACTGAAAAACAAACACACACATACATGAAGACACTCAACAAAACATTGATATCATTATCTGAAAAGGGACAGGTCAAATAAAAAGAAACATCATATTAGAAGCATAAGGGTAACACATTGTAAGGTTTGTGAATCTTAGCCAAAGGACTTCAGATTTCAGTCCTTATCTCACTCTTGTACAAAAGAAAACGTTTAATAGAAAACTAGTGATGTATTCTGTTTTTACTTAATTTTCTGCATCAGGGATAAATCCTTGTTAAATGAAAACAAAAGCCTCGCAGACATCGTCTTAAATATTTAACGGAAATATATGCCCTTTTCCGTGATGGACCAGAGTTTCCTTCGAAGTGTTTGCTATAACACAATCAGATAAATGCATGTTCTCCATTTCCCTGCATGCTTCAGCTTTACGTATAATAACCATATAATCTTATGTACAGTAGTTGTCGTTTGTTTATGTAATATATACGTGTTTCTCGTTTCTCGTTTTTTTATATAGATTAGATCGTTTGTCTTCCCGTTTGAATTGTTTTACACTAGTAATTTTGGGGCCCTTTATAGCTTGTTGTTCGGTGTGAGCCAAGGCTTTGTGTTGAAGGCCGTACATTGACATATAATGGTTTACTTTCTTTTTAAATTGTTTAATTGGATGGAGAGTTGTCTCGTTGGCACTCACACCACATCTTACTATATCTACATGCACATTTTTAATGTTTCAAACAAGTTTTTGAATTAAATTAAATTTGCGATGTGAATTTTAACGAGAAAAATGAGTCTTCATTTAAACAATAAAAAAATGTTTTGTAAAATACAAGGCCATTTAAATAAAACAGAAACAAATTGATCTGTGATATATTACAGCCTGTTGAAAATTAAAATGTCAGCAACATCTGTTCCTGTTACAGCATTGCTTTGGCAGTCTGACATGGAATGGCATTCAGTGAATTGTATACATATACACTTAATGCTGAAAATTTCAATGAACGCAGGTGTTATGACCCCAAACAAATCAAAACAATAGACTCTGCCAAATATCCTTCTAAGTCTCTTTAAAAAAAAACTAAACATACCACATCTGAAACTCCTTTTATCAATGATTTTGCTGAGAAAATGAATTGTCAAATATTTTTTTTTTATACGACTTGCATCCATTGAGGTTAGTTCGATAAATAGCTGTACCGCTGGACATAGGTTACAATGAATAAATGCCTGGGTAAACCTAGTAAGACTTGGAAGTTGGTATTTTCTTCATCTTACCTTCAGAAGCATTCTGTATTTTGCATTTTAAAAGAGAAGCAGACTGATTGCTAGGGTGGAGTATGATTAGTATGTACTTTTTAAGTATTATTCGTTGCTGCATTTCTACTTTATATTGATTTTGTTTTTCTTAAATTTGTTGGGTCAAGCTTCGTACTAGAACATATACAGACAATAGAAAAAATAAAATGATGTTGATTCGTTAAGTACTAATTTGCATTGTAAATTTTATGACAAAGTGGTGTTTTTACTGTTATATGCTTTCAATGTTACCATTACTATAACTTGGTTATAACCAGAAGCGTCCGTTTAACTTTGAAGAGTTCTATTTGGAAGGATGATAACTCTTTTGTTTACCAGTTTCTCCATTATGAATGAGTGACAAATGAACACTAGACCATAGGGGCATCGTTTGACAAATGTTTTATGTCAGGTGTGTAGTTTTTCGAATGTTGGTTTTTAGATTAGTTTAAGCATTGATAATTGATTAAACTACAGAGTTCATTTATCATTTATAACAATATAGGCTAATTGGATGAATAATGTATCGAGCAGAATTACACTAATTAAAATCTAGCATCTTAACGTTAACTAAAAACTTACTTTATTGAAAACTATATGTTGTATAAGTATTGATAATCTTTTTCGCATTAATCCGCTTTATTTCTTTGGCATCTTTATGTTGCTGTACAATTCGTCTTTCTGGTAGAATGGCTTATGTCAAAATAACTCTGTCTAAACATCCCAAACCAGATCTCACAGACATCTACACATTCATATACCATTTTCATATAAAACATATATTATCGTCCGCTTATTGTTAGCTTAACTCACATGAAGGGTCAAGTGCGATATTCTTATCACAAACGACACTCAATTGGAACCAAACTTGGCCACAATCATCATTAGGGAATCTAGTTTTAAAAAACGACGATCCTACCGGCCAATATGACCGACATTTTTTTATTTTAGCAATGGGGAACTGTGTCTGTATACGTAGATAGGGAAAATATGATAATGGCAGAAATATTCACAATATTGAGATCTACTAACTGTCTATAAAAATAAAAACTGTAAGATAACTTCTGATAGGAATTATTGCCCTCAAAAGGTGTTTTTGCTAACTTTTTTAATTCTTTGTCTATAATCCTGAAAACTATCAAAGATGGAGAGAAAGTTTAAATAATAAGATTGATCAAGAATATCAACAATAAGTCAGATGGATGAAATCGTCAGTTGACATCTTATATGAGTTATTGCCCTTGGTGACAATTTACAATGACAATTATTTAAAAAACAATAATAGATAGAAAGAAACTTTGGAAAGCAAATTTTGTCTACAAGACAAGATCTAAAGATAAGTCGATTTTGCTGAAATAGTTTCTAGTACTTTTTATCCCTTATATAACATTGTTTTCTAATTTTCATGTTTGTATATTATCTTGAAAACTATGAATGAGAGATAGAAACTTAAAGACACAAAAGATCTTCTTCATATCAAGATTCCTCTGATTGTCAGTCAGCTCTTTGTTGACTTGTACCCATCTCTGCATTTTTTGGGGAAATTCTAGAGAATGAAAAATATTGTTTATAGGAAAAATGTCACCAAGACATGATCAACAAGAAGTGTCACGAATTATTTTTTTTCTCGTAAGAAAATTTCACAATTCATACTTTGCGTATCGTATGACAACTCAATTCCTATTTAAACTACTAGTATGTAAAAAGGTCATATATATATCCTGTAATATGTATATCAAGGCTTTTTAAGGAATTTTCAGTCAACCCCGCTAATTTCGTTCCTCCAATAAGTCTTTACTTGTTAACCTCGTGTCTCGCTTATGGTTGTTTCTCAAAATAAAAAAAAGTACTTCGATAATATTCTAACGATAGTGCCAATTGTCTTGTTGTGTTAATTTTCTTTCTTATGGAGTATTTCTAGAAAATTAATCAGAAAGTGCCATTCAGTCTGTTGCCCAGTCAGTTTTTATACATTTATATTTGTACTTTACACGGGAAGGAAACGTGTAAAATAACAAAGCTGGGTAATTAAAGAATTATTTTAGACTGACTTATCTTTGCTTTCTTCTCTTACATAATTATATCTCTAAACGTCTTGTCTATTTATCATCATTAATGTAGGCTATGGTATTTAACAACTTCATTGACTGCCTGTTTTTTTTTTATAAAAACAAAACACTCAAGTTTTGTACACAAATAATTAATTCCGTTGTTAGTATTTGCATATAAATAGAAACAAAACAAGTATAAGATGTAATACTTTAAACGTTTCCGGTAGTTTGTGCTTTCTGAAGTTTGCATATTCAGTGTATCCTGATTTTTCAGCAACCTATAATATAAAAACATGTTTACCTCACAGTTCGGTTTAGGATCCTTTACCTCTTTGCGTTTAAATAATGTATATTTCTTTATGAATCGAAATATCTTTTTTTTGTATTTGAAATTAAGTAAAAAACGTTCAATCGCCTATCCCCTGTTTATATTCTGCAATTCAACAATGACGTACACTAACATGCGTAGTTTCGATTCCCAAATCGTTGTTTTTGATATTGCACTTATCAGTGATAAGGACATTAGTCACATTACATTGCATGCTGTTTTCAACAAAATCCTGTATCTTCAAAAACGAATTGCATGCTTATATCTTAGACTTCATACGAATTTTACACTCAAGACGAACAAAATCCTAGATCTGCAAAAGAGAGTTGCTACTATACTTTCAAAGAAATTTTACACTCAAGATAAACAAAATCCTAGATCTTCAAAAAGTGATGGTTATATTTCAAAGACTTCCAGAGAATGTTTACACTCAAGATGAACAAAACCTTATTTTCAAAAGAATGATGATTATATATATCCAAGATAATCCAAGACTTCCAGAGAATTTTCACACTCGAGAAAGAGTTAATGCTTTCCGCTATATAGATGACGTTCTTTCACTAAACAATTCAAAATTTGGTGACTATTGATCGCATCTATCCCATCGAATTGGAGATAAAGGATACTACAGATACAGTTAAGTTGGCTTCATATCTTGACTTACATCTAGAAATTGACAATGAGGGTCGGTTGAAGACAAAACTTTACGACAAAAGAGATGATTTCAGCTTTCCAATTGTGAACTTTCCATTTTTAAGTAGCAACATTCCAGCAGCACCTGCATACGGGGTATATATCTCCCAATTGATACGATATTCCCGTGCTTGCATTTCCTATCATGATTTTCTTGATAGAGGGTTACTGCTCACAAGGAAGCTATTAAACCAAGAGTTCCAAATGGTGAAGTTGAAATCATCCCTTCGTAAATTTTACGGACGCCATCACGAGTTGGTTGACCGTTATGGAATAACCGTTTCACAAATGATATCGGATATGTTCCTTACGTCGTAACTACAATCCCCTTCCCTTTCATGAATTTGACCTACCGAATAAGACTATTTATCGGATTTGTAATCACATAAGGAAGCTATTAAACCAAGAGTTCCAAATGGTGAAGTTGAAATCATCCCTTCGTAAATTTTAATGTAATCACATAAGCAACATGACGGGTGCCGCATGTGGAGCAGGATCTGCTTACCCTTCCGGAGCACCTGAGATCACCCCTAGTTTTTGGTGGGGTTCGTGTTGTTTATTCTTTAGTTTTCTATGTTGTGTCATGTGTAATATTGTTTTTCTGTTTGTCTTTTTTCATTTTAGCCATGGCATTGTCAGTTTGTTTTGGATTTATGAGTTTGACTGTCCCTTTGGTATCTTTCGTCCCTCTTTTAATACCTCTACATATATAACTTAGGCCTAAACACAATATTGCAAAGCAGTTCCGAAAAGCTAGTCAGCACAAGTCAGAAGAACCAAAATATGTGTAGCTGACCATTATAAAAATAATAGGCCATCAATTTTTATCGATACGCTGATGTTGTCCAGAATTTTTCAGTGGCGAATATTAAAGGGTATGGTGGCATGATTTCTGTTTCATTCTGCTTAGTAGTTTACGCTTTCTTTTAGTAACTGACAGTTAACTTTTATCTAGTTCTAACTCTGATTTAGTTGTAATCCAAATTGTTAATTGGACATTTCCTAGTGTCTAAAATGTATATTAATTTATACCATTTGCTATTCCATTAATCTAAGGCAGCAACCAATAGCTCCCCCCCCCCCCCCTCCCCCAGAAAATCAAATGGTTGCTGCCTAAGTGCATAATATCTGGAATTGCAATGCTAAATGTCCTTTTCCTAAGTCAGAAACTTTTCAATGATTGAAAATATTTATCTAAATGTTGTATATTCTAAGGGGATTTGCTGTGTATAGCAGATATTTTATCTTCTCTGAAAAAGATAATCAAGTACGACAAGGACTTATGCTTGCCTAAAATTAGAGGTACATCTGATGAAAGATTCTTAACTTTTGTTAGTCATTTTTTTTTAAATCAAGTGTCTTCTTCGGTCTATTCAATTGGTTTGTGTAAAAGATTTGAATTGCTTTTGTCATTAAAGATGCATGAATTTAGGCTAAATAATATGCCACATTACATCACTTTTTAAATAGTTTTTGTCTAAAATGTGCCGTATTCGTGTTCAGTCTCAGTCTTGGTAATTAAATGTTGTATCATCATCATATACAACAAATATTTAAATGTTTACACTTTATACATAATTTTGAAATGCTATATTTTTGGGTCAAAAAGGGGTCACCCCTTTATAGATTATTCACAATTTAGAACTTGCCATTATATTTAATGAATGGCTATTATTTATTTTGATTTTATTGAACCATAAAACTAATTTTTGACTCTTCACATTGAATAAGTAAGTAAGTAAGTAAGTAAGTAAGTAAGTAAGTAATTTGTTTATTATAGTGACTTGTGAACATAAATATAATACAATTACAAAGTTTATAGTCAAAGTTACACCCGGCCCATTGGACCTATAAGTCACCTTTTTAAAATATCAGTAAGGTTAAACATAATCACGTTATACATGTATATATACACAATTTCTCAAATCATTTGAAATTAAAGTTCAAAAAGTTAGAATAAATATACACAAAAATTAAATGTTCATAGATTATATAGCACCTGACGTCGGATATGAAATGCACGAACGATATATTTTGCTAATTTTCTTGTGTGAAGAGACATTAAAATGTTCAGTTTTTGTTCATGATTCAGATCTAAGAAGAGTTCTGTAGTTAAAAGTTCACCAAAAATGTTATTTCGACAATTCAAATAAAGCGGACAATTAAAGATAAAGTGTAGTTCAGTTTCGGCTTCTTGAAGATTACAAAAAATACAAAGTCTTTCTTCAGGTTTTTCACTTGAATATCTGCCTGTTTCAACTCTTAATGGTAAAATTCCACATCTTAACTGTGCCAAGTACGACCGTTCAATTTTACTTAAATTTAATTCAATATAGTGTTCAGTTTCGAAAATAGTTTTGAATGTCTTATAGGTACGTAATTTTGAGACGCTTTCGATAGAATTACTCCAAATGTCTGAATAAAAACGAGAAATGTTAAGTTCCACCAATGACATATCAACCTGTAATTTCAGTTCGTAATAATGTCCTAATTCAAGCTTGTAGAATATATCCTTTAAATCGCTACACCAATTATTTTCACATCGTTCATAATCAAAGTCGAATGCTATTCTTGTAATGCGGTTTCTGTCAAATCGAATTAGTCTATTCCAATATCTAACCATATTTTTCCAGTGTCTATATTGACTCGGGATCCAACCAATATCTCCGTGTATAGCAAGATTTGGTGCGTACCTATGAACTCCCAAATAGTACCGAATAGCTCGATTCTGAATGTTGTCTATTGATTGATATTTCCGATACCCCCATACACCAGACGAGTAATCAAGTATAGGAACAATGCAAGAATTAAACAATTTCTCATACGATTTATATCCAAAGTCTTTGAATCCGTGTACTTTACCAATTATGTGTCCAAGTCCTCGGCCAGCACTTTTAGCAAGTATTTCCGCATTTAATAAAAAACTGCCATTATAGCTAAATGTTACACCTAAGTACTTATACTGATTCACTATTTCTAAAGAATTTCTACCAACACTAAAATTATATTCTGTTTGTTTGGATTTCCCATTTCGAAAGTGGATACATTTCGATTTGTCAGTATTAATCAAGACTCGCCATTGTTTACACCACCGATGAAGTTTATCCAACATACACTGCAGGTCCAATTCTGATTTAGCTATCAGTGCAATATCATCAGCGTACAATAAAACTGACAAGTTCTTATCAGCTAAATCGATTCCTACACCTAGATCGTTCAGTTCATTAACCAAATCATTAATAAATATAGAGAAAAGTGTTGGTGATAAATTGTCCCCTTGTTTTACACCGGATTTACAGTCAAACCAACTTGTAAGCTTGCCATTTAATCGGACGCAGGATTCGGAATTCTGATAAATGCTTTTGATAGAGTTATACAGTTTGCCATCAATGTTGTTTTTAAGTAGCTTATATAGCATCATATCCCTGTCTATGAAGTCAAAACATTTTCTGAGGTCAATAAACGCCACAAAGAGTGATTTATTGTTGCGGACGATAGATGCGAAGCGGATTATGTAAAATGTGAAGAGTCAAAAATTAGTTTTATGGTTCAATAAAATAAAAATAAATTATTGCCATTCATTATAAATAAATTTCTATCAAAAATAAGGCTCAACGAACTTTTTATATTATTTATATTAACAACAACAACAACGTACACACAAGTTGGCGTATGAATATACAACGTCAGAGTGGGCGTGTCGCCATAAAAATTGACAACATTGATAATAAAACTAATAATTTTAACCAATCAGAAGACGGTAAATACACCAAATTTATTTATTTACAAATGTCTTTTCTTTAAAACCATAAATTGACGTTTAAATGTCTCATGTTGTTGGGTTTCTGTCTTATATTAACTGACACACCCATATCTCCGTTTTTTGGTCGTCCTGAACATGCATGGAATGAAATGTTTGTCACTGGACATAACACAAAAACAACGGCAATTAATCAGTTTATTTATACTATGAATTGTGTGATTATTAAGATTATGTGAATGTTCGTCAATGGTAACAAACTGTGCATAAGCATTAAACAGCTTGATAAATGCTTCAGATAATTTTTCATCATTTCAAAATTATGGACACCATCAACTACAGGAATTTTAAATGATTTTCGAAGAGATAGTGGGCACACAGTCGATATTTTAAAGATACAATAAATCCAATTGAAAGAATTAAAGACATGGAATTCGTAAGAAATTGGGAAAAATGTATAAAAATAAGAAGACTTAAAATGTTGAAGATTTATGGATGAACCTAATCAGACTTAAATAAGAAACCTTACAAAATTGTATTTTGTCTATCTGATGAGTTCAACCTTTTTCAACTGATTTTTATAGTTCGTTCTTATGGTATGATTGCTATATTGTTATTAATACCACTGTCCTAGGATAGGGGGGTTTGGAATCCTGCTTACATGTGTAACACCGCCACTTTCTGTATGTATGTGCCTGTTTCAAGTCAGGACTTGTCGTTTGTTTATGTGGTTACATATTTGTTTTTCGTTTATTTTTTGTACATAAATAAGGCCGTTAAATTTCTCATTTGAATTGTTTTACAATTGCCATTTTAGGGCCTTTATAGCTGACTATGTGGTATGGGTTTGTTCATTGTCGAAGGCTGTAAGGTGACCTATAGTTGTTAATTTCTCTGTCATTTTGGTCTCTTGTGGAGAGTTGTTTCATTGACAATCATACCACATCTTCTTTTTTTTATATAAAAGATGTTGATGAACATCAATTTGGGAGTTTTATATTGAAAGCAAGGAAACCGTAATCATCTTGCTGGTTTGCTTTTACTGCTCAACTGTTTATAACTGATTTAGCGGAAATCTTTGAGATTAAGACAGAACTGCACGCATCAATGAAAGTTAACATTAATAAATGAACTATGAAAATAAGTCAAGGTCAAGTGATGAGGTCAAGGTCTGGTAACCCATATAACTGACTATATTTAACAGACAACTTACTCATATAAATAGAAAAACTAAAGTAAGCAGAAAAACAATCATATTTCTTTGAAATATGAAAATACTACTAGATAGAGTACCAAGATTCAGTGAACTCTAACAGATGGACATTTACACTGTACATGGATTATGTAGATCAACCATAATTGATTAATTGCAAAAAGCATCTGAGAAATGGACCCATCTACAAAAACTTAATTATCAACAAATAACAAAGTTATACATTTTTTTAGCAGTCACTGAAACATGAAAATTAGATCAAGGACATATAACAGAAAGAAACTTTAAAATATAAGGCATATGTATCCAAGGTATGAAGAACCCAGGTATTCAACACTCTGAAATATAAATATTTTTTCAAATAAATAACACAATGCTGGTCAAATTAGCATCCATGTGTATCACTTTCAGTGAATTTTGTCCAAGGCGACACAAATAGGCATTGTATAATAAAAGGATAATCAATAGCTATAGGTGACCTATTACTTGGGATAGTTTATCCCTGAAATAAGGTCAATGTCAGCAGAATGGAGTAAGATAGACATGTCATATGTAGATTCTAATATATTAGTTATTATGGGCTCTGAACTAGATTTCAGTAACAGTAAGTAATATCATATATGCACTTTTTACTTTTTATGCCCCACCTATGATAGTAGAGGGGCATTATGTTTTCTGGTCTGTGGCTCCGTTCGTTCATCCGTCCATCCGTTCGTCTGCAGGTTAATGTTTTTGGTCAAGGTAGTTTTTGATGAAGATGAAATCCAATCAACTTGAAACTTAGTACACTTGTTGCTTATGATATGATCTTTCTAATTTTAAAGCCAAATTAGACTTTTGACCCCAATTTCACGGTTAACTGGACATATAAAATGAAAGTGGCATTTTCAGGTTAAAGTTTTTGGTCAAGGTAGTTTTTGATGAAGCTGAAGTCCAATCATCTTGAAACTTAGTACACTTGATGCTTATATGATATGATATTTCTAATTTTTAAGCCAAATTAGACTTTTGACCCCAATTTCACGGTCCATGGAACATGGAAAATGATAGTGCCTGTAGGGCATCCGTGTAAAATATTTATCAACTACATGAATTTTGAATGATTTTCGAAGAGATAGTGGGCACACAGTCGATATTTTAAAGATACAATAAATCCAATTGAAAGAATTAAAGACATGGAATTCGTAAGAAATTGGGAAAAATGTATAAAAATAAGAAGACTTAAAATGTTGAAGATTTATGGATGAACCTAATCAGACTTAAAAATTATTTAAATATCTTGAAAAATTTTGATTTGAGAAAAGCTATCACAAAATTCAGGATTTCATCTCATAGACTTAAAATTGAAACTGGGAGATATTCCAAATCAGAAGTTCATCAAAGAATTTGTGATAAATGCGATTTAAATAAAGTGGAAGATGAACTTCATTTTCTTATAGAATGCCCTGTATACTCTAAGGATAGAGATATGTTATTTGATCTGATATTTAAAGAATGTAAAAAATTTTACTCCTTGGATATGGTCAATAAATTTATTTGGCTTTTAAACTGTGAGTCTATTAATATTTTAAAACAACTTGGCTATTTCTTATCAAAACACCTGCCTTGAGTAAACATTTATAATATAACACTGGGATACTGTAAGTAATATTTAAAATGTCTAACTTTTTAAAGCATACTGTTTTGTTGTTTTGCTTTATTGTATTTGTAATTGTTTGTAACTATATATTGTCATGAATGTATATGCACTATGCCCCTTGTGGGTACCTCTTATGGAAATAAAAGATATTCTATTCTATTCTATTCTAAATAAGAAACCTTACAAAATTGTATTTTGTCTATCTGATGAGTTCAACCTTTTTCAACTGATTTTTATAGTTCGTTCTTATGGTATGATTGCTATATTGTTATTAATACCACTGTCCTAGGATAGGGGGGTTTGGAATCCTGCTTACATGTGTAACACCGCCACTTTCTGTATGTATGTGCCTGTTTCAAGTCAGGACTTGTCGTTTGTTTATGTGGTTACATATTTGTTTTTCGTTTATTTTTTGTACATAAATAAGGCCGTTAAATTTCTCATTTGAATTGTTTTACAATTGCCATTTTAGGGCCTTTATAGCTGACTATGTGGTATGGGTTTGTTCATTGTCGAAGGCTGTAAGGTGACCTATAGTTGTTAATTTCTCTGTCATTTTGGTCTCTTGTGGAGAGTTGTTTCATTGACAATCATACCACATCTTCTTTTTTTTATATAAAAGATGTTGATGAACATCAATTTAGGAGTTTTATATTGAAAGCAAGGAAACCGTAATCATCTTGCTGGTTTGCTTTTACTGCTCAACTGTTTATAACTGATTTAGCGGAAATCTTTGAGATTAAGACAGAACTGCACGCATCAATGAAAGTTAACATTAATAAATGAACTATGAAAATAAGTCAAGGTCAAGTGATGAGGTCAAGGTCTGGTAACCCATATAACTGACTATATTTAACAGACAACTTACTCATATAAATAGAAAAACTAAAGTAAGCAGAAAAACAATCATATTTCTTTGAAATATGAAAATACTACTAGATAGAGTACCAAGATTCAGTGAACTCTAACAGATGGACATTTACACTGTACATGGATTATGTAGATCAACCATAATTGATTAATTGCAAAAAGCATCTGAGAAATGGACCCATCTACAAAAACTTAATTATCAACAAATAACAAAGTTATACATTTTTTTAGCAGTCACTGAAACATGAAAATTAGATCAAGGACATATAACAGAAAGAAACTTTAAAATATAAGGCATATGTATCCAAGGTATGAAGAACCCAGGTATTCAACACTCTGAAATATAAATATTTTTTCAAATAAATAACACAATGCTGGTCAAATTAGCATCCATGTGTATCACTTTCAGTGAATTTTGTCCAAGGCGACACAAATAGGCATTGTATAATAAAAGGATAATCAATAGCTATAGGTGACCTATTACTTGGGATCGTTTATCCATGAAATAAGGTCAATGTCAGCAGAATGGAGTAAGATAGACATGTCATATGTAGATTCTAATATATTAGTTATTATGGGCTCTGAACTAGATTTCAGTAACAGCAAGTAATATCATATATGCACTTTTTACTTTTTATGCCCCACCTATGATAGTAGAGGGGCATTATGTTTTCTGGTCTGTGGCTCCGTTCGTTCATCCGTCCATCCGTTCGTCTGCAGGTTAATGTTTTTGGTCAAGGTAGTTTTTGATGAAGATGAAATCCAATCAACTTGAAACTTAGTACACTTGTTGCTTATGATATGATCTTTCTAATTTTAAAGCCAAATTAGACTTTTGACCCCAATTTCACGGTTAACTGGACATATAAAATGAAAGTGGCATTTTCAGGTTAAAGTTTTTGGTCAAGGTAGTTTTTGATGAAGCTGAAGTCCAATCATCTTGAAACTTAGTACACTTGATGCTTATATGATATGATATTTCTAATTTTTAAGCCAAATTAGACTTTTGACCCCAATTTCACGGTCCATGGAACATGGAAAATGATAGTGCCTGTAGGGCATCCATGTACTTTGGACACATTCTTGTTTTTTGTGGGTTTTTTTTTGTGCATTCATCTAATGAGTTGAGCCCTACTCAATTGATTTTGATAGTTTATTATTATGGTGTGCCGTTCCACCAATGTCCCAAGTTAGGGTAAGGTTGGTACTCCTGCAAACATATTTCACCCTGCCACATTCTGTATGTGCCTGTAATTCAGTGGTTGTTTTTCGTTGATGTATACTAGTATTATATTTGCTTTTCCTTTGTTGTTTGCATATAAAACAGACTGTTAGCTTTTCAATTTAAATTGTTTCATATTTGTCATTTTCAAGCCTTTTATAGCTTGATGTGCCTTTAAGCTATAGTTGCTACCTCTTCTCCATTTGGTCTCTGGTGAGGAATTGTCTCATTGGCAATCAAACCATGTCTTCTTTTTTTTCCAATGTAAACCATAAAAGCATTCTATAAATTATAAATAGTTTACCTTTTACTTATATATAATAAGAAATGAAAAACTGACCTAATCATGGAAACTAAATATTAACATGTGTAAGCCATTGAACTTTGAAAATTGGGAAGATGTCAACTGCTATATGGAAACTGAAGACCATAAGTCATCTTCATACAAAATATTAATGTCTTTTTCTTTCTAAATTATTGAAATTTATGCAAGTATTTGATGCAATTGTCAATGTAATGGAACCAGATTGATATCCCTGTGTCTTCCTGTCTATTTTATTATTATAGAGAGTAAAAAAATAACAATAACATTTTATGATAACATCTCTTTTACATTGGTATTTTTTTCAAAATTGATGGGATCATGATCAATTAAAAACTGGGAAAAGTATATCTAAAAAAATGTGTATTCCTGTTTAAAACCACTACTGAAACAATCTTAAATAAACAGCTGCGCCATGAGCACATGATACGCCTGACGCTTTGTGTGGAAGTCTTATGCAATAATCATAAATAGTTACTGAGAAAGTTTTAAGCAATAACCATGTATTGTTTTTGAGACACAGTGGGACATGTGAAACCCCCACCCTGTTTTTTTTTTTACAAAAAACTAAATATTACTAAAATAAAACTTTGAATCAAAACCAAAAAATATACAGATCTTTATATTTATATAACAAAGAAGTATGTAAAGTTTTAAGCAAAAATCATAAATTATTTTTGAGATACAGCATTTCTTGTTAAAAAAACTTTTTTATAAAATACTAAGAACTCAAAAATGAAATTTTGAATCATCACCAAAAAGTATACAGATCTTCAGATAAATATAACAAAGACATGTGTAAAGTTTTAAGCAATAATCATAAATTGTTTTTGAAATATGGCGCGACATGTAAAAAAAAACCTCCCCTTTTTTTACAAAATACTCAAAAACTCAAAAATAAATTTTGAATCATCACCAAAAAGTATACAGATATTAAGATTAATATTACTCAAAAGTGTTTAAAGTTTTAAGTCATAATCAAGAATTTTTGTTGAGATACAGTGCGATATGTGAAACGGGTGTATAAAAAGTATTAAAATTTGCCAACAACAGTAAAAGCCATCAGAGGAAAAACCATTGTACCCAACTGCTTGGGTTATAATACACTCAAATTTACCTTAATACCATACATTTTACCATCAACGAAATTTGACAATAAGAAAATGAAAAATATAAAGCACAATGTTTTCATATTTTAATACAGTGATTAGCATAATGACATGCCACTGCTGATTAAGACTATCAATAGCCCAGTGTATTTTTTTTTTACTAAAAAAGCCAACTTATGTAACCATGAAAACGGTTTTGGTTGTTATAAACATTTTTTACCCACTACATTGTATTATTTAATGTATATAGATATAGGAAGATGTGGTATGAGTGCCAATGAGACAACTTTCCATCCAAATAACAATGTTTTTTTTTCTAAAGCTCAAAGTCTCTATAAGGACAAGGTATTGTAACAAGAGTACTGCCTAATATCATATGTAGATATATTAAAAACAATGTTAATCTTGAGTTTTTTTTTTTATAAAACATATGTACATAAACAATAGAATGATCTGTCACACAAGTTCACCACAGTTAGCTATTTTAATTTTCTTTGATACTGTCCCTCCTTTGCTGCCACAGGCCTGAAATATAAATAAAAATTATCTGTAATAGAAAAAATCACAGCAAAATTTTGTCTAAATAACACAACAATAAATTAACTACTTACTGGTTTCAAAGGGTAACCATCTGGTGACTTTTTGTTTCTGTTGTAGAGATAATTTTTGTAATCACCGAACTTAAGAAAAAACAATTAGATTTTATTTCTTTTAAATATGGAATTTGAGTGTTGTTGGGCTGCTGTTTCATTAATGCTTGATAATTACAGTAAGCATTTATCATTGTGATTGATAAGACCATTTAAAAAAAAGTTGCGATTTTAGGACAGGATGCATACAAATTACGCTATCAAATAAAAAATGAGAGTTTGTATTTTTTGCATTTTTGTTAACTTTAATCAGTGCTTTTATTCACAATATAGAAAACTTATAATGGCCAAACAATAATGGGCTGGAATAGGATTCAAAACTATCTTTAAGTCTCTGAAAATTATCTACAAAAGACATAAATTACCTCCATTTTTCTTACAACATCCATGCCTTGCATTACTTTCCCAAATACTACATGTTTACCATCCAACCTACAATTATATACAAGTTTTAAACTCATTTGACGTTAGGTTCATACATATAAGCATCAGTCTTTCTAAATGCATTTATAACACAACAGGTAATACAAATTCCTCTAATTTGTATGCCCCATTTATGGGCATTATGTTTTCTAGTCTGTCCATACGTCCATTCGTTTGTTTATTGGCGTTGAATTAGCTTTCACTTAACTATCAATTGCATGTAATACTCTCAGATCTGTACTTTGTCTTTTGTGTTTGTGTTAAGTTGTTTTGTGCTTTGCATTTAACAAGTCATTAAAATTAAATAATTGCTTACCAATCTGTTTTCTCTGTACATATAAAGAATTGTGAACCATTTGTGTTGGGACCAGAGTTTGCCATTGACATTGTCCCTACAATAGTAAAACATGAAGAATTGTGAACCATTTGTGTTAGGACCAGAGTTTGCCATTGACATTGTCCCTACAATAGTAAACATGAAGAATTGTGAACCATTTGTGTTAGGACCAGAGTTTGCCATTGACATTGTCCCTACAATAGTAAACATAAAGAATTGTGAACCATTTGTGTTGGGACCAGAGTTTGCCATTGAAATTGTCCCTACAATAGTAAACATGAAGAATTGTGAACCATTTGTGTTGGGACCAGAGTTTGCCATTGACATTGTCCCTACAAAAGTAAAACATGTGTGTTAGGACCAGAGTTTGCCATTGACATTGTCCCTACAATAGTAAACATGAAGAATTGTGAACCATTTGTGTTAGGACCCGAGTTTGCCATTGACATTGTCCCTACAATAGTAAAATATGTGTGTTAGGACCAGAGTTTGCCATTGACATTGTCCCTACAATAGTAAAACATGTGTGTTAGGACCAGAGTTTGCCATTGACATTGTCCCTACAATAGTAAAACATGTGTGTTAGGACCAGAGTTTGCCATTGACATTGTCCCTACAATAGTAAACATGAAGAATTGTGAACCATTTGTGTTGGGACCAGAGTTTGCCATTGACATTGTCCCTACAAAAGTAAAATATGTGTGTTAGGACCAGAGTTTGCCATTGACATTGTCCCTACAATAGTAAAACATGTGTGTTAGGACCAGAGTTTGCCATTGACATTGTCCCTACAATAGTAAAATATGTGTGTAAGAACCAGAGTTTGCCATTGACATTGTCCCTACAATAGTAAAACATGTGTGTTAGGACCAGAGTTTGCCATTGACATTGTCCCTACAATAGTAAACATGAAGAATTGTGAACCATTTGTGTTGGGACCAGAGTTTGCCATTGACATTGTCCCTACAAAAGTAAAATATGTGTGTTAGGACCAGAGTTTGCCATTGACATTGTCCCTACAATAGTAAAACATGTGTGTTAGGACCAGAGTTTGCCATTGACATTGTCCCTACAATAGTAAAACATGTGTGTTAGGACCAGAGTTTGCCATTGACATTGTCCCTACAATAGTAAAACATGTGTGGTGACTGTGGTCATATCAAAACTAGACTCTAGCATGCACATTCACAGAACTTGTTTTTTATACAATGTATCTTTTGATGGGTTTTAATTTAACAACTAATTGGCAATACCCAGAGAGCTGTGTGTTTATTTTTTGAATGAAGCCATTATGATGACATCTTGATGCTAATTTTTAGTATTTTTCTGTTTTGAAATTGCTGTCACATATAGATTAACCTATTCTTTTTTCATACGTATGATAGTGATTTCGTACTTGTCTTTGTAAATGTATAAAACTTTTAATTTGTGTAAAAAAAAAAAGATTTTCAAAGTATCGTTTTTTAAACATATCAACCAAAGTCAAGTCTATGTAAAACATGAATGTAATTTTTATATGTAACATTTACTTACCAGGTGCTGTATGTTTTAATATAAAATTTTCATCCTCAAATTTTTTACCATATATGGACTTTCCACCTGTACCATTATGGTTTGTAAAATCTCCTCCCTGACACATCTGATTACAGGTTGTTAAAGAAATTTAAAACATGTCGATGTGATTTTTCTTAATTTGAATGTCCTCTACAGAGAGGAAAATACATAATCCACTTGCTACATTGTAAGTATTGAACAAGTGTTCACAAAAACATAAATCTCAAGCTAAATTTATGATCATTATTCAAAGAAAAATAAGTAATGGGGTAATTTAAATGGTATACCAATCAAATATGAAATATGAAAATAGACAAAACAAAGGTAATCTCAGAATTTATAAAGAAACAGTTGAGGCATTACAAACTGTAAAAAATACTGAAGATTTAAGCCTGACCTATAGCAATTATGAACCATTATAAATCCACGCTAAAGGATACAAATTGTGGTATAACTCTGTGGAAACTGGATCCTTTGTATCCAAATCCTTTCTCATGAGTACATAAACATCTGAAGTTTTCTGAAAATAGAAAAGAAATATATTGTAGATAATAGGTATCCATATATAAACAAAAAAAGGATATGAGCTTATTATTGTTAGAATTAGTCATAAGAGAAAAAATTTGCCAAAACATTTTTATCAAAAATAAAGTCAGGAATTTATATATTTTCATATAAATGAATATATGTATAGATCTTTTAAAGCTTTAAGTTTAAGGTACAGTATTGGGTAATGTCATTGATTTTGCTAAAATTTCAAATACAACTTTGAAATGTAAAACTTTATCTGATTTTTTTTTATTTATCACTTTTATTTTCTGAAATATTACTGAATGAAAAGTGTTACTATGATTTACATACCAGCTGTGACTGGAACAACATCAGCCCTCAGCTCTATAGAAATTCTACCAACATCTTTATTGTTTACATTGATATCAAAGAACACTTGTGGATTTCCTTTACTTCTTTTGGCTGGTGATGAACTCTGTAACATAATCAGTCATATCATGGCAGTGATGACAAAGTTGATTGTTATTTTGAAAAATATCATTTTAACAAACTTTGTTTTGTTTCTAATGCTAGTACTTCTAAGAAAAATTTCAATGAGAACAAATCTAAATAGAAAAAGAAATTTGTAAAAATGGCAGCCAAATTTACAAATTAAGGGCATACGATACAGTTTTGATCCTGTATTTACAAGTTCATGAAAATTTGCATATAGGCTATTTTTTACCAAGGTGATTAAATCAAATATATAATAAAAAATATACCTTCATGAGCTACTTTTTGAGTAAAAAGAGGTCGAAATTTTGTATATTTGCTCAAAATTCAGATTTGTGGCCGTAATTTCTTTTTTGAAAGAAAGACAGAACTTTTTTGTTATAAAAGATAAACACAATTTTTTTTCTGTTAAATAATCGGTAATATCTAAATATGCAATTTTTTATTTAGAAATAACTCATATTTATCAAATGTTCATGAAATGAGGAAAAAACGTAATTTTTTACTGCATGTTTATCAAAATCAAAAAAAATCCTCTATTTACAGTTTAATAAAATTTGAGTCACATAATCTCCCTGCAAAATGAAACAAAATGCCGTTTTGAAAAATAGGGGTCCATGAACTCGTTTTCAAATCAAATCAGTTTGAATGATAAAAATCAGTCGAAAAATGCATCTTTTCCCGATATGTCACAGTGTGACGTCGCGAAAATAACAAATTACGTTAGCAACGTCATTACCTCCCCTGTAACTGTATCGTATGCCCTTAAGAGACTCAAATAATTAAATTAAATGTTTCTAATTCAATTCAATCTTGGGGGGTGTTTACACAACTAAATTTGTCATGTGACTGTGTCAACGTATATTTGTTCCACCTAACTTCTAACAGAAGTTCCAGTGGAAACTTTATAATAAACAATGTCATAATACCTG
Organism: Mytilus trossulus; assembly: GCF_036588685.1. Lineage (NCBI taxonomy): Eukaryota > Metazoa > Mollusca > Bivalvia > Mytilida > Mytilidae > Mytilus > Mytilus trossulus. The sequence goes on along the minus strand of NC_086373.1, from coordinate 104,119,933 downwards.
TACCTGTCGGAACAAATATTCTATACTATTTATTCCATTAGGAACATCTTCTGTAATATTTATTCCTGTGGAAATAATATTCCAGAATAGTTTTTCGCTTTGGAACTTATATCATGAAGGAACTTCTATTCCATGACAACTGGTCTCCTTCATGGATTTGCAAAGGACCATGTGTACCAATCTTATACTCTTGACCAATGGATTCAGTTGAACATGCAAAATGCAAAGCAACCATGTGAAAATATTTAGGAATGCATTGGAAATAAAGTTTAGCAACAGATTGTAGGTATTTGGTTGGGCACCAATTGCACCCTTTTAATGACAAACTTTTTCCTATAATGTTATGAATCACAGTCAATTTTGGTAAAGGTAAAGTAAAGGTATTTAAAATTGTTGTGCAAATGATATTTGGTAAAAATAAAGGTATTTAAAATTGATTATGCAAAAGATACAAGAATCAAAGAGCTGATAGCTCTGAAGTGGAAGAAGGTGAATAAAAAGTAACTTGAATTACCATAAAAGCAGCCCCACTTACCCAGGCTGCTTTGTTCCATTATTGTTAAAATGTATTTTTTTCTTCAAACAAGAAAAGGTTATAAGTACATGGATTTCCCATCCGTACAATCTCTTTCTACGTTCAGTTGACTATGAAAATTAGGTAAAATCTTTAATTTGGCAGTAAAATTAAGAAGATCATATCAAGAGGAACACATGTGTACTAAGTTTCAAGTTGATTGTGCAAGATCTGGATTGTCTAGAAAAAAGTGTCATATTTGTATGATGAACTTACATGCCTTTTCCTTAAGTCTGTTTGCATGATTCTAGTTATATATTAAATCGGTAGAAAAAATATACATGAAGCTAGCAGACCAGGGTTTATTTTCCAGATTAAGAATATTAGATGCTTGTTGAAATTTCCAATTTTGAATAATGCACAAAGATGGACCTTTAACAGGTTGGGAACAACACTCCAAATGAGGGTAACCTAACTGGAAGATCATCACAACCCACTGTAAAAAATGAGCACAAAAAAGTCATTTATATTCATATTATTTGATGAAACTTTTCCCCAAAAACTATGCATCTATTAAGTTCTGAATGGTCAAAACATCATGTTTTTTTATCGACATCAATTTTGTCGTAAATGTAACCAAATGATGTAGAAATTGTGTTTTTTCTTCAAATTTCCATCAAATTGTAATGTTTATAGTTCCCTTATTGCCTCTCTATTTGAATAAAATAAAATAATAAGAAGAATCTGTTTCTTGTTTTGTTTTGTTTTTGACAAATGATTGTTCACTGCTTGCAAATGAATCATTATATTTATATATCTTATCTGTATTTATTTTTGTTCATGTCTCCATCTCCTTATCATTTGTAAATGTTTAGACAAATAAGAAAGAAATAAGCTCCACATGTATATTTGCAACATCGTAGATTAATTAAAAAATAACATACACTAACACTAGTACTGCATGGATTTTAAGCATTATGAAAGTCATATTTGTAGAAAGCTTAAAAAGACTTAAAAACCGTGTAAAATGTCTTGCTATTTCTTAGCTTACACAATAAAATCTAATATAAACTAACATCTACAATTCTAAATTTCAACATTTTACTGGAATTAATCTACCTACTAGACCTTCTATTAGTCTAGTTTTTTTTTTATCTTTATTCAATTCTTCAACATATATATACAACAGATATATTACATATTACACAAAATATCACAAGGCAATGTTTTTAAGTATAATCATATATAATCAGCACAATATTTAGAAATTAAATGTTATTACACCTTCGGTTTCTTGTACCAGAATATTATTCTTTAAAAAGTGTTTCTCAAAAATATTTCTCATACATCTTGCATCACACAAATATTCATACAGGTAAGTTATATAATGTTTTACAGTGTATTTAAATAGTCTAATAAGATCAACATTACTGTTTAAATTTTTAAGTAAATTCCTTCTTCTGAAGATACAATATCTCGCTACAGATAACATGAAATTGACAAAACTTACATTTACGCCTTTGATAGGTCCAAATAAACCAAACATAAATACCTCTTCATACACTAAATTATCAATTTTGTCAGAATCAACATTATCAAATAAAACTAACAACTTTTGTTGCATAAACAGATGAAATTCTACTAATTCAGAACATAATAGAAATAAATGAGTGATATTTTCTACTTCCTTTTCACAAACATCACATACATTGTAATTTATAAGTTTCATAGTCATAAGTTTAGAATTTGTGAAAATACAATAATGAGCTATTTTGAAATCTAGATCCATTAATATAGATGGTTTCCAATAGAAATTAACGTTTTTCCATACTTTACAAAGATCATTCTCTTCAATCTCAAAAACTTCCGTCCACTTTTTATAGCAAATAGGATGCTGACATAGTTTACTAGTAAGTAACAAATACAGTTCTTTTGTCGAACACATAGAAAACTCTGACAATTTATCTTTGAAAATGACATTAATATTTATAGAGCGAGAAACATTTCTCCTATGAATATTTTTATGAATAATTTCTGTCCATTCTTTAGGCAATACAACTTTTAAAGTATTATATCTTTTTACAATACTGTTAATATCACAATGATTAGTTACATTTTGTATCATCTCAACTATAGCCATTTCTGGTAAAAAACCCTCTATAACTTCATAACATATATCTTTTACTTGAACAATTCCAGCATTTATAAAATCATACCATATAACAGTTTTTCCATCGAACAACACATTTGGATTACAAAATAAGGGTTGATCATATACATTTTCAGTGCTAAGATCAAATTCAATATCATCTCTTAAGAGATCAAAACCTTTAAACATTTCTTTGTAAACATTAGGAATACACTTCAAGTTTTCTGGTAAAGACATGAATAATATTTCTTCTGATAAGTTCATATTTAAAATTTTTGAAATAAAATATTTAAATGTAGACTTCCATAGCACTTTATAATTCTTGTCTAAAAACCTGGCTAAAAATTTTAATCTAAATGCATACATCTTTGATTCAATATCAGGTAACTGTAAACCTCCATTACACTTTTGATCAATGATGGTGTTATATTTTACTAAGTGTGCACCATTATTCCACACAAAACTAACACATGCAGTTTTAATATCTCGTAAAACATGATCTGGCATCGATGTTACAAACAAAGAATACCATAATCTTGACATAAATAATGAGGAAATAACATTCACTCTACCCTGTATTGTCAATTGCCTCTGCATCCACATATTCAATAAGGACTTAATTTTACTAACTTTGCCACTCCAATTTAAATGATCACAAACAGTTTTGTCTTTGCCAACATACACTCCTAACAATAAAATATAGTTTTCACAAACTTGTAAATTATATTTGTTTTTTTCATTATCAGCTATTCTTCCTGTGCCAATTGGCAATATTTCTGATTTTTGTCTATTTATTTTGGCGCCTGAACTGGCTTCATACATTTTAAAAACTTTAAAAATTTCATCAATAGAACTTTTGTCAGACACAGTTAAAGTAGTGTCATCTGCGTGCTGAAAAATAAGAGCTTCATCAGTGGTATTTGGAATTTTAATACCAGATATATTTACATTTTTCCTTATATTACATTGTAAAGTTTCAGCTGCTAAAACATAGAGAAGAGCACTTATTGGACACCCTTGTCTTATCCCATTATCAACACAAAAATAGGGTGTCAAAAATCCATTGCATTTTACACAGCTATTAATTCTTGTATAGAAAATCTCTATCCACTTGATAAATACATCACCAAACCCAAATTTCTTTAATGTTTTAAAAATAAACTCATGACTTTCTCTGTCAAAAGCTTTCTCTTGGTCAATTTTAACAATATAGCCTTCAAGTTCATCATTTTCAACTAAAGTAATTATATCTCTTACATTAGCAATATTATTACTAATATCTCTACCAATAATACAGCAAGTTTGGTTTTCTGATATAATAGTTGGTAATACCTTTTTAAATCTATTTGCCATTATTCTTGCCAATATTTTATAGTCAACTTGTAACAAAGATATTGGTCTATAATTTTTCAAAATTCTTCTATCACCTTTTTTCTTATAAATCAAGCTTAAAACTCCTGCTCTCATAGACCTTGACATAATATTTTCATCATAAATACTATTATAAACATGACATAATATATTTCTTAAACAATCATAAAATTTACAGTAAAACTCTGTTGTAAGCCCATCTGTACCAGGACTTTTGTTTTTTGACATAGCCATCAAAGCTTCAGTAATTTCATCATATAATATTTCTGCATCACACATATCTTTATCATTTTGATTTATTTTTACATCAATAGAACTAATGAATTCTTCCATTTTCACATTATCTACATTAACACAAGAATATAAATTTTTATAAAAAGAATATTCAATATCTAGTATACCATCAGTATCACCAATGACATCACCTTTGTCATTTATAAGCTCTTTTACAGCATTATTTTCTTGCTTGTATTTTTCTAAATTTAAAAAAAATTTAGTATTCTTATCACTTTCAGAAGCCCATGTTGCTTTGGATCGTAGAACTGCTCCTTTGCATTTTTCTAACTCATAATTATTTAACTCAAGCTTTAAGTTTTCTAATTTCGTTACATCTATAGCAATACCGTCTGCTTGCATGGCACATATTCTTTGGATTTTATTTTGCAATTTAAAAAAATCTTTCTTTTTTTCTTTTGCTAAATTAACTGAAAAAACTTGTGAGAACTTTTTGATTCTAAACTTAAGATTATCCCACCATACAAGAGGTTCAACAGTATACAATGAACTTTGAACAGCTTCATTAATTATATTTCTTACTTTTTGAACATATTCATCATTATTTAATAAGGTGTTGTTTAAAACCCATAATCCAGGTCCTTTTTCAACAGTACAAAAATTGAAATTCATTATAACATAAGTATGGTCACTAAAACTAGTTTCGTTATAAAACACATTTTGTACATTAGATGACAACATTCGACTAATAAGAAAATAGTCAATACGACTTTGTTGTAACATACCATTTGTAATTCTTTTCCAAGAAAATATCTTTTTATTTTCATTTCTACTTCTCCATACATCATATACATTACATGAATGAATTATTTCAAATAACTCTTTATAAGCTTCATCACAGACATGTTTTGATAAACCACCTCTATCTAAACTACTTAAAGTGGTATTAAAATCACCTCCAACAATGAGGTTTTCTAAACTTGATATATATTCTCTAACAAACATAAAAAAATCTTTTCTTTCTGAATAATTATTTGGAGCATATAAAGATACTAAATTATACACTTTTCCTAGATAATCATATGTAACATGTATAAAACGACCATTGTCATCTTTAAAAACTAACTTAGAACTTTCTTTATAGTTATTACTTATCATAATAGCTACACCTTGTCGACAATTTTTACCATTACTTTCATATATTACACCTTCATACATATGTCTTATTCCATTAACATAGTCATCATCCCAAAATGTTTCCTGTAACAGGGAAAAGCTTATATGCCTATCGTATAATACAGATACATAATTCTGAAAATTATTTACATTTTTCAGACCATTACAATTATGTGTACATATTAATACCATTTTTAAAAGTAAGAACAGTAATATAAATTTAAACATTGCCATCATTTTAAGTATCTGAGGCCTTCTTACCAGCATCATGTTTCCCATCTAATTTTGACTTAACCCTTTCATTCCTTCTTGCTTTTTTACGAACTCTTCTTAATTGTTTGGCAGTTAATGCCTTTGTGTTTTTTGAAATTACCTCTATCTCATTATTCTTAACAAAACCTCCTCCGTCCGTGCTTTCATCTCCATCACAGACGGAGGAGTCTACATTCTCTACCCCGGCTGTGACCTCATCACAACCCGAGGCATAATCTAGTCTAGTTGCACATATAATTGTATGTTGATTTCTAATTAGCAAGAAACAAATTTATCATATAAACTTCAATGTAATCCTTGAAAGGAGGTCTAGATTGCTAAAATAATTTGTAAATTTTAATTTTTTCATTTGTCCAAAATCATTTAAAATCATTTAATTGACATCATTTTATGATTATTTGATTAAAATATTAATCATTTATAGTCTTTTTACAATTTACATTTTTAAAAGCAAAATAACTGAAAACAGACTAAAACAAAGGGAAGTAACAAAAAAGTATTTCAATATTCCCAATACACATCGTTTTGATAACACAACGGCAGTTAGCCGGAGGTAAACATCGTTGATTACCAGTATGTTTGACACCCAAGCTGTCAAGTGAAGCCATATAGTTATACATCTTCTTTGATGTTCAGGTAAAATTTAACGGTTTACTCCTGGTTTGCCCACTTTTAATTCTACCAATTATCTATTAGTAAAGAAAACAAAAAAGACAAAAGGTTTAATGACCATACAATTGTATAGTCTGTTCCAACTTAGGTATGGTCAGGTATATTGTTAGCAAGTGTTTTCTGCATATTCAGGTTATTTTTTTGTATAGAAAAAATTATTAAAAAAATCAAATATTTTTTCTCATTATTCTCAATTTTATAAATGCATTGCATAAGGAAATATGTAAAATGAGGATAAATACAATCTTTTAAATTCACACCAAAAGTCACAAAACATGATATTCACAAATCTTCACTTCATTGTCCAGTTCAAATGGAGAAGATGGGATCGATCATCAGCTGCGTCCGAGTAATCTACCACGCTGATTAGTCCTTGTTGGAATCTTTCATTCAGTAGTTGGAGTCTGGTTCTTATACTCTGCATCGTCATCTTTTTGGGGGCGGGCTCCTCCTGCTGCATACTGGATAATGTTGCATTCTGTAAGTGCCTGTGTCTTTTTCAGTAGCTCAATGATCTCGTAGATGTTTGCGTGGGCATGTTTGAGTCTCTTCTTAAGTTTGTTGTGCCATCCTTCCAAGTGATTTGTGGTGGGGACCTTCTGTGTAATAGTGATTCCATAGAAAACGGCAGCTTTCAATCCTGAACTCTGTCATGTATTCTGTAAATGAAGTTGTAGCCAGTATGTTTTCAGTTTCTTAAATGTCTTCTTTAGTGTTTAGCCAAACTTCCCCAACAAGGTGGGGTGGAACAAGAGGTAGTACTGCGGCTCCTCGTTGCAGTTGAGTTATGTCTTCATCTCTTTAATAGGACTGTAATCCATATTTCTGTGACTATTGCCAAATACACTGGGTGAAGTTGAAGTAGCAGACTTCCACATTAACCCCTGGCCACACTGTTCGTGCTGCGTTGTTGGTTGCTATTTCATAGTCAGTAAATAGCCTTTCTGGTTGAAGTTCTAACTGGTGTTGTTAGCAATCATGATTATTAATCGAAAAATATTTTTTTGTTGTTATTTGTTTTTTTGTAAAGAAAATGCTAGCTTGGATGCAGATTACTGTGTAAATTGTGTTATATTTATAGCTTGACTATTTAACAGTTGCATTTATATTCTAGTTGTTAGAATAAATTTGATATTTTTTATATTAAGTTTCAGAACAGTGTATTTTATTAAAATTAAAAAAAAAATAAGGATAAATAAAGTTAAAGATATTCAATGAGATTTATTCTAATAAATCTTTAGTTTCATTCTTTTACTTTTTACCTTTTTTCAGAATGTACCAATAATTAAATAGTTTTGTTGATAAATTGGAAAAATAGTTCATTTCAAGTGCACATTTTTCCTATTTTTTGTATGAATAAAAATACATTTTCCTGCCAAAAATATATAAAATTTAGAAAGTTTTGCACACTTTCCTTGATTTAATAACAGAATATAATGTTCTTTTGAACATTTACAGGTAAAATAAAAGGTAAAAAATATGACTATAATTCAGAAATAAACTATAATTGTTAAAACAACAATTCCCTCTATGTTAACATATACATGTAATTAAAAGTGGGTAAACCAGGATGACACCAATTTAACACACGTGTCAATTACACCCGTACAGTAGTAAGAAATGATTAAATTTGACGTCTGAAAATTTTCATTCATGAAATATTTCATACACGGGAGTTTTTTCTCCTAAACGGGAGGACGGGAGGAGACCCCTGAAAACGGGAGTATTGTTCTCCCGCCGGAAGGTTCACATGTATGTTACGAAGGGCATCTAATTCACATGACAAAGGAAAACCATGAATGAAGACAACACTTTATATATCCTTTTTATTTATATAAAAACAAAATCTTCTTGTCTGCAGGATTGCAAATTCGTAACTTCAAGGGCGAACTTGTAAACAGGGCGAGTTGTCCCGATACCAAATTCACGCATGCGTAATACAAATATCTACAGTTAAACATCCTGTTACAAGTAAACAAATAACGTTCATGTGGATGAGATGAAATCTAATAAATTACATAAATAAAAGGGTCATATTTACGATAGTGATTGTTTTACAATCATAATTTACAAATTAAATGATTCAGATGCCTAATCATGTTTAAAAATCGGTGTCAGGAATCTAAGTTGTTTTGAAATTGTAATATACGAAATAAATGCGGCATACAGAGACTCAATGCCAAGGGTCGGCCCCTTAAGTCTTCAGAAGACTTGACGTCTTCTTCCACTAAAAAATGAGGTCTTAAACAATGTTTGTCCTGGACAAAAACAATAATTTACCAAATCTGTGTCCTCAGCAGGTCGTTTTGTTCCTTTATCTTCTTCAACTTCCTCTGCTGATTTTTCTAATGTTTTTCCAGCATGCTCCTGCAGCCATGAATCTTCTGACCATACTTAAATACAAAAACATATATTGATAATTGCATCTTCATTAAATTTATATTATTAATATACTTCAAATAATCATGTTTGCTATGCTCTTATTCTTCCAAAAGAGACAATAAAGGTAAAACATCATAAATAGTGGAAACCCAGTAAACCAACCACCCATAATCCTCCCTTTAAAAAAAAAAAGCTCTGTTTAAGTCAACATTTTGTTTGAACTGTAACTGTTAAAGTTAAATATGATTGAATTAACCCCCTCCCCCTGGAAATTCTTGTCTAAGGGCCTGAATCAAAAGGCATATTTTCCACTTAATTGTTGTTTCAAGACTTAACAAGAAATAATTATTCTGTTTCAAAATTGCATGAAAGCATACTTTCTGTACAATATGCTGGACAAAACTTCTAAGGAGTTTTGCCTAGCAGTAAGACTTTTGAAATAGATCTTTTAAAGAACCAAAATTTTGAAATTTTACAAGAAATTTTTAAAATAAAGTGAACCTTGACCGTTCTTTTGGATACCACAGCAAGTATGATGAATTAAAATGTGTGGTTTATTTTGAAAACAAATCCAAAATTCGTCAAAATTCTGTTTAATTCTGGCCATAGGGAGAGACTAGATTAATTGCACAATTGTCAAGTATGCACTTTAAAAATATGGGATTGTATAGATTGTGTATATATTTTAAAAAATTCTAACAGAAAAATGAAGTTAACAACACCTAGTGTTTTTTTATCTGGCATAAAACTATTTGTAATTTTAGTTCATTAAGTCGTCTAGCTAGTATCTAGTCCAAATAATTATGACGTCCTGGAAGGCTTTTTGCAGAAATTTAAAATAGCCTTCCAAGACTTCATAATTATTTGAACTAGATAGTATCCTGCTCTTTCTAGTAACAAGTCCTATCACAAATTACACTGCAGGGTAAAACATGCAATAAAAAATAAAATTAATCATTGTAAAAAAATATACAAAACTTGTATAAATTAATTATAAATTACCTGCTCTTGTTGCTCCCTCCTTTATTCTCATTGGCTTAGCTAAATTACATCTTATGGCTCTCCCAAATAATTCTGAATCATTCTGTTTAAAAAATAATTATGTTTGATTTATAAAGATCTTACAAACTTCAGATGAAAAATTGTGAATAACAAAAAATAAGATAATGATATCCATGTTGGCAGACAAAGTCTTGACTTGCATAACTGTGCTAGTTATGAAACACTTCTGTTAAGTTTTATCCAGTTCACATGTAAACTGTAAGATACTAAACACTTCCAAAAATTAAAAAAGTTTATATTTTGGAAAATAAAAAATAGGAAAATAATGATATAATTAATTGTTAATATTTATTTAGGAACAATTATAATTTATAAATTGGAAAAATCAGCAAGATGAGTACTATATAAGTGATTCAAACTGACTTGTGGAGGCCTTATGTGACTTCTGCCACAGAGAGAATTAAGGTTAAGGTAAGGATTCAATCTGACTTGTGGAGGCCTTATGTGACTTCTGGCACAGAGAGAATTAAGGTTAAGGTAAGTGATTCAAACTGACTTGTGGAGGCCTTATGTGACTTCTGGCACAGAGAGAATTAAGGTTAAGGTAAGGATTCAAACTGACTTGTGGAGGCCTTATGTGACTTCTGGCACAGAGAGAATTAAGGTTAAGGTAAGTGATTCAAACTGACTTGTGGAGGCCTTATGTGACTTCTGACACAGAGAGAATTAAGGTTAAGGTAAGGATTCAATCTGACTTGTGGAGGCCTTATGTGACTTCTGGCACAGAGAGAATTAAGGTTAAGGTAAGTGATTCAAACTGACTTGTGGAGGCCTTATGTGACTTCTGGCACAGAGAGAATTAAGGTTAAGGTAAGGATTCAAACTGACTTGTGGAGGCCTTATGTGACTTCTGGCACAGAGAGAATTAAGGTTAAGGTAAGTGATTCAAACTGACTTGTGGAGGCCTTATGTGACTTCTGGCACAGAGAGAATTAAGGTTAAGGTAAGTGATTCAAACTGACTTGTGGAGGCCTTATGTGACTTCTGGCACAGAGAGAATTAAGGTTAAGGTAAGTGATTCAAACTGACTTGTGGAGGCCTTATGTGACTTCTGGCACAGAGAGAATTAAGGTTAAGGTAAGTGATTCAAACTGACTTGTGGAGGCCTTATGTGACTTCTGGCACAGAGAGAATTAAGGTTAAGGTAAGGATTCAAACTGACTTGTGGAGGCCTTATGTGACTTCTGGCACAGAGAGAATTAAGGTTAAGGTAAGGATTCAAACTGACTTGTGGAGGCCTTATGTGACTTCTGGCACAGAGAGAATTAAGGTTAAGGTAAAGATTCAAACTGACTTGTGGAGGCCTTATGTGACTTCTGGCACAGAGAGAATTAAGGTTAAGGTAAGGATTCAATCTGACTTGTGGAGGCCTTATGTGACTTCTGGCACAGAGAGAATTAAGGTTAAGGTAAGTGATTCAAACTGACTTGTGGAGGCCTTATGTGACTTCTGGCACAGAGAGAATTAAGGTTAAGGTAAGGATTCAAACTGACACAAGGAAATAAAATGTACTAGTTGATTTACTGGATGAAATATACTGCTTTTAAAGTCATCAACTTACTATGGAAAGACGCTCATATTAGACAATTTTTTCCCTGTATCATATACATACATTATGTATAGCTAAAAAAAAAAAAATTCTTAAATACTTACTAAATTATCAATAGCTGCAGCAGCATCCTGCAATGAACAGATTTAATTAGTGAAGATTTTAAAAAGAAATAAAAAATTATACATAGACATGTATTACTGTTTTTATATTACTAACTTTTGACTTCTGATTATACTGTTTTTTCTACAGGTTACCTACTCTGTGGTAGGACAACCTGGTACTCAGTCAGGTAAGAACAACCAAAATAAGTAAATTAAAACATAAATAATCAATGCAATAATTTTTAATTTTGACTCTTTTAAGTCACTCATACAGGACTGAATAGGGGAATGTCCTACCACTGAGTTGGTAAAAATTCTGACTGGAGTCAAGCATCAGTAATCTGAAAATAGTCCATTACTTAAATTCAAACAAAGGTAAATACAATAACAAAATTAAATTGAATTTGGTTTGATAATTTCAATGTAATAATGTGAAATCAAAAAGGAGTACGTCCAGTAAGGACCGATTTTGGCCTAAAATTTCAGGTTCATCTGACAAAAGATTTTGACCACTTTTAAAACACTTAAGTGTCTATTTTATTGAATCTATTAGTTTACGTGAAAGATTTGAACTGATTTAGTCATTAAAAACAATCTGATTCAAGCTCAAATATGAAAAATCAACCAAATATGCTGAAAAATGTCACCTTTCGGATGTTTTTTAACTAAAATTTAACTAAAATGCTAGAATTGTGAAGATTTCAGTAATTTAGCATGACTTTAAAGTGCCAGTCCCCGATATATGTTCATTGCATAGTCAAAAATAGCCCATATTTATGTAGCAGAAGTACTCTACTGTTCAATAAATAACTTAAAGTTTAAATTTTATCAATTTGTAAAACTGCTATATGTTGAGACCAAAAAGGGCTCTACTGGACCTACTCCTTTGAAAAAAAGATCCACAGCTTCATATCTGAGATGAAACAGGATGTATTGTAAAATTGAATAAAAGTCAGGATATATAACTGACAAAATTCTGTTGCGTGTTAATGAACAAGAGTGCACACACTTAAATGTCTTCTTTGCTACCGGTAATCATTAATATTATGTTGATAGTCTTAAATATAAAGCTTTATTACAACTGCCACACAAACTTAACATTAACAAAGAAAACTAAAAATTGACCAATAAACAATGAAAAAGAGGCAGCTAACAATTCTTTCATGCACTAAATATAGTTGATATATTGCTTATAGTTTAAGAAAAATAGAGCAAAGCACAAAACGTTACACTGAGCATTGAACCGTGAAAATAAGGTTAAGGTAAAAAAAATGCTTATAAAATATTTCCATACATCAAATATAGATGACCTATTGCATATAGTATTAGAAAAAAAGACCAACACTCATAAACTTAACTAAAACTACTGAACAATGAAAATGAGGTTAAGGTCAGATGGTACCTGCCAGTTGGACATGTACACCTTACAGTCCTTCCATACACAGAATATACTAGACCTATTGCTTATTTATAGTATTTGAGATATGGACTTGACCACCAAAACTTAAACTTGTTCACTGATCCATGAAATGAGGTCGAGGTCAAGTGAAAACTGTCTGACGGGCATTAGGACCTTACAAGGTCTGAACATACCAAATATAGTTATCTTATTACTTATAATAAGAGAGAATTTAACATTACAAAAAATTTAAACTTTTTTTTCAAGTAGTCACTGAACTATTAAAATGAGGTCAAGGACATGTGACTGGCGGAAACTTTGTAACATGAGGCATCAAGGTCTTCCACCTTCTTTTAAAATATAAAGCTTTAAAGAAGTTAGCTAACACCACAACCGCCGCTGTAGCTGCCACCAAAACTCACAGGCTCAACAAAAATGACAGAAATTAGAAATGGGAGGAAAATTTTGCCTAAACCATGCCAAGTTTTAAAATACATTAATTTTATTTAACAAGGCTGAAAACACAATTATACTTCATTTATATTCAGGCCTTTATACATATTTTGCTAACCTCTTTTCAATAATCAAAATAAACCCATATTTTCAAAAACTATAATAAAAGGATGAGCAGCAAGAACAATTATTCATTACTTGAGTGCACATTTATTATTATTCATCCTTATAAAATTAAGAAATAATTCCTTCATGTCATGCTCTATGCTCATTTTAACATGGGTAGGCATTATATTTGTCGATATTTTACACTGAGAGTTAGGGAGGTGTAAAATGTGGTCAAATATAATGCCTACCCATGTTAAAATGAGCATAGAGCATGATATGAAGGAATTATTTCGATTCTAATAGGACAAATACAATAATTTTATAGGTCGAAGCGTACGAAAATATCGTAAAAATGTTTAGCTTTTCCCGTTTCCTCCCCGAGGAGTCTGTACATTACATTTCATATTTGATAAGTTTAAAAACTTCAAGCAGGATAAATATATGTTATTTTATAAAAATATATGATAAAAGTTTAGGCTAGCTGCTTAAATGTATACATTTTAAAGGATAACGATGGAACTAATGATTATATACACAGCAAGTTCGTGCGCATGTGTCAAACATATTTTTTGTGCTCATTAGAACATAGCTTTGTTTACAAAGCGTAATAAGGACATCATATTAGAATGGTAAATTAAAACTGTAAAGAATGTGACATTTATTTTATTTCTTAAGACTAAAAACTTTTTCTTCAGATAAACCAACTATTTTATAGAGTATCACCCACAGTTTTTGGTGGGGCCCTGTTGCTTAGTCTTTAGTTTTCAGTTTTGTCTTCTGTACTATTATTTGTCTGTTAGTCTTTTTATTTTTAGCCACAGGGTTGTCAGTTTATTTTCAATCTATGAGTTTGACTGTCCCTCTGGTATATATCTTTCGTCCCTCTTTTTTATGGTCTAAGAATGTCATCAAGTTAAAATGTAATATTTACCTCTGCTAATTCAAATTCAATAAATGCAAAACCTCTATGCTTTTCTGAAAAAAAATGTCAATAAAAAAAAATGTGGCTGAATACATGTATATAATTAGGCTCAATTCTTAAACTAGATGCATACAGTTACATTGTAGTTATTTGTAAAAAATTACACGTAATAATATAATGTATTGAAGACATTTTGTATGAAAATATTGATTAATTAATTGTTAATATACAGTAAACCATAAACTCAGAATTTATCAAATACATATACATATAATTTTGAAATTTGAAAGAGCTTCTTTTAAAAATTGCAGTATTCCCTCCAGTGACTTTTTCATCAGTAAAATCTGAATTTGCAGTATAAAAATAAATCATATGAACTGTATCTGTAATGTATGCTTTTAATATTTTTCTTGTTTTCCTTTTTGTCGAGCCATCAACTTAAGTCGAAAAAGTAAGATATAGCAATCCTACATTCCGTCAGCGGCGTCCACAAATATTAACTCTGTGGTAAAAGTTTTTGAAATTTTAATAACTTTCTTAAAACTATACTGGATTTCTATCAAACTTGGACAGAAGCTTGTTTATGATCATAAGATAGTATCCAGAAGTAAATTTTGTAAAATCCATTTTATCCATATTATACTTTTAAATGGACTTAGATTTTCTGCTAGGAAACAGCACATTCACTCTGTGGTCAAAATTTTGTGGTTAAAATTTTAAAGATTTTTTAAATAACTTTCTTATTCTATTTTAGATTTGTACCAAACTTGGACAGAAGCTTGTTTATGATCAAAAACTAGTATCTTGAAGGTAGTTTTGTTAAAATTTTGTTCTTGTGTATCTGTATTTTACTTATAAATGGGCTTAGTTTTTCTTCCAGTTAACATTAGATACAGTCTGCAGTTTAAGTTTTTAAAACATTTATTAGATTCATAAACTATCCTGGAGTGGATTTTTCTAAATTTTGACTGAATGTTCTTACAATCAAAATATACATGTAGTATCAAGAGGGATATTTTTATTGATTTTTTTCCCTCATTTTTGTTGAACCTGTGATTAACAACAAAAGTAGGCGAAACAATGGGTTCAGCTGAACGCTTACAATTTTTTTTCTCATTACTAATAGTAACATAGCTTTAATATAAAACACATATAATTTTATATGAAATGTATGAGAACTGATTTTACTGTCATTTGAACTTCAAGATACATAAATAATTTAGACATGTTAGAGGAAACAATTCAAGATCTGACATCAACAAAATTCTTCAAATAATAACAAAAAGTGGAGATAAGGGATAAGTCCAATATTTACCAGAACAATCACAATTATACAATATGGATATTTAAGAGGATAACATGATTAAAATTTCAAGAAGACATGTTTTCTACTGGTCCAGGTTAGAACCCACAACCTTCCAACTCAAGGCAAATAAGCTACAACTGAGGTGGTTCTGTTATAATTGAAGAAAAGATCCTCCTGTTTCCTAATCTAAGACGTGTTTCAAGATCTTACATTTTTACATGCTATTAGCTAAAGGTGATAAGATCTTACATTTTAACATGTTATTAGCTAAAGGTGACAATATTTTACATTTTTACATGTTATTAGCTAAAGGTGAAAAGACTTACCTGTTTCATAATCTAAAGGTATATTTATATCTGTAATGTCACCAAAAGGGATAAATGCTGACTGTAAAAGTTTTTCATCTACCTCCTCAGCTAAACCACCTATTAAAATGTAAATGCAAAAGGTTTTCATTGTTTATCAATTAAAATCAATGTCAAAAACTAATACAATGTAGACTTATATATTTTAAATACATCAGGTACATATTGAAAAATAATTTTCAAAATCTTTATTAGGTAGAAAAATAATTAAAAGTAATATTCTGATATGTTTTTGCATTCAATTCATTTTAGATTTAATCTTTTTAGAAAAAAAACCCATAAGTTGAATGGGGCACAAGCTAGCTAAGCTTAGAAAAAAACCCATAAGTTTAATGGGGCACTAGCTAAGCTACAATGTATATACAAATGTATCATGATATAAAAATTCTACAGTATGATAATTTTTTTGTTCAATCATTACTGAAAGTAAAATAATAAATTGCTTTTAGCAGTTTTGCTTTAAACAGCAGCCAGTATGGTGAAATTTTGTCAAATAAAGCTAAAAAATTTATTCATGATGAATTATTCAGTTACGAGTGAATATTGCAACCTCATTGAATCTGCATTCATGTGAACTTCAATTTACCATTTACCTAGAGATGGAAAACGCATGATATGCGCATTTTTCAATTTTTAAAGGAAAAAAATGTCAACAATACTGGGTGAGGGTGATAACCTCAGGTGTCACTGGCAGGATAGGGGTCAGTTGATAGGTACGATTTACTCTTGTTACTTTTGTATGCAAATTTGTCTGCCATTACTTTATATACAAATGTATAGCACAATTCCCACAAAAAAATCATTCTACTTTTAATGAACTCAAATTGTTAACTTTTTTCTCAGACTTTTTTATTTTCCCACATTTGCGCATAAAATTTCTTCCCTCTGTTGGTGTTGTTTGTCATAAGACTTTGAGTAAAACATATATTTACCAGTCTAGCAAAATATAGGAAGAGGGGGATAAGACCTTTATCAGGACTCCAGGAACAGGTGTTAAGCTCGAAATATCGAGATTAACCCTTTTGGGATACAGGTATTCTTCATTTGAATTTCTGAACCTGGGGATTATGTGATTTTAAGCCTGGATTTCGTATTTTAAGCCCAGGATTTAGGGATCAAAACCCCTCCTATCTCCCCTCTAGGAAGGAACACAAAACCAACTAATTTACTTGATAATTATTTGATACTAAAAAACGTTACATGATAACGTTTCTTTGTTAACAGTGTAAGTCTGATGTCATAACTTAAATAACATCATAACTACATGTAGAATCCCTAACAACAGAACTAAATTTGGATACGTTACGGTATTTCCGTTTCTTTTTTCAACAGATGTTGAAGTTAAATATGTTTCAGCAACCCAACAACCAGTTGTCCAATTCATCTGAAAATTTCAGGGCAGATAGATGTTTACTAGATAAACAAGTTAACCCCTTGTAAGATTTGCTTTAAATGCTTTGGTTTCAGAGTAATAAGCCAAAATATACATTTTACCCCTATGTTCTATTTTTAGCCATGGTGGCCATATTGGTAAGTTGGCCGGGTCACCGCACACAATTTTTAAACTAGATACCATAATAATGATTTTGGCTAAGTTTCGTTAAATTTGGTCCAGTAGTTTCATAGAAGATTTTTGTAAAAGATAACAAAAATTTATGAAAAATTGGTAAAAAATGACTATTAAGGGCAATAACTCCTTAAGGGGTCATCTGACCATTTTGATCATGCTTACTTACTTGTAGATCGTACCTTGGTGAACATAATTGCTGTTTACAGTTTATCTCTATCTATAATAATTTTCAAGATAATAACCAAAAACGGACAAAATTTCCTTAAAATTACCAATTCAGAGGCAGCAACCCAACAACCCATTGTCTGATTCATCTGAAATTTACAGGGCAGATAGATCTTGACCTAATTAACAATTAAACCCCGTCAGATTTGCTCTAAATGCTTTGGTTTCAGAGTTATAGGCCAAAATATACATTTTACCCCTATGTTCTATTTTTAACCATGGCGGCCATCTTGGTTATTTTGGCGGGTCACGGGACACAATTTTTAAACTGGATACCCCAATGATGATTGTGGCCAAGTTTGGTTAAATTTGGCCCAGTAGTTTCAGAGAAGGTTTTTGTAAAAGTTAACGACGACGTACGCCAAGTGATGGGAAAAGCTCACTTGGCCCTTTGGGCCAGGAGGTGAGCTAAAAAAGGAGCCAATAAAGGTGTGCCTATGGCTATGAGGCATGTATAGTGGGGTACAAGTTAAATCGGCACCTGGTCAAATCGGCACCTAAAGAAAAAGTCAAATCGGCATCTGATAATACTTGATATAATTCAAACCTAGTCAAATCGGCACCTAATGTAGTCAATTTGGCACCCATTTAAAATATGTGGAATAAGCCTATTCTTTTCATTAATATGAAGGTTTTATCTACAAATATTGACTTTAAAACATCTTTGTGAATTTTAATATGTTTTTGTTGTTGTTGTTCAACTTAATATGCCATCAAAGTATTGGATATATTTGTTATGCATGTTTGGAACAGTTGAGATCTTGCATGACTGTTGGTGCTGTTTAATTATCACAGGGAAATGTAAGTATAAGAAGTATTCATTGTTTCTGTTTTATTTAGAGATAAACGTTTTGCATGCTCTATGGTTCATGGTTAATTGGACTTGGCTGAATATTTGTGTTTTTCTTAGGTGACCAAACTATGTAAATAAGAAGTAAATATGAGTATCAGATATTTTAACTATTTAATATATAATATATATACATATATAACAGCTCATCCCACAAGTACAGTAAAACATAAGTAAAAGTAACAGTAGCAGTATGTACATGTAACAATCAATCTATTGTCATGTTGAAGCAAAGCACTACGCACAGCCCTGGATGGCATAACATGGAAGCTGTCTCAAGAGATGTTTTATGGCAAGCACTGAGACAGCATGCTGATTTGACTAGGTGCCAATTTGACTATACCAGTCTTTAGTCTTTAGAAGTGTCAACTTGACACTATAATCTCTCTGAAATTTGAATCACACTGGTAAATTTACGTCACTTTTGTATAAAACTCATTGGTTCATTTGTATTTATGATGTGGCACTGCAGAAAAAAATATATAATTAAATAAATAATTAAATAATTAATTACCAAAAAAAATAAATTAAAATTGAATAAATAATTAACCCTTATAAAACCTTAACTATCTATTTTGTGAACCTTCCAGTATCTTTAATAAAGACCCCTAAAAAATGTTGAATATCTTCTATGTGATGTTTGTAATTATCATTTTCTGTTGTTGCTAACAATACTTCAGATTCAAGTGTTAGTTTAGCTGTTATGAAGTAGAGTGCTGAGCGGAGTTTTTCTCTAGCCTCCTCATAATTTTCACAATCCAGTAGGTAATGGTCAACTGTTTCTACTTGTCCACAGCTGCATTTGCCGATGAGTGCTGGGCATATTGTTGATTTGTAAAAGTTTAAATTGCAATATCCTGTTCTTAGACTAGTAGTTATTCTATATATTTCAGTTGACGGCTTGTCTTTTGGAAGTGTATTTTTTTCATTTTGTTGAAAGGCATAATATCTTCTTCCTTTATCACTGGTGTCCCATCGGTTTTGCCATTTTACCATAACACTGTCTTTTGCTCCTTTTTGTATATATTGCTTTGTAAATATTGGAATGCTTTGTATCTTTTCTGCTTCCTGTGCTGCTTTTTTAGCTAGTTGGTCTGCTAGTTCATTACCTTGTATGCCACAATAGATGCCACAACACATTAAGGTCTTCAAAGAACAAACAAAAGAGAAAATGAAATTAACATCGATGACCGCATTAAACTAGTGAGAAGAACAAAATACTCCTTAATGAGCTCCGGTCTTCATGGAACAAACGGGGTTGACCCAATTACTGGATATAACATCTATAAAACATACATTCTCCCGAGACTTCTATATGGTTTAGAAATACTACCACTTACCAAAGGGCAAATTGAAATACTAGAAAAATTTCATAAAAATACCTTGAGACATATTCAATCTCTCCCGCAAAGAACAGCTACATCAGCAATATATCTACTCTTAGGTGCAATACCAATTGAAGGAGAGCTTCACAAGCGGCAACTATCTATGCTCTACTCTTTATTATCGGCCAAAAACCAAACTATTCAAGATCTTGTTCAAAGACAATCATCAATTAATTTTGACAATCCAAAAAGTTTCTTCTTTTGTGTGATGGAAACCTTACAATTATATAATCTTCCAAGTATATGGGAACTTCATTGCAGTCTGCCTACTAAATATAGTTGGAAAACATTAGTGAATCTCAAAATGTCAAACCACTGGAAAAATATTCTTCAAATTGATACAATTCAAAAGACATCACTCAAATATTTAGCTATAAATCAAATTAAAAATGGAAAGCCGCATATCTCCTACACCACATTGCAGCCTACAATTCTTGATGTTCGAAAAGGTATAATCAAAAGTAGGATGATGACACGAACGTACACCCTACAAGCTGATTGGCACAAATTCAGCAGATATGAAATTGCTCCAACTTGTCAAATGTGCAATCAAGAACCAGAAGACCATACTCATATGCTTACTACCTGCTCAGCATTAAGTGAAACAAGAAAAGAAACTTTCAACCCTATTAAAAACTATGTAACGAAATTTATTGGAGAAAGGAAGTGGAAAGAGACATTCTTTGATAGACATCAAATTACAGTCCTTATAATTGACTGTACAAACTTCTCATATATATCTAGTGAAAGTAAGCTCAAAATAGAGGAACTAGAAATGCTCACAAGAGATATGTGTTATAAGATGCACAACTCGAGGCTAAAACTGATAAGTATAAGTGTGTAATGGCTGTTGACAATTATCACTCAATCTTAAAAACTTTTTATTTAAAGTCTATTTTAGATTTAAACTGTTAAAGCAAGTGTATATATTCTTGGAGTGTGCTTGGAGTGTGTATATAGTTAGACTTTTAACCATATTACCCTCAAAAGAGGGGTGTTCCTAACAGAGGAAGCTTATACGAAGAAAAGAAGAAGAAAAGTATGTCAGCGTGTCCAGGGGTCCATTCAATGGAAACAAATTGTGCCGATTTGACCAGGTGCCGATTTAACCGGGTGCCGATTTGACTAGAAGTCTGTATAGTGGCAGAAAATATACAGTCTACAGGTACATGGCTTAAGGACCAAAGACCACTTTCATTGAAATGAATATTTATATTCTTACCCACATAAACAATACGTTTTGTATTCGTACTGCTAGACATTATTCGTTTTCCCTTTCGAAATTGGAAATTCAATGTTAAAAACTTTTTCCTATTTATCTATTATAGTTTCGTATTTTTAAGAGTTTAACAGATTCGGAATGAGTTTTGTAAAAGTAAAACCTATCTCTGAAGAGAACAATATTTCCGGATACATTTGAATCTGAATTATTGTGTGTTGAATTAATTATGTCACTTCAAATAAATGAAGAAAATTTATTTTCAATTTTTCTCGACTGTGCTACATAAAAGTTTAAGAATGAAATTCAAACATTGGATTACAAACACGATAACCTTAAGTGAGCCCCTTTGAATATTTAAATCAGGGTGAAATGTGTGTTTGAGAAAAGTCATGATATTTTTAAACGTTCAGCAGACGAAGATTTCCCGCTATTTTTAGAAGTCAACAGAGATGGAGATGTCTGATGATGAAGTGTATGACAATATAGAGTATTTATGTACACAGTTATACTTTAGGGCTCTGTTTTTATATAATTTTTAATTAAATCCAAATTGAGAGAATATAATATGTGCAGCTATATGTTCATATCCATTATGGTTATAAAATTTTGCATGTCGTACTTGCTCAACTTTTTGTCTCAAGTTACATATATCCACACTACGTCTACAGTCATAGGTCCATACCTGCCAACTTTTGAAAATGCCCATGGGGGTTTTACCGCGCGACAACAATTTCAAAGGTTACAATTATTTGCGACTATTATTTTGCGCGTGCTGTTTTGTAGTCTAGAAAAAGTGTCATATTTGTAAGATGAGCTTACATGCCTTTTTCTTAAGTTTATTTGCATGATTCAAGTTAATATATCAGCAGAAAATATGAACATGTAGCTGTAAGACCAGGAATTATTTTCATGTGTAAGGATACTAAATTGTTGTTGACTTTTCCAATTAAAAATTATACACAAAGAAGGACCTTTATCAGGTTAGGAACAACACCTAGGGATCCCCCCTCAATCTTAGGACATTAAAAACACACATTCATATTATTTGAAGAAACTTTTCCCAAAGAACAATACATCTTATGATCTATCTGGTACTATATGGTCAACACATGTCCAAGAATTTTGATATGTTCATGGCCTTATATCTTCTTTATTATTCAAAATAATAGGACTCTTCATTTAGAAAAGCTGTTCCAAATATAATGTCAGAATTTCCCATTTAAATTAATAAATCTACATTTTTCGATTTTATTTTTTACAAGAGTGATCCCTTGACTAAGGGTAGTCCCTCATTTAAAGGATTCCTCATGTTGATGGAAAATTGGGGGGGGGGGGGGGGGTCCATGTGAAAAATAATGAATAGTACATTATACTTTAAATGATTGAATACATAAATAAAATTATGTTACAGCAAGTGTACATGTAATGTCAATAAATTAGTGAATAAACTACTATTTATTATCTTCATGGTAGTACTGCATCATTGAAGTTTGTCAATCAGCCATGCTTTTATTCTTATTCTGTGTAAGAACCTCCTTGCAATTGAAAAATCATTTGCCATGTTCACGTTTTTACTAACAGGGAATACAACAAAAGTTCAATATCTAGCATGTTAAAATAATCTTGAGAGAAAACGTTTTTGATTGGCTGATTAATTTGATCATGAGAAACACACAATTTGATTGGCTGAACACGAATTCCTCCATTGGACACAGTTCAAAATCGGGAACAACAATATTTTTCGTGTAGATTTTCATCAAATCGTGTTTTAGAGGGTTTTTAAGGAACACGATCGTGCAATCGTGACAAAGGGTCAAAATCGTGAAGTACACGCCTAAATCGTGAAAGTTGGCAGGTATGTAGGTCAGGGGCACAAAGTAACACAGTTTTCCAGTTAGGATTTCAAAAGGGCAGGAAGCCAATCATGAAAAGGGCAATTAAACACGATGATTGATATTTCAAACAGGGCATGCCAAACATAGTCTTCAACTAGCAGTCTTGAGCGGGTTGGGTCATTTTAAGCACAGGAATCGGAAGTTCTATCAATAAAATTCTGTAAATAATAAAGTTGACTATCAATAGAGCTTCTCGATAAGCTCTTTTGACATATTGACAGTAGATTTTATTGATAGAACTTCCGATTCCTGTGCTTTTAGCTTTTAACTAGATGAAAAATTATTAACATTATTTTAGGTAACAGTATAACAGGGACCAAGGAAATATATTACTAGCTCAGTCTTCCCTAGAAAATTTTTGATGCATGGTGGGTCTTTTAAAGGTTAAGTTGCAATGCAGAGCGCAGTGGCATTTTGAAGAATTATTATGTTTTCATTAGTTAAATGAATAATTTGTGCATGTCAGTTAAAAATACTACACTTAAAACAGCGATACATTCAGGAACAATACTGAACATTTTCTCTAGGGGCCAACCTGGGTCCAAAACTTTTTTCCAAGGCCCACTTGATATTCTTAGGCCCTAGGGTAATTTTACTGCAGGTACTTATTAAAAGTCTTTAGTGTTCTCATTAACCCTTTCATCGATTGCTGCCCGGACAGAAGCTACTCTGAGACGATGGCTTCCCTGGCTACTATTACTCAAGTGGGAGATCTTCATGATAAATGTCAATAAAAATTTGTTTATAATTATTTGTGTATTTATTACATTCACTAACACCATGCTCACATTTTTGTTCATGTTTTGACAATGTTTTCTTCATTAAATATTCAAATTTTCAAATTTTAGGCATTATCTAGATGAAATTCTCAAAATTCGGCTCTTTCACCCCAGATTGTAATTTTTTAACTCAAAACGGCAAGATTTCCAAAAAAATATATGAGGCTGTAAAAATTCCTCACTCTGGTCGATGTCCATTCCAAGTGTTTTGTACATAAAACGATATTTTATGTCAAAAAAGTATACTAGTTTGGCTTCAACTCTTCCATATTCTTTCAAAAAAAATGTTCCCTCATTTTAATTTCTCGTAAATTCTGTAAATTTCCTTTGATTTTGACACGGTTTTCAACAAACGGAACCGCCATGTTTACACTTTCATCCAGGTTATTTATCAAAGAAAGATAACTCATGTTTGCACTGTTTGAGCGGGAAATATAAAAGAGGTATTCCGATCCCAGTAAAGCGGGACTCATCGTCAGCTGTCTGAAGCGTGAATCCCAGTAAACCGGGACCCTTCGGCGAAAGGGTTAAGGCAATAAAGTATGTTTGAAATGCCTAATATATGTAGTTTGTTTCTGATTATAATAGAATTTAATACACCCCATTGAGTTTTCCAGAATTACAAATTTAAATCCCCCCCCTTCCTCCCCAATATAAGACAGAGATTTTGATGGTGCACTTTGAATTTGATAAAGACAGAGAAGATCAAAATGTTTTCATTACCACATGTACTTTTTAAGCAACGGAAAATTACAACAGGGACCCTTTCAACGCTCTATTTTTAGAACGAAAGGACATTTCCAATTTTCAATATTGCAAAAATAGATTGACGTGACGACTAGGTAAATAACACTAATGATAGCAACCAAAAGTCTTAAGAACTCATGGTTTTGACAAATTATTGGGTTTGTCTTTGCATGAATTGGGTTTTAGAACGCTGCAACATGGGCAATTGCATTGGGTTTTCCATTATTTTCATTGCATGATCACTCAAAGACGCACTTTATCTGGAGCTCTGTGATTTGTCGATACTACTCTTCAAATCTTTCCAATTAGTTATTTTAATCATTTTGCTTGTCTGAAGTATTTGTCGAAAATATACAATTCACTTCTAAAAAATATTATTCCTGAATGGGGCAGATTTCAAAAATATGTATTATATGAATAATATGTGTAGTTGTTGCATCACAGCACAGATGTTGCTCTTGTGTTACTTTTATTTGGACTTTTTCTTCTATAGAATTAATATTATATCAATGAATAGATAAAAATACTGATGTGAGTGACTTGAATTACACACAGAAGTTAGAATATTATAGGTTACATGCATTCTCAGATATTCAAATAATCATGTAAAACTATTATTTCTCTGTAGACTGTATGATAAGAAATCCAAAGGGAAAGCTAGTAAGAGAAAAAATAATGAAGACTCTGGCCCAAGTAAAAAAAGAACCAAAGACAGAAAGGTGGAGGATAACAGTGATGATGATGATGACTTCAATCTAACTCAACAAGCTGATTTTGATGTTCAGACAGTAAGTTTTATTCAGCAGATATATATTTATTAAGTCAAGTCAAAATCAAAGAAAAACAGGATTGGATTATGATATATATGACAATTCATGGTACTTGCATCATCACAGTGCTCTACATTTTTCAAATCAAGTTCAAAAATAAAAAATAAAATGAAAGGCATGTGTTTTGACCAAAAAATGTGGAAGGGCCAGATGAAAAGTCGAGACAACGATGTTAATCTCATTAAACATTTGTAAATATTGAAATCTTAAACAAAAAGTTAAAATTTGAGTTTAAAGTTAGGCCAAATAAGACCTTATTGCACCCTGTTGTTTGTTTTTATATTTAGATAAGTTTTATAAAAACTTCATGGATTAAAAAAAATCATCAATCTAGTAGATTAGACGGTTGGTTTTCCCGTTTAAAAGGTTTTACACTATTAATTTTGGGGCCCTTTATAGCTTGTTGTTCGGTGTGATCCAAGGCTCCGTGTTGAAGGCCGTACTTTAACCTATAATGGTTTACTTTTTAAATTGTTATTTGGATGGAGAGTTGTCTCATTGGCACTCACACCACATCTTCCTATATCTATTGATATGATGAAATCTAAGAATATGTGAATAGTTCTTCTTTTGTGGTCAATTATGACATGTGGACTTTATGCAGTTTGTCTAGATAATCTTTAACAAATTACTGTGACACATTTTTTTCATTTTAGAGAGAAGCTGACATAGGAATTATAGAACGGATCTCTATGAAAAATTTTATGTGCCATAGTAGATTGGATGTTCGATTAGGACCTCATGTAAACTTTGTAGTAGGCAGAAATGGGAGTAAGTGATATTATTATTGTATTCAGGTGTTGTTGTTTTGACCACATCATTGTAACATGATTAATTAAAAGGCCAGCATCCATTGGTTTTGAGAACTGGAAACATTGAGTGAATGGGTTAACAAAAATTCTGGTAACATTGTTTTTAACATATATCTGATTTGAATGTTCAGGACCACATGTCTTTATCTGTGAAACTAATGTAGGCAGAAAAATGACAAATGTAGAGTTAAAAGCCTTCCCATTTATAAATGTACATTTTGAATTTTAAAATATGTTTTCCAATACTATTATAAAGATTATGTTATTAAAGTTATGAGGTTAAATTTGTTTTTTTTATGAAGATTTTTTTGTTACATTTATCTTTAAGGTGGCAAAAGTGCAATAGTAACAGCTCTAGTGGTAGGATTGGGTGGAAAAGCTTCAGTAACCAGTAGAGGAACAACAATTAAAAGTTTCATTAAAAATGGAAAACAGTATGTATAGTTTAATATTATTGAAAAAAATCATCAACAAATATTTATATTGCATTTGACTTGGCATTATCTGGAAGTGGTACAGACCTGAGAAAAGGTCCACATATTCTTTTCTCAACATGAAACATAATTCTAAAATAGCATGGAATTACATGAAACTCTTTTTTTTTTAACAAGCATTGAATGTTTAGCTTGTGGTTTGAAGTCTGTTTATACCTGTTTGGGTTGAGAAATTTGAAGATGATATATAAAACAATTGAAGCTTTTTTTTTAAGGAATTCTCTGAATCATGACTTTCCACAGTCCACACGAACCTTATCCATGGATAAACATTGTTTTCAAAGTGGCTTCTCTTTTTTAATCAGACAAGGAGGAGTGGTGAGACTTACAGATGTGTGCCTAACCCTCACAACTGTGACATCTACAATACTGCTTGTCCTCACATCTTATTTACTTTCAATGAAATGTGAATTATTTTTTGGTCTTTTCCATTATTAAACCTGGATATAATTATGATGTATCCCGTTGTCTTCACTCAGAGCTTAATATAATCAATCGTTTACATACAGGTAGGTTGTAGATTAAAAATATTAGATAAAAGGCGCATGACTTAGTATTGTACAAAATAAGTATTTTATGAACTAGGTGTGGTACACAACATATACTTTGTATTTACTTTCATATATACACCATTTGGTATAATTACTTTTTACCATACCTAGTTATGCATTAAATAAAAGTGTTGCTCAAATTGATTTTTTTTGGTTTTCCATTAAAAATACATAGGCTTTCGTTATTAGAGACTATGTGGAAGTTTGTCAATGTCTTTGAAATAGTAGTTATTGTTTAATTTTAGAACTGCTGAATTGGAGATTCATCTACGGAACAGAGGAGCTGATGCATATAAACCTGCTGAATATGGCAATACAATTATTGTGGAGAGAAAATTTACAAAAGATGGAGGAAGTGGTTATAAAATCAAGTCCAAAGATGGTAAGATTTATTGAGTCTAAATCTCCAAGGCTGTGGTCTGGTGAATAAATCTCCTGAAAAGCATGCAAAATAAAGGCATCAGTAGTATACCTTTGTTCAAAACTCATAAATCCATGGACAAAAAACAAAATCAGGGTAACAAACTAAAACTGAGGGAAACGCATTAAATATAAGAAGAGATCAACGACATAACACTAAAATGTAACACACACAGAAACGGACCAAGCATCAGACAAAATCCCACAAGAATAACAAATATAACATCAAAAACAAATACATGAATTTGGGATAGACAAGTGTTCTTCTTCAGATGTGGTAAAATAGAATGTTTCCAAGAACAATAAAAAGAACCTGCCATAATAACTTAAATTCTCTATCGTTAGCTGCACCTAAATATGATTTCTCATTTCAATTCAAAATATCAGATTGCTTAATGTTGCTAGGTTATTATAGTATTATTAGTATTAAGAAGTGAACATGTTCAAATTGTTTCAAAGTTACTTTATGATATAAAGAACCCAAAAAGGATTCTACTTTTTAATGTTCTTTGATCTGTAAAAAAGACTCTTCATTGATACGCTTTATATGAAAATGGCCATTTGTGTTTTTCAGGTAAAATAATATCCTCTAAAAGAGAAGATTTGAATTGTATATTGGACCAGTTCAACATACAAGTAGATAATCCTGTGTCAATTTTAAATCAGGATACAAGTCGTCACTTCCTCAATTCAAAGAGTCCTCATGATAAGTATAAGGTATGGACAATTCGAAGAGTCCTCATGATAAGTATAAGGTATGGACAAATCAAAGAGTCCTCATGATAAGTATAAGGTATGGACAAATCAAAGAGTCCTCATGATAAGTATAAGGTATGGACAAATCAAAGAGTCCTCATGATAAGTATAAGGTATGGACAAATTATTGAAAGATTGACAGGTATTACCAAATATTATTGTTCATTTGATGTAACGGTAATCAGCTTAATCAACAAATAAAAAATATAAGCAGTATTTTAAATTATGACAGAGATGCATTTTTTATTGCAAACAGGAATATGTATCCTCAAAGTCGTGTATTAAATAAAAGGAGAGACTATTTGAGCTATTTTTGTTTGTCACAATTTGTGCTTTGTCAGCAGCATGAGAGCTCTGAATTGTAACATTAGCAATTTTCAGATCTATATGACACCAACCTCATGAGCACAAGTATTTAACAGTGGTGGATCCAGATATGTTCATAAGAGGGGGCCCACTGACTGACATAAGAGGGGGCTCGATCCAGTCACGCTTCAGTGATTCCCTATATAAGCAACGTCAAGACCCCCCCCCCTAAATCCGCCTCTCTTTAACCTTTTATTTGAAAAAAAATGAGGCTAAATAATCGTAACTTATTTAACAATATTTGTAGTTAATTCACTTGAATGTAACTTTTGAACTTTTTTACTGACAGTTTTTCCTAAAGGCCACACAGCTAGAACAAATGAAGGCTGATTACCAGACAGCTGATCAACATCGAGAGGTTACTAAAGAGGTCATTGAGAAAAAGGAACAGGTAACACAAGCATCATAAAGAAATGTTCATATCTTGTTAAAACTTTTCAGCTTTTGTCTAAGAATCATTTAAATGCTATTTAAAGGAAGGCCATGTCCTACAGGATTATTTTGTGAAGATAAGTCAAATGCAATGCTTTTCTAATGGGACAAGTTAACTGTATTGCTTTTCATAGAATAAACTATAAAAAAAAATCATTTGAAGTTTCCTTCAAATTATTTGTGATTCTGTAGATATAAGAAGATGTCCTATGAGTGCCAATGAGACAACTCTC
This sequence comes from Mytilus trossulus, assembly GCF_036588685.1. Taxonomy (NCBI): domain Eukaryota; kingdom Metazoa; phylum Mollusca; class Bivalvia; order Mytilida; family Mytilidae; genus Mytilus; species Mytilus trossulus. The sequence continues at coordinate 104,090,327 of NC_086373.1, read as the reverse complement.
CATCCATGTCACCATTTATTAAAGTATACCAGATTATAGGTCAGATCATGAAGCCTTGGCTCACACCAAACAGCAAGCTATAAAGGGCTCCAAAAATAACTAGTGTAACTAACTGTTTGTTCTAGTTGGAAGCTACAAAGTGATTAACTGATGAAGCTGAAATATGGTTTCTAAAATTTACAATTGCCAGTGACAAAAATTATTAAGATTAGTAAAAAATTTAGAGATATTATTGCAACTATAGGTTAACACAATAGATCTTATTTTTCCAGGGGGTAGGGTTCAGGGTTTGGGGAGAGAAATGTATTGTTTCTCAAAGAAGACTTAGTATTGCAAGTCATATAGATTTTTCTTGTTGTAGGACATGTTGTATCGATTTTCTTTTTTATGCCCCACCTACGATAGAAGAGGGGCATTATATTTTCTGGTCTGTGCGTCCGTTCATCCGTCTGTTCGTTCTTCTGTCTGTCCCGCTGCAGGTTAAAGTTTTTGGTCGAGGTAGTTTTTGATGAAGCTGAAGTCCAATCAACTTGAAACTTAGTACACATGGTCCTTATGATATGATCTTTCTAATTTTAAAGCCAAATTAAACTTTTGACCCCAACTTCACGGTCCACTGAACATAGAAAATGGAAGTGCGAGTTTCAGGTTAAAGTTTTTGGTCAAGGTAGCTTTTGATGAAGCTGAAGTCCAATCAACTTGAAACTTAGTACACATGGTCCCTATGATATGATCTTTCTAATTTTAATGCCTTATTATATTTTTTACCTATTTCACAGTCCATTGAACATGGAAAATGATAGTGCAAGTGGGGCATCCGTGTACTTTGGACACATAATTGTTTATCAAAAGAATATTTGAGATAAATGGATATATATTTTTGTTAGACAACTTAATAAATTTCTATGTCCCTGTCAAACAAGTTACATTAATTGCATAAGGGTAGAAATGATGATGATGTCATGTCTATACAAAAGCCTATGAGTTGATATTACTTAGTAGCTGCTAATAAAAATTGACATATATTTATTGTAGATGCTTCCGAAACTTGAAAAAGAAGTATTAGATTGGGAACAGAAGTTTAAATCTTTGACTGCAATAGATGACTTAAAGAAGAAAATTGATAGATTGAAAGAAGACATGGCTTGGGCTTTTGTTAGTGAAAAAGAGAAGGTAATAACTAAAGGAAGATTTGTCAATGAATAATTTTGTTGAACATTTGATCCATTTTAAGTTGTAACTACCACAGTATTTTAAGAAAAGGATAAATCCAAAAGTTTATAACTATTGAACACTTTTATGCCCCATTTATGGGCACATTCTTGTTTGAAATACATTTATGAAATGTCTTAGAAAGTCTATCAACTTTCACAATATTAAACCATTACGCTTAGTCAACATTTTTATTATCAACCTAGATTTAATAGTTTACTGAACATGAAACATTTTTGGTTTCAGCCAGGTTGACCTGACCTTATGTTCACTACAAATGGAAATTTTATAAAACTTATATATACATTAAAATTTGAACAGTATCAAATGTAATGCATTTTAGGGATTACAACCTTTGGTTAGAGAGCATGATTCAGAGAAAGCTAGAATGCCAAGATTTGAACAGAAAGTGGAAGAAGCAAAGGTTATACTGATTTTTTTTATTACTTGCAATAATTTGGTATTCCAAAAGATTTGAACATGTATAAACTTAGTTATAGGATTTACTGCTATTAAATCTTTCAAATACAATTGACCAAAGAGATATACAAAAGAGGATGTGAATGGGGTACCCTATTTGACAGAAAATGGTTAGATATTGCTGGTCTTGCTACAGGTTTTTAAAGTATTTGGTCAAGGTAGATTTTGATGAAGTTTTACGTCCTATCAACTTCAAACTTAGTACACATGTCCTTTCTGATATTATCTTTCTAATTTTTATGCCAAATTAGAGTTTTTAACCCAATTTCACTGTCTACTGAAAATAGAAAATGATAGTATGATTGGGGCATCTGTGTACTATGGACACATTTTTATTAAACTAATATTTTAAAAGCAGTGATAGTGTGTTACAGTAATTAGGTTTTACTTTTTTTTTAGGATAATGTTAACAAATTTGTTAATCAACAAAAAAGTATTCAAGAGCAATTAAAGGCTGCAAGTGAAGATGTTCTACTACTACGACCAAAATATGAAGAATTAAAAGAAGTTCTTGGACAAAAGAAAAAGTTTGCCAGAAATGCATTGGTAAATTAATACACTGAGCTCATTCCTAAATAGTTGGCAGCTTTGCAAGATAACTCCCACCTTAGTGTCTTCTTGATTCAAACACTAGAACATTCTTTGTCTATAATGTTGACAACCAAAAGTAATTTTCGCATAAAATAATACCATTTCATTGTTAAGTGGCCACTTTCCATTAGATACTGTGAAAGTACTTTTATTCGTGGGGTACCAATTTTCGTGGTTTTCGTGGATGACTTTATCCACGAATTTAAGTGTCCAACGAAATAAATCAACCGTTGTCCAAATCAAGACATGGAAAGATCCCCATGTAGGTTTGACTGCTGATCAATATAATATAGAGATTTTATTTTGAATAACATCGAATCTGAAATACTTTAATAGCAGTCACAGAACTACAGCCGCATGCAGGATTATACCCATTTAATCTTTAATAACCTAAACTGTACAACTTTTGATCTTTTAATTCCCATAAAAATATATTTTTTCGATGAAAATCAGATTTCCGGTATTGATATGTCAGTATGATAAAGTGTTCATTTTATATCGTCATAGTTCTCGAACATATGGGAAATAAAAAATGTCATGCTAGGCTTGATTATAATAAGAATTATTTGACAATTCAAGATCGTTTATAGCATTTGTTTATGATACTGATTTCTGTAGGTGACATGTTAATGGCCAAATTAACACCTTTGATGGCCCTTAATCTGTTGATCACTTTATCTTGGGTTAATTAGTGTTGTCACTACGATTTACACGGGTCAATGTTTACTTTGCAATTTCCTTCAATCCAGACTATTTGTAACCTTCGTTTCTATAGGCTTTAATTTTTCAATTTTTTTTTTAGAAAACTTAAATCCACGAATTTAAAAACCCACGAACATGTAAATATTGCTGAAACCACGAAAATTGATACCCACGAATTAAAGTACTTTCACAGTACCCTAATTTTTTTCTACAGAGCCATTTGACTGACTTCTTATTAGATGCCTCCTAAATTTTATATTCATTCTAACACAACAACTCCAGTATGCTCAAAAGGGCATTATTGAGCTTTGAGCACAGCTGCTGGTTATGAATTAAGATGAAACAATTAAGCTGTAGTAGAAGACAGATAATTCCACTTATCTCATTTTTTTCATATAAGGTAAAAGCCTTTCTAGCAAATCGGACCTTTAGTTATTTTATTTTATTTGGACTGAGTAATGATAATTTGTGTTAAATATCATTTGCAAACTATAATTTAGTATATTTTGTTAAATTCAGGATGATTTTAAAAGAGTAGAAAACACATTGAAAAAGAATCAGAGAGAGAAAAGTGCCTTGGAGGCTAGGATTAAAGAATTACAGAAAAGGTAATCCACTAGTCATATATACTGTAAAAAGGTTGTACCATTGGTTGACCTAGACTTAAAGTCCAGTATGATGTTTTTGTCACTTTTATCATCCTACTTACAAATGATAATGGACCTTCTCTTATACACCTTTGTTTTATTTGTTGACTTATGATTAGCAAGATGAAGATCTATGATGAACCATCACATTGTTTTTGAATGGATTTCTGAATGGAGTTGACTGAAAGCATACTAATTTCAGAGCAAACACAGGTTGGCTCTAATATAGTAATGATGTGTGTCTTGGTATCTAGGTAGATTTTACGTCTTCCTCTTGACTAATCTTAGAACTAGCACATTTAAAATCAGGCTCAGCAAGTCCATATTGTTCAAAGCATGGTTTATATTCATATCAAATAAATATGTCCCAATGGTAAACAGTGTACATAGATATTTCCAGGTTATCAGTTTAAGCACACACAACTAGATTTTATAAATATAAAACATTTACATTAATTTTGAGTTATGGTTTCTGTTATTTTTTGCTTTTTATAAGTTTTTAACATGTTTCAGTGCCCAGCATGATTATGAATCTGAGAGGAGAGGAAGGGAAGAGAAAATAGAAAAACTGATGGAACAAATCAAAGGATTGCAAGCTCAACAGCACACCACAGAACATCAAAATGAACAATTCAGAAGTGCTGTCACTAAGTACAAAGCTGATATGTATGAAATCAAGTAGGTCTATTAGAGAACTGTGGATTCTATTATTTTTAGCTCACATGGCCTTTTGCTTTTCTCATCACTTGGCGTCCGTCGTCGTTAACAATTTTTTAAACATCTTCTCCTCTGAAACTACTGAATGGATTTGAATAAAACTTAGCATGATTGTTCCTTAGTATATCCTGCACAAAGTGTGTGCTTGGATTTTTGATCCGTCAAAAAACATGGCCGCCGTTACTTAAAATAGAACATAGGGGTCAAATGCAGTTTTTGGCTTAATCTCAAAAACGAAAGCATTTAGAGCAAATCTGACATGGGTTAAAAATGTTAATTAGGTCAACATCTATCAGCCCTGAAATTTTCAGATGAATCAAACAAACCATTGTTGGGTTGCTGCCACTTAATTGGTAATTTTAAGGAAATTTTGCAGTTTTTGGTTATTATCTTGAATATTATTATAGATAAAGATAAACTGTAAACAGCAAAAATGATCAGCAAAGTAAGATCTTCAAATAAGTAAATATGACCAAAATTGTCAATTGACCTCTTAAGGGGTTATTGTCCTTTAATGACAATTTTTCACAATTTGTTCATCATATTTGCCAACTTTAAAAAATCTTCTCCTCTGAAACTACTGAATGGATTTGGATGAAACTTAGCATGATTGTTCCTTAGATTATCCTGCACAAAGTGTGTGCTTAGATTTTTGATCCATCAAAAAACATGGCCGCCGATACTTAAAATAGAACATTGGGGTCAAATGCAGTTTTTGGCTTATATCTTAAAAACGAAAGCATTTAGAGCAAATCTGACATGGGGTAAAAATGTTCATTAGGTCAATATCTATCAGCCCTGAAATTTTCAGATGAATCAAATAACCCATTGTTGGGTTGCTGCCACTTAATTGGTCATTTTAAGGAAATTTTGCATTTTTTGGTCATTTTCTTGAATATTATTATAGATAAAGATAAACTGTAAACAGCAAAAATTATCAGCAAAGTAAGATCTACAAAAAAGTCAATATGACCAAAATTGTAAATTGACCCCTTAAGGGGTTATTGTCCTTTAATGACAATTTTTCACAATTTATTCATCATATTTGCTAACTTTAAAAAATCTTCTCCTCTAAAACTACTCAACCAAATTCAACCAAACTTCAACTGAATGATCAGTAGGGTGTATAAAATAAAATTTGTGCTTTATTTTTTATTTCGTCAAAAAAACATGGCCGTCATGGCTAAAAAAGAACATAGGAGAAATTGATTTTTTTTTTGCTTTGAAGAAAATAGGAGGATTCAAAGAACATTTAAATAAATTGAAAAGCCAAAATAATCATTGATGAGATATTTAACCAAAAAAATTCAGGTGAGCGATTCAGGCTCTTGAGAGCCTCTTGTTAGTTGTAAGAATTTAAGTTTATTATACCCCGCTTTAAAAAAAGGGGGGGGGGAGTATACTGTTTTACCTCTGTCTGTCCTTCCGTCAGTCAGTCCGTCCTTCCCATGAATATTTTTGTCTCATTTTTCTCAGGAACTACAATACAAGGATTTCTGAAATTTGTTTCAGGGTTTATCTAAGTCAGCTATACCGTGTGATGCGATTTCAGATTGATCACTTGACAACTTCCTGTTTACCGAACACTTGTATGATTTTACACATGATAGCCAAGTTGAAAATTTTCGTCACATTTTTCTCAGGAACTACAATACAAGGATTTGTGAAATTTGGTTTCAGGATTTATATAAGTCAGCTTTACCGTGTGATGCGTTTTCAGATTCATCACTCGACAACTTCCTGTTTACCAAACACTTGAATATTTTTACACTATTAATATTATCCACTTGCGGCGGGGGTATCATCAGTGAGCAGTAGCTCGCAGTTTCACTTGTTGAGGAATAATTGTTAATAGCTTAACACTCTAGTAATGTGAGCCATTTTTAACAATTAGATACATATTTTGTATACTTTGTATATTTTCTACTTTCCTTTCAACAGCCAAGAATTCCAAGCATTGAAATCCAATGAAGCCAGAAAATCCAAGACCTTACAAAGTCTACATGCAGCAAAAAATGATAAATACAAGAGATTTGGTGCCTATGTACCAGCAGTACTGAAAAGTATAGACGAACATTGTAGGAAGGGAGCATTTCATCAGCGACCTAGGGGTCCAATAGGTAATTAATTATAAGTTTTTCATCTGTGACCTGGAGGACCAATAGGTTATTAATAAGGAGCTTTTCATTTGTAAACAACAGGATTAGTAGGTTATTAACTAATTTTCAGCTATAAATCAGCATTGTATCAATTTCACATTAAATGGAAGGTTATTGATACAGACTTTGTTATTTGAATCTGATTAATTTTTGCATTCTATAATTTTTTTTACAGGAGCCTGCTTTCACCTTAAAGACCAAAAGTGGGCATTACCTGTTGAACGTTGCCTTGGAAACTTAATAAGTTCCTTTTGTTGCAATGATCACCATGACCAGAAACTTTTAGACAGTATTTTGGATCGACACTGTGGTGACAGATCTCGTCCTTCTATTATAACAAGCAAATTTAAGGTAAATTGTCATAAGTTAAACTTTTGAACCATATGACCAGTAATGTGGTCCTTAGATTTAAAAAAATGAAAGGGAAAAATTTATTAACTGAAGCAACTGAGAACAACTTTCAGAAAAGAACATATTTTCTAAACTGGTGTTGATAATGCTCTATCGGAAAAGGAAGAACTAATTTGATTCTGTTGTAATGAAGTAAGATCGCATCAGCTATGAGTAGACTTCTGATATTCTCTCTTGAAGCAAATGAATTAACATTTCATGCATCATCAGTTATGCCACCAAATTAAAAAAAAACTCATTATTTGTGTAGAAAGGATATTTGTAAGTAATTTTTTTTTAAAAGCAAAAGTCATTTTTAGTCAACCAGTGATTTTAATCTGTTTATTTTTATTTCAGGATAAAGTGTATGATACATCAAGACTGGTAAGTCACTTTGATATTAACCTTAAAAAATAATGTGAAAAGAATTGCACAGCACAAGCTTATTGCTAGTCACTAGATATTTCTGTCTAAAAAGTATTTTTGCAACATGATTAAAAGAAATGCTCAGAAAAAGACACATGATCTACCCTAAGAAGAAACTGTTATTTAAAATCAGAAAGTGTCCTTTTGTCTAGGTTTTTTTGAAAATTGATTTTTTTTTAAACATGTACTGAACACAACACAAAAAACGTTATGAAGACCTGATAGAGGAATGAATTCTGGTTTCAGGCCAGAGTGTAGTGTGATGAATTTACCTGTATATCTTATTTACTTTACAGAGTGTAGTGTGATGAATTTACCTGTATATCTTATTTACTTTACAGAGAGTACAGAGTGATGAATTCCCTGCTGTAATAGATGTTTTAGACGTAGAAGATCCAGTTATTGCTAATTGTCTTATTGATCAGGTAATACAGGTTGAAGTATATAAAATGTTTAACATATAATACTAATGAGTGTTTAATTTGTCAAAAGATTTTTTTTTAAATGTATATGATCGGAAGTGCTATTAAACAAGAAAACTGTCTTTATATGAAAATATGTGAAAAGAGTGATCAATTTTTGTACAATGTCATGACAGTTGTACCATCAAAAGACATTTGAAGAAATTGGTGTTTTCTTTATATTTCAGAGAAGCATAGAGCTTATTTTGTTGATAGCTGATAGAAAAAGAGCCACTCAAGTTATGGACCCTGAATTAAGACCAGGTCCTCCCAAAAATTGTAGAGAGGTATAGCTTATGTAGTTAATTATAAAAAAAAGTTGTTTCAATGGAAGTTTCTTTTAATAGTATACTTTGCTCTAAAAAAAATCAAAGGTAAAATGAAAGACCATGCACGATTTAAAAAGATTGATATAGAATATCAGATCTTGATTTTGATTTGTTTTAAGTTCATGATGTGTGCTAATTTAACTTTAAATGTGTAATTTTAATTTGAAATTCCTTCTGGTACTGTTTCTTGTTATTTTTATTTTTATTACACAACAAAATGTGCATTACAAAGCACACATTCTATAGTTTTATCTCTGTTTGTAGGCGTTCACTTTGAGTGGTGATCAGTTATACTGTTTTCCTTCACTTCGTCATTACTCTTGTAACTATGATAGAGCTAAATTCCTGACAGCCAATGTGGAAGAAGATATTCTGAAAATGGAGGAAGAATTGCATGGGATTAGATCTGATTTAGACAAGAATAGACAAAAGCAAAGAAATCTGAATACAGAAATTAGCAGGAATGAGAATGAAGGGAAGAAAACAGATACTCAGTTGATGAAAATTCATCAGAAAATAAGAAAGTTTAATACAGTAAGTAGTCTGATCTCACATATACTACAGGAGAAGTTGGTATTATATCATTGAGACAGCAACCATACAAAACATAATTTTGATATGACACTGTTCTTCTGTGAATTTTTATGCCCTTCCATCACTAGTAGTGGGGCATTATGTTTTGTGGAATGTGGGGCCATTCGTCCGTCCATTCGTTTGACCGTTCGTCTGTCTGTTGCACTTCAGATTTAAGTTTTGGGTCAAGGTAGTTTTTGATGAAGTTGAAGTCCAATCAACTTAGTACACAGGTTCTCTATAATGTGATCTTTTTAATTAATATGCAAAATTAGATATTGGACCTCAATTTCACAGTACATTAAACATAGAAAATGATAGTGGGAGAGGGGCATCTGTGTACTTTGGACACATTCTTGTTCCTATTAGATTAAAAATAATTCTATCACATTATGCTCTATGCTTAGTTTAAAAATTGTTGGGCATTATATATGTCAAAATTTTAACCTGCTAATGCTCTGTACAAAGATTTTGACAAAGTTGATGCATATTGTGTTAAAATGAGCATACAGTATGACCTCAAAGAATTATTTAAATAAACTTCTGAGTATCTTTAGATAATTTCTCCCATTTGTCTAGTATAGCACAGCATAGTAACACACATTATCGCTATTTTGTGCATTTTTCCTTTGGTCTTTTTTTGTGATAATTTTCATATCATGCTTCTCGCTTGATATGGAAAAATTATCACTAGAAACTAAGGAGACCATGTGGCGTTGCTAACGAAATTGACATTGAAATTGACAACGTCGTCATAGGTAAAACAGCGATAAACAGATTATCATTGGTCATCTCAACTCAATTGCTTTTCTCACTTTCGCTGTTCCAGCTCAAGCGAGAAAAATCAATCTCGATGAGATAATCAACAATAATCTATAATTATATGTAACCAATTCTTCTTCATAAAGTTATATGCAACAAGAGCATCATCTATGTCCCCTGGACAAGTTTACTATTAGTTAAAATATGATTCATTTTGATCTTTGATAAGCCTTATTTCATAGGAAAAAGGGTTCTCAAAGTTGGATTTGTTAAAAGTGTGGCATTCATGTTTATTTTCTTATGATATTTTTCCATGGAATGGTGTGTTATTTTTATTTATAGGACATGGAGGATTTGAAGAGTATAGAAGATCCAGCACCAGTTGATGTCACCACATTGGTAAGTGGTTTAACAAAATGTTGTAGGAATATTGAAATAAAAAAAACTTTACAAGTAGTAGCAACTAAAAGAAAACATTAGAAAACAAATTTTGAATTTGCAAGTATTTATTAAAAACTTTTCTGAAAAGTCTTTTCATATAATCAGCTTATACAGGCAGTTACTGTTATTATGGGTAGACATTTCTTTGCCTAGTAACCTATTGAAGTAGCTATGAATATAAATCTTATAATTTTGTGAATATATATATCAAACCAACTGTAACAGGACTTAAGTATAGAATAAGCTGAAACTAATGATGTAAAGTTTACATGAGGGCTATTCCAGAATAAAATGTATTAGGGGGGGGGGGGGGGGGTTTGGAAGGCAGTTTTTGTTTGCACCTGCCACCCAGACAATTGTAATTGAGAATTATATTGCATTATAGTGTGAAAAGTTGCTCTGATACCCATCACCCATGTATTATTAATACAATGTGCCTTCCAACCCCCCTCCCCTTCATACATTTTTTTCTCGAATAGCCCTGACATAAAACTATTTCTACCATTTTTAGGAGGAGGAAGTTGAAAATTTAAAAGAATCAATTCAAGCACATGAAGATCAAAAATCAGAGAAACAGGGAAGATATGAGGATGCTCAAATAGAAGTAGATGAGGCTGATTCTAACTTCAAAGTTATTGAGAAAGAAATGAGGAGTAAAGCTGAAGGAGGTGAACCCCTTAGAGACGATCTAGGAAAAGTACAGGCAGAAATAGAACAGGCCAAAAGTCATAAAAAACATTATGAAATGAAATTCAAGGAGCAAGAAAAGAAGATAGCTGATTTGAAAAAGAAAATAGATACTTATAAGGCAGAAATACAGGTACAATATATTTAGGGCTATTTTTATAAGTAAATATTTCTAATTATATATCTTTGCTTTCTTATTGAATTTTGAATATGTAGAGTTGTTTTTGCTGTCTGGATTATTTCTTGAACATGATAGATTTCAAATTGATAATCAAAATCTAAGAAATAAATTACATTGATTGGAGATATCATAGACAATCTGTTTACTGCTACTGTCTGAGTCAACAACATTTTTGCTAAGTCATCATGTTCTCGCTCTGTGGAAACCATTATCAGTTGAGTTGCTTGAGATGAAAAATTATCATATAGAAAGCTTATTACAAGAAAAAAGCTATAATTATAGATTATCGTTGATCATCTCAACAAGATTGGTTTTCTCGCTTGAGCCAGGATGGCACATGTATCATAAATATAAGATATCAGTAAAAAATAATTCAATAGAAATTATTAATCTGAAGATAAATGAATAAAAGAAAGTCTTTCACATATTAACTTAGAATAAATTTATCATTCGTGAGGAGTTAAACCATAAACCCTATATCATATCCATGTACATCTTGAACTTTTATTTTTTTTAGACTGATATAGACAAAGCATGTATTGTTTGTCCTGAGAGACGGAACACTCGTAGAAGTGTAACCAATCTAGAAAGTGAAATAAATCAGATAAATAAAAGAATTAAGACAGAAGAGAAAAGGTAAAAAGTGATCCATTATTCATATTATATTTTTTCTGTTGCATTGTGCTTGATTTATAAATAAATCACCATTATGGTCCATAGCTTATTGTATAGTTTGAATAAATGTTGTTATGGGTGGTAAAAGCCAAAGGCATTAAGAGAATAGTTCTCATAGTATATTTTTACTACATAACTGCCTTAAAACATTTTCTTCAATTACCGTCTTTTGGTATGTATAGTGCGCATTTGTGTATAGTGCGCACCCCCTTTGTGGTCCAAGAAACGAGAGAAAAAAAGTTTATTGGCCATATAATGCTCCTAGACATTTTCGGAAAAGTTACAGCTCCAAAATCGGCAAACAGGAAGTTTATCGGTAAACAGGAAGTTTTTTAAATGGACACCAATGTCGGAGAATTCCGTATACGGAATACGTAATTAATATGAAATTATAAGAATTCTATTAGATTGAGATAAATATTTTAATCCAAATTTAATAAATGGTTTCAGTATCAAGGACAAGTTTAAATGTCCAAATTATTGTTCTGATTCAAACAATAAAATAATTACGAATCAGTCTAATAATTATAATTAATGTCATTAGTGCTGTAATAAATTGTTAAAATCTCATTGTTTTTATTTTTTTGTTTGATGATTCCAGCTGTTAATCCGGATTATCACACCTCAATCAACGGGTCTAATCGATGTCAAAACAAATCAGTGACAGGTTGACCTTGTTCCTAATTAAATTCGTTCAGGTTACAATTATGGGATTATCATGTTTTCAATCATAATTTCTTGAATGGTTTTAAACAGTTGTTTAAAAGTTGAAAAGTTACAAAGTAAAAACGTATTTTTCCTAATAAATTTTTCAAAGAGTAAATCGTCACATTACAATATCAAGTCACATGACTGACCCACATGACTTGTGATCACCTGATCAATACATTAGAAAAAATGGCGGTTTATCTTTTCAAAACGAGCGTGGTTTATTCAATTTTCATACACTTTTCTTCAACTCTCTATGATGAACACATACAAAAACAGTAAGTTATGACAACAAGGAACACAGAGGCTAATTTAATCGACAGCAAAAGCTTTATTGTGTCTTTATTAAGACTTGGCAAATTTCAGGATTGCAAAACAGATGGACAAATTTACACAATAAACGTAACAACAAAGATATAAAATGTATTTTATTTGAATAAAACATGACAAATCAAGAACAATACGATACATATTACAATTATAACATGTAAAACATAAAAACAATGGAGGTTTTAGCAAAAATATTCCATACTCTTCACTTGACTTGTAAATTTCTTTGTCGGAGTTTGGACCTGAAAAAAAAACTAAGAAATTGTTTGTAGTCATGTATAACACGCACCCCTCTTACAAGAAACATGACCTAGGGTATAAATGTGCGCGTTATACATACCAAAAGACGGTACAATTTATTTTTGCTTTTTAATGTTTTCAATACATTCTTTCAACAATTTTTTTCCTCTTTTTTTTGCCATTTACATACATTGATATTACATAACATTTATTTCAACCTTTAGCCGTGGCAACCCTGAAGAAATTACCAGGAGGTACAACGAAACTAAGGAGTCCTACCAAAAAATACGAAGAGAAGTGAGACAATGCAGGACATTTATTGAGGCAAGTTAATGTTAAATCATTGGATGTCATCCAAGCCTTATTTAATTTTAGTTATATGATAAAAGTACATTAAAAGGGTGAAAGTACATCATACCACACAAAATCAACTGAAAAAAATAGTTCCTCAAAAATCAGATCAAAACAAGGTTCTGATAGTCTGACATGGAAAAAGCACAATACTGTTGATTAATTTATTTTCATGGGTTCTACAGTGATCTTAGTCCTAAATAAAATTGAGAATGGAAATGGGGAATGTGTCAAAGAGACAACAACCCTACCAAGGAGCAGACAACAGCTAAAGGCCACCAATTGGTCTTCAATGCAGCAGGAAAAAATCCTGCAACTGGGGGCGTGCTTCAGCTGGCCCCTAAACAAAAATCAAAGCTTTCATTTGATACCACAAAAACCCAAATATTTTACTTATTGACAAGTTTAAGACTATACGTAGTAACTATTATGTTAGAAATATGTATACCACTTTCTTGTATGTTCTATCTGACTATGCTGAGTAAGTGGTGCCATACAAAAAGATATTCTAACTGTCAGAGAAAAACTGAAGATTTGATTGGATACTCTACATTTATTTATGTCCTACTGAATGAAGTATTAGAGAGATAACAGCAGTGAAATATTGTTTAAAGTTGATAAAGATCTGATATATTGGATAATGTTTGATTTAGGCCACATTGATACAAAAGTGCTATGGTACATTAAGAGATTAAAAGTATGTTGTACCTCAAATGAAGAATTAAAGTGGTACACAGTCCTCTTAACTTTTAAACACAGGTATTCTAAATTTCATCAAATGTGTCAGACCTGAATATTTTTTTTGTCGAGCTAGAAATAGGGATAGGGATCTGGCAGCAACAGCTGCAGCATTAGCTTACTTTTTAAAAGCTTTATATTTAAGAAGGTGGAAAACCTGGATGCTTCATACTTAGTATATAGATGACTCATGTTTTATGAAGTTTACATCTGTCACATGTCTATTGACCTTGACCTCATTTTCAAGGTTCAGTGACTACTTGAAAAAGAAGTTAAAATTTTTTTGTTGTTAATTTCTCTCTTATCATGAGTAATAGGATAAATATATTTGGTATGAGGGTACCTTGCAAGGTCCTCATACTAGTCATAGTTTTCTTTGACCTCGACCTCATTTCATGAATCAGTGAACAAGGTTAAGTTTAGGTGGTTAAGTCCATATCTCAGATTCTATAAGCAATAGGTCTTGTTTATTCGTTATATAAAAGGACTGTTCTTTCTGGTCCTATTCAGATCCATATCTTACTATGCTCAAACAATCAAAATGGCTGCTCCCAGCATAAATGAGCTACAATTGAGGTTTTAAAAATGTCGGCACTGGGAGGAGAAGTTAATTATACCCTCGCTTTAAAAAAGGGAGGGTATACTGTTTAACCTCTGTCTGTCAGTCAGTCAGTCCGTCCCATGAATATTTTTCGTCGCTTTTTTCTCAGGAACTACAACACAAGGATTTCTGAAATTTGGTTTCAGGATTTAACTTAGTCAGCTATACCGTGTGATGCGTTTTCAGATTGATCACTTGAAAACTTTCTGTTTACCGAACACTTGTTGTATGATTTTACACATGATAGCCAAGTTGAAAATTTTAGTCACACTTTTCTCAGGAACTACAATACAAGGATTTCTGAAATTTGGTTTCAGGATTTATATAAGTCAGCTTTACCTTGTGATGCATTTTTAGATTCATCACTCTACAAATTCCTGTTTACCGAACACTTGCATATTTTTACACTATTTATTTTTTCGTCGCATTTTTCTCAGGAACTGCAATACACGGATTTCTGAAATTTGGTTTCAGGGTTTATCTAAGTCAGCTATACCGTGTGATACGTTTTCAGATTGATCACTTGACAACTTCCTGTTTACCGAACACTTGTATGATTTTACACATGATAGCCAAGTTGAAAATTTTCCTCACACTTTTCTCAGGAACTACAATACAAGGATTTCTGAAATTTGGTTTCAGGATTTATATAAGTCAGCTATACCGTGTGATGCGTTTTCAGATTCATCACTCGACAACTTCCTGTTTACCGAACACTTGCATATTTTTACACTATTTATATTATCCACTTGCGGCGGGGGTATCATCAGTGAGCAGTAGCTCGCAGTTTCACTTGTTGTAGCTTCTTTAAAGAGATGAAATCATTTTTGGATACAAGACCCTAACCAAACATGACATTGAACGGATGGCAAATCTGACTGGTAGAGAACAAAAAGATCATGACCTACCAACCCTGATTTTTTTGCCTTGGCAACAGGAAACAGACATATAATATATTTTTTGGCCTAAGCTGTACATGTCTGCCTGGCATGGTTCCTTTGACCTTGACCTCATTTTCATGGTTTGTTGGTCAATAGTTGGTGTTTCTTAGAAAATATAAGCAATTGGTCAACTTAATTTAGTGTAGTGAATGATTATTAGGTGAACAGGTATTTTGAGTTAATGTTAAGTTTATGTGATTTGTAGTTAAGCTTTATACTTAGGACTATCAATATTCTATCAATTATTAGTAACAAGGGTGAGACCTTTCAACATGTGCACTCTTGTGTAAGAATAAAATCAACATGCATGTGGATAATGGTGTAATGGGTATTTACAATGTTTAGTATTTATTAATTTTAGTCTTTGTGTCATTGTATATTCTATTTCAGTTTCTTCGTGAAAGTCTAGAAATGAGAAAAGTCGTACACCACCATATTAGACATTCAATATGTTGGAGGTCAAAAATGAAATTTATTCAAGTTTTGGCCTCCCGGAATTACACTGGGAGAATGATTGTAAATCATACAACTTTAGAGATACAGTTAAATGTATGTACCTTTTTTTTTTGCATTCCTTTCATTTTCTCTTTTACAGGTTGACCAAGGAACCAGGAGATATTGTATGCTTTCATCGCTCAGAAAAAATAATTATATTTTATTTTTGTAGAGATTAGAAAAAGTCATGATACAAAGACAACAACAGTATTATGAATTTCGTCGTTTCATCGCCATGAGAGCAAAATACTTCTTTATTGTTCTACTCAGTAATAGACAATATACTGGGAAAATGATGTTTAGCCATCCCAAGGAAACCCTTGAAATGTCTGTAAGTCAGAAAGACATACCAAAAGAAACTGTGTATCAAATATCAATTCAGGAAATTTTGAAATTTTGTGACTATCAACAATTTTTGTTTAAGTTTGAGCTTTCAGTTTGTTTTGAAATTGAACTTAAGCTTGAAAAAAATCCCTTTCACTTAAATGATAAATATTTCTTCCTAAAAAAGTTCATAGGTTTTTGATTTTATTTTACAAATAAACCACACAATCAAAGAAAGATGAATATGCTCCAGTAACTTGGATGTAATCCCCTAATATTACAACACTCATACCTGATCTTTGCTTTTTTTGTTACTTACTTTTTATTTATACAATTCTAGCATGAACTTAACAGCCTTTAAAACATGTTAAAAAAATCATTCTAAATTTCAGAGAATCATAATTAAATTTTGCTTTGTCATTTGGTGTTGTACGTTAATTTCTGAAGAATTACCATCAAATCAAATACACTTTGTTTTTGCATGTTGTTTGTATGCTTATAGGATCTTTTGAATCAATAATTTTTGTTAGGGCTTTTCCAGAAAAAAATGTATGGGGGGGTTGGAAGGCACATTGTATTAATAATACATGGGTGATGGGTATCAGAGGACTTTTCACACTATAATGCACTATAATTCTTAATTACAATTGTCTGGGTGGTGGTTGCTGACAAAAACTGCCTTCCAACCCCTCCATACATTTTTTTCTGGAATAGCCCTTAGTAATTCTAGTGGCTTCCAACAGTACAAATGGTTGATAAATTGGATAAGAAAAAAAATCAACAGTTGTTATAGAGAGGAAACCTCATTTTAAAAAACAAATTTAAGAAATTTTTGATGCTATAATTTTCCTCCAAAAGTCAAATGTGTACAGTATTTATATATACATGTATATGAATTCAAAATTCTGTTTGAAGAAGTATGTAATGAGAAAAAATCCAAACAAAGTTGTTTATCTATTATCTTAAAAACTGATCTTAATGTTTTATGTTTAAGCAAACATCATGTTCAAAAGAATTTTCAGTTTAATAGTTCGATGATCTAATAAAGAGGTTAATTTCTGTTTTTTAATTGAAAAAGATCTAATAATGTTTTTGCATGAAATCTCATGTTGTTTGTATGCTTATAGTACCTTTTTAATCAATATTTTTGTCAGTAAGTCTAGTGTGCATAGTCCAAAATGTACTTTAATAGCATCTTTCCATTGACTTTTAAGGATAAACCTCTTCTCTGAAACTAACAATCGGCTAATTGAATGAAACTCAGCAACAATCATCCTTATGATGTCTGTAAATTTAGGAAAAAATATGTCCGATAATCCCAGCTGCTGACCATTATGGACGCTATGGCTTACAATAGAACATATGGGTAATAAATTGGATAAAAAAAATCAGTTGTTATAAAGAGGTAACCCCATTTTACATCCAATTTATGAAATTTTTGATGCTATAATTTTCCTCCAAAAAGTTAAATGTGTACAGCATTTATATACATTTGTATATGAATTGATCAAAATTCTGTTTAGAGAAGTATGTAGTGAAAAGAAATCAAAACAAAGTTATATATCTATTATCTTAAAAACTGATCTTTATGTTTTCTGTTTAAGCAAACATCATGTACAATTTTTTCTCACAGTTGAATAATTTGATGGTCTGATGGTCTAATAAAGATGTTAATTTCTGTTTTTTAATTGAGAAAGATCTTATAATCATGAAAGGCTAATCAAGTAAACTTTTGATTTCGCTATTTACCGAAAAGGTAAGCCAAATTCTGAAATGAATATTTTTTACTTATTCAAATTCTTTATTCTGATATACGAGAGAAAAGTTTTAAGTTGTCATTTTGAGTTCTTGTAAGTTGCCTGAATTTTCACTTTCCAATTTTACACCTCATACAAAAGGGAGCATTATTCCCCTTAAAAACTGTAGAAGTGGTCTATATAAAAGATGTGTTATGATTGCCTTCCCTATCATGAATTAGGACTCATTGAATGTTGTGTATTTTGCATTTAGGAAGCTGCAACCATAGATAACAAGCCTGCATATATACAAAATATTTAAATATGGAATGTTGCTATAAGGTCAGGTTAAAGTAGGTTCATCCTTTTAAAATTTTCTTCTGACAAATTCCCTTACTAAGTGTAAATCATTGCTATAAATATGTATTTTGGCAAAGGGGGTGCCCAACTACTCAATTTACAGGAATAATTTTATTGGATTTTAGCAGTTTGACAAATACTTAATTTTTATCATTAAGAAGCATGTTTATGGGTTAACTCCCTTGTGTTCAGTTCCCCCTAAGCTAGTTTTGCATTTCATGCATCTTCGCCTTTGTACTATTCATTTCATTTAATTGTGCATGCTTTATATCTGATATGTTAGCTGCTTATATGCCATTTGACAAGATTTTTTAAAATATATTGCAGTTCAGATTTTTCAAACAATAAACACAGTGAAAGGTTTGACAAAGATTCAATAAAAATTAAAAAAATGTTTACCTTCTCTTAGCTAAAGATGAGATTTGGGTATTATCACTGAAGCAACAGTTGTGTATAACAGTTGCAAACACTTTTATAGGATCTATTATCTTTTAGTTTGGTCATCAAAACTTGTAAAAGGTAGACAAATTTATATGGTGTTCAGTTGTCTGTACTTATGTGCATCTGTATGCATACACACATCTCCCACCAATGCAAGTATGTCTGATTTTATTTTTTGTCATTATGATTGGCTATTGGATTTTAATCACAATCATAGATAAGCATTACTTCCCATGCCAGTTCATTGAAAGAGAATTCCCTTACTTCTGTTTATTTAAGAAAAATGATATGTAAAATTCATTCAGTCTGTTTTGATATTTGATCACAGTTTCTACAGAGATGTTCAAGCAAATTCACAAATGCTGAGAGATATTTTTTCTGATCTCTTGATTATAAAATATGGTATTGATAGAATACTTTATAGAGACTTTAAATTTATTTTATGGACACTTATAGACAATATCTCCAAGGTCAAACTTCAATTTACTATTTGATAGTTCTTAAAATATTTTTTTACATTTTCATGTCTGTAAGGGGAATGGTCAACCTCGTAATCTCAAATATTAATCATCATCATAGAAAACAAGTTATCTCTAACACCACTTAATTATATTATTCTTAATTTCAAGAATCTACATTAGAAGTTTAGTTATAAATGTCTCTCAGCAACCATTGTATGACATATTTGCCTAAATGTCTCTACCGGAGTATGTCAGTGTGTCAATATTAATCTCATTAGTTACTTTGAGCACAGTTTGGTGTCGCCACTGTTCCTGACTTCTCATTTATATATTAAACCTTTGTACTTTCTGTATTAACTATTTTATACTTGTATGCACACTAATAACTGATTTTTATCCATTTTTTTAATTATTGTTCACAATGTATTTACAATAATTTGCCTTTCTAACTATCTTAATTTAGTCAAAAGAAACTCCTTTACCACCTGACCACAACTGCAGTAATACATTATACATTGGATAACAGTTGTTATTTCTTTTTACAGAAAGCTTAGATGAAAATCAGTTAATATTAGTGTGTTACATTTCTATATGCCTTTAGTTTAGTCTGATAACCAATATATGTTTACAGCTCGCCAAAAATATTTATATTTGATTGGTCAACAAAAGTGTATTTATGGTATTTAGTGGTCTAAATTGAAATCTGTAGATGACTTCTTAATAATTTGCTAAAATGTAGTTTATATAATAGTCTTTTTTTCTTTTAAACATAACAAAAAAATGTGTTACAGGCAAACTACAGGTTGTGCAAAATTGTCAGATCTTGTATCGATCATGCAAGAGTTACCTCCACTAATATGGTCAAGTTTTTAAAAAATTATTCAAACAACAGATTTTCTTTTGATTTTGATGAAAAGTCTTGCAAATAAATCACCTTGTTCTTTCAAAATTTGCACATTTCATTTAAGGTATTGACCTATTGTTAAATGTTATTTTACTATCTAAGATGGCAGAAGACATTTGATATACCAAATCTTAAAATTTTCACCAACTGTTAGATAAATTAAGTCTTTATTTGATTCTATCCACTTCACTGTAAAATTTGGATGTCAGACTAAAATTCATATATGTTTCTAGATTTATGTTTGAATATACTTCATTTCTGTCATTGTCTGTCAATGTATTTAAGCTTTTTGGTGTCTAGCAGTAGCACATGGCTTTATAAACCAGCCCTATAATTTGCTTAGCAATATAGTACAATATGTAAACACATCCAATAAAATACATGAAATAGGTGGTATCGTTATGGCAGTAGTAGGGCCAATAAGTAAAATGAAAGTTTGATTAAATTAGTCTATAAGAAACACTTTTGGTACATAATTGATATTTGGCATGCAGTTGCAATAGCATCCTATTTAACATCACATTTAAATGGGTTTCACTTCATAATTGTTTCAAGTTTTATCTTGTATAGTTATACTGTGAGAATTGTTCACAGTACACACAGACTGTCCCAGATGGCACTTTGATTCATTTAAAAACAATATTTTAAAATATTTTTGTAATTAGTTGAAATTCAATTTTGACACCAAGTTTGCTTGCTGTCCTCTTCATTGAAAATGTTTGGTAGTAATTAAAAGTCCATAAGGTAAACATCATTAAAATCCACCATTGCATCTTGTGCAACATCCTGTTTCTTTTAATACCTGAAAAATTGATTAACAAACTTTTAAATGGTTGGCATCCTAAATTAAAAATTTTACCATTTTGAATGGACACATGACCTATTTCATTTGATGCATACATAATATATTGCCAGAGTGTACATTAGTGCAAAGTAAAATGAAAGCTGCTATTGTAATCTTGCCTTTCTTCAATGTTCTGACTTCCTCTTGATTGGGAACAGATTGTTAAATAGATTTTGGTTGAGGAATTGTAGTTAAATGTTGTAATACTTGCCATTTGATTTAAAGCATAATTCATTTTTAAGTGTTTTTGCATTATTTTCTTATTAAAAAGTAAAATTGTTGAGCAAATTTTTCTAAATTATATATGCATGTACCAGTTTTAGCTTTAAAAAAAAGTTCTGCTGAATTGTTCCTTTATTCTACTATCATACAATAACTGTGGATTCATTATTATTTATTAAATATCAATTTTAATGTTCATGGATTTCACAGTAATCCAGGAATTCAAATTTTCAACAAATTACAAATACAAATATAAGCAGACTTTGGCAAAACCATAATTTCAATTATCCATGAAAATTGGTAGCCACAGAAATAAATGAATCCACAGTATACTATCTTTATACATATTCAAACATTTACTCAAACTTCTTAGGTTCAACCTCCGACTGCTGAAGGTGAAATAAACCGAGATATGAGGTCGTTGTCAGGTGGAGAAAGGTCGTTTGCCACTGTATGCTTCATTTTAGCACTGTGGGATGCTATGGAGTCACCGTTCAGATGTCTTGACGAATTTGATGTATTTATGGTAAGTAAAATATTTTCAATGAATAAATGATGTTTGTTATTTTAATCTAAATTGAAGTGTTTCTGCATGGAAATAATATTAGTATTACAAGTAATTAAAAGATTAAGTTGTTTTACCATGACTTGCAATAAACTTTGTTTGTATATTCTTACTCTGTATATTGATCTGATTGTTTAAGATGAAATGGATACAAGGCTATTTGTTTCAGAGCAGATGATATTTAAAAAAAAAGGGGGGATGTAAAATATTAATATACAAAGCAGTTTTGCTCTCTTGGGGTAGTTAGTATGATAGACAAAGATGGATGTAAGTTACAAATATGTAGTGTCATTTAAGAACTGTAAGTAATTCAATGAAATGGCGTATTTGAGAGACTTAGTTTTGTTTATTTTTAGGATATGATCAATCGTAGGATATCTATGGATATGATGATGCATGTAGCTCAGTCACAGAAACATAAACAGTTTATTTTCCTGACACCACAGAACATGAGGTATTATTATTGGCAGTACATTAAATAAGCCCATGTGAATTCTCTATTATGGATAATTATGTTAAACAGTCCATTTGTCTGTACTGTACTAGGTTAAACTTTTTATTAATACTGCTTTAATTAAACATCTTAATATGCATGAAAAATTTAAATATGAGACTATATGATAGCTAGTTTGTGAAAATAAAAAAAAATATAAAAGAATAAAAGATTTTTTTATGATTTCATTTACAGTCAACTTGGGATTGCTATTGCTGACCTGCACATCTTTAGAATGCCAGATCCAGACAGAGGACAGGGAACCCTGCCATTTGAAAATGTTAACAGACAGCAAGAGGATGAAGATGAGGATTAATATATCCATGGATATATCATACTGCCGTCCACAACTGTATTGTTTGATTTTTTTCAGAATCAGACAATATTTTATGAAACCAAGAAGTATTCCTAGAGAAAAAGTTTCATTTTTATGTCTTACTTTCTGTACTTTTTAGTAAATTGTTCGAAACTTGAGTATAACATTGAAAAGAAACTTTTAGTGCTGTTGTTTTACTTGTGCAGTCAGTTTGTTTTTAAATTGAAACAAACAATAAACCACTAAGTTTTATTGAACATATGTGCCGTGGTGAACTCAATCACATCTGAAATTTGTTATCTGAATTGGAAGATAATGGATAAAAGCAGCTGTTATAAAATATTAATATAGAAACAGTTTACAAAGTCTTGCAGCAAATCTTCCACTACCATATATAATGTTAACTTTACCATTTTATTTGAATTAAGTGATTTAATTGAAGTATGTCATCTGTGTTAACTTAGTTTGTTCATTTCAACACATTAGTCTGATATTTAAACTTTATTTTTTACTCAATTGTTTCTTTACATCAATCCATAAGCTATGTAAAAGCTGACAAAGTTAAAATATGAAGTTGTTTTAGTTTTTATCATAAACATAATCAAGTTATAATTCCATCCTAATGATAGGGTTGTTTTTCATATTCATTCATTTTAAATCACATGATGGGACCAAATATCAAACATGAGTTGTATGTGACTAATGACATTGTTACATGTATAAATATTAATCAAATTGTGGTAAAAAAATGATTTTTAACAATTTGAAATCATAGTTCAGAAAAATATGTGAAAAATGATTCCACTTTATCCATTATTAATTTTTTGGGGGCAAAGTTGTGTGTGTGATGATTTGTTTTTAAGTAGTAAAATTATGTTATAAACTCAACCTTGTAAACACTTGAGTGGTCAAGCATTTTGTTAATCTAGTCAAAAATAATTTCTTAGTATTATATAAATATGTGGAGAGTGCTTTTGTATAGTTACTGTCATTTTTGTTGTTGTTGATTAAGTAAGGAAAACAATATTAACTGACAATGCAGTTGTAGAAATGTCTTTGTAACTGATGTTTCTGTTAACATAGACCTATGG
The DNA here is from genome assembly GCF_036588685.1 of Mytilus trossulus. Lineage (NCBI taxonomy): Eukaryota > Metazoa > Mollusca > Bivalvia > Mytilida > Mytilidae > Mytilus > Mytilus trossulus. The sequence goes on along the minus strand of NC_086373.1, from coordinate 104,066,733 downwards.
AAAATGTTTGAAGATTGCAAGAATCAGTGTTCTGAGCTATTTGTTTTCCAGTTACATATTTAGAACTATCATCAAAATTAATTGCAAAACTAAAATAAAGTGTTAATAATAAGTGTAACCAATTTAAATTGTCTCATCAAGAGTTGTGCTGTTGAAATTTGTTTTTAATGTTTTTTATATGAATGATGACCAGTTTTGATATCTTCATAAAAAGACACATACTTTTGTTGAACATTTATTAACCAATGTAACATCACCATATACGTTTTAGTCATCTTTGTTATCAAATTTTTACTTGTGTTCAATAGTGCCTTTAAAAATTGTGCTGTTAATAAATTGTTTACTTTGGCATTTACTTAGTTGTGTCTTGTGTTCAAGTTATAATGCCTATGAATATGTGTGTCTGCTACCATAAATATTCAAGAAAAACATATAATTTAGATTTAAAAAGCTGCAGAAATAAGTACATGGTGCATGAATATATCTGTTCTATCTGCAAATTTTATAGCAAAAGGGAAATAACTCCAGTTCTTTATATTGAATACAATATCAGAAATGTTTGATTGTTTGTTCACATGGAAATTGAAAGTATTATTCAATTCCTCACTAGTGTATTGATTAGATCCAGAATTCTTCCATACTAAGGACACTGCGACCTACATTTCCTTCTTAAGCAACATTGATTCTGTGTCATTAACTTCCATTGCCCTCTTCACACTTTATAATGATAAATTCTTCTTTTGGCCCTTTGATGTCACTGGAAGCTTGGAAAGAGTCATTAGATTGGTCAGAAATCACACTGTCCTCATTTGATCCTTGTGCTACTATACTTATGGCTTTGCGTTTACTTAATCGTGATGGCAAAATAGAAGCTGAGGCTACAATACCACCTAAAATGAAATAATTTTATATATAGATAACTTGGTAAACAACAAACCATGACATGTATGAGTCATTCTATCGAGACAAAGTAAAATTAGTGTACAAAGGGCAAGTTGGTGTCTGTGAAAGATCTTTTACAATTAGCAGTTATTATTTATTTTCTTCTCTATTTAAAACTATATAACCAAAATACATTGAAAGGGTGAAATATTAGTGACAAGATTAACTTGGCATTATATGTACATACATATTTCCATTAGATTGTAGTTGTACATCTTATGAAATAGTTAGACTACCCACTAAAATATTGCTAAAACATATCCTTGTTAAATAAGATTTAGAATGGAAATTTGGAATATGTTAAAGAGACAACAACCCGACCAAAGAGCAGACAACAGATGAAGGCCACCGATGGGTCTTAAATGCAGCGAGATCACTTATGCTATTACACAATTATTAATTGGTAGCCATCTAACTGACCTTCTTTTGCCAGCTTTTTCACTTCTTTTCTGCTGTTTGCAAACCAATTTAAAATCATGTGAGCTGTCACCTTTTCCTTTTCATATAATGGCCTAGCTCCTACAATACAAAACATATCCTGGAAAATCTTTATTAAAATTAAGAGGATGAGAGGATGACATGTTAACATCACAAAAGCACAATGCTAGGAACTCATTAAATGTAAGTCAGAATTTTAGTGTAAACTTCTGTAGCTCATTCACTACATAGTGAAGGCTTTGAGGTAGAACAATTTTCAAAATAACTGAAGGTAGTTTTGTTTAGCCCCACCAATGGTCAAATACTATATGTTCCATTAGCCACTTTAATTGAATTCATGGATAAGCTTATGTCATGAGTTTTATTATCAAAACATCATGATTTCCTATATTTTGGGGCAAATTTGTAAGTATCTTCCAAAATAAATTCAATTTTATTAAACTGTAAAGCTAAGTGTGTTTATTAATTGTTTTTACAGGAGTGTTTATATAATGTCCTTGACTACCCATTGTTTGTCTTCCCTTTTAGCTTTTCTAAAATGATATTCTTATAGATTTTGTAATGACTGATGCTATAATTTCTAAAACCAAAATGGTATTTCAAAATTCCCTGTTAACCAGGTTGTTATATGACATTTCTGAGGAGAACACTGCAATAGAAGAACAATAGATATGTGATTGTTTATCTCATTGTTAATGGTTATGATGAACCTAAACTTAAGGTAAGCTTTACATTAGAGTGCCAGTGGTGAAGACACATGTATCTCCCATGTTAAATCTGGTGAGTTACCTCCCCTTCCCAGCCATTTTCATTTAAAAAATGTAGTGTGTTTTTCAATGTAATGTAATGATAATCTTGTAGCAAAAATTGACGTTGCCTCCTTGAAATTTTGTTTATTGCAAGAAAATGAGAGTTAATTATACCGAATAAATAAGAAAAAGTGTGAATTACCAATATTACTAATCGCCAGATTACAGGTATCAGCTATGGCTTCTCTCTGTTCATATGTTGGATATGGATTATCTTTAAAGAAAGCTTCCAGAATTTCTAAATGTCTTTCCCTGAAGGTGAATCTTTCTCGTCTTTGGTATGAAATTGTAAGTTCCTGACCGTCTGGCATTATCACTGTTTGGCCAAGTGTAGGTGTACAGGTACTTGGAAATAAATAAAATCTACATGTAGGTGTACAGGTACTTACAAATAAATAAAATCTACATCAGTGACTTATATATGCATCTTAGCATTTATGTAGTATATTTACCTAATGACTGGATTAAAAGCTGATATTTCATGCAGATTCTATTCATAATTTAACCAAAAAAAACTAAAATGGTTTCATTATTATTTAATAAATCATTTAAGAAAGATTAATAGGATTAAGTAAAATTCAGCTATGAAATATATACTCAATAATGAATTCCTTCAATTTCAGACGACGATTTATGTTAATTTTTAAAACAATTCAGTTTTTAAACTGAAAATGGGTAATCTAAGATGGTTATTTGTTCGGAGTACTACAGCTTACCCCACTAAACAAAACTATCTAATGTTAATCTTTACCCAATCTTTTCTTTTACTGCATTCTCTATTAACTCAACAACATGATGTTTTGAATCCATTTCTATCAAATCTACTTTTTCTATTGTTTTTTGCTTTTTGTTTGGAACAGACACTGTGCTGTAATTGTTTGGTGCATTAATTGTTGCTGACTGGATAAATTGAGGGTTTAATTCCCCTGATATAGTTTTATTTACAGTCGAACTCACATTGGCAAATTTAGAATTTTGGCATCTTTCTATCCTTTCAGCTGTATTGTTCTCAATTCTGGAATTGTTACACATAACAGTATACTGTGAAGCTTTATAGTTTCTTGTATCCTTATTAAAGTGGTCATTATCATCCATGGAAAGATCTATAGTGGAACAAGACAGATTTGTTAACTTATTATTAGCTTGCTGGAATGTAGTTCTGGATAACTGTTTATTTGTATCATGTGATGATGAATTTATCATGTGATGATCAGCTGATTCATGTGTGTTTGGCCAAGTCATAGATTGACTAACTGACGGTGACAAAACATGTAGATCATGTTGATGAGTTCTAGTATGTGGATTTTGTTTGGCTCCTTTGTTCACTGGTACATCAAATAAAGAGCCTAGTTCCCCATCAATTCTGTCTAAAGAATCAAACGCTTCTATAACTTGATGTTTAGTTATTCCACTATTACGAAGTCTACGGATAAGTTCTATCTGTTCTATAGAAAACATGCTGATTGGCCCATTCAGGATACCAGGCATTATCTGTAAGGCAATTGGAAGTCATTGTATTAAGAGAATAGGGAGATACAACTATTGTAAACTGTTTCCAAGTGTTATACCTTTGAATAGATATATTGAATACTCGGTATGCATGAAATATACACTTATGACTTTCATTTATTTGTGACCATTGGCTGTCCCTTTAAAACACAATATTTAAAAAAAAAATGCAGATGACAATACATAGAGCTTCCCAAGGCCTTATTAGATCTTATTATACCATGGTGCTTTCAGAATACATGCAGATTTCAATTTTAAACAAAGTTATTAAAAAATGTGGTGCTATAATTTTTAATTTAGTAAATTTCTAAAGATGGTTCTATTACATTAAAAAATCAATGTAAAATAATGAAAATAAACTTCAATACAAAAATAAAAGAATGTCAGATTTGTTATATTTTTATTTACAAGGGGAGATAACTCAAATAATTTGGTTTTATAATAAAAACATAAGTACACAGTGTATTCATGAAGCCACATGTAGATGAATACATCTTTTGTTTTTGTTTTTTTATAGGTAAAAATTTCAGAACAACAAAAAGTACATATGGCCCCAAACTGGTGAATGTTAAACACAAATGAAATATAACTATATAATCTATCATAAAATACCAAATGTATGCCAGACTACTGAAAATGTCACTATCCTTAAGTGGTGTTATATTAAGGTATATAGTGAAATTTCTTTCTGAGACAAGTGTCTGTGGTTTTAGACCTCTGGTCAAGGGCTCTGGTGAATGTAAAAATATTACAAAATTTAGATTAAAGCAGAGACATATATACACATGTGTATATATGTCTCTGATTAAAGTCTAATCCCATATGTCTTGTACTTTAAAACAATAAGCATTTAATTCATAAAATTGACACTTGACACCAGAAGATGGTCAAAGTGTTTTTATCCTAACTTGAATTGGGTTAACAACTCTTTAATTAATAAACCTTTGCTTACCTAGTCATGTTGTGGTTAAAAAAAAGGTTAAACAAGTTACTGAAATGTTTTTGTCAACTTCTGTCGAAAGTTTTTACTCTTCATTTTACCATTCTGCTATTGTTTTAAAAATTATAACTTTTGACAAGAAAGTTTTTAATTATGAATTATCATACCTATAATGAATGAAGAACATTTGATTACAAATATTGTAAAGGATTAATTACAGATTGTTGAAGGAAAGTAAATGTACTAAGACTGACAATTTTTTTTATTGATATTACGCCTAACTACGTTTACCAATCTATTAAGTATTTTTTTTTATTTAAAATACAGTAAAAATTAAAATTAATAAACATATATTCAAGTTTTAGTGATTTCTGAAACATATCTCTGGGTTCTGTAAATATTTTCCAAATTTATTTTAAATTTCGTAAGCGGCCAAATATCCGGAACAGTGTTTGGTTTCTATGTGCAGTGAAAAAAATGTTGTCCACTTTCATTTGAACTTGTGAAGAAAGTTACAGGTAATGTGACATGTCAGCTTGGGTCAGTCTCGTTAATCAGAATGATCTGTCACTGCGATTATTAATGACAAATGTAATTAAGCAAAATTAAAGATCTCGCGAAACGGAATTCGTTTCCAAGTTGATTTTGATAATGGAAGGTGAAAATCATAATGACAATGAAGTTACTTTAGAAATAAAAGATAAGGTGGAAGATATAAATCAGTTTGATTCTGTTTCTAATGTCGTATCACAACCAGATAAATCGAGAGACAATGCAAAATCTGTACTGAAAGACACTACTAATCTGTCCCATGTTAAGAAGCATGACATAGTTCCAAGTCTGGGAACACCAATGAAACTTAAGAAAATGAAGAAAGGTATATTTGTATCGTATTCCCCTGATGCTGGATTTTTGGAGCGAAAATTTGTTGTAGAAACTATCCGGCAGTTAAAAGAGAACAACTTGGCAGAAGACATATGGTTTGACAAGGATGAAAAGAACACGGACAGTCCTTGTTGGTTTTCTATGAGAATGGAAGCTGTTGAAAAGTGTCGTGCAGCACTGATATTTTTATCAGACAGCTATTTTATGTGTCCAGTTTCAGTATATGAAGGAAAAACATTATATGAAAGGAAGAAAGCATCACCAACGTCAGTTGAAATATTCCCTGTTTTGTTTTCTACAATGGAGAAAACAGAGTTACCTCGTGAATATTCTAGTATTTTAAAAAACCTTGTAGATTTGACTCAACAGCATACTAAACTTAGTTTAGCAGAGAAAGCATCTGTTGTGATTGGTGCAGTGATGGAAAGTTTGGAGAAGTTCGCTACAATCAACACGCCACCTACACCCATTACTCCACCTGAAACTGAATTTAGTGGAGATTACAAAAAGAAGAAAATTTGTCAGTGGAGCCCAAGTGACTTGCAAGAATGGATATTCAAGTTAGGAGTTAAAGAATTTTATCAGCAAAGCCTAGCAGAAAACATGGTTGATGGATTTTTGTTGATGTCCCTGACAGACCAAGACATGATAAACCACCTTGGAATCGACAGTCGTGTAGTACGTAAGAAAATAATGCAGCAGATTCTACAGACGCTTGACAAAGAACATCGATCAGTAGACAACTGGCATCTTAGATCCAGAGCACAAAGATCAAAACCAGATGTCATATATCTGATTTATGACCCAACAGATGTCAGATTAGCACAAAATGTTAAAGCTGACTTAAAAAAGAAAAACTTGCAGGTAAGATATCATTTATTTTCACATTTCTTGTTTCCATTCTCAGTTTTAAACATGTGAAACATGTTTAATCATCTCAACCATTGTCAACCTTTCCATGAAATAAGTTGCGTAGCAAAAATGTGTACTGTCATGACTGTATACATGCTGTTAGAAGTAGCAAAACCAATTTCTTTTATTTCACCATAATGAGTTGAAGGATAATTGCCAATCAGACAATTACATGTACAATGTATCCACAAGGACAAGAATGTAATCAACTACAAATTTATAGGTCACAGTACAGCCGTCAACATATAATGATTTTAAGCTTTACAGTTTGATATACATTTTTTGTATATGCGTTAGCATGGTTAAGAGACATGGTACAAAGTAAGATAACAAAAATACCAAAATTTCTAGGAAAAGTCTGAACCGAAATTATCTAAGCAAATGTCAAAATTTAAAGAAATCATATCAACTGTCATATTACTGACTTGCCAGTTGGTACAGGCATTTTCTTCTGTAAACTGTGAACAAATTAATGATTAATGCTACAAACAATAAACAAAAACAGAAATAAAAATTTGTAGGGTTCCGCGGAACCCAGTGTCTCGCCTACTTTTGCTGTAAATCACAGGCTAAACAAAAATGAGGAAAAAAATCAATAAAAATATTCCTCTTGATACTATCTTATGATTGTAAGAAGCTTCTGTCCAAGTTTGGTAAAAATCTAGAATAATTAATGAATCTAATAAATGTTTTGAAAACTTTAACTGCAGACTGTATGTAATGTTCACTGGAAGAAAATCTAAGTCCATTTAAAAGTAAAATACAGAAAAAATGGAGTTGTCTTTTTACAAAATTTACTTCTGGATACTATCTAATGATCATAAATAAGCTTTTGCCCAAGTTTAGTACAAACCCAGGATAGTTTAAGAAAGTTATTAAAATTTTAAAAACTTTTACCACAGAGTGAATGTTATGTTTCCCGCAGAAAAACTAAGTCCATTTAAAAGTAAAATACAGAAAAAATGGATTTATTTGTTTACAAAATTTACTTCTGGATACTATCTTATGATCATAAACAAGTTTCTGTCCAAGTTTGGAACAAACCAAGGATAGTTTAAGAAAGTTATTAAAATTCTAAAAACTTTAACCTCAGAGTGAATGTAATGTTTCCCTGCAGAAAAAACTAAGTCCATTCATAAGTAAAATACAGAAAAAATAGAATTTTATTTTTACAAAATTTACTTCTGGATACTATCTTATGATCATAAACAAGCTTCTGACCAAGTTTGGTAGAAATCCAGTATAGTTTCAGAAAGTTATTAAAATTTCAAAAACTTTAACCACAGAGTGAATATTTGTGGACGCCGCCGACGGAAAGTAGGATCGCTTAGTCTCGCTTTTTCAACTAAAGTCGAAGGCTCGACAAAAATGACTTGTCAGACAGCAACCAACATCAACCACTGAATTACAATGTACAGGAGTTCGTTTTACAAAAAATCGCAAAAGATTAATTGTAAGTCACAAACTATTCATGATCAGTACATTTACAATAAATCTTAGTCGTAACGGTAAGTTTCTTTGTGAAACCTACTCCAGGCCCCTGCTTAGTACAGGCACATTAAGAATGGGGTGGAAGATTACGTATGTACATGTACAAAGTACATGTTATTGAGTACGGAAATTCAGTCAAAATAATTAATAATTCTAGAGTTACACAAAAATGTAATAAACATTTAGAGAAGTAACTAAACCTTTTTATCAAATTGCATTAACAGGACAAACGTGTTGAAAAATATACATTTATCATAATTTTGCATAATTGTTTATGCCTGTATTTCTGTATTTTCCATGTTTTCAGTTTTGAAATCATACATGTATTTCATGTAAACTGGCTGTGTCATTGCAATTGTTCAGTCAAGTATTTCATAGGCCATGTACATGTACATGTATAATGATATCAAAAGTTTTTCATATCATATATATGTAGCTATATAGGTCTAGGACTTATTTAAAAATGTTGCACACACCAGACCTTCATACCAGACAAGTTTGGCTTCAAATTAAAGCATATTTTGAAAGTTCAAAATGATATATTGTACATTGGTCTTCTAGCCAATTTTCAATAAAAAAAAATAACATGATCTTAAAAGTTGTCAAATTTTATTAAAAGATTTGAAAAAGATAACATTTTCATAATTCACAGATAAGTTTATTTCTTAATTCTGTTAGCTCTTCATTGCCAATGAAAATGTCTGCTCTCTTCTTTATAAGGGAAACGATTCACACAATGGATCTTTTATTACATGTACAAAATGTACAGGGTCAATTAAGAGGTGGAAAATAGACTATATAGTTTTGCTAAGAAAAATTGGTGAAATGAGTTACAAGAACATGAGTGTCTTGAAGGGTTTGATCACCTAACTGATCTGATTTTGTGGTCTGGGTCCCTATTAAATTTTTTCTTAACATTATGATCTCTTACGTAATATATGTGAAACTGTTTGGTCTGTAGAATTATTGCATTTTTGTTCATATGTTGAAACATCATCAGGATTGACGATTCAGGTGTACATGTCTGTCTGACATGGGTCCTTTGAACTTGACATCAATTTCATGGTCCTTTTATCAAGAATTGTTATTCTTGAAGATCAAATTCCTCTTGTTTTAATGTTCAATATTCCATAAATTATTTATTAATTTAAGATTTCTTCATTTTGTTATTTACAGTAGATTGTTTCACAACACTGTGTGTTAAAGATCTGTACCAGAATAAAAACATTTTCTCAATCAAAGTAAAGTTTCTAATTACTGGTAGATGTAATATGATTCAAACTACCTAACATTTTTCTCAAAAGAATGTATGGATATATTCAATAGTAAAAATCAATTCCAATAAAAGGAGCCTATCTGTTTATTAATGAAAATTTCATTTTGACACTGTAAATTAACTTACATATAGCATTATTAAATATGACCTGTCAAATTCTTCAATGCCAGATTACCCTGGTCAATTTCACACAAGTAAAAACAATTTATAAACCTTTCTTTGGTAATATTTGAAATTTTTATTGAATAATGGATATTGACAAATGATTTGAACACATGTACAGTATCAATGGATACAGATGACAAGTATGCATTGATTGTTTAAATGTTTGACATGCTCACGGATAACAAAAGTAAATATATCTTTCTAATAAATTAAATGATAAGCAAATATATGTATAAGTAAAACCTTTGACCTTAGAGCCATTATGATTTATGAGAGTCATTATGCACTTTGAAAAGCACATGCACTACATGTACATGTAAGTCACTATTGATATGATTTATAATTTTTCGTTCTTTATCAACACTCCAACCATTTTGGTTAAATACTGTTATTGAATGAAAGTTAACAGTCTTGGGAATATCTACAGGCTAAATGTGTACTTGAATTGGTTTTAAAGTATACCAGGTCGTTTGGTGATCAAATTCAGGCACATAGATACGTTACGTCAAAACACCCAGGCGTACACTTGAATTTTGATAGAAAAAAAAATATTTTACAGTCTACGAGAACCCTTTACAAATTTTGATAATGCACCTGAACATCTCTAAAAAAATAATTAGTTTATGTTCATTTACGAAATTTGCACATAAAAAAACCTGACTTTGTTGATTGATTCCTTTATCCCACGTACGCACGGCTCCTTTTAAACATTAACGAACGGACGCACAGATCGAAAGAACATAATGCCCCTAGGTTGGGCATACACATACTAGTACACCATTTAGAGTGTAAGGGAACCTTTGTAGTTTACTATTGATGAGTTTGTAATAAAGGAATGGTATCTCATTTTCGATAACTCGTTAGATTTCAGGGACTTTGTCCCCTCGAATCCACTACCAACCGCTGCTTTGACTTTGACCTACTTGGGGTCATAAGATCCTTCGCTGAGGTTAGGGTGTACACATTAAACACATTAAAATAACCTAACTACTCCAATGAAATGCGTTTTTTAAAGTCAGAAAATGTCAATTCTTTATTTTGTTTTATTTAATTATTTTTCTTGGGGGGGGGGGGAGAGGAGGGGAAACTCATCAAAATTTCAGATCTTATTGAAAGTAATACTGTCATCACTGTTAAAGTTTAATATTTGATATTCTTGAAAGTTTTTGCACTGTATTTTAGTAATGAGGGTAGGTGTATATGAAGTCAAACATTCCTATAGGATAGTGAAAATAAGTAAAATTTCACTTTAGACAAACGTAAAAAGCTATTTGCCTTTTTGGGCAAGTTTGTCAAAAAAGTTTTGGTTCAGACTTTTATCTGGTTCATTTATGGTATACTTATATGTGGTCCTGGGTTGTTTTCTGCTCTGTGTTTGGGTTGTCGTCTCTTTGACACATTACCCGTTTCCATTCTCTATTCTATTTTATACATGTATAATAAATATTGCTACTAGACACAAAGTGTTGAAATGATTAATAAATCATTTCTATGTACATTGGATTAGGTATTTAACAACCTGGGTTTGTGATAAGGTGGTAAATTTCATATCATTATTAAAGGTTTTATTGTCATTTAATAGCCCTTTCTATTTTCTTTATTGATCAAGAACATATTATAAATTTGTAACAGGCATTACATTAATTTACATGTCTTTAGCATTATCTGATTGATTTAGAAACTGTTATGCACACAATTTGAATAAAATAATCATACAGAACCATAGCCTACATTTTTACATACATGTACATTTTATTGGATCATACTAATAGTTTGGAGAGGTTCCCCCTGGCAATATTAAGAAAAGCAGTCAGATATGAAGCAGATATTCTAATTTTGGTACAATCCTTATATTTAAGTTCACAGATAAATGAGATACAGGCGTTCACTGAAATGTGGGTTATTGAGTGCCAGGACATCATCATATATCTGAAAGTGAAATTAAAAACTAAGCAGGAGGCCTTTTCCTTATTTATTTAGGATGTTTTGACTGAATACTGACTCACAAAAGAAAAAAAAAACAAGTTTACAAGTATGGTAAAAAGTAGTACACATTGGAATATTGAAAGTTTGTTGAAATATTAATCAACCAAACTCACTAAATATTATCCATCATTTTGATGATATATTATAAAATTGAGACAGGAAATGGGGAATGTGTAAAAGAGACTACAACCGGACCAAAGAGGAGACAACAGCTGAAGGCCACCATTGTCTGTATTCTAATTGTTTCATAATCTTTTCTTTTCGTAATACAATTTACTGGAATTAAATTGATTATTTAGAGTCTCAGAATAAACGAATAATTAATGTTGAAATTTTATTTAAACATTTGAGCAGGTTATTCACCATGACAGTTTAAAGCTTGGTAAATCAAAAGAAGAGTTTCTACAAATAAATGGTCCACACATGGCTACAGCAACCCATGTGATCGTTATCCTGACAGATGCTGCAACATTGTCACCTTTTGTTTTCCATGAAGTGCTGTTTGCTGATTGGCTTGGCAAGAAAATAGTCACCGCCATGTTTAAAAATGTTTGGCCTGGTCTTAGGCCATCACTAAAAGCTATATTAGGTAAGTACATGTATAAATACATATCATTGAGTTTTCATTCACAAACTTTTCATTATTGTATTCTGAGGCTCCTGCAGGGTCAAAAACGACCTGCGACCTCTGGGCTTTTTAGAGGCGACTTCCGACCTGAGGGCCTTCTAAAAACGATCTCCGACCTGTAAAATTTGGAAAAAACGACCTCCGACCGACTTCCGTCCTCTGTGTTGGGAAAAACGACCTGCCACCTGTACATTTCCCTTAAAAACGACCTCTCGACGAATTTAAAAGCGACCTTGCGACCTGAGGGGGGTACCCTGTGGGAGCCTATATTCTATAATTGTACACAATGAAGGTGACTGGATCATATTACAAAACAATCTGCATTTAATGCATACATTTTTAGTCATCCTTTTTGGGACATACATTAATACTGTTAATTTCAAACTGAAATCAGGAAACCATAAAATTTACATTCCTGCACACTTAAAAGTTGCAAATGTTTGGGTAAAGAATTATAAGGATTCAACACATTTTTCTAATGGTTATTGATGTGTATACTGGATAGAAGTCAGAAGCAATTTTGTGCAAAGTTTGTGAGTCAGTATAAACATAGTTTACACATCGATAACTTCTAGAAAATGAAGTTCACAAGTAAATGCTAAAAAATGAAAGAGACCAAAAGACAAACACCTGTACATGAAATACAACATAGAAAACTGAAGACTGAGCAACACTAACCCCACCAAAAATAGGAGGTGATCTCAGGTGCTCGGAAAGGGTAGGCAGATCCTACTCTACTTGAAGTATTGCAAAACATTTAAGAAATCTATAAATTATTTGGTATTTAGAATGATTTTAAGGTTTTTGTCTGGCAGTGTTCATCTGACCCTGACCTCAGTTTTATGGTTCATTGGTCAATGTTAGTTTTTTGTCAACTTCATGAAGTATACACAGAATGATTTTAAGGTGTACACTTCCATCTGACAGTTTCATCTGCCCTTGACTTCATTTTTATGGTTCATTTGTTAAGGCATAGTATTAAATTCTCAGAAACCATAAGCAATGAAATCGGTCTATCTAATCTTGACCTCATTTAAATTCAAAATAATTTTAAAAACAAGGAATTAGAATCAAATAATATTCTTGTAATGACATTATTAACAACTTATATTTGAATGAAAAAACTTTACCAGTAGATTGTTTAAGGTATCAGACGTTGAAAGGTCTTCTATTTTTATGCCCCACCTATGATAGTAGAGGGGCATTATGTTATGTAGTCTGTGGGTCCATACGTCCCTTTGTCCCGCTTCAGGTTAAAGTTTTTGGTCAAGGTAGTTTTTGATGAAGTTGAAGTCCAATTAACTTGAAACTTAGTACACATGTTCCTCATGATATGATTTTTCTAATTTTAATTCCAAATTAAAGTTTTGACCCCAATTTCATGGTCCACTGAACATGGAAAATGATAGTGATAATGGGGCATCCGTGTATTATGGACACATTCTTGTTTTAGGATAAATATGTTATGTATGTTTCATCCTTCTGATAGATTACATGTTAAAAAACATACAATGAATGTACAGTTTGTTGTTATCGAGGGAAAGCAAATAATTGAAATTAGTAATATATCATTAACAATAATGTTACTTTAATACAGGTAACCAAATTTAAATGTCCATTTGTGTAATATCAACTAACAATGAACCATGTCCATACTTTTCACTAAACATTTAATTTGTAATTAACACCTAGTTCTTCAACTATTTTCCTTTCATTAAAGATTTCTTTGAATGTGATTAAAAATCCCTGATCAAGTAGGTGAAATACATTGAATAACGTACTTGTGATTTAATCTACTTGAAGACTTAGAATAATATTATAAGACTTACAGTAAAATTGCTTATTTTCGATAATAAATATTATTATCTAAATGTCTTTGAATAAATATGAAGATATATTTCAGTTTATTTCACTTAGATACAATTGAATGAATGTATCTTTGGTAACTATTGATGAATGCATGGCTAGGAGGGCTTAGCTAGTCCATACATAAAAGTCAGTGAAAGTAACTTGAATTTTGGCCATATGTGCATTGCTTACCCATTGAAGTTGGATTAGTTTCCATGGCACATTTCTTATCAATTTTCAAATTTTTTAAAGGATACCATATTAATAAAAATCCTGCTTTTAAGTTCATTGCAATAAAAATCAATACATTGAAGCCTTTTTTATATATTTTTTGTGTTACTTGTTGTGAAGACAAGACATAGAAACAATTCGTTCTGGTTTCAGTGTTGTCAACTCACTTAGGTTCATTTTGAGGTAAGCGTTTTTTAGGACAAGATTCTGAATAATGAAGAGACAGCATTCAGAGGAAATTTGAAAAAAAATCCCACATTTAGATACCAGCAGGGTTTGGAGGTTTTTTAAGACTTAAATATTTTTGTCAAACCTTCATGACATTTAATGACAACTGAACTAGAGCTGTTTTTATGATTCTGAACATATTTTCACTCTCATTTTTTCTACATTTAGGTTGAAAGAATACCTCATTACTAAATTTTTAAGACAATTGTTTAATTATTCTTAATATCAAAGTTTTTAAAAATCTTAAGATAGATGTCCACCAACATGTATAGGAAAATCAATGATATCTTGTATAATATTGATCAAGAGATTTAATATGGCATGTCTAGCTGTAATTATGGAGATGTTTTCTTGTTATTTATAGATGATTGTCCTATAAATGATTATCTGTATTAAACTTTATTGTAATCGATAAAAATTTAGATATTATAATGATTTGTTTTGTTTGTAATTACAGGTGATTGTCCAGCCATTGATTTTGAAACCAAGATGTACAATGAGAGCCTAGATGTACTTGAACACCATATTAAACCTTTAAGGAGAGTTCCTGGAGTTGTACTGGAGCAGTCATATCTCAATAAGATGTCAGATGGACTCAAACCATTAGAAAGTCTGGCTTTAGTTAAAAGTAGGTTTAAATTAGGCTGTTAGTTTTCTCGTTTGAATTGTTTTACATTGTCATTTCACAGCCTGTTATAGCTGACTATGCAATATAGGCTTTGCTCATTGTTGAAGGCCCTACAGTGACCTATAAATTGTTAATGTTTGTGTCATTTGGTCTCTTGTGGAGAGTTGTCTCATTGGCAATCATACCACATCTCCTTTTTGTCGAGCCTGCAACTTTTGTTGCAGAAAGCTCGACATAGGGATAGTGATCCGGCGGCGGTGTTAGCTAACTTCTTAAAAGCTTTATATTTTAGAAGCTGGAAGAACTGGATGCTTCATACTTTGTATATAGATGCCTCATGTTACTAAGTTTCCGTCAGTCACATGTCCAATGTCCTTAAACTCATTTTCATGGTTCAATGACCACTTGAAAAAAAAGTTCAGATATTTTGTAATGTTGAATTCTCTCTTATTATAAGTAATAGGATTATTATATTTGGTATGTGCGTACCTTGCAAGGTCCTCATTCCCGTCAGACAGTTTTCACTTGACCTTGACCTCATTTTATGGATCAGTGATCAAGGTTAAGTTTTGGTGGTCAAGTCCATATCTCAGATACTATAAGCAATAGGGCTAGTATATTCAGCTTAGGGAAGGACTGTAAGGTGTACATGTCCAACTGGTAGGTGTCATCTGACCTTGACCTCATTTTCATGGTGCAGTGGTTATAGTTAAGTTTTTGTGTTTTGGTCTGTTTTACTTATACTTTATGCAATAGGTCTACTATATTTGTTGTATGGAATGCTTGTAAGTTGTACATGTCTAGCGGGCAGATGTCATTTCACCTTTACCTCATTTTTTTATGGTTCAGTGGTTATAGTTAAGTTTTTGTGTTTTGGTCTGTTTTTCTTATACTTTATGCAATAGGTCGACTATATTTGTTGTATGGAATGATTGTAAGGTGTATATGTCTAGCAGGCAGATGTCATTTGACCTTGATCTCATTTTCATGGTTCAGTGGTTATACATTTTTGTAGTTAAGTTTTTGAGTTTTGGTCTATTTTATCTAGTACTATATGCCAAAGGTCAACTATATTTGGTGTATGGAAATATTTTATGATCAATATGTCAGTCCTGCACGTTTTATTTGACCATGACCTTAAATTCAAGGTTCATTGCACAATGTTCAGTTTTGTGTTTTGGTCTTTTTTTCTTTATAAGTAATAGGTCAACTATAATTAATGTGAGGAAGCATTGTTGACTCGGACTTCTCTTAAACTGAATTTTAATGTGCGTATTGTTATGCATTTACTTTTCTACATTGGTTAGAGGTATAGGGGGAGGGTTGAGATCTCACAAACATGTTTAACCCCGCCGCATTTTTGCGCCTGTCCCAAGTCAGGAGCCTCTGGCCTTTGTTAGTCTTGTATTATTTTAATTTTGGTTTCTTGTGTACAATTTGGAAATCAGTATGGCGTTCATTATCACTGAACTAGTATATATTTGTTTAGGGGCCAGCTGAAGGACGCCTCTGGGTGCGGGAATTTCTCGCTACATTGAAGACCTGTTGGTGACCTTCTGCTGTTTTTTTTTTATTTGGTCGGGTTGTTGTCTCTTTGACACATTCCCCATTTCCATTCTCAATTTTATTAGCTGTACATGTCTGCCTGGCATGGTTCATCTGACCTTGACCTCATTTTCATGGTTCATTGGTATTTGTTTAGCTATCTTAGTTAATGTTAAGTTTATGTGACAGTTGTAATAAAGCTTTATACTTAGGACTATCAACATAATATCAATGATTAGCAAAGAAGGCGAGACATTTCAGTGTGTTCACTCTTGTTTATATTATATACTGTGGATTCATTTATTTTCGTGGGTACTAATTTTCTTGGATAATGGAAAACTTGCGTGGATATTTAATTTTGTGGTTTTGCTAAAATCTGCTTACAAGCTTATAGAAAATTTGCTAATCGTTGGACATTTAATTTCATGGTTTACCTGTTCCCACAAAATACACGAAAATTGATATCCAATGAATATCAATGAATTCACAGTATTATGAATAATACAATGTCGATTGTTTTAAAGTTGCAACACACTTACTATCACCAAAAATCTAATTATATATTAGATTTTTTTACTAAACTAAGCTTTGACAGCTTATACATAAAAACATTTGCTTTTCTGTGAAAATTTGTTTCATCTTAGATACTCCCTCATACAATATTCGGAAACTGCAAACTGTACTTAGTACTAGTAATATCATTATATGATTTTTGCCTTGCCTGCAAATAAAGTAAAACAGACAAGGAGACATAGAGATGCTAATCTTGTTTCAGCAGTAGCAATGAAAAGAACTTTTTGTATAAACCTTTATATGATTCAAAAGGTAATAGAACATGAGGTTGAGGGAATCAAATTTGAAATCAATGTTAATGTCATACAGTTGACCTCTAAAAGTATAGAGTATTTTGGGTAAAGGTCATAATATTACAGGACCAGCATGGTAAGGGTTAATTTTAATTCATTGTGTCGCAATGAAATTTATCTTATATACTTTAGTTTTAATCAAACTTGTAAAAATCTTTGGTGGAATAGTTTTCTTATCAGAAGAAGTCCTCCTTTAGATAGGTAAACATACTCAAAACAGTCTTAAATAGAGAGTTATGACTCTATCATTTCCATAGTGATATTTTAACATATTACTTTATCATTTAAGGGAAAACAAACTTATTGTAAAGAGAAAATTGAAATTAATTAATATAAATTGTTCTTTCAGATGGTGCAACCCCAGTAACAAAGGAAGATGGCGACCCACAAGTGTTCATAAGTTATCAATGGGACATGCAAGGAAAGGTAGAGGACATTAAAAACTTACTGGAACAAAATGGCCTTCAGTGCTGGGCAGACATCACCATTAACCATCCACCAAGGGGAACCAGTAGCAAAAGTTCACGAAGTAGTGTGACACATCAACTGGATTCTGGTCTTGACACATTACAGAGTCAAATCCAGAGAAATATGAAAGCTGCTTCAGTAGTTCTAACCTGTCTCACACCAAAATACCTCCAAAGTGATAACTGTAAGAAAGATTTGACATTAGCTGAAACATTTCACAAACCAATTGTACCTGTCTTACTCCGATTCTCTCCCCTTGAAAGTGCTCCTGACCAAGTGCGAAAACTTTTGGCTCGCTATAGTTACATAGATCTTAGTAATGATCGATTATACAAACAAAACATTCCTATTGTGCTGGAGAAAGTCAAAAAGTTAGTTACTCATAGAGGTTACAGCTAGTACCAAAACTAAAAATCATCATACAAAAGCTACAAAATCATGTGCCATCATGTATAAAAAAGCTAAATGTTGTTTGTAAACATTTCACTATTATAATTAATCATATGAAGACATGTGTTCTTTAGATCTTTATCAACTATATTAACTTGGCATTGAATTTCTGGACATGAAACATTGTACACTGAAAAGATATTACATCAAGTTAGATCTTTCTTTCAGTTGTAGAGTCTAAATCATAGGTGTTTCCCAAGTTGAGTCATTTCAATTGGCAGTTTTGAATGTGTTGTGTAGTGTATTATGTTAACGCTGCCTTATAAATATACATTTATTTTTGTATGTTTTTTGGTCAATACTTTAGAATGTTTTTTGTAAGCAGTATTTATGATTGGTTTTAACTTTCACCAAACTACTGAGTGTTTGAACCATATAAACTATAGATCTGTTTTAAAGTTGATAACTCAGGTTAATCAGATTGCTTGAAATTATTCATTTTTGTGTGTGAATTATTATCATTGTTGTCATCCATCATATCAAAACTTCTGCAATGTGTTCAATTGAGCTAAATTAAGTATTACTGCAATTAGTTTTCAACAATACAGTTATCCTGTCCTCAGAGAAATTTGTTATCACTGTATTATGTTAATGTGTGTTAAAACAATGTAAGAGAGGATAAATATATATAATGCTAATTTAATGTTCTGATGTTGTTTTATAATGAATAAGATACAATAGAGTGGATTGGTTACTCAAGATTTTTCTGTTGTGGTATGTTTTGTAAATTAGGCTACATTTTATTGGTTATTTCCCTTATTTAGTCATTTGCAGTGCATTCTATACAGTTTATTGTTTTTGTCAGCAAATCAAGAAATAGATAGGAATGTTTGATGTGTGAATATAAATTTGTGCTGATTTTTTGTTTTTGTTTTTACATTGCAATTGCCTGATGTAGCTAAGATAAAACAGTTTATTAAAATAAATTTTGCATTTGTCGAACTTTCTAAGGATTTTAATATTTGTCAATATAATCAAGCAATCTTTTGAGATTGGTATGCCATATTTACATTTATGTCAGTTTGTGATTGATGACTTTCTATATGCAGCTGCTTTCTAAACTAATGACAACACTTCGCCTTTTAGTATAGAATTTTGATTCTGGTAAATATTTTTATAATATTGATTTAAATAGTTGGTGTTTTGGGAGGAAGCTTGTATAGAATTACAATTATCAGAGCATTGAACAATTAAAAAATGTCCCCTGCTTATGTTTTGATAAAAATATAAGATAGATAACTAAATCTTTGCCTTGTTACTAAGTTGATTGTGCTTAAATGGTTTTTAATGAATCAAACATTATATTTGCATTCATAAGTATATTTTTATAATTTATAAATCGGTTTCCAAGTCTGTGATAGTCTTTTTTTTTACTGTGATTTGTCCACAAGTTGTTTTGTATTACCTCAAAGCTTTATATATTTTTATATTGTGTTTATATGTCATACATGTTGTTTTAAAAGGGATGGAGACAGTTCAAATGAATTAAGTTATGAATGATAAAAAAAACTGTATTTATTTGGTATTTTTTTTATCAGTATTTATTTTTGAAGGAAATTGGCATAGTGTTTAACCCCATTTAGAATATTGCTTATGTAAAAAAATTCCAAGGGTCCATCAATTTTTTATGACAAAATAAACCTGTGAAAATATTAAAGTAAGTAAAACAATTGTCTGCCATTTTGGGATAGGATAGGAGAAGAAGGTCATACATAATTTTGCTAGATTGACATTTAGACTGAGGGTTGGAAGACTTCATAAACAAACAAAATGACATAAACAGAGTGTTTAATACAGTATCCGTTAGCAAACAGAGAAATAAATTTGAACCATTTTAATGTTTCAATGATACATATACAATAGAATGGCAATATGTAATCTACAAATGCAAAAGGAAAAATTCACACATAACAACCCTTTTAATAATAATAGATGCATGTTTACTAGAGTTTATAAAAAAATCTTGTTTTAAAGCAATAATTCCTGAGTATAAACTAATACTTCACAGAAACATTAATAAGAACACATTTACACTATAAGTAATAACTTGAGTATAACAACACTTTGATAGACATTTAGATACAAAGACCATAGATAATAGTACAATTGTTATTAGTCCAAGTTAAGTAGAAAGATTTTTCATATATAAAATACATATGTTTTAATATGTCATACATCAGATTTATCCATTTTCTGACATTATTTTTGCTATAGTATCATTAAGAGCTTGAAATATAAATATGGGTTCATCATAATTTGTTGCTGAATATCAGTACCTCCTATCTAGTCTTGCAAGACAAAGTATTCCACTCTATTTAAAGCATTTCATATTCAATGAATTTATCTTTCTTAATTTTAAAGCTATGTCAATTGAAATGACTTCAAATGGTTCTAAACTGATTTTAAAGCTTTGTCAATTGAATTAACATCAAATGGTTCTAAACTGTACATGTTAAAAACCTATGTTATGTTTCATATGATAGAATTACATTATATGTTAAAAACGAATTTACTCCATGATATCATATCATTTTGAAGTTATTCTGAGAGTATTCTAAAATTGACGAAAAATTGCCAAAATAAAATACCATAGTGCCTCAATAGGTAAAAAAATCAAGTTGCCAAAATGGTAAAAAGAAAAACTTTAATTGGGTAAATAGAATGCTAGGTGAATTTGAAATTATTTATTGATTGAATCATCTGAAACCTGTTGTTGATTTTTTTTTAAAATAAATTTGAATGATGCATACACAAAATTTTTGTAGCTTGTCACCTTGTTATTAAATATCATTAAAACAGATTTTTTTCTTAAAAAAATTTCAATATACCAGTTCTTGTTTACCAGTTCCTTACCTATCAGTAAAACAATCTGTGCCACTTATGATGATTTTAAAGCATAATGAAAATATGTAACAGTAGTTTGTCAAAACAGTTTGAACTTATACATAATTTTTATGATTGCCTTGAAACTGTACAATGGTATGATATGTAACTTTATACTATAGTATTAAAACCCCAGACCAAAACAAAATTGTTGAATGTAAACAATGAATAAAACCACTTATTTATTTTTTAGCATTATTTTTCTATTGTTCTGAAATAATTGTTATATATATAATTTTGTTTTCATACTAATTTTAATTATTATTTAATATTGGAATTATTTTAGTCACATTTTTCTCTCTTCATTGATCTCAAATTATGAAAAGCCTTAAATTTACACACTGACTTGGATAACATTTTTTTAATATCTATAACTTTGTCAAATCTTCACAAAACTTCAAATTACAAAAAGTCCATATTTTACTGATAAAATGGGTTTTTTTTTTGCAGTAGATATTGACTATTACACAGACAGCAGCGAATGCAGGCAAGCTAAGAGTCATGAAACCCTTTTAGAAATTGTTTGCATAAAAATTATTGGTATCGATCTTCCTGATTGATAAAGGTAGATTATTTCCTTTAACAAAATAATTCCAATTATAAATAATACCTATTTTTATTATCTGTTATTTGTTATATGTTTTGATCTCTTCTTACTGATTGTGTTATAATTCTGTGGAGTTTCTGCTCCTGTCAAAGCTGCCAGTCATGTCCATCGTGTAAATACATGTATATATTTATACCAGAGTGTTAAGTGTGAAGGTTACAGGTGTGTACACAGTGTGGAACACATAATTTATGTTTTCTTGGAAAAGGGGAGTTATTTTGTTCATAATATTCAGAGCATACTTTTATCAGTACTGATATACTAGAAAAAGAAATTGCCTGCATTTTCTGTGATTTTTTAAGACAACTTAAGTCCAACACTGACAGAAAGTTGAAGAAAAAATATAATGCTTAAAAATCACCAAAACAAACTATTGTGAAAGAAATGAAACCTTTCCCAAAAATCAGTTTCTCTTAGTCAGGCTTTTTAAATTTTTTAAAGTTTACCCATCCAATTTTATAGATTGCCATTATTTTCTATGGAGTTTCGTCGATGGGACTTACACGTTTCATCTAGAAGCTAATTAATGATTGACTAAATAAGCTGAATATACAGGTATAAGTACTGAATAAGAATAACAATTTTAATAACAAATAGAGCATTTCTTTTGTTGTTAATAGTTGTTTGTTTTCGACACACAATGTAAGCAATAGTTTTTTTCTAATTTCGTTCAAATTTTTCTTTTAAGATTTCATTGTATTTTCCCCTGACAAAATATTCAGGAATTAGTCACAGTGTTCATGATAACTACAGGTATCTTGAATGTTTGATATCAAAATACAAAATTGTAATTTCATAAATATTGTTAACATATTGACTCTAAACAGTATTGGAAACTGCTTTCTAAGTTTGCCATCTTGAGCAAAAATTATTCAGTCATGATGGTATTATAATCATATACCCTATACTAAACTGCAATCATAGAATGAATAAGACAATTTTAGGATGCACCTAAACACACAGATTTGTATATTTTGACAGAAGTAATTTGTAATTTTTGCTTCATTTACAGTTTTAAATCACCTTATTTTACTTCAATGCATACATTATCTGACATTTGGTTTTAGATCTTAAAAATATCTGGCAGGAATTATTTTCATCCTATTTTAAGAGTATGTTGTGTTTTCTGCTGTAATCCATGCAATACCAATCTTTACATTCTGTTATATTTACAAGATGGAATATTTTTTGTTATGGAACAAAATAAATGCAAAAATAATGACTTAGATTTTGTTCATTATTTACTGAGAACTTCTTTTAGCTCACCTAGACCAAAGGATTAAATGAGATTTTCTCATCACTTGGCATCCATTATCTGTTCCTGTAGTCCTCTGTCTTCCACTGTCCTCTTACATGGTTCTTTAACTTTTACAAAAGTCTTTGGTTAGATCTTCTATTAGATCTCTTCAAACTAAGCCAAAACCACATTTGGCGTATTTAATTTTTAAGAATGTGCCGATGACCTTGTTTGCCATCCAACATGGCCATTCTGGGCTACAAAAAGAACATAGGTGTAAAATACAAGTTGTTCATTATCTTTAGAACTGCTGAGTAGCCAAAATTTTCAGTGCAAAAATTCATAGAATGTTGGGATCTACCCTCTGTCCATTTACATCAAAACAATCCAATGGCTTTTAAAGTATTGCTGCCATTCAATGACCAATTTTTTTTTTTTTTTTTTGTGAAAACTATAAAAGCTAGATAGAAACTTAAATGGTAATACACCAACTTCAAATAGGTCAAACATGGCAAAAGTTGTCAAACAACTCCTTATTGGAGTAATTGCCCTTTAGAGACAAGTTTACCAATATTTGGTGTGTGTTATCACCAGCCCAGTAGTCAGCACTTCGGTGTTGACATGAATATCAATTATATGGTAATTTTTATAAATTTTCTGTTACAAAACTTAGATTTTCTTACCCCAGGAGTAGATTACCTTAGCCGTATTTGGCACAACTTTTTGGAATTTTGGGTCCTCAATGCTCTTCAACTTTGTATTTGTTTGGCTTTTTAACCATTTCGATCTGAGCGTCACTGATGAGTCTTATGCAGACGAAACGCGCGTCTGGCGTATAAAATTATAATCCTGGTACTTTTGATAACTATTAACATATCATCTTGAAAACTTATGGATAGATAGATAATTTTTTTTAAATTGTGATCAAAATTGAAAGATTTCCAAATAAGTCATATTTTGAGCAGGGTTCTATATTACTATTAAATTTTCCAGCAATATTATATGGTATGATCTGGAGAAAATGTTTACCATACCAGCTTTTACTAGTCTTCTTCATGATTACAAAAAGGAGGTGTTGGATTATCAATTGTTCACTTGCAATTTGTCATTTTATTACATTAAAAACCTCACCTTCGTAAATAATAAATTTAGATATCAGTCAACTCGCTGCATTTTTCAACCGGAAATCGGCCAGAAAAAGAACCATGACCCGTGACAACCTCTCCCACCTGACACCTGTGCGTCCTAAACCTTTATCTTTTTTTCCGGTTCAACAACGCATGCTGCACGCTTTTGTGGAGGAGGAAAAAATTTATTATTTCGCAAACGAAATGATAATCTATATACTAGTATATAGAAATTTAAATTCATAGTTTTGTTAATTATAAGTATATTTGGATAAATTTATAATCATTTTATCTGAATATTATGGATAAAATTCCAGCTTCGGCTACGACAGTCAAATACACACTTCCACTAGTAATTTGTTGTCCCCTTGGCTATCGGCCACCCATTCTGATGACTGATGAGTTTGGAATTTATTCCAGGTGTTTCGGATGTCGGTATGGAACGGGACTCAGAACCTGTTCCTGTCAGGACTATATCATTCACTCCTGGTGCTAGTCAGTTGAGGCTATCTAGGCCTAGCAGGGTATCAATTACCGTAACTAGGCCTGCAGAGATACCAACGTCTCCTGTGTCTTGCACGACAAGTAGACAGGAGACACTACCAGCTGGCATCAAGAGTGACCCTGTTTTCTCGGACTAGGTGGCCCATGCATTTTGCCTACCCTCCCATGCCTATGGGTATGCCCAACTTGCCGCCTTATCCCCAGCCCTTTGATCCGTATAAGCCTCAATCAGTTTGGTCTGGTCAGGGGTTTGGTGGTAGACCCTCTTCAGAGTCATCCTCTTTTAAGGATGAGATGAGGAGTCTTACCACCTCCATACACAAGATACAAGCTACTGTTAATGCTAAGTTCTTGGAGTTTGGTAACAGGCTTGATCCTATGGAGTCTTGGTGTCTGTCTCAGGATCCTGCACAGGACTCTCATAGACCTCCTAGACAGTTGTTGGAAGATGATTCAGTTTCTTTGGTTCCTAGAAGTCAAAAAGATAACTTTTTGGATGACCAAGGTGGTATTTTTTATGTTGACAGTGTAGTAAGCACAGAGGGAGATGCTTTCATTCCTAAGGAACCTTCTTCATGCAACCCAGATTGCCTTAGGAGTCTGGTCTACTCTATTCGCAAGGATATGTCAGATATGCCATGTCGTCTTCACCTAGGATTTCTTCTACTCCTTCGGATTTCATGGCTTGCTCAGGTATAGTAAAGCCAGAGGGGTATCATTCTTTCCCAGAGTCTTGGCACTTTACAACTGCTTTGTCTTTTGTAAACTCTCCTCTGGCTGAGAATCTTGCTAACACTAGCAAAACTGGTGGTAATAAGTTATCTGGTTTTGGACCTGCCTCTTACCCAGGGAGATGTAGATCTAAGGACTTTGATATCCATGGATCTTCTTGGGTATGTCAGCTCCTGCTTGTGACCGGGCTTTTTCTAGTTTGCTTGGTTCGAAACCTTTTGATGGCCTCAGACTTTCCCAAGCTTCTTATGTCAAGTCAGAGAATAATCTGAGGTGTTTGACTTTTGTTCTTGAGACGGCTGAGCACCTTTTGTCAGCAGCTGGGTCTCTTTTAAAGGACAAAGGGGTGAATTTTCAGACTTGAGGTCTATGCTTCTTTAGGTAGACAAGAGTCTTTGAATGTCTCAATTCCTTCTTCTTGGTACTGTGGCCAACTTTACTCTTGCTAAGAGACAGGCTATTCAGCAGAGACTTGTCAGTTCTCCTTCATCTAAGGACAAGTTGTTCTCGTTTCCTTAAAGCAGTTACAGGAGGAAGTGAATAAGGCCCCTCATGTAGTCAAGGTGGATGTGAAGGTCACTGATGGGAAAAGATTGGTCAAGATTACTTAGGTTCACAATCCTTCTTCTTCTCATGAACCCAAGGCTTCAAATTCTTCTTCTTCACAGTCTACGAAGTGGCCAGCTTTTTCTCGTCCCAACTATTCAAGTGGGAAGAAAGCTAACGTTGTTGAGAGAAAGAAGCAGGGTAGGTGATGTGTTGTCCCTCCGTTGAATCGTTCCCCTCTGGAAGAGGAGAATTGTACTTCTCCTCTTCCTCATCTTCTAGTGGGGGCAGGCTGTCCCACTTTCTAGATCAATGGCTTCTGATAACTTCAGACAAGTGGGTACTTTCGATTTTACGGAGGGGATTGGAACTTCAGTTTCTGGAACAGCCTTCTCTTTCTCCTGTTCCAATCAATCTGTCAGTGACAAAGGATTCTAAAAAGAATCAGCTGTTACAAGACGAAGTGAACATTCTTATTCAGAAGGGTGTGTTGGAGGAGGTAAATCCTCCTTTTCATCTAGGGTTTTATTCTCGGCTGTTCTTGGTTCCAAAGAAGGACGGGAAAATGAGACCGGTTCTAGATCTTTCTGTTCTCAGTCAGTATCTGGTGGTCCCACATTTCAAAATGAAGACCAACAGGTCTATCAGGTCGACAATTCATTTAGGAACTTGGACAACCTCTCTAGATTTGATGGACGCCTATTTTTACATCCCTATTTCTCACAAGTTTCGTCATTTCCTGAGACTGGTTTGGGCAGACAAGGTTTGCGGTTTCAAGGCTATGCCTTTTGGCCTGGCTATTACATCCCTAGTTTTTACCAGGATTTTTCAGACGGTGGTGTCTTATCAACATACTCAGGCAGTACTCATTTACTCCTACCTAGACGATTCTCTCGTCAAGAATCATTGCCGATCTCTTTTAGAGGAACACGCCAATTTGTCTGTCTTTTTACTCCTGAGACTGTTTTTTATTTTATTTCATGGGAACAATCAGAGATAATTCCAAGTCAGAGTTTTAATTTCCTGGATGAACATTTTCGGACAGATTTGGGTCTAGTGCTTCCTTCAGAAGAGAAGGTAATCAAGGTACGTCAGTTAGTCAATGCTCTGACTCAGTTTTCATCTGTCCCAGCTCGTCAATTACTTCAGCTGGTGAGTTTCTTGATTTCGATCGTGGACGTCATTCCACTAGGACGTCTACACATTCGTCCAATCCAGTGGTATCTGTCGGAGTTTTTGGCACCCAATTTCTCAGTTGTGGGAGGCACCTGTTTCAATCCTTCCTCGGTTGTTACCTCAGGTAGCAATACACAGTTAGGAGTTTAGTTTCGCATTATGGATTTTTCAAATAGGAAAGTTATTGTGTAATAAAATTCATTTCTAGACAGATGAGTGCTAATTTAGCCTTCAAAGATGGTTTATAAGAGCATCAAGATTATTTTTTACATGTTTTATGGGCTTTTTTCTGTTTGACAGTCCGTATTTTCATAGCTAGACCGACCATCGGTCCAGAAATTAATGTACTGTTTACAAACACTCTTTTTTTACACGAAGTTTTTGTAACTCGAATAATTACAGCGCCCCCTTACGGTCATTGTCCTTAATGGAGTGATCGAAGTGATCGTAATATAACGACTGGATTATTCGGGTTAGAAGTTTTTGACGCAATTTTACAAAAAAAATGAGACGAAAGACATATGATTTTCATTGGATTTGCTGAATGATATATGTACACAGTTTCAGAAAAAGTATTACTTCAAGCGATTGAAATTCTACTTTTAGCCAAATTTTGGGGAAATATGTGACATCTTTCCTCCCTTTTTGCAATATTTTATAACAAATAAATGCAGATTGTTGCCATGGATAATCCAAAAAGAAATTATATTTTACCATTTTATATACTGGAAATAAAATTTATGGATAATCCTGATTACATACATATGCCCATAAATGACACAAACAGTAAGCTTGATATTGCAAGGAAGCAATGAAAAGGGAATGGTAAAATTCATAAGGGCAAATTTTAGTATTTTTTCCTAACTGTTTATTGCTACCTCATCTTCAATGGTGGCTTCAGGAAAAACATCTTCGGAAGGGAGTTTTGTTGGATTCTCCAGACCCAAGCCTAACTTTGTTCACAGATGCGAGTCTGATGGGTTGGGGTGCTTATCTTGAGAGAAGGGCAGCATCAGGCCATTGGTCAGGTGCTCAGTTGGAGGAACACATCAATCTTCTAGAGATGAGAGCTGTGTTTCTTTCTCTCCGTCAGTTTCAGGCTGTGATTCAGGGTCAGTCACTACTGGTTGCCACGGACAACTCCACAGTAGTGGCTTTTCGTCAGAATCAAGGGGGCCCATTCCTTTTCTCTATATCATCTGAGTAAGGAAATTCTTCTTCTGTGTCACAGTCTCGATATAATTCTGTCAGTGATACATGTTCATGGCAGTCAAAATCTTCCGGCGGATGCTCCCTCCCGTTCCTGTGTTCCAGTGAACACAGAATGGGAAACTCATCCATCACTGTTTCATGAGATCATTCTTCGTTGGGATCAGTTTAGTTACATGTTCTCTCCTTTTCGTCTTCTTCCAAAGATCTTGCACAAGATTCAGAGGGATCTTTGCAAGACCATTCTTATTGCTCCGGCTTGGCCAAGACAGTCTTGGTTCCCAGAACTACTACTTCTGTGTTGTGCGAAGCCCCTTTGTCTGCCTCTAAGAGAGGATCTACGGTCTCAACTCAAAGGAAGAAAACTGCATCAGAGTCTGGAGAATCTATATCTGCACGCTTGGTTGTTGTCAGGAATTCCCTCAGAAAGGGAGGCTTTTCTGAGCGAGCAACCAAGCGTATCTCAGGATCAGTCAGACAATCTACAGGAGCAGTTTATGACTCCAAATGGTCAATTTTCTGTATACTTGGTGTCTGTCGAAACAGATTGATCCACTCTCAGTTACTGTCCAACAGTTAGCGGATTTCTTCCTTTATCTTTTTGAAGCGAAGGGTTATTCTCCTTCTACTATAAAGGGATATAGATCTGTCATAGCCAGAACAATATCACTTTCAGGAGGCTCTGATTTTGGGGGAAATGAGTTTTTGTCATTATTGATAAAAAAAACTTTTGCCTTAGTAGGCCTCGTCAAATGCGTTTGGTTCCTTCTTGGGAATTATGTTTGGTTTGAAGGTTCTTCAGTTTCCACCTTTTGAACCTTTACATTCAGCCTCCTTCAAATTTGTATCTTAGAAATGTTGTTTTCTTTTAGCTTTGGCTACTGGTCGCAGAAGGAGTGAGATTCATGCCTTGTCAATTTCTGAGTCTTGTCTCCGCTTTGCGGCTGATCCATTTTTTTTTAGCAAAGAACCAGTTACCTGATAAAGGTTCTGGTTTTATTAATGTTCCTGGATCACGGTGGGTATGGTTGTCCTGCGAGAGAACGTACTGTGCTGGTGATTTGGTCCTGACGGGTGCTGGTGGGTCCTGATTCTGTGCTGGTGGGTTTGTTTACAATGTATCAGAACGGCAATAAAACGACTGTTTTGTTGCTTATTTTTTCTCTGATGTGTCATAAGTACCATGCAAAGTATATTACAACAATATTATATTGCCAAAGTCGTGCAAGTTCGTTAAACGGAATTGTCCTGACGCTGTGCTGGTGATAAGAAAAACGGTCCTGGTTCTGTGCTTCTATGTCCTGGTTCTGTGCTTTTATATTTTAGTTAAAACTGGCATATATTCAAAATCATTGATGCTGTACTGTTATTGACTAATTAGCTGTTGTCTGCTTTCTTGAAATTGGCATTGTTGTGAATCTGTTTACTGTTATTATGAGAGAAAAAATACCCTTATTTTTTTTATTTTTTTTTAAATTAACTGTAATCTTATTTATTGGCCTGTTAATAGAACCCTTCTTGCCCCCTTTTAAGATAAGAAAATATGTTTACGATTTTCGGGATTACGATCATTTTGCAAGATCACCAAAATACGTTGTAGTTTATACAATACTTATATAAAGTAGATGATGTGGTATGTTTGTTGTCAATGGACAAATTTCCATAAGAAACCAACTGAAGTATGTGTTAACAACCATACGTCATCGTACGACCTTCAACAATAATCCATAAAATAAAAATGTAAAAGGTTTTACATAAAAATGGAGAGCAAAAATATAGAACAAAGGACTTTCTGAGCGTTTGAATCATGTCTTTAGCAGCTTAAAGTTTGGGGTTTTTTTTTGGGGGGGGGGGTGGGGGGTGGGGTGGGGGTGGGAGGGATGGGGATAAGTTAGAGCAAGGTTACATTGAAAGCTTGGAAAAGTTTCCCGTAAGATTTATAAGTTGTATTGTAAAAGAAAAATGTATCTTATAGCTGTTAAGAATCACTTGCTGTTAGATTTTTCCAACATATTTTTTTTTGTCTAAACGGTTATCAGGTTTTTTTTTCTTTTCGAAAGTTCGATAGAACACTAAAAAAAATCACTATTTTATGAAAGGGCAGGCTAGAATATGTCAGAGAATGAAGACGAGATAACCTAGAGAACACTAACAAAATTGAGATTTCTTAGCTTTTTCATTTCAAAATAAATATTTTTGATAAAGAATTACGGGAGAGGAAGTGAACAATGTGTCCTTCTTTTCTATATTTAAATATTTTTCATGAATAAAAATAAAATGTGCCTTGATTATAATTGAAAATGAGTAAATGGAAAAAATACCCAACTAAAATACACTTTTATTTTAATATTGGAAATATCACTAAGCTTTTAAGTTTTGTGTGTCAAACACACCATCTCTGTAGTAATGACTCGTTACTAAGATATTTCACTTCATTCATTTGTTTATATTGTGAATTCATAGAATTATTAGATTATAATGTAGCCTTAATTTATATTTAAAAAAACTGAATCTAAAGCCAGATATATCAAACATTTTTGTTTCCATCTATCCGTTTTCAGGACTTTAACAATCAACAATAACACGCCTGGAAAATGCGTACTCGGCTGTCTGTAATCGACCATTTTTAGACACCACAGGCTCCTAAAAAAACCAAGCCGGGGTGGGGGTTCAAAGATGCAAATTAAGACCTTATATCAATATTTTATCTTTTCGTGTACGGTTTATGACCCCTCCTGTGGCCTGTCAATTCCGAAATGTGCAAACTGCAATAGTATCAAAACAGCACAGACAATGAATAATAGAGATATAATTTTGTACATATATCAAGGGGAAACTTCTTGCAAAGCATTATTATTTATAGTTCATTATTGTATTTAGTAGAAAAAGAGAATTTAGTGAAAATAAAATCACTACTTTTGTAGAGAATTCACAGACCTTTGTACAGAGATTTTTGTTATGTTTAGCATGGGATCAACACAATGGTTCATTACCGAGTAAAAAAATCAAAATGTCTATCTACCTTGCACATTTTAGAAAATTCAGATCAGATAACGAAACTGGGTCCAGCAACATTTATAAGCAATTTAAGATTGTGACCCTCACAGTTTCCATTCCTCACAAATATTCTCGTTACAACGAATCATTTTAAATACAAAAATACGTGTTGCAGCCTTTTGTTTATCTATTAATATATGTATACGGATAAAGTTATGAAAGGGTGAGGAGTTCATGTCATCTGAAATAAATGCTAGGCATAGATCTAGAAAGCGACAGATAACCATGACATTAAAAAAAGTCTCTTCTTTTCGACTTTTTTCGAACAAATCAACACATAAAATGAATTATTTAGTATTGTGGAATTTTTAACTTATTTTAGATACTATATATTGTTATCTGATATTGGACGAAAGATGTTGCCCTTTTATGTTATTATGTTATAGAAGTTCAGATCATTTGAAAACACATATTAAACAGCCAAATGGATGCACAAGAGCTAAAATAGGAGTTATAGATCCTGTTGGCAACAATTATCTGGCTAACTGTATTGATTTTGTAACATTTGATTCAAATATGACCAACTGCTTATCCAAAATCACCAGCACAATGACAGGACCCACCAGCACAGTATCAGGACATGAATAAATTGAGAAAATGCTCAATTTTGATAAATTGCAATGTTTTTTCACAAAATTGTTTTGTCGTGTGGATTGCGGTATAGAATAGTTATCAAAATTAACGCGGAATCAATGAGCATTTTTTTTTTTTTTTTTCAGTTCGAGATTTTCTGAAAATGAGCATTTTTGTGTTACGCTTACTAAAACAGTTTAGAGGGTCAATTTTTTTATGGTTTATATATGAACCCATAAGAAACGAAATTGAAAAATCTCAACTGTTTTCTTCCATTTTTTATGAGTGAAAATGTCAAAAATCATCATTTTCGTCTTTGTTTACATTTTTTCCTTGATCACCAGCACCCGTCAGGACCGAATCACCAGCACAGTACGTTCTCTCGCAGGACAACCATACCCACCGTGTGGATGTTCTTATCCCAAGCATAAAAACATAGCCGTATTTGACACAACCTTTTTCAACTTTTGATCTTCAGTGCTGTACAACTTTGTACTTTTTTTCACTTTCGATCTATTATATCTGGGAGTATTGTTTCGTCTAGTCTTGTGTGGACGAGGCGCGTTTTTTTGGCGTATTGAATTTTTAAACCTGATGATTTTTGTAATCTATTAATCATGAGTTTCTTTGTCTAATATGTTTTTCTATTTATTTGTATTGTAGTCCTGTTATATAATGTTTTTATTTCAATGTTATATTTAACATTGCCATTAAAGAGGGAGGTTTGGCATGCCACAAACCCAGGTTCAACCCACCATTTTTCCTCCTCCTATACCAAGTCAGGAAGATGGCCATTGTTATATTATTGTTCGTTTCTGTGTGTGAACTACATTTTAACGTTGCGTCGTTTGTTTTCTCTTATTTTTGAGTGTAAATTCACATTGCGATAAGACGTGTCACGGTACTTGTCTATCCCAAATTCATGTATTTGGTTTTGATGTTATATTTGTTATTCTCGTGGGATTTTGTCTGATGCTTGGTCCGTTTCTGTGTGTGTTACATTTCAGTGTTGTGTCGTTGTTCTCCTCTAATATTGAATGCGTTTCCCTCGGTTTTAGTTTGTTATCCCGATTTTGTTTTTTGTCCATGGATTTATGAGTTTTGAACAGCGGTATACTACTGTTGCCTTTATTTACCTCCCACGGCGGATAATCAGGTTTTGTGTCCAGTGAGAGCCTTGCTTGTTTACCTAGCTTCTTCAGCTAAATTAAGATCTCCTGGTTCTTCTAGGTTGTTCGTTCCTATTAAAAAAGGAATTTCTGACATTTCTGCTAAAACCATTTCTACCTGGATTTGCAACACTGTCATTTTGGCTTATAAGTCTGCTTCTTCTGAAGTTTTAGTTAAACATCAAGTTAAAGCACATGAAGTAAGAGCCTTAGCCTCTTCTTGGAACATTTTTAATTCCTCCTCTATGTCGGAAATCATGTTAGCTGGTTTTTTGGAGGTCTGATAGCACCTTTTATAACCACATTATTTACAGTCCACGCCTCTTCAATGTGACAACCTCTATTCTTTATGGCCTTTAGTTGCTGCTCAATAGGTTGTTTTGTCTCCTCCTAGTGATGGGGTTTCAGCGCTTCTGTTATCTAAATTTATGAAGGTGAGGTATTTAATGTAATAAAAATCAAATTTTTAGAATCAAAATTTAGTTTTGTAAATTAAATACTCACCTTTTTATAAACAGAGGTCCCTCCCCTCCCCTCGATCCCCCTTAGTGCCTAGCATTTTAAGGAATAAATGATGAATTAAGGAACCGTTTAGGACGCGCAGGTGTCAGGTGGGAGAGGTTGTCTTGGGGTCATGGTTCTTTTTCTGGCTGGTTTCCGGTTGAATAATGCAGCGAGTGGACTGATATCTAAATTTAGGAAGGTGAGTATTTAATTTACAAAACCTAAATTTCAATTCTAAAAATTTTATGTTAGAAAATATTTGTATTGCAGTGGACAGGTGAAGTGTTTGCAAATTTGAAACAAAACTTTTTAAAGGTGCTTGGAATAAAAAGCTTGAAAAATGGCTTATTTTTCATGGTATTAGAAGCACAGTAACTTGAAAAAAATAATACTGTAAATTCAGAAATTATTGCGAGGTTTTTATTATTGCAAAAAATGCGACAGAGTTGTAAACGCAATAATTTAAACTCGCATTTTGAATTTTTTTATATGAATTAAACAGGATTTTTCTCAAAATCGTAAAACATAAAATCTCATTTAAATCTAAAATGACAAAATCGTAATAAAAAATGCACACAATAATGCTAAATATGGGGTTGCTTATCGGGTATCTATGACAAAAAGTACAAAATTGATATTTTTAGAGATAAAAAAAACCTAGACAATCCTAATCTTTTACAGATTGCTGTCTGAAATTTCCATCAAGCAAAAGCCACATATCCTAGAACTCACAACCCAAAGGGTAATTTGGTTATCAGTAACATAGTTATCCCTTAACTTCTGACATCCAGTAATACAAGAGTTCGCACACTGAAATATCTTGTCTATTTTACTGGCCATTGATTTTTTTTTGTTTGCCTAAATATAAAGTTTTACTTCTATAGTTTCACAAAAAAATAAAATGATCCAAGAAAATAATGTCAAGTTCAGATAAACCAGAGTAGAATTAATGTACAACAAATATATACATAAGACCTCCATAGTCAAATATGTTTAGTCTTTTCTTTTCTATGTTGTGTATTGTGCGCTAGTGTTTTTATCTTTTTTAGTCATGGCGCTGTCAGTCTATTTTCGCTCTGGTATCTTTCGTCCTCTTTTTTATATGTTATACAAACAACCATTCCTAAAAAACTGAATAAAAAATACATATGGACTATTGTCCATAATAAAAAAAAATGAACCATCATTTACTCGATTTTTAAGAATGGATGCAATTTGGGTACTATTGAGTTACAGACTGGAATCTTGAGACATTTGGAGGTCGCTTCAAACCCATTTTTCTATGATTCTTTATGGATTCAAAATTAAATTGGTGGAAATTTAGAGATGATATCAGGATACATCTACAAAATATATAATGATGGTTATACTATCTGGCTTGTCTGGCTCATTAATAAACGTACATGAAAAAAAACACCAGTAAAAATAGGTGCAACCTGGGTACCGTCAACAAATGTCTGGAACCCCCGCGTTATAATTATAGCTGTTTGACGATTTATAGACAGAAATTATTTTTGTTGATCTGCAAAATCCTACCCTAATCAAAAATGCAAGATTTATCATGTTCAAATTGATATTAAAATATTACATATTTATAAATCCTTCATTGAACCTCTTGTATACTAAATACGGAAACACCGACGAAAGAACACCGTCCACGTTGATCATATAAACAACACATGAAATCACAGCTTTATCGAACAGGTAAGATACCGTTATTGTTATTAGTGTTTACAAATTGTGATTAAATGATTAAATAAATCAGATCAAGAGATACACAAAGAATAGTTTTTCTCATATCGATCTATATTTTGAATAAATATCTATAACCGAGGAATGAACTTACTCAACCCTGTTATAAATACATATTGGTTTGTTTAGAGTCATTACATAATTTCTTTACTACGTTGTCATATTTTTATATGGATGTACATTTTTTTTGGATAATAACAATATTGTGTATGCATTTCATTCTGTTCCGTTGATATAAGTAGGTAAGCTGGTATATTATAAGTATTGGTTTTAAATATTAGACTTTCTTCAAACATATACATGATTATATAGTCTCTTTAATTAATCAACTCGTGTTATAGATCTATTCTATGTTTGAGCTGTTTTTATTATTGTAAATGTTTATTGTGCTAATCATCGTACAAAGGTATTGATTGTGTCCTTAATGGGTTGCTTCAAACCAATTGTTCTGGTGATATCAGGATACATTTACAAAATATATACATAATGGATTTTATTTTGTCTGGATATATTCATATTAAAATTTCGAAGAATTTTGTACTTTTGAGTTTGTACCTTTTGTGTATGTTTTTTTTTTCTTTTTTTTTCCTATCGCAGTTTTAATTATTGTTTAAAGAGAACGGTTTTCGTGTGGTTTTAGTGACATCAAGGATTTGGTTACTCTCTCTATATATATGTGTGTGTACTTGTCTCGGTACATGTACATCCTTGTCCCCAGTAGATTGTATATGACCGCAAGGATTTCACTTCTAAGATTAAGATCTTATAAACACAGTCGTTCTGTTCAAGCTTTGTATATATACATGCGTCATCGTACGTTGAACAAAGTTGTGACACCAATAAAAGTTCAGTGTCATATCGCTTTTTAACTTTGGAATTTCATACTTTTTACAGACTACTGAAATACTGCGATCTGTGTTATATTTGACACACCTTTGCAGTCTGTCAGGTTTGACAACTTTAAGAATCTGAAATAATGTTATGGGTAGTAAAGAGGAGAACTGCAAGTGAATTAAAAATAAAATATATTTTGTTAGTGGGTGTTTATTATCATTGTACAAAAGAAAACCGATTCTAAATGCGTAACTGCATTGTCCAATAAATGTATCATTCCTCAGTCTGGATATGAAATCTGATATATAAAGTGTATACAGAGACATTAAAATGTATTCTGTTGGGGAGTAAATCGACTCAGTTCTCAAAGATTATAAAATGTGGAAATTGTATGGGTCACTAAAATGTATCACAAACTGAATAAAGAGACAAAAAGACTTTTCAATCGATAATTATCAACCGACATAGGTTATATTTTTTTTAAATTTCAATTTTAACTTTCTTGAACCCGTTGATGCCATTAACGTGTATCCGACGTGTCAACTATGAAAGTCACGGGTCTCGGCAACAATGTTTTTACATGGGCGTAATAAAAAGAGGAAACAAATTTCAAAGAGCATTTACATGACATACGATTAAAATAAGATTATCAACCGATATCACACCGTTCATGCCGTTGCCTTGAGGAAAACAATAGCTGTATGTTATGCACTTGTCAGTCTTGTCAGTTCAGCGTAGCGAAAAAAAGTATCTTGATATGCAGACCGATGGTAAATTGTTTTATTTACCTTGAACTATTTATGTTGTTGTCACTTTGAAAATTACTAAACAATTATCAGTTGATACATGTCGATAAATCTGACAGAATTATGTCTAATTTTCCTGTCAGTGTTTTATTTTGAGTGACATTTTCATTATTGTAGTATAGAATTTCACGTGTAACTGGTATTTGTCTCTTCTTAAAGTATATATTTATGGAAGAGTTCATGTGAAAATTCTGATATTGGCGATGAATCAGTTTTGTCCACAGACTTTTACATGATACAGTTTTACAAAACTGTTTATTGATAACTATAAGAAAGAAATTGTACTTAAGTCTTTAGAATTAGAATTTTTAGTTGAGAACCCATTTTAGGATTACGCATCAAATATGAAAAAAGTAATAGTATCAAAGAGCTACTTCAGTGTGTAGGTATTATGATATAAGATATTTTCAAGTAAAACGTTGATGTCAACGCTATTATTACACATAATTTAATTTGAAAAACAAAATTTTCAGGAGTTAAAGAAATGCCTAAAACGTGAACCTATTGTGTAGAATGGACCATAATCAGCACCACCATCACCAGCATCACCATCCGTCATCTACGCCGGCTCCTGTCGTCAGTGGTCATCCTTCTCATCATTCACATCATGCCGAACACAATGTAAGTTGTTTTGTTTAAGTTCGGATCAAACATAACTTGCGGAACATAATGTAAGTCGTTTTGTAGATTAAAGTAAGAATAAAAAAAATGTAAAGCTTCGGTCACACCTTACCGGATAGCTCGAACGGACGCCTAACGGATAAAAAAAAAGTTATCCGTTGACAAAATTTTCATCCGTTGGGAGTCCGTTGGTGAACTAACGGACATGTAACGAATGCCTAACGGACACACAACGGACATTGAACGTACGTGAAACGGATACGTACCGGACAGAACGGACGTCGAACGTACATCCAACGAACGAATACCGGATAAAACGGACACCTAACGGAAGCGTAACGGATAAAACGGATGAACAAAATAATCTGAAAATTAAAGGCAATAAACCATCTAAAAATTAAAGTCAATAAACCATCTGAAAATTAAAAGCAATAAACCATCTGAAAATAAAGGCGCGTCAGATGGACATGGTATCTAATATATATATTAAAATATTTGCTTCTGGGAAAGTGAAGTCAGTAAGACAGGTATCAAGGTCACACGTACCAAACAAATTAAACAATTTATCCGATATTTTTTACGTTTTTACACACGAGGGTCACTTTAGTTAACTGGTTTAGTTGATTTTATTTTGTATTGCGTCTTGTTTAGCATGATATGTGTGCAAATATAGAGCTTCTCTGATTAAAAAAAATCAAGGAACGTGTGGTAATTCAGTCTTGTAGAGTTTAAGTTGATTTTCTGAATTTGTTTATATTATTTACCCCTGGTATGAAAACGGATATGGTGCTATGCGGAACTCTCCATCCGTACTGCATGCTACGATATTTTGCTCCAGAAGCAAGTGTCTAAGTGTAATTGCTAACTTGAGTCCTGGTTCCAGCGGATTTCTATAAAAGGTAATCTGCTTGGCTATGCGAGGTCAACCCGCTGCAATATATCGTCGAACATCTCTGTGGGCATTCGAAGGAAGTGTACAAAGGACTGCCGATCCTCCCGCCTAAATTCGGTCATGAGTTGGTCATATAGACCAAAACTGTGTCGTCTTTCAGGACTAAGCCATGGTCGTGTCCACCATCTCCTTTGTCTTCTCCTTCTTCTCCTTTTGACAGCTATAAGGTTTATATTTGCTACATCTAAGTTGAGTCTGGCCTGAATAAGAGCTGCTTGGTAGCGAAGACGTGCTCTTACTTCAAGATCCATCACGAATAATAAATATTCATGACACTAAAGAAAATCTAACATACCAATTATTGGCATTTCTGCGGCGAAATTTCAATAGGCATCCGTTTTATCCGTTATCCTTTCGTTAATGTCCGTTTCACATCCGTTTCACCCGTTAGGCGTCCGGTAGACGTCCGTTGGTGAATTGGTCTACCGGATCTCCAACGGATGCATAACGGACACGTAACGGATACAAAACGGACGAGTACCGTACAAAACGGACGCCTAACGGACGTTCAACGGACATTTTATCCGTTGGACGTCCGTTCAAAGTTTTGAACATGCTCAAAATTTTCCACCGGACAGAACGGACGTCAACGGATAAAACGGACGCTTAACGGACACGCAACGGATATGGACAGACGCCTAACGGATAAGAACGGACGTCTAACGGACATCAACGGATTAAAAAAAGGTATCCGTTAGGCGTCCGTTCGAGCTATCCGGTAAGGTGTGACCGAGGCTTAAAGAAGGTCTTTCTCATACAGATAGTACTATCATTGATGGAATCATAATACAGTAAGAACTCGGAACTCGGATGTTGTCGCTTTATCTAGCTTGAAAAGAACACTCTGTAAAAATAGCTTGAAATCCTTCACCAAAATGTGAATAAAGAAATGAGCTGTCATAAACGACACCTTTATCATTATTTAATTTATTATTTTTTTAATATACACGTTTATAAACATAGTTGATATATAATTTTAGTGCTAAACTTGATAAACAAACTTTCATTATATCACTCAGGACTCTGTCATTTGTAGTTTCAAACCCTGAACCTTAAAAAAATCTATTCATGTTTAAAATGAAGGTCAATGTCCATTTCAATTAATGTGGATCTTTAAAATGAATTATTTATTTTCTTTTTTGACACTCTCGCCCACAATGAACATTTGATTAGATGTTTTACATTTACATGATTTGTTTATGCATATTCCTTTCCTTTTATTTTAGTAAAATGTTCATAAATATTCTATAACTTTTCTTCCCACGTTATGTTTTACTTTACTTCCAATAAATTCCACTTTAAAAGCATAATACTGCAATTTCATGTATTACTGATGCTAAATCACTGTGACAGGAGATTAACATGTTAGATATGAACGTGACTTTTTTTGAAAGATTAAATAAGTTTAATTTTTTATTTCAATTGCGATTGCACTATTGGTATTTATCTAAGATTTCAGTTCTGTTGATCTGTAATGTACATTTGTATCTAATAATTATAAATGTCTTTATTCGTAGGGACTTTCAAAGTAAATACTAAGTGATAAGCTTATTAATATTAAAGACCATTGTCATCTTCAAATTTGTTTTTTCGTCGACTATTATTGACTTCAGTGCAATTGAAAAGAAGAGTTAAATGTTGGATTAATATTTCATTTCCATAAAAGGGTGACGTCATTTTCATGTATTTCTTCCTCTAGTTGTTTCTTCTATTTTTTAGCATGCTGTTTATTTCAACTTTGACCTAGATGTACCGGTTTTATTCACTGGATGGCTGTTAAACTCCAGAACTGGTAAATATTAATAACATTTCTTTATTGAAACCCAATAATAAGATATTTGCACGTATCTTTATACAGTAATCTCTTTTAAAATATGAATTTGAAAGATAAATATAAACATTCCAATTATGCTTTAATTTTGTTTTGATGTAGAAATATTTAAAACTATTTTATCTTGTATGATTTATCAGTAGAATAATTTAAGATTTTATTTCTAAATGCATATTTCGACAATTTAAAAACTTTAAGATTTATCATGTTTAACTGCTTAATCTGTACATATGTACTGGTATTACCAATCCCCAAGATAACACACATCGTATATAGTCGAACAGGTTGTGCTTGTTTACTGTAGCGAATTTCGATATGATGAGGATATTAGCTCCCGCTTTATCAAAGACAAAGTTTATGTCATTCTGTCATTTACTCTGTTTTCATTGTCTTTGTGGCGGCAAATGTGATGAAAATTTCTAGGGTGTATTTCTAATTTTTTTTTTAAATATTTTTAACTTGAATCTGACAGAGACATGTATTACAATATATGTCTCTGCTTCTGATTAACGTGAAAGAAGTCCAAGAACTATGTACCTTGTATTTTCAATCATAGCTAGGTCACACATTTTTCACAGTAATTAAGATTCTTCCCAATAGCAATTTAATGTTAACTTTTTTCATATTTTTATTATTTCAGGTATATTTGCGCTCTGTCTTGGAACACTTATATTGGGTATCTTGTATCAGGGTATTAAACACTTACGTGTCTATGTTCACAGAGATATCCCTCTAGTCAAGTGAGTATGATGCTTTCCAAAAAATGCAAAACACAAGCAACATTTATCCATACTCCTTAATAAGCCTAGACTTATTGATTTTTTTCAGACTTGATAACCTCCTGCACTCTAGTCGAGTAAGCTTACACATCTCTCCTTGCGAGAGATAGGTAATCAAGATGCTGATTTTCTTTATGTGCATGACTCGTAGAAAGATTCCAGTGAATGGACATCGATTTTGAAAAATCTAGCATGAAAATCAATATATTGATTAATATAAAAATAAGAAGATATGGTATGATTTCCAATGAGACAGCTCTATACAAGAGACAAGATAAGCTTGCTTGAGAATACAATTTAAAAAAGACCTGCATTTCGTTTATTGTTTTGTACATAAATCAGGTCGTTAGTTTTATCATTTAACATGATTGTTTTACATTTGTCATTTCGGAGCCTTTTATAGCTGACTTTGTGGAATGGATTTTGCTCATTGCTGAATGCCGTACATTAACATACAATTGTTAACTGTCATTTGGTCTCTGGTGGAGAGTTGTTTCGTTGGCTATCATATCAAATCTTATTTGTTTTAGATTAGCAAAATTAAACTTCTCTCTTCGGCTCATAACATAAATAGTAACCTGCTTACGTTAGCTATTAAAAAAGATTTGAAATCCGAGTCCCTAATGTTCATCAACACCACTGGTTACCCTCATAATGTAATAATTAATAACAATCTTACAAACAGATGCCTGTTAATCATAGTGAGCATTAAAAGGTTCAAGAAAAACTAAATGCGGACGGGTTGCTTTATGTAGTATATACCGGTCAGGTAGACAACATTCTCTTGATAATCAGCAACGTTTATAAATGTTTTGAATTTAAAAAAGTAGCGAAAAAGTCTATGTACAACAGTCATTATAACAATAACGCATTAGATCTGTCCTCAAAGGAGAAATATAACCTGTTTCATTTTCGATTTCAGACATTCAGCTTTGACGAGAGAGCACGCTTTACAGACTTTACTCTACAGTATTCAGATCATAGTTAGCTATATTCTAATGTTAGTTATTATGACCTTTAATGTTTGGATATTCCTCTGTACGGTTCTAGGACTTGGTGTTGGATTCTTCTTATGTGAATGGCATCGTCCAAAGATTAGACTGGCAACCTGTCAAAAGGATTGCTCCAAACCGATATCTCGTGTTAACACGGGACTAACGAGACTTAGTGCTAGTGATGTCAAAATAACAGATGATCAGGAACTGGAACCTCTCAGTGATACCTTAGATCAGTGTGAAAATTGTAGAGAAACACGGTTGTAATCTTTTCACTTTCTCTCGTTCTTTTTTCAAAATTTCAATCAGTGATATTTTTGGAAACATTGATGTCGCTTTACTGCCAATGTCGGTATGGATATCAGCTCATAAGAATTGAACGCTTTGTATGTTATTCATTGCTGTTCCACCAGCAGTCTTTAATTTAGAACTGAATCCACATATTGCAAGTTTCAAGAGACATGCATGCTAGTGATGTAGCGCATCTTGTATGAACACCTTTCTCTTGCCTAAAAAGTGCTATGGCATCTTTTTCGTACTGCTCAAAGATTACAAATTCTGTATTTATTCGTTATATCTGCATTAAGTTGTATATGTATACTGCCATACTGTTAGAAATTATTGATAGATCTTTGACAATTTGAATGGTGCGACTAGGTGAGTATCTCTATAAGTCGTATCTAGCTGACATAAGGATACATTATTCCTGATATTGCGATAATCAACCACCAATTCTGACTTAAGTCGCACTAATAAATGTTGGCAATATTTTCTCAATTTAAAGTATAATATGTTAGTTCGAAAATTGAAAATGCTGCCAACCTTATTTCTGATAGAAGCTTTTTGCAAGGGATAATTATTATACTTTGCAACCATGACCTCCTTCCATCCGTATGACTTATGAAGAACAAAATTAATAATACTTTTATTTATATGACTGTTATTTTAATGTTTAATTGTTACCTAATTGATTAGTTGTGGAGTGCAATAAAATAATAGCAATGGTGCTAACATGCATTAACTATGATATTAATTTATTTATTGCATACACTATGCTCTATATTTTAATAAAATTTAAGTTGATGAAGTGTTGTTTGAGTTTCTTTTCTTACGTTTCCTTTATCACCTTCTGTGGTCTTCTGTATATCCAGTCAAAAGTTTAATTAAGAATTCGTAAGGGTTCTACGGAACCCAGTGTCTCGCCTAGTTTTGCTGTTTATCACACACTCAACAAAAATGAGGGGGGGGGGCAATAAAACTATTCCTCTCAATACTTTTTGTTTGTTTGCAAGAAGCTTGTGTCCAACTGCAGACTGTGTGTAATGTTAACTGGCAGAAACAAAAACTGAGTTCATTTATAAGTAAAAAATGGGGAAAATGGAACAAAACTTACTTCTGGATAGTATCTTATGAACTTAATCAAGCTTCTGTCCAAGTTTGTTAGAAATCCAGGATAGTTTAAGAAAGTTATTAAAACTTCAAAAACTTCACCACAGAGTGAATATTTGTGTACGACGACGACGCCGACGACGGAATGTAGGATTGCACATATGTCTCGCTGTTTCGACTCAAGTCGAAGGCTCGCCAAAAGTAGACAACTTTTTAGGCTTTCAGATTTTAAAATTACACAAATAATAATAAATATGCAAAAACAAATCTGCCTCAAAGAAGACACTGGTGTTAGTAATTGTTAAATGGTGTTTCAATTTGGTCAAACATGATTTTTTTCACTTTCAATTATCATAGATTAGAGACAAATTGCTACCCAAAACGATCAAAATTGTCTCATTTTGAAGCCTTCTCGTGAATATGTAGATATCAGCAGTTACCTTTACACATGAAACATTCTGCAAGGATAGTTACACTTTTAAGTTATGAAGACCGTTTCTGATATTTGATTTTAAAAACTATCTTTAAAAGTTTTAAAATATCTGAACTTAAAGGTCCGGACTGTTTCAACGTATAACAGGAATCCGACATTCCAAACCGTCTAGACAACTAAAGACCAATACAGCCCATTAAACATAATTGTATCACACCGAAAACTGAGGCCCATCCATGAAAGAAGAAAAAACAGAAACACACAATATACTTACTGATATGTGTAAAAGAATTGACATTTATCGGAGACAAACGAACAACGAAAATAAATCGAAACATAACTCGGCTCGAAACAGGTAGAAATGCTCGGCACAGCCTCGCTTTCTACCTGTTTCTAAGCCTTGTACAAATAACATTGATATTTCGAGACACTATATGGTTATTCTATATT
This sequence comes from Mytilus trossulus, assembly GCF_036588685.1. Taxonomy (NCBI): domain Eukaryota; kingdom Metazoa; phylum Mollusca; class Bivalvia; order Mytilida; family Mytilidae; genus Mytilus; species Mytilus trossulus. The sequence continues at coordinate 104,022,322 of NC_086373.1, read as the reverse complement.
TATACAGTTATGATTGAACATATATGGACCTGTATCCTATTTATACTTATATTGTACACGATCGGACATTTTAAAGATTGTTTGAAACTTCTTCACACTAAAATCTGTTGTTTTATTATATTTTGATATTAGATATTTTTTCCACTCAGAATTGAAATGACTTCTTTGATTTAAATAGATATGTATATCGTCTATGTGGTAATTATATACATGTAGTCAATGTGATAATTACATTACATCAAGAATTTGTTGACTAGATCACCGGTCTCAGCAATTTTTATTGCTGCTACATTTGAACTTCAAGTCTTGTTGTATGTAAGTTATCGTAGATTCCTTTAAACTTTAGAAGTCGGTCACACTTTACCGTTATATTATACGTCTCAAGATAACGGTATTTATAGCATGTGTATGGTTTATTTTTTAAAAAAATGACTTTAACAATAAATTAAAGTTTTAGTTTTTGTATTCACGATACAACTACTTTTTACATGCATTACAATCAAAGAACGCAGAATTCCTTTGATGAGCTCGTTTAATGTTTATCCAACTACAAATCATAGTAATCATTCATTATAAATAGCTTACTTGTATTTTACTACTTTGTACCTTATTCAATTTAGAATATTTATGATGATGAACTAAAGAATGTAATCGAAAGATGTGAATCAAAAATGAAACGTTGAAACTTGTCAACTTGGCATCTTTTTTTATCCTGAAAAACTTGGAAGAAAATGAGTCTACAATTAAACAGCAACGAATGCGGGTTTGTACTGTGAAGAGAGCTTTCGTTGTTAAAGAAATTTAGCTTATTTGGGGTGACAATTTCTCTCAAAATATAAGTTGCATAAAAAAGCAACTTCGTGCGCTCAATAAATCTGAATCGAAATGTCGGACGCTTTATTAACTGCATGATCAAATTGAAAAATATGAATGGAACCGCTTTTCTATTCGCATTTATGAGAATTTTTAATCATGACTGCACTTATCAAAAGAAATGGGGAATGGATCGACCATTAGATCGACTACTACACTCTTTGCTAGACATGCACCTATACCATATTTGTGTTAACTTTGTGGAATACTCAGTGATGGGAACTTATACAAATATTCCCCCAATCTTTTACGAGAACCAGAATGTCTGGAGTTATATAACACAGATATATTGCTATGCACAAGGGTCATATTTGAATTGACTAACCACAAACCAACATGCACAATCGTCCATTTATTGAATTTTGGGAAATGGTTAATATCCCTAATCTATCCTTGTAGATCTTAACCATTAGTAATTGTAGATTAAAACACCGCCTAAATCAACAGGGGTTGGTTAGGTTTAATAAGTACTAGTTAATGATATGCCGTTGTATCTTTTTCAATCTTTTTCATCTCTTCATCAATCGAATTTCATAACATTTCTAATATGTATTTAAGCCATAGCATATGCACTCTTCACAACGAATTTGCACAAACAAAATGTTAATGCGGAAAGCATTAAATCTTGAAATATAAACTAAAACATCTTTATAAAAAATGTAAAAGAAACTAAGTGTGTGTATGTTAGATGTATTTCTATTTGTATCCATCTTATGAGTAACACCTTTTTCAATTGATTTTTATAGTTTGTTCATATATTGTACTGTTACGCCACTATCCCAGGTTAAGGGAGGGTCTGCTCCTTGAAACTAGTGTAACCCTGCCACATTCAGTATGTGCCTGTCCGTAATCATCTGTTAAGTGGTTGTTGGCGTTTTAGTGTGTAACATATATTTGTTTTTCGTTCTTTATTTTATAGAAACAAGAGTGCACACACTGAAATGTCTCGCCTTCTTTACTAATCATTGATATTATGTTGATAGTGCTAAGTATAAAGCTTTATTACAACTGTCACATAAACGTTACGTTAACCAAGATAACTAAACAAAGACCAATGAACCATGAAAATGGGGTCAAGGTCAGATGAACCATGCCAGGCTGACATGTACAGCTAACAATGCTTCCATAAAACAAATATAGTTGACCTAATACTTATAGTTTAATAAAAATAGACCAAAACACAAAATCTTAACACTGAGCAATGAACTGTGAAAACGAGGTCAAGGTCAAATAAAACCTGCGCGACTAATATATAGATCATAAAATATGTCCATACACTTAATATAGTTGACCTATGGCGTATAGTATTTGATAAAAAAAAGACCAAAACTGAAAAAAATAACTTTGACCACTGAACCATGAAAATGAGGTCAAGGTCAGATGACACCTGCCAGTTGGACATCTACACCTTCCAGTCCTTCCATACACCGAACATACTAGCCCTATTGCTTATAGTATCTGAGATATGGACTTGACCACCAAAACTTAACCTTGTTCACTGAGCCATGAAATGAGGTCGAGGTCAAGTGAAAACTGTCTGACGGGCATGAGTACCTTGCAAGGTACGCACATACCAAATATAGTTATCCTATTACTTATGATAAAAGAAGTGAAAATTCAACATTACAAAAAAATATTAACTTTTTGTTCAAGTGGTCACTGAACCATGAAATTGAGGTCAAGGACATTGGACATGTGACTGACGGAAACTTCGTAACATGAGGCATCTATATACAAGGTATAAAGCATCCGGGTCTTCCACCTACTAAAATAAAAAAAAAACTTTTAAGAAGTGAGCTAACACCGCCGTCGCCGCCGGATCACTATCCCTATATCGAGCTTTCTGCAAACAAAAGTTACAGGCTCGACAAAAAATAAGCCGTTAGTTTTCTCGTTTCAATTGTTTTACATTTGTCATTTTGGGGCCTTTTATAGCTGAATATGCTCATTGTTGAATGTCGTACGAAGACGTATAGTTAATTACTGTGTCATTTTGTCTGAGTTGTCTCACTATATAACATATTTACAGCTAACTTTTTATATATTTGAACATGTTAAGAGATATACTAGAAGAAAATTAAACCACAAACCACAATTAATTAATAGTAGTAAATAATTGTCATACAAGAATAATTGTAACTTGTGACACATAGATCATGAAAACCCACATAACAGATTTGAATATTTATTCGAGCAAATACATGTACAACTATAAGATTAATAGAAAAGAAGATATAACAGACGAGACAACTATTCACCATGGATCTAATTGACGTAGAATTTAGTAACTATAGGTCATAATGTCCCTTTCTTTTTTCAATCGTGAATTCAATAATTTACGGTAATATGATATTATAAAAAAAGGTATTCATACAAAAAAAATACATGTGAGAAAAAAAGAGCACACGCATTTAGACTGTAAAATAGGAAAAATACCGAAATCTATAGCTCAAACACATCAAACGAATTGAAAACACATCACCTATTCCTGATTTGGTACAAACATTTCCACGTGTAGAATGCTGCATCAAAACTCGTTTTACAGCTAGCCGAACATATCACTTGTATGACAGTCGCATATAATTCCATTATATTGACATCAATGTGTCAGCAAAACGAACAGACATAATAGGTGGAATTGTCAAATATTGGGGTACCCCAAGCAACACAGTGTTATAATCGTAATCTCTATAAAACATATAAAACTTTTTCAACAAAGAAAAACAAAATGACATATATATACCATATAGACAAAGACATTAAGCAAAAATGAAAAACAAGAATAAAAAAATTACCATAGCACAATAGAACACTTGCGGGATGTATAACTAAATAAGTCTCGCCAAAAGTATATTAGTACAAAAAATGAAATAAAAGTAAAGGTTAAAAATATACAAAGACATAACACGTGAACTCACACCACATCTTCCTATATCTAAAGCCATAACACGTAATCAAGATGATAAACAACACCAAGACATATACTCTATACCCAGTAAAGGATACACTAACTCAATAATATTTAAACCAGACGAGACAAATAAAACGCTAAGCAATTACTGAAATAAAACCCAGAAGCTCTTCATATGATCATGGCATGTTTTTTGATCAAGTCGACATTTTATAATTCTGCATAAGTTTTATATAACAGCGTCATCAATATAGCAAGGAAACAGAGATACTATGGAATTTATATGATGACTATATAAGAACTCTATCAGTACTGAATTGGATTCATACGACATAATAAAAAAAGCATCAGAAACTTACAAAACCTTTGAATAGACTTATTAAGAAGGGATATAATTACGATACTGTTGTCAAGTCATTAAAGATTGCATATTTCGGAGTTAATATTGAGTCACTGTTAAGGTCTTTGCATCGGAACTAAACACATTTATTTAAAAACAGTTGTTGGCATGACACGGGTTATGTTCTTCTCATATATGTTATGATGGTATGATAATAAACCCCTAACGGGAAGGATTGTGCCTGATGTTCATATGATGAAATCATAATCTTTCAGTCAGTTTAATTGAAGTCTGGAGCTGGCATGTCAGTTAACTGCTAGTAGTCTGTTGTTATTTATGTATTATTGTCATATTGTTTATTTTCTTTGGTGACATCTTCTGACATCAGACTCGGACTTCTCTTGAACTGAATTTTAATGTGCGTATTGTTATGCGTTTACTTTTCTACATTGGTTAGAGGTATAGGGGAGGGTTGAGATCTCATAAACATGTTTAACCCCGACGCATTTTTGCGCCTGTCCCAAGTCAGGAGCCTCTGGCCTTTGTTAGTCTTGTATTATTTTAATTTTAGTTTCTTGTGTACAATTTGGAAATTAGTATGGCGTTCATTATCACTGAACTAGTATATATTTGTTTAGGGGCCAGCTGAAGGACGCCTCCGGGTGCGGGAATTTCTAGCTACATTGAAGACCTGTTGGTGACCTTCTGCTGTTGTGTTTTTTTATTTGGTCGGGTTGTTGTCTCTTTGACACATTCCCCATTTCCATTCTCAATTTTATCAAGAGCATGGAGCCACGCTATCTGTACGTTATGCCTTGCAACACCAAAGGGAGTGTATATTGTCAAGGCACGATTCAATCATACTTTCATTCCCAAGTGACAGTCAGAATTTCTCATCCTCAATATTCCTTATTTTTTTGCCACTGGGCGCCCACGTAGCATCAATCAATCAATCAATCAAGCTATCAATATAAAACCAATTAATCAATCAATACAAAATCATTAATCAATCAATCAATCAATTATTTAATCAATCGATCAATTAATCGTCTCTTAACAGTTCTGAGGAGGAAAGTTTACAAATGTGACTTAACATCTATGTCTACTAAGAACCGAACGTAACCAATTCCCGAATACTGAGTATGACTGTTTTGCAGAGTGTGAATTTACATTGCTATACGACGGATTTCGGTATTTATAATTCAAACATCAATATATTAAGTAATGATGTTTCTTTCGTTGGTTCTGTTGAATATTGTGTTATGATGTCTTATTAAATGTGGTTTGATTTTGTATTGTCGCTACATTTCACATATGTCTTAATTGTCAGTATAGTCGAATTTATTTCCATTTTCAATGGATAAAATATGGTTTTAGTTCTAATAATTATGACGTCGTCACATCATAAATCTCAAATAGCCTTTCTATACCCCCATTACCATGATATTGTTTTGGTACGGTGAAATAATTGTATTACTTTCAAAATTATATATACGTTACTGTTTGTGCTGTCCAGTGCTGTTCAGTGCTGTCGTTAATGGAAGATGTTCGCTGTTATTCTGCGGATTACATGTTGTAATGTACTATTTTATCATTTATTTGTGCGTATTGTTCTATCCACCATTTTTTACATTTGGAAATGCCCGTACCAAGTCAGTAATATGACAGTTCTTGTCCCTTTGTTTGATGTATTTTATTATTTGATTTTGCCACTTGATTAGGGACTTTCCGCTTTGAAGTTTCCTCGGAGGTCAGCATTTTTATGATTTTACTTTTTGTTTGTTTGATTGTGCTGTATTCCTGTCGTGTAGTGATATCATTTTAGCCAATATTTTATTTAACATTGCCACATAAGCGGGAGGTTGGCTTGCCATAAAACCAGGTTAAGCCTACCATTTTTTCTTCAAAAGTCATGTTTTAAGTTCGGAATATGAAATTTGTTATCAAATAATACCTTTCTATGTATGTTGGCGTTTGTTTTGGTTGCATTTCAGTGTTTCTATTGTTCCGTTGTTTTCCTCTTATAGTTGATGTGCTTTCCTCGGTTTCGTTTATAACCCGGATTTGTTATTATCTCAATCGATTTATGAATTTTGAAATGCGTTAAACTACTGTGGCCTTTATTTGTAGATGTCATATTAATTATAACTGTGATTAATAGGATGAGTGGTCAATCGTCTGATGAAGTATCAACAGTTAACAGTTGTACGATGTCAGTTCGAAATGAAGAACGAGCTAAATGTAAAGGACTTCTACCAGCCTCGGTAAGTAGAGTCCTGTCAGCTCCATACTTTAATAATACTTCCACAACTTCTCTATGTCCTTCCTTTGAAGCAATGTGTAGTGGTGTCCATTTCCGAACATCACCTTGATGTACATCAGCTAAATTCCTTGATAATAATAGTTCTGTCACACTTACATGTCCTTTCATGCATGCAATAAATAAAGGTGACCGGTTTTTATTATCACATTGCATTGTTTCAGGATTATATTGTATTAATAATTCAACAATGTCTGCATGTCCTTCGTAACATGCTACTTGAAAGGGCGACCAGTTATCCTCGTCAGTTAGTACCTGGTTTGCTTTGTTTTCAAGGAGTAATTTAGCAATATCTGAATACCCATGCTCACATGCTATTAACAAAGCTGATCTACCATCTCCGTCTAAACGATCGACTTCACAATCATGACTTAACAAAGTTGTCATAATATCTGTAAAACCATTTTCACAGACTATGTGAATAGGACATTTACCGTTCATGTCACAAATGTTTATGTAAAAATTTCGCTCTAACAACATTTGTGCTATAGAATTGTAACCACCTTCACAAGCAGCTATCAAAGGAGACCATTCCGAATAATTAAAAGAAAGAACATAATATTCGTCCATGCGTTCCAGTAAAAGTTTTACAATAGAAGTTTGACCAGTTTTACAAGCTACGTATAAAGGAGACTGCTTTCTCTTACCGCATGTAAAAATATTGCACCCGTTTTCTATCAAAAGCTGAATTATTTCACTATATTTTCCTTCAACTGCAAGGAAAAGTGGTGTTCGCCCATATAAACGATCTAAACTATTAATATCTGCATTTCTGTCCACCAAAATTGCTACTGTATTTGTATGACCCCATTTACAAGCTACGTGTATTGGTGATGACCCATCAGAGTTACATAATGAAATATTGGCTTTATGATCAAGAAGTATTTTCACCACTTCGGAAAAGCCGTTTTCGCAAGCAACAAATAGCGGTGTTTTGTCTTTTTCGTCTCTTTGGTTAATATCGGAGCCATAATCAAGCAGTAATTTTACTAATTGTGGATGCCCCCTTTCACAAGCTACAAACAATGGCGAATGGCCATCAGTATTGCACTGATACATACTTGAACCATTTTCCAACAACATCTTCACTATCACGAAATGTCCAAATTCGCATGCAACATGAAGCGGTGTTTTAAAGTAGCACGTGTCTGATTTAGAGATATCTGACACCTTAAGTAATAGTTTAACTATTTCTGAGTGACCTTCATAGCAAGCCACATAAAAAGGAGATCGTTCCCAGACGTCGCATAAAGATGGGTTGCAGTTGTTTAATAAGAGTGTTTCTACAGTAAAGCGATGACCATGTGAAGCGGCAAGAAACAATGCAGTTCTACGAAATTTGTCATAAACGTTGACATTACATCCAAAGTTGATTAACATTTGAACAATATCTTTATGGCCTTGTGTAGAAGACTCTAGAAGCGGCAGTGGAAAGTCTTGATCATCTACCGGATATATTCTATTGCTATTTGGTTTATTTCTTCCAGGCATTTGAACTCCCATGTTATAACTTTCTGTGTCCTCACCAAAAGACGAGTGTTCACTATTCTCAACGGCAGATGACTGCTCACTTTGTTCACCGAAAAATGAGTTGTCACTTTCTTCACCGGAAAACGAGTGGTCACTTTCTTCAGCACAGAATGAAATAAAATCTTCTGTATGTTTTCTGCTTTCTATTAAACGTAGCTGAAGTTCGTCCATTTTCTTCAATATGCTTCGTATAAAACGTTTATTGATTAGCATGAATGCAATAAGTTTATCTCTATACTTTTGATTCTGAAGTTGTCTATTTTGAAATGAACTGTATATATGGCCACATTCTAGATCTTTCAATAATCGTTGGAAATACCTATCTTCGTGTTTTTGCGGTATTCTAATGACAGTTTCATCAAAGTCTGATTTAATAGACAATAACTGGAATCGATCGCCCATAAATATAGAATCTGTATATTCAATAAAACATTCTGTAATGTCTTGTCCACAAATTACCACTGCGACATCATACACTTTGTCATGCACAATGTAATAATTTCTATTAAGTTTCTTTATATATGTATTCTCAAGTCTATCCAGTTGCTGCTGTAGTTCTTTTCTTTTGATTCTGAAGTCTATTCCAAATTCTGTACAAATCGCATGTAATTTATATTCATGGTCACTGTCTCTCTCAAACCAACTTTCATTCAAATTCCCATTAAACAATAAACATAAAACAAATGCACAATACTGGATTCTGCTTGGATCTTCCTTCATTTCGACTATGTTTTGTTTAAAAATGTCAACAGGATTTTGAAAAAACTCCCCAATACTTGGTTTCTTATTCTTTGCATACCATTTGCAAAGCAGTGGAAAGAATTGATACAGGTTCAATACTTCCGCAATTTCCTTTATTTCCGAGTTGTTAAGGTATCTCTTTGCAATCATCAAACGTTCCTTCTCGAGTAAACACAGTTTTTCTGTATGCAGATTACATTCGTTCGATACGAATATTTTAAGTCGTTGGAGAAGAGAATCTTTCATTATATGCATACGACATGATATAAGAACTTTAGTATTACCCATATTTAACATTTTTTCAATAACTTCTAAATGTGCATACCAACTTTCAACTAGTGGCGCATTTACTGCAATCGTCCCAAATGTATTGTCTAAAACAAATACTTGCCGTCTGCTAGAACTAAAATATTGTTTAAAATCGCCCGGTTCACAAACTATTGGTATTATTTCGTAGTCCAGTGTTTTCTTTAGAAAAATGGCTACATGGTGAATGATTGACGATTTCCCACTTCCAGGACAGCCAGTGACTGCTATACATTTACAGCTGTCGCTAATGATAGTGTCGAGAACATATTGAGCCGCTCTTGTAAGAACAAAGTCTTTTTCATCCTCTTGCCATTCCACTAAATAGGTTTCAAATAAATCTACAAAATTAAGGACATTTTCATGTAAGAATTAACATAAACCAAATACATTAACAATATATAACTTCGTCATTTTTTGTGACTATGTGTATATAAAAATCATATGTGAAGGCAGTTATCTCTGTACCGGAAACGAATAGTTTTGGTCAATCTTTGTTCAATCTTTATAAAGATTTACTACTGATTTTGTTAGAGGGACGAATGATACCAGAGGGACAGTCAAACTCATAAATCGAAAATAAACTGACAACCTCATGGCTAAAACGGAAAAAGACAAACAGTCAAACAATAGTACACATGACACAACATACAAACTAAAGATTAAACAACACAAACCCCACCAAAAACTAAGAGTAATCTCAGGTGCTTTGGAAGGGTAAGCAGATCCTGCTCCACATGCGGCACCCGTCGTGTTGCTTATGTTACAACAAATCCGGTAAATAGTCTAATTCGGTAGATCATTTTCATGAAAGGGAAGGGGAATGTAGTTACGACGTAATTGATATATCCGATATAATTTGTGAAACGGTTATTTCATAACTGTCAACCAACTCGTGACGTCTTCCGTAAAATTTACGAACAGATGATTTCAACTACACATGTATCTTTCAAGTAAAACGTTTCATATTGAATTCAAAAGTTTTCCCGTAAATATCTCATATATATTTCATTAGTCCTTTGTTTTCTTATGTTACCTTTTCTAACATTGGACTCGGACACCTTTTAAAACTAAGTTCTTCTGCGTGTATTGTTGTGTGTGTGTTTATTCCACATTGGCTGCATGTAAAGGGGAGGGATGCGATCTCATAAACATGTTTAACTTGGCTGAATTTTTGGAACCTCCAGTCTTTATTAGTCTTGTACATTTTTAAATTGATGGTTCGTTTGAAAGTTTTGGTTCGAGTGTTGCGTCAATTTAGCCGAACTACTGAAAGTATGCATCATTGTTTAGGGGTCAGCATAAATTACGTCCGCCTTCGGATGCTGGATTTGTTGCTGTGTTAAAGACTCATTGGTGGCATTGGTCTGTTTTCTGATCCTTGGTTGGGCTGTTGTCTATTTGAAACATTGACCGTTTCTATTCGCTATTCCATTGCTATTCTTGTAAGTGTAAAAATGTACTTACCCATCATGTCTTTGGAAATGACATCTTTCTCGCATAGCTTGTTGGGTTTCAGTGAAGAAAGTAGCCTTTCTTCAAGACTAGCAAGCCACTTTGCGAAATATTTATGTTCTTCTTCTAACTTAGATATCGTATTGCCTGAAGTAGAACGTATTAATCTATTACACATTGAAACAAGATTATGCATGTACGACAGCAATACTGTCAATAGTCATAACTAACAATGGCACCCTTGGTAAAGCAATCACATGTCCATACTTTATATAATATCTAACGATCTTTTGCTTATAGACCAGAATCCACTCAAATTTGTATATAACATCTAATGGTGATTTAAAGAACGTTTTAGTGTAACAACGCGACAGTAACCAATCCGCATGAATTGCAGTATACAGACACGAATTACATGCTGTACATTGATAGTTAAGATATAAATCTTAGTACATATGTTAATGTTAATAATATAAAACAAAAAGACATGAAATACAAAAAAAAAACTTTATAACGTTGTATTAAAAAAGGTAACCGCTTACTCAGTCCCAATGAATACAATAAGTACGTTGTTCTCGGTTGCAATTAAAAGCCAGGGTTTTCTTTTCATATGAGCAGATGTTCAACATTGATTTGAACTTTCACCTTGCTCTATATCATGTTCTTTGATCTTCACACCTTTGATCAAGTTAAGCTCATTTACCGTTTCATGTTGCTAGTAATTCGATTAATTTAAAGTGCACATGTAAACTTTTTTTTTCATTTTCTGACGTCTATTCTTTTCTCTTTATACTTCTGAATGCAGCGTATTTAGTGTTGAGCGAGAAATATCACTTTTCAAGTTTTTTTATTTTATTAGGCTAGGGATCGATCATGATATCACAATATCACCGATGCAGTTATCTATATGAATACTATCATTAACTGATATACAGTGAAAGTGAAAATATGATAAAACTTATGAAATGAATGACAATATAATGACAATTGAATTACGGTTTGACTATATTGTCTATCTTAGGATGGACTTAGGTGAGGTTAGGTAAAAATTAATAAATTAAGAAGTTAAAATTGATACTATAAGCTGGTAGAGCGTCACTTAAGGATAGAAATAAGTTAAAAATATTGATAGGTCATGGACCTCCTTTTCGAGATATTTGAGATTTAAATTATGGCGGGAAAAGGCTGACTCGGACTTTTACCTTATATTTGTGTTGGTATTATTCGGTCTCATGACAAAGGGAAGAAAATAAAGAATCTTCTAAAATTTTGGTAAATGACCTTTCATGAGCTATTAAACATTATATAAAAAAAAAATCACGGGTGGTATGAGGCAAACTATTTTACATTATTTTGTATGGAAAAACCGAACATTTGACACAAATTCCAAAACCTCACCTAAGTAAATTCTTAAAGTTTTAACTGTTCACCTTTTATTTTAAGATCTTCTACCTCTATTCGAACTCTGCCTACTTCATCTTTTATATCTTCTTCGCTTTTAACCAGATCCTTGATTGTTTGTATAAAATGTTCTTCTGATTTCTGGTCCATGCAACACGTTTCAAGGTTTTCGAATTTGGATAAAAAATGACCATATGGTTTGCCTAAATAATTTTCTAGTCGCTTTGCTAAACCTTTAAAGATTGAAAAATACTCCGCAAGATCTTTATCAGTGACTTTGGTTTCTCCTTTGTGTAAAATTTCGTTTCTCAGTCGTCTAATTCTTTCGATATCATCGCCTATAGTCAATTCATGAACCATCGGATCATTGGGATGATCCCAATCACGTGTCGGACATGGCACAAGATTAAGATTTCTTATAATTTTATATGATAGTTGTATGTCAAATTTAGAGTATCCATCAGTAGCAACATTCGTAATACGTTGCCATTCAACTGGTCGAAGTATACGACGATCAGCTAAATTTTTATTGGCTTGGCAATCTTTGAAAAGCATAGCAGGTGATTCCAAAAACAATAAAAGTTCTCGTAACACTTCCGGAAGAAGTTCTTGTGCTGCATGTCCAAGTCTTGCATAGTTTGTGATAAAGTTTTCATTTAACGCTGATGACGTAGCCATGACGTGACACTGGGATTTTGCATCACCGAATCGGTAGGCTGTAATCTAGAAAAACAAAGCAAACACGAATTAGAAATTGTTTAACCCTACTGATCTAAGGAGTTTTCGGGCAATCTTGTATACAAGAGTGTATACAACGTTACTGACTTGATTTCACAAAATCTTTTAGGAAAGATTCTATTCATAGATGGCAGGACTCATTGTTCTTTCAATAGAAGAACATTTATAAATATTTTTGGGGAAATCTAGATTGAAATCAAAAGTGTATAATATAAAGCAGAGAAAAGGAAGGATATTTTTATCAACTACTAGTAATTGGTGTTTGTTTGCGTTCAGTAGATAATGTTTAGGACGAGAAAAATATATAAGAGTGACCAGGATAAAAACAGGGTGATCGACTGCCATTTGAAATGAATGTGTGTTGGATAGGGATAGATTCAACAGGCCTCCTACCGAACAAAGAATTCTCAAAATATGTAAAAAAAAGGTTGTACTCTCCTTGACATCATATTTCATATTGAGAAAAACTGGTGTGCGATGCTATATATTCTGCACAGACACACGGATTCCTCTCTTGAACAGATATAGGTTTCACTCTGAAAGGCCGTGTTTGGTTGTATGATTGTCTTCGTCTATATTGCCTCAAGAGATTTGGCTATATTTTTTGGACCTTTTGGATTATAGCTCTTTATCTTTTATATAAGCTTTGGATTTCAAATATTTTGGCCACGAGCATCAATGAAGAGACATGTATTGTCGAAATGCGCATCTGGTGCAAGAAAATCGGTACCGTTTATTTTATTAACTTTGGTCTTTAAAATACGCTTAAGAAAAGTGACAGTAGTTTATCGATCAATGGGCTAATAAATCAGGATAAATGAGTAAAAAAACCTGCAATCCAAATATTTAATGAAATTTAAAAAATAAATTGTTCAAAGCTACAGTTGGAATTTTAAGCAAGTGTGACTCAGAAGATTTGGTTCTTTAAATCATCTAATCTCTTAATTAAAACACCAGCGTTAAAATTTAGTAATTATCGTATACATTTTTGATTTTTTTAAAATACTAAAGCTTTTCTACCTCAGTCATAATTACCTTAGCTGTATTTGGCAAAAATTTTAGGAATTCTGGTCCTCAATGCTCTTCAACTTCGTACTTTATTTGGCCTTTTTAACTTTTTTGGATTCGAGCGTCACTGATGAGTCTTTTGTACACAAAACACGCGTCTGGCGTAAATACCGAATTTAGTCCTGTTATCTTTGATGAGTTTAATTATATAAAAGTGTCCAATACGTTCAATGACAGGTTTAGGTTTTGGGAAAATGTCATTTAATAAAATAACACTCTGGTTAAAATTACATCTGCACACTTGCTCCTCGTTGTTTATGTGTCGCACGTTAATTCTAATATGATTAATTGATTAATTAATTTCAAGCAATTTCTTAAATGCCTGATTCTGGCAGGAAAATAAAGGAATACGTATTTTTTTTTTCAGCATTTAAAAAAATTAAATGCATAAATTCAAAACAAATCGCATATTTAACTTGTGCTGATATTAGCAGGAGTAATTATATATATATAGATCTGGTGTACAAAAAAAATATTGACACCTTATGTTTGTGGCATAATAAATTTTTTTGTGCTGTATTTAGATCGCAATTTTCATACGTGTGCATGTAAAACAAATTTCGTTGTAGAAGGGTCTAAATACAGCACAACAACATTTTCCAAAAGACTAAAGAAGTGAAAAAGTATATTTAAACAAAACGCATTTGACTAACAGGTCGAACAACTGATGTTCTTTAACCCTGTTGACTGCTATTGGCGATTGCCAAATAAAATTGATCACAAGATGTAACAAAATGGATCTTATTATAACTTTAATACTAAACAGAAAACTATTAACTAGTGGCCAAGATATTATGCCACAAACCTAAGGTGTCAAGATAAGCACGAGTCATTTGTCGACAGATGGGGGGAATTTATGGAAGTTATTAATTAAATGTTATTCTCGATATGATCATGTATATTTAATGTATTCCAAAGTATCTTTTACTTGTATCATATACCGATTATTCACATCATTTACTTGTATTTGTTTTTACTATGTCTTATTCGTAAAATATCAATAGTATGACTATGCCATATGTCAATCACTTATATATTGTAAAAATGTATGTATGTATGTATGCACTGTAGCTTGAACACCAAAAAGATCAATAAAAAATTTAAAAAAAGGTGTCAATATTTATTTTGTACACCAGATCCGGATTTCGACAATAAATGTCTCTTCAGTGATGTTAGGGATCGAAACGGTACTTGGAAGGCCATATAAAATTTACATTATTTTATATAGACTCTTGAATTTTAAGAGTCAATAGGATGAACGGATCATATAAACTGGAGGGAAAATATGATACAAGTCCAAACGAAAAAATATAAACAAGTCTGTCTAAATTGAAAACTATACATTATATATATATAGATAGATATTATTCATATTGTTTCAAAAAGTATATGGACGGTAAACGGTAAATATGAAACGATTTTTTCTTTGTATGGAAAAGAACACAATCAATACAGGAAAATAACCTTGAATATAAATATAGAAAATCGAGTGTAAATACAAAGAATAGATACTATGAAATGACTAGATTCAACAAGCGCATTGCTGTAAAAAAAACTATTCAGACATAAAGTCGACTACTAAACTGAATATTGCATCCAAGCTACTCCGAAGTGTAAAAAAAAGGGAATCTATCTACTCACGATAATAAATAATGTTATCTAACATGTCTGCCAACAACTGGATTCTAACGTTTACTTCCTTTGAGACTATTTTTAGATGACCCTGATTAAATCGCAAAAAAAAGGCAGGTCATGCAATATGTTCAGTTCCCAGAGGGTATGAAATGGTTTGTTTTCCTTTATTTTAAGTCTTTTCCTTTGTACGTTAATGATATAAAAAAATATAGAAAAAGAAACGAATGCATGTGTTCCACCTCTTCTGTATGTGGATCTTTTGGAATGAATGATTTTTGCAAAAAACATATATACGCTAAATAGCAAACACATTTCCAACATGACAAATGATAAACAGCAGAGATCAATACAAAGAAATCGTCACAAGAAAACCAAAGACAATTAATTTAAATTAGTACTATATATAATTCAGTCATGTTTGGCCAAGAGCAATAGAATTTTGGCAAATAGTTAGGCCTAATCGATGACATAAAAATGTGGTGCACACTGTTAAATAACACGCTACGCGCGTTATTCAGTGTGCACCAAATGTTTATGTTATATCTTCAAAGATAGAAAAAATATTACAGCCATTCCTTAATTGTATAAGAGGCTTCGGTCGCTAATATAGCATTAGTATGCCATACACTCATCATAGATAACAATTTTTTACGCCAGACGTGCGTTTCGTCTTCAATAAAAAAAAAAAAAGTACGATGTTTTTTGAGATACAGCTAAAGTAATCTATTTGTGTTGAACAATGGACTGGTGATACCCTCGGGACAAACTCTCCACTCAGCATTTGTACTGCCTCAGCGGTTGTAAGCTAAAGTAAACTTGTCAGATACCAGGATACAAATTTGATAAAAACTCACGTCTATTTTCAATACAATAAAAATAGGAAATTCCGTCTTTTTGAAACTCTTTTGCCACAATAGGATTTTCCTTTTTTATCCAATATTAAAAATATTGAAACATAGTTATACAATTCAACTAAACGATTCTTTAAAGACCAAAATAACAATTCATAGCAACAAGTATTGTAAAAAAACAACTTTGCAACAACTTTTTTAACACCATTTATCAATTCGTTGCAATAAATCTAATAAGACAAGAAAGCAATTCATTACAACAACCCTTCGAATGCCACATAGCAATTCTCTGAAACAGTTTATTTGATGATAAAATTATACTTCTTTGCAACAACAATTCAATAACAATTTCCTGGACTTACTCTTTTCAGATAACATTAAAACACGTTCAATTTAAAATAACACATATAACATCATACTGTTTTAAGACCTCATAACAATTTATTGCTACGACCTTTTCTAAGAGCACATACAAATTCGTTGAAACATTTGTTAAGACAACATAACATCAATTACTATGACTCTCTTAAAGCCACAAAACAATTTATTGCAAAACTTTTAAAAGACTATTTATAAATCTATTTCGTACAACTTTATATCAGTTTATTGAATCTACTATTCTAAGACTTAAAACTTATTGCTTTATTCAAGACCACATAATAATTCAATAGTACTTACTTCTTAAATACCTCATGTAAATTCTTTGCAACAATTGTTTTGAAGACCATAAAATAACTCATTGCAACGACCCTTTTAATACCGCATTACATTTAATTAATTGTGACTTTAAAAGATCTAATATCAGTTTATTGCAACAATTCTTTTTTAAGCCAGACAATAATTTATTGTGGCAACTCTTTTACTACCGCATTACACTCAATTATTGTGACTTTTTAAAGACCATATCAACTCTAAAGACCACATAATATTTTATTGCAACAACTCTTTTAAGACCACATTAAAAGTATAATCGAAAAAAAAACTGAACTCCAAGGAAAGTTCAAAATGGAAAGTCCCTAATCAAACGGCAAAATCAAAAGCTAAAACACGTGAAGTGAGTGGACAACAACTGTCATATTCCTGACAAGGTACAGACATGTTCTTAATATGTAGAAAATGGTGGATAAATCCTGGTTTTAAAGCTACTAGCTCTCACTTGTATGACAGTCACATAAAATTCAATTATATTGACAACGATGTGTGAACAAAACAAACAGACATATTAGGTAAACAATGTAAAAATATAAGCAACAGTAGTATACTGCTGTTCAATTGTCATCAATCGATTGAGAGAAAACAAACCGGGTAAGAAACTGAATCTGAACCATGTCAAACAAAACCCACATTAAGAAGACTCAAAAGTAAAAGTAGTATCTTTATAAAACAGATAAAAAAATACTATAACACGTTCTTAAGATGATAAAAAATGTAAGTTCCAATAATCTAAAATTCAAGACCATCATGTATTATTTATGAAGTTGATACCATATATTGTTACAACACATCTAAGACCACATACCAATATACTAGAAGTGTCTTGTGAGATCTTATATTACAATAATTGCATAGTAATACGTTTTAACATCTATGTTATGCCCACGTAACAAATCCTTACCATGACTCTTATAAAAGAATAGAACAATTCATGTCAACAACTCTTTTGGGTCGATGTCACTGCTGGTGGACGTTTCGTCCCCGAGGGTATCACCAGCCCAGTAGTCAACATTTGGGTGTTGACATGAATATCAATAATGTGGTCATTTTCATAATTTTCCTGTTTACAAAACTTTGAATTTTTCGAAAAACTACGGATTTTATTTCCCCAGGCATAGATTACCCTAGCCGTATTTGGCACATTTTTTTTGGAATTTTGGATCATTAATGCTCTTCAACTTTGTACTTGTTTGGCTTTATAAATATTTTGATTTGAGCGTCACTGATGAGTCTTATGTAGACGAAACGCGCGTCTAGCGTACTAAACTATGATCCTGATACCTTTGATAACTACTAGTATATTCAATCCATATTGCAATATTTTCTATAACTACTTTTTAAAACCAAACACTAATTTAAAGCAACAGATAAGATAAGATAAGATAATTTTTATTAACCAATCATGGTGCCCAAAATTTGAGCTATACAATCAAATGAATGAATTACAAAATAAAGCACAGAAAATGATTAGAATGATTAAAGTACATTTAGACAACAAAAAACAAAAACAACACATGAATACACATTTACACTAATTAACCTGATATAAAACCAAGTTATTGACAAAACTTAGTTGTTATGGGTGCCACTGTGACCTGGAGAAATAACATAATTCTTTATAGTACTACGTCTATGGGAGACAACTCCTGATCAATTTTATTTCCTATAATTATATATCTATCTATATTTTTCTTCTATTTATTATTATTTTTTTTTTTTTAAACAACAATATTTTCTATAATTTTCTTTCGTTCTTCAAAAAGGGAGTGCAATAAATTAGATAAGTTTGAAGTTACAAACAAATCTTCAGATGAAAGAATCCAAACAAATTTCATTTCATCAGATAATCTTGAAAAATTTTTGAATTTGGAATTTAAATTAGATAGATGTTGAGATCGAGTATCTTTTAGAACAGGACATTTTAAAAGAAAATGTAGTTCGTCTTCAACTGCGTTCTTACATAGCTTACACTTTCTGTCTTCAGCTTTAATCCCAAAATACCTCCCTCTTTCGATTTCAAGATCATGACAGCTAGTTCTAAATTTTGTGATTATTTGCCTGTCTTTTTTTGAATTCATTTTTAAATATGGTTCAAACATAAAAATATTTTTAAATTTTCTGTGAGTTCTTAATTTATTGCCAGATTGTAAATTAGTACACTTCCCAGAATTGCTTTCTAAACTAGCTAACCAGCTTTCTTTAAATTTAATAGTTAAAGATGTTTTTACCTTTTTTAGAATATGGTTTTGTTTAAAGTTTGACTGGTTAACAAATAGATATTCTAAGTCTAGAAATTTAAATATATGTTTAATACTTCCTATCCAAGATTCCTGGTTATGTTTGTCCATAGAATGAGACAGATTTATGGCTTCCCTTAGAATAATATTTGAAGGTTCAATATCTTTCATAAGATGGATCCAATATTTTATCATATTCATTATTACATAATACAGTGTAGGGAGTGAACCTAGTTCTCCTCTACATGCCATATTTGATGTTTTTATGTTAACTCCAAGTGAAAATTTACAAAGCTTAGTATGAATTTTCTCTAGTACAAGATAATCAGTTTCTTTTGATATAAAGTTATCCAAATGTATTTGTTTCTTATGTGGTATATAACCCCAAATTTCAGATCCATACAACAAGATTGGTCGGATTGTATGGTTATAGATGTGTAGTAAAGTACTAGGTTTTGGGCTTTCCACTGAAAAGGTCTTCCTTAATTTGAAATATGCTTTCATTCCTTTGTTATAAAGTTCTTTCTTTGCTTTTTGGAAACTCCCAGATGATGAAAAATTTATACCTAAGTATGTGTAGTTTTGTACACATTCTAAAGTCTGGTTTCCTAATGATATTTTAATATTTTTAAGTCTTCCTGATTTGTTAAATACAAGAACCTTGGTCTTTTTTGTGTTAACTGTCATTTTATAATCAACTGTAAATTTATTTAATTTGTTAACACAATTTTGAAGTCCTTGCTCTGATGATGATAAAAGAACTACATCATCAGCATACATTAAAATATTTAAGGGATGTGTATTTAATTGGATTGGATCACATGTTTGGTCAAAATAGGTTGGCAAATCATTTAAATATATATTAAAGAGACAGGGACTGAGATTATCCCCTTGTCTTACTCCTATATTTGATTTAAAAAGGTTTGTCCTGTGTTGGTCTATTTTTACACAAGTTTCTGTGTTTTCATACATACATTTTATAATGTCATAAAATTTTGTTCCAACACCTATACATTTAAGTTTATAAAAAAGGTGGAGATGTGAAACTGAATCAAATGCACGCTTAAAATCTACAAAGCATGCATACAGAGGCTTCGAATTATTTTTCACAAATTTGTGATGGTATTTAACACATACATATGGTCAGTTGTGCGACATCCTTTAGTAAAAGCAACAACTCTTTTAAAACAACATAATAACTCATAGCTACAACTTGTTTTAGACTTCATAACAATTCCTTAAATTTTATTAAAAGACCAGGTTTAATCCATCATTTCTCTACATACAGAAATGCCAGTACCATGTCATGTATGTGACTGTTCGTTTGTTGTGTTTGAGCTATGGATTTTGCCATTCATAAAAAACCTTCTGATTTTTTTTTTTATTTACGTTTTGCAACTTCTAGACAAGATAAGAATTTATTGAAACAAACTTTTAAGACAACATAACAACTTATTGCTACAACTCTTTTTAGACAACAAAATAATTAATTAATTGACAGTTCTTGTCCATTCGTTTGATGTGTTGATCATTTGATTTTGCCATTTGATTAGGTACTTTCCGTTTTGAATTTTCCTCGGAGATCAATATTTTTTAATTTTATTATTGCAACATATCTTTAATGAACATATTATAACCATTCATTGCAACAGCTCTTTGAGGATGATTTACTTATTTAAAGGTACAACTCTTTTTGACGACATATTAAATCATTGCTACAACTCCTTTAGATCGCATAACAATTTACTGCCACAACTTTTTCTATGACTTGCTACCATTTATACAAAAGCCATTAGGTATTCATCACATTCGCACGAAACTTTATGCATTAACCCTTTCAAAACTTCATTCTCTGTTTAATTTATGTTTGGAAATAAACTCATCAGAGAAACCAGGACTAAATTTAGTATATACGCCAGACGCGCGTTTCGTTTTAAATCTAGTGACGCTCGAATCCAAAAAAGTTAAAAAGGGCAAATAAAGCAAGAAGTTGAAGAGCATTGAATACCAAAATTCCAAAAAGTTTGCCAAATACAGCTAAGGTGATCTATGACTGAGGTAGAAAAGCCTTAGTATTTCAAAGATTCAAAAATTTGTAAACAGTAAATTTATAAATATAACCATATCAAGACAATTCATATCAGCACAACAAGTGCTGACTACTGAGCTTGTGATACCCGCGGGGAAATAAATCTCCACCAATGTATAAATAAAAACCCTTAATCAAGTCAATACACACTTACAGCTATCGTTGCGGATGTTGCAAGTCACAGAATTTTAAAACAAGTTCGCATTAGAAAAGATGAAAAAAGATAAAAGATCTTTTCTTAAACTTTCCTTTTCTAACAAAGGTCTCGATTGGGTCAACATGGGCAATATCCCTCCTTGTGAATTAGTTCAAACCAATTGCAAATAAAATTTTCAATTACAATCACGTTTTGCAGGGTCTCAAAATTGACGACTTCAAGTCTAAACCTCAGGATAGCACATGTGCTAGTTCCAAATTCTCATATAATCCGATAGGCCATGTTATTACCGATGACCTCATCATTGTCAATAACACTTCCCTGCGGAGTATTTTATTCAAATCCGAAATATCATGAGCCTAAATCCATCAATTAGAAATACAACTTCAAAATATTGATGGATTCAGTCAAGGATTATGTCAGGCATTGGGCTAAACGCGAGAAGGAAGATGTAGATACTCTTTCCGAATGGATAAAGGCTTTGAGGTCGTTGGTACAAATCAGAAATAAGAAACTGAATAGGTCTATCAAAGCTACGTCAATTCTTAATGACCCTAATGTTGCAAAACACTTTTCCTACCTCCATGAAAAATATGTTGTTGTCCCCACAGATTAAGCCCCAAATATAGTTTTTGGTCTGTAAATCTAATTACATAAACCAGGGACGTATATAGAGGGATAGGTAACTTCTTAACAATCCTTGTCCCGATAAAAAAATATGTAGAGAATCATTGGAGAAACCACACTGTACACCTTAAAACTTTAAAAGTTGTTGATGGATTTTAATGAAATAAAGATTTTCTTAAACTTAAATGATTCCTACATTTATAGAGTTAATTTGGTTAATAATGCTCATGTCCTTCATGTAATTTGAATTATGTAAGAAAGGAGGGTAATTATTTTTGGAGCATTATTCTACATTTTGGGTGAAAAACACAATAAAACGTAGTTCAACTGTTCAGCTAAAAACTTAAAAAGTTCTTGATTGATTTTGATGAAATTTATTTTGTCTGAAGTCTTATTGTTATTACATGTACAGAATTTTCATGGTTATCAATAAGGTATAAGATTAAATATAAGCAATTTAAAAATGTATAGAAGATATTTTCAAATCCAACGATTCTCTACATATTTTCCAAAAATTATGAGATTCGAATATAAGTCCTTGCATACTGCTTGATAAATGAATAAGGTATTGACAATTCCGCTTGGAAACTCAACATATACCCTTACCAAAGAGAAAATCCTGGAAAATCAAAGATCTGTTCTATTTTCCTTTTATTTAAAAAGATCGTTTAGAATATATACAATTTAAAACTCTTTCATTTTACCGTAGTATTACAACATTTTACTTTTCTTCAATTTACACAAGTAAGCCCCATTCCAGCCAACGTAGATACAAGTATATTGTCTAAGGGAGGGATAAATCCTACTTTGTAAAGATTCACTGATTCAAAAGTTTTTTTTTCCTGAAACTGACATTATCAAGATGCCTGGTTTCTTGGTTGACAACATACTCGTTATGTTTGGAGGACTTGTTTTTCAACAGACTGTCAGTATTCAAATGGGCAGTAATCGTGCCCCTCTTCCTCACGACCTGTTCCTTTTTATTATGAGGCTGGCTTCATACAGGAACTTCTTAGGAAGGAAGATAAGAAGTAAGCAATATCATTTAACTTTACTTTCCGCTATATAGATGCATGATGTTCTCTCATTAAATAATTGAAAATTTGGTGATTATGTTGAATGCATCTGTCCCAATTAACTATGATAAAGAAAACAACAGATAAAGTTAAGACTGCCTCATATCTTGATTTACATCTAGAAATTTGACAATGAGGATCGGTTGAAAACAAAACTTTACAACAAAAGAGATGATTTCATATTCCCAACTTTCCATGTAGCAACATTCCAGCAGCGCCTATATACGGAGGATATATCTCACAATTGATACGATATTCCCGGGCTTGTATTTCCTTGATAGAGGTTGCTGCTCACAAGGATGCAATTCAACCAAGAAGTTCAATGATGACGTTGAAATCATCCCTTCCTAATTATATGGACGACTTCACAAGTTGGTTTACCGTTATGAAATAAAAGCTTCACAGATGATATCAAATATGTTCCTTACGTTGTAACCACATACCCTTCCCTTTTGATGAATATGACCAACCGGATTTGTAATAACATAAGCAACTCGACAGGTGCCACATGTGGAGCAGAATCTGCTTACCCCTGAGCACCTGAGATCACCCCTAGGTTTTAGTGGGATTCATGTTGTTTATTCTTTAGTTTTCTATGTTGTGTCATGTGTACTATTGTTTGTGTTTGTCCTTTTCATTATTAGCCATGGCATTGTCAGTCATTTTCGATTTATAAGTTTTAATGTCCCTCTAGTATCTTTCGTCCCTCTTTTAAAAAACAATGTGTTGCTACACCTCTTCTATGACCAAATAACATGTCATTGCAACAACTATTAAAGCTCATATTTCAATTCATTACAACTCAAATAAAGGTCCTTTAACAATCCATTGCAACAACTATTTTAAGACCACACATTAGTGTATTGCAACAACTCTAACAGGGGTCCTCACATGTCCTTTTCAAGACAAAATCAGGGTCTATATCAAAAATATCCTTACTTTATTCATGCCATTTTGAAACCCAACTATTTGTTTTATAATTATTATAAAAATCAGGATATGTGGTATGTCTGACAATGAGACAACTTTGAAAGTTAAAATGAGGTAGATTTAAGAGGTATCAGGTGTTGGTGGTACATGTGGTCTGTTTACCTACGATTGTTATGACCGCAGGAGCTGGAGCTGCTGTTCCTCTATGTTCCTCTATGTTCATCTCTATCGTGTTTTCTTTTCCGTTTACTATAGTTGTGTGTTGTCCATCCTCAATTGTTTAGCCTAATTTCATAGGGTAATCTTTCCAGTAAGTGTCTAGTCTCTTTTCGAATTATTTCACTTTAGTTGTTGTTACAATATGTTCTGGCAAGCTATTTCATGTGTTTACTATTCTGTTTGTGAAAAGTGCTAACGCACATCTAATTTTAATCTTTGTTTGTTAATTTGAAATTAATGTTCTCTAGTTGAACTGTTGTTTAGAGTCAACAAGTTGGTAGTTGCTTCACTATCGTATATTTTAGCCAGTATTTTGAATGTTTCTATCATGTCCCCACACATTCGTCTAAACTTTAGGGTTGTCAATTTCAGTATTTGTAGTCGTTCTATATAACTTTTGTCATTTAAGTATGGTAACATCTTAGAAGCTCGTCTCTGGACATTTTCAAATGATTTAATGTATTTTACTTTATATGGATTCCATACACTGTTTGCATATTCTAAGTGTGGTATAACTAGCACCTTAAATAACAGACAGAATGATTTATAAGCTAGTGATTGAATAGTTCTTCTGATAATATCGACTATTTGGTTTGCCTTACTTACTTGAATTTGTATATGTTTATCAAACGCCAGATGACTATATTTACATCAATATCTTTTTCTTTATCTATCACATCTTATGTTGTCGTACCACCATCATACTTTTTACACATTGTTTTCTGTCACTTAGGAAGCTTTGGATCCAATTACAGGTTATGTTGCTTATACCACACTGTTTAAGTTTTAGTAAAAGGCTCTTGTGAGGGACCTTATCAAAGACCTTCATAGATTTATAGTCTTTTATTCCTCCTTTGTATAGAATTTCAGTCCATCTATCGAAAACCTTTATAAGTTGTAAGGAGGTGGATCTCCCACTTATAAAACCAAATTGTTTGTTACTGAATAAATTATAACTATTCGTGTGTTGGACTATTCTCTGTCTCACAAGTTTTTCCATCATTTTGCAAATAATACTGGTCAAACTAAACGGTCTATAGTTGGATGGGGATGTTTTACCACCTTTCTTAAATAATACAGATATTTGACCTATTTTCTATCTTTGGGGTACTGTCTAACTCTTAAAACTTTCATTTAATAAACTACTATAAATTCAGAAATTATTGCATGCATTTATTATTGTGATTTTGTCATTTTACACTTGAATGCGATTTTAATTTTTTCGATTTTGAGAAAAGTCATGCTTAATTCAGTTAAAATATTACAAAATGCAAGTTTTAATTATTGCGTTTACAACTCAGTCGCATTATTCACAATAATATCTGAGTAGTAATACTTTTCTTGTTTTTTTAATAATACAAAAGAGGGTTGAAAGATACCAAAGGGACAGTCAAACTCATAAATCCAAAACAATCTGACAATGCCATGGCTAAAAATGAAAAAGACAAACAGACAAACAATAGTACACATGACATAATATAGAAAACTAAAGAATAAACAACACGAACTACACCAAAAACTAGGGGTGATCTCAGGTGCTCCCGAAGGGTAAGCAGATCCTGCTCCATGTGTGGCACCCGTCGTGTTACAAATTATCTTTCAGTTTTGGTTTGGTTGTCGAAATAAATTCAAAATCATTTTTTAATTGCAGCTGTTTGTAGTTTCTATTCACATTTGTTCGACTTAGAATGTATTATCACCTCTAAGTGTCTCTCATTTATTAGTGTTGAGTTGCTTTCTCATAGACATACATCTAAATCCCCTTTTATTTAAACTCATGGACAGTGTTTTTAAACATACATTTGAGTAATTAATTTATGGATGACTGGATTTTAAAATCATAATTCATCTGGCTTCAGAGGGGAAAGTAAGTAACTATGGCAAAGGTTTCTCAATAAAATGTGTTCCTCTATAGAAATCATAGTTAGGGTCTTCAGTATGGCCTTAGGTGAGGTTTAAGAATGTTTCCAAATGTTAAAATTCTCTGGTTTTTTCCTACAGATACAGGGTTAAATATTTTGCTCATTACACCGACTTTTTCTTTTCATATAAGACTTCAATTGCTCAAATGAGGTCATTTACTAAAAATTAAGCACGTTTCAGATTTCTTTTCTTTTGATTGGAGACCCACATAAAACCAATGCAATTATTATGTAAAAGACCATCAGCCTTTACCCCCACCCCGTTTTAAAAAAGAATCAAATATCTTGACAAAGAGTTCCCTAACCTATCAATATTTTTAGCTCATTTTGTTCCTAAACTAATACACTTTCAACTTAAATATGAATAGCAACCATCAATGTCATATTTCTTCCAAATATATTTCAGTTGGGCAAGTTGATGGTTCTGATTCTGTACTGAATTTCTCATTATAATAACAGCATTCATTTTGTAGTGTTTATGATAACAAAACACAACTATAAACAAAAACATGTCCCTCCCAAATATGCATAGACTACATAAATGCAGACAAATCAATTGAAATTGATGTTTTATCCCTTTATTCAATTAAAAGTTAGTTGATTGGTCTGGAAACTATCACATACAGCTCAACCAAAATTACTGTTGTTCTTCCACAATTAGTAAACATTTCCCTCTTAGAAATTGTCAATTATTTTATTTCCAAATAACCTATGATTTTATCCCTGGTCATCGTTTGCCTTTCTTTTTATTTTTCTTTCCTTTCCCACTGTCTACACTACCCTCCTCTACACGTAAAGCATGTCCACTTTCTTTTATATGTCCGAATAATTTATTTCTAGTGGGATAATTTACACTACACACATTACACTTCCAATCCTACAATAGAAGAATTCAATTAATTTTAAAGCTATTTTGAAACTAAGGAAGAGTATAGTTTGAAAGCATTCTTAACAAAAAAAAGAGCTGTTGACTCCTATTAATTCTGCAACATATAGTACTTTGGATATATTCATTTTCATGGGTACCAATTTTCGTGGTTTGAGGAAATTTCAAATATTCGTGGATATTAAATTTCGTGGTTTTGGCAAAGTCTACACTCATTCCGTTAGAAAATTTGTTATTCGTTGAACATTTGAATTTGTGGTTCTCCTGTACCCACGAAATCCACGAAAATTGGTATCCAACGAATAATAATGAATCGACAGTAAACACTACTTGATTCATATCTCATTGAAGATGTCATATTAAAACTCTTATAATGGATGAAAGTTTGTTGAATTCTACTCATGACAAATGTGTACTTTAATCACCTTACAAATCATGCCTTAATGGACTGTCTGATAACTTCTAATCAATGTTTATATTTTATCAAAATCAGCTGGGTTTTTTTGTTTTTTGTGCTAAAAAATATTTATTTTCAATACACCTTAACAATTTATTAATGAACTTATAACTTTTAAAGTACCTTGACAATATTTTCATGTTTGTTGTGAGATTTAACCTCTGTTTCTGTACTACATTCATTGAAGGCTACTACTCCATTTGTTTCTGGTATATCAGCTTTGAGTCTGTCTTCATTCTGATCCACATTATCTTTATTTTCACTGTCTGTTACACTTTCTGGTTGACATTCTTCAGTAGTTTTATTCTAATGGAACAATTACATTATTGTTATCAAAATAATACCTTAATAACTGATATATAAATTCAAATGTAAAATCTTCATACTGATGCATTGGTAAGTGAGTCTAAAGAGCTGATTGGAAAGGATTTTATTGCCTTCAAAATGAACATTTATTGCGTTTTGAATATACATTTCAAACATGTACCCTTAATTGTCTTTTAAAAGCAAACAATTACTGTTTTCAAGAAAATCGTCATTTAAATTATTTGTTTCACTGTTAACAATGCATCATACCTTTTCCCTAATTAAATTCACTCATACTGTAAAAAAAACTGTTTGTGTTAGAAAGAGTTCTGATTTTTTTTAATTTTTAGTGTTTTAACACCACTTTTAAGCACAGCATTTAAGCTATCTCGTAGCGGCCACTTTTTGTTGATGCAGGCAATCAGGGTGCCTGGAGAAAACCACAAATATTCAATTGATAAACAGACAATCCTAGTCATTTTTTAAGATTTGAGTTGAGTGCACCCGCAGTTATCTGGCTAGTGATTAAAGTTGTTACTACTTAGACCACTCTGCCACTAAGGCCCCGAAAAAGTTCTTAAATCACTTTATAGTTCGTTTGTGCATTTAATTTTTTGTTTTTAAAAAATAGCAATGATAATGAATACATTCATGACAGTGCACTTGAAGCATGGTCTTTAAAGCAAAGAATAAAAGACAACCTTTAGTTTCTCCTGTAGTTCTTTCTCTTTTCTTCTTTCCTTTTTCGATTTGTTGCTGAAAAAAAGGCAAATGAATTTTAAAATTATAAAAATAATACTTTTTGAAAAATATGTTATTACTTAAATTTACATGTACAGTAAATGACAATAAAAAAAAATTGAGATAGTTTTTCTCATACATTTTCTTTTTCCCAAAGTTAATATTTGGGTATTTTTTGTTGGATTTTGATCAGCCTTATATAAAAAGAAACAGAATTGTTTTTATAACATACAAACCTTTGTTTAACTTTGTTTTCATCCTCTTCCTTATCATTCACTGTTAAAGAGGAAGTGCTCTCTACAAGGTTATCATCATCTACCTATACAAAATAATTTAAAGTCAAACAAATTAGAATTTTCATCATTTAATTTGTATTTTGCAACACAATCTAAATTCAAACTGAAATCCAATAGTGTGGATTCATTTATTTTCCTGTGTAGCAATTTTTGTAGATTGAGGAAAATTTTACAGATTTTTTATATTGTCATTTTGCCAAGTCTACATACAAGCCTTTAAAAACCTATCAGGATTTTTCAAAGATATGTTCCAGTATATTTTCAATCAGTTATCTAGCAAAATGGAAAAAACCCCTCAATTACTTTATTTCCTATGTTGCATCCTTGCTTATATTACAAACTCCAGATATATAATATCTAAATACTCATCAAACACTTCACACTCAATCTAAATCGGTAATGCTGCAGTTCGCTGTGATCAGAGCTAATTTTTTTTAAATGTCCTTAAATAATGGACTAGCTGATACAAGCTACTATTTAGTTTATATGAAATTTTAACTTTTATATGCCATTACGCAATTTGCTTGATTTTCAAAAAATCCTTTCACATTCATGGATATAGGAAGATGTGGTGTGAGTGCCAATGAGACAACTTTAATCATGGTCCATTTTCTTCTGTAGTAATAAAAATAAGTATTATTAATTATTTTTTCTTAGTGGTCACAACAGTAAGTAATGAACTGGTTACAGGGAAAATTATATTTACTCACCATAGAAATGTTTTTCTGTTGTTGCTTCTTTTTCTTTTTTTGCTTTTTTGAAAGTCTACAAAATAAAGGTATAAAAATTGAAGTAATTTATTAAAGTCATAAGAAACCTCAAATCAAAAAAAATAATGCATATGTTTTTTATAACTCAATGGATAGTTTTCATTATAAAACTTATGTACATATACTTTTTTCTGAAGAAAATTCTTTAATTTATTCATATTTAGAAGAAGTTTACTTTTTTATATTGCTTGCTTCCAGCAACCAATTCCCCCGACATATTTTCCGTATGCAAAGTGACCTCAGTGTGACCCATCTCGTAAAAATCCGATGATCACAATACGCATGGATGTCCTTAAAATAAATTATTATCTGAATTTACATGTTAAACACGTGCTCTCTTTCCATGCTTTTTTGTTTATTTTTTGTAGATTGTTGACAAACAGGTGACCATCATTAAACTTCGACTTAAAAACACGAACCTTAATTACCTGCCATATTTTCAAAACAACACTGACCGTTTGAAAAAAAAATTGACGATTATACGAAATTTACAAGAAAAAAAAGATAAATTTGTGCACAGAAGACTACGTTTATGATGTTTGTATGCATTGGTTAAAGAATTGGAAGAACATAATTTTTCACCGGTCGCTCGTTTCTTATGACTTTAAACATATTTTCACAACAAAACTAAAATGAAGACAACTTGACGAATTAAACATCATTTGCTGGGTACAACACTAACACTAATTAATGATTTAATGATGAATGCACATACATTTTTAACAACTTTTTCTGATTATTTCCAGTGTTCTCTCCAGGCCATGTTTAAGCTGGGATTGTCCACACAGTATTTAATCAGGATCTTCTAACAGTTTGTTACCCACACATCAATAGATAACAACCCAGTTCCGGGATAAGGGAATTGGAGAATTTGCCATATGACTTCCATCACCCTGTGACTTAACTGTAGGTTAAGAATCAGAAAATAAATGTTAGCATGGCCTAAAACTTAAATAAACATACTTAGAAGAAGTAATTTCTTCTTCATCAGAATCATCATCATCATTGAGAATAAGAAGTTCATCTATACCATCAACACTTTCTTTCATTTCTTCTTTAAGGAATGCAACACCTTCTTTATGTTTCTTGGATTTCTCATGATTCACATATCTGAAATGAAATGATTTTATGTAATGACATGGGTTGAAAATCCTCTATTGAAATACAGTATAGTTCCAAATTCATTCCTTAAATTTCTCCAATGTTTGTGCTATTTTCACATTTCCTGACCGGTGTAGAAATTTTTTTCCCCCCCTAATGAAAAATTTGTTCTCTGCAAATGATTAGTCGAAATTTGATGATGACCTCTAAATGTTTTGTTTTCTTCTGAATTTTCCTATTGTGACGTCATGAAAAAAGGCAAACATGCATATAAAGGACACAACTTTCTGAAAATCTTTGAAATAGAAGGAAAGCAATCATTAGAGAAACAGATTCTGACACTATAACTCGTGTATTACGATATTTCTCCACTCTCGACAGTTAAATTTTAGTTAATTAAAGAGCTCAGCAAGTCTCAACAGTTAAATAATAAAATTTAAGTCTTGAGTGGAGTAATATCGTAATACACTTGTTGCAGTGTAGGAATCCATATATCACGGACACTAATTTTTCTAATTTTTTCAAGGAAAGATTATAGTCCCAGTCATATAAAATCAGTGTCATGTTTATCGTAGATTTTTTTTAAATTACAAGCTGCTTTCACTCAAGATGACATTTTTCAATTAGCCAAATCAAAAATCTTTCCAAAAAAACCCACTACTGTTAGAGACATAAAACATTTTGTGACTAAAATTTGAATCCTCAAAGTGTGCGATTTTATGTTAAGATACAATCAAAGACAGGATGGTATCTGACAGTGTCTGGCAGGTGTTGATATGATTGTAAGTGGGGAAATATATCAAGCTTACGATTTTTCACTTTTAAATGACTTGTTACATGCCACACAGAATAGATCATCATAATATTCCTCTTCCTCCTCCTCTTCATCACAGCTCTCTGCATCTATAAATAACATAATAACATAACAAATAACAGAATAGATCATCATAATACTTATTTCCTCTTCCTCTTTATATCTAAAAATAACATAAATAGTTAACCAATAACAGAATAGATCTGTTTCAAAATAAAAATCTTTTTAAAAGACTGCTAAATTGATAGTATATAAATAAAGGAACTAAAAAAGCCGGAAAAAATGAATGGTCTGCGTCCTGGTTTTAGAGATATAAGCCATTGAAATTTTGGCAAGAAATATTTCTCTCTAGATTTTTATGAAATTTAACATTGGTGCCTTTTTTCAAAAAAAAAAGATGAAAAAATAAGGTATAAGAATTTTGCAGATGACGTTTTAAACTACATGTATATGTAATTAAATTATTGAAAGAAAAGTAAGATTCAGTAGGCAAACGTTGTTAATGGCAAAACATGGATAGACCAGAGGATTCCAAATATCTTGCAAAAATTCAAAAATAAGAGGAGCAAACTTCCTTAATATAGAATAAACTGTCTAAATGTCAATATGTAAAAGAAAAGAAGCAATAGTGTTTGTCTCGAATGGACAAAAATAACAATCATAATTTCTTTTGAAAAATTACCTTCATTGTTCTGTTCTTCCCCAAAATGTTCTGCTAAATTGGATTCTAGTTGAGCTAATTCTGCCTCATGTGCAGCAGAAAATGAATTCTCCTTATAATCTTCAAAGTGTCTGTATTTAAAAAAGTATGATTAACACTCTCTTTAAATAATCTTCTTTACACCAAAAAATTATTAACTTGTTTACCAGTTTGATGTTGAGATAAATAAAAGAATATTTGTCTAAGGACAGGAAAGCCTATAAAGGGGCATAACTCTAAAACTGTAAGGGACTTTCTGCCCAAATTCAGTCTCTGTCTGTGAGTTTCAGTAGTTAGCATTGTGAATGAAGTGAAAAACATTTTGATGAGAAAAACTGAAGGTAAAGTGAGGAAACCAAAAAATGGGACAGATAAAAAAGTGACCAACGGTCATGTCACGGTCATGGGTAACACTTAATTCCCCCATTGCCTATGCTCATAGAGATTTAAAATCTTAGACAACATCTACTTTATTAAAAAGTTTAAAATAAGCATAATCACATAAATATATTTTAAATTGTCGAATACCTTTAGATTACATTTAATTCTAATTCTTCAGAGTACTTAGAAAACTATTAAGACATGATTTGATGTGTATATTTTGATAAAGACATCTTGAAAAAAAGTCATAACTCACACAGTATTTAGAATGGAAAGTTGTAGAACAAAAATGAACATACTTTAATCTTTCTTTTAAGTGTTTTTCTCTGTTTTCTTTGGCCTTTCTGGAAATTTCTTCAGCCCTCTCTTCTAAAAGTTTCTATAAATAGAAAATGAGCAATTTGCAATGAAAAGTAAAAAGCATACATAGCCCAGGTCAAAGTTGTATGAATATAGATTCAAATAAGTTGAGTTGACTTGCATGCCAATGATGAATGATTATGCAATGTTTTAAGTGAATTTTGACAAAGTTGAACCAAACTGACAGCACTATATAAAAATATCATCTTATTAATTTTTTTTATTGGAAATTTTTTTTATCCATTTTTTAGCCTTTATCCTTTCTATTGACCCTTAAGCCCATTTACATTAAGTTTTCATTTTATTCTCATTATCCTTAACAAGAACCATTAGAGAGCCGTGGTGTAGTGGTTAGTGCATCGGACTACTAACACAAAGGATCCTGGTTCGATTCCTGTTTGGGATGAAAATTTCAGGAACTCAATTTTCGGCTCTCCCTTGACACCATTTGCGAGTATGGTCTTGAGGAAACGATGATAGTCTGTCGGACAGGGACGATAAATGGCTGGCCCGTGTTAAGAGAGAGCCATATCTCTTGCACGTTAAAGACACCCTTGTAGATTTTGAAAAAGAGTAGGCTAATGCCGCTACAAGGCAGCACTCGCACCCGCAAAGTGGAAAGGGATTAATATAAGTTGTAAAACTTGTTTCCCAATCCACTATAAATAAATATGTTTAAACTAACAAGAACCATTTAACCAATTGAAAAGAGATTGGAGCTTTATAAAAGACACCTCTTGTTTTCATTTAGGCCGTATTTGTCCTTTTCAAACACATGTTCCAATGAAAGATATTTTGGTATTTTGACTGATATTCTAAACCCCATTTTGAAAGTAGAAATTACTGTTTCTGTTAGATAAAAGAAACCAAATATCAGACTAATTTGAAATATTTTATTTTCTTAGGAGTGAAAAAGTTATGCTGTTTTATACACAATATAATAAGTATTCACAGTATTTAAGATACATTTCGGTATACTCTAGTTGAATAGGTTTATTACCTTGTAAGCCTTAACTCTAGGATCTCTTTTTCTCACATATTTGACAAGTTCCTGTAAAACAATATAAATACTGTTATTTAATTCTCCAAATGCTAATACAAATACTAAAGAGTTGAATGGTTTAAATTACTTGCCTTTTATTGATAATGACAATATAATAAGCATCCAGGCTTTGAAACCAAATTTTTATAACAGTTATCACAAAAACTTAATTTGATTAATGAACCCTGATAATCAAGATAAGGATAAATCAGCTCTTATATAAAAATAAAGAGATGTGGTATAATTGTGAGAACAATTGTGATAGTATCTTTAAATCTTACTTCTGGGTTCATTTCCATTGAAAAAATACAATTTTACATGGTTTTCAGATTTCACGAAATGTTCTTATCCAAGTTACTGTTATATTCATATACATGTATGGAAAAAATTCACATATTAATTCATTGTGTGAAGGATTAAATAGCTGATGTGTTCATTCTGTCAAAGGAGTAAGTTCGGTAAGGGCCATATTTGGCCCCAATTATAAAGTTCATAGTTAGAAGACAATAATCGTTTTAAGTTGCCTTAAAGACATGTGAGAAAGTTAAACAGAACTGTTTTTGTCAAAGTTTAGGGCTGACACGTTGATTTTTACATCCCAAAAAGGTCAAAATGAGGGATTTTGGTGAAATTTGACAAAATTAGCTGGATTTCAACCAAATAAAGGACTAGGAAACATAGAGCGCAGGCGTCGACAAGCTTAATATTCAAAGAAAACATGTGAAATGTCTTCATAAACATTATTTAAAAAGATCTTTGTTGTCGACGTATGCGCTCTATGTTATCTGGACCTTATCGAACATACTCCTTTAATCTGGTGGAGTTTACTGACCTATCCTTTAAAAAAAATATTCTAAAATATTCATTTGAAACTTACTCGCACTTCCTCATTTCTGTTTTTCTTAGCAGCGTCCCTCAGCTTTTTATTCTCTGCCTCCATTAATCGTCGACATCTCCTGTCTGGAGCCTCTCGAGTATCATACTTCTCTACCCAGACATAGGATTTAGCTGTACAGTAACTTTCCCAAAAACCATAAAATGGGGCCACAATCTAGCAAAAAACATTGAAATATATAAAAATCAATCTGGTGTTTATTTCAATTAACTATCATAATTGGCTCTTCAGTGTACCTTTCACTAACATAGTTACATCTCTGTACACCTCCAAGGTACAATAATCTGATATAGTTGTTTCCCCTTTAAAGGATACATCAGAAATTTTATGACCTTTTAGGTTATGATCCAAAAATACCTATAACTTCACACATTTTTCCTGAACTAACTATAAATCAGAGTTTTGGAGGTCTCAAAATACTGTAGAATGTTTTTTTTCACGTCAGGTTTTGTAGGCAGTTTTGGAAATAGATGGAGTAGTTTCATTTGCCCTGTGTTAATTATTTGCATTTTACATCCATTTATAATGCATTCAAAAAAATAGTGAAACATGCATGAAGGATAAATTCTGCAGAAAATATCTACTTTGAAAATATAAAGTGATAAATAATTTTCACAAGAGCTTTGCATGGTAGTATAACTTATCATAATTTAAAATTCTCTGTTTTGTGGGATTACATGGTACAATAACCTAACATAATTAATACCTCTTCATATACACTCTTTGAATCTCCAAACTCTGGATGTTCTTCATACTCCTCATCATCATCCATAAATGTTTTATCTTCTTCTGCTATAACTCTAAACACTTCAGTATACACAGCATAGAAACCCTTTAAAAAAAGTCATAGATCAATGTTCTCAACTCTAAAGCTTTCTCAATATCATATATAAATATCTATTTATAACTCTTATGAATAATCAAATGTAATGCCCAAATACTAAATCTATCTCTATAGAAAGCATAGAAAAACTTAACTAATTGTTGAATTTACATTTTTAGGAACTTGTATGAAATTTGAGGAGTACAAGGGACACAAAATAGCATCACTGTGTTCATGGGATTGATAATTTCCATTGAACTAAATTTTACACAAGTCTGAGGAAATTAATGTCGCTGCTAAATCTTTGCTTTGAATACATGAAAATAGCTCTTGAGAGCATTATGTCACTCCTAGTTTTTGATGATTTTATTGTTCTTGAGTTATAAAAAACTTATTTCTCAAAAAGTAGGTGACTCACTGCCCAAGTTTGAACTCTACCTCAAGTTTCGGTTTTTAGCATTGTGTATGAGTTTCATAAAATTGTATAAGGCAAACTAAAGTAAGAGTGTGAAGACAAAATTGAATGATGGTAGGACAGTCAAGGGTAACACTTAATGCCCCCTTTGCCTTGCGTCCAGGGCATAAAAAGTTTCAGCAAAAAGACAGACTGGCATATTTCTAAAACAAAGAATAATAAAACATTTTTAGCATTATGTAATTCATGATCACAGTAATATTAAACTTCCAAAAATGTGAAGTAATATGGATATGAAACTACCATACCTTTTCATCATCATTATAGCCAGAGAAACAATTAGCATTGAAATACTGAAATACATCTAAACTTTCATCTTCATATTTATCTCCATGTCCTAATCCTACAAAAATGGAAACAAATTGATCTGTTACTGTTGGTTTTTGTTTAAATTTTAGTCTTTTTATCTGAAATAAAACATATCGTCATAATTTAGTCTAATGGTCAATGATTTATTCAGTTAAGGTTTAAACTTTTTAATTTCTCTGAATAACTACTACTGATTATTTTGCTTTAAAAGTTGCTATTGCACTTTCGTATTTTTTCTGTCACCCAATAACGAAGATAATGTTGAATATTTATGATAACTGGATATATATTAATAAAAAAATATTTATTTTTAAGTTTATTGTGAAAAAAAGACTGTTCAGATCAAGCATTGCTTCTCCAGAGTTGTCAATTAGTCTTTTCAGAAAAAGTGTTTACTTTGCCACTGTGACCATGCATGTTTATTATGTAATAATAATTTTCTTTGTGGTCATATAAAAAAAAGATTAGACAACAAATCTGAATACATGTATAAACCAATTGAACAGAACAAAAGCAGTACTTTCCAATATAACTTTTTTACTTTGTTTTCTCTGCTGTCATTTTACACATGATTTATTATTCTTGAAAAGTACTGTATCATTTTTTTTTATTGATGACAAGCAATTACCATATATTTTTCAATTGTATCAACACTTACCTCCTCTAAGAATAGCCTCTCTATGTTTATCATACCATGCCCTTTCTTGTGGATCAACCAATACATCATAGGCTTGTTGCACAATTCTGAACTGGGCAGTACACTCTTCTATATTGTCAGGGTTTTTATCTGTAAAAGATGTTTGAAATATCTATAGTTAACCAAGTTTATGACCACAGACCATGATTACAGTATGTACCGTTTTTTGTTTTATTTTTTTCATATCTGTCATTTTTAACTTGCAGACCATATCAATAAATTAATTCAAACTTACAAACAATTTTGAGCAGCAAGACTGCCTAGGCATACATGTACATATAGACCCTTTTGTATCTATAACTGAGGGCTGTATGTTTACTCTATTTCTGTATCTGTATACTGTGGATTCATTAATATTCTCTGGATATCAACTTTTGTTGATTTCGTAGGTAATTTTCCAAGTCCGTATTTGAGTAAGACATAGATGTGAAGCCCAGGCCACCTCTCCAGAAAACCGAGTTTCAGCTGATTTCTATTTTCCAAGTCCAGATTTGTGCTCAAAATACAACTTACACATGAGAAACATGAATATGGATAGCCTCAGGTAGATGGAACATGCATAACTTTTAAAATAAGTATCATAAAGAGGACTTCTAAAAGTATGGAACGCCATTGGAGCAAAATAACAGTGGTCTAGGTATGCCCGTCACCGCATGGTAAGGGTTAATGTGAAATGACCATTTCAAAATATTGCTTTAAACATGTTAAAAGTACGAATTTTCTTAGACTGATATCTAAGTATACAGCTGTTAGCGGGGACCTGCCACGGTGAATTGACATGACATAGCATTTGCTGACATTAAAACGCATACCCTTGTCCTTTGCCCAATTGTATAATGAGTGTAGGTCTTTCTGTATTTGTAGTTGGTCCTGTGGTGTGTTGATGGTATTATACAGGAGGTAGTCATAGGCAAACAGGCATACTTATGATTTTACACAGAGCAGCAATTCATCATTACTTGAACTTTCACTTGATGACTTGAAGCTCTGTGTAAAATCATAAGTATGTCTGTTTGCCTACGACTGCTGCCTCCTGTATGTATGACATAGAAAAAATGGGGGAACAGGGATAGTATTTTCCCTATATTTGCAAGGTTTGTCTCCGTGATAAGTGGGTCTGATTGGGGTCTAAAAGGTGACACAGGTTTGCTGATTTTTGTAAATGTGACACATGAAAGTCAAATTATTGTGTTGTGAAAACGGGAAATGAGGTCTAGCGGGGTCTGGGAAATGACGAAAAATGAGAATTGCTTATGTACATAGTGTAATCGGGATATAGGAATCTGCAAAAACAGTAAGCAGGATCCGTGATCGGAACCCACCAATGAGACCCCCTGATACAACAGCCATTTTTTGTCAAAAAGTTATGATGAATTTCTATAAAGTTTTTACAACCCTCTGAGACTACTACAACACAGTAGTCTCAACAACACTTTTTGTTTCATACCTGGATGCCACTTCAATGCAAGTTTCCTGTAGGCTTTCTTTAGATCTTCGGGTGATGCATCACGTTCAACACAGAGA
Organism: Mytilus trossulus; assembly: GCF_036588685.1. NCBI lineage: Eukaryota > Metazoa > Mollusca > Bivalvia > Mytilida > Mytilidae > Mytilus > Mytilus trossulus. The sequence goes on along the minus strand of NC_086373.1, from coordinate 103,983,605 downwards.
ACTTCGTAATGACATTTCATCTGAGTGGTCATTTTTCTTGAAATTCTAACAAGTTCAAATTATAAAAATGGGTTTAAAAAAAGAAAAATGTACTGATTATTCGGGTCTTATTTTGTGTCGACTTTTTGTTCAAGTTTTCTTGAAAGGTCGTTCCAATTCTGACAAATTGTGAAATGTGGGAAAAAAAGGTTTTTTATTTGGGAGTTACGGAAAGTGTAATATTTATTGTAAAAATAGAGCCGATAACGGATACGGAATTAATTTTTGAGGTTCCAAAAGGGGAAAACTTGAGGTGTGAATTAATATTTTAAATGAGATTACTTTCCTAAACAAACAATCCGTATTTCAAATGCACTACTTGTTTACAACAACTCTTGATATGTTATAACATTACTTTCCAGTATATGCCTACCGTCTGTAATATACATGCAGAATTTCAGGGGTGGATCCAGCCATTTTCATAAGTGGGGTTCCTAATCCAGGACAAAATGGGGTTCAAACCCTGTATCCCCATTCAAATGCATTGATCCTCTAAATGAGGGGATCTCAAACCCCCAAGAACCCACCAAACCTTTTGAACTCACCACTGGAATTCAAAGATTTCCACAGTTTGCTTTATGGTACAAGTAAAAAAGAAAAAATCTTAAACCATCATTAAACCAAAATGAAATTATAAAACAATTTAAGAAAATACATTAATAACACTAATATCAACAGATTAATGTTACCATTCTTGTGCTTTGGAAATTATCTATTCTGGCATTCCCCCTATTATATTTCCATGAGATTGACATATAATAAGAACTATGTCAGATGGATGTGTTCCACATACAATCATTATATACATCAAATATAGTTGACTGATTGATCAGATTGCATCTGGTACATGTATCACTAAAGCTCAATGTTAATGTATACCTCATCTCACCATCATTTGTTACACCATCAATGCTAACCTATTGCATTTTGTATCTTAGAAACAGACCTTGTGGTGGAAACTTATCACAGACTAATGGATTTTGACAACTATTTAAATGAGTGGTCAAGATTATATTAGCCACATCAGATGGACATGTATTTACATCTCATTCATTTGATACACCAACTACATTTAAAACATTGCATTTAGTATACAAGAAACAGTTCTAATCAGAATTGTTTTTAAATGTTCATCACAAAACAGGGTTTGAGACAGACATATAATACCCCTTGCAATCGAAGAAGTTTCTTAACTTGAAATAAAATTCCTTTAAGCAGTCATTAAACCATAAAAATAAATTCCAAGGAATACTGAAATTGTGACAGGGGAGATAATTCATATTTTCTTTATTTTGAAATTTTGACAAAAAACATATCTTATTTCACTTAAGGGTTGATGTAGAAGTGGCATTGGATTGAATATATTATTCTATTAAAACTTGTTATTATACATTTGTATTTTTTGGGGATGAATTACCAATTTATTAACAGTTAAAAAAAAATTGTGACAGGGGAGATAATCAACTATGAAAGTTTATTATTTATAAAAAGATCATATACAATTAAGTGTTTTTGGTAGGATTTAGGTATATGATTGAAACAAAGGAAAACATCAAATAAATACAGTCATTTTCACATCACAAATGTATGTAAAATGATATGACTTACCTACCATTAACTTCTATTGTTTACATTATGTGAAACCTTTGGTGTCATTGCCTGTTTCATATGGAGACACATTCAACTTTTTACCATGCAATAGATGTTGGTTCATATGGTGAAGAGGGACAAGAACAAATATGTGAAGGTTTCCATTTTTAGATTAAAAAGAATGATTCACAGAAAGAAAAAAGTAAAATCACAAAAATACTGAACTCAGAGGGAAATCTAATCGGAAAGTCCATAATCAACTGGCAAAATCAAATGACAAAACACATCAAAAATGAATGGACAAGAACTGTCATATTCCTGACTTGGTACAGGCAAATCAAATGAGAAAAATGGTGGATTAAACCTGGTTTTATAGTGCTAAACCTCTCACTTTGTTGACAGTCTCATCAAATTTAGTTAAATTTACAATGATTTGTGAACTAAACAGACATAATAAATAAAATAGTCAAAATATAAGATTAATAAAAAATTGAAATCAAAGTGATGAAATTTTTTGTGTAACAACGATCAAGAAATTACTTATGTACAGTAGACAGTTGAAAATTAAAACATTTCATTTAATGATAAGTCAGAATTTCAACAAGAAGAGAGGAAACAAGCAAAATTACTGTCTAGTTTAAATAAAAACTCAATCCCAAGACAAGCATGTTAATCATGGTTTTAAATAAGAAATTTACATCTTTTAATCTTCTTGCACAGTTCAAGATGTCTCCTTTTATAGTTTATGCAATAGATTTCTAGAATGTATTACAACATTTAATAATTCATGTCAATAACTTTGGAGAAAATATGCAAAATTTGTACCTGAGACTCATTTTGTATTTTCTCTTTGTTTTGTTTTTATCATCTTTCTGTTTAAATATACATTCATGTACAAGATTTTATCTTTTTGGTATGCTTTGAACAAGTAATTAATATTGCAATGCAAGACTTTAAAACATTTTTTTTAAAGAAATAACACAGAATAATATGAGTGAATTCATTTATTGATCACCAAACACTTGTTCATTGGAGATTGCAATGCAGTCCATTTGTTAACAGTTTTAATTCATAATAACAAATACATAGTTATAAAGGTCAAAATTAACATCCTTTTGATTGACTCTGTACAAATATATTTGAAAAATTTATTTTTAATTCATTCCTTAATTTAATGCTATTTTTTATGAACTTGACTGACATACATCTGTGATAAATTCATATTTTGTGTGCTTCATTTAAATGGTTTATGCTGTCAGAGTAGATTGCAAATAAGAAATAACTATTGCACCTGGCTTTTTAATATATATAGCAATTTTAATACATTTATTATACATCACAAAATACTTATAAACTGTATATTTAATAAAAACAGAAAATAATTTACATTTTTAACCTTTCTGTTTTTGAGTCCCTATTTGCATTATACATGTATTACCAATGTGTGATTACATATTATGTCTATCAGGTATTCATTTTCATTGCATTTCCAGTATTTGTATAGTTTAAAGTTCAAAATAACAAATTGATCAGACAGTAATTTTACAACTTAGTTATGTCTTCTCCAGTATTTGTATGAGATGATTAGTCTGATAATATGTTTAGTATTGATAGTATTGAAACATGTAGTCTAGTGTGAAATCTCTTAACTTCTGTATTAAAAAATATACATGTAGTTATATAAAAAAGATTAACAGTCAAGTCATGCATTTATGAATTCAGTTACAACTTCTTAAATTACTTATACAAACATTCCATGCAATATATATATTGACACACACGCAAATTCTGGAATAGCATAAAAACTGAACACAAATCTTTACACATGTATTCATCTGCTATTGAATATGCTTCTTTAATCCAGATATACAAAGCTGACAAAAATTTCAATATAGATTTTGTTACTATTCTGACTTTTCTAAACTATATGTTGGCAAGAAAAATTAAAAAATATCCTTCATTTCTAAAAGTATGTAAAATTTCACAGATTTTGAGTTTTGAATTGCAGAAAATTGAGTACATCCTTATTCCTATTTGCAATACTTTACCAATGATTCAGTTTTGGGATTTTTTTAATGAAAATAACAAGAATTTGAGACCGTAGGACATCATGACCTGCTTGCGCATTTGAAATTTTCATACAATTGCAACATGAAATATTGGTTAAAAACCCTAATTTTTTTCAGTGGACTGTTTAATCTTGGTCATAACCCTAATTTGGCACATATTGCCGCAAACTACCCTAAACTGAAACTTGATACAGGACAGGCAGACTTATATTTACACAGATAATATAATGTTCCTCTACTTTTGTAGGCGAGGCATACAAATTAAACACTTAATAATTAACTTATTCCTCATGCATACATTAAAAACATTATGATCTACTAATAAGTAGAAAGAATAAATAAATAGCAAAATTTTAACATTTTTTTTAAATAAAATATAATAACTTAGATCTTCAAATCAAATCAGAAGACTTGATAATTCTTTACAGCTATATTCGCTACAGACATTAGGTTAAAAAATGTATGCAATGATATTTTATATTTTCAAGTCATGGAAATCAGATCTTAAAGTATTCTTAGGGGAAGTCAATTTTCTTCTAAGGAAAACAGAGGAAAGTAAGAGACATCTACAAACATGAGGGTTAGTGTAAGAAGTAAAGAACAAAATTAAGAAACTGCACATATAATAGAGTGTATAAGCCAAGTATAAACTAACACAGTTTCCAGATTGTTGGTCTACTATTGATTAATTCTATCAATCTTCAAGCAAATTGTTTTAAAGTAAGAAGCAAAACTGTGTGTACTCAGAAATATCAAACAATTCAGTTTTATTATAAGACATGCATTCACATAGCTGGCCAATTCATAAACTGAATTGCTGATGAAAAATAATCAATGGACCACTTTATAAGATGTTTTGATTAAATTAAGAATTTTTCTGAATGTTAAATATATTCAACTTTTGAAACATTACTTGCAAATATGACATATCCAGTGCCCTTGAAGCCCTTGATCAAATTCATATAGAAAACAAACACACTTGACAAGAAATGTTATTCTTCCTTGTTTTAAGATAAATATATTGTACAACTATATCATGATCACTTATGTTTTATATATGTTATAATCTAGTCAACTTTTGCATTGTTAGAATTCTGGACTGCTTTCTCTTTTTGGTCTACCAAGTAAATATCTGTCAACATTTAATAGCTGCTGCTGTGTTATGCAATCTGTAAAGAAAAATTCATCAAAATTATGCAATAAATTTTGGTGATGCAAAAATTTATCAGATAGTTTATCTTTATCATGAATTGTTCTTTGTAATGACAGAGACAGGGTCCAATATGATTCTCAAATATGATCAATTAAATGGATGATTGATAATGCAATAGAACTGTGTTTTACTTTTGTCTATTGCAAGTGCCTGTTAGTTAACACATCAAATCAGACAACCATACTTGTGAACAATAATTAGCAGGACTAAGATGGGGCTTCATTTCATGCTCAGTTTAGAAGTACAATTCAACTTCAAAAGAAACAAAATGTTGATAAACAATATAAACAATTTTCATAGACTGAATCGTTTTGTTAATAATATTTCAGCATTCAAAACTAGGTTATGGTATTGTATTTTACCTAAGACCCAAACAGGATTCACACATATCTTATCTGGCAAAAACTCATGTCCCAAATAAATACTGGCTTTGTTTTGGCTGTTGGTAATCTGAAAATACAAGATTAATTTAATAAAAATACTGCTGTTCATCAATATGAAAAAAAAATAGTACAATTACTACAATATAATGTTTGTTCTCACAAATACAAACATACTCTATTGTCGACCTTTGCTTATAGTGTTATCTAGTATAACATAGGACTCCAAAGATCTGGAATCTATAAATTGGTAAACACACACCATACTGCTGTTAACATGAAATCGGAAAAATTATTAACAAATTTTCCAATAATTTTTATAGGTATTGTTTGCTACTTTACTGTTTTAAGTTCGTAACCTATTTATAATCATTTTCAAAATAAAATAACTAAAAGAATGTGTCTGAGGACACAAACCCCCCTGCTCAAGCTTAGTATTTTTAAACAGTTAAAAAGGGACATAACTCTAACACTGTCCAAATTTGAAATTTGTCTGCTCATTTTGGATCTTAGCATTTTGTATCAGTTTCATAAAATTTGGACAAAAACTTGTTAAGAGAGTAGAAACAGAATTAGATGGATGGAAAGACACACACAGAAGGACAGTGAATGGTTATATTTAATGCCCCCATTGTTTAACAGGGGGCATTAAGTGTAACCTCTGACTGCTTACAGTGAAGGCATAAAAATGCTTATTTTATCACAAAAATAATCATTTGAAGGCAATTACTCATATCAATATTGATTTATGGTTTCAGTCATATTGGCATTTTTGTAGATCTTGTATTTCAGAATTTTGCCAGTGTAGTTTTAGTTGATCAATTAAAATTTCAAGTTTATAAACATAATTCCTAAATTTGTCATTTATAGGCAATTACTTGTACATATATAAGGAGTCATATGCTAATTTAGTAATGCATTTTATCCATGTTCTATTTATAGCCATAAATGCCATATTTTGTATAACACTGTTTTTTTGTGTTTTTTTTCCCTAAGGGTTATTCTAGAAAAAAATGCAAGGGGGGTATGGTTGGAAGGCACATTGTATTAATAATACATGGGTGATGGGTATCAGAACAACTTGTTGCTGTTAAAATAGAAAACAATTACAAGTTATTATCCAATTAAGCAATAACACTTATTATACTAACCCTAGCACCACATAATTTCAGCAGATTGAGAAGATGATGTCTTGGAGGACTTGTTTTCTGTGCCAGATAAATTGTACCCACTTCATGGAGGGACAGGGATCTATAATTTTCTTTTTGAAGATATCTGCCTTCTCTTGTGACCTGCAAATAATCTTAAATTAACATCTCTTCATGTTTTTTAATTGTTTAGTTTTAGTGTTTATGTCAGATATTTGTTAGTTTCTGTAACTTTGAATCCTAACTTGTCCATTCAGTCATATCCTGTTGGCATTTTTCTGTATGGTCATGTGGATGTTTATTTTAAGGAATTAAATTGATGCTTACATCTCAACTTTGACTCCTGCAAATTTTCTCAAGATAATGGAACCAATTAGTTAACTGTTAAATATACCCAAGAAGGCTAAAACTAAATGATATAGAAGTGTGTTATTTCACATTTAATACAATTTGAGGAGCCTCAGTAGCAGAATTGTCTTAGTAGTTGAACTACTGTATCACTAGTACTGTCAACACTGAGGTTGTGAGTTCTAATCCTGCAGGTCTTTAGACTCTCTAGCTTCCTTCACAAATATAAACTCATTCATTCATTCATTCATGCCACTTTTAGCACTAAACACTAATCAATCAACATTTAGTATGAAGCTATCAGATTTCAAAATATGTTGGGATACAGCATCACTCAGTTACACAGTGTCAATCTTTTTCTTATCTTCCATTATTTGAAAATATATTCTGCAGGCAGAGTCTTTTTTTGTCAACAACTGATATTTTCTATCTTATACATATAGTATAAACCAAATCTGTTCACATGTAAAGACTTCTGCATCATGTTTTTTTTAAAAGAATAATACTAAAGACGTGAATCAAATTAAAAAAAAAAAATCATTATGACCAAAATAATATTAGTTGCATATTTATGTTACAAGAGAATGTCTGTTAATATATCACTGAAAATCCTGAGTCACACTTTATTAATACTTTTGGGGCTAAAACTCAAACACTGTATATATAATTTAAGTGCAAAATAATTGTATCATCACAAACAGACTACCTTTCTCTTTATAAAAGTTTCTGTGAGGATGAAATATTCGAATTTGTACTGAGAAAAGATGTGTTAATTGCTAAAATCAACCTTATGAATTTTTAAAGATGGCACATGATAAATATCACTTTACCTTTGCAACTGGGAAATAATCAGTTGCTTCATAATCATCCCCTGGTAACCATGATTGCGCTTCTAATGATGATAACACCTGAAAAAGAGACCAGTATATATCTTCATTTCTGTTCTAATTTAAACAGATTCTTTATTTTAAAGAGTCTTTTCTAATTTTCAACAATATGAAAAAAACTGACAGGATTTTGTATGTAGTGTAATATACAAGACTCAACACTTATTAACTGTTGATACTGTCAGAAAGATGTGATAACTTAAATCATTTACAAACATACTTCAAAGTGTAGGATTAACTGAGAAACATTATTCCCATTTTCTAAACAAAGGAAAATGTAAATATGTCTTACCCATTGCTTATGAACAATCATTATCCCCCTCATTATACCATACAGCACATTTAATGTTCTCCGAGGTCCACCACATATCAAGTGTGTTGTTGTCTCTGTTACATTGTCAGAGATCACAAAGTGTCCTAATCTCTTCACAACAGATATTATAAGATCCTGTTCTCTGGAATAAAAATAATTTGATTAATTTTTACAATTCATAAAATTTGTAACATTTGACTTGTAACTTCTGTTGTGATTTGTTTTAGTTTTTTAAACATTTTACTAAAAACATAATTGTTTTATAAATGAAAGTAAGGAAAGTGATGTTATTTCTATAATGCAGATTTTCAATAGATGAAAAAAGGCTGAATTCTATTTCATAAAAGTAATACTTTTATTGTCTTCAAAATATAAAATGTAAGTGTGAATCTTTAACAAAACAAATATCTCCATCCATAGAATAGCATTAGAATAAAATAAACATAGTCGCTTATGCAAGGTTATGAAACATGGAATTAGAATATAACTTTGAAAATAAACAACCCTTTGATAATTGTTTTCAATATTGTATTTAATTGGCATAGGGATTTAAGAATATAGTTTATAACAAAATCTATAACATTGAATAAGAGACAGCTGATAAAAGAGGTCAAGTGACGACAAGAAAGTTACGTACTCAGCATGAAGACTTGTCATGACAAGAGATGGTCTTGTAGGAGGACTTCTTCTGTATATCTTCTTTGGTAGACTATTATCACTACTGTCACTGTCTGATTTCCTGTAAGAAGATGTTGATACGGGCCTTGGTCTTCTCATGTGTTTAATCCCTCTTGCTAAGTTAAACTCATCAATACTTGGCCTGGGGGCATATCTACTAGATTGAGAACTTAGTATTGAGTCACCATATGCTAAAGACATTGAGTTATCATTCTGTGTAGCTGTACTAGAATTGATTGTTGTTTCTTGTAATGTCAATTCATCTGGCATTACAATATTGTTACTACCAGAGGCACTTGGATGACTTTCTTGACTTGACTTTTTCTCTGAAAGACTTCCTTTACGTGGTTGTTTCCTTTTCGGTGATTGAGTAGGAAACAATGCAGAAATATTAGATTCTAGTCCACTACAAGATGCCCATTGACGTTTCCTGGTAGGTGTATAACCATCTGGTGTTTTTGACAGAAGAGGTAAATCTGGATCCAAATCAGATAGGGGAAGTAATTTTTTCTTACTGATTGTTCTCTGGGGTCCCTTTTTCCGAACTGACTGACTTGTTGTATTGTCTATATCTATACTTGAAGAAACTTCAACTAATGACTGTGGTTTAACTGAATCCACTGATATAACATTATTTCCTGCATCAACTGATATTACAAATTTTCCAGCCACAACTTTTTCCTGTTGATCACATGTATCACTGTCTCTTTCCACAGTAAGGTTAGTTTCATTAGTTGATGTCTTTTTATCTTCAGACTTATCTACAGAACTTTTATTTTCTATTGCAGTATTATCAAGTAACTTCTTGCTGGTCACCATAGATTTACATCTGCTAACTGATTTTCTTTTCTGTGACACATTTTTATTATCTGCATTATTATTAACATTAGTTAATTCCACAGAAGAATTTTCTACAGAATTTCGGTGTTCTATTTCAGAATTATCGAGTAATTTCTTGCTGGTCACCATAGATTTACGTCTGCTGACTGATTTTCTTTTCTGTGACACATTGTTGTCTGCATTATTATTAACATTAGATATTTCCACAGAAGAAATATCTGATTGTTGTGCCAAGGGAGACACTTCAATCATTTTTCCTTTCAAAATTTTTGATGAAGGCTGTTTTATAAGGATTTCATCCTGCCTCGAATCTTTATCCACAATTTTAGATGGTGTAAATATAGCAACAGATTTTCTCCTGTTTGATGTTCTTTTGGCTTTCACTTCATCCTCTGCAAACTTTACAACCGCCATAGATTTCCGACGTTTTTTTGATTTGGGAGATTTTTTTTCTGGATTAAGATCAGAAGTTAATGCTGACAAATGACTAGGTTTATCCTTGTTATTAGATGGACTAGATACTGGTTTATCTAATGAGGTAGGTGGTATTGGGGATTCAGGCATATTGTCTATACATTTTTTGATTTCATCATTTAAACCATCCATAAGATGATCCACATCATTGGATTCAAAGCTGACATTTTGAACTCCAGCTGGAAAAAAAAGAAAATGAATTGCATTAATAATCTATGTATTACTGGTAAAATTGAGAATGGAAATGGGGAACATGTCAGTGAGACAAAAACACGATAAAGAGTAAAAAAATACGTCGGAAGGCCACCAATGGGTCTTCAACACAGCAAGAAAAAAGAAAAATTAATAAGTCAGGGATTTTTGTACCACTAAATACTTTGAAGCTTTAATAAATTCTTCCATAGATTAAAGATTTGGTTATATTGTATAGATGTATCTATTGAAAACTTATTTCAAATAGGATAGCACATCCTTATTTCTACAGAGATGTTGATTACCTAGCCTGGACATGGGAAGTAATGGGTAAAAAGGTCACTACAATTCAACGCTGTAATTAGATCTTGGAATATTAATTTTATTTGTATCTATATTAATTTTGTTATTTGTAAATTTAAATTAAACTCAATATTATTTGTATATACATATACACATTCATGGATCTACAATCTGTCAATACCTGTAACTTGGCATTGTACAAGGTCATGTTTTATGAGTTCTTTACACTAAATTCATTGGAAGTTGGATGTGTTTCATTGATTTTTCAATCTTACATGCATGTTTTTTTCATTAGTTATTATTAGGTTTGAACTAGCTGACAGTAACTGCTAGTACTCTCAGATCTGTTCTTAGTGTCTTACTGTTGTGTGGATGTCTAAGCTGTCTCATTGGGAATCATACCACATCTTCATATTTTTATACTTAATACCAAACTTATTTAGTTTTTAATGGTATCTTTCCTTCAATGATGGATGGCATGATAATAAACCTACTAAATAATCTTCTCTGTAATGGTTCTTCCTCCTCCATCTCTCTCTCTGGTGTATCTGTAAGAATCATTCAAACACAATAAATCTTTAAGATATCTAATGTACATCAAACAAATATCAGGAGGCAAATAAACAGTTATTTTGGTCTTATTCTTAATATTTATCTGATAAAAGTCCTACTCTACACACATAGGCAAACACATATTATCACGTCAAATATCTTTTGAAACTGTTACTTTTTTCCAAAACAAAATGCATAATTCTATTGAGAGATTAAATAACTATAAATGATATCAACAGACAATTGTTTCTATAAAATTGAGAATATTTATCTTTAATATCTGAGGTTGCACAATAAAATTTTCAACTCTCTCCCTCATATTAAAAACTTAAAGAATATTTTATAAAAATAAGTAGATATCTGACCTGATTCCTTCGCCATAATTTGCTTCATCTTCTCTCTCATACTTGGTGGAGTGTCAGGAATCAACAGTCTTATTGGAGTATTGATATCAATCTGTAATAAATAGGCTTATATTATCAATTTCTTTTTTGGATAAAACATTTTAAAATCTCTTTCCCAGGAAATTGTTATCATGGGTTTTTGACATATTTTAGTTTTTGGTTGTGTTTTCCAAACCAGTATTACATGTATAACAAAGTTGACAGTATTTGTGAAATATCAGTGGCGGATGCAGGAATTTTCGAAAGGGGGGGTGCTAGCCCAGGGCAAAGGGGGGGGGTGCAGGGGGGGGTGCAAAATTATCCCGATTCAAATGCATTGATCGGCCAAAATAAAGGGGGGGTGCGGACCCCCGGAACCCCCCCTCTGGATCCGCCACTGAATATTTAATGGAAACTGGAATTCTGTGTCGCGTTTCCTTAATAAGTTTTCTACCAAGGTTAGAATTTTTAGGAATATAAATACATAATTAAGTTTTTGATGATGTTTTTCAACCAGCATTCTACCAAAGATAGGGGTATTTAATACATACTGGAGTTCTTGGTTGTGTTCCTTGAACCAGTAGACTACTAAGGTTAGGTGTATTTTCAAAAATACATATTTGAGTTTTTGGTTTTGTTTCTTGAACCATGTCTACCAAGGTTACAGGTATTTAATACATACTGGAGTTCTTGGTTGTGTTTCTTGAACTAGTATTCTACCAAGGTTAGGAGAATTTTGTGGTGTACATTCTGAAGACTGTAATTTCTCCACCAACTGTTTTTTTCTTTTGTTGCATCTTTCAGCACTGTTTGCCACTTCTTCGTCAAAGTTACTAGGCTGCATCGACTTAGCTTTCTAAAGAGCAAGACAAAAACTTTTCTATGTTAAATCATATTCATTGTACGAAATTCTGTAACATTTAGCATCATCCTTATATATTCTGTCTGAAATATTTCATAATTTTCATTAAATTACTTGTCAGAATGAAGTGTTTTGAAATTAGACTCCATACACATAGATAACTTTTTGTGCTTCTTTGCTACATTTGTTTTTTTAGTGATTCAGAGGGATGATAACACAATGTTGACTGCTGTATCCCTATTTTTTACATTTTGACCTATTGTGTCTGTTTGTTCTGTTCACGCAAAGTTGTCAATATAATGGAATTTGATGCGACTGTCATATATGTAAGAGGTTTAGCTTCCTATAAAACCAGGTTCAATCCATCATTTCCTAAATAAGAAAATGCCTGAAACAAGTCAGGAATGTGACAGTTGCTATCCATTCATTTGATGTGTAAGAGCTTTTGATCTTGCCATTTGATTGAGGACTTTCATTTTTGAATTTTCCTCAGAGTTCAGTATTTTTGTTATCTTCCTTTTTAGCTCACCTGGCCCGAAGGGCCAAGTGAGCTTATGCCATCACTTGGCGTCCGTCGTCGTCCGTCGTCTGTCGTCGTAAACTATTTCAAGAATCTTCTCCTCTGAAACTACTGGGCCAAATACTTCCAAACTTTAACTGAATGTTCCTTAGTGTATCTAGTTTATAAATTGTATCCGAGGTTTTGATCTATCAACAAACATGGTCGCCATTGCTAAAAATAGAACATAGGGGTCAAATGCAGTTTTTGGCTTATAACTCAAAAACCAAAGCATTTAGAGCAAAACTGACATGGGGTAATATGGTTTATCAGGTCAAGATCTATCTGCCCTGAAATTTTCAGATGAATGAGACAATCCGTTGTTGGGTTGCTGCCCCTGAATTGGTAATTTTAAGGAAATTTTGCTGTTTTTGGTTATTATCTTGAATATTATTATAGATAGAGATAAACTGTAAACAGCGATAATGTTCAGCAAAGTAGGATTTACAAATAAGTCAACATGACCGAAATGGTCAGTTGACCCCTTTAGGAGTTATTGCCCTTTATAATCAATTTTTAACCATTTTTCGTAATTCTTAGTTATCTTTTACAAAAATCTTCTCCTCTGAAACTACTGGGCCAAATACTTCCAAACTTTAACTGAATGTTCCTTAGGGTATCTAGTTTATAAATTGTATCCGAAGTTTTGATCTATCAACAAACATGGTTGCCATTACTAAAAATAGAACATAGGGGTCAAATGCAGTTTTTGGCTTATAACTCAAAAACCAAAGCATTTAGAGCAAATCTGACATGAGGTAATATTGTTTATCAGGTCAAGATCTATCTGCCCTGAAATTTTCAGATGAATCAGACAACCTGTTGTTGGGTTGCTGCCCCTGAATTGATAATTTTAAGGAAATTTTGCTGTTTTTGGTTATTATCTTGAATATTATTATAGATAGAGATAAACTTTAAGGTAGCACTCCACAGTTAGAAAATAAAATTAAAAATGAGCCCCAAAATGTTTTATCATCTCCTATTCCTGGATTTCTAATACATTAACCTAACTGTTTGTGTTGTACATGTACATATGTATGTAATCAGTATCTTCCATAGATTCAATTTTCCAAAGTTAAAAGGGTGAAAATTAATTCCTTTTATGTGTATCCATGGCAACATTCAGCATTTATTTACCATAAAATATTGCAAAAAGGGGGGTGAACATGTCATTTATCCCCCCAAAATTTGGATCAAACTAGAATTTCAATGCCTTTGAGTAATACCTTTTTAGAAACTGTTTCCTTAAATCTTCCTAATGATCAAATAAAAAATGGGTGTCTTTCGCCTCATTTTTTCGTAAAATCCAATCACAAAGTTCGTGCGATAAAAAGTTGGAAAAAAACATTACAATAATTGCCGGACCAATGTATGGTATGGACATGCAAATACGGACTGTCATACAGAAAACAGCCTATATTACATACATTACATAACCTTGATGTTCATATAAACCCAATACAAAGGCTATTTTAATACTCAGCTATCCAAAAATGAATTTTATTGCACACTAGCTCTCATATTTAAAAAATCCACAGGGGCCAAAATGCGAAACTACACACCTAACTGTGGAGTGCTACCTTAAGGTGAAATTTTTCCCCTCCTGCCTAAACTTTTTTTATGTTTTCTGTGTTCTACTAGTTGTTACAATGAAAATGGTATGCTAGTTTTTAAAATTGGTTCAGTAATAAAGATTTTATGAAGGTTAGCAGTTGGTGTTGAAACGCGACAAAAAGTGATTTTAAAATAAATGCTGGATCATAGTGAAAAACTTCAAGGCTGTCTCATTTTTGGGGTAAATTTCTAAAACTTTTCCCTTTTTTTTATTTGAAATTATAAAATTACCTTAAAAGAGGACAAATTATACAAGTTTTAGGTGTTTGAAAGCACTTATAGGTAATTTTTGCTGTAAATAGCATACCTAACCTTGGTTTAGAAGCTCTCAAGCATGGTATAAATTTCTTGCAGTACTGGCATCATTAAATTTATTTAATGCCAAATTATGATATAAAATCCTGCTAAAAATGTTTATTTGACTTATTCACATTCAAAAATATTAAGCGATACATTCTGAGATTATCATATAAAGCGCAATCTTTGGTTACAAGGGCAAAGCTAACGGGGTAAAAATTTAAGACCGCAACATGTCTAAGTGTCAAAATTTGTATATTTGGTTGCTAAGGACAGTAAACAATAAAATTAACATAAATTGCATTCCTAGCAGTTTTTTTACCTTCAGAACTAAAACAAGAACATAAAAGACTAAAGATTTGTGGTCAATTTTAACTTTAAAAGTGCATTTCTGTGCTTTCTGATGTGCCATAAGGTAGCACTCCACAGTTAGAAAATAAAATTAAAAATGAGCCCCAAAATGTTTTATCATCTCCTATTCCTGGATTTCTAATACATTAACCTAACTGTTTGTGTTGTACATGTACATATGTATGTAATCAGTATCTTCCATAGATTCAATTTTCCAAAGTTAAAAGGGTGAAAATTAATTCCTTTTATGTGTATCCATGGCAACATTCAGCATTTATTTACCATAAAATATTGCAAAAAGGGGGGTGAACATGTCATTTATCCCCCCAAAATTTGGATCAAACTAGAATTTCAATGCCTTTGAGTAATACCTTTTTAGAAACTGTTTCCTTAAATCTTCCTAATGATCAAATAAAAAATGGGTGTCTTTCGCCTCATTTTTTCGTAAAATCCAATCACAAAGTTCGTGCGATAAAAAGTTGGAAAAAAACATTACAATAATTGCCGGACCAATGTATGGTATGGACATGCAAATACGGACTGTCATACAGAAAACAGCCTATATTACATACATTACATAACCTTGATGTTCATATAAACCCAATACAAAGGCTATTTTAATACTCAGCTATCCAAAAATGAATTTTATTGCACACTAGCTCTCATATTTAAAAAATCCACAGGGGCCAAAATGCGAAACTACACACCTAACTGTGGAGTGCTACCTAAAGTGAGCAATAATTTTCAGCAAAGTAAGTTCTACAAATAAGTCTATCTTACCAAAATTGTCAATTGACCCCTTAAGGAGTTATTGCCCTTTAAAGACTTTTTTCACAATTTGTTCATCATGTTGACTTACTTTAAAAAATCTTCTCCTTTGAAACTGCTGTATCAATTTCAGTCAAACTTAGGCTAAATGAGTTTCATAGTATCTAGTATAAATTTTATATTTTATTTCCTTGTATGTCAGGAAACATAGCTTCTATGGCTAAAATAGAACATCAGAGAAAATGATTTTTTTTTTGCTTTTAAAGAAAATAGGACGATCCAAAAAACATTTAAATAAATTGAAAAGCCAAAATAATCATTGATGAGAGATTTAACCAAAAGAATTAAGGTGAGCGATTCAGCATCTTGAGAGCCTCTTGTTATTAACCATATAACTTAATGTTAGTAAGCTTTGCCTACACAGGGAAGTTACTCGAATTCAAAAAATGTATACATGTATGATTGAAAGATATTAATTTTGTGTAGTGGTTAGTGCATCGGACTACTAACACAAAGGTTCTGGTTCGATTCCTGTTTGGGATGAAAATTTTAGGAACTCAATTTTCGGCTCTCTCTTGACACCATTTGCGAGTTTGGTCTTGAGGAAACAATGATAGTAAGTCGGACCCGTGTTAAGAGAGCCATATCTCTTGCACGTTAAAGACATCCTTGTAGATTTCGAAAAAAGAGTAGGCTAATGCCGCTCCAAGGCAGCACTCGCACCCGTAAAGTGGAAAGGGATTAGTATAGGTTGCAAAACTTGTTTCCCAATACACTATAAACAAATATGTTTAAACTAAGATATAAATTTACCATAATCTAACAGTTTTCAACCACAGTGTTTTCTACCACACAAGGCAAGTCATTTTCATTAGAACTTTTGATATGAATATATTGTTTCTGTGTTAGTGTAATAATTTAAAACTTTATAAGTTCAGCTTAATAAATTTTCCACACAAAAATCTCTATTTTACCTTCAGTTTTGCCAGAAAAAGAGGTGTTCCTTTGTTAGTGGTAGGAAGTACAGCTGGGTAAAGTCTTTCAGATACATGTTCTTGGTACTGCTTGCAACTGTAATATACAAATATCACATTTAATCCTTACTGAGTATATTTCATGAGAAACATCAGTTAAAAATGTCATGAGTTATGTCATATATATATATGTTAATGGTTTTTTTTGTTATTTAATTTCTAGTCTATTTGATTTATACAAAACTACAATTGAAAACATAGAATTTTAGTTATTTTGTACAATTTTTGTAGCTGTTGAATTATTCTTACCTGTCTGTCATACTTAAAACTGAATAAAGAAACGAGAAAGTTTAAAGTAGTGTGAAGTAGGTTTTCTGTTCTATTGGACTACATTCAATACTGACGTATGAATTTTTATTGTTCTTATTTCTAGCCTTCCCATTACCCATTACAGATATCAGCTGTAGTTTTTATTTGTGCTCTTTATCTACATGTATCACCCTAGTACAGTAGTTTTATTTTTGTTCTTTATTTACCTGTCTACCCATCACCCTAGTACAGTAGTTTTATTTTTGTTCTTTTTTTACCTGTCTACCCAGAGGACTGACACCAGATGACATTTATTTTTAGCAGCTTTGGTTTTTGTTCTCTTGCTGCCTTCTTTGAAGATAACATGGGTGACATCCTCTGTGAATTTCTTTGTCACTGTGGCTCCTAAGTGTTCTAATTCTTTACGAATAGCATCACTTCTGTTGTCATTAGTGGATCTCACCTCTACATAGGCTATTACATCTGAAATATATTATGTGATATAACTGAGGCTATTACATCTGAAATATATTATGTGATATAACTGAGGCTATTACATCTGAAATATATTATGTGATATAACTGAGGCTATTACATCTGAAATATATTATGTGATATAACTGAGGCTATTACATCTGAAAAATATTATGTGATATAACTGAGGCTATTACATCTGAAATATTTTATGTGATATAACTGAGGCTATTACATCTGAAATATATTATGTGATATAACTGAGGCTATTACATCTGAAATATATTATGTGATATAACTGAGGCTATTACATCTGAAATATATTATGTGATATAACTGAGGCTATTACATCTGAAATATATTATACAAATATAGCCTCTGTATGAGGTCGATACAAGGATATATTGACCTGAAAGAAGTATATTGACTGAGGACGAAGTCCGAGGTCGATATACTTCTTTGGGTCGATATATCCTGTATTGACCTCATACAAAGGCTATATTTGTTATATTATTAATTTCCGACCATATTTGTATTAAAATCATCATTTAGGTTTGTTGGAATTTTATGGATATTACATTGTGTCCTTGACAATAACAACATATTAGTTGTTATTTCATTTACTTTTTTTATATATGTATTCGAAGATTTTTTTCGTCAAATAATCGATCACAGATATCATGTGTTTCAAAACGTTAAACAATATCCTGAAATTCATTACATGACGTCACAAAGTATATCGGTTTTTAGATATTCTAAAAATATCCGTGCGATATGCTTTTTGCAGGTCAATATGCTTTTTGCTATCCGCCGTTTTCTCTCTACCTTCGAAAATATAGTTTAACATGTGACTATCCCTAAACGAATCAAATTTGTTAAAATATACGAATTAATAATATTATGTGATATAACTGAGGCTATTACATCTGAAAAATATTATGTGATATAACTGAGGCTATTACATCTGAAATATTTTATGTGATATAACTAAGGCTATTACATCTGAAAAATATCATGTGATATAACTGAGGCTATTACATCTGAAATATATTATCATCTGAAATATATTATGTGATATAACTGAGGCTATTACATCTGAAATATATTATGTGATATAACTGAGGCTTTTACATCTGAAATATATTATGTGATATAACTGAGGCTATTACATCTGAAATATATTATGCGATATAACTGAGGCTTTTACATCTGAAATATATTATGTGATATAACTGAGGCTATTACATCTGAAATATATTATGTGATATAACTGAGGCTATTACATCTGAAATATATTATGTGATATAACTGAGGCTATTACATCTGAAATATATTATGTGATATAACTGAGGCTATTACATCTGAAATATATATATTATGCGATATAACTGAGGCTATTACATCTGAAATATATTATGCGATATAACTGAGGCTTTTACATCTGAAATATATTATGTGATATAACTGAGGCTATTGCATCTGAAAAATATCATGTGATATAACTGAGGCTATTACATCTGAAATATATTATGCGATATAACTGAGGCTATTACATCTGAAATATATTATGCGATATAACTGATGCTATTACATCTGAAAAATATCATGTTTTATTATGCTATTGCATCTGAAATATATCTTGTTTTATAACTGCATCATGAATACTCAACCCCAATGATATCTTCCAAATGTTTTGTCCCACCCTACAATCTTCAGCATGGAAAAATCATATCTTTACCAGTACACATTCAATTAATGATGTATGGTAATGCCCAATTATATATACAAAGTGTACTTATGCAACTAATGTAACAATGTAAATTTGTATATCATTACATAATTATACAGTTTGATTTACATAACATACTTTTCAATACTCTGTTATCCAGCATTTGAGTAGCAGGTAGATCATCATCATCATCATTAGCTGTAATGAGTGAGGCAGTTGGGGGTGTATCCACTGATAATGGCATGAAAACTTCACTGTTAACAAATGGAGAGGTCTCTGGTGTTCTAACATCAGTTGTTTGTGTGTTGGCTCTGCTTAATTTACGACTTCTTGGACTTCTTAGATCAATGTTAAAATTATCACTTGTAAATGATGCAGGAGAGGATACATTATAATTCTCAGTATTAAGAACAGTTGTTGATGGCTTGACAGAAATGTCAGTGGATGATGCATCACTTTTGTTACAACGTGAGTATGCAGTATGAATCTGAACTGTGGAAGTTGTATCATTTGAAACATAGTTAGTATCCACTTGTTTGTCACTGGTTATTGATGAAGGAGTCACAGATTTCCTTCTACTAACTGATGACTTTCTTGTCAGTTTACTGTTTGATGTGCTTCTCTGTAAAAATATTAAATAATATACATGTACAGACTACATGTATTGAATTGTGACAAAAGCATGACACTTTCTTACAAAAGGCAATTTAACGTCCAGAACTTCCCATTATAACCAGACATGGCTACATAATTGTACATTTCACACAGCCAAAAGCAAGTATAGTATGCATCTTTAACTGATACACCTAATCGCTATTTGGAAATCTGTCCTTTTTGACAGGAGAATCTGTCCCGCTTGAACTTTTTAACATCATACAACAATAATTACATTAGATGTATGTTTCATTATAATACGTTATTCTGATTGACTAACAGCACATCACATGTTATTCCGTATACAATTGCATGAGACAATAACATTTATCATGCATGATGACATGAGGTCCCATAATAAAGTGCACAGGTGAATTAAATAAAACTGGATAACAATCGTGTTTTCATGATCTTAGCTAAAAAAATGTAATTATAAGTATTGAATGCTTCTTTTTGTAACTTCCGCGCTTAATACAAAATGTACCTCGGTCAACGCTTTTACACCCCAATAAATTTACAAAAAGAAGCATTCAATTCTTAAATATTACTTTTCCTGTGATGTCTATTTATGGAGAACAAATAGTCATATTAAAATGTGTATTCTCATGATGATTGACTTGCACAAGCACTTTTTAGATTATTACAAATGGGTAGTCGACTATCCCATGGATATAAAACTAGAGGCTCTAAAGAGCCTGTGTCGCTCACCTTGGTCTATGTGCATATTAAAGGACACAAATGGATTCATGACAAAATTGTATTTTGGTGATGGTGATGTGTTGGAAGTTCTTACTTTTCTGAACGTTCTTGCTTCTTACAATTATATCTATAATGAACCTTGCCCATTAGTAACAGAGAAAAATATTTGGTAAAAATTTACATAAATTTACCGAATTAATGAAAATTGTTAAAAATTGACTATAATGGGCAATAACTCCTTAAGGGGTCAATTGACCATTTAGGTCATGTTGACTTATTTGTAGATCTTACTTTGCTGAACATTATTGCTGTTTACAGTTTATCTCTATCTATAATAGTATTCAAGATAATAACCAAAAACGGCAAAATTTCTTTAAAAATTACCAATTGGAGGGCAGCAAGCCAACAACCGATTGTCCAATTCATCTGAAAATTTCAGGGCAGATAGATATTGACCTGATAAACATTTTTATCCCATGTCAAATTTCCTCAAAATGCTTTGGTTTTTGAATTATAAGCCAAAAACTGCATTTTACCCCTATGTTCTATTTTTAGCCATGGCAGCCATCTTGGTTGGTTGACCGGGTCACGCCACACAGTTTTTAAACTAGATACCCCAAAGATGATTGTGGCCAAGTTTGGATTAATTTGGCTCAGTAGTTTCAGAGGAGAAGATTTTTGTAAAAGATTACTTAGATTTATGAAAAATGGTTAAAAATTGACTATAAAGGGCAATAACTCCTAAAGGGGTCAACTGACCATTTCGGTCATGTTGACTTATTTGTAAATCTAACTTTGCTGAACATTATTACTGTTTACAGTTTATCTCTATCTATAATAATATTCAAGATAATAACCAAAAACAGCAAAATTTCCTCAAAATTACCAATTCAAGGGCAGCAACCCAACAACAGGTTAACCGATTCATCTGAAAATTTCAGGGCACATAGATCTTGACCTGATAAACATTTTTACCCCATGTCAGATTTCCTCTAAATGCTTTGGTTTTTGAGTTATAAGCCAAAAACTGCATTTTACCCCTATGTTCTATTTTTAGGCGTGGCGGCCATCTTGGTTGGATGACCGGGTCACGCCACACATTTTTTAAACTAGATACCCCAATGATGATTGTGGCCAAGTTTGGTTTGATTTGGCCCAGTAGTTTCAGAGGAGAAGATTTTTGTAAAAGTTAACGACGACGGACGACGACAGACGACGACGGACGACGACGGACGACGACAGACGACGGACGACGGACGACGGACGCAAAGTGATGGGAAAAGCTCACTTGGCCCTTCGGGCCAGGTGAGCTAAAAAAGGGTATCGGGATCATTCGCCCTGATACATGTTCGCCCTAGGTTCGTTCGCACTGAGTTTGTTTGCCCTGAACAGTCCGTTTGCCGTGGTTTCGTTCGCCCTATATTCATTTATGATAAGTATATGTTACATCAATGAACGAAATATATATATATATATCTAAATTTATGTATATCTATTAAAAGTTAAATACAGAATATTTGCCAAATTTATATTAATTATATAAAATTCTTGGCTGCAATGTTTTTTTTATTTTTTATTTTATAATTATTTTTAATTACTGTTGATTGAATTTTGATTGCTGATTAGGTGTCTTTTGAAACCTTTAATTGGGCGTATGACATTTGCGCCGATTTTGAAAATTTTCATTCTTTCATTTGCGCCGATTTTATATTTGCTCCTAATTAGATTTACAGGTAAGTTAAAACTCGTACATGTACTTACTCTGTGCTATACCATTGGTCGAATATGTTTATAATTATTTTTCATCCATGTTTAAGATAATTTTGATTCATATTGTTCTGGAACTTCGTTGTAACTTGATGGACGTATTGCACACTGAAACGGACCGAGGACATCGAGGGTCATACATATCGGAAGGTCAGTGTTCTGAAACATAACTACATATCTTACTTATGTACCATAAAATTGTGTAAAGCCAGAGTCACCACGGATTCTATTGTCAGAACACAGATCGAGCATAACCATGTGGCAGATGTCCAAAAGACAGATGCTAAAGAACAACGGATACGGTCAACAAGGAAAAAAGTCTGGAGATGTATCTTGTAGGCCTTTATATACAACAGTTATATACAAGTTGTGATTGACAGTTCATTACATTTGTGCAAGAGGAAAATGGAAGAGGTCTATAATGAAAAATAACATGACTTGGATGGAGAGTTCTCTCATTGACACTCATATCACATCTTCTTATATCTATTCACCTGTAATTTACCTGTAATAAAATCGGCGCAAATGAAAACAAAAATCGGCGCAAATGAAAGAAAAATTCGGCGCAAATGAAATGCAGATCGGCGCAAATGCAAAACGCCGCTTTAATTCACTGATTGTTATATAAATTGTCTTTGATGGATTAAAAATAAGAATAACATTTTTCTCAAATAAAATAGTCAGCTTGGATGGGTAAAATTCAGTTTAAAATATAAAAAATAAAAAAAGGATGGGTAAAAACACTGATGACAAGTGATCAATGTACAGCAGTGTGACTGTGTTTTTGGTATTTGTTTCACTAATTGTAACTCTATTTGGTGCTTTTAAATATTTGTTTAGGAAATAAATGTGTGTGAAGTACAGTTCGGTTATATTCAATTACATACAAATAAATTAGTCTTCAGTTGTTTTACATTTAAAAATACAATGAAGTGCTGAAATTCACAGAAACTTATATTTCCTACTAACGTAATTACATACAGATGCAAACTTAATTAGTCCTCAATACCTTGAAGTCACAATATCGTGTAGTCCTGAAATGTACTGAAACTTATAACCTAGTATAACAGCTAGCTTTAGACAAGTTAAAGTCATATGAAACGAGTGAGTGGTGAAAAATAATGTTTGTCCAATTCTTGTACCAATGCAAGTATACATCATAAACTTAGTCCTATGTGCACAATTTTATCATTATTTTTGCAAATATATCATATAATCGTCATTTTTTTTCTCTCTGTTTGTAATGATTAAACAAATATGGCTGCTCATTAAATGCCGTGTTTTGAAGCCAAGTTTTACCGATTGTCACCTTATAGTAAAAAATCACAAAAAGCATGGGTATTGAGCACGTGTTTAACATGTATAATCAGATATTTGTTTATTTCAATGACAAATCCATACGTATTGTTGTCACTGGATTTTTACGAGGAGGGTTACGCTCGGGTCACTATGCAAATGGAAAATATGTCGGCAAATTGCTTCCTGGAAGCAAGCTATTAAAAATAAGTAAACTTCTTCTAAATGTGGACAAATTAAAGAATTTTCCTCAGAAAAAAGTATATGTACATAAGTTGTATAATGAAAACTATCCATTTAGTTATAAAAAACATATGCATATTTTTTTTAAATTTGAGGTTTCTTATGACTTTAACATGAAACATCGTAAATATTCGGCGAAATTGTAGACTGACTTTAAGGCATTCAATTATAATATTCACACAACGCAACACTATACTAAAAAATAAAATCAGGGCGAACGGACTCGGGGCAAACAGGTATTAGGGCGAACCAGAATCAGGGCGGACGGACCCGGATTTGAAACAATAGCTTGTCACCAGTGTAACCATTATCATGTAGCAGTTACAAATTCTGATATGTTGGTTTAAGGACACATTTCTAGACATATATGCTTTCCTATGGATAGACACAAGTGCCTGTGTCGACTTTCAGGCTGATTTGGTTTTGGGTGTGTCGTTCTGGCTGGTACATTAAGTCTATTCTACACCTATATGAATAAATACTTCAAAGGGATAAAATGATACATGTTATGATGTATATCCGAAAGAATAACTATAAAAAAAAATCCTGACATAAAAGTAAAACTTAAAAAATGTAAAATAAAGATGTTTTTAGATACGGTGCAATATTTACCTTTTTCATGTTTAAGTCTATGCTAACAGTAAAATTTGAATCAGCTATTGGAAATAATGTATAATTTATACGTTATATCTTGTTAACCATTGTGGAATATGTTCATTTTTGTCATATTTCGTTCTTCTTCTTCATTCAAAAATCAAAAAGGCCGCTCCAAATATAATACAAGAGTGTACTTCGGAAAAGGATAACTGTTTCCGGAATATAGAATACGCTTTATATCAGTATATTACATCAAGGATTTGTATCATTAGTTCTAACTATACCTCGAACTATACAAATCCTTGATTACATGTATGAGGGTTTGGATGAGGTTAAACGATTAAAGAATACTGCCCTTTAATAATGAAGATTAGAGAATAACGGGAAAAAAAATGAAGATTAGAGAAATGCGTGATCTAATTTTTTGATGATTAGAGAAAAAAAGGGGTTTATGTTTTGAAGATTAGAAAAAAAGGGGTGAAAATTGAATGTTTACAGAATAACAGACCCCCATCCAGACCCTCATGTATTATGGGAATCCATTATATAGCTGGGACGCACGTTTGGGGTGTAACTTTCAATGCCAAATAATTATATTCTAAATAGAGAAAAAAAGTCATGTTAATTTGACACCATTATGCATAAAAAATCTTTTCATTATTCTGCAACCAAGGTATTGAATAATTACCACTCATTATAACAAATTGTCGTAATGTGGAATTATTCAAGAAATATTGTTATTATCATTTTCTTGAAAATTATTAGCCAGTCAAATAATTTGTTTTCTTTCTTTAGTTGTAACAGAGACATATAATATAACAGAGACATATAATATATTATATGTCTCTGATTGTAAGAATAAGAAAATTAAACAAAACTTTATCAAATATTGCCATTTATTGCGTATAATATTATACTAGTAATCTGAGACTACTAAAACACATGTGTTATAGTAGTCTCAGTTTTAATATATTTATAAATTGTATTTTAATGTATGAATGTTAACTGTATGCATGAATTTTTTTTTGAGGGCCTTAAATATAATTACAATATTTCTGATGCTCCAACCAAACAATAAATAAAAAAGGTTTTTTTTTCTTTCTAAAACTCTCCATACCAAAAAAAAACGAGCATTAGTTTTATACCGATCCTAGTTTCAAAAAATTATATATAATCGCAGAGTTCTGCAAAACTCATCAGACCACAAGTACCTAATTTGACTTTGTCATATAGGCAAGTCACATGCAGGTGTATATTGCTTTAGTCACAATTTTGCTATTTTTTCACATGAAGCCGGACTGAAATATTTTTTAAACGGTTTATCTTAGCACTTAATATTCACGAGCTGTAGAAATAATTATCATTTTAATCATATTTGTAAAACTAGATTTTGAAACAGATTCAAATAACCCGAATCTATGAAATGATCCGAACGGTAAACAATTTAATCGAGGAAATTCTTTTCATATCCATCCAATAACTATCACAGCATTTTTCTTAAAATTGTATTTCGAAATATGCTGTAAGACCTGTTGGTGACCTTCTGCTGTTGTGTTTTTTTTATTTTGGTCGGGTTGTTGTCTCTTTGACACATTCCCCATTTCCATTCTAAATTTTATGTATGTAGTTACGAATTTATAGGTTAAAACCTTTCAAAATTGAACCAGTAATTCTCGGACTTACTGTTCAAAATTATATTTAATGTTAATAGAAGTTACCTAGAATTAAAGATTGTTTAAAAAAAAATGTTTTCAATTGCAAAAATTATGCAAAATTAAATCTAATGTATTTAACGTTCATTAGCCTAGGTTTGTGTCATTTAAATTTCAATTACTTGTTTTGAAACTATATCATTACGGTCTCAAGCTTTGAATTGAGCAAAAACAATTACACGATTTTGCATTATTTATCATATGATATAAGTTTATACAAGGTAATCCGTTTGTTGTTATAGTAATTAACAGTAAAAGAAAAGATAATCGCGTGATTATTACGGTTACTCGGTGTACCCGATAGGCATTTCTCTACATAATCACGTGACCAAAGTCAAAATGAACTCAAATTGAGATGAGTTGATATTGTCAACAAGAAGTGCCCTTTATATTTTAGTGCTAACGTTGTTTATTTTATTTTAAAGTGTTGTTTTAACTGTTATATTGTTTTATCAACATGTCTGGTGCTATAGACGGCGATGCTTATCCAACTAGTTTTTACAGGAATTCGTATCAACAGCCACCTGTTGAGCTACCACCATATAATATGCATGGATGTAATGACTTTAGTTTGCTTCAGGAAATGTATAAACCGGAACATTATATTCCATCGACAAATATATTGACCGAAAGAAATATCAACAATAGCCTGAATCAAGAGAGACTAGTGGAGTCGCAGTGTGATGCTTCTCAGGAAAACTCGACTAAACCGTCTTCGATTGAGGTATGTGAGGATGAAAACTTGTTAACTCAAACTAAAGGCAATCGAAAACGTAAACGACCGATTCCAAAAGGCAAACCTCCATACAGTTACATTGCTCTGATAAGTATGGCCATCTGTAACTCTCCCGACAGAAGACTGACACTCAATGATATTTATAAGTTCATTACCGACCGCTATGCATACTACCGTGACCAAGAAAACCAGAAAGGATGGAAAGGATCTATAAGACATAATCTTGCTTTGAACGAATGCTTCGTGAAGCTGCCAAGAAAACCAGGACAAAAAGGTCATGAATGGGCAATTGATCCAGACTATGAAGATATGTTCGACCATGGAAGTTTTTTACGTCGTCGTTACCGTTTCAAAGAAGGCGCCGGTGGTAAACAAAAGGTTCGTCATGTGTCTGCTCCTGAAGGTGTTTGGTATCCTCGAAATGTTGAAGTGAAGCCTTTGATTGGACATATTGGACACTTATCAAACATTGCAACTCCGGATAACAGGAGCTCTCATAGCAATGTGTGGAACCCGTTCAAATCGCCAAAAGATTCCAATAGTGTATCGCCGTTCGATAGCCCAGGAACAGAATCTGTGTCTCCAGCTAGCCAGCCATCAAGAGAAGTCTCTAGCAACAGTAATTCGCCAGATAACCAACTAAACCAAAATAGCTGTTTTTGGTACGGACAAGGTTTTCCACAGTTTTCAGGAATGATTCCGAATGCTCATTTGAAAACCGAAACTTCGTTTCCTGGACATAACTTTATGGGGCCAAATGTGTGCAAGCCTCAGCCCTTTATGTTTAATCCCATGGCACACAATCAAATGTACATGATTAATTCGTCAGCTGGATCTCAAGTGTGGTCACCGTGAAGAGTATTACACAAACTTATTTCTAACATTTGGTGCTATATTGATATTTTATTATTTTAGATATTTTAAAATCATTTGAATATTTTAAATCAGTTGTAAATATGTTAATTTTATAAACAAAAAAATGGATTTATAATCAACCGATGTTTTTTTTTATTTATTCTATCACATTTCAAAAAAATAACGTATTTAGTCATACATTTATATGCCTTTTTGCAATCTTTATGCTGGTTGATAGAATTTGTTAAAGCTTGTATTATTTGACTTGTACAATATGTAGAAACAAGATGTGATATGAGTGCCAATGAGACAACAATCATACAGGGTCCAAATAATAAATATAAGAAGATGTGGTATGAGAGCCAATGAGACAACTCTCTCATCTAAGTCACAATTTGAAAAAAATAAACCATTTTAGGTGAAAGTAGTCCACATATGTCATTAATATCAAATCATCAAGTTGAAGTTACCTGATCTTACCATCCACTTTCTAACGAGATTTTGGGATGTATGTCAACGAAACAGTAACACAACGACATAAAAATAACACTTTATAAATTTCATGCATCCGAGGGCTTTTCTGCATTTACCTTCACTAGAATAGTTCCTAATGATAGTTGGTATGGTATGTTTGTGTGCCATTTTAGTTTCTATGGTACTATGTTTTATTTTCAAAGTGTTAAGCCTCGGTCATATTGGAACCAGATCAGTACATAGGAACGTGGTCAGATCGGCTTCTTCCAAAAACGTTTAGTCCCGTCACTGCTTTCTGATTGTCTAACGTCCAGTGGCAAATATTTCATGCATATTCAGGAAAAATTAAACTTACAATGAATACAATATGTATAGGTCCTGTAATAGAAGCCGTTGGGGAAAATTGAACTGTCACTAGAAAATTAGGGTATATTGGATAGTGACAAATTTTGTAACAGGTCAAATTCGGATCCCTCAAAGAGTTGATGACAGCATTATTAACGCCCACATAGTGTGGCATTCTCTTTACACGAGGCAGCGGATTAAACAAAATAACAAAATCCATACCGTATAGTTTGTTAAAAAAAAAACTTCGTTCTGACAAAATGTGAAACAGTTCTTGATACCAACTAGAAATTATAAATGATATGCAACCAACGTAAATGACAAATGCCCAATTTAAAAGTGCAACTGTATAATGTCGGTTGTTCGGTTATATCCCAACACACATCAAAACCTTGGTTCATGCATGCATTGAGAAGTCGTTCCGAAATAAATTCAAACACTTTTTGTTTCTAATCTATTAAAGAAAAGCAATGTTTTCGTTTGTCTGTTTGAAAAGCAAAAAGGAAAACAAAGTTAACCTTACAGGTTAGATATAGGCGATAAAAGATTCATAACATGCTACATATTTGTTTTTCGTTCATTTTTTGTACATTAATTAGG
This sequence comes from Mytilus trossulus, assembly GCF_036588685.1. Classification (NCBI taxonomy): domain Eukaryota; kingdom Metazoa; phylum Mollusca; class Bivalvia; order Mytilida; family Mytilidae; genus Mytilus; species Mytilus trossulus. The sequence goes on along the minus strand of NC_086373.1, from coordinate 103,954,281 downwards.
CTGTTAGTTTTCTCATTTTAATTGTTTTACATTTGTGATTTCGGGGCTTTTTATAGCTGACTGCGGTATTGGTTTTTTTCATTGTTGAAGGCCGTATGTTGACCTTAATATGTTAATTTTTGTTTCATTTGATCTCTTGTTAAGAGTTGTCTAATTGGCAATCTTCTTTTTTATAAAACAAAATCATAAACCTTGAATCAGTTGGGATTTTGTGGAATATTGAATTGCTGAACCATTTTACTTAGTCGATGAGAGATCGTTCAATGGCATTTGTGTCGCGTCCAACAAGTTGAGGAGAGACAATTAATGAAGTGGACTTTGATAGTTATTATTCTCTTTGAAGTAACTGTCAGTAACTGCGATATCAGTTCTCTCAGATATGTACTTAGAATCATATTCAAAACAGTGTGGTCCTGGCCATTGATTGACGACCTAAACTATCCCATTGACTGGGACAGATTAGGTGAACGTTTGTCTGTAACGACCATTGCACACTTCTTGCTTATTATAGAATTTAAACTGTGGGGTCACCAAAGGTTCTAAACGCCTTTAATAATAAAATAATTCGAAAATTATTCAGGAATAACCTTCATGTTTTGATTTATATTATTAATATAAATCAACACATCGTATTATTCCGGATTCGTTTTTCGAATTGCTTTATTTAGGTGTTGAGAACCTTTGGTGACTCCACAGATTCAGTGTCTTTAACAAGTACATATTGAGCAGTGATTGTTACCGACACACGTTCACCTAATCTGTCCCAGTCAATGGGATAATTTAAGTCGTCAATCAATGGCCAGGACCACACTGTTTTGAATATGATTCTAGTGTCTTTCTGATGTTGGGATGTACAAGTACCCGACCACGTCCACTCTGTGTTTTTTTTTTTTAGACATATTTTTAATGGTATCCATCTGATGAGTAGAGCCAAAGGATTTTTATAAATCGTTCTCAAGTTTTACTGTTACACCATTGTCTCAGATTAAGAGAGGGTCAGGATCCCTCTCAATATGTTTTGTACATTGGTAAGGTCGTTAGTTTTCTATGGCCTTTGTTCATTGTTGAAGACCGTAAAGTAACCTATAGTTGTTAATTTCTGTGTCATTTCGTCTCTTGTGAAGAGTTCATTGTTTCAATTTCATCTTTTTTTTCATATATTAAATAGGAAAAAACACAATAGCCTAAATTCAAGCTTTAAAGTCAGATAACCAGGCATATAATCAAACCAAAGTGTCCCATCGATTCACTTTAACAAAAACATATGGAAATTCCAACCAATATAAAAAAAAATCGTTGGATTAGATGAACAACTATATTTACTTACAAGTAAATTTAAAACAACCGCAGTGACATAAAAGAACAAGTATAGAATATAGAATAATAAGTAATTGGTACCACCAAGCCATTGATTTACCTAATGCAAAGTGCATATGATCAATATTCAAGACAATATATCTACATGGAAATCGATTTCAAAAGTTTTACATAAATGTTGATTTTGTTTTCGTCATAATGTTCACGTCAGTGACCATAAGTTTGATTAAATAGCTTCATGAAAGGTTACGTCTGTATTCCTGTTCAGATAGATTTTGATGGAAAAATTCAGATCACAATGCTGTTGGTCTAGAAAACAGAATGACTTTGGAAAACTTTTCAACACAACTTTTTGAAAGAGTGTCGGAATAATAATGAGTGTTTTTGATCTTATTGTACAAAATGGAAGTGTTCGACAGGTTAGTAGAAATAATTAATTACAAATAATATTATAGGGTATTGCATGAATATTGGGGAATATTGTCCCGAGTAGAATTTTATATTGCACGAGCTTGCGAGTGCAATATATGTTCTACGAGGGATAATATTCCCCAATATTCATGCAATAACCCTTTTATTGTATAGCAATATAATATTTGAAAGTAAAAATTGGTTTAAACTAAGATTTAAACGTTGATGACGTCATGAATTTGAAGATTTATTGCACTAGTTTTTGGTTACGTTCTGTGAGAAATATTATATTGCTATACACTAATATTTAAAATGATATTTGGATAGAGTTACAAACTCCGACTTCAAAGACTAGGCAATACTATAGCATGCATGCAATGCACATTTTAACGATATAGCCGATGAAGATAATTTTTTGACATTTTATTATTATTCAGTAATTCTATATACTTTATTTCCCATATATACATAGTCTCGTTAAGTCTAATAGAAGGAGAAAAAAATATATTGGTTTTTATTATTATTCAGTAATTCTATGTACTTTATTTCCCATATATACATAGTCTCGTTAAGTCTAATAGAAGGAGAAAAAAATATATTGGTTTTACTGAAATAAAAGTATTTGTAGTAAAAAACAAACAATTTAAAGTTTGTTATATTTGATAAAGAAGTGTAATATCATATTTTGACATAACGTCCAATTTTTTTCTTTATTTTAACAACTGAACAGTGAATTCCTACAAGTTCGATGCATATACGATGTCAGTATGTATACCAGTATACTACCAAGCAAGAACGCTTGCAAAAGCATTTATGTTCATCTAGATTTGTCTCAAGATTTAACAAAAAAGTCTGTTTAGATGTAAGCAATTGCCTGTATCTATTTTACTTTCACGTTCAAAACTTAAGATGCATGGTAAAATCTTACAGAAAATTGAATGTTATGGAGAGTCTGTATCATAAACTTAAAATATTTTTTTACGATTTCGAATATTCAATGAAAGAGGGACGAAAGATACCAAAGGGACAGTCAAACTCATAAATCTAAAATAAACAGACAACGCCATGGCTAAAAATGAAAAAGACAAACAGAAAAACAATAGTACACGTGACACAACATAGAATACTAAAGAATAAACAACACGAACCCCACCAAAAACTAGGGGTGATCTCAGGTGCTCCGGAAGGGTACGCAGATCCTGCTCCACATGCGGCACCCGTCGTGTTGCTTATGTGATTACAAATCCGGTAAATAGTCTAATTCGGTAGGTCAAATTCATGTAGGGAAGGGGATTGTAGTTACGACGTAAGGAACATATCCGATATCATTTGTGAAACGGTTATTCCATAACGGTCAACCAACTCGTGATGGCGTCCGTAAAATTTACGAAGGGATGATTTCAACTTCACCATTTGGAACTCTTGGTTTAATAGCTTCCTTGTGAGCAGTAATCCTCTATCAAGAAAATCATGATAAGAAATGCAAGCACGGGAATATCGTATCAATTGGGAGATATATACCCCGTATGCAATGAAACTACATTGCTACTGCGAAAGACATTTTGAAATGAAGTTTGACTCTTGCTTGTATTCGAAAAACAACATCATACAATAACCGTTCGTTGAGGATTTATTGACCGATACCGGGTATTCGGGATTTACTTCTTTTCAAAAGTTAATTAAATCGCTTAATTATTACCCGAGACAAAAGGCAGTATTTGTTTTATTTAATGATTTGAGAGAGCAATGTGTATTTAATGATAATTATTTATCAAAACCAAATATTCATCAAACAATCCTCGATACTATACATCATGTGAAAGCAAGTGCGTTACAACAGTGAGTGCTCTAACTTGATCTGCCTTATCTTTCAAAGGTACTAAATAGTATGTATGCTTGTTAGGACGTAGCAAACCGTCTTTGGGTTAATTATTTATGAAGGGTTCAAATGACCCTGGTTAGCCGGCTTGGTGTGGAGGCACTTGCTTGGTCAATACAAATATTTCTTTAAAATAAAAAAATAAATGAAGTTTCGATATTTCATCTCGCGGCAATAAAGATTGTGAAGAATTTCATACTATGATGTTTACCTATATATATGTCGTGTACAAAGTTGCAATTTTTTACAGGTTATAATATGTACAAAATTTTTGTACATGATGAAACTACTATTGAGGTTTATAGCATGTGCTGTAATTTTGTACAAGTTAGATAAATTTTTAAGCAATATTTTGTACATTTTATAACATGTATGAGGTAGTTTTGTACATGTTATAACTTGTATTTTTGCATCGTACAAATTATAATATGTACAAAATGATAGTCTGTACAAAATTACAACTTGTACACGACATAAACAATGGTATGATGTAAAAGTGAAACAATCTTATATATTCAATTCTGGTTTAATATCAACTCGCGTGCTCTTTTTCATTTATGACCTTATTTGAATAATGGGATAATTTCTCCGGGTTCTATATAAACAAGTTTGTTCAGGAATCCGTTTATCAAATCGACTTTTAACTTTGATCTATTGACCCGAAAAATCAATAAGCGTCGTCCTTTCCCCTATACCTTACATCTGAATAAGCTTTGTTTTAATTTTTAAAGCAAGAAAAACTCAAATTAACACCTAAATCTATTTACAACAAAAAATGGAAGTTTTTAACGACCTTGACTGGCTATACAGCCCTTGCACGGTCGGTATGTCTATTTAAAGTAGCTTGATGAAGACACCCAGTAGCTTGGGTGTTTTCATCCATCTTGAATTTTGACGTGGAAACAATTCGGTCTAGATATTTGATGTGCAAATTTCGAGAGTAGTATGTTATTCATGTATACGGCTTTTTATGTTAATATAGAAAGTTATATGTTTTATCCTATTACAGCTGAATTTTACCAAAAAAACCGGAATATTTTTGCTTTGGTTATCATTTTATAACAATTTTCCAAATAAAGGTAGATAACTCAGATATAAGGGGAGATACCTTAGACAAAGTAATTTTACAATATAATGTGTTGTGAATTTATCTATTTTAATATGTAGCCAGAAACAAGTAGGGTGACCTCAATATTTCTTCTTTCTTATCTGAAAGAATATCAGTAGAGCTATCTATCATATTTTATCTTAAAATTATGTGTTGTCTTCCTATTGCACAAAATATGGTTTTTCATGCATAATCTATATAGAATATACAAATTTTGCACAACGCGTAGTGTGAAAAAACCGGTGACCCATACTTTTTATTATATTTTTGGATAAAGCATGATAAAAACTACAATTTGACAATTTCTTTAAAAAAGTCTATGGATTTTAATTTAGACACCAGAAGGTCACCTCCCCCTCCCATAGAAGCTTCCCTCCCAATTATATTTTATGAGCATTAAACGCACGGACGGGCGATAAATCGACGACGATATGCTTCCAAGATGTTCAGTATGAAAATATCGTTTTAAATAAGTCAGACCAGTTATAACTGGTATTCATGTTTGTTTATCTTTTTCGGCTAAAAAGCATGAATTCAATGACAACACTTAGAAAAGCAATTCATTTTCAAATTTTGTTTCCATGAAATATTTGTACTCCATATTTATGTGTATACAGCTCTCAAATATAATAAACCATGAGGTATGAATGAAATTCATAAGTACAGCGACAGATATTAGAAAATAAATGAACATTTTTGGGTTTTCTTCTATAAATTGTGTGTATAAATAGATTATAAACAATTATGTTTTTCGTAAATTTATCAAATATTAATTACTATTAAAAGTCTAACTTGAACGTCAAGTGAACTTATTTTCAAGGCTTCGGAATAAATATTCAATTAGAAAATAGAATATTCAACTACGCGTGGTTGGTTTGTTCAGCGTAATGCACTTAGCCTGCTTTCAAGTAAAAATATATGATACAATGGAAGACATGCTTGTAGAGTTGATTTTAAAATGAAAGTTTCTTATTAATTTACACTCTATTCATGATCTTGTCGATTTTCCCTGGTGATCGGAAGAATCTTTCGAAAATCAAATGAATTAATTTTATTTGATACAGAGAAAAAATAAAGACACTCAGAATGTAATCAATAAATACTTTCAGGTTTACATGTGAAGTTTTTATTGTCCCTAAGCAACCATTGATGTCAGGAGGTTTATCATATTTCAACGCAACTATATCAAATTTAAAAACAGATCAAAAATAAAATTTTCGATTTAAATTAGTAACTCTGTATCGATTATAACGCCTTCTGGATTTAAATGGCTCCAGAACAACAGAAATCATGATGCCTAATATGTATATAACCACAACACTTAGTCCCTGATTTGGAAATCGCCTGTCGTGTTCTACGTGTCTACGTGCAAGTAATTAGCCACTAATTGATATGCATTCCTGAAACAATTTCCTATAGCTTGCAATAAAACCCTTTAACAAATGCACTTTTCCGTATCAATGTGAAATACAACTGCCAAGTTCATTAAACTAGAGGTTCATTGACTCATTGGGCCAGGTGAGCTACACAAGTAAGAGGTAGGGCCCATTCCCCGTTGAATGTACTCCCACAAGTACCAGCGGCAGTTAATCGTTACAATATCGCATAGCATTACAACTTCTTCGATGTGTTCTTCGATGTTTTAACAATATCTTAAGATCGCTGCAGACTACTATTTTGATATAAAAGATGGATTTGTATCAGTTATTAAAAATAGTTAAAAAGTAAAATGTATAAAATTAAGAACACAATCTGTAGAAAAACCTGTTGCAAAAATATATTTCCCTATCAAAAATAATCCTTAACTGTGCTAAGCGCTGACGCTATTGGTCATAAAAAAAAAGTAAAAACACAAAAATACTGAACTCCGAGGAAAATTCAAAAAGGAAAATCAAAAATCAAAAGGCAAAATCAAAAGTCCAAACACATCAAACGAATGGATAACAACTGTCATATTCCTGACTTGGTACAGGCATTTTCTAGTGTAGAAAATGGTGGATTGAACCTGGTTTTATAGCTAGCTAAACCTCTCACTTGTATGGCAGTTGCATCAAATTCCATTACATTACATTCCATAAAACATATTCTGGTAACACATAACAGTGACATGTATTTCATGATATATCTCTGCAAATAATAATGAACAGAAATACCACTTAAAAACTCAGTTATCGTCTCAAGCACCGACCATTCAATTTTTTTAACTCATTGTTTTTAAAATCATCGTAATTACTGATATTTTTTTTGTAACTGATGGTATTAATCTATGCATTGGTAAAGAACAGAGGACGGGCCTTTTTCTGAATCATTTCATTATCTCAAGATATCGACTCGAATTGAATAGTAGCAAATACTAAACTATAAAAATCTATAAAAAGTGTTTATAGTCAAATAATAATCTGTATGTAAATATATTTGACTTAGATTGATTAATAATGGAAATCGTTTCAGACTTTCTCTTACCTATAAAGTTATTTGCATTTCATTTCAAAACACAAATGTAAATGACTTCGATTTGAGAAAGTCTGAAATGACTTCCATTAATCAATCTAAGTCAAATATTTACATTTTAGTTTTTTTTGTCGTATACATTCAAAGACTTACCTGTAAAGTTATTTGCATTTCATTTGAAAACACAATGAAAATGACTTCGATTTGTCTTTGAATTTATACGACAAAAAATATATTATTACAAGCAGTCAATGGATATGGACATATGACAAACTTAAACTTTGTAGCCTAATGTATCTGGATACAAGGTATACAGAGTCCTGGTCTTCTATCTTATGAAACATATAGCTTTGTACAAATAGTTTACACCGCTTTCGCCAATAGTGATCTATATGACAAAAGTCTTTACTGTTGATTGTTTGATTGCTAAATCAACATTCAATGACACATATCAGATGCATATTATGGACGATATTAAGGTATAGTAAGAGAAGATAAGCACTTGTTGCTTGTTTTAATCCGTTTTAACATGTATAAAATGCACTTGTATAATTCATAATAAAATATTGTTTACACCAAGGTAGTAAAAGAAAAGTATCATGACGGCGCCGAATAAGGAACAAACTAAATTAAATGTGCTATGAAAAGACTTTTACACACATGAATGTGCTTCGAAATGACTTTTAACCATAATTTAAAAAATACGACTTTTTTTATTTAACTCTACCAGGTCCAAAGCCCGGATAAAATAGGATGAAAGTCATGAGAAGTAAATACCATAAAAGCGCAAATGTCATTTATATAATCGCAAATGTCATATGAAATGAGCGCAAGTGTCCATTTAACATTTAGCGCAAACGTCATATGTAAAAGCACAAACGTCCCACGCCGGACAAAAGACATTTATTGTCTGTTCGCATGATTGCGGGTTCATGCTTTATATATCTTCTATGTTGATTAAACAAATGCCAAGTTGTTTTTTCATCAACCAGATGTTTGTATATCTTGCAGCTTTATTTGAAACTTTACTGGGTTGGCATAAAATCAGATTTAACACTCATGCTACCAGTACTTGAAATATCCAAAGATTTGATACCATAATACTTCTGTGTTATCTATAATCACAGAATGCATAACGGAATATATTTCTTTTCTATTGTAGGTTCATCTTATGTTAGAATGGATTGACATTAACAGTAAAAGTTTATCTGAGACATTACTAATGGTTTGTGTGCGGAAAGTGTTCGATCCTACTAGACGTCTAGCTCTTTTGAAAACAATCTTAAACTTCAAACCAGATATAAATCTACAAGACAATAAAGGTCAAACAGCATTCATGTCAGCTTGTATTTGTGAACAAGAAGATACGATTAACCTATTTCTCAGACAGGTGAGATCCGAATGTGCAATGTATCACATGGCAACAATTCAATTGACAGTTGTTTTCCATTCGTTTGATGTGTTTGAGCTTTTGGTATTGACATTTGATAAGGGACTTTCCGATTTGAATTTTCCTTGGAGTTCGGTATTTTTGTTATTTCTTTTTTTTTAATGAATCAAAATCAGAAATTTGATATGAATTTTATGGTATATGGCCATAAATGCAAAAAATCTTCACGGCAATATTAAAACAACTTTTCAGTGTTATTTTTTTAATTACATAACTTATAATAGGAAAATTAGCACTCATTACATGTAAAGCCAAAACTTCTGCAAGGTCTAAAGGTATCAGATTATGTTTTGAGCTAGTCGGCAGAATAATCAGACACAACTTGATATAAATGTATTCCTACTAACCAAAATCAATTTGCTAAAATGTATACCAGACACTTTTGATTGTTACTCGTGATAAAACTGCAGTTCTCCATTTACACAAAGGTTGAAAATCAGCAAATTGAAGAAAACCGAACTTTAGGGAGGAAACCCTAAACACAAATACTTTTTGTTCAACACGATTCTCAGTCGAACATGAAAAATTAATCATAAATATATTATATATAGTGAGCGATCGAATTTTTGTTTAATTTATTTATTATCTTAGTGGAAAATAGTCAAGAAATTAACTAAATCGATTCACATTTTCACGACAATTGATACCACAAATAAGGCATATACAAACAATAGTTAAACGGATTGATGTTTCTTAATTCGCGTCAAACCAAATCTTTTGAAATACTTTTACAAAAGAGTTTATTTCTGTTAAAAAAGGGTTTTTAATCCCGCTGCAAATGTTTGCACCTGTCCTAAGTCAGGAATCTGATGTACAGTAGTTGTCGTTTGTTTATGTAATATATACGTGTTTTTCATTTCTCGTTTTGTTTATATAGATTAGACCGTTGGTTTTCCCGTTTGAATGGTTTTACACTAGTAATTTTGGGGCCCTTTATAGCTTGTTGTTCGGTGTGAGCCAAGGCTCCGTGTTGAAGGCCGTACTTTAACCTATAATGGTTTAATTTTTAAATTGTTATTTGGATGGAGAGTTGTCTCATTGGCACTCACACCACATCTTCCTATATCTACTTTCAACAGATTATCGTCAAACTTCAGATGACGGAATCATATTTTCCCTCTATGCAACCGTTTGGCCGTCCGCCCGTCTGTTCGTTCGTCCCACGTTAGTTTATGGTAACTTGACACTCGTTACACCTGTCCGTCATAACGGGAACTTTCTGAAATGGTGCGATAATGTGAGCTTGGCACGATGTTCTATGTTCCTATACATGTATATACTTGTTGTTGTTATGTATTGATGTATGGTTTCCTTTTTGTGCGTAAAATTGTGTGTGCAGGAACGTGATATATATATATATAACATTTACATGTTAGTAATATGTATGCTATAAAAGTAAAATAACAAAGATAGGTCAAACTCCAAGCAAATTCAAAACGAAAAGTTCCTTATCAAATTGAAAAATAATAGCTCAAATTCACCAAACGAATGGAAAACAACTTTCAGTTCCTTACTTGGTACAGAATCCAATTTACTGATAGCAATGTGTGAACAAAACAAGGTCACAATAACTGTGTTGAAGACCATACTCTGAACTATAATGGAATACTTTTACTTATTGTAACTTGTATGGAGAGTTGTCTCTTTGGAACTCTTACAACATCTTCTTATGTCTATAAAATAGAAGGTATAAATGTCAAAAATAAGGATACAGCAGTAAAGATTGTGTTATTAAATTAATGGTAAAAGCAAACCACTACGCCAACTTAGAAAAACAATATGACATAAAGACAAAACACATAAACAGAAATGAAGACAAGAACACAGAAATGACTACGGCACAATAACAATCGTTATGGCGGAATGCAAAAAGATTAATATCAGTTAATGTTGATAATATAAAGACAAATAAAAAAAAACCTAGACATTAAGCTGATACTTAGAACCTATACGAGCACCTGATATCAACCCCCAGTTTTTGGTGAGGTTCGTGTTGCTTAGTCTTTAGTTTTCTATGTTAAATGTCTTGTATACTTTTTTGTTTGTTTTTGTTTTTCTTTTTTAGCTGTGGTCAGTTTATTTTCGATCTATATATGAGTTTGTCTGTCCCTGTGCTATCTTTCGCCCTTCTTTTTCAAGACAACCTTGTGTTATTTGGGAAGCGATACGATATATTTATCAACAAGGTCTTGGTATCTCTGATGAATTAATTTAGAAAAAAGGAGGAAACGTTCTTTGATATAACCCTGGTTCATCAATATTCTGCTCAGACGTTTCATAAAGTCCATGCAAGGAGAAGTTGAAAGCTCTTGAATACCAAATGAGTAGGGGAATGCATATCCTATATATGCAGGGGAAGTTTGTATATTGCTGCCAAGGTGAGGGAGTTGATAATTTAAAAAAATAGAATCTTCATATCATTCTGGTACTGAGCTGACCGCTTATGTCAAATTCGAAGTATATGTCTTAAAGTTATAATATATTGTGACAATCTTGTTTTGTCAAACATCGCAGTTTGTTTAGTGTACTTAGTATGTACTATAGTAATGAGATAAATGTGTAGGTATTGTTGTATGTTTCAGCCATCACTAGAGGTAAATATAACAGACAATGATGGATTTACAGGATTTATGTATGCTTGCGAAACTGGAAATAAAAATTTGGTAAAATTACTAGTTGACGCCCACCTAAAACGACAAATCAGTCTCGATTTGAGTAAAATTAATTGTGATGGAAAGACAGCGTTACAAATTGTAAAGGAAAGGCACGACTCAGGTTTATTTGCCATAGTGAATGATGCTTACGGAAACAAAAGTAATACAAAACCTGTATCATGTGTTTCCGACGACAATGACTTTCGTCTTTTTGACAAAGTTAAAAGTAAAAAACTTAAGTCAAAACAAAATGCAGGTAGGTCTGGACAGCGCATGAGCATGTCAGCCATCAGAAGAGCACTAAAAGAAGCATATATGTCCGACGAAGAAGACGATGTGGTTGAAGAAAGTCATAGTAAAGATAAAAATGGAATAACTGATCTAGTAAAGGTTGTAAGAGAATGTGCAACTGATCTACGACACATATATAATGAACAGGAGAAAAGCCAAAAGGAGTCCAAAAAGGAAGTTAAAAAGATTCAGCAGACGAGAAACCAACCAGTTCCTGAAAATCATGGAAGAAACGAACAATCGATCACTGATATGTTGACTACACCTGGTAAGAAGAGAAGAACACGTAAAAGGTATAACGATCATTTCACTGTAGAAACTGCAAGCACCAGAAATAGTGATTATAATGACATGACTAGTGAACAACATACAATAGATACACATAGAGCAGGAAGGAAAGAACGAACTACAAAGGTGCACTTTCATCCAGCTCCAAAGGGTATAAATATTGACAGCATAACAGTTTCAACAAAGAGAGCAGAAGGCGAACGAAAAATTGTGCTATCAGATACTAGTAACTATGACAAAAAGTTGGCTGTAAAACCGAAACCTAAATATAATCGAGATGATATGTATAGACGTGTTAATGGGGTGCCTAGCTCATCCTTGCCGCTTTCGGTTTCGGGGACACAAAATAAGTATGCCAGCAGATTACCAAATAGAAAAATTTGGTCTTCTCTTGAACAAGGCAATGTTGCTTTGCCTTCAATATCACGACCATCTTCAAGGACTTTCTTACCACCCCTAAAAGAAGGTTTTCAGGCAAGGAGAGCAAAGGAAAACCCTGTAAAAATTCACGACAAGGGTATGTGGAAAATCATGCAAGGTTATAAGTAAAACTGCAAAATGTAATGCTCATTAACATGGTGACAATAAGGAAATAGTTATACAAATTCTGTGAATTTCTATGGGGGATTTAATTGTTGCATGAAATGGTCAAGTAAGCTCAACTAAAACAAACCTGTATTATATGGGGGATACGTTTATATTGACAATTTTATAGTATTAAAATTATTTTATCGTTTTTAATTTACCAGATTGTTTACTGATTGGTTTTTAGGGGAAAGCACACACAAGGTAATTCTGATAACGACAGTGAAAATATAAAGAGAGGTGGTAATGCCAATGAGACAACTATCCACCATCATGACTATAGCCCAAAACGACGTGTGTGTAAATAACTACAGGTGACTGTAAAGGGCGCTGGAAAATTTAGATCAATAGAAGGGTGATTTTCATCCTCCCACACACATCTCTGGTACCCAGGCCATAGTTCTAACTAGAATGGGTACTTTGGGGGCCTTGGTTTGTCAAGGTACCCCGACTTTGACCAGGAGTTCAATCCTCAGATATCACTTTGGTACAATTCAAACGAGAAAAACCATAAGCACAAATTAAATTACACATAAGCAAACTGGCGACGAAAATATTAAATTATGTATTCCCGCTTTCTTGCACGATAGTTTAAAACTCATGATATATGACATCATATTTGTTCAATAAAATATTGCCGGCCCTCATAGAAGTGTTAGAAAATCGAATAGAACAAAAGAATACTTTGTTCGTATTTAAAACTTGCAGATCAATGATTAAAGTACGTGATGGTATGCTTCTTTCCAATCCTATGCATTGACAATTTTCCCTCGTCATAATAAGTTAATGACATCAATTCCTAGTGTAATTAATCAATGTACCTACAGGAGATCCAATTACCATGTGCATTGACGCACATTTTCACAGTGTAGTCCCTACACCATACTTAGCTGCTTCCTTAGATGTTAGTTTTCTACAATATTAATCCTTAGAGATGATAAAAACTCCTGTGTTCAGATTGTAATTTTCTAGGTATGAGAGAAAACACTATAAATGTCATTTGTGTCGTATTCCGGAAACAGTCAACAATTTTAGGCATCTGCTTTCGTGAATTTTTGAAACAGATTTTGTCAAATGCATGAAACTAGTAATGCTAACGTTTCATGGAGAGAAAACTCAACAATCCGGGCCTTTTGAATTGTCTAAAGTGTCATACATCTACGATTTTTGCTGCCATCATTGATCTGACATTTCCCGTTAAATGTATAAAAAGTCTAATCCAGATTCTGTGATTCTAGGGATTGAAATTAAAGCAAGAGCACATGCTCAAATGTCTTTCAAAATATAAAGCTTTATTACAACTATCACATAAACTGAACAAGAAAATGAGGTCAATGTCAAGTTGGAAGTTGTAAAATACATGCACATCTTACAAGCATTCCATTCACCAAAAATATGCTTTAAATAAACTAGTAGTTGACCTATTACACATCTAAGAAACAAACTTAACCAGGAAAACTTCACATTGATCAATGAACCATGAAAATTATATTATGGCAAGATGATTATTGCCAGACAGACGTTATACACTAACAATCATTCCAAACATCGAATATAGTTTGCCTATTGCTCATATTATAAAAGTAGAGGCTCTAAATAGCCTGTGTCGCTCACCTTGGTCAATGTGAATATTAAACAAAGGACACAGATGGATTCATGACAAAATTGTGTTTTGGTGATGTGTTTGTAGATCTTATTTTACTGAACATTCTTGCTGCTTACAATTATCTCTATCTATTATGAACTTGGCCCAGTAGTTACAGTGGAAAATGTACAAATTTATGAAAATTGTTAAAATTTACTATAAAGGTCAATAACTCTATCGGGGTCAATTGACCCTTTTGATCATGATGACTTATTTTTAGGTCTTACTTTGCTGTACATTATTGCTGTTTACAGTTTATCTTTATCTTAAAATAATATTCAGGATAATAACCAAAAATAGCAAAATTTCCTTAAAATTACCAATTCAGGAGCAGCAACCTAACAACAGGTTGTCTGATTCATCTGAAAATTTCAGGGCAGATAGATCTTGACCTGATAAACAATTTTACTCCTGTAAGAATTGCTCTAAATGCTTTGATTTTTGGGATATAAGCTTAAAACTGCATTTTATCCCTATGATCTATTTTAAGCCATGGCGGCCATCTTGGTTGGTTGACCAGATCACCGGACACATTTTTTAACCTAGATACCAAATGATGATTATGGCCAAATTTGGTTAAATTTGACCCAGTAGTTATTTGTTTCAGAGGAGAAGATTTTTGTAAAAGATTACTAAGATTTACGAAAAATGGTTAACAATTGACTATAAAGGGCAATAACTCCTTAAGGGGTCAACTGACCATTTTGGTCATGTTGACTTATTTGTAAATCTTTCTTTGCTGAACATTATTGCTGTTTATAGTTTATCTCTATCTATAATAATATTCAAGATAATAACCAAAAAATAGCAAAATTTCCTTAAAATTCCTTACCAATTCAGGGGCAGCAACCTAACAACAGGTTGTCAGATTCATCTGAAAATTTCAGGACAGATAGATCTTGACCTAATAAACAATTGTACCCATTGTTAGATTTGCTCTAAATGCTTTGATTTTTGAGATATAAGCCAAAAACTGCATTTTACCCCTATGTTCTATTTTTAGCCATGGTGGCCATCTTGGTTGGTTGGTTGGGTCACCGGACACATTTTTAAAACTAGATACTCAATGATGATTGGGGCCAAGTTTGATTTAATTTGTTCCAGTAGTTTCAGAGAAGAAGATTTTTGTAAAAGTTAACGACGCTGGACGACAAGTGAGGAGAAAAGCTCACTTGGCCCTTTGAGCCAGGTGAACTAAAAACAATAAAAAAAACCCCACAAACTTAACACTAAGAAACGAATTGTGAGGTCAAGGTAAAACTAGACTGACATGTATATCATAAAGTATGTCCATACACCAAATATGGCTAACCTTTTGCGTACAAAAAAAGAAGAAAAACAGACCAACACACAAAAACTTAAGATTAGCCACTGAACCATTAAAAATGAGGTCAAGGTCAGATGATGCCTTCCAGTTGGACATTTTCACCTTGCAATAGTTCAATACACCAAATAAAATATACCTATAGCTTATAGTATCGGAGATATGGACTTGACCACTTGAAACTTACTATCAGCCAAAACACCAAATATATCTATGGCACTATAAGTTTAGAGTATCTGAATAATATACAGGTGCTTTCAACATATTGACCACGAAAGTAATCAATATACAGGTAGAGAGAGGGCATCAGTGAAGATTATAACTGGAGTTGTGTCATCTATTTCATTTGTTATGGAGTGTGCAGCATTAATAAGGGCTTCTTCTTCTGCTTTGTAGCTTGAACATTGCATGCCTGTTAGTATTGCCTCTGATTGTCGATCTCTGATGCAGTACTTAATGTAAATACCAGCCCCCTATTTTGTTGTGGCTTTTGTGGTTAACCCATCTGCATAAACTATTACCCAGGGTTCAGCAGGGTACTCGTCTTCAAGCATACTCATTGTCAGTGTTTTCTTGACAGTGCTAGTCTGTCCATCTTTGGTGGTAATAAGCAGAACTGAGGAATGGATATTGACATTTCCAAGTTTATCTCCACCAGGGTTGTTGTTCATTGTGAAAGCTATCAGTTTGATATATTTAGGTAGAATATCCTGGTTTTTTTTTTGTAAGGCTTTTGTCTCTAATGTAAAGCTGGATCTTCTGAGTCTTCTTGAGGAGAGTAAAGACAAGTGTTTGTGTTAGCCCATGTGACTATCATATCTAAAGCTGTTTGTATTTAGTTTTTCCCTGTAGTTGCATTCTCTTCTGAGCACCAGAGAACAATATCTTCTGCATGAAGAGCTGATTGTACTGCTTTTGGTAGCTCTGGTACTAGGTTGTTCAAAAGAGTAGAATAGGTAGTTAGGGGGTAAAACTCTCCTTGTTGGACCCCTTGTTTTAAGAGTACTTTCAATCTACATTGCCTATCTACTAGCACTCTGGTTCTTCTATTGTACAAGTATGATTTGGTCCATTTGTACATACTTCAACTAATGCCATATCGAATATAAAAAAAAGATGTGGTAGGATTGCCAATGAAACAACTGTCCACAAGAGACCAAAATGACACAGACATTAACAACTATGGGTCACAGTACAGCCTTCAACAATGAGCAAAGCCCATACCCCATAGTCAGCTATAAAAGGCCACAATATGACAATGTAAAACAATTCAAACGAGAAAATTACGGTCTTATTTATATAAAAATTAATGAACGAAGCATTTTTGCATGGATTCCATCTTACCATACCTTATCAAATTCTCTTTGTATATCTACAAAGACAGCCAATGTTATTCTGGTTGCCTGTTGATTGAGAGATAATGGTGAAAGGAATAAACTAGCCACAGACAGACAGACAGACAGACAGACAGACAGACAGACAGACAGACAGACAGACAGACAGACAGACAGACAGACAGACAGACAGACAGACAGACAGACAGACAGACAGACATGTCCACACTGTTTTTGTTAGATATATTTCTTTAAGTATCCATTTGATGATTAGCCTTTTTCAATTTTTATAGTCTGCTCTAAGTTGTACTGTTACACCACTATCCTAGGTTTAAAGGAGGGTTGGGCACCTGCTAACATGTTTAACCCTGTCACATTCTGTCTGTGCCTGTCCTAAGTCATGAGCCTGATATTCATGGTTATCTTTTGTTGCTGTTGTACATATTTGTTTTTCCTTCATTATTTTGTACATAAATCAGGTTGTTAGTTTTTTACGTTTGAATTGTTTTACATTTGTCATTTTGGGGCCTATTGCAGATGACTACAGGGTATGGGCTTTGTTCATTGTTGAAGGCAGTATTATGACCTATAAATATATTTTGTCATTTGGTCTTTTAAAATCTTTTGACAATTTAAAAAGCTTTGGTTGAGCAGCTCTCAAATTATGATCTGGTTAAAAATATACAATTTCACAAAAGCTGCATGTACTCTACATAAACCTTGAGTAACATAAGTATACAATGCACACACACACACACTCACAAATTTACTTGAAAGATGAAATAAGAACTTTAATTTCAGGTGTTTGTAAATTTCCTACTACCTTTTATTCAGTTTATTTGATATCACATAATGCATTTCTTAAAACTATGATGTAATACACAAGAACTTTCCATGATAAAACTATGATGAAACACATAAGAACTTTCCATGCTAAAACACTTTGATAAACATCTGAATGTATCCAACTGGTGGACACATTTCTTGAAATCATACAATAAAAGCTTTTAATCCCTGTTTAAAAATACTTTATTCCCGTTCTCATAAGGCTCATGTTCCACTAAATAACAATGTCTGTAATTTGACTAAGACAGCTATTACTAACACAATAAATGAAATAGTCACCAAAATATTTGTCTTACTGGAAGTCTGTACCTGAAACAGAAAAGTAAAGAAAAAGTTAAATCAAATTTCATATCTCATTACAATTCTAAATATACTATTAGTTCTATTCTTACTGAATACAATCTTATAGTTGATTAGGGACCATCAGTTCTGTAATCATAAGAGTTTAAAACAAGTTTTTGATTTCACAAAAGTTTAACTGTTTTGGCATACAGTATACCTTTTTTAAACATTATTTTCAAATTCCTAGCTTCTTTACTTTCTTCTGTAAGAGTTACAACAAGTGATCATATAGGATTTCAAGGTAAACACAGAATTTCCACAAAATGAAATTTTCAAATTGGGATGTAAAAGTACCTGTCCACCTCCACTATGTATTTTTGATAGATATATTTCTATTAGTACCCATTTGATGAGTTCAGCCCAGTTGGACTGATTTTATGAGTTTGTTCTTATATTGTACTGTAACATTACAATCATACCTAATTCTTTATTTTTATATAAAAATAGATATGAATGCTGTCATTAGGAAATTGTGAATAAGTACCTATAGAACAAACATAATGGCGATCATAAAGACGCTTGATGAACTTTATAGTGCAGGGATACAAGTAGTCCCTTCTATCTTGTAAATGACGCTATAAAGGCATGCAAAATTGACTTATGTTTCTGGTGCAGGACGTAAGTCAATAGTGGTCTATTGAATCCATTTATTTATCTATGCTTGATGTTAGCTTGGCTTATAACTAAATGAACACTTGAAAATAATTGCTTTTTTTCTTTTTCTTCTTATCAAAGCCATTATTTGTTAATTTGAACACAAATATTGGATGTTATGTGAATTTTTAATATTTAATTAATATTGAAAACAATATTGGAAAATTCTTGATGGTTTTTGCAAATAACACTCTTAATACGTCAGCATATAGTTTTAAAGGCATTCAATAAAAGACAAATAAACTTCATTATAAAGTAGAATAATCAATCATTGAGGTATTTAATGTAAAATACAGACATGAAATAGTACATGTTTGCCATATATTCTTTAATGCAAATAAGACCAATTGCATAATTTTCTATTTGCAATTTATTCAACACTAATAAATTTCTGCTGTTTGCCTTTTCATGATATTTCTGCTTAAGTAGAATTTGAATTCTAGCTCAATATTGCTTTTGTGATTTTGAATACATTTAACAAAGAGTTTATTAATAATCAATATGAATGTCAACATTTTAGCTGAAAAAAACAAACATTAAAATTAATATGTAAATGAGTTTAATTAGTTATGTCCTCACCGCATATCAAGAAACTGTTGTCTACATCAATATTATATGGACTTTTATAGTTTAACATGAAAGATTGCATAATATACAGAAAACAGCAGGAACAACAGAAGTGATACATATCACAGCTTCACATTACTTAAGCATATAAACGGGAGTTTCACAAGAGTTTTTTGTTATCAATAAATACTCAAAAGCTGTCTACTCTATTTATGCATTCTATTTATTAATACTAGGCGGATGTTAAGTACTTGTTAATGAGAATCATGTAGGTGCACATATCACAGAAATATTTCATATTGATTCAATGATTTTTTGGGTGAGGATAATGTTTAGACTGCAACTCTCTCTTGTTATTAAAGCCAAACAGCTGTAACACAAATATTACATTATGGCTATCCATATTGAGCTATCTTAACATATACCAATGAACCATGAAAATGAGGTCATGGTAATGTGATCCCTGCCAGACAGACAAATACACATTCAAATAATTCCCAACACAAAATATAGTTGTCCTATAGTGTATGGTTGAAATAAACAAATTCAAACAAAACATGTACATATATTTTTTTAATCACAATCTGTAAATACAAACACTCCAATTGTTATAAAAATATTTTTATAAATTTTGTATAATTTTTTGTCAATCACGCATGCGCAACAACATGTATTCTTCAGTATTGAAGCCTTGTTGACCTTAAAGAAGAAGAAGAAGAAGAAGGTAACTGATTAACTGAGATAACGACAAAAACTGATAATTAGTTTACAGTCATTGGGACACACAAGCAAAAGGACACTTGTTGGGAAGAAATCAATAGATTGCTATCAAGGAATAAATTAACTGTTAACACAATGAAATGGCTATTGACCTGTATGTAACATATACAGTACAATGCAAATATTGGATTAAAATGACAATACTGTAACTTGTTAACTATGCAAAACATTAGTCAACCAACCCTGACTTAAGGGGCAAGGCAAAATATTGAATAGCAATAAGGTGTGCATATGCTTATAAAACTGCATACTAAATACCATTTACCAATCATAAGTGGTTCCTTTTAAACTATATGGTAACTTAAACTTTTACATGTTAAACTATGCAAAAGTTTTAAAGTTGATGTACAATAAATATGTAGAAGGGCTATAATATTAAAGGGAATAAGATGTACTATTGCTTATACAACTGCATACTAAATACCATTGATTTACAATAATTTGTTAATCTTGAACAGACCTAATTACAAACTTTAACATGTTAACTATGGAAAAGCTGCATAGGCCATGACTGAGGGGGCAGGAGGTAATCTACACAACAATGAAAATCCATTAATATGATATTGATTACATAACATAACATTAGTTATTCATCAAGATCAATGTTGCATTATTGCACTCATATATATTTTAATTAAATCATGATGTCATATATCGGAAGTGTTACAACGAAATAAAATCTGGTGTTTACAGAGCTTACTGTCAGTGTATCTATAGAGAAAAAAAAACTCTGTTGGTATTTTTATTATCCTTTTAAAAGATAAGACATAATGAAAACATTTGTTCTTCCATTAATAAATAATCAGGAAAGGTAATTTGATTGTCAATCTGCAAAATGTATCTTCTGAATGAAGATTTTCAAATTAAAGGTAACTTACATATAAAAAAATAAATCAGGAAATATTGAATTGATTGCCAATTTATCTTGTGATCGAGGATTTCTAATTAAAGGTAACTTAACATAAAAGAATAAAGATTGACTGAATGATGGCTGTTATATGTCCAGGGGCAAATGTTACAATCTTACTCAGAGGGGTAGTAAGTTTGACATATGTATTTGAATATATAATGCTTTGTTTTTATGTTGTTTTTATGTTGTGCTGTTATACCACTGTTCCATGCATTCTCGTGATTCATTATAACTTATATTGAGCAAACCATGAAAATTATGCCAATCCATTCAGTAATGAATGTGTTGTAATGTAAGAGATGATTCTAGACATAATGTGCCAACATCACAGTAAAACCAATTCCAGATACTGCATTACAAGTACTACACCAATATAATCCATCCAATTGTCTGACCATAGACAAGTAGCCTATATATCGAAAAGGTTATTCCTGATTTTATTGTTGCATTAAGTTTAAAAGCTTAAAGAAAATAAGATGCTATCCATTTTATTTAAACTTCTACTAAACAATATTGATACTGATAATTTGATTAGATATTAAACTAACCTGAGAAACTCCAGAGACTTGTCCTTGTTTTAAAGGTAATGGTACATCAGGTCTGAACACATTTTTTGTTAGAGCACATTTCAGGAAATGTTTTCCAGTCTCTGTAATTTTTACTTCCACTAATTTCCCAAGTAAGTGTTCATCTTTTGGTACTAATACCTGTAATTTACAATATGTAATTCTATAGCAGGTACTAAAATTGTGAAAAAAAACCAAATACAACTTTTAACGATTTTTAAAACAGATTTAGTTTCTTTTCAAATTTGAGGTAGCTGAAGAACAAAATTTAAACACAAATATATTTCATTTGAAAACTTTAGGTTTACTATTATTGCATTCAAAATGATTTGTGAAAACTTCCCTTGTTCCACTAGGCTATATATATATATTTTTAGAGAACACTCTCATTTATCATAAAATATTATCTTAAAATACTATACATACTTGATCATAACATTCATTGTGACCAACATAGTACTGTCTGTCCTTAGAAACTTCTGTAACTAATACATTCTGTATCTCACCTAGCTACAATGAAAAGCAAAGGAAGAATAATATGGATTTGAGTCTGCAAAAAACAAAATAATAAAAACATTCAATGGTCTTCATTTTCTTTGAGAGATTCTCCCCAACAAAATACAGTTAATGGAACCGAAAACTATCAAAGGAGCTACTAAAAAACTTGCAAAAAGACCCCTATAGTTTCACAGTAAACTTGATCTTGTACAAAAGTTAACCCCTTTATCATTATACAAGTTAGAAATATGGATTTGATTACATCATAAATGATACAAAAAATGCTGCAAAAACAGATTATTTGGTAAAAAAGATAAATTACAAATATAGAAGGTTTGAGGAGGCAATTCTTAACCACAACTGAAAACTAACTATTCTAAAATGTTTAGAAATCTTTTTAGTCTTTTATTCAAAATCTTTATAAGAAATTTACTTTAAGTTTGTTGTCAATATCAAAATGATAGATGTATATAAATATCTGTAACCACACTATAATATAAATGTACAACAAAACCTTGTTATATATCATATATACCTTGTGGTCATAGGGAGTATAAGACTGAAATAATTCAGAAACAGCTTTAGTTCTTTTCTTCACCTGCAATAAATAATTCCAATTAACACATACATCTAGGGTATTATTAGTCTTAGCAAACCACAGCATTTATAACATAGAAATATTCATTTCAATGCTGGATTTACGAGATAATAGGCAAACACTGAAGTAGATTATTATGATTTATCAATCAGATGACAGTAGTGGATTATTTACCTGTATATCACAAGCTTATCATATCTTGTCTTACCTTACAAGGAATTTTATGTACTGCCTAATAAAAGAGGGGCGAAAGATACCAGAGGGATATTCAAAAGCATAGATAAAAAATAAACTAACAACGCCATGCCTAAAAATAAAAAAAAACAATCAGCCAAGTAATAGTATGCAAGACACAACATAGAAATCTACTAATATAGACTGAGCAACATGAATCGCACCAAATACTAGGCGATGATCACAGGTGCTGTTACTTATATAGTAAGATGGGATAAATGTAAGCTCTTAATTTACCTTAACGACTTGACTTACCTGTTGGGCAGGAATACGAGGCATTTTGGCTGCTGGGGTGCCAGGTCTAGGGAAGTACTGATTAATAAATAAACTGGGAAATTTGTATTCATCTACTAAATCCATTGTTTCTTCAAAATCCTGTAAATAGATAATAAAAGAAAAATGTAAAAATAAACTATAATGTATCAATCTGTTTATTGGTAAAAGTATTGGAGAAAAATGCGATAAAATTTTGAGGTCTTTTCAGATAATTTTTTTTTCAAAGTATCCCCTAACAGGAAGTAGGTATTTGACAGATTCAAAAGTGCTCCAACACAATTATTATTGCTTTCAAGCTGCTGAACAATTGTGAAATCATTCCATTTTGAAGATTATTCTGATGAGAAAAAAGTGACAAAAGTATTTGCCAGATGAACAGACTGAAGGACAAAGTGATTTCAAAATAGCTGCCTCATTGAGCGGGGTATGAAAAGAACAAAATTGATAATATTACTATATACAATAAAGTGCTGTGCCTTGAGAAGATGATAAGCTAGCATGTCACTATTAAAACGAATAAAGTTCAATAACTCCTCAATGTCGTATCAGAAATTTATGAAAAAATAAAGTTTCAGGAAAATTAGTTAAAGCAGTTTTGAGTTATTGTTCGATATGATGATAATGGACAGACGGACAACAATATTGGATTAAGTTGAAAAGATGTGACAAAATAAGTATGGAAAGTTTCAATACCTTCTCTGTTTCTGTGGGAAAACCACATATAAGATCTGTTGCTATAGTAATAGTAGGTACCCTGAAAAAGGACAAAGGTAAACATGTAAAAGACTAATCAATATAATACTTATTTCTATTAAATGTTTTGACATTAGAAATTATATGAAGAACTTTTTATCTTCAATTGTGAGAAGTATGTTTTCAAGTGTTAAAATTATTCAAATATTGTACTGTGGTATTAAAAGATAATTTCCAAAAGTGTCTGAAAAACAGAATTGTCCTTCTGACTTTATGAAAAGCACAAAAAAATGTTGTTCATATGGACAGACTAATTTCAACTTCTATTAAAATCAACTAATGAAAATTTCTTGTGGATATACACATCTACATATAATTTCCTTATTATCTACACAATTTCCTAAAATGTAGCTCTGAAAATAAATCAATAGATTATCTCTCATTGTAAATATCATAAGATATTTTAATTCATACCTCTGTTTAAGAAAATCAACAACATGTCTAAAATCTGCTTGGCTGTATTCACGTTTCATGTCCATAAGAACACTATCAGACGCAGACTGGACAGGAACATGGAGAAATTTATAAACTCTAGGATGATTCAAAATCTTTGCCATTTCCTGAAAACAAAATTATAAGGATATCTCAGTCAGATATTTTTTGTAAATAATTTGAACGAATGTCATATTGGCAGTTTAAAAAAAAGAATAATGAAGCAACATGAATGTTTAATACCTTCTACTAAAGTCATTTTCAGAAACCATGCAAATTAGTAAATAGAAGATTGGTAACATAGATGCAACAGTTACAACTTCTATTAATATGTTCAGGTGAAATAGAGTATAAAAAGTAAAATCTAACCTCTAAGTGTTCTAAGATGTATGGAGGATTTGTCATACCAAGCCTCATCCTGGCACCTTCAGGTATAACCTCTACTAGTTTCCATAGTAACTGAGGTAATGTTACATTGATATCATGACCATATGCTCCGAGATCTTCTGAAGTCAACCAGATCTCTACTACACCCTCTATGAAATATATTATTCAAATATTACCTGATATCACTTCATATACTTTGACATTAAAGTTAAAATTAAAGTTGCCAATAAATTGGTGTGAGCTTATGTAAAACTTGCTTAATTGATTTGGATATATCTCACCATTCCATTTTTTACTTATATTTGGAGTATTTATCAATTCATCTAGAAGGAAGAAAATGTTTACTTTCTTTCACATACATAAAATTTACATATATCTAAATATGGTAATTCCTAAGAACAAGAATTGAAAGAACAGCTGTATTCTGAATTGTATCTGAAGTACTGTAATATATTTAGTACCTTCAAATGACTGTTTAGCTCTATTAACAATGTCCTCTATAGGATAACTGCCTAACTCTCCTCTCGCATGCTTAGTTTTACAGTATGTACACTGATTCAGACATCTACAAATACCATTTTTTTAAATTTAGAATAACAAAGGTATCTTACACATTTTCAGAGAGAAATATTAGTTAAATAATGCAGAATTATCCAAGAGAAATGTGTGCCAATAAAAATTCATTATCATCTCATTATTTAAACTTTGCATAAAAGCAAATGACAGATCAATATGGACAAAGTCTTTATTATTAAGATCTTTGTTAACAGATTTTATGACTAAAAAAAAAAATACAAATTAGACCTTTTTCACATACTGGCAAACTGATAAATTTTGACATATCAAGAACCTCAACCTTAGAGCAAACATATAAACATTTCTTTTATACAAAATGACACTGCATTAAATGTTCCATGTACACATTATGTGACATCTTGTAAGTGTTTGCATCTCTTGAAGTACCATATTGTTTAATTGAATAGCAAACATTAAGCATATATATATATATATGATACATCTGTTGTAGGGTTGTCACTGACTCAGACGTACTTATGCATATAATTATTTTCTGTGACTGTATCTTACATTAATTTGTAGGATCCTTTACTATAGATAATTTAGCTGATCTGTAACAATAACATCTTCATGCCTTATATATCATGTACTGTAGTACGCCGCTAGATTAAAACTGACGTGGAAAGGTAACATATGGCCACCGAAAGCTCTTTTTTTGAGAGCCCAGGTGGTCGTGTGGTCTAGCGGGACGGCTACAGTGCAGGCGATTTGGTGTCACGATATCACAGTAGCATGGGTTCGAATCCCGGCGAGGGAAGAACCAAAAATTTGCGAAAGCAAATTTACAGATCTAACATTGTTGGGTTGATGTTTAGACGAGTTGTATATATATATATATATATATACAGCATTTTTTTAAAGATATACTTAGGTTCCTTTTTTCAAAATTTCAGCCATGTTACTATTTATCTAGATTTATAGAAAATAAACGTTTGAAAATGACAACACATACTGTTAGTCAACTTTTCTTCATTACACTGGGTTGCACTACTCACCCTGTGTTTATGGCGATTATTTCTATTAAAGGATTCTTTCTAACTTTCGGTAAACTCAGTGAAGCACCCCCTGTCTTCTTTCCTTCTGCCTTCTTTTGTCCAAACAACCTTACTGAGTGTCCTTTAGTCAAAAGAACATTAATCAAATAGTGAATTTTTGTTTAAATCAAGAGACATAAAAAGATAAAATAATTTCTTTCAATACAATTTTCTTTCCCATGAAAACAAATGACGAGTTATTGTTAAAAAATATTAAATTTTTTAAATGAAACTTTTTAAAAGCATGGATTAATTGATTAAAATAAAGTTGAACAAGAGCATATTTATTGGACATAATTTTATTTATATTTGACTATCAAAAATGAGTATGAACATATAATTTGAATGGTTTTATACCTTTAAGAGTTTCTTCCACAACATCAACAACTCTGTCTATCTGCTGTACTCCTATCACACTGATGCCCTGTAAAATAAAACATCAAGGAATAAACTTTTCAGTATATTATATACTTTCTCTGTAAACAAACTGATGCTGTCATAAATCCCATTGAACTACTACAAATATAAAAATTGAGAATGGAAATGGGGAGTGTGCCAAAGATAGAACAACCCGACCGAAGAGCAGAAAACAGCTGAAGGCCACCAATGGGTCTTCAATACAGCAGTAAATACTGCACACATGAGACATGTTTCCACTGGCCCCTAAACAAAATTGTGTACCAGTTTAGTGTTAATAGACATCATACTAAACTCTGAAATATATAAATGAATTAAAACTAAAAATTATACAGGACTAACAAAAGCCAGAGGAAAAGAAAAGTTTCATAACTAGCTATATTTCAAAATTTATACTTTCAAGAGCTGTAACAAAGACTTTCATTTAACAACTATAACCAGCATGAATAACACGATTTTAAAGTACCTACCTGTAAATAATCTGACCTTGGTTGCCCTTGTGGAACACAACCAGCAACAACTAAGTATTTTGATAGTTCTCTTGCTTTTGTGATTTCATTTCTGAAATGATCTTCTGCTGGGTTTTTAACTGTACAACTGTTTAACAACCATAAATCTGCATCCTCTTTCAGATCTAAACAGTATAAATAAAAAAACATGGGTCATAAACTCAACTAGCACAGTTTCAGGCATATTAGAAATGCCATATAAAACTGTCAAAAATTTGCTTCTTTTCAGTCAGTATGCAACTGATATGAAAATAAGAAGATCTGGAATGACTGCAAAAGAGAAACTAAATTTCTACCCACGACTTTATGGTGTTGATTTAAGCAACTACATGTATATAAGAAGTTATTTAAAGTAATATGAAATGAGTGACTGGTGAAAAATAAAGTTTATCCAACTCTTGAACCAATGCATTTTTATATAATATCATAAACTTGGTCTTCTGTGCATGTTTTTATAATATTGTACGCATCCATATCATACAATCGTCAATTTTTTTTTCTGTTATGATGTGAAATTTGACTTTTTCTACTTCAATAAGATAGACCATCCTGGATGATCCATGTTACAATGTATTTATACCTGTTATTTTGTATCCACATGCAGCTAACTGTCCTGCCATATATTCACTATCAGAATTATTGTGTGAACATCCCCAGGTTTTTACATATATCCTTTGTGTCCCTGAAATATAATATTTATGATTCAGAAATTTCATGTATTACCATCTGATTACCATTATAAACGTCACCCTTTTCTATTATAAATAATAAGATTGACAAATACCAGTATTATGAAAGGATTTGAAAATTAAATTTTTGTGCATTTTTAAAAAAAAGTAGCTAAATTTGAGTTTCTGCTTCTATCAGACAATACTTAAACCATCACATGTAAAATATCCAAAGTAACTGACCTGGAATAAAACTGTCTGCTTGTAAGTCTTTTGTCCTGTCCATTTTAGTGAGTCTTTTTGCCCTTGGTACGACATGTTTATGTCCTGCGTTATGTCTAATATCATCAGCTGAGGTTCCCTTGGCAACAATATCTTCTATATCATCTACTGTATTATCACAGGCAGCAGGCATGACTGTAAAACAGAAACCCAGATCATTAAACAACATAAGTGAGCACAATCACACATCCCACTTACACCCCTACATTGTCACTGGGCAAACAAAATCTCAATTGATTCCAGAGTTCAAAGACTCTAAGCTCCTACAGCTATTGAAGTCAACTTATAACAAACATACAGTTATTTGGTTTAATATTGCTCTTTCATTGATGTATATACTCCTATTACATTACAACTTTATCAAACTAACCGTATACAGTAACCTATGCCAAAGTGGTGTCTCTATTCGGCTGTGCAGGATGTAAAAGTAGACAGCAAAGTGATAAATTGATACTCGAAATCCATTTTTTTTTTAAAACCTGAAAACCTGTATATCATGTATATAGAGCTTTTAAAAAACCAGAACTGTAAAAAAAATGGAAAACACCTCTGCAGGAAATCAGTAGCATTATTCACATACATGATTAATACAGTAAGTCATCACCACAGTTTATTAGTACAAAATAATTTACTCAGCAAACAATCAATTTAACTGTACTAATCTAATTTGTATGTGCCCTCTAATTATGCATGAAATACTTGCCACTAAACATTTATCATTAAGCTATATAATGGTAGCAATCAAACTTGCAACTATTATAAATATAAACAACTGGCTTTGAACCAACTAATGCTTGAAACTTCTCCTTTTAACTTCTGGTAATTGTGCCCAAAATACTGCAGCATTTATGTCATTTGAATGCAACTATTATCTTATCTACAATCCAACCAAAACCAGACATCTTTAATTGTGTCCACTTTTATCCAATTTCCATACATCTACATAGATGTTATTGATATCACAGAGAAAGTAAAGTCACCGTCAATGTAAATTTTTCAATAAGGAGGATAAAAAAACTTCACAAAAAAACACTACTGTTGTTCCTTTTATTGTGATTACACTGTATAACCCTGACCTTTACATACAAATGATGAAAAGATCTGAGTGGCCCGAGAAAATAGACAAAATGCGAAACTCCACAGCAACACTTCCAGTAATAACAAAGTTTAATATCACCATTGAAATTAATCTGGAGTAATGTGAAGGTCAAGATTATCAAGATTCAAGTGCAAACACAATAAATGGTAGGACAGTATTTTTTGTTTTTTGTTTGTTTTTTAATTCCGTTAATCATGTTAATTGAAAAATGTCATTTTGAGTGAACAGGGCTGGTACTTTCAACAAAAATATAGTGCCAATTTTACATGAAGGCGACTATATATAATAGCTTTTAAAGAGGATATGTTTTGGTAAATAAAAATATTGGACACTTCCAAGTGGTAATGAAATTGGTCACCTTTTAGGCGATATCAACTTTTAAAGATTCATTTAGGCTAAATAAAATGTATTTACACTTTTGATATTTAGCTTAATATTGCCTCCCAATAACCATGATTTATAACCTTCTGACATCAAGCAACAATCTCTTTTTAAAATTATGGCGTCAAATGTTTTGAATTGTGATGTCAAAGTTTACAGGAACCTGTGTGATTTTACGTAATGGCAGTCAATTTTGCATACAAGTGTAAGTACGTCTTTAGACATGTTTGTGAGAATCAGACACGCTTTAGGGGATGGATACGGTTGGGAGTGTTACATTGTACATATGTATCCATGTATTATCTGTGTTCAAACAATATAAAATGCATTGTGGTGTCTGTCACATTTTCAAATGAAAGAGCATACATAGTACAAATTCAAATCACCTACGAAAATCTGGTCCATGAACCTACATGTCATACAAAGGGGAATAATCCAAGTCTGATAGATGTTGTACTGACAAATAAATCTAGTTTATGTATGAATATAAGAAATTTTAATACTGGTATTAGTGATGTTCACAATATGATCAGTGTACAGATAAAGGGTCAAATTTCAAATAAGACCACAGAATATAAAACTTATAGAAGCTTTAAAAAATTAGATCAAGATAATTTTATTTCAGACTTAGAAAAAATAATAGATCAAGATGATATAAATCAAGCATATTCAGATTTTGAAAAGGCTGTGGTAAATGTTTTAGACCAACACGCTCCATTGAAAAAAAGAAAACAATGTAAACAACCAGCACCATTTATGAACCAGGAGCTACGAAAAGCAGTGTACAAAAAAAGACAACTGTACAACAGGTATAACAAACAAAAATCAGGTAATACCTGGGAACTCTATAGACAACAAAGAAATCTAGTCAATAAAATAAAGAAAAAATCCATTAAAACATATTTTTAAGAACGCTGCATAGGCGGACCAAAAACTTCTGATTTCTGGCCTACTATTCAACCTTTTATTACAAACAAAGGTAGCAACTTCACAAAAAATATCATTCTATGTGATGAATAAAACATAATAAATGATCAAAAGAAAGTAGCAGAACACTTCAATGACTTCTTTATAAATGTGGCTAAAGATATTGGCAACAACACACCTGCTAATAATAACCATCCAAGTGTTAAAAAAATACACGAAAACAAAACTGCCACACCACAACTAGAATTTAGTGCCATCTCAAATGAATTTGTAGATAAACAACTTAAAAAATTAAACATAAAAAAGGCAACAGGAATAGATGGCATATCAGTTAAGGTTCTAAAACTAGCACAACCAGTTATCACAAAACCAATAACTGAATTGATAAACATGACTATTAAATCAGCCACTTTTCCAGACAAATTAAAAGAGGCACAAGTTGTACCATTGCATAAAAAGAACAATGTACTTGATGTGGGCAACTATAGACCAGTAAGTATACTTCCAGCAATTTCAAAATTTTTTGAATGAGCAATTTACAACCAGCTAGTTGAATACTTCAATACACACTTTCATCCATACTTGTCTGCATTTCGACCAAAATATGGATGTCAAACTACTCTACTCAGGATTATAGAGGACTGGAAAATGGCACTTGATCAAAATAAGTTTATTGGCTCAATTCTAATGGATCTATCTAAGGCTTTCGATTGTCTCCCTCACGATCTTCTACTGCTTAGGGTGCTATAAACAGTTTCGTATAAAAAACTAGGGGTTATTCCCCGACTAAAAATAGACTTGGAGGGAAGTCCCTTTTTATCAACATAATTGGTAAAAAAGTATCATGTTTTTTATATTTGATTGTAAAAATAAGTTAAATAGCTTCAATTAGAACAGGTTGAATGATTAAAATAATTTTTAAAAATTAGATTAAATACACATGTTTTAAGGGGAGACAAACTGTAAACATCCTGTTTTTTTGGCAGTGAAAAGTGCAAAACTTATTTGCACCCACTGTAGCTCTTTTCGGAGCAGGCGAACGTAGCCTGAATCATAAATTTTTAGAGAGACCAGGTAAAAACCTATGAAATTCATACAGTTTTGAATATGAAAAATTTGCATGTATCATGTCTGCATGGGTGTGCACATGGCCTGATTTCATGTTTTTTATGCATAGATTAGGCAATGTTTTTCCCATTTTCTCTGGATAAAACTTTTTGGTACTATTAAAAGTACAATTTATTTTTATTTCATTATAAACTAGAGAAAATTCTGATTCCAATGATATCTAGTTTTATACAAGTATCTTCATTAACATAAACACCACTAAGGGTCAATTATAGATGGTCCCTCAAAATATGACGTCATAGAAAAAAACTGTTGATTGCACCCTTAAGCTTGAAGCATATGGTCTTTCAACTTCCTCATTAAAACTCATTAAAAATTACTTAGGCCACACCAATTTAATTTCTTGTTCTACGGATTTTTGGACTTCAAAAATTGGGGCGAGCGAGCGATTTGAAAATTTTAATAAAAAAATATTTAATTTGCAAATTTTTGAGGCGAAGCTTAAAAAGTAAAGGCGAGCGATTATGATTTTTTTTTGTAAACATAAAATAGTAGGTTTTGACTATATTTAAACATGATTTATCATATGTACCTTGACATTTCTTTAATTTATGAAATATTTTTTCCCTGTTCAACAAGAAATAATTGAATAATTAAATCTGGTCTATGTATGTGTGACTGACAATGAGACTTTTCTCCATCCAAGTCATAATCAGGTTCAGAACAACCCCTTAATGTTATGAATATCCCTTTTATAAGGGGTCATTATATAAGTTACTAGAACATACCCGTGATATCATGGGTCCGTGAATGAATTAAAGTATATAACTATGTGCAAGCCTTATCTTAGTAGTCATCATTCTGATAAAGTCGTGCCGATTATAAGATACGTCGTTTTTTTCTGCTTTCAAATCTTTCTGTTTGAACCCGTCGAATTGGAACTTATCAATTATTGGTAATATTAATTATTTGGAAAACAAAAGGTCCTGGAATGGAGTATTTTTTTAATCAACAGCATTGTCCTATACATGTATTAGTAATAAATAAAGTTGAATTCTTTGATTCGCTGGTTTACGTTATGCCCACTAACAAATTGAAAACTGTACCTATACGCCTTATCTTTAGTCCAGATTTTTAGTGTTCGTATTGTTATCTTAGAAAGTTTTACTGATTAAAATACTACAATAAGCAGCAATTTGACAATTTAATAGTGTCAACCCTGTGATTATGACCCGTGTACATAGCATATTAATCCTGAAAACACCGTTTGGTCACGGGTGCGCCTGTCAGATGCGGAACGTACAGATAAGGTAATAGATAACACGTGAATATACTATTGGTATCGGTAGCGGACTCGACCCGGAACTTCTTAATTATTGGCAATATTAATTACGTGGAAAACAAAAGGGCGTGGAGGTGTGTAATTTTCAATCTACACCTTTGTACTATTATAGTATATTAGTGATATATAAAGTTGAATTCTTTGATTCGTCGTTTTTATGTGATGACGGCTGAAAAATTGGACTTCGTAATTTTAGTATTATAGATAATATATTTTTTATTGTAAAAACACTTTAAGTACAAAAGGGCTAATATTTTCCCAAAGAACTATAATATTTGGTATTAAATGGTCAAAACGTGCCCAAGAATTTTGTAATATTCCTGGATTTTAACACATTTACTCTAACAGTTTAATATTATTCAAAATAAGTGGACCCATCCCTCTTTTAGAAAAGTTGTTTAAAATATAATGTATTTCTCCTCTTTTTGAGTAAAACATTCTAAGTTGTCAAAGGTTTTGTATAGTAGCACTATACAAATCCTTAGTATTTCTGTTTTCTTTTCTACATCAGTAAACATGGTAAAATGACCCCTTCAAGGCCCTTGTCTGAGGGAAGGTTGTTTCCAACCTGATAATTACAAACATATGTCAAAGTACGGCCTTTTACACAGAGCTTTGATCCAGACCAACCAGCAACCTATAAGGGACCACAACTTAGTATTGTACACAATTCGAACAGGAAAACCAACGATCTAATTTATATTTCCAAACGGGAAAATACCAATGAACCACATCAACAAACGATAACGGCTGAACGACAGGTCCTTGAATAAACCTGGACAGGTTCACAAACCTGCGGGTATGATCGTCACCATACATTATAATTGCAGTTGAAGGCAAATCCTTCAGACGTTCTTTGTACTTTAACAACGAACATTTTTTTTATAGGGAATACAAGTTAGGGGGAAAGAAACCAACGTTTTGTTCTGTACTGGTATTTCCGGTTATATATCTATATCGGAGCACTCCCAGGTGAAATAAATTGGTTTCATGCTGAAACAAATATTCTCGCAGATATTTCCAGTGTTGTGGGGTACTGATAGGTTTAAAATCTATTATATATAGGCTAGACTGTGATTTTATAAACAAATGTTGCGATCTTTTTATAATATTTACAAAAAAAACGGTGCGGGAAATGGACATGATTTCATTTCCGGATGCGGGAAGCGGGAATATAATAAAAATAAAAAAAATCTGTTTTGAAAAAAATAGGTGCGGGCGGGTCCGTCGAACAAGGAATCAAATTGGTGTGGCCTTATCTAACAGGAAACAATGAGTTCGAATTGGCTCTAGTCTGAGCAATTGGCAAAACATATACAAAGGAGTACCACAAGGTTCTATTCTAGGTCCTATACTGTTTAACATCTTCATTAATGACATATTTCACTTCACCACAAACAGTTCACTCTACAATTATGCTGATGACAACACATTATCTTATGCAAATAGAGATATAGACACCGTTATCTCCACACTTGAAAAAGACAGTTTGGCTCTAATAGAATGGTTTTCTTCCAATCAAATGAAGGCAAACCCTGAAAAATTTCAAGCTTTGGCAATTGGCAAAAACATTACATTTGATCTAGCAGGTAACAAAATAAAATGTGAAAAAGAGGTCAAACTATTAGGCATCACCATTGACTTTGAACTAAATTTCAACACGCATATATGAAACATCTGCAAAAAGCATCCAGACAACTACATTTGTAAATGTATTAAAAAGACTTGGCAAATACTTAAACAAACTTGGAAAATTAACAATATATCACTCCTTTATCATGTCAAACTTTAATTTCTGTTCATTGTCCTGGCATTTCTGCAGCGAGGCCAACACTAAAAAAATTGAAAAAGTACAAGAAAGAGCACTTCGCTTCATTTACCAGGATCACAACAGCACATATGAAGACTTACTTTTAAAATCAAAAATGCCATCACTTAAAGTAAGACGCCTAAGAACCATGGCAATAGAGGTCTTTAGAACACTCAATCATGAAAATCCAGTATACCTCCATGACCTTATAAATATTAAAAAAACAAAATATTCTTTCAGATACCAAAATTTAGCTGAAATACCAGACGTAAGAACAACAAGGTATGGTTTGAAATCTTTCAGATATTCTGCTGCCAAACTATGAAATGAGTTGCCAAACCACTTTAGAACTGAAACATCTTTTACCCAATTCAAGAGTCTAATAAACTCATGGAATGGCAACTCATGCCATTGCAACGCATGTGCATAGTTTTATTTATTTTGTGTTATAGCTTGAAATATAATAGTGCTGCTTCTTGTGAATGTTTGCTAAGCTTTTTATAATTTGTGAATGCTATACTTTAGTTTTTATGTTTGCTTTTAGTGCTTATGCATGTTTATAATATAGTATTTAATAGTGCAGCCTAAATGTGCATGAAATGTATGTTCTATGTCTTTTATGTTTTAATATTTGTATTGTGTATGATTGTTATGTAAATGTATGCGTTTGTCAGTTATAAAAGCTCAGAGAGCTTATGTTTATTTGTTATATGACATGCCGACTATAAATAAAGCTTTGAATTGAATTGAATAGACCACTTTCGAGTTCATCCGTCACCGGCAAAAACTCGTCAATTATGCACGCCTTTATGACGTCACTTACCAGATAGAGGGGCTCGCCTGTATCCCTGCACTATTTACGTTCATCAAGCGTCTTAGTGATCGTCTTTGTGCAGGATAAACTAGAAATAATGGTTGCTCTGTAGGTACTTACTGACAATTCCCTAATGACAGCAGTGTTGATTGTCAATTTTGAGAATTCAATTTGCCGAATAATTCGTACAATATAGAATTATAGTTTTCCAACCACTCGCTCAACATTGGAAGGAAGTGACGACGCCCCTAAACGCAAAAATGACGGTGATAAAGGCGCGTATAATTGACGAGTTTTTTCCGGTGACGGATGAGCTCGAAAGTGGTCTATTGAATATATGATCTGACGATTATGTCATTGGCATGGCACAAAGTATAAACAATGATTTGATTACTCACATAATCATATTCAAAACTACAAAACAAGAGTTAGACTGATTAACAAGAGCTATGTAAAAGACTTTTAACACTAGCTGCCTCACATTAGGAATGGAATCAGGGCAAAAGTGATTGGGGGCAATATTTTCCAATGAAAAAGCATACAGAGTACGAATTCATTTGACTTATGAAAATATTTGATCTGACAGTAAATATGTCATAATTTGGCATAGCACAAAGTATAAACAATGATTTGATTACTGAGTGCGGATAGGATGGGTCCTGATACAGAAATCCAGGACTTATAAAAACGAAATCCCGAGGTCCCAAATTTAAATAATGTAATTCCGGACGACCTGAAATCCGAAAGAAAGGATTCCCAGGTCCCAAAAGGGGCAATCCCCAAATCCCGAGCTTAAACACCCGATCCCGGAGTCCCAATAAAGGTCCTATACCCCCTCATTACTCTGATTTGTAATCATATTCACAACTACAAAACAAGAGTAAGACTGATTAACAAGGGCTGTTTAAAAGACTGATTAACAAGAGCTTTTAAAAGACTTTTAACAACACCTGCCTCACATTTAGGAACGGAATCAGGGCGAAGGTGTTATTTTGGGCAAGATAGATATGGTACGAACGGACCCGACACGGTGCCTGTGGGACCCGAACATAAATTTTGCACTTTTGCGTAAGCCTGTCTACCTTAATTAAACATACTACGGTAAAAGATTCATCAGCTGTTTCACACACAAATATATACTTTTAATCTAAACCTACTGATAACTAGGGTTCTAATGAACACTTCTCATTTCTTTCATCAACTTTTCACTTTTCTATTACATGCAACCGGAAGCACAACGTGAATCTCTATTTTTAACCTTCAAATTAGAGAGCGCTTTGTAAGGTTACACTAAAGACCTGAAAGTGGACCTGAAAAGACCTGAAAAGACCTGAAAATATACAACTAAAATTATTCAAATTGCAATAACTTTTTTATTATTGGATGGAATTTCTTCAAGTTGGAATTTTATTAATTGTCAATATCCACATTTCATTAAAATTTAAATTTTTTAAATTAAAAACAAAATTTTGATGCCAAAAGTTGGACCTGAAGGGA
Organism: Mytilus trossulus; assembly: GCF_036588685.1. NCBI lineage: Eukaryota > Metazoa > Mollusca > Bivalvia > Mytilida > Mytilidae > Mytilus > Mytilus trossulus. Next base: position 103,917,277 of record NC_086373.1, on the reverse strand, counting down.
GAAATGAAAAGACCTGAAGGGACCTGAAAATCTATGTTCGGACTAATTCTAACTTCAATAACTTTTTTAATATTGAATGGTTATCTTTCAACTTTAGATTTTGTGAAACTAAAAATTCAGTATAATGATAAAATTAAAAAAAAAGATATGAAAAATATCGTTGGGGTGTGAAAACTCGGACTTGAACGGAAAATTAAATAACATAAATTTGCTTGAAAAGACTGTGGTCAAATTTATTCAAAATCTTTAACTGTTTTCAATCAATCTCCTTGAAGAATGAATTTTGTTATAGGAAAGGTATAATTTATCATTAAAATGATAAAGAATTTTATCGAAAATATAATGGTTGAGCTACAAAATTCGGACCTTGTCGGGGAAATAAAAGACATGAATAACAGGATCATAGGGGTAGATGTATTTAAACTCGCACAGCATTGTCTTTTCTATTTGTTATAATTTTAGACAAGTGTCCATTGAAGAGAAAGAATGACTTTATATTTATACAGGAACATATTTGAATACAAAATACCTTGTTGATGATGAATCATAAACCTAAAGAGAAAAAGAAGATTGCCCGGTGAAATTATTCAAACTAATTCAACTTGCTTATACTGCATTAATATATATATCTTAAACTGTTTTATTTATAAAATAAAAATAATAGTATTGCTACCCCATGAACCAAATATATAATTTAAAGACGTGTGTTCGTCCATTGGAATTTTTAATTACATAACGTGTGCCAGTTGTAATTTACACCTTGTATTGATATTAGGTGATAATTGGATCATTAATCCAAGGATTTGTATAGTTAGATCCTTAGTTCTAACTATACAAATCCTTGATTAATCTAAATAAACATTTCACTTTAATCTTATAATTGGATTATCGTTAAAATTAAATATTTTTATCACAATTTAAGTTGCTTTTGACTCTTCTTGAATGAAAATGCAAATGTTTTATAAGCTATGTTGAATTAACTATATATACACAGGTTCATTCAGGACTTTATTTTTCATCCAGCAGGTCCGACATTTGTCACAAAGTGCAGGTTCCAGACTTGGGACACACACACAACGATTGTGATGGGGTTATCATAGTTTAAAGACACCAAATCTTTTTCTTAATTATTTATTTCTATGGTATATCATGTCTCTTTGACTTATGAGCTTTGACTTATGAGTTTTGACATGTGAGTTTTGATTATTCTTTGGTATCTCCCGTCTTTTTTGTATCAGTTTTGCGTATCATATTAGTATCTTCCGTCAATAAAAATTAGAAAGAAGGGTAACCGAAAGAAAGTGTGATTCCAATGAGACAGTTTTCCAAAAGAGAACAAATGACACCGAACATGAAATGTTAACAACCATATTTTTCGTTTCTGTTTATTATTTTCTTTTGAAAAAAAAATAGCGGAATTTTAGGCACATTTAGATTTTTGAATTTACGTTCAGGTCCGAGTTTTGACACCCAAACGAAATTTTTGATGTATTTTTTTTATATTATCATTATATTGAACTTTTTGTTTCACAAAAACAAAAGTTGAAAGATATCCACTGTATATTAAAAAAGTTATTGAAGTTAGAATTAGTCCGAACATAGATTTTCAGGTCCCTTCAGGTCTTTTCATTTCTCCCTTCAGGTCCAACTTTTGGCATCAAAATTTTGTTTTTAATTTAAAAAATTTAAATTTTAATGAAATATGGCTATTAACAATTGATAAAATTCCAACTTGAAGAAATTCCATCCAATAATAAAAAAGTTGTTGCAATTTGAATAATTTTAGTCGTATACTTTCAGGTCTTTTCAGGTCTTTTCAGGTCCACTTTCAGGTCTTTAGTGTAACCCCGCTTTGTATCACATGAAAGTGAAAGTAGAGTCCCACTATGACAATTAGCTGTAAAGTAGCAACAGAGTGTTATCCTGTATCACAGTCAAAGGTTTAACTTTCAAGAATACATATTACATTCATTTATTTTCTATTCACCCATGAAAACATCCACAAATTGAGTTGCCGTTTAATAAAGTCATTACAAATCCCAATAAAAGTTAGCCATGTAGCTATAGAGGGGGGTTTCCAATTTTTTGGAAGCGTGACACGTGAAAGTCAAATTATTATGTCGTGAAAACGGGAAATGATGTCTTGCGGGACCTGGGAAATGACAAAAAAATGAGAATTGCTTAAATAGGTACATAGTGTAAGCGGGATACGGGAATCTGACAAAACAGTAAGCGGGATCCGGGATCAGAACCCCCAATGGGACTCACTATATATGCAAACAATTTATTTCCTGGGTTGCTGATCTGTCCATCTGGCTGTCAGAATGTAAACTTAGTTATTTTGGCATCTACAAGTTGGGAGGATCTCACACTGGTACCCATTTATGAGGGTTGCCGCAGACCTTCCAAACCTGTCCTATGATGGGGATGATTGAATGTGTGGTCTGCAGTTTTATAATATGTAGTTTAAGTAAATAAGCATTTTTTAATTCTGCCATGTACAAGATTAAGCCATTTCCTATTTGCAAAAAGTTTGAAATTTTACAACAATTATTTGGAAGCACGACCAATAGTCCAACTGCCAAATTGGCCCTCACCAAATCGCCTAACTTTGTCTCCAACTTGACCACTCTTGTTTTCCAACTTGTACACTTTCTAAAAAATCACTCCACTCTGTTTAACCAACTCACCCCACTCACGAAAGAGCGTTAAAGCCCTGTTAACTAGCCCCAATTAAGAAAAAGGGTAAAATCCCAATAATTTATGATGAATTATATAACACAGAATTTTAAAAAAATCACATGTATAGTACTGCTTTATTAAGTGATTTATTATGTGTAACTCTTTTAATTTTGATTATATTTAATATTTATCTGTGAAATTTAAGTTTTTTTTTTTACATTGTTTTCATTTTGATATCGTTTTTCAAAAACGTGTCTTTTGAAGTTACATTCTATAAATCTTCCGCATAAACTGTGATCCATTATTAACTGTCTTTCGAAATAGTATTCATATATTCAGTATTGTTAAGATTGAAACATTCATACTTATTTTAGTGCTTTACTACAAATGTCTATTATCTGAATTTGCAAATTACTTGTCTAAAATTAAAAACAGATCAATGTGCATAACTTATTTCATCGACACAAAGATGACAAAGTTGTCTCATGCCAATAAAATGTTTAAATATATTTCCCCCGGGCGCCTTTTCTTTTCCCCGGGCGCTATTTTTCTCTTCCCCGGGCGCTTTTTCTTTTCCTCGGGCGCTTTTTCTTCTCCCGGGTGCATTTTAGTAGGACCCTGTGATACTAATAAAAGTTGAAAATAGATTCTTATATGACAATGTATGACAAGCTTCTTTCGCTTTGTAAACAACACTGTGATAAAATTCTCGATATATCTATACTTAGCGCAGACTCAGAGGTAAACATAATAATGGCTGTTACAATATACTTCCCACGTAAATCTACATGTATTGGAACCTATTTGCAGACCCTTTGCCGATTTAATTGATTTAAAAAGTGCAATTAAAAAAAGACAAAATAACTGTTATTCTTTTCGGTGCTTAATAAAAAGCAGTAATGCACAAGAGTTCGGAGAAATCAACAAAATAAAAATAAAATAAAATTCCGCTCCTGTCTATTATTTTTTTGGCGCATTTAAGTCTGATTTCAAAACATGAAGTTATACAAATGAAACCTATTAGAATCGAAATAATTCATGGAAGCCATAGATCGTTGGAAATTTACACATGGCCTGGGCGGTGATATTCGTTAATTTTATCCCTCACTAACGCTCAGGATAAAATTCGAATATCACGGCCCAGGCCATGTTTAAATTACTGATAGAAATTAACTGATGCTTCATTTTTCAAAATAAAAATTTAGATACATTATTCATAATTATTTAATTTTAGTATTCATTGGAGAATATTTTTATTGTTTAATATTATAATCACCAATGATTCTTGACTTATTAGTTAAAATAGAAATTACATTTACAAGAAGAAAAACTTACTTCATTAACAGTGTACATCACAGAAATGCTGATATGTTTACTTCTTTCTGCTTTATTTTTATAAAAACAGATAAGAGTCATAAAAAAAACCAAGATACATTTCTATGGTTTTCATCTGTATTCATTTAAATCAAATGTGGGGTGAGTTTGTATGGCCTGAATACAGTAGTTTTATATTCTTTTATTCATTAGTTGCACACTTTGGCAGACTTATTTCAATTGGATTTAACTGCTTTTTATAAGTGCAGGTTGGTAGTTGTTAATGCAGTAAGATGTCATTTCTTTTTATATAAGTTTGGCAATTTGGCAGGACTTATGCTCATTGTACAAGGAAAAATTTTCTTGGCTTCTATTGAAATGGGTAATTGTACTTCTTATCATAAAAGACATCTATGTAAGATGTTTTTGATGTCTGAATGCTGACAATAACAAATACATTTCGATTTAATTAAGAGAAATTTATGTAACTTATTCCAGATTCAAATAAAACATTGTTGAGTTCTCTTTTAATTGAAAAAAAAGGCTATCTACTAGTATTCATTATTTGTTGCACATGCTTCCAATTTCGTCCTTTAATATGGACCTGCTCGGTTTTAAAATCCCGTAAATATGCATAATTTTCTACTATTTTTTTTTATGCATTTCATACAGTTAACATCTTTTACTTGCAGTATTATGAGGATGTCATAGAAAAAAAGTATGGAGAGATCCACAAGATATGGATGACTCCAGGACACATTTTCATCACTGTGAAGGAGGGGAGACAACTATTTACTTTCGATAACAAATCAGCAAGTAGAACAATTGTATGTAAATTAAAACTCAATTCAATGAACAAATTTTTGGAATTTGCATAAACTGCTACGAAGTAAGATAGCATCAGCATGATAAAAAGACAATGACATGAATTTGGTGTTAATAATTAGAAATAATATCACATTTCTTGCATATTCAGGATAAAAAAATGACATTAAATCGACTACTGTATCTCGATTCTGAAAAAGTGGGTCTGACAACAGGGATGAAAGGTGGGAAATTTAAACTGCTACTTGAAAAGGAGGATATGCTTGATAGTCTGATGAAATAGACAAAATGTTTACCTAATGCCAGGTTACCAGGACTGTTGCTAGGGTTATTAAGCATAGAGAGCGTTACACTCTTCAGGCATCATATTGAGCCTTCTCAATCCAACAAGTCAAGGCTTGATATTTAATATTGTGCCATATTTATTTCTGTGTGTTGGATTTCTGTCAATATATGATACTCAACATTTTCCTTAATTGAAGATAAACTCTAATTATTAATTCAGAAAAAAACAACATACCAGTTATTCTTCTTTATACTTATAAAATGAAAAATATTGTATTCTCTTGTGGACAGTTGTCTCATTGGCAATCATACCACATCATTTTTATAATTAAATATATGCTTGTTTTTAGGACAACAGTTTTGAAAACTGTTTGGAAAAGAAAGAATTTGAATCACCAATTTTAGATGTTTTAGTCTCTGCCACAAATTATAGCCTGATATTTATCGTAAGTTTTGGTATAACTTTCATTTGTATTATATTTTTTGGGGCCTCTGAGACAGTGCTGAGTGGTCTAAGTGGTTCATCTGTGTATCATTACCTTGTCATTGAAAAGGTTGAGTGTTCGAACCTTGCAATCTTAAAAGACAAGGATTTACCAGTTTTCCTGTCGAAGGTCAGAGGTTCTTTCTGGGCACTCTGACTTCCTCAACCAATAAGGAATAAACTGCCATAACATTAACAATCAATCAATCATATTATCTTTTAATTGATTGTTACTGTAGATTCATTAATAATCATATTTGTTGGATACTATTTTTGTGGATTTTGTGGTTACAGACGAACCTTGAATTTAAATGTTCAACGAAGCACAATCTTTCTAAAGGAAGGTAACTTTCCCAAAATCAACAAATTTGATATCCTTTAATTTGCAAGATATCCTAAATCCATGAAAATAAGTACCCACAAAAATAAATGAATCCACAGTATAACATTACATGTATGTTTTATTGTAATCCAAATATTTATTGGCTGACATCAATCAAGACACACTCCAATGTGGCTGCACATGCTATCTGTGACAATGTTACAATATGAATTGAAAAATAAGCAAAAATTAATTACATGGTTGTAGCATAAAAATAAAATAATAAGAATTGAATGCCTCTACTGCAAAATTTACAGGGTTGTGAAAGCATTGATTACAAGTCCACACATCTGTAATGATACATTGGGTATCATCTAACCTTAACCTCATTTACTTTATTCATTGGTCAATGTTATTTTTTAGTGTGTTTTGGCTTTAATTGTGAACGACATCACACAATAGTTATAGTAAGAGAAACATAGGATAAGCAATGCTTCAGGATAAACAAACCATTTGCTATTCAGACTCATGGTTTCTTTTTCAAGAATCAACCTTTATCCATTGTATCTATAATGCATAATCCATACAGTTATTATCTGCAATTTTAAGGACACTGTGAAACTTCTAAATTAGCATGCACATATATTTACCAGGTAGAAGTAAGTGGCTATGTACAATGTTGGAGATATAAAACCGAAGGATGGACATTTCTGTGGGTACTTGATATTTGTAATGTAAATCAGACATCTGTTGTCAGTGTGTGTCTTCATCCATCACAGAATACATTGTATTGGTGTGAAGAACGCAACATTGAGGATAGAACAATTTATTGTATATGTAAAAGACAGTTGCCTGAAGGTGAGAATTGTATATACACATTGATATCATGACTCATGGAGTTTTTTTATAAAAAGATAAATTTTTGGTTTTTATAAGAATTATTTAAAAATCCTTTGACTTTAGAATGCAGCTCCTCTTATTTTGCTGCTTCAAATAAAAGTAAAAAAGTACAGTATCTTTTGGGGAAAAAAATGCCAGATTTTTAATTTGTTAATTTTTACACGTTTTTAGCTCGTCTGGCCTAAAAAGGATGAGAAATAGGTTAGTAAATACATGTACAATAGGAAAGAAAAAGAAATAATTAAGTTAAAATAATAAGAAAGCATAAGAAATGATTCAGTTAATACAATAGGAAAGAATGAGAAATAATTATTGCATGAAGTTATGCAAAATTTAGAGTGGTAAATGACTTTTTTTTCATGCAGATGAAAAGAAATTAGAGAACAGTGAAATTGGAAATCCTATTGTTGTAATGCACAATTGTCCGTCATGTCACATTTATCCAGCCATTTCAGGACTATATATAGTTGTCAGGTAATATTTTTTTCTAGATTTACATGTCTGAAAACAACCAATAGTATGTCTGCATTGTGTGTGTGAATGAAATATATAATTATTATTACAGAAACTAAGAAAGAACTATGAAGTATAAACTAATCTATTAACATTGATTTGTTTAATAAACCTCATAGCATTTGGGAAGAATTCCATAAAAATATTTTACCAAACTTTGCTGTTTAGATTTTTAATTTTAACTGTCAAGTTCATATGAAATGGCAGATCTTACAATGAAGTTAAAAAAATCATAATGAGTAAGAGATTGATGCTGAAGATGCCTAAATAAACTTATTGGTTTTGAGATTGGGCATTCATTATAATAGGCAAACTTACAGTAAAACAATTCACATACATTTGAAGTGTTAGTTAAGCGCACAGTCAATAGTTTTTTCATATTTGAACAATTTTAACATTGCACATGTATAGACTGTGTCAGAAGTTTATATATATATTAAAATATGCTTTCAGAAATAAACTGCCATTGGTGTCCATGGTGATATTATTGTTGTTTAATTATTCAAACAAGATTATAGTCAGCATTGGTAAGCAGAAAACAGAGTTGACAGATTTCAGCATAAATCGACCAATAGAATTCAGCAAACTAGCCGTAAAATTAGCAGGATTTATTTCTAAGGTATAGTATATTTTTATTTTATACTGCACTCGTTCTATTTGAGCAGTCAAAATGCGTTGACCGTATATTTCTATGTCATATACAGTCACTGACCTGATATCACTTTTCCTCATGAATATTTAAATAGAAATTATCGAAATTATATTTAATTATTCATACGACCTCTCCGACCTGTTCTTGTTTCCAATGTAAGCAATGATGTGTTTAACGACTCAAACTTGTTTCTTTTACAATTTTTGGGAAAACATATTTCACTAATTAATATATTTTTTTTTGCAATCTATAAATCATTATGTTTTATGTTTATTGTTGATATTTTAGTCTGTAAGCAAACGAATTCGTTCACCATTGATTGTGTAATGATGTACATTTCATCGTGTTGTATATTTCTCCGCCTGTGTGATATGAGGCCTTTTTAAAGGGGGATTTTTTCCAATATTTAAATCAAATAAATAACATTCACACACTAAACAACAATTAAAAATGTGTTTTTTTATGTGTTTTTTTTTAGATTGCAGTATAAAGACAATAAATTAATAGTGCATTGACTTGACATATCAACGATATGTCAAATCAATGCACTATTATTGTCTATTTACGTTTACAAAAGTGTTTTATTTTGTGTATTATGATAAAAAGATTTCAAAATTTATTTTGTTAATCTTTTCATGTTTGATTTTTCTCTTAATAAATGTAAAATGACTTCCCCCATGCATCATTTTTTCAATTGGGATTTTGATGACAGAAATGACTTAATCATTTTGAGATTAAAGATAAAAAGTCCTTCATTAAAGACTATGCAATGATCTCTACACACCTTTATGTTTTTTTTCATTGATGTTTTACCCATATTGTCTTCTTTTCATTATTATAATAAAGATGGCCATAAGGTCTTTTAGTTGGTATGTTTAAAATCAAACATGGGGACTGAAATTGCCAATATAAAAAAGAAGATGTGGTATGATTGTCAATGAGACAACTGGGACAACATCCCTAATGCGCCTTGAAATGAGGAACTCAAAAGTCACGTGTAAAGAAAAAATCTCTGTGTAGTGATATTGGACATGTTTCTATTTTTAACAAATGACTGAACTTAATTATTTGTAGTGATTAGGAAAGTAGAGGAACATAGAATAAATGTGTAAAAACTATGGAGCTATTGAATGTGTTCAAAGTATTAAATTTTCAAAGAACTTATTGTGTTAAAAAGGGGATATTTTACCACAAGGAGCCGCTTCACAAAAGGATGTTCGGGGCTTGCTAATTTATGGAAAAAGTAATCTCACTTCGTACCCTGAAAATCTAACCACATATGTGAAAATGTCACAGCTTTGAACGAGCTATCATCAGGGGCGTAGCTACCCGGGAAGCACGACAGCACGTGCATCCACGTCGTTTAAAAAAAAAAACAATACAGAGGAGAGAGATGAGTTGGTCAATCGGAATTGGACAGTGTGATGCATGTATTATCTAAGACTATGATGATTACGATATTTGTTTAAAGTTCGAAGACTGTTTGTGTCTTTTCATCTATCCCGGATATTAGTTTATGACCTAGTAACAATTGTTCGAGTCCTGCAGAAAAAGATCGTAGCTCCTTATACACTAACACTCTACTGTGTGCACATTGATTCCGCATGCAAGAAAGAAATGGCAAATTAAAAATTATAAATTGAATGTTAAAGGACACACCTATGTTCTCACTTTTTTAATTGATGACATATAATCATTAAATAACGACATTTGGTTTTAAAATATATATTTTTTTTGAGATTATGACAAAATCGGAAGGTAACTTGTATCTTTTACAAGACTTGAATTTGTAATACTCAGTCTAAGACATGTAGTTTTGAAGCACATTTTAAATTAGTGTACAGTTCATCAGATTGGAATGAGATGTACCAATCGGCATTAGAATTATTAGATCCCGTCGATATCGTTAAAAATATGCCGACTGGCAATGTGATCGACAGGTTACCGGGGCCAATCACCCTACAACCACGCCAAATAGTATTGGAAAGTCTCATTATTTTTTGCGTTCATTAACCATATGATAAGGGAACTGGTGAGTGGAGTCGCATCAAGTATTATCAGAAAATCGCTTCTTTGTGCTGTATCTGCTTCATTTGGTTAACTTGTAGGACATATCCCAAACGAACAAATCTCAATATTGTCTGAAGCATACGAAACTGACCTGGCATGTAAATTTGACGAATTCAATTTGGAGGTTGCTCGATGCCTAACACGTACGCTGGTTTATAACATCTCATGAGTGCTACTATAACATGATTGAGATCTATCAGTCACGGTTCTACGAATGTTATTGAAAACAAATTTAATGTACGATCAACAATGAACAACAACGGTTACATTTAACTGCATATTCAATGGGATTTCAGTGTGAATATTGACAAAGTAATAGAGAAGTTTGTTTCTGTCCAGACCTGAAGAGCAGATTTTGGACAATTTTGAGTAAATTATGCATCACAAATATGTGTTGTTTATGTATTACTCTATTCAAAAGATTTATAGTTTTACATTCCTAAATTTTTATCTACATATAGCTCCTTTTTTAATCGTCCTATGACCGAAAACCGAAAAAAAACATTTTTCTGCATATTAGGGTCCGGGCGGTTTTTTTCTAGCTACGACCCTGATCATACATATCCAAGTTTACAATATGGACTGGGCTACAGGAAAAAACGTTACCATTACCACCTATGTAAAAATAATTAAAGATATTGAGCCAACTCTCCACAAGAGACCAAAATGACACAGAAATGAACAACTGTTGGTCACAGTACGGCCTTCAAGACTTGTTTAAATGACTATATCTTAAAAATTATGATTAAACTGAATGTAACATTTAAAGAGAAAGGTTAAGTGAAATTGATGTGCATTAAATCTTCAATCTATAAAAAAAACATCTAGGTAGAGAAATTGAAAAATAACCAATTAGCTCCCAATTCATGTCACAACACTTTCTACTTCAACAGTTGTGTAAATTTTTCAAACACATGATTCTTATGGTCCTTATATTTTAAGCATCTCATATGGCTATATACTTATAAATCCTATGTTGTATTTCAGGTTAAGCCAACTGATCATTTAGGAGGAATTATTTACAGAATACAGGACATGAACTTGTCAATAGTTCTGAAAGATGGCAGTATTGTTAGCTTAAGAGAAAATGAAGGTACATCTTGCCTTTCAGTTGTTGATTATCTTAAATTAAATTTCTCATATTCAGCTTTAACAAATCTTGTATTTTCCATTTGGCTCCATTCATTGTTAGTCTTATATTATTTTAATTTTAGTTTCTTTGTAAAATTTGAAAATAAGTATGGCGTTCATTATCACTGAAGAAGCATATATTTGTTTAGGGGCCAGCTGAAGGACGCCTCTGGGTGCGGGAATTTCTCGCTACATTGAAGACCTGTTGGTGACCCTCTGCTGTTGTTTTTGTCGAGCCTTCGACTTTAGTCGAAAAAGCGAGACTGAGCGATCCTACTTTCCGTCGTCGGCGTCGTCATCGTCGGCGGCGTCCACAAATATTCACTCCGTGGTTAAAGTTTTTGAAATTTTAATAACTTTCTTAAACTATACTGGATTTCTACCAAACTTATATAGAAGCTTGTTTATGATCATAAGATAGTATCCATAAGTAAATTTTGTAAAAATAAAATTCCATTTTTTCTGTATTTTACTTATAAATGGACTTAGTTTTTTCTGCGGGGAAACATAACATTCACTCTGTGGTTAAAGTTTTTAGAATTTTAATAACTTTCTTAAACTATCCTTGGTTTGTACCAAACTTGGACAGAAGCTTGTTTATGATCATAAGATAGTATCCAGAAGTAAATTTTGTAAAAAAATAATTCCATTTTTTCCATATTTTACTTTTAAATGGACTTTGTTTTTCTGTGGGGAAACATTACATTCACTCTGTGGTTAAAGTTTTTTTTAATTTTAACAACTTTCTTAAACTATCCTGGGTTTGTACCAAACTTGGACAGAAGCTTAGTTATGATCATAAGATAGTATCAGAAGTAAATTTTGTAAAAATAACTCCATTTTTTCTGTATTTTACTTTTAAATGGACTTAGATTTTCTTCCAGTTAACATTACATACAGTCTGCAGTTAAAGTTTTCAAAACATTTATTAGATTCATTAACTAACCTAGATTTATACCAAACTTGGACAGAAGCTTCTTATAATCAAAAGATAGTATCAAGAGGTATATTTTTATTGATTTTTTTCCTCATTTTTGTTGAGCTGCGATTTACAGCAAAAGTAGGCGAGACACTGGGTTCCGCGGAACCCTTACAAATTTTTTTTTACAGTCGTGTTGTTGACTCTTGGCTCTTTGACACATTCCCCATTTCCATTCTCAATTTTATGTTCCAAGGAGTTCATACTATCAATATTCAAATGATATTGTTTTCAACTATAATGTGGTGAAGGATGATAGATGTGGTTATTAACTACCTATATTCAGAATAGTCTACATGTAGTATCGTTTTTCGTTCATTGTTTTGTACATAAATCAGGCCCTTAGTTTTTTCATTCAGTTGTTTTATATTCATTATTTCTTGGCCTTTTCAAAGTGAATTCAAATGATAGTGTACCATGCAGTATAGGTAATGTTCTTTTTCGAAGTCTGTACAGTGACTTGTAATGTTTAATCAAAGACAACAAATATTTTTATATATTAAGGCTACATGTTTATACACAATGAAATAAAATTGAAAATAAATTCAGTATATGGGTCATGTGAAATACCTTTCTAATCAGTCCTAACATGTTTAGCTGTTTTCATAACACATACTCAAATCTGTTTAATAGCTTTGCTCTATTGTTTTTTCACCAGTATGTCTTTATTTTCAGGGGATAAAAAGAAGACACAGTTTATGATTGATTTACAGAATGTTTCAGATGAATGGTTTGAATTTCAGAAATTCATAGGTTCTTTGCAGGGCTCAAAGATAATGTAAGAATCTATCTGTTGTATTTTCCACAAAAAGAGGCATAAGCAAGTGAAATTTTACACTTTTACATGTTTTGTTAATAATATTGTAAGTCAAAGAAGTGAATTTATCAAGCACCTTTATAAAATTATTTAATAATTTATTAAAGGTAGATTTGCAAATCGATTTTTTGATTTATTTTAATCCATAAATCAATAAGTCTTTTAGGTTTAACGATATTACAGTGAACTTTCATAAAGTTAATTATAACTTTCTGATTTATATTCAGATTTTCTTGTGAATTTTTTTCTCTCTACAATGATGGACATTATATGAGGAAGTGTGTGATGTCATAAGTTTTAGAACTTTTGTCAGTGAAAGAAAATTTGAATACTTCTTAATAAAATGGCTATTCTAGTAACAAAGTAAACTAACTATTATTAGCCTTGGAATTTTAAAAGAATGGTTTCATAATATTGTGGACACAAAAGCAATAAAAATTGATACATTGGGTATAATAATGATTCTACAGAATCTGTCTTAAAGTTGCAAGTAGAGGTCAATATGGTTTTAATTTAATGTTCTCTAACGTACGTTTGCCTCAACCAAATGTTATAAAACTTATATACAATACTTAATACCACAAATTCAAATAAAGTACAAATTTGGTTAGCATCACTTTTACTGTTCTTTAGTTACCTATGTCCCTTTATAATTTATATGATATGCATCATCTGTGGAATGTCTCCCATTTATTCTAAAATTCCTATTTTTTTAAATCTTTTTATACTTTATAGATTGTACAGGAAACTGGAGCAGGGATCCAGACTGGAACAAATACCAGTAAAAAGCCCTGATGGAAGTCCTATTATAGGCTTTTGTAAACTGAGCATTGGAACGATGTGGCCAGCATTTTACACAGAAAACAACATATACACAATTCAAGTAGGACTCTTATTATATGAGTGTTTGCTATGCAAGTATACTTGAAAATTAAAGTGAAGAGTTACTATAAAATCACATGGGTTTCAGAAATAGATGTAATTGGAATTAAAGATTTATATGTAAATGTTTATACAGTTTATATATATCAAAAATGTGTTATCCCTTTGTTGTTAATATGAACTATGAACATTTTATAAAATGGACACTTTAATTATTTATTTAGTGGTCCTGTAAAGATGACAAGCAGACAATAGATACATTGGTAAAATCAGGTAACTTCCAAACACCAGCAGTTCATATAGCCTTGTTAGAACAGAGGAAAACTGATGATCCATCCCCTGAGGTATACACAGATCTTTCTAAACTCAGACAGAACCACTTGATGGACCAGAATAAAGAACCAGCAACAAAACTGGCTGTTTTATTAGGTATGTAACATCCCATCAGTATATGCAGTTATTTTAGGACAATATAATCTGCCTGTATCTCATTGAGTTAAACTTTGATGAGTAATGTGGGTTAATTTGAGCATATTTTGAAGTCCTTCAAAGAAAAATGAACATAAATGCCTCCAATGCCATAAAAAAATTGACTAATAAAGTATAAATTTTCATTTAAAAATTTAAGTATGAAGAATATTTATTATTCCAAGGGCCCTTGATGGGCAGCATAAACATGTACACATAAAACAATACATCATGATTTGTAACAGAAAAACATTTTTATATAGTAAAATGAAACATTAAAAAAAATAGTTCAGACAGGTGTTATTATGTTCATTCTATAAAATTCACATATATTTAGTTCCAGGCAGGATGAGAACCATAAAATCATTACAATTATCATTGTTATTACATACATTTATTAACATTTCGTCTGACATCTAGACATGTAATAATATAGGTCCCTAAATATTTAAGTACAAATTTTCATTAGTAAATAACCAAACAAATTTTGCAAAATTGTATGCAAGTCGTATGTTTAAATTTTACCATGGTACATTTTTCAAAATATTTTCCCTCATTTATATAAGGCTGTTTGTAAAACAATTAGAATGGCATGTTAATTGTTTTTAAAAACCCTTGAAAGGGTACAATTATTAACGGTACATGTTTTCCAAAGTTGTTTTAACTTTCAATAATCTTGAAATATATGAGAGTTCTTATTTATCATTGTAACTTTATAAACATTCATTATTATTATTCATTACAGAGCCATATCTGAAGAACTACTGGGAATTGGATGGTTTACAGCAAGCATTTCTGAGGCAAAACTCTGTAAGTGTACATCTTTATATAACTGCAAAAATTTGTGTGGGGTATATATTAATTAGCCAGTTTTCTGTCTATCTATCTGTCTGCTAGGACCAAAAGCTTTATCCTTTGTTTAATTCACTTCAAACTGTGTGGGGAAAAAATCATTATATGCTCACATGATAATTGTTTGTTTGTCCAGAATTATCCCCCTTCCACCATATAGAGTTCAACCTGTTTCAGAACCAGACCTCCTCATATTATGGGTTTGAGTCCAACTGATGAAAAGGGTAGGAGTACCTTATTTGGGAAGTAAGGATTAGGCCATTATTTTTGCTGGAATTCAGGATTGGGTCTTTATTTTTCATGAGAATTAGGGACTTACCCTTATCAGGACTTTTATAATGTTTTCAAGAACTGTAAACAATGTTTTAATTAATAGAGAATCAGGATGTCAACCCTTTCTTCCTTTCCACAGTTAACAGTTCTAATTGATTGCTGTTTAAAAATTCATACTTCTACACTTAACCATTTAATATAAGTTTGTGAAATGTTCCAGACAATGTTATTGTTTTTTAAGACATTGTCGTTGTTTTTCAAGACATTGTAATTTTTGTTTAAGACATTGTTGTTTTATTCAAGACATTGAAATTATTGTTTAAGACATTGTTATTTAATTCAAGACATTGTTATTGTTTTTCAAGACATTGTTTATTTTGTTTTTTTATTGTCATTGTTGTTAATGCAATAAGGCTCTTAATTGTATAATATTTAATGTGGTAACTATCCATTTTCTCTGGTAGATACCAAAAATAAATTGTGTTTTTTTTTCAGAATTTACCAGAACTATCATGTAGAGGTGTAGAAGATGAAGTACTTCATACAATATCACCTCAGACAATGATGCCAATGTCTGCCAGACAATCGTGGCTACTTATTCTCTCTAATATCTACCCTCAGCAAGTCCTTAAAGTTCTCAATACTCTAATGGACTTTGAAAATCATGGTATGTTGAGAAGTTGAGACCTAAAATAGTTCAATGTTATATATTTTAGTTATGTTACTTTTGGCCTGCTTCTAATGTGTTCTTCAACTTGAAGTGGGTTTTTTTTCTAACCAAATGCAAATCATGCCACACAAACGAAAGGACCATAATTACTTATATATGGTAAATTAAAGGATCAATAATTGTATGCCTTCACTTCTTGTGAATACCAGAGTAGACTTGTAGGTATCATTTGCCATCTTTTAACTTTGTATTGTCACAATTAATATACACTTCAACAAGGATTTAAGAATTAACTGCTAGTATTTTATTAGTAATCAATTCGTTGTACAGCTTGATTACATACACTTACAGAAGGCATTGGTTCATCACATATACAGAGATGGCAGTGTATATTGGCCAATGAAAACACAGTAAGTCCTGTAAGCAGTGATGTGGCAGTTCCATTGTTTGAGCATTTATGCAGGCTTATGTTGCTCATTCAACCAGAAAAATTAGTAAGTTTGTGATAATTATGAGTTTTATATGCAATACTTATTAAATCATTACACAGACTTTCATAAAATTATAGATGTGTTAGAAATTATGTTTAAAATTATTTTATGCCCCACCTACGATAGTAGAGAGGCATTATGTTTTCTGGTCTGTGGGTCCGTTTGTTCGTCCATCTGTTTGTTCCTTTGTTCGTCCATCCTTTCGTCCATCCATCTGTTTGTCTGTAAGTTCATCCCACTTCAGATTAAAGTTTTTGATCAAGGTAGTTCCCCATGTAAGATGATAGTGCGAGTGGGGCATCCATTTACTTGTTTATAATTACTTGTTTATAATTGTATGGTACACTATTATAAGTTTATCTTATTTTCAGGTCCAGTTTGTAAAAGTGTGTCAGATGATAAACAATCAGAAAGTTGGTGTGTCAGCATTTATTAGGAAAAGACAAGCGGTAAGAGGAAGTATAAACTTTAGTTTATCTTAAAGCCTTGTTCAGAAGATGGAAAGGGGGGTGGGATTATTTTGGTTAAAATAAAAGCCATGTTGACCAATTCATATGATTTTTGTTCAAATGTTTATACTTTTAAATTGTTTGTATCCCAATGCTAGAAGAAGAAGAAGAGGCTATGCAGTGTTTTGAGTTCTATCTGTTCTTTCATTCTTATGATGATTTTGACCTTCTGTCTGTGCAGTAGTTTCCTTGTTTTTTGCATTGATGGTCTGTACAGTGAAATTTTGATTATTTTTTAATTGAATGATATGTGTATTCCCAAACACTTTTGAATGGCAACAAATTGTAAGTCCTAATGATTTACTATCACAGTCATACTTAAAATGGTCAATAACCTTTTTTATTTTGAAATAATTCTGGATAGCATATAAATATCGCTTACAACATGAATGATTTCCATGTTAGAAACTTATAGATTATCGTTGATCATCTCAAAGGGATTGATTTTCTTCCTTGAGCAGGCACTTGCCCCCTTACTTTCTAGCGATATTTTTTTCATATCACTCTACTGTGCTGAGAAGGAAATTATCAGTCAGTAAGATCAGAGGAAAATTTCTTAAAATAACGATAATATATCATTAAATGTAAGTTACAGTAGAGATAATACAGTTAAAATTAAGTTGCAATAAAATTAAGATTCATGTTGGAAGACTTTTTGTTTTACTTATTATTTATTTATTTCCAGCTTCAGTACTATGATAGAGCTTTGGACTGTTTACCACCACCTAAAGGTTCACAAAATCCTAAGGAGGCAGTGAATGCTTACGTTGAACTGTTGATGGCAAGGTAAAATTTCAGATGATTCTTTTCATTTACCGGGTAAAGAAAAAAATGCAGTTTAATTTGATGTTGATCATTCATACTAAAGAAAAACAAAGATATTTATGTTTAATTCTATGATACATTAACCAATTTTTCAATGATGTTAATTTCATTCAAAATCTAATATTTATTATGTAAATTTAAAGTGTTTTACTCAAATTTCTTTGATGACAGTACTAGCTTTTAGAGTTATAAACTATAAAATTTGTAAGCTTTATTAATTTATATGCTACCATCTAGTAACCAATGAGAGGAATTGTTTTATACATTTGTAGTGAGAAATCCCATTGTGAGAATACTGCATTGAAGATGTTCATTGATCATGGACACTGGAAGGATTCTATTGAGCTTATCAAGAAATATAAAGAGAATAAGACATTGTATGGCAATCTCTACCTCACACTGTTCAGGGCTATGTCACTGGTTAGTATGGTTTAGAGCTCTGTCACTGGTTAGTAAGAAGCAGGGTTGTGTCACAGGTTGGTATGGTTTAAAGCTCTGTGACTGGTTAGTAAGTAGCAGGGCTATGTCACAGGTTAGTATGGTTTAAAGCTCTGTCACTGGTTAGTAAGTAGCAGGGCTATGTCACAGGTTAGTATGGTTTAGAGCTCTGTGGCTGGTTAGTAAGAAGCAGGGCTATGTCACAGGTTAGTATGGTTTAAAGCTCTGTCACCATTAAAGAACAGTTCCTGAAGGAAATATAATCATCGTCTTGAACATTGCTTTGTATAGAGAGCAGATTATAAATGGTTTTAGTGCTATTTAATTTTCCACACTGTGATTAATTTGATTTATTGATTTTATATTTAATGCAAATATTGACTTTCTTTTTATGGATTTTGCAATCACATGTTAATTTTTGTTTTATGAAATGCAAAATTTTGTTGAAATATTGGTAAGATCTCACAGATTTTTAGTATCAGTTATAACTTTAATAAGAATATGATAAGATGGAGATTTGATTTTGTTTGTCTTTCTTTGCAGAATATTTTTGAAAAAGATAATTATTATATACTACTCTTGATATTTACAGAAAGAAGTGTTATCAGAATATGCAAAAGAAATGTTCTTAGAGTCACCAGAAAATTCTTGGTAAGGTTTTATTGCTTGCTTTGTTCTTATTTATCATAAAAAATGCATATGCTCATATTGTTAAATCACTTTTGGATAAGTATTGATGTGGCACCTTCATTACTTATGTTTTTCATGGTCTATCCTGAATGATGTTTTATTGAGACTATATCCGATAATAGTGAATCAGCTTTGCAGAAATTTGGCCATATTCATCTTCAGGATATCCTTTCAAATTTTCAAATTTAAAATGTCCTTATTTTTTCTAAGACCAATACATTTAGTTAGAAACAAGGGTCCAGAAAAGGTCATATTGACCACTAGACTGATTGTAAGTAGGAAAAAAGGTGGCACTGGTTGCTGTTATGGCATTTAATTTGTACATTTTTCAGAATTTTTACTGTGACCCCCCCCTTTTTTTTTGCCTTCTTTGGAAATCCTGGATATGCAACTGACTATTTTTTATTCTATTGAGCAAGATCTCAATCTTAATGAAAAGAAATACTGTTGGAATTGATATAGTGATATAAGAAGATGTGGTATGAGTGCCATTTATGCATATTCATGATATTGATTAAGTCTTTCCATCTATTGTTTTTTGGCCATAGCTTACACATGATAATGTAAAAACCAGCCTGTCATTGTTATTAAAATTACTGTTGAATATTTATTATTCATTGCATACCGATTTTCATGGATTTCATGGTAACTAAGGAACCATGAATTCCAATGTACAAGAAATTAAGAAATTACAAAGTTTCTGTAGGAATATTTGCAAACCTCATTATTATGGATTTTGCCAAGGCCTTCAATAAGGTTCCCCATAAACGTCTACTCTACAAACTGAAATACTATGGCATTCAAGGTAACACTCTAAAATGGATTCAGGCTTTTTTATCAGACCGCATGCAAACAGTGGTAATAGACGGAATAACATCAAATACAGCACAAGTAACATCAGGTGTCCCCCAAGGAACTGTCCTTGGGCCTATACTCTTTTTAATTTACATTAATGATTTTCCAGAACACCTTGAACACAGC
Organism: Mytilus trossulus; assembly: GCF_036588685.1. NCBI lineage: Eukaryota > Metazoa > Mollusca > Bivalvia > Mytilida > Mytilidae > Mytilus > Mytilus trossulus. The sequence goes on along the minus strand of NC_086373.1, from coordinate 103,897,224 downwards.
AAATTACGACTCTTCGCTGACGATAGTATATTATACCGAGAAATTACATGTCAACAAGACTGCACAAATTTACAAAAAGATCTTAATGCAGCAGCTAAATGGGAGGCTGATTGTCTCATGACCTTCCATCCAGGAAAATGCCCAATCTTAACCATTACACAAAAAAAAAAAACATATAAACACGATTACATCCTTCATAACCATACTTTAGAACTAGTAACATCTGCAAAATATCTCGGCATAACCCTACAGTCTAACTTAAAATGGAACAATCACTACAACAACATTATATCAAATGCAAATAAATCTCTTGGCTTTCTGAGGCGAAACTTAAAAATTTCTAACACCAGTATCAAATCCCGTGCTTACCAATCATTAATGAGATTAAAACTTGAATATGCCTGTAGTCCATGGGATCTACACACAGCAGATTACAAAAACAAGTTAGAAATGGTACAGAGGTGTGCGGCCCGATATGTATGTAACAATTACCAAAACACCAGTAGTGTTACATCCCGGTTAAACGAACTACAATGGCCCTCACTCACTGAGCGCTGCCTCAAAACCAGACTTATCATGTTCTACAAGGTCATCCATGGACTCATTGCAATCCCATCACTAGTCCTCATACCATCAGATTCTAGAACAAGAAAATTACATTCTCAATCATTTCGGCAAATATCCACCTCTAAAGACAGCTACAAATGGTCATTCTTTCCGCAAACAATCATCCAATGGAACTTGTTGCCACAAGTTGTGGTAGCAAGTCAAACCATTGAAATTTATAGAGATCAGTTGACACCAACTGTTCTCCACAACATAATTCAATTCTATAAATAACAATGTACATATTTTTTAATCACTTGTTTTTTTCTTTCATGTAAATATCACCAAGTATTCTACAAATTTAAAGATAAATTTTTATTCATATTTTTTTTAATCATATACTCCGAGCATGCAACAGTTCATAATCTTCAATATGCATGAAGCTGTAACTGTTTATCAGAATAAGAAGAAGAAACTTTGACAAAACCATGAAATCTTCAAATGCAAGTTTTCCACAATCCAGGAAAGTTGGTATTCACGAAAATAAATGAAACCACAGTACCGGTAATTCTTTTTACATTTTCATATTTAATTTAAGTTTAAATTACCATCTTTTCTTTTTTTTGCAGCTTAGCACAAATTTCATCATTTTTGTTGCCAAAAGATGCTACTAGTACCAAAGATGTTTTTGTCAACTCATCCTGTGATATTCCAATGCATGCCATACGATCATCATTGTTAAAGTACTACACACCGAAATCGTGATATATGGACATGTATAAAAGTACACTTGCAATTTGACTGATAGAATGTGCAATATTAATGTTAAGTTTGTGAATAAAAAATGAATAAATACAAAGACTTATTTCATCCCATTCCATATTGAATTAGAAAAAAGTGAAGTGAAAAAAGAAAAAAAAATCATTACAAAGAACTAGAGGCTTGACATACAGTCAATATTGCAGAGAACTAAAATTGAGAATGGAAATGGTTGTTTGTTAGGTGGAGAAAACTTTCATGTTTTTTTGTAGAAGAACAGAATCAAATTCAAAATTCAAAGAAAGCTTACCAATTAAAACTTGAATTTGTACTATATAGGGATTAGGCTCCAGTGCTCTAAATTTACCAATTATTTACACAAACCATCTATTAATTTTAATGTGAACCTTTTGACAATGAATACAATAATAAGATCTTACCAATTTTAACACAATAAAACTAATATTTGAACAGTTTTGTCTCACCTTGACAGAGTAAAAAATCCAGACATAGGTTTGCTGTTTCTGTTGTCAGAGGTGTAAACAATGTTTAGTTTGTGATAAGGTCTAGTTTATAGTGAACCACTAGTGGTAGGTCAATGATAACTGGTATGCAATTGTATTAGCATTGGCACATCTCATTACCATGGAGATTATTTGGCCCTGCCCCCTCAGTCATCTTTTATTGAGTTTGAAACTTTTTTAAGTTTATATAAAATAGTTTGTGATTAGGTCGGTTTATTGGGAATCACTAGCAGTAGATCAATGATATTTGGTATATAGTTGTATAAGTTTCATTCCCATGAAGAATATATAACCCCACCTCCTCATTATGGTTCATTGACTTCGAAACTTTTTACAAGTTAATGTATGTACTTGGGTTTGTTTAAAGGAAATGGCTTAAACCATGAAAATGAGGTCAAGGTTAGATAAACCATGCCAGACAAACATACACCTTACAATAAATCTATGCATTGTGTATAGGTGTCATATTGCTTATAGTATCTAAGAAGCAAACTTTACCATAATAAAATTTAACATTGACCATGATAATAAAGGTTTCCTACAAGACTGAAATGTACGTCGTAAATATTTCCATTCACCAAATATAGTTACCCTTCTGCATAGAGCATTAGAAAAAAAGACCTAAACACAAAAAATATCTTCAACCACTGAGATATGAAAATAAGGTTAAGGTCAGATGACACTTGCCAGTTGGACTCTTTACACCTTATCATTCCATACATTAAATATAGTTGACTAAAGAAAAACAGACCAAAAAACAAAACTTAAACCCTAACACTGAATAAAGAACCATGAAAATGAGGACAAGGTCAAATAAAACCTGCACAACTGACATGTACATCATAAAATATTTCAATACACCAATTATAGTAAAGTGGAGAAAAAAAAGACCAAAACACAAAAACTTTAAAACTTTAACCACTGAACCAGGAAAATGAGGTCAAGTTCAGATGGCACCTTGTTAACATTTATAGAATTCAAACATATTTGCAGCTCTCCGCTATGCATTTCAGATATTGAGCTGAATATAGACTTGAGGTATACTTGTAGGATCAAGATTTGAATTTCTGACTTGTAGGATTTCTGACTCTTGTTCATATTTTATAAGCTGTAGACCAAGATGTTATAAAGGTCAACATAGTCTTCAGTGGTTGTTGTTTGTTGCTGTATTACATATTTTGTTTTGTTTTATTATTTTTGTAAATATTTTAGGCTGTTAGTTTTCTTGCCTAAATTGTTTTACATTTGTCAATATGAGGCCTTTTATAGCTGACTAAGCAGTATGGGTTTTGCTCATTGTTGAAAAAAAAGCAAAATCACAAAAATACTGAACTCCAAGGATAATTCAAAACAGAAGTCCCTAATCAAATGGCAAAATCAAATGATAAAACATATCAAACGAATGGACAATAACTGTCATATTCCTGACTTGGTACAGGCATTTTCAAATGTAGAAAATGGTGGATTGAACCTGGTTTTATAGTGCTTAACCTCTCACTTGCATGACAGTCATATCAATTTCCATTATATTGACAACAATGCATGAACAAAATGTCACAAATGAAGGTGGTAAAGTAAGCTATTGTTATTGACTGCTGTGTCATTTGGTCTCTCGTAGAGAGTTATCTCATTGACAATCGTACCACATCTTCAATAACAGACAGGTGCCAATATTATGTGTCAAGCTCTAAATCGCTTCGGATTTAAAATGAAAATAAAGTAAGAGACTATCAAAGATATATCACAGGTCTATTTAGAGTTGATAAGGCTATAAACCAAATGATTAAGGTAAGATTCTTAAATAACTTGTACTACAATGTATAAGCAAAAGTGTTTATTTGAAATAATGTATACACAATACATGCTTATGTATTAAAAAAATAAAAACAATAATGATTGATTCAAGGTCATTTCAAACAGGAAAAATGCATTGTAAAATATCCATTTTCACCTTGTGTTGAACACAACCTTTGCTTATTTTTTTTTTATGAAAATCATAAGTAATATGCATGCAGATGTTTATTAAAATCTGTAGATTAAAGCTATAAATTTTACAAAACTATTCAAAAGTATATTTTTTTACAAACTTTTGCTATTGGATAAGAAAATTTATTTTTTCAAATAATATTTTATTTTTAGAAATTTGCTATATCAAAGTATTAAAATCTTTAATCTGCATGCTTACTTTTTCGTTTAACTGAATAGTGATATAAGCCTTCCCAGTTAGAATATATACACCATAACTGAATTTTTTTTTTCCATAATTTACTTTTCTTTAACAGTAAGAACTCATTGTCCCAATATCTGGAATTGTTAAAAGTTTTACAAATAAAACATGTCTGTACATTTTTGAAGATCACATATTTTTCTCTCAGATTTGAAATGAAGTGCTACACAATTTACAGTATAACTCTTTAATACCATCTTTTAAAGAACAATATAATAGTTCAAAGTTGTTGACATTAAAATCATCAATTCTGTCAAATGATCCATTCCTAAGAGACAGTTATAAAAACTTCACTGATTGGCAGATTCACAAGCATCAATCCAGTCACCATATACATCTATTGGCTCAGAGAGATCTGGACAATTTGTTAAAGAACAACATTTATACAAAGATCATCTGCTTCGCTCACTTTTCTCTATAGAAAGCAATGTTATATGAAAAGTTTTTTGTCTTTTATTGTAAGAAAACACCCATATATATGGGTGCGAAAATGCATATACAAAAAATAATATTTTTATTGATAGTATCCCTCACACCAAGTTTTTTTTTATAAAAACTGATGGGTTAAGTGTATTACAATAGACCACTTTCGAGTTCATCCGTCACCGGCAAAAACTCGTCGTTTATGCACGCCTTTATGACGTCATTTACCAAATAGAGGGGGTCGCCTGTATCCCTGCACTATTTACGTTCACCAAGCGTCTTAGTGATCGTCTTTGTGCAGGATAAACTAGAAATAATGGTTGCTCTGTAGGTACTTACTGACAATTCCCTAATGACAGCAGTGTTGATTGTCAATTTTGAGAATTCCATTTGCCGAAAAATTTGTACAATATAGAATTATAGTTTTCCAATCACTGGCTCAACATTGGAAAGGAAGTGATGACGCCCCTAAACGCACAAATGACGGTGATAAAGGCGCGAATAATTGACGAGATTTTTCCGGTGACGGATGAACTCGAAAGTGGTCTATTATTTTGAAATCATGTACAAGTAGGTTTTGCTAAAATTTATATAAATGACCTTATATTTCTTCATACATGTACATGCCTGTACATAAATTTAGAGTGCACTTCTTTCTTCGTCAGGTTCATTGTATAACATTTTGTAGTTTCGCTATAGAAAATAAAAAGGTCTGTGCTTTATAATATTTTTAAAAGTATAAATGAGATCCAAGCAGGTGAAATAAAGTCCTTCTTAGCACAAGACTATACAAATACTAAACAGAGCAGATCATGGTTGTTTCTTAATTTGAATTAAAGGATACAATTAATTGTTGTTTGAAATGCCTCTAGACATACAGTACATGTTATCATTCCAGTGTTTCGTTCTCTATCCCTGAAAAAGATAAATTATATATAAAATCTTTGCTGCAAATAAGAGAAATTCTCAGTATAGATGCAAATTCTCTTGATATCTTGATTTTAGAAAGTACACAGATTTTGTTAATCTTTTTTAAACGTTTTTGAATTAAATAATTTTTACAAGAATAGAAAGTAGTTGTTACCTTTTTTTTTAATTAAATATTGCAAAATGTGATTAGATAAAGACATGACTGCACTGCACTTATGAACATCAATCACAATGGCACTCAAATATTTTTTCTTCAATTTTGTAGAAGAGAATTTAAAATGAAATTATTGAAAAATATATGTAGTTCAAAATGTAATAAAAAAATAAATCCTGGACTACATTTTCAAAGTATTCAGCAGTTACAATGAATATTGTTAACCAAGTAATTTTCTCAAGTGATTTATTTTTAAAAGCCACTTTCGCATTGAAAAGAAAAATAAATCATCCTGATAAAATTTCAAAACTTGATCTTTCATTGTCAAAATACATCAAGTACATTTGAAAATTGTGAACTAAAATCGCCCTAAAATGGGCTAGAATGGTCTAAACGTGAAATAAAGTATCCATGGAAATAAGTTGGTTTACAGCAGTTACAAGTTAATATTCATATTAATAACTAGTTCTCTAATAGTTCTTTACACACATGTGACTTACATTTTAACTTCGCATGATTTTTCGTGATTACAGAATGGGCAATTGAATTGGGAGTCAAGTGGTTCTACATTCTTCTTCTTTGGAGGTGCCTTTCTTGCTTTCTTTCTTCTTCCCATTTTGTTTTCTGCAGGAAAAAAAAGTGCACATAAAACGTTGGTTTTTTTTAAAGATCACTATTTGTCTTTCAAGGTTGGCTTGCTTTCTCCTTGATGTTTACCACATCTCCTTTTATTCATTTCAAAGATTTTCACCTACATGTCATCTGGTAATAATATTTAGGGTGAGACAAATTCTAGACACCTCTGTATAAGGCCATTTTGGATTCGTCAAATGATAATTCTGCACCAAAGAAAGATAATTTGGTCATAAAAGAAATCAGCAACTGATGATCATAAAAAAAAGCCAAAAAACAAATAATTTGATTGCTGGTTCAGCTTTCAGACAATTTTTTTTATGTACGACTTTAAGATGGCCAATAAAATTTTGTCATTTGAGTTGCTGTCTCATTCACATAAAAAAACAGAGATTAAATTTATCCATTTCACCATGCATGCAAATTGGTAAAATTCTCAAAAAATGTGCTATTCAATATTGTAAATAAAACACATGCAGTACATGTATTTCGACTGTTTTAATTTTTCCTTTTCCATTTAGGAATTTTGATATCAGAACATACATGACATACATGTATGAGTATAGAGAATATCTCTTTTTTCATATTTTGTTTCATCATAGTGTTAATTTAAATATAATTAAGTTTGATCTTTGTTATTTCATAATCATTGTAATACCGACAGTAAATAAGTATCTATGACAATATAGTTACAATTACAAATATCTGGAAACAATATATCTAACAGGAAATGAATCTGATTGTCTTTTCAGTATAAAATTGATAAAATCTCAGCTGACTTTAAGAGACATGTTTTTGGTAGAGTTTGACTTACAAACTATCAGAACTGTTCAATAAATCAACCAATCAATTATAGTCCTAAAAAAATACAAGTTTTATCATAAAGTAGATATATTTTATATAAAATGACCAAGATAAGTGTGATTTATTTCATATTAAGTGTTTTAATTTATAATCATATTAATGGTGTGTGAATTTGGAAATGCAGTTATCTTTTTTTATCACCCTGTTTCAGGGTTTCCCCTTGGTCAATTATTTTTTCGCCACCTCTTTCGCCAAAACAATATATTTTTCGCCACTTTATTTTTTTTTTCGCCAAGTAACATAAATATATTTTTCGCTTAAAAATTTTTTTCTACCCCGCCTCCCCGCTTCCCTTAATAAGATGATTTTGCCCCATTGTGTCTATGACTATTCTCTAAAAATTATTTTAGAGTCTACATTTTAATGAATAAACACTTAACATTTTCTTTAAAACAACAAAATTTTTTTTTACTTAAAAGGGAAAAATATTTATTGTATTTTAAATAACTTTCCTAATGAGGGACCCACTATACTTTAATAATAAAGAAGATATAAGTCCTGGAATATAACAAAATTAATGGACATGTTTAGGTCATATAATACCAGTATAGTTCATAGTGAAAGAAAAATACTGATGTGCCCTTTTATACTAAGAAGTGGTTTTTACAACAAAACACATGAAATTGAGCCCTCATTTCATGTGTAGTCATAACATTGAAGGGTTACTCTCATTCAAGGGGTTGTTCCCAAACTTTTTTGTGAGATTTCTTCTTTTCTAGACCATCGTAACTGAAAAGGTTGAGATGTAAAATCTATGCTTGAAACACGTGTGTCACTCAAACGACTTCAAAGTAGTCTCCCTAATCAATTACCTATACTAAAGTCAAAGGATATTAAGTTTTAAATCAGAGATTTTTCTTGCTTTTGAACATTTTTCGTCACAACAGAATCTTTCTTTTCTAAACTATCTTTGAAAGGAGAGTAAACATCAAAAGTTTGCTTCAAACACGTGCGTCGCAAAGTGGTAAATATATTCTGTATGTGACATTTAGTGGAGACATTTAACCTTATCATTTTGTCAAATAATTCAATCAACACCTTTATTAATAAGTCCTTTGTTGTCGATAACTTAAAAATACAATCATAGCTGATTATTGATTTTCTGTCTAAATCTTAATGAGGTCAAGGTGAATTTCGAGTGTTGCCTGATAAAGTCCAAGAAACTCAAAAAAAGTAAATAAACAAGATGGAGGAAAATAAATCGTTATATGGTCCGAGTACACAGTTATTTCGTAGTGCATTTCTTTTAGACAATAAATGTAAATAAAAAAAATCCCACCTGCGCTTTCTCAATAACATTTTTACAGTGTGTTGTACTACTTTTGGGACAAATTATATCAAAATTATAGAAAACTTCATCAGCTCTAACTCAAAATATAGACAATTTTGTGTTAAGGGGGACTGGAAATCTTTTGACAGCTTCCGAAGTGCTAATTTTTTACCTTTTTCAGCTGGACCTAATCACTACTTTACCTAAATATTTATGACCCAATTTTTTTTACAATGTCATTTCACCCCCCAACTTGCTATATGAGGTATAAAACATGGAGAATTAAATTTGGAAGGGGTATAACAAAAATTGGCAAGTAACACACTGTCCACATTAAGGACTATATTCGTGAACAACGAAAATCAAAGGACGATAACTGTGTACTCGGACCTAATATATATATATATTTTTTCGCCAAATTCTTTCGCAAATGACGATTTTTTATCGCCAAAATTATTATTTTTTCGCAAATTGCGAAAATGGCGACCGCCAGCAGAAACCCTGCCCTGTTTGCATTCTGAACCCTTCTGTCATTGTCTGTGATAAATCGAATGCTATTATAACAGATTTGAAGTGACAGATTACATATTCTATACAATGGCATCACTTCAAAACTTTATAGTTTGAATGACATTTTTATTTATATTATCGGAAATTATAAGGATAATATTAATAGTGAGTAGGTTTTTAACGGTATCAGGTCCGTTCGCGCCCAATATACTGTCGCACCCTACACGTTTGCACCTCGCACGTTCGCACCCAAGGTCCGTTCGCACTCTACACGTTCGCACCCAATTTTAATTCAAATTTCAGTTGAATAATTGGAAAATCATGATTGTTGTTTTTAATTGCTTTGGTGTAAATACTGAATGTATTTATAGCTTAATATGAGTAAAAGATTGAAAATTTTAAATGAAAAACACAAAAGATAATTGTTTTAACAGCTTGGTCCCTTTGATCTGAAACAATGAAACAATAAAATACAGCAATACACTATTATAACCAAAACATGATCAAACATGATAAAAGTTATTCAACATTAAAAATTTAAAAAAAAACGTAGTTAGAATCTCACTCCATTTTGAAACAAGTCAATGAAACAAAGTTATAGCAATACACTAACCAAAACATGATTAAGAGTTATTCAACACAAAATAAATCGTTGACAGAATTACACTTTATTTAGAAAGGATTTTTTTTTTAACAATACACAATCCAAAACATAATTAAGATTTATTCAACTCAATAAAAAATGCTGTCTCACTTTATTTTGAGACAACGAAAACAATTTTACTTAAATAAGAATACTACTTTAAGCCAAAACTTGCATGATTACAAAGTTATTAAACCCAAAACCAATTAAAATTGGGCGCGAACATGTAGGGTGCGAACGGACTTTGGGTGCGAACATGTAGAGTGCAAAAGTGAAAGGGGGTGAACATGAGTGGGTGCGAACAAGAATGGGCGCGAACGGATCCGGATTCGTTTTTAACTCCTGTCTGTTTCTGTCATGTGTCTGAAGCGTATCTTTATTAACTATGACTCAACAATAAAATCAGCAACAAGTAGACAGTGTCAAATCCATTCAATATACCTATGCTCCTGCAAATATATACACTACAAGGCAATTTTTTACTCATTTTTTTTTTTGTAAGTGCTTGACAAATCAAGAACAAATATCTTAAATATGTCAGTTTGAAATGAATGACAATTTACAAAACATATCATTCAAGATTTTTTTAGGTGATTTCAGTAAATAGAGACAAATTTAAAAATTTGGTAGCACATATTGACATAATGCAGACATGGTCATGGATGACTATCTCTTTTCACATGTTTACATTTTATTGATTAATATTAAGCGTTGGTGTCGGTTTAAATCATTTTGCTGTACTCGTGGTATGTTTTTAAGCTTAATTAACTTGTAAGTTAAGATATAATTTCATTAAATTTTAAGAATTTACATTTCTCAAAAATAACGCCAACTGTTCTTTTTTCTTGTGTGTGTTATTAGTAGATCATTTAAAAGCTTGGATGGAGTGATAAATTTGATATAAATTCAAACGCAAATAAGACTTTACACATATTTGAACTAAATGATAACAATTAGTGGTATAATTTATATATTACTTCATTAACATTGCAAAAATGAGAATTTTTTACTTTGGCTATCTTTTATTTAGCGAAAATTGGATTCATATTATAATTATTGATGGTAACATTTTATATATTTTTAAAATAAGTTATCTTTTTGTTTTTGTTTTCAAAATGGCTGCGCCCATGATCTTCAGTATGGATTTTGTTGTGAAATAAATGTTTAGCTATGTTCTCTCCTTTTTAGAACCGATAAAGATGAACTTAATCAAGACAAAAACCACACAACTTATATAAGTGGGTCAGTAAATTGTGAATGTCTTCATGAAGACCCTGGAATATGAAAACCAGATCTTTTTGGACTCTTTTCATGAAGATGGGCTTCTGATTACAGCAAAGTACGCATAGACGGACTATTATATATTACTTACAGTTTGTTTGACTGTATGATTAGATAATTATAACAATTTGGCTTACAATGAAGTATAGATTAAGCTGGAAAAATCCAGTTTAAGTATAATATTTGTGTTTCGGTCATAGGCAAATAGCCGGTTCTCTTTGATCGCTTCGGCCATAGGCATCGAGTCAGTTCGTCCTTGGTCGTTTCGGCTATGTTATAAAAGTCATTTCAGCACTGTTTTTTTTATATTTACATAGTTCTACAACATGAACAATAAGGGTGGCAGTCTTGTTCTGAAAGGGGGTCTCATTGGGGGGTGCCAATCCTGGATCCAGCTTACTGTTTTGTTAGATTTTGCGTATCCTGCTTACACTATGCAATCTCATTTTTTGTCATTTCCTGGGTCCCGCTTGATCTCATTTCTGTTTTCACTACACAATTATTTGACTTTCACATGTCACGCTTTCAAAAGATTGGCAATCCTGCATCACGCTTAGACCCCAATGAGACCCATCTGAAAGGATTAAATTAAATACCACAATAACTTGTTTTGTTTATTTGGAGACACACACCTTTGCCAATCACTTTGACACTTATTTTTTCACCTTTAGCTTATCTTATTATACACACATACCAGTGGACATAGACTGAAACTGACTTTATATATAAATCTGTTGTAGAGATGTCACTGGTTCAGACGTACATATATATAATATATACATATACTGTACTCTACTCTCATGACTTTACACATTGATACATGTAGATGTTGTACTTATGAATAATAGATCACCTCTCATAACGAGTAATTCTGTAAGAAACAATTAGAAATAAAAATTTACAATTTCATGTGCATGACATTTTATTTCTTGCGCAGAATAAAAGGTTTGAATATAGATTAAATATGATTAAAAAAATGAAAGACTTAAATTTTTCATCTTTTTTTTAGAGGTTTAGGTGTAGACAGAATACTGCAGAACTTTTTAAAAGTATTATACAGTGATCCAGCTAATTTAGTTTTGGTGATAAACACAGCATCATCTGAAGAAGTATGTATAGTTCATGTACATATTGCTTTGAAATTTAACAGCATAAGGAAAGTAATAATTTTTGAGTATTTTTGTTTGACTGTTGCAACAGGAAGAACACAAAAAAAATGAAAACAAATAATGAAAGTTAACTGTATCCCCTGGCAGAGCAAACGACAGGACATGTCTTCTTACACATGTTACAGCATACAACAGGACATGTTCATGTTACAGCAAAAGACAAGACATGTCCATGTTACAGCAAAAGACAGGACGTGTCCATAATACAGCAACAGACAGGACATGTCCATGTTACAGCAAAAGACAGGACGTGTCAATGTTACAGCAAACGACAGGACATGTCCATGTTACAGCAAATGACAGGACATATCCATGTTACAGCAAACGACAGGATATGTTCATGTTACAGCAAATGACAGGACATGTCCATGTTACAGCAAACGACAGGACATGTCCATGTTACAGCAAATGACAGGACATGTTCATGTAACAGCAAACGACAGGACATGTTCATGTTACAGCAAAAGACAGGACATGTCCATGTTACAGCAAACGACAGGACATGTCCATGTTACAGCAACAGATAGGACATGTCCATGTTACAGCAAATGACAGGACATGTCCATGTTACAGCAAACAACAGGACATGTCCATGTTACAGCAAACGACAGGACATGTCCTTGTTACAGCAAACGACAGGACATGTCCATGTTACAGCAACAGACAGGACATGTCCATGTTACAGCAACAGACAGGACATGTCCATGTTACAGCAAATGACAGGACATGTTCATGTTACAGCAAATGACAGGACATGTTCATGTTACAGCAAATGACAGGACATGTCCATGTTACAGCAAACGACATGACGTGTCCATGTTACAGCAACAGACAGGACATGTCCATATTACAGCAAAAGACAGGACGTGTCAATGTGACAGCAAATGACAGGACATGTCCATGTTACAGCAACAGACAGGACATGTCCATGTTACAGCAAACGACAGAACATGTCCATGTTACAGCAACAGATAGGACATGTCCATGTTACAGCAAATGACAGGACATGTCCATGTTACAGCAAAAGACAGGACATGTCCATGTTACAGCAAAAGACAGGATATGTCCATGTTACAGCAACAGACAGGACATGTTCATGTTACAGCAAACGACAGGACATGTTCATGTAACAGCAAACGACAGGACATGTCCATGTTACAGCAAACGACAGGACATGTCCATGTTACAGCAACAGACAGGACATGTCCATGTTACAGCAAATGACAGGACATGTCCATGTTACAGCAAAAGACAGGACATGTCCATGTTACAGCAAAAGACAGGACATGTCCATGTTACAGCAAAAGACAGGACATGTCCATGTTACAGAAAAAGACAAAATATGTCCATGTTACAGCAACAGACAGGACATGTCCATGTTACAGCAAACAACAGGACATGTCCATGTTACAGCAAATGACAGGACATGTCCATGTTACAGCAAATGACAGAACATGTTCATGTTACAGCAAACGACAGGACATGTCCATGTTACAGCAAACGACAGGACATATCCATGTTACAGCAAACGACAGGACATATTCATGTTACAGCAAATGACAGGACATGTCCATGTTACAGCAAATGACAGGACATGTTCATGTTACAGCAACAGACAGGACACGTCCATGTTACAGCAACAGACAGGACATGTCCATGTTACAGCAAATGACAGGACATGTCCATGTTACAGCAAATGACAGGACATGTCCATGTTACAGCAAATGACAGAACATGTTCATGTTACAACAAACAACAGGACATGTCCATGTTACAGCAAATGACAGGACATGTTCATGTTACAGCAAATGACAGGACATGTTCATGTTACAGCAACAGACAGGACATGTCCATGTTACAGCAAACCACAGGACATGTCCATGTTACAGCAAACCACAGGACATGTCCATGTTACAGCAAACGACAGGACATGTCCATGTTACAGCAAATGACAGGATATGTCCATGTTACAGCAATTGACAGAACATGTTCATGTTACAGGAAACGACAGGACATGTTCATGTAACAGCAAACGACAGGACATGTTCATGTTACAGAAACGACAGGACATGTTCATGTAACAGCAAATGACAGGCCATGTTTATGTTACAGGAAACGACAGGACATGTTCATGTAACAGCAAACGACAGGACATGTCCATGTTACAGCAAATGACAGGATATGTCAATGTTACAGCAAATGACAGGACATGTCCATGTTACAGCAAATGACAGGACATGTCCATGTTACAGCAAACAACAGGACATGTCCATGTAACAGCAAAAGACAGGACGTGTCAATGTTACAGCAAACGACAGGACATGTCCATGTTACAGCAAATGACAGGACATGTCCATGTTACAGCAAACGACAGGACATGTCCATGTAACAGCAAACAACAGGACATGTCCATGTTACAGCAAACGACAGGACATGTCCATGTTACAGCAAACGACAGGATATGTTCATGTTACAGCAAATGACAGGACGTGTCCATGTTACAGCAAATGACAGTACATGTTCATGTAACATTGAATTCTTGGGGTTCTTTGATATGCTGAATCTAAACATAAACTTAGATTTTTGATTATGGGCCCAGTTTTCAAGTTGGTCCAAATCGGGGTCCAAAATTAAACTTTGTTTGATTTCAACAAAAATTGAATATATGGGGTTCTTCAATATGCTGAATCTAACCATTTATTTAGATTTTTAATATTTGGGCCCTGTTTTCAAATTGGTCCACATTGAGGTCTAAAGGGTCTAAAATTGAACATAATTTGATTTCATCAAAAATTGAATTCTCGGAGTTCTATGATATGTTGAATCTAACCATGTATTTAGATTTTGGATGTTGGACCATAATAGGTAAATGTCCAATTTAAAATTTTAAAGTTTTTAAGTTTAAGTTCTTAGACCACATTCAGACAGGACATGTCCATGTTACAGCAAATGACAGGACATGTCCATGTTACAGCAAAAGACAGGACATGTCCATGTTACAGCAAAAGACAGGACATGTCCATGTTACAGCAAAAGACAGGACATGTCCATGTTACAGAAAAAGACAAAATATGTCCATGTTACAGCAACAGACAGGACATGTCCATGTTACAGCAAACAACAGGACATGTCCATGTTACAGCAAATGACAGGACATGTCCATGTTACAGCAAATGACAGAACATGTTCATGTTACAGCAAACGACAGGACATGTCCATGTTACAGCAAACGACAGGACATATCCATGTTACAGCAAACGACAGGACATATTCATGTTACAGCAAATGACAGGACATGTCCATGTTACAGCAAATGACAGGACATGTTCATGTTACAGCAACAGACAGGACACGTCCATGTTACAGCAACAGACAGGACATGTCCATGTTACAGCAAATGACAGGACATGTCCATGTTACAGCAAATGACAGGACATGTCCATGTTACAGCAAATGACAGAACATGTTCATGTTACAACAAACAACAGGACATGTCCATGTTACAGCAAATGACAGGACATGTTCATGTTACAGCAAATGACAGGACATGTTCATGTTACAGCAACAGACAGGACATGTCCATGTTACAGCAAACCACAGGACATGTCCATGTTACAGCAAACCACAGGACATGTCCATGTTACAGCAAACGACAGGACATGTCCATGATACAGCAAATGACAGGATATGTCCATGTTACAGCAATTGACAGAACATGTTCATGTTACAGGAAACGACAGGACATGTTCATGTAACAGCAAACGACAGGACATGTTCATGTTACAGAAACGACAGGACATGTTCATGTAACAGCAAATGACAGGCCATGTTTATGTTACAGGAAACGACAGGACATGTTCATGTAACAGCAAACGACAGGACATGTCCATGTTACAGCAAATGACAGGATATGTCAATGTTACAGCAAATGACAGGACATGTCCATGTTACAGCAAATGACAGGACATGTCCATGTTACAGCAAACAACAGGACATGTCCATGTAACAGCAAAAGACAGGACGTGTCAATGTTACAGCAAACGACAGGACATGTCCATGTTACAGCAAATGACAGGACATGTCCATGTTACAGCAAACGACAGGACATGTCCATGTAACAGCAAACAACAGGACATGTCCATGTTACAGCAAACGACAGGACATGTCCATGTTACAGCAAACGACAGGATATGTTCATGTTACAGCAAATGACAGGACGTGTCCATGTTACAGCAAATGACAGTACATGTTCATGTAACATTGAATTCTTGGGGTTCTTTGATATGCTGAATCTAAACATAAACTTAGATTTTTGATTATGGGCCCAGTTTTCAAGTTGGTCCAAATCGGGGTCCAAAATTAAACTTTGTTTGATTTCAACAAAAATTGAATATATGGGGTTCTTCAATATGCTAAATCTAACCATTTATTTAGATTTTTAATATTTGGGCCCTGTTTTCAAATTGGTCCACATTGAGGTCTAAAGGGTCTAAAATTGAACATAATTTGATTTCATCAAAAATTGAATTCTCGGAGTTCTATGATATGTTGAATCTAACCATGTATTTAGATTTTGGATGTTGGACCATAATAGGTAAATGTCCAATTTAAAATTTTAAAGTTTTTAAGTTTAAGTTCTTAGACCACATTCATTCTGGTGTCATCCTGGTTTGCCCACTTTTAATTACATGCATATGAAAACATAGGGGGAATTGTTGTTTTAACAAATATAGTTTATTTCAAAATAAAAGTCATAATTTTTACCTTTTATTTTACCTGTAATTTTTATATAAATGATACAATATTCTGCTAATAAATCAATGAAAATCTGCAAAAATATTTTTCATTTTAATATTTTTGAGCAGGAAAATGTGCGGAATTTGACATTATACCTCTTATTTTACCTGTATTTTTTTAATTAAAGATACTACATTTATATTCTGGTATTAACTCAAGAAAAATGTGCAAAGATATTTTTGATTTGATATAATTTTGAAGGAAAGTGTATTGAAATTGACAAATATAGAAAGGGAAAAATGTGTATTACTTTTATAATTTATTAACAAAAATGGTATTCCCAACTTTATTAAGTGTAGTTGTTGAAAGGCATAGAAATGTTGACTACAAACGTATGATAAAGAAAATGAAACATCACTTGATTTAAAAGACGAGCCGCAGTATAACCTCTTTCTATTGCCCTTTAGTATACATACAGTGCCCATGGTACACCTTATTACCTATTTTTCCATTATAGTGCTTTATTTATTCCCTATGTATTGCACTTATAAACTTTGATTCATATATCATATAAATTATGTTTGCAATATTTGTATTGCAGTATTTACATCATGAAAATCATTCAGAAACTAAAAAAATGTGAAGACACTTTTATTACTGAATGTCATTCAATTGTTTTGTCTTTAGTTGTATGTTATATGATAATATTGAATTGATATCAAATTATTGAGAGAAAACCTATTTGATTTATTTATTATTTTTCTTTAAAAATCATTATAAAAAATAAGTAAATATGTTAGAAAACACTGATAAACTACAATGTATATACCTAAGTTGGAACAGACTATACAATTGTATGCTCATTAAACCTTTTGTCTTTTTTGTTTTCTTTGCTATTAGATAATTGGTAGGATTAAAAGTGGGCAAACCAGGAGTAAACCGACCATTCATTCTGTGTCTGAAACCTATGTTGTGTCAACTGTTTAATCACAATCCAAATTCAGAGATGTATCAAGCTTAAATGTTGTGTTCATACTTGCCCCAACTGTTCAGGGTTTCGACCTCTGTTGTCATATAGAGCAGTATAACACAGTGTTTTATATTTGTTCATAGAATACATAAACATCAGGGTTAAATTTATGCTTTTAGGAATATTTTATTGAGAATTTAGAAAGAGAAGGAGTAAAGCCATTACCACGTGTCATAACAAATGAAGTCAGTGTTTCGGAAAGGTATTTATTTATATTATGTTGATAGCTTATGAGATTTTTGCTGTTTAAGAAAAGTTGTATGTTTTATTGGTATAATGAATATTGATTTTGTATTTTAATTAAGACCAAACTAATATTATTGTTCTATACATATGCACATTCAGGGTTCTACAATCTTACAATACCTGTATTTTTGGCAATCCACAAGGTCATATTTTTCTGTGACTATCAATCACAGGCACTTGTCTCAAAAAAAAAATTCCTGTATACCTTAATATAACACAAGGTACTTAACTAATTTTTTGAATAATGACACCCAGTCCCAAACTCCCGTTATTTTTTTTATTTCTCGGTTGTCAAACCTTCTTAAACTTAATATGCCGTAAATCTAAATTGATTTATCTACACAATGGTATATGACATGACTATCATTGTTGTCGGGATCATTAGAAGCAGGCCTCAGAAGTCGGTCAACGGGATGTATTTTTGCATTCGTCTCATTTTTTGGCAACACCTAGCCCGCATGTAAGTTTATACTGGTTTCTCATTGGTCAATCGTCTGTCTAAAAATAAATGTGGGAAATTTTGGTCAATTTATAACTCTTCATTAGTGTCGTTGTGTACACGTCTGTTTCATAACAAACTTATTTGTGTTTGTTTCACATAATTTGTAAAGAATTTACAATAAAAGTAATAATTCATAGTCAGAGGGAAGCTGACAGTTTTTATTTTAATAACTTTTTATAATAATTCAATCACTGCGGGCTGGGTGTTGCCAAAAATTGAGACGAATGCAAAAAACATCCCGTTGACCGACTTCTCAGGCCTGCTACTAATGATCCCGACAACAATGATAGTCGTGTCATATACCATTGTGTAGATAAATCAATTTAGATTTACGGCATATTAAGTTTAAGTAGGTTTGACAACCGAGAAATAAAAAAAATCACGGGATTTCGGGACTGGGTGTCATTTTTAAAAAAAAATAGTTAAGTACCTTGTGTTATATTAAGGTATACAGGAATATTTTTTTTTGAGACAAGTGCCTGTGCTATCAATGACATCTTTACGCTAAACTGATTGGATATGTTGGAATTGCAATCACATCCCATTTTCTTATTTTGATAAAAATCCAGTGTTGGCAACTAGTATGACAATATTAACTATTTGTACAAGGCTGTATTTTGATTATTTCAGAAGCTAATTAAAGAGATTGATAATCAACATCTTTTATCTAAGTGTCTTGTAGAATTATTTGAAAATTGTTTGAAACTTTGAAAATCAGAGTAGGTATGAATAAAAGTATGATTTTGATATGCTTCAGTGTTAATAGATATAGGAAGATGTGGTAATAGTATATATATAATCTTTTTTCTATTTTTAGACAAAAAGTGTATTTGGAGGGAGGAGTGTTGTTTATTACTTCCAGAATTCTGGTTGTTGATTTCCTGACTGATCGCATTCCATCAGAACATGTCTCAGGAATACTAGTGTACAGAGCCCACAAGTAATATAGCTACACTTGTATTTTGATTCAACTTGTACAGTAACAGTTCTTTAAGAAGAATATGTTGTTTCTTGTTCTGAACTTTTGTATTCTATTGAACATTTTTGTATAAAACTGAGTGATAATATAAAAAAGAAGATGTGGTATGATTGCCAATGAGACAACTATCCACAAAAGACCAAAATGACACAACCATTAACAATTATAGGTCACCGTACGGCCTTCAACAATAAGAAAAACCCATACCGCATATAGTCAGCTATAAAAGGCCCTGATAAGACAATGTAAAACAATTCAAGCGAGAAAACTAACGGCCTTATTTATGTAAAAAAATTAACGAAAAACAAATATGTAACACATAAACAAACGACAACCACTGAATTACAGACCCCTGACTTGGGACAGGCACATACATGAATAATGTGGCGGGGTTAAACATGTTAGCGGGATCCCAACCCTCCCCCTAACCTGGGACAGTGGTATAACAGTACAACACAAGAACGAACTATAAAAATCAGTTGAAAAAGGCATAACTCATCAGATAGACAAAAATAAAAGTAAAGATAAGCACATAAATGTATGTCTATTCACAAACTATTTGTTCATCCTGAAAATCTTGAAAAAACACTTAAAGCTTTAAGAATAGACCACTTTGGAGTTATGTCCTTCGTCAAAACCGTTCGTCAATTATGCATGCTTTTATCAATCATTTACCAGATAGAGGGAGTCACCTGTATCCCTGTACTAGTACAGTTTACTAAGGCCACACCAATTTGATTCCTTGGACCCGCCCGTACCTATTTTTTTCAAAACAGATTTTTTTTATTTTTATTATATTCCCGCTTCCCGCATCCGGAAATGAAATAATGTCCATTTCCCGCACCGTTTTTTGTAAATATTATATAAAGATCTCAACATTTGTTTTTTAAAATCACAGTCTAGCCTTTATATAACGATTTAAAACCTATCAGCACCCACAACACTGTAAATATCTGCGAGAAGATTTGTTTCAGCATGAAACCAATTTATTCCAAGTTGGAGTGCTCCGATATAAATAGAAATACCAGTACAGAACAAAACGTTGGTTTCTTTCCCCCTAACTTATATTCCCTATAAAAAATAATGTTCGTTGTTAAAATAAAATACACAGAACTTTTAAAGGATTTGCCTTCAACTGCAATTATAATGTATGGTGACTGTCATACCCGCTGCAGGTTTGTGCACCTGTCCTGGTTGATTCAGAGACCTGTCGTTAAGCAGTTATTGTTTGTTGATGTGATTCATTGGTATTTTCCCGTTTGGAAATATAATTTAGATCTTTGGTTTTCCTGTTTGAATTGTGTACAATACTAAGTTGTAGTCCCTTATAGCTTGTTGGTTGTTCTTGATCAAAGCACTGTGTAAAAGGCCGTACTTTGACCTATGTTTGTTATTATCAGGTTGGGACCAACCCTCCCTCAGACAAGGGCCTGGAAGGGGTCATTTTACCATGTTTACTGTTCAGTCTGTTGTAGAAAAAAAATTAGAAATACTAAGGATTTGCACAGTGCTACTATACAAAACCTTTGACAACTTAGAAATTTTTACTCAAAAAGAGGAGAAATACATTATATTTTAAACAACTTTCTAAAAGGGGGATGGGTCCACTTATTTTGAATAATATTAAACTGTTAAAGTAAATGTGTTAACATGGTTAAAGTCCAGGAATATTACAAAATTCTTGGACATGTTTTGACCATTTAATACCAAATATTATGGCTCTTTGGGAAAATATAAGCCCTTTTGTACTTAAAGTGTTTTTACAAAAAAAATATATTATAATTTTAATATTTTGACCCCTCATAAAAGGGATATTCATAACAATAAGGGGTTGTTCTGAACCTGATTATGACTTGGATGGAGAATTGTCTCATTGTCAGTCACACATACATAGACCAGATTTAATTATTCAATTATTTCTTGTTGAACAGGGAAAAAATACTTCATAAATTAGAGAAATATCAAGGTACAAGTGATAAATCAAGTTTTAATATAGTCAAAACCTACTATTTTATGTTTACAAAAAAAAAATATAATCGCTCGCCTTTACTTTTTAAGCTTGGCCTCAAAAATTTGCAAATTAAATATTTTTTTATTAAAATTTTCAAATCGCTCGCTCGCCCCAATTTTTGGAGTCCAAAAATCCGTAGAACAAGAAATTAAATTGGTGTGGCCTAAGCATCTTTGTTATCATTATTATGCAGTATTAACTATGATCTGTAGGTACTTGATCAAGATTCCTTTATGACAGCAGTGCTGATTATCAATAATAAGAATTTAATTTGTGGAATAATTTATGCAATATAATCATATTTTTTCAACCACTTGCTCAACATGGAAGGAAGTGACAATGTCCCTTAATATTATTAGGCTTTCCTAAAATTTCTTGAAATGAGTAACTTGTTCTCAAATTGGTACCATACAAATATCATATCAGGCACATTTGGAGATTTGAGTGTGTTTGTATGTATGTTTCACAGCAATGTACAATGATGTATCAATTAGATATAGGAAGATGTGGTGTGAGTGCCAATGAGACAACTCTCCATCCAAATAACAATTTAAAAATTAAACCATTATAGGTGCACATTATTTATTTCAACAGATTATAATTAATGTTTGCAATATTATTTTTAAGGGTGATTGAATCATGTCAAGAAGCTTTCATTTTACGTTTATACAGACAGAAAAACAAGGTATACCATCAAGTGGTAGCAAATAATGTAATAGTTTTCTTGATAATTTCTTGTATAAATTGCATTAACAATTCTATTTATTAAACTTGAGTTTTTACTAAAAAAGCTTTACTCTTTTAAAACGTTGCCTTTAATTGTAATCAACACAATTATAATAGTAAAAGTAGAGACAAGAGATACCAAAGGGACATGCTAACTCATAAATTAAAAAAGCTATACAAAAAAGAGAAGAACAAATAATAATACACATTTCATGTATATTATCAAAAATAATGACTGAGAAACACAAACCCCACACAAAATCAGTGGATGATCTCAGGTGATCCTGAAGGGTGATCTTATAATAATGGGAGAAATTTAACAACATATGTGTGGATTGAAATGTGTGCAAATTTGTATTTACCACAGAATTATTAAAATCCTTAGGGTACTAAGTTTTGTGAGTTAAGATAATCCAATAATTTAAATGTTCAATGAAGTATAATTTTTGTACATGTATAAGCTTGTAGGCAGACTTTGGCCAATGCACACATTTAGATATTTTCTAAAGTACGTTTTTCCTCAATCAACCAAAATTGGAACCCATGAAAATAATTGACAGCATATGGGAAAATATTTATCCAAAGAATTAGTTTGTCATACAATCATAATTTCTTTCCTGTGGTACGAAATGTATCATACAAGATGCAGAATATTAACCATCTTAAAATCCATTTTTAGCTCACCTAGCCAAAAGGCCAAGTGAGCTTTTCTCATCACTTGGCGTCCGTCGTCGTCGTCGTCCTGCGTCCGTCATTTTTACAAAAATCTTCTCCCCTGAAACTACTGGGCCAAATTAAACCAAACTTGGCCACAATCATCATTGATGTATCTAAGTTAAAATTTGTGTTTTGTTACCCGGCCAACCAACCAAGATGGCCACCATGGCTAAAAATAGAACATAGGGGTCAAATGCAGTTTTTGGCTTATAACTCAAAAACCAAAGCATTTAGAGCAAATCTGACAATGGGTAAAATTGTTTATCTGGTCAAGATCTATCTGCCCTGTAAGTTTAAGATGAATGGGACAACCCGTTGTTGGGTTGCTGCCCCTGAATTGGTAATTTTAAGGAAATGTTGCTGGTTTTTTTTCTATTATCTTGAATATTATTATGGATAGATTTAAACTGTAAACAGCAAAAATGTTCAGCAAAGTAAGATTTACAAATAAGTCAACAGGACCAAAATGGTCAGTTGACCCCTTTAGGAGTTATTGCCCTTTATAGTCAATTTTTAACCATTTTTCGTAAATCTCCATGATCTTTTACAAAAATCTTCTCCTCTGAAACTACTGGGCCAAATTAATCCAAACTTGGCCACAATCATTATTGATGTATCTAGTTTAAAAATTGTGTTTTTTTACCCGACCAACCAACCAAGATGGCAGCCACTGCTAAAAATAGAACATGGAGGTTAAATGCAGTTTTTGGTTATTACTCAAAAACCAAAGCATTTAGAGCAAATCTGACAATGGGTAAAATTGTTTATCTGGTCAAGATCTATCTGCCCTGAAATTTTTAGGTGAATCGGACAACTCGTTGTTAGGTTGCTGACCCTAAATTGGTAATTTTAAGGAAATTTTGCTGTTTTGGGTTATTATCTTGAATATTATTATAGATAGAGATACACTGTAAACAGCAATAATGTTCAGCAATTTAAGACTCAAAAATAAGTCAAAATGACCAAAATGGTCAATTGACCCCCTAAGAAGTTATAGTTCTTTATAATCAATTTTTATCCATTTTCATAAAATTTGTAAATTTTTACTAACATTTTCCACTGAAACTACACGGACAAGTAAAGTAAGATGTACAAACACATCACAATCACCTAAACACAATTTTGTCATGAACTGTCTGCTTCCTTTGTTTAATTCACATATACCAAGGTGAGCGACACAGGCTTTTTAGAGCCTCTGGTTGATTTTCAGAACAAAAAACAAGTTACAAATAAATCAATAAAAGATAATGCAGTATCAAAGAGTACTGATAGTTTTAATATTGGCGAACTTTTTGTTAGATCTGTCTTGTATTTTTGTAAAAGCTGAAACAGTAAGACTAAAAATTATGAATATGTTTATTTAATTTTTATAGACAGGATTCATTAAAGCCTTCTCTGACAGTCCCCATGCTTTTACATCTGGATTTGCTCATGTGGAGCATACTATGAAGAATTTATTTGTCAGAAATCTGTATCTATGGCCAAGGTTTCATGCAAGTGTTGTAGCAACATTAGAAAAGAATCAGGTATGGAAAATATAATAGAGCAACTCATTAAACGGTGTGGCATAATGTGAAAGTCATTGTTATGGAGATAATTTGATTGATAAAGATATCATTTACTAGGACATTCAGACTGCCTCATTTCATATATAATAGAGAATCTCCATTAATTATGAAGGAACAGTATCTATTTCTGACATTTGATGTCAATATAAAAATTGGGAGATGTGGTATGATTGATCCTCATGATTGCCATTGAGATAACTATTAGTCTACCAAATTTTTTTTCAGTAATTTGATTTTACAATTTGATTATTGGAAATGTGTCTGTATAGAAATAATTACAAAAGATCATCAACTTTTGGTATACCATTATATTGGTATTTTAGAAAACAGCTTTTTTAGCATAAGAAACCCCACCCTCTACGACATACTGTACCGGTAGTTTGTTTTATTGTCCTATAATGATTTTGTAAATTGTACATTATTCAAGGTGTTTTTTTTACACAATGTGTTTTATGAGAAAGAGACTTAATGGTAAAATTGAGAATGGGAACAGAGAAAGATAGATTATTAAAAAAATTTTTTTTAAATTCTTATTTAGTCAGCAAACAGAAATTGTATTGTGAGCTTGTATATTTCAGATTGATGTAATAGAAATCCAAGTAAAACTTACATCAACAATGCTGGCCTGTCAAACAGCTCTGTTGGATCTGATTAATGCCTGTATTAAAGAACTGAAAAGATGTACAACTGCAGTGAGTTATTTTAAAGTTAATTTGCATTTGCTCATGTATATTAGCTTATGATGTTAGCACACTTAGAAATATTTTTTTCTGATGTGGTCTTTTACCACAAAAGTTTTAAAAGATCAAAGCTTCTCACTTTGAATAAGCTGATAAATAAGCCTTTGCTACAGTGCAAAATGAAAAAAATGTAAAATTTTATTTCTTAAAGATTGATGCAGATGAGGTTACAGTAGAGAATGCCATTGGGAAATCTTTTGACAAGATCATAAGGTTCCAGCTGGACCCAGTTTGGCATCAACTTGGATCAAAAACGAAACAGCTTGTTACAGATATCAAGACTCTGAGGCTGATATTGAGGTAGGTCCACCTAGATCAGGTCTTGACTTGTCATTATATTGGTGCAGAGAATGAGCTGACATAAATGACAGATAGACCCAATTGGACACAGGCCAGGCCCCAAAACCGAACAAGCCTGAGATTAAGTCTTATAAGCTAGTATTTTGTGGGTTCAACTACATTTAAGATTTATTTTTAGTCAGTTAAAACCTGTTATGCTTGGAAAATTCTCACAAATATAAGCTTTTATGAGGTATGCAGGGTAATTAAAAAGTATGACGTATGCAAGATAATTAAAAATTGGCTAAGCTCAGTATTTGCTGCTGAAATTCAGAATAAAAACATTCTGTCAAATATATATGTGTATACCCCAACAGGGGCATTAACTGTTACCCTTGACCATCTGTCATTCTGTCCTTCTGTCTTTTCATCTGTGCATTCCACTTTTGTTTCTGCACTCTTGCATAATTTTTACTGGTCTAAATTTTATGAAAACTTATTTACAATGCAAAGAACTGTGACATTCAGAAAGAGTATGAATTTAGGTCGTTTTTCATGTTTATTTCTAGAGTTATACCCCTTTTTAAAACAAAAAAATGCTTCACCAGTGGCATTTGTGCCTCATACACCTTCTTTTATTGTAATTGAAGATATAATGCAACATTGAATAAGAGTAAATTTTACCTCAGAAATGACATTTCATCACTCTTGGTGTTATAGCGATTGATTTTTCCATTGTAGGCATCTGACCCAGTATGATTGTGTAACATTTCACAGTATGGTTAACTCTGTAAGGTAAGTTTCAGTTACAGAACTTAGATAGAAATTGAAACCACTATTTAGGCAACATGACTCATATATGCATTACTGCTTAAAAAGGAATGAATAAGGGGAGTTCAGTTATTAAAAGGAAAAGAGTGTCAACATTGAAAGTGAAACAAGAGTAAACCAGTTAATTGACTGATTCAATCCACGAAAAACTCATTCTTACACAGGTAAAAATGATGACAAAAATATGTTTATAACCTATAATATGAATTGTTTGTTTAAGACATTTTATGAGTTAGATATAGGCTTTAATATGCTATAAATCATTTGAGAATTTGAGTCAAATCAGTGAACATGAATTTGACAGCTGATGCCCCTTTAACCATTGTGTATTTTCTATTTTCAAGAAATATATTATTTGCTTAATGTAAATTCCAAATTTTTTTTTAGTACATTGTACCTACATACATTGACATATATTTTTATTTATCTTGCTTAGGACAAATGAGAAAACATTTGGACAGAACACTGGATGGTTATTTTTAGACTCAGCCGATTCATTATTTGTTGTAAGTAAAATTTTATATTAATAGATTTTTTTAACTGGGTTGGGCAGATAAGTTTTATTACACATGCATGGAATTAGATCTCCCAAAAGAATGTTTTAAAATTTCCATTAAACTTTATCTTAACTAGAAATGAGTTTAGAGTTTGTTCTTATTCATAGTTTTAGGAGAATAAAAGTTCCACAATATTTGTTTATGATTTTAATATATTGCAATTCTATTTTACAGCACTCAAGAGAAAGAATATATGGACCACAAAATAAAAAGATATATGATGAAGAAGGAAATGATAAAAAGATTGGTAAGCTTTACAAACTGGATATACTTGTGTCTTTATTAAGATAACTCTTTCTCAGATACATTCATTTATTGTTAAAATGACAAGGGCTATAATTTTAAAATTTTGATGAGAATGTAAAACAGCTATTACAATATCACAGAAAAAAATCATGTAAAAAAAATGCTTGATTTTTGTTAAGCAAGCATCATATATACTTGGTTTTTTTTGTTTTTTTTTCTTTTCATGATTGGCAAACCTATCTGCATACAAGGAACAAATTTCAATTTTATGTGATTAAGATTATTTTTTTTGCCTCCATTATAGAAGTTGAACCTTCATTGGAACCTTGTCCTAAATGGGATGGTTTACTTGACATTGTAAAAGAAATACGAGATCAAGTCAAAGATGCAGATTTGGATCAATGTCACATCTTAATAGCTGCTGAAGATGACAGAACATGTAACCAGATAAGGGAGGTAACTCAATATAAATAAATGATAAATCAGTATTGAGTCATTTTTGTCTCACCTGTTGCAAGGTATACCATCATTTCTCCATAAGTTCAATTTTCTGGATATGTTTATTTTCAAAATAAGAACTTTAATTGGTTTAAGATTGAAACAACTTATTCATGTGTAGTATTTGAGGCCCCCTCCAACCCTGAATCAGAAACTTTGAAATGTAAACGTACTGTTGTTTATTAAGTATATTTTTGAAGAAGTATTTTGTTAAGGAAAACATATGATACAGAGTTTATAATGAAGTAGATATTTGACCATTAATAGGTATTATGTGAAGGACATAAAAGCTTGTTGATAAGACTGTACAACAAATCTCTGGCAATGAAAGGACAATACTTACAAGATGCCAAGGTATTTATATTAGAAAAAGTGGAAATTATATTTTAACTACAATTTTTCTATTTAAGCTGTCGTAAATGTATTGACTTTATATTTCATGTGATATACAGCCATTGACTGTATACTGTGGATTCATTTATTTTCGTGGATACCAATTGACAAAAACTTGCATTTTTGGGATATTAAATTTTGTGGTTTTGGCAAATTCTGCATACATTCCTTTAGAAATATAATCAATGTTGGTAAAATAGACTGCTTGTGATACCTTTTAGAATTAGGGCAATAGTTTCCTGAGTACAAACTAAGTTTGCTGACATTATTTTAGATATATATAACAGAAGAGATTTACTTGTGAATTTTTATTTTCATAGAAAAAGGAAAGAGAAGAAAAGAAAACTAAAAGAAAAGCTGAAACAAAAACAACAGGTCCTGAGTTAACTTTGACCCAAATGTTAGATGAGGACAAACCTAAAGATACATCTGATGTAAGCTTATCTCATCTAGTCTTTATTTGTGATTATCATATTGTTAATCCAATACTTTAGCTTTTAGATACTAACTTTAATTTGGATAAAAAAAAAAGTGTATTTTTTCTTTCTTTTTTTTCACTGTCATAGTCTTGAATATTACTGAAAAATTATTCACAAGATATTCAATATGTAATGTTTCTACATACAAAATCTCTTTCAGTTTGCCCCTTTGTGTCATCTTTTATTTTACATAAAAATGTTCATCAAAAGTAACTTTTTACAAAACTATATATAACATAGCTTGCATTTAAGGTCAAGTTACAGTAAATGGGCTATGTCACAGATTTCAGTAAAATTTGGCATACAACTCTGGCTCGATGAACTTCAAATAAAAATCGAAAAAATAATGCATTTATCTCAATTATCATTTGAAATATTACTGATTGAATTCTCACTAAATGGGTGAACATTTGTATAGAAATCACATAAAATCGGCGAAAACCCTTCTAAAATTTGTCTTAAAATCGCCAAATCTCTAATTCTACTCCATAGATTTTTCTTAAAATCTATATGTTGTTGATACTTAAATTTCCGTTTTAATGATGCAAAATAAAGATAGGGTCACCGACTTCGTTTTCATGGTATACATCATTCAAAGTTGCGTTCTTTGTGAAAAAATCCAACAAAACGTCGAAATAATCGTAACGTTATCGCGTTGCAGGCCGTAAAACGTTGATTTTTGACGTTTTTCACTACCAACAAGGTAACAAATTGATTATTAGACAAAAAACGAAGTCGGTAACCCTATGATTATTTTATATCATTAAAACAGAAATTTATGTGTCAACAATATATAGTTTTTTAAGAAAAATCTATGGAGTAGAATTAGAGATTTGGCTATTTTAAGACAAATTTTAGAAGGTTTTCGCCGATTTTATGTGCTTTCTATACAAATATTCACCCATATTAACCCTTTCACGTTCCGCCAAATTGGACGTAAACTTATGGAAAGACACTATCAAAGTTCAATCGCATATAGCATTCGCACTGAGGCTTACACAAAGGTCGTTTTAGATCCATTTGAGAGATAAATGATAAAATATTTCAAAAAATATAATATATCAGAAATTTTGTCTTTTGAAGTCACGTGTTATCTGTCCAAAAGTCACGTGACTTGCGAAAAAAAAGTAAAAAAATACAAAAGTCTTCCGAAAAAGGTCGTGTGGAGACTTTTATAAGGGCTAATAGGATAAAGTTTAAGTGTCAAAGCAATGTCCTAAGTCTGATAGACACAGGAAAGTTACCATTATGGTATAGTTGGAGGAAATACGTGCTATATGCCCCCCCAAACGTGGATGCCCGCAACATGCAAAATAACGGTTTTCAGCCGTTTTGTCGTCAAAATCTTATACTTGACACAAATTTTAGCTTAAATTATGTTTTTCCAAGCAGCACATAGAATTTTGACTTTGAAAGTAAAGATTCAATGAATTACCAATAATTACTTTGGTGTTTTGGGCCTATGAGGTTTTAGTTTAAAAGGGGGGGGGGGGGGGGTGCAATTAGGACACACATTCTTTAAAAACATACAAACATTGTTTTTAAGTTGACTTTTGTATGTATTCATGACCCTCTTTTTGAAATTGAAAGTAAAGTTAAGTTAAGTTTCATTTAATATAGGAAATTATTTTTTCACCTCCGGCTTTGAGGTTCGAACATGCAATCTTCCTGCTATGGGCTAGTGCAGCTTCCCACTGGACCACGGGAGTTCCAGTTTGATATATCGAAATTTTAATACTTAACTCTTTCATAAAGCAACACAGTGAAAGTAATCAAATAATCAGCCTGTTTACTGTTTTCGTTTAGAAATTAAGTCTCGATATAACATATAATTGTTGTAAAACCCATTATTTTGAGCAAATATAGGATGATATCATACTTTAGTCTGCCATTTTTTTCTAGACTTTTACCGGTTTCTTTATTTGAACAAAAGTGTTTTCGACATTTCCATAACCAGGCACATCAGAAACAATGTTCTGTTACATCTATTTCAACTTCGAAAAAAAAAAATTCATGACTTTTTGTCTTTTTTGTCTTTTTTTCAATTAATTTGGAAAGAAATGACCACAAATTGAGAGTGCATTTCAAGTAAATGATTGCGTTGGTACACTTTCAATCACTTTTTTCACTTAAGTACAAGTTTTAATCATACTTTGAATAGTTTCCCTCAAAAATACACGGCGAAGTTAATAAAAAAAGTCATATTGCCCCTAAAATCAACAGTTTATTTTCCCATACTCGACGGAAATATTAAGTTCAAATCAAAAAAAAAAAGCACGGTTTTTACAGGAGAAAACGTTGTCCGTTAGGGGCGATTTGATACCAAACCGTACTCGGAAGAAGTTTTAGGCACCACTAATCACACAGCTGTGATATAGGGGATTGATTTGAGCCATCAACCACTTCTGTACGTCAACAAATGTCAAAGATTCAATACTTTGCGCAAGTTAGTTACCCAAAAATATAGCCCATCGGTACCAGAGTACCGATGGGAACAGGAAGGGGTTAAAAGTAATCAATCTGCAATTTTTCAGATAATAAAAGAGATAAATGTATTATTTTTTCGATTTTCAGTTGTAGTTCAACGAGCCAAGGTTGCATACAAATTTTTAGCAAAATCTGCGACATAGCCCATTTACTGTTCCTTGACCTTAAGGATAAGAATATAGACTGTGTATTACATTGAACTTTTCTCTTGTAGGACAGTAACAAACCTTGTTCTTCTAAAGATGCTTACTATGGTATTATAGATGAACCATTGACCATCATACATCCTCTACATGGAACAACTGAATGTAACGGGTTGTCTAAAACTCTACATGAAGTACAACCTAGATATGTTATACTATATGATGCTGATATGCAATTTGTCAGGGAATTAGAAGTACGATTTATATTTTATTTGAGTGAATATTAAATTATACCCAACTGATCAAATTTGGAATTTAAGACCATTTTATTCTATTATCATGATGTAAAGTGAACAATAGACAACTTTCAAGTTCGATGCATTTCCGTCAAAAACTCTGGTTTAAGGGAACGTCATTTGTGCGTTTAGGGGCGTCGTCACTTCCATTCTAATGTTGAGCGAGTGGTTGGAAAACTATAATTCTATGTTGTACGAATTATTCGGCAAATTGAATTCTCAAAATAGACAATTAGCACGGCTGTCATTAGGGAGTTGTCATTAAGTACCTACAGAAAAAAAGATTATTTTTAGTTTATCCTACACAACGACGATCACTAAGACGCTTGAAGAACTTTAATAGTGCAGGGATACAGGTGAACCCCTCTATCTAGTAAATGACGTCATAAAGGCACTCATAATTGACGAGTTTTCTCCGGTGACGGATGATTTCGAAAGTGGTCTATTGCAGCTAATCTTTGATAAATTTTAGTTATCTATGAAATAAATGTATCCACAGTAACTGGAAAATATTAGGTAAGAATTATGTTTTAAGTTAATGTACTGATTGGTGTATATTTTTCTGTAGGTGTACAAAGCCAGTACTCCAGGTAAACCATTGAGGGTATACTTTCTGATGTACACTGGGTCAGTGGAAGAACAAAGATATTTGACCACACTAAGGAAGGAGAAGGAAGCATTTGAACATCTTATCTCAGAAAAATCAGTAAGCTTAAATAATTTATTTGTACATGCGTTGAACACATTTAATGAACAGTTGATTTCGGGCCAGGTGAGCTTTTCCCATCACTTGGCGTCCGTCGTCTGTTGTCGTCGTTGTTCATTGTGGTCATAAACTTTTACATTTTGAACTTCTTCTTGAGAACCACTGAATGGAATGAACCAACTATAGCATGAATGTTCCTTATGAGGTGCTGACAAAGTGTTTTTACTTTGTAGGCGGTTCATCATCCAAGATAGGGCCAGTGGGGGACTTAGTTTAACATAGGACCATATGGGAAATACATACAAATATCTTCTTTCAGAGAGCAACTGAATGGAATAAAACCATACATAGTATGAATGTTCCTTATGAGGTGCTGACAAAGTGTTTTTACTTTGTAGGCGGTTCATCATCCAAGATAGGGCCAGCAGGGGACTTAGTTTAACATAGGACCATATGGGAAATACATACAAATATCTTCTTTTAGAGAGCAACTGAATGGAATAAAACCAAACATAGTATGAATGTTCCTTATGAGGTGCTGACAAAGTGTTTTTACTTTGTAGGCGGTTCATCATCCAAGATAGGGCCAGCAGGGGACTTAGTTTAACATAGGACCATATGGGAAATACATACAAATATCTTCTTTTAGAGAGCAACTGAATGGAATAAAACCATACATAGTATGAATGTTCCTTATGAGGTGCTGACAAAGTGTTTTTACTTTGTAGGCGGTTCATCATCCAAGATAGGGCCAGCAGGGGACTTAGTTTAACATAGGACCATATGGGAAATACATACAAATATCTTCTTTTAGAGAGCAACTGAATGGAATAAAACCAAACATAGTATGAATGTTCCTTATGAGATCCTGACCAAGTGTTGTTACTTTGTAGCCAATCCATCATCCAAGATTGCCACCAGCGGGGGACTTAGTTTAACAAAGAACCTTATGGGAAATACATACAAATGTCTTCTTTTAGAGAACCACTAAATGGAATTTCAGAATAAGTCCACCCATTTCACATAGCTGTGAGTATAAGGTAAAACTGAAAATACATATTTTCCTATCTGTAAATTTCTTTGAAGCATGAACATTGTATTTGATTTCAGGCAATGGTTATACCTGAGGAAAGAGATGGCAAGATGGAAGATGATCCTAATCTGGCAAGGGACACAACTCCTGCTAATGCTACAGTGAATACTAGGAAAGGAGGTCTTCATTTAACACAGTCACAACAAAAGGTCAGTCTTGTATAAATAATAGATGTTAAAAGAGAAAGGATTAACTTTTTAGTCAATAGTATGGTCAAAAGTTTGAGCTATATTGGCTTTGTAACAGTTGACATAGTACTTATAGGGCATCAATTGGCAATGAACACCCCATTTTTATGCCCCATTTATGGGCATTATGTTTTCTGGTCTGTTTGTTTCATTCACCTGTTTGTCTGTTCGTATGTTTAGCCATTCATATGTTCGTCGGTCCGTCTGTCCCACTTCAAGTTTTTGGTCGAGGCAGTTTTTGATGAAGTTGAAGTCCAATCCACTTGAAACTTAGTACACATGTTCCATATGATATGATCTTTCTAATTTTAATACTAAATTAGAGATTTCTTCCATTTTCACGGTCCATTGAACATAGAAAATGATAGCGAGATTAGGCATCCGTGTACTAGGGACACATTCTTGTTTAATTTCTTTTAGTTTAAACATATTTATTTATAGTGGATTTGGAAACAAGTTTTACAACTTATATTAATCCCTTTCCACTTTGCGGGTGCGAGTGCTGCCTTGTAGCGGCATTAGCCTACTCTTTTTCGAAATCTACAAGGGTGTCTTTAACGTGCAAGAGATATGGCTCTCTCTTAACACGGGCCAGCCATTTATCGTCCCCGTCCGACGGACTATCATCGTTTCCTCAAGACCATACTCGCAAATGGTGTCAAGGGAGAGCCGAAAATTGAGTTCCTGAAATTTTCATCCCAAACGGGAATCGAACCAGGAACCTTTGTGTTAGTAGTCCGATGCACTAACCACTACACCACGGCTCTCTTTTAATTTCTTTTAATCAGATGATATTGGGGTTTTCTATAGCAAAACATGGACTTTGCAAAAATTGCAAAAGATATAGATATTGTGTACCTGCAACTCTTCTTTTTAGTATATTAAATTAGATAGTCCCATTGTATATCTTCTGTCCTATTATTTATTTGAAAAGTGATGAGATTTTATGCATCAAAACAGACTTTGCAATCTCTATACATTTTTTTTCATTGAATAAGACAGCTTTAGTCTAATGAATTTGTTATTTATCTGCTCCTTATATCAATTTACCATGAATAAAAAAAAAAAATAATTAGCAGGTTTTGAAAATGTATGGATCAGACTAATAGTTAGTGCATTTTGATTGCAACTGAAAAAAAAAAAAAAATTGTATGCATAGATGCCAAAGACAAATTCATTTGTCTACCCCAATGAAAAGAGGTTGAGTTTAATAAAAAAAAAACAACAGTTGCACTCTCTCTGAACATAAATTTTGATTTATTTCAAAAATTAAAATCCAAATACTGAATTACATTTTTACCAATAGTAAGTAAGTAATCTTTGATGTATCAAAAGTTAATAATTTCATGTATTTATCACCTAGGTTATTGTTGATATGAGAGAATTCAGAAGTGAACTACCATCACTGATCCATAGAAGAGGTATAGATATTGAACCTGTAACAATTGAGGTATGCAACTTACAAGTTACCTCTTATAATTGTTTTAGAAACCCATATGAATAAAGGGAGATGCAGGTTATTATGTCAATGAGATTTGAAACCAACAACTTAAAAAAAACTAACAAATAAAATTGAGCAAAGAGACAACAACCCGCCAAAGAAAAAAAACAAAAAAAACCTCATCTATACTTCCAAAATATACAAATGTCTACCAAATTTGTCAAGCTCTAAATTGCCTTTAGTTTAGAAAAGTTTTAATTTATCAGATCACCTAAGATTAGAATCAAGAATTATAATATATGCACACATAACAAATATTTTTATATCATTCCATATTATTATAATAATTTGAATAGTTTTTCTATGAGATGCTGTTGTTATTATATAATGCCAAATTGTTACAGTAAACATGAATGGCTGAAAACCTTCAACAAAAGTTTGAAATATGAAAAGATATTTTGTATTAACTTTATTTCAAGACACTATATACAATTTGATATCCTAGCTTCCATCAACGACTCAGCTGAAAAGATATAAAATATGAAATAAGAGAAATTGTGTTTTGATTTAAAGGTTTTGTGAGTTTTTTTCAACAAAATTAACAGATTATAAAGATGAGTACTAAAAACAGCACTCACTAACAATATTACTTGTAGGAACAACAAAAATACTGTTTCTTAAAAAAATTCTATGATTTTAAGTGCCATTAACATACTGTTGGAATGATTTTTATGGCCTGCAACGAAGTTGTTGGTGCCATATAGTTTTACCCTTGTTTGAATATGAATTGTTGGAGGATGTTTGAGCACTGTACTGAGCTATATTGATATAAGACAATTGTAAAATATATTTCTGTTTTGATAGGTCGGAGATTATATTTTGACACCAGATATTTGTGTGGAAAGAAAAAGTGTTAGTGATTTAATTGGTTCCCTGAACAATGGCCGATTATATAACCAGTGTGTGTCTATGTGTAGATACTACAAGCGTCCAGTTTTACTCATTGAGTTTGATACAAACAAATCTTTTGCTCTGCAAGTAAGTGTAAATCATTATTACCATTTTGATGCCCATTTGTACAAAAAAAAAACATGTTAATCAGTTTCTCCTTGTTAAATTTTGAACCAAATGTTAGTATTTCCAGTTACTATTGATGATTATAATGGAATGCTGCCTTAGTATAATCTTCTAGAAGATTGCTGTTTTATGGCAAAATACCTTATTATATATGTGGTGAAAATAATGTAATTGATCGATAGCTTTATATTGTGTTGATACCCATCAATCAAAGGTGAGGGGGTATGTTGGAATCATCTTTTCATAGGTTTGTCTGTGCAAATATTGCATGCCACAAAATTCATAATACCTTTCAATTTTATTCTTTTTGTTGCCACAGAACAAGTTATTAGAAAGGTTATAATGTAACTCTGTTAAGTAAAAATCGTATTTTAGTTCATATTTACAGATCTTAATGTACAAAGGTATGTCCAGCTTTTGACTTCTGAGTGTGTTGGAAGGATATGCATGATGCTTTATATCATAATAGTCATCTACAAAAGGTTTACCACAAAGTCAGGTTTGAATATCTGTCTACAAGGACAAGGACAAAACTATAGTCCCAATTTACATACCTCTTATATGATATTATTTGAGATCATTTTAGTTGCTATATTCATTGTTGGATAGTTGCATTTTTTACTGTTTGAAGATATGAATTAAAGTCAGGAGAATTTTGATTTAAATTGAATGCCAAATTTATAATTTCAGGGGAAATATCCAATAACAAGTGATATATCTATACAAGATGTGTCCTCTAGGCTGACATTATTGACACTACATTTCCCTAAGCTGAGAATCCTGTGGTGTCAGAGTCCATATGAAACTGCAAAAATATTTGAAGAACTGAAGGTATATATCAGTACATTATTAACAGTAGAAGTGAAGTTGTTCATTGGTGCTCTGTTATACAGGCCACAATGACAGTACATTGTCATGCATTTTATATTTGTGTCTTTGGTTCTTAGCACAATGCAGTCATTTGCTTCTAAGATTAAGTTAAAGGACACCAAATAGTCTACAAATTGTATTCTATGACAAAAGAGCCATGTCAAATAGACCTGCCTTGATACAATAACTACACTTGAACTTTTAAACAAATTTATGTTAATTTGATTGCTAAATGTGTTGAAAATATTGAAAATATTCCTTTATATCTACTGCTACATTTAAGTGTTTCATCATTAGCAAATATAAGTATTTTAAATCTATTTCTTCATGCAGGAAGGTAGACAACAACCAGATGCTGAAGCAGCGATGACAATTAACTCAGCTGAAGCAGATAGTGAATGGACAGAAAGATACAGTCATAATTCTCAGGTAATGTCATTTATCAGTTGATTGTATTATGCTTGTGTAATGTCCAGTAGCAATTATTTCATGCTAATAATGGCCAAAATAAATTAATAGTTCCAATTGTTATTGTAGCAGAAGTGCATTTGGACTATTAATGTCTCTTCGGTGATGCTCAAGGCTAAAATATTGAAAATTCAACTGAATAAAAACTTTTGTAGAGGAAAGTTCTGCATGAAAAAGTAATAATAATAATAATAATAATAATAATAATTCTTTATTTAAAGAGGGTTACACAGTTAGCTATAAAGCTAATCTTCCCTGAGGCCCTCATGAAATACAATGAAATATAACAAACAATTACAAAATATCAAACAGACACACATACATGAATAATGAAATAAAAAATGAAATATACAATTTTCACAACAGGTAAAAATTACAAATTCACATATGACATATATTTATAGTAATAGCATCAACAATAACAAGTTTGAGTAAGTGTGTGAAAATAATTATGCATTTAAAAAACACAGCTTCTTAATGTTCCAACCAGTAATTTTTTTTTGATCCAGATGAAGGGCCAAGCATTTGTTCTTTCACTGAAACTTAGGTTTTGCTAGATATTTGACCAATCAAAGAGTTGTTTTAAGAATTTGTTTAGCATACAGAAAGCATGTCATTTACCC
This sequence comes from Mytilus trossulus, assembly GCF_036588685.1. NCBI lineage: Eukaryota > Metazoa > Mollusca > Bivalvia > Mytilida > Mytilidae > Mytilus > Mytilus trossulus. The sequence goes on along the minus strand of NC_086373.1, from coordinate 103,859,360 downwards.
AACACATTTCAACTGAAAGTTAGACACACTTTTAGAAATCCAAGGAAATTGCATATAAAAAATGAACATATTATCATCCTTTGAACATTGTCTGCCAAAATATTTAGTGACACATACAAATCGGACTTAAAAAAGTGCCTATTTAAATATATTATAAACAAACTGTGTAAATTGAAATGTTTTGCATCATATTCAAATCATAGAATAAGAAACATAATTATTGGTTATATTTTATAGGATTTCTTGTTAAGAATGCCTGGTGTCAATATAAAGAATTACAGAAAAATCATGAATAAAGTGGAAAATATTGCAGAACTGTGTAGTATGTCTGAAGACCAGATTAGTGAACTGTTAGACAATAAATCAAGTGCTAAACTCATGTACGACTTCATACATACTGATCATAAACAATCAGAGCATTCTGGGAAGGCTATTAAGGCTAAAGATTTTAAGAAAACATTGAAAAGAAAACGATGATGACAACAGATGTGTATAGAACTGAATTAGCAGCAATGAATTCATCAAATTGTTTACTGTGGAATCATTAATATTGGTTTGATACCAATTTTCGTAGATTGTGTGGGTAAAAGGAAACCATGAATTCAAGTATTCAACAAATTGCAAATTTTCTAAATAAATGTATGCAGACTTAGCCAAAACCATGAAATTTTAAAAATGTCCACAAATATGCCAGTTTTCCTCAATCCACGAAAAATTGGTACCCACGAAAATAAATGAATCCACAGTATTTATACACATTAGCATTTTATGTGCATATTTAATTTCATCAGCTCATGTTTCTATCATAAACAACTACATATGTTTGTATGTAATGAATAACATTAATTTATTGAATTCAATATATTTATTGATAACTCATTAAAATTTGTAACAATTATAAGCATTTACATCTTATACTTCTCAATCTTGGTTGGCATTGTTTAGAATGAAATAAACTATCATATAGTTAATAGTAGATATTATTATGCATCAACTAAGTAAATGGGAAACTATTAAAGTGCTGTCAGTGTATCTGTCAATAGCTAGGTCTCAGAAACTTATCAATGAAATATTGTATTGACCAATCAAAGATTAAAATCTATATGAACAGTTATAGTTTGAAACATACCTCACAATACATAATAAGGCTTAAAAAGTTATATAGAAGAAGACATAATGACTGTTTATGAATAGGAAATAAAAAAAAACAATGAAAAGCAATGCTTTAAGTAAATTCAACAACAAATTAACATATATACTAGCCACTTTGTGGTTTAAGATTTGTTCAAAACACTGTCATAAATGAAGGTCATTGAATTATCACACACCTGAGTCTGACTTATTACAAGCTCTTAGCAAACAACATTATGGAAGTTAGTGGAACCATCTTTATTTACAGCCTCGATCACAAGAAAACTTGCTCTACTGCTCTTCTTAAGGGTTGGAGGTGAAGGGCTTTGATTGAAAATAGGTATTTGCTGTTTCTCTGCTAAGTACCCAGCATTTCGGAGTAAGAGCAGAGTCAAAAAATTTGGCCAGGTAGAGTTGCATGTCTTTCCTGAGAAGTGCTACTTCTGATTCCTCACATTAAAAATCTGACTATTGGTTTAGTTTAATGCAGGGTTCGTATCACATTATCATCTTCTTGTCCTAAAAATGCATATAACTTACCACTGGACTTTATACAGCCATCCATCCATTCATGCATTGAACCATGTTTTACAGCATTCTAAACCACCTACTTTTATGACACACATGTTAGGTAATTAGGCGATGCTTGACATGCAAATAGAGTATAACGTATATCCATACTAATTCAACCATCAAAACATCCATGCACAGGTACATTTAATACAAAACTGGAAAAATTATTACTTCTAAAGGTCCATACTACTTGATGGATAGAGACATTTTGGAGAGACTTCAAATGAAGAAGGGCAGTTGACCCACATTTCATGCTGAACTGATTTTGATTAGGTTTTTATTATCATTGACAAATGTTAAGTCCAAGTTTAGTTTTCAGTTTCTCTGTCATCAGCAATCATATAAATAAATTTAACAATGCATATAATGAACACGAAGAAGGGCTTCCAAAAAATGATAGATGTTCACTTATGCCCTTGTTCACACTTCATTTGTCATTTGAGATGATTTATGTCAAAGTTCAGTTCTTGGATAATTTTTGACTCAATGACATAACTTGGTCTAAGGATGCAACTATGTGATTTTGAAAGTCTCTTGTAAATCATTACTTATACTGACATTCTTTATGATACTTTATACTCAAGTATGTTTGCAGTGATGTCTAAGATGTCAATGATCACAATATTTGTATAACTTATCTTTATTGCCAGATTTAATAATCTGTGGTATATCACATCCAGCTTATCATAAACTCAATTGAAGTAAACAAGTTTAGGATTTACTTGAAAAGTCATATTTGGCTCAATATACCTAATGCTAAGTTTATGATTATACTGTTTGTTTAATCTCTGCATGTGGTATTTTTTAAATCAACATTAATTCACGAAGACATGATTTATGGACAATAATTTAAGTTTAAGTTTATGGATCACTATGAAAGTAGATCAAAAGGTTCAATACCATAAAAGGAAGGTTGGGATTATTTTTTAGGGATGATGGTCCTAATCATTTGGGTATTCGGGGTCAAAAGGTCCCAAAACAAGCATTTTTATACGACCGCCAAATTTGAAAAATTTTCGTTGTATATTGCTATCACGTTGGCGTCGTCGTCATCCGAATACTTTTAGTTTTCGCACTCTAACTTAAGTAAAAGTGAAAAGAAATCTATGAAATTTTAACACAAGGTTTATGACCACAAAAGGAAGGTTGGGATTGATTTTGGGAGTTTTGATCCCAACATTTTAGGAATTAGGGGCCAAAAAGGGCCCAAATAAGCATTTTTCTTGGTTTTCGCACAGTAACTTTGGTAAAAGTAAATAGAAATCTATGAAATTTATACACAAAGTTTATAACCACAAAAGGAAGGTTGGGATATATTTTCGGAGTTTTGGTTCTAACAGTTTAGGAATTAGGGCCCAAAAAGGGGTCCAAATAAGCAATTTTCTTGGTTTTCGCACCATAACTTTAGTATAAGATAATACTAAAGTTATGGTGCGAAAACCAAGAAATACTAAGATAATATAAATCTAACACAAGGTTTATGACCACAAAAGGAAGGTTGTTATTGATTTTGGGAGTTTTGGTTCTAACAGTTTAGGAATTAGGGGCCAAAAAGGGGTCCAAATAAGCATTTTTCTTGGTTTTCGCACCATAACTTTAGTATAAGTAAATAGAAATCTATGAAATTTAAACACAAGGTTTATGACCTTTAAAGGAAGGTTGGTATTGATTTTGGGAGTTTTGGTCCTAACAGTTTAGGAATAATTATTGGCCCAGTTTTTAAGTTGATCCAAATCGGGGTCCAAAATCAAACTTTGTTTGATTTCATCAAAAATTGAATAAATTGGGTTCTTTGATATGCCAAATCTAACTGTATGTGGATTCTTAATTTTTGGTCCTGTTTTCAAATTGGTCTACATTAAAGTCAAAAGGGTTCAAAATTAAACTGAGTTTGATTTTAACAAAAATTGAATTCTTGGGGTTCTTTGATATGCTGAATCCAAACATGTACTTAGATTTTTGATTATGGGCCCAGTTTTCAAGTTGGTCCAAATCAGGATCTAAAATTATTATATTAAGTATTGTGCAATAGTAAGAAATTTTCCATTGCACAGTATTGCGCAATAGCCAGAAATCTTCAATTGCACAGTATTGTGCAATAGCAAGACTTTTCAATTGCACAGTATTGCGCAATAGCAAGAAATATCAATAGCAATTTTTTTTTTAATTAGAGTTATCTTTCTTTGTCCAGAATAGTAAGCAAGAAATATCTAATTGCACAATTTTGTGCAATAGCAAGAAATTTTTTATTTGGAGTTATCTTTCTTTGACCAGAATCAACTTAAATCTATGTTATATACAATATATATATATATGCAATGTATATTCACTTTTACTACCAACTGATAAATTAAAACAATCTTTATCATTCAGTGATACCAAGCACCAAGCACTTTTTTTTTACATCTTAATATTTTATGATGTATTTAAATGAGTAGTTATTGTTGCAAACTCCATTAGAAATTTGAATTGAGATCAGTTTTGGAATAAGGGAAAGGGGGATGTGAAAACGAATTGGGGGGGGGGGGGGGGGGGGGGTCAATTTTTCTCATTTGAAATTTCATCAATATAAAAAAAAATTCTTCAAACATTTTTTTGAGAGGATTAATATTCAACAGCATAGTGAATTGCTCAAAGAGAAAACAAATAAAATAAGTTCATCAGAACACATCCATTCTGTGTCAGAAACCTATGCTGTGTCAACTATTTAATCACAATCCAAATTTAGAGCTTGATTCAGCTTGAATGTTGTGTCCATACTTGCCCCAACTGTTCAGGGTTCAACCTCTGCGGTCGTATAAAGCTGCGCCATGTGGAGCATCTGGTTCTAGTTTCAAGAAAATAACTTGTTTAGAAACATTTTGTACCAGAAGGTTCAATACCACATGTGATCACATGTAGAAGGTTATGATTCATTTGTGGTGGCAACTTTCCATACCGTTCAGGAATTAAGGGGGGAAAAAGCTTCAAAACAAGCATTTTTCTAGTTTTCATTCTATAACTTGTAATAAGTGTATTGTTTTCTTTTAAATTGTACCCCATTTTAAATATATAGAATTACTTCAAATGAAATTATTTTTGTAGGTGAGGTGGGGGGGATATGAGGGAAAGGCTTTTTTTCCCAAGAAATTGAAAATATTTGATGATTTGTGTAAAAAAAAATCAACCAGCATTCTGGGACTCAGGTTGAGCTAAGTGTATAACCATGTGTTGATATTCTGGTGTTATGAGTGTGTGTTATTGGTTGCTATCTCATTAAAGTATTCCCTTTGTCTCTTTTTAATAAAAACATAATCTTTCCAATATTTGATAGGTGTTAGGAAATATTAAAACATAATTTGTAGATTAACCATGCTCATGATCAACAAAATGAACCAAATATTCAAGTGTCATACCAAATTTGCTTTTTACCAGAATTACAACTTAATCTTTAAAATAATGCGTTTAAATGGTCTCACTTGCTTTTATCAAATGTATCTATAGATAAAAAAATCATCAATGTAACATTCAGTCTTTTGTACAGTTATCTAAAAAATCTATGCATTAGGAGTTGAAATGTTACATGTGCTTTTTAGCTCACCTGGCCCAAAGGGCCAAGTGAGCTTTTCCCATCACTTGGCGTCAGGCTTCCGTCGTCGTCGTCCGTCGTCGTTAACTTTTACAAAAATCTTCTCCTCTGAAACTACTGGGCCAAATTTAACCAAACTTGGCCAAAATCATCATTGGGGTATATAGTTTAAAAAATGTGTTGGATGACCCGACCAACCAACCAAGATGGCCGTCACGGCTAAAAATAGAACATAGGGGTATAATGCAGTTTTTGGCTTATAACTCTAAAACCGAAGCATTTAGAGCAAATCTGACGGGGTAAAATTGTTTATCAGGTAAAGTTCTATCTGCCCTGAAATTTTCAGATGAATCGGACAACTCGTTGTTGGGTTGCTGCCCCTGAATTGGTAATTTTAATGAAATTTTGCTGTTTTGGGTTATTATCTTGAATATTATTATAAATAGAGATAAACATTAAACAGCAATAATGTTCAGCAAAGTAAGATTTACAAATAAGTCAACATGACTGAAATGGTCAGTTGACCCCTTTTGGCTTTAGGAGTTATTGCCCTTTATAGTCAATTTTTAACAATTTTTCGTAAATCTTAGTAATCTTTTACAAAAATCCTCTCCTCTGAAACTACTAAGTCAAATTTAACCAAACTTGGCCAAAATCATCATTGGGGTATCTAGTTTAAAAAATGTGTCGGATGACCTGACCAACCAACCAAGATGGCCGCCACGGCTAAAATTAGACATAGGGGTACAATGCAGTTTTTGGCTTATAACTCAAAATACCGAAGCATTTAGAGCAAATCTGACGGGGGGATGAATTGTTTGTCAGGTGTAGATCTATCTGCCCTGAAATTTTCAAATGAATCGGACAACCCGTTGGTGGGTTGCTGCCCCTGAATTTGTAATTTAAGGAAATTTTGCTGTTTTTGGTTATTATCTTCAATATTATTATAAATATAGATAAACTGTAAACAGCAATAATGTTCAGCAAAGTAAGATTTACAAATAAGTCAACATGAACGAAATGGTCAGTTGACCCCTTTATGAGTTATTGCCCTTCATAGTCAAATTTTAACCATTTTCATAAACTGTAAATTTTTACTAACATTTTCCACTGAAACTATTGGGCCATGTTCATTATAGATAGAGATAATTGTAAGCAGCAATGATGTTTAATACAAACACATCACCATCACCAAAACACAATTTTGTCATGTTACCATCTGTGCCCTTTGTTGTTTAATATTCACATAGACCAATAGTCGTAAATTTTTGTAAATTTTTAGAAAATATTTTCCACTGTAATTACTGCGCCATGTTCATCATAGATACAGATAATTGTAGCAACAAGAATGTTCAATAAAGTAAGATCTACAAACACATCATCAAAACACAATCTTGTCATGAATTTATCTGTGTCCATTGTTTGATATGAACATAGACCCAAGGTGAGCGACACAGGCTCTTGAGAGCCTCTAGTTTTCATTCACAAAAGCACAAATGTATATTTTTATTTACTAAATGATCTTACAAAACTGGAACTTATTAAGCTCTATTATAAGGGGCACTTGCTATAACCTCTTTTTATAAGTAGAATCTACATACACTTTTTGCACTGACAACTTTATTTATACAGTTGTCATTTTTGGTATGGTAAAGTCATCTGTTTAAGTGATTATATTAACTTGCCTGAAATCTATGCAAAATCTAAAAGTTTGATACTAAAACCAAGAATATGTATAGTAAGTCTTGTTATAGATTTATTTGCCAAAAAAAACAAGGTAAACTCTCTTAACCTAAGTTTCTTAATATGATTTACTATATGTCCAATACTTTGGTACAATTGATCACTTTACGGTAAAAACATGAATCTTTGCACGTTGTTAGTTTAAACATATTTATTTATAGTGAATTAGGAAACAAGTTTTGCAACTCAAATTAATCCCTTTCCACTTTGCGGGTGCGAGTGCTGCCTTGTGGCGGCATTAGCCTACTCTTTTTCGAAATCTACAAGGGTGTCTTTAACGTGCAAGAGATATGGCTCTCTCTTAACACGGGTCAGCCATTTATCGTCCCCGTCCGACGGACTATCATCGTTTCCTCAAGACCATACTCGCAAATGGTGTCAAGGGAGAGCCCTCCCAAACGGGAATCTAACCAGGAACCTTTGTGATAGTAGTACTAACCACTACACCACGGCTCTCTTGCACATTGTTATATATAATGATAATAAACATTTTGGGATATGGAGCCATCTGGAGAAAAAAATCCATTATGGCCGTCAAAATTCAAAATGGACGCCATTTGTCAAGTGGCTTTGTCCTATATGTTGGTTTGATTGATTCCTTTATAGCAAAAGTATCAAACCTTGCTCAGTCTAGTCATGATGCTAAAAAAAAAATTTTGAAGCCCTCTAACAAATTCCCATAATGACCGCCAATAGTCAAGAGACTTTTTTCATTTATTGGTATAATTAATTTCTCTATAGTTAAAGAGTACACCTTTCAAAAGTGGTAGTTATGATGCTTATAAAAAGTAAAATCCCAAAAATACTAACTCCAAGGAAAATTCAAAACAGAAAGTCCCTAATCAAATTGCAAAATCAAATGATAAAACACATCAAACGAATGGACAACAACTGTCATAATCTTGACTTTATAAAAAAGAAGATGTGGTATGATTGCCAATGAGACAACATGTACATGCATTTTATAAACATATTGGGAAATGGACCTATAATTGTTATTTTTTGCGTCATTTTGGTCTTTTGTGGATAGTTGTCTCTTTGGCAATCATACCACATCTTCTTTTTGTCGAGCCTTCGACTTAAGTCGAAAAGGCGAGACTAAGCGATCCTACATTCCGTCGTCGTCGGCGGCGTCAACAAATATTCACTCTGTGGTTAAAGTTTTTGAAATTTTAATAACTTTCTTAAACTATCCTGGATTTCTACCAAACTTTGACAGAAGCTTGTTTATGATCATAAGATAGTATCCAGAAGTAAATTTTATAGTAAAAATAAAATTCCATTTTTTCCGCATTTTACTATAAATGGACTTAGTTTTTTCTGCGGGGAAACAAAACATTCACTCTGTGGTTAAAGTTTTTAGAATTTTAATAACTTTCTCCAACTATCCTGGGTTTGTACAAAACTTGGACAGAAGCTTGTTTGTGATCATAAGATAGTATCCAGAAGTAAATTTTGTAAAAATAAAATTCCATTTTTTCCATATTTTACTTTTAAATGGACTTAGTTTTTCTGCGGAGAACCATTACATTCACTCTGTGGTTAAAGTTTTTAAAATTTTAATAACTTTCTTAAACTATCCTGGGTTTGTACCAAACTTGGACAGAAGCTTATTTATGATCATAAGATTGTATCCAGAAGTAAAGTTTGTAAAAAGATTACTCCGTTTTTTCTGTAATTTACTTTTAAATGGACTTAGATTTTCTTGCAATCATAAACTAGTAACAAGAGGAATATTTTTATTGATTTTTTCCTCATTGTTGTTAAGCCTGCGATTTACAGCAAAACTAGGCGAGACACTGAGTTCCCCGGAACCCTTACAAATTTTTTATATCAGCTTTGAAAAAATCCAAAAGGGCAGCAAAATTCAAAATGGCCGCCAATAGTTCGACTGATCCTGAACGTTGGGTCTGAATCAGCCTGACCATACATTTTTTCCAAAGAGAGCATTTACTTGGGTACAGAAAGTCCTTTAGGATTTTCATAAATATCGACATATAGTAAAATGTTTATTATTACCATAACTTACACTATAGAAAGTGTCATGCCTTTACCTTAAAAAGGTGAATGATACCAATGTATTGGAATTAGACTCTTGACTGATGTAAATCGACTGATTTTAAAATGCCAACCATAAAGGATTAAAACGGCTGAAAAACATATTCAAAAGTGTTCATTAGCATTATTACTAACAATGTGCAAATTTCATGCTTAACACCTAAGTAGTCGATATATTGGATTTAAAAATTCTTATAAATAATAGTGTCGGTTTGAATAATTCGTATTTCATAAACAGGAAATTTACAGAAAAGGAACATACTCGTCAATGATAATTTATGTCAGCAAATAGGTGCTGACTACCTTAATAGGGATAAAATATTCACCAGCTGTGGCTTCGATCTTGTGGTTGTAAAAACACGCAAAAGATAGCAGGCTTAATAAGGTGATGTAAGTTTAACAGTGGGATAGCCAAATCAAATAACATGATACCAGTATGTCTTTATAACATCATATTTGAAAGAACGTTCAAGCAGTTATGTTAAGTTTTACCACAGAGTTAATTGAATCCCACCCCCCACCCCAGCTGTATTAAGATTCAGAAAATCAGATATACCAGTGGAAAGAGCACTATCAATTGATTTGTTTTCATTCTAAGGAACTAGAATGGTTCAAACATCAGTGGATAATTCTAGTGTTCAGGCAGCACTATGGACATCCATTTCAGGGTCCAACTACCATGCTTTGTTTGGTTGCCAGATGGGAATAAACTACCTGCAATCACAGGCACTTGTCTCAGAATTTGTTTTCCATATATACCTTAATGTTATATTAAGTTATATAGGATATTTTTTTTTCTGAGACAAGTGCCTGTGCCTGCAATGTCTGCCTGACTATCTTTGTTTCACTAGCAAGCTAAATCTTTTGCAATGAGACGACATTCATATGACATATTTCGAAGAGCCGTAAGAAAGCTAAATTGAGGTCAAACTCCCCTTGCGCATTTTGACCTACCACTTTTTAAAGTAGCATCCGTGACTAATACAATAGAACTGGCCTCGGGTGTAGAAGTTGGCTTGGAGATACTATTATTGGACGAACTAGTGTTTTAGTATATGCCAACGCTACATCATCCGGTACAGTAGATTCATTTATGAGGGATTCTCATTTTACAAAATCGTGTAGAGCACATGAAGTTACAGCATGCACACTTTATCGTTTATTGTCAAACACTTTAATATAGCCGATACATATATTCTTTGAGTGATGGTAATTAGGGTAATCTAAGAATTCGAAAGGTGGTGTTTGGAAAGATCTAAAGAATATCTACCTTTTAAATTTTGGTATGTTCCCCAGCGATTTGAATATTTGTAACTTGAGATGGATGTTTGCTAGGGCTTAAATGTAATCATGAAAATAATACTGATTTTTTTGTAGAGACTAATGATACTTTGAAATCTGTTTTCAGAGACTTAATTATAACTGATCTTTCAAGTTATTGGCTTATTATGGCTATTAGAAGTAGTATTGAACTCAAATATGGCTCGAAACTTCCTCCGTAAACGAGGGACGAATTATACCAGATGGATAGTCAAACTCATAGATTGAAAATAAACTGATAACGCCATGGCTAAAAATAAAAAGACAAAACAGAGGCGGATTTAGGGGGCAGGGGGTCCGGGGCCCCTTATGAGAAAACAATTTGGTTGATTATATAGAGGATCACTGAAGCGTGACAGGAGCGGGCCCCCTCTTAGGCAGCCAGTGGGTCCCAAATCGGAAAGGTAAGCAGATCCTGCTCAACATGTGGCACCCGTTGTGTTGCTTATGTTATTACAAATCCGGTAAATAGTATAATTCGGTAGGTAATATTCGAGAAAAGGTAAGTTACATGTAAGGAACAAATCTATGAAACGGTTATTACATAACGGTCAACCAACTCGTGGTGGCAATGTAAATATAAATGTCTTTTTTTTTAAGCTTGTGCTTTATATTACTGTAAGTCAAATTATGACAATTTTGGAACATTCGACATTTAATTTAATAATTTGACTTTTAAAGACTGTGCTTCTTGCAATGCCTTGCAAAAATTGAATGAAACAAAAAAAACGAAATTTTATATTGTATAGTACATAAAAAATAAAATGGTAAATGAGTAATGTGTCAAAGAGACAACAACCCGACCATAGAACAGACAACAGCAGAAGGTCACCAATAGGTCTTCAATGCATGCATGTTTCAGCATTTAATTCTTGCTTATTGATGAAGTTTTAATTCAGTTCATTTAGGGAAAAATTGGCACCAAATCATACTTTAACCTGTTGTTTTGTCTGCCCTGTAAAACTTTGCGCCTGTAGAACTTTCCGATCCTACATCACATCGTCAGCGTCAGCAATCATTTAGGTTTAGTCAGTTTTGATATAAAAATATGAAGATGTGGTATGATTGCCAATGAGACAACTATTCACAGGAGACAAAATGACATCGGAGATAATTAACATTTATAGGTTACCGTACTCCCCTCAACAATGAGCATAAACCGTACCACATAGGCAGCTTTAAAAGGCCCCGAAATGACAAATGTAGACACAAAACTATCGGCCCGCCCTGATTGACGTAAAATAAAAATAGATTTGATATACAGCAAAAAACGACAACCACTGAATTACAGGCTCCTGACATGGGAAGCCACATACAGAATGTGTCAGGTTAAACTTGTTTGAAGGCGCTAACCCTCCACATACCTCGGTTAAATAGTACACCATAAGAACAAACTATAAAAATCAATAGAAAAGGGCTTAATAACCAATCAGATCAATACAAAGAAGAAAGACATCTAACAAAAAACACAGACTAGATGTGACTATTTTACATCCTAAAAATGACGTTTATTATGTTAGTTTTATATCTGGCCTTGATTCCAACCACAAAAAAGACACTAATATCCGAGAAAAATCACAGTTACTGACAGCTAGTTAAAAGCCAACAACTGAAAAAAATGCATCTAAGACAAAAATATCAACAAGTACACATCCAACATCCAATGTATTTAACATCCAATGTATTTAGTGTAAAGACGTCATTAACAGTCAAGAGAAAAACATAACCTTGTGTAATGCCAAGATACAGACATCAGCAGATCTTAGAGCCATGAATGTGCATATAAAATTGAGAATGGAAATGGGGAATGTGTCAAACAGACCCAACCAAAGAGCAGAATAAAGCCGAAGTCAGGCAGTCTTCAGCCGTGACAGGGAGTAAATGGGCACTAGTTCATATGTATATGAAAATAATATTTAGTTTGCTTAAGTATTTTTATGGCAATTATTCTGACAAAACTATCCAGAATTTATACAGCTTTGACAAAATCTTTTTTCTCCGAAGCAAAATTACGAAACAATTTTTTTCCATGTTTACTGATTGATTGATAGTCGGAGGGATAGAATATGAACCAAAATTTAGTCTAGAAATTATAATTGTACAGTCTTGGGTCTTCTCTTTAGGCAGCAAGTTATGAAAAACTTCATGGAGTGTTATGAAAATGTTATAAAGCAATAAGTTCTAGGGGACGGGACAATTTTATTTTGTCCTCCCCCTTTTAAAAAAAATCTATTATTTATTTATTTTTTGTTTGACTTCAATTAATATTGTCGCATTTTTCTGTATACTATGAACATAGATATGTTATAATTAATAACTTGTTTTGTATTCGCTATTTAATATAAATAAGGGCCGAGGGGGGGGGGGGGGGGGGCATTTAATATAAGAAAAAAAATATTGTTCCTAACCTAACAGAACCCGCTATATATATTTTGTGTAATGAATGTACAAACAAATCAGTTTGAAGGAATAGCAATTAAAAAGAGCAAGGATTTCAGGCACGAATCCAGAGGGGGGTTCCAACCCCCCTTTTTTTGGGGACGATCAATGCATTTGAATGGGGACATGTGATTGGAACCTCCCTTTGTCCTGGAATAGGAATCCCCTTTTTAAAATGGCTGAATCCACCCCTGGATTTGTATATCTTACTATAAAAATCCTTGAAAAGAGTTAACAATGAATTGGCCGGAAAAATGAATAGATGAAACGGCGGCAAAACAGATACATTCTACATTTTACATTTTGCCTTTAAATTTCCCGCAAAAATATACGAAAATAAAATCTTTATTTTTTTGTTAGATCAGGTAATATTATTCAAAACTAATTGCATTCAAAATAAGAAATTAATTTTCGTGTTCAATTTAATCATATAATTCAAAGTTTGGGATAAAATAAAATAGATGTCGTTAATGACGCTTTGGTTAGCTTTGTTTAATAAGATAGGTGAAAAGTAAACACCTGTGGAGCGCTTTCCTCCTAAAAAACACAGGTATTTTACAACATGTTCTGTTACTGTAAGATTCAATCTTGATTTTATTTGACCAAAATCGCAAAGAAACCTGGCCAGCCATATACACATGGTAGAAGGTTATAAACCTTTTGTAATTGGGGATAAAAATTCGAATTTCTTGATTAAAATTTTACATTGCAAAACATATTGAGGACATAATCAAAGTTATGTGGTCTAGTGATTTCGTGGTCTGGTGGTATAAGACCGATGGCTACAGTGCTGGGATCTCCTGTAGTTGGTGATCGCAATACTGGTATACCAGTATTGTCCACAATCATGACAATACTGGTATAAAAATTTTGTACCAGTATTGTAACTTTTTAAAAAAAACAGTAATACTGGTACATTACCAGTATTGGCTATTGCAATCACCAACTACAGGAGATCTTTTATCCCAGTGCTGAAGGTCCCGAGTTTGATCCTCAGAAATATCGGAAGACATAGTCCGAGATTACTCTGACGTCCAACGGCTGTTATGCCAGACAAGCTGGGGCCGTGGGACGTCAGAGCTTGTCCCGTATCAAAAAGTGGATATTTGCCCACCCAAAATGGATGCGCTACTTCATCGCTTCTGGAGCCGACTGAGGGCCTTGGAATTATATAAATCGGGCATCAATCTCTTCATTTTTCATTTATCTTTTCATATATGTAGGTTTCACCTACCTGCCAACCTTTATTTTTCTATATTTTAACAGTTTTTACAGAGACCCGTCGGTTTATGCATTATGCCTTTCATTTTCAAAGATTATCACGTGACCACGAGAAAACAGTGCAAATAACCATAATGTAACACCTCGTTCATTTACGATGCAAGTTTCCTAAATGTCCGAGAGCTTCCGATTGTTATCGTGGTTGGCACTAGATGCTTACTACCGATCTCTTGTAAAGGAGGTGAAAAAACGTGGTTGCTTCTAAATGTTAACTCATCGATCTCCTATAAATTAAGGAGGTTAAAAAATATAAATATTTGCATATTTGAGTCTCGAGGCCACAAACTCTCTCGTAACTTGACATCCATTTGAAAGTGAAAGTCAAAATGCATAAACCGACGAGTCTCTGTAAAAACTGTTAAAATATAGAAAAATAAAGGTTGGCAGGTAGGTGAAACTTACATATATGAAAAGATAGATGAAAAATGAAGAGATTGATGCCTGATTTATATAATTCCAAGGCCCTCAGACGGCTCCAGAAGCAATGAAGTAGCGCATCCATTTTGGGTGGGCAAATATCCACTTTTTGATACGGGACAAGCTCCGACGTCCCACGGCCCCAGCTTGTCTGGCATAACAGCCGTTGGACGTCAGAGTAATCTCGGACTACGGAAGACAGTGCTGGGGCCGCCTCTTGGACTAATCAGAAGAGTGATTTTCACCCTATCACACACGTCTGGTATCAAGAATGGGTTCTATGGGGGCCTTGGTTGATCAAAGTTGCTTCTGATTTTAACCTGGAGATCATTCTGCTGATATCTCTTCGATTTGTCTGTTCCTGCCGAGCAGCATGGTGGTTCTCTCCAAGTACTTCGGCTTCCTCCACCATAATAACAGATTCTGCCCAGTGTCCTAACACTCCCTGGTGTGGGGTAAGGATTGTTCTTGTAATATTGCACATTGTAAATACGTAAGGGACACATCTCTCGATCTAGGGAGTGTACACAGATTCCACTGTACCCTCGCAGCTCTCGAGGGGTGCTCTGTTAATGGAGGATCACATACGTTCATACATAAATACATGTAGGTCTAGAGTGGGGTGCTCATTTTCGCCAGGGACACAATTTCGCCATTTTAGGATTTTGAGGTGTAAAAACTTTAAAGGATGGCTAAAATAGAAGAAATGTACTGGTAAATTATATTTTTATAACAAATATGATATTTTTTTAAAACTGAGACGAAATTGCGGCTCCTACCGAAAATGACAGAAAAACGGACAAAAATTTTCGGACAATTTCCTGAATAAGAAACACAATTTCAAAGAAGTATTTCTAAGTAAATATTTGACTGAATGCCCTAATTTTGAATTCTTTACACCTAATGTCCTTTGAAATGTCTGCTATTCATCTATAATGCAATTGCTTTGATAAAAAATGTTAAAAGCTGTGGTTATTTGGTTTTAAATAGATGTGAAAAAAGGGGGAATATGTGTCCCCCATTGATAAAACACCGAAAATTTCAAACACCCTTTAATCTAACTTTTCAGATGATTTTTTTCAAACAAACCCGTTTTCAAGCCTAAGAATATTTTGCATTTGAAGTTATCTTCATATAGAAATATCAGTAATACTTCAAAAACATTTAGACCTGACCATAAACTAGAAAATAAGGAAAGATGTGGCGAAAATGAGCACCCCACTCTATGTAAATTATGTTTACTGTGATATTATTTAAAAATTCCTTTAGTTTTTAAATCAATTTCAAAAAGTATGAAATGCTGACAGAAGTTTTTTTTGTGAAAGATTTTTGATTCCATTATGGAAAAACGTCATCTCCAGTGAATGCCACTGATAATTAAAAAAATTTCAACAAAAAACACACTGCCAATTTTACATAACGGTGACTGTAGTTGAATTCAGACTTTTTTTTATATAGATCTATATACTTATCTGCTCTATGCTCTACTTTGAGGCCTGAAAAATAATGGAATATTAAACTGATTGGGTCTCATTCAAAAGATGTATTTAAACTTGTTTGCAAATTTTCCGCCATTACGTGAAATCACACAAATTCCTGTAAACTTTGACATCACAGTACAAAACATTTGACGTCCCTATCAAAAAGTGATTGTTGCTTGACGTCAAAGGTTATTGGGAGGCGAATAACAGTTATTTAGAGGCATAATTCAGCTAAATACCTCAAGTGTAAATACGTTTATGTCAGTACCATCAAAATTCTGGATTCTTGACCCATTTTTTTTAGCTTTAACATGTTTAAGACAGTTTTATTCAAGCAAGTCTAATGAACTGAGAAAAACACAAATATGTTTCATCAAATCATCAGCTCCCATTTAAATATGTATGTTTTTAAAAATTATGTCAATGTGAATGTACAATGTATGCATATATACATGTACTATGTATGCGAAATTTAACCCACCTACTAGTGGAAAACAGTTTATTCGTTGAAAATCTGTTATCTTTTATTTGACCTAAAGGTGTACTTTTTACTTCAGCATTACACAAATGTATAAGCTATGGATCTACAAGTTTCATTTTGTAATTGTGCAACATGTCAACACTTTATTAATGGGATTTTTATTCATTTTTAAGACTCTTCATTGTAACAATCAAAATCATTTTTTCAATATTTAATACTATAATTAGGTTTAGGGAAAATCTGGAATCAGAATCATTTTTTTTTGTTTTGTTATCTGCTCGACCTGATCATTTTATTATTTTTATCAATTTGGGGGTCAGATATTGATTAAGGAAAAAAGGTCATTCCCTAACTGCTATAAGTTGTCAGAGAAATTTGAATTTGAATCCATGTAAAGGTAGGGCATTTAAATGACATACACATGTACATAGATTACAGAAGATGTGGTATGAGTGCCAATGACACAACTCTTCATCCAAGTCACAATTTTTAAAAGTAAACCATTATAGGTCAACATGGGGCCTAGGCTCACACCAAACAGCAAGCTATAAAGGGCCCAAAACATACAAGTGTAAAACCATTCAAACAGGAAAACCAACAGTCTTATCTATATAAAAAGTATGATAAACACTTATGAACCACATAAACAAATGACAACCACTGAACATCAGATTCCTGACTTAGGACAGGTGCAAACAATTGCAGCAGGATGTTACGTATAGTTTACAAGTGTGAACAAATCTTATGTACATGTATGATGATGTACATGTAGTAAAACCAGGTTTATAGATGTGAACAAATTTAATGTGAAACCAGTGTCAATAACAAACAATACATTAAACTAATTGTAAACATATTAACTGTACATGGCATTTGGTGTGAACACGGCCTTAATCAATTCAATCACTAACCTCTGTAATATGTTTTCATTTTACCAGTATTATGCATACACATGTATAGGTAACTTCTAATAAAACGTGATCATCATAAATGCTGTATACATGTTACCAATGTACAGTATAACCTGTGACATCCCCATTATAAGTTAAGGCGAACCAGATATTTCTTTTATTATTTCTTACAAAAATGTACTTAAATATCAATTAAAACTGCATTCTTGACACTGACAGTTTGAAAGTTGAAAGTTTGACCGCTGACATTCCATACTGAAGTCAAGCAACTACTAAGAGGCCACAGAGGTTATTACTAATAATTGATTTATTCGTACATGTAAAGAATGCAACTTGGTACGATAGGCAAAAAGATCTCTGAAAATTGTTCTTTATTGAAGTTTTAATCACTATTTCAAAAGCAAGACACCATATATATGTATAGATTGTTTAAAAAATTGATTTGTACATGTATTTGATGGAGGATTTCCTGTTGTGAAGATGCATTGTATAATAAAATATTTTGGTAATTAAATTTCTCATCGAAGAGAGGTATGAATTTGTAAATGGTGGTTGATATTTCTCTCTATGCACACAGTTATAAATGTTGCCCAATATTTTTAATTTTTTAAACAAAAATCTGTCGTTGTTAGCCAGTTTAAAGAATGTTTTTTTTTATAGTTTTTATGTGTTTTCAATGTAATTATTTATATGTAGACTGCCTTCATGGTCGCCTGGAGTGCAGGAGGTTGTGGGTTCCCTCCTTAAATGGGCAAAACCCAAGCCTTGAAAATTGATATTTGCTGCTTCTCCTCTGTATCATTCAGGATTAAGAGTGAAGACTGGTCTACTCCGATTCAGATAATGTTATGGATAGGGTGACATCTTTTTTTGCACACAATTATTAGTGCTTGTAGAATTGTTTAGTGAAAAAAATTTCTATCAAATTGACAAGTCCTGAATATCCATTTAACTTGCAGCTGAATATTAAACGACCCATCTAACATCAATATCCCTTAAAAAAATCTTTCAGCACAATTTCAGAAATAAAATAGGATGAATATGTGTACCAGTAGACATTATTTAATATTTTCCTTTAAAGTTTAATTTCAAGAGGATGCAAAAAATGTAAAAAAAATCTACCGGTATACTGAGACAATATTTAGGCCCACAATTAGATGGCCACTAGCAGATAATAATTTTATTTTTAGTATTTCTTTAAATGAAAATGAAAGATTAGGGTCATGTAGAATGTTTGAAGAAATTGTTGACATAATAGTAAAATATATGTCTTTTGTTCTCTTTATGGTTATAAGTCCTAAGGAGATTTGTTTGAACTGTTGATAATGGGACTTTAAATACACAAATATTTGTTTTGTGTATTGTATTTACCTGACTATTGTCTCAGTTTAATTATAAGGTAAAAGACACCACCTCCACAGGTGTAATAGGCTTCATTTCCTGTTTGTGACAACCAAAGTTCATATGATCAATAGTCGGATACCAAAGTTAATTGCTGCGGTTATTGATTATAATGTATTGTTTTATATTGAGATTTAAAAGTCGAAGGATTTTATTTAAAGACTTGACTGAGATTTTAAGCTTCTAACCACAATGTGGTCAGTAAAGCAGTTGTGACTCAGGACAAAACTTGTGCTGACTTCCACAGAAACATGTTCTTAATGGTATGTGTTTTTACTTTTGCTTCAAATATTTTTAAATAATTTATATTTTGTATTACTAAGGAATTATTATGAATATTCAATTTTAGAAAATTTACTTTTTTACTATTTACAGTGATACTTGTTTTAAACTAAAATATAAAAAGAATATGTTATTTATTTCTGTCTAGGCATGTAGATTTTGTAGAATTATAAATCTTTCAAAAAAAGTCTTATTATTAAAACTGATTGTAAGTAATATTCACATTAAGAGGTGCACTTGACTCCAATCTTAATCGACATGGATGGTCAGTTTTCCTTTAGAAGGTCTGTGGTTTTCTCTGGGCACTCCAGATTCCTCCATCAATAAAAACTGGTTGCAAGAAATACCCAAAAAGTGGTGTCTAAACTCCAACAATCAATCAAGGAGGGGAGATGGGAAGGGTTCTTTAGATATTTAAAGCGGAAGAAAGATTGATAGTTTTTTTTTATGCCCCACCTACGATAGTAGAGGGGCATTTCATGTATGTTTTCTGGTCTGTGGCTCCGTTCGTCCTTCCGTTCATTTGTCCGCAGGTTAAAGTTTTTGGTCAAGGTAGTTTTTGATGAAGCTGAAGTCCAAATTCAACTTGAAACTTCTAAGTACAATTGATGCTTATGGTATAATCTTTCTAATTTTAAAGCCAAATTAGACTTTTGACCCAATTTCACGGACCATTGAACATGGAAAATGATAGTGCCAGTGGGGCATCCATGTACTTTGGACACATTCTTGTTTAAGGATGTCTGCTGGTCATGTTTTTGAATTCTTGTCATATTTCGGATTTTCTCAGGTTTTATCCATCCAAATGTATAAAAAAAAAATTTACACGACACCCCACTTTTGTCTTCATAAATCTGTTCAATAGATCATTTAAGATTGAGAGATCCGGCGGCATGAAATCCTTGTTATTTTTTCTTGGTTTAAAGGGTAAAAAACAATTCCAATGTTAACAAATAGTAAAGTCTGAAGAAAACCCTTTTCCCACCATTTTCTAAATGTCTCGTATTTTGAAAACTACACACGAGACTAATGATTTTATTACTTTATTTTGTTTAAATATCAAAGTTGTTTTCATTTTAAGCAACCACATGAAATCCTTGTTATTTTAAATTAGAGCAGCAGACATCCTTAAAGGTTGATTTATAGTGTTTTTGTAGAATCAGTGTAATTGTCTTCTGTTTCATTTGAAAACAACAGAACATTTCTTTTAATGCTTTTCAAATGTTAACTTTGCACTTTATCCATTTATATCAAGCAAGTTTTTTTTATTGCTGCCATTAGATTTCCTTTCAATGAAATTATTATAAACAAAATAGAAAACAGGATATTACATCTTGATCACTGGACTAACTGGAGAATATTGACTCCATTAAAAAAAATATTATTGGGTTGAGTAATAGTTTATATTCATATTAAATGTGTTTATTGTTGAGTCCCTGCGTTCTTCTGAGGTTCTTTTGCTGTCTTGCTGATCGACTCACTTGACTTACATGTATATGTAAACTATTACAGTTCTGATAGTTCAAGTGGTAAATTTCTTTCATTTGCATGAAAAATTGAAAGTGCAGTAGAGTGCTACATGTACATGAATTAATGTTTTTGTTATACAGGTTATGTCTTTTTCTCACTAGCAGTTTGGTTTATGAAATCTGATCACTTTCACTGGAAAATTTGCCAGTTAATACAAATTTTACATGAATCAATCAAATAGTTTATGTATGATAATACACTTAACTTTTCAATTTGTCAAACCAATGATCAGTAAATAATTCAAGTGGTTATTACAGATAAAGGAATCAAGTATTTTCTCAAAATATTCTTTATCTATCATGTCTCTACAAAGCTTGAGAAAAATAATATGTATAATGTAAAAATATGCAGATTATCTAATTCTGTAATATTTTTTTTCATTTTGAAATTTGAGACATGTAAGAGCATTATGATAAAATCAACTAGATAGCGAGGTGCCATTGTAAATCAAAATTCTGCATCACTGATATGTCTTTTTAATCACACCTGAATTAATTTATAAAGGTATATATATGCTTCCTGTTGTGATTTATTTAATATGAAATTTAATTAACATATTGCCTTAATGTTGAACAGTAGAAATTGAATTAGTAATAAATTTCAATTTTTATGCCCCATTTAGGGGCATTATGTTTTCTGGTCTGTGCGTCCGTTGTTCTTCTGTTTGTTCGTCCATCTGTCTGTCCCGCTTCAGGTTTAAGTTTTTGGTCGAGGTTGTTCTTGATGAAGTTGAAGTCCAATCAACTTGAAACTTAGTACACATTTTCCCTATGATATGATCTGTTTTATTTAATACCAAATTAGAGATTTTACACCATTTTCACGGTCCACTGAACATAGAGAGTGAATGCGGATGGGGCTTGGGTGTACTATGGACACATTCTTGTTTTTTATTTATTGATATTGTCATTGAAAATTTCTTCATCTATTCTTATGCAGATATAGCTAGTGTCAACTTGTAGTTGAACACATTTTAAGTCTTCATTATATACATGTATTGATGAATTTTAAAGAGATATCATCAATATTATTTGGATAAGAAAAAAACTGACTGACTGTTATTATGCACTGTACTTATTGTCTAATGATACAATTGGCATATGGAAAGGAATTCTGATTGCCATACTAAGAGAAATAAACTCTTAATCTTTTATTAGGATATTTAAGCTGATATAGCTTTTGTGTGTATTGAGTTTTTGACAATATTTTAGATATGAGCCAGTTATGCTTCTATTTCGCAATAAAATCTTTTACAAAAGATGTTGCTGTTACTGAAAAATATTTTTTCAGTATTGATGTTTGTTCTAGTTGGTTTTTACCAAATTGAGATTTAAAATGACCACATTTTTTAAAACACCAATATGTTAATTTTCACATATTTTAACACAACAGTGACACCACAAATGTTGTTGGTGAGGGTTTTTTATGAGGGTAGTAATGCCCTTAACCTTCAGTCGTCAAAAATTACCGTTAAAGTCAATTGTCAAGAATTTTTACAGTTATTCGTCATGAAGGTACCCCCATTACTACCCTCTTTTATAGCTTTATATATTGTATACATACAATATGTGCTTTGCTCATTGACAAGTCATTGTTGAAAACCATACAATTTCATTAAGTTGTTTACGTCCTAGAGAAGTCATATTCACTATGTCATCCTATTATTATCATTAAAATCTTTGTTCTATGGAGACCAACAAATTTTTCTTGTAATCACATGATAATATAGTCTTTTATCATGTTTTCTCTTTTCCCCCAAAATAATGGATGTATACAGATTACAAAGGACTTTACATGTGCAAAAGATTATAAAACGAAAGCCACTTACATGATAATCCCCTAGATAATCGGCCATTATGTTATTAGATATATATATATATACTATATGGAGAGTTGTCTCATTGGCACTCACACCACATCTTCCTATATCTATATACAACCATTTGACATGTTGCATATTTCCTCGTAATTTTAAAATGATTATGAATACTTTACTTTAGTGAACTCTGCATCTATGGATTGGAGGCTGCCACTTTTTTTTTTTATTAATTCATGTTTTTAAGGTTCGAAGAATTTTATAATGATTAAGAATTTGAAACGAACAAGTTACACAATTCCAGTTTATTTTTGGGTTGCATTTTCCGGTTTATATATTCTAAGCATTCTGTGGCCCATGTCTGAATATTAGTGACAAGCATAGAACGAGGCTAGTTTGACTTTCATGAAATGTGATTAGTAGATTATATTTTATTTAGATTTCAAATGGCCAAAAAATATGAACTAATCATATCTTCTTCATTCAGTTAATGAAGTGAATTATTATTTGTTGGTTGGGTTAATATTCAATGGCAAATATTCATGCATATGCTGTGCACAAACTCAATAAGTTTTGATATTTTATTATTACGTGTGAACTAACAATGACCTTATCAATCAAGGATTATAGGTTGTGGCTGTTTATGTTATATTTCTTCCATTTTTACCTGGCAAGCTAAATAATTCACTGGTCATGTTTCCATTAATTCACTAAATAATTCCAGGTAATTTCATGAAAAATGTTATCGATTTAGACAATAAAAAGTCCATTATCTTACAGTAATCACTTAATTAATCAGCATTTGGAAGACTTTTATTGTCTGGTTCATCTATGTAGGATTGGTAATGAATTGCAGCAGTAGGAAAATTTACATCTTTCTAAGTGTAGATTAATCATTCCTAATTACTGAACTAGTTACGAGTTCCTTGATTGTATATAAAATGTGAATGTTGACTGTTGTACTGGATTGAAAATGGATTTAGTACAGTTTTGTTTTTTTTCATTTACAGTTGAAAGGGAAAAAATTTCAACATTTTGTACTAATCATAAAATTTCAAATGCAATCAATTTAATTTTCCATTACAAAAATAAGGTCCATAAAGAGTCCTTGAAGTCTTTTATAACTGTTCGTAGCCAGTTGGATTCTAAGGGTATGTACGACCCCTCTCCCTTGAAAACTAATAAGCACTGTTAAAAGTCAACGTTCTATTTGTAACTGTTAAAGTTGAGTTAGGAGTCCATGTAACCCTTCCTTGGAAATTGCTGGCTTCAGGGCCTAAGTTGTAAATTTGCATGATAGATCTATAAGCCATCTGATTGTCAATGTATCTTCAAGGTTATATATAGATGGGATGAAAGGCAAAGTTATGTTTGATACACAAAATATGGTGCATTGATCATAACATTCATTACTGGGAGGCTTCAAGTTAGTATCTATGATTGTTGTAATGTAAAGTGGTCATATTTTGATGGCAATTAAGGGGGCTTGCAGGTATAAATCAATCTTGATAGAAAAATAAAATAAAAAATGTGGTCACCGTTCATTTAAGCTCACAATCTGGCTTTGAAAGAAGCCAACGTTTTTGTAAAGGTACTGTTTTTCTGTTGAACTAATAGGAGAAATATAGGTAATTCCAAATAAAATTAGAACTAAATTACAGTAATTGCTTAAATTGTACTACAGTTAAGTTTAAGTACAGCTTATTTGAAAAAAATGGAAAAAAAATATAGGTCACTAATGAGTTAAAAAAGATATTTCAATTTTAATGCCAAAAAATGGCACTTTTGCACAAAAGGGAGATAATTTGGAGCTTTTTCAATGATAAAGGTTATCTGGGTCCAAAACAAATCAATTATTTTAGTTGATCTTTGTACCATATGCTAAAGTTACAACTAATAAAGTTATTAATAACAGTTAAAATTTTGCAGAAATTTGTATATCCTCAAGCCTCCTTTAAAATATCTCGAATTGAAATAATGTTTATTTGGCAAAGAATTAAGAAATGTTAGAATATATGTAGATCGACAGTACAATTTTTCCTTATAAGACTTTGAAGTCAGGCAATTTTTTGTCTGTCTTCCAAGTTAAGGGGTTCTAGCATTGTCTAGTTGTGAGGTATTATAATATCTGGTATTTTATAGTTAGGGTAGATTTAAGGAGATGTGGGTTCACAGCATCTTCAGGATCTTTGAAATTATGCACAAACTTCATTGTCATAACAATAATGCTTTGATGAGGAATAGGAAATTAAATTCTGATATCTTACATTTCCTAATGTCAGTCATTTTATTTAAGGATGGCAGACTGGAGTGTTCTGAGAGGTGGTGATAGAGATTTTCTGTCATTTTTTGGATCATCACTCAATTCTACAAGGATGGGAGATCAGACAATAATAGAAACATTCTGTACAACAGATAATATTGACCAGAGTATAGCTTATATCAACCAGGTATATTTTGGTATTTTGTGAAAACATAAGTTTCTCAACTAAAAGAGTTATTGAATTGTGTATTTGGTTAGTCTTTACAAATATACTATGATAAAAGTACACATATTTTCTCATATTTATAAGGCAAATATTCTTTTTTTAAATTTTCTGTAACTTCTGTTTGACTTTCACTTCAAAAATCATGATAAACATGTTTTTTTTGTACTTGTTCATTATCCCACTATACTTTGATTTATAATTCTGACTTGATTTACATATATTTCTTTGGTAGGAACTAACTGTTCTAGGTTTCCAGACAATAAGTTATGATATTCAAGATAGAGTTCCAAGTTTGGTTAACAGATTGTATGAGGTATTACGTCAGTTCCAAAGAATAGGAAGAATAAGAGAAGAACTTGAAAATAGGTAAGAAGAATAAAGAAACCTGGACTATATTATTTTTGTATTGTAAAAATCATTATTACAAATCGATATAGTTCTATATGAATGGACTAGGAAAATAAACTGTGAAAAAGTAAACAACTAATATCAATATCCATACTACTTCAAATATTTTAAATATTTTTCATATACATTTTAAAATATAAGTAGTTAATTTTTTCTCAAATTGATTTCATTTTTATATGCAAATAGATGTTTGAATTTGTGTCACACCTCAATTTACTTAGTTGTTATTTACTAATTATTTATTTATTTTATATTATGTATTGTACAAACCCACTACAAAAGCACTATTTGAATTCTTGTACATTCTCATTCAACAACATAGATATATACTGTGTTTAACTTAAAATTTTAAAATTTAAAAGAATTTTCGTCACTCATATTGGCCCAGTGTTAGCATGCTCAATTCAGATAAGGACAGTTTAAAAAATGGAAATGATGGTATAAAATGTATAATATTTTAGGATAAATGTAAGACACTAATTTTTCTTCAGAATCCATCGTGTGACTGGCGAATTAGACCATTACCAAGCAATGAATATGCGCTTTAAAACTGAAAATGACAAATTAGATAAAGAGAATGGCAGAGAACAGGAGAAATACAGACAGCTGGTTACCAAACAGAAGACATTGTCATCTAAACTTAAATCTGAGAGAGAAGAGGTCAGTTATATACAATTGAGCAATAAATCTGATTTTTTTTGTGATAATATATTTATAAAACAAGTACTACATTATATATCTCTCTGAGCACTCTTGCTCTTCCAGGATAAATACTGACGGCCACAAAATAGCACAATAGTATTGGGGATGGTGTTAAACACCAATCAATCAATCAATCATGGCTTTTGTGTGATCCAGTTCAGTCAAATGACAGAAATTGAATTAAATCTACTACAAGTGCTTGTTTATTAAAATGTCCTTTGTGTAATTTTCAGGTTAAAAGGTTACAAAGTATAATAAAAGACAGAGATGGACAGTTCAAACATGAATTAAAGAAGAAGGAAAGAGAAATAAACAAACTGAAAGAGAAATTACATCAACTGATATCTGATAAAACTCCAAACAGAAGAGTTGGTTAGTATATTGAAATAAAGAATTAAAATTATAACCAAAATACAATAATAGAAACCAGGATTTTAAGAGATAAATGATGTTATAAACTATCACTGGCCACAAATTACATGTGTTTTGATCTGACCAATCTATTAGATGTTCTATTTTTTGACAACTTACATACTTACTTCAAATATATATATGTCCAGTCTTCTAATATTAACGAGAGAATTATCATTACAGGTTTGGACCTTGCTAATTCTTTACAAAACAGAGATGGTAAACGTAGCACATGGAAGAGTGCAGGCAATAATAAGTATGTTTATGATGTAAACATTACAATCTTCTGAATATTTCTCATATATGTCTAGAAATTTGCATAGTTACTGATCATTCAATTAAAAATCATACTTGTCTTGAGAGATAAACATGGTAATAGTTATCAAAGGTACCAGGATTATAATTTAGTACGCCAGACACGCGTTTTGTCTACAAAGACTCATCAGTGATGCTCATATCAAAATATTTTTAAAGCCAAACCAGTACAAAGTTGAAGAGCATTGAGGATCCAAAATTCCAAAAAGTTGTGCCGAATACGGCTAAGGTATTTTATGTCTGGGATAAGAAAATCCTTAGTTTTTCGAAAAAATCAAAGTTGTAAACAGGAAATTTATAAAAATTACCACATTATTGATATTTATGTCAACACCGAAGTGTTAACTACTGGGCTGGTGATACCCTCGGGGACAAAACGTCCACCAGCAGTGGCATCGACCCAGTGGTGTAAATAGTTATCAAAGGTACCAGGATTATAATTTAGTGCGCCAGACATGCGTTTCGTCTTCAAAAGACTTATCAGTGAAGCTCGCATCAAAATATTATTAAAGCCAAACCAGTACAAAGTTGAAGAGCATTGAGGGTCCGAAATTCTAAAAAGTTGTGCCAAATACAGCTAAGGTAATCTATGTCTGGGAGGATAAGAAAATCCTTACTTTTTCAAAAAAATAAAAGTTTTGTGAACTACTGGGCTGGTGATACCCTCGGGGCCAAAAAAGTTTTTACTACAAATTGTGATTGGTTAGAAATTTCTATAACACTTTCTACATGCATGTTATCTGAAAGATAAGTGTGAATCGGTATCTTTTTTCATAGCAAGCATGACTGTGTACTGCTGAATTAAATTTTACATACTGGATATTTCTTTACACAAGTTACACATATATCTTACAGACAGGAAGAGATGTATCAGAATGTTATACATCATCATGAAGATAAACAGAGAGAGCTGATGTTAGAGAATACAGATCTACGTGATTGTTTGGTTCAGATGCAGAAAGAACTTGTCACAGTCATCAATGGAGAAGACATAGCCAACTGTAGTATTAGTCCTAATGATGTTAGTTATTTAATATTCATATTTTGGTTCACCAGATATATATAAGAATATTCCCTGCTGAAATTCAAATTAACCATTTTCATTGATGGCAAAATTATAGCAAAATAAAGATGGATCTGTTTACTTGTTTTTGATACAATTGAAAAATGTGAGTTTTGGCTTGAAAAACATGTTTGGTGTTTTTAAAGGTAATATGATATTTAGAAATATAAAAATTCCTGAGCATACTTTTTTATGGAGATGCCAAATAGGACGCTAGAATCGTTACAGGGTATTAAGTAACTGTTAAAAATGTTAGTAGTGAGTGAAAAAAACTGAGGAATAAATAAGCTATATATATGTTTAAGCGGCAATAAGTAGAATTAGGCATTAAGCTTAAATCTTAGGCAATAAGGTTACAGCTAGGAAAAAAGTTATTGCCCAGATAGTTTCAACATTCTAGTATTTGAACAGCTTAGCAATATGAAACTAAAGTTGAGTTGAATTAGCTGCTAGACGTTGATTCAAAGTTTGACATCATGTCAATTTCAATATGAATTTGAGAAGATGTGGTGTATGCATCAATGATACAAAATTCAATAAACCCCAATCAATATTTTTTTCAGTTTTTCAACTTTAAACTTGGGAAGTGATTATTTTAGTTTTATTGTATTAAATGTGCACTCTGCTGAATGAAAACATCAACACTGTAATTAGAAATGTTACTATTTTTCAGAATAATTTAGATGAGACCCTGAGTGATGATGATAGTAGTTCTATTTATTCTGTCAAGAAGCCACCTGCTCTTAATGATATCTCAGATGGTAAGCTGCTAGTCAGTAGTTTCTCAGTTATTGGCCATGGTTCCTGGAATAATTTCATCACATGTAAAATTTACAGCTATCAATATGTCAAACTATGCAAGGGCAATTCTAAAGATTTATGAAAGAATTACTATTATGTGTTTTTTCATTTCATTATTACTGCCTTGCTCTGCTGGAAGAGGGGTATCATATTTCTCTTCCACACAGAATGCTAATAAGTTTTGAAATATATTATTTGTTATGTATGCAAAGTGAAATTTGAACCAAAAAAATATGTCTTCCTTTAGTATTTTCAATCAAAAAAATGATGAAAGTGTTTTAACATAATACCGTGTGTGTTCTTTGAATATAACAATTGCCCTGGTTTTCACTGGGGGAGTCCTAGACCATGGACCATGAGTGCAGTAGATCAGAGGTTCATTATCTGGCTTGCTCAAACTAAATCAGGAATGTCCGCTTCTCATGTAAGCTTGCAGCTATTAGAAGTAATAACAGTAAATACTTTCCACATTTAGACACCCTGTCCTGGAACAGTTGATAGCAACACAATTTTAAATAAAATTTGATAAGCAACTATTAATTTTGTTTAGTTCGTATATGACCATGACTATACTCTTCCAAAAAATGTATCCTTTTATTTTAAAAGACTTGAATCCGTTTTGTAACATGGACAATCCGACTTGATAGTTAAGGGCAAAGCAGGGTATATTTATTTTTTGTAAGCATGTTATCATTTCAAATTTTTATTTTACAGTAATATCTCTCAATGGGCATTTAGCAGGCATGACTCAATCATTATATTAAATGAATTAAATTCAATTTACTTGCATGTAGTTTAAAAAAAAAGGATTCTAATAATCTTATTTCTATATTCTAGGATACTTCCAGATGCCGTATGGTTTTATGAAAGACAATCTACAAAAGTCATTCAGGGAAACTTGCAAAAAGATTAAACACAACATGAAGCCTAAAAGACGTTTGCCAAGTAGGTCTTAAAACAGATGAAATTTACTAAAATGTAATGCAACATGTATATAAAAGTACTCTGTGTATATTGGTTTGTAGTAAAAGAAGATGTAATAATGATATAAAAAAATAAGATGTTCTATTGGTAATGTTCTTGCATAAAACACTAGAGCAGATAATTATGAAAATAACCCTTAAACTGTCTTGTCCCTCTGTCTGTCCTTGCGTTCAATAAATACTTTTGTTGCACTTTTCTCAGATACTATTGAAAAGAATGACTTCATATATGGCCAGCAGCTTAAAAGTGATAATATGTGTTGACATTTAAGGGCATACGATACAGTTACAGGGGAGGTAATGACGTTGCTAACATAAAATGTAAAATTTTCACGAAGTCAAACTATGACATATCGGGAAAAGATGCAGTTTTCGATTGATTTTTATCATTTAAACTGATTTAATTTGAAAACGAGTGCATGGACCCCTATTTTATTAAACGGCAATTTGTTTCATTTTGCATTATGTGACCCAAATTTTATAAAACTGTAAATAGCGCATTTTTTTTAATTTTGACGTTTTTTTCCTCTATTCATGAACATTTGATAAATATGAGTAATTTCTTAATAAAATTGCACAATTATTAATGAAACTTATAAAATACAAAAATTTCCGATTATTTAACAAAAATCAATTTGTGTTTATCTTTTAAAACAAAAAAGTAATGTCTTACTTTCAAAAAAGAAAATAGGGACACAAATCTGAATTTTGAGCAAATATACAAAATTTCGACCTCATTTTACTCTAAAAGTAGCACATGAAGGTATAATTTTTATTACATATTTGATTTAATCAGGTAAAAAATAGCCTATATGCAATTTTTCATCAACTTGTTAATACAAGTTCAAAACTGTATTGTATGCCCTTAAGAGCTGTTGAGCACCAATTTTCTGTTTGCTGATACTTCAAAGTATGCTAAGCATCACATTGGATGTAATTTGGTTATTTTTTAGTTTTTACATCATTTACATTTTTGTTTCCAGGTCCTAATAAAGGTACAGTGAACATGACCCCTCAACCAAGTGATTCCAAGTTTAAAGGAGAGTATGACAAATTACAGAAGCAGATCAGTAAATACAAGGATATCATCAAACAACAGGAAGAACTCATTCAGGTTAGTATTACTCATCAATAAACCAAGGCTTCCAAAACGGTCATATATGCCGGTCATTTGTATAATGTCCGGTAAAAGACCGGCTGGGCAAAGCATGAAACGGTCATCTACTTTTTAGTTTCAAAGGCTTTTTCGGTCATTTTAACATATAAATTCACGATCTTTTTGACCCAACATTTTGCCTTTCTACAGCCATACATTTCCGGTCATAAAAGTGACATGATGATTAATTACTATCAAAACAACCCCTTCTCCAATACTTTCTAATTTTAACCAAGGCTAATTAGTTGTTAGACAGCTGAAAACTACCTGTTCAGGTGACAGGTAAACT
The DNA here is from genome assembly GCF_036588685.1 of Mytilus trossulus. Classification (NCBI taxonomy): domain Eukaryota; kingdom Metazoa; phylum Mollusca; class Bivalvia; order Mytilida; family Mytilidae; genus Mytilus; species Mytilus trossulus. Next base: position 103,828,311 of record NC_086373.1, on the reverse strand, counting down.
ATTTTCAGTACCGGACATCGTATATATATAAATTAATCGGTCCATTCCCAATTATATTCGTACACTTGTATCTAATTGATTTAAAATATATAAAAAATACATTTATAAACATGATTTGATAAATCATTTAAAAAGGTTTTATTTAAAATGAAAAATCGTCAGCACTACGTTGTATGAACAAGAACATGTGTGTGCATGTGCATAGGTGGGAAATTCAATTATGCATCCTACATTTCTTAAAAAATGCTAAAAGTATCATTGATACCTGTATCTAACGTTCATTTCAAGTATTTTGTTGAAGAAATAACTTGGAAAGAGCTTCTTCGCTCAGTAGATATATGTTAACGTACACAGATTGTACGTATCTGTTTATGGTCCATGTTTTACCATTGTCAAGTCAACATCCGGATTTGAAAAATTTGACTTTAAAAACGAAAATAAAGTTCTAGACAACTTCATTTTGCACAAATAAAGAGTCTAATGCAGATATGAGCACGCTGATGTGCACACTATGAATGATGCAATGTCAATTTTAACACTTTATGTCAGAACATCTAATTCATATCAAAGTAAAGTTTACTATCGATTTTAATTTAATGTCAATCATTGGGATGGCCATCTGATTACCATAATTGTCTTTTTGTGACTTTGTCTTAGGAATTAAAATTCGGATCAGATATAAAATGTCCAGCTGGCTCAGAAAAATTTTGGAAGCCCTGCAATAAACTCAAGTCATGTTGGAATTTTGATTATCCCCTGCGCGTCATGTTGTGGAGGACATAGAAATACTGGATGTCTGTCTGTCTGTCAGTCCATCCATCCATACTCCTTTCATTCTGTTTTTGTGGGTACTCTATTTTGTACAATTAAAGAGATATCCCCCTTGGAAATATTAAGTATTATGAGAAATTGTATTGTTAGTGCTCCCATGTGTTCAATTTATGCCAGATTTTTATAAAAATTGATATCAAAGGTTCATACAAGCAAAAGGTTAAACAGCACAATTTTCCCTTTTAAACCATATTTTAAAAAATTTACAGAAGTTTTTCAAATATTAGAACTTTTGAATCTCTATTAAAGTATATTCTGATTTTTTTTTTTGTAAACTGTTACAAATTTTTAATGAAAAAAAAGAACAAAAAAATAGTGATTTTAGTTTTAAAACAATTGACAGTACAACACTTAATTGCTAAATTTATTTTTTAATTTCAGCAATCTATAACTTCTCAGTCCAGGTCAATGGAGAATTCCTTCCTGCATGAATCACATCTCCTACAAGAGAAAGAAACATTGTCAGAACAGAAAAGATGTTTTTTCCAAGAAAAAGCTAATTTTGAAAAGGAAAGGAAGCACTTTACAGAGGCAGCCATTAGACTGGGTAGAGAGGTAAATATTGTGAACAACAGTTCTGATTTTTTTTTCAAATGTTCAATCACTATTTTAGGACTTGAAATACAGAATCTTTATTTCAAACAGTCAAATTTAAACCTGAACTTCATATCAAAAATGAACCTCAATCAAAAGTTTTGCTGAATGATCTACATGACAGTTTGTACCTGTTTTGTAAATGCATTTAAGAAGAATAAAGTATCAATGAATAATAAATAATCTTTTCACTTGTATATTCATCATAAAATCAATGTTTATTTTATAATAAGATTCTTGTACTTGTAAAAATAGAGGGTGACAGTTGAATGTATGTGCAAAACTGTATAAAAAGCTTTAATTTAAAAAAAAAAATTATTGATAGCCTTTTCTAAAAGGTGATTCCATAATAAAGTCATTTGTCTTTACTCAATCTTCTGCCATCTGGTATTAAGTAAAACAGGATAACATAATGAGTGGGAATCAACCTGACATCCCCTTAGGAGTTAAACACTGAATTGTAGAGCCCTGTTGATAATTCTTCAATACTGAAAAACAGCTTTATAGCTGTAAAATAAGATTTTGATCAACTAATAAAAAAAGCAATGTTTTACAAATTGTGTTGATAATTATGCTTGTGTACTTTGTAAAAATGTGTATATATTTTTTTTTACCTATATCCCAACTGAACCACTTACAATATGTGATTTGTCCCAGAGCATTGACAGTCCAAATTTCATATCTTTCCATTTTGTGGATCTTCTTGTCTTACAAACCATAATTATTGATTCTGTATGACCCTTTAATCAAGATTATTTTTTTTAATCAACCAAGTATTTCTAGTAATTTGATTGGCAATTTTACCCTTATGATGCAGAAAAACACAATACCAAAATATTTGTAATGATTTCTTTGTTTTTCAGAGACAAAGCTTTGAAGTGGAAAAGGCAAATGTATTAAAGAATGATTTTTTACAGATTTCTCCATTTACAAAATCTAGCTCAGCCACACCACAAAAAGGTAAGTAGAAACTCTAATAGACGGGAAGAAAAATTAATTAGATTAGAGGAGCATTTTGAGTAATAAACATTATATATATGTAATTTTACAGTAGAACTTTAAGAGCCCTCACATTACTATTAATACTGTGAGGTTACGAGTTTATGTTTTATGTTGACCAGTTTCACTAGTGTAATTTTCATTTTAAGAAAATGCTTCAGAAATATGCTCACTGCTGTCTGCAAGGATAGGTAATGTATGACAAAACAGTTTTGGGAAATGTATGGATTCTGTTAAGCTACTATCAAGTGAAGTTCAGTCTCACTGAAGTGTATTTATCTTTAAACGAACTTCAAAATATACTTTAGTTTACTGTGTTTTCAAATCAACCAAATTTGACTCATAAGAGTTAGATGAGCAACAGGAATTTCATCAGGACCAACAAATTGTATTGACTTATTTAAATTTTCAACACTACATGGTTCATCTGTGTGTCTACCTTCTCTTTACCTCTCATTTATTTATAGATTAGTATCCAATCTGTAATAAACTGTTGATAACTTGTTCTATACATTAAAGGTGAAGGAACTCGTCTGCTGCCATCCACTCCTGTCTTCTCACCTGCTCCATCTGGTAAACCAAAGACACCATCCACTGTAGAATTGTATAAGATATTAGGATTGACACCTAAAGACTTATCCAGGTTTGTACAAGTGTCTGTAGAATTGTATAAGTTATTAGGATTGACACCTAAAGACTTATCCAGGTTTGTACAAGTATCTGTAGAATTGTATAAAATATTAGGGATGACACCTAAAGACTTATACAGGTTTGTACAAGTATCTGTAGAATTGTATAAAATATTAGGGATGACACCTAAAGACTTGTACAGGTTTGTACAAGTATCTGTAGAAATGTATAATATATTAGGATTGACACCTAAAGACTTATCCAGGTTTGTACAAGTATCTGTAGAATTGTATAAGATATTAGGATTGACACCTAAAGACTTATCCAGGTTCGTTTAAGTTTCTTTAAAATTGTATAAGATATTAGGATTGACACCTAAAGACTTATCCAGGTTTGTTTAAGTTTCTTTAAAATTGTATAAGATATTAGGATTGACACCTAAAGACTTATCCAGGTTTGTTTAAGTTTCTTTAAAATTGTATAAGATATTAGGGTTGAGACCTAAAGACTTATCCAGGTTTGTTTAAGTTTCTTTAAAATTGTATAAGATATTAGGATTGACACCTAAAGACTTATCCAGATTTGTTTAAGTTTCTTTAAAATTGTATAAGATATTAGGATTGACACCTAAAGACTATTCAGGTTTGTTTAAGTTTCTTTAAAATTGTATAAGATATTAGGGTTGACACCTAAAGACTTATTCAGGTTTGTTTAAGTTTCTTTAAAATTGTATAAGATATTAGGGTTGACACCTAAAGACTTATCCAGATATGTTTAAGTTTCTTTAAAATTGTATAAGATATTAGGATTGACACCTAAAGACTTATCCAGGTTTGTTTAAGTTTCTTTAAAATTGTATAAGATATTAGGGTTGACACCTAAAGACTTATTCAGGTTTGTTTAAGTTTCTTTAAAATTGTATAAGATATTAGGGTTGACACCTAAAGACTTATCCAGGTTTGTACAAGTGTCAATACTTAGAACTCTAAACCAAAGGCAGCAAAATTTGAATATTTTATGAAGAAAAAATTATCAAAACATGAACAAAACTGTGAACATGGTGTTAGTGAATGAAATAAAGACACAAATAACTACAGACAAGTTTTTATTGACATTTATTATGAAGATCTCCCTCTTGAGTAATAGTAGCCTGGGAAGCTATCGTCTCAGAGTAGCTTCTGTCTGGGCAGCTATTGGTGAAAGGGTTAAGATAGTATAATATAAAAAAATATAAAACTTTATGGATAATACTAATTTTCTTGTCTAAATTAACATAATTATTACTTTTATATTTAGACGAGAGAAGAGTACTCCGTCTGACATACAAGATGACAGAGTATCAACATCAGAATCAGTACTGACACAGTCGTGTAATTCAGCACCATGTGATCTTAGGTCTTTGTCAGACATTCATATCGCACCAAGAAGAACTTTGTTCAGAAGTTCAAGTACTGGGGACGATTTAGATGTGTGATTTGTTCTCCATAACAAAAGGGTACTTACCAGAAAATAAATGAAATACATAGATCTCATAAATGAATTTATATCTGCCTCAGTGTGAATTGTATATTTTTATGATGTATGTATGTTCTGTTGTTAGTGTGAATCAGCGCTATTTTCTTATGTTATTTGTTGGTTATGTTTTGTTGAGGAAATGGATTTAGATTATTTTGTGCTAATGATAGCCTTTGCTATGATATAACTGTATGTAAATGCTATATTGACAAACTATATAAAATGGGGACAATGACTTACGAAAGTAAATTTCTCTGATTTACTATTATACTCATACTCATAAGAGGTCCTAGTTAATTGTATGTTGTTAAAAGAAATTAATTTTGAAAGCAAGATCTTATAAATTTTTGAAGAAATCTGAATTGAAATACTCGTCTTTCTAAAATATTTCTTCTTATTATTAAATGTTAAGTGTGGATATTATTTTGATTGATTTGACTTGATATACATGTGAATGAATAGCCATTAATTTTGAATGAATGTGTGTTTAAGAAGATTTGTCAAGTTTTTCTTGTGAGGAATTATTGAAAACAAAATAAGGAGCATCTAGCAACTTTAAATATGAAAGATTAAGGTCAAGTTACAGTAAATGGGCTATGTCACAGATTTCAGTAAAATTTGGTATGCAACTCTGGCTCGATGAACTTCAACTGAAAATCGAAAAAATAATACATTTATCTCAATTATCATTTGAAATATTACAGATTAAGTTCTTACAAAATGGGTGAACATTTGTATAGAAAGCACATAAAATCGGCGAAAACCATTCTAAAATTTGTATTAAAATCGCCAAAATCTTAATTCTACTCCATAGATTTTTCTTAAAAAACTATATGTTGTTGATTCATGTATTTTCGTTATAATGATGCAAAATAAAGATAGGTTCACCCACTTCATTTTTACAGTATACTTGATTGAAAGTTGCGTTCTTTGTGAAAAAATCCAACAAAACGTCGAAATAATCGTAACGATATCGCATGGCAGGCCGTAAAACGTTGATTTTTTACGTTTTTCACTACCAACAAGGTAACAAATTGATTATTAGACAAAAAACGAAGTCGGTGACCCTATGGTTTTTTTATATCATTAAAACAGAAATTTATGTGTCAACAATATATAGTTTTTTAAGAAAAATCTATGGAGTGGAATTAGAGATTTGGCGTTTTTAAGACAAATTTTAGAAGGTTTTTTGCCGATTTTATGTGCTTTCTATGCAAATATTCACCCATATTAAAAGAAATAAATCTGCAATTTTTCAGATAATAAAAGAGATAAATATATTATTTTTTCGATTTTCAGTTGTAGTTCAACGAGCCAATGTTGTATGCAATTTTTTAGCAAATTCTGTGACATAGCCCATTCACTGTTCCTTGACCTTAAAGCATTTGTTGCTTATCAAATGTTAGGGCATTTAAACAGAAATTATTAATGTTATATAAACCATATATCAACGTATAAAGCTTTAAATGTTTAAAGTGCAATTACAGTTTTACATACTGTATCGAGTGTACAAAGTCATCCGTCCTCTCTTAAAAAAAATTACACGATCAGAAATTTTGAAACACATTTTTCATTTTTTTTAAATCTTATTTGTAGCATATGATAATAAACACTAATATATTTATATACATATTTTTTAAATTCATACTTATCATATGTACTTTTTATGCACTGTGATCAGAACATCATAAAATCAGTCATGTTCCATCAGTCATGTGATCATCATGTCATAACATCAGTCATGCGATCATTAAACCATTCCATCAGTCATGTGATCATTACACCATTCATTCAGTCATGTGACGATTACACCATTCATTCAGTCATGTGATCATTACACCATTCATTCAGTCATGTGATCATTACACCATTCATTCAGTCATGTGATCATTACACCATTCATTCAGTCATGTGATCATCACATCATGTCATCAGTCATGTGATCATCATGTCATTCCATTAGTCATGTAATTAGCATGTCAATCCGTCATTCATGGGATCATCTCATCATGCCATTAGTCATGTGATCATCATTTCATTCCATAGGTCATGTGATCATCACACCATTCCATCAGTCTTGTTATTATAATGTTCTTTTGTCATTCATTAGATCATTATTTCATTCTGTCATTCATGGGATTATTATGTCATACTGTAGGTTATGTTATCATCACATCATTCAATCAGTAATGATATTAATTCTACATTCCGTAAGTCATTTTCTCATAACAATGGTCAAACATAATTGGGTATTTTTTTTTTTTATTATATTTTTAATTCCATGATGTTATTTCTCAAAACCATGTGATATAGGACATTCCATTAGCTAGAAATAAACTTTGGTAGAAAATTGCTTTTGTACATTGTTTTTGCTATGTAATTCTGTGTATGTTTCTGCTCTTACCTGGAATTGCCTAAATCCACATTTATTTTTTTCTAAATCTCTGAACTGATTGGACAAAATGTTTCAAGACTATCAATTGAAAATTTACCATTTTTAAAACCATTTTGACCATGTATTACTTGACTTTTATCTATCAATTTATTTGTTTAATCTAAATGTTTAATTTCATTCAAGTCATGTTATATTTTCTATACCTGCCAATTCAAATCCTCCTATTAGGTAGAGACTTCCCATTGGAATTAAATCTCCACCATAATACATCTTTAACTTTAGTAAAGTTCTGCTATTCTCTAATTTTTGTGCAATTTTCACATTTCTTGATCGGTGTGAGAAAAATATTTCTCCTCACTAGTGAAAAATCTGTTCTCAGGCAAATGATTGGTCAATTTTTAATTTTGACGTTAAATTTTCTTGGTTTCTTTTGGATTTTCCTATTGTGACGTCATGAAAAAAGGCGACCTTGCCTCATGACGTCACATAAAAATTCCACACCTTTCTTCAAATCTTTGGAAAGGAAGGATAAAAATCATTATTAGAGAAACATATTCCACCACTATAACTTATGTATCACGATATTTCTCCACTCTCAACAGTTAAATTTTAATTATTTAATAAGCTCATCAAGCCTCACGCTTTAAATATTAAAATTTAACTGCCTCGAGTGGAGAAACATCATTACACACTTGTTACAGTTGGAATCTATATTTATCACCCCCATTTTAACAAGATTGACTGCTTTCACTATCTCAAATACAATAGAAGCAGTAATTCCTAGAGAAATGTTATTATTAGGGAGATTATATACCCTTAACAAAGTTGTTATTTTGGCAGGTATATTTGTTTAAATCTGACTTTATTGCTGTAAGAGTTTTCTTTAATATGATGTTGTATAATTTACATGCAATATAAACAAGGGTACTTATATGGTCACTGTATTTGGCATAATGTATACAATATATTGCTCAATGCATGTTAATGTATAAAGATATTTTATGTTTCTTTTCTTTTGATAGATTTATAATTCACCGCATAATTGTTTTCTTGCATGTATATATTGTTTAACATATAAATACATATCAATAGTGTATTGAAATACCTACACCTAGAGTCACACAAAGCATGTCTCTTCTGTGATGATCATAGGAAATGTGTTTATATAAAATCAAATGACAAATGATTGGACGAAATTCTTACAAGATTTTTATCATAAAGCCATAAACATGCATATTTTGCTTGTCTGTTATCTGTATTAAATGGCAAACTTGTATGCAACAGGGGCGGATCCAGTCATTTTAAAAAGTGTGGGGGGGGGGGGGGGGGTCCCAACCCAGGACAAAGGGGGGGTTCCAACTATATGTCCCCATTCAAATGCATTGATCAGCCAAAAAAATGGGGAGGTTCCAACCCCCCGATAATAATAAGATTGTGGAAGGCTGGTGTGATTTTAAGTTATTTTTCAGTGTTCTGTATATACATCTTAGAACAAGGATGCATCTCAATTTACGTTTCCTCTGCAGTGTATTAATTTGTGCTTCCTGCATACATATTCTATATAAGGATATATCAAATGGTTTAATTTTTTTTATCCATGAGAAAAAAATCTAAATATCAAAAAAGGTGTTTTCAGTCCACAGGTTTTTTTTCAATTCTAGAGATAAGCAGAAAGATGACTGTATATGCACTAAATTCTAAGAGGGCTTATTATAATATTGGTGAAAAAATAATATTCAGGTATTAAATAATACAATTTATTGTCAAACAAATGAACAATATTTGAATTAATATATAATACTGCTAAGTTGCTCTTTAATTCTAGTATCACAGATGGGACAGGCATTAACAGGGACGTCAAAATGTGTCAGGAGATGTTATCTAGCTTAGTTTTGTTAAGCCTTCTAAAGGAGGGGGGAAGACACCTAATAGAAAAATAAATAGATTATCGTTGCTTCTATGTAAAGATATTATGAAATATCATAAAATGTGAAGTTTTACTGCTCATTTGCCAAAAAAGGTATTGGCTATATTTGATTCCCTATTTAAAAAAAATATTGTGTAAAATGTAAGTCCTACTGTCAAGAATGAACATGGTCCTTTATAGCTTGTTGTTCGGTGTGAGCCAAGGCTCCGTGTTGAAGGCCGTACTTTAACCTATAATGGTTTACTTTTTAAATTGTTATTTGGATGGAGAGTTGTCTCATTGGCACTCACACCACATCTTCCTATATCTATATATGATATCGAGTATGGTGTTAAAATGATTGATGTTTAAGGTGACTTGATATATTTGGAAAGATTTTTCACTTTATGCCTGGTTTAGACCTTTTAATCCAGAATGTTGTCTTACTATACATTACAATGCATTTATAGGTTATAATAATGCCACTTGCTGTCATACTTATAGTGCTTGTGCCTTGCCAAATCATATCACCAAATGTAGTGGTAGTTCCCTATTATACCAAAATAACTGCCATGCCATCCATCATACAGATTTTTATTTTTGTTATATATTTTCTTTGTAATTTCACTATGTTTACAGGTTAATAAAGTTTATTTATTTCATTTTGAAGTATTGTTTATTCATGACTGAACTGTACCATTTGTTTTATTTTACCTTGCATCCGTTCAATAGGAGTTGAAGTGCATGAAATTTTTACTTCATTACTTTTCTTATTATCCAATGATTTTAACTGCAAATGTCCTTGCATACTATTCAATGTGTATGCAATAGATTAATTCATTATGTGTGTAGATGCAGTCATATTTGTTAAAACCATCTAAAAAACAGGTTCTGTTATTGCTGTTATTTCCATTTCTTTGTTTTTGGAAGGAAAAGGCAGAATTCTCTGACCTTCTTTCCAGTAACAGTATTCACACTGCCTATCTTTCATTGTTTTGTTTTACCCGGCTGAGTAAATTGGACAGTAAATATTTGTTGTTTTGTCTGTTTGTATAGCTCTCCACACTTTTATTCCAAAATTTGCATTAACCACAACATTGATTTCAATTAAACCATAAGAAAAATCATATGTATCAGATGCCATTGTGTACCTTTTTAAAAACATTTTATTTTTATCTAATAGGAAATCATGAAAATGACCATACCTTTTAAAGGGTTAGCTATTTTAAAACTGTAGATTATGCCAACTTTATACATACTTATGTGCAACTCCATTTTTGTTTTACCAAATGATTTTGAAGTTTACCATATCTTTGAAAACTATTCTTGCATTGTAATTTGTTTCTAACCTTTATGTCATTTGGACAATGGCAGAAAGTTGTCTCATTGGCAATCATTTCACATCTTATTTTGATAAACTGTGGATTGATTTATACTAGGATATTTGATTTCCAGGTTTTGACAAATTTTGCATACAAGCCAATGGAAACGTTGTACTTCTTTGAACACTTAAATTTGAAGTTCAGGTTTACCCTTGAATAATTATGAATCTACAGTAGTTGTTTTCAACAATTATTTGAATTGAATTTTGTGTTGTGATGTATTTTTCTTCCCCATTTTGAGAATTATAGAGTTGTGAAGAAAAACACATTCAGTCAAAAATCTTTGTTTATTATTATAGGCACTAGGAAATAACAAATACATTAACAAAGATATAACAATACTGTTGATGAGCAAAAGTTCAATACTGATTGGTTAAATACTGCAATATAAATCTCATTTGCATATTCAAATTGGCAAGTACAATGTTTCTTCAAAAGATTGTTAAAAACTTCCATTTGTTTCTTCAAATTATCATTAATATACAGTGTTTAAATCCTTAAAATACCATTTTCTGAAATGTCAATTAAAGATATAGATCAAAGGTTTGATGACATCCATGTTATACTGTCCTAAGACATTTTATAGGAATAAGCCAATTTTAACAGCATTTTTCATTTGTTACCCATTCCTAATAACACATGCCAGTAAACCATTGATCCGCCCTTGTTCATATAAGATCTTATTTAACATTTTCAGAAGTTACAATGAAAACAGTTAATTATTTCCTCTGAAATATGTAAATATAAGAAATGTACTTTGTGATTGCTTCATATCCTCATTATTTCCACTGACAGGGTCAATAAACTTGGAAATGCAAACATAGCACATTGTTCATATATTAATAAATAATCTGCACAAACATGTCCTTAATACATTGTGGCAGTAAGAGTTTTAAGCAAACATCTATAAAATGAAATACTTCTAGCATAATAATCACTATTTTTGTTTGAAAAAATACACCACTTAAAGAGTCTGTTATACAGCAGAAAATTAATCAAATAGCTTGGAGATAGTAAATTTAGTAACAATTTGTTGCAATATAAAGTTTGAAACATGTAAACATGAGCTGGTATCCATCATACAACCTGCCAATGATTATGTTCTATTCCTGGACGGTTATTTACGTGGTAAGTTGTTAGACCTACAAAAAATGCAGAACATTGCAATAAACATATATGAAGTTACATTTATGATATATAAACATACTATAAATAAATGGAGGTAAAGATCTTCATAAAACAAATGCAGATGTTGAATGAAATATTGTTACCCCAGATCTCTCTGATTTTCTGACTTTTTGATTTCGTAAAGTTAATAAATTATAAAGTAGGATCTATATAAGAAGTTTAAAAAAAAACAAGAATGTGTCCTCAGTACACGAATGCCCCACTCGCACTATCATTTTCTGTGTTCAGTGGACCGTGAAATTGGGGTAAAATCTCTAATTTGGCATTAAAATTAGAAACATCATATCATAGGGATTATGTGTAGCAAGTTTAAAGTCAATTAGACTTCAACTTCATCAAAAACTACCTTGACCAAAAACTTTAACCTGAAGCGGGACAGACGGACTGATGGACGGACGAACAGACGCACAGACCAGAAAACATAATGCCCCCTACTATCGTAGGTGGGGCATAAAAAATAATTTGAATACGTTTGATAAGTCTTTGCAGGTAAAAAGCTCTGCTTGCTAACTTTTCTCACTGCATTGAGGACCCATTGGTGGCCTCACACTGTTATCTGCTCTTTGGTCAGGATGGTGTTCCCCATTTCCATTCTCAATTTTAATTGTTTTTTTGTTATAACTGAATTTTGCACATATATAATTGCTATTTTTATATTTTTTACATCTTTTTATCACCTTATAATACTTTTCAGAGGCATATCAGGCATTATCAAAAGTGGGGGTTTCCAACCAAGGATAAAAGGAGGTGTTCCAACCATATGTCCCAATTCAAATGCAGTGATTGGCCCAAAAAAAACAAGATTACCTTGTTTCAGTAATGTACAAGAGGTTATTGTTTATCTTTCATTATTTGTGGTTGGCCCTATGTTTTCATGCACTTCACTATACATTTAAGGTAACATTTTCGATGGGTAGTCATGAATTGCCATAAACTTTTTCTTCATTTATAAGTTAAAAAAGGACAGATGATGTTGTATATGCAAAAAAATATTTTATCCATTTCTAGATATTAATGATGATGACAATTATTGGTCCGTGAACACAAGGCAAATTTGAAAAAAAAATCTGTGATAATGCAGAAAAGTTAAAATGATATTTTTTGGAAGGATGCAGTGCAGAGGAATTGTGATTTAACTCTCTTGTGTCCAAAAATGTTGAGAGCACTCACACAGGCAGAGTGCTCACACACTAAACAATGTCTTATTGTGTAAACATTGACATGATATACCTTAGTTAACAATTAAGTCTATCTGGACCATCAGCTGGTTGTACTAAAACAAGATTTTCACAACATTTAAACTCAAATTTGATCTATACCTTCTTATGATATATCTTTATGACAAGTAATATAATAAATTGATTTTGGCATTACAGAAAAAGGGGGCTGATATATCTTGAGCAATTGTTTGTGTCCATGGGCAACAACTTTCACAAATCACTCAAACTCAATCTGTTACTTCTTATGACATGAATACAATCCCAAGATATGCTCACTATGCATTATCATGAGCAGAACACAAACTAAAAGTCACCTTCGGGTTGGGCTTAAATGAACTAGCTGTAGGATATATCAGTATGTTCAGTACATACCTTCAATTCTTCCTGGTGTATAGGATTGTCTGCTTTGGATTCTAATAGCTCTAGCATCTGGTTGTATCAAATGACCACCAGGAGTTTCATCTATTTTTACATTATCTTCCCATCTAACATGGCCTGGAGATAAATAAAAAAAAACATATTTTATTTTTACAGTATTGAAAAGTGTAACTCTTTTTTAGACTGAATTTTGAAATCAAATCTCAAAGATATACCAGATAAACTTCTGAGTTTCAGTACCTTTGGAACATTTTAAATGCCTCAAAATTATGCAACATATAGCTTTCCCTGTTAAGTACGTTTTGATGTTATATATTTTGAATGAAAGGCCTGATGTAAGTATATTCATTCAAATTAAAATAAATGTAACTTAATTTGATTTATTTCCGACTTTTGGATCCTTTTATAGTATACCCATTCTCATAGTACTATCAAAGTTAGTTTCCTCTACTTTGAAGCAAATACACTGTATGCCTTTTGTACTGTTTAAAAGGGGAGGGACAGAAGAAACTATTTTGCTTATGAAAAGAACTCGATTAGACATGCATTACACGAATGTCTATATAAAAAAAAATATTCAGCTGCATCGTTTTTGACATATTTAGTGTCGTTTTAGAGTATTCGAGCTTGGCAAATATTTTGATGATTCCAGAATCTGGACAATACAAAAATATCTAATTTAAGACCATTTAACATTTTTTGATGATTTTTCATTAAACTGTTTTAAACATATATTGGACCAAATTATATACAAACTAATACTTCGATTTTATTACATACCATCTACGAAGACAATTCTATTGCCTCCAGCTTGAAGAACTTCTTTCACGTGTCTCCAGCTGCCCCCTGCTCTACCTTGCCGCAATCTGTCAATAAAGCGCTTTCAGCATTAAATACGGTGACATATATAGTTGTCAACTTCTTAAGTCGTTTGGTCTCAGGTGAAGAGTTGTCTCATTGGTAATTATACTAAATCTTAATTTTATATGTTAAAACTAGAGGCTCTAAAGAGCCTGTGTCGCTCACCTTGGTCTATGTGAATATTAAACAAAGGAAGCAGATTGAAAATTGACTACAAAGGTCAATAACTCCTACAGGGGTCAATTGACCATTTCGTTCATGTTGACTTATTTGTAGATCTTACTTTGCTGAACATTATCTCTTTTTACAATTTACCTATATCTATAATAATATTCAATATAATAACCAAAAACAGCAAAATTTCCTTAAAATTACCAATTCAGGGGCCGCAACCCAAAAACAGGTTGTCCAATTCATCTGAAAATTTCAGGGCAGATAGATCTTGACCTGATTAACAATTTTACTTCATGTCAGATTTTCTCTAAATTATTTGGTTTTTGAGTTATAAGCCAAAAACTGCATTTTACCCCTATGTTCTATTTTTAGCCGTGGCGGCCATCTTGGTTTGATGGCCAGGTCACCGGACACAATTTTTAAACTAGATACCCCAATGATGATTGTGGCCAAGTTTCAAATAATTTGGTCCAGCAGTTTCAGGGGAGAAGATTTTTCTAAAAGATTACTAAGATTTACGAAAAATGGTTAAAAATTGACTATAAAGGGCAATAACTCCTAAAGTGGTCAACTGATCATTTTGGTCATGTTGACTTTTTTGTAGATCTTACTTTGCTGAACATTATTGCTTTTTACAGTTTATCTCTATCTAAAATAATATTCAAGATAATAACCAAAAACTACAAAATTTCCTTAAAATTACCAATTCAGGGGCAGCAACCTAACAACGGAATGTCAGATTCATCTGCAAATTTCAGGGCGGATAGATATTAACCTGATTAACAATATTAACCATGTCAGATTTTCCCTAAATGCTTTGGTTTTTGAGTTATAAGCCAAAAACTGCATTTTACCCCTATGTTCTATTTATAGCCATGGCGGCCATCTTGGTTAGTTGGCGGGGTCACCGGACACAATTTTTAAACAAGATACCCCAATGATGATTGTGGCTAAGTTTGGTTAAATTTAGCCTAGTAGTTTCAGAGGAGAAGATTTTTGTAAAAGTTAACGCAGGACGACGACGGACGACGCCGGACGCCGGACGCCAAGTGATGAGAAAAGCTCACTTGGCCCTTCGGGCCAGGTGAGCTAAAAAAAGAGCCTCCCGCTAATTCACACACAACTAAAACAACGAAAGTGCTGAACGGAAACCGTAGATCGATGGTTATAGGAAGATACCAAACTCGATAATAACAAACTGTGGATAGTTGTTTAAATCTTTGTCATTGTTCACAGAGCCTGGCAGATAATTGTATCGCTGGCAATCATATCTTATTTCCTTATTTTAAAATAAACATCAACTGAAGTTATCGCACTAAATTTAACTTAATTGTTGATATCTTTTATTTTCCAGTATGCACAATAAATTGGCACTTTAACCAATTTTCTATCGAGGCTATTATTGGTTTCATAAGATATCATCTCAGTATTGGGATTCCCTTAAGTTTGTAATACAGCCTGTCTTGAAGTTGCTGAGAACAAATGACACGAACAAGACGTACAGATATGATTGCTCTCATGATATAGTTAAAAATATTGTTGAACTTTACAGTATGCCCAAAAAATTAGTATAATCTGATGCCATTTCACTATAAATCTTTCCCATTATGTTATTGTTGCTTTTCTAGTAAGTTTAGGAATATTGTGTACATCACATATCGTGTTTTCATGTGTTGCCGCTTATAACATACTAAGAAGACTTTTTTTCTTAATTCTGAATAAAATCTTAAGTCGCTGTTTATCAATTCATAAATAATAACTTCGGGAATACTACTAATGGAATAATGAATTAAATAATATAAATAGTATAATTATACCTTGGAGGTCCGAATGCTGGGTAACTAGTGGATGGCCATTGATTGCTGACAGTTCTAAATGCTTTGTGGTAGTCATCATAACCGGCATTGTGTGAGTATCTGAGATGTGGTGGCACATCTTCGTCTATCTAATATTCAATGGGAGTTAAATTAGTATAACATATGCCACTCATTGTTGTTTCCAGAGTGTTTCTACCGGGAAAAAAATAATTCAACTGTTGGAATATGTAGCGTTTCTTATTCGAAACAAAAATGCAATTTAAAATTAGCTTTTTCTAATCTGAAAGTCTAGGCGACATAAGTTTACTCTGATGTAAAATGTATAAGCTTATCTGCTTTTAGGTTGTTGTCCAAAATTCCGCACTGTTTAAATTTGTATGTTATATTAATCAGTGTTGTTTCTTTGAATTTGAATTTTTTAATTGTTTGATTTTGAAAAATACAATTTTGAACATACCTAACCAACAAAAGACACTAATATCCTTAATCGTCAGAAATCACTGTGCTTTAGCCAGTGTTTATCCTTACCGAAGCCATAGCAGCACCAGGGAGTGGAGCACTACCGAACGCTACCATGTCATTGTTAGAGTTGATTGGTCGAGAATCTCTCATCACATTTGGTAAAGACATCTGCATGGCATCAGGGAGTCCTCGGTTTTGCTTCTGTGTTTTTGACATCCACTGGGACATCTGTGAATAGCTTGTTCTGAAATTGGAAGTTTACTGTTATATTTTTACATGAGGGCATATGACATGAGTTATTAAGCGCAGAGATAGATATTTAAAACACAAGAAGAATAATGTCACTACACTGCCACAGAAAAGATGAAGAATCAAATGTACAGTATAACCATACCATAAAACCAACACTACACAGTAAACAAGAGACCAATCAACATAAAATTTTCCAAACAAAAAACGAGGGCTCCGGAAAGGTTTGTATTTCCTGTGCCGTTTGTAAAAAGTAAAAGCACAAAAATATTGAACTCCGAGGAAAATTCAAAACGGAAAGTTCGTAAAAAAAATTACTCGCGTTACTCGCGTAAAAATTCAATTAGAGATTGTATCTGAGATGAGCGTACATGTATCATGCAAAATGATAGCGATAATTTTGCTGAAAAAACAACATCAAGATGACCTTATGGCTTATGTTTCAATTGTTTGTGTACTTCTGAAAATAAATATTCATCAAAAATACCGTTTAGAGATCTATAAAAATAGAAATACTTCGAAAAGTTATGGAGAGAATTACGGTTAATGAATAAAGAGTAACCCCTGCTGGGACATCGTACTCACCGGAACCGTGTATCTTGTCTTTTTGGACGGTAGGTATATTTTCTGTAATCCAATGACATGCTGGCGGCTGGTGTAGAATCTCAAAATCAATTCCTTATTTACTTTCAGATCATTGCAATGTCAATACACTTAATTCATTCAGAAATGGGTATTATTTTTTTTTAGCTCATATTGATTGACGCATTCAAATGTTGTTAAGGGTGAATTTACAAGTACATATACTTTCTATGATTTAAAAGTTATGTTTTAAATCACCTACCAACGGAATAGACTCTACCCGAATTAAATTTAAATTTAAAACGATTATTTATTTCGGTATGCAATGTTATAAGGTAACGGTACCGAGTTAAATTGTCTGTATAATACGGATTAATGAACTACAACAATAGATCAAATATGTATATCCCCCATATCTTAAACTGTAACAAACAGTATACCACACGTTACATTTAAAGTACACACGTTCATTAATCTGTCATTTATACAAACAATTCATTACCCGTATTTTTATATAACACATTTAAGTGTTACAAAGTAGTCTCAACCCATACATGATATATAGAGTGTATCGGTGAACAAAAATAAAGAACACAATTCTCAGCTGGTCGATCCATGGGGTTAACTTGTTTGGTTATTCAATACAAGTGAAAATAATAAAAAAAAAAAAAGATGGTTACAATATTGAGGAAGGTCCAAATTTATTGTTATATTTATCTGAGACTACTATATGTAACCAAGGAAATAATTTAAATATACAATTCCTTGGTCTCAGTGTCCGTCGATCTGAATGCTATAATACTTTCGTCTTTTTTGAACAACAAGGGAAATGTGCTTGTTTAGATAAAATATCGTCCAACTCAAGTTAAAAAAAAAACAAAGTGTATTATAAAAAGTAGTTAGAGCTAAATAGCTCTTTTAAGATTTTGTTTATCACAAACGAGACCAGGTTCATTCTCTAACGACCTTCAACAAAGCTGCTTATAATATGAGATCGTTATCCAAGACTGGGATTATAATCTGAGACTACCATGCAATAGTATGTACATGGTCTATTGGTCGCAGATTAAGAGAAAATAGAAATTTAACAGCTTTACAGTGGTAATTTCTGAAGTTCATTGAGAACAAAATTTAACCAAAGTGAATAATAATTGCATATTATTACGACTACCGTTATCCTAACTTAAAGTGCTGTCAATGAAATGCAATTTTTAATTCCAGATGTATGCCTTTTTTTCTTTATTTTTTAAAGTCGTTTTCAAAGACTCTGGCAGGTACAGTTTTGAGCAAAACAAAGACTACGGTAAATATATTACAGTCTTTGAAAAGTTCCTTTTAAATTTCTTTTATTCGAAAATAATAAGTCTGTTCGACAATACCAAATGTGAAATGTTTTGCTTCCACTCTTTCCCTTAGGAAAGTTTAAAATGGACATTTACAAAAACTGATTATTAACATTGAATAGATATTAATTCAGTGAAGATTTTACGCAGCTCCATCCAAATCAGTCGTTTATGATAACACAACGTATAACTACACATTCAGTATATGGAATTAAAGTTGACGTCTTGATACCCATTTATTATTGGGAAACACAGACTTACTTTTTAACTTATCTGCGTCAACGTCTTCTCTTCTTCTCGGTACTTTATTTTCTACGTCCAATGCCCAATATGCCCAGTGGTACTTTCTTGTTTTAACTTTATTTTCTACGTCCAATGCCCAATATACCCAGTGGTACTTTCTTGCTTTAACATTTTTCTGCGTCCAAATGCCCAATATACTCAGTGGCACTTTCTTGTTTTAACTATTTTTCTGCGTCCAAATGCGCAATTTACTAAGTGATACTTTCTTGCATTATTTTTTTGTCTGCGTCCAAATGCCCAGTAAACCCAGTGGTACTTTCTTGTTTTGCCTTTATTTTCTGCGTCCAAATTCTCAGTATGCCCAGTAGTATACTTTCTTGTTTTAACTATTTTCTTCTTCCAAATGCCCAGAATGCATGCCCAGTTGTACTTTCTTGTCTTGACTATATTTTCTGTGTCTAAATGCCTAGTATGCCCAGTTGTACTTTCTTGTTTTAACTTTATTTTCTTCGCCCATATGCCTAGTATGCATGCCCAGTTGTACTTTCTTGTCTTGAATATATTTTCTGCGTCCAAATGCCCAGTGTGTCCAGTGGTTCTTCCTTGCTTTACTTATTGTCCTGCGTCGAAATGCCCAATCTGCCCAGTGGTACTTTCTTGCTTTATTTATTTTTCTGCGTCTAAATGCTCAATATATCCAGTGGTACGTTCTTTGATTTGACATTTTGTCTGTGTCAAAATGCCCTGTAAACCCAGTGATACTTTCTTGGTTTAACTTTATTTTATTTGTCAAAGTAAATCATACATGCACTCTTCTTATCTTTACTTAATTTTTCTGTCCAAAGTTATAGGAGGTTTAATGTTTATAAACGTGTTTAACCCACAACACTCTGTATGTGCCTCTCCCAAGTCAGGTGCCTCTAGTACAATGGTTGTTATTGGTTCATGTCTTTCATTTTTGTTCTTCGTAAATTGTTTTGTTCTATATCAGGTTTTAGTTTTCTAGTTTTAATGTGTACCTGCCTTATTACTACCTCTGATTGTAACGATCAAAAATCAGTCATAAAACCAAACAAGTACAAAGTTGAAGAGCAAAACTTTACGATAAAAGAGATGATATCACCTTTCTAATTGTGAACTTTCAAAGTCTATGTAGCAACATTCCAGTCAACTCCAAGTCCAAGCCTTGCATTCCTATCATGATTTCCACGAAAGAAAGTTGCTGCTCACAAGAAATCTATTTAACCAAGTGGAGAATTTTTAATCATCTACTAAACTTTCACGTCATCACCACGAGCTAGTTGAACTTTATGAAAGATCTGGTTCACATATTACGATGGATATGTTCTATCGTCGTAACCACAATCCTGTCCACCTTTTCTTCGAATGTGAACTTCCGCATGCGACTCACCACCGAGTTTATAATACGGTTGCTTCATCTGCAGGGTCTGTTCATTCTTCCGAAGCAACTTAAATTACCACAGTGTTTTGATGGGGTTCGTGTTCAGCCACAGTTTTTTATGTTGTGTTTTGTATTGTATACTGATGTTTGTCTTTTTCATTAGTTTGACCACAGTGTTGTCAGTTTATTTTCGTCTTATGAGTTTTGATGTCCCTTTGGTATTTTTTGCCGCTCTTTTGCAATGTGTACGTACTGTTCTATTTCAAAATCTTTCTGATATATTATTGGTTCATGGAGTCTATGCTAAGTGACCTCATCTATGCAATAACCTTATTTTGTTTTCTGTCATACTTAAAGTCTTGTTATTTTTTACTTTGTGTTACAATATATAAAATTGAAAATCTCTACACGAAACTGACAATCCTTCAAACCACACATGGAACTTTTGATAAAGGAGTAACAAATATACATTGACACAGCAAGTGGAATACATATATCTATGGTAATCTGTAACAAAGATATGCCAAAATGATCAGGCAAATCAAAGGATTGCATAAAATTTTCGGAATGATGATTTAAACTTTTACGATTTGATACCCTAGCAATCTCTGGAATGTGTTTTCGCCATAAACATGCGCTGATAGAATGTACTGCTTCAAAGAAATGGAAAGTTCATCATTGGAAAATTAAAATAATCCACATATCTGTCAAGTTAATTAAGTTTGCAACTGAAGCACTGTATTTGTGTAGTGTGTGCGATCAGCAAATACCAAAATCTTTGAACTATTCAAAGACGGAACATCATTATTATACATGGAGTAGTCCATTGTGCCATTTAAACGTAACACATATGTTTTGAATCAATAATTCACACAGCTTGAAGCATGCAATTCGGATGGGCACGTATAAAGAATTCACAATGTGTTTAACTCACAAACCGTAACCACAACATTACAGTACTAATTTATTCAGTCTAGAATTATACCTTACATCTATAGATTGAACTTGGTATCCTATTATTAAATGTATTCTTAATTATCTTAGCAAGAAATTAATATAATTTGATTAATAACAAACAAAGCAAGCATGCGTCTGCGTTTTTTTTTCTCTGGACTTCAACAAAAGATAAACAGATGAGTCTTTTTGCGCTCTACTTGACATCCAAATATTTGTCGTTAAGTTTTGATGTCAACCGACCCTTGTTGTAAATTTCTAGATTTAAGTAAAGACAGGAGGCAAACGACTGTATTTTTGTATCCTTAATTTCAAGTGCAATGGGATAAATGCGTTCAACACAGTAATCTGACTATGAAGTATTCACTGAGAAGACATCATCTCTTTAGCGGAAGTGAAGGATAGTGTAGGTTTACTTTTTCACTCTTCCTCAGAAGCTCACGAATGCAGTCGGTGTCGAATGAATTAGGAAATCAGCAAGACAAGGAGCACATTTCTTATACATGGAAATGCCGATTATTTCTTGACAAACACGTACCCTAAACGTTACTAATATGCTGTAAACAAGAAAACAATGATCTTGATAATGTCCGATTCAGAGAATTGTTCGCCTTGTTTAAAAAGTACGCTGCCTCTCTCCCTAAAACAAGATATATTTGTAAATGTTGACCATTAGTTTTTATGAAACAAAACAGTACCGATGCATTCAATGATTCCTTTAGTTTTATATGAGGAATACATGTGTTTATGATAGAAATTTCACACATTTTAATCCCAGTGCAAGAGGACAAACTCTTTATAGATGTAGTAAAGCATACATTGACTGATCCCATATTGTCAAGATGTTTGATTTTGAATTGAAAATATAATTGTAACGATTTGAGGACGAATTTGTCAATAAATAATCGGCACTCCCATGGACACAATCTGCGCTATGATCTTGCCGGCTGGATCTTTTATGCTGCTGACACAGGATGAGTCATGGACATGTTTAATTTCTACTTTCTTTTTGGCTAATTATTATATATTTAATTGATCCAACTTTTTGTGTACTATACATATGTGGATATCTATTTTTCTTTTTTTTCTTTTTGGGCTACTTGTTTGTTATCTATATCAACCACACTTGCAATAAAATGCATTAGTATTAAAAAAAAACAACATACTATAGATTCTTTATCTACGTATTCTTTAAGAACTTAAATAGTTCTCGTTTAACTTTTTTTTTTTTTTATCTCATTGTTTGTATTGTATTATGAAAAAAAATATTGATGTTGTAATGTTTATGCCCTTTGGGGCCCATAATTGGAAAATAAAATATCTTATCTTATCTTATCTTATCTTATCTTATCTGTATGGGGCAGACTTCATACATGATCTTCTTTGGAAGAAAGCTAACATTATCCTTTAAATTCACGTTCAGCTTCATACATAATGTCCTCTTACTTTTAAATAATTCAAAAAGAGGGACGAAAGATACGAAAGGGACAGTCAAACTCATAAATCTAAAATAAACTGACAACTCCATGGCTAAAAATGAAAAAAGACAAACAGACAAACAATAGTACACATGACACAACATAGAAAACTAAAGAATAAACAACACGAACCCCACCATAAACTAGGGGTGATCTCGGGTGCTCTGGAAGGGTAAGCAGATCCTGCTCCACGTGTGGCACCCGTCGTGTTGCTTATGTGATAACAAAGCCGGTAAATAGTCTAATTCGGTAGGTCACATTCATGAAAGGGAATTGTAGTTACGACGTATGCACATATCCGATATTATTTGTGAAACGGTTATTCCATAACGGTCAACCAACTCGTGATGGCGTCCGTAAAATTTACGAGGGGATAATCCAACTTCGCCAGTTGGAACTCTTGGGTTTGATAGCTTCCTTGTGAGCAGCAACCACGAAAATCATGATAGGAAATGCAAGCACGGGAATATCGTATCAATTGGGAGATATATACCCGATATGCAGTTGCTGCTGGAATCTTACTACTTAGAAATGGAAAGTTCACAATTGGAAAGCTGAAATCATCTGTTTTGTCGTAAAGTTTTGTTTTCAACCTACCCTCATTGTCAATTTATAGATGTAAGTCAAGATATGAGGCCGACTTAAATGTATCTGTAGTATCCTTTATCTCTAGTTCGATGGGATAGATGCGTTCCACATAGTCACCAAATTTTGAATTATGTAGTGAAAGAACATCATCTATATAGCGGAAAGTACAGTCAAAGGATATTGCTAACTTATTATCTTTCTTCCTTAGAAGTTCCTACATGAAGTCAGCCTCATAATAATAAAGAAACAAAGAAACAAGTCGGCAAGTAGAGGGGCACAGTTTGTTCCCATTGGAATGCCGACAGTCCGTTGAAAAACACGTCCTCCGAACATAACAAATATGTTGTCAATCGAGAAAACAAGCATCTTGATAATATCAGTTTCAGAGAATTTTTTGTTTAAATCAGAGTGATCCTTTACAAAGTAGGATTTATCCCTCCCTAAGACAAGATACTTGTATCTACGTTGGCCATTCTTTTTTATGAAGCAAAGCAATACCAACTCTTTCAATTTGTCAAGTTTGGAATGTGGAATACTTGTGTAAAGAGTAGAAAAGTCAAATGTTTTAATACTGTAACAATATTAATGAGAGTTAGAATGTATGTACTCTAAAAGTTCTTTGGAATTTTCAAGTATTCACGCCACATCTAGAATAGGCAGTTTAAATAACTTTGAAGCCCGTCTTTGATTGCTGATAAAATAGATGTTAATAATTTAGAAAGAGGTTTCGTGGAGCACTTGGAAGACCCAGCAATATACCGTTGTTTGTAAGGACACTTATGTAGTTTAGGTATCCAATACAGTGATGGAAGATCAAGTTCTTCATCTTTGGTTGAAATTCCAAAGGAACATAGATCAGACCTATGATTATCCAGGATTTCCTCTTTGGTAAGTGTCGTGAGGGTATATGTTGAGTTTCCAAGTGAATTGGCAATACCCAATTCGTTTATCAAGCAGCTAATGTAAGGAGTTTTACACACAAAAACGATGTTGTTTGTGGCTTTATCTTCAAAGTTTGTTGACTGTTGTACACATCTATCCCATCCAACTTGAAATAAAGGATACAACAGATCAAGTTATCTGTCCCACATCTGGACTTCCATACAGGAATTGGAAATGATTGGTGGCTCAGAAAAATGAAGATTTCCAATCCTAAATTGTTAACTTTCCATTTTTATGAAGTAACATTGAAGCAGCGCCTGGATATATAGTATGTTACAATTTTCCTGAGCTTGAATTTACGTTCATAATTTTGGTTAGAGAGAATAACTGCTTACAATGAAGCAACTAAACCAAGTAGAAATCATCCCTCGAAATTTTACAAATACAACCATGAGTTGGTTGACCATTTTGGAATAAATGGTTCACAAACAACGAGGGATTTATTCCTCTTTTTGTAACCACAATCATGTCCTCTTTTCTCCAATATAATCAAATTAAAGACTCATCATTGGTTTTGTGTTTAGATTGGCAAATGTCACATATGAGGCATATTCTGCTTGCCATTCCAGAACACCTGAGACCACACCCAGTGTTTGGTGTGGTTCGTGTTGCTCAGTATTTTGTCTTCTGTGTTGTGTTTTGTGTACTGTTCTTTATCTTTTGGTTATTTTTCAATTTTTCGCATGGTATTGTTAGTTAATTTTCACCTTAATATTCGTCTGAAATCCCTTTCCTTTGTCTCACTTTTAAACAGAGATAAAACATTAATAGATACTAACCAGATTCACCTTATGATGCTACTTGTTTTCATAGATAAATTCTTTCATTATTTCTGTCTTCATTTTGTATTTTTTGAAACACATGGGTGAAACAGTGTTTTATACTTTTGATATCGGAATACTTTTTATGAAACAAAAATATCAATCTATTTTTTTCATTTCACTTTTTTATTGCTTGTAAACAGAAATACTGAATCATGACACATAAAAGCAAAATTAAATATCACATCATGAAATTGAGCAAATTGTGAATAAATTATGATAGACACACATAAAATAAACTCTTACAACTCGATAAGCTTTACAGCATAAACCATCTAAAATGAAAAAAAAAATGGATAAGCTTTAGACAGGTCAAATGTGTATGTGAGCCTTAACGGTAAATAAAAATTGATTTAGACAGATTCTGGTGTCATAACAGATTTTTTTTTTATCACAAGTGACTATCTATTCTACTATAAATATAGAACACATTGATACAACATAGAAATGGTCCACAATGAAGCGAGTCTTATTTACAACACTTTAATAATTTCGCCATTATTTAATAGTGTCATATGAATTTCTCACAGAAATACTAGGACATTACAGAAAAAGTGCTTAGAAGGGATTTTTTCCCAGAAGCACCACCACCAATACAATTTATTACAATATGCATAATGCTTAAATATTTTC
Organism: Mytilus trossulus; assembly: GCF_036588685.1. Taxonomy (NCBI): domain Eukaryota; kingdom Metazoa; phylum Mollusca; class Bivalvia; order Mytilida; family Mytilidae; genus Mytilus; species Mytilus trossulus. Next base: position 103,802,724 of record NC_086373.1, on the reverse strand, counting down.
TAAAACAAACCATCAATAGAACATAATATGTAAGCACTAGTACATGTACTATCTGACTTTTTTATGCAACAGACCTTAGAAAGCTGAGGAATTCTAATCCATAATGATAAATACTTTGTCACATCTATTTTACAATTCATTTCATTTATGTCAGATTACAAATTTTACTCCTTGATTGTATTACTAATACAAATAAACAAGTTGAATATTAACATTGTCAATGTTTAAATGCCAGATTTATGTCAAAACTTCAAATCCATCAACGTCAGGGATAAGATAAATCTTTCCAGCACTGAAAAGAGGTTAAACAATGTTAAGATATGGGCTTATTATTTTCTAGTGCATGCTTACTGAAAGTATGGATTCTAATGGTCTATAAGTTGAAGGTTTTCATTGCTGTATTTATAATCAATATTACATTAAAATCTATCTGTATACATACAGATACAGAAAGCTTACTCCAAAGAGAATGCATACTCATCTTGGATATCTTATATATGAGACATGTGTTGCATACAACTAATCCTAAGAATCAGGTCTAAAACAAAACTATATTTGCAAATTATGCCACTTAACCCTTTCCTCCATTGAAATTTTTTTTTTGCATACTTGATTTGCATAGGATTTTTTTGATAAAATGCTGAACTTATGATTTGAAGTATTAAAGCATTGTGAAAAACAACTATTTCATCAAATAAATTTAAGTCAGATATTCCTATGATATTCCTTTTCATATTGGATACAAACTTTATTAAGTCAACTGCAGACACTTTGTAGTCGAAGTGTTTCAACTGAGGTACTACACAGGCGTCAAAAGGCGTCATTATGGAGTAAAGGGGGTGGCGTCAAAAGGCGTCATTATGGAGGAAAGGGTTAATTAAAGGATTATAGATTCTGACAAATAAGCATATTATTTTGATGTACATGATATGTGAAACATTTTTGTAATGGCACTACAGTTAACAATACTGTCACAATACTTATCATTAGCACCTCTTCACAATGGATTGATAACATGTATATACACCTAAGAGGCAGACAAAACATACTATGGTTTGGTCTTCACAATGGATTGATAACATGTATATACACCTAAGAGGCAGACAAAACATACTATGGTTTGGTCTTCACAATGGAATGATATCATGTATATACACCTAAGAGGCATACAAAACATACTATGGTTTGGTCTTCACAATGGATTGATAACATGTATATACACCTAAGAGGCAGACAAAACATACTATGGTTTGGTCTTCACATTACATGAATCAGAATTTTTTAGTGGTACCTTAATGCCCAACTTTGATTTATAGTATTTTCTAAACAAGCATATTAAAAACTCCTTCAATTATCAAAGTCCTTTTTTTAACTTACAGATTTCTTGCCATTACAGTTTTGATACTAAAACAATAAATAATTTCTTTATATTATTTTTTATGATAAAAAGGGTGCACTGTCAGGTCTACAAAAATTTGTAAATAAAATAAAAATTCAATGTTCTACTGTGTTAATTGTAACACTGAGATAGATTTATGATACCAAGTATCAACAAATTATGACCATTTTTCTCATGAATTGAGTACAAATTAAGCTACAGAACATCAGATTAACAATGAATAAGTAACAGAATGACTGACAAATAATCTGAAATTTATTCTTCAGCTAAAATAATACATACATGTAATTTATTGAACACAACTTATTTTTAAGACAGGATATATAAGCTCAATAATACTCAGGCCTGTAATAATATTTTTTATTTCGTGAAGGGGTAGGGTGATACTGAAAACCTTAATATGAACCCTTCAGCTTCAGGCGTAGTTCTTGAGAAGATACTTAGCACTAATCTATATTTTGTTTTCTTAATAAACTGCCAGTTTATTGATAACTGAAATCTTACATCATCTAAGTAACAACATTTACTGAATATATGCATATATGAATATATAGTTACACAAGGAGAGGGTAGGGTCTCTAATAAAATCAACGGTACCAATTTTGTTGCACCAGATGCACATTTCGACAATACATGTCTCTTCAGTGATGCTCGTGGCCAAAATATTTGAAATCCAAAGTATATATAAAAGATGAAGAGCTATAATCCAAAAGGTCCAAAAAGTATAGCCAAATTCGTGAAAGGAATCAGAGCTTTGCATGAGGGAGATACATTCCTTAATTTATAATAAATTTCTAATATTTTGTAACAGCAAATTTTAATAACACAAAAAATCTGTATTTTCATGCCAGTACCGAAGTAACATTCTTTAATAAAAACTGTTTGAGATATGAATAAAAACAGATGCTGTGTATACTGTGGATTCATTTATTTTCGTGGGTACCAATTTTCATGATTTGAGAAAACTTGCATATTTGTGGCTATTTAATTTCGTGGTTTTGGCAAATTATATATACATTCCTTTAGAAAATTTATAATTCGTTGAATATTGAAATTTGTTGTTCCCCTGTACCCACAAAAGTCACGAAAATTGGTATCAAATGAATATTAATGAATCCACAGTATGTCAGTTAAACAGAAACCCAGCAACACAAGCAAAAAGTTCATCATAAATAATAACTTTACAGAATCACAATACATTATTCTAACTTTGATTTTGTCTATTCAAACATATTTGAGATCAGGCTTATCTTAATCTATGATTCAAATTATTATGTTGTTAATGATTTCAATTCTTTTTACAAGTAATTTAACTTGTTACCCAAATGGCTTTCTGATTTATGAAAAAAATTATAGACCACAAAATTATCTGTTTATACAGATAAAATAAAATGCAATATTTCAACTTATTTTTCAAAATAATTGATGAAAAAAGATTTATGACAAGAAAGATACTGTGATATAAATAAATAATAAATTAATGAATATATTATAGTATGAGTAATAAAAGTGTTGTTGTTCAACAATATAACAAATGGACGGATTTAATTGTGTAAAATACAACACTGTGCCCCAAAACAATAACTTTGTATAGTGTCAATGTTGCTTCATTTGTGTATTGTACAGTTTCATTTCCAAAGAAAACTTTTTGATCAAAACCAAATGCATTGATAACAAAGATAAATTATTCCAGCATGACTGCATGTAATCTACTGACTAGGATACTGAGGAATGTCAGTGTCCAAGGAGATGATCTGGTTTAATGTGATGTGTAGAATCAAGGTTACCAGTCAGTTCAAATGTCATATTGACAGGTCTTCTTCGTACAGGGGCAGATGCGATCGTCGTACTGTTCTTGAAATCCGCAAAATCTTCGGCATTTCTGTAATTAATAGAGAATATTTGTTAACTCCAATATTAAGATTTCACTTTTTCTAAGGTTTGGTACAGCTAAGACATTCAATTTATGGCTGCAGTTTAATAATATTTAGTACTAACAGCACTTTTAATAAAACATGCTATACATAAATACATATATTACTCATAGAGGATAATGAAGATACTATCATAAAGCCTTGTTGAATGATAAATTGTATCATATATGACAACTCATGGGGAATTTCAAATCAAAATTGTCTTCCAATTTGATAAAATATATGTTATATATAATAACTAAAAAATTTATAAGGGTTCCGCAGAACCCAGTGTCTCGCCTACTTTAAAAAAAAAAAGTAAAATACAGAAAAAATGGAGCTATCTTTTTAAAAAATTTACTTCTAGATACTATCTTATGATCATAAATAAGCTTCTGTCCAAGTTTGGAACAAACCCAGGATAGTTTAAGAAAGTTATTAAAATTTTAAAAACTTTAACCGAAGACTGAATGTAATGTTTCCCTGCAGAAAAACTAAGTCCATTTAAAAGTAAAATACGGAAAAAAATTATTTATATTTTTACAAAACTTACTTCTGGATACCATCTAATGATCATAAACAAGCTTCTGTCCAAGTTTTGTTCAAACCCAGGATAGTTGAAGAAAGTTATTAAAATTCTAAAAACTTGAACCACAGAGTGAATGTTATGTTTCCCCGCAGAAAAAAACTAAGTCCATTTATAAGTCAAATACAGAAAAAATGGAATTTTATTTTTACAAAATTTACTTCTGGATACTATCTTATGATCATAAACAAGCTTCTGTCCAAGTTTGGTAGAAATCCAGTTTAGTTTAAGAAAGTTATTAAAATTTCAAAAACTTTAACCACAGAGTGAATATTTGTTGAAGCCGCCGACGACGACGGAATGTAGGATTGCTTAGTCTCACTTTTTCGACTAAAGTCGAAGGCTCGACAAAAAATTAATGAAATATTCATAACAAAATTTCAGGTTCATGCAACTAAAGTTTGCATCAAAAGGTTAGGTCAATTGATGCTTGTCACTAAGAGGTATTTTCTTTCTCTTAAATCATGCTTGCTATGAACATGCATATATCTGTAAGATATTCAGCAAATAAAATAACTTTTCTATAAAAAAAAATATAAGAAAAATAAATTGTTTTAATCTAATATTTGAAGGAAATTTGTTGGTATGAACTACCAACTAATTACAAGTATACTGAATTTCATATATATTTTTTTTATAAAAATATTACTAATTTTGAATGTTTAATTCATTTCAAATCTAATTTTACCTCAAACATATTTGTGGACTACAAAACATTGCAGAGATTAATCTAACATTTTTGTAGTCTAAGACCTGATTTAACAGAACAATGTTTCTAAGGGGACAACTCATGCATTGAAAATATTTAAATTGAAAGGAACAAAATGTTATTTTTCACATCAATTTTAGCAAAACCACCTCTGTTAAAAATAAGGTAAATTATGGTACATTTAAAAAAGTACAATTAAAACTTTCTATGTATTCAAAGTCGATCTGCATGCAGGATTGTCATTATCAGTTAGAAGGGAAGTAATTTTTGTTATTTCATCCCACTCAATTCTTACGAGGAGATACTGATGAACTCAGTTCAGGGGTCTGCACTGATAAAAATGGAGATTTGAAAATATCAGGTAGTCTGAAAACAAATGTATAACTTTTTCTGGTTATGTGCTTAAAATAATGTAGCTGTCTGAAAACAAATGTATACTTGTTTTATTGATATCATTGTGTGTTTAAAATAAAGGATCTGTTAAAAATCGAAATCCTATAAATCAAATAAGGGCAATTCCAGTGAGATTAGCAGGCATTTTTGTAATTCCTGCTTCCCTGCGATGAAAAGTCACTCTGTGCCTTACTGGATATCAACTGGAATAACCATACATAATTAGCAAAAGAAACATTTAAAGCAAATCAGCTGTTGGAAAAACTCATGTAAATTATGCAGCAATGTACAGGACCAGAGATTTTTTAAACTTCAAATCCATCTACAAAAATAAACATAAGATTACTCATAACTTCCTCTAAACTCTACCTCAAATTAAAGGTAATCCTAACACAATCATCACAAGGACAACTAATAAAGCATGATGGGTGATCAAATGATTTCTGTTAAAGGGAGGTAATTGGGAAATAGTGAAAAATGAATTGTTTAGATATGTGATTGTCAATGGGAATTGAAAACTAATGTTAATGTATGAACTAAATGTATTATATCATATGCATTATTTATTAATAGTTAATAATGTAAAAGTTGTAAAACCAATGTCAAGTAACAATGAAAAATGTCTATTAGTATTTTATCAATTCCGTGTTACTTTTAATATCAAACAATAAAATAAAGACATACAATTCCCTATGAATAATACTGAAAATGGAAATTAACTGATCATGATCAATGTTGCAATTAATCTTATTTTAAAATATGGACTTGCTCATGCAAAATATTAATTTCACTCTAAAAAAAATCCAGATCTCTTGAATTCGTGCAATCTTTCACTGCATTGGTGGAGCAAGTCCTCTTGTACACCTATGTGTCTGAGGTTTATTAATAAAGTATTGTCTATTGTCTATTGACAAAAAGCAGTATTACACTAGATGCCAAAACACACAAAAATAATTAAACTTGACAGCTGTATGATTCAGGGGAACAGGAATCAAGATTTTTCAAAATAAGAAATCTATGGTCTTAGGCTTGTTGAATATTACAAGTTATTAGAATGAGGCCACCATAACAACTTTTTGTTCTATTTCATCAGGCCAATCATGTTATGGGAGATTGACATGAATATTGTTGACAAACAATTTAACTTTTTAAATGTTGCATCAAACTATATAAAATTGTGTTGTCAAATTTTATGGGAGCTTGTGTGATTTTACGTAATGGTGGACAAATTTGCATACAGATGTAAAAAAAAAGTCTATTGTACAAGGATAACATAATTACATAATGACAGAAACTGCACACTCGGAACCTCATACATTTCCAGGATTATAAAACAAGAACCCTAATCATTGAAATATGCAGTCAATCATGAGGCAACAAAATATGAGACAAAAATTAAAATAAAAAGACAATTCTCCATTTACTGGATGTTAAAAATAATCAATGTGCTTGTATTAATTGATGAACAATGAAATGGTGGTGATTGTGGACACAAATTATGTGGTGCATGTGATAGGACGCACTAGCGGGACAACCACTCTACAGCAATACTATACCTCTTAATTAACTGATTATTAATGTTCTGTAAACAAAGTAGCAGTCAAAATAAACATAGGTCACTCATTTTGAGTCAATTTTCTATAACACATGCAACTGAATGTTTCATGCTTATCATTTTGCTCTTGTAATCTGCCTGTCTTAACATAACCTTGTACATTTTTTGTACTGGTTATTGTATGGTTTTCAATCACATGTTCAATTCACACATTTTATTGTTGGATTCTCTTGTAGTCCATTGTTATTGTGCTAAATATTTTCATTATTATTAGCTACAAATTGTATACTTGATCCTTGATGCTGTATAAAAGTGAAACTTTCATTTTTTTTCTTATCAATCGCAGTATTTATGAAAAAAGTCGCTTTTGGGATTCAGTGTTAAAGTTTATCATAAAAGTCATTGTTGACTTACATTAAAACAAGAATGTTGTATACTTGTAAAGCCTTATTAAGCATTTAATCGGCATTTTGTATAATTAAATCAAAACTGTTAATAAGCTTTATATACACTAGGTATAAGACAGAATCTATAAATAGATAACAAATGACACAAGCATTAGTTTAATGCTAATATGATGTAAATTCCATTGTCTTACCAAAATCCTCATTAGTTTTTAAAATTAAACCTGTACCCATTTCCATTCCTTAATAAAATATACCTTATGGACAAAACTTTGCTGTAAAAGTTAGGAAATAATTTGATGATAAATTCACTACAAGTAGTTATTGATGGTAGTTTAACAGGACATCAGCACATATGAGCTTATCATGAAGAGCTGAGAACACATTTTGTTGAATTGCATCATTTAAAGTTTGGCAAAAGATCAATGAAACAGACAAAGTCACATAGAAAAGAAGTGTTTAAAAAGATGCAAATAAATAATCAAAAACTATAAATAATCAAAAACTACAATCACTTAGAGGATTAATGTATTTTTTGTGTTTCATTTCTCTGTATATTTTGAATTTTGGTAACAATCAAGGCTATGAAAGCAACAATAGTACCTGTAATTCAATCTTATATGATTATGCATAAATATATTATCCAGAAGTTAAAATGTGCAATGTTAATCTTGAATTTATGAATATGCTATTAGCAAAATATTTTAGCCTTCATACAATATAGTTTGTGCTCAGAATGACTAGATCAAAGTGAAAAATAAGCTAAATAACTATCTCAAAAATGTTTTAACAACCCATAATAACAAGGTTAGACATACTTAGATCTGAGAATACCACTTCTAGCCTTTACTGGAGTTGTCCGGTCTGGCTCTGGCTTCTCAGACATGTTTGTGGTCGTTCGCGCAAGAAGTTCGTCAAACTGCTTTCTAGGTAATCCTGTAATTATGTTAGACAATGTCATACTAATGCACGAGACAATATATCAATAATCAATGTAAGATATGATAAATCACTGAAATATACTGCATTAGTTTTAGGTAATATACCATACTGGATATAAAGTTTGTACTGGAATAATGAATTTGGTAATCTTTTTAATGTGCTTTCAATTTAATGTATTCATGTTATTTAAATCTTTTAAAGGCAATTCCTTACATTCATATTTTAGATAAATCTGGATGATGTTGTTTCCAGGAGAACTGGTGCTGTTCAATCATTATCTGTTATTTTCTTTTTAAGTTAAAAGCAAGACAAGATATTTTCTTTGTTTTCTGCATTGAAACAAGAGATTTATAAATCAATCATGGACTGCATAACCTGAAATGCATGCTGTGTAATGGTCAAGTTGCTATGGTGGTGAGTGTTCTAGCTCTTGTCTTTCAGGTAGCTTTCATAGAGAAACATCAAAATCTACCCCAAATTGGGGTTCCCTTGTTGTTGGTTTTTTATCCAAGAAGAATGTGGTTTAAACACCTTCATAAAGGATATCTCGAGAAATCTAACTACTGTATAAACATTAATTTTTCGTGGGGTTAAAATTTCGTGGTTTAGTATCCAAAAGAAAGTTTGTGGGGATTCATTTTCGTGGATTTTAAGTTTAGAAAACAATCATATAAATGACCCATAATAATTAACAAGTAATAAAACTGATCTTTACTTTCGCTGAAGGGAAAAATCAATAATTGCATTTCATAGTTACAGTGAGCACGAATCAAGTGTTGCACCCTGCACATGTTAATTGGCTTTACACACCTGGGTGTTTTATCCAAGGACAATGTTTTGAGGGCATTACAGACTCATTAGACTGTTTAATGACATTGATTGACAGTTCTTTATGATTATTAATTACTGTACAAATAAAGGATTAGGATTATCGTTTGATTTAAAGAAAACCTTTGAATATCGATGTCTAATTAATTAACCCATTTATTTCATTATCTGCATTTATGTTCATCAATTATATAATGTCAATGAGATTTAGTAATCATAAATTAATGTTAATCTACAGTTAAAATTTCGTTGGGGTTTTAATTTCGTGGATAATTGTTATCCACGAAATAAATGAAATTAAATCCCACACGAAAATTTCTGCTTTTACAGTATTTACAGGTACAGTTACAAAAGACATTCAAAAGAGAATATATATAACAGTCTTAAAGTCTAAAGGAAAATAATATGTTGTGGTTATATTTTTTAAGTTTCAGATGACATACATGTAAATATATATTTGAGTGTATTCTAACTTGATATTTTTCTAATTATTCTGGTATGCTATGCTTCAAATCAAAAATGAGTAAATTTTTAATGCAGATGCAGATAAAATCACCAATAGTAATGTATTTTTTAACAATTTATATAAAAGACCATGCAATAGTATATCATAATTTCATAACTTTTCATTGAACTTTTGTTAATCCAGTGTTGACAGGGTATCACTACGGTTTGTGTAAGTGCAAGTGTATGAATACCATGCAACAAGAGGAACAGGTCATTCAACATTCTGTGGGTGGGCAACATGTTTTAAGGTAGGAATTTGACAACAAATATATAAAGTTTCAATTTTTGACAGCAATGAATTTTTAAGACTAATTTTACATATAAAAAAACAAATATATAAGCATTTATATATTCTTAATGATTGAAATCTAAGCATTATTTATGTATAAGCTTTTTTATTAAGCAATTATAAATATAAAAATTATATATAAATCTTGCCATTTTAGTTAACAAAACAACATGAACAAACAAACAGGTTGTGATGGTAACACACATCATCCAGATCAAACTTGACCTTTCACCTATTGTGTGGTCATAAGAAAGCCTTGTTAAATTTATATGGTTTTTTTTTGTGTACTTTCTTATAAAAGTAAATAAACCCATATGAAATACTGACTGTCTATGATACTTGTGTAAGATAAAACTAGAAACTTTGATTGGACTAAATTCATAAATAAAATCTCATAAGAAAAATACATTAGATAATTCAAAGATCACTGTCCTTATTTTTTATTCAGTTTGTATTTATCTATCATTTCTTTCTGACTGAATTATTAATGATATATGGCAGCTGTTAATTCAAAACAAAATAAATGTGATGTTATATCATTTATAGCTGTATAATAGTTTTGTGAATATTTTCGCAGCATAAAAAAATACAACATTAATAGCAGCTTTATATGCAGTAAGATTGGCTTGGTCACTGTTATTTCGTTTTAGAGAAAATATCGGTACCTAGCTAGATATATACAAATGCCAATTTCAGTGTTTAATATTCTTAACCAATGTCCTCACTCAAAATTGACTACAAAATTGGTCACAGAGACGACGTTTCCCTAAAATAACTACACACTTTTTACCCTATAAACTATTATTCCTTTCACTATGGTAAGTAGGTGTATATATTTTAGGATAGGAGATTTATTGATAAGAGATTTACAGAGAAACTAAACTCACTACACTAATATCTATCTATATGGGATTGTCTACTTTATCAACAATGATAATACCACTGTATTTTAATGAACTTTCTGTTTTATCTAAACTCAAAAACTTAAGACTGGGTTACACAAACATTAATTAAAGTTAGAAGTTGTTAAAACTGTAAGCCTTTTTTAAATCATTATAGTCCAGGACTGGTAACACCAACATAACCATCACATGATAACATACATCAATTGTGTTAAAACCACGACAACTAATGTGTTCTGATATAAACCATCAAACAGTCCTGATCTGCATTTTACATAAAACGTATGACTAAAATTGATTGCAAGTATACTGAATTTTTCATGACCTCCAAGTAAACTTTTCAGCACTTTTTTTGATTGATAGGATGTACTCAATAAGACCCAATAAAACCCAGCAAACGTTTACAAAAGCAACTTATATTGGCCCTCCTCCCCATCTACAGATCAGAGAAACACCTACAGCATATTTTTTTTTTCTAAGCCCCCTGGAAATCAAATATGACAATAGAATGAAATACTGAGATTTTTTTTATCTGGGTTAATTTCACATCTAACAACTAAATCTAATTCTGTTATCTAGCTTAATTATGACCACATCTGAAACACTGAGAACTCACCTTTCATCATGTAGCCTAAATAAACCAATAATATTCACTAAGCATTGTATCTAAGTGCTAATAGATTCCCAAGTTTAGCTGTTAATAGTATTCTATACAAAGCATTTTAGAATATGGATCTATTAAACAGCTAAAAACAGTGTAAGTGTTTCAAGGAATTATTTCTAAACATATCATATGGACAGGTTGCAAAGAGAGTTTATTTTACAACAGGAGATGAACTGTATTGTAGACATAAACATATGAACATACAAAATAAATAAATATAAATACATGTATAGCAATAATCCATGAAGTATGCAACAATTGATAAGTTAAACTGACCAAAATTAGATGTTGTACGTCATCAAAAAACATTGATGGGCTATAGAAAAAACATTTATATGTTAGCTAACAATGTCTCAGGCATCACATATGAGAGTTGACAGAGATAGGATTAAGGTGCTGATTACACAAAATAGGTTCCCCCTGCTGAAAATTTGGCTGAAAAAGGAGTGAAATATTTTTTTATTAGATGTAAATTCACTTAATGAAATTGTTTTGTCAAAAACTGTAAGGGGCTATAATTATGCAAAGTGGTTTTCCCCTTCTGCTGCTCGTCAGCCAAAGAGCAGATTCATCATGTTTTCAGCCTGAACATTGTTCTTAAATTCAGAAGCGAAGAAAAAAAATATTAAAAAAAGTAACTTCCTTTCCTTTTTCTATTAAAAAATGAATCACCAATTAAACGCTTACTTTCCTCTATTATAGGAAAGTAACATTCTTGCTAAATTTTACATTTCGTAAACTCTTACCAAGTTTATATAAAGAATAAACATTAGCCTATATCTAAACACAAACACTTTCTGTATGAAACACCAATTTTACTATCTAGTCCATTTGTTTTTGCTATGGTCTTGTTAAATAGTATTATGAAAATTAAACGAAAAATGGTTATAATCTTATCAATGAGGAAATAGTTTTTCTAATTTTCTAACTCTAAATTTCTATCTTGGAATCAGAATAGTAAAATTGTGTATTCACTTGTACATAGATTTAATAGCTTAGTAATCCACTTGGACTACGATTCTCTGGTGTGTACATTTAACATTCAGATAAGTTTCTTTTCTCTACTATTGTATATAATGTGATATTTTTGAATTGACATTGGTTTTGTAAGCTATCTGCATCACTTTATATCAGATTTATTTTATACCCGATATTGTTCATTACTTTGAAAACTTGGTGAAAAGGAACCACTTGATTGAGGATATACACACCAGAGAATCTGACCTTTCATGCTTGAAAGAAGAATTATAGTAAGTATATATATACTGTCATGCCTAAAGTGATACCTTTAAGAAAATTGGGTCTGAAAATATAGGTTCTGATACAATAAGACAGTTAAATGTAAAACAGGTATGGTTAACTCTTATATTTATGTGTATATGAATTTACATGTGTTACAAAAATGAAACTTGAGTTTCTTATATCTTTTATCTTTTATGTTTTATATATATATGGTTCAATTTAAAATAGTCTTTTAACATATAGGTACTTCAAGTGCAAATAGTAATGGTATTTTAAAGGAGAACTACACTCCAAAGACTCTGATAAGGTAAGGACTAAATTCATTGGATACAAAGTTAAAATCCAATTGTATTTTCTTTATATATTATTAAAATTCAAACTTGACAATCTTTCTATTAATAAGGTCAGATCATCAACCAGGTTACCTTTGTGTGATCTTTTTGCTGCAAGATCAGAACACAAAACAATGTTATGAAAACAAATATTCTTAAGCAAAGTAACCCTTTAAGTTAAATTCTGTCAAAACAATTTAATCCTGAATACAACACTTACCTGGCATCATATAACCTGGAACTTTAGGGTTTCGTGGGTCTTTAACTGGGGGTAATTCTTTGTTTCCTATCAAATACAAGATATCAAGATTCTCTACATTAAGAAGCCATATCAGTTTTTGGCTAGGAATCAAATGCTTAAAGTTTTGCCTTTGTCATAGTGAGTTAATAGTGGAATTTAAACAATTTCTCTTATCTTGAGATGATGTACACGAGAATTAAAAATGTTTTTCATCATCAACTTCATTTGAGGTGCATCTGAGACATATTCTGTCTTGTCGGAGAGTACCCTGATAGCAACCTTGTTCAATTCTTAGTCTGTGAGAGTATATATATTAAAGTACACTTTTAAAATCAAAATAAATTATCTGGTATCAGCTGTGAAGACTGACTGCATAGGTCTCTGGTAAAGAAACACTTTTACTTATGATTTGAAGAAAAGGAGCTGTAATTTTCAAAACAATTTTTTTGTTTAATGATTCTCAGTAACGAATTTGTTTCCATTCCTGAATTAAACCTAATCATAAACACTGAATTCTAAATTTCAAATTCTCTAAAATTTCCAAACTTGAAGTTTTAATTGTTTCAATTTTGTCACAGAATAACCTTAACCTCAAAAGAAAGCTTTTCATTTATAATTTTCAGAAGTGCAAACTGTTTATGTTTAAAGGTTACTGTTACTCTGTTTTATATTTTACATTGTGAGTCATACCATCGAGAAAATCTCCAACATTCCCTTTGCGATAAATTTCTTCTCTTTTCTTCTTTTGTACTTCTTTTGATGCATGCCAATTCCTTAAGAACTGACGAGAAGTTTCTGATATTTCTTTACCATCTAGAATTTCTGGAAGAAGAAAAATAAGTAGCACTTTTGAAAGGGAAGTTAGCTGAACATGTTTGTGACATCACAAAGGACACTTTTGTATTAAAAGTTAAAAACACATTACTATCCTATTCATTTATCAATGAAATATAAATAATTTCAAGATAAGATAGATCTTCCTTCAAAAACGCAATATATCTTTCATACAAATGCAACCTTTAAATTTTCAATTGAACATGTTTTAAAAAATGTAACAAATTGGATTATTACACTTGGAAAGAGTGAGCTGTCTATTTTTTCAAAATTTTCATAGAGATTGTTCTTTTAATACCTAACATGCAAGTGAAGGTCATTATATATAATAACCCCTAGTATTAGTACAATAAGAAACTTCATTCTTTTTTAATGGATTCATTAAACAAATGATATACATCACTGCTGATATCTATGACAGTTCAAGTTAAATTATGAAAATTATTGAAGAGAAAACAAGAAGATAAATTTAATGTAAAAGGTAAAATTGTGTATACTATACAAATATATCATGCTTACAAGGGGTATTTGCCAAAAATACCGGTTGAGAGGTACAAATTTCCAGAGCCGTTAGGCTCGATAAGGTAGATAATCTGTATAAAATGTGCTACACATGTGATGTATTTTTCACCAATCTTAATGCATGAACTATTTGAATTTTACCCACCTAAATGGCTTGCCATGACGATTACCCTATCTCTATATTTAGCTTTATGACACAGGGGATTTCCCATCAAATCTAGTCTCCACAGTCTATGCCACTGTCCAAAGATATTAGCAAGTTCCTTCATGTCCATCAACTGATTGTCTGTTGCATGAAATTGTTGTATCATTATTAAACATTCTAAGTCACTAATACTGTTTAAATTGTTCCCTGACACATTAATCACTTGTAAAGATCTCTGCAAGGAAAGAAAATTTGTTTTGATCAGTGCAAATAGTACATAAATTGCAATACATATGCCAGATTATCTACAAAATAAGCCTTTAGATCTCTATTTCTTATAAAGGTGTAGTATACATTGAATCTGAACAGGCCCGTAGCCAGGAATTTCCGAAACTTGACTTTAATAGTCACAATTTGAACAGAACATTGACTTTAACAGTGCTTATTAGTTTTCAAGGGGGTATGGGTATGCTGAAGGATACCATTTATTATCAACAGTTGTGGTTACAGTTGTGGTTGTATAGAAAATGTTTCAAGTTCCTCTTGCACTTGTGTTTGTGCTCGAGGAGCTTCATTTGCATTTTGATCTGGTGTATTGTTTTTGTATGGTTGTACCTCAAACTTTTTGCGATGAATATTTGGGTCATAGTTAAGCGCCTAAGATTTGTATGATTTTTTTTACAATTCAACAAAGTAACCTTCACTTAAATTTTATCAAACACATTACTGGCTTAAATTGTAATTGATAACATCCAATAGTATCTGCAATACTATATTTATACACTTTCATGACATTTTTATCTGATATAATCCTTACTGACAAAGATCTAATTGTGCGTGGATCAAACAGAAGTTTTTCTCCAGGAGGTAACCTTTGATTTTCCAAGTGAAGTTCCTGTAAGTTGTCTAACTTATCAAGTCCCTCTAATACTGTAATACAGTTACCACCTAAGTACCTGAAAAATAGTTAGAAAATGGGCTATGAGTTATTGTGTAAGACAATTAATGATAATCATCATTATGTGACATTTTATCTTCTGAAATGCTGAGTGACTTTACAAAACATAAAACTTATTGCAAGAGAAGTAAGAGAGTTTGTAGACAACACTGACAGACCTTAACATATTTTAATTACAAATTGATTAAAAAAAAGAAAAGTCACAAGTCAGAAAGTTCTCAGAGTTGAAAGGCCATAGACAATCTGTTTATCACTATTCTAAGCAAGGTGAATAAAATTTTGGTTATGTATTATCAATGTTTTTACTCTACCTAAAACTGAGAATTCTGTGGCTTTAGATGAAACATTAACACACAGTAGATCATAAATTATGTTAACTTACAAAAAGTAATTCTACAGGGATTCTGCTGACTCACAGTTTGGATAGTTTAATGATTGAAACTGGTTCTGTTGACTTTTGGTTAGTTTTGTTGTATTGTAGGTATGTTGTCTCATTGACACATACCCTTGTATCTTACAGCTTAATCACTCTGACAACAGGTGAATCACTGACTCACAGTTAAAACAGTCTGACAGGGATTGACCTACAATTTAGATAGTCTGACAAGAAGTGACTTACATTGAATTCAGACAGTCTAGCAAGGAATGATTTATAGTTTAGACAGACTCACAAGAAGTGACTTACATTGAATTTTGACAGTCTAACAACTTTTACAAGGAGTGATTTATAGTTTAGACAGACTCACAAGAAGTGACTTACAATTTAGACAGTATGACAAGAAGTGACTTACAATTTAGACAGTATGACAAGAAGTGACTTACAATTTAGACAGTCTGACAAGAAGTGACTTACAATTTAGACAGTCTGGCTAGAGGTGACTTACATTTTAGACAGTCTGGCTAGAGTTGACTTACAATTTAGACAGTCTGGCTAGAGGTGACTTACAATTTAGACAGTCTGGCTAGAGGTGACTTACAATTTAGACAGTCTGGCTAGAGGTGACTTACAATTTAGACAGTCTGGCTAGAGGTGACTTACAATTTAGACAGTCTGGCTAGAGGTGACTTACAATTTAGACAGTCTGGCTAGAGGTGACTTACAATTTAGACAGTCTGACAAGAAGTGACTTACAATTTAGACAGTCTGGCTAGAGGTGACTTACAATTTAGACAGTCTGGCTAGAGGTGACTTACAATTTAGACAGTCTGGCTAGAGGTGACTTACAATTTAGACAGTCTGGCTAGAGGTGACTTACAATTTAGACAGTCTGGCTAGATGTGACTTACAATTTAGACAGTCTGGCAAGAGGTGACTTATGATTTAGACAGTCTGGCTAAAGGTGACTTACAATTTAGACAGTCTGGCTAGAGGTGACTTACAATTTAGACAGTCTCGGTAGAGGTGACTTACAGTTTAGACAGTCTGGCTAAAGGTGTCAGGTTCTCTATTTTACAGATATCATTATTCTGTAAATACAGCATATTAATGTTCTGGTTCTGGTGAAGCATAGGAATCCTATTCAGCTGATTGTCGTAAAGGTACAGCACAGACAGATTTTTACACATTGATAATTCATCACTCTGAAACAGGATAAAATAAAGCCTTAATAGAAATTGACACGAAAATCTGCAATAAAACATTCCCATTAATGGAGATTAAATTTATTGAGCAGAGGTTCATTATTGATTCATGTCTCATCAACATAATTACTTAATATGCCTTCTTGTTCTCAAACTAATGCTCTGTTTTCCCACTTCTGTAACCCAACAGCGACAGAGTGAATTTTCTCAAACTTGGTGAAAACTATCTTCCAGGTATTCACATACAAGAAATGTAAATGATGGAACTTTTAATAAAACATTAAATTTAATAATATAGTTCCTGTCATAAATGAATTAAAAACACTGAAGGTTATTCTACCATAGGCAGAGATGGCCTTAGGTTATTTTAGCACAACTTCCAACTTTGCATTTGATTTGCCTACCCTTTGTATTCATTAGAGCACCACTGATGAGTCTTATTGTAGATGAAATGTGCATCTGTCAAACAAAATTATATGCCAAGTATTTTTCATGAGTTGTTCTTAATATCCAGTAATATAAAAACATAATAGCAATTATAAAGAGCCTATGACAATAAATAACAGTTTATTAAAAGTGCTGTACCCAAGAACATAAAATTATTTGTATTAGTTTATTTGGTAAGGATTATCAGTTATACCATTCTATAAATCAATTACTTGATAAGTTGAAAGATAAAACTACAATTCATAGTTGGTGACATACCACTTCATCAATATTTCTGTCTTCCAAGTAAAGATGAGTTAATCTGCGTAAATACTGTGACATAGATTCATCTCGTTTCTTCTTGGTGTAACCAGAGGTACCCCTAGCGATCAGGTCAATAGTTAACTTGACCATTTTTATAAAATATTCTTAAACATAAAATCATGTAGCTTCCATACTTTCCATCCCTAAAAAAAAGACACAATTCCATGATCTCTATATTACAATTTTACAGTATATTTAAAAAAGTATATGTGTTATCATTCAGTGTTTATTTATTACTACATATAAAAAAGAAGATGTAGTATGCTTGCCAATGAGACAACTGTCCACAAGAGACCAAAAAACGATGCACTATAGGTCACCATACAGCCTTCAACAATGAGCAAAGCCCATACCGCATCGTCAGCTATAAAAGCACCCGATATGGCAATGTAAAACAATTCAAATGAGAAAACTAACAGCCTTATCCTTTAACAAATCTATAATATATAGGTAAAAAAGGGGGGTGTTCAATGGAAAGTGACACTAACAAGTACCTGGCTACGACTCCAATTAGTTTGTTTATCTTATTCACATTGATTGATTATATACTATAAATTTCATATTCAACTCCATTCATTGGTCATAAAATGATTGTTCCGCACTAAAATAAAACAAAATAAAAAATACTTTGAAAGCATAATCACGTGACCAGTCGTTAGGCTTTTGTTGCTATGAACTTTACGAAGAAATTTGACCCTTCTAGCTTTCCAATATATTATATTTAAATACCTGCAAAGTAAGCAGTATGTTGCCACTTTTTAATATGGCTCTGTATCTTTAAATGATACTAAACAGAAGAAATATTTCAAAACAAGGTCAAGTCTAATACAAGCGCCTTATTGACGGAAGAATTCATAAAACGCAATTAAGATAATACGCGACGTGTTTTAATCAGCAGCGAATGTGCTCTATTCAGATTATTTCCAGACAGAATTTAGAAATAAATACTTAAGTCCAAAGTGTATTTTGGAAAAACACAACCAACTATCGCCGCACTGAAAATTGTATTTTTTAAATGTTTGATCCTTTATAGCAAAGAAAATGCAAATACTAATATGAGGCAGGCATAACCTATTAATGGGGACGTTTCCGATATTGGTTCTGTTGTTAGGGTTTTATTTGTGACGTTATTTAATTTATGAGTCATATTCAATGAAGACAAAGAAACGCTGTTATCCAAGTAAAGTTTTTTTCATATCAAACAATTATTAAAAATGATTTGGTGTTGAATTTCTTCCTATATTTGTTGATATGTTGATAAATATACATTTTATTCAAAGTCTCATGCAAACAAGACCGGAAACGGAAGTAGATCTGGAAATAAGTTAAAGATTTTGAGTTCATTGGTAGAATGAAAAATTTCGGGAATTATTTTTCCTCGATTTTTTTGGGTTTTTTTTTTTATTGATTTTTTATACCGTGTTCGTCCCCATAGAATAATTGAAAAAGAGGGACGAAATATACCATAGGCTAAGGGACAGTCAACCTCAAAAATCGATAATAAACTGACAACGCCATGGCTAAAGATGAAAAAGACCGTGAAACAGACAAACAACAGTACAAATGACACAACATAGAAAACTAAAGAATACGCAATACGAAAAATGTGATAACAAATCCAGTAAATAGGTAACTTGGAAGGTCATATTCATGAAAGGGAAGGGGATTGCAGTTACGACGTCAGGAACATATCTGATATCATCTGTTAAATTGTTATTCCGTAACGGTCAACCAACTCATAATGGTGTCCGTAAAATTTACAAAGGGATGATTTCAACTTCATCATTTGGAAATCTTGGTTAAATAGCTTCCTTTTGAGCAGCAACCCTCTATCGAGAAAATCTTGACAGCAAATACAAGCACGGAATATCGTATCAATTGGGAGATATATACCCCGATGATATGCAGGTGCTGCTGGAATGTTGCTACTTAGAATTGGAAAGGTCACAATTGGAAAGCTGAAATCATCTCTTTTGCCATAAAGTTTTGTCCTCAACAGACCCTCATTGTCAATTACTAGATGTAAGTCGAGATATGAGGCCAACTTAACTGTATCTGTAGTATCCTTTATCTCGTTGTTCGATGGGATAGATGCGTTCAACACAGTCACCAAGTTTTGAATTATTTAGTGAGAGAACATCATCTTTATAGCGGAAAGTAAAGTTAAAGGATATTGCTAACTTCTTGTTTTTCTTTCTAACAAGTTCCTGTATGAAGTCAGCCTCGTCAGATCTTAAGGTAGACCATTATTATATTTTTTTAGACAGGATTTTCTTTTAATTTACCAAAATAAAGTTTTTACTTTGCTTTTTTTTAAATTATAATAAAAAGTATGGATAACCGTGCTATTTTTCAAGCTAAGAGTCGATGAAAATTGCATGAATTTGGTTAGATTTTTCATGAAAAAAACACCTTTATGAGCATAAAAAAAATCTATGAGATAGAATTTTGAATAAATTGTGAGGAGATAGGTTTCAAGATACGTGTAAGCATAGGTGGAATACCCATGATGGGTATTGCATTTATGGTTTAAGAAAATAAAAAGAAAAAATGGTGTCATCGAACTTGTCTTCTTGCTACAAGTAACAAGTTAAAAAATCCATATTAGTCCAGTAATTTTATTTTTTCTTTAAAGAGTTATCTCCCCTTAAATAGTTCATTTGAAAACATGATTCTAGAAACATACAAAAAATGATATTTGTTTAAATGTTTTAAATAAAACATTAAATAACCTAGTTTTATTCGTAAAAATAAACAGTATAACCATTCTTTTGCCATTCTGTATCTAAATTTGCAGATCATCATCATCATCATCATCATCATCATCATCATCATCATCATCATCATCATCATCATCATCATCATCATCATCATCATCATCATCATCATCATCACATCATCATCAACATCATCAACCTAATCACTGAAATACAGTAACCTGACTTGAGATATCAGAAATCAGAACTTACTTTAAACAAGTTGTTAAATGTTCATTTCGGGATCATCAGATTGACAGTACATGAAATAGTCATCATTGACAGCAGTTGTGAATCGAATTTAAATTGACAGAAAGGGCGACATCATCATTTGCTATCATATTTAATATTCTTGTTTATATCTGACCTTTCTACATTCTGCAATTTTTTGCTTCTCAGAACTTTCACATGGAAAACTGTCAATCTAATTAAAATATTGATCTTTGATTACGTTATACTCATATGCAGTATAACGTAATCAGAGATCAATATTTTAATTATATTGGGAAAACTGTTAGCAGATTGCTGCTTATTTGGGTTTACGAAGAGGGTCCATATTTCTCGTGTTGAAAACATCTCGTTGTTTACACACATGTTAACATAAATATAATTTGTTAGATATTTGATTTATTTAGTCATGCAACTTGGAAGCTTTCTTCATATATAACATCTTGTGTCTTTAAACCTGGAACCGCACTATACACTTAATGGTATATAACTAGATTTGGTAAACCAAGAAATACACTTCACCAGAAATAATTCTTCAGTTGAGGCAAGGTAATATTTGGAAATTGTCAACGAAAACAACTTGATATTACAAAATAATTTAATTTTGGATGTAACGCATCTTCTGATTGGCTGACGTTATTTTTTTATTATTTTTTGTTATGAACCCATAGACATAATTTAGTCATGTGACCGTGACGTCATCAACGTTTTTTCATGGTTTTCTACGGTTTAAAATGGAATTTAGAATTAAATTATAAGAAATGACTATAATATTTTTTTCTATCAAAATTTCAATAAATCCCATATTCGAGAAATATTTGCCACTGGCGCTCTCATTTAGCGGCTTAGAAATTGAAATTTGACAATTCTTCACCATATTTTTCATTGATCAAATTGAAAAAAGGATTTTCATTTTTAATTCAAAATCGTTGTTTTTGTTCCAGACATTCCTGTTATTATAAAGCATTTCGTTGTAAATGTTGCCATTAAACACAAGATTTGGAAACAAACAATATACTATCTTCATCTAATTTCTATAGCTCACTATGGTATGGGTTTTCAATTTGGTCATTGTCTTAGGCAGTACGATTTCGGAATTCCTTAAGTTTACTTCTGTGTTTTTCGGTCTCTGATGGGAGTCTAATTACTTACCTTTTATCTTGATTAGACTGTGCTTTTTCCTAAATGGTCAATGATACCAGAAACGAAAGAATATGTAATGTCACACTCGGGTCACTCATATATAGCTTGACGTTTCGATTGACAAGTACTAGTGGTTGCTGCTTCTTTTGCAGTCTTTGCAGCAGATACGAAGTCATCGTCAGATTCAATATCTGATGCATTATAATCACCCAGTTAAAGACCAAGAATTGAGATCACTATCATCCCAAGATAAAAAAAATCATTTTGAATTTAAAAATGACGGCGATTTTATAGTAGTATCACATAAAAGATAACAATAACAACACATAATATTAAGACATATAGGACATATATACATACTGTTTACATATGAGCCATACAAAGTAACACAGTTAAATTTCATAAGAAATAGTGTTCATATATAAAAGCAAGCACAAAAAAGTAAATCACTATTAAACTAGACAAATCCTTGAACTAGATAAGTAAATGATGCAAAGCAGACGAAATAAATAAAGCAAACTACTTTTAAAAGTAGCATGGAAAACACTTAGACTTTCATGTAAAACATTTTATAATGCATATTAATTTATCCGTATTCTAAAATATACAGATAATGTGTAGTTTACAAAGTCGAATTTTACCTATGCTAGTGTTTGACACGACAGTGATTTTAATGTTGGCCGTTGTTTTATTCTTTTTATTTTGATTTTTACTCTCTGTATTTTATATGATTCCAGTGGGGAATGATCTGCACATACCTTTACACGTATATGTTATATTTAAATAAAAAAACGATTATGATCACACATATAAGCATTGAAATGTATCATTTAATAGTTTTACCACAATATAAATTGAGAAATCAATATATTTCTACAAATATAAGGAAATATTAGGCCCGGGGTAAATCATGCAATTTGTAAACATGGCTGCAAACGGGAAAGGTGGCTTGTTGGCACGTTCAGATTTTCCACTATACACGGTGAATGCGTTAGACGAAAGACATTTTATAGTTGCAGGCGGTGGAGGTGCTGCAAAAACTGGAGTTGTGAATGCAATTGTACGTTTATTTACATGTTAAATTAGCTTAAATGTCTTTAATATGTGATTATTATTTTTTGCAGTCTTATTTTTACCACGATTCCAAAGAACTACCAAAAACTGAAAATTGATCCCAGAACCGATAGGTGTGGCCCGTAAACTTCATTATCTGTGGTGTTATACTAGAGTTTTTAAATAAAGATATAAAATTTGAGACTTTTCATTTTCCATGACGAAAATAGAATACACCTTATCGCTATTAGCCTACTTGGCCGGCCGACACGGCCGCTTGATCTTTTGACGCATACAACAATCACTTTTCCATTGTGGCATCAGATGTTTTGTTTTATGACATCAAAATTTTACAGTAACCTGTGTGATATACTTGGCTACTAGACGAACAGTAGATTTTGATTTTTACAAAGTTGCTAGAAACAGGGCTAATGAGAACGTTCGAAAAGCAAAAAAGGAATATGAGAAGTTAGTGGCATCAAAGGCTAAAACTGAGCCGAAACATTTTTGGACATATGTCAAAAGTAAAGTGAAATCAAAATCAGCAGTATCAAACCTTATGAAACCAAATGGGAACTTAACTACTTCCGACAAGGAAAAAGCGACTGTATTAAATGACTTTTTTACCAGTGTATTTACTGCTGAAAATCCAAATAATATACCTAATATTGAAGAGAGAAATTTTGAATCATCATTAGAACACTTTGTGATCAATGAAGACACAGTTGAAAAATATCTACTTTTATTAAATGGAAGCAAGTCTATGGGTCCAGATAATATTCATCTGTTAATAGTAAAGAGCATGGCAAATACATTTTCAAAACCTTTGACTTTGATATTTCAAAAGTCCATTGACACTGGAAAAATTCCAAAAGAATGGAAAGATGCTAGAGTTACCCCACTTTTTAAGAATAAAGGTAGTAAACTGGATGCAGGAAATTACAGACCGGTCAGTCTAACTTCAATTGTTTGCAAAACTTTGGAAAAGGTTATACAGAAAGAAATAATTAATCATTTAATAACAAATAATTTGTTATCAGACTCACAGTTTGGCTTTCGCTCTGGAAGATCATGTATATTACAATTACTTGATGTCATGGAAGACTGGTCATTATATATGGATAATAATATATCCTGGGACACATTATATCTTGATTTTGCCAAAGCTTTTGATAAAGTGCCACATAAAAGATTATTAAAGAAACTGTATTCATACGGTATTCGTGGATCTATATTAGAATGAATAACTGACTTTTTAACTGAACGTCGACAACAAGTTGCGGTGAAAGGGGAAAAATCTGAATGTCAAAATGTAATAAGTGGAGTGCCCCAAGGCAGTGTACTAGGACCTGTTCTTTTTATTATATTCATAAATGATTTACCAGATGTTGTGAAGTCTATAGTAAAAATTTTCGCAGACGATACAAAAATTTATGCACCTACTTCTAAATCTGATGTCTTACAGAATGATCTAGATGCACTCTACAATTGGTCCAAGTTATGGGACATGAAATTTAATGTGAACAAATGTAAACAAATCCACTATGGAAGAAATAATCCTGAAAATGTTTATGCTATGAACAATATTGATATTACTAAAGATGAACAAGAAAAGGATCTTGGAATTATTTTTCAAAATGATCTTAAATTTTCGCAACATATATCAAGTAAAATAAATAAAGCCAATAGTATACTTGGGCTGATTAACAGAACTTTTAACTTTAAAGATCAATATACATTTTTAAGACTATACGTTGCGTTGGTACGACCACATGTGGAATATGGAAATACAATATGGTATCCGCATTTAAAGAAAGATATTAATGCTGTAGAAAAAGTGCAGATGAGAGCAACTAAATTAATTCCTGATATACGACATTTAAGCTATGAAGACAGATTAAAAGTACTTAAACTACCCTCCCTAACTCACAGAAGGCGAAGAGGTGATATGATACAAGCGTTCAAAATATTAAAAGGAATCGAAGATATATCTTATGAAAGATTTTTTACTGTCATCAGTACTAATACCCGTGGGCATAATTGGAAATTAGCAAAACCTAGATGTAACACTTCTTTTCGATTAAGACATTTCTCACAACGTATTATTAATGATTGGAATAACCTACCAGTTGAAGTTATTTCATCTAAAACTGTGGAAGCCTTTAAAATTAGTATAGACCGTCATTGGGAGTCAGTCATGTATCAGTTAGGAAATTGATGAGGACACAAATAGTTTTATATATAACTTTTAATTGTGTGAAATAATGCACCAAATCATGCAGGATTGATGATTGTATCAGTTTTTGAAAGTGTACCAAAATATGGTGGGCTAAAAAGGATAGGATCCTTCCATATGAGCCCCACAACGATCTTACAGGTATATCCAGTAATGGCTGACAAATAGTGATAAGCTTAAAGGTGTATATATTGCATCAGGAATTCTATTTTTTCTTTATGGTTACATCTATGGTAAATGTTATTATTCAAAGGGGTACAAGTCAAACAGTACCTGGTCATTTCCTTATTTAAGGTAAAAGTCAAATCAACACCTGGTTAAATTGGCATCTGGTCAAACCAGCACCTATGTAAAGTCAATTATGCATATAAAGTTGGTTATAATACACCTTATGAGGCTTATCGCTATTTAGTCCAATCCTAGAAAAACAGTCATTTATACAACTTCCTGTTTGGGTCAGGCCGCAGAAAATAGAGGTCATTAGTAGTGAGCTGAGGGAGGAAAAACTTAAGAAAGGGATCATCTAGCATTTAAGTAAAAAAATATTTTGTTTGAAGTATTTACGTTAGTTTAAACAGGTCTCATTAAAAAGTATCATGCATGGTGAATTGTTTAAACAGGAACCCAGATAGCTTCAACTGGATGAAAAGTTGTGTAATTTTAGAACTTATCCAGAATGGAATACATAGCGATTTGGTGTATTAATTTGGCATATATTAATATTTGATATAATCAATATATAGATAATAGTTCACTAATTTGACAAGGATTCATTCAAAGGCACTGGCAAGGATTATGTTGAAATGGAACAATATTGAATAACAAAAAAGTTATTGTAATGTTGATCTCAAATTGCCAGAACTCTATTTTGGGTTAGGACCTGACTTATTACAAATGTAACAATGATATTATAATTGTAACGTCAAGCTGTTGTGATGTTACTTAATTAAACTTTTAACTTTAGTTTTGATGCTGGATTCTCTGTTATTGCGATTTATAATACAAATGTATGTGGCAGGTGCAGTGCGTTTGACTTCAATCTTAGTTGATTGGCATTGTTAATTCCAGTCAAAATTCATTGGGATGCTCTGGACACTCCTGCTCCTCCATCAATGAAAACTGACCGCAATGATATACCTGATAGTGCTGAAAGTTTTGTTCATCGCTTACAATCAATTAATAAATCATTTAAATTTCAAATCAGTCGTGGCTGACAAATTGGACCATTTCTTGACCCCTGATACATGAATGACTAATGTATTATTACATTTATTTGTTGTAGGAGGTATATGAAGTAAAACAGACAGACAATAAGTTGATAGCCAGCAGTATAGGTAGACATGACACAGGAACTAAAGCTGTTATGAACGGATGTTGTCACTATGATGGTAGAAAACACATATTAGCAGCAGGATTAGATGAAAAGTGTCACACATACTCATTAAAATATAAAGTTGTTTCTCCCAAGAAAAACTCAGGTGTGTAAGTCTTCATGTCATCTTTGGTAATATTTATAGTAACAAGTGAAAACACATTGTATGATATTTTTATTAGTATCATTTTCAACAAATATGGCTAGTATGTTGTTTAAATATGTTGTTACAAACAGAAGGTAGATAAGACATGCTTAAAATCCAGGAACCTTATTCCAATTATGTTTACTGGATGACTGACTTACATGGTACATCAAATCAGGGCTCACGCTACCAGGCGACTTGGGCGAAGAAGTCCCTTTCCCGGCCTCACTTCGCTTTCCCCGACCCCCAAAAGCGAAGACAAGTAGCCCTGTTGTTTATGATACTCGCTTTCAGTCGCTTCCGTCATCGGACATTTTCAATTTTTACCAAGTTGATGAAACCTTAACTTTTTATTGATAATTAAAGAAATTCAGACATAATCGATTCATTATCTTATGAAAAGAGGACGAAGCATTGTTTTTGCAGTGTGTAGCAAGTTATTCAATAAAAATACAACTTTTTATCACTTCGTGCACTTCCGAAAGTTCCGGTGCTTGTTACTCAAAAACGTACATCAACCTAACTTTCGGCTTCAAAATAAGTTTGTTACTTCATTTAAACGTGATAACAGTTGCCTCCAGTAAATTCTCAATCCATTTATTGCATTAAAAACGTCATGATCCTTTCCAAATAACTTGTCAAACATCGTTTATTTTTGTAAATTTTCTTGCAATCGTCCGCCATTGACCGATTTCTAAACTACGGATCGGAAACGGACTAGCTATGACTGGAATCCGTATTTTTACAAAAATTACTACGGACGCACGGATGGAACAGCTGACAGAAGAATATTGATCCCAAAAGGGAAAATTACGCATTCCACACGCATTAAAAGATTTTGGTTACATCTAAATAAACTCATCATTGATTGGTGTATATCATTCCCTATAATTTAAATGGATTGTTGTAAACTATTGTAAAGTTGCTTAACTCTTAGACTATAACACTAATGTCAATAAATTATGGCCCAGCTTACCTTTATATATCTTTTGATGAGAAACACTGAATTTCAAACACAAGCTAGTTTTTAATTAAATTGTAATTGCTATTTTATAATTTCTTTACCTTTTTAAAAAAAATTTTTTTTTAGTGCTTGATATTTGGATTTGAAATGTTACTTTAATTGAATGCTCAGATAAAAAATGAACAATATAAAAAGAACATTATTTACAATTGACCGTTTATACTACAGTAAAATCCAAACATTGTAACGCACCGCATGAATGACCACTTCTCTTTCAAATCTCACCACTTCTCCCTATCAGTTTCAAAAAGAGAAGTCACTTCTCCCTATAATTCTGAAGTAGTGTGAGCCCTGCAAATAGGTACAGTTAACTGACATTTCATCTCTTTTTCAGATATATAATAAAAGTTTGAGATAATATCTATTAAAACTTTTTTGGCATTATTTAAAGTCATAAGAAACCTCAAATCAAAAAAAAATAATGCATATGTTTTTTATAACTCAATGGATAGTTTTCATTGTAAAACTTATGTACATATACTTTTTTCTGAAGAAAATTCTTTAATTTATTCATATTTAGAAGAAGTTGACTTTATTTGAATTGCTTCCTTCCAGCAAGCAATTCCCCCTGATATATTTTCCGTATGCAAGGTGACCTCAGTGTGACCCATCTCGTAAAAATCTGGTGACCACAATACGCATGGATGTCCCTAAAATAAACTATTATCTGAATTCACATGTTAGACACGTGCTCAAATTCCATGCTTTTTTGTTTATTTTTCGTCAATTGTTGACAAACAGGTGACAATCGTTAAACTTCGGCTTCAAAACACGAACTTTAATTACCTGCCATATTTTCACAACACTGACCGACTGAAAAAAAAAATTGACGATTATACGAAATTTACAGGAAAAAAATGATAAATTCGAGCACAGAAGACTAAGTTTATGATGTTTGTATGCATTGGTTTAAGAATTGGAAGAACATTATTTTTCACCGGTCACTGGTTTCTTATGACTTTAAAGAAAAAATTTAATGGAAATGTGTGGTTAGGAGAACACTACGCTTCTGTCACATGCATGAAGAGATATTTCTTGTTAAGAAGTTAGAAGAGTTTCTGAATAAGCAATAGTAAGTGAAAAGGAATTAGGTATGAACTGAATGTTGACTTTCAGATGTATTTTTCTTATTTACACTGTTGGGTTGCTGTGTTATTGTCGTACATATGCAAGTCTTGAATTTACCTTCAGCCTCATGAACTCAGTGTTCTTTCCCCATATCTGCGTCCCATCTCATATTGCATTATAGGAGTCACACATCTGTGTCATTTTTAACAAGTCATTCCCTGTTGAATTTTTTGTCAAGTAATAGCTACAACTTTACATGCAAAGATCTGGGAAAAGGACACAGATTTGAGGCTTGACATATACATTTTATATAACTATTTGACTCTTACATAAATACCCATGAATCATCTTTCGTTCACATCATAAACATACATTATATATTTCATCAGTCTCTTGTTTTAAGAAAGGAAAAAAAACTGAATTCTGTAATCTTTTCATTATGATAGGTAAAACAGATGACACAGTTCGGAAAAGAAAATCTAATGATGGCGCTGAAGAAAATGGAACTAAACAAATTAACTTTGACATTGAAGAATTAGACAGTTTTGAAACCGACTTTAATGAAGATGGAAGTTTTCAGAAAACTGTACAATTTAGTATGGATCAGAAATTTTTAGCAACAGGTGGTGCTGATGGGTTTCTTCGTGTTTGGAAGGTATGGAATGTCTTGAAAATGCTAAAGTTTGAAATAAAACAAAATATGCGGCATAGTGTATACTGATATACCTTTATCATAACTGGGCATCATTCAGTTTATGTATTTCTTTTCATACACTGAATATGATAAAAGTTATGTTTGATTTGTTTGACTTTTTAAAGTTTGTTAATCTGTTGATGTTACCAAGCAGTGTCTTTTTTCAACACACAGATAAGCAGGATTAACATATTTACAAAGAATTTTATTCAAATCAGGTGTGAACCTTTGCTGTGATATTTCCTTTGGTTTTGTTAAGTGCGATAATATCCCCTACTCTTTTGGTTTAATTGAGAATAAGGGTTTAAATATGTAAATTTGTTTTTAAGATCTGAATTTTGTATCGATGTACCAATTTTACCATAGGATATTTATTAAACAATGATAATCACAGATAGATCAAAGGTTGTATATATTATTACAGTACCCTGAACTGAGTAAGATATTTGAAGTCCATGCACACAAAGGAGATATTGATGATGTAGCCATCAGTCCTGCAAATGATAAGGTAAGTGATGTGTATTTATTTTCCTTATATCTCAATAAAGGGAGACACTATTTTTTGTAATAATTTTTCTTTGCTTCTTATTCTCATAGAACCTTGTCAGGGCTATTTTTATAGCATTTTATGAAGTTTTACCCTTGTCCTTCCCATTGTACACAGGGTTTGAATTAAGCCGGGGCCTATTCGCCAATGTCCTCGAAAATTTGGGTTGGGCTACTTAAATTTCTGCTTTCTTGTATATATGTGGGCTACAATTGCCAAAGGCTTAAGTTCAATCCCTGAATACATCGTGTACCCCTCAAAAATTCTCTTACTTTAGTTTGCCTCAACTAAATGTTATGAAAATTATACACAATGCTTATTACCACAAAACTCAGATCAAATTAGAATTTGGGAAGTGTCACTTTAACCGTTCTTGAGTTATGTCCCTTGATAAAGTTAAATGCAAGTGGGGGGCTTTTTCTAATTTATTTTCACTTTCAGCACTTTTCATTCATGTTTACAATAGAAAAAATCTGTTTTTCGGCAAAGATGTGTCACTAGAGTTTACAATAAAAACAATTTTGTTTTTCAGAAAAAATAAGTTCATTTGATTATACATAATTATGATGGCCTAAAAGTAATCATCTTATCCATTTATTGCATTTAAGAGCCAATCAAATTTTTATGTTAAATATGTGGTTTAAAGCTACTTTTATTTGATAGATAGTAACAGTTTCTAGAGACCACTGTGCCTGTGTATGGAATGCTAAAGAGGGGAGTAAAGACTGTGAACTCAAATGGCCATTAAGTGATCAGTATCGGCATAGAGCATGCAAGTAAGTTTGGAAAAATTAACAAGACATTGATATCTTGAACCTGATAGATAGACTTTGTTAATAAGTAAAAGAGAAAATATCTTTAAATTTCATGTTGTTTATTGATATTAAGCTGCTTAAAAAGATACTTATGTACCTAACTTATTTGTCATTTTATATTTAATAAAATAGAATAGATGTTAAAAAGAATGAAAGTTTTTAATATTTTTACCAGTAGTTACTAGTCTTAATTAGGTATTATAGGGGGAGAGATTTATTATGTAAAGATTACTTATATCTTCAAAATTACGTGAAATCAAATTTGTGTTTAATCCAAATACATGATATTTACGACTGAACAGGATATCTTTTTACTTAGACTTGTAATGCATAAAAGCTGTGACTACAAACTTAAAAGCCTTCAACTGTATGATGTTTCAATAATATTGGAATATATTAATAAAGTACTTTCACAGAATTGTATGTTATTAAACCTTTTCCTGAGATCTTCATCTTAAAATTGTTTCAAACAGAACATTAAGTTTACCAAATATATTTTAGATATGGTTTAATAGAGGGAAGCAAAGAACATTATAATTTGTACACAATTAGTATACCTGTAAAAAGATCACAGAATCCAGCACCTTGTTACCTCGCTATGTGGGATAGTAAAAAATTTACAGTTAAACGAATGGTCAGTACTGGAATGGAGGTGCTGTCAGCATTGGCTATCAGGTAAATTATTGACAAACTTGGTAAAATGTTTAACTTCATTGGCTCTTTGGTTAATTGTTTCAAATCCCAGAAGCCAATAAAACCATCAAATATTAATACTGCAAGATACAAATTAACGTATTCCCACTTTTTACTCCAGATGGTATAACTTTTTGACAAGTCACCTACTTTGTTGTAGGACATACTGGTACTCAGTTAAGTAATAGTAACCAAAATAAAATATAAAATTATTGGTGCAATTTGGAGGGAAATTTTCTGTTTTTCAAAAATTTTGTGTACAGAAAACATAAAACAGTGAATTTCCCCCAAAATTCTAAAGATTTTTAGCTTGAATTTACCTAGTTTAAAAGTTGCTCTTATTTGACCTAGTCCCATATATCCTACCATAGAGATGTTGACCTACTGAAAAATATGAAGTCCTAAGACGGTAATATGAAAATAGTCTAAAAATTTGATATTGTTTCAAGTCAACTAGGAATTTAACAACTTGAAAACAAATAATTTGCACATTTACAATAATCTGGCATGTCAGTAATAGCACAATAGAAAGTTTTCAAATGATGTTCTTAATTTCAGTGTTAATACTGACTTTAGAAAAAAACCGGTCAACAAAGCTACTACATATGACAAATGTATTAAGTGAATAACCTTAATATGGTTGTTTTTATTGTAGTGATGATGGGACTTATGCTGCTGTAGGTACAATCTCAGGAAGTGTGGCTGTCTTTATCTCTTTTAGTTTACAGGTAAACAAACATTCTCATTAAGTTGACCACAATAACATTTACAGCCATGGCCATGATATCAAAAATGTTGACAAAAAAAATATAGAATTATGAAACAAAAAGGTTTTTATTTTAAAATCAAGGCAGTAACTTTGGGACAAATCACCAACCTCAAATTTCAAACATTTACATGGGCTATGCAAATATATTTGAAAGAAATTTACAAATTTGAATGCTGTCAAGCTTTATTTTGTGAAATAAAATTACATATTTAAACCACAGCAAATAGTTGATAAAGTGTATTTCTCTAATTCTTCGTCAATTTATCCCTTTTTGCACCCATTGTATAAAAAAATAATTTAATCAAAGTGTGGTTCATTTGATCTCAGTATTTCATAAGTTAAAATTCGATGATGACGCCAAATTTTCTTGCTGTCCTCTGAAATTCATATTGTGACGGCATAAAAAAAGACGACCATGCCTGATGACTTCACATAGAAAAACACATCTTTTGACAGATTGGAAAACTAGGAATAAGTTTGCCTGCATAATGTTAGAAAATCATTAGAGGAACAGATTCCACCACCAAATCTTGTGTAATACGATATTTATTCACTCTTGACAGTTAAATTTTAAATATTTAAAACGCTCGGGCTTGCGTTTAAAATTTGAAAATTTAACTCTCTCGAGTGGATAAACATCGTATTACACTCGATGCAGTGGTAGAATCTATATATATCAATCTCCCTGGCTATCTGTAAAGTGTCTTGTAAATGCAAGTTTTCCTTACTGTAACAGCTTGACAATATTGTTTGACTTCACATAGATGTAGAATGCTTCCTAATGTGCATGAAAAATATAATCTCAGTCTAACATGTAAAAGGGGAGATAATCAACTTACAAACTTCAATATGCTTAAAAGTATTTGGTGGTAAATGGACCATTCCAGTTAATTTTTGACAGATGGGGATGGATGGGGAGATTTTTGTTAATACCTATCAGAAAAAAACATGATGAAAAACTACCTATCAGATCTATAAATTAAGACCTATCAGATGTAGAGTTTCTGTTCATATTGGGTGGATGGGCTTTCATGGGAAAAATTGACCTATCAGAAATTTTACTGCAAGGATTGTACCCATCAGAATTCTAAATCCAATACCAGGTAATGCATAATACGAAACTGTCTACATTCCAAAGCACCCCTAAGATATGAAATAGTTATTTTTTGTAACCCCTAAGATGTAATTATATTTAAGTATTAACTGTTGCAAGATCCCTCAGAAATTGTTGCATAAAAGTGTACCTGTCAGATGCAAAAACCCAAAATTTCACCCCTAAGATGTATAAATTTTACACCCCCCAGAAAGGACCATCCATCCCCCATTATCAGATATTAACTGAAATGGCCCAATGTATCATTTTGTAAGTCAATTCAATGTTCAATTTAAATATAGGTATACATATATAAAAAAAAAATAAATAAATCATTGGATTGTGTCTTTATTTACATTTCTTCACCTTAAGTTATCTTGTATTCTCATAGTGTCCTTTTTAATTTCAGAAATTATATAGTGTCAGTGAGGCACATAATATATTTGTGACAGGTTTAGATTTTTTACCAAGTTCTAAAGCCACAGAGGCAGTGACGGGAGATAAAGATTTCACATTACTCAGTATATCAGCTGACAATACCATTCGTGTTCATCAAGTTGCCAAACGAGGTTAGTATTATAGCATTAAAAACATTCCTTCCAGAGTTTGTTAAAATACATTAAAACATATAACTTTTTATTTATGTTTGTTCAACAACTGTTGATCTCTTGATAATGTTTCTATATTTTGTATGAATCCATATCCTTGAATTCTTTACAAATACAAAATATATAGTTTAAACATATTTTAGTGTTCAAACTGATCCTTTTGTCATTTTGAACAATAAAATGTGTTTAAACTATATATTTTGATTTTGTAAAGAATTCAAGGATATGGATTCATTCAGACCACACAGGTTGTCCTAACAGAATAATGCACTAGCATATACTGTTGTGGTAGTGTAATTTAAATACAATCCTTATATTAGTGGTGCGTTTCTATGGTATTGAATATTTGAAATATCTCTGAATAAAAATAAATAAGTGGAGATGTAGGATAAATATTAATGAGACAGCAACCCAGTCACACAAATCATTAAAACAAGCATCCCAAAACTTCTTCAATCCTTTTGTTCTGAATCAGAGCAGTGTTGGAAAGACATGTTAAGATAATACTAATATATGTATAGTGAATGGCTTTAAATCTTTTTAAACAAGGTATGTTAGTCTCATTATAGATTATGCAAGATTTATTACTAAATTTATTCTCTTGCAAGTTACAGTAAATTTCTTTGTTTTAATTACAGGATCATACAGTATAGTGTTATTACTTATTGGACTGGTAGTTATAGTTGTGTTATTATTCATCTTCATGGCAGAAATGGGATTATGACAAGAGTTATCCCCCATTCTTAGATGGCAGCCATTAACATTCCATCAAAACTAGTGGATCTGATTGGTAGATCATCATTGGATTAATTGAACTTCAAAGTGAATTAAAATTACAATGCTGTGATAAACAATTAACTTTTTTTTATATTGATCTTATTAAAAGGGATGAGGTATACAATATTTTATATGCTTTACAATGTACTAAATATAACTTGCAATCATGATATCAGCTGGCTGGTTAATTATTTTAATTCTAATAAATCTGATATTATAAAATAGATATGGTTGACCACTGAAAAAAAAATTATTTGATTTTATGGTTGTTCCAAAATTTTGACTATCTGTTTATAAAAATGATATTTACTGTAAATTCTTAGCTCAAAAAGGAGGTAATTTGTTGATTATGGAAAATAACTCTTTTAGTTAGATCGATTTTTCAACAATACATGAAATTCACTTATAGAATTGGTTAATTTCAGAGACATTATAGCACTAATATTGCTTAATGATATAGAGAAACCTATTTACTCGCTTCTCATTGTCAGATAGGCTTTTTAAAAATAATGTCACACATTTAACCATAATATTAAGTGGGGAAAATTGCAATTTAAAACCGACGCATTTAGATTATTTGTTAACTGTTGAAGTTTTCACTGGTTATATGTTATGTACTTGATTTGACTTATAAAAGGGTCTATTTATGAAGTATTTGATAAAGATAAGACCTAGTTTCACTGGCTTATAATCCACAAGACATTAAACTTTTGTCTGTCAGTTGTTTTTAAAAAGAAAACCTATCACTTTTACAACAGTACAAAATGTAGATATCATGTCCCTAACATTTCAGGTCAAAAGACATTCATGTTGAGTTTTTGTCTCCCTGTCACAAAATGATCTGCATAAAGCTAATAATTTTACTCAGGAACGGAACAAAAGTCCATAGGATTTCTTGATAAGAAGTTGTATGTTATTTGATGTTCCACAAAGCAATCCAGTGACTTTTCATTTCTACCTACCGGTATCATATGATTCTCAATCTTCTTTGGAATAGGTAGAAACTCAACATAATTCCTTCATATAGATTGTTGTTGTTATCATTTGGTTCTTTCCCATTACTTTACATTGTCAATGGAAACTCAATGGAAACTTCTTAGTTTATTTAGGAATGTAATGAAAGAACTGCATTAACATGTTTAACATGCAATTGTGCCTTTCAATTTTATATTTCATTTTTCAGTTATTCATATAGAGTTACATCTTATAATATTGTACACTTATGTTTTTGAGCATAAAACCAACCTTATTTTGTTGTATTTTAGAACCAGCCTTTCTCTAGTCTTTAAATATGTTCTAGATACACTTGTTTACATATTGTAATTTTATTTAGTTCTTGTAGAGGTTATTTTATCTGTTAAAGGTTATATATTTATTTTTATTTATTAAATGATTTATGAAATCACTATGTATGAAAAATATCAAGCAAATAAATAAAAATTGAAACTTTCCTTACTTGTGTTTGTATTAGAATTTAAAACGCCTCTAGGACTGACTGAAATGTTTCCAGACCATATCACTGCCTACGAAACAAATAACATATTGCATTGCACACAACATTCTATACATCCTATGATATCCATGTCCTTTTCTAGAAATCTATCAATGAAATATATACTGATATTCAAGTGTATGGTGCATGAATCTATTCATTCTAAAAACATCAATGACGTCATTGTAAAACATATATTTAAAATTGGCTTTCAGCTAAAATGATGAAAACAAGGTCCAATTCTTAGTATTTCTTATTATCACCATCCAATACTTTCCTCAATGTAAATGTTTAAATTTTAATTCCAACAGGAAAATAATGGCAATAAATTCCCATTTGCATGTAGGGAGGTAATCCTGTTCCTTCATGTTAAATGGGAGATAATCCAATTTTATTTCTCAACATTACCATATGATTGAATGTCTTGTAAGAAACACTCCTAAAATACTAGATTGAAATTGATGAAACTTTACACAGCTGTAGAACACTACTAGATGATCTGCATAAAGAAATACAACCCAGCAATAACTTATAAAACAGGAGATAATAAAATTTTGAGGGCAGAAGGTATCCTTCAAAGTTTTTCATTTAAATTCATTAATTTGTTTTCACAACTCCACTCTTAATATCCCAATCTCGACCTTAAGAAGGTGATTTAATGAAACTTTCCAAGAATCTTCAGTATCCAATGCAATGAGCACTTGTCATTTTATTTATTGATCCAAATGATTCTTAGATTTCGATACCACCATGGAAAGAAGGATCTTGAAACTGTCCTAAATCGTGTTAGCATTGATCCCATTAATGCAGGGTTTGTAGATACAATTCCTTGTAGGGTCAAATTTTAAGCTATAAAAGTGGTATTTGCTGCTTCTCTGCTGAGCACATGGCATTTGGGAGTAGGAGACATGTTAGCTTGCTGTCCGAACAATGTGTCCAGTATGGTAACATTTCTTCCTGAGGACTGCTACCTTATGATCTATTTCTTTGGATTAATTATTATTTCTTGGATACCAATTTTCAGGGATTATTTTTCTGAAACAAGTGCCTGTGTATAAATGATAGGTGTTTACTTTTATTTTTATGCTTTCTTTTATATATGTTGCACAAGAAAGTGCTTTCCTCTCCTCTATTCCTATAGTTTTACTGTGCTGTTCCGATTGTCCACAAGCAAGTACAGAATCTAACTTAAAATTTGAAGATCCAGTAACTTGATCAATTGTAATACTTAGTACCCCAAGTATCATGTAATTGATTTAGCAGGTATTTTTTTTGTAAACAAACAGAGATTGTGATGCAATCAGCAATTTGTCAATTTATTTCTACTGGTCCACAGGACCACCAGCTCACAAATCAACTGGTCCAATGCAAATTCCACTGGTCTGCTAATTACGACCCTTTTGCAAGTCAGGAGCCTATAATTGAGAAGTTTTGGTTTGTTGCTCTTTATCATATTTGTTTTTTGTTTATTGTTTTGTATAGTGTGTTCTTGTAGTGTGATGGTGGACCACTGTCCCAGGTTAGGCCCAATCAAACTTGTTTAACCCTGCCTCATTTTGTATGGGTCTGTCCCGATCAGGAGCCTGTTATTTAGTTGTTGCTGTGTTACATATTCTTTCTGTTCATGATTGTGTACATTAATCAGGTCGTTAGTTTTCTGGTTTAAATTGTCTTACATTTGTCATTTTTGGGTCTTTTTAAAGCAGACTATGTCATATTGCAGAAAAAAAGCTTTAAAAAAACAAAAATAGATTCCAATATTTTTATTTCTATAAAAATATGTCATTGCACTGTTAATTGTTAACAGTGACTTACAAGTAACAAATATGGACGAATTATTACACCAGCCACAGTTCTGATAAACAATGTTAGAACATCACAAAATATTAATCAAACCAAAAATCTTCATAAGTACTGCTGTTATTTAATCACTTGACTCGATGTGGCAAACTAATTTTCTGAAGTCAGTAATGTTGGTAAACGTATTTAAAATCCGATATTAACATGTTAAATAAGATAAAACAAATTAATTAAAATGTATAACACAAATTAGATTTATAAAGATTTTTTTGATAAATAAATAAAATGTCATTACTGATGTGTAAAACGAGATGAAGACAAAAACATGTGGCTAGGTTATCACAGATAATTTGACTAAACCTGAGATTTCAGATCTCATAACAATAATATA
This sequence comes from Mytilus trossulus, assembly GCF_036588685.1. Taxonomy (NCBI): domain Eukaryota; kingdom Metazoa; phylum Mollusca; class Bivalvia; order Mytilida; family Mytilidae; genus Mytilus; species Mytilus trossulus. The sequence goes on along the minus strand of NC_086373.1, from coordinate 103,764,324 downwards.
CTACATGTATATAGATAAAATATCTAATTCTTCAGTTCAGATATTTAAAATTCTGACTGGCAGTGAATCATGTTTGCCTATAAAACATACTCATAATTCCTCATTATTTCTACGGACATCACTAAAATCTTATATCAATAATGATTTCCATTTTGTATGTTATAAAATAATGGTTGAAACTGCTCTACTTTTTTTTTTTATTTCTCTGCCTCTCATTGACAGACTATATATGTTTAAACATTTGCTGATTTCTTTCACATTATATTCTCTCTCTCTCTCTCTCTAAAATTCATTTCATGAAATTATATAAAAATAAATTATTCAATAATTAGCACTAAAATGAATTTGTCACCTGTAGTACATTGTATCTATACTCAAGTGTACCAGTTTATACATTAAGAACAGTCATAGGAATGTAATGTTTTCATTGATATTATTGCCATAACAATCACTTTCATGATATTTTCATACAAATGCATGTGTTATTCTCACAATATCAAATTATCTACAAATAAATATGCATTCATTTACAAGGCTTAAATATTTTGTGTAACACCATTTAATAATGTCATGTTAAGCATTCTTAGAATGCAGATCTTTGTCATTAAAATGCTTTACTTCCAGGTCGTAACCATGAATCATCTTGGAGTGTCTGGCCGGACGGAGGTCTACAAAAGAAATATAGTTTTGTATAAATACCTGAAAATTATATTTTATCTGAAGAATATTTGCCCAATATAAACTGGTTCTAACAAGTGAAACTGCAAGCTACTGCTCATTGATGATACCCCCGCCACAAGTGGATAATTTTAAAAGTGTGAAAATAGGAAGTTGTTGAATGATGAATCTGAAAACACATCACACAGTATAGCAGACTTATATAAACCCTAAAACCGATTTCAGAAATTCTTGTTTTGTAGTTTCTGAGAAAAATGTGACGAAAAATATTTATGGGACAGACGGACGGACTGAGGGCCTGATGAATGGACTGGTGGATGGATGGATGGATAGACAGAGGTAAAACTGTATACCCCCCTTTTTCAAAGCGTTGGTATAATTAATATCATGGAAAAATAGTACATTTGTTTAATTGTTATACATTGGAAAACTGGTAAAATAAAGATCCCTAGTATTTTCACAATAGCTGAACATGTAAGACTGTTAACTTGCATTTTAGTTTTAAAATGTGAAAAAAACCCAGCATTGTCTATTTATGATTTTTTTAAAACATTATGTATATATCACTTGTATACACTGATGACAGAGAAATTCAAAGACTGGTACTTCTTAACTCTTTTAATTCAATTGTCAAAATGCAAACATGAAACAAAATAAAATTATACACTCATATACACCTAAGCTGTAGCAAAAGTTTTTTTTTTTGTAATTGAGAGTACACAACCATAGCATTTTTTGTAGTTTGTTCATGACTTTAGCCTTATCTAACCATCAATCCCATAGTGAAATAATGGTAATATCTGTTCAAAATGAAATATGATTTTCTTTGAAAAACCTAAGCATAATTATTTCTACAAAAATGTATACAAAAATTATAGAATTAAAGCAAAATTTTAAAATTAATTGGAAACAAAAAAATGAATTCAAGAAATAGAAGATCACACAAGACACAAAAACTTAAAGACATATAAAAAAAATATGTACCAAAATAACAGTTATTTGGGCAATGCGAACTGATGTACAGTGTCTAATTATACTTATACACAAAAGTATAAAAATAAAACGCAGAACACAAATTTAATAAACTAATACTAGTAAACAAATTTGACATTTCCTTGTGTTTACTTATATCTGATATATAGTATAATTTTGAAGCTAAGTTTTGTCAAACTTCAACCTGATAATGCAATTGTTGAAATTAAATATTTAATAGTCCATTTGCCAATTCCCACAATTGACCCTGTAATCAGAGACCTTTTTTTTTTTAGTTGTCTCCCTTATGAGGGACATTAATTTTTTATTAACAATGGAGAGCTAGCAGAAAGAGCAAATATTATCCAGTATAGAACCAGTCTAAGATTGACAAAGGGAAGTTATTTGTTTAAAAAGTGTGTTATAACAGAATCAAATCGTGATTGGCAAATGGACTATTTATCCTTGGAAAACTTTTGAAATAACTGTTTTTTTAGAATTTGTACTACCTCCCAGTTGCTGTTGAAAGTGACTAATTAAATTTAATAATAATAAAAAGTTTTTATTTCTTCATTTTTTACAAAGCTGGTAAACACAGTTATCCACTTGGATATGATTCACTGACATTATTTTTAAATATTTTCAAAAAGAAATAAAAAGCTATAAAAAACAATACACAAAATTAAAAAAAATAAATAGACAAGACAGTCTACATTTACTCACATTCCCGGCTTTTCCAGGAGCAGGACTTTTAAAAGACATTTACAATACAGAACAACATCAAATTATATTTAAATTCATCATCTGAGATTAACAGTTGTTTTATGGGGATCTAGCTAATAGATAATTTTATGATATAATGTTCTCAATGAGCACCCTCAATAAAAAGCACATTGGAATTTTAATTCATCATTGTAGATATTGGGATCCTTCTTAGTTTGGAATAAATGTACTTGATTTAAAAAAAAAATGCACTGACAAAGAGCTATTTTTATTCTTCTGACAAAATAGTGAGACTAAATGATGAGCACTTTCTGTATAAAAATATGCATCTTTAGTATCAGTTCATATTCATCAAATAGTCCTATTGATTTGAAACATAAAAATCTAATCATATAATGTAATCTTAGGATGTTATCAAAAGAGATCAATTTATCAGAGCTTTTTAAAAAACCTTTGGGAATGATTAGTAAACAGAGTTTATTTAAGTAGTTCATTCTAATCTTTACTACAGCTTCAATATATGTTGCATTATAGTGGTTAATATCAATGACATTGTCCTTTATTATTTTTATTACCTGTTATATCTTTGTTTTGCCATAAATCTGTCTAAGATATCATCAGGATCAGCTATCGAAACATCATCAGCTGAAAATATACATGTATTGGTAATCAGTAAATATGTATTCATAAATATTCAAATTACAGGATAAGATGAATAGATCCCTAGGATGAATCATGTAAATAAATAAATAACTTCTATGAATTTTCTTATAAAGGAGTAGGTTCAGTAAGACCCCTTTTTGGCCCCAAAATATATCAGTTTTAGAAAATTGTGAAAATGTAATCTTTAAGCTATATCGTGGAAAGTAAAATGCTTCTGCTATATAATATGTGCTGTTTTTGACAATACAATGCACAAATATCGCCTTCTAGCTTCTTTAAGTCAGGCTAAATTACTGAAATCTTCAAAATGATGATAATACAAAACATATATAAAGGTTGAGGATGAACACGGATGCGGCCACTTTCATTTTTGACAAAAAACATCTGAAAAGTGATGTTTTTTGGTATATTTGATAGATTTTTCATATTTAAGCTTGAATCAGAGCGTTTTTAATGACTAAATCAGTTAAAATCTTTCACATAAACTAATCGAATCAATTGAAATGGACACTTAAGTGTTTAAAAAATGTCCAAAAACTTTCGTTAGATGAACCTGAAATTTGAGGCCAAAATCGGCCCTTACCAGACCTACTCCTTTCATATCGACATCAATAAATTTTGTGGTAAATTTTGTGTAATTAACTAAAAGGTAGCAGGCTAAATAAGCATCTAAATAATTTAAATCAGACTTACTGCCAACCACTTTGAAAAATTAGTTAAATCTAAGTTTGAAAAAAAAGAGAAAGAATTCCTCAAACAATTTTATCAAAAGTTTTAAAACTTTAATATGTGTGCATTCTTTCTGTGAAGTTTCAAGGTAATGGGTTAAATACTGTAGATGATTACACAAAATAGCCACATACTTTCTTAAAGAACAAAACCATTAAATGTTAAAATGCTTCAGTGCTCATCTTCAGTCATCTTCCATACAGCACTGAAAATAAACCTCTTTCAATCAGGCTATCTTTAATTTACTCCCATTGTAGAACCATATTTTATAACTTACTGTTCATCTGATGTAATCTCCGTAACCTAGCATCATTCTTCTTCTGTATCCTGTCAACATCTAAACTTGTTGTAGATCCCATAGGGTTTAATGATATGCTTTCAGGCTAAAACAGAAATAGGATTCAGTTCATATTACTTATTCTATTAATCCAGAAATTTCCATTACCATTAATTTTAGTAGTTCTATTTAAAATCTTGTGTTACTGGGGGTATTTATACTAACTGTTTACACTTATAAAATAAGTTAAAATCTTTGTAAAATATTTCAAAATTAAAACAGTTCTTTGCTTAAAGGATTAAAGCTTAGCTCTGAAGTTATGTCGTATTCAATTTCTATTTTAAAATATTGTGTACCCTTGGGCTAAGAGGAAGTCTTTCTCTTCTTCTCATTCTAGCTGAGTCATTCCGTTTGGGTAAATCTTCGAAGTCTTCAGGGAAATGGTTGACTGTATCTACATCTGAAATTATTGTAGGATACAAACATGTTGAAAATTAACGATCTATAAGAAGTATATAATAATAAAACACATATATAAACAAAGATATAGATAAGAAGAAATGCTAAAACATATAAACATATTTTAAAGTGTTTTCTTTCAGAAAATTAGTTTTTATCAACAGCTTAATCAAAAGTTTTGCAGCTTTACAAAAATAAATGCAAAATAATGTAACCAGTGTGTTTAATAAAAAAAATCACAATGTGCACAAACTAATTTCAACATAAAATGGACATGTACGTAAGTTCTTGAAACATGAAACTTTGAAAAGAATAATACATCATGCTGCACATGCATTTTGAACCCCTAAGCCTTATTTACTTTCTATTGTGAATTTTAATTTAGCTACCATCCTATTTGATCCCAAGCTATATTATAAGCTAGTCCTATTTCACATGCACTTTTATCTATAAAAATCTCTTCACTCCACAAAACCTAGTTCTGTTAAGAAACCACACCAGTGTATTATCTGACTTAGATCATCCACAGCATAAGGTTTAGGAATTAATCAGATGTCAGTAGAAAACACAACTGAAATTATTTTGTAGCCAAATGATGGGAAAACAAAAGATTAAGAATGAACACCAAAAAAAACTTTCTGGTGGTTAAAATTATTAAAGATCAACCTTAAAAATAACATAAACAGACAAACATAGAAATAACACACAGTACATATACAAAAGCAATATACAAAGGACAAGCACAAATAATAAAATGATAAAGCAAGAAATTCTAGTACTGTTTCTAAAGTTCTGTATGTGAATGGTTTTAAATTCATAATATGATCATAAAGTGTAATCCTTTTTGAATATGTCACAATTTTAAGGAAATCAAAATAATTCATAAACAACAGATTTTTTAATAGTTAAAAAAAATATGCTGTTTTCTATAATTTCTGGTTTGTATTAGAAAATTTAATAAAAAATTCTACAGTGTTCAAATTAGAACACAAATTGGAAGCTAAAACACAATATGTAAGCAGCTTTACCAAAATCAAGGCTGTTTTATTATAACTAGAGAAACAGTACAATGTTAGTGCTGGTGAAATGGTGGACACTAAAACAAACCTATAAATGCACTGTTGGAATTCAGCATGGACTTTGGACTCATAGTCCCCTGTCGTCCAGTACCATAGTCTGTGGGAGAATCGTGCAGTGTTAGTCGCCAATGAGATCATGTGACAACGCATACATTAAGTAGATCTTGTTTACATTCAAATTACAAAAAACATTACTTATTGAAATTTTATAGAAAAAAATGTTTTTTAATCTGTATTAAAACACAAACACTTATTTTTCAATAAAGCACCATCTCTGACATCTACTAAAGGTATTAATATTCTGAGGTAACAACGACAAAAATTGACAACGAATTGCATGGTTTCAGACCTCTTTGTTAGAATCATAAACATTTCAAGTAAATAACTGAGTGATAACTTACACCTAAGAAGTTGATTTTTCATGCTTCAGATAAATAAAATTCTGGTTTTTAGTTTTTCGTAAAAAAAATAATTTTGATTCACTCTTAAAAATTAAAATTTTAAGATTAAAAAATAAATATTTGTTCTTCACTGATTATTTTATCAATCCATGATCACACTTCTTAACTAACTTTTATGAAGAATATGATCCAAGAAAGTTTACAAATTTAGTAAACAATAACAAGTAGTATACATTCTACAGATCCTTTCTTGGACCAAATAAAGCTGAAAGGAGATGCAGGGATATTCATGGCACACAATTCATTCACATAATTAAATGGTATATTTTCATCACAGAAAACAAATAGTGAAGCTGCCATTTTTAAGCTTTCATCATAACTAAAATACTACGTAAATAAAACAGCTTCTATATATAATGAAAAGCCAGGGTTAATAAATCTTGTTTCACTTCATCAACAATTAAATAAATGGAAAAATTGTATTCTTTTAAAAGGAAGGAAATGTAAAAATCAAATTCTAAAATATCTCTGTAGGAATTAATGTTAACTGGTAATTTAAAAGATTATATCATTGACATTGGAAAAAATAATAGGACAAATGACAAAATTCTACATAAATAAAGGGAATCTATAATCATACACTTGTGACAGGAACAATGACATCTCTTATCAAGAGAGTGGGTCCATTTGGTACAGTGTACACAACCTGGTCATAAACAGCAATAATATCATTATATACTCAACAGAGTGCAACCATCATATTCTTGGTGTATTTACACATTCTTTGGAGTTATATTTGTGTAAGAATATTATCTTTGTATATGTGTTTTGCATCCACCTACTTTTACCAAACTCCAAAGCTCTTATCATTTGAAGGTGACTTAATGCCATTGAAAGTGTCTCAAACTTATCCATGAAACAACCAAGGTTAAACAAATTACCAACCTAATTCTTCCTCTATACTTTGTCTCACAGCTGAAGCATATCCTATTACATACCAAAAATATTTGAATGAGTTTATTTATCACATGCAGGTAAACAAGATGTCTTGTGAATAATATATGTGTCTTAGATAGAGGGAGTGGTGAAAGAAAGTAATATGACATGCCAGTTACCTCCCCTTACAGTAAAAAGACACTATCCAGAGTAATACTATTTTGACCCATCTTAAATCATCTAAGTTCACTAAAGTAATGTATGTTTAGTACTTACTTCTGTCTTTGAGATTTTTGAGAGTATCTTCTTGATGACGTAACAAGGCATCTTGTTGTGATTCTAACGCTGAATTAGAGGTAGGTGCATCAGGAAACATACTTCTAAATGCTCGCCGGGAATCTGTATCAGCTGAAAAGTCAGTAAATTGTCAAGTTTTTGGTGAAAGATAATTGTTGATATAAGATTTCTTTAAGACAAAACATTTGTAGCTCTTTATGTACAATATTAGAAACCAACAAAATAATATAATGGGAGCCATCACAAGAGGCCTGGAGTGGGTTTCTCAAAAATACTTTTATCGCTGACTGTGCGGTATGGGCTTTGCTGATTGTTGAAGGCCGTACATTGACCTATAGTTGTTAATGTCTTTGTCATTTTGGTCTTTTGTGAATAGTTGTCTCATTGGCAATCATACCACATTTTCTTTTTTATAAATTAAGATTAAGATTGATCGTAAGTCATGAATAATTCAGTATACTTACGATCAATCTTAGTGGTAAGTTTCTTCTTAAAATCAACCTCTGGTGCATGTTCATAAGTAAATAGTGATCAAAATCCCATAACTCTGAGGTCACTGTAACATATAACATGGACTTACTTTTATATTTTAATTCATTAAATTCTTGTAATGTTCTAGGATTTGCTGTATCTGACTGTCTCTGTGGTACAGCAGCATGGCCTTGTTTAGCTCTCTCAAACACATCTATTTCTCTCCTGTACAATATAATAAGTCAGTGACTATCATTTTTACTTAATTACAGCAAACATAGTATTCAACCTCATATTCACTTTTGTATCTGAATATCAAAATACAAAAACACAAAAAAATGTACGCAATGTTTGAAAAATAGTCATTGTCTTTGTCAACTTGATAAAATTATAAGTGATTTGAAACCCCTCACAATTATAAAGTCTTTTATTTTATTTTTTCATCCCAAATAAACTAGCTTCAAGGATTTCAAATAATAAAGAAGTAAATATAGTACACGTACAATTAATGTTATTGTCTTGTCACTCAACTATATCTTACGTAAATAAAAACATCATAAAATTGAGAAAGGAGATGGGGAATGTGTCAAAGCGACAACAACCTGACCATAGAGCGGACAACAGCCAAAGGCCACCAATGGGTCTTCAATGTAGCCAGAATTCCTGCACCCGTAGGTCATACAATGTATTAGGTTTCATCCCTCGTATCATATGTGTTTATACTTACGGTGGAGGTCTTTGTACCATTCTGGGATCAAACACATCTGGTTCATTCTGAAAAATAGCAGTATTTTGTAGGAATAGAAAAAAAAAAGAACGAACAATTTTTTAAATAATAAGCTTCATTCCTTCTCAACTAAAAATGAATATAAGCTTAAAAAATCATCCTTTTATGACAATATTATAAGCATGGAGTAAACTAAAAAAAAAATCATTAACAAGTCCGTTATTTCTGACTGGGTGTCTTTAAGGCCAACACAGATTAATTTCAGTTAACATTGTTTTGGAATTGTAAGGTTCACTAAAAGAACAACTTCCACCAAAAAGCATTGTATACTATAAAATTTATAGTATTAAAAAAAGGGTGATAGACATCTCTAGATTTCATGAAGCATGATATTGAAAGTAAGTTTTGATAATATTGATTTAATCTGTGAAAATACCAGTAAATAAATGTTTATATAAAACTATTCTACATGAAGCGGCTGTCATGCATTTTATTTGACTCTTGTATTAAAATATATATTACAAACACTATATTCCGAAATCCAGTAGCAACATATTTAAATTTGAATGAAATGGTTTCAAAGAAGCTGTATGCATTATTTTTTTATATTATACAATACCCTTTATTAGCTACAGTATGACTATTATTTTAAATTGGGGGAAAAAAAGGGGGGGGGGGAGAACCAAGAAGTCTGTTTCTTTCATAAATTCTCTCCCACAGAGGAAGCCATCATAAATTTCAAATTTGAATTAAGGAACCTTAGGACCAGATGAGATAAAATTACAGGTATATTTAGAAAGACATTTAAAAACCATAACCACTTCAAACAGGACAACATTTGTGTACAACCAAAGGACAACATGATATACTTATGATCAATTTTAACACTATATTTAATATAATTGCAGCTCTAAATCAAGATATAAGACAATGGAACTATTTATATTCAGAGCATAATTTACTCAAAGCATGTTCTAATTTAATTTCAGTCAAAACTAGGAAAGACTAATGCCATGCAAGAAAAGCATTACAACAAAAGTCAACCATAAAACATACGTAAAAAAGATCTAAAAGGCGAGCCTCATCAATTGCCTTTTCAACCTCATCGCAAAGAAAATTCATTTGCTACAAAGATACACATATGCATATTTACAGCATATATGTACACTTTCTTTTAAGTATTTTTACATTATCTTATCAAAATTACTATGTCTTGTATTGATCATTGATGTTTCAAAATGTTGGTTAAACACATAGCCTCTGTATCTTTAATATGTTTTCTTTAGATTGAGTTTAGATTCAAAATTAAAAAAAAGATAACAATTCTACTGATATAAATTATGGTGAAATGTTAGAAACAGAATGCAGAATTTCAAAGAAGTATTGAGTCAAACCCACATTTGATCTTAAATCCTACTCCAGAAGTTGTTTGCAAACATAGTAACCATCAGAACAACCAATTGCATGGAGTTTTGTTCAAAAGAAATGTCACAACACCTCGAGGGGGTAAAGAGGGGGGGGGGGTCTAAATACAAGGTGATAGGACTTGCTGCTGGAATTGGTAACATTTTCCAGCTTGGAAATATGTGAATAGGTAGGAAAAACAATCAGAAATAATTATCTCCCATTACTTGTTATATGGAAAGCCCTGTAATTCTTTTACAGCCAAAAGTCTTGTTGTAAGTGAACAATACATAAGGAATCTGAACTTCAGATCTGAACTTAGAGCAACAGTGATATTTCCTGATTATGCCTAAACATTTAAAGCTTACATTTCAACCTCTAAATATATATGAAAAGGTATACAATTTGAAAATTTAAATTGCTAGAAAAGGGTGGGGTAACAGAACAGGTACAGCACCCCTATCAATTAAGTACTGAAGTGACCTCCCCCCACCCGAAAGCATAATTCTAACAAGTTTCTGTTAAATGACAGGTCATCTTTAAAATCATGTTTATTTATTTACATATCTATTGCTTGGATATAAATCCTGAAACAAACCTTTTGGTTTTCAAGTGCGTTTTCTACTCTCTTTCTTTCACTCTGTAATTGTTTTCTCATTGTAGCTAATTCTTTTAGAACATCAGAACCTGTAATGACAAGTATGTCTCATATATATATATTTAAATGTTTGTATTGGTGTAGTTCATATTTAACAAGAATGATATATATTTTTACAGGAAACGACTGTAAGGTATACATGTTTGTTTGGCTAGGGTCATCTGACCTGGACCTCATTTTCATGTTTGTTGGTCTATGTCTAGATTTCTGGGTTATGTTCTTTTCTCAGATACTATACGCAATATGCAAATACACAGATAATTATAAATGTTATGTTAATGTGATACTTGTATTAAAACATTATCTTAAAGACTTTCAAAATAAATTCAATGGTATGATCATTAAAGCAGGCAAGAAATTTCAGCCTATTCACTTGTTTTTTCAAAAATACTTTTGAGTACTTTAATTTTTAAGTTGTTTAATGCTGTTGGTCATCAATTTCACCCGAAACTATTTATAAAGTACTTATTTTTGTTAGTTATTATCATCTTTTAATAGCAATTGATTTCAGTAAGAGTGACCTCCGCTTATTTTACCACAATACTACTTACTGTTAGCTCTGGATAGTTGTAAAGGTTGTGGAGCAACCTAGAAATAAATTAATCTAATGTTAAATATAGCAAATTTGGACTATGAAATGGTCAAGATCTGAAGAAATTATCTGTGAAGTCCTTTTTACTGAGTCATTTCAAAGATAAATCATATAAAATGGAAAGGGTTTAATTTTAAATCCAAAAAATATGTACTGTTACATTGAAGAACTGTTTTAAATAACTTACTGTTCTCTTATTTCAATTAAACTTGACATAAATGTTGGTCAATCTGATAGCTGTAAAAGTAGTCAACCCTGTAAAGACCATTCAATTTTATAACAATATCAAGAGAGATAAACACATCAGTTAAGTGTGGAAGATTATTTTATGCTCAGCTTTGGGACAATACAAACTTCAGTATTAAACATACGTACATACAATTGTTATATAAGCTTGCTATTATTCTTTTACAGAAGTCACAGACTGTCATGCACTTTTTTGTCTGTAGCAATAAAAATAAATATACACAATTCTTACCAATAGTTCTGTGTGGCTTCTGTAGGAATAGTTGGCATGAATTGCAAAGCAACATAAGGAACTATATGCAAGATACTAATGGGTTTACCTTGCTTCTATATGAGAAGGAGTCTTGCCCATCATATATCTGTGCCAATAAAATGTAAAATACTGACCTGAGGTTCTGGCTTGCTTCTGTGTGAGGGTACAGGCGGTGACCTGCCTCGCCCATCTGACGTCTGTACCAATAAAAAGGATTATATACAAGCCATGCTTATTAATGCAACTATATCATAAGTAAGAACCTGCTGTTACAGTTAGTACAATTGGAACAAATTTGATTTAAAAATTCAAACAGAATATCAAACATATTTTTACAGATAGAATTAATTATAAACTTCTTTTTTTTCCCTTTTGGCTAGATTTTCTGTTCTCCTCATTGCAACTTTCATGTAACAGCATTAGATTATAATTAAAGGTTCTATTCTATTTGTCAATAAAAAGTATAATTTCTCATGATTCTAAAATAATTTTGGAATATATCAAAATTTTCACCATGAAGACTGTTTTATGTTATATTAATTTTCCTGCATATAGTATTTCTTTTTATTGACTGTTTCTATAATTTTAAAATATTGTTCGTTTATGAAACAATTGTGCTTTGATGAAACGGCATGTGACTTGAAATTAGTTCCAATCCAATTTTGTCTTAGCATAATTAATGTAAAATCCTTAAAATTGATTTTTACTTTGTGCATAATCTTCTTTTGCTGGTAATTTGATGACTAATTTCCGAAATATCTTGCAGTGTACAGACATTTTTAATACTTTAAACTATTGTAAAGAAAGATTTGATTGGATTAAAAAAAATGATATAACATAGAGTGGTTTTCACTCTAAACTAAAAAATAACAAGTTAACAATAATATAATTATCACAAATGTTTCAACACAATTTTAAAACATGCTGTTAAGATTATTTACATTCAAATAACCATGCAAACTACCATCACCTCCCTTTGTAACGGTGCAATCATCAATTTCTTTTTTTTTATAACCTCCCCTTGTAACAGTGCAATCATCAATTTCTTTTTATATAACCCACTTGTAACAGTACAATAATCAATTTATTTCACAAAACCTGTCCTTGTAGTAGTGCAATAATCACATCCCTTTGGAACAGTGCAATCAGTTAATATTTATCTGAAGTTTTTTCAGATAAATGTTATACTTTATTTTTAACCGGATAAAAAAACTAACAACAAAAGTTTAATATGTAGGCCTAAGATACATGTACCTATGATTTCATAAATTCAAGTTTAAAATGTTCATCTAAAATCAAGTCAACCAATATAAATAAAAGAACATAATTTCAAATGTTCATTTTTTTTATTCAAGAAATTCATTCACATTTTCAAAATTAGTTTATAAATCATTTCCATAATTCTCATCCCCTATCATTAAACATATCATAATTAGTAAATGAACAATTTTTAACACTTTTCACATTTTAAACATAATTTTGTGAATATGGTAATGCTGTGTGGGGGGAAAATACAATTTCAAAGAACTTTCAACTTTGTGCTGTTCATTCAAAACATGTGACCCTTAGCCCATATAAAACTTGATTTCTACCGGAGTTTTGATTTCTGGGGTAATTCTTGTCTGTGTTGTTGGACGTTCCAGACTGACTGAACTTGTACGGAAATGATCGTAACCATGTATATTTGGTGCTGAATCTCTTTTTGTTATACTAAGTTTAAAATCATCCGGTTTATAATTGGTCTTTTTAGGAGGTAGAGGTTCTTTAGACTTAGGAGGAGGTTTAGAAACATGTCTTTTCTCTTCCTGTACAAAGGATGGTAAAACTTTATGTAAACAAATCACATATAATTTGTGTGTACATATCACATATAATTTGTGCAAGCATTATTTGTTTCTACTAATATACATAATGTAACATGTACTAACAAGCTAAATTGAATAACAAACAAACAAAATGAGTAGAAAATAACAAATCTATTATATTGGGTGAAGTTCTACACTATTTTAATGTAGCTATATATGTAGCTAAAAATTCTCATGCAAAATGATTATTAGTATACCAGTACTCAGTGTACAAATGGTGATGTTTTGTATGGTAAAGACTGTTTTAAAAATACTATCGCCTGACTTCTGCTTGATCCTATTATTGGCTTACTCAAGTTTTATCGCAAAATTTCTAAATAAAGGCCTTATAACATGAAAATAATGATTACCGAAGGTTCTCCGTTTTCTGTTGCAAGTTTACTCCTGATAGCTGGTATAGGAGGTGAACCAGCTCTGTCATCCTGTAAATAAACATAACTTTTATTGTCCATTCCTTTTACCTTCAGATTACCCCTCAGTCTCCTTAACACATATTTGACAACAAAATTCAAATGCAGAACCTTTATGATGAAGAACAGCTGTAAAATTACTGTTGTTTGGGAAAAGTTTACAAAACTGAGTATTGTATCTTGGTGTATTTTCTTTATTTTCCTTTGTTAAGAAAAGTAACAAACTAAAATAAGTTTTAGAAATGAAAAAATCCTTGTGAAGTTATATATGTGTATATAGTGCAAACTGAAACAGGTCATTAAAAATTTATATTTGTCTATGTGCAGACTATAACCTACAAATTATCATTACTAAAGAAAAATATAGTTTTGTGATACTAATACTACTTAAATTTAATTTATTCTGAACATGAGGTGAATGTAGTGTAACTATCTTACTCTTTGTCTCTCTGTTCTCTCTCTATCTTGTTCTTCTTGTTTCTCTCTTGATTTAGCATCAGCATCCTCTCTCCTTTTTCTGCTTTCCTCATTCTTTCTATCTTCAGCTTGTTTTCTAAGTTCTTCATTTTTTCTTCGAGCCTATTGATTTAAATATGGCATATTAGAATTATACCACTTACTAAGCTATATTGAATACTTTATCAAATTATTTTAATAAAAAAATTAAAGTCTGTCAAATGAAATTAAATTAAGCAAAACATTTAGGCTTCTTTTTTATTCACCAGAAAAGTCTGGTGGAAACATCTTTAAACTTTAATGTATTATAACCATCAACGTGGCAGCAAAGAATGATATTTTTAATAAAAAAAATGATTACGTCTTCTTCTTTGTCTCTTTTCTTTCTGACTTCTTCTTCATATTCCTGCTGTATTTTTATCCTTTGTTCCTCCAGACGTCTGTTTTCTTTTTCTTCCTCAATTTTTTCCTTTTCTCTTTCAATTTGATCATATCTCTTTTTTTCCTCAATCTACCAAAATGATATAGCATCAGTTGTATTACATTTGATGGTACTAAATAGTAGATGTCATTTAAGCTGAACATATCCTTTTGGTAGAAAAGAAATACCAATTTAAGTTGTAGACACAGAAGAATCCACTTATTTGAATGAACTACACATTTTTGATACCAGATTACCTAAAAACGACCATTTTTCATAGTTTAACAATACCACAATTTATCTCAATGGAATGTCCTTGTACAGAGTTATTTCAATCATTTACTATCAACTGATATCACAAAGGCCACTAAGTATGCTGTCACTCTGCATTTTAATTTTAGACTTTGGTTTTAGGTAGCCTCCTATATAGAAATGAGCTGCAATCCCTACAAAAACACTGAAAAAGACTGGAAAAAAACAAATATATTAAGAATCAATTATTTCAGTTTAATTTCTTTTTATATTTGATGTTAGTAAATGATGATGAAATTGGTTTGTGCTCATCATATACATACAATGTGTACAAATATATGGTCTTAGGTACTAGGCATAGTGAAAAAATATAAAATAAGTGGATTCGACTGTCCTACAAAGCATATAGGCAACTGGATTACTAATCTACCTCACAAACCTTTTTAACTTGTTCTCCTTCAGACCTGTGTAACTGTACTTACTATTATAAGATACGTCCTTAAATTTGACCCTAATTAATCTATATACCTGTCGACGTAAATCATCTTTATATTTATCTGCTGTGTCTTTCTCTGCATCAGTCTGAAATTTGAAATATGATTACAGCATAAAATGGTGATAAAAAAATATATTATTTGCTCATATATAATGGAAAATACATTGTTTGGTTTAATCTACGCCCATGCAGCTGGAAAATTGATCAGTGAGAAAATTAAATAACTTTTTTATATTATCATACACAGATTAATAAATGTATGAAAATGACATAGAAGTCTGGAAGATAAAACAGTAAAAATAACACTATCTTGAAGACTTGGAGCAATGCTGTTACATGTAATCATTTTTCTTGAGTTGTTAAATACAATTGTAAAAAACCATTTTGACAAGACCTAAAATCTAAATAAAACTATATTCAAAACCTTCTTCACATATCTGCACACAAACTTCTTGTGCGAACTTACCCTAGGCTGTCCAAATATACCATGACCACCTCTAGCATAAGTATTTTCCCCTTTAGCATTCTGTTGCATTGGAGGAGGTTTAATGAGATCATCTTTAGGAGAAGCAGGAGCTCGGAATCTTGGTGACTCCCTAGGGGGTGGAGACCTCGCTGATGTTCCTCCAACATTCTCATAATGCATAGACCTCAAGTCAGCTAAAAATAAACAGATGCAAAATTTCAAGCTTTTGAATTTGTTACAGTTATACTTTTAAATCACAAGAGTGCACTATCTAATATGTATTGCCTGCTTAATAAATATTTTTCCACATTTTAAAAGAAAACTTAATCACTCAACCATGCACTAAACCTTAAAGATTCTGTTGACCATTTATAGTTGGCTTATAACTGAAGTGATTGAAAATCTTTCCTTATATAAAAACTTCATGTATTTCATTGAACCATTTAAAGAACATGTGTCGCTGTCATACAGACTTGTACATCTTATAAGCAGTATATCAACTACAATTGGTCTCCAATAGAATTTTATTTTTCTACTTGATATTGTGATATAGATTTTTTCAGATGATGATACAAATATCATCAACTGTCTTCCAGTGGAGCAAATTAACTAAAGTAACTAGAAACAGGAAGTAGATAGTACATAGCATTCAGACATTTATACTATTAAGGGGTGATAAGAATTTTACTTACTGACTGCATTGCCAGAATTATCTTTGATTGGAGCTCCACCGCCACCACGACCGAATGGATTATAGTTACGTATTTCTTCATCCAATTTTCTTTCATATCTGAAGTGATGAAAATATCATGAAATATACCATTAATAATCATCTTATATTTTTAATATACAACATGAATAAAAGAGATGTAGGGGCCTATATCAGTGAAAAAGCAAACTAACAAAACTTGAATAATTTCATCACAAATAATTTCCCTTGCAGACCCAATCTTTGTTCAGGGTAACTAAGGGTGTAACTCTTGAATGTAAATTCAAAACCACTAAAATAAGACTTGACCTCTATTTAATGGTCCATAGTTTCAACTTTCAAAAGATCTGAGAAAGCTGTATTTTCAGTATAATCTGGGAAAAGCACAAAATGGACAACAATCTTTAAAACATTGGATAAGTGTTGCATCACATGCAATTTTTACATTATCTAGAATAAATAGGATTAAAGTTAAATTTTGTCAGAATACATACCTATCTTTTTCCTCTTTCTCTTTTTGTTCCCTGTATTTCTTTTCTTGTATCTAAATGCAAAAAAAACCCACTTCAACTCTCATTTGAAAGTAGACAGTAACTACAAGCATTTATAGTTCACAAAGGTGAAATAGTAACAATATGTTTAATTATCAAAGCAAAACACAACTTGAATTCTATTAACTTTTGTAACTTAAACAATCTGTAATGATCTACAACTTGTAAATAGTGTATTTGAAACCAACCTGTCGCTGAAGTTCTTCTTGGTAAGTTCTCTGATCTTGTCTTGATTTACTCCTAAAATCATCATCACTAGGAAACTGATATGGTGAGATCCTCTCTTTACTTCTACTCCTGGCTCTAGTGCTGTAAAACAGTAAATAATATATTGAGTAATCAGTCCTAGCTCAGGTACTGTTTATATAGAAAAAAAGACATTGAGCCATCACTCCCAGCTATAAGTATATAAACATTAACTTGGTTCATCCCTACATTTTTCATGTCAAGAATATGATTTGTAATAAAATGGTTTTTTTTATATTTATATGTACATAGTGTACATTGGTTGGATGGTTTTACTCTAGTCATTTTTGAGGCCCTTTATAGCTTGCTGTTCGATGTGAACCAAGGCTTCGTGTTGAAGACCTTACTTTGACCTTTAATGGTTTACTTTTAGAATTGTGACTTGGATGGAGAGTTGTCTCATTGGCACTCATACTACATCTTCTTATATCTATATCTATATTCAGTATTCTCAAAAGAAAGAGTTACATAATTAGTTATTTAACATTTTACCAAGATATATGCTAATGCAAGTAATGAAAGATTTACTTAATGCTGAAGGTATTATCATCTCTTTCACTGGTACTTTTCAACTTGAAGTTGTTTATAGACTAATTTATCTTCGAATGATACTCTAGGAGCAGTTTATAGACTTACTTATCTTCGAAAGTAACTCTAGGAGGAGACATTCGACGACTATATGGCTGATCATCTAAACGATTTAATGGAATATCTGGACCACCACCTGAAATAGAAATATATGAATATTAATATCTTATCATTGAATCAAAAATTATATCCTGATCTTGTCATAAATAGTGCCCTTTTATATAGCTTGAGAAATGAGTGCTAATTCAAATTTATCTGAATATTGTCTCTCTTTTAGAATTTATAAATCAAACTCTTGAATTGATCTATTTCTATATTTTGTCAATGGAAATGCATAACACAAAATAATAGCGTACTTGAAAGTTAACAAAAACAACAACAACCCAAATATGCAACTAACTAACTAACTAAATTCATTCAGTACAAAATCCAGTACATAATGATTATTGCTGAAATACATATTTAATACAAGTACTAACCTCCCGAAGGCTCTGGGTCTAATGGATTCTTCATTCCATAGAAATGATAGGCTTCGTCTATAGAACTGAGAGCTGGGTTGTTTAGACCTCCTCCTCCTCCCCCTCCAGTTATATAAGTACTGTAAAAATAAAACATACAAATTACCTCATTAATCCGAATACTAGGTGCACTGTATCAAAGCTAAAAAGTACCAACTAAAATGAAGAAAACCAGTATGCATAATAAAGCTTTATCATTGTTGCAAAAGATGATTTCATATTTGTATTGATGATGAACAAGTGTAACTGTGAGCTTCTGCTCACTGATGATACCCCCACCGCAAGTGGATAATGTTAAAAGTGTAAAAATATGTAAGTGTTCGGTAAACAGGAAGTTGAAGAGTAATAAATCTGAAAACGCATAACACGGTATAGCTGACTTATATAAACACTGAAACCAAATTTCAGAAATCCTGGCATTGTAGTTCCTGAGAAAAATGAGACGAAAATTTAACAACTTGGCTATCATGTGTAAAATGATACAAGTGTTCGGTAAACAGGAAGTTGTCGAGTGATGAATCGGAAAACACATCACACGGTATAGCTAACTAGTATAAACCCTGAAACCAAATTTCAGAAATCCTGGCATTGTAGTTCCTGAGAAAAATGCGACAAAAATATTCATGGGACGGACGGACAGACAGAGGTAAAACAGTATACCCCCCTTTTTCAAAGTGGCGGGGGTATAATTAAAACATAACCACTGATCCTGAAAAGAGCATGCTGTACCCTGATTCAAAGTCAACAAACACTTTACCACAACCTTGCATTGTCTTTTTTCTTTTCCTTCAAAACAATTCATTTCATGATCAAAACTTTTTTTTGGTCAAAGATTAACAAGATAACTAGAATGTATCCTTGGATAATGATTATGAATTGTAAATCAAATTAATTTATTTTCAAAGAAAACAATACCTCAATTTTAACTTGAAACAACTAAATAACTTGATAGCAATGAAATAACCAAACTTATTCATTGAGGTTTCCATGTAACCTAGATAATCAATGTAATCAAGTGTCGTCTGCAATACCTATATATATATATATATATGCAGCAAAACAGCACTTACACATTATGGAAGGCTGTAACAGCCTTTAAATAAACATTTAATGATAATTAGACAAATTGTACCAACAATGATAATTCCTATTATCTTACAGATAAACAAATGTTTTTTCACTCATTATAAAAATTTCTTAATCGTGATATTCATGCAATTGTTTTTTTTCAAACATAGAGATTTAACACATAGGGTAAAACAACAACAAGACAAACAGACGTGATTGTAACAAGTTCATGCTTTAGTGAGGGGAAAACAAAACTGTTAGAAATTAAACTTGTTTATTAGATTTTATACACCACCATACAAAACAGCATAAATCATTATGTTTTAGTATTTTCACATCAAGAATAAACATTTTTGAATACAAATAATTTTATGTTTGAAATATTTGAGAAAGATTGGCAATAGTCTGTAAAAGATAAGACATTTATGCCAGAAGTCTGCAGAGGCAATATTTCATTAGATGCTTTGTTTGAATATCTTTGAAATTCGACTCTACATAGTTTTATAAAGAAATACCAAAGAAAAGATTTAAAACCAAAGAATAGTATAATTAGTATCAGCTGATGCAGGCATGAAATAGAATAGAGTATTTTCCTGTAAAGAATCTAAGAGAATGCATCCAGACCTATACAAGCCATGCTAGCACTGCCCAAGTCAGTCGGATTAGTGAAGTTACAGGGATGACAAGACATTAGGATGATATCAACATAAGGCTATCATAACAACTTTTATGGCAATTCATTTTTTTCTGATAATCAATTATTCAAAGAATTTCAGTTAAAGGCATTCCATTGACCATTACTGTTGATTCATTATTTAAGGAATGACTGTAATATTTTTTCTGTCTATGAAGAAATAACATAAAAAATTTGGTGCACATTGAATAATGTGCATAGCGGGTTATTTAACAGTGTGCACCACATCTTTTTTTTTTTTTGAACAGACAGAAAAAATATTACAGTCATTTCTTATAATTTAATTCTAAATTCCATTTTAAACTGTAGAAAACCATGAAAAAACGTTGATGACTAAATTATGTCTATGGGATGATAACAAAATAACGTCAACCAATCAGAAGACGCGTTACATCCAAAATTAAATTATTATTTGTTGGATACCAATTTTCATGGATTTTGTGGCTATAAATGAACCATGAAATTAAATGTTCCACGAATAACAAATTTTCTTTAGGCTTGTAAGGAAATTTCAGTAAAACCACGAAATTAAATATCCACGAACATGAAAGTTTTCCTTAATCCACGAAAATTGGTACCCATGAAAATAAATGAATCCACAGTATATTTAATAAATATTTGGGATTGCCATAAAAGTTTGAAAAGAAGCCTATTGCACTGTGTACCTTGGGATACCAATCCTTCCTGTGTCTGATGGGTCTGCAAAGCTATAATGAATATCATACAATAGGTACAGTGACATGTGAAATTGTCACGATGATAATACTTTAAAGTTGTGTGTCATGAGATATATCATTTTTAATCAAATAACTAAAATTTTATTATTTTGGATTTTAGACTTATTTACTTTTTTTTGTTAGCATTTATATTCTTTTTTATAGTCAATTTCTTAAGAGTCCAATATATTTATAAGGATTGAAAAATTAAATAACATGTTTTCTCATTTATGCAAAAGTGTAATAACACAAGCTATCCATAAGTGTGCCTAATGACCTGCACATTTGTTTCCATTTGGTATAAATGTTTTTTTTAGTCAGCTAAAAGAAAACACTTACGATGGTTGATACTGTATTCCTGGTGGAGCATATGCGTTTCTGGGTCTTGACTCGAGAAGGCCTTCAAACCCTGAATCTAATAATCCCCCTCCAGAGCCACCACCTCCTCCTCCTCTACCTCGTCTCTGTGGACGTCCTCGCTCTCTTGGTGTATAGCCACCTATTCCACCAAGGTCTAGATTTAAATCCTGTCCATTCCTTCCACCTCGAGGACTAAAAGAAAAATACAAGATATAAGACTTTACAATAAGACATATGCAAAACAAATAAAGTTTAACCCTCAAACATATAGTCAAGATGTATATAATAGATTTTAACCCCCTTTAATTTTAAATCTGTATACGACAGATACAATCTATTAAATTATATTGCCATAATAAAAAGACCAAGCAGTTTTTCTTCCATCATTTGGTCTTGAGGCTCCAAAGTAAATCTAAGTATTTCAAGGCCTGTTTATTCTACTCTATGTGTGTTAAGAATGGGTACCAGCATGATAGCTTTGTATTTATCTCCTTTGTATGATGCATAGTCAAGGATAGGCATAACCCTCAAACACGTTTAACACAGTAACATTCTCTTTGTGCCTACATAAGTTAGGAGCCTGTAGTTGAGTGGTTGGCATAGGTTCATGCCTGTGATATTAGGTTTTTTTTCTTAAATTGTTTTGTTATAAATTTGACAGTTAGTTTTCTCAATTGAATTGTTTCATATTTTTAAATGTGAGGACTTTTATAGCTGACTATACAGTAGGATTTTTTTTTGCATTTTTTAAGTTTAAATGGTTGTCTGTAATTGCTTATATCCACTTCATTTGACCTTTGGTGGATAGTGGACTCATTGGCAATCATGCCACATATCCTTATTTTCATATTTAACAACCTTTTAATATGAAAAGTTATTCATAGTATCTAAATAAATATCAAATGTAAGATACATTGGTTTTTCCTTGATCAATGATGGTTTCTTCCTGTATACTGCAAACGATACCTTGCGAAAGGATAGGCCTGTGTTTATGGTGTCTAACAGTTGAATAAAAATTTAAGTAGATACAATGACACTGAAATAACAAGGGCAAAGTGCTGTAAAATAGGCAGTAACTATTAGTAAATTTAAATCATTCTTAAAGGTTGAAAAAAAAAATCTTAATCTAGACATTTTACATTTGTTCACAAATAATAATTTGAATTCAAATCAAGCTAACCTGAGATCAAACTTGGTATGATATGGCTGAACTTCTGGACTTCTAATTTGTCGTCTTGGGGTTATTTCAGGATTACCAAGGTTTCCAATTCTCCTTACTGTCTTCTCTGGGTCTAAGAATCCAGAAGCATCAACCCTTAAGTCTTCTACTTTCTCTCTATAACACAATGTACATATATCAACTATTTAATCTTTAATATTTTAAGCCTTCGAAATCATAACTGATATACTATGAAAGTTCTTTTATTAGTGGATTAAAATGTATGTGTTTATGGTCACATTGTTAAACTGTGGGTTTTCTAATTCAACAAATCAATCATAAAGGAGGAATTTTTTTTTATAGTAAAATGTGTGCTTTAAATGACCAGAAAATCCAAGGCAGATAACACATATTTTCACAGCTTCTGATGTGTTTCAGAAAGTCTCTTTAGACTTAAACTGCCTATTCATATAAGTTTATTACATGAGAGAAAATGTAGTGTCATAATGTTAATGTTTACAAATTCATTTTTAGCCAAAGTTATATTTTTAGGCATAAGCTTGAATAAAAACATTTCTAGTCCTAAGTGTCCCACTATCTCTGAAAAGTTTTTCATTTTTGGTAATGATTCTGTAAATTTATACTACAAACAAGCAAAAGCAGACTATACTATATCATCAATTTTTATATAATAATAATTTACTACTTTCTAGGAAAATGACCTTTTTGAATCCTTTTTAAAATCTTATCTGTTAATTTTTTTATTAAACTTTTCAAAGATAAATAGGTCACATGGTTATCATTTTAGTAGCTACATCAACATAACAAGCAAAACTGGTAAAAATGTTAGAAGTTCATGAACTATAATAACTTTAACTCATTAGAATACTATTTAATTATGTTACTTTATGGTAATATTTTTCTTAATAACAGAAAAAGTTGTCATGTGAGGTAAAAAAACAAGAGGCTCTCAAGAGCCTGAATCGCTCACCTTAATTCTTTTGGTTAAATCTCTCATCAATGATTATTTTGGCTTTTCAATTTATTTAAATGTTTTTTGGATCGTCCTATTTTCTTCAAAAGCCAAAAAAAATAATCATTTTCTCCTATGTTCTATTTTAGCCATAGTAGCTATGTTTCTTGACATACAAGGAAATAAAATATAAAATTTATACTAAATACTCTGAAACTCATTTAGCCTAAGTTTGGCTGAAATTGATACAGCAGTTTCAAAGGAGAAGATTTTTTAAAGTAAGTCAACATGATGAACAAATTGCGAAAAAAGTCCTTAAAGGGCAATAACTCCTTAAGGGGTCAATTGACAATTTTGATCAAATTGACTTAATTGAAGATCTTACTTTGCTGAACATCAATCATTGCTGTTTACAGTTTATTTCTATCTATAATTATATTCAAGATAATAAACAAAAACAGCAAAATTTCCTTAAAATTATCAATTCAGGGGCAGCAACCCAACAACAGGTTGTCTGATTCATCTGAAAATTTCAGGGCAGATACATTGTAGATCTTGACCAGATAAACAATATTACCCCAGGTCAGATTTGCTCTAAATGCTTTGGTTTTTGAGTTATAAGCCAAAAACTGCATCTGACCCCTATGTTCTATTTTTAGCAATGGCGACCATGTTTGTTGATAGATCATAACTTCGGATACAATTTACAAACTAGATACCCTAAGGAACATTCAGTTAACCCTTTCAAGGCGAACAATGCATTGAGGCATCCCCGTAGCCAGGCCGAACAATGCGTTGAGTCATCCCCGTAGCCAGGCCGAACAATGCTTTCATGCATTAACAATCACGTGATGAAAATAATTTTCGTCTTTTTAACTCATTTCCCCCGTAAAGCTACGTTTAACCCAATAAATATCAAGGTTTTCAACAAGCTTGCATGTTACAGTATAAGAATACGTATTCTTACTGAGTTTGACGCCTAATATTTACCATAGTACAATGAAAGATCGGTAGCGTCAACAAACAAAATAAGTCGTCGCCATTTTGTACAAGACATGTGATGCGAACATGTGACATTTTAGGTCAAGAAAATGTTATTTAGAAGGAAAGTGAAATATAATTTCATTATTATTTTGATTTATATAATGATTAGAATAACGAAAAATGCTTTTCAAAACTTCACGGAGAATAAAAGTCAAGTAATAATTGGACTTCCGTGGGCGCGGCTATTCCATTTTCCCACGAGTGCAAAAGGTCGCACTCCTTTTATGGAAAATCTAAATAAAACTATCCAATCACTTTCCTCTCCCACTTGCTCGGTGTCAAGGACGCCAAAATCGTAGTAAATATAGTAAAATGTCGTCTGCAACATTTTGAAAATACAACAATGTCCGACACTTCAGAGGACGAGTTTGAGGGGTTTTCGGCGGGTGAAATCGAACTTGCATGCCAAAGATATCAAGTACAATTAGCCCAAAACGGCATTGGTGATGATTTTCTGATAAGTGATGTTGAAAGTGAACTGTCTGATGATGAACCACAACTTGTTGACGTGAATAATGCCGGTGATGCACCCAACAATGATGGATGGCACCAAGGGTTTGACATTTATGAAAGAGGTCTCCCCCATCTGTTTCAACCCAGAAATACTACTGGTCCACAAAATATATTAGGCCCAGAGAAGGAAATAATTGACTTTTTCCAACTGTTTTTGTCTGACCACCTTTTACAACAGATAATTGAGAAAACTGATAGCTATGCACAGATGCAAAAAGATTTGAATCCTGACCTAAACAAGTCAGCTTGGTCTTGTCCTTCCTTGCCCGAGATGAAGGCTTTTATTGGTTTAACTTTCCTAATGGGTATTGATGTGAAGCCAGATTTAAAATCCTACTGGTCTAAAGATTGTCTGGAAACCCCATATTTTGCCACAGTTTTGGCACGTGACAGGTTCATGCAAATTATGAGGTATCTACACTTTACTGATCCTCACCAGCGAGTTCCACAAAGAGGGGAGCCTAACTACGACAGTACTTACAAAGTCAGATACTTTATGGAAGCTCTTAACCAAAAAATGAGGGATCAATATATACCTAAAAGAAATGTATCAATCGATGAGTGTATGATACCATACAAGGGAAGGGTTGCCTTGAAACAATACATGCCTGCTAAACCAACAAAATGGGGAATTAAGCTCTGGGCGTTGGCAGAGTCGGACACTGGGTATATGTCATTTTGTAAAATCTACCAGGGCAAAACAGATAGAACGCAAGTAGGGTTGGCTAGCACTGTCGTTATTTCCTGTCTTGAAGGTGCCAATTTATCCAGACAAGGTTACCATGTTTACATGGATAACTTCTTTTCCAGTCCTGAATTGTTCACCAATTTATTTGAAAATATTGACACTGGAGCCTGTGGAACAGTCCGTCAAAACAGAAGAGGCTTACCACAGGATTTAATGACAAAGAAGCCTGTTGGTATTACACAGAGAGGAGATAGTCAGTTTAGGCAAAAGGGGGCAATTTCAGCTACAGTATGGAAAGACAAGAAAAATGTGTCTGTGATATCTACCATCCATGACAACAGCTTGACGGAAGTGAGTAGAATTGTTCAACATGAAGGACAATTTCAAAGGCAGCAACTCCAATGTCCAAAGATGGTTGCAGATTACACCAGCCACATGGGCGGTGTCGACCGTTGTGACCAGTACATACAGTACTATTTCTTCTGTCACAAAACAAATAAATGGCCAAAGAGAGTGTTCTTCAAGATGCTGGAAATTATTAAGTTTAATGCTTACCGTCTGTTACAAATGTCACCCAATCACCAGCAAACTACATCAATGACCTATTTGGATTTTTCTAAATCAGTTGCAACCCAACTCATTGCAGGGTATACCACAAGGGACAACCGTAGGGGGAGGCCATCTAACCTACCTGTAGAAGTCAGACTAACACACAGACATTTACCAGCAGATTTGGGTAACAAGACATGGTGTCATGTATGCTGGCATAGGGTAGCTAATGATACTCAGGAAAAAAGGCGTCAGACAAAATATGGTTGCGTAGAATGTAGCAAACACCTTTGCATGCCACATTGCTTTACAGTCTACCACTCAGTCAGAAATTACACTTCTTAATTGACAGTTACTTAGTTACACATGAAGTTGAAGGAAAATACATAATTTGCTGAAAAGATATTCATCATTTGTTGAGAGGATTTTCATTGTTTGTTGAAAGGATATTCATAATTTATAATTGTTGTTACAGTTGACAGTTTCATTTATTAATTTTTGATCAACAATATTCCAAATTTTAAGGAACATTTAATTATTTTCATCATTGAACAATACACAACCAAAGACTGGAAATTCTAGCATCTCATAGAAACTGACACAGATAATTATTTAAATAAATCATAGTAAGTTCATTATTGTTTTAAGAGAGTCTCACTTAGTTTATCAAGATATTGAAGTGTTAAATATTCATACATGTATATTGGTGTGTCAGATCAGAATACATTAGAATAATATTTCCATGATACAAAACAAAACCAGAAAAAATATATATACATGCACATTCATTTAAAAAAGCACATATGAATCTGAAAAGAATTGATTTTACCAGAAAAAGTAGTATTTGATATCTCCACAAAATTTTAATAAATCCACAAAAGATCCAAACAGTCAGTTTATATCTAAATCTATGCAAAAATACAAAGAAAACATTGGACCAAGAAAGACAACTCCAACTTGTTCAGAGTCTTCTGATTGCATTACAGGTAAAAAAATGGCCGCCGGAGAATTTGACATACCATTTTCATTCGTGTTTATTCACACCATTGAGCTAGAATTTTGACTCTGGAGTTATTTTTTCCATTAAACTTTGATAAAGGAACACTCGATAGGTGTTAATTACCGTTTGCAGTGTTAATTTAGAAGATGGAAGGAATAAATATAAACCGGTCACAAAAAAAAATGATTTCTCAAATAAAACGTCATTTTCCTCCAACAAAAGGTTAAAAAATATCAAAAGTATGTATTGTCATGTAAATTTGTTGGTATTGCAACGATCCTTTCATACTTAAGTGTAAAACTATCGAGTTTGAACCCGATTTGATGAGAAACAACCAAGATACAAACGTTTTTTACAAAACGTCACTTTTTCTTCAGTTACACGTCAAATTAATTCAGGCCAGGCAAACAACGTCCTGAAATTTGATCAGGTCACACAACGTCACGGTAAAAAAAAAATCAGTAAGGAAAGTGTTAAAGATTGGAAGTATTTGGCCCAGTTGTTTCAGAGGAGAAGAATTTTGTAAAAGATTTTTAAGATTTACGAAAAATGGTTAAAAATTGACTATAAAGGGCAATAACTCCTAAAGGGGTCAACTGACCATTTCCGTCATTGGACTTATTTGTAAATCTTACTTTGCTGAACATTATTGCTGTTTACAGTTTATCTCTATCTATAATAATATTCAAGATAATAACCAAAAACAGCAAAATTTCCTTAAAATTATCAATTCAGAGGCAGCAATCCAACAACAGGTTGTCTGATTCATCTGAAAATTTCAGGGCAGATAGATCTTGACCTGATAAACAATATAGCCCCAGGTCAGATTTGCTCTAAATGCTTTGGTTTTTGAGTTATAAGCCAAAAACTGCATTTGACCCCTATGTTCTATATTTAGCAATGGCGA
Organism: Mytilus trossulus; assembly: GCF_036588685.1. Classification (NCBI taxonomy): domain Eukaryota; kingdom Metazoa; phylum Mollusca; class Bivalvia; order Mytilida; family Mytilidae; genus Mytilus; species Mytilus trossulus. The sequence goes on along the minus strand of NC_086373.1, from coordinate 103,736,110 downwards.
CCATGTTTGTTGATAGATCATAACTTCGTATACAATTTACAAACTAGATACCCTAAGGAACATTCAGTTAAAGTTTGAAAGTATTTTGCCCAGTAGTTTCAGGAGAAGATTTTTGTAAAAGATTACAAAGATTTACGAAAAAATGGTTTAAAATTGACTATAAAGGGCAATAACTCCTAAAGGGGTCAACTGACCATTTACGTCATGTTGACTTATTTGTAAATCTTACTTTGCTGAACATTATTCCTGTTTACAGTTTATCTCTATCTATAATAATATTCAAGATAATAACCAAAAACAGCAAAATTTCCTTAAAATTACCAATTCAGGGGCAGCAACCCAACAACGGGTTGTCTGATTCATCTGAAAATTTCAGGGCAGAAAGATCTTGACCTGATAAACAATATTACCCCATGTCAGATTTGCTCTAAATGCTTTGGTTTTTGAGTTATAAGCCAAAAACTGCATTTGACCCCTATGTTCTATTTTTAGCAATGGCGACCATGTTTGTTGATAGATCAAAACTTCGGATACAATTTATAAATTAGATACCCTAAGGAACATTCAGTTAAAGTTTGAAAGTATTTGGCCCAGTAGTTTCAGAGGAGAAGATTCTTGAAATAGTTTACGATGACAGACGACGGACGACAGACGACGGACGACGACGGACGCCAAGTAATGGCATAAGCTCACTTGTCCCTTCGGGACAGGTGAGCTAAAAGCAACCTGCAATGACAAATAAATCTTTCAAGTAATAGAAAAAAAAATAGATCAGAGTTTAATGGCAATAAATTCTTTAACTAGTGTGACAATTTTACCATGTTGACTTACATGTTGATCTTATTTTGATTGTTGTTTTTTTTGCTTTTCAATGTTTCTTTTCAATAGTTTTTGACAAACATGCAAAAAAGTTGATACAGACATCATTTAGGGGCAATAACTTTAATTTAGTGTGACAATTTCTGCCATGATGACTGACATGCAATTTTTACCATGCTGAACATTCATGCATTTTTTTATTGTGCTGAACATTCATGCTTTATTTTTCGGTTTCTCTATCTATTGTAATGTGTGCAAAAAGTGCAAAAAATATATAAGAACTGTGAAATTTGCCAAAAACTTGACATTTTGGGGGTTTGTCAGATTTTCCTGCTGATATTTTTATCCATGCAATATCTTATGTAACCAATGGTAACTGTTTTAGTTTTGGAGATACAAGCCAAAAACTGCATTTAATCTCAATGTTCTATTTTTTCCAAAACAGCAGGCATGTTTGTTCATGGAACAAATCCTAGAATACAATAGCTAAAATTCAGGTGAAGTTTGGAAACAATTGTCCCAGTTATTTCAGAGAAAAAGACTTGTATTGGAGTTGGTGCATATTATGTAAACAATGTTCAATTTCTCATGAAGAAAGCCCAATAACTCTGGAATTACAAAAAGAGCTAATTTGATCACAGCAATAAAGTGAATTAATTGTTCAATTTTAAATTTTTCACAAGTAAATTCCTATAACTCTGAAATGACACAAATTGGAAATCATTAAAATTGAAAGGGAGCTCCCATTTTTGTATCAAAAATTTGTTATTTGAAGCAAATTTGAGTTATTGTACTGGTTGCTGACATATGACTTCAGTATTCTATAATACATCTCATCTAAGATGTGTGTATAAAAAGCAGCCAAACAATGACATATATTGAAGCATATATAGGCAAATCCTGACTACTAAAGAAGAGACTTACAAGTTACTTTTCATTAGGACAATTTTTAATTATCATCCTACTGAGTGACACTTTTTGTTGTTGTGAAGTTAATAATAATAAAAAAATAGAGAAAATTCAGGAGCATGCTTTTATGTTTTTAGAAGACCACCAAGTTATGAGCAACTTCTGGTTAACCAAGCTTTTAAATATGAAGATTGAGATCAATAGAATTATATACAATTATAAGTAATGTTCATTGTACTCACAAATTCTTGTTTCTAAAAATAATTTATCTATTTCAGAAATGAACAATTTTATATACCTTTGACAAGAGCCACTACACATCTGAAGGGGTAAAACACCACAATGAACTCCATAACGAGATGACTCCATAATTAGATGTAACTGAGTCAGTACAATATTTTAAGTGGAATTTGGAAGAGTAGCTCTTGCCAATATTCCTCTTAAATTTTAATATACATAATATGTAAGTCACAATATATTGGTTTTCAGTTTATAATGTATTGCACTGGTTCTTTGGGTTTCTATTCTACATAGATTTTGTACTATTATTGTTCTAAAAATATCAATGTTATGCTTATAATTCAGGATAATTCTATTTAAGGGAGTTCTAACTACTAACATAGGCTTACATTGCTTGTACTAATCTATGTCTGAATTGTAGCTGTTCTCTTATTATATGCGATCTTTGTTATATGTTCATTTTGATGAGCTTTGCTTGATTCTATGTATTTCTACTGTCTAAACATTGTTTATAACTTTATATATAGCGGTAGTTTGGTCAAAATCTCCACAGAGCTTATGTTGTTATGTTGTAAATGCTCTTCACTTTAAATAAAACTTTTATTCTTTATACTTTTATGTTTTATGTTTAATGCATTAATTATTATGCTTAATGCATTATATGTTATGCTTAAAGCATTATGTATTATGCTTTATGTTTGGTTTAAGGCTGTATGCAATATGAAATGATCCTTTACATATAATCTCCAAGATCATTTAACTTGATGTTATAGAAGAAATTGCTTTGTAATTTAGGAAGAGCAGACATTTGAAAATTAACCATTCAGAATGGTCTCTATTGGCCCTGTTTTGTGGTTGATTTAGAAAGAAACAAGAAAGTCTATATATCTATCGACTTTAGATGTTATCACTTACCTCCTTTTAGCGGCCAGAGTTTCTTTCATCTGTAGTTGTAATTCATCCCTGTATTTGTTCTGTTTTCTACGCTTGGCACTATCCCGCTCATTGCCACCTATAATTTAGATAAATATCTAAAATTAAAAGCTGTTCTATCACATTGAAATAGACATGCATTATGCAGCATATAAGATAAAATATACAAAAGTATGTGTGATTGTGAAAAATAAACAGAGGCATTTATTCTCAACATTAGGAACTGTCATTAACAGAGAGTCAATCTCTGGCAAAATATGATGTATCTTTAAGCACACATTATAAGCCTACCTTCTTATTTTATGAGCCTTAACTCTGTAAACTATAAATATATAATATAAAAAAAAAAATCTTCTTTCAAATCATGTTTCCTTGCTGCTTTGGATTTATTTCAGGGAAGCTGTTGAAACTGTAGTATGATATGATATGATTTTATAACTATCAGCAAACTTTAGTATGACAAAGCCTGTGTTTGATATAACTTTTTATAGAAATTCATCATAGTTAATATCTACTGTGTATGATATAGATATTTGTTAATTACATTATTACAATGATATAAGTTTTGTTAAATGGATCAGTCCCTACACCTGCAAATACATTAAATGACATAGTTTGATTGTTTTTGACGTCATAACAGATAACCTTTATATTTCAAAAAATATTTTCTCATCTTAATTTATCAGTGTGCTTAATTCAGAGAAAAAAAAACAACAGCACAGAACTTAAAAATCAAATAAGTCTGCAAACCAATCCTGGGTCATTTTATACCCATGATCTTTCTGCTTCTAACCTTGAAAAGGACAAGGGCTGAAAGTTCTGTCATTATCTAGTTTTTTATCCAGATTTAAGAATAATGTATTTAAAACATTAGACATATTTGTGCTTTTCTTTTCTATTATGGAAATGAATTGACTTTTTACTAAGGTTAAAGATATTGCTTTGAACAATTCTGCGATTTAAGATAAGTTCAATAATAATTAATGAAAACTGAGCTCTTTGATGCTTAAAATTATGGTTCAAGACATACACTGTATTGTGAATACTATATCGTTTATGGTATATCATTTTTTGGGGGGTTTTCATTAAGTTCCAAAAAACATAAGATTTAAATATTCAATGAAAATTTCAAAAAACAAACTCAAAAAGACTTATTTTCAAAATCATCAGAACAAACGTTGTAATACACAAATTTAGGTACAGGTACCTAAATTTCAGTGAATGGCTAAATAGATGCACAAACATGCTATCTGCAATCTGATGGTAGGTTATTTAAAACATAATGTCCACACTATAGGTCAATTTTTATAGTTCTAATAATATTTTTCAAAGGAAAGCACATCATTAAAGAGTTTAAACATTCAGGATGGTAAAAAAGGATAATTGTTGGGATGGAATGAGAATTAATCCAAGCACTGTTATAATGGAAACAAACTTTTTAAAATTGTTACAACAAAGACCAAACAATTTATTGGAAATGAATGGAAAACTTATGAAAGCATTATGAAATAAAAGCCTAACACACCAAGGTCATCATTATAATGATTGATTGGTAAAATTCATGCATATTTGAACTTAAAAGATATAAATGGTAACTACAAAACATAATACACAAATATAAATGGTTATTCGATGAAACCAATTAAATCATGAATACACATTTTTGTTGGCACAAATGAAAAATCTATTTGAATGTAAGTTCACATTAATAGGCAATGGATTTCTTACTTCATTAGATATATATGAATACAGTTTTGATATGCTTTTTTTCAGGGTTTTAATGAATCTATCATTTAACCATAAAAGACACCAATTCAGAGGTGCTGAAATATTACATCACCAAACTAAGTGTATGCATTTTCATCACTTTTATTGTAGAAGCATCATTAGTTGCCAATGCCAAAAACAAGACTTTACTTGTTTACAATACTTATCTAGCATTTTATTCCACTGTAGCCACGTAAGCCAGCTGACTCCATAAAACCTAAAACCTTAACCCAGTGTGTGTCAATCTAAATGAATTTTTATCTAATCTAAATATCAATGAAAATATTTCTTATTTTTAGGGATTTTGATAAAAAAAAAAAAAAATGTTTCAATTGAATGTATTTTCCTAGAGTGTGTTTGATTTTTCCTCTCACTTGTATTTATAAATCAACTAAAAACTGAGAGGAACAATTAATCAAAGAGTCTTTAAATTTTAACATTGTTGTAAAGTTAAACAAGAGGCTCTCAAGAGCCTGAATAGCTCACCTTAATTTTTTTTGTTAAATCTCTCATCAATGATTATTTTGGCTTTTCAATTTATTTAAATGTTCTTTGAATTGTCCTATTTTCTTCAAAAGCAAAAAAAATAAATCATTTTCTCCTATGTTCTATTTTAGCCATAGGCGCTATGTTTCTTGACATACAAGGAAATAAAATATAAAATTTATACTAGATACTCTGTAACTAATTTAGCCTAAGTTTGGCTGAAATTGATACAGCAGTTACAAAGGAGAAGATTTTTTAAAGTAAGTCAACATGATGAACAAATTGTGAAAAAAGTCTTTAAAGGGCAATAACTCCTTAAGGGGTCAATTGACAATTTTGGTCAAATTGACTTATTTGTAAATCTTACTTTGCTTAACATTTTTGCTATTTACAGTTTATCTGTATCTATAATAATATTCAAAATAATAACCAAAAACTGCAAAATTTCTTTAAAATCATCAATTCAGGGGCATTATACCTGAAAAAGCAGTTACCCAATTCGGCTGAAAATTTCAGGACAGGTAGAGCTTGTACCTAATAAATACTTTAAATTCTTGTCTTATTTGCTTTCAATGCTGGAGTTTTTGAGATATAAGCCAAAAACTGCATTTTACCATGTGTTCTATTTTTAGCCATAACGGCCATATTTTTTTAAGAAATAGAAAATAAAACACAAACTTTATTTTATACACCCTACTGATCATTCAATTGAAGTTTGGTTGAATTTGGTTGAGTAGTTTTAGAGGAGAAGACTTTTTTAAGTTAGCAAATATGAAGAACAAATTGTGAAAAATTGTCATTAAAGGACAATAACCCCTTAGGGGATCAATTGACAATTTTGGTCATATTAACATTTGTAGATCTTACTTTGCTGATAATTTTTGCTGTTTACAGTTTATCTTTATCTGTAATAATATTCAAGATAATGACCAAAAACTGCAAAATTTCCTTAAAATTACCAATTAAGTGGCAGCAACCCAACAATGGGTTGATTGATTCATCTGAAAATTTCAGGGCTGATCGATCTTGACCTAATGAACATTTTTAACCCCATGTCAGATTTGCATTAAATGCTTTCGTTTTTGAGATATAAGCCAAAAACTGCATTTGACCCCTATGTTCTATTTTTAGCTATGGCGACCATGTTTGTTGATAGATCAAAACTTCGGATACAATTTATAAACTAGATACCCTAAGGAACATTCAGTTAAAGTTTGAAAGTATTTGGCCTAGTAGTTTCAGGAGAAGATTCTTGAAATAGTTTACAACGACAGGCGACGACCACAGACGACGACGGACGCCAAGTGATGGCATAAGATCACTTGGCCCTTCGGGCCAAAAAAAAGTTATAAATTGAAAAGACATGCTAATTAAGGGTATTCTCCTTTGCCATGCAGCCAAAACATCAAAAGAAAGGATATACCTGTATAAAAGTATACATGATGAAAAATAAATGAAAACGGAGATAAAATGGCACTGGTTCATTCTTGAAACCATGTGACATATATATATTTCTAGAGAAATCATGTGACAAGTCTATAAATAGTGACAACATACCTCTGTCAGTACCTGTGAAGAAAATTATACAAACATATATGTGTTCAGGGGTTCAAAATTAGATCACACACTACTACTTCCATGTTCTGTTCAAACAAAAAGTAGCTTTCAAACTTGATTGTGTGAAAGAATTAATTTTGAGCCCCTAATATGATAATTATCAAGCTTAAGAGGATTTCATTTTTCATGGGTACTAATTTTGTTGGATTCCCTGGTTATATGTGAACCATTAATTTCAAGAGCTTTGAACTGATTTCTTATATAATACATGATGCATACAAAATTTGTCAAAATCACAATATCAAGTTTCCTGAAATCAACTTAATTGGTACCCACAAAAATAACTAAATCTACTCTATCTGTAGATCTGAAAGGCAGACTTCAAAAAATCATACATCAATACATTTCCAAAAGTATGAAAAAGTAGAACAAAAAGGACATATACAAATAAGCATGACAAATTCTACTCAAAAGATTAATTTTAAACTACAATTTTTGCTTTGGAATGTTCAATTTTGATTAGGTTTTTGTAAGGCATTGAGTTGGATTGTCCGTGTGTGTTTTTTTTCGTCAACCAAATGTCAATCGAAATTGAATTCCAGAAAAAAAGAGAAAAACAAAAGAGACCTTTTTTTTTGTTGTATTTTTTTGTATTTTTGTATCGATAACAGATCTGGAATTAAACTTATTTGCAACATTTTAACAATCCTTTCAGTGATTGAAAGATTGACAGTGTATTTGTCTTTTGATGAAGAATTTATATTGATCCATAGAAATCTAGTATTTTGTTGGGTTGCTGTCTTATTAATGAATACCTCATATCTCTTTCATTCATACCTATATATATACTACACAAAATGTCTCTAAAGCTTTGATGGTTTTTTTTCTTATTCATTCAATAATTCTTTCACTATGTATTTTAATGTCCAGCAAAAAATTGTACTAATAATGAATGCATAAATTTTATTAGTCAATTAAAATCACAACTGTTACTATGCAACAAACTTAACTAAAAGTGACATAAACATCTCTCTATTGATGTCGTATATAAAAGTACTGTCAAAGTTATAAACATAAATACAATTTGAAAAGTCTATTATGTATATGTATTTAAATTGTGTTAGATATGAGAACACCTCTAACGCATGCAGTGTTTAAACACTATTTACCTTAAGTTTAAATTTCAATAGGAATAATGAAACATGAAAAGGAAGAATATGTTAGATCTTCACTCAGAAATATGATGTTATTGATGAATAGAAACTGAGAAATCCTCAACTCTTAAGGGTGGTAAATCTATGTAACTTCTTAATATTTCTTTTCTGTTTACCTTATATTTCTTTGATTTAATATTTCTTAATCTATTTTTTGATCATATAAACATCTTTATGTTTTAATTTCATACTTATTTTTTTTTTTAAATTGATGAACAAAAATTATACAAGTTTCTGTTATGTTGAACAAAACATTTTTTTATATTATTTTAGATGTTTTGTGTCTTTTGTAATGTGATATACTTTTTTATTGACAATTATTATTTAATTATAATCAAAATAACTTTACATTTAATATTTCTCTAAGGTTTGATTATTTTAATCTGACTTAAACTAGTAAGCCAATCTATAACAAGATTAATCCTTGGCATGGTGCCATTCTAATAAAATTCTTATCTGATCTTAATATCTTTAAATATGTTTGTCTTTTTGTTTACACAAAGACTCATTGAGGTCTTATACCTTTTCTTATTGGGATATTCATGTCTTTAAGCTTTATTACCAAAACCCTTACAATTTAAAATGTTGAAATATCATGTAATACTGATCTTTATTTGGTCTGTGATATAATATATAGAACTTTTACCTCATGTTTTTCTGAATAAAAAAGTTTTCAACCATTGAAACGTCTCCAAAACCTTATCTTAATAAACATTTCTGTTGAAGTGTCAGATTTAACAAAATTTATAATTAAAACTTAAATATATCTTAACAAGAACAGTGACAATCTTTTTTTTTTATTGAAGAACACTTAAAATACACTGAGATACAACAATTTTTTTTTTACTTCTTTCAAAACATGTAATAACTCCAAACAAATATCAACCATAATATCAGAAACTTACCGACTGGCAATGTGGCATAATACGAAGTTGCCATTTCTGAAGACGGTGGTTCCTCCCTCGGTGGAGGACCTCTTGGTACGGCTTGTGGCGGTTGTTGCTGTAATTATAACAATCACTATGTCACTTGTATTACATCCATTTTTATTATTCCAAATTAATTATGTTACTCCTCAAGGTTTTGAATAATTATTATATAAGAACACTTATTCCTCTATAACAAAAACTTTACTTTTTCTGTAAGGAATTAAGAACAAGATATATATCCAAATACACTTCTTCAAAACAATTACTAATGGAGTTCTCCTTTCAACTATTTCCTTTAAGATATGCACACCACTATGTATGTTTCTTATAAATCAGATTTAAAGGTACACCTATATACCTTTATTTACCTATTCATGTTCCTATTATGGTAACCTAGAATTATACTATAACAGTAAATATACAAATATCTGACCCTATTTAAATCAAGATTGATTCCGTAAAGAAAACTTAATGAACTGTGACGATATATGATCTTTAAAAAGTATATTTCAATAACACTGCATCTCATTCAGGACTGTGTATATTATTTCTTTATATAATCACCAATTGGTTTAATTTCTAAGGCTTCAAAATATGTGTGCGAGAAGTGAAAGCAAAAAGTGAAAGGGCGAATAACACTGTATATATTGCACGTTTAACAGTTAAATAAGTAATTTGAATATGACGTTATGAATTGGATGTACATTTTAGTGACGTGTTTACTAAGTAACAAATCTGATAAATATTGAACCATGCGTGGCATGTTAATTAAAAGTAATAATTCTTTAATGAGATAATGGCAGTGGTTTCTCTGGAGAATGTGAATTGTTATTAATTATTTAGAGAAAATCCATAGTTCTTGCTGTTATCTCTTATATCCTGTTCTGTTCACTTCTTTATACCCTAAGCTATTCTAAATTTAAGGCAACAATAAAAACATTACTTAAAGGAAGTAACATTTTCCAAAACCAACCCTTATTCTTAATGCAATTTTATCTGATTAGTAAAACTACTGCATTAGAACATTTAACTATGAGAATGGGCCTTTACAGTTTTTACTTGATAGAGGAATAGTGTCTGTATATCAGGCTTAAATCTGTGTTATGAAAATTTTGTCTGCAGATTAACCACATGGAAGAAGAAGCTTCAGTTATAAATTTCAGATCTCTAAATAAACAAATTAGTGTGATTCCTTATGTTTACTATAGAAATAAGTATTTGGAAAATAGAAAGGTGACAAAATTATGTCTGATTTTATGATAAGGCCGATTTCAGGATACAATCCTATAGGAAATTTGCGATTATGTTAAAACACTTAATTTGTAGTTTACCTAAAAAACTACAAATTTCAAAACAATGAATATACAGTATATAGTTACATTTTGAGAGAACAAGGCAAGATAGAGGTTCAGGCAATAATACATCACAATATCTTGATTGCTAACCAAAAGCTTTATACCAAGTTTAAGGATCCTACGATAAAATTTTAAAACCTAAAATGGTTATCATATCACATCTTTTTACTTTTGTGTAAACATTATTTTCATTCTGTGTCTGTAAAAAAATGTGTAAATTATATTTTCAGTAATTATTACTCCCATTCAAGTTCTTTACCTGTTTACAGATCTGTGTCCAACATACTAAATTCTATTGAATATATCTAGTCTTAGTACATTTTTTATGGTTTTAATAGAGTTCACTGTTTCAAGTTTTTATTTGTATTGATGCCTAGGGACATGTAAGTAATGAGTAGAGTGGTATTGATAAATCATTAAACAGAAGATACAACAGTAGTAACAAGGAAATAAATAATTCAAAGCACACAAGAGACTACTGTGGAGAAATAGTGAGACAAACAACTTTTATCACATGTAACATATACTGTGAAGTCATTATTTCCATGGGTCCAAGATATGGTTCTCAAAGAGTTGTATTTCCTGGACTCCTGTTTGTAATGGTTAGACAATTTCAGGATACAATCGTTTAGGAAATTTGAAATTATGTTTAATTGCTAATTTGTGGTTTACCAAATAAATTACAAATTACCCCCCCCCCCCCTTAAATAATGAATGCACAGTATATAGAATGAGATTTTACAAGAACTAGACAAGATAAAGGTGCAGGCAATATTTCTTAAACCTTGGACAGTGATAAAGAGCTTGAAGCTGATCATACCAAGCAATACAAATGTATTTGCCCTTTACATTTTTGCACACTGCTTTTAATAAAACCATGTAAATCTTTGTTCTCAATAATTTTTTTATGACAAGGTGCTAAGAGAGGAAGGTTGTCTAAAAAAACATCAAAACTAATACAGAATAAACAAACAAACAAATACTTGGAAATACAGAAACAAAATGTGACCAATTCTTGATCATCATAATAAAACTATGTTTATATGTTAGCTTTTGATACATTGCTAAAAACAACTTACAAGTACCAATATTTATATTTCAATATTCTCTATATGAAAACAAACGACTATTGAAGTTTAAGGATACTTCTAGTATAAGCTGTTTCGTTCAATGTTTCTTATACATATCTTTTTTTAATATGGAGTTCTTTCATCATCTAATACAAAAGGTGCTGTTCTCATTTTGAAAAATTTCATGTCAGCATAAATAAACTTTTCCAATACTTAAATATCACAGAGACAATTAAGATTTTGATAAGTCTGCTGTCTATATGCCTTATCATACTTTCATTGCTCAGTGTTAAGTTTTTATGTTTTGATATATTTTTCTTAACTTTGACCACTGAAACATGAAAATGAGGTCAAGGTCAAATGACACCTGCCAGTTGGACATGTACACCTTACAAGCATTTTATACACCTAATATAAAAGACCTATTGCTTATAGTATCTCAGATATATGGGCTATATTGATCTATAATGGTTTACTTTTATAAATTGTTATTTGGATGGTGAGTTGTCTCATTGGCACTCACACCATATCTTCCTATATCTCTCTATTGACCACAAAAACTTAACTTTGTTCACTGATCCATGAAATAAGGTCATGGTCATGTGAAACCATCTGACATAAGGAAACTTCATAATATAAGGTAATGATTTTCAAAGTATGAAGCATCCATGTCTTCTACCTTCTAAAATATAAGCTTGGAAGAAGTCAGTTTACACAAACTCTGCCAGATTAGTATCCCTATGTTGAGCTTTCTGAGACAGAAGTCGCAGGTGACCAAAATTACAGAAAATTGTTTGAGGACAAACATAAGAAAGAAATATGCTAAAAATAAAAGCATATAGACATTTAAAAGTAAATCTATACACTCAACTCACCAGCCACTGAGATGAATATAAAAGTAAGAAAGTGAGATATAAACTTTATAGTATACCTAACAGTATATATATATATAAATATTATACACTGTGGTAGATGAAAACTTTATTCAGGTATGATGCCAGTTTTAAGTTTTAAACAAATTAATTTCATGGCAGACAATTCATTTTTTGGGGAAAAAAGACTTTTATTCAGAGGAATATACATCTAAAGCTTCAAATCATTTTACATCTAGCCAATATTACAAAAAAGAAACAAGTATTCACACAAACTTTATAAAGAAGAATGTGTTTCAGCCTATATCTTTGATATCTTTCACAAAGAAATCTTAATTAATCCTTGATATCTTTAAACTATATCTTTAAAATCATTAACATTGATGTCTCATAATGAAATATTATAACTTGTCTTGGATTTTATCAAACCCCACTGAAATTATCTATATTATCATATCATGAATCCTGTCATTAAAATTTTGAAGAAACATGTTTACTCTATTATGTAGAATATTTATAAATTACTGGTAACTAACTTTATTCCCACAATCACTTTCAGATAACACAGAAATTACAGAAGAAATTTAGTATGCAAAAGTAGCAGATATCAGCTGACAAATTTTCTCCATTTATTTTGTCTATTGTTCAACAGCATCAGTGACTTGTACCAACCAATAAGTTGTAAAATATCTTGTTGGTATTTTTTTACAATACTTAATAATTCTTTACTATCAATCATAGAAATCTGATCAGTAAATGATTTAAACAATACGTTTCATTTATTAGTACATGCATCAGTTTGTTGTAGATTTAAAGAATTAAAGATTATTATTAGATTGAAGGTGAAGGGTGAAAGTCTGATTCTGTGTAGATCACAGTGACATTAGGCTGAAACACCACAAGGAACAATTACCTACCGACTGTTGTGGGGAACTCTGCACTTTACTTAACTGTTTGTGAAAATAACACACATTATTCATTAAGTATTTATCAGATTAAATATTTCTATACCTTCTCAATATTTCGTAAGAAAAAATGCTAGTTTTAAGGTGAACCCAAATTAATGGATCTGGTATTTTAAAAGGTTTATTGCTTTATTGAGAACCCAAAAGCAAAACGTCTCTGTTAAAACTGAGGAAGTACAGATTTTTTTTCATTTGCATTCTCAACTTAAGATTTAGACAATATAGTTATAAAGATATTTTCCTTGTCCATAATAATGAAAGTATAACAGATAGACTGATATACCACATACAACTTTATACAAAATTTAAGAAATTGCTCCTGATGCATGAGCAAATTCTAGCGTATTTTCTGGTTACCATTTATACGTAAGATTAGATTCAACAGATTCAGTTTTCAAACTGAAAACCAGATGTGTCAGCCCACCACAATATGATATTACCAACCAAACTAACTGAGAAAGACAGAAAAAACTCACCAAATCTTGATATTCTTCATTTCGTCTGGCCTGATCAGAATCTAACCACTGGTCATTGTCCAAAATATTAGATCTCTGATCACGAAATCTGACTTTCCTAAAAAATAATATGTATATGCAATTTTTAAGGCATTTATATACTTCCTACGACTGGTTGATTATTATTCTTATGATCAACATGTGGTTTCTTGTTCACAGTTTCTGTATTGGTCAAAAGTCATTTTTTTATTTTCCCAGGATTTGCTATTGTGACAATATGAAATAAAGGGCTGTGCTTTATGATACGTCCGTTGCTCTTTTAACTTGTCTTTTATGCTTTAAATGAATTTATATGATCAACTAGAAATATATATACAAATCAAAAGGGATGTTACATTAATATATTCACCAAAGTTTCATAAAATCCCCCTTTTTAAGTATGAAAATTCATTACTTAAGAAAACGTAAAATCTAAAATTTATAAAAATGGAAAGTGAGCTTATGTCAATAGATATAAACAATTTATCAAAGTTGCATAAAATTTTGTGAAAGTGTTAGTTATTGTCCCAAAATTGGAAAGTCCCCCCTTTTTAAGCATAAAAATTCATAACACAGAAATGTAAAATTTAAAATTTATAAAAATTGAAAGGGAGCTTACATCAATAGATATAAACAATTCACCAAAGTTTCATGGACATTGGTGAAAGCCTTTTTGAGTTATTATCCGAAGTGTTGAAAATCCCCCTTTTTTATGAATAAAGCCCCATAAATCCAAAACTTAAAATCTAAAATTTATAAAAATTGAAAGGGAGCTTACATCAATAGATATAAACAATTCACCAAAGTTTCATGGACATTGGTGAAAGCTTTTTTAAGTAATTGTCCAAAGTGTTGAAAACCCCACCTTTTTTATGAATAAAGCCACATAAATCCAAAAACTTAAAATCTGAAATTTATAAAAATTGAAAGGTTTACATCAATAGATATAAACAATTCACCAAAGTTTCATGGACATTACTGAAAGCCTTTTTGAGTTATTGTCTGAGGTGTTGAAAATCCCCCTTTTTTTATGAATAAAGCCCCATAAATCCAAAACTTAAAATCTGAAATTTATAAAAATTGAAAGGGAGCTTACATCAATAGATATAAACAATTCACCAAAGTTTCATGGACATTGGTGAAAGCCTTTTTGAGTTATTGTCCGAAGTGTTGAAAATCCCCCTTTTTTTATGAATAAAGCCCCATAAATCAAAAACTTAGAATCTGAAATTTACAAAAATTGAAAGGGAGCTTACATCAATAGATATAAACAATTCACCAAAGTTTCATGGACATTGTTGAAAGCCTTTTTGAGTTATTGTCCGAAGTGTTGAAATCCCCCTTTTTTTATGAATAAAGCCCCATAAATCCAAAACTTAAAATTTGAAATTTATAAAAATTGAAAGGGAGCTTACATCAATAGATATAAACAATTCACCAAAAGTTTCATGGACATTGTTGAAAGCCTTTTTGAGTTATTGTCCGAAGAGTTGAAAATCTCCCCTTTTTTGTGAATAAAGCCCCATAAATCCAAAACTTTAAATCTGAAATTTATAAAAATTGAAAGGGAGCTTACATCAATAGATATTAACAATTCACCATAGTTTCATGGACATTGGTGAAAGCCTTTTTGAGTTATTGCCTGAAGTGTTGAAAATCCCCCTTTTTTTATGAATAAAGCCCCATAAATCAAAAACTTAAAATCTGAAATTTACAAAAATTGAAAGGGAGCTTACATCAATAGATATAAACAATTCACCAAAGTTTCATGGACATTGTTGAAAGCCTTTTTGAGTTATTGCCCGAATTGTTGAAAATCCCCACTTTTTTATGAATAAAGCCCCATTTATCCAAAACTTAAAATCTGAAATTAAAAAAAAACGAAAGGGAGCTTAGGTCAATAGATATAAACAATGCACTTAAGTTTCATGGAAATTAGTGAAAGTGTTTTTGAGTTATTGTCCGAAGTGTGGACAACGGATGGACAGACTGACGGACAGAGGGACAGATGGACAACGGTAAAAGACAGGCGTATAAAAAGGTGACCATGACTGATTATTGGAAAAGAAAGATTAAGACTGATTAAAAATCTTAAAAAGAACAGATTTAATCATCCAATCTATTGCAATACAATATTTCACCACTCTCAAAATTAAAATCTCAATTGGAGAAATATTGTCTCACACTCCATGCATTGGTAGCATCTAATATATGTCTTGGATAGTCCCCTGAAGAATTGAAGTGTAAGACTTTTGTATTTGTTGTTTATTGTCTTTCAAAGGTACATTTTTTTTACTTTTTATCTATATTATATATTGAGAATAGTCATCACTGAGGATCCAGAGATACCATTTTTCTGGTTAGAAGAAAATCTGCTACTTTATAAATACTAAATACTACAGTTTCATTATTTATTCCTGCAAGAGGAATCCCAACTTAATTGAAGAACCTGATCTTTAGTGTCAGATTCAAAATCTGGAAACATCTTTCCTACATAAGCATCAGTTTATCTTTTAACTATGACCTTGATATAAGGACTTCTTAGGATAGGGTAAAACTATTGATAAGTTTTTAAATATTAGTGGTCTATTATTAAGAGCAAGAATCATCCAAAAATAAACTAATGATTACTGTTCACTGCAAGTTGAAATTTCATAAGACGGTTGAAAAATGTATTCAGAAGTTATTGCACCTGTGTCTATACTTCAAAGAAAATTTGTTATTTCTAATTATACCATACTATATTATGTAAAAAGAAATATTGATAACATCCAAATACAAAGCAAATTCTCATTACCATTGTCTGCCGATGAAGGCAGTCCTGAGAAAAGTATTACTGTATTTCGACTTACAAGTATAAGTTCTTATAAATATTTACTAAAAAATTTTACAATTTTTTTTTAATCTTGTTTTTTGTGTGCTTTGTCTATATGCCTATTTGTGATTTTTTTTTTTACATATTTGTTTGTTTTAAAGTGATGTTTTTTTTGTTACATATTTGTTTGTTTAAAAGTGGTCAAGTATAACACATTTTTACTGCTGAACCCCAATTTTTGACAGATTTTGGCAGTTTTGTTCACTCATGATGTCGCCATTATCAATATAATGGATTTTTTTGAAAATGTTATACAAATGAGAAGTTAAGCTAGCTATAAAACCAGGTTCAATCCACAATTTTCTACATAAGAAATGCTGTATCAAGTCAAGAATATGACAGTTGCTTTCCATTTGTTTTACTCATTCGAGCTTTTAGCCATTTGAATAGGGACTTTCTGTTTGATTTTCCTCCAATTTTTGTATTTTTGCAATTTTACTTTTCAGTACAAACTAACCTTGTTTCATATTCTCTGTCCAAATCTTTATATCTATCATTCCCCTGAAAAAAGTAAAAGACTATTGAATATAAAGAATTACTGCTATACCATCTACCCACATTGCTAACATGTATCACATTTAAATATTTATGTTTACTTTTAACATATCAGTGTATCAATATCTCATTCACTGTTGTAGGCTCTCATACCTGCATGATTCTATGTTTATTTTTACAAACCATTGTATCAACAGCTTCTTCAATAACATTTGCTATTGTAGGCCATCATGTCTTTATGAGAGTCTGAATGGGGGTCCTTCATTTCTGTATATTTTTTTTTAACTTTTTAGGTAATTTTTCTCTATACTTTATACTTTTAGCCCATAATTCTCTATATTTTGTATTTGAGTCCCTCATTTATCTCTATTCTTTATATTTTTGCCCAAGATTCTCTTTTCTGTAATCCCCCAATCCACACCCTCCTTATGGTTTTAGGTAATTATTACATACCAGTGTATCAATAGCTCCTTCACTATTGTAGGCCCTCATTCCTGTTGGATCATCACGCCTATATCTAGCTTCTTCTTGTCTTTTCCTGTCTAGCACATCATCATAAGATGGGGACTGCCAACCAGATCTTGGACCTGGAGGACCATTCTCATTGGACCTCTGAAATGACATACATGTTTACATATATAAATTAAAATGTCAGAATACTTGAAAAATGTATCTGTTTTAAGTAATTTGAAAACAAATACAGACTTTGACCTTAAAAATCAAACTGTCTCATATTAAATGCTTGTCATCTTATATCTGCTTATTACCAGACAATTGAAATTTTTACTTATAAATCTTAGTATTGATTTAAAGGTTAAGTAACACAAATACAGGACACTTTTGCCTTAAATTAGTAATAATATTATTTACAGAGCTTACAACTACAGTCCTTTTACATAGTTTTATGAAACTTTTAATTCATTTGTAAATATATTCTGTCTAAAATACATTTGACAAAGAAAAGGAATATTCTAAGCTAAGTGAAAATAAATTTTCCTGCACTATAATGACAGCATTACTTGTCTAAATATTTTCATTCTATAAATATTCTAAATACTTTTTTTGCTATTTGCTTTTATTTAAATGTTAGTTTTCAAACAGAATTTTAATCAGGTTGTAGAGAAGAATAAAAGCAAACCAGGAACATGTTAAAAACACTATACACATACATTTTGTGAATACATTTGTGCTGTTTACATCACTGCACCTCAAACCATCAAGATGACACAAGAGTGAACAGTAGAGGTGTAATACAGTTAACTACACAATGTTCCAATAACAAAACAATAACGTAAAGTCCAACTAAATTAACAATAAATTTCTACAAAAATCCAAAACTTTTTAATTTTTTTTGTCACCAAATCTTATTTCTTATTTCTGTGCATTCATTGGAACTGTTATTCTTTTTTTTTAATATGGAATGAAGACGAATAAGGTATAGGAAAGGTCAAAAAGAAATAACTGCAGAATGAAAATGAAATGTTGAATAAGAAGAGAGTTTTAACAGAAATTTGAGACACACAGCAATGTATTTGACACAGTAATTGTTAAATATCTGTTATATTTGCTAGAAGCAGTCCCTTAAATCTTAGAAATTGTGACAAAAGCTAAGAATTATGATGCCATGATAAACAGAAAATAGTGATCCCTTCCCTTTTGCAGACACAGGTATATTGTATTTTTGTGCTCAAATTTTGAAAGAATTTGAAGCTAACCCATGGTTACCAATTATCTTCAGATGATGGCAAAAACAATATAAACTTCATAATATGACCCCAAACATTTGTGTTAGGATAACAAGTGTCTGGTTTCAAAGCAGAAAAGTCAAAATATATAAATAAGAACAAAGCAAAGATTGTCTAGCTTTTGAGTTAGTGTATGCTAACACAAGAGTTAGTTCAGCTAATACTTACACCTCGTCTCTTCCCATCCTTATTTTGTAGCATTTCATTATATTCTCTATTTCGCACTGCCATTTTTCTTTTCTATTACATTATTAGAAATATTTAAATTGAATAGTTTGAAATGACTTAATTTGTTATTGCAATTTACTTTCTTTAATTAGTACAAAAACAAGATGAAAGATAAATACATGTATCATAATTGGGAAGTAAATAATTTAGCTGGATACTAAGAAGCGTTTTGTGTTTAATAGTTATAATGGAACAGGCAAAATGATAATGAACTATCAAATTAAAAGTTAACAAATAATACTAGCATTGAAACTTAAAAGCAGCTTTAATTTAACACAAACTTACAAAAAATATACAATATTTTAAAATAGGGAGAAATATGATTTACTGGTTGTTTCCTTTTTCTTATGTTATTGTTTAACCAACTAATTTACATTAAGGCACCTGTGCAACTTTTTCATATAATATCTCCTAAGACTAACTATTAAGATAACTTGATATGTTTTTCTCTTTTCTGTTTATAATTTGGAATCTAAAGGAACAGAATTATGTTAGGACAGATATATTTGACTTATAATGAAAGGAAAGACTGCATACCTCAGCTGAATCACTGTAATGTAACCCAGGTAACGTAGCAAATATGTCATCTTTCTTCCCAACATCTCTCTGAAATAACATCATGTTATTGAACAGTTATGGGATAATATTTTATATGCTGCTTAACCGCTTAGTTAAAAGGGGAATAACTCCAGCACGGAAATCTCTCACAAAACAAGTAAAGAAAATAAATGGATGATGAAAATGAGATTTTGAAGAGAATAAAATTGACAACTTTGAAGAAAATATATTATCTGACAACAATGGAATTCATTTAAAGAAAAGTAAAAATACAATATCTATGGCATACTGCTCTCATTAAAAATAAAAATTTAATTGAAAAACATTTTTTTACTGCTTTTTGTAAGTACATGTAGTCATAAAAAGATCTTGTCTTGCAAGTCAAAAATGATAATATCCAAATAAATTCTTCGAAATAACACATTTTTATATGTTGGATTTTTTCAAACAAAGCAAAAACAATTAAATCTAAAACTTTGAACCTCATGAGTCAGTGTCTTTCCTGTTATTCTAAATAACTGGAACAACAGGAATTTAAATTAATTCATTTGAAAGAATTCTGATTAAAGCTACCAATGATTCAGCAGCTACTATTCATTTCTTATTATCATGTGAATCAAGAAAAAGGCTGAGTGATTATATGCATAGTAAGATGATGAAAGCTTAGGCGAGTATTAAGGGTGATCAAGAGGACAGATAATATTGTAAGGTGTCCTGGACACAACATCAACAAAGGTAGATTCTATCAAGGCTGTAGAATAAAACAATCAAGTTTGTGGTAAATAGCATGCTCAGTGATTTGTACCTCGTTTGTGGCAGAGTTTACTCTTCTGTTTTGGGGTTCTGTGTCATTATAACCATGTCGCTGTAGAACACACAAATGCAATAAATCAAACAAACAAAAGAAACACTTTATACTAAAATTCTTTATTTTTTATCTGGAAAAGTCAATATAAAAATTTGAAAAAAGATGAATAAAAAAAGAAAAAATATTTTAAAAATATATTTTTAAATTTCGTTTAAAAAAATCTGCATTAAAATAGAAGTAAAAAATAATTATTTGTATGTAACTGCTCTTTAATAAATTATCTTTAATTTTACAAGTAAAAGACTATCATGCTAACACCATAGCCAAATCATGGGTAGATGTATCAAGCGGAGCCACTATTCCTTAAACCTCTTGTAAGTACTAGCTAGCACCATTCATTAGTAATATGAATATCAATGATTAGTCTGAGGAACAGGATTTAAAGCCCAATAAAAATAATCTAATAGACTATCACATTTTATAAAATATAATAAAAGTATTCTCCTTCAATACAAATATTTTGTGAAGAAGTAAAATATAAAAGGATAAATGTATATATATGTCCATAATTCAAGATTACAACACCAAAATGTCAATACAAGCTGGTCATCTGTTGGAGACTAAAATAATTTGTTGTGAAACATATGATCACTGCAGTTGAATCAAAAATATCTTTAGGTCAACCTTTTAAATAGAAAACACACTGTCTACTCAGTAGCATTTATTCTGTCCAGAATTTTACATAACTTTTATTAAGTTGCTTTCTCTTTAGTAATCTTAATTAACATTTTCCTTATTAATTTATAAATTAAAATTCAAGTGTTTGGTAGCACTAAATGAGAGAGGTTATATGGAAGTCTTTTTTATTCACAAACTAAAGGAAGAAGAGCAACTCCACTTGTAAGATTTGAAATATTCAAATTTTAAATAGAGGTTTATTATTTATTAATTGCTTTACTAACATATTCATTTATTCTTGTAAGAACAAGTAAACTGCGAGCTACTGCTCACTGATGATACCCCCGCCGCAAGTGGATAATATTAATAGTGTAAAAATATGCAAGTGTTCGGTAAACAGGAAGTTGTCAAGTGATCAATCTGAAAACGCATCACACGGTATAGCTGACTTGTATAAATCCTGAAACAAAATTTCAGAAATCCTTGTATTGTAGTTCCTGAGAAAAATGTGACGAAATTTTCAACTTGGCTATCATGTGTAAAATCAAGTGTTTGGTAAACAGGAAGTTGTCAAGTGATCAATCTGAAAACGCATCACACCGTATAGCTGACTAATATAAACCCTGAAACCAAATTTCAGAAACCCTTGTATTGTAGTTCCTGAGAAAAATGTGACGAAAATTTTCAACTTGGCTATCATGTGTAAAATCATACAAGTGTTCGGTAAACAGGAAGTTGTCAAGTGATCGATCTGAAAACGCATCACACGGTATAGCTGACTTAGATAAACCATGAAACCAAATTTCAGAAATCCTTGTATTGTAGTTCCTGAGAAAAATGTGACGAAAGTTTCATGGGACGGACTGACTGACGGACGGACTGACGGACAGACAGAGGTAAAACAGTATACCCCCCCTTTTTTAAAGCGGGTTTTAAAGCGGGGGTATAATACTATTTATTTATGAAAGCGCTAATGTAACGTTGCGGTCTTTTGAACAACACATTTTCCCGTTTCTGTTTTATGACGTTACACCTTTGACGTGCGCTTCGTCGTCTAGACTTTATTTTGATAACATACGGATGCACATTGTTTATTAGACAGATTAAAGTTGGTAAGAAACTTTTTATGTATACTATCTTTTTATTATATCAAAACTTATTTAAAGAGAGAAAACATTGTATACTATTTATTAGAAATATGCGTAACTTTTATTTATTATTTTAAACGTAATTTAACTTACGAGAGAAATTATGATACATGAATGAAATGGTTTTTATTGTTTGTTTAGTTTAATATGAATACTTAAACATGTACATCTTATTATAATTTATGTATTTTTACTTATGTGAAATTATTCTTTATTTGTAGAGAATCGATTGTTAGCGACCATATGATTTTTATAAAAGAATAAAAGATAGATACATGGTTAACTCGCATACTCATCTCTTCGCCCCAAGTTAAACTTTATGTGATTCGTACACCACATTTCAATGAGCATTGTACCTTTGTATCCACTTCTAAGTATAAATCCTTCAAATTTTATTTTCAAACTTTAAGTTCCTATTTCAACCAGTGAATTTTCATATTTTTAACAAAACAAATAACATTAGCATACTAGCACATACTTGTATTTTTTTTCTTTAATCAAATACATATTTTCTCTTACCTTTCCAAAAGTGCATAATATTGTTCACTTTTCACAGACAAATAAAACCTTAGCACTTTTGAAGGACACACAGAGGAATGCCATCCATTCCAAAAAAAACAATTTCAGCAACAAAACTTTAGTCTACAAATATTTGACATTGAAAATCAAAAAAAGATCACCCTCTCTCTTAAACTCATATTCCATAGTTCGTCTTCTAAATTTTTGCCTTTGAAATCAAAAAAATCACTAAGGATTATCAATTATGTGTAAGTATAGTCTACATTTTGATTTATACTGACCAAGCAGTGTAAAAATCCTGTATCATGTTGACAATAATATGACACTGACCTTTAACATAAGGTTGTCACATTGAACTTCAACATAGGTCATAGTTCCAACCTCTTTGAACTTGATATCAGTTTTACTTACTGGATTTCTTGCTGAGGTAGGAAGAGGTGGTCTACCCTCTGTCTGTCGACCTCTACCTTTACCACCTTTCTGTCGTAAAAATTCATTATATTCATCATTGCGTAGCTGCTTTTTGCGTTGCTGAAACAATTACCATGCTGCATTAGTAAACTATTACTAAAATATGCATTAAACATATAAAAGTTCATTATACCAAATACTGCATGCATACATATATACATAATCAGTACGTTCACTTTCATGTCTGTTGTCAATCTTCCAGTGAAAAGAAACATTAAGTTTTGGTAACATTAATGTGACATTAAGTTCCTTATTACCTCCCCTTGAAAGCCATGCTAATCTTACCAATGAATATTCCTATCACCAGAAAAAATTGACATGCATGAATAAAAGTAGTTCATTGAAATGTAAGCCTGGGTCCCGCATGGTTATTCTGATTGGATATGAAATCGCCTGGGTAAGGTAGCCCATGCAACATGCCTTGTATCAGACCAGTAACTGTCATGCAACTTACAGAGTATGGTTTGATATCAATAAATTGTTTACTCTCATACCAATGTCGTGACCAGCTATGGACTGGATAATTCAGATTCTGGATAAATATACAGAAATCATTTACTTTACAGTCCTCAAATTTATAAAAGGATAAGGTTCGCAAACTGTCCTTACTGGCCCAACAAATTGCAGCATCACAAAATCAGCTGTCTAAATAAAGATGATAAAAAAAGTTTGGGCAAAGGTAAACTGTAAGATTGTTGTAATCATATGGATATTCTGTTGAGATTTAATGATTGGGGGACAACATGAATTTAAATTTTCTGTAAAATATAACAAAAAACCTGTTTTAATTGAAAAATATTGAGCTGATGAAAGTACACCAAAAGTATTTTCATGAAAGTTGTTGTTGATACTGACAAACATCATGGTAAATTGTTTAGCTTGAGGGTGAGGAAACTATCCGAAATTTATAAATAAAACAATTCTTCATATAAATGCACGCACAATTTATTGAATACATTGACTCTGACTTACATAGACATGGATGCACAAGTTAAGATAAGAACAAGGACGCATAGATTGTCAGACTGCTCCCTATCAAGCAATTGCCATGGCAAGACCCTAGTACATTTAATATCATTTTGATTAGAAATTTAAAGAACAGGTTTTTTAGAAACTTTGATTTGAATAAAATAATTGAACATTCATTTTAATTTCCATATTATGAATGTTCATTTTTACCTTTTTCCTTTTTTAAGATTGACCTCTGGTAAGATAAAAGGTATGTGTATATTTTTGTTTTGTTCAGATGACTTTCAAATTTCTGAATACAAAGTTTACAAAATGATATAGTTCACATACGTATGTACCTCTTCCATATAATCAATTCCCTTTTGATGACAATGTAGTACAGTATATTAGCCTTACCTCTGCTGAATCTCTTGGATTCAAACCTTTCAGGAAACCACCAGGAGCCTCATCTGTAGAAGGTCTTTGTCTGGGTTCTGGCTGTTGACGGGGTTCTGGTTGATAATTCTGAAAATGATGTGTTTTCGTTCCTTACTTTTTCTAAGTCATCAACATCAATATCATGATAGCATTTGAAACATATTGAAGTGGAAAAGTTAGAATATAGCACAGAATTACTTAAGACACTAATATAAAATAAAAATGGTACAGACTAAATGACAAACTCCTCCCAACTATTACAGGAAGGACATTACAATATCATGCATAACATGTCAAATTACATTTAACTCTTCAGAACTATTCATACTTTTGTTGTTTTTCTTTAACTAATATTCTATATACAAGAAAACAAGAATATGACCAGCTCACACTATCACTGTCAGTGAATGTGAATCAACAGCCTAATTTAGCATATATTTTTAAATGGTCATATCCTAATGCACATTTATATGTAGTTTTAAGTTGATGTGACCCTTAATTTAAAGGATATAGGATATTCTCCCATGTCCATCAGCACATGGACAGCAACACAGTACAATGCTTTTATTGCAGCTCTTCATCTCAGTCAGTGAGGCCTCCAACATGGAGCCAAAAAACTCTCACCTCACTACAAATTTAAAACTACCATAGCATCTGTTCGAGTGTAATTATTTGCAGTTAGTCAATTTCTTGGAGAATTGGCTAACTTTTAACAGAGCTTCCCTCTTCAGAGTAGCTTTAATCTAAGTATACAATTATTTCATATTCTTAATTACCTCCTTTGGTTCACTTCTTTTACCTCTCCCTCTTTGGCCACCCTGAAATGCAATGATAAAGTATAAATATTATGCAGAAAAGTCCATGGTCTCATGTGCACCTATGTCTATTTTAGGATCATTTTTCTGAATTTTCAGAAAGTCATTTCAGGGTTTTGAAACAATTTTTAAAATGATTTATAACAATATGCTATTTCAAAATTAAGTGACTATGCTTTTTGAGCAGTTGGAATTTTCAAAACTAGTAATTCTTTGGAAGATTTCATCCACTTGAAAAATAAAATTCATTAATGTATCAGGATTTTTTTTTTTCTAAATTTACTGAAGAGCATGGCTGCCAATTGAGCTACAATTATAAAATCTAGTGTATTTGTACAGCTATATTAACTCTAAAATGCAACAACAAAAATTGATCTACAACATGCAATATACAAGCTTCAATACCAGTAGATAATACTAATGGTTAGCAATCATGTATAGCAAATTCAACTGACAATCAATTACTGTAAAATACACACATCATAACAATATGTAGTCAATAACAAAGAAATGACGAAAAATGGTCCAATCTTTATATTTAGACTTTCCTATAGATTGACTTCAGCAAGAACATTCAAATATAATGTTTTTTTTTTAAATATTATATACTATATATAAATAAAATATCTTATTGAAAAACCTTTTTACATGTTGAAAACTTGAAATATATTTTTTGGAAAAAGTATGATAAAGTTTAATTCTACATGGTAAGAGGATAGGACAGCAAAGTATCACTACACAGGATGGGACTGCAAAGTACCACTACACAACACTGTTACCTCAGTTCTGGCCTCTACGTCAGAATTAACTCCCTTTATTAATCCAACTAATGCTTCATTATGCTGAAATGATTACATTCCAACGAAATATTTTTAATAAAAACTTCAGCCTAAAACCACCCTGGTTTTTAAATGATAAAGGGCTTTTCCAGACACCGCATAATACAACTGCTGTCACATGTCAACTGAGACTTAAACAGGTCTATTGTTGTTTAAAACAATTCTTATCAAACACCAAGAAAGACCCCCTTATTCGGCAATGGTAAAGAACTAATTACAAATAAATATAACCTTTGTGTCTCGTATATGACTGTACATCCAAATATTAAATGTTTTCCTTTTTCTGATCCTTAGCTGAACCATACAATAAAATATAATTGTCGAATAAATATACCAAAGATGTCATTTTAAAAGATTCAAATTACGACAGACCCACACAAATTTATGATCGAAATTTTTTTTGCAGTAAAATATAATGATCACAACTCTGATCATGGTGTTACTTTTTCTATACATCTGACAATTTAACTTAGGATGTGTAATCAAAACCAAACCAAAATGCTTAGGTATTATAAAAGGAGTCATTAAGACTGCAAAACTTCACACATTTTGAATGCCATTTCTTTGCAATACCTCAAAATCAACTTCATCGGCCATCATTGTATGGTATGTATTTGCTACCTCATAAAACCTTTCAGCTTGCTAAAAGTCATGGATAAAAATATATTGTAAGGTCAAAAATCAATTTCTCCTTATTCTAAAGTTTTTTAAAATCTATTGTTCAATTCTTACAAGTTTGAAAATGTAGACTTATAGTAAGAAGAATAAGCTTGTAAAAATTATCAAGATTAAAATAGATATGATGTAATAACCTTCAGAGTTTAGTCTCTACATGAAGGAAAAGGGTTAAGAATATTAACTAAAACAACACATCTCAGGTTAAATAGGAAAGAAAACATTTCACTCTGTAAATAGAAGACAGGTCATACCTCATTTATCAATCTGTTGTACTCCTCCTTTCTTTCTTCGTTTAATTTGTCCCTCTGTCTATCATGGGCACCAAGTTTATTAAACATTCCCCCTGGAGTCGGGGGTTTTGGTGGTAACTGCTCTCTGTGAGTTTCCCTCTCTTTTTCCTGTCTCTTTAAAATCACAAAACATTTTTCATCAAAAGAGTTTATTAATAATCCAAATGAGTTCACATCACTATAAAACTAAAGACCTAAAGCTGCATATTAATAAAGAAAAACTCATTACAAATTATTGTAAAATGTTCAAAGGCATCTGAGAGTAATTTAAATTGAAGATATAACATCAGAATTATTGCAAAATCAATTACATTTAAAAAGAAAAGGTATATTTGAATGATTTTTCGACTAGTAGGTAATCATTATATATCCTGTAATAAGAAATTCACTACAATAGCTCATTATATGGAACATTATAGAATAAACATAATTTATTTATAATTGAATAACATTTTGAACTTGAAATGGAACAATATTTACATTTGTTAATAAATAGAAATTGTATTACTAAAATTCATATTAAATGAATATAATGCAGGTTAGTAAAATCTGTAAGAAACGATACACAATCATTCTGTTATCCTGCAAATAATAATCATGTCAAAAATGCTAGATAATAATTGCTACCCTTAAGACTCAGTGCTTGATATAAACTTATAACACATAAACAAGACTCAGTGCTAGATATAAAATTCTGACACAAACTGAATTTTAAGTAATAAAGAGTTACTCTTAAATATGTTTGCAATAGACAAATGAATGCTCAAGGGTTTGGAATGTATGGTCAGTCAGTAGAATCCTTTGCATTGTCCTGATAATTAATTCCAAAAATAAGAGTAGCATTTAAAGAGTAATCCTTATATATATGTACTTCTTCTTTTATCTGCAGCAATGAAGATAATCATCCATTATATATATATTGAAGTTTAAGTCAAAAAATATTATACAAAAGTAAAAAACAAGATTATGTGTTCATAGGTCAACATGACATGTACACAAAAACGCTCACGTGTAGAGGAAGAGACTGAGAAAAGATACTTTTATATGTTTATCTGTTCTGTAATGCAAACTATTGTTAAACATAAGCAAAAAGTAATAAGCCATTAAACGTCTTTAAATGTGGAAACACCTAAAAAATATGATGACTGATGATTGTTAGACAGAGGTTTGTTTTAGGTCACTTTTATCTGTTGTTAACTTTAGCTTCATGCAATTAAATTTTATTTCATCACTCATAAGCTCTTTTAAGGGATACCTCAGAGCTGAATTCACGGCTATATATTTTTTTCAACTGGTGTTTGTAAATTTTTAACAACTTGAGATATCGTCTTTGTATTGGCATTGGAATGAGCCACGAAGGAGATAACAATGTTTGCACTTGCTCCAACTGGTCACCAATTTCACCCAACAGGGATTCAGCAGTACTATATCCAGTTTCATTCCTGTCTTTAAGATTTTTTTTCAATTTCTCCATTTTTTTCTCAACATCATCCATGTGACTTTCTGAGAGGAGATACAGAGGTGGTGACCCATTAAGGAGTTTTCTATCTCCTGACTCAGGATCAGTAACATCATCAGAGTTACCAGGAAGAGCAAGAGGTTTTTTTTGTTCCTCAGAGTCAATACGTCCTACTTGTAGCTACAAACCAACAATCTGACATGTATTCAGCCACATGTTATTTAATACTTTTAACGAGAAAAGTGACTTTTAATCAATTATTCTTAATAAAGAGAACAAACTTCCAAATAAACAAACTAAACAAATAAGAACTTATCAATTTCTTGCGCATCCTTTAGTGAGAAGATCTAAGAAAACTCAAAAGATTGTTACCTGTAGTGTAAATTGAATCTGATACTATAATGACAAATTGACAAAATCGTTTTCTCTTCGAATTTTCAAACACATACATGTCAAATTCTACAATTATCTAGCTACACTACAAAGTAAAGGGGAAAGTGTAAGACAAAATTTCAAATTCTGTGGAAACAGAATAACCAAGTCAAGTTGGCATTAAAATTAGCATTGAAAAAGGCATATATGTATCTGAATACTCCTGTTTAACCTTAAGTAATCTAACTAGAATTTATAAATTAAGGGTAAGTAACTGTCATGCTACCTCATTTAGAAGTTGTTGATATTCTCTTTCTTTCTCCTCTAACATTGTAAGTGCTGCTGTTTCACCTTCAGTATATGAAGTTTGTCTCCCCTTAATAAAGCAAAAACAATGTCTTAACTAATAACATAAAAAGAACTAATAGTGAATGGTTACAAGCTTTAACAAAGCATAAATGTCTACAAATTTCAAAATAAATATTATACAAAATTCAACTGACTACATTTTTCAATCTTAAAACAATGACATATTACAGAAAATATTTCAACTTTTTAAAGGAACAAAACTGGTAAAAAAAATCTTTTCAACGTAACACAACACTAGGGATAAAAATGAATTCAAATTATAATACATTGTAATTCAAATATACAAATATAATTTAACACTACATTAAAAAATAAAAATAAAATAAAAATAAATCTAACTCTACTATAGTTTTACACTAAGGGAAACAACTACCTGAGGTAATCTCTCCACAGAGTTATCTTCTCTTCCATGCTGAAGCTAAATATAGAACAATACTAGCATTTACTTCTAGCTCCCAACAGTGAAGTGTTTATTTTTCTAATATACAATGTACTGAATAATTTATTATGGGGTAAAATATCTAGAAGAGTAATATAATAATCATAATCAAGATAAACCATAAATAATTTTGACTTAAGTAAAACTACTTGTGATAAAATTAGGACAAATTTTGAAATTGTTCCTGAACCCTTTTAAATAAGTGCAAAGACGGACAAAATGTGAATAGTTAGTATTTAACACATAATGATTTTTAAGGTATCTAACTATATTCTTTACATATAATAGCTTTATATATTTTAAGCATAAATATATCTCATAATCTGGTGCAGCTACAGAAATACAGTGCCATATTAAATATACCTTGCTGACCAAATCATAATATTCATTCTCTTTATCTTCCTGAAGCTGTTTAGACCTATCATACTGTTCATATGATGATCTGGCAGTATCTCTGGGCTGTGGTTGTGCTATTGGACTTTGATCTGGATAATTTGGCTGGGGTCGTGCATATGACCTTTCTTCCCTTTGTGTCTGGGGCTGTGATCTTTCTTCCCTTAACTGTGCACCTTTGGACCTTTTACCCTTTTGCTGTTAATAGTGTAACAGGAAATAAATAAATAAACTCTCCACCACCAACTACTGTTAAAATACATCAACATCAATTTTACAAACAGATAAAATATCAAAAATGAGGTTCGCAAAACCAAATTTTACATTTAATTAACTTAATTTTATAAACAATCTATTTCATATACTTTTCTTCACACATATAGCGTTTAATTCATGAAATTATAACATGCTGAAAATCATCATATTGACAAAAACAAATTCAAAATATTTTGATAATTTAACCTTTGAATTACTATTAATGTTTAAAGCTGAAAGTCAGGAAGTACAAATCATATTTCAGATAATATACAAACTGTAAATATTTTTATTTATTATTTACTTAAATAAGGATGAGTTTATCTGAGTTAATAATAACTGTTTGAAATTAAGCTGACATCGGCAATGAAGAGAACTTTTCAGTAAATTCTTCTTCAAGATCTGTATTGTATGTAAATATTCTGTAAAATTAGAAAGACTCTACTGAAAATGACACATAAAGGGAATACACAAAATGAGTATCATAATGTTTTTAGACATTGGTAAGTCAAGATTTTAACTTTCCAGTGTTATTTTAATAACTTTTTATTTAATTTTACATACTTGCTAAAACTCTTAGTATTAAAACAACAAACAGAAATAACAAATTAACATCTAACTACTCAGATTATCTATGAATTCTACATCCATGCAAAAGGTAAAAAACAAAAATTGTTAACTGGTATAAAAAATGTAATGATTATAGACATAAATCATAAGAAAAAGTTCTGTGATTCTTAAAAAAAATCTGGTGCCACTCAATACCTTGGCCAGCATTTCATTATATTCTCTTTTTCTTTCCTGTTCTAATTTCTTTCTTTTTTCTTCATATTTTCCCAGCTGAAGCCCTGGTGCTTCTTCTTTAGGGGGGTCATTTGTTCTGTTTGTTTGGGGGTCTGCCCGCTATGAAAAAGATGTTTTGTTAGAAACTAGCATTAAAAGCATGAACATTCACTAGCTGTATATTAGGCAAACTGAGGTAACCTGGAAACAGAGTAAAAATTCAAATTTTGCATGAAGGAAGGACATATCCATCTTTTTAACTAAACTTTACAATAGCTTTGATAAAAAGTGAAAGACCTTAAAGATGTCAATCTCAACCTCTTATATTTAAAGAAATACAAAAATTCTAGTCAAATTGCTAAAATTGTCAGTCTATTGAGACTAAATGTATTTATTTACCATGATTCTGTAATCTGTATCAAATGGGCATATTTTTTCCAATACAACACTTGTAAAAGGAATTCTTTACTTGTTTATTATATAGGTATAAAGGAAAACATTGGAACAGATGTTGTTGTATTGTGGTGTTCTAGAAAGTCAACAAGTGTGAAGCAGTGATGGATTTTTAGTTATAAGCTTTTAATTCTAAGTATGGTGACCTAAATACAACAAGCAAATACATATATATATATATATATATAGATATAAATAATAACAAAATACATGCAAAAGCAGATACAACATAAAATATCTATTAATACTTGCATAATAAACAAAAATAACAAAAATAAACTTGCAACAAATTCAATAAATGAACTTTTTGTTAACTAGCACATTATTAAAAATAACAATACAGGCATGCATTTGTGTAAATGTTGACAATTATAACTTTCCATGTGTTTACAAATTGTTAATGGTGCAGCATATATTCACATTGTTTTAGTTTGTAAAACAGCACAAAACTAACTAATAGCTTATCTATATAAATACATATTGTTATAGTTTTAAAAACAGCACAGCAGAAAAATATTAAAACAATCTAATTAATTGATGTCTCTAGCACTTGACTATCCAGCAATACTAGCACTATTCACTCATTCATCATCTACCTGTTCAAAGAATTGTCTCGTCTCTTTTTGCCTTTCATCCTTCAATTGTTGCTGATGTTTCTGATAGTGAAATGTGTCGTAATAGTTGTTAGGCTCTGACGGCTTCTCTGGTGTCTATACAGAAATATTAGTCACAATATAGGTGATGTAAGGCAAAAAATTAATTATAAGCAAAATAAAAACCTAAATTGTGATAATATGATAGTTATTATATATGTGCGAAACAAGATGTGATTTTCAAATAAAATATAAAGTGCTTCAAACTTCTATGAATAAATTACAACTCTATTTCTTCAATAATTCATGAAAATTAAAAGACAAATTTCTTTTACACTCATACAACATACTCTTATTTTATTATTGCAAAACAAGATTTTTTCTTAAAAAATTACAAAAATCTGAAAAAGCTATGTGGGAATGTTCAGCACTACGAAAGTTGTGTGGCCGGTGTTAGTCTATTCTATGTTGGACATCTGTATGGTATAGGTCTATTGGGCAGGATTATAAGTACCTTTTCTTCTGGTACAACCTTATCTTGTGGTCTTGGCAGTGGACGTTCTGTCCTTCGTTTATCTACATGTACATGTTGGTCATGTGTCTTATTCAGCGCCATCATTTTATCAAATTCTTTGAACTTCTGATTCATTATCCTGTCACTTATTTCATGGTCTAGTTTTTCTTTGGACGGATCAAAACGAGGAGAAGTTTGTACATAGGGAACTGTATTATAATCTCTTTGTGCTTTTAACATCATTTGCTCTGTCTGTTGCTAGAAGAATTACACAGACAACACTTATCAGTATTTTATTGGTCAAATTACACAGACAACACTTATCAGTAATTCTATTGGTCAAATTTCCAGTCAACTTAACAATAAGTCAAAATTTCAACAACAAAAAATGCGAGGTGGTCATAATTTTATTTAAGCTGGTGAAATTTACCTCTTTTTTACTTAGTGTACATGAGAATTCTAAATCAAATTTATTATTAAATAATCATGCCAATACATTAACCTTAAAAAAAGTGACCTTTCTATCATAAGTTTTTGATGGTTATCAATTTTATAAAACAACTGAATAAGAATTTTGTGTAGACATTCATAAGTAAAATGACGGCTTTGGTCTCTACCTTTTCTAGATCTTCCTTGTAATCTTGTTTGCGTTGTCGGTCAATCTTTTTACGATATTCCTCAAACTCCCCAAACTTTAAACCAGACCCTGGAGGGGTAGGTTGTTTTCTTGTTCTACGTTTTCTCTAATGAAGTGAAAACAGATTAGTTTACGATAATTATTTCAATTTCTATATATTTGCAAAATATATTATAGCTAATTCTTAACTTAAAAAAATTACTTAATGTATAAAAACAGACCTTTATTCAGGTCAAACAATTATACTATCATACTTTGAAAACTATATCAACTGCTTTAAGAATTTTTATTTCTTATTAACTTTAATATCGAACAATTTGTTTGTTGTTTAACTTCTATTAACAATGATAGTACCTGTTCTAAATATTGATTATAGTCTCTTTGTTTTTCTTTTTGGAAGGAGAGCTCCCATTCTTTGTAATCAACTTCAGGTTTACGTGGCGATTCATTTGTCTTCTGTATAGCAAAATAATGTTAGATTTACTGTTAATTTAAATATGATATGGGTAACATTACTTGAGTCTACTTCCAACATTTAACATTTCTGCAAATATATATTTCTCCTCAAAACTCAACTATCAAATTGTAACTTAACATACATATATGGTCTCTACATACAGGAATTAAAAATAAACAAAACAATTCTGTACATAGGCATTTAAACATTATCATAACATCAATATACATTACATAGTACAATATTAGTCCAGAGTTAGTCTATTCATCTGGTTTATAATACATCACATGCTGTTACTAAAACATTAATTAAAGACAGTCATGCCACATAGTTATTATAAATAGTCAGCATTATTTAATGGCCTTTTCGACCATAATTTCTACTTCAAAACTGGTTTGTTTTATTTACATTTTGTCGTTTGTTATCTCATCTCCTATGCAGATTATTAATATCACTTCATGCTGTCAGTTTGTAAGCCTTCAAACAAGTCCTCTGGTTATGGAAACTTTAATCCTGTATATTGCATGCCATTATGAACAGGTTTAATACAGGCATTTAAAGTTGTGCTGTCAATATTAGTTCATGCTATCACAAGCCATTGGACACTGTTAAGGTGGTGGCACTGCCATTTTGATCTCATGCTATCAGTTAGCCCTTTTGACACTGCTATGATACATTCAATGCATTACCTCGGAGCTCTTGTCCCTAAACTGATCAAATGAGAAGTGAGGTAGCATTGGGTAATGTAGAGATGGACTATGTCGCCTGTTGTAACGTCTGGTTTGTGGTGTGGAGTTTGCTGGTGTTGATAACAATGGTATGAGATCATGATGATAGGTCCTCAGATAATCCTCATAATCCTTCCTTCTTTCCTTCATCAGCTCCTTTCTAGCATCTTTATAGTCAAACTCCCTCATTGATTTAGGATCTGGTAGTGTATTACTTCTGACCATAATAGTCCTCTTAGGAAGTAACTGTAACATGTAATACCATACCAAAATAACATTTCAGTGCAATTCTAACATGTAATACCAAATAAAACGTCAGTGCATTACAAAATAAATATGCACAATAAGTCATACAAACAAATACCCAACAGAGTTTATATTTATGGCAAAACATTCTCAAATTTTGTGCAAACCGCTTCCGTACATTGCCAATATCCACACTACCCTAACACATGGTTGTGACTGAACACGCATACATTGTGTATTCACATCCTGTTTTGTGTACCTGGTTCTGGATAGCTTTATATTCTTCTGTTCTTTGTTCAATAAGTTGTTTTCTTTTCTCCTCATATTTTCCTAGTTTGTTAAGGCCTGCCTCTGGTGTTGTTTTATGTTGAATATTGTTTGACCGTGGTGCAGTCTTAGGAGGATTGGTACTCTGTTAGTTTAGATACAAATATTAATGTTGAAAAGCCCAGTACTGACCATATATTCTAATTCAAGATTGAGATAAATGATCAACTAATTACTGGTAATCAGTTTCCAATTTTAAAAGTAAAAAATTGATTGAAACCAAAGAAAATTAGTTTGCTAAAATTTACTTATAAGAAGGAGCCTTCTTCAACTTATATGTTTACTACAATAAAACATTACAATAAGCATTGTACCATTTAATTTCATAATGCAATCTATATCCTGAAATCACCAAAGCTTTTAAGCTACATGAAGGAAATTGGCAGCCACTGCAAGTTTCTACAATGTACATGAACCATTCACAATATAGTGCCTTGGAAACATTTACTATATGTAAAGAAAATAAGCAATTTCCCTATAAACCTCATAAAAAAGCAGTTCAAACTTCAACAAGCATGGTATATTTTATATAGATATACACCAAGTTTGCCCACACATCATCCAAATACAATATATGTGACCTATATGTGACCCTAGTATGTCCAAACAGATCTTGAGGTTGTAAAACAGGTTCACCTTATTGTCACTTGTTTGGTTGCGTTGTTCTGAACCAGCTGATTCGCTACTTAAAGGGATTCTCAATTCTGGTGACTTCAATATATTTACGTTCTAATAACAAGATATAATTCATTGTCAGTCATACAAATTTTGCTATTGCCGTATTTACTTGTTAAAATATTAAGACACAACAGGAAAAATAGTTCATACTAAAAAGAGGCAATAGATAACAAAAGGATATCCAAATGTGCTTTACACAGTATAAGCATACCAATATAAGCATACCAATATTAGCATACATTTTTAAAAGTTAATTTTCATGCTGATACATGCACAAATTAAAGTAAATAACAAGTGCAAATGTAAATTTCAATGAAACTGATAATACTGTGGATTCATTATTATTCTTCAGAAATCAATTTTGTTGGTTTTGTGGGTACAGATGAATCAGTATTTCAAATGTTCCACGAATTACAAATGTTCTATAGGCTTACACTAGTCACAAAAGTTCATTTTTTTTATAAACTGATGAATATAAAATTGAGCTGTAGAGGGGAAGATTTGTTGGTTTATATTGTCCTAAAGTTAGTAAAAGATTAGGGGTGTGGAAATGCTATGCCCGGCTAGTACATAAGAACAACCAGACAAATAATTATTTTTGTCTGGGTTGCCTGTGGACAAGCAAAATATACAAGTAAAAGTTCAAATCAAACAAAAATATAAAATTAATTTAAGGTATAAAGATGTTTAATTTATGTAAAAGAAACCAATGGTTAGCGAGTGAAAACATCTATGTTCCTGATGATAAATATTACATAATACCGGAAATAGATTGATTACCAAAAAAAATAAATATAAGAATGCAAACCGGAGTGGTGTTACATTGCATTGGCTTTGCCCATTAACTCTGGATCGTCAATTAGGTTCTATCCATAAAAATACTGAAAGTGTCTATCTTCAGATTTTGTATCGAGATTCAGATTGATAAATACTTAATAAAACAGTGGGCAAGCAAGACAAAAAGAGTTATTCATGAGTCGAGTAGAAAACCTAAAACGCAAATGGAGAAGGACAAGGAGCATTTAAAAAAAAAAATCATAAACGAGAATTTTAGACATCGTTGATATCAGATTGCCCCTGGTTTATTTTTTTGCCTTTTATATTTTTAGATCAAAGGTCAACATTATTTGTTGTCAAAGTGGTATATATAATATATACTCTTTAAGGGCATACGATACAGTTTTGATCCTGTATTTACAAGTTCATGAAAATTTGCAAATAGGCTAGTTTTTACCTAATTAAATCAAATATGTAATAAAAAATATAACTTCATGTGCTACTTTTTGAGTAAAATGAGGTCAAAATTTTGTATATTTGCTCAAAATTCAGATTTGTGGCCATAATTTCTTTTTCGAAAGAAAGACATAACTTTTTTGTTATAAAAGATAAACACAAATTGTTTTTTGTTAAATAATCGGTAATTTCTGTATTTTATAAATATCCTACAAAAAATATTTTTTATTCAGAAATAACTCATATTTATCAAATGTTCATGAATTGAGGAAAAAACGTCATTTTTTACTGCATGTTTATCAAAATTAAAAAATATCCTCTATTTGGGTCACATAATCTCCCTGCAAAATGAAACAAAATGCCGTTTTGAAAAATAGGGGTCCATGAACTCGTTTTCAAATTAAATCAGTTTGAATGATGAAAATCAGTCGAAAAATGCATCTTTGCAGTTTGCCCGATATGTCACAGTTTGACGTCGCGAAAATAACAAATTACGTTAGCAACGTTATTACCTTCCCTATAACTGTATCGTATGCACTTAATTGCCCATCAAGACAATTATCAAGAATAAACCCAAGTATGTCAGTTGAAAGAAACACCAAAAAATCAATAGTTTATCTGTTATTCAGTTTCCATTTTTTCACTCACTGTCCTCTTAATTTACTATTTTTTTTCAAAAATTACTGCAAAATTGTTCTTTACATGTCATTTTATTTGTTGGTTTGCTGTTATAGGTTTCTGTCCCATTGATGTTAACCCATTTCCTACTTTCCTAATTTTTTATACATATAAACAAATGGTTTCATTTGTTTGTGATGCAAAACAGTGCTAAGAATCATATAATGGCTAATAATGAAAAACTTCAATATTTACTGGGACCATCAGGGCAAGTTACTTTTTTTTCCAGACAGGTAAAATTTACAGTTTTACTTGCCCAGGGACAAGTGCTCACAACAAATATTTCCACACCCCTGACTTAGAAAATAGAATATTTTATGATATCATTAATTCTCACATTTCTTAATATATTATAAGTGATAAAACATTTCTGTTGCTCTGTTTCAACAATTAGCTGAAATAGTTGTTTGCAGGAGCATTCTGAATAAATTAAAATGGCAGGAAGCAGATAAACACAAAAGTTCTGCAGACTGGAATACTGTTTTCAGAGTATTTCAAAGTAAGCAAACAAAATTTGTAGAAATTGTTGCAATATATATATATAATAATAAATTAATTATTGATACATGAATTATAAATCCAATACTTCCTACAAAATTGGGAAATTTTGAAATACATGCAAATCTAATTTTAAGGTTAATTTGATCAATTAATTCAGAAGTCTTGCATTTCCTGTTAATATTTATTCATTGTATAAATAGATGTACTTAATATATACCTAACATTAAATAAATACCTAACATTTAATATATACCTAACATTTAATATATTCCTAACATTTAATAAATACCTAACATTTTTTTTAATATTTTTGTGTACAACTGTGTGTGTAAACTTAAAAGAAAAATTAAAGGGCTCTTAGTTGCCACATCATCTGTTTACTGAAACAATACCAAACACTTACAAATATCGAACTAACAAAGAAAATATAGAGTACAATAGTCAGTTAACAACAACAGTGCAAACAGACAAAATAGTGCCACAGCGTCGTACCTGTTCAGCATACTGTGTCTCTTGTCCTGGGTCATCCCACTGTCTACGCCCTACCCTCTCACCTCTCTCATCATCCTAACAACAACACAAGTAATTTGTCTAAACATTTGTTTTTTTAAATATAAAGTATAACAAGTTGTGGATATGGATTGATTGTAGCATTATATGTGATTATTATGAACCAAAATAAAACAAAGGCAAATCTTCTTTTTCATCCATGAGCAATCAATCACATCTACATGTACATGTATCCTATAACATGGACTATCAAAGAAAAAGTACTTATTATAATAATTATGTTGACTTGTTTTAAGTATTAGTTGCAGTATCTCAGGGTTTGTACAGTCAATTATGTTTTACTGACATTATACACAGAAAAAGAGAAACTTTTAGCAAGTAAAGTGAAAATACTCCTCCTTTGTAGGTAAAAAAATATGTGTTGATTAACTAATGGGAATCCAGTTACAAATATTTTTAATGTCAAAGCCTTTACCTGCAAACATTGATAATTGTATAATCTTACTTCAACACCAGGAAACTTGTTTCCTTAAATTTTTAC
This sequence comes from Mytilus trossulus, assembly GCF_036588685.1. Lineage (NCBI taxonomy): Eukaryota > Metazoa > Mollusca > Bivalvia > Mytilida > Mytilidae > Mytilus > Mytilus trossulus. The sequence goes on along the minus strand of NC_086373.1, from coordinate 103,696,801 downwards.
AGAAAAATTCAAGCCATTGTTCAATGGTTAATCTGAATATTTTGAATTCATTGGACATAAGTAAAAAAGAAACTGAAAATCAGACTACGGTACATATGTTACATTTTGTTTACATGTTATCTCTTCTGTTCTTATAATATAACAAACATTTTGAGGACGTGGTACAACAGCCAATGAGACAGACCTAACAATGTAAAGGTAAGCAGGGATATATCATATAACATACATAATTCTTTCAGTTAAAGTACTACTGAAGGTAAATGGACCTACTACCTGTAAATACTCCAATAAAATAAAAGTTTATAAACAAAAATTGAGTGTGTGAATTAATGCATACAAACTGATACAAACCACATGATGGTGTACCATGTACATATAGATATATATATATTATTTTGTATTAGTCTGCTTCAGAATGATCTTTCAATGACCTTGATAAGTTAACATTCATGCATTAGCTGTATAATAAGAAACATTATAAATGTGCAATAAGCATGCAGTTTTGTTCCATTTCAGTTCATTATTTTAATTTGTATACATCTTTAAATGTAGTCAATAAACTTTATGCAAGAAAGAGAGAAACACTTACTGCTAACTGTTGTCTTTCCTGTTGAAGTTTTGCTTTCTGATTTTGAATAAATTGGTCAATGTCAGATTCCATCATTGAGGTCATGTTATTTCCTGCTGAGAGAAAGAAAGAAGGTTAACAAAAATACAGAAACATCATGAACATGGAAAACTATCTTTTAATTTTTTTTTTCATCAGAGATAATTTCTTTAATCTGACAGAATATGATTAATTTTGTTCCCCTCGTGAAAGTTATAACCTGTCCAATTTAAAACTGTTTATATATTAAAAGGAAACATTCCTTGCAAACTGCAACCACTGGTTCTGTTTTTTAGTTCACACATGTTATTTAAGGCTATGCATACATTTAAAATTCTACTGTGTAAAATCTAATCATCAATTAAAGCATGAAATATTGATTATATCAAAATTTGGTTACCAAAATGTTTAAACTATAGACATGAGAAAACTAAATGAAAGTAATGATCTTATATGTTTTATGGTGGAGATAAATCCATTACCAGCAGTTTGATGAGTATTTATTATTTGTGAGAAATATGCAAGGGAATGTTTGAAAATGTTGGTTTAACTTAATAGATAGAAAATTTTGTTCACCCATTATCATTTTAGTTCCCATTAAATTTCTGATTTGCCTCCTTTCTAAGGTTTTGTGTTAAAAAAGTGACATTCCAAAAATGTAAACAAGTTTTCTTTTGTAAATTATTTTGATGATCAAAGACTTAATAATTTGTCTCTTAAACATGTAATAGAAAGACGGAAGATTCCAAACACCATCACTCATAATAAGCTGTTCAAAAAGATATCTTTCATTTTTTTCATCTGACCATGTTAAAACCCTCATACACCTTAACGCTATTTGTCCACATTACTGGACATTACAAAATTTCCCGCAAAATGTGGACGTCATTAATATACAAAATAACTGACGCCACAATGGAAAAGTGATTGTTGTATGACATAAAAAATTTACTCCTTTGGCAAACACCTTATTGCTATTCCTACTTGACCTGAAAACTGTCCCACATGAACTTTTGACATCATACTACAATCACTTTTCTATTTTGGCTTTAGATATTTTCTATTATAATGTCAAAATTTGACAGGAACTTGTTTGATGTCCAGTTATGGTGGTCAAATAGCCATAACAGGGATCTCCATGGATGAAAATTGAACGATGGAGGAACTTTCACCATCATAAACCTATCTACGCCATACAGTGTAGCGCGATAGAAAGGATTTCATCCCTCCACATAAGGATAGGTGAACATGCTAATTCATTGCTTATTTAAATTATATTTATTTGAATTTTTCTTTATAAATACTACATTGTATATATAAGTATATATATTTTCAATAATTGCTGTTCAAAGGCCAAGCCCTCATGCCCCCTCCCTTCCCCTTAGTCGAGAGCCCAATAGCTATCACGAAGGTCCTCATGTAGTTTTCTTGCTATTTTTGGTAATGTTATGGGGGTTAAAAATCATGTGGAGCTTATTTTTCACAGACACTGTCAAATTCAGAAGTCATGAACTTATTAACGGTATGGCTGGTTTGCAGCAAAGACAAAACGAGTCGTACAGGTTATTCAAAAGGTTAAAAAGATTTGTAAATCAAACATTGTCAAATGAAAAGTTTTATAAGGACTTTATCTAGCAAATGGATGCTATGCAACATGCATCTTTTGAGTCTGAATAGAACCAGGAAATGCGGATGTATCAATCTGATTGTAAACTACGAAATGAATTTGGATTTACGATACCATATTTCTTTACAGGAATAATAAAAAAAAATTACTTTTTAACTTTTAAAGTCTTATCATTACAATACAGCAGTACTTGAGTTATTTGCGATGAAATAATAATTACTGTTTTACTTTGTACTTCTTAAAGAGGGGGATGCTGATTGCGTAAGTCAAAATATTAATAAAAGCATGTGTTCGACTTGTTTAACTTTGTAACTTGATTATTAATTTATTTATTTAATCTGAATTTTCATAAGCATTTGCAGAAACTGAGTTAAATAATTCAACGAATGAATCGTCTGTCTTCAGATAATATTCTCCTGTCTGGTTTGTTAATCTACCTGTACAAGTGATTAGCGATCTTAATCCGGATATCCCTCAGGCGTTAGAACTGAATTGGATTATAATATTAAAAAAAGCCTGAGGGTTATGCAATTACAGACATTTGAATATAATTGCTAAAAAAATGGTTTCAGGCTATAATAACAATCACAGTTTTGAATGATGGCGGAAGACAATTGAACGATGGCGCGAGTCATTTGTCGATAGCGCAAGACATTCTAACAAAGCGCCATCGTTAAACAGGCCATGTAGATCCCTGCATAAGCCATCACAAGGTGTATTGCCTGTAGGTAATATTGAAAGTAACAAGTGCCTGTGCCATGTGTGCTGTCTCAGCTTATAAATTTTGCAATTGATGTGAGCTTGGTAGGTTGTGTGCAAATTTAATGATTTCAATCATTTTAGGTAGTTTGTTTACCTTAAAAAAAACTTTGAAATATGTATCTTTCTATAACTGTAGTCTCAAATTTCACTGCATGGAGATTTTCGGCGTTTATGGCAACCTCCAAAACATTCGTGTTTCAACGGTTAGTTTGTAATTCTATCATTTCTTGTGTGTTGTAATTCTACTTTATATTAAATTTGTTCATAATGATATCCTAGACTTAGATGTAGAAGTCTAAATTAACGGGGAAAAGGCTTTAGTTGATATTTTTCAACGAGACAAGACATGAACAGGAAACAAAACATTGGAATGCAGCGCATGCGTAAATGTATTCATAACAAAGGAATCAGGACAAATCGTCCCACTTTTTCACCAACTCGCCCCACTTGTGAACAGTGTTAAATCTCGTTATTTCTCCTGCCAACTCGCCCCAATTGATGAAAAAAGGTAAAATCTAGATGGAAATTTTCAGGTCTGCCAACTCGCCCCCTCTGAATACAGTATATCTAACATAAAATTGAGAATGGAAATGGGGAATATGTTCCTGCTCCACTAAACAACGAAAATTTATTCAATTGTTTTAATTGACTGAGTTTTGGAGGTACAGGAATAATTGAAATGTTCTTGTCCAATACCTGTATATTATATCCATTGATATCATAACCTCCTCTTAATGAGGGAAAACTTCATGACAACCTGGCAGGCTATTCAATATTGTCATATATGATATATGGTAACCTCCCTGAGTAGAACAAAATGTCTTCGTATTCATCTGTGAAATATTGTTTATATACAGGCAAAATTTCACAATAAAAATAATATGTCCTCAAGTTCTCTGGACATAATTTCATAGATGAGTACAATATTTCATGATACATAGTCATGCACTATTGTCTTGGTGGCCCGATACCATTTCATTAGACAATCACTTTGCTCAGTATACACATACAGCAAATATTGTTGACATATTGTTTATGGTTATTGACTTATTACACTTAACATTGACCAAATTGGGAACGAAATAGATCATGGAGGTCAAGGTCGGATGACACCTGCCAGATAAACATACATATTCAGTCTAATTACTTCTTGGCTTCATAAAAGACTGTAATAATAATATAAATTTATTTGGCCGAAAACATAAATCTTTACATACATGAATTACAATAATATAAAGAACAATTACCAATACATATACAAATATTAATACTTATTCAGTTAAACTAGAATAATATAAATTAAGGCGGGCCACAAAAATTAAATATCCGCCAAACTAGCCCGCCAAACAAAACCAAACAAGTTACAGATGTGGTTAAACCAAAGAGATGTAACACTCTCTTGAAAGTTCAACTCCAAGCAGGAAGAATAAAACACTTCTTCAGCTGCTAGATCTACTTAGGAGATACTCACGGAAATCTCTCCTAAAAGTAGAGTACCTTAAAGAGACATATATACACTAATGAATCCAAAGGATGAAACACTCCCTTGAAAATTCAAACACCTAAGGAATGAAACACTCCCTTTAAGCTAGCCTATAAAAACTAAATAATAATAATGACATACATGAAGACAAAATACAAAATACTAAATTATTTACATATGATTAATAGCATGCTGGAAACACTTGCGCAATTCATATTGCCCAGAAAAATCAACAGGCCTTGGCAGAATAGAAGATATAAAAATTTTAATACTGGATGAATAAGATTTGATAGTAACAATAAGTTCCCTAAAATCAGCAATAATTTTGTCAACAGAGTTATTAACTATATCATTCGTACCTAAGTGAATAATAATATGAGAATAGTTAGCTAAACATATATCTCTACCCTTAATCATGTTTCTTAAAGAATATATCCTGGCTCCTCTGACCGCGACCAAATCCATGCAAATTATGTCATCCAAATATCTCCCTATAGAATCTGTAAAAACCAAAACCTTCTTACTGGTCACAACTTCTGAAAGACAATCAAACAAATTTTGCCATATTTCTAACTACAGAAATTTTATCCTTCATAGAAAATTCTAAATATATTATATAGGCATCGCTTGCCCAGTCCCCGTGTAATTGAATAAGATCACTAGGTACATGTGAACTAAATGCAAAAGTGGCACCACCTCTCCTAAAACTATGTGATGAATATAGATTAGGATCTCTCCCTGTCTTCAGAATAACAGATTTCAGCTTTCTCTGGAACTGACCATAAGTGACTGGTGTCAACTTCGAATTCTTACTTATAACAAAGGCAGGGGAATCATGAGATGCCGGAACTTTACTACACATATGATTATACGCAGAAACCGGACAAAGGACAGAGCCAGGGATTTTAACCAACGGAATCTTTAATCTTCTTTCCCCATGTTGAATAGTCTTAGTCCATTCAAAAACAACTATAGCAATATCGTTAACAACAAAGACTTTACCTCTGGTCAATTGCTTATTCTTGTCAAATTGAGAACAAGAATCTGGAACTAAGTTAGATTTCCTGGACATCAAGAAAAAGGCAAACAAAAAAAGACACCAATATACACAATCAGAACTATTTTCTAAATTAAAATGTTCCACCATCTCTAATAAAATATCTGGTGAAATGGGTACAGCTCTACGTGGCATATGTGACTTGGTTCGTGACAATCCTTTAAGCAGTAATTTATAAACAAAACTGTCTAAGTGTGGAAAAGAGCAATCCAACATTAAATGCATAACTTTTACACCATTAATATAATTCTTAATAGATTCTACAGATTTAAAAGACCGACTGAGAAATTGTGCATAACAACAAATAGTATCCAAATTTGCAGGAATAAAACTCATATTAAAGTACGTGCAAAATAGTAAAAAGGCTCTCCATTGGACTAATAAGTTTTTCTTCGATCCTAGCGCATATGCTGCTCTAGTAGAAACTTTAACATCCTCTTTTAACTGTAATAATTCTAAATCTGAAAAGCATTCAAAAATTTCTTTTATTGGCTGTCCAATGCTTGTTCAAATATAAACTTTATCAACGTAATTACCACTTATGCGAAAATTTAAACAAATGTTCTTCCGCACTAAACTCTTCTAATGAACCTGATACCGCATTATAGAACAATGCAGCAAATTTATCCGAAGTATGCCATCTCGATAAATAATCAGGTAACCTATTGTCAGTTCCTGCTAAATGAACAGCCCTAATCTCAAATTCGTATATAGCAGCAATGTAGCAAAGTTCTCTCAGACAACACTGTAAAAAGGTATCTGGACTTACCAGTGTTAATTACAGTAACAGAAGTAATGTTATCGCACAAAATACGAATTCTCTTTCCCCTGAAGCACTGCGCCCACAACTTTAAACATACTATAATAGATAATAACTCGAGACAGTTTATATGTAGATTAGACTCCATAATAAATTCTGGAAAAACTTGATGAAAGAATTTTCCACCAAACCAACCACCGCAACCCGACAAGCAAGCGTCAGAAGAAAAAACTTCGTCCGGTATCGACCATTCCTCTATCATCATCATTGATATGCCGTTGTAATGAGGTAGAAAATTGACCCACCACAATATATCATTTTGAACATAACTAGGCACTACAATATAACCAGTTTGATCGTAAGCTGATCTAAGCCAATTGAGCAACCTGCTCATAAATATACGTCCAGGTCTAACACAGCTCGCCATAAAATTTAATTTCCCTACCAACGATTGAATATCGCGTAATTTGGCAGATCTCTTGTTTGTCCAAAAAAGTAAAATTTCCTGAATATCTTTTAATTTATCGTCAGGAATTTGTAACAAAAGTTTACTAGTATCACATATTATCCCCAGAAACTCCATCCTAGTACTAGGAGAAACTGCCTTATGAGACGATTCTTCTAAACCACAGGAATCAAGTAAACGCTTTAATTCAATATATGCCTTATCGGCTCTGTCAACTGATTCCACCCCCGCAAAATCATCTAAATAGTTTACTATATCAAATCCCATTTGCCGATACATGAAAGCAACTGCATTTGTAACACGCTGGCAAATATGAGCAGCTGATCGCAAACCCATGCTGAGGACTCTATCGAAATATAAATGATCATTCCATTTGTATCCAACTAAGTGCACATCGTGTAAGTCAATGAAAATTTGTCTGTAAGCCCTACTCAAGTCCCGTTTGAAAATAAAACAGTTCCGACCATGCTTTTTAATAAGCTCTACTAATGCATCAACATTTGGATATTTTAAATGAACCTCATTTCCTAAATAGCTGTCTTTGTCAATATAACCGTTGATAGCACCCCCTCCTTTTACACTTAAGTCTAAGATGATCCTCCGTTCCTGAGAACCTTTTTTGGGAACACTATTCAGCGGCGAAATGACAATATTATGAGAAAACGGATTTACGTGAAACGGTCCTAATACTGCTTTCTTCTCGATTTCTTTTTTCAAATATTTCTCTAAATCATCCGGGAACTCGACCGCTCCCTTGTGATTTTGAACGATCTTCTCAGAAGAAAATTCAGTATAATTTTCACAACCAATAGGAAAACCGAATTCCAAAAATTGACAAATGTTTCTATCAAAATAATCTGTTAACATGAATTTGAAGAAGTCTATATTCAAATGCGAAACCACTGGGATTTTACTATCCTCAAAATTATACTTCTGCGAACTCATAATAAGTTCGTGATCCTGTCAACGTATATTTGTTCCACCTAACAGAAGTTCCAGTGGAAACTTTATTATAAACAATGTCATAATACCTGTACCTGTTGGAACAAATATTCTATACTATTTATTCCGTTAGGAACATCTACTGTAATATTTATTCCTGTGGAAATAATATTCCAGAATAGTTTTTCCATTTGGAACTTATATTATGAAGGAACTTCTATTCCGTGACAATCCGACACAGATCTTTCTAAAAACTCAAACCAATGTTTATCTAAATTGTGTACTTCTTTGCAAACTGAACAATTTGAAAAATCTCTATTACCTTCATATACTACCGTATTGGAACTAGAAAAAATTTTACGTGCTTGATTTCGTTTCAAATATTCAGGATAAAAAATTTCAGCGTCAGGATTCATCGGAGAAAAAGATATATCTAGTCATCCAGACTTTGGAAAATTAGGACAGGAGTTAGCACATTCAGGATGACTTAGTTTGCTTTTATCTTTTTTCCAGCATACTGCACAAATGTGCTGAACTACTCTCTGCTGACCTTTAATGAAAGTTGTATGTGACCCTTTGTGCGTACAACGGTTCCTATTAAAAAGAGTACAAAACCAAACCTGGTCATCCTTATTTTCCGACGACTTAGCGGGAAAACTCGATGTTTTTGCTTTAGGCACAATATACTGAGTAAGAATAGGAACTTCGATAGACGATGGATCATCATCCCAGGACTTCTGACCTAACTCAATTTTGCGTAACCACGCAGCATAGAAAGATAGCAGACCTTTTCAAGAATAAATATTGCTATAATATGTTATCTTCTTTAGTAGATTTAAACGACCTGACCTCTCTTTTTCTGAAATGTTTTTACTTGTAATTATCTCCAGCTCACCTGCAGTAAAAAGTTTAGGATATAAATCGTTAAAGGACACAGACTCGTTAACGAATTCATATTGAAGAGCAGATTGGGGCCAGAGCAATTGAGTTTTGACTTTGTCGGAAGCCTTTGCTTTAATTCCGGACTTGGTTTTCTTGTTAAGGTCTTTCCTTTTACTATAAGGAAAGACCTTACTGTATTTCTTCTGATTATTATTATTATTATTATTATTATTATTATTATTATTATTCTTTCCGCCAAACTTTAACGAAATTTCCCAAAAAAAGTACGCGACATATTAAAATGATATTAGGTATCTAGTATCGGTTGACCAAAAGCTATCTTGTGGTGAGGGCACGACCCCGTAACATTTCCTTTATAGGAGTTATCTCCCCTAACACCGAAAACCTTGTTATCATTCTAACTCCATAACCATAATAGGTAGAAAAAAAACAAAGGGTGGAATTTGTTCAGGAACAGACCCTTGTGCTTCGTTACATTTGGATCGAAAAGATTCAACGACTCATTGGTAGGGTTATGCCCCTTTGAAAATTAACAAATGTCGGTTGGCCACTAAAACTCAGAAACTGTAAATTGTAGCCACCTAGGATCATCACCAATGATCATTAATTGACATGAACATGAAAATTGATCTAAGGTCAAAGGTCAAGGTCATGACCTAGATTTTGACCTTAGCTTGTTATGGGATTTCCTAAATAACCGTAAAAGATGGCTGATAAAATGTAACAGAGAAAATGTGTGTCTTGTCCAGATCTACATTTGTTATGTTGGGTTGAAAATCATTAGACCAACTGTTATGGAACTAGGGCACCAAAACTGTTTTTGGGGTTCCGAAATGATGATTGTTTGCTTATAACCCAAAAGTAGTTAGAGATAGAAAGAAACTTTGAATTGCAAAAATGATCAGCATAATAAGATCTACAAAGTTCGTTCAAGGTCAGAGGTCAAGTCCCTAGCAACGACATGAAACACCTTAGCAACCATATATTTTTGAACTTAGAAGGCTATGAATAATATAAATATGAAATTTTTAATACTGGAAATGACATTTTTGTCCCTAGCAACGACATATAAGTCCTTAACAATCACTTATTTTTTTTACTTTAAATACAATGAATAGTACATATGACATTTTTAATACTTGCAGTAATATTTTTATCATTATGAATGTTTTTTGTCCTTAGCAACCACTTGTTATGAACATAAAAGTCCTTAGAAACCATATATTTTTTACCTAAGAAGGCAATTAATAAAAGAAAAAAGGAAAGACCTATCAATTGTTCATGAACAATTGACTTTTAATTTTTCTTCTTTTTCTTTTCGTCACAATCGGAACTATCCGAAACCCTGATACAATCTACTTTCTTTTTTCCCTCCTTAACAGTGACAGAGTGAGATTTTTCGATCTGATTACTCTAACGTATTCCAATGTAATGACTAGGAAAAAGAATTCACTTTAAAACTAAAGGTGGAGTGAACACAATTCAAAATCAGTTATGCGAGAATATCAAATGATCGGCCAAAGGGGGGTAACTAGAACATATTTCGCATCGTAATTACTAGTTTTTTTAGAAAAAACAAACCCATTACAATCTTTCCATTAAACAAATATAGTTGATCTTCTCAACAGTGTACTTGAAAAACAGACCGAAACATAACTTGAAACTTGGCATTGACCAATGAATCGTCATAAAAAAAGGCTTTTTCGTGGCGGCCAGTTTTTATAGGAAAAGAAAGTTAGATATGAAAATTGACTCTCCTACAGTGAGTCGAGTGCACCGCACGAGCAGGGACCGAACTCGCAACCTCGGCGTGGACTGGCTAGTTATTACACACTGGTGTTAAACTGATAATCATAACAACGGGCTACATTTCAGAAAAATGACTGCAAAGATTTTATCTATTTCTGCCGTCGCCATATTGTGATCGTCATAATTCCATTTACGATTGGCAGTTTAACACCAGTGTAACAGTAGTAACGACCAACGAGACACCTTGGTCAAGGTCAGATGAAAAACCTACCAGACAGGCATGTACCCTCACGATCATTCCGTCCATCACATATAATATAGTTGATCTACTGACAGTAGCAAGGATTTGTATAGTAAAATCATTGATTTGTACTATATCTGAGAAAAAAAATCTCGTCCCTTATATTTTTACAGGATTTTTGCTTGTTAGAGAGCTGTCTATATATTTGGTGTCATGATTTTGATTTCCTGTGGAGAGTTGTGTCATTGGCAACCTTCCACATCTTCTTTTTTATACTAATTACGTAACTTATTTTTTAACCTTGTTCACTGGTACTGCATATAGTTACTTCAAGGTCAGGTGACATGTAGACGTTGCTATCGAACCTTATACTCAACTAAAGTTAACATAATAATATTATATTCATAATAATAATTGGAGAATTCACATGACAAACAATTTCTTAAGCAGTCGATGAACCACGAACGCTGAACAAAGACGATGTTACGATATATTATGACAGACTCCAAAACTTGATTACACAACGAACGGGCACCTTTAATTATCTGATAACACTCTACCCCATTTATTTAAACAATGGACGATATTTTTTTGGTCCTTTTTTCAGAAAGTTTATTACAGTCTCGGTCCTGAAAGATGTTAAGGTTCACATGGTCATATGGATCATCTTTTATGTTTCAGTCTCAAGTTGAATGAGCAAAATTTATGTATACCGATGAATGATGTAACTGACGTATGAGTTAAAGTAGAACTCTGATTTTGTTTTATACAAATAAGAAACTCTTGTGGCTACATGCTTTCAAAGTGTTAAGGCCAAGTTACGTGTTTGTCCCGGTTGTTTCTGGACGGTTTGAAGTGGTTGAAATTAATAAATTGTGTTTCTGTTTTCTGGCTGTTGAGTCGCTTACTCTCAGAAACCTCTTGTTATACTATAATCTCCATTACTTAAGAAAGATATGAAAATGGGTCTTTCAAGCTATGCCGTAGTAAAGATTACTTTTCGTGGGTTAACAGATCTTCAATCTCATTCTGACAAGCGAGGTGCAGTTTTTATTCGACAACTTTATACTCATTTCACTTCAATTCATTCCTGAAATAGAATATTAAGATACATACACAAAACAGAAGATAAGGTAAAAACGCATACCGTACACTATAAAGAGTACCGTATATGACAAAATGTAAAGCATTTCAGCCGAGAATCATCCCCTTACTTATGAATAAATTACAAACGAAAAACGACAGAAAGTATCCAACTACAACTGACTTTAATACAGGCTCCGGTCTTGGGACAGACGCATGCACACAGAATGTATGACACTCGAGACAATAGTAAAATATCAGAAAATCAGGCATCAAATTTTCTTATTTCATATTTGAATTCTAAAGGTAACCTATGAATGTAATCTTCAAATGGAAGATTAGTTTGATATAATTTAATCCTCATATATGAACATTCAAAACCTTGTAAACAGGACAGATCTATCTTCCTTTTGTATCATATGCACAGGAAAACCTGCAATTGACAATTTCGACTTAATGATAAGACCAACACCAGTCTATTTACAGAAATACTTGGCAACTATTGAATTACTACTTAATAAATCTAATTGAAGGATGACACAGCAGCATGACGAGGATGATCCAAGTACAACATCAAAACATCTACAATCGACTCAACTAACTTTCGGAAGAGCCGTGATATAGCAAACAGAGAATCTAACATCTTCCAGTAGCAAGCCGTGGGAGTTCAAAAAACACTTCTTACCTAATTCAGTTTAGGTAAAAACAATATGGAATTTCCAGGCCCAACAAAAAATAATTTTTAATTCTGATAGGAAAATTTCAATAATCACAAAAAAGCTTCCTTTGTTCATACGACTGAATTGACAATGGTTACACTTGACTTTTTAGTGCATTCAGATTTATTGATAAACATTGATAATAATACAGTAAAAAAACATTACATAAAAAATATTAAATGGCAGGAAACTGACATATGTATTGTTTTAGAAGCGCATGAAGTATAATTGTTCAATAGGGAAAAGTATTTTCAGAATACAAAAGTAGTTGATTACGGTTGTCTTACTGCTTTAATATTATTTTGTCTAGCCTATATATGCATTCATATCTGCGGAGTGGTGTCTCGTGCATGCTTCTTCTATTAGGTTAGTATAACAATGAAATGAAAGTCTGGCAAGAATTTACACACAAATTTGCTGAAAATCGGTTTTTGGTAAGATATTAAATATATGGCAAGATATAAAAAAAATTGGCAATAAATATCAGTGAAAATTTCATAAAAAGCACCGAGGCCTCCTGTGACTATGAAATCAGATGTCAATTTCTAATTATTTATCAACTTATACAAATACAAGTGAGTTAATCTTTCTCTGTCAGGAAAAAGCTTCCAGATATATACAAGATACTATAGTTCACTCAATAGTAATACTTGAGACGTTCTCTTTAAAACTGACGGTTTTCTCTTTATCAATGCTTTTCTCAACTGGTTTTGTCTCATCCTGTTTCTCATTGTCTAAAGTTTTTTCAGATGGTTTTGTTGCCGACAAGTTAGCCTTCTGCAACCAACCCCGAAAGCATATAATGCCCTTGTCTTGAATGTCCTTACGTCCTTTCTCTGTTATTATCGTTCCATTGTCTCTAATTATTATCAGCTTTGGAATCGCCTTAATTTCGTATTTTGATTTTAGTACACTAGAATATAAAATAAATAGATATTCAGGTAAATAATACAAGAACTGAAAAAGGAAGCTAAACTGTTCAACTTTTTATGAGGCGTATAAGTTTTCACAGAATGTTGAAACAAGTATCTGCAGCGATTCGTACACGTAAAGGTGTCTTGTGTTTTTACGCTCAGAGACAAGATAATAGGGACCATCGTGACCCAACTTATATTACATTATTGAGGAAGTGTTTGGACTTCTTTTGAACCTTTGTCAAATGCAACAACAAACTGCATACAAGTGATTTATAGCAAGACTCTTGATAACCCAAACACTTACGCGTGAAATCAAATACGCAGTGTGCATATTCATTCATTCATATCTTTGGACACCCGCAATACTTATGTTGGTAATAATACTGAATCATTAAACTTGGGGTTTATATAGAATAAAAGTTGAGAATGGAAATGGGGAATGTGTCAAAGAGACAACAACCCGACCATAGATCAGACAACAGCAGAAGGTCACCAACAGGTCTTCAATACAGCGAGAAATTCCCGCACCGGAGACGTCCTTCAGCTGTAAAAAGTACATATCGGTACTCGGGGAGAAAAACAGAAAGTTTAAGTATTCAACATTTAAATCAACACACAAATTTTAATACGTATTGATGAAAATGCGTTTTTAAAAAGTACATATGATAAAATGAGTATAATCAAACACCGGATATAATCTGATTGATGGGTTGTGGTTGCTTTAGCCTGAGATACAATGATATCTCTCCAAGTTGTAGAAATGGGCTAAACTTACTCAACTAACGGATCCTTATATGGCACAGACAACCAATCACCATGCTTTTCTGAGAAGAAAGTCTTCATATCGTCTATTTTCTTATCAAAACTGACAAAGACAATTTCAAATGGTGATACACGTTCTTTCAGTTCTTCATAGGTTTGTTTTAATAAACATGTGAACTCTTGGCACGGAATACACCAGTCTGCAGCAAAGTACAACCCTATGACTTTATTTTCTATGGACTTGAAAGCTTCCACTTCCTCTGGTTTTCCCTCGTCTTTATCAGCCTCTCCATCTTCAAGTCCTGTCGTTTGACTGTCTGACACACGAATTTCTTTGACGTTATTAGTCTGACCAAAATCACTGTCACTTTTCTCGGGCTCAACTTCTTTTTCTCTGCATTTCTCTTGAGTCCAAAATATTTTGTCTTTCCAAAGCTCGTCCATTATCATGTAGTCATTGCTAAAAAATAAAATTATTTTCAAGGGTTTAGATATATTTATATATGATATAAATATCTGAGGTAACTAACATGCTTTCCAACAAAATAACAGTAAAAGTTTTTATATTTAAATGATGTTTCCCCTTTTACTTCTAATTGTCTGTTGTGTGCATCCACGGTGATGATTTTCTCATTGTGGAGAAAAATAGTATCAACATCTGACCGATCTAATCTAAATTTGTTCATCCTAACCTGAGACTACTATAACACAGTAGTCTCAGTCCTAACAGAAGTTTCTCTAGAAACATTTATTTATAAACAATGTTATGATATCTAGCTGTTCCTGTTGGGACTAATATGCAATATCCTTTATTTCGTAAGAAACCAATTGTAATATTTGTTCCAGTGGAAATACTTTTACAGAATAGGTCTTCCCTTTGGAATTTAGAAGGAACTTCTATTTCGTGACATATGTTGCACATGTTTAAAATATTTTATATTATATACACATTCATTCATATACTCATTCATTTATATACATTCATTCCAATCTTAATAAGCCAATTACATTGAGTTTGTATGTAATAGTAATATATTTGGTTAGCTTGCTTGGTATCTGAACCGTGAAGTCATTATAATGTTAGGTAAACGACCCTTCTTAAAAAGTAGACTAGTCCGACAGATAACCAATCTATCTGTCTGTAGGACTAGACTACTTCGAAATGAGGGTAGTATACCTTACCTATTAATGACTTCACGGTTCAGCTAACAAGTAAGCTTACCAAAGATATTTCCTTTACCTTCACACTCAATGTATTCGGCTGTAAAAATATATCTCTGGTTTCGTTTTCCTACGGAAGGTCGGTGTCGTGGTTTTTATTCTCTCCTTAATACACAACGTATTCCTTCACCAATAAAACTGACCGCCATGAAATTACACATCAATGCTGAAAGGGACGTTAAACATCAATCAATCAATCATAGCGGTTCGTTATCCTCGTACGCTTCGTCATTTAAGAACGCAATATGATCTAAATTTTAATCAGATTGTCATTAATGCATGTAGATATATATATGTCCATACCATTCTGTCCGAATTAATAATGCAAGCAACTCAACACGTGATATTTTCTAGTACTATTTTGTAATTAAAAATATTAATGCAGGTTTTACATTTCAGACGGCCCACGAAGATAGTCGTGGGATATACACCTGTTTCCCCTTTTTAGTGTGAATACAATTTTTATTGTTACATATTATCGTCACTTCATCTATTATATATCCATCACCCTATTTCAAGAAGTCTTTAATAGTATGTTACCGGAATTATCTGTTATTTCGTATGCACTGCGATTATACGGTAATTTGCTTAATTGAGACCAAGCACATTTGAGTCAGGGAATCTAAAGGATGTTCACTGTCCCTCGAGGGACTCAAAACAGGGCAGTGGGAACCTGAGTTATTAGTCAGTGACTTTCTATACTACTACTACGTTAGTAAAGAAAGCCCCTGGTTAAGTATTGTTTTTACTTGAAGTGGGAATCATATGATTTTATCAAGGCTATTAAAATTAAATCTCTCACTCGTTCATTTTTTAATGCTTGGTCGCTGCGTGGGAGCGACCAAGATTCAAAAATGACCGAGTGAGAGATTTAATTTTAATTAGATTGACGATTTTATGCAATAGCCCTCGCACCGGCGGTAAAACAATTTTCAACATTGAGAATTTGATTTATACTGACTATCAAAGACACTAAAAATTAAGGGACGTTATATAAATGCATTTCAAAATATTCCAATTTGTAAATGTTTATTGATAGTCCTTGATAATACATGAATTGTCCTTTGATTAAGCGGAGCATTGATTTTTGTCTCTAAATTACGGAATCAGTAGAAACCGATTATGTTTCTGTAATTACTTTTTCAACAAATGTTTTTCATGAAAAGGGAGTCAAAATAGATCTGAATTTTCATAAGATAAGCTTAAATGAAACGATTAATGAAGGACGGGCGAACTCCGAGAATGATAACTCCCATTTCCAAAATGTATGTCGCGTGTGCAACTAAATCGATGTATGGAATGTTTGCATGTTCACACTTACTTTTTTACAAGTGGTTGTCGCCCTTGTTGTCATAGTACGAAATAAACACAATTTGCCGCCGTTTTATGAATACAATTAAAGTCGTCACTTTTAAAACGTGTTTAACTTTGGGGTTGACAATTTAATTTTCTGTTTGGGGATTGTATGGAAAACTTAAATGACTTTGCTCAAGACTGCAACTATTTATATGCTCAAAACAGACGATAAATTTACAAAAGCGCGGTATTTTTCAATCAAGTTGACGTCGGCCGACGCAAAATCGTCTAATTATCGGCGTAAGACTACTGAGCGCCACCGAATTTCGGCCAAAAAGGCACATCCGGTTATGCTACTGAAAACTGAAACCGAAATTCTTCAACACTGAAAAATTGCAGACTGACAGTTGAAGAGACACATGTAAAAAAAGAGAGAGAGGATATAATACAACCAAAAACAAAACAAAAACTGACATATCTAGCAAAAGTCGTGGAAAAACTGAAAACCCCAGCTATTCCTGCGGAACCCCATCCCGAATACATGTATCTTGAACTTTTCATTAGACTATTAAAAATAGTATTGATCTGAAGAGTCTATTCCTTTTGAATTGGTTTTCAAAGTTACACGTCTTTTACGCTACTGTTGCAGGTGAAGGAAAAATTTAACACTATCCCACATATTTAACCCAGTATATTTTTTATGTGCCGCCTTTCACAAACCAGAAACCCTTAATTTAAGACTGATTGAATGCTTCTGTTTGAAAATTATTTGGAGTCTAAAAGCGTTTACCGAAGTACATTATGATTAAAAATGTGCGATGGTCATTTCATTTTCAACACTATGAAAGTACAAAAAGAAGCATTGATTCAATACTTGCATATAATGTTTATGAATTTGGTATGTTATATATATATGTTTGTATGTTTGTGTATAACAAATTTGTATTGTCTTGGTATCAATCCTGTAATTTTGGATTTAAAACCATATAATTTGATTAATATTTTCAACCACAGCGACACCGGGCTTAATGGTTCTGATTTTTAGTTTAAGATCGTTTAAGACAGAACATTAAACAATGTGTTCGGGAATAAGACGATTTGTTGCAATTGCCAGCCGGACAATTCCACACTACAGACCAACGACAGACATGTGAGAATATAAACTATTACACGTAACTATATGGCCTTCATTACACACTTTGGATCTCGGAAAAAAATAAGCGTTTAAAAAAATACAATGAACGACACTTTATTCACGCATCTTTGTCAATATAATGGAATTTGATTATGGACATTCCGATTGCATTGTCTTCGTAGTTCAGTATTTTTGTGATTTTCCTTTTGGCTAATAAGATACAATAAGTTTGAGAATTTTACTCCCCTAAAATCTGCTTCTTTAATAGTTGAACAAGGTTTGAACAGCAAAGACAAAGCATATTTCCCTTGAACTCTATAAGTGGGGACAAATATACACATCTTTCACCACTCAAGAAGAGATGGGATGGATAACTAGATTGGCTCATGACTTCTTTCTATAAGGAGACCATAATTTCGATTTTTATTCTCTGCATTCTCTAATTTATTCGTTACACCGAAAGAAACAAATCCGTCTTACAGTTATACAATGTTTATGTGATAATTTGTCTTTTGGTAGCTGTATGCCATGCATTTACCAATTAAGATTAGACCACATTTATTTTCCTTTTATACTATTCTTTGTGAATATTGAAGACATGTTGTTTAGTTGGGAAAAAATGGATCTTAGCATATGATATCATAGATGACTAAACAATCCAATGAGTATCTTCCAAATTCTGCAGGGTTTCTTTTATGAAAAAAAAAAACGGTCTGGATTGTCAAATATACAGATTATCAGTTTAGTTTTGACAGACCGGATGGATAAAATATGATGGCGGTTAAAGGCATCAAATATTTTGAGGAACTTTCCTTTAGCAACGTTGACGTCACTCTGTTATAGAGACGATGATAACAAGGTCCGGTCAAATATGGACAAGGACGACGAAGATTCCATCGATTCGTAAGTTATACAAAAACACAAAGCAAACACATGTCTTACTTAAATGTCAAACACCGCTCTTTTGTAAAACTAAAACGCATTTGAGAAGTAACTGCTTGGCCATAGTTGACTTTAATGAACCGAAGACCTTGTTCTTGAGGAATTTGTGAATGAATAGTTTGGCCTGGTTTTAATTGAAAAAATAACCTTAACCAAAACAGGATACTGAATATTTTTGAGGAAATTTCCTTTGACTTGCAGGACGCAGGAAATAATGTGTATCAAATTGAAAAAAGTGTTAATGCAGTTTCGCAATCCGCACAAAAAATATGTAACGAAACTCAATAATGACATTTGACCTTCTACTTCTTCTTCTATACGTATTAACTTCAAATCTTGGAACACTTATATTAGATTCACAGGAAAGAATATATGATAGAATGAATTTTTCTTTAAAACAAATCATTGGCCTTTTATGCAGGGCATATATACCATGTACAGCCGTGAGGTGAAGAAAAAAAAACTTGAAAATTCATGAGATATTATTATATATTTTATCTGAAGTTAAGCCAGCGCGCGTAATTTTCATATCGACTCCCACATTCACTTAGATTTGTTTACTTCTTATTACATCGTATATCTTTTTCTGACTATTGTTTATGAAAAAAATAAATACTTGATAATATCCAACACGGTTTACCAGTTAAACACTGTCTTTTAACCTGCATGGATAAAATATATGAAAGGATCAACAGCAGCGACGTATTACACAAAAAATATTTGTTTTTATTCCAATAATCAAATTTTCAGCAGACATTTCGATGGAATATATCCTTCCTTTGTGTGTCTGATTATTGTAGTAAAATGGCTCACAGTACCCTAACTTCACTACCGCATGTGACAACATAAGGTAACCGTATGTTCACAAACAAGACTGGCATGATAATGAAAATCAACATTTTGATGAAAATATAATACCAATATATTTATATAAGCAGGGACGTATATATCTATTTAAGTCCTTGATATAAGCTAGAATACGGAAGAAGTTCACTGAACAAATATCCCTTATACGTGCACATTTGTTTTGGTATTCGCTCTATAGATATTATATCATTTAGGATTCTTACCGAAATTGAAACATCACTGCAATCGACCTATCCAGAAACCGGTGAAAATGAAAATCAGGTAAGTATACTACCTATTAGTTATTTTTGTCGTTGGTTTGACATATCATTGAAGTATATACTACAATACCTGGTGAACTAGTAGTATGATTGCTAAAAACTAAAGGTCATCGTACGGCCTTCAACAATTTGCAAGACCAGAACTGCAAAGTAAGGCATAAAAAGTTTAAACTATACGATAGATATAGGAAGATGTGATGTGAGGGCCAATGAGACAACTCTCCATCCAAGTAACACATTATAAAAGCCAGTAAACCATTATAGGTCAAGGTACGGCCTTCAACGCGGAGCTTTGGCTCACACTGAACAGCAAACCATAAAGGGCGACAAAAATTACTAGCTAACCATTCAAACAGGGAAACCAACGGTCTACTCTAAATAAAAAAAACAAAAAACCGAGAAACACTTATATGAACTACATAAACAGACGACAATCACTGAACATGAGATACGAGTCTGGATATCCATGGTGAATGGGACGGTTTAATAGACATGCATATCAGTAGACGCTCAACCTGTCGATAACCCATTCCCATTCCGTTTGAATTTATCTGTTTATTTGATCTGTAATTCAAATGGATTTTCGAGATTTGAAAATTGGTAAGCTATTGATGCCTCTTTTAAGGTTTGCAAAAAGTCGACCACAACAGTCGATTGTAAAATGCAAAGATTTACATTCAAATTGTCTCTTCTACATGCAAACTTCACCCACAGACGTGTTTTAGCGCAGACTGGATGTGCAGTTTGGTTAATAAACAAAACTGTAGTCAAATAGTACATCATTGGACATTTTCATCTGCAGTCTGGTATAATACATATTGCTTAGCCCTTTTCTAAGAATCCCGACTCATCATTAACAGTCAAGTTTATTTTGAGGTAAATCGTAACTTATCACTCTTCTAAAGCACTGCATGTAAAGCCAGGAGATATCCACTTTTGTAAGTTTGCCGAATTTATATAATTTTGTTTTTCCTTGTTTGTGGTTTCTGTTAATCTCGTCTCTGATCCTCTGTATAAAAGAAGATGTGGTCTACCGATTGCCAAATGAAACAATTCTGCCGCCCAGAGACCATACATCTTAAAAGCTAGAAAATACGTCTAGTATAACAACCTAAATGTTTGAGTAACTCTGGACGGTTTTTTTTCAATCATATTCATCAAATTCGGTATTTAGACTTTCCAATGTAATAAAAAAAAAACACCATACGATATATACGATCAAGATTAGATTTGAATATTTTCGGATTGACGCCTGATCTTATCTTTTCAGTTTAATTAGATTTCTAGTACCAACTAACTTGTTTGTGTTTTTATGTCCTGTAGGTATTTAGCGCTTACTATGAAGACCAACGTACAGTCGGCTACGGAAGAAAGGATGATGCATCTTTCATGTTAACTTATAACAATCCGTTTGACCCACGACTGTAAGTTAGCATTCTCGGAGATATTTTACACTTTCTAAGATAAAGAGAATTGAACATTAAAAAAAGTGAAGTACAAATGTATAGGATGCATGTAAATATTGCAAATAAAAATGTTCTTTCGCTATGCAAAAAGAAAGAAACGAATTCAGTGATTCCCTTCTAAACAAAAACAAAAACGGAAATTTCAGCAGCATCATTTTTCAAAATTGAAAATTTGTTCACTATAGGACTTCGAAAAATAATAATTAGAAATCAGATGGCTATACGTTTTAACGATATGGATGTGTAATTCATACATTTTTACAACTATTTTCCAGATGTTAAAATAAATATATCTGAGGAAGTTTAAAGTTATAATCATATATATAATCAGTTTCGGTATTCATATGCAGTTCCTTATTCATGCTGTAGATGCATGCAAAATTTCATAAAATTGCGTGAGATCACCCTTTCATACGTATATCATTTTATTATGTACCTGTAACATTTACAAACACATTTCTTGAAATACTCTTTTAGCACCAAAAAAAATTGCATGCAAAGAAAACATCGATATATATTGTCTCATCGCAGTAGATTTCCAGTGTTTAAAATTACATTGGACTACATTATGCTCGAGTTTCTGTGTAAATGCATGCAACATCAAGTTACTGAAACCACAAAAAAACACAAAACACTATCGAATATTTTTTTAAGAATGATCACAAACCCTTCAATCGCCAATGTCCATTAAGACATTATGTTTTCAGGACCTTTCACGGACTCGGGGAGCATGTTCATCAACCAGATGTTAAAGATGAGAAGTACAAAGCAGAATTAACAGAGAATGTCTTCCTTGCATTAGACCAACCTAGTCAGCTAATGGACAAATACTTGAACGGATATAGGGCTTATGTTCGTGGACTAAGTGATTCTCCCGGGTCCGGAGACTGGGCGGACAGAAGTATAGAATGCAAAAGGTTGTATGAAAGGATTTCCTCTAACGCTGTCAAGTCGATATGGTCTGAAAACACAGATAAACCAAAGCCCCCTGCCAATAGTAATGTTGAAAATAAATCTTACCATGCTTCTACTGCTGAGACTAACCAGCAATGTAGACTCAAGACAACAAAAACTAGACTTACAATGAGAGGGAAGAAAGATTCCGACAGTTTTACAAGAAATGTAGCATATGCAGACACGGGAATACCTGGGAAATTTGAAGGTTGTGTATCAACCGAAGATAAAAATAAAAGTCAAAGCAATGCAGAACATAATGGGGATAAAAAAAGAACAAATCTACCATCCAGATTTGGTATAAAAGACACTATTTATGAACATCCAAAAACAGACAAACCAATTGTTCAGGATCAGAGAGAGTAAGTTTTTTCAATGTTGATACGTATTTTTATGTGTTTCTTTTTTACATAAGCTTTAACTTTTTTTAAAGTACAATGTACATATTTGTACACTCATACCACAAATCATGCTTCTTGTTCTGTCAACTTATTTTACGTTACAAAGCCACCGTGATAAACAAATGTATGAAGATCAGTGTGGTACTGGCAGATAGAATACAGAGATGGGTGTCTGAATTTAATATTTTACGTCGGATTGTTTAAAATTAAACATAGAAAGTGTTATACATTATAAGAATGTGATTGTGATACATATACGAACGTGTTTGTCATACAATATATACAAATGGTGTTTGTCTCTGGTTGTATGTGTAAGTTGTGTCTTGTCGGCAAATAAAGCTGCCAGTTTTAATGTTTACAGATTGACTAACAGTTGGGCTGGTTTGTTTAAGAAAGATAGCTACCAAACACCAAATATCAGCACAGGATCAAATTTAGAGGATGAAGAAATACAAAGGTGTGTTGTCTGGTACAAAAATATGTCCAATCTGTTTATTGGTCACTCGCAGCTGTTTGGGACTTAATTGGAACATGGAAGTCTCATATTACACACCAGTCTTCCATGATTGGAATGAACCCTCAGTACCTTTGATATTAACTTCATTTAAGGTTACCAGTCAGTTTTTATATAGTTGCAGAATTTGCATATATTTTATCAAAGCATGTTTTTCTACTTCCATTGATTACTGGTTTAGAGCACGATATCAGATGATTTTTAAATAATAAACTCTTTATGAAATATAGCTGATTACAAGACATCAATTCTAGCAGTTTTCGCTAGAAAATATGTTGCCCTCGGTCCAATATCATGTTTTTGTTGTTGTAGTATGTTCATTAAGTATGACAAGAAATCAACACAGGGGGGGGGGGGGGGGGGGGGGTTAGTTAAATATTTCGTTTAACTCTCATACCGTATATGCTGATGTTGAATGTAATTGTATCTCGGTGATTTCATCCTTTAAATAATACGTCTATGGAAACTCTACTTTTAAAGAGCACAAACAACATATTGCAGTGAGAACATTCTTTTATCCTAAAAATCAACGTTTAATTCCAAGTAAACCTTGCAAAAAGAAGGCAATCTATACCCTTCAGTTTTCACATACACTTTGATATTAGTAAAGTTGATGTCTCATTATATACTATCCCACATCACAATAACAGACCATTCAATTAAAATCATTCTGACCATACAGTAATTTGATATTTCAGAGTGGATGGCATGCCAGATGGCACTGAAAACAAGATTGAAACACATAACCAAACAACAAAGGCGTCTTCTCATGGTCCTACTATCATTAATGACAACTATAACAGTCAACAAAATATAAAGAACAACATGGTATGTATTGAAAATAACACACTTTTTTAACAGAATATTATTTTTCTTTTTAAGACTGAAAAGACCAAGTTCAGAGTGTTTGAAAAGGGAAATTAGTGGCATAACTTTGCTGCTTGTTTGATCTTGTAAATAACAAGTTTGTATAACAATATCAGTCTCAGAAGTTGGAAAACAAGTCTAAGAAATACTATGAAATAAACATACATTGCTGCTCTTTCTCTTGAAATAATACAATTCAGTAATTGCAAGGAGAGCATCAATTTAACTAGCATGTGTTTGAAAAGAAACTGTTAACATATTGTAAAAACATTAAATTATTATTTTCCTTTCAGAATTCAATCTATACACGTGTACAAAACCCTATCCTGTCAAACCCTTATCCTAGGAATAATGAATTCCCAGGAATTCAGCCTAAACCACTAGATCAGAGTTCCTGGTCACATCAAAGTTACAGACCAGATCATTACACCACAAATTATCCAACAAGCCAACTATGGGCAGGTCAGAACCAACCTAGTCAGCAACAACAACTATGGCATGACCAAAACCCCTACCAACAATTATCTAACAACCATAACACATCAACAAAAATTCAACCTCCACCAGGATTCAATCAGCAACTGGTACGTCCACCAGGGCTGGTAAATCAAAGAACCAACTTTCAACCTGATCTTCAACCAACAGGAATGTACCAAAATATACAGGATGTCAGTGACCCACAATCCTTTCTGTATAACTTGCAACAATTTGTCCAACAACCACCAACTCAAATACAGAATCCAATAAACAGGTACCAATATTATCCAGGCCAGCAGAAAGCTCAGTGTACGTACAATGGTAACTGGAATGCCAACAATAACAATACAGATGATGAGGAAATCAGCAACACTGTGCACTACAGTAGTACAGAAACAATGGGCGAGGAAATATATAGAAAAGAACACAGGGACAGGCCAAGATGCAAGACCAGAAATATTCGAGCAAACTTGATAAGAATATATCCCTCTAAAAACAAGTAAATACAAAGAGAGAAGGAGGATAAGAGATAGTTTTTAACATATGCAAAATTCCTATGAACTCAAAATATTAATCTACTTTTATTTAATTTGCACATGTTTGTATAAGTTAAGATTTGTTTTGTTTGATTCATTAAAATCTTCTTTAAAAAAGTATGGTATTATTATAACCTCTTGACTTGAGTATTTACCCATTTTGTCTTACAAATTACCAAATTAATCAACCAACAATAGATATAGGAAGATGTGGTGTGGGTGCCAATGAGACAACTCTCTATCCCAAATAACAATTTATAAAAGTAAACCATTATAGCCTCATTTATAGGTCAATGTATGGCCTTCAACACAGAGCCTTGGCTCACACCCAACAACAAGCTATAATGTTTGTTTGTGATCTTGTCTGAAAATTATAGAAAGAAATTAAAAGAAAATGACAAATTAAAAACGAAAAACAAAAATACTGAACTCCCAAGAATAACCGAAAGTTTGCAGTCAAATGGCAAAAGCAAAGGTCACACACATCTAACAAATGGATAACAATATTCATGACTTGGTACAGACATTTTCTAATGTGGAATATGGTGGATTAAACTATGTTTTACAGCTAGCTAAACCTCTCAATGGCAGGTGATGAACAAGGACTTCTCTCATGAGAACAACCAGCTCACTCAAAAAGCATGAAACAAAATCAACAAATTTTGTTTTAAATTTTTATGTTGAGATTTTATAAACATTGTGTAAAATAATGCATCTTATTTAATTGTCATAGCATACAACATTTTTTTAACATTTTGATAATGCTTTGGTTTACTACAATTCAATTCAAACAAAAAATAACATTCTGCTTTTTTTTTTTAAATTTACAATAAAGATGGGGCAGTGGGGTAAATGCAATGGGACAGAACATATCAGGAAAATGAAGTCTGAAAATCTTAGCACCAACATGACCAAAATTGACAGTAAGATTCTGAAATAGACTATCTTTCATCGTGAGGACTTTAAAAAAAATGTAAACATAAATTAAATTGGACAGCTTTGTACAGCTAAAGCAAATTTTAAATATTTTAAAATTAATAATTACATCCATAAAAATAGATTTGATGACCATGTGATTCACTTATACAAAAATAAACAAAGATTCCTGGATATAAAAGTACATATGATTCACTTATACAAAAACAATGATTCATGGATAACAATCAATATAGTCTACACAACATAGGAAATACAACAGAAGTCGTCGATGGTGGATGTAAACATGCCAATGAAGAAACACTCTCCATCTTGCAAGACAAGTTGCACGCCATTATAGCTCAGGTTGACATCCCCAGAACGGATTTGATATCAACCTTCATACGGTCTTCAAGACAGAGTCTGTCATCTATCTGGCACAGTCACATGCACTATGGTGACTAAGATATGTTTATTGTTTATGCACAACTACCAATATTTCTCAAAATCTTTTTCAATGCTCTGAAAAATAAATAAAAAGAAGATTGCAAATGTTTGCCACATGAAAAACCAATTACTTAAATTACAACAGCTCTTATCAGTGACGATTGATTAAAGCTTCATATGTCAAGATCGTTTCCTGAATTAGGGAAATAATCAAAATGTTGATAGTAGTTTTACACTTCAGCATAGATAACAAATACAATGTAAGGAAATACTTGTTCTATTTATATGAGGGTCTGAATTGGGTTACAGAAAAGAGAATTTTGGAAAAACGTGCTGAATAAATGTGGAAAAAAATAAAAATAGAAGAATAAGGAGTGCTTAAATATGAAAAAATAGAGAAAAATTGTCATTAAAAATAATAAAAAGTAGGAAAAAAAGTGCCAAAAAAAAAGAAAAAAAAAGAAGATCTTCCAGACTATATATTAGAGATATTCCTCTTTAATATATATTATCAAATATTCTAGCAAAATATCTATTTTTGACTTTTTTTTAATAAAAAACAGTATTAACAACTTCTCTCTCCTGTGACTGAGAATAACAGACCAAAACACAAAAACTTAACTATAACCACTGAACCATGAAAATGAGGTCAAGGTCAGATGACACCTGCCAGTTGGACATGTACACCTTACAGGCCTTCCATACACTAAATATACTGGACCTATTGCTTATAGTATCTGAGACATGGACTTGACCACACAAACTTAACCTTGTACACTGATCCATGAAATGAGGTTGAGGTCAAGTGAAAACTGTCTGACGGGCATGAGGGCCTTGCAAGGTACGCACATAGTAAATATAGTTAGCCTATTACTTATAATAAGAGAGAATTTAACATTAAAAAAAATGTTGACTTTTTTTTCAAGTAGCCACTGAACCAAACTAGAGGCTCCAAAGAGCCTGTGTCGCTCACCTTGGTCTATGTGAATATTAAACAAAGGACGCATTTGAATTCATGACAAAATTGTGTTTTGGTGATGGTGATGTGTTTGTATATCTTACTTTACTGAACATTATTGCTGCTTACAATCATTCTATCTATATTGAACTTGGCCTAAGAGCTTTAGTGGAAAATGTTAGTTAAAATTTACAAATTTTATGAAAATTGTTAAAAATTGACTATAAAGGGCAATAACTCCTTATGGGGTCAATTGACCATTTAGGTCATGTTGACTTATTTTTAGGTGTTACTTTGCTGTACATTGTTTCCCTTTACAGTTTATCTCTATCTATAATAATATTCAAGATAATAACAAAAAACGGCAAAATTTCCTTAAAATGACTAATTCAGGGGCAGCAACCTAACAGCAGTTTGTCCAATCCATCTGAAAATTTCATGGCAAATAGATCTTGACCTGATTAACAATTTTACTCCCTGTTAGATTTGCTCTAAATGCTTTGGTTTTTGAGTTATAAGCAAAAAACTGCATTTTACCCCTATGTTCTATTTTTAGCCATGGCGGCCATCTTTGTTGGATGGCGGGGTCACGCCACACAATTTTTAAACTAGATACCCCAATGATGATTGCGGCCAAGTTTGTTTAAATTTGGCCTGGTAGTTTCAGAGGAGAAGATTTTTGTAAAAGATTACCAAGATTTACGAAAAATAGTTAAAAATTGACTATAAAGGACAATAACTCCTAAAGTGGTCAACTGACCATTTTGGTTATGTTGACTTATTTGTAGATTTTACTTTGCTGAACATTATTGCTGTTTACAGTTTATCTCTATCTATAAAAATATTCAAGATAATAACAAAAAACAGCAAAATTTCCCTAAAATTACCAATTCAGGGGCAGCAACCCAACAACAGGTTGTCCGATTCCTCTGAAAATTTCAGGGCAGTTAGATCTTGACCTGATGAACATTTTTACCCCATGTCAGATTTGCTCTAAATGCTTTGGTTTTTGAGTTATAAGCCAAAAACTGCATTTTACCCCTATGTTCTATTTTTAGCCCTGGCGGCCATCTTGGTTGGTTGGCGGGGTCACCAGACACAATTTTTAAACTAGATACCCCAATGATGATTATGGCCAAGTTTGGATTAATTTGGCCCAGCAGTTTCAGAGGAGAAGATTTTTGTAAAAGTTAACGACGACGGACGACGACGGACGACGCCGGACGCCAAGTGATGAGAAAAGCTCACTTGGCCCTTCGGGCCAGGTGAGCTAAAAAATGAAGTCAAGGACATTGATCATGTGACTGATTGAAACTTTGTAATATGAGGCATCTTTATAAAAAGTATGAAGCATCCAAGTCTTCTACCTTCTAAATCATAAAGCTTTTAAGAAGTTAGCTAATGCTGCTGCTGCAGCCGGATCACTATCCCTAGGTCGAGCTTTCTGAGACAAAAACTACTAAACGACAGGTTCTTGTTAACACATATAGTATATACATGTATGAGAATCAGTCCTAACCATATCAGAATTACTGATGAACCATGCAAAGGAGGTAAAGGTCAGATGAACTCTGCTACACAAGATACGAACATTATTTCAGAAACCATGACAGATGAAAACTTCACAACATCAGGCATCTAAATATAATTTATGAAACATTCCTTTTCCTCTGTCTATAGAAACATATCGCTTTATACAATTTTTTTTGTCTGTAGCTGGCATTTGATTACCATTCCCTATATCTTACATTCTGCAACTTTCTTTGCAGCTAAGAAAAAAACTTACGTTTGGTTCTGTATTTGGGGCATATCTTTTCACGGGGATTCCTTCTTTGTTGACTAGAAACTTTGTAAAATTCCATTTGATAAAACTGAAGAAAAAAGAAGAAAAAGTTGAATGCAAAAGATTAATTTTATGATATTTTTTTCTGTTTGAGATATTTGCACAAAAGTTGGACTTGATACTTACTCCCAAAATTAAATTATTTACAAAAAGGTCAACTCCTTAGTGTGCCTTCTTGTTTGTTTTAAAGTTATTTACACAAAGATTTGGCTTGATTCTTATTCACAATGTATGCCTTTTAGCAAGTGTAAAAACTTTACAAAAAGGGTGGGCTTGATAATTCCCAGTGTGCCTTATTTTTTGTTTGAGATTTCAAAGATACCTACTCCTCAAATGTGCCTCCTTGTTTCTGTCTGGGATATTAAAGATACTTACTACCCTAGTGTGCCTCTTTGTTTCTGTCAAATATTTTTAAAATATACCAGCTAAGCTATGGAGTGTGCCTCCATGTTTCTCTGGGAAATAAATTAAAACATACTTACTCCCAGAGTGTGCCCCCTTGTTTCTCTCAGAGATATTTTAGAAAGAAACTAACTCCCTGAGGCAGAGTGTGCCTCCATATTTCTCTCTGAGATAAATCTAAATATACTTACTCCCCGAGTGTGCCTCCTTGTTTGTGTTTGAGATATTTAAATAAAGGATGGCCATCATTTCCATTCACATTTATCTTGGAGAACATATCAAACTGAACATTAAATTTATCTGTGACAAAAGTCTTTATTTCTGCTTCAGTTCCAGGCTCCTTAAAAAAATAAAAATTTCCTGTTAAACATTGCTGTATTATACATGTCCAAGCATAGATGTAATGGGTATTACATCTATGGACTGGTCCAAGGATCTAAACACATTTATTTCGGTAATTTGTAGACTTCAAATTCAAGAAGCAAGGTAAAATACATGAAGTATTTGTTTCATTTGTCTATCAACATTTCTTACCAAAATGTCATCTTAGACAAGTGTCAGACTCGATTTTTTTAATTTTTAAAGAACCTTTAGACTCTTATGATATTCAATTTCTTCAATTATGATTGATCTTGGTGACAATCCCATTTGTTCTATAATATATATATATATATTTCATGTAAATGAGAAGGTAAGTATTGATTTACCTGACTTCCAAACTGATTACAGGGAAATCCAAGGATCCTAAGACCTTTTGATTCAGCATACTTGGCGTGCAAAGCTTGTAGCTGAGTGTAGTTCTTTTCTGTGAACCCTCATTTGGATGCACAATTTAAAATTAATACAACATGACCTCTGAAATATTGAAATGAAAAAATATCATGTTTAAAGTTATTATTTGTACTTTTGATTTACCAAATAAAACACATATATTACTCTCAGTAAACAAAACATAACAGACCATGGCAGGAAAACATAGCTTTGATCATGTAACTTTGACTAATGTCACAATCTGGTGAGACAATCATCTATACCTTATGACCACATACAATTAATGATTTTGCAGATTAAATGTAGTGAAGCTTACACATTGTCACAGCTCAGATTTGATTCTTATTTCATTTTCCAAATATGACAATAAGGACATGGTGAATGCAATACATGTGTGTTAACCCATAAATACTTTATATTTTTGCATACAATAATTAATTTACACCCAAGTTCTTCCTGACAGTACATACTGACAAAAATAACCATTTTAGCACCATCTATTTGATTTGTTTATCCCAAGGCCTGAACTTTATCAGTTGTTGAATTTCATAACTCTTCATGTATATTTAAGTACAAGTATAAAGTAAAATCACAAAAATACTGAACTCCAAGGAAAACTCAAAAAGGAAAGTCCCCAATCAAATGGCAAAATCAAAAGTTCAAACACATCAAACACATAAAAGGAATGGATAACAACTGTCATATTCCTGACTTGGTACAGGCATTTTCTTATGTGGAAAATGGTGGATTGAACCTGATTTTATAGCTAGCTGAACATCTCACTTGTATGACAGTTGCATCAAATTCCATTATAGTGTAACAGATGTGTGAACAAAACAAACAGACACAATAGGTATCTGGTTCTTTACAGAATCTGTTGAATGATAATGACTGATAAGTGACATCAGAGCCAGATTGGACATCAGAGCCAGATTGGACATCATAACAATTAATGTCCTTACCAACGGTTCCTCCTAAATGTTTACTTACTTATATTTTTCTAATGATACTTCATTGCCATCAATATCTTTGACAGAAAATTCATAAATAGATGCTGCTTTTTTCCACCAATCTTTTTCTGCAGCCTGTATGAAGCATAAAGTTTCGTAAAGTTAATATTCTACAAGCATACTGCATGTGTTAACAAATGATTTTTAAGGGGGCTGGGAGTCTGCTCCCCCTTTTTGGTGGAAAAAAACATGGTTAATTATAGGAATCACTCAAGCATGACTGGAACTGGTCCTTTCTTAAGCAATCAGTGGGCCTTTTCTTTATGGATCCACCACTGGTTGATTTCTTTTTAAAATAGAGAATGGAAATGGGGAATGTGTTATAGAGACAAAAAACTGACAATCAGGTATAAAAACAACTGAAGGCCACCAATGGGTCTTCTAGACTGCAAGAAAATCCTGTACCCAGAGTTAGACTTCAGCTGGTCCCTTAACTATGATTTTTTTTTAACTCTGGCATACTGATACATGTGAGAGTTCAAAGAAGACAGGACTAACAGATGTACGAGTGGAAGACACTGTGATTTTTTTTTGTTCACTGCCAAACAATTCAGGTAAATGTCTGAAGAGTTGGAATTGAATTTGCTGATGCAGGGACTTTCTATACTTTTCGAAAGTCCCTGGCTGATGTAATAACAAAAATTCTTGCAATTACTAAAAATTTTATATGGAGCCAGAGACATATAATTACATATTATATGTCTCTGATAGAGCTCTGAGTCTGATAATAGGATTAGAACTTATGGTTTTTGAAAAAAAATGAGTTTTTTATTGTATAATTTTATTTTGATAATTATTGCTGAAAAAAAAAGAAACCCACGACCAAGGATTTGTATAGTTATACAAATCCTTGAAACGACATACCCCTTAAATCAGACGAGTGGATGTTTTCAACAGAATTACCTCACTGGCTGAAACTGAGGATCCCATGCCAAGCTAAAACAGCTAATAAAGATTTAGTGTATTGCCAATAGCTACTTGGTCTAAAAATAGAATATTGGTGCCGCATGTCGAAATTGGGTCACTGTCACTCGTCTAATATTGCATTTGTGTTTCAATGTGCAGTTCAACGTTGGCAATTCTATGTTAAAAACGACTTACCATTCTACTAAACAACCTAGATACTCCGCCCTTTGGTCCAGGAAGCGAAAGAATTTTAGATATGTGAAAAGTCATCTGATCTAAATCAATCCAACGTTTTATAAACTGAATAATAATAGAACCAGTGATTGGAGACAATCCGCAAAGTATTCCTCACTAACAGATCATGAAACGCGCACTGTTAGATATATATGTTAAAACAGAGACATAAAATATTTGTTTGTTTGTTTGTTTGTTCATATCTACAGTAATGAGTATACATGTTTCTTGTTAATCTGGTTAACATGCATGCATTAATTCTGTATTTACAAATAGCACAGGTGATGAAAAAATTACTAGGCTTTTGACTTCTAAACTTCCATCTTTAAAAATTCGCAGACTTAGAACCATTGGAATTGAAACATTTAAAATTGTACACAAAAAAGTCCCAGTCAATGAGTATCTTCGGGACCAAATAAATATCAAAACTCAACGTTATAGTTTTTGATCATCTAAGGATATATGCCATACGTGAGAGAGTTAAAACTAAAAGATACGGGTTAAAATCATTTCGTTCAGACAGTGCTGCACACTT
Organism: Mytilus trossulus; assembly: GCF_036588685.1. NCBI lineage: Eukaryota > Metazoa > Mollusca > Bivalvia > Mytilida > Mytilidae > Mytilus > Mytilus trossulus. The sequence goes on along the minus strand of NC_086373.1, from coordinate 103,663,766 downwards.
ATGGAATGAGCTGCCCCAAACCATATAAGCATGATGAGACAGGAAAATTCTCTAACTCAATTTTCCAATCTAATACAGACCTGGAATAGCAGCTCATGCCTGCCCAATGTAATGCATGCCAATAGTGTGCTTGTCACGGATTTGAACTTAGCTTTGCTTCCCCCGGCCTTTTTATACTTGAAATACTAAAATTAGCTAGCTATGATTTTATCTGCATGAACAGTATTATTTCATTTGCTTATGTCATGTATGTGCTTTACTATCCTGCTGTAATGTATATATGTTTGTCTTAATATGTGTGTTTTGTTTGCATGTCAATTGCTTGTGTGGAATTTATTAAAATGTCGATTTTAAAAGTTCACCGGAGCTTGTGTTACTTTGTTTACTATATATGCATCGACAATAAATAAAACTTTGAATTGATTTGGGGTTTTTTTCTTCTAAAGTTTTCGTAAGTTTTTATATAAATCATATACAAATATGAATATAATCATCTCAATTTTAAGATGTTAAACCACACCCAAATCAGAGCGGACATTCGCCTTTTCGCGTTTTCGCAGATTTCGCCTTTTCGGGATTTTGCGTTGGGAATTCTTATATATATTGTGGAGTATATATATTGTTAATTGTTTATTTCAGACTTTCTTGTTTACCGATGTGACTCAAATTCTCATAATTGATTTATAACATACTAAAAGCAAAGATGTGTGTGATTTTACAAGTCCTTGTTAAAACGTATAGAGGCAGTTTTTCAAATAACAAAAATTTGAAAAGTATGAAATAAACAATTAAAAATATTGATTTTCGATAATATATGTCAGCATTCCTAACTCGAAATCGGAAAGAAAAAATATTTAGCGTCTTCGACTTCGCGTTTTTGCCTTTTCGCGTTTTAGTCCTAAACAATATGAGGGGCCAAATGGCCTTAATCGATCACCATATAACATGATTTTTCTCAAGAGTAGAGGTGACATAGTCATATAAAATGTTCTTCGTCTTCAACTTTATCCAAGGCGCATTTTTAATCGAACCCGGGCCATCTGGGTTAACACATGGACTTCAATTCCATACAGTATAGAAAGTCCCTGGTGAAAACCAGAAATTCTTGAATCCGCAGCGGTCACAAATTTTTGAAAGTTTTACTGACAAGTAAAGTTTTGTGATACCGATTCGGTGATTAATATTAATGTACGACTTTTATTTAAGGCTAATTTTGATCCCTACCTTGACTGTCTCTCTCTCTCTTCAAATCGTCAGAATGAGACAGGATAGTATACCTGTTCAACAAAAATATCAACAAAAATATCATGATAGCATCAGTGACGAATTCACATCTATCCTTCAACAATTTGACTTTTCGTAGAACAAAGGTAAACCGTTTCATCTTAAGTGGGTCTCAGCGTGGCACGGGATAGCCGATTTTTTGTAAGCGTGACACGTGAAAGTCAAATTATTATCCTCCCCATTTTTAAGGCTTGAACAACATGGCATTGAAAACATAATTTTTTTTACACAGAGAAACGTTGTCCTTTAAAGTTACATGATATATTTAAGATACACTTGAATATTCCACGAGTGGTTTTACGAGCGTTTTGATAGCAACATCTTCGAAATCAGTGCTAGTGAAGATGGAGAGCATTTACTGGCGTATTACTAAAAAAAATCTTTTGGAAAAATTACCAAAACTATATAAAAAAAAAAACAAACACACAAGACTTACAAATCCCTCCCGTTGTGTGTTTAGTATCAAACCATCACAAAATATTTTATAGAAGAACACACCCCAAATCATGCCAAAAACTGGTTTTGGAAAAAAAAAATGTATTTTCAAGTGAATCACTATTATATTGGTTCCAACGAATGTCATCTTTACTGACCCGACAAACATTATCTTAACTGTATATCCTTTCTGAATAAGTTAGCTTTTTAAGTCAGCGACGACATTTTTGTGCTTTGTACTCTATATTACCATAAAAGATTTGATGTGAAATACCAGAACGAATAAGATGTTTGCACGTTGATTTATATTTACGAATGATGTCCTTGTACCGATGATAAAATTTAGTTAATGTTTTGATATTGACACCCCTGGTGTAATAATTGTGTTCAGTAATACTACCGTGTATAGAACGTCACATACGGGGTGGCAATTTCGAAGCGAAGAAAAACTATTAAAGTAAGTTCAAGTATCAAAATTTCGTTTTTTAGAATTTTTAGTACCATATAACGGTATTGTACGGAAGGAACTGAAACATAATCTAGTTTTAGTTACTACTAGAACACACCCGCGAAATCGCAGGTATATACAGCTTGTGGACTGTTGTATGAAGATTTGTTTGTAAAAGATAGTATGTATGTGAAATTTCATGAAAGGTATATATCAACACGGGTATATAGTCCGGCCGATCGGTGAAAAAAATGCTCAAATAATGAGGAAAGCACCAATTTTTGCATGATGGTATATTTTTGTGTACTGATCAATATTAGCTATGGACCCACCCTCAAATTTCAATATGGCGGCTTATTTCAAGATGGCTGCCGTACGTTCTAAAGTATTTTCCAGTATTGAACAAATCAAAGTGGATTTGATGCTGGGTGCACAAAAATCAATATATTTTTTCAAATACAAAATGGCGGCTATTTTCAAAATGGCCGCCTTGAAAAATAAGCAAATATTCATTATTGGGAATTGACCTGAATATAAGGTTTTGAATTGATGCATATATGTAAAGTGTCATTTGGTATCTGTCCTAGTTCTGTCCTAGTTCTGTCCGTTCTAATATTGCCTTGCTTGTCATTTCGTACAAAAGTAGTAGCTTTCATAAAAAGCTGCAGTAGTAGCTTTCATTAAAAGCTACAGTAGTAGCTTTCATTAAAAGCTGCAGTTGTAGCTTTCATTAAAAGTTGCACTATTTAATATCTTGCTCACACATAAAAGCTGTGATTTGGTATTTATCTGCCTTAGGATATTATTCTGTCTTTATCTTATCTCTTGGGTCGCAATAGTTTGCAATTTAACACATTAAACTGTGAATTAAAAATCCGTTAAACACTTATCATTAAAATGGCAGGAATTGATGACAAAAAGGACAATAACATTGAAATGGAAGAAACTGAATCACTTGGGGATATGAAGAAACCCAAAGCTGAAGACGCTTTAATAGGGGACAGCTCAGAAATGACTATTAAACAATTGAACCAAGAATATTTAGAAGATAGAAAATCAAATGCTCAAAGAACAGCTGATATTCACCGCAATATAAAACAGAGCGAAGCGCAAATATATAAAATATGTGTTGGTCTCATTACGTTTCAAGCTGAACAGAAAGAGGCACTACATATTAATAACAAACAGATGAAAACAACATCTCAGCAACTGCAGCAGTCTGAAGACAGGATAGACCACAAGGCTAGTAATAATTGCTTGGCGGAATTGATGGTCAGACCAATAAAATATTCAATGTTGTGGTGAGACGAATGAACAAGCTGACAACAACTGATAAAGGGGACACATTTCAATTTAAAAGTGCATTTGAATAGCAGGGTACCTTCCAACAACTGGTATCTGTTGTAAATGAATCAGTGGACAATCGAAATATATAATATTTCTGCAATGGACACATCATCTAAGCCAAAATTTGACATTAGCCAGTACCACGCAAGTTTACCAAAAGTACACAACAAAATCCATGACATTGGTCTTTCCCCAATTGTAGTTCGCATGAACCATCAACCGCGCCAACTCTGTTCAAGGTGTCTTCACCTTAAGTCAAAAGTGCTATGTCAGGGCCCTTTGCCCTGCATGAGACAGTTCAAATTATTCAACAACAATCTTCATTTAAGAACATACTATGAACCTCTAGTAATTATAAAGGATACTAGCAAAAGGCTCATGTGTCTTCTTACGCACACTAATCATCTACTATGAGTCAATAAAATGTGGTTCAATTACAGAAACAATTGGCTGCCAGTGGATTCTATCTAGTTTCTCCAATGATGAATGCAGTGCCTTCTTACGGTATCATCCCGTCGAGTCGAGTCAATGGCAAATCCTACATTTATCAATTAAATTATGACAACCTCGTCCGCTTCTAAACCTCTAACATGCTTCCCATAACAGCAACCTGACTCCATTGACCCATCCAGGAAAGGGCAGAGCAAACAAAAAGAGTGTGGCAACAGCTCTTCTTCAGACTCCTCACTGGAGAGAGAATATACCCGATAGCAAGAAAATATTTGTGCAAGGGAACAGAGCCGAAGTCCACAGCTGCCAAAAATGCAAAAACTCATTTGAAGAGGATCCATCACTTGGTAGGCGTTCATTTACCAAATTGCACGAACTGACGGTAGATAACAATGGGAAATCAGGAAACATGTATGTAGGCTCCTGATAGCCAGACTGATGTTGGCTATGAGTACGCTCGCAATGTAAACACAGATAATGATTCCAAGGCCTTAAAAAAACATTCATTTGGAGCAGCGGTTCAGCAAGAAAGACGATCAAACCAGATTGGAAGCCGTCCTGTGGATTATGAGTTGCATAACCTCACACAAATTATCACAAAACTAGCTGATGTTATGGCCGATCAATATTATTTCGGTTGTTTTGATCAATACTCATGAAAGATCACCAGTTCAATGGAAATCACCTGATCAATATACACGTGAAAGATCTTTTGAGCAATACAATCGCGGTAAAATCGGCAGATAGAAGTACAATCAAGCATAATGCCTATCGATCAGCAATACCCCCACTAAGCTAGAGATCATATAGTCCCTAAAGACAACGGTTAGTATCTCCACGGACAAACTCCAGAAATGACGAATATTTCAGACAACGGTCACCTTCACCGGGATACGGAGCAAATCAAAGTGTAATCCCAACAATTGAGCAAAAGGTCAAAACAACACAGATTTCAAAGTCTATTGGCCATGAAACATCACCTCATCACAAAATCGAACAGAGGCCCACTGCCTCGTCCAATATTGCCACCGGACGAACCATTTGGAAGAGCTTAGTAGTACGAGGTACTATACATGACCAGAATGTGAGCATGATTGTGGACAATGCTGCAATGATAACATTAATGCGAAATGAATTCCGGCAGAAAATTGAGATTTAGAAAACGTAACGCTACGTGGTTTGGGTTAACAGCTTGCTATTGGGTTGATTATAAGGAACGACTCTAGACATTAATAGAGTAAACATACAATGAGATGTGTGCAAAGAGCCATAACCATACGATGTTATACTTAGGCTAGTTATTTTGGACACACTGAGCGCAGTGATAAACCTGAGTATTCCCACAATTACAGACAACAATAAAGTGATAAATGTGCCATTTGTTAATAGTGGAAACGAGATTTTACTCAACTAGTTTGCATAAAACGAACCATCACAGTTCCACCAAATTCAAACATGATTATTACCATTAAAACTAATAAAATTGCAGATCAGGAGTGCATTTTAGGACCATGCTCGCTCAATAGTTGCAAGTTGGTTACGCACGTAGTTGGAAAAGGAAATAGTTAACCATTTTAGATGATGACAATCGTCGCACCCGTCTGAAGAAAGGTGAAAACGCGATACATGACGTAAGACATGGCATTAATGAGACACGAGACAAGGTGCCCTCGGCACTGCCTCAAAATTCATATGAGTTACCTACTATTCCACCACATTTAACAGACCTTTATTAACGTCAATCGACTCGTTTAAACCTATTTCATTCCAACCATTAAAACTGAAAGATTTTAAAGAACAATTACAATAACATGTAACATATTGATTAACCTTTTGAATTTCACTATTTGTTTTCGTATATGCAGCCGTATTTGCAACTTATGTGTTAAAGGAATAAACAAATTATGTATTTTATACTTTAAAATTAATTGATAACAAATTCAAGAACATGAAGTCCATTTTTAAAGAATCATTACTTTTATTTCCGAAATTATATAGAATACATTTAGGACAATCTTGATTTTTTTTAACGTTTTGCCGCCATCTTGAAAATGGTATAGCCATATTGGATTTTTCAGAGTGGGTCCATAGCTGAAATCAAAGGGTATATAACCAAGAACTACTATGCAAAGTTTCATGCCTTCCTCATTAAGTGAGCAATTCTGCTCTATATCTGCACCAATCGGCCGGACTACCCGGGAATATCGTATCAATTGGGAGATATATACTTTGTATGCAGGCGCTGCCACTAGAATAGGCAGTTTGACAATAACTTCAGAGCGCAGCTTTGATTGCTGTTAAAATAGATGTTAATAATTTAGAAAGAGGTTTTGTGGAGCACTCGGAAGACCCAGCAACATACCGTTGTTTGTAAGGACACTTGTGTAGTTTAGGTAATTAACCAATATAGTGATGGAAGATCCAGTTCTTAATATTTGGTTGAAATTCAAAAGGAACATAGAACAGACCTATGATTATCCAGGATTTCCTTTTTGGTCACTGTCGTGAGGGTATATGTTTCGTTTCCAAGTGAATTGTCTAGCATAATACTCGACTGAATCCATCAGTATTTTGAAGTTTAAACGCCCTTACCGTGAATATTTTTCGTGTTTTTTTTTAATGTTATCATTAGTATTGAACTTTAAGTTTCACCAGAGACATATATATGTCTCTGGTTTCACAAAATCTAAAGTTGAAAGATATTTATTGAATATTAAAAAAGTTATTGAAGTTAGAATAAGTTCGATCAAACTGAGATTTTTCAGGTCTTTTCATATCTTCGTTCAAGTCCAACTTTTGGTATCAAAAATCTGTTTTTATTTAAAACATTTAATCTTTAATAGAATAAGAATATTTACATTTAATAAAATTATAACTTGAGGAATTCAAGTCCATTGAATAATAAAAAAAGTTATTGCAATTTGAATAATTTTAGTCGTTCGTATGTACCCTCACGTTTAGTCCAAATAATTATGACGTCTTGAAAATATCATAGCCTTTCAACAGTTCAAGACATCATAATTATTTGTACCTCACGTTATGCCTTCAGGTCGATTCAGGTCTTTTCGGGTCCACTTTCAGGTCTTTAGTGTAATCCGTAAATAACTTAAACCCGTACTCGGTCGTGTTTTAATCTACATGTATGTCACAACTTCCGGTTAATTTTCACATGTTGCAAGTTCGATTTGATTTCAATTTTAGCTTTCTTTAACCAAACATAAAGAGAAGCTAAGAAGATGGATGATGAACAAGAAACATACAAGTTATGGAAAATACGTAAAACCATAATGCAGGTAATTAGAACCACACAATAAGAAATAACAATTCAGTTAAATTTTTACCTGTTACCTGTTACCTATTCTGTACATTCCACCTTTATCAGATGAACCACTTCAGTCGGAATATCCTCTTGAAGTGTAGAATCCCTTATATTCACTATTGGATTAAAACATCTTCTTTATACACTTATATACACCGCCACCACACTTATTTAAAAGTATTCAAACTGTATATACAGTCATATTTTAAAATCTAAAACTTGATAGATTCATCCATTGTTTTTTTGTCCTTTATCTCACTCGAGTCTCTCTCCTCATCGATAGAATATATATACATCACATCTATCCACCAATCACAGACTGTGAAACTTGCTCAGCTCAGCAAATGTCTAATTCACAATCCTTATACTTAAACATACTCATCAAATGCAAACTGTAAGTCCTAACCCTTACACTTACACATAGTATATACCCCTAATCAGAGAGCCTTATTACAGAATAAGATTATTCATAGACTTAAGGTTATGAACCATTACATTGTTATTTGTACTTAAGACTTAGCACCAAATAAACATTTAAAATCTAAAAATAATATGTAAAGTTATTACTGATCATATAAGCGTTAAAAAGACCACTTAACTTTAACAGTCAGTTTAAATCTTGACTTATCATATTCATCTATACCACACTCAAAAAATAAATTTCACTATATATGTCTCTTTAACTTGGAAAACTATATGAACAGTCTTTATAGTAACAAACTAGTTCTCTTCTGATGTAGACCAAAACATAAGCTGCTTGACAGGCGCTCAATAGTTGTCCATAATTGTTTTAAAAACTGGAATTTTGTACAGTCCACTATTAATTGTAATAGATTATCTTCAACATTAAATAAGTCATCCACAAGAAGAGCATTTATCTTATCATTTAGTAGATTTCTTAGTAGCATAATGAATTTCCTTCTCACTCCTTCCAAAGAGTTACATTTTATAAGAAAGTGCATTAAATCTTCAGATTGTTTAAAACACAGAGGGCATAAAGAACTTGTTCTATTTCCATTAAATTTTGCTCGATCAGCTTGAAGAGTGTAAGTCCCACTTATTATTTTGGCTTTGACACATGCTCTTTTAACGGATAAAAGTTCTGAACCACAACTCTCCCAGATATTATGAACTACACCAACTTTAAAGTTATCAACATTTAACATTTTCATAGATACTTTTGTCCTAGCTTCAAGAATTAAAATGTTTTTCCAATAGTCATTCACTGCGTTATAAACCAATTTTTTCCAAATATGCTTTTCTGGGACTAAGTCCATTACCTCTATAGGGGATGGTAATTCATACATTTCTGTTAATTTTATAATTTGAATAAACCAGCTTTCAGAGTCTCTTGTTTTCAAAGCAAGCTGTCTTTGAGCGATACTGCGTTCAACTGACCCGTGATTATCTGCAATGTTACGAAATAGGGAAAGCATTTTTTTGTGAATTTCAGATTCTATAGGAAGCTGACCAGTCAAGACTAAAACAGCAGAATTCGCAGTGCGTGACGGCAGATGCTGGATTTGTTTCAGCAATTGTATATAGTAAACAGATAGTTTTGCTATATCAGTTTTTGTTAATCGAATAATATCCAGGCCGTACAGTAGCCTCGGAATGACAAAGCACTTTATCATATGAACTGAGACCTTCGGATTTATCCCATTCAGGCCATAGAGACCAGCGCCCATCAATGCATACACTGTTTTACGAGCAGTTTGTATTCTATCTGGTACAACTTCTTTAACTCCAAATTTAGAATTTATGTCCCTTTTTATTCCTAAGTGGGTAGCATTAATTGGTGTATTTAACTTTTGGTCGTTCATATACCAGGAATGTTCTGACTTGTCTCCTATTTTCAATACACAAGATTTCTGTTCACTAATCGTATATCTAAATTTATTTGCATGGTCCATTTGAATATTAATCATAGTTTGTAGATCATATGGATCATTAGCTATCAATGTAACATCGTCTGCTACAGTTGGAGCACCACAGTATATTGAACCTATGTACGATCCAATTTTGTTTTCCTCATAGATTTTCAGTAAAGAGTTGATAAAAACTTTATACGCAGTTGGAGACCAAACCCCTCCTTGACGAACACCTTGTTTTTCTTTAAACCCACGTGAATAATTTCCTTCCCATTTTACTTTTGTAGTTAAGTCTTCATACCAAGCCCTAAATAATAACCAATTATCTCCAGATATGTTCATTTTATGCATTTCTCTAAAAAGGCCAGCATGCCATACTATATCAAACGCTTTTTTAGCATCAGTTAATCCAATATATATGGGTAAACGTTTTTCTTTAGCTTCTATTCTTAGTTCAGTTACAACCAGCCCCGCTACAGTAGGGGATTCCCCTTCAGTGAACCCTTTTTGTAATCTACTTTGCTGATTTTTAATGGAGCTTTTGTTACGGGATAAATGTAGCTTTTCTATAGTTTTTCCAATAGCACTAGTTATAGTTATACGTCTATATGAATTTGGATCTTCTTTTGGTTTTCCTCCATTTTTAAACAGAGGGCATCCTATCCCAATTTTTAAATTATTTGGGACAGCAACAGTTTTAAAAATTAAGTTTATCAATTTAGTTAGTATATTTATAACTGTCTGTCCTCCATATTTCAAGTGTTCTATGGTGAATTTATCAACATCTGGAGCTTTTCCATTTTTAAAAGATAAAATACATTTATTCAATTCGTACTCAGTCACTTCCTGAATCGGTTCTCTTGTACTTAAGAAAATATCAGTTAATATTTCAATGTCATTATTAACCAAATTAAAAAATTTACTATCGAATCTGTCTTGCACAGATGGTGAGGCCAAATCTTCAAAGTATTCGGCCCAAGCTCCCAGAATAGAGGCTGAATTATTATACAGTCTATTATTAACCTTCAAGATTGAAGTAGTGGATGGCCTCGAGTTTCTCTGCTTATTTACTAATGCAAAAAATTGTTTATCATTATTCTCATTTAATTCCATAATTTTGGTATACATATTTTCTCTTTTCTCAGCAGCCAATCGTCTTTGGGCAGAACGAAGTTTTTTCTTTTGCACTTTCATTCGAATATAGTTAATGCTAGATTTATTATCTTTATTACCTTCATTTTTCCATTTCCAATAGTGAAATTTACCCTCCTTAACAATTTCAGTCATTTCTGGGGTCCAATCCCTTTTTCTCTTAAATAGTTTTTTCCTTTTTGGGCATAGACTTTCAGCAGTAGTCACAATAATATCAGAAAATTTTGTTAAAATGTTCTCTATATTTTCAGAAGTTTCAACCACAGCCACATCATTAAATTCAGTTAATCTCTCTTGTAGTAAATTTTCATATTTTTGTTTATCAATTTAATCCCATTTTATACGTAAGGGTCTAGGATCGCTAGTGCTTATATCCATCCTATCAATACAACAGTTAAATGAAATCATAATTAGATCATGAGTGGATAGATTTTGAAATTCACGATTAAATGACAAATATTTCTTGACCAGTGCACTAGTTTCAACAAAATAGTCAATTTGAGATTCATCTCTATTATTGAAGTGAAAAAACGTACTCTGCTTTTTGCAAGTGGAAGGTATTGACAGTCCATTTGATTTTAAGAATTCATCAAAGACAATGTCACGAGGTATTTTACGCTCATTTCTATGCAGTGAGGCATTCATGTCACCTCCTATAATTATATCAGAAGTAGGTAGATATTTTTCTATAATTTCACTTAGCTCATCTAGTACAGATTTAAAATCTTCAATAGTGATATTTCCACCTCTAGTTGGCATATAGACACATATTAGCACAAGTGGCTGTTTTATGTTGAGACGGATAGCTATTACTCTATTACATCCATCCGGTAAAAGTTCAACAAGATTTTGTAATGTTTTGTTAACACAAATTGCAACCCCAGCATGCCCCCTCCTCCTTTCAGTTGGGTCACTAGTCTTATCATCATCAAAGCATTTTACAAGACATAAAAAGTCAGTTAAAAATTCCTGTAAAGCTTGTTTTTCCCTATTATGTAACCAATGTTCCTGTAGCATAATTATATCAGCTCTTTTCTCTAGCATAGATAGATACATATTATTAGATGAAAAACCTTCAATGTTAAAAGATAAAATGTTCAGCACGCTATCTGTACTTATTTCATTATCATGAGGCTCTTGTACATGTATATCCTTTCCTACATTTTTGTGGATTGACCCATTGTGGGCATCATTAAATTGTCTCTCTGTGTGCAACCCAACTTTTCCTGTTGAAGACGTAGGAACCTCGGCGGTACTTGTTTCATTTGCTTTCTTGGGGGTATATATATTTGCTCCGATTTCTCGTGAAATCTTTTCCTTGCTTGTGTTTGACATTTTGATTTCCCTCTGGAATGAATATTCCCTAAAAAATTATCACTATTGTTTGTTTGACCATTAACCACAGAATTGGTCTCATTTTCACTACCACTAGTATCAATGTGAAGACTATTGGGTTGGGATTCATCGTGCCGAAATGACATGCCCCCATTAAACTCTGCAAAATCATTCTGAAATTTACAGTGCTGGTTTTCGCTATGTCTATCAAATTGAGACCTTTCATTTCTACTGTACTTATTAGCATTATTTTGCCTCCCTCTATTTTGCCTTTGTCGAGACCGTGTTGATTGATTATTGTTGTCAAATCTCAAGTCCAACAGTTTATCACTTAGATTACTTATTTTATTATCTTGTTTACAAATTTCCAATTCCATTTGCCTCATCCTTTGTTCAAGAAACCAACTTTTTAAGTTTTCTGATTCGGATTTATTATTACCATGTTTTGTTCGCTTTGTAAGTTTGTTTGGTTCAGACAAATGTAAAATGAAAAGAAGTCATGGAAGAATCTTATTTTTTTTGGTGTAATATGAGGCAGGTATAACCTGTAAATGGGGACGAAGTCTGTATGAATTATTTTTTTGTGATTTTAAATATGTTTGTTAATAAAAAGAAACGAAAATAATGTAACGTTTCTGAATATGGTTCTGTTGTTAGGGATTTTAGTTGTGAAGTTATTTTAGTTATGACCTCACATGCAATGTTAACAAAGAAACGCTATCAACAAATAACGTTTTTTTCTTATCCAGGAATTATTGAAAATGAAATTGGTATTGCGTTCCTTCCTATTTATACTAGACTGATAAATATATATATTTTTTACTCAAAGATTCATACTAACGAGACCGGAAAAAGAAAGAACAATGTAGATTTCTGCGCAGGTCAGGAATTTCAAAACATGACATAAAAAAATTGAACGATTTTTGAGTTCATTAGTACATTTGTTCAGTGAAAAATTTGGGAAAATTTCCCGATTTTTTTTTATTGAATTTTCTACTGTTATTGGGGACTACATGTACGTCCCCATAATATAAAGTTCCTTGTTAAGTGGGTCGAACGAGGTTTTTACTGTCAACAGTTTTGGAACAAACCCCCTGTATGGTGATTATACCTGTATAGAGGGATAATCCTTCTTTAGATGGATAAGAAAGACCACAAGTTATACATACTAGGGTATGGTTCCTCTTCAAAGGGGGTTAAGGATACAGAGGTAAGGTAAGGTTATAGATTGCAAGTTTTGTCACTTAAGCAGAAAACTGGTTATCCCAATTTTTACTAAAGTGCATATGTTGATGCATATAATGCAAAAGATTATAGCCAATATAACTGGAAAATGTCATTCTGCCCTATTTTGATTAAAATCCAGTCTAAACGAAAATACCTCTCTATAGAGGGACAGTTTTATCCCTCTGTATACTGATATAGAGGGTTTGTTCCCAACCTGGTCTATGGTGTGAAACATAGGATAGCGACAGTAAAACCTCATCAGACCCACTAAACAAGCCCCTGTGGGCTGACGCAAAATTTATAGTGAGGTGAAACACTGAAAACAATTGATAGTGATAAGTTTATACCCACTCCTGTTGTGCATATTGTGCAAAAAACGCATACCGTACGTTCAGCCATTTCAGGCCTCCAATGACAATTGGACCAATATAGCTTGTCCAATTGTCCGGTACCAGAGGGATAAAAGGTCAGAAAAGTATGAGCAATATCAAGCTCGTCTGAGAGGACAAGTACAATTACTCTGTAGAAAATAAATTAAATCTAACTTTTCAGAATATTGAAAAGAATGCCCTGTCTTGTTACATCATCATTAATCATAATAATCAATATGTTATCTAACATGAAAGACTAGTATACTGTATTATGAATGTGTGCCATTTATAAATATTATAAAACAGATCAAATCTAAATTAAAATTGACAATATCTTCCTATATATATGAAAATACAAAAAGGACTAACCAATACCTCATAATAATTTAATATAAAGATAGATTATTGGAATGTCATGGAAGAATAAAGGAAAGACATTGTTTAAGTAGATCCATGACACAGTCCAGGCAAGTTTATACGATAGTGTTGGATATGTTCTAACTATTAGTGTAGTTGTGTTATAAAAAACAACAATAGAGCTTATAGTTGTAGTTATGTATCTACATATTTTTCAGTTATGCCATGACAGGGGATATCTTGTAACACAGGATGAATTGGATCAAACATTAGATGAGTTTAAAGGCCAGTTTGGAGACAAGCCAAGGTAAACAAGAATGTGTTCATAGTACATGGATGCACTACTTCTATCCACTCGAACTATCATTTTCTATATTCAGCTGACTGTGAAATTGGGGTCAAATTATATTTGGCATTAAACCTAGAAGAATCGTTTCATATGGATTGTGTGTACTAAGTTTCAAGATGATTGGACTTCATCTTTATCAAAAACTGCCTTGACCAAAAACTTTTAACGTGTTACTTATTACTGGTATGTAGCGTTACAAACCGACAGATGGATGTTTGGATGAAGACGCACAGATCGAAAAAAATAATGCCCCTAGCCTAGGGTCCCTAGGTGGAACAAAAAAAAAAGTTGCATTATTGTAAAGACAACAAACATAGATTTTATGATTTAAAAAAACAATAGACACCCTACATATGTATCAGATGCATTTATTGGCCATTACAGGTAAAAACAAAGAAAAGATTTTCATTATAAATAGAATTAGTCAGTATATTATGACTACAATGAAGCTTAAAACATGCAATAATAATAAATTAACCCAACAATTTATAATATTTTGAACACACATTTCTCTCTTTTATCTTCTGTAATATGTGAGTTTGTGGTCTAGTGGTTAAGACCGATGGCTACAGTGCTGAAGGTCCTGAGTTCGATTCTCACTCGGGGTGCTACAATATCAGTACATCAGAAGGGCGATTTTCACCCTCTCACACACATCTCTGGTACCCAGACAGGAGTTTAAAACTAGAATGGGTACTATGGGGGCCTCGGTTGGTCAAAGTTGCTTCCAACTTTGACCTGCAGATCAATCTGCTGAAATCTCTTCGGTTTGTCTGTTCCCGCCGAGCAGCCTGGTGGTTCTCTTCGAGTACTTCGGCTTCCTCCATCATTATAACAGACTATGCCTGGTGTCCTAACACTCCCTGGTGTGGGTTGGGGATTGTTCTTGTAAATATTGAACATTGTAAATACTTTAGTGACACATCTCCATTAATCCCGATAGGGAGTGTACATGGATTCCACTGTACCCTTGCAGCTCTCGAGGGGTGCTCCATAAACGGAGGGATCTACGTACATACATACATACATACATATGGTGAAATCATGTATATATTCTAAGATGCTGATTATGTATATAGAGCAAACATATATCTTCCCATTATCTAAATTCATTGGAAATATTCCATTTTACCACTAAATGCATAATTTAAATGTTTAATTATTTTTTTTAACTACATGTGCCCTAAATCAAAGAAGTTTTAAGTTATATTCTCTTATAGTGCGGTGACTGAAGGTAGATTTTTTAGATTTTAATCTCCCCACCGAACACACACCTATATAATATATCATTGGAAAGAGGAAATCGTGTACTACAATAATATGCCTGTCGTCAGGACTTTGTATGGTCACAATTTTTTTAAATTGAGGTCAAAGGTTATATGTGAAAATCTGTGAAAATTTGGGAGGGTTTCAATTTTGACATTGTTTTCCATTTCTAAACTCTACATAAATACAAACGATACTGTTTTGGCTCTATTAATGTTTATTATTATACATAAACCTTAAGCATTAAGATTTATTTTATTAAAAAAATCCTAAAACGACGTTTTATAAACAAAACTTCAAAAATTAGATTTCAACCTATAAAATGATAAGAGCACCTGAACCTTTTGAAAAATTTCAATTTCAGGTAAAAATCAAGTGTCATGCAGGACAATACTGTAAAACTATTTTTTAACTATCATATTGGGTGAGGTATCAAATCAAAGCAATAGAACACTACAGTCAAATATGACCTCAAACTGAATTGCGGATACTTCAGGTTTTGTCATAGACTATTCGTTGCTTTTGGGTTTTTTTCACAAGTATTACTGCTTCCATGTAGTATTATCTTTTGTTGCGTATTTTACTCAGTTTAATATCTATTACATTATAAGTTTTGTACCTATATCCCCCCTTTTTTCCTTGCAACGTATTTCAAAAGTATTCCATATAAAAAAAGAAGAGGTGATATGATTGCAAATGAGGCAAAACAACCCTCCAAATGAGACATAATTTACCAATACGGGCTTCAACAATGAGTAAAATTTATACTGCATAGTCTTCAATTCACGAAATGAATATTGTAAAACCAACGAAAAATCTCTCGACCTGATTAATGTACAAAATGAATCAGAAACAAAAAAATATAGTATATAGAAACATACGACAAACACTGCATTACCGTCTCGTGACTTGAAATAGACACAAACAGAATGTGGCGGGGGTTTGACTTTTTTAAGGGAACGCCAACACTCTCCAAACCCGGGGGCTAGGACCATGTGTATCAATTCAACAAGATCTATACCTAATCAACCGTTATCTCCATCATCTTCATTTTCACCAACCGTCACAAGACATGTTTTTAATATTTCTATACTTTTCACTCATGGCCACAGGTATGCACATGACAGGTTCTGCTAAAAGCAAACACGTTATTTTGAGTTTTTCTTTACAAGTACAGACAAGGTATTGTAGGAAGTCCGAAGACATTTGTTCCCAAAGAAATACCAGCTTTAAACCATCCCTTTCAATTCATCCAAGATTTTACAGAGATCTTAAATGGGGTTATATACATTTTCATGGATCTACAATCAGTCGATACCTGTAACTTGGCATTGCACACGGTCAGATTCTTCTCTGGCTGTTGATGACGTCTTTACACTAAATCCATTGTATGTTGGATGAGTACGGATTGAGTGCTTAGTCTTAGAGGCATGGTTTTTTAATTAGTTGTTAGTGGCTTTGAACTAGCTGTCAGATAACTTCGAGTACTCTCAGTTCTGTGCATTGTGTCTTTTTTTGTCGGAATATAAGTACCCTGCCACGTCCACTTGTATTTTTGTCTATCTGATGAGTTAAGAATTTTTCAACTGACTTTTATAGTTCGTTCTTATGTTGAACTGTTATACTACTGTCCAAGTTTAGGGGGAGGGTTGGGATCCCGCTAACATGTTTTACCCCGCCACATTATTTATGTATTTGCCTGTCCCAAGTCAGGAGCCTGTATTCAGTGGTTGTCGTTTGTTTATGTGTGACATATTTGTTTTTCGTTCATTTTTAACATAAATGAGGCCGTTAATTTTCTCGTTTGAATTGTTTTACATTGTCTTATCGGGGCCTTTTATAGCTGACTATGCGGTATGGGCTTTGCTCGTTGTTGAAGGCCGAACGGTGATCTATAGTTGTTAATGTGTGTGTCATTTTGGCCTTTTGTGGATAGTTGTCTCATTGGCAATCATACCACATTTTCTTTTTTATATTAGGATGTCATCTGTCATCCATAATGTGCTTGTCTGCAAAGATGATGGGGAAACATTATGCATGAGACGTACACACTATCTTGATTTCGCTCAATTTCATGGTTGGCAACACATAAGATAGCGTCGCACTCTACTTAAAGAAGCATAAAATTCATTGGCATTCAATATTTCAACAAGGTGTTTCGAACCAAACTCATGGTACATTTGTTAAGCCAATCCGAAATGAAAAGGAGTAAAATAAAATGGCCACACAAACGGTTGACGCAACTACGCAATTTCTGTGATGCCATTTTCTGAGAATAGTCTTGGCTATGCAGTTTCATCGAGTTACCATAAAATGAATTGCAATAAAGACGAAGGCATTGACTGAATTGAAGGAGAAAGAGACAATTCTCCCGAAGTTGGGTATACTTCTGTAGAGTTTGTAGAGATGTCTTTTCTATTGTAAACTTGCAGCGGAATGACATATCTGTCCGTTATTTGTGTCTATTACATTTGACATTAAAATTTTAAGTTCAGTTTTCAATTGACTAGCAGCTGATATGGCATCTCAAATAGTTATTTTGCTACAAAATATTGTTATATTTGCCTTGAACTTGTTGAAGTTGTTTGACAACTGTATTTCTATAGAAATCGATGAGTTTAGACTGTATTTTACAAGTAGAATATTTTAAATTAGAATCAGCTGGAAGAATAGATCTACTACTAAGTAGTATATTTATCTAGTAACGGTGTCATGAGGAATGACCATTACATCGTTGACAATTGCCAAAATAAAAGCAGTATCGTGATGATAGATATCTGCTTTGTGTTCGTTTTTAGCAAATAATTTTTAATGCAACCAAAATGACAGAGTGCTTGAAGTTTAAAAGATGGACGGGAAACTATTTCAACTTTAACTTTAACTTTAACTGACACGGTTAAAACATTCTTACTACGCTCATCTGATTCAAACTTGAGTAGTTTTTGATCTTTCTAAAATGTTTTCTTGCATCAAAATATACAAGCGCTCTAGTTTAACGTCTGCATTCTAGAACGCGTACACATACCCGAAACTGAGGGACAACAGTCCGATAATTGTATGTCGTCATTACATATCAGATTAGAAGCTTCCTCGCTCTAAAAGGGGGAACAAATATGTTTACTTGTGTAACTTTTGTAGCATAATCAATGATAAACAGCCTGCACGGACTTCTGTAAATTTCGCATGAAACATCTTGATGTTCACCTCATCTAATCTTTTATTCAATGCAGGTTCAAAAATCGACTTTCCTATACTGGTAAATTGACTCAAAATTTCAGTCCATTTTTTCTTTTCTTTGCATAATAAGCACTGCATAAAATTTAACAACTTTTGTCTTTTCTTTGGACTTAATGGAGCAAGTTGCAACTGACTTGACATATCTTGGAATATTTACTGAAACTATCCGTCAATTATTTTGATTTTACAATTAGACTTTTCTGACAAAGTAAATTTAATGTTTTATAACAAAAAAATCATAGAATATAAACACATACAAACAAAGAATGTAGCATATATCAGTGCAAATATGTGTATATAATAGCGAAAAAGGTAGTAATATCATATATCAGTTGAGAGCAAATTATTGACTAATACACAAAATGTGACGGAAGGCAAGTGATTAAGTTCCGTGTTGAAATTGAAGTTTTTTATTCCATTCTTTTTCCATTGATTTCTTAAGGGTTTTTTCATATTTTGGTTCCGAAATTTTTATCACTGAGTAGTTTTGTGAAATACTATACGCTAAAATTATTATGGGATAATTTTTATTACTACTATAAAGAAGAAACTAAAGTTTGTGTCTGAATTTGCAATTGAAATTCCCTCAATTTTTAACAGTCTAAACTTCGCAAATTTTATAGATTATAAGAAAACGAAATACTAAAAAGAATATTTCGATATATGAAAATAGCTTCAGGAAAAACTATTTCAGTTAAATGTAAGCAAACATACACAATTTTTCATTTTGAAAAAGCGGGGGGTTGAAACTCTCCAATGTACTACTAGTCATTAAAACGACTATTTAGAAAAATGTGACCGTACGATATTCTGACGACAGGGCAAAAACTAAAGTAGACATATTTGTCTTTAAGTTAAGACCATTTTTAGCCGTGTGTTATTTGGGGAGATTAAACTCGCGATCTAGACGACTTTTTACACTTCTGTCACCGCACTATTAATCTAATGGTAGTGGCTGGCATGGTGAAGTGTGATATGAAAAAAATTGTTAATTATATGTTCATATATAGTTGAAGTTGAAGTGATATCTAATGTTTTTTTTGTGCTTTTAATATGATATTTTCCAGGATTGTAACAATAGACTTCAGATTAACATACACAAACATCAACTTCAACTTCAAGTACTTGGTTGGAAATGGTTAACTTATATTCCAGTCAAGCCTGGTTTAATTTACAATTTGTCTGAAATAAAATTCATAATTGCAGTTGAGTTAATTTGAAGTTTTTTAAGATTTGACAATCATTACCCCCTTCCTGTTTCATAAGAAATGAATAATTTGGTAAAATGGATGTTATTCTTGAAATGAAAATATATATTTTCCTGTATAACTTTATATTTTATATGTTGTATATGAGCGGCTAGAAAAATGTTTTTGTGCTATTTTTGCATGTTTCTGAATAAAGACAGTATTGGTATGTAGATATTGTCTTGACCTAAATATAATATTGCATAAACAGTTAACTTAACTTGTGAGGAATAGCGACATGAAATTGAAGACAATTTTGTAAAATGAATGTGTATACTATTTTCTTGTTAATTTCAGTGAGCGTAAACCAGCTAGAAGTGATTTGATTGTTCTTGTGGCACATAATGATGATCCAACAGGTAACAATCTTATTAATAGAATTGATGAAGTAAGAATTTAATAGGCTCTGTCAGACATCTACAAAAGAACAATAAAATATGTTGATGTCTAAGTTTTGATTTTACTTTGCACATTCAAAAGATTGCCCTATTTCATAATATCAATTTGTTAAATGTTTCAACATGTTACAGCTTATATTCATCTCTTCAAATTGTTTTTTTTTAATAATTAAGCTCATTGCTTGTGAAAGGTAGGGAGTATGAAGCAAATGCAAAGTAACAAAATATTCTTACAATATATATATAGTGCTGTAATTGTGCATGTTGTTAAACTCCAATTAATTAATTCCATTTTTATTGTAGATCAGATGTTTGTGTTCTTCCCAGAAGAACCAAAAGTTGGTATAAAGACAATAAAGACTTACTGTCAACGTATGCAGGAGGAAAATATTACCAGAGCTATAATTGTTGTACAGATAGGAATGACCCCATCAGCAAAACAGGTTTCTTATTTTTCTATCAGTTAATGTTTTTGTAAAATCAAGATCATTTATGGTAATAGAACAAATATTACTTTGATACAACCTTTATATATTGTTATATATCAATAATATTAGTTACATAGTGTGCTAGTGACCTAATACGGTATATTTGGGGTCAGTAAATTCCATATTGGGTGAGAGTAAAGCTTGAATCCCCATATGGAATTTACTGACCCCATATATTCTGTATTACTCCACAGGCACACTATGTAACGAATTTAACTTACCGACTATCTTAACATGTAAAATTTAGACTAGTGACCTATCAAAATGAACAAGTCTTCGATACTGTTAGAATTAAGAAACTAGCTACTTCCATTGATCCTAAAAAAACAGATGCCAACAATAACAACTTGTTAGGTTTAAATGCATTTTATGAATTAATTTCCATCATAATCATCAATTTCTTCGTCTATTGAAACCTTGAAGATTTTTTTCTCAGTTCCATTTTGTTTTTATTAAGGGAAGTAACACCACTACTAACCGTGTTTGAAATAAGCCCTGCCTCCCTTTTACTTAATATGGAATATAAAGGGACATAACACCACTACTAACTGTGTATGAAATAAGCCCTGCCTCCCTACTAACCTAATATCAAATATACACGGTCTCCACTAGGACGCTTTTAACCAATCATATTCCTAGAAATGTATAGGAGGCTAGATAAATAAGAATTACCAAACAGTCAACAGAAGAGAGTCATTATTTAATTTACAGTCAACTAAATTATCAGTTGGTGAAAATGTTTTTTTCAAGGTCATTATTTTTAACAGTTTAGTAATTTTAGATAAAGGTTTTCAATTATTTTTAACAGACCCAACATTTTCAAAGTAACACTAAATCAATTGGAACACCACCTGGAGGAACTTATTATTGCAAGGGAAAAAAATCTGTTGTCTGTGAAATTGGTTGGTTTCAATTAGGGTATTTCAACTTTTGGATGTTGAACAATGAACTATTCCATTTGATATAAATGCAATTAACTGAATTGAATATTGTGTAATTTTTTTTTTACACACTTTAAAGTTCTCTTGTTAAACAATTATTTCATCTGTTTATTTAGATGTATATAATATATCAAGAAAGAGCAGTTTATAATAGTCATATCTTGTTCACTATTTTTCAGTCATTAACAGACATTGCACCAAAGTACATATTAGAATTGTTCACTATTTTTCAGTCATTAACAGACATGGCACCAAAATACATATTAGAACAGTTTATAGAATCTGAATTATTGATCAACATTACAGAACATATGGTAAGGGGAACATTTCTAGTGGCATATTCAGAGTATCTCTATGTAATATAATATTGGGTTTAACCCCTTATGGTTGGACTTTCCTGTTTTAATCCCTAGTTGGGGGAACTAATTCACAATTTTCTGTACTTAGAAAAACATATATCATAAAAAATGCACTAACAACATTGCATTATAAATCATGCATAAAAATTTACATACTACATGAATTCATTTACTTTCGTCAGTATCAATTTTCATGGATTGACCAAAGTGTATAGAAAAATTTACAATTCGTTGAACATGTAATTTCATGGTGAACCTGTACCCACGAAATCCACAAAAATTGGTAACCAACAATTATTTATGTTTCCAAATTATTTAATTTTTATTAAGATAACGGACTTTAACAGAATGGACAAAGAAGATTTATGATATATTTAATATTTGAGTACCCATGAAATACAACAGACAAAAATGTGTATTCGTTTTTGTTAATTTTTGATATTTTATTTTTTCTTTACAGTTAGTACCAGAACATGTTGTGCTGATACCAGAAGAAAAAGCAGAATTGTTATCTAGATAGTATCCTATTTGAACAGTTTTATGTTCATAGAAATTGTAAGATGAGTTTGATCAAGTTTTTGTGGAATGATTTTGTGGTCTTGTTAGTTGTATACTAGAGAAACAACATCAACAACATTTTTCACACAGTTTTGACTTCTACAAGCTCCAAGAAGTCTAGGGTTGTTTTAAAATTTACAGACGTTTATGTGTATTTATGGGTTAATAGTAAAGTTTACAACCATTTAGTTGTTATATCTCATAAAACATATTAGGAATTTAAATGAATTGATCTAGTCCCATTTTCATTTTGATGTTAATAAACTTTCAGAAATGTTGTCCTAATTTTGATATTCTTGAGTATCCATAAGATCACCTTATCTGCTGAAATTCTGTAATAAATATTTAATGCTGTGTAAATTATTTAGTTGTGGAATGATCCTGTGATGTCTACAAATAGTAGTTGCTTATCACGTGAATGATTTGCAGCTTTCATTTACAGTCACTTACAATCAATCTGTTTTGAAATCATTGCTCAAAACTTGATTAAAAAAAATTGATAAAGAATTTTCTATCAACTAACTAATTTATAAACTACAGGTTTGAAAACAGAAAAATAAAAGTTGTGTTATGGTGTCTTGTACAAATATAATACTCCAAGTAGTGGTTATATTGATCCTTAACATATCTCAGTAGATTAAAAGAGTCACAGTTGCCTAGGATACAGCAAGGAGATCCAGTATCGAGGTATTTTGGACTAAAACGAGGACAGGTATGTAGCTGTTATATTGCCTACCAGGTCACAGTACATAGAGGCATAAACAATATTAGGATTGTATCAAATCATAAAAAAAAATGTAAATGATTCCAAATTTCATTTTTTTTCTCAAGATTTTCATGGTAGGGTGTTATCATTATGACTTGTATTGGAGAAAACTAAAATCATAAATATATAATATTATTTATGGGACATTTGTGTAATATTATGTAAATTTATACTTAAAAGTATGAATGAAAGAAATAGAAAAAAAACATTGCATTGTTCCTAATGTTGATTTTGCTTTTTGTTGCAGGTAGTAAAGATTATCAGAAACTCTGAGACTGCTGGTAGATATGTCAGTTATCGACTGGTTGTATGAAAACATTTTAACAGTCAATATTTGACGGAAAGAGCAACAAACTACAACATTACTGAACATATGATATTCTTGTCGACTGACAGAATTGTAATGGCTATAGACAACAGTGAAACTAGATTATTGTTATTATACTTTGGCTGATACAGAGATATTATCAGCTATTATTTTGATATGTTTCATGCTGAGGATGTAGAGAGAGAAACAAAATAGCAACCATTTATGTTTTTTGAAGTGAATGTTGATTTAAAGTCATAGACATTTTCAGATTTTAATCAGCTAAAAAATTTCATCAATGATAAGTTGTTATAAACTAAAGCAAAAAAAAACACTATAATTTTACAAAGTTTTAACACAACACAATTTTATGCCCTTGAAATATCAAAGATCTTTTAGAATAGCAAGTTTGTGGTTTGGGGCTAAAAAATGACTATGAACTTAGTCACTTGCCTTGTGTTGGACATACTTGTAAATGTTAAGAATATTTTGATGTTTAATTGTGTACTAACTACTTGATTTTATTCCAAACCCATTCAAATCAGAAATTTGTTGCTTCATTATTCACTTGTATTTATTCATCTCATTTAAGGGATATTCATTATTTCATACACATTTAAATCTATGTAAAAAAAATCAAACATATTGTTTAACTGCACCAGTCTTTCAAATAAAGAATAGACTGATAAGACTTGTAGTATTCTTTATATTGAGAAATGTTCAGTAGATACTTTTAGTGTGTTTCTTATATGATTGAATTTCAGACTTTGAGAAGGGTGGTTTATAAAATGAAAATAGCACTTCATAATTTCGGTAATCTGTAGCCGATTTCTGGATTTTCCTTCATCAGGTACCCTAAAAAGTATATGAATACTTGAATATATGAAAAGTTATATGACCATAAGTGACTTTAAAAGCATAGTCAAATCCATCAATGGCCAATGTCTACTTTACCTTAGGGAATTGGCACCTTAGATTCTTTACAATGGTATACATGCATTACTTATCTTTTTATCAAAGTTAATATGAATGATGGACTTTCTGATAATCCTTCTCTGCGTTCATTTAAGGTTTTCTTGCAAATACAGAAATCTTATAAACTTTAAATGGAGCATTTAAACAGCTAATTTAGAAATATAACCATATCAATGATAATTCATGTCAGCACAAAAAGTGCTGACTACTTGGCTGGTGATGAGATGGGAAAACAAGCCCAAGTGTTGAGAGAAATAAAGGAAAACAAACTGCACATACTAGGTATAAGTCAATGGCACTCAATGCAGATGGACAGGGTTTGAAAAAAAATTGTCAAATACAGGAGATACAACCATATACTCTGGTAGAAAAGATGAAAAACACCAGGGGGGAGTTGCCATCATCCTCAACAAATCAGCTTCTAAATCATTTATTGACTATAATCCAGTCAATGAAAGAATCATAATGGCAAGATTAAATACAAACCTATAAAGACATCAATCATCCAAGTCTATTCTCCAACAAAAAAAGCTGATAAAGAAATTAAGATGGAATTTTATGAAATGCTCCAAGCTGAGATAGAGAAAATGCCCCTAAAAGACCTAACAATCATCATGGGAGATTTTAATACTAAAGTTGGGCAAGATAACAGTGGTTTTTTTGAGAGAATAATGGGGAAACATAGCTGTGGAATCATGAACCATGAACGAAAATGGAGAACATCTAGTAGACTTCTGTGGACTGAACAATATTGCAATAGGTGGAACAATGTTCAAGAAGGTCTATAGACTCTTTGGTATCACGTGGAGGCAGGGATAAAAATCAGATCAATCACATAGTAATTAACGGTAAATGGAGGAGATCCTTATAAGATGTGAGAGTGAGGCGAGGCGCTGATGTAAGAAGTAACCATCATCTTGTCACATCAAACTCAAACTTATGAGAGCATCAGAACCTTGCAGGGTATAGAGATTTGATACATGAAAACTCAGATACATGAAAACCAACCATTATTTCAAATTAGAACTCAAGAACTCTTAGAACAACTCAAATGTAACAACATGGAAGAAAATGAAACAGTAGATGAACAATGGCAAGAAGTGGAAGGTCTGTTTAATAAAACCAGTGAAACAATCTTGGGTTTCAAACGCCAAAAGCACAAAGAATGGTTCAAACAAGAGACATGGAAGCTGATTGACAACAGGAAAGAGCTAAAAAAAAAGATCTGCAACACTCACTCTGAAAGACTAAAAGATGGAATAATGATTCAATACTCCAACTGTAATAAGGAATTTAAGAAAGCCAATAGAAAAAAATAGAATTATTTCATCGACGGATTGGCTCTAGAAGCTAAAAAGGCTGCTTCAGAGCAAAGAATGCGCGACCTTTATCAAATTACAAAGAAACTTTGTGGTCACAATAATCTAATAAAATATGAAAGAGAACAAGAGACTCAGAGTAGATGGATGGAACATTTCAAAGAAGGTTTAAATAGGTTAGAACAAGAAACAACAGTAAACATGCCCATAGCAGAACACGACCTTGAAGTAAACATAGAAATTCCATCAAGATCAGAGATTAAAAGAGCAGTAAAGAGCCTTAAAAACAATAAAGCCCCAGGAAACGATAAACTATCCGCAGAACTGTTTAAACCAGATCCAGCCTTAACAGCACACATTCCTCACACATCATTCAAAAATATTTGGCAAAATATCAACATACCTAAAAAAAAAAATGATTGGAAGATAAATATCATAAGACTGGCTAAAAAATGCGATATCACAAACTGCAATAACTGGAGAGAAACATCACCTTATTACCAATCCCAAGTAACATTTTCACCAAAATACTATAAGACAATAATTAAACAGCAATTGACAATAATGCTCTGTACAGAATTCAGATGCACTGTCGGAACTTCATCAGGCATCAGTTTTCTAGTAAAATCCGGAGTTAGACAATTCTGTGTCATGTCTTCCCTTCTATTCATAATAGTTGTCGAGTGGGTAATGAATTCCTACATCAGTAACAGTAACAACACAGGCATTAGGTGAACTCTTTTTAACTACCGAGAAGATTTGAACTATGCAGATGATCTGGCCTTATTGTCACATCTAGAAACACACATGCAAGACAAAACCACGAAGTTACAAAAGAATGGTTGGATTTGATATCAACATTAAGAAATCAGAATTCATGCCTCTTAACACCTCAGAGCCTCCTGTAATAGATTTCAATGGGACACCCCTAGATTGCACTTCATCTTTCATCTACTTGGGCAGCATAGAAACATCTGAAGGAGGAGCAGACAAAGACATCAGTGCCAGAATAGGAAAAACACGAACTGCATTTTTAAAACTGAGACACATCTGGAAGTCAAGCAACATCAGAATTAGACTATATAACAGTTGTGCACTAGCAGTGCTACTATATGGGACAAAATTCTGGAGAATGACAGAAAAAGACATCAACAAGCTCTCCAGTTTTCACAACGGTTGCCTTAGAAAGATCTTGAGGATATACTGGCCGCGTTAGATCCCTACCAAAGACCTCCAAGAAACATCGGGATTCAAGAACATGGAGACTTTATTGAAGCAAAAAAGATGGAGATGGATTGGTTATGTTCTTAGAAAACCAGCGTAGGACTTGACCAGAGTCGTCCTTAGATGTACACCTGAGGGGAAAAGAAAGAAAGGACGCCTCAAAACAACTTTGGGAAGAACAGTTGAAGCTGAAATGAAAGAACATGGAATCAGCTTAGGTGAAATAGAAAAGAAAGCACAGAACAGAGATGAGTAGAAAGATCTAGTCATTGCCCCATGTGCCTTCGGGCATAACAAGGACTATGTAGGTAGAGTATGTATTGTCAACAGTACAGCTCTAACTCTAATTAGTAAAAAAGCCAATAAAAAAATGGAAGAAAGCCATTCAAAGATATCAAACTCAGACTGGCAACGACATGCCAGAATACGAAAAACAACCAAAAGACGGACAATAGTACACAAAACACAACATAAAAAACAAGACAGAACAAAAAAAAGCAGCCCACCAGAAAAAGATGGTGCTTTCAGGTGCTCTGGAAGCGTAATCATATCCTGATCAAAATGTGGTATCCATTGTGTTACTCGTGTTAGTACACCGCCAATCATTGGTCACATTCCAGGAAAAGAAGTGATTACATTTCATTTGTCATCTGTGGCACAGATATTCTAAAACTGTCAATCAGCCTGAGATGGCGTCTGCAAATTTTTAAAGAGATGATTTAAACTTTATCACTTGGTAGAACTGTTGCGTAAGTAGTTTAATTGTAAGCTATCAAGGAACTTATAATAGGAAATGCAAGCTATGGAAAATTATAACGGGAGACATATTCCTTTTGCAGGAACTGCTGCGATGTTGCTACATTGAATTACAAACGGCCTAGCCACAATCAGATGTACATTTTGTGTTTCACATGAAGTCTAAAATGAACATCACTTCAGGAAACAACTCTTTTGATATTATGGTACAGAAAAGGTTTAAATTATGAAAAATCGCCATTTTTTGACTAACACTGGAAGCAATTATATAATTTCATGCAGTTTTTGGAAAGGGCTAAGTGGGTTTTTCTCATCACTTGACGTCCGTCATCCGTTAACTTTTACAAAAATCTTCTCCTCTGAAACTACTAAGTCACAATCATCACTAGGTTATCTAGTTTTAAAATGTGCCCCTTTGATCTGCATGCCAAACATGACAAACAAAGGAAATATGAGTAAAAAGCAGTTTATGGCTTATATCTCTGAAACCGAAGCATTAAGAGCAAATCTCACAAGAGGTTAATAAAGTTCATCAGGTTCAGATCTATCAACCCTTAAATTGTCAGACAAATCAAACAATCCATTGTTGGATAGCTGCTCCGGAATTGATAATTTTAAGAAAATTTCGCATTTTGGGGTTATTACCATTATCTTGAATATTATTAAAGATAAAGATGAATTGTTAACAGCAATAGTTTTCAGCAAAGCAGTATCTACAAAAAAGGCAACATGACCAAAATTGTCAATTTACCCCTTCAGGAGATGTTGCCCTTTAAAGTAAAATTTTGTTATCTTTTACAAAAAATCTTCTCCTCTGTAACTGATTAGACGCCAGAATACCAAACTTATCCGCAATCAGCATTAGGGTATCTACTTTTAAAAATGTGTCCGATTACTCCGCCTGCCAATCAAGATGGCTGTCACGGCTTTAAATAGAATGTAGGGGTAAAATGCAGTGTTTGGTTGATATCTCTGAAACCATGGAAGTATTGTATTGACTTATTACTTCCATGCCTGAAACACAGGCTCCGTTGAGCATCTAGCTGTTAGTTTCTAGTTCTTTTATAATATCGTTCTGTAAAGTTTCAAGATTGAATTTTCACAATTAAATTTCTGTAGATCAGCTTCACTATGCAAGTACAGTTGGAGTTTTTCAAAGTGTCATTTCCATCCATTGAGAAGTTGTGCCTCTATATATATTGTTCTTCATCGCTAAAAAGCATCGTGTACGTGTCAGTTGTCATCTTTTTCATGTTCAGCTGCTGTCACACTAGCTTGTGAACGAGCTTTTTTATCACTATGAGATGATCGCATTATATTTATTCTATAAAGGCTATTTCTTCGAGATGCATGCGCTCTCTTCTGTTTACCCATTAGAGTCTTTCTTGTAAAACTTTTTATTTTATTGTCTTATAGTATTTTGGTGAAATTTATTCTTATGGGTGTTAGTCTTGTCATTTTTCTATTACTAAAAGGCACATTTTGATGTCTTTGGTGCCAATAAATATGTATTAAATTCCTCATGTTATTCCAAAATCAAAGATGAACGGTAGTGTAACAGTAACGGTTGTTATATTTCATTTTCCAAATATATTCTCTGAAAATATGTGCTAATATAATAATTTTCAAACATAATGGCGTATCTCTTTGATTTCGTATTCAACAGTGGCACGATATTGTATAATTCCACAAAAAAAACAAGTCGTTACTGTTCATATCTTCAAGTGTAAATGCACAAAGGAGTTGAAAAAGTCTAATCCAGTTACCATTTTGAACAAAAAATATATATATATTTTATTTAACCTTCATCATCTGCCTCATTGGTTATTATAAGTGTAATATCCTTCAAGTATTGGATGTACAGTATAGTAGTTCTAATCTTCTTCTTATCTTAATCCTCTTCGTGCACATGAGGCCACTACCAACGCCCTCCACTGTTGCCTGTCTTGTGCCTTTCTTTCGGCTTCTCCCCATGTCATTCCCATGGCTCTTAGTTTGCTCTCTATTGTACGTCGTCATGTTTCTTTCGGTCTCCATCTCTTTCATTTCCCCTCTGCTGGTGTCCAACGTAGAGCTATCCTTGTTATGTCATGTTTGTCTTTTCGTAGAACATGGCCTATCCATTTCCATCGCCTTTCTTTAATTTCTACTCTGATGTCTCCTTGTAAGGTATGGGTGTATAGTTCTTTATTACTGATGGGTTTTGGCCAGAAGATCTTGCAAATTTTCCGAAGACATGTATTGTGGAAAGATGACAGTTTGTTGAAGTCAGATTTTATAACCCTCCATGACTCTGCACCATATAGCAAAACTGATTTTACATTGCTATTATATATTTGGATTATCTTTGTTTTTTGTGCATTTATCTTTAAACCTACAGATAGAGCAGTGTCATGTAGTCTTGATGTTTTGTTCTGCATGTTTGCTCTAGTTGTTGATAAAAGGCATATGTCGTCTGCAAAATCAAGATCTTCTAAGATTGTGTTCATCGACCATCTTATTCCAGTTACTCTGTTGCCAAGTGTTCTTCTCATGCACCAGTCGATGAAAATGAGGAAAAGAAGGGGAGAGATGATGCATCCTTGTCTAACTCCAGATTGTACATTGAACCAGATGGATTGGGTTCCATTGTGTAGGACACAGCATCTGTAGTTGTTGTAAAATAATTTGATCATGTTAATTATTTTCTCAGGTATGCCATACGATCTCATTATGTC
The DNA here is from genome assembly GCF_036588685.1 of Mytilus trossulus. Classification (NCBI taxonomy): domain Eukaryota; kingdom Metazoa; phylum Mollusca; class Bivalvia; order Mytilida; family Mytilidae; genus Mytilus; species Mytilus trossulus. Next base: position 103,633,263 of record NC_086373.1, on the reverse strand, counting down.
CCACATGCTGTCTCTGTCCACGCTATCAAAAGCCTTTTCGAAGTCCACAAAGTTTATGACGATGTTGTGTTGCCATTCTATGCACTGCTCAATGATGTTTCTGAGTGTGAATATGTGGTCACTGCACCCTTTATTGACTCTAAAACCTGCTTGTTCTTTCCGCAGGGTGTCATCTAAAGCATCTACTATTCGCTAGGTAATAACTCTAAGGGAAACTTTTGCAGGTACTGATAGTAGAGATATACCTCTCCAGTTGTTGCAATTTTTCATGTCACCTTTCTTGGCAAGTTTAACTAGTAGTCCTTCTTCCCAGTCTTCAGGTATAATTGCTTCCTCCCATATTTTGCTAAATAGTGTTTGCAGTATTGATGCTGTTGTTTCCACATCTGCCTTAAGGAGTTCTGCACTGATGTTGTCTACTCCAGCTGATTTACTATTTTTGAGCTTGCATAATGCTTTCTTTATTTCACCAAGTTCAATTTTTTCTTCTGATATATCAATTTCGATCTTGTCATCGGTGTTATCAAATTGAGCTGGTTTGTCTCGTGGTTTTCTGTTTAGAACTTCCCGAAAGTGCTCTGTCCATCTTTCAAGTTTCTGTGATTCTGATGTTATTACCTCTCCATTTTTGCTTAAAACTGGTGTGTCATTGTTGTTACTTTTACCACATAGCTGTTTAGTGATCTTATATACAGTACTTAGTTCTCCATGTTTGCATGCCTCTTCTGCTTCATTTGCCAATCCTTCAATGTATTGTAATTTGTCTTCTCTAGCTTTTTTCTTAACTTCTTTATTAAGTTCTGAGTATTCTTTTTGTAGCGTTTCTTTCAACCTTTCTGATCTTGCCTGATTGCACTTACTTTTTGTAGATCTTCTCTTTTCAATAACATTCCAGGTTGTAACTGAAATCCACCTTTTCCTTGTAGTGTCTCTAATTCCAAGTAAATTTTCAGCTGTATCGTTAAACATAGTTTTTACTTCGTTCCAATGTTCATTTAGATCAGGACCAATGTTGTCGTGGTTTTCACTGATAGTGTGTAGTGTTTGGTATTGGTTTCTTATGCTGATGTTGAATTTTTGTCTTATCAGATTGTCTTTGAGGCGGTGCATGGATGTTATATATTTTTCTGTTATGCTGTGGTCTGACTACCTTTCTTAGTTTTAGTTTAATTTTCCCAAGTAGAAGGTGGTGGTCACTTCCACAATCGGCTCCCCTTTTGACAAAAGACATCCATCAGAGACTTTCTCCATCTTCCATTTACAATTATGTGGTCTATCTGGTTTTGGTCCCTGCCATTTGGTGAGTTCCATGTAAGCTTGTGAATGTCCTTGTGTGGAAATAAGGAACATCCAATAACTAGATCGTTCAAGCCACATAAATCTACTAAAAGTCCACCATTTTCATTGCATTCTCCACATCCATGTCTGACCATTATTCTTTCCTTACATGAGTTATTTACCCCAATCTTTGCATTAAGATCACCAATTATAAGACATAAATCATGTGCTGGTACTTTACTGACAAGGGATTGTAATTTGTCATAAAACTTATTCTTGTTCTCAACACTAGCTTCGTTGGTAGGTGCATAGCATTGAATCACTGACAGTTTTGAGTATTTTGAGTAAAACCTTGCCATAATACGCCTTTCATCCACTGGTTGCCATTCTAGAAGAGCTCTTTTTGCTTCCTTGCTTAGTACTAAAGCAACTCCCTCATAGTGTTTGTCGTTTGTTCGGCCTGAGTAGAATATGGTCACACCTGTGTCCGTTGAGATCGATCCGTTGTTTAACCATCTGCATTCACTGACACCTAGTATACTGATGTAATACCTTCTCATCTCATTGACAACTTGTGCTGTTTTTTCCGTCTCATACCTGGTCCGCACATTCCATGCCCCTATGCTGAGAACATTTTTTGGCGTTAAGAGTCCACACTTCTTGCCATTAGCTGCATTTCTGCTTTCACTAGACACATTCATTGGGTCATCTGTATGACGTATGTCCTCGTTCACGCAATTTAGTGTTTCTTTTGGTGTGGTTTACGTAATCAGCTTCTTTTTACTCTGCCTGGTGATTAGCCATGCGAGAAACCTACTACCTGCAGGGCGGAGTTTTGCTGTCTGGGTGTTCTTTCCCATAGACGATTGCCTGCCATGGCTGATGAGTTCAATCTTTCCAGCTTTTCTTTCTGGGTCTGCTCCCATAGCATTTGATCTTCCAAGATCAAACCACAAGGCAGTGGTTCTATTAGTTGGGACAAGGTTGATGAGTGTAAAGGCGTGTTCATCCGCCGATGGGCCTACACACTGCGTCTCTGGGGCCCTTGCTGCTCCAAGATCCTCTACAATAATGCCTAGAATGCTAAATCCTAGTTACCATGTGCTGTCGCGAGGAGGCATTGTAGAAGTCTTGAATAGTGTAGAGGCTATGTACTGGCGGAAAGACTTACGCTCTCGGCTATTTTCACCTGCAATGCATGCTAGCCAGCGGTGATAGAGAGCCTATGGCTCTAACAACACTAGACGCTTACACAATCCTGTGGAACAAACCACCAGCACACTAGTAGTTCTAATATAAAACCTTTATGATAGTGTAGATGTATGCTATGTATCCAGGGAAGCAACTATAGAAATTACATGAATGTTGTCCTGAACCTAACATCGCAAAGACAGCAGTTTGTTTTTTATTTTCTATATTGATTTTTCGTCCCTAGGTCATTATTTGTACATCATAGTTAATGTATAAAAAAAAATATTCTGTAACAATTCACGATGTATTAGTTTATGTGTACATATCATGCTGTCCATCAAGGGCCCTGGTTTGGAATAATAAATTCTTAACCTATAGGTTGTATTCCATACTTTTGATTCGAGTGGCGGGTGATGCGTGCATATAGAAAGACACTTACATGTACCATGTTCACGCACCGGTCTCGTCGCTTTTGGAATTCATTGGGTTTTTTGTATTTGTTTCCATCAGTTGTCTTCTTAATCGATTTGAAGAGGGTTACACAGTAAGCTATAAAACCAATCTTCCCTTAGGCCCTCAATAAAATACTGTTGCCTAAATGTATGCTTACAAGTACTAAGCAAAGATAACTGTGGTTCAAAGAAGATAGTTTTTATCTTTCAGAGTAAGCTTTCCAATATATATGGAAGATTTTTTTTTATCCATATCGGCTTTCGTACTAAGATCTACTAAAAGCTGTGATATGGGAATAACCCAAATTTGAAATAGTTGTATTTCTGCAGTTCTCTGGATATACTCGTCTATAATTATTCCAAGAACTGGCGTTAGTGCATGCCTATTTCTACTTTATGAAGAACATCCTTACTGTTTATAACTTAATATATCAACGGTGTATACTGAAGCAGTTCTGTCGGTATGCGTTGACGTGTTGACATAGGATTCCATGATCACCTCAAGTGCTTTTCTAGTTTTCAGTCTTTTTGGGGCAATTTTACCATCCCTTTCACTGCACGTCTATATGGACTTTCAAACCCCTCGTATTATCTAGTGATTCTGCGTTCCTTAGATATCTTTGGTTAAATTATAAGCCAACATTCGGTGGTCGATGTAAAGCCTGTTCTCGTTGGCTTTGTTTGGTGTTGTAACACAGTACATTATGTATATTCGCATAAGGTTAATTTCTATAGCAATTTTTTTGTTCGTCGTCTTTGATTGAAATAATTGTATCTTATCTGATAAAACAATGAGAAAGTAACATTTTAAGTTTATAGTTACAATCTTCGTGCAATAAGCTGTATTATAACTATCTTATGTCATGAATTTTATATACATAACAGTATATGTGCACCCGGGTGTTGATATTATTTGTGAACTTTTGTCTCTGAAATAAAGGAAATAAAGTATCTTATCTTACTTATCCAAAAGAAATTGAGTCGGAAATGAACCGTTAAGTTACATTAAGTATACTAGATTTCCTTAACGTATCATTTCAATCGCTATTGTGACGACGTCATTCAACCCTTAATTTATTTTCAAAACAATGATTATTAATGCAATTTTAGAAATTATTTCGATATCTTACTACATGAATATATGATTTACATTGATAAACAAAAACAAGGAAATCCGGCCTCGATTTAAACAACGAAAACCGGCAAACCTTTTCTGCATAAAAGCTTTGAAGTGAAACAAGAATTCAAAATTTCGAAACTAGATGTTTACACAGTACAAAAACAAGAAATGTGATCATGCATACCTTACTTAGCAGTGGAAGGCATCCAGATATATCACTTTACCTTGAAACCAAAGAACTTGTCTGATTGGCGATCCTTATTGATAATGAAGATGAAAATCACTTCCTTCTACACTGTCAACCATTAAAAATATAACTCTTTTTAATTATAGAACATCATATACTTTCAATTCGTTTCTGATACTGAATAACTAGTGGCCAGAGATATAAATGTAATATGTCTCTGGCCCTGCTAAATCTTTAATATCAAAATCAAGACAATTAGATAAAATGATATTTTTTTTGTTTATCAATGTTTCGGATAAGCATGGAAGTAATATTTAAATTTAATATTTCAATATTACTTCCATGTGATAAGAATTTCAAGGTACACTATACCATGTATGGTTGGGCAAATCCCACTATCATATTCGTCCCATTACTTCAGAAGAGACAACAAAATTGTCTTCACGAAGGCAGGAACCGGTCCTCTCTTAACCCGCCTCTGATATTACTATATAAAGGTTTAAGCATATGTAGTTATCAGAAATTTATAACTAGGGTTCTAATAAAGAACCTCTAGTATATATCTCAAAGGATGAACCACATTCTGCAAACTGAGACGCGCATATTCATCCTACTAGTATATATCATCCATCTGTCTCATTGTCGATATATATATGTTACAGGCATTTTCTAAATTTAGGCATTTTGTAAAATGACTGAATTTTTTAGGCATTTTCTAAAATGCCTGGATGATTTAGGCATTTTACAAATTGACTATTTTTTTCAGGCATTTTATAAAATGCCTGAAAAAATTGTAAGGCATTTTGTATAAGGCATTTTACAAAATGCCTAAAAGACTAAAACTGAATGGAATATACTCAAAATTTAACGACTAGAAATATCAAATAAATAATTTTATTCTATCATTATATATTGCATGAAATTTAAACAGTAAAAGTTTTATAATTGTAATTAAATCAATCATTTACATAAACACTGAAGATGATAACTATTTGTTGCTACATGTAATGTTTGGATGACAGCGACTGTTACACATTTGTCCTGACTTTTTGCAAAGGCAACGTTTAGTGTTACATCTAGTCTTACCACTAGCACTACAGCCACATTTTGTGTAACCCTGACCATCACACAAATAAACTTTACTGACAGCTTTTCTAAAGGATATTTCATTATCATAATTTACAAAATGAATAGCAATAGAATTACTGTCAGATAGTTCAAACTGATTCCTGGTGTAAAGTCCACGTAGTATTCCATCTTTAATTCCGATTTTATAACCATGCTCTTCCTTTCCAGTAACAACAGCCATAAGGTTATGCGGGTCTCCTTTCCCTCGATCCACATGAGGAATTGCAACTAATACATTTGCCCCAACATCCACCTCTGTTAAAACTCTTTCCGATAGATTTCTCATCCTGACAGCTTGTTTTGTCATTGAGTCTGATGCATGCCTTCTCTCATTTCTGATGACCTCTTCGTTTGAACACAAATGACAAGTAATAGTATCAGATATGTTTCCTTTTGAACACAGATCAAGTATGTACTGTGCACAAGTAGAACACTTGATATCCAAAAAACATAGATTTTCACACACGGCACACACATGAACATCTAATTCTGTTTCTGTTTCAGATAGATTAATGCTGCATTAAGCTGGCTTTCCTCGTCAAGTTCGGTTGGCCTGTCATTGCTTATCTCATCTGGCTTATCACAGCTTTGAAAATGCTGAATCAGATCTTCCTCAGTCTGTAAGGAACCAAGAATCTCTTGATGTAGTGATGATGACGATAGTCCTATCTTAGCATCACAGCCAAACATTGCCTTGTATGGTGATCTGTAAATACCAGAATGATGACTGTTGTTTTTTTCAAACTGAACAAATTTAAACCTACATTCCACTTTTTACTGTTGTTCTTTCTCATCCAGATAACCAGCATGTAATTGATATCTGCGTTTCCTCTTTCGACACTTCCTTGTGATTGAGGATGTCGAGGTTTTCCATGAACTATTGTACAAGCTGTCCACGTGTCTTTCAGTTCTTTGATAATATTGGCCGTAAATTCGCGTCCGTTATCCGACTGCAGGATATGTGGGGCACCAAAAAGTAAAAATATATCTAGTAGCTGATAGGCGACTTCTGAGGTGTGTTTTGATGTAAGTGCTCGCAATATAGCAAACTTGGTCAGATGATCTTAATAATGCATGATAAATCTGAAATCACCATCTCTCATAGACTGCATGTCTACTACATCAACCTGAGCTCTACTGTTGAAGTCCTTACTTATCAACGGCTTAACAACTAGACCTTTACTGGCAATTTTCCTTTTTTGAGTTGACATTCTTATCACATTTCTTTATACAAATTCAGAGCATGCCTTGTCACATTCGCGTACTTCTTGTTGACCTCTTAAGAGTAAAACATAAAAACTTAACCGGCAGGTAAGGTTTATAAAGAATAATCTTAAATTTATTTTAATCAATACTTTTTTCAGTGTAGGTTTACAATATATTTCTATCATCTATTTCATGTATTGCATATTTACACAATTTGCCTGAAACAGACCAGGCATTTTGTGTAATTTTCATTAAAAATTTCAGGCATTTTACAAAATGATTTGGTTTTTTTTAGGCATTTTACAAAATGCCTGTCCACTTTAGGCATTTTACAAAATGCCTAAAATTTCAGTCATTTTACAAAATGCCTAAATTTAGAAAATGCTTGTAACATATATATAATATAGCAAGCCACAATTCATGGTGTGGACATTCAACATTTGGACATATTCAGCATTTTTTTAATTAGATTATACTATAATCTGATAATTGGTAATAACAGAGACATATATTTGTAGTAATAAATAGTAATAATTAATCATACAGCACAATATTAGAAGTCCATTACTAGACTAGTGATGGACTTCTGACTGACAATATATATACGTGTATATGTATATGTATAGGCAAGAATTGGTATAATTAGGTGAATAAAAATCTTCTATTCTACACAATATCAGAGACAATTTACAGTGCGACTATTATAGATCATTTATACTATCACGAGACTTCTGTAACATGTGTGCTATCTAGTTCAATATACATATACATTTTTAACAAACTTAATCAAGTTGTCTTTTCTAACATATATATTATCTTATTTTCCGGTGCTTATAGGACATTCTTAAATCAAGAGATAATCTATATAGCTTTAAAATTATTAATCTTTGATTGAAAACTCATTAAATTGTTGGTTTTTTTTATTTCAAAATTTATGAACGGTTTTTATTTGATACAAAAAAAAATATTTTGTTGGAATCTTATCTTAAACTTATTTTTCTTCAATTTATTTGATATAATTCAATCTTTATTCAAGATTATCACATGTTTTTCATTGATTGTTTACCTTTTTCCCTATACAGAATGCAGGGCCTGTTGACATTTCATTCAAGAATAATTACTATCCCATAGGTTATCACGTGAGCCCCGGATATGCACATTAAAAGTGATAGTAAAAGATACGCAAGCGTAACCCTCCCACACGCATGCGTACTGTCGTCTATCGTGTTATCAGATGTTTCCTCATGGCAGCAACGAAACGGTTGTGCATGGGTTTCTCCTCGAATTGGAAAGATAATAATGCTAAGAATTCAGGATCTAACAATTCCAAAAATGGACAGTTGTGTAAAGTGGAGAGCCTTCTTGACATTTGTGCAAAAATTGTGGCCGAAAACATACCGTTTCAAACGGTAGAACAGAGATTTGACCGAATTCCAGAGCCTGTTCAAAGTCGAATTGTGTTTTGGTCATTTCCGCGTAACGAACGAGATATATGTATGTACTCATCGTTTGCTGTTTGTTCGAAAGATGGTTTAGATAACCAGAAACTTCCCTTTCACTTGGGAGTAAAGCTTCTTGAAAACGGTGCTGTTGACAATGTTTTACAAATTGGTAAGTTTCACCACACCTCTGACTTTTTATGAGGGTATGTCAGTGCGAGTATGTCATGCATGCCGGCAAAGTGTTTTTGATGTAATTAACTCATATTGAATAGTAACAAAATATTTTTTAATAGCTAATACACGCAATAGATAAGTTTTTACTGACTGTCCTGAAACAGATAAAACTTGTAAAGTCCATGACACTATTGATTCGTCAACCGTTTCACAACACTATCAATAGCAATACTTGACTGTTCACACAGGAATTTGAAAACAATGTTCTAAAGTTTTTATTTATTTATCATTCAGACTTATAAATAGAATAGATAATGAAATTATCCAACATCATGTCTTTGAAGATAATAGATTTTTTCTTTGTTCCCCATTATTATATAATTATTTGTGTAATGTATGCCATGTAATTTTGTCTGCCATTGTTTGTGACAATCCAATAATCAGTTTATTGATCATCACATTATCACCTCTGATTGGTAACCCAATTAATCTGCAGGCTTTATTCAAAGGATATATGGTATTGATTTTGAAACAGAATTGCCCCTGGAGTCATAATCCCTATAAGACTTTACCATTGAATATTGAATCAAGTGCTAATGGTCTGGTTTCTTCATTAGAAGGAAACCTGGTGAGAGTCGAAATCCTGCTTTAAATAATATAACCATTTGTCATGTTCAAAGAAGAGAGCCTGTTAATTAGCACGTATGTTGCAACTGAACAGGTTTTCATGCTATTTCCTTGTTAATTTTGTGAAATCAAATTGATTTTACAGTTAAGATCTATTAAATTGATTTTCTGGTCCAAAATTTGGCTATAAATATTACTTTTAGTGCATGCCTTCAAAACTTATAACTGATCTTATGACAGAAGCTATCCTGCAGCTAAAAGTTGATTACTCTTTTACAGTTTTATAGGAAGTGAGTTGGGGACATTAACCATGTCTCTAGGTCCAACTGGACATAATTAGTATGACTTCAGGGACAAAATCTAGAGATTGATCTTTGGTGTTCTATGTGGTCATCATTATTCATAAATGAAAACAAATCATTCAAAATATGTCAACATCCCAATAAATGTGGTTCTATATATTCCTCCAGGATTCATACAGTCTTAATAAATATCAACTACTATGACCTTGAGGTACAGTGTACATGAAGGTTGCACCATTACACATTTATGATATGTTAAGCTGTTATGATTTACACAAGTGCATATAGACTCCAGGGACAATTATCTTTAGGACATATCATGAATACGAATATTATATATATAAATAAAATAATTGATCAACACACATTGACAGTTAACTTTTGAAAAGTGGCTTGGATTGGTCTTAAAATTTTATCCAACAGATCAAGTACCTTTTGAATTCTAACTTGTACATGTATGTACATTTATCCAAGGCAATCATATATAGGTTTGAACATAGTTTTCAATTTAGACTCTTACATTTTTGTAAATATATATTTATTACAAACAGCTATTTAAAAAATGTATCCTTTATTAAAAAGTCATGCATTGTATTATTTCTTTAACAGATTTTAAACCAACATATACATATATTCATAAACATGCATGTTTAAATGTTTTGATAAAAGATTGACATTGACCAAGTCCATTGTTGTCTAGTTGTTTATTTTCTCCTTAGACGTGCATTTAGACTACATGTCCTTGTGTGTTCTTCTGAATATATGCATGAAATACTTGCACTTTTTCTGACTGAGAAGTTAAGCAAGTTTTACAATAAATACAATTTTCTCAAAAAGTTTGCCACTGGAATTTAATCGAACAAGTGTAATGGGAGATTACTCATTGAATTTTTATTGTGTAGGCCAATGTGTACATGTAGACCACTTTTTTGTAGATTGATTTATATTCTAATAAATCAGACTACACTACATCACAGTTCTTAAAGAATTACTTTCCTTAAGGCACAAGTTTTTGTCATGTGCCAGGTTTTGCATACATTTAATCATTAATGCTATTGATAATACCACAGGTATTCCGCTAGGCTAATGACAAAGCCAAATCTCAATTAAACCCATATTTTATTATATACAGAAAATCTTTATTGGGCTCAATGACAAAAGGCCTTAACCTTTCCATGTTTGTTCTGGTCAACAATAGATGGAATTATAACTAAAGTGAATTGGTCATTTTTCAAAAGTTACTTGAGTAAATTGACTAGAAAGGTGTGACCAGCTGGACATTTGTGGTGGGACAAAGTAGACAGCTAGTCTCCAATGAGTTGACCATTAATTTTTATAAGTGATAGTGTTTTTTTTATTTTCTCCATACGTTTCGTTGTCAATCACATTTCGTTTCACTTTCCTGATTCAATAGTACTGACTTTTTACAATATCTATATAACCAGCTCTACTGGATGTCCATTTTGATTGTCATTAATTTCATTGAAGGATGGATATCATGCTACATGTGTACATTGTATGTTAAAAATTAAACCATGTGTAAAAAAAGGATTTAATGATTGGAGATTATTTTTGTAAAAAAAAATGCAGAGTGGAGTTTATGACTTGAGTTGCATAAAACAGACATGGTGACATATCTAGATTTTTCTCTTTTATGTTTTTCTAGTAGATCAAGCGTTTAATCTATGTGCATATACATGTAGACATCAGCATAATCTCTATTGACAAACATTTTATTACATTGAGCAGTGATGCTTTTTTGATTGATTTTTTTTGGGGAAATAGCTTCATTAATGACAATATTGAATGAATACCTGTAAGTCCATAGTTTAAAAGAGATCTGTTACATGTTGGTTATTAAACTTTTTGTGCTATATAAAATGAGTACACCAATAAGGCCTGAGGCTTATGTCTTCAAAGACAGATGCATGATCCATTTATTAATAAATGTGATGCATATAAATGTCTATCTTAGATTTATCCTAAAATCTTTGTAACTATTTTATCTGACCTGGTTGCCGACTTTTTCAGTCAGTTGTTTTTCCACAAAACACATTACATACATTTTTTAAAAGGTCAACATCAATCTCTCACAAAATGTTTAGAAAAAAATCAGTCTTACATCATGAACATTGTATGTGGCCATTCTTTTAAATCTTAAGACTTTACTTTATGAATACAATGCCTGAATGGTAAAGGGTGTTTAATGTGCCTTTCGACAAAGTAATCAGGTCATTTCGGTCAAAAGGAAATATACCATTATATTTCAAAAACAACCTTTCATAAGCCTGCAGATATTAACTTATTTTTGGTTTTGCCTTAGAATAATGATGAATTACAGGTTAGGTTTGTGTCTTGTTCTAGTATACACAATTTTGAGGATCTATAAACCAAATTGATAATTTCATGGACTTTAATATTAAAAAGAACAATTTTCTCCTGAAAATATATGTATATCAATATTTGAGCCAATGAGTTTATAACAATGTAGGATTTATATTTTTAAAAGGAAATTGAAAAAGTCAAGAGGTTTTGACTTCTTAAATCATCATCTAAATTAAATGAATGGGAGTGAGCTAGATAACTAAAGTTACTTTTGAGAGTTTTTTTCCCCATGAAAAAAGATATTGAATGGACTGTAGTGTGTTGTTGTACATTGACAAGTTTCTGAAAAGTTGCATACATCTATAGTGATAATAATTAGGTACTTAAAACATCTGATTATTTGCTTGTAACTATTTCAAAGTCCCAATACATAAAGCTTTTTTTTTTAACCATTTATGCATATGATATATATTTTTAACCTGTAAAAATAGGGGTCACATAAGAAAAGGGATACATGTATACAATTCCAAATTTGCTAAAAGTAAGTCTTTAGATTCTTCAGTTTTAGTAGAAAAGGGTGTTTCATTTTCAATGATAATTTAATTTTTCTGAGAGTTTTTGCAGAAAATATTTGAATTTTATTGCTGTAACAAAGAGTTTTAGGGCAAGGACGTTTTAAGTCTGGTAATTAGATAAGTAATCATTAATAATGATGGCTCAGTAATAATATTAATCCTCTGAGAATTATTGACAGGTCCTTGATGCTGAACACATGAAGATAAGGGGACATATGGAATTCTTCACATGTTTATATCCCTTAGCACCACAGTGTTGGCAGATATCCCAGTAGGTTACAGCTGGTTATCAAGGTCACTGACCCTTGACCTTAGATTACCTTCACTGCCTCTGAATTAAACAGTTTTACTATGAGGAGTAAAAATAAAAAATAAATCAGATTATTTATCTGTGAATGAGCCTTTTAAACATCATGTAGGAAAGATAAAAAATATTGAATTTAAAATAAACAAATTATTTAGGTACAAAGGTAGACATTGTCTTTCCCTTAGTACCATTAGGTCAGTTTTAAACTTGCATTCACTCATTGAAGATCAGTGAATTTTGTGAATGTATGGTATGTCAAGATATAAAAAGTAAACTTTTCGATAAGAAACATTACTTATGCTACAGCTAACATGGGTTGGTTTCGACTGAAAAAGAATTCACGTAGAAACTTTTAACATGATAAAGAGATTATTTATTTATTTTTTTAAGTTTTATGATAGCTCCACAACCAACATAATTTTCAATATATTGTTTTATTGCAATGATAACTAAGGAAGCAAGTTTATTTTCATTACACTGCAGTTTTGTGAATGACATTTCTAAGGTCAAAATAGGTATAGTTCATTCATTGTTGTTGCACCTTTTACACACACAATACTGTAACATTGTAAACTGCTGTGTAGTTTGTAGCAATTTGAATCATTTTTGTTATCACATAAATGTGATTTGCAATTTCCCCAACACATTCCACTTGTGATGGATGAGCAATTGATTTACTTATTTAATGTTTTTTTTCTTGAATTAAATTCTTTTATTTTTAAAATTTTAAAATATTGTGCTTCTAGTTAAATATTTGGACTTTGAATCATTTCGACCCCCAAGCAGATGGTACCCATAGTTTAAAGGGCTTGGTTGAGATTTGTAGTGACAAAAACAGTATTGTTAACAGACAATAAAACTAAGATTACAGGATCGACAAGTGGCTTGAAATTTCTCAGTGGACATTCAGTTGTTATTATAACAATTTGACTCATTTCTTGACCACTAAAGGAATTATCATAAATCATTGAGTTAATTACCGTAGCCATGGACAGTTTAGTGGACTGTGATAATTACCAGTATTTCTATAGGAGTCCTGTGCATTGTCAGGCTACACCTGGTCAAAGTGATTGTAACAAAAATTTGAGGAATTTCTAATCAATAATGTTTGAATGGATAAACTAGGGTGTCAATACAATTATCTATATTGACCAGAGTATCTACTTATGTTGTTAACCAACATTAGATAAAATATATATATGTTTATAACACATAACATCTATGAAATATTCTGTATCAAACATGAAATACTTTCCTAATTTGCTTTCCAACTGAACCCCAATTAATGGTTCTATACCAACTGCACTGTTATTATAGATTCATCACATTTAGTTACAAAGCATGTGCATCTTAACTTAAAACATTTTGATAGATTTGAACTTGTACTTTTTCAGGTTTTCATTTAAGTGGTACAGTTACAGAGCCAGCCAATCCACTATTCTCAGGAGAAACAGACAAACTATATAAAGTTTCTATCAGCTTTGATCGGTGAGTGTTCCTCAAGTGTTGTAAGCGCCAGGATGTTTCATTATGATAGACTATAAACTTTTGATCAACTTGAGTCTTAATTATTTTTCACTAGAAATATGTGAAGGAGGATTACTTTGTACCCTTGGTGACTTAGGTTTGGCCTAGTGTGCCTTTTGAATTATTTTATCTAATTGAGTGCAATTGGTTTTGATTATTTACCAAGTGGTACCATTTACAAATATATATTCAATATTAAGACATCAAGGGGGAAATTAACATCATTATCCACCATTTATAAATAAATGAGTATTGTGTGAAACTCAATATTCACGACACTAAAAGTGGGAAATCAACATGACTATACACTATTTATAAATAAATGTATTGTGTGTAAATCAACATGACTATACACTTTTTATAAATAAATGTATTGTGTGTAAATCAATTACTTGAGACATTTTAGAAATCAGAATTCAGAAACCATTGTTTTAATCTAACATATATGTAATCACTTTGTCTGTGTTTTGTATTCAAACCAGATGATAGGCATAAATTTCCTGTATTAGAATAGAAAATGGTCATTATATATTATAATTAAACCCATATCAGACAAATAAGAACTAAACATTTTGTATGTATGTCTGAGGTAAAACCAACCCATAAATCTTTACACATACTTTAATGTTGCAATAATTTATACTAAGGGGAATTCCTTGATGTTTAAAACTATCAAATTAATAAAAAAATGAATTTGCATTTATTTTATGGTATTTTAACTGAAAGTTTAGAAAGATGATAAATGCTAAGGAACATAAATTATTCCAGAAAAATGATTAAAATGATAACCTATGGCAACATATTATTCTAACCACTTCTTTGTGTATCTTATATAAAGGGTCTTTATTTCCTTTATTAAATAATTCGACAAAACAGTCTGTACCCTATGACAGTATATAAATATATACAGCAGGTATGTTTGAGGTTGCCTTTTGACTTGGTACATGTAGATAGAGATATATTCACCTGTATTAAGAAATACATCTGTATAGTAAGTCATTGAGCTTACTTTGTCTGCTAGTTGATGCAGAATTGCAGATAGTAATTGCATCCTTAATAAAAGTTCATCAATGTAAGTAAAAGCTACAATTCGAGCTAGGTCATACAATTTAAATATGTAGCACAATGAATAAGTTTGACCCTTGAGAAAAGAATTCATGATCCCAGCCATAATTTTTTAATGACTTCAATATGTAAACAGTGACTGGTTTCTCATTAATTTTGTAACTTATTCAGAATTTTAATGCATGGTATTATTCTATTTACATATATGCAAATGATTCAAGTAAAATACATGCATTTGTAATAAAACTTTTCTATTTTGAGATCATTGTAAATTCTGAATGTCAAAAATATGGAGTAGAACTTAAACAAATATTTGACTTCTTTTCTTTATCTTGTCAACAGTCTTTCCTGTTTTTTTTAAGGCACCCCATGTGAACAAACTCATGAGGAAAAATCAAATAACATCGATCAACTCAAAAGTCTGATTTTGATTTTGTCAGTGACTAAGATGTTTATCTCCAGGCTGCGTAGGATTTTGATCAATGTCACAGAGGCACTTGTCATTTGAATTTTGTGTACACAATGATCGGGAACAAACACTGGTCTATACAGACCAGATTATATAAATCTTACATTTCCTATTGATCAGTCATTATACTGACTTCATGGCTGTCGGGGGAAATAATTGGATATCCAGTCCAAGTTGACAGACCTCAAGGAAAATAGATTCACGGAATCTGTAATGAAGGTTTATTAGATTGATTGGTGGAAACCGTCTTTATATCACTGCACTCAACTGTAATTTTCCAGCAAATGGGCCGGTCGATCTTGGCGAACATTATATGTTTGAGATCTTTTCTAATACTTTACAGCTTACACTCACTGATGTATATAATGCAATATAATATAATGCAGAAAATTTTGAGTATAAACAATAGCTGCCAATCACAATAAACATGATAACATTGTGTTATTTGTAAATAATGATTTGCCAGGTATCTCCTTTATGTGAAATCACTGTATCATGCCAGCAAGGCTTAAATTGCATCAGTGTGTCAGCCTTTCAATAATTCATCCCTTTAGGTCTTCTCAAATATGGATTCTCCATTCTAATACTTGAATAATCTTGAAGCAAGCTAATATCTTTTGAAAGCTTGATGAACTAATGTCCTCACTTGAGTTCGAACTATGAAAGTAAACATTGCCTTTTGGTGACTTTGTGTGTGGAATTACACATTAAAGTGTAGGGCACACAAACTTGTGTCTTGGTCTCATTTGGATGAATTAAGTGTTAGGCTTTAAGGCTTTAAACATGTGCATGCTATGTTTTTTCATTTTACAATTACTACCATTTGAACTAGCTTTGAATTAAATTTAGTCAGAATTAAACCATTTCAGTTTAATAAAAAAAAATGGCCGCAGACCTCACAATTTAAAATAAAATTGAATCTCTCTAACCAAATTTGTATTTACTAGGTTTTGTCATTTCTTCCTACAGTATAAACGTGCTAAGATGAGAAATTGTGAGCCAAATTGATCCTATAATGTACATGTACTATGAGCATTTCATTATTGGACTAAGCATTGTTCAAGTATTTTATAAGTAATAATTGTAGAATAAGTTTGAATATCAAATATGAATATAATAAGATTGAGTATTTCCACTTTATGACATATGGAATATCAGTAAATAAGGATACACTTGACCATAACCCCACCCCATCCGTTCTAGGCAAGTTATCTGATGTTTAACATGAAGTTGATGTCCTGTAAAATGTTGATTTCATTCTTGAGTTTGTAATCAGGAAATCAAATGAAGTACATATCTACGTAAATTATGATAGATAAAGATCATTGTCCTATTAAACATTGCCATTTATATATGATGTCCAGCAGTATAATATGTCAAGGTACAGAAAAGATACGGCTTTTTCTAGAACATCTGGGTGAATTAGTTTTCCATAAAAAAGTTTTCTGATACAAAGGAATATCATGGTATATGTTTTGCATATGTCAACTAGATCATTGTAATATTTTGGACGTTTTTTTGTTGTTGCTAAAATATCATGTAAACAGTGAGAATTTATTTCATTTTGCACATATTTTTCAAATATTAGTATAAAATACGGGTACACATGACCTTATTAACCCCATCCTTTTTAGGCAGGTTATCTGGTGTTTAACATTAAGCTGTAAAATGTTGATTTCATTCTTGAGTTTGTAATCAGGAAATGGAATGAAGTACATATCTACGTAAATTATGATATATAAAGATCATTGTCCTGTTGTACATTACCATGTCCAACAATCCCTTCCGTACAATTTCATAAGACGCAGAAAAAACATGAGCCTTGGACTCAAGCTTAGGGTTTTTTCTCTAACATCTGAGTAAACTATTTTTCTATAAAGAATAACATTTTTCAGATCCAATTTTAGGAGCATATTGTAGATAGGGTTTATTTGACAATTAGACCATTGGCAGTTTTTACACAATTTTTTTGACAATTTTATGCTAAAATTTATTATATAAATTGTGAGATTTTATTTTTATTTGCTAATGAAAATTGAAGTAAACCCTCTACACTCCCCTTTTTGGATAAGACTATTGGAGACAGCCATTTAATGACATAAATTACAAAAATCATCTAGAGGTCTAATACATGTACTGTTAACCATAAACAGGTGTTTGTACAAGATTTCAAGCTTAAAATGGCCCTGGGTCTATAAAGTTAATGTTATTGCCTCACTTTTATGCATTGTTTAGCAGTTGATGTTAGGAATACTGTGTCTTGTGCATATAAAAGATCCAGATAATCTGGGCTTTATGAGTATGTATGTACACATTTAGTTTTATTCTGCAAATTATCCTGAACACCAACAAGAATTATAAAACTCAAAAATCTGTTGCAGGTGTAAAATAACTTCAGTAAAATGTGGTTGTGGAAACAAAGACATATTTTGGTGCCAGCATGTTGTTGCCTTGTCTTTATACAGAATACGCCGTGCAGAGAGTGTAGAGCTTCGTGTGCCAATATCAGGTGAGCCTTAATAGCAGTGTAGAAAAGGGGGGGGGGGATGATTCTGTAACAATTATGAACAGAAATACTGAGAACTACCAAATTCAAAGAAAAATTTTACAATTACAACAACTTTAAAGTAATTAGAGTTCAGAAATAAATATTAGAGTTGAGGTTTCATGACAAGAGAATTTTAATTGATCAACGTTTGTTTATTTCTTTTTCAGAAACATTGTTACAAATGAGCCGAGAACAACTCCAAAAGTTTGCACAGTATTTAATATCAGAACATCACACTGATGTGCTTCCAACTGCTCAAAATATTGCTGACAAAATTTTATGTGCTAAATCGGAAATCAATCTTCTTCCAGGTAAATTCATCTTTTATTTGTTTCAAATACATGTACTGGAAATTCACAAATTATTGTGATGTTTATATTATTGCAAAAAATGAGTTGTAATTGCAATAATTTAAACTTGCATTTTGATTTTTTTTATGTGAATTAGATCGGATTTTTCTCAATATCGTGAAAAATTCAAATCACATTTAAGTCTAAAATGACAAAATGGCAATAATAAATGAATGAAATAATTTCTGAATTTACAGTATTCAAAAACTTCATAGTTAAATCATGGTACAAAATGTAGTTTGAAAAGATGTGAGAGAATCATTGCATAGTTATGTTATTTTTGAAAGATCATCAGTTCTGAACTACCTTTCATTCTTGTTGGTTCTGCTAACATTGCTTACACCCCCCCCAAACCCCCCCCTCCCCCCCCGTCATTTATAATTAGTCCCTGGTGGATAGTTGTCTCATTGGCAATCATACAATATATCTTTATTGTATACAGATAATGCTACATGTAAGGGTAATTAAGGTTGACTTTTGGTTTCTTATTATAAAATTAATGAATTTATAAAACTGTGTGACCTATTATGTCAATAAGGTTCAATTATAATTAGACTTCAATGTTACATAAAATATAAGTATAGGTAACCTTTTTAATGGAAGTCATGTTTCACTGGGGAAAATGTTATAGACATGCAACTTCTGAATTATGTTTTAAATTTATCCCTATCCTCCATATTAATTGCATTATTATATACATTAATTGATGTTGCCGAAATGTTAATAGTAAAACACCTCTTACAACCCACACAACTTTAAGTTTAATTACCTTGGTTTTACAGATATTTACTGTAAATGGTTTACAAAAGTACAGATGGACTTCTTTTTCAACAAGCGTCTATTTCCTGAATTTATTTTGTTGGTCGTGATTTATTTATAAAAAAACAATTATTTGTGAAATTTGATATAAATGTACAGTCACATAACTTAACCTTATGTATGGTATTTAAATGAGCAAGCTACATGTACTGTAAATACATATAGAAAAAATAGTTGGGTGAAATATATTTTAAAGTACTTAAAAATTCTTCTTAAAACTTTGGTACAGGGATTATGAGATGAATGTAGGTGAGATATATCCAATGAAGCACCTTTCTTACCCTTCTTCAGAGTCGGAGTGTAATGCCATCAGTTTGCCTTCACAATTTTATTATTAATGTTCAACAATTAGTTCTGCTTGCACCTTTGTTCTTGTAAACATGATTTTCTCCATGTGTACAAACACAAATCTTCAATTTTTATTTTTTTTAAAGTATACTTAGTGTGTCACCCAAAATAATCTTGAAGGTAGACAAAAAGATGCCTATCTTAAACTGTATCCTGCCATGTTTAATTTTGTTCTTGTAAAACACAAAGAAATCTATTATCTTTACCAACTCACATAAAGGACAAAGTAATTAAGAAATTGGAGAGGATGATAATTAGTTCATATTTTATTATGTGGAAAATGTGTTGTTAAGTCATTGTTGTCCTTCATATTCTCAGACTGATATTGGCTTGTCAAATAAGAGATGTAGACTTAAATCAATTAGACAGCAACCCAACACTACTCAGTGGTGGATCCAGGGTATGGGTATAGATGATGTTCACTTTCTTTGCTGAACATTTTTGTTGATTTGATAAGCATTAAATTATCCCCCAAAAATGTTTTGCTTTGTTCCACTTATAGGTATCTTTAGTTTTCTCTATCCCCTCCCCCATTTAAAAAAAATCCTAGACCAACCCCTATAATTTATCCAAAAGAATCTTTATGTCAACATACAGTGTAAAAGTTATATTTGGTAGAACATTTACATTGTATGTGCTTGTCTGATCAAATTTGGATTAAATATTCAGGTATTTTGCTATTTCATTGGACTTCTTTAGACTTTATTTGGTGGTTTTCTTTTTTCCTGATAAGGAAAGTATTAATTTTGTTGAATAGTGAATTTCTTTCAGTAATAAAGACAGACATGAAACATTGAAATTAAATGGAATTTTGAAATTCTGAATTTTCAATCTTCCTTGTCAAATTAAATCATTATGTCCTGGTTTCTATACAGACAACTTTGAATCAGACTTATTTCTTTTCCATACAAGTACATAACTATATAAATGTACCGTAACAGTCATTTGCACTTTCATATGATTTATCAATCAGGTAGGATTCAGTACATGGAATGGGAAAATCGTCATTTTGTTCCCTTTTCAATGTTAATGTGGCATGTCCGAGGAGATTATTCTGGTGGTTTTGAGAGGGAAGTCCTGTCAATAAGATCCTATCAGTGTAATGCCTCAATAGACTTGTGTACCAGGGGAGGAAAGACTTTATTATAAGTCTATATTAGTCATACACTTATAATGTTAATTGAGCTTTTCATCAAGGGAAAGTTGAGATCTTTTGTGAAAACATCCTATTTTTAAAGATCCTTGAATATTTATGTGGGTCGGCCTTATAATTAAACATTGTTTATTGGATTGAGATAAGGGGATCTGTAAAGTAAATAGGATTAGGGATCTGGTCAGTGCTGAGATAAAGGCTAGGCAATGCATTGTATACAATGAATCAATAGTATATCCTATATTTGCACATAAGAAAAGATTTCATGTTTGCAAATTCACAAAGAAAACAGAATTTAAAAATGCCAATATTTAGGTGGAAAGAATTTTAAACATTACCGGTACATATTTAACAAAGTAATCTGAATTAGTTAGCATTGCCAAACACAAAACCGTAAAACACTATTCCCATGTTACTGAGTTCTTTGTTATGAAAAATCTATTTAAGATAATTTATTTAACTATAATTTTCTTTTATCCTATATTATAAAGCTATTGATTCAACTTGGCGATTTATAAGGTTACAACTGCTTAAGGATTTTAAGTCAATACATAAAAAGAAGAAAAATGAGCTTAGGGTTGATTTTGATCATATTGTACTTATTGACTAAAACTTGGAGGCCAATGTTTTCACTTTTATGCAGAAAGATTTTGTGATAGGGAGTTATTGAACACCACCGTGAGTCAGTCTGGTTCTCGGCTGACCAAGCAGAATAAATGTTTCTAATTAAACATGTTTCCCATTGAACAAAATATAAAACATTATCACCCAATCGTTGGTAATGTGTGAATGGAGAGAAATGGTCTCTTTATCAATACGACAGCCTGTCTTTTCACAGTGAGTTCCACAGCATATCACATGACCAGTCAGGTGGAAACACAGTAATTAAAGTTACAACAAATCTGCAGTAAGAGAAGGAATGGCAGAGATGCACAAAAACATATTTGTCCTCAAATGACTGGGTTGAGTTACATGTCACTTATTGACATGAACTAAATAGTCAATATTCTGTCCTTATTATATATTTGTTCTATTGACAAAAGAAAGTGAAACTGTCATTAAATCTCTTCAGGACAGCTACATAATGACAATTTATTGGTATTTTCTTAAAATAAGGACAGTAAATGGTTGAAAATGACACTAAGGCTATGTTCATCATACTTTCATTGTTTGAAAAGCTTGTTTTTTCCTGGTTAAATCTTTCTTTCCCAGGCTGTGCTATTGATTTGGCCGTGTAATCTGACATTAGTTCTGCCCGTTGACAAGTATAATACAATGACTTGGGCTGACATGCTAACACATCTTCTTATAAGATATGATTACACAGGCATTCTCGAAAAATTATTGACAAAATTTGAGTTTTCATTGATCACAATGCAATCAATAGGAGCATGTATTTAAAGTTGTAATATAAAACAAAATTGATACATTGATTTATGAAAGATCTACAGGCACTAGGGTAATAACGCGGCCTATTGTACACCATAATTACTGTCTCTTCTTTTGTTCAAAAACCAAATAACTTATTACTGAAAGAAGCATCCACGTTCTGCATAATTCATCTAATTTTATGTCCTTTCTTCCATAAATTCCCAAAGTGACAATCTAATGAAAACTGGCAGCAGGGAGAGAATCTAAAGCTAGAACAAGGACACTGTGCAAATGATGCAATATTGAATTTCAGATAAATTGCTCTGATGGTAGTATTGTATTTCTCTTAAGTCAAATTTATACAGAGCATTGTTGTTTTAAAGGTGATTTAACAAAAAAATTCTTCATACAGTTGAAACGAGAATCAAACATGGATTTCATTGATTTTCTGTTGTCTGTGAAAAAAATGCAAAAAACAATATTTATAAATGATTTGTTCAACAACTGTAAAATCTATATCTTTTTCATTGAACTGCTTAAATGCAGTATGTAATAATTATTCTAAGTAGGAAAGGGTCAAGTCCTTTTCTTTTGTCACTTCCTCTCAAAGAAGATTTTTAAAGTAGGTTAGGTTTTAAACAGATGTGTTTTATACCCCAGATGTGACTTGAAATCTTTTGTATGGAGAACATTACACATGTGTGCTGCAGTGAAGTGTGCAGACCACACATTTAGGAGAACAGATAATCACAAATTGATCACTGTCATTTGCAGTGGGGTGGTATGATACTGATAGAAAGAAATTAAAAACCTTTGATTTGTGATATTGGGATGATGTTCCAAGGTTAGAAAACTTTGCCTGTTAAGGAAGGAGTTGTACAATTATTGAACAGCTTGGCTTCTCTAGAAGTGTTGTTACTATTTTTTTTATTTAATAAAACGCAGTATACATGTACCAGAAATCGGTTGACTAAATAATAAAACATTCCTATCATTTTCTTTTGCATGTTGACTTTAAATAGGAATACCTTGGAGCCAATCTCTGAAAACTTATTCACCAATCTAAACTGTATTACAATAAAGTTTAAATTTACACTAGGTGTGTGGATTGTATTATAAACCTATGTTTACAGTATCAAATATTTCCTTAAGATCACAAGCAATCATTTGATCAGTTTAATTGTAACAGGCATAGCTTTAGAATGAGTGGACTGGTCTTTTTTACAAACCACCTGATATTTAGTTGTTCTCTTCGCGGTATTGAATATCCTATTTTTGGTTGTATACATTTAATTACATTCAGTGTTGATCAGTGTGAAGTACAGAGCATTATGTATGAAGGGGTTTGTTTGATAAAAATATCTTTTTCATCTTGACTGATTTTTACCTAGACAAGAACTTAGACTTCACTTTGTAGACCAAAAAGCTGTTTACATTTAACAGCTGAGAAATGAACACACAAAGAAAATGCCCTAAATCTACTCCAATTTAACTTTTCTATGGTTGTCTTTTATGGCTGGAGTGACATCGTATAATAAAACTATGAATATATAGCAACTTAAACATTGATTTTATAGGAAATGAAGGATATAGTAAAGTGATTGAACATAAATGTATTTGGAATGTGTGTATAATTTAGGTTAATGATCAACACACACACACATATCTATATACAAAACCCTTAAGTCAAAAAACCACATGGCAATTATATTAACTTTACAAATGATAGCAGTATTTTATCAAGATGAAGGCCTTTCAACTGTCACTATGTAGAAATTAAGTGGATTTTATGGCAACCATTTAACAAGGAAAATGTTCTTCCATGTGAACAAGATGTTAGAATACTGTTTAGCGACACATTTTAACATGCCAACATTTAATTTCAGTGCAGTACAACTTTGTTAATGCTTGAAGTAATTGTTTGCGCTTTAAGAAGACAGTAAAGAAATTGATAAAAGATAGCATGCTATAATAGTTTTATACTAAGTGTTTTTATGGTGAAAATGTTGTGTAAATCTGTGAAATCCACACTGTCCTGATCAATAGTAATTACATTAAAAATTGTATCATTTAGAAACATCACAGCATTGATTTATAATCAAACGAAAATTATGTCTTGCTTAAGGTATTGTTTACTGAAGCCTCATTTTTCAAGGACTTGGAAGATATCGGGCTTCATTTGGTGAAAGGCCTTCTTATAATAATCTATATTATTTGTTAATAAATCAGCAAATATTTGAATAATTAATCACTCCATATGGTAATGTGGTGGAAATAATACCTTTTTGTCAATAAAATTTATTAATTGTTAAAAATCAACTACTTTTCTTCCAAATCTTCTTATACGAGTGATTTTAAATTCTTAATATGAAAGATTTACAAATAATATTATATATAATATGAATGATTTGAAATTCAAAATTGACTACATTTTAGAAGATTTCTTATTTCTTATAAAACTCCTAATATTAATGATTTGCAGTTAACATGACTATATTTCTTGTAAAACTTTAAGAAGTGTGATTTGTTTTGTTTTTTAAAATGACTGAAGCTCTTATAAAACCTGTAATAAAAAAAAATACGAGGAAAAATTTTGCCTTTATTTCTTTTAAATCTCTCAATATGAGTAATTTTTTGTGGTATTTGGAACAAATCATAATGGTTTAAGTAACCCCATATTTAACATGTGTAAGACTTTTGAGAAGATCGTCAGCATATCTGTACATAGTTATACTCATCTTTGCATCTGCATTTGGGAATAACCATAACAAATTAAGTAAAAAAAAACATTGCTTGTGTCATCTGCATTTCTGTGTTGAAATAGAAAATATATATTGGTTATTTGGTTATACTTTTGTTATTGAATCAGGTTTCTTCATACCAATGATTTTGTTCCTAATTGGGATACTTTCAGTAACAAATTCTTTGTATTTACAGGTGCTCCCGATCCTACCGCTGGTGCTTCCATTGATGATGATAATAGCTGGCATCTTGATGAAGAGCAGGTTCAAGAACAAGTCCGTTCCTATCTGTCACAAGGAGGATACCTAAATGTCTCAAATCAACTCACATTCATGTTTGCCAAGGTATACTTCTGCTTTTATTTTAGAAGTCTAATTGGTAGAACTTACATGGTTGCCAAGGTGGACTGAGATTTATTTAGATCTCTGTTGAAGTATTGAAAAAAGCTGTGTAAAATGCAAAATTAAAAATCCTCCACAACAGAAAAATATATAAATTACAGAAAAAGAAATTAAAACTTAAATAGCATAATTTCTTCCTTAAATTGACAAAAGGGAGATAGGAATTCTGTGTACATCTGCATTAGATTCTTGTAATTTCCATTATTTGTCATTTGATTTTTCCTTTAAACTGGCTTGGTTTCCCGTCTTATTTAAATCTATGATGAATTAGTAATAAAAATTATATAATTGGGTAAATAGACGAGAAATTTAGGATGTTTTGTCAGATTGTGCAATTCAAGTTCAAATGTCAGAAATCTGAATTGTAATGTTCATTTTCTGGAATTACAGACTGAAATAAGAACATTTCTAAATAAAATTTCTCTACTGAAATTAGGACTTTGTCCTCACAATTATGAAATTACTAATTACTCATAGACTTAGATTAATAATGATGTTGTATTTATTAGGTACGTGAAATGTTGAGAGCCAGAGATTCAAATGGTGCTAGAATGTTAACGTTAATTACAGAACAGTTCTTGGCAGACCCAAGGCTTCAAATGTGGAAATCTCAAGGTCAACAAATGACAGACAAGTGCAGACAACTATGGGATGAATTAGGTAGGTCTTAATCATCATATAAATAATTGTTGTATAAGCAAGAAAGATCTAAATCCATGGTTGGTATTGTTCCAAAGTAGTTGCCTTTGAAGAGAAATGAGTTAAGATGGCCGAGTTATGTATGTAAATATATAGTTTACGGTTATTTTATAGATTATCGATACCGCATTTCTGTCATTTTATTTTGGTTTAATTTGCCTTTTCCTGGTTTACTCAACATCTAAAACCTTGTCTGATTATCTCCTTATATAAAACAAAAACATCAAGGAGTTTAATGAACTTATAAAACTTACACCACTTATGGATAGATATAAAAAGATGTGGTATGAGTGCCAATGAGACAACACCCCATTCAAGTGGCATAAAAAGTATAAAACAATTATAGGTCAAAGAAACAGATAAACAAACAATACAAAACTATAAAGAATAATTGTAAAATGACAGTGATGTGATTTGTATTACAGGTGCCTTGTGGGTGTGTGTTGTACTGAATCCTAGTTGTGTACCTACTGATAAAGATTACTGGCAACAGTTACTGGAGCAGTGGTCAATATCATCTGTCTGTCCTTTAGAGGACGCTGATATCAGACCTACTAATGATGTGCTCATGTCAAACATGGGTATTAATTCTACCTCAAGTAAGTATAATAGTGAGCATATGCTTTTATGACTCCATCAGTCCATGGGGTATTTGATAAGATAACTGTATGTAAAAAAGAAGATGTGGTATGATTGCCAATGAGATAACTCTCCACAAGAGACCAAAATGACACAGAAATTAACACTTATAGGTCATCATACAGCCTTCAACAATGAGCAAGCCAATACAATCAGCTATAAAAGGCCCCTAAATGATAATGTATAACAAATTCAAACAAGAAAACTAACGGCCTTATTTATATAAAAAAAATGAATGAAAAACAAATATGTAACGCATAAACAAATGACAACCACTGAATTTCAGGCTCCTGACTTGGGACAGGCACATATAAACATAATGTGGTGGGGTTATATATGTTAGTGGGATGTTAGTATATGTATATTAGACACATCCAAGGAGTGTTATCTGGAATGGTTGTATCTAATTTACACCAAGATACTATTGTCAATACTGAATGATGGTTTTGAATTATTGAGAAGGGGGTGATGGGGTAGTCTTTCAGCAATTTGACCGTTTGTTATTGAAAAAACATGATAAATGCCAATTTCGATTAACAATATATTTGGTGTAAATAGATATTTAGCTGATAATAATTGTTGAGATTTGAATAGTAATCTGAATAATTTATATTGTGGACGTTGGTCAATATTAACATGTAATGAAAACTAATAAAAGTTGAAGTTTCTATGATACCACATGTGATTTAGTTTCATTAAATAGTGTTTGCTGAATTGTAAAATATACCTACATACATTTCTGTTTCTTCTTCAGGACCTTTCTCAAACAGACCAAGAACAATATTCCAAAGAGCAATAGAAGCAAGTAAACTAAAATGGGATGACAAACATTTAAAGAGAATTATAAAAGCTGACATACATACTAACAGTGGTTTGTTGGATATGGATATGGTGGATTATCAGGGTCAGCCTATGTGGAGTGGTGAGATTTTATAAGTCACAACTTTTATCACACATAGTACACACAAATGTTTAGGCTGAATTTAGCCAACATTATCCTTTCATTGGAAAATGTAAAAGGGTTTTAAGAGACAAATTATCAAGTTTTGCAAGAAGTTTTACTTTAAAAATGCTTTCTTGATTTTTCTTCTGTTTTGATTTTTAACTCATCCAGTTTTGATTCAAAGAAATGATTAGACAATACTTTTTCTTGTATTAGTTTATTTATAACAATTTTTTGTTTGAATTTGTGTACAGGAATCATGTTGTGTCATTGTCTTTATTGTCAAAGTCAAACTTAGTTAATTCTTGAAATTTGGTGGACTGAAATAACCAAACTTGCACAGATACAAACATGAGGTTGTGCTCTTGCTATTTAAATTTTTGAAAGGAGTTATATATGGGGTTTCTGAAACATAAACATGGACTTGACTATTTGTGTTTACATTATTTGAATAAGGCAGGTGACGCTCAATTTTCATGGAAGACTTGGTACTCATATACATAAAATAAATTTTAAATAGAGGTTACATGCATTTTGCTAATATATGTATGTATTTAACCAAAAATATGTTTTAAGAGAACAGAATAAGAAAGTTTTTCATATATTTGAAAAGAACATGAAGACTACGAAATGAATTTTATTTATATATATTGTTTTAACTTTTATAGAACACTTTCCAACTGCATGTGCAAGAGTAGATGCATTACGTTCTCATGGTTACCAAAAAGAATCTCTGCGATTGGCTGTCAGTATTGTCAGAACATTAAAACAACAACAAAAAATTTATCAAGATATGTACAGACATCAAAATGAAGGTATGTTGAACCAGGAATTAATATAGGATGGAGACAGACTTGACAATATTGTGCATTATTTATTTTCTGTCGTGTTACTTCAGTTTGTTTCAATTGATTCTGTTCAATTATCCCATAGTTCTTTTGTCTCACACAAGAATTGCAAGTTCAAGCTGTTCTATTTGAATTAAAATGATATACTTAAGTTTTGTGTATGTCATCATATAATAAAAACAAAATGTTGAAATCTGTCTCCAAATAATTGATATATGACCATATGCTGTTACCTTGTCTGTTTTTAATTTGGTTAAATCATCATATCTCATCACAACACCTGTTGTCTAAAAGTTAATGAATTATTCTTAGTTTGACTTCTAATTTTCTGTAACACCTTTTCAAGGTGTGATAAATATACTGGTTTGATATTACAAAATCTTAAGGTGCAAACCTCATCTTAAACATAAACATGTTGATTCAAAGATAAATCAATGAGATACTACTGTTAAAAAAAAAATCCATCTGTAAAAAAATCTAGGAACAAATCCAAGGCAAGAAACCAAAAAATACTCATATTTCAGAGTGAAAATAAAATAAAAATAAGAACTGGCTTGTGAATCTATAAATGAGCTGCATCGGAAAGAAACTGACCTTGTGCAAGTGCACGTATACACATACATATCATACATACAAGGTGATAGGACGTGCCGCTTGAATAGGTCACATTTTCCAGCTTGTAAACATGTGAATAGGTGGAGAAATTAATTAGAAATATATGATAAGGACACTCAAGTTCTAATAACTTGTTATATGAAAAACCCTGAATTTTTCACAAGGAAAGTCTCGCCGTAAGTAAACCTCAAATAAGGAATCTGAGACAATTTTCCAACACCCCACACAAAACCCAATCAATACAGGAAACGGTTACACTTTTACCTACGCAATACATCATGAAAAGGTATTCATTTATAAAAAAGGATGTGGTAACAGAACCCCAGCGGCACCCCTATCAATAAAATATTGAAGTAGCTCACCCTGATATTTGAAATACATGTTATGTTATGAGGATTTGAAATACATGTTATGTTATGAGGATTTGAAATACATGTTATGTTATGAGGATTTGAAATACATGTTATGTTATGAGGATTTGATTTAAATTACAGATCTTCCTAGCACTAGTAAAGGTTGCAGTTCCAAGTTACCAGTAACAAACAACATAGAAGGATGGATAGGCCATGCTTTAGATCCATTAGGAGTATTGTCTGAAACATTAACAGAAGTC
This sequence comes from Mytilus trossulus, assembly GCF_036588685.1. NCBI lineage: Eukaryota > Metazoa > Mollusca > Bivalvia > Mytilida > Mytilidae > Mytilus > Mytilus trossulus. Next base: position 103,603,799 of record NC_086373.1, on the reverse strand, counting down.
TCTATTTCTCATGATACCTCTCATAGAACTGGTAAGATTTAATTAAGTCCTTGTGGTTTACAGCAGAATGCAGTGGAAGTGTAGTTAAGGGTAAAAACTTTGGTTAACTTGCTTGTTAGCTGAACTGTGAAGTCATTGTGTTTGGTAGACTCTACTCCTTTCAAAGTAGTCTAGTCCTACAGACAGATGGATTGTTTATCTGTCAGACTAGTAGACATTTGAAGGAGGGTAGTTTACCTAACCTAATAATGACTTCACAGTTCAGCTATCATGCAAGCTAACCAAACATTCTACCCTTACCTAATAGTCAACAGAAAAATAAGTGTCCCAAAAAGCCATTTGGACATTTTTACTGATCTTCTTTTTTTCGCTCTTGTTCAAGGGCAAGAAATTAAATTACACACATGAAATCTATTAATTTTCTTTGTATTTTAATGTTGGTTATGTTAATTGACAGTTACTCATGTACATTTCACTAGCTGGCCAGCCAATATAATAAAAAAAAATATTATGATCATAAAAGTATAACGGTCAATGTGTTTCATTGCTTTAAAAACATACACAAGTTTATTAAAATTTAAAAAGTTAAATTAAAATGACTGTTTTATTAACCTTTCAGATGTTGTAGTTTCTAGTCTTTTGTTTAATGACGATGGGAATAGTTGCCTTCCTCCACGATATCATCATGTAGCTATACCAGGCAGTCATGATAGAATGGAGTCCTATCTTACCCTAGCTGTTGAAGCTGCACTTATATGTAAGTCATGTGTTCATATCTATAAATAAAATAATTTCGAAAAGGTAAAGTGGGCATGTTGAGTCTGCCCCTATATTAGCTGCGGAACCGTATCTCTTAGGTCCTTATGTTATTTTTTGACTATTTGCGGACCATAGAGCTACAGATTTTTTCCTATTTCAAAACGTTCAGAATTGCAACCAAGGTTCAGGTCGCACTTATTTCCAAAAAAGTTTATTGTTAATAATCAATGCAGAGCTTGTCAATATATATATAGTTCGTTTCGTTAGATATTTTTCTAGGATATGATGTACCTATTTATGTTTGAATATTCGTTTCCTAAACACTATTATCTAATTATTTCCATTTGTTATTTTAACAAGTATATTGTAACAACTGTTATGTGAAAAATTTAAATATCTTTCACAATTTAGAAAAATACTACACTTCAGGTTTAGGACAGCAACGACAAATGCCATCAGGGTTGTATACCCAAGAAAAAACTCTGAAACAAGAGGAAAAAGTGATAACTAAATTACAGACTATAGAAAGGGATTCAATGATAGGTGGTGTATATCAACGGCAGGCAAGATTACTGCTAGAAGGTTAGTATGTTGTATAAGGAAGTACCCTTTTCATTGTATAAGTGACCATTGATATTCAATAAATAGAAAATCTGTGACGTAGCTTTACTTTGAATAAATAACAAATCTATGACGCAAGATTCAATATTTATCTTTATTGAAAAAAAAAAACCAAATATGTGACGCAAGATTCCCTAATTTATCTTAAGTGGAAATAAATAGAAAATTTGTGACGTGTGATGAGTGATTTAACTTTGGTTTAAAAAGACAGAAAATTTATAAAGGTCATTACATTGTTATTGTTGTTTAACCTTTATGTGACTAACCTTTATGTGACAAAAATATTTATGACAGTTATCAAGTCGTGTGAAGTTGCTAATTACTAAAGACTGGTTAATACTAGTATGGACCAGACTTTGTAAATACAGGTTGTTATAGAAAATTCTGGAGATCCAGCAAATGACTGTATCAATCCACTTATATCCTGCCTGACTAGTATGTCCTCATTAATATGAATTACAACACAGAAAAAACAATTGCCCATTAAATTATTTGTAAATAAAAATGTCTGTTTTTGAGGCTATTATGAGAGTAATGGTCAGAAAGATGATGGCACATGTTTAAGGGGCATAAAAATGGTCCCATGTTATGAAAATTCACGAATTGACACCAAAAACTAACTTGATAACAGCTTTACATTAATTTAAATTGGCACTGTTTTTGCTTGTTATCTTGTTCTTAAATGTATAAATAAGAATTAGCATGTTTAGGTTTCATGTTCATAAGCTATGGTACAAGTTAAGAAAAGGATATGACGCACATTAATGTAGGACTTCATTTAATAATTTGTAATTTTTAATCCTTAAATTACAATGGATTTTTACAATTTTTTGTCTTTTTTTGAAGGTGGAAGTAGTTCAGCATTGGGTATTGGTATTCATCCAGAGACCTACCCTATGCATACCTTTGCTAAATTTATGTTCAGCTGTTTACTGCCTGTTGATGAGGATTTGGCATATCAGATAGGACTGAGAGCAATGAGGTAAACTTAGATACAATAGTAACAGTTTTATTATAATATGTTTTATTTTTAAAATATGGTATTGAAAAGCAAAAAGATTGATAATATTTGTCTCTGATATTTATTTGTTAGTTATTTCTTTTCTGTGATTTTCTTTTGAGACTGTTTACAGCCGATTCCTATTTTTTTCTGAATTCAGATTCTGAATTTCATTACGAGATCCCATACCTATGTTTTAGATACATAATGAAGACATTTTAATTTGCTTATTTGGCAAACCAATTAAAAACTAATTGAATAAAAGATCCTTGTTAAATCACAGTGAATTAAGCAAGGCATATAGCAGTGAATGTTGTTTTATGGGTGTTTTTAGAAAGGCTTAAATAGAAATACATTACAGGCAAAAAAGTTCAATTTTAACCACCCAATAATGATAGCAAGGCAAGAGAATTGTTTTAATGTTGAAATTTAAGAACAGATTGATGAAGCCTCCTTTTGTTTCATATCTCCAATGAGCTTTTACATTTAAGAACTGTAAATAATGGCTTCTTTTTTGTTTCAGGCTTCCTGTGTTGGAGGATACAGATGAAACAGATGATGGCATGAATAACATTGCTTCTTCTACATCATTGACACGCTTTCCACGCTGGTTTATCTTAGCTCATGTTGAAGGTCAACAATGTGACCTTGGGTGTACATTGTTAGCTGCTGCTAAAGGTAAGTTATTATAAGATAAAACTTGAATGCTATATGAATCTATCTGTTCTCTCTATCACTGGAGTTAAGCAAGCAACAACTAATCAATACAATTATGGACAAGGGAGATAACTCAATTCAAAATATTTCCTGAAGATGTTTCTATATCTTTTACGATTCAATGCTTAACGTTAAAATTTATGTTCTCAATGCAAAATGACCCAATACAATGCAATGCTTAACTTTATGTTCTCAATGCAAAATGACCCAATACAATGCAATGCTTAACTTTATGTTCTCAATGCAAAATGACACAATATGTGTGCCTCAGTGTTCACAAGCACTTTGTTTGTACACTGCTTCCATCTTTTATAAAGGAATTTATAATACCTTGTTTATTACAGGTTATATAATGCGACTAAAAACTGTACTAGAAGTTGCACAAAGACATATCCACAGTTCTTCACAGTTGTTCAAACTAGCTCAGGATGTGTTCAAAATAGCAACCCCACCTGATACACAGAAACATATGCCTCTTTTAAATGCTGCATTTGAACTTGGGCTTCAGGTATGACTTATTAAGATTGTTATAATGGCAAAATTAAGAATTTAATTTGTTACTATATTAAATGTTCTTCTTTATAGAAATAAGGAGATGGGGTATGATTGCCAATGACATAACTATCCACCAAACTTAAATCAAGTGGATGTAAGCAATTAGATCTAGAGGCAACCATACTTAACCTGTAACATGTGATTTAAAATGTATATCAAGATTTCATAATTATACCAATTGTAATGCTACTCATTGAACATGTTAATCTGGTATAAAGTTCTGAGTAACTTTTCAAATGATTTCATTTTAATATTATAGAAATCAGTTTAAGTTTAACAAAAAAAAGGGTATTTTAACCCTAATGTTGATATACAGTAATTTATACAATAGCCCATAGGTTTGGACTGAAGTATTTTATAGAAAGTTTGCTCAGCTTGTGTATTTGTTACCAGCTAAAATGGAAAAACAAATTTATTTGTAGTTCTCAATACTGTTTTCAACTATTTCTACAATATCCAAGTTTTTAAAAAAGATATACAGAAAAAACAAGAAATAACATTATATTACTAATTGATGATATTTATATGACTTATGTAAAAGTACATGTTACTATATGATCAATTATACATTGCAGGTGATGAAAATGACTTTAATGACAATGAACTGGAGACGACGAGAAATGGTTCGATGGCTAGTCACATGTGCAACAGAGGTCGGAGTTCAGGCTCTTGTGTCCATTATGCAGAACTGGTTCTCATTATTCCAGCCAATAGAGGCAACTGAAATGGTTGCTACGACAATCATGTCTCATTCTACTATGCTTCAACTTCATCTTAATTATCACCAACAAGAAGACCTGGCTAGTCATGCCAGAAATCTTGCTTTGCAATGTGCCAACAAGGACCCTCAAAATTGTGCTTTGTGTGCACTCACACTGTGTGAGAAAAACCCAATATCATTTGAGACAGCTTATCAAATAGTGATTGATGCTGCTACTCATATCATGAACTCCAGTCAGTTGTTCAGGATAGCTCGGTACATGGAGTTACGAGGCTATCCACACAGAGCATACAAACTGACTTTACTTGCCATGAAAAATCTTCACCTAGCTTATAATCAAGACACTCATCCTGCAATAAATGACATTCATTGGGCATGTGCACTAAGTCATTCTCTCGGGAAGAATGAACTTGCCAGTATGATCCCTCTCTTAGTAGATAGTGTCCAGTGTGCTACAGTATTGTCTGACATTCTACGAAGGTGTACATTAACGGCGCCAGGTTTGGGAACATCTGACGTCAAAAGGAGGACAATGAAATTGTTGTCGTATGACAAAAATCCCTTAAGACAATTGATGGAGGCTACTATTCGATCATACATCAACACTACACATTACAAATTGACACATATTAGCCCGAGACATTATGGAGATTTCATTGATTTTCTGAGTAAAGCCAGAGAGACATTTTTGTTGGCTCAGGATGGGCATATTGAGTTTGCTCAGTTGATAGAGAACATGAAACTTGTTTACAAAGGGAAAAAGAAGTTAATGTACTTGATAAAAGAAAGATTTGGATTATAATAATAAGTACATTGATGAGCGGGACCAAGACAGCGGAATTATACCTCGATTTTCTGTGATCCGGTGACCACGCCCTAGGCAATCACCTTAGTAATGTGCTTTATGTTAGCCTCTTTTCAAAATGTCTTTAAAGTGCTAAGTTTTCATATAATGAATATTTTTATATTTATTTATTTATAAAGAAATGTGAATTACTGTAGTCTTGATACATTTGTCATTTTAGGCAGATTACAAATTTTTGTCTTGTTCTGCTTAACTTGTCAGGTCATTAGAAATATGTTGTAATGTTTGCATATCTATATATTATACAAACAATACATTGGGATTCATATGAATGTTTTCTTGGTGTTCCTAAATTAAGGAATCCAAAAGACTTTATTTTGGCAGAAAGAAAAGTTGAAATGCAATTTTTGCTGATCTATTATTGCAATTTTATACACATGATAATGCAAGACTAATGTATTTATTCTATTTATTATGAGGCTAGCATATTTCACTATAGTTTACAAAATAGATGATAAAAAAGATCTTATTTATTATATGTTTATAAGCCATTAGATGTTGCCAAAATATCTTTATAAAAGAGAAATATTTTCAGAGATTGGCCATAATATTCAAAATATGTGTATTTGTGTCTGTATGTGTGTTTTGTGTTGTATATTTTTGTTACTGACTGTGGGAATTTCAAAAAGTTTTTTTTATAGTTCTGCATGTATTTGTTATGTTACTGGTTTGGGAATGATACTTTGTTACTTTGTTAACTTTATTTCATTGTAGTGAACATAAAGGCATTATAAAAAAAGTGAGCAAGATCTTTGAAGGTTAATCCTGACTAATCTATAACAAGAAGATTTGTGTTTTTTAAAATACTTTTCCAGGATCTGAAAATTAAAATTATAAAAGGGTTTAAAAAATCACAAATAGTATAGTTGATATGACTTTTAAAAGTATTATTGTTAAGAAATTCCCACATCATATATAATTTGAGAAATGGTGCTAAGATATTTATATTGAGTTATCAGATAAGTTATGTTTGTTTTACTTGATTTTATGCATTTATTTCAGGAAAACAATTGTTGTCATGTCTCAGATTATTGTCTCCCTTGTTTCTACATTACCTCACACTTCATTCATCCAATCATTGTGTAGTTTAGGAATTACCTCTTATTGTCAGCCAATCAACAGATAATTTAAAATATCCAATCACAATCATGTTCACATCTGAAGTTGTACATTTTTTCAGGACAGAATTTTACAGTATATCCTCATCAGATTCATACACATTTTCTGACTTGTGCTAAGTCAAAATTTATAATTTTATACAATAATAGGATGAAACATATTAAGGGCATTAATTAAACCATCTTAAAAGATGAAAGTATTAAGGAATAATAAACTGTATAATGAGTGTATTGTACTTTTTTAGATCTTTATAATGTATAAATTTTACTACTTGTTTGATTCCAGACCTAGAAAATATCTTACCATTAAATATCTCCTTTTTTCAATATATTTATTTCAGGAGTTATCTCCCCTCATTTTACTAAATTTGAACTACAAGTAATTATGTTGTCTTATTAAACAGTATGTTGTTTTTTTACTGTTTTTTGTTTTGTAAAGATTGAATCTCACCCCATTGGTCCACCTTCCAATTATTTAAATACATTCTTGTTTACAAATCATTCAGTTTTATATACCCCTAGATTTTAACACACAAATCAAATATGATTGTTTTAAGCTTTAAAGTAATTATCAAACAATTTAAAAAAAGCTATGCATGTCATCCATTTATCGAAGATCAAAAGTATTAGTTTGCAAGCAAATTAAAACAAATATTGAGAGGAATTTGACAATAATGTCTAAAGTAGTAAAGCTAACATTATATAAAAGGGTTTGATTTGTAGCATTTTGTTTGTTCAGGAAAGATCATTCCATTCATTCATTATATATGCAAAATAAAGCAATAACATAATTGTGCAATAATTTACATATCATATAGCTGAAGTTATGACTTAATGTAATTTGATTTATAAGCTTGTCACACTTCCTCTCACGTCTGTATATTTGATTGTTCTTTAATGCATTTGCTGATATATTGAATCTCATTTGTTTACACACATATTGATACAAACAATCAAAAATTTTATTCAAGATTTAAGATCATCTGGATCATGATTTTTGTAAAAATAATTAAAAAGTGAGGATCTTAAATACTATTCTATATGATTTAAATATCCTATTTGCCGATTTATAAAATTCAATATTTCATATTATATTGTGACAAGTATATAAATTTGATATATATTAAGTTATTTTTTTAATTTCAGCTGTATATGCAATTTCATATTGGTACAAATTAGTTGGTAGTATCGCCTTTTTTTAATCAAAGTTCTGGCTGTAAATAACTTTTGTAGTTACATTCAGCTTAGAAAAACAACAATTCCCCAGCATTTCACAAGATAGCTTTAATGAAGCACATTTACAAAAGAAAAGATATTTCATGATTTTGATTTTTTTTTTTTTTTTAGAATAAAGTACATTTTGTATGAGCAATCTAACTATCTTTTTGGATGGTTTGCAGATATAACTTGAAAATTGAATCCTATTATTTTCTATTTAAAAGAAATTTTCCATACTTATCGTGAGTTTTAGAAAACATTACGGTAATTGTTTTTTTATCCAATAGCAGGCCTCAAGTTTGTCGTCATCATGTGATTGGTTAGTGCTTTATTTATAGTTTAGACATCTAGTCTTTGATCATGTCATGTACATTTTCAGTGGCAATCAGCCAATAAACAAATTGTCTATGGAAAACATTTCTATTCAGTAAAAAATTTATAGAAATATTTGTTGTTTATTTATTTACCTACCAGATTTTCACAAGGCAGTTGAAATCTGCTAGAGAATACAAAGTGTGTACCCCATGCCGTCTGCTGGACTACAAACACATGATTGAGGTGGTCTTCATAAATACATGATAATAGTCATTAATATGACCTAGATCTGCTTGTTACTACAGAACACAGGAAAACAAATCACAAAATGTTGTAAATATCATTATATACTTTAGTAAATTCTATTTGAAGTTACAATTTTTTGTCGAGCCTGCAACTTTTGTTGCAGAAAGCTCGACATAGGGATAGTGATCCAGCGGTGGCTACGGTGGCGGTGTTAGCTAACTTCTTAAAAGGTTTATATTTTAGAAGGTGAAAGACCTGGATGCTTCATTCTTTGTATATAGATGCCTCATGTTAGGAAGTTTCCGTCAGTCACATGTCCAATGTCCTTGATCTCATTTTCATGGTTCAGTGACCACTTGAAAAAAAAGTTCAGAATTTTTGTGATGTTGAATTCTCTCTTATTATAAGTAATAGGATAACTTTATTTGGTATGTGCGTACCTTGCAAGGTCCTCATGCCTGTCACAGTTTTCACTTGACCTCAACCTCATTTCATGGATCAGTGAACAAGGTTTAGTTTTGGTGGTCAAGTCCATATCTCAGATACTATAAGCAATAGGGGCAGGGCTAGTATATTTGGTGTATGGAAGGATTGTAAGGTGTACATGTCCAACTGGCAGGTGTCATCTTACCTTGACCTCATTTTCATGGTTCAGTGGTTATAGTTAAGTTTTTGTGTTTTGGTCTGTTTTTCTCATACTTTATGCAAAAGGTCAACTATAATTGTTGTAAGGAATGATGTAAGGTGTACATGTCTAGTGGGCAGATGTCATCTGACTTTGACCTCATTTTCATGGTTCATTTGTCAAAGTTAAGTTTTTGAGTTTTGGTCTTTTTATCTAACATTATATGCCAAAGGTCAACTATATTTGGTGTATGGAAATATATTATGATCTATATGTCAGTCCCGCAGGGTTTTATTTGACCATGACCTCAATTTCATGGTTCATTACACAGTGTACAGTTTTTGTGTTTTGGTCTGTTTTTGTCGAGCCTTCGACTTAAGTCGAAAAAGCGAGACTAAGCGATCCTACATTCCATCGTCGTCGGTGTCGTCGTCGGCGGCGTCCACAAATATTCACTCTGTGGTTAAAGTTTTTGAAATTTTAATAACTTTCTTAAACTATACATGATTTCTACCAAACTTGGACAGAAGCTTGTTTATGATCATAAGATAGTATCCAGACGTAAATTTTGTAAAAAAATAAATCCATTTTTTCCATATTTTACTTTTGAATGGACTTAGTTTTTCTGCGGGGAAACATTACATTCACTCTGTGGTTAAAGTTTTTAAAATTTTAAAACTTTCTTAAACTATACATGATTTCTACCAAACTTGGACAGAAGCTTGTTTATGATCATAAGATAGTATCCAGACATAAATTTTGTAAAATAATAAATCCATTTTTTCCATATTTTACTTTTGAATGGACTTAGTTTTTCTGCGGGGAAACATTACATTCACTCTGTGGTTAAAGTTTTTAAAATTTTAATTACTTTCTTAAACTATCCTGGGTTTTTTACCAAACTTGGACAGAAGCTTGTTCATGATCATAATATAGTATCCAGAAGAAAATTTTGTAAAAATAAAATTCCATTTTTTCCATATTTTACTTTTAAATGGACATAGTTTTTCTACTGGGAAACATTTAATTCACTCTGTGGTTAAAGTTTTTAAAATTTTAATAACTTTCTTAAACTATCCTGGGTTTGTACCAAACTTGGACAGAAGCTTAATAATGATCATAAAATAGTATCCAGAAGTAAATTTTGTAAAAAAATAAATCCATGTTTTCCGTATTTTACTTTTAAATGGACTTACATTTTCTTCCAGTTAAGGCCATAGTTATTATATTTTTAGTTTTACGAAATTTTTTGACAAAACCAATGGGTAGGAGGACGAAAAAAAAATAAAAACAAAAATGCTGCTGCTGCTGATTTTTTTTTTAATACCAACCGTCAATATCAAATTTATTTTTTTTATTTCACCAGGAGATTTTCTACTAGTGTAACAACTATTTTTTTTTCTTGACAAGGTTTGAATTGAAAATCAATGTGCAAAAACTTACTAAATCACCAAGAGTATAAATTTAGATTCTTTCATGCAGTTATGAACTAAAATTTTTTTTTTGCATGAAAAACACTGGGTCGGAGGAGAAAAAAAAATAAAAATCAACATTTTTAATTTAATTTTTTTTCCTATTTGGCAAAAATTAGGGTAGGAGGGTTCGTAAAACTAAAAATAAAAAAACTACGGCCTAACCATACATACATACACAGTCTGCAGTTGTTTTTAAACATTTATTAGATTCATAAACTATCCTGGATTTTAACCAAACTTTTACAGAAGCTTCTTACAATCAGAAGATTGTATCAAAAGGAATATTTCTATTGAGTTTTTTCCTCATTTTTGTTGAGCCTGCGATTTACAGCAAAAGTAGGCGAGACACTGGGTTCCGCGGAACCCTTACAAATTTTTCTTAAACTATACGTTATAGGTCAACTATATTTGTTGTATGGAAGCATTGTTAGCTGTCCATGTCTGCCTGGCATGTTTCATTTGACCTTGACCTCATTTTTATGGTTCATTGGCCTTTGTTTAGCTATCTTGGTTAATGTTAAGTTTATGTGACAGTTGTAATGAAGCTTTATATTTAGGACTATCATCATAATATCAATAATTAGTAAAGAAGGCGAGACATTTCAGTGTGTGCACTCTTGTTTTAAATACAGAAGACTTTTTTGAAAATACAGAAAAGAAATGTGAAATATACCAAAGGGACATTCAAACTACAACACCATGGCAAGAAAAAAAAAGATCAAAAGATAAAAAAAAAACAGTAAACAAAACAGATCATAAACAAGACTAAGCAGCACAAACACCACAATAATTGTGGGTTTAAGAGTTGCAGGTGCCCAGAAAAAATGAGAAGCAGATACTAGATGACCTGTTTGAGATTTTGATATCAATTGTCACTGGTCATGATTATGTAGCAACTAAAATTCATGAAGGGAGAAGGTTCAATTAGGCCCTAAAATGGCTAAAATAGAACATGGGGATAAAATGTAGATTTTGGCTTATAACTCTTAAACTGAAGCATTTAGAGCAAATCTGACAAGTGGGAAAATTGTTTATCAAGTTCTCATCTATCTGCCCTGAAATTTTCCAGTTGTTGGGTTGCTGCCCCTGAATTGGTAATTTTAAGGATTTTTTTTTCGTTTTTGGTTATTATCTCCAATATTATAAGAAATAAACTGTAAATAGCAATAATGTACAGCAAAGTAAGACTTACATTTTAAATAAGTGAAGATGAGCTAAATTGACCCCTTAAGGAGTTATTGCCCTTTGTAGTCATTTTTAACAATTTAATAATTTTGTAAATTTCAGTTTATTTTTACAAAATGTTTTTCTCTGTAAATACTGGGCAAAGTGCATTATAGATAGAATCATATTCAAAACAGTGTGGCTGTGGCCATTGATTGACGTCCTTAATTCATTCAATGACTAGGACAGATTATGTGAACGTTTGTCTGTAACGACACAGCTCACTTATAGAATTTAAACTGTAGGGTCACCAAAGGTTCTTAAATGCCTTTAATAATGAAATAAACTGAACCAGATGCTCCGCAAGGCACAGCTTTATACGACCGCAGAGGTTGAACCCTGAACGGTTGGGGAAAGTATGGACACAACATGCAAGCTGGATTCAGCTCTAAATTTGGATTGTGATTAAATAGTTGACACAGCATAGGTTTCTGAGACAGAATGAATGTGGTCTAATGAAATTAAAAAAAAAAATGCCTTTGAGCAATTCACTATGCTGTTGAATATTAATCCTCTCAAAAAAATGTTTGAAGAAATTTTCTTTTTATTTATGAAATCTGAAATGAGAAAAATTGACCCCCCCCCCCCCAATTTTGTTTTCACATCCCCTTTCCCTTATTCCAAAACTGATCTCAATTCAAATTTCTAAGGGAGTTTGCAACAATAACTGCTCATTTATATACATCATAAAATATTAAAATGTAAAAAAAGTGCTTGTTATCACTAAAAATGGTAAAGATTGTTTTAATTTATTAGTTGGTAGTAAAAGTGAAAATAAAATGTATATTGTATAAAACAATGATTTAAGTTGATTCAACTACTATTCTGGACAAAGAACGATAACTAAAATTTTCAAAGAATATTGAAAATATCTTGCTATTGCACAAATATCTATTCTGGACAAAGAAAGATAACTCAAATTGAAAATTGATTGCTATTGCATAATATTGTGCAATTAGATATTTCTTGCTATTGCGCAATACTGTCAATTGAAGATTTCTTGCTATTGAACCATTTTGTGCAATTGAAAATGTCTTGCTATTGCACAATACTGTACAATTGAAGATTTTATGCTATTGCTGAATACTGTGCAATTGAAAATTTCTTGCTATTGCACAATACTTAATATAATAATTTTGAATCCTGATTTGGACCAACTTGAAAACTGGGCAAATAATCAAAAATCTAAGTACATTTTTAGATTCAGCATATCAAAGAACCCCAAGGATTCAATTTTTGTTAAAATCCAACTAAGTTTAATTTTGGACCCTTTGGACCTTAATGTAGACCAATTTGAAAACGGGACCAAAAATTAAGAATCTACATACACAGTTGGATTCGGCATATCAAAGAAACCCAATTATTCAATTTTTGATGAAATCAAACAAAGTTTAGTTTTGGACCCTTTGGGCCCCTTTTTCCCAAACTGTTAGGACCAAAACTCCCAAAATCAATCTTGACCTTCCTTTAATGGTCATAAACCTTGTATTTAAATTTCATTGATTTCTATTCACTTATACTAAAGTTATTGTGCAAAAACCAAGAATAATGCTTATTTGGGCCCTTTTTGACAATAATATAACTGCTCATTTAAATACATCATACAATATTAAAATGTAATAAAAAGAACTTGTTATCACTGAATGGTAATGATTGTTTTAATTCATCAGTTGGTACTAAAAATGATAATACATTGTATATTGCATAAAACAATGATTAAAGTTGATTCAACTACTATTCTATACAAAGAAAGATAACTCCAATTGATTTCTACTTACTTAACCTAAAACCAAGAATATGCTTATTTAGGCCCTTTTTTAACCCCTAATTCCTAAACTGTTAGAACCAAAACTCCAAAAAATCAATCCCAACCTTCCTATTGTGGTCATAAACCTTGATTCAAAATTTCATAGATTTCTATTTACTTAAACTTAAGTTATTGTGCAAAAACCAAGAAAATGCTTATTTGGGCCCTTTTTGGCCCCTTATTCCTAAAATGTTGGGATCAAAACTTCCAAACTCAATCCCAACCTTCCTTTTGTGGTCATAAACCTTGTGTTAAAATTTCATAAATTTCTATTCACTTTTACTAAAGTTAGAGTGCGAAAACTAAAAGTATTCGGACGACGCCTACGTGATAGCAATATACGACGAAAAATTAAATTTTTTGCGGTCGTATAAAAATTAATCAGGAATAACCTTTATGTTTTGATTTATATTATTGATATAAATCATAACATCATGTTATTCATGATTAATTTTTTGAATTACTTTATTTAGGTATTGAAAACCTTTGGTAACCCCATAGTTTAAGTGTCTTTAACAAGTACATAGTGAGCAGTGGTCCTTACAGACAAACGTTCACATAATCTCGTCTCAGTCAATGGGATAATTTAGTACGTCAATCAATGGCCACAGCCACACTGTTTTGCATATGATTCTATATTGTTTACAGCAAGAGTGTTTAGTAAAGTAATATCTACAAACACATCAACTGTCATCACCAGAACACAATTTTGTCATAAATCCATATGTGTCCTTTGTTAAATATGCACATAGACCAAGGTGAGCGACGCAGGCTCTTTAGAGCCTCTAGTTTAGCTTAAATTTCAAATTAGGATTTATTGACCAATATCACAATGAATCATAGCTAATAGTGACAAGATAGGAAATAAGTTTTCCGTAAAGAAAAATTACGCTCCTGGGTTTTATTCATAATGTCACATACAGTATTCGTATTGATTGTCCATGAAAGTCCATGAAGTTTTTACCACAAGTATCACATAAACTAAACTTTATCAATGTTTTATGATAATGAGGTCATGGTCAGATAAAACAGTCAAGACAGACATACATATACATTCATTCAATACACGGTACACCAAATATGAGGAAAATGTATCATTGACCAGGAAAATGAGGTTAAGGTCAAATAATACATGCCAGACAGACATGTATACCTTACAATTATTTCATTTAACAAATAGAGCTGACCTATTACTTTTCAGTATTTGAAAAACAGACCGAAACACAAAAACTTAACATTGACCAATGACCCATGAAAATGAGGTCAAGGTCAGACGATACCTTCCAGATTGACATGTACCCATAACAGTCATTCTATACACCACATATAGGTATCCTTCTGCTTCTAGCTAGAATGACATGTATACACTGTACATGTTTGACCAATTACTTGTAGTCCTTGAAAAAACAGACAAAAACACAAAAACTTAACATTGACAATGAACCATGAAATTGAAGTCAAGGTCCGATGATACCAGCCAGCCAGATATGCACACCATGCAATCATTCCATACAATAAATATAGTTGTCCTATTGCTAATAGTACTTAAAAACAAGCAGAAAAACAAAAAGTTAACATTGAACAATGAACCATGAAAATAGGTCAAGGTCAGATGATAACTGCCAGACTGACATGTACCAATTACAGTTATTCTATACACCACATATAGGTATCCTGTTGCTCCTAGTATTTAAGAAACGGACCTAATCATGTAACTTTAACCTTGATCTATGAAATCAGGTCAGGTGATTCCTATTTGATAGACATGTAGACAGTTCAATGAACCCATATACCAAATATAAGCAGTCACTGAACCATGAAATTGATGTCAAGGACATCCAACTTTTGAAAGACAGAAACTTAGTAACATAAGGCATCATCCTACAAGATATGCAGCATCCAGGTCATCTACCTTCTGAAATGTAAAGTTTTATACCAGAAGTTGCCGCCACTGCCATTGCCTCAGGATATTGTTACCCATGTCTTCATATACATTTTGTACTGCTACTTTCCTTGCAGGCTAAACAATAAGGAGATGTGGTATGATTTCTAATTAAGACAAATATTCAATAAAATGCTGACACTAGAATGTTTAATTGTTCCTTTCATGACTTTATTATATATAACATATCATTGAACAGTTTTATAATCATATTACCAATAACCTTATATTTGACATGAAAGACATATATCATCTCAGTTAATAACAATTCAATATCTGATGCTGGGGACCTGGATTTTATCACTATACATTTTTATTTAAATTGACACACACATCACACAATTGTCCATGTATTTCAATATGAATAAATACAATACTGCGTATTTATAAATTTTTGTTGATGCCAATTTCCTTGGATCAAATATAAGAAGTATTTCTTGCATACTTTAGTATGCGGTCCTGACATTCTAAAACAAGCATATAGGAATTTGTATAGATAAGTTTAGAGAGCTCAACCATTCCCAAAAGTTTGCTAATATTTTATCAATCTTATTAAAAAAAGTTCTCAGCACTTGCTCCTCAATTTTTTATATGTCGCCGTGTGACACGGCAACATATTTTTTTATATGTGGCTGTGTGACACGGCAACATATAAAAAATCGAGGGGCAAGTGATGAGAACTTATTTTAATAAGATTGATATTTTATATCACAATTCATCTGTCAATATCACAATGATTTTGTCATATAAGGTCCTTCTAGTTCATATCCAATTTTCCTGTAGTAATTCCTTGTCCCAACACCTGCAAATAACAAGTATCAAATACATAATAAATATATCAAAATATCTGTACCTTCATATGCTTAACTTCAAAAAGATTCAAAAGGAGAAATAGTCTTTTCCAAAAATCTTCTTGTGAGGAAATCTTTTGTGATATTACTATAAATACATTTTTAAGTTTTCACCTCACAATTCAAAAAGTGAAATTTGAATATCAATCAAAATAAAAGTTATAGCGACAAGAAAATTGCCTTTCTTTTTTAGCATAGCCTAATTTTGACTAGCAACATCATTTAGATAGGATAAAATGAAATCATCAGTTCTACTGGAAGGGATTGTTTCATTCAATTTACAACTGATTAAAAAATATGACATAAATTGGAGGGATATTATATAAGTTCAATAAAGGCACACTGTTTTAACCTACCAGATATGACAACTATTTTACAGGAGCCATGTTCTTCTTTTGCTATTCTTTCTGCTTCATCCATTAACAACATGCCAAACCCCTGAAAAAAACATTCATTCTGTGTTATTTGTATCCTTTTCAATTTTTTAACAGAGTTGAAACACACAAGATAAATCTTTGCCTAATTTTAAGCTACTTAAATATAGTATTTGGTCAAGGAGAAATACAAAAATAAATAAATATCCATGGTCTAGTCTGTTATAAATAAAAAATGCCTGTTTCAAAATTGAGTGTGGTGGGCGGTTGCATTTTCCAAAGAATAAATTGATAATTAATTCAAAGTTACTAGACCATGACCTTAAGAGGGCAGGGCTGCCAACGACCACAATGTCACTGGAAAACAACTATGACTTACCTTCTATGTATTATTCACAGGGGAGACAAAAACTGACCTTGTTTCAATTTTTAACGATGATAATGTAATTGTTCACATGTCTGTTCTTTGGTCTTTATGAATAGATGTCTCATTAGCATTCATACCACATCTCCATATTCTCTATAGCAAAAACCTCTCAATACATGTATCTCTAATAATACAAATCAAATCAAAGGACTTTTCTTCCATAATGTCTGAGTATAGAATGTAAATATACCTGATGTTGAAATTTGGTAGGATCTCTAGCATGTACAGGAACCACACTACCATACACATGAAGCTCACGTACAATAGAACAGCCTGATTTTAACTCTGGCCGAAAGGTATCTGGAGAACACTTCCTTAATCTTAAAAGTCCAATTAAAATGTCTTGTTCTGGATCTTCATAAGATAAAAATGTCTCCCAGCCATTGTTGGCCACATAATCTCTCCGGATTAATTCAGCCTAAAATATAATTATCAAATCTCTTCATTGTTTATTCTGCTTAAAATATATTTGTTCTATTGAAGAAAAAATATTGTAAACTAAGAAATAGATAATGAAGTTTTGGTAAATTGGCCTTTTCAACAATGACAATCATCAACAAACAATTCCTAGAGAGCATTTAACCATTGAGATAATTCTTTTTATTTTTTAAATTAGATATCTCTATAAAGTAAGATCATTGCATACAAACTAGACCATTATTAATGTGTATCTGGAATTTGTCGCTTTCCTGACCATTATCAGATATTTCTATTTTGATAAAGACTATTGTTATAATTTGTAACACTTAACTAGCTACTTATAAAGATATGGAATATTTTTGATGTGTTTAGAGGTAATGGGATGTCAAAATTCTGTTATTTCAGTAGACTAAATAAAAGTCATCTTAATCAGGTACAGATATGGCTTGAATACCACATCTAAGAAACCTTTCTACATTAGATTCATAGTTACAGATGACCACATTAGGTAAATCTCCCTTATTTTTTTCATCCTCAAATCTTCAAAAGTAACATTAATCATCCAATGAAAAGAATGGTTGATTCAAATTAAGTTGTGACATTGTAACATCATACCTCAAAAGGTCTGACTTTATGATGTATTTCTTGTATACCAACTTCTCTTGTCCTGACATCACGACATTGAGTTCCAAGATCTTTCATCCTAGCTAAGGCTAACTCTCTCAAATTCCCATGTTCAACCCCAGAACTAACCAATGGCATAGGTATATCTCTAAAAACAAAATAAAACATTGATTGAACACAATGGCACAGATCTTTCATGAAGAAACATGGATAAAATGTTTTTGTAGAAGATGGTCACAATAAATCACATGTAGCATCCCCCATTTTGAATACTGTTTGTCAAAAGGGATTTTTTTTCTTTTTTTAATCGTATTGTTCTGAGAGCTCAAATTTCAAGAAATTCTAGCATCTTTCCTTTAGATGATGCAAATTTCAATGTCTATGAGTTGCCTAAACTTCAGTATCATTTCTGCATTATTGATTTGACAAAGAAAAAATTATCTTTAAACCATGTTATTTCAAGAACTTAACCTTTGAACTCTATAAACTCTAGTCCAAGGAGGAACAAGAGCTAATATCCTGGCCACCAGATCTACCAGTGTGCTGGGTGGATAACTTTTATATCGCCCTGTCTTCCAAAGTTCATATAACCCTAAAATTAAAAGATATTGCAATTACAACACATTGTTTGGTATATTTCATTGAATTCGTTTGACAAGCTTATTCTTCAAAAATAAAACTTACCATCTAAATGAACAACAAACCCAAAGTGATTCAAAGGCAACAATTATAATAAATTCACTAGTAATTTTAATTTCAGAGTAGATTTCTTTTATAGAACCTTAATAAAAATTGAAAAGTCAACAACCAAATTAGTCATTTAGACTGATGTCCTTAAGTCTAAGAATCATCAGCTGATCAGAAACTGTATCTAAGGAAAAGAGTATCTAGCTTGATTAGTGATGGTGTTTAGTCTGTACTGTAACATCTAATACTTAATTAAAAGAGACATAAAAGAGAAATATTTTTAAGGGAATTGTATTAAAAAAAGAATACCTTTAACACTTTGACATGCAAGTACATTTTCAAATACAGTTTTTTAGGTTTTTTTTACATGAGAAATATAAACTCCTATAACTTAATGGTAAAAACTACTACCAGAGCAGTCAATAAAGTCACAAACTTCAACATATTTTGGAAATAAAGTCATCCTAAGAAATGTAAAATAGATTTATTTTTGTTAAGTTTTCTCCCATTGTAAAAGATTTTATCACTGTCTATGATAAATTGTCTATTCCCCGTATTCACCCTGGCAGTTTCCTGAATATATACTGACATCTCTGTGTTGTTATCCAATCACAAACCTCGACACATTTGTAATCCGTTATATATATATATATATATAAGTATTGTCATACCTGTTCCTCTTATGACTAGTGTTGGATAAATCTTCAAACCATCAGCTCTAAAAGAAGGATTCTCAAAAAATTCCTGCAAATGACATATGAATTCTATTGGTTGAGATAATAATAACAAATCTAATACCATTGGTTGAAAGCAATATGGGAGTATCATATATCAGGTGAACCTTACGTTATAGAATGTAAACGAAAAATTCAGCAATTAATCCATTTGTAAAGGGACATAACTCAAGAACAGTAAAATGATGCCACCAAAAATCATACTTGATCTGTGGTAATAAGCAATTCAGTAACTTTACCTTTTGTAATGGGGTATAACTTTAATAGAGAAAAATATATACCACCTGAATTCAAACTTGATCTGTGTTTTGTGGTAAAAAGCATTGTTTATAATTTTCATAACATTTGGTTGAAGCAAACTAAAGTTAGAGACAAAACCAATGTCTAGATGTACGGTCATACAGGGAGGCAAGGGTAGATTTAATGCCCCCCTCCAATAAGCAGCATAAAAATCCACAATCATGAATCTAAGTCTATTTTGATGTTAAGACACACTAGCGATTGAAATTCAACTTTATATTGTAAGGACTGTTGAGTCTTGAATCAAAATTTTGATAATTAAATTTTACTTGGAAATCAAGTGACTAATACAAAGTGTTCCTTAATACTGTGTTACCAAGAAAAGTGTTACATACAATAAATTGTTCTATATCTCTTTCCCATCCAACATTAGGTAAATCAGGCATCATATGAGCTACAACTTTAAACCCAGCATCCTTTGCCATCTGAAATGACTCACAAACTGCTTTAACAGTATGACCTCTGGAAATAGAAAGTTAAATGCAATGATATGGAAAATATATTCTGACTGTAACATTATTTAAGTTAAATAAAGAATGATGAAATTTTACCATTTTTCATAACTGAAGATGTATTTAAAAATTTCTACTAAAACATCTAAAACATGCTCATTATGCTGGTGAGTTTTTTGTTTTTTACCTCACTCATAACTTTAAATTTAAAGCAGTACTGCTGTTTCCTTATTTCGAAAACTTAGTGAGGAAAGCAGCTTTTCATTGCTACTGTTGTAATTTATTTATAACTTTAAACTCAGGATAATTTAGACATTGACAAAAAATGTAAAAGCCTGCCTATTATTGAAGACTGTATGTGCCTTCTAAATAGCTTTTGTTTTTGTCATTAAGTTGCAGTCTTTTTGAGGTATAACCTTTATCTCTTTTTACAAAAATATGAAAGTTATCCATTACACCATTTTCAAATGAATTCAAGATTATATATCTACCTATTTGTGTCCCTAGCTACATCTTCATAGACACTCTGTACACCAATCTCCAATCTGGTACAACCATACTTTAACATGTCACTGAAAAATGTACTCAACATTTAAACAAACAAAAAAAGATCTAATTGGCAGAAAACCTAAAAGTTTTTTTTTACAAAATTTACTTTTTGAAACTATCTTATGATCATAAACAAGCTTCTGTCCAAGAATGGTAGAAATCCAGGATAGTTTAAGAATGTATTCAATTTTCAAACCAGATGCTCTGCAGGGCGCAGCTTTATACGACCGCAGAGGTTGAACCCTGAACGGTTGGGGTAAGTTTTGACACAACATTCAAGCTGGATTCAGCTCTAAATTTGGATTGTGATTAAATAGTTTACACAGCATAGGTTTCTGACACAGAATGAATGTGGTCTAATGAACTTAAAATTTTTGGTTTGCCTTTGAGCAATTCACTATGCTGTTGAATATTAATCCTCTCAATAAAATGTTTGAAAAATTTTCTTTTTATTTATGAAATTTCAAATGAGAAAAATTGACCCCCCCCCCCCCCCTCCCCAATTTTTTTTCCACATCCCCCTTTCCTTTATTCCAAAACCGACCTCAATTCAAATTTCTAATGGAGTTTGCAACAATAATCACTCATTTAAATACATCATAAAATATCAAAATGTTAAAAAAGTACTTGTTATCACTGAATGGTAAAGATTGTTTTAATTTATAAGTTGGTAGTAAAAGTGAATATACATTGTATATTGTTTGAAACATTGATTTAAGTTGATTCAACTACTATTCTTGACAAAGAAAGATAACTCCAATTGAAATTTCTTGCTATTGCACAATATTGTGCAATTAGATATTTCTTGCTATTGCGCAAGACTGTGCAATTGAAATTTCTTGCTATTGCACAATATTGTGCAATCAGATATTTCTTGCTATTGCGCAAGACTGTGCAATTGAATATACTTGCTATTGCACAATACTGTGCAATTGAAGATTTCTTGCTATTGTGCAATACTGTGCAATTGAAAATTTCTTGCTATTGCACAATACTGTGCAAGTGAAGATTTCTTGTTATTGCTGAGTACTGTGCAATTGAAAATTTCTTGCTATTGCACAATACTTAATATAATAATTTAAGATCCTGATTTGGACCAACTTGAAAACTGGGCCCATAATCGAAAATCTAAGTACATGTTTGGATTCAGCATATCAAAGAAAAGAACCCCAAGAATTCAATTTTTGTTAAAATCAAACTAAGTTTAATTTTGGACCCTTTGGACTTTAATGTAGACCAATTTGAAAACAGGACCAAAAATGAAGAATCTACATGCACAGTTGATTTGGCATATCAAAGAACCCCATTTATTCAATTTTTGATGAAATCAAACAAAGTTTTATTTTGGACCCCGATTTGGACCAACTTGAAAACTGGGCCAATAATAAAGAATCTAAGTACATTTTCAGATTCAGCATATCAATGAACCCAACCGATTCAATTTTTGTCAAAATCAAACTAAGTTTAATTTTGGACCCTTTGGACCTTAATGTAGACCAATTTGAAAACGGGACCAAAAATTAAGTATCTACATACACAGTTAGATTCGGCATATCAAAGAACCCCAATCCTTAAATTTTTGATGAAATCAAACAAAGTTTAATTTCGGACCCTTTGGGCCCCTTATTCCTAAACTGTTGGGACCAAAACTCCCACAATCAATACCAACCTTCCTTTTATGGTCATAAACCTTGTGTTTAAATTTCATAGATTTCTATTTACTTATACTTAAAGTTATGGTGCGAAAACCAAGAAAAATGCTTATTTGGGTCCCTTTTTGGCCCCTAATTCCTAAACCGTTGGAACCAAAACTCCCAAAATTATTCCAACCTTTCTTTTGTGGTCATAAACCTTGTGTCAAAATTTCATAGATTTCAATTAACTTAAACTAAAGTTATAGTGTGAAGACCAAGAAAATGCTTATTTCAGCCCTTTTTGGCCCCTTATTCCTAAAATGTTGGAGTGAGAAAACTAAAAGTATTTGGACGACGACGAAGACGACGCAAACGTGATAGCAATATACGACGAAATTTTTTTCAAATTTTGCGGTCGTATAAAAATTGAACCACAGAGTGAATATTTGTGGACGCCACAGACAACAGAATGTAGGATCTATATATATGTCTCTCTTTTGCCACAGAAGTTGCAAACTCAACAAAAATAGTAAGCTTTTTTAAGAAATAAACTTGTTTCAACTATTACCTGATGTGTTTCCTTAAACAATAGTCAGGTCTGGTTTCTATGGTGATACCAATACACTTTGTCATACTCTTCTCTGAATATCTAAATAAACAAAATATTAAATCAAAGTCAGCACTTTATTCGTTTTTAACTCGTTGATGATTTCCCTCCCCTATACACATCTAATTTGGATAACCAGCTTATTTGTAATCGACTTAGTATGGAGGCAATTCCTGCTTAAACCATATAATATAAAATCTTTTCTAAACTATAAAGACACTTCGCCTATATAAGGGGTGATTCTAGATGTTGAACAGTCCCCTTTAGGTAAAGATTAAATGTATGCAATTTAAAAATATCAACAGTATACACAGGAGAGTAAAATTCATCACTCAAGTAAAAGTAAAACACGGTTGGTTTAACTTATCATTATCAGTTTAAGCATTATGATGTTGATGATAAGTCTGGGTCAAAGATATTTAGTCTGTGTCAATTCGACATCACAAAGCTGTATTTTGCAAGTTTATGTTGAGCTAATCAGAGTGGTTTAGACAGTGGCAACAGTGATAAATGTAATATCTGGCATATCATTATGTCATATATATCCTTTTTTGATATGCCAATATATCAGTGTTTTACATATTTATATTTATATATCAAACTGAACATAGGAATTAATCAATGGACATAATTTATATTGATTTACCTGACAGCTTCATCAACTGTACTACTTGTGTGTCCTGACAGAGCGTCATGGAGATTTCTGATAAAATAATCTTTGTATTCATCTTGTAAACTCATAAATGTACCACCCATAACAATAAACTCTACTTTATCTACACTGTGTCCAAGCTGTTTCAGCTTAAAATAGAAATAGTATATCACATGCTGTTAAATTTTGCCTAATTTCAAATCTCTGATTAGGATAGTAGAAATTGTATATAGTGTCCTGAGATTTGTAAACAGCTAATTTCTTCTTGTTTGGTTATTTCAGAATGAAAAGAATGCAAGTCTGAATCCGTATTCTGAAGTTTATCCCCCATTTTTTAAAATACCCCAATAAAAAATAACAATGGAACATTTTTCCAATGTCAATGCTACATTGTGTGTTAAATGTTGCATCAATAATACAGTAAGGAGTAGTTTCTGCAATCAATCTACAGTCCATTAAGCAAAACCCTGTATCTTGGAGCATAGCACCAGCAAGTTCTTAGAAAAAATTTCATCGTAAGCTTCTATAATGGTTAGCTTATTAAAAACTTATTTTTTGCTTCTAAAGTTTAATAGCAAATCATGTTATACCACATCCTTTAAGATAAATATATTACCTGATCAACCCTGTGTCTTGTCTGTAAATATGGATTATATCTAGCTCTGATGGCTCTCATACTGGTTGGCTGTAATGATATACATGGTAAAAGACAATAAATAACCTTTCATTCAAATACTGTGTAATTATTGTTTTTCATGGATACCAATTTTGGTCAATTGATGAATGTTTTATAGGATATTTAATTTCATATGAGCCCCAAAATTATTTGCAAATCACCCAGAATTAAAATTCTTGTTAAAATAAATGGGAACTGTGTCCAAGGGACACAGATAGCAGTGGCGGATCCAGGATTTCAGATTAGGGGGGGCGCAATTATTATTTTCGCCGAGCGGAGCGAGGCGAAAAATTTTTTGAGGTTATTTTTTTGGGAAAATTCTTCTAAAGGGGTGCAATGTAGGTATTTCGAAACTATTGTGAGATACAGTCAGCAAGAAATTAAAGTTTCAAGTAGAAACCACCTAAATCTAACCTGACAACAATCTACAATCATTAGTATCATGGACGGACAGATGTAAAACAATATATTCCTGTTCCGCGAAAAACCTCTCAGTTATGATGGCAAGGTCTCCTACAAACTTGCAAAATCTTCAACAATCTTACGCACTACTTGTAAGAGATTCATTCTGCATATCTATGGTAGAGTTTATAAAGCTGCAGCCCAACACAGAAGCTGAAGATCATGCGAGCATTTTACTTTGATTCTGTGTTCCTATGCCAACTAATCTACACTCAAGACACCAGCACTTCTAAAATAATCTATATCTCAATATCAGGTCATAAATATCTGTCAATCAATCCTTGAAAGACATTGGTGCTGGTATTTATGATAAACAAAAAAACAGAAACATCACAAAAATAAGAAGCCCTTGTTTGCAGATCGTCAATGTGTCTTAGCCATTCAACATGGTTTCAATTATGTGAAATGAAACCGGTTCACTTAAGAATTACTTTATCACGAAAGCAAAGCGAGACAAGACAGATCACATCAGCTCACATGACCAATACTAGATACTAGAATTAGATTTTGCAAACGAAAATTTCTACTTTTCGCCGTGATTTTCAATTGCCCTTTCATAATATGTTTATACTTTTTGGATTTTCGGAGGTCGTGCCAGACTTTATATAAACTGTGTTCGCCACAAACCACTAAAATCAGAATGAGATGCATTTTCGAAGTTAATTTTATTTTGTGGGGATACCGGCCATGCATGTAATACGGTACACATAATTCGGCACTTCGATTATCAAAGAAATTAATTATAAAAACGGCAAATACAATGTAACAATTTTTTGTACTTTAACTGCTTAAACATTTTTTTTATTTTTCAGTCAGACACCTTCCTTTAAAGTATATAATATTTATAGAACTTGAATAAATAGTAGGTCAGTTGATAAGTAAACGTGTTGATTCTGTTACTAAGTTTCTTGGTATAGAGAGTCCCTGGTTAAACTGACTGTTTTATACATTGAATGTTAAGAAGGAATGGTCTCTTCTGATACTGAAACAAGTTGAAAACAACCCATACTTTGCAAATTTTAGGGGGGGCGCACGCCCGCCACGCCCCCGCCTAAATCCGCCCCTGGATAGATACTATTCCTGCTTGCACATCATATAAAGTTATAAAGGGACATTACTGTAGAACGGTAAAAGTGATAATAACCAAATTTGCACTTGATCTGAAATATGTGGTAATAAGTATTGGGTGAGGCAAACTTAGGTTACAGAATGGAAACAAAAAATTTAGCAATTTTTTCATTTGTAAAGGGGCATAACTCTAGAATGGTTAAAGTGACACCACCAAAATTTAACTTGATCTGTATTTTGAGGTGATAAGCATTGTGTATAAGTTTCATACCATTTGATGGAGGCAAACTAAGGTTAGAGAAAGAAAACGAAAAATTCAGCATTTTTCCACCTTGCAAAGGGGCATAACTCTAGAATGGATATTGTGACACCACCAAAATTCAAACTGGATCTGTGTTATGTGGTAATAACCATTGTGAATAACTTTCATAGCGATAAGGAATGTTATTTTGCATTCCTTTATCAGTAAAAGAAGAACGTCACATGGGTAGAAATTTCTGTGCAATACACCAAAATGTCCTAATGGCTTTCTGATGTAATAAGGACACAGTTGGCTTTCCTAGGATATTCCAATTACAACTAATTGTAGACTTAAAAAAAAAAAACTAAACTAACCTCATATCCTGTGTAGGATTGTGTGGAGTATTCAAAGTCAGAGTCTGGACCTCCTGGACAATATCTAAAACAAACCAACAGAAATGCAGTGTTCTCCCCAGGGCCTTTTAGCATCATGGTAATGTGATGCTATAATCTTAAATGTGATGCTATCTGAAGTGTTTTTCTTATAGATTATGTTATGGATGTGATGCTATAATTTTTGGAAACAAGATGGTATTTCAATTTCCCCTGTTTACCAGGATGCTAAATGAAATATCTGGGGAGAACACTGAAATGTATACATTGTATATTTATATTTACCATGTACAAATTCATCATTAAAAACATTGCAAATTCTGTATCATCTGCTTTTTTCAAAAAATTCATAAATGGACCATTGTTAAAATTTTGTTATACAAAATGAAGAGTGTGTCCATGGGACAAAGATGCACCTACTTGTAAACATATAGCAAATTCTGCAATGTTTCAATTTATAAAGGGACTTACCGGTAACTCAAGAACAGTGAAATAAAATGCCACCCAATTACAAACTGATCTTTGTTTGGTGGTAATAAGCATTGTGTAAAAGTTTCATAACAATTTTTTTAGGCAAACTAAAGTAGAGAAATGTCAAATTCAGCAATTTTTCCATGTGAAACTTTTGAAAATATCTTTTAAGTTGACTTCTAATCTATAAGAGTAACTTACACACAAATGTTTCCTGTCATTGCTATATGTGGACATCTATGAGGTTTACACATCACAGCAACAACTGCTATCTGTAATGGAACACAATTTTATCTTCTTACAAGAAAAGTAGGAACCCAATGATTAGTAGTTGTTGTTTGTTGATGTGGTTCATAAGTGTTTCTCCTGTATTATATACAGTGTGTATATAGATTAGAACATTGGTTTTCCAGTTTAGATGGTTTTACATTCGTCATTTTGGGGACCCTTTACGTAGCTTGCTGTTTGGTGTGAGCCATGGCTGTGTGTTGAATACTGTATTTTGACCTATAATAGTATACTTTTTACTAATTGTGACTTGGATGGAGCATTGTCTAATTGGCACTCATAACACATCTTCTTATATCTATATATGATCATTGAAAAATGAATAGGCAATCAACATTCAAGTACACATAGGTTGTACAAGTCTTGCACAGTGACAAATTGCCTTCAACTAAATAAACTTTTTGTGTCCACACTATATTTGTGTAACTGTGTTAATTTACATAACACAAGAGTGCACATACTGAAATGTCTCACCTGTTTTAATTATAATGGACTCAATGTTGAAAAGAAGTTATGTGCAGGTTTTAATACACGTAGCACACTAACATTAAATATGAAAATTCCATGAAAATTGAGTCACAGTCACTACCAACTAGTGAAACCAAAAGAAATTATTTCATTAACAAACAGAAATTAATAACTTGGAAATAAGCATCATAAAAAATTGTCATGAAATATTAAGATTTGATTTTATTTTAAAAATTACGAACTTACACCACTAGCTGTTCTGATTGGTTTGGCTTTAAGTTTTGGTACCAATACCTGTAAAGATAAGAGTAGCTCTTAAGTGTACATTATAATGCAATGAAGGCTGTGAAGTTGAATTCTGACCTTCATTTTCACTAAGGACAAAACTTGGATTAGGTTATACATAAAACCCTTATTTGGTATTCTCTGATAGTTTTTTTTATCTTAAAAATGAAAATGATCTGACAACAATATTAGCTATGATCTGGTGTTTGGGTTTATACTATGATTAAAACAAAATTAAGTTTTTTCAAAATATTATGTGCATTCTACAAAATCTATATGTTTAGGAGTTTAAATCTAAAAATATTTCAAAAGATCAGAGAATAATGTTATTCCTTGTTTTCAGTTACCAGGTAGTTTCAACATTCAATTTAAAATAATGCAACTTTCCTCTACTTTGACATTAAACAAAGGAGATAATTATAGACAAAAAGATGTTTAAAAGTTCAAATTACTTCTTTTTATTATCAATCACTGATGCATTTCACAAAAAATCTTACCACTAAAGTTTATCGTTAGTAAACTGACTTGTTCATGACTTTCAAACAACTTCATTAGTGAGATTTGATTTTTTGTAAAACTCTTTACAGTATTCTTGGTTAACGTTTTACAATAGAAACTACAATGATATTAATTCTTGCATTCATTAAGAAATTACTTTCTATACATACCTTTTTATATTGCTGTGGTACGGCTGCTATAATATCAACTAACCTTGGTTGACTTGGTAGTCCATATTTACTTGATACATTACATTTAAGTCTAAAAGAAAAGACAATCTTAATTAATGGATTATTAAGAGTTTATAAAATTTACACATTTAGTTTTATTATTCTTTTTTTTTTTATAATACATGTTTATGTATAACTGTAAACAGTCTAAGATTTTGCTACATTCAATTCTAATTGTTTTTGTGTGTTTTTACAACAAGAACCAGATGCTCCGCAGGGCGTAGCTTTATACGACCGCAGAGGTTGAACCCTGAACGGTTGGGGCAAGTATGGACACAACATTCAAGCTGGATTCAGCTCTAAATTTGGATTGTGATTAAATAGTTGACACAGCATAGGTTTCTGACACAGAATGAATGTGTTCTAATGAACTTAAATTTTTGTTTTCTCTTAGAGCAATTCACTATGCTGTTGAATATTAATCCTCTCAAAAAAATTTTTGAAGAAATTTTCTTTTTATTTATGAAATTTCAAATGACAAAAATTGAACCCAATTTTTTAATCACATCCCCCTTTCCCTTATTCCAAAACTAATCTCAATTAAAATATTCTAATGGAGTTTGCAACAATAACTACTCATTTAAATACATCATAAAATATTAAGATGTAAAAAAACTGCTTGTTATCACTGAATGGTAAAGATTATTTAAATTTATCAGTTGGTAGTAAAAAGTGAATATACATTGTATATTGTATATAACAAAGATTTAAGTTGATTCTTGACAAAGAAAGATAACTCCAATTAAAAAAAAATCTTGCAATAAGATATTTCTTGCTTACTATTCTAGACAAAGAAAGATAACTCTAATTAAAAAAAAAATTTGCTATTTCACAATATTGTGAAATTAGATATTTCTTGCCATTGCACAATACTGTGCAATTGAAAAGACTTGCTATTGCACAATACTTAATATAATAATTTTAGATCCTGATTTGGACCAACTTGAAAACTGGGCCCATAATCAAAAATCTAAGTACATGTTTAGATTCAGCATATCAAAGAGGCCCAAGAATTTAATTTTTGTTAAAATCAAACTTAGTTTAATTATGGACCCTTTGGACCTTAATGTAGGCCAATTTGAAAACGGGACCAAAAATGAAGAATCTACATACACAGTTAGATTTGGCATATCAACGAACCCCATTTATTCAATTTTTGATGAAATCAAATAAAGTTTAATTTTGGACCCAGATTTTAACCAACTTGAAAACTGGGCCAATAATCAAGAATCTAAGAACATTTTTAGATTCAACATATCAAAGAACCCAACCGATTCATTTTTTGTCAAAATCAAACTAAGTTTAATTTTGGACCCTTTGGACCTTAATGTAGACCAATTTGGAAACATGACTAAAAGTTAAGAATCTACATACACAGTTAGATTCGGCATATCAAAGAACCCCAAATATTCAATTTTGATGAAATCAAACAAAGTTTAATTTTGGACCCTTTGGGCCCCTTTTTCCTAAACTGTTGGGACCAAAACTCCCAAAATCAATACCAACCTTCCTTTTATGGTCATAAACCTTGTGTTTAAATTTCATAGATTTCTATTTACTTATACTAACGTTATGGTGCGAAAACCAAGAAAAATGCTTATTTGGGTCCCTTTTTAGCCCCTAATTCCTAAACTGTTGGGACCTAAACTCCCAAAATCAATACCAACATTCCTTTTGTGGACATAAACATTGTGTTCAAATTTCATTGATTTCTATTTACCTAAACCAAAGTTATTGTGCGAAAACCAAGAATAATGCTTATTTGGGCCCTTTTTTGGCCCCTAATTCCTAAACTGTTGAAACCAAAACTCCCAAAATCAATCCCAACCTTTCTTTTGTGGTCATAAACCTTGTGTCAAAATTTCATAGATTTCTATTAACTTAAACTAAAGTTATAGTGCGAAAACCAAGAAAATGCTTATTTGGGCCCTTTTTGGCCCCTAATTCCTAAAATGTTGGGACCAAAACTCCCAAAATCCATACCAACCTTCCTTTTATGGTCATATACCTTGTGTTAAAATTTCATAGATTTCTATTCACTTTTACTAAAGTTAGAGTGCGAAAACTAAAAGTATTCGGACGACGACGACGACGACGACGACGACGACGACGACGCCAACGTGATAGCAATATACGACGAAAATTTTTTCAAAATTTGCGGTCGTATAAAAAGTACTTCCATTATTTCACCTTTTCATAAACTTGGCTTTAAAAGCAAACCATAATAAATGTACTGACAAAATTTAGAATTTCAGAGTATATCAATGTCTTCTTTTACGCTACATATAGAAAAAGAAATATAATGCTGACAATGAGGGAAATCATGCAAGTTTGTTTCTATTTTGGTCAAATATATGTTCAATGCAACTAATGGTTCTTCCTAACAAAATGTATGGAGGGTAAGGTAAGCCAGTTAGAAAATAGTACAAAATTTAATCCTAATCTAAAGATCTTTAATAAAACTGTATGGTTTGTAGGTCTTAAAAAAATAGCCTTTAAAATCTGCCTTCTGTTTTTTCCTGATATAGCCCCAAGTTGATTGGTAACAAGACAAATCGGCACCCAGACAAATCGGCACCCAAGTCCGAAGACATTTCGGCATCCATTTTGGACATTTCGGTATCCGCACAAATCGGCACCAAGACAATCTGGCACCTCGTTTTTAAAAATAAATTTATTATCAAAAATTAAAGAATTGTTGCATAGATATTATTATTTGTATATAAAATATGCATTACAAAAAGAATAATCATCTTTTAATTAAGCTCTTAAATATTATGTACGAATAAACATAATTTAATTAAATCATAATTGATTGTTAGATATGTTGTTGATAGTTGTTGTTTGAATAAACATTATTAAATTGAACCATAATTAAATCATAATATTATTATTATTATAATTATTATCATTATTATTATTATTATTATTATTATTATTATTATTATTGTTAAACCAAATATACACACAGACAGTGAAAAAAATATAAAACATGAACACACAAAATGAATATTTAAGTGTTAAAACTTTTCTAGATAAAAGGATTAATAATGTGGAAATTTTTACATCTGTTAACACAACACAATACTTGAAAACAATATTTTATTGTTTTAATATTAAAAGCCTTAAACATAACAGCGTGTGCAAGCCATAATGAGTAAATACCTAGAAACGTATATAAAGGTCAACACTTCTGGGATGCTAGTTAAAAATTAGATGAAAAAGTATAGGGTAAAAACCTAAGTCTCAAAAATCAAATTTCACAACCCCTTATAAAAGTTAAAAAAAAAAACAAAAAAAACCCAAACATGCATTTGTTATATTAGTTTTATTTTTTTTAAAATTTTATACAATAAGTTTTAACTAGTATAGGTTGATAAGGCGCACCACCTGTAAACAAAGAGAGTCGCCTTGAATATATATTTATCTTCTAAAATTTTTATTTAAATGGAATTATCTCCAAAGTAAAATATTACTATAATGGTCTAATTCTAAATTTAGTTACCAGGGCGCAATTACCAGTTGGTAAGCCGTCCACCAAAACCATATAACCGTAACCGTAACCTGATGCTCTTTCTAGCCAGATAGCTCCGTCATCTGCAAATTTCACAGTTTGCAGATGACGGAGCTATCTTGTTATCAGGAAAATGTATTTCTTTTTTACAGAAAAAAATACAACTTATAAGGTGCCGATTTGTCTATGTTAGGTGGCGATTTGTCTGGATGCCAATTTGTCTTTCACGGGTGCCGATTTGTCTATGGTAGGTGCCGATTTGTCAGGGTACCGATTTGTCTGGGTGCTGAACTGTCAAGAATTTAAGTTGATTACCTATTTAAATTAACATCTTTGTTCTGTTCATGGGCTTGTATTAACTGATTAACAACCTCTGTTACTGTCATCACCAGAAGTTCTTCTCTGGAAAATCCAGCATAATTTCCTTAAGATAAAGAATATTTGAGGTAATTTTCATTAGTAAAAAGTTTTATCTTTTAAGTTTATATCAGACATTTCTGTAAACAGATAAATAACTTGTTCAATTAGCTGAACTATAAAAAATACATACATATACGTAATACACCGGTCATGACATATAACATGGCATAAATAGACACAACTATGAAAGCACAATGCAATGTCTATGCATGCATGGCATAGCTTGAATAAATTTGTAAAACTTGCAATGTATTTTGAGGTTTTGTAATTATTTACATCATTGTACATGGTGAATTCTTTTATCACTAATTCAGATCATTTTGAAGTCCTCCACCATATAAGTTCATGGGTCAATATGCGTAATTGTTTCTCCATACATTGTAGGCGGTAATGATAAAGTTTTCTTCTGTTGCTCAGCCCATATTGTAAACTTGTATACATATGATGGCTTGTTTCGAAGCTGAGACATTTTTACATAATTATGTGGTTTAATTTTCGGGGTACAAAATGCCATTCATTTTTCCTTAAATTAGCAAACCCTGAGTATCCTTTTGCAATGTGGCTCCTCGTGGTAAAAAATCATATTTTTAACACAATATTAAAGTTCTTTGAAAATTTAATACTTTGAACACATTTAATAGCTCCATTCTTTTTACACATTTATTCTGTGTTCCCTTACTTTCTAAATTAACACGATTAGTTTAAACATATTTATTTATAGTGGATTGGGAAACAAGTTTTGCAACTTATATTAATCCCTTTCCACTCTGCGGGTGTGAGTGCTGCCTTGTAACACAAATAGTTCAGCGACAGTCATTTGTTTATCATAGAAATGTGTCAAATACCACTACAGAGATTTTTTGTTTACACACAACTTTTGAGTTCCTCATTTCAAGGCGCATTAGGGATACTTTTGAGTTCCTCATTTCAAGGCGCATTAGGGATATTGTTCCAAATGATCAAATGATGGAGGAACATTTATTTGTCTCCAATGCCACTATAAAACAAATAATTGTTGAGTCGAGCAACATAATTAATTCATTAATCATTCAAATATAAAGACGGATCAACTTAGGATGGAACAACTTGGAGCAATAACAACTTATACTGCATGTATATATCATATACATGTTTTAGATAAAAACAGTACTTAGCTAACATGTCAATATGTAAATACTTTTTAATCTGAGTCAACACTCTCTAATAAGTTTATGTTGGGTTTATTTAGTGTGAAAATTGTTTACATAAAAACTAATATTTACCTTTAGCCTTGTTTTTCCCCATTTTGAAGAGTACAGCTGTATCATTTACTTATTGCAACATATTTCATTTCACACATGTGTTTACATTTCTAAGGTACATCTAATAACCAAGACAAAAATAAAAAGCTTACGTTTAAATACCAAAACTATGATTTATTTGCATGTTTTCTAATTAATAACATAATTATATATATCATAATTTATTAGCGATTATGGATATTAAATTTAGATTGAAAGGAGACAAAGACGTCAAAAAACTAACATCATACATATTTGTTTTGGGTTTTTAGTTAATTTTTAACCGGAAGTGAAAATCAAGCACCTGTTTACATTTTTTTATTTTCTTCCAAGAAAAAAATAGGTAAATACTACGTCTTACGATAACATTCTCAGTATGGTTCTGCAACAACACGTGATGAACTCAGCAGGACGAAATAATATACAAAATACTATGGAAAACATAAATTTTACATGCTTAGAAAATTAGAAAATCTGTTCCACCTTGGACTTACCCCTTAGAAAATATAAGTCTTCAAGTGCATTCTTTGTTTATTCTGGACTGTTTAAAGATATCTGGCCCTCAACACACACAGATTTCAACCTCCAATGCTTTGACGACAACAGCGAAACATCACTCTGTCACTGTGATCACACTGACACTGTTAAAAAATTGTTGCCCTGGCAATACATGTACATGAATCTGGGTCTGTTCGCCCTGATTCTCATTTCCCCTATTACCTGTTTGTCCTGATACCGGTTCACCCAGGGTCCATTCACCCTCATTTTAATTTTTATGCAACCTCAAAAAAATAATTCTGATCGTATACTGGTATGATGTCGTCGTCTGAGTCATCATCGCTTGAAGACACAATTTTGTTTCTGGGCAATAACTTTAAAAGTGAATGGATCTCTAAGATTTTTTTTTATGAAGGTTCAATACAACAAAAGGAAAGTTTGAATGGTTTTGGGGATGATGGTCCCAACAGTTTGCCTAAAACAAGTTTTTACTAGTTTCAGGATTATAATTGTGAGAATTATTAGTATATCATGAAACAACTATGTAATCTAATGCTCCAAAATAAGCCATCAACTTTTAAATATTTCCATGTTTTTTCATGAATGGCAAAAATTTGTACCCTTCAATTATCTGAATAAGTTAATTTAACTTATATTCCCTTAATATATTATATTTTAAAATAAAAGTATGGAGAACCAACCCAGAGCAAACGAACTCAGGGCAAACAGACCTAGGAAAATGGACTCAATACCTACATACACTTATTGCTATTTGTCTGTCATTACTGGACATCACAAAGGTTCACATATAATTTTGTCTCCACACTACAAAATTTCTGACACCACAATGGAAAAATTATTATTGTATGATGTTTAAGGTTCAACTGGTGCAGATTCTCAGATCAAGGGGAACAGATCTCTAAATAGCCATATCAATGACCTACAAACATGTAACCAATGAAATAGTGTTATATTTCGTCTCATAATGGTGTATATGCCAATCATTTTAACAGTCTTCATATCACACTTTATCAAATTATGCAGTGTGAAACAAGAATGATTTCTTCATGCAAGAAAGAGATGACAGACTACAACTCTAAGAGAATAATCAAATCCCCATTTAATATTGCAAAAGGAAATCTGCACTAGTTGAATCTTTTGCCTTTACTTAAAGTTTAACCAAAAAGTTCTATTGGTATCCTTAGATCAATTTACATTTAAATCCCAGTATATATAGAACTTAGATACCTGTAGTTTAGAATGATTATATGTTTATCTTATTTTTCCAGGTTCTACATATGACGGCACATTGATACCCTATAACCACCATGTATTGTCTTCAGTTGTTAAGACCAGTGTTATTGATCCCTAAACGATTGAGTCCAGCATTAATCTATAACCATGCTATATATGTTTTTCAGGTTCTCTACATATGATGGGACATTGATACCCTATAATCACCATGTATTGTCTTCAGTGGTTAATACCAGTGTTATTGATCCCTAAACCACTGAGTCCAGCATTAATCTATAACCATGCTATGTTCCTGGTGTTGTATTTGACTAGCTTCTTCCTGGAAAGGAAACCTTGTACAATCTGCAGTATTGTGTTCTTAGCAGCTGTGTTTCTTATATGCTATAGTTGTGTGGGAAACTGTGTACTGTGGCAGTGTCCTGAACAGGAATGTGAAGCTGGTGATTGTATTTAATAATGGATTCAGCAGATTTACAGAAGATTTACATATAACATTTTTTCTTCTTCAAAGAGACTATGAATATACATGTTCAATTTAAAATCTGAATTGAATCTATAGTTTGAATAATGAGAATGGTTGTCAGCCGGTGATTAGGATTCCATTGTGATAATCAATCTGACAACTCAAATCACTAACTGTTTGTGTAGCAATATTGATAATTTATGATTTAGAGATATGTAAATACACATTAGATATAAATGTTTTTTAGTAACGATTTTTGTTATTAATGATAGTTTATACCTGTCCTAATTGTGAATATTTTTACAAAAAAGTTATTACTTTAATTTTAATAAAAAAGATATATATGTTATTTGTATTTGTCAGACCTAGTCAGAAGGATGATAAAGGCAAAGGGGAAGAACGATAAGAATTTTTAGAAAAATGTTCATGTAGGAAAATTCAAAGAAGAAACTATAAAGTTGT
The DNA here is from genome assembly GCF_036588685.1 of Mytilus trossulus. Lineage (NCBI taxonomy): Eukaryota > Metazoa > Mollusca > Bivalvia > Mytilida > Mytilidae > Mytilus > Mytilus trossulus. The sequence goes on along the minus strand of NC_086373.1, from coordinate 103,567,310 downwards.
ATAAAATAACATGCCTAAACAATATTTATTCACATATTAACCAGATCCACACAAATTGTATATATATTTGAAAGATCGTTGCAGATGTTCATGTACTTTTTCATAAACCTTGATTGTTTTATTGCAAACCACAGAATATTGTTTAATGAATCTATGGCATTTAGTTGTATTTATGTTGTAATTTAAGAACAGAATACACTGTGGTTAGTATGTAGGTCTGTCTTGGTACTTTTTAATTCATTAAATAAAATTATAGATAATTGAAGACATATTTTCTGAATGAAATCAGTCCTATGAAATGAAAACTATTAGAGTTAAAATATTCCAGGAATGACAACTGCATGCTTTTAAAGATGATGATTTCATCATTTGTTTAACAAAAAAAAAATTTTGATTAACATTTTGCATTATTGAGGGATTTTTTTTTTCACTAAAAATTGGCAAAGATATTTATATCTATGTTTGTAGTCATTAGTTCAACAAAATACTCTGCAATAACAGAGAACATGTGATGCCTTACACATCATAGGAGAATGTCATTAATCTGTACTGGTACATGTTTTTACACACATGTGTTTATATCATTATTGCAATATCAGAAAATAAACATGCACACCAAAGTCTTTTACTATTATAATATTTATGTTATAGCTTTAAATTGTAAGCAGTTTTCCTTTTTAACCGGATCCATATAATATGTTTAGTCACAGTTTTTTTATAGAAATTTTGTAGTCTTTTACAGTCTTATTATTTTTCGGATATATTTTTCTACTTTTTGAAGCGCAGTTTATGCATATTTGAAGAAAAAAATGTTAAATTGGCAAGTTTGTTTACAAGGTTTCAATTGAGAAAGTGTTGATTTGGAATGGAAAGTAACATTTACCTCTTTTGGGTCATGTCCTACTCCATTTGAATTAAACTTTAAAAGTGCTTAAAGATTGAGAAAAATTATGTACTATTTGTTTGAAAAACAGCAACTAACAAATCTGAATTATTGTAAATGCAAGATAAAAACTTTGATTAATTTTTTTATAAAAACTCATTTTATAGTACATGTATATAAATGATTCTAGCTGTAAAGAAAGATAATATCAATAAAAGTGAAATTACCTTTTACGAAACACTGGTCATGACTGAAAGTTATTCTTTTGGTGAGAAGTTTTCATTGATTGAAGCAGTCTGTAATAAAGGGAGACTATTTTTAACAGTGTCATAAAGGGAGACTATTTTATAAAAATCTCAATTATAAATTTATAATTGAGATGTAATATGTGGATAAATTTGTCTCTTAATATATTTAATGTCATTTACAAAAGAAGTTTTGGATATTATTTATATAATATGATTTCTTAAAGAAATAAACTCTAATTTATATTATATTCATTCATGCATTTCTGGAGCCTAGGTGGCTGAGTGGTCTAAGTAGTTACTACTGTAATCACTAGCCAGTCAACACTGAGGTTGTGAGTTCGAACCCCGTTCGGGCTGGTGCACTTGACTCCAATCTTTATTGACTAGGATTGTCAGTATCCTATAGAAGGTCAGTGGTTTTCTCCAGACACTCCGACTTCCTCCACCAAAAAAAACTTGCTGCCACAATATAGCCCAAATGTGGTGCTCAAAAGTGGTGTTAAAACACTCAAAATCATGCATTTCTTGTCCACCAAATAATATAAGGAAAGTGTTATGATTTCCAATGAGACAACTATCCACTAGAAACCAATATACCTGTACCTGCTGGATGTAAGCAGCACCAGGTAGAATACCAGCCTTCATCAAGGAGCAAACCCTTTCTGTTTAGTAAACTATTAAAGGTTCCAGAATCAAAAAATGTAAAACAAATTAGATTCATCAGATCAGTACTAAACACAAAAACACCTGACAGAAAGACAATGAACAAATATCTACTGTATGGCAATAATCCATGTCTAAAACAGTTATGATGGAAGATGGCCACATCTATTATCATCACAATCCCATACTGAGCTCAATATGTGTGCTCTAAATTGTGTTTATATCTTAGATCTTAAAAAAACTATAATGGATAGGCACTTGAAAAAAGCCAAAATGATCAAAAAGACAACATCTACAAATTACTTTAATAGCAAAATTTTGTCAGTGGTCCCTTTATTGGAGTTATTGTTTCCTAATGAGAACTTTTACCAAATGTTAGGGTTTTTGTCTGTAATCTTGAAAACTAGAAAACATAAATCCACTTTGAACAATAAATGATCAGGAAGACAAGATTTACTAATAAATCAATATGGCCTACATCGTCCGTCAACTATGTAGTTTATGCTCTTTGATGGTGCTTTTATTAAGGATTTACCTTTTATCTTGAAAACTAAGAAAGAGAAATGATCCCAAAGACAATATCTACAAACCAGCGAAATTTTGCTGAAATAAGTCAATTATTTACACTATAGAAATGATTGCTCTCAAATGAGGATTTTTTTTACCCTTTTTTGTGTTTGTAAACTAAAGATAGAAACTGTAAAAAAAATATCAGTAAAGTGATATCAACATATAGAGATTTTGTCTTGAATTCTTTTCTGAGAGCATTCATAGTTGAAGATGCATAGACCTAGGTAAGCAACACATGCTCTTTAGAGACACTTAGTTTAGTATATCAAACTTAACTGAATCAATCAGTCAGTTCAAATTTCCACAAACAAAGCAAGTAAAAAATAGCAGAAAACATGAATCAATGTGACAGTCAAATTTCCAGATCATCAACAACTGAAATCAGTCCACTACCTTGATATAAGCCAGAAACAATCTAGCATGAAGATTGAATACCAACATAGCTTTTATTTGACTGGCATTGACTGGCATATCAAAGCTTTGAAACACAAGTCATTAAATTTAACAACTTTCAAGTCTTCATTTATTTTTTACATAAATAAGGCCATCTTGCTTAAATTGTGTTTTACATTGTCTTATCGGGGCCTTTTATAGCTGACTATATGCGGTATGGGCTTTGCTCATTGTTGAAGGCCGTACGGTGACCTATAATTGTTAATGTTTGTGTCATTTTGGTCTTTTGTGGATAGTTGTCTCATTGGCAATCATACCACATCTTCTTTTTTATATTTGGTTAAATTTAGAGTATAATGCATAGAACATCAGAATGGTTAGGAAGATCTCAGTTTAATTACCAGATTGATAGATCTACTGACAGCATACATCACCACTTTGTGTCCGTTTCCAACTATATTTAAGAAAAAAATCTTCTCTGAGACCATTAGGGTATCTGACTTTAAAATATTTAGAGGGTGTCCATGGAAAAACCAGGCAATGGATGGCACATGCCATATTTTGTTTTCAAAATTTTTTCATCTATTTTATATCACAAATTCATTCTTTCACAAAGTTGTTTTTTTTGTTTTTTTGTTATTACAATGTAATTGCAACAAATAAAGAGAAAAAAAAATACATAGAAGGCACTGAAAATTCATTGAAAAGGGATGATAAATCTTCATTTTGTACAAAATTTTGTTGCGTTGTTAGTGAACTTTTAAATCATTTCTGAGCCATCCACTGTTGATTCAAAAATATCTTTGACATATATATCCTTTGTATGATATAAACATTGCATTGGAACCAAAAATTCAGTGGGAAAAAAATTATGTTGTGCCACCCATATCATAGGATTGGCCTGATATTTACTTGGACAGCCTCTTAAAAATTTAATGCCTACAGCATGGCCACTGTTGTAATGCATAGACACAAGGAGGGTATCAAAGAAAATATGATGGTTTTTTTTTTCAAGTCACAACAAAAGAAAGCTCAACATAGGGATAATGATCTGGCAGTGGCTGCAGTGACTGGGGCATTAACTAACTTCTTTTAAAATCTTTATATTTTAGTAGGTGGCAGACCTAGATACTTGGTATATAAATGCCTTATGTTACAAAGTTTTCGTCTGTCATATGTCCATTGTCCTTGACCTCGTTTTCATGGTTCAATGACTACTTGAAAAAAGTGAAGTTTTTGAAATGTTGATTTCTCTCTTATTATGAGTAAAAGGATAACTATATTTGGTATGTGTGTACCTTGCAAGAACCTTATGCCCGACACAGTTTTCATCAGACCTCGACCTCATTCCATTGATCAATGAACAAGGTGTCATCTGACCTTGACCTTATTTTCATGGTTCAGTGTTCGAAGTTAAGTTTTTGAGTTATGTTCTTTTTTTCTGATACCTTATGCAATAGGTCAACTATACTTGGTGTATGGAAATATTTTATGATGTTCATGTCTGTCTTGCCGGTTTTATTTGACTTTGAAATGATTTTCACAGTTCATTGCTCAGTGTTTAGTTTTTGTGTTTTGGGCTGTTTTATTTAAACTATAAGCAATAAGTCAACTATATTTGTTGTATGAAAGTATTGTAAGCTGTACATGTCTGTCTGGCATGGTTCATCTGACCTTGACCTCATCTTCCTGGTTCATTTGTCAATGTTTATATTTCTTGTTTAAGTCTGTTTCTTAGAAACTATAAGGTCAACTATATTTAGTGAATTGAATGATTATAAGGTGTACATGTATTTCTCTTTTAGTTTATATGACCTTGACCACATTTTAAAAAAAATAAAAAGTATTGGCAAATAGGAAGTAGGTGTCAGACAAATCTGAATAGTAGTCACATCCTACCACGAAGCTGCTGACTAAATGAAAGTAAATTCTATTTAGTTACTAGAAGTAACCAAGAAAGCATGAAGAAAAATATTTGTTGATGATAAGACAGAAATACAAGGTTATTGCAATAAAACCCTACTCATATAAGTTGGTGCACATAAGACTGAAACTGAGTAAGTCATTGTACATTAGTACCAAAAATCAGCTCAATATCTTCTGGCATAACAAGGAAGTCTGCACAACTGCTGAATTATAGAATGAAGAAGGAAGTACAGAATAAAAAATGTGGGAAGGATGGAATGTGGAAGGTGTATAAAATATCACACTATGACAATATGGTGACAGAGACCAACAAATAAACCATAAAAGTACATCTCTACTTTTTATTATCTTAATTTATGAATTTACAAAATTTTACAAAATATTCATATAAAAATAAGACTAGGTGTAACAAATATATAAATTGATGCAATATTATGTTAACTGATTGGACTATAACATATATAAATGAGTATTTGTGATGACAATATGTTTCACAATTTTTTCTCAAGACAAAAACTCGAAAAAAGTTTTGATTATGAGTAAATACATAAAATTAATCTTCCCCTATTTAAGAGCTACAAAACACCACAAGCATATGTGCCCATAGGATAAAATGCCCCTATTTGCACTATTAAATTTCCATATTCAGTATACTGTGACATCTAGGTCAAACTCTTATTTAGCATATATTTTTATAAGTTCACATCACAATGAACATATATCCTCATCCATTACATCTCTATGGTAAACTACCTTAAACCAAAATTTCAACCTGACATAAAATATTCATACCAATGAACTAATGGACTCAAAGAACAGAAAGCATAATTCCACCTACTGTTGAAGGAGGGGTGTTTAAACAATAAAAACACTTTATTCTTGTCTAATTTGAGGACTGGTAAAATCCACTGCCAGTCTAAATTACATTACAATTATTCATCCCAACATACACAATAAAAGACGATTTTGAATAGTGTCATTGTCAAGAAAAAATCATTCAATGCACATGTTAGTTGTTTTTGTTTTAATTGGAAGGCTGTAACACTTCTGAACTTTTTGTTACATGTAACAAATCTCTGGGAGGAGATCAGCACACTAACAAGAGACATCAGACAATGATATTAATGCAAAACTGATACAGTTAATATGAGGTTAAATACCTTAGAAATACCACAGCTACAAAACATTTTCAGAAAATCTACATTAAATTAAATGATTACAATTACAATGCACTTTCAACTAGATTGTTTGTTAAAGTGTTGTTCTATACAACAGCTGCACCTCAGATGACCAACACGAAATGGGTGAAGACTGATACACATTCTGAAGTATTGAAACAATTAAGTATATGGATATCAAGGGCAATAACAGTTCCAAGATCTCTAAAACAAAATCTTCATCTAACAGTACTTCTTCTCAGAGGAATTTCCACAATTCTAGCTTTTTCTAACAAAACAAATCACACTATCAAAAATTATCTGACTTAAATAAGATGCAAATACTTATACAATGAACATGAGGATAAAACTATAGATAATTTCATAATAAATAAATATAAATAATACTGCATAGGTAATATAGAAATACTGAATATAGCATCATGTCATGTTTGGCAAAATTTTATAACATTCAAATAAATAACATAACAACACTCTTTTTTAAATATAACATATCTTACATACATTCTCCATGCAATTGCAATGATTAATATTTCATAAATAAATATATTGACTTAGAAACAGGGAGTCTTTTTAAGATTATTCAATACTAGAATAGTACATTACAATGTTTAAAAGATCTCATAACTAGAGACATAAAAATCAGTGTTATCTTGTAATGGTTAAGTAATAAATATGATGATTTATATCAAAGGCATCATACAATAGTCATGTATGACAGCATGGCTTGATTCTACTAAACATGATTTATACATTAGGTTAAAATAAAATGAAACCAACAAATACCATATCTATACACTAAATGTCACTTCTATAATAATGAATGCTTCAATGTCAACAGAGGTCAAAGATGAATGAACACCCTTAATGTAAACACTGTTAGTTGCTTCCTTGCTTTAATTAACATCTGATATGATACTTTTATTCACACTTCCTTATCTCTATATGAAATAATCTATACTATCTCTAAGTCCGACTGTATGTCATGAGGAATATAAACTTCCAGCATCTAGATACAGTCTCGCCACTTCATAACAATGCTCATACTGTTCCTGAAATATTCAAAAAATTATCTGATTAATAAAAAGATGTATAAATTTATTTTTTGAATTGCTGCTTAACTTCACAATGAAGAACATTTATGCTAGTACTATTTAACACAACAGCTACATGGGAGACAATAACCTTTTTTTTAAATGCAACTCAATATTTTACAGAGTTCCTATTTTCAGATTTTTAAAATGATGTTCTCTTTTTAGAATTGCAAAAATGAGCTTTAATACATAACAGCTCAAGTCTGACCACCATTTAATTCTGGGTTTCATGAAAATATAAAATTTGAAATGGGAGATAATTCATAAAATTATGACATGAAAGATAATTCATACAATTATGACATGGGAGATAATTCATACAATTATGACATGGGAGACAATTCATACAATTACGACAAGTTAATTCAATTTTATAACAAAGATATAAAGATCTCTTTATGGCAAATTTCACAAATCCCAATATATTGTATTGGTAAGTATCTTCTTTTCAAGTAATCATATATCATACCTGTTATATAATTTTGTTATGGCCATCACCCAAACAATTGCATTTTACTGTGCATAAATAACCACAGAATTTGCCCCCACCCATACAAAAATAAAATTTAAGTGCTATCCAACTCCCCCAACTTATTTTTTAATGTATAGATTTAAGATATTTTTGTATCTGTCACATTTATTTGTATATATAAGTGGATTTTAAGTAAGTGAAATTAGCATTAGTCATCTACTCAGAACTGAAAATCAGTAAGAACAGAAGTGTTCTCAAAGTTTCAGAATTTCCTAAGTTTGAGGAACTTACTTTGAATAAGAGAACTTCAGGTTTTCTATTATGAATCTGTCTAAATGCATGGAACACATCTACATCTTGATAGATATCCAATGCATCTAATACATTAGACACTGCACAATATAATGCACCACGGCTACCACCATCCCTACAATTAAAAATATACAATGTGTCAATATAAAAATAAGATTGGGTATGTACAGAAAAAGTACTATTTATGTTAATGTTTGGTCAAATATTGAAGTCTATTTTGTGTTGCTTATCTTAAAATCTTGCTTTCTTTTCAACCACAAGCAAAGAACACACAGATTATTGAAAATTAGGAGAAAATATTTGAAGGAATGCCTAAATCAAATAAAAATTAACGAGAATAATACTTCTAATTAACAGTCATGACTGTATGTAGTATGAGACTGTAAATTCATAAAGAGTACAAACAACAGTCACATAATTCTTCTCTTACATTTTTTAATTAGCATCCATATAACTATCACAAATCTATGTTGTATTTTAAGGCTTGATTTTTATGGAGTTTTATTCACTACATACTTGGATTAACCTCTATCACAATGTAAGTACAGTGGAACTTGCCTAATCTGACACACTGAGGGACCAGAAAAAAATGTTGGATTAAGCAGGATGTCGGAATACTCAGGTTTTTTTCAAAGAATAGCCCTATTTTGGTTCCAGGAAAATGTGTCAGTTAATGCAGGATGTTGGAATACTCAGGTGTCGGATTGGATTAGGCAGGTTGCATTATATATATCTTCATGTAGCAGTATTTTTTTCATTTGAAAAGATTTATTGCCTGCATCAATAATAGTTTTTTAATATCTTTACACGTTAAAACCTAATTATAATCCATGTAGTTATGTTATTTTATATGAACAACTTACATATAACAGTTCTATATAATTTTTTTTATCTTGAAGTCAAATTCACTATGAACAGTGTAAGGTTTTACCTGCTTAAAACCGTAATTGGTTTTTGACCTTGACCTTCCTGCCATTTATGTATATCATTGTGTAATTCAAACCAGTAGTCTGCATCTCCTGGAACATCCTGGTTCTCAGACCAACCTGTTCCTATTAATATCTTTATGTCTAAACTTTTGTTGGAATACTGAAATCATTGAAAAGATAATGGTTAGCAGATTCATAACTTCTCATAACAGATTCCTGTGCTGAAGGAATCACTAATTTAAAATTCAACATATAAAACATGAATGAAAAATCAATGTCTCCCCCTCCTTTCTTTGAGGACATAAAGCAATTGAAACATCATAGGATTTAAATAATTGTAACAGCGATTTCCTCTTTGCACAAAAAATTAATGGTGATGAATTTGAACATTTTTACTTCAATTTTTAGTGGCCTAAATTCAATATATTAAACTAATATATTAACATAAATCAGCAATGCTTCCTTAATGCTATTGCTCATTAGATAAAATGACTATGGAAGTTTTTTACATTTTCTGGTAAAACAGTATTTCTCTTTTTCAACAATGCATTTGGCTTACAAATTACTGGTATACAATTTAACTTATCTTCTCTCAAAAGACAGAAACAGAAAGAGTTAGATTTTACCTAAGCAAAGTGTCATTCTTTAAGAATTTTTTCATCCACCAGACAGACGATAATAATGAAAATTATATCTTTTTTTGTCTTCAATGTTCATTGAAGCAGTAAGCATGCAAATAAAGTTTACAAAATCCACCAGATTAAGCAAAGTAAGTAAATTTGCAATAACAAAAAATATTACATGCAAGATTCTATTAGAATTCTGAAACCCATACCCAAACCTATTATGAAATATAAGCTTAATAAAAGAATAAAGTTCCAATGTCCCATGGGTTGCACTTATTATATATTTCCAAGGAACTTAAATAAAGTCGATTGTCCACCATTATAAAACTTGTCTCAAATATTGCTGATATTAGCCTATAGTATACGCTAGAAAAATCTGTACAGAATTGTACCCATGAGAGTGCTAAAAGGGCTATTTTCCATAAATTTAACATTGATAAGAACTGATAGAGACACAATTTTAAAAACAAAGTACATGTATTGACAACAATAAAAAAAATTTTTTTGAACAAACCCTTGGTATCGTTTGTATGCAAGACATTTAGTGAAAATATTAAAGCAACAGAAAGCAAAAATAATAACCACACCACAAAAACACTGAAGCTGATAATTTCATGACAAAATGTTAGTAAGTCATTTAGTAAGAATTTTACCTCTGCTGCTTTCTGAATAAACATAAACATTAATTCTTAACTACAGATTTCAGCTAAATACAACACTTTCCAAATTTGAATTCAGCTAAAGGATACATTGAATACTATGAATATAATATTTGAAATTTAAAGTGGCATAACTGAAATTTCAACAATTCTCTGAACATTATGAGCCATTCTGACCAGTCTAAAACATTTTGATAAACCCTATGTTGATTATTTGTCACAAAATCCATTCAAAAGATTGCACTTAATTTTTTTTTGTCAACTCAATAAAATAACAGATTCTATGACTCTACCCTGTTACTTAAACTATATATCCACCATTGATAGCTAAATTGTGATATTCAAGCTTTTTTTGTGAAGAAGAACACTGTATCTATACAATAGGTAATTTCATATTTAAACATTTATTTAAAAAAAATAATGTATGATGTATCGGTTTTTATCCACTTTTTACAATGTTTACAAAAAATAACTTCTCTCTCTACATTCTTTACCTTGTTTGAAAGATTAACAGTAATGTCTCTATTTCCAGACTGTGCCACACAGTGTATTACAAACGCTCCCAAAGTTAAACTTTCACCAATACCAGGCCAGAATACACCATTATCCTAAAATAAAACAAAAAAGACGTTTACAAGAACTTATAAGCTTTTACAAATACTTTGTCAAATGAACAATTGTGTAGATTTTAATAAATCAATTCAAAATCCACTGCTTGTAAGTTGTCACTCTCTGAAGTTTAACTGAGTAAAACTGTCGAGAGGATATGAAAAGCTTATGCATAGCTTCTAAGCAAATAATCATTTTGAAATGGAAATGCAATGATTTTTTATGAAAATATAAAGCATAGAAATACAAGAAATTTTTTAACAGAGGCTATTTGTTTAGTAGTGCTATATATCATCAGCAGATAACACAAATAATGAAAACCAAATAAATTTATGGCCAACCATTCTTTGCTCTTTCATCATAATACTAAAAATAAAATTGAGAAAGGAAATGGTGAATGTGTCAAAGCGACAACCACCCGACTATAGAGCAGACAACAGCCGAAGGCTACCAATGGGTCTTCAATATAGCGAGATTTTCCGCACTCGTAGGTGTCTTTCAGCTGGCCCCTAAAAAATATGCATGCTAGCAGTGATAATAAACGTCATACTAAACTCCGGATTGCTTAGTGATGAAGTAGCAAATACCAATTTCAAAGTCTTTGGTTTCACATGGTTGGGGTCGAAACCCTCTACAACATGTTACCTCAAGACACTGTGGCAGTTTCAAGTCATAATCAAAAAGATTCTTTTCTTGTTTCACGTATTAGTTAAATAACTGCATTTACCTGTTCATCGAAATGCAATATATCAGTTATAACAACAGTGTTTGACTGGTAATCATATAACATCTGCCATAAATCTACCACAGTAGATTTCATTGGGAACTGGGTCAGGATAAAACCCTGCTGACTGTAGTGAGACTGAAAAAGACAAAAGTTATTTTGATCAACTTGGTTATAATATATGTTATCACAAATAATAGGTTAAAGTATTTATAAAACATAACCATTGTTAACACTTATCTGGTAAATATGATGAATTGACAATGTTATTTTCATTTTTTCAGCATTTTCATATGTATTCACTGCAAGTATCAAACAATCAAAGAGCCATTTCCTAAGTTCTAGAATCACAAATAGGAATTACCACAAACAAATCTAGTAAAACACAAAAAACTCTTGTTTCAATTTATATGATTGAAAAAAACACCAAGCAATTGTAAAACTCTTGTGAAATCCAAGTTCTAGACCACTGATATGGGAGATAACTCTAACTTTTTTTAAATTATAAAAATACTGTTTTCCCAATTTCTTAATTGTCCTGGAAGATAAAATATTGTGCACCAATTACAAAGCACAGCTTCATATTCTTCCCATTTAAAATATATCATCCTATCTTCTCAAATATTCTTACTTATATTTTGGTATTACAATTTTTATACTTACTGGTAAAATAACAGCATTGATATAATCCGTACGGTTTACAGAATAAGACTGGAGATAGGCTCGGTATTTATCCAAAGCCATTATTTTACTGTTTCTGTGTTTATCAATGTTGACAGGATCATTAGCTATAGAATATTCACCATCAGCAAATTCTGGTCTTAGTGCCATCAAACTCTGAAAAGATAAAAGACATATTATCTATCTTACGTTCTTTACAATAAAACATGATTGTTTTTGTTTCAATTTTACATATAAAATTAAAAATATTATTATTTAAAATTTAAAATATTTTTATGTAAAATTTATTTTAAAATATTATTAACTGGTTTCAGAAACCAAACCTATTCTATCATTTTAAGGTGGCTCGTGGGTACTTAAAAGTCCGCAAAAAATTAAACCTTTATTTTTCATTACAAATTTTATTTATTACACTATTAGTTATTACTTTATGATATGGTACAAAAATCAACCCACAAAAATGATTCGGTTTGGCCCCAATTCATTTTTAAAATGTTTATATCATTGAAAAAGCTCAAAATTATCTCCCTTTGATGCAAAATGCCATTTTTTGGCATTAAATTTGAAATATTTGTTTTAACTCATCGGTGACCAATATTTTTCTATTATTGTTTTCAAATAAGCTGTACATAAACTAACTAATTGTAAAATTAGAGCGATTTCTGTAATTAGATTATTTTTTTATTTTGATATTACCTCTATTTCTCCTATTAGCTCAACAGAAAAAAAGGACATTAACAAAAATGTATGCTTCTTTCGGAGGCAGATTGCGAGTTAAATGAACGGTGACCCCATTTTTTTATTTCATTTTTCTTTTAAGTATATGATAAAGTTAATCTATAAGAAAATATAGCAAAATCCTATATTAGAAAAAGAAAATGATTTGTACCCAGGAGCCCCCTTGATACAATAATATGTCCAAATGCAATGTAAAATCAAAAACTAAAAAAAATAATTCAATAAAATAATTAAAAGAAGTAAACAATAAATACAATTGTACAGTACAGCTTGACTTCAATATGTTTTATTGAAAATATATTATTCTATACTCTAAATAAAAATTTACCAAATATTCATCGTGGACTTTGTCTTTGAACTGTGGATCTGCCCATACTTGGTAGAACATATCTCTAGATATCACAGGATCTTTACTGCAGGCAAACATCTCAAGTAAAGTCGTATGTATAAATATATACTGAGTCTGAAATCAAAATATAAACAAGTAATGAAAACTGTATCAATAAATAAAAACTATGTATTGATATTTTTGTAGATGTTGCTTTTAAAAATAATGAAAACATTTTCCTCCAAAAAATTGATGAGGATATTTTCAATTTTTTGGAAGGAAAAAGAAATCTTAGTAAAAAATATATCACTTTTTTGAAAAAAAAATCTATCTGTTGTTTAGTGTAATTTTGAGAATAAGAATAGGTGTGTTGCATTTTAATTCTTCAAATTATTTTTTTATATCTGGTTATAACTGCCAAACATTTTCTGAAGGAAGCTTGTTAAACATTGTACTCTATACTTACTAGAGTTTGCACCATATTAACACGATTTTGTCTCATCTCTCTGACGTACTGGTTAATTCCTAAGTAATAGGAGGCTTCTCCTTGTTTAAACAGTGAATCAATAGCCACTAATGTACCTGTACGACCAATGCCAGCACTGAAAAATGGAGTTTAAAAATTAAATTAAATTTGGAGATGTCAATAAAAAATAAAAGTCCAGATAATCTACAAATTTTTCTTTGCTTTTTTTAACTTATAAAACATTTACAATCTTCATGTAAAAAATTCTAGGACTTACTAGTTCCATTTAATGTCCTATGTTGCTTTTATTTGGAATGGGGAATAACTATTGCATTAAATCTTCAAACTGGATATTAAATCATGATGATTACATTTTGAAACTATAAAAAATATTGAAAAAGATAGATGCAAGGTTTCCCTCAGGATGACAGCAACCCAATGACACATATGACACATATGATAAATGTTGGTGAACTTATAAAATATTACATCCATACCTACAATGAACCACCATTGGACCACCAAGAGGTGTTGAAGTTTGGGATATTTTCCTGTGAAATATCATTATCTGGAATGGATCAGGAACTCCATGGTCAGGCCAGGCAGTAAAATGGAATAGAGTTATGTTTCTTGTTTCATTTCTCTGAAAATGAAAAAAAAAAATGTACTAAATAGACTTTGTAAACTTAAAATTAGATTTATACCATAGAAGATTTCATGCAATCATAATAATATATATAAAAACTGTACATAAGTATTAAAGGTAATAGTATTGAGACACTTCTAAATATTTTGTATTTTGAATGCAGATTTTGTTCGTTGAATTCCTTAGAGGAAAAAACTACTTTGAGATTTGTTTTATGTTGTTAATTTCCAAGTTATACATTTCAATTAATTTTCTACTATCAGAAACCAAGTTCTTGAAGTATATTTGAAATTTTAAAGTTATTAAGAGAAACTTACAATTTTCTGTTTGAACCTGAAATAGATTCTTTCTACTATTCTTTATCAGTCCTAATCATAAAAGCCTTGAATTTTAAGATTAAGTTCAAGTTGTTCAACCTTTATAAAAGAACAAAGAATTCCGCTCAAGCCGGTGCTATGGGCCATCTTATACTTGCAGTGAGTCAAGAGTGTTGTTGCTCTGTGTTGAAGGCCTCACTGTCACTATAAGACGAAGAAAAGCAACAAAAGTGCTATACCTTAACTTTTTGTGTTTTTTTTTTTTCGTAATACTAACCTCCACATCAATAATAGATATGTTTCTGATAACAAACGAGGGATAGTTCTCCTCAGAGTTCAGTGATATCTGTAAACTATTTAATAATAAGTCACTGTCTTCTGTTGGCCAGTACTTATAACATTTCACCTAGAAAATAAATAATGAACATCAATTCACTGAAACTCTGTATATGTTTAAAACTCTTCACATTTGTAACTATCTACCAGTAGTTGCCTTTGAAATAGATACCAGAGAAATGAAAATCCTAGCAAGATTAATGTAAAGATCACCATTTAAAGCAGACTGCTTCTTAGATATATTTTTATTCTCAATATATTTTAATGTATCTGTCTCATGAACATGTCATTTTTTCCCTATCTTTGTTTTGATTTCTGCCAATGTTAATTTACTCAGTATTGTGATACTGTAATGTGCTTTCCTCATATATCTTCATTCTGACATGTTAGTCCTCTTTTCAATGCATAAACATTCAGAATATTATTTCACAGAGAGAAGATATGGACATGTTGAGGAAGCATTATTACTTTGTTCTTGTATACTACAATACTTCATATAATTGAAAAATGGGGTCATATATGCATAGGGAAGTCTACATGTACAGATATTTATAACAGTGTTTTTAATCTGAAGAAAATGTTTCACCAAGAGAAATTTGACCATCCTGTTTTGATGTTTTGATGTTTTTATGTTTAAATGTAAGTCACCTTATTGGCTTCCACTAAATTGGTCAACATAACAATTTTGCCGACTTCCTCTTGCCAGATCATATACCAGAAATCTTCTGTTGTGTTTCTTGTTGGACCTGTTACAAAAAAAGTGAATGTCAGAATAGCAACACAATAAACAATTGTTTTAACTTTAAAGTCATAAGAAACAAGTGACCGGTGAAAAATTATGTTCTTCCAATTTTTGAACCAATGCATACACACATCATAAACTTAATCTTCTGTGCACGAATTTATCATTTTTTTCGTGTAAATTTCGTATAATCATCAAATTTTTTTTTCAATCGGTCAGTGTTGTTGTGTAAATATGGCAGGTAATTAAAGTTCGTGTTTTGAAGCCGAAGTTTAACGATGGTCACCTCACCTGTTTGTCAACAATCGACAAAAAATAAACAAAAAAGCATGGAAAGAGAGCACGTGTTTAACATGTGAATTCAGATAATAGTTTATTTTAAGGACATCCATGTGTATTGTGATCACCGATTTTTTACGAGATGGGTCACACTGAGGTCACTTTGCATACGGAAAATATGTCGGGGGATTTGGTTGCTGGAAGCAAGCAATTAAAATAAAGTAAATTTCTTCTAAATATGAATAAATTAAAGAATTTTCTTCAGAAAAAAGTAGATGTACATAAGTTTTATAATGAAAACTATCCATTGAGTTATAAAAAACATATGCATTATTTTTTTTGATTTGAGGTTTCTTATGACTTTAAAGCAAACTGAATTTCTAATGATTAATTACAAAATCGTGACATGTTTTGAACATGGCTTTTTTTTTTCTCATTTATCACTAAATTATCCAAAATTCATCTGACAAGTTACATATGTAGTGTCAATATAGTTTAATTCAGATATTTACCACGGGACATACAACAAGAAACAAGCAAGGCACTGAAACATATGAAAATGGTGAATTATCCTTAATACAATTACCTTGTGTGGCTATGTATGCATTTCTTCTGATAAAACCCTGAAATAAAAACATGTAACCAGTTAAATCTTGAAACTATATCACAAATGTATTGACGTAACAAAAATAGTATTTACTTTTGATGAAACAGCATTGTCAAAGATTATTTTTACCAATTATGTTTCCAGATTTAAAACTTTAATTTTAATTTTCTAAAAGTTCAAAAGGAATACAATTGGAGAAATAATTAATTAGTCTGTAGTATTTTGAGACATTTTTTACTTATGCAAAATATAAAATGAATGAGAACTCTTGATATTTCTAAATTTAACAGGAACTTTTTATGAACTCATAAGAATTATATTTTACACTGAAATCTATTAGGAACCTGTTAACATTCTTTGACATGAAACTCTGCATAGCAAACTGATGTTTGTAAAGGACACTATGAAAAAAATCAATTTTATTCACAAAAGATAGCCCTGTAGAGTAAATGAGATACTTTTTGGGATGAGCAATATAAAGCCTGATCACATTTCTCTTAAATATCCCCCTTTCAGTCCTCCTTCTGTACAAATGTCACTTACATCAATATAGTTAGCATTAATATAATCTCCCTCAATCTCTCTTTCTAGTACTACTCTAGAATGGTCATCTGTAAAACACAAAGTAATGAGTATTAATCATGTAATATGTATTGTGTGATAATATTTTTATGCTTTTACATTTTTCTCACTGATACACATAGTTAATATGGCTTCTACTAACGAAAGCTCCATGGAGCTAATGTGTTTAGAGACTACTTATGTCAGTACACCTTTCTTATATTGCCTGATAATATTTGTACTTCATCAATTAGATTTTATCAGTGCATCAAGAGAGATACAACCAGTGGATACAACACTGCACACTTTTAGACTCTTACATTTCAAAATGTGTGTTTTGAAAAGTATTTCAAATACAAAGCATATGAAATGTAATCACTGAGGATGAACAATATTTATCTTCAAAGAAAAAGTGGTATCAAAGTTGAAAACAACATGTAGATATATTGGGAAAATTTGTTCTCAAATATTAATTCAATGATAGAATAATACTTTGAATTTTTTGGTGAATTATGCTAATATGACCGTCTCTTAATAAGTAGATGACTGTTTCATGCTTATCCCAGACAAACAATGTCCGCACTTATTAAATTTGTTTGGAATACATGACTGTTTTGGAAGCCATGCTTTGAATATAACCTTCAAATTATCTCCCCCTTATATTTGTTAAAAAAAAAATATTTTGAATCATGAAATTGAATTCTTGCATATATGTAACTTCACAGTCTAATTCTTAAAAAAGTGCACTAAGTATATATCTATTTGTAATAAAACACTTACAAGAAATCATATTAATATATCTATTTTTACTTCTGTTTTCTTCAAAAAGACCTATTTTATGTGGTAAAACCATCCCAGCTGGTAATATCTATAAAACAATAAAACATCTGACAATAGAACAAAGCTTCAGCACTTTTTCAACAGATCATAATAGGTTAGCTTTTGTTGACACATGAATCAATAATATTTATATCCATGTATAACAATAATAGGAAATAAAGAATTGAAGTTTAATATTCAATGAAAAGATAGGTCGTGATGACCTGAAGGTTGTTATATCAAAATCTGATACCTGTTCTTAGATTTGTTCAAGATTTAATACAAATGCAACCCTCGGTGGCACACTTATTGACTTTAAAATACTAAAAAGGCGCACAGAAATTTTAGAACTGAACACCAAAATGTAAAAGTTCTCCATAGATTAAAATGTAGGTCAAGGCCATGTTGAGAACTGTTTCAAATTATAAAAGAGGATGTTGTGGTGAAAAATTATTCATGTACTTAAAATATAACTTGTCATGTAATATACATGTAACTTTAATCTTATTTGACACTATTCATCCCTAAAATATAGGTCGTTGCAACCTACTTTTTGGCTTGTAATTTTACTGTAGTCACTTCATTCAGTATTTTGAATGAATGAATGAATATTTTATTTGCGAAAGCATAAATAATATGCTATGGCAATACATAAACAAGTATATACAATATGCACATTTTATATACCTTATACTCCTTTTCAAATCCTTTTTTACTATTCATTGCTGCTATATATGACTGTAGCTTGTTGATCGGTACAGCTTTCTTTGTAGGAACATTATTATACACATGGTTCTGGCTGTTTCCACTGCCTACACTACCCTTGCCTACACTGCCTAAACTTGCCAAACTTGGATTACGACTTCTATTTAATGATGTTGTCTCTGAAATGTAATAAAAGTTATATAAAACAATGATGCTTTTGTACCATCACATCTTAAATATAAATCTGAAGTTTAAATCACTAAATACAGATACACATGTATCATTTAAATCTGGAGTGTTTATGGTTTATCAATGATTTTTCATTTAGAAAACATGATTTCATAATATAGATTAACAATAAACAAATAAACTTTGTCTAATATATCCTACAAAAGTTGTAGACTTGAAATCGTTTATGAATTTCCTTATCAGTTCTTCTTCCAAGGGACATAACTCCAATGAGTAAAATGTATTAATCATCACAATTTTACTTGGGGAATCTATATGTCCTGTGTTAATCTAGTCTATGGTCATCTTTAGGTGTGGTTCCAGTTAAATCTTAATATGCATTTACGCAGTCAAATTTTGCTTCAACCTAAACAGATAGCTTCCAGATATTATGAATTTAAAAGTGTCTTCTTTTTCTTTCTTTTATGAACAAATTATGTTTAAAAATGCAAATAACTGATTAAAAGCCAAGATAAATAGAGCTCAAGTCCACATTACTAAAATATCACCAATGATTGTAAGGGGCAATTTACATAACATCAGGTTTATCACTAGAAATTGTAAGGGCCAAGCCAATTAACTAAGTTCATCACCCATAAGTGTAAAGTTCAATCAACTTAACTACAGTGTATCATATTTAATTTTAAGGAGCAAGCCACATAACTTCAAGTTATCACCAATAATTGTAAGGGGCAAGCCACATAACTTCTGTATATCACCAATAATTGTAAGGGGCAAGCCACATAACTTCAAGTTATCACCAATAATTCTAAGGGGCAAGTCACATAACTTCTGTATATCACCAAATATTCTTAGGAGCAAGCCACATAACCTCAAATTATCACCAATAGTTTTTAGGGCAAGCCAAATAATTTTAGATTATTACCAATAATTGTAAGGGGGCAATCCACATAACTCAGGTTATTACCAATAATTGTAAGGGGGCAATCCACATAACTCATGTTATCACCAATAATTGTAATGTGGCAATCCACATAACTTCAAGTTATCACCGATAATTGTAAGTGGGCAATCCACATAACTCGGGTTATCACCAATAATTGTAAGGGGGCAATCCACATAACTCATGTTATCACCAATAATTGTAATGTGGCAATCCACATAACTTCAAGTTATCACCGATAATTGTAAGGGGGCAATCCACATAACTCGGGTTATCACCAATAATTGTAAGGGGGCAATCCACATAACTCAGGTTATCACCAATAATTGTAAGGGTCAGTCACAATTTAAGCTTATCACCTATAGTTGAATGGGTCAGTCTACAAAACTTCATTCATCCATTACTGTATTGGTATGTTCACTTTATTTCAGCCTATCACTAATAATTGTAAGGTATTGTGACTCACGCCAGTTATCTGCATAGTGCTCATCAACAAACTGACAGGTTTTACCAACTTATTTTACAAGTGTGAAGAAAAACTTATTATTAATAGTAGAATCAAGCAAGTAAATTGTGACAACAATCATTGTATTTTACTACTTGCAGGTTAAGAGAAAAGTTAATAGTAAGAACTCAAAATATACAGACACTTAAGCAAGCAAAAGATGGAAACTTTCTCTTACTAATGTAGGAATACACCAAGAATATTTCTCTTCTG
The DNA here is from genome assembly GCF_036588685.1 of Mytilus trossulus. Classification (NCBI taxonomy): domain Eukaryota; kingdom Metazoa; phylum Mollusca; class Bivalvia; order Mytilida; family Mytilidae; genus Mytilus; species Mytilus trossulus. Next base: position 103,546,949 of record NC_086373.1, on the reverse strand, counting down.
CAATTAATTCTAAATTCATAAATTACTGTTTAATCATATTACAAGGAAAGACACAAAATTTATATAAGAACAAATAGACGTGCCATGACACCTTGAATGCAACCATCTGAAGAATGATAGACTTTGCTGTTAGAAAAGAAACTAGAATGTGATGTGTTACTCACCATTATGTACTTCTAAACCAAAAATAAGATCAATATTTATAGCCCAAAAAAGTATAAAAAGTGTTTGATTTCAAAGTGACGCACATGTGTACATTAATATTTCCAAAGCCATTGAAATGAGAGATATAAATACAAAACATCAAAAAAAATTCTGACCCAATGGTTTGCAATCAGACGAAGCTAACAATAATATTTTGCATATAAAGAAAAAAAATATATCATAATTTATTAATTCTATTTTTAGAGAACCTGCTTAAACAAAATAAAAAAAATAATATCGGTAAATGAAGAATGTGACTATGGGTCAACAATGCCCCCAATTGTAAATATGCACGAGTCACATAGTTCAAACTGTTTTGTGATTATAAGCATTATGTTAAAGATAAACATTTAATTGAAGCAAAATAAAGCAAGAGAACAGAAACATAAAAAAATCAGCAATTTTTCTATTTTTAAAGGAACATAACTCATGAACAGTTAAAGTGATGTCACCCAATTTCTAACTTGATCTATGTCTTGTGGTAATAAACATTGTGTTTCAGTTTATAATATTTGGTTGAGCTAAAGTTTGAAATGGAAAAAAAAAATCAGCATTTTCCTGTATATAAAGGGGCATAACCCATGAATGGTAAAATCCAATTTTATCTTCAAACTTTGTTTTGTGGTAAAAAGCATTGTGTATAATTTTCATAACACTTAATTGAGTAAAACTGAAGTATGAGAACGAAGACCAAAATATCAGCAATATTTATGCTTATAAAAGGGCATATCTCATGAACAGTAAAAGTGAGGACACCAAATTTGGAACTTGATCTGTGTTTTGTAGTAATAAGCATTGTGTATAATATTTATAACATATTGTTGAGGCAAACTCAAGTTTGAGAATTGAAACCAATTTTAGGGATTTACACAAGACAAACCGGACAGATGGGGCAGGCTGACAGGATAAACAAAGGTAACACTTAATACATCCACATTAATTCAGATCTATACGTCCACATCAGAATGAAAATAAGATATTAGATTCATCAGATAGACTGCTTGTAAGATCTTGTAAGATTGAGAGAAATAACGTACCTGTTCCTGGAAGATCAAACTCTAGAAAGAACATAAAATAATGCACAAGTCAACATGCAGTATCATATTAGATGTTTGATACACAACTACTAGTTATGAGTGGCTTTCACAAAACAAACCTTACACCCAATATGTATCATAAGTATACTGAATTGTTCATGACTTATGATCAATTCTAGTGTAGGTATTTTGTGAACCTGACTCCTGACATTTAGTTGTCTTTATTTGCAGAAGTATAAAAGTAGTTCAGCCTTCTGTTTACGGCTCAACAAATTTAGATTTTAAACTCTTTGTTTTCTAATAACACCCAATGACGTCTGTTCTCACTGTATATTTGTTCCTCCTAACATCAGTTACTTCAGAAACTTTGTAATAAACAATGCTATAATACATGTAATATCTGTTCCTGATGTAGCAAATACTATAACTTCTATTCTTTCAAAAACAAATACTGTATTAATTCATCCAAAGGAACTTTCAACTGATTTGCAGTAACTATGAGTACTCCTAGATTGGTACTTTGTATTTTTGTTAGTAACTTTAGCGCTTAGTACTAATCTGACGAGTAACGCTTTTTTTTCGACTGATTTATACACTTTGTTTTTATTTTTAACTGTAACATGTTATTAGCGGTACATGTCATTATGAAATATAAGAGAAAGCTTTTAAATAAAGACAATGTTACTTCATGTGTGTATTGATCATCGGGTTTTCTACACATTGATAACATATAATATCAGCCAAGAGCCACGATGTGAAAAATTTTGGCTAGTGAGCGTAGTGAACGAGCTAAAAAGATTCAAATTTTGTTAAGCGGCAGATATTTTACGATATCTTTACAACGAAAACATGATCTTCTGCTTATTATTCTATAACTAGTCTTTTCCCCCTACCTAAGAAAGTTTTTAAGTTTGAGAAAGAATTAAGTTTGATAACGTCTGATCTCACATTGTGACGTTGCAGATAACTTCTTCTCAGACATTGTGACGTCGCTGATAATGCCGGCTCTCATCTCAAAGCCTTAATACCAGAATTATGGAGCAGAAGGATATAGGCATAGGGAAGGACGATAAAACAACTTATCAGTACTTACCATTTATTACATTAACAGATCCGTCTGGTCGCGACTTCTTGTATTCATTCAAACGGACATTAGTGTACAAATCAGCACTTTTTTTTCTCTTTTTCTTAAAAAGAATTCTGGACAAAAAACAAAGAAAATAATTAATTATTGATTGTTTTCATTTTCCTGTTTGTACAATTAACTCAACAATCTTGCACAAATTGCCCTTATTTAACATGGCTGAACTATGCTTGCTTGCAAGTAATAATATGCATATATCTTTATAATGTACATTCAGATGTAAAGTAGTTGATAATAGTTTAACTTTTTTATTGAGCACCATAATAAAATGACTTCATTCTAAATCTATTATTGAAATTTGAAAACTTTGTTGTAATCATGCATATTTTCAAAAGAAAATCTAAACGTTTTGTCTTACTTTTCTACATTGACACAATTTATACTTCAAACCACAACATCAAAAACTAAAGCAAGACCAACACCACATAGGCACTTGTCATGTGCCTGTGCAACACCCCCAAAAACTATTGTATGTCCAGTGTACGATGTGTTATTGATATTGTCAACATGTGTATTGTTGTTAATCTTTTGGTTGTTTTTAATTTTTTGCCACAGCATTGTCATTACTGGTATGTTTATTTAATATCCATTTGGTTTGTTCTGTATCTCTTTTATTAGCTTTACCTAAAAAAAAGTTGTAATTGTAAAGAAAAAATAAATATTTCTCTAATAAAACCTGAGATAAACCTCATTATATTCAATGTTTTATACTTACACAAAGATTAAACCAATGAGTAGAAGTAACAAAATGGGAATCACTATACTAACAATTAGGATGACATTTTGTGATGATCCTGTAGCTGGGCCTGCTGTTATTGAAACTGAAATAAAAAGAATAAGATATATTTAGTATGGAGGACTTTCTGTGAGTACCTGGTAGCCTGCTATTGTTCAATACGGAAAAAGATGAATTTGATTTTTTCACAAGGATGACATTTTGTGAGGCTCCAGTACCTGGATCTTTTGTTATTGTAACTGAAGTAAAACTAATAAGTTTGTTAGTTTGATTATGATCTTGACAAGAAAGTAACAATATACTGTATTTCTTGGTTATCAATTTACGTGGTAGAAGAAAATAATCTATTAAGATGATGTCTTATTTATGGTTTCATGATTTACTCCTACTAGAGAACCAAGAGTAACTTTGGTAAATTTTGCAAAGTACTGTGGATTCATTTATTTTCGTTGGATACCTGTTTTCGTGGATTAAGGAAAACTTACATGTTCATAAATATTTAATTTTGTGGTTTTGCTGAAGTCAGTGTACAAGTCTATATGAAATATTTATTTGTTGATTATTTAATTTTGTGGTTATTAAATCCCCAAAATTTGGTATTCAACAAATAATGATGAATCCACAGTATTTAATTTTTGATTTCATCTATAAAACTTGTAACTCACCAACAAAATTTGAACTTGATCTGTATCTTGTCATAACAGAACTATATCCCAAATATCAAATCAATATCTTCAAGCAGGAAGAAAATAAGTGTGGAAAACTGATTTACCAAAATTGACGAATAGACAGACAAACAGATGAAGTGGAAACCTAAAGTCCCCTTTGACTTTGTTGGTAGGGAACTAAAACATACACAATCTTAAATAAACAAGTAACTTACATACAGTAGAGCCTTTAACAGTTTGTTCCATAGTACTTATTTCAGTAACAACAGAAGTGCTTTCAGTTGCTGAACCAGTTGTCATAAACATTGTTGTCAATTCAGATACTGTTCCAGTGGCCAAACTTGTTGTTTCTTCAGTTGCTGGGTTGGTTGCCATGCTCATAGTTGTTTCTTCAGTTGCTGTGCCAGTTGCCATACTCATTGTTGTCCCTTCAGCAGCAGTGCCAGTTGCCATACTCACTGATGTTCCTTCAGCAGCAGTGCCAGTTGCCATACTCACTGATGTTCCTTCGGCAGCAGTGCCAGTTGCCATACTCACTGACGTTCCTTCAGCAGCAGTGCCAGTTTCCATACTCACTGACATTCCGTCAGTAGCAGTGCCAGTTGCCAGACTCACTGACGTACCTTCAGCAGCAGTGCCAGTTGAAAAACTCACTGTTGTTTCTTCAGATGATGAAACAGTTGCCATGCTACCTGTTGTCTCTTCAGTAGAAGTGCCAGTTGCCATACTAAAAGTTGTCCCTTCAGTCGCTATGCTAGGCTCCTCTTTCACAGTTGTCCCTTCAGCAACAGTGCCAGTTGCCATACTCATTGTTGTTTCTTCAGAGGCAGTTCCAGTTGCCATACTCATTGTTGTTTCTTCAGTTGCAGTGCCAGTGTTAGTGCCAGTTGCCATACTCATTGTTGTTTCTCCAGTGGCAGTGCCATTTTCAGTACCAGTTGTACTACTCATTGTGGTCCCTTCAGTAGCAGTGCCAGTCGCCATACTCATTGTTGCCCCTTCAGTAGCAGTGCCTTGCACCATACTCATTGTTGTCACTTCAGTAGAATTTCCTGTTGACCCTTCAGTAGCAGTGCCAGTTGCCATACTCATTGTTGCCCCTTCAGTAGCAGTGTCAGTTGCCATACTCATTGTTGCCCCTTCAGTAGCAGTGTCAGTTGCCATACTCATTGTTGCCCCTTCAGTAGCAGTGCCAGTTGCCATACTCATTGTTGCCCCTTCAGTAGCAGTGCCAGTTGCCATACTCATTGTTGCCCCTTCAGTAGCAGTGCCAGTCGCCATACTCATTGTTGCCCCTTCAGTGGCAGTGCCAGTCTCCATACTGATTGTTGTCATTTCAGTAGCATTGCCTGTTGCCATACTCATTGTTATGCCTTCTGTTGCACTACTATTTACCATACTAATGGTTGTCATTTCATTGGAAGAACCAGTTGTTTCAGTAGCAGTGCCAGATCCCACACTCACTGTTACTCCATCAGTAGATGTACTAGTAGTGAAATTATTTGTTGTTTCTTCTGTGGCAGTACCAGTTGTGTATGTTGCTAAATTTATTGTTGTTTCTTCTGTAACAGGGATAGTTACTAAACTGTGTGTTGTCTCCTGTGTGTCAGTCACACTTGCCATACTGACTGTTACAGCTTCAGTGACAGTACTGTTAGATACAGTTACAACATTTGTTGTGACATCAGTGGCAGGGTCATTGGTCATATTTGCTGTTGATCCTTCACTAGGAGTTACAGTTGGCAAACTGTTTGTTGTCCCATCTGTGGCAGTCTCATTTGCTGTAACTGTTGCTCCTTCTGTGGTAGTAAAAATGTCATTGTTCATTGTTGTTCCTTGTGTAGCAGTGCCACTTGCAATACTTAAGGTAGTACCCTCAGTTTGTGTCAAGGCTTCTGTACTTGAACTTTGTGTTGTTAACTCTGAATTTTGTGTTGTAATTTCTGTTTCTGCAGTTTGAGCTGTTATTTCTGTTGCATTAATTTGTGTTGTTAGGTCTGTTACTGCAACCTGGGTTGAAATTTCTGTTCCTGAAGCTTGCGTTGTTTGTTGTGTTGCCACACTTTGTGTTATTTGTTCAGTTGCCTCGGTTTGTGTTGAAACATCTGTTGCTGCAGATTGTGTTGTTATATCTGTTGCTCCAGATTGTGTTGTTAGGTCTGTTGCTCCAGTCTGTGTTGTTAGGTCTGTTGCTCCAGACTGTGTTGTTAGGTCTGTTGCTCCGGACTGTGTTGTTAGGTCTGTTGCTCCATACTGGGTTGTTAGGTCTGCTGCTCCAGACTGGGTTGTTAGGTCTGTTGCTCCAGACTGGGTTGTTAGGTCTGTTGCTGCAGATTGTGTTGTTAGGTCTGTTGCTCCAGACTGGGTTGTTAGGTCTGTTGCTCCAGAATGTGTTGTTAGGTCTGTTGCTCCAGACTGTGTTGTTAGGTCTGTTGCTCCAGACTGTGTTGTTAGGTCTGTTGCACCAGACTGGGTTGTTAGGTCTGTTGCTTCAAATTGTGTGGTTAGGTCTGTTGCTCCAGACTGTGTTGTCAGGTCTGTTGCTTCAGATTGTGTTGTTAGGTCTGTTGCTGCAGATTGTGTTGTTAGGTCTGTTGCTCCAGACTGTGTTGTTAGGTCTGTTGCTCCAGACTGTGTTGTTTGGTCTGTTGCACCAGACTGGGTTGTTAGGTCTGTTGCTGCAGATTGTGTGGTTAGGTCTGTTGCTCCAGACTGTGTTGTCAGGTCTGTTGCTCCAGACTGTGTTGTTAGGTCTGTTGCTGCAGATTGTGTGGTTAGGTCTGTTGCTCCAGACTGTGTCGTTAGGTCTGTTGCTCCAGACTGGGTTGTTAGGTCTGTTGCACCAGACTGGGTTGTTAGGTCTGTTGCTGCAGATTGTGTGGTTAGGTCTGTTGCTCCAGACTGTGTCGTTAGGTCTGTTGCTCCAGACTGGGTTGTTAGGTCTGTTGCACCAGACTGGGTTGTTAGGTCTGTTGCTGCAGATTGTGTGGTTAGGTCTGTTGCTCCAGACTGTGTCGTTAGGTCTGTTGCTCCAGACTGGGTTGTTAGGTCTGTTGCTGCTAATTGTGTTGTTAGGTCTGTTGCTGCTAATTGTGTTGTCAGGTCTGTTGCTGCAGGTTGTGTTGTTACATCTGTTGCTATTAATTGTGTTGTTACTTCTGTTGCTGCTAATTGTGTTGTCAGGTCTGTTGCTGCAGGTTGTGTTATGTCTGTTGCTGCATATTGTGTTGTTATGTCTGTTGCTGTAGATTGTGTTGTCTCATCAGCAGTTGTGTTTTGAGAGCCCAGGTTCAAAAAGTTTTGATCTGAAAAAAAATAAATCTTAAATAGGTCTTTAAGTCATGAAAGCTAATAAAGAAATGTTAACTTTACCTAATAAACCAAAGATTGATAAAGAAGTTTTTACAAATATTGGCATTTAGCTTTTCCACAAAATATATGATACATTAAGATTTGTTTTGTTTTCTAATTTCCCCAACCAGTTTTATAGTTGCTTTTGTATATCGATTTGTAAAATTAAAAATGACATTATTTAAATTACTTTTTTGTTATCACAATCTAACTAAATCCTGAATTCTCAGAGTCAAGAGTAAAATTCCAAAAAAAATCTTTCTACCCCTCTTTTTATGCCAAATTCTTGTCTTGCTCATAAAAGTTGCTTTACAAAGTTTCTATATATACATTACTGTTCCAAATACAAACATTACACAGAGATAATGTTTGTGCTCTTGACAGATTTGTTAATCTCATTTTGCTGTCCACAGTTGTTTTTTTACCTTCTATGAAACCAAGGAAATGAGTAAAAAAGTCCTTCAAAGGGAGTTTCTCCAATGCATTAAAATCAAAATCATTTTTTTTTTAACATAGGATATCGCTATATTTTTCTATATTAAAATGAACTTTATCTTATACTTAAAAGAAAAATAAAATAAAAAAATGGGGTCATTATTCATTTATGCTCACAATCTGTCTTACATTTTCATAAAGGTACTTTTTTTCTGTTGAACTAATCGGAGGAATAGAGGTAATAACGAAATAAAAAAACCAACTTATTAACAGAAATTGCTCAAATTTTATAATAGTTTAGTTTAAGTACAGCTTATTTGAAAATTATAATGAAAAAAATATGTCACCGATGAGTTAAAAACAATATTTAAATTTTAATGCCAAAAAAGGGCATTTTTGCACCAAAGGGAGATAATTTGGAGCTTTTTCATTGTTATACACATTTGAAAAGACATCTGGGGTCAACACAAATTGATTTTTTTGACAATTGTTGTACCATATGATAAAGTAACAACTAAAAAAGGTAATAAATAAAATTTGTAATGAAAAATAAATGTTTTCTTCTATTCTGAAATTTTTATACCCCAAGCTGACAATTGCAGCATTTCTGACTTACTAGTAGGTCTTGTCTACCTGATCATTTTTGCTGTTAACCATGCTTGCAATTTTTTCTTTATTTATTACATTTTAAAGATATTATCTTAAGGTAGCAATACACAGTTAGGAAAAATACTTAAAATTGACACTCAAAAATTGCAAAAAAGAAGGGTGAATATGTCACAAAAGTCTCCAAAATTTGGTCCAAAGGAAAATTTCAATCAACTACTTTGATACCTTTCCTTAAACTATAGACATATATCTATCAAGAGGTCCAAAAAAATCATGCATTTCTGCTAGTTTTTCCATAAAATTGAATTGAAAAGTTTGAGTGTCAAATCTTTGTTGATAAACATTACAATAATTTATGGACCTATGGACGGCACTGATTGGAAATTACGGACCGTCAAACAGAAAAATAGCCTATAAAATATGATAAAAACAATCAAAATGTTCATATAAACCCACTAGGATTGCTATATTATTCTTCAACAAACTCAAAATAAATTTTATTGTACAAAAACTTTCATATCTAAATAATTCACTATGGCCATATTAATGTGAAACTAAACTTTTAACTTTGAGATGTTTAAAGAATACAAAAATAAAATATTGTGTACCACACTTGTTTTGACTATACATTGTATATGGATTTTTTTGTGTGTTGTTTATAAAAATTAGAGCAAATTTTAAAAGCAGATATATGTGTATTTTCTGGGAAATACAGTTGTAAACATGTAAATTCCACTTCAAAAATCTAATTTTTATAAATTTCATTTTTTTTTAGTATTGATTAGTCATCTTTAACCATTCTGGTATTGTGGTCTTCTACTGAGTACCTGTTTTCTGTATATTATTTATTTTTTTTGTTCAATTTTCATTAATACATCATAAAAAATACATATTTATCACCTCCCAAATTCAACATACTGTTAAAGTTCAGATACAAAATGTAATATAAAAATGAAGATGTGGTATGATTGCCAATGAGACAACTGGAGAGTTATCTCATTGGCAATCATACCACATCTTCTTTTTTATATAAACTCATCAGATGGACAAAAATACAAGTTGACATTGCCAGGTACTTGTACATCTCAACAACAAAAAGACACTAGGTACATATCTGAGAGTACTCGCAGTTAACTGACAGCTAGTACAAAGTCACTAACAACTAATAACTAATCATTTAAGGAATACATAGGATTTTTATTTATTGTCTGTTCTATTGGTAGTTTTGTATTATGCTCTTTACTCCTAATTTTTTCTATTTTTATTAGAATCTTTACTTCCAAATCTGATCCTGTAATTGAACAAAGTTTGTAACAACTGGACATTCAAAATGTGTTTTTAGGCTACTCCAAAAGATACTCTGAAAATAAACTGTTTTAGCTTCTCTTACAGGCATAACATCTCTATCATATGTTTAAGATATCCATTAATTTACCATTATTTTTGGATAATTATTATTGATCTTGTATGAGATGAACAGAGTTCATTTAAGAATTCAATGCTTCTTTTTGTAAATTTTTATATGTAAAAGAATTGACTGAAGTACATTTTGAATGAAGCGTGGATGTGCTTCATTTTAAAAGTAAGCACACAAACAACGCTTTTAAAATTACTATACATAAAAGAATCATTGAATACTTTATATAATTGCAGCTTTTTTGCTAGGATCATGAAAACACGATTTCTACCAAGTTTTCTTTTTATTCACCTGTGCACTTAATTGTGGATGTTTCATTTCATTTCGAAATAAAGGTTTATTTCAGAATGACACGATAGTGCTGTTAGCCAATCGAAACAACCTAATATAATGAAACATACATGTAATGTAACTATTTAATGTATATTTTAATTCACGTAATAAAGGGATACAACTCCTAATGAAATTTAGAATCTTTGAACATCCTTTAAATATATATATCATTGAATTTTTTTTGTGTACTATTTATTTTCAATTTTGATTATAAATAAATTTACCTGAGTGAGCACTGATGGTGCTGCTGCCCTGCATGATTATATTTCCTGCTGAACAGTATTTAAAAGCAGGAAATGTTCAAAAAAATAAATTATTTCCTTCTTTCTTTACAAAGAAAAAAATATTGATTATAAGGCGTCAGAAAAAAAGGAAAAGGTAAAGTTTATATTTAAAACCAAAATACAAATTTGAAGCAAAAAAAGGAAACTTGGATTTTTTTATTATTTTTCCCAAATGATACCAGCACTTACTAAAGAAATGAAACATTTCAAATATTATTCAGGAACCTGTTGACACAGAAATAGGTCTGGCTCTTATGTACTTTAAATGGTATATGGCAAATGTTTTAATATACATGGCAACACTTTTAATCATGAAAACAACACAAACCATTCAAATTCAATATTTTGTGACTTAGAGGGTAGAGGTCAAATAATTTAGATGGAATGAGATGTGTCAATGTAATACTGACCAAATGCTTATCAAAAAATCATCATTGTCTTACCATTAAAGATTCCTCTTAAAGTCACATAGTTTCAAACTTTAGCAGGTAAACCATAATAAGTTTAAAGTCAATAGAACATTGCTGTAGGGCTGACAAAATAATCTCCAAGGCCATGAGATGTGTCATGGCTTATACAACTGCATTCCAAATATTATTGATTTACCAATAGAGTTGTTAAAATAGAAACTATGCAAAAGTTTCAAAATCACATACACATGCAACTATATGTTAAAGATTTAAAATCCTTTGTTTTGATCTTCTTTCAAATACAAAATAAAACTTTATTCTAAGTAAGATTCAAATCAAATTTGCCAAGTTTTCATTTGGTGTAAATAAAGGTGCTGTTTATATTACCATGTTGCCTGAATTAGGTTTATTCCAACTTTCGTTATTAGCCTTTAAGGTATACAACAATTAATTTGGGCCATTTGGAAAGAACATACAAGAAAGTAGACATATTAAAATAATAAAAAAAAAAAAAAAAAGTTTGTACACATTGCTGTATCTTTGTCAATAGGCCAAATATTTGGGGAGTTTTGGCATCACATAAAAGCACACTGTAGAACCATGTTGAAATCATAATAGGAGGGCACATTTGCCCTGTTGTTCCAATCAGAAGTATACCTGTTTTTTGTACTATTCAATTTCTTGGAAAAGTACGCTCTAATATGCAATTAAAGGTGTGTTGAATTTTTCAGCACAAGTCAGGATAAGGTCTAGTTTTAACATGAAATGACTGCCACATTACTTGAACTTAAGACAAAGTTGCAATTTAAGGTTTCTGTATATTTGTCTTTGTTTATTTTTGCATATGTATTTTGTAAATGTCAGCTGGATATTATTCCTGTATTGTAATTTACACCCAAAAAATATTTGATTTGATTCTATTTATTCTGATGACATTTTATGCAGTTGTTCACTATTTACCTCAGCTATTTACTGAGCATGTTGTTCTATTGTATGCTATATGTTTGCTTGCACTTCTTATTTTTTCAAAAAGTTTTACTGTGTATGATGAGGCACTCAAGGAAAATTAGTTGTATAACTAACTGTGTTTAAACCCTCTTAAAACAGAATAAAGTATTCTCCTTGTTGTTAAGATGTGAGGATTTTGACTTTACCAAGCACCCCTAACAATAATTTAAAAATATGAACATTGATAGTATTTTTACAAGTAGATAAGTTCAACATTTTTTCATTAAGATTTCCATAATATACATATTCCAACTTTATCATTATAATTATTCAAATGGATGTGGACATGCATTTAAGTGCTATTATATAAAATGGGTGGGGTCAAAACATCTTTCATATGCATCAGATTACTAGTTTGCTGTAACAAGTGATTGAACAAACAGTTACTAGTACATATTGACAAAATATTTATACAACACATGATTATAATAATATATAGTGTATTTAATCGTGATACATAAATTTATAACTTTTTACAACATGTATTATTTAATATTGAATGTGAATCCCATAAGAATACTTTTCCCAATTGTTATGTAGAGTGATTTCCTCATTATGTTTGACTAAAAAATTATAACAGATTATAAAAACCGACAATTTAACAAAGTGAAATGATTAGAATGAGATCAATAATGAAACAGGAAGGAAGGAACCTACCCTTTAAATCTGTCTAGTACATCCTTCATGTGTTCATTCTACACAAGGATGTTTATTATATGTCAGATTATGTTCACCTTCCAGATGGACTATAGTATAAAACACCTGGAGAAAATCAGCTGTTTCTAACAGATTACATTTGTTCTCATTGTCAACATGTTTATTAAATCTACCAGTAAATGTTTATTATCTTTAGAAAAAAACCTCTTAGATGTATGAAGTGTAGGAATTGTTTCATTAGGGTCATCTTAACATTTTGGATGTTTCCGTTCTATTCCTACTCTTCAGCCATCAGTGGTAATATTAAGGTATTGGTTAAATGGTTAAATTAAAGATGAGAAACTAAGATCAATGTTGGCAACACTTTGATTAAGTCTGTTGTATATAAGTAATATAAATATCATCAGAGAACTAACCAGCTTTATTCAATATTTGTTGAACTAATTACAAATTTCATCTTACTTCTAGATTTATATCTTTAATATCTGTATAAACTTGCCTTCTCAATCTTTTCTAGTGATTATGCTTCTACATAGGGTTCATTAAACACATTGTCAAATCTAATTATGAGAGGGGGTAGGAGGGGTCCTGATCCCGAAATCCTGGGCTTAAATAAACCTGATCCCATAATCCCAGGCTTAAAAACACAAAATCTGAGGTCCTGAAACTCAAAAAAAATAAAATTCCCCGGATCCTGAAAGAGTCAATCCCAAAATCCTGAGCTTAAAAGCACCCTATCCTGGAGTCCCGTTTAAGGTTGTATCCCTCCTCATATATATTTCAACAGCAAAAACAAAAAATAAAAATATAATTCTCAATTAAATTTTTCATATTGAGGAGTGACAGACCGACAATTTATCAGAACAAAATCATAGATTCAAATAACTGATAAATGACCTGAAATATTGACATTCTGTATATAAAATAACACATCTAGACTAATGATAACTGTTGTATAAGATTCTACAATAATCACTGTCTTCATTTTACTTTGGAATATTTTATGAAAATATAAAAATTAATCAACTTATTTGCTCTCGTGTTGATTCAGACCTTCTTTTAACTTCTGATAGGCTTATTATATACCCTTTTATAAAGAGTGTTGTTTAAAAAGAAAAATTCCAACTTCTTTTATTCCATCAAATGCAACTACTCCCTCCCTCCTACCCCCTAAAACAAAATCATGTTAATTATGACATCGTGTCATTTTATTTCTTTAAAGTTTTGATTTTGAAATAAAAAAATATCTATTCAATAAATAACTTATAATTCATATGACACTATTGGTTCTAAAATTATTCTGTATGGTCTAAGTTTTGCAATATTGCAGTATTGCTGTTATTGTTTGTTTTCACTATATATATTTTTTTTTCATCATAAAATCACCAAAAATATCAGTCTATCCAAATATTCTTTGACCTCAAAAGTTTGAGAAGGTATGATTTTGAAAATGTTAACATTCAGCATTATCATGACAAAATAGCCTGGATGTTTCATGAAACAGAATGCTTTAACTTGAAATATACAATAAAATTATGTCACATGATCTGATTTCAAAGAAATAATATATTCAAATTTTCTTTGTAAAATATGATTCCATGTTAAGAAGTAGAACAATACATAATTTAAGAATGAAATAATATCTACCTGACAAAATTGTGATTAATCCTTAACTATTACATAAACAGGATGTAGAAGTAGCTACGGATATAATCAGAGGAAATACTCATATAAGGTCGTTGAGAATCATATATGGCCCTGACTGATAATAATAATTATTAGAGCTACTGATTGTCGTAAAATACAGTTACACCCATGTGTAAGGCGGCTGAGGAACATACAGATCACGTTCTGGAGTAATCTTGAATGTCAATTCCCTTACACAGTTTACACCCAGTTGTAGGGCGGCTGAGGAACATACAGATCACGTTCTGGAGTAATCTTGAATGTCTATTCCCTGACACAGTTTACAGCCTGCAGAGTTTATAAAAGCCTTTAAGGTCATTGTAGACCTTCAAGTGAAAAGTTGAAATTTATCACAATGTCATGTAATTTATTATTCTAGAAATTTCAATGTTTAAACAAGACCGCAATTTAAAGCTGAAAAACAGCTGCAAGATATTTACTGACAAGTAAGTTAATTTCCCTGCTTTAGAATAAAACTCAGATACATTAAAGTACAAAATATTTGCACCTCAGTGAAACCATAAGAAATATAATTAAAGATATACCCATTTCATTTTGGTGAATATTTTTAAGATATTTTATAATTTACTCATTTGATAGAGCTGACCATTTGTTACATTCAGAGTTTATGAGTTTCTCTAAATTAAAGCTGAATGATCCGTTTACAAATTGTTACTTTTAAAAGTTATGAATTTTTGTCTGAATTTTTTTCTTTCATTGATTAATAAGTGTCCTTACAAAAAATTTGCTGAATTCTAAAAACTTACAGGTATCACATCTGTAACCATACCAACCATCTTCACAGTCATTAGGACACTCTCCCGTCAACTGATTACAAGTGGTGCCATATTTACAGTTACCACAAAAATTTTCACATTCATTTCCCCATGTATAATCTGTACACACTAAAATAAGAATAATTTTTATATTTAATAGAGCAAAAACTGTAAGTTGAAACGGTTTTTATAATCAGAATGAGCCCAATTTGATCATATACATGTATATACAAAAAAAACAGAAACTATTATGATTGTTCAGTCACTTGGACATTTTTCCTGTCAACCTTTTAAGACTGTGCACCAAAATTATTTAATGTTTTCAGTGTGGACAGGAAAGCGATTTCTTACAGGAACCAGTTCATATGCATCGCACATAATGAGCTACTTATGGTACCACATGTAGTTAGATTAATCATTTAATCTATGAAAATTGAGATTGAAAAACATATTAAATTTTAAATTTATAAATGAATACATGTAAAGCCATGATAACATAATACCAACCATAAGCCTCCACTTCACATATCTTCAGTTCTTTGGGTTCTGTCTTCTTTATCAGGTACAAATGTTGGCCACTGACCTTACACTCAATATCAAGTTCACCATTCAGTGGGAAATCCCCAGTATGGTTGTGACAGGAGGTGGCATCTTTTAACACTGTGGTATTACCTATCTTTACGTTCAAATCATTTGACCATACTCTCTCTGACTGAGCACCTGTCCATGTAAAAGGTGTTTTATCATTTTCTGATACAATTTTATTTGCTTGTCTATATCAAACATTTTAATCCTTAAATTTCTTAACAAAAGTTGAAGTTAGTGTAAGGTAGCAGAATATAAGACAAATTTCATTTCATTTTATTTTGCCTTTCAGTTTCCATCTTTGGTTTTTTGTTGAGAGTCCACAGATTATATCCCTAAAACAATTTGGCTATTTCTTTTAAAAACCTTTTGGTTAGGGACAGTTAATCAGAAAACTATTTTTGGCCATTCATTGTTTGTCCCTTATTAGCTAATAATGTTATTAAACACTCTTAATTTTAAAACATTTTTAAGTTCTGAGTGTAAACCAGATAATTCAAATGCAATAAGATGAATTTTCTGGGTTTTTTTTAAATAATCTTCTCACTTATAAGTTTTGTTTGTGTTCTTTTTTTATAAATTTGTTCATGAAAATTAATAATGTGTTAACTGTCGATATTCATCGTCTTTTTTTTCTTCGCTGTAAATACCCCTGTCACTCTAATATAATTATAATCCATTTTACTATTGTCAGTTTATTGTCTTAATTTTGTATGCCATAACCGTTTAATGTAAATGTGTTTGTGCTAATAAATATTGTCTTATCTCCCTTACCCCACAGATATAAATATTAGAATCCAATACTTACGATTAGGTTTGTCAAATATTGTTACCCCACTGATATAAATATTAGAATCCAATACTTACGATTAGGTTTGTCAAATATTGTTATATGATGTAATGACTCGGTTACACCAAAATCTATTTTTAGTCTTTGGGTATCTACCCCACTGACAGACAAACAAGTGTTTTCCCGATCTCCATCAACCAACTGGTCAGCCATTTCATTGGGAAATTTCCTTAATCTGGTTGGTTTATTCATGGCTACATTGTCTAAATTGAAAATAAATAGTGAAATAATGAATTTGAAATTAACTGCTTTCTGGATGAAGAAACACTGACACTGATGAAAATTCTTATGAACATTTCTGAATAATTCAATTTTGGATGTAACGCATCTTCTGATTGGCTGACGTTATTTTGTTATCAGACCATAGACATAATTTAGTCATGTGACCGTGACGTCATCAACGTTTTTTCATGGTTTTCTACAGGTTATAATGGGATTTAGAATTCACTTATAAGAAATGACTGTAATATTTTTTCTGTCTATTCCAAATAACATAAAAAAATGTGATGCACACTGTTAAATAACCCGCTACGCACGTTATTCAGTGTGCACCACATTTTTTATGTTATTTCATTCTTCATAGACAGAAAAAATATTAGTCATTCCATAAGTTTCTTTAAAAGATCATAGTTGATTAAAAAAAGTACTGATCATATTATTTATGATATTTCATACCTGTAGCATGGGGGGTTCGGACAAAAACCCACCCCCTTGAAAACAAATCAGCACTATTAAAGTCATTGTTTTGTTCGAATTGTGACTGTTAAAGTCGAGTGTGTGAGTCCAACAAACCCCCCCCCCCCCCCCCCCCATGGAAATTCCTGGCTATGGGCCTGTATTTTAATTAGAATGTACCAAATTTTACTTTGATAAAAACCATGAGACTGAAAACATTTTGTATTCAGCTGGATTTTAGCTCAAATGAGCCAGACTTGTGTATTCCTTTTGTGTAGTACATGTTTCCAAACAACATCCTGGTTAGTGATAGTAGACATCTAGCAGTTCAATCTTTAGAAAAAAAACAGCTTCTTTCATATTACACTGTACTCATATGGAATATAAATATACACTGATTTTTCTTTATTATTATTTTATTTCATTGATCATGCAAATCAAGTTACATTTTCTTACATGAGTTTACACAATGAAATGTATCTCACCTTCTTTGAGGTCTAGGTCATATGAACCATGAACCATGCCAGACTGACATGTACACCTAACAATCAGTCAATGCATTTAATAAAGTTGACCTATTGCTTGTAGAGTCTAAGAAACAAACTTAACCATAAAAACTCAACATTGACCAATGAACCATGAAAATGATGTCATGGTCAGATGACACCTTGCCAGACAGACATATATACACCTTACAATCCTTCTATACAATAAATATAGTTGACCTATTGCTTATAGTTTAAGAAAAACAGACCAAAACACAAAAACTTAATATTGAATACCGGTAATGCACCCTGAAAATGAAGTCAAGGTCAAATAAAGTTATTTTCATACCCCAAATATAGTTGACCTATTGCATAAAGTATTAGAAAGACAAAAAAAAACTAAACCTCAAAAAACTTTATTTTGACCACTGAACCATGTAAATGAGGTCAAGGTCAAATGAAACTGTCAGTTGGACATGTACACCTAACAATCATTCCATACACCAAACATAGTAGACCTATTACTAATAGTATCTGATATATGGATTTGACCACAAAAACTTAACCTTGTTCACTGAACCATGCTAAAATGAGGTTAAGATCAAATGAAAATTGTCCGACAGACATGAGGACCTTGCAAAGTATGTACATACTAAATTTAGCTATCCTATTACTCCTAATAAGAGAAAAATTAACAATTTTTATAATTACAAACAATCTTATCTTATTTTTCAATTTGTCACTGAACCATGAAAATGAGGTCAAGGAAAATGGATATATGACAGACAGACTTCAAACTTCTAAAATTTAAAGTTTTAAAAAAAAGTTAACCCACAGCCACTAGATCACTATCCCTATGTCAAGCTTTCTGCTAGAAATGTTGCACACTTGACAAAAACTACAAGATACATTGAGAACCTACTCCATAATACTGATTACTAAACTTTGCCTAGCAAATGAATATCAAGCAATCATTAGGCAATCATCAGGCAATAACAAACTTATAGCTTATACACTTAATTAGGCATCTGACAGTTAGGTCAATTCCATCCAGGCTCATACATACTGAAAGCTCCACTCGATTGGTCAAATGACAGCAATAAAATTGTTAAAGCTAATTTCAACACTTACGCATCTGACAGTTAGGTCCATTCCATCCCGGTTTACACATACTACAAGCTCCACTCAATTGGTCACATGACAATTCACAATTACAAGAATACAAACAATTAGGTCCAAATGTGCTGGGCTCACAACTGGCTTCTGCAAAATAAACAAAACACATTTTTTTTCTATTTTGACCTATATAATAGTGGGCTGTCACAAAATCTACTGGTACAATCAAAATGAAAAAAATGGAATAGTTTCTTTCATTTTCTCATGGTTCTTCACCTTATATATGTTTTATGTAGAATAGATCTATAAATAATCATACATTTTAATTTTTAGAGGATAACGCTTAATAATCCAAATTCTTTCATTTATCAAACTCAGACTATATTAACTATTGAATCCTACATGTACATCAATTGAAGGAAACTGTTAAAGGCAAACTTTAGTGAATTAATTTGCATTGTGCAAATTAACAATGATAATTTTTGTTTCATTTGTATAAAAGAAAAAATTTCATTAAACAATTTGTTTTAGTGATTTTATATATGTTAATTTCACAAGATTTCTTTAATAAAACACATGGATGCCACATATTCGTTAGATGTTTCTTAATTTAATTCAAGTTGATCATGGGTTTAACCACAAAACCTAACCAAGGCACTCAGTTATATAACATAGGTCAATGTGAGTCTGAGCAGTGATTGTGCTCATTAGGATTCAAAAATTCCTCCATAAGATTTGACACTTCTCATCAAGGATATCAAGATCTGTTCTATATTCATATTTGATTCAGTGAGTGCACTGTTCTATAAACAAAAACCCTAGTGCTAAAAGATTATGACATACTACTTTGGATTTCTAAGTAATTTAGGGTGAAAGGATTTTTGACTGAATCTGACTTCAATAATTGATGCTTGATCTATCAAGTTAAATTTCTATTACTGTAAATTCACAAATTATTGCGTGCATTTATTATTGCGATTTTGTCATTTTAGACTAAAATGCAATCTTAATTTTTGCGATTTTGAGAAAAATCATGTTTAATTCATATAAAAAATTTCAAAAATGCAGTTTAAATTATTGCTATTATAACCCTGACGCATAAAAACATCCCAATAATTTCTGAATTTACAGTATTTTGTAATCCTGAATATGCATGAAATATTTGCCACTGGTCATTAAGCAACCATCAATCATAGAAATATTATTTTGAAAAATGTTGATCAACAGAAACAATTAAAATTTTAAGCTTTACACAAGATTTAGATTTTAATATAAAAGTAAACAACGGGTATAAACAAATATAAATATTTTTAATTATTTTTAGTCAATCATAAGAACAGGTTCTTTTTAATTAATCAATTTGAATTTCAAAATCAAAACTCAGCTGGTAACAAAATACACAGACAAATGTTGATTCACCATCTTATACCATTTACCAATGTACACATCTGTTGCTTACAAATTTTATTCTGAGAACAACATACAAACATGTCTAGAACAGAAGCCATCCTTAATGTCAAAAGCCCAAAGTGTTGCTGTTATTTTGTTATTTGTAAAGGTTTAATTCTAGAGACAAATGAATATCATTAGTACAGGCTTGTGGTTTGTCAAGTGCAGAAGTCACAAACAGATAAAAAGTCTAGACTAAAATCATCTAATCAAGTCTTAATTCAATGCTATTCCAACAACAGGAAACACTTCCTTAAATCCAAGGCCTCAAAGCTAAAATTCCAAATCAGTATATCTTGTCTGGTTTTGACATCCTTTCATTATCCAAGATTATATAATATTTCAGCTATTTTCGCTCCACAAATTCCACCTTGAAGGCTTAAGTCCTGATAAATTGTTGATAAACTTCTGTGCTTCTCCCTCTTTAAAGAGATTCAAAAATATTTCAAAAATCCTTAAATTAAAAGGAGAAGCTAATATATGAGAAACAAAAATGTGAACACAGGGACATGTCTTGTCTGTAAGTATTTGATAAAAAAATTGCAAATGTTGAAAAAATAGCAACACTCTGAAATGTAATAAAATGATGAAAATATTCCAAATCCTCAACGTTTATAAAGCATGACCGATGGTTCAAATAATTTCCATGGAATTAAGATCTACTAAAGGATAGTACAACTTCATATCAAATATAGTTGACTTCATCATAAGTCAGTTTCCCAGTAACTGACATACCACAAACTTACAGATAAAAAGTTTACTAAAGTTTCAAAGTCAATATATCATGACTGAAAAGTCATGACCACATAACGTATAGCTGGCTATTTTCACAGGTGTAAAATTCAGGATTTTTTTTAAAATAAGGTATACGAAATATTTTGGCAGTTATTATTTTGGCAGATTCAAAGTTTTTATCAATACTTTTGCATGTGCACTTATAAATTGGTGGAATTTATTTTGGCAATTTTGTTATATCCGCGAAAATTTACACCCTGCGAAAATAACCCGCTGTATGTAAATATAAAAATAAACAATTGCAGCTGGGTTATACATTTTAATGGTACCAAACCATCTCCCTTATCTGAAACAAAAGTGTAACATCCCAACATAGAAAGACATACTTAGATGTTCATATTTTAGGGATCAGTCCATGTGATCAAAAGAAATCACTGTGATGGTCAAAAAGTGTGCATGAATATAAGGAGATATGGTATATATAAACAAACGAGACTAAAACCCAAAGACATAAAACTGTAAAGGCATCTGAATGTCAGCATTCAAATTTCAACAACAAGCTAATATCTGTACAATATATGTTAAGCTCTACATCATCCAGTCTACAGTTAACTCAACAACAAAACAAAACACTGATCACACTATAACTGTTCCTTTCAAATTTTTTATTGTATAAAAAAATTTAGCAGCTTTTCAGTGTTCCCAGCATTGCACATTTTTATATGCCCAAGGGCAATAACTCCCAAAAAAATATTTCGGTTCTTTTAAAGTATCAATAAATATTTCCCTAAAAAAATAAGGCAAGGAATTGTTTATAGTGTTATTTTCAATACGTACATGTAATATTATTTCTAAGGGCATTTCTTTTGTAAAAATATTTGGTCTGAATTCTTCCAAACCCTTGCTAATACAAGCCGATGAAATTAGATTCATAAAAATTCAACTCGAAATGTAGATGTGCAATGTTTAATATAAATAATTTAGCAGTACAAAACACCTGGGGAAAAATGATCAGCTCTAATTTTTCAACTTTACAACATGTTCATGCATTGCTGATATTAATTAACCTTTGATGTCAATTGCTAACAATATTACAAGAAATGTATGTTTTACAGCACTTGCAATTTTTTTATATCATTTAAAATATTCCCATGGGTCATGCATAAATCTTTTGAAAATAGTTGATTGACACTGATTTCAAACTTGATGATAAAAATTGATGATATAAACCTTTTGATTTAAATTTCATAAATATCTGGCTAGAATTGTCCAATTGAGAATTGCTTACAATGCCGTTTTCTATACAATTTGCATTTCTAAGGGACAATAACTATCCTTCAAGAAATGTATGCTAGATAGTCCTTTATTATTATGGAATTTTTCATATATATTTAATATCACCAAGGGGTAAAACACTTTGCAACATAGCTGACCTATTTCAAAACATGTTCCAGACATTGGGGATATAAACCTTTGACATAAATTTCTTAACAATCTGGCAAGAAAATGAAAGTGCCTTAAAGAAATAATGTCTTAATGGTTTCTAAGGAAATGCTGGGTAAAAATAAGTCAGACTTCAATACAGTGACACAACAACCAAAGACATCTATTGGTTTATATAGACTTCAATACAGTGACACAACAACCAAAGACATCTATTGGTTTATATAGACTTCAATACAGTGACACAACAACCAAAGACATCTATTGGTTTATATAGACTTCAATACAGTGACACAACAACCAAAGACATCTATTGGTTTATATAGACTTCAATACAGTGACACAACAACCAAAGACATCTATTGGTTTATATAGACTTCAATACAGTGACACAACAACCAAAGACATCTATTGGTTTATATAGACTTCTATACAGTGACACAACAACCAAAGACATCTATTGGTTTATATAGACTTCAATACAGTGACACAACAACCAAAGACATCTATTGGTTTATATAGACTTCAATACAGTGACACAACAACCAAAGACATCTATTGGTTTATATAGACTTCAATACAGTGACACAACAACCAAAGACATCTATTGGTTTATATAGACTTCAATACAGTGACACAACAACCAAAGACATCTATTGGTTTATATAGACTTCAATACAGTGACACAACAACCAAAGACATCTATTGGTTTATATAGACTTCAATACAGTGACACAACAACCAAAGACATCTATTGGTTTATATAGACTTCAATACAGTGACACAACAACCAAAGACATCTATTGGTTTATATAGACTTCAATACAGTGACACAACAACCAAAGACATCTATTGGTTTATATAGACTTCAATACAGTGACACAACAACCAAAGACATCTATTGGTTTATATAGACTTCAATACAGTGACACAACAACCAAAGACATCTATTGGTTTATATAGACTTCTATACAGTGACACAACAACCAAAGACATCTATTGGTTTATATAGACTTCAATACAGTGACACAACAACCAAAGACATCTATTGGTTTATATAGACTTCAATACAGTGACACAACAACCAAAGACATCTATTGGTTTATATAGACTTCAATACAGTGACACAACAACCAAAGACATCTATTGGTTTATATAGACTTCAATACAGTGACACAACAACCAAAGACATCTATTGGTTTATATACAGTCGTCAAATATAGAAATATAAGTCAGACTTCAATACAGTGACACAACAACCAAAGACATCTATTGGTTTATATACAGTCGTCAAATATAGAGACATCTATTGGTTTATATACAGTCGTCAAATATAAAGACATCTATTGGTTTATATACAGTCGTCAAATATAGAGACATCTATTGGTTTATATACAGTCGTCAAATATAAAGACATCTATTGGTTTATATACAGTCGTCAAATATAAAGACATCTATTGGTTTATATACAGTCGTCAAATATAAAGACATCTATTGGTTTATATACAGTCGTCAAATATAAAGACATCTATTGGTTTATATACAGTCGTCAAATATAGAGACATCTATTGGTTTATATACAGTCGTCAAATATAAAGACATCTATTGGTTTATATACAGTCGTCAAATATAAAGACATCTATTGGTTTATATACAGTCGTCAAATATAAAGACATCTATTGGTTTATATACAGTCGTCAAATATAGAAATATTGATGTCATTGCTCTGAAATGTATCTACTTTTAAAATTATTGTTGTAAGAAGATTAAACAGATTTTCAAGAATGTGCTACTAATATAAGATTCCCTAAACGATAAAACAACTAACAACCACTGCCCTGTCCCCCCTTTTTGTGGGATTTTTTTTTATTTAATTATTTAGTGAATCACTGAAGCATGACTAAGTTGGCCCTCTTTAATGGCAGTCAGTGCCTTCCCCCTTTTTTTGATGAAAATTTCGGATACACCACTGGAACTTGAACATTAAAAACAGTGCAAGAAAAGCTTGTAAATCTATAATATATGTTCTGGTAAGAAAGAAAATAAAAACAAAAAAACAATTTGAGCATAACAAGTACATACCAACTTCACATAATTGGTACTGAGAAAAATAAGAATTTCAATTCTATTTTGATCTGCCATTATTTTATTTTTTTGTGAGACTATTATTTACCGATTAATATTTCAATTTCAAAATAAATATTGCCAATCCTTCCTGCATGCAATAAGACATAGAACTTGTACTTTTTCAGTTAAAATATCTAATACGGCAATCACTGCATTGAATTCTATTGAAATATTCAACATAGCCTTGAGGAAACACATCTGTAAGAGGAAAGACACATCAGCTGTTTGATTGAGCAAATATCAGTTTAAATTTTACATTAATTGATGATTTTTTGGATTTTTTTTTTATTGGAAAATGAGTTCTTGCAGTTATAAATGGAAATATGACATAGATATAACGTTTGCTAAATTCTAAATCAAAAAAAAGAAATTGCAGTTATATAATACAGTTAAACAAGTCCATAGAACACAATGTATGGACACAATGTCCTGCTTGCACTTTCAAATTTCAAAATTAGGTAGGTCACATTCGTGAAAAGGGAGTGGATTGTAGTAAAGACATAAGAAACATATCCAATATCATTTGGGAAGCAGATATTCCATTACAGTCAACCAACTCGTGATGGTAGCTGAAAATTTAAGGAATGACTTAAACTTCACCATTTGGAACTCTTGGTTTAATAGCTTCCTTGTGCAACAATCCTCTATCAAGGAAATCATGATAGGAAATACAAGCCCATGAATATCTAATCAATTGGGAGAAATATAGTCTGTATGCAGGCAATGTTGGAATGTTTCTACATAAAAATAGAAAGTTCACAATCAGGAAGCTGAAATCATATCTTTTGGCAATGAGGTTTGTTTCCAACCAACCCTCATTGCCAATTTCTAGATGCTAGTCAAGATATGAGGCAGACTTAACTGCATCTGTTGTATCCAGGCCCATAGCCAGGAATTTCCAAAGGGGGTTTCGTTGGACTCACAAACTCAACTTTAACAGTCACAATTCGAACAGAACCTTGACTTTAACAGTGCTTATTTGTTTTCAAGGAAGGGTTCGTCCAAACCCCCCGAACCCCCTTGGCTACGGGTATGGTATCCTTTATCTCAAGTCTGATGGGATAGATGCGTTCTACATAGTCACCAAATTTTGAATTATTTAGTCAGAGAAAATCAACTATATAGCAGAAAGTAAAGTTAAATGATGTTGCTTCTGGTAACTTCTTTTCCTTCTTGCTACATGTAAGAAGTTCCTGTATGAAGTCAGCCTCATAAGAATAAAGGATCAAGTCAGAAAGAAGAGTGGCACAGATGGTTCCCATTGGAAGGCTAAAAGTTTGTTGAAAAACATGTCCTCTAAATGTACAAATATGTTGTGTCCATGTTCTATAAAGTTTCAGGTTGATGTAACCACAATTTCATGGTAAATTACCTTCACCATAAACTTTAACTTGAGAATGAACTGATTTCTAACTATATTTGCACAATGAGGTATCAGATTTCAATGCTCAGTGATCTTTGGAATTTGACATATCATTTAAAAAGTTCACATAATAATGAACATATGTTCCAGGTTTCAAGTTAAAGTGACCATAACTAAACAGTGTATTAATGTAATAACCAAAATCATTAAACTGATTTGGGTCAGATAGACTGAGGGAAAATCAAAGTAAAATCTTTTTAATATTTGAGTTTTAATCTAAAGGAAAACTTTGAACAACACACAAGAGACAGGTTATTCAGTCTACTCTTTGGATTCCAGCAAAAACCTGATGTCATTTTTGGTCACTGTGTTGTCCAGTGTCCACATTAATGAAATCACAGAGAGCTCAACGTTACATTTCTATTTTATACATATTTTTTTATGTAAAATTTTATCAATCCGGCATATATATGATATTAATAATATACTTTATCCAAATACATAAAATTGAGAATGGTGAATGTGTCAAAGAGATAACAATCCCAACAAAGAGCAGAAAACATTCCAAGGCCACCAATGTGAATACATGTCTCTGCTTTACATGATCTAACCTGGGAACAGTATATCTAACGTTAATATATATGTTCCTGATCTAACATGCTCTTGCTCATAGAGGGGGGATAGGACCTTTATCGGGACTCCGGGATCGGCTGTTTTTAAGCTCGGGATTTCGGGATTGACCCTTTCGGGATCCGGGAATTCTTTATTTCGGATTTCGGGATGTCGGGAAGTTACTTTATTTAATTTCGGGACCTCGGGATTTAGTGTTTTTAAGCCCGGGATTTCGGGATCAGGACCCCTCCTATCCCCCCTCCTCATAGTCATACAAATATTGTCTGTGGTTTATATGTGCCACTCCCAATAATAATGTGGGTAAAGCATATTAAAATATTGAACAATGTAAAAATCTTTGAACCATGAAACAAAATCAAAATAATATAAATCTAATAAGATCATATGTGATGTCGCTGATGAATCAACCTACAATGTCTACAATCTTGTTACGTATTTCATGGTTTATGTTATGTTTTCTTTTCAGTCATTATCAGGCTAGAATATTCATTTTTAAAAGTCCTCCCGTACTGCTTGTTCTTTTAATCTGAGACTTCTTTAACAAGAAGTGTCTCTGAGGTTCGAACAAGTTCATCCTTTTTTGATATTTTTTTTAAATACAAAAAGTGATAGAACAGGAAGTCATTAAACTAACAACAAAACTCTCTATGGGACAGAAACGAACTGTATCCGAATCGGACAATCTGTACAGTAAGGAGTGTCCCTATGTGTGCAGAGACATGTGTGTATATATGTCTCTGATATATGTATCACGTGATATGTATGATGTATGTGTCGTGTACAAGTTGCAATTTTGTACAGGATATAACATGTACAAAAATATTGTACGTTATAATTTGTACAATGCTAAAATACAAGCTAGAACATGTACAAAAGTACCTCGTCAGGGGCGGATCGGGGATCATCCAGCCATTTTAAAAAAGGGGATTTCAAACTATATGTCCCCATTCAAATGCATTGATCGTCAAAAAAAGGGGGTTCCAACCCCTGGACCCCCCCCCCCCAAAATCCTCCAATGCTCGTAGATGTTGTTAACATGTACAAAATTTGGTTTAAAAACGGTTTTATAACCATTTTGAAAATAATAATAAGGCAGAATATACAGGCGAGATTATAATTTATTAATGATAAAATTTCACCCTGAAAAATGTAAATACATGAAAATATGTAAGAAATCAAATAATACTGACCACTCAACAAATAACACAATAGCAAACAAGTGAATCAGTGGCGGAACTATAATTTTTCATAATTTGGGGCCCACTGGCTGCCTAAGAGGGAGCCCGATTTCGTCACGCCTCAGTGATTCCCTATATAAGCTACCAAATTATTTTCTAAAAAGCCTTTTGGGGGGGCCGGGCCCCCTGCCCTCCCCTAAATGATCCGCCTCTGTGAATAAGGGGGTCTCATTTGGGGGGTTCCGATCCCGGATCCCGCTTACTGTTTTGTCAAATTCCCGTATCCCGCTTACACTATATACGTTAGCAATTCTATTTTTTATGTCATTTCCCGGGTCCCGCAAGACTTCATTTCCCGGGTCCCGCAAGACTTCATTTCCCGGGTCCCGCAAGACTTCATTTCCCGTTTTCACGACACAATTATTTGACTTTCACGTGTCACGCTTACAAAAAATCGGCAATCCCGCGTCACGCTTAGACCCCAATGAGACCTACGAATAAGACCAACTCAGTTTTTAAATTTGCAGAAGAACTTTTAAATATTTTGGTACTGAGACATTGATACCGTTGTATAAAACCATGGTCAGAACTCATTTGGACTATGCTAGTTCACTCAGTATGTTCTCCGAATAAGAAATACGATATTGATAAAATAGTCTAAAGAAGATTAACAAAAACAACTACCAGGTATCAAAGACACGAGTTATCCAGAGAGAAAAAAAACTAGAGGCTCCAAAGAGCCTGTGTCGCTCACCTTGGTCTATGTGAATATTAAACAAAGGAAGCAGATGGATTCATGACAAAATTGTGTTTTGGTGATGGTGATGTGTTTGTAAATCTTACTTTACTAGTCTTGCTGCTTACATTTATCTCTATCTATAATGAACTTGGCCCAGTAGTTTCAGTGGAAAATGTTAATAAAAATTTACAAATTTTATGAAAATTGTTAAAAATTGACTATAAAGGACAATAACTCCTTAGGGGGTCAATTGACAATTTCGGTCATGTTGACTTATTTGTAAATCTTACTTTGCTGAACATAATTGCTGTTTACAGTTTATCTCTATCTATAATAAAATTTAAGATAATAACCAAAAACAGCAAAATTTCCTTAAAATTACCGATTCAGGGGCAGCAACCCAACAATGGGTTGTCAGATTCATCTGAAAATTATAGGGCAGATAGATCTTGATCTGATTAATAATTTTACCCCGTGTTGGATTTGCTCTAAATGCTTTGGTTTTTGAGTTATAAGCCAAAAACTGCATTTTACCCCTATGTTCTATTTTTAGCTGTGGCGGCCATCTTGATTTGATAGTCGGGTCACCGGACACATTTTTAAAACAAGATACCCCAAAGATGATGATTGCCAAGTCTGGATTAATTTGGCCCAGTAGTTTCAGAGGAGAAGATTTTTGTAAAAGATAACTAAGATTTACGAAAAATGGTTAAAAATTGACTATAAAGGGCAATAACTCCTAAACGGGTCAACTGACCATTTCGGTCATGTTGACTTATTTGTAAATCCTACTTTACTAAACATTATTGCTGTTTACAGTTTATCTCTATCTATAATAATATTCAAGAGAATAACCAAAAACTGCAAAATTTCCACAAAATTACCAATTCAGGGGCAGCAACCCAACAACGGGTTGACCGATTCATCTGAAAATTTCAGGGCAGATAGATCTTGACCTGATAAACATTTTTACCCCATGTCAGATTTCCTCTAAATGCTTTGGTTTTTGAGTTATAAGCCAAAAACTGCAGTTTACCCCTATGTTCTATTTTTTGCCGTGGCGGCCATCTTGGTTGGATGACCGGGTCACGCCACACATTTTTCAAACTAGATACCCCAATGATGATTGTGGCCAAGTTTGGTTCAATTTGGCCCAGTAGTTTCAGAGGAGAAGATTTTTGTAAAAGATAACTAAGATTTACGAAAAATGGTTAAAAATTGACTATAAAGGGCAATAACTCCTAAACGGGTCAACTGACCATTTCGGTCATGTTGACTTATTTGTAAATCCTACTTTACTAAACATTATTGCTGTTTACAGTTTATCTCTATCTATAATAATATTCAAGATAACAACCAAAAACTGCAAAATTTCCACAAAATTACCAATTCAGGGGCAGCAACCCAACAACGGGTTGACCGATTCATCTGAAAATTTCAGGGCAGATAGATCTTGACCTGATAAACATTTTTACCCCATGTCAGATTTCCTCTAAATGCTTTGGTTTTTGAGTTATAAGCCAAAAACTGCAGTTTACCCCTATGTTCTATTTTTAGCCGTGGCGGCCATCTTGGTTGGTTGACCGGGTCACGCCACACATTTTTTAAACTAGATACCCCAATGCTGATTGTGGCCAAGTTTGGTTCAATTTGGCCCAGTAGTTTCAGAGGAGAAGATTTTTGTAAAAGATAACTAAGATTTACGAAAAATGGTTAAAAATTGACTATAAAGGGCAATAACTCCTAAACGGGTCAACTGACCATTTCGATCATGTTGACTTATTTGTAAATCCTACTATACTTAACATTATTGCTGTTTACAGTTTATCTCTATCTATAATAATATTCAAGATAATAACCAAAAACTGCAAAATTTCCACAAAATTACCAATTCAGGGGCAGCAACCCAACAACGGGTTGACCGATTCATCTGAAAATTTCAGGGCAGATAGATCTTGACCTGATAAACATTTTTACCCCATGTCAGATTTCCTCTAAATGCTTTGGTTTTTGAGTTATAAGCCAAAAACTGCATTTTACCCCTATGTTCTATTTTTAGCCGTGGCGGCCATCTTGGTTGGTTGACCGGGTCACGGCACACATTTTTTAAACTAGATACCCCAATGATGATTGTGGCCAAGTTTGGTTCAATTTGGCCCAGTAGTTTCAGAGGAGAAGATTTTTGTAAAAGTTAACGACGACGGACGACGGACGACGGACGCAAAGTGATGGGAAAAGCTCACTTGGCCCTTCGGGCCAGGTGAGCTAAAAACTAGACTTGGCCTCGAAATATTCTGGTACGAAGTGTACCGTTTTGGAGTATAACATAACATTTTGTATGTATTTGCTACTTTTTGGTATAAAAAAAGTAATGGTCTATACATCAGTAAATCGTTTCAGAAGCGATACCCTCACCAAACCGCTAGAAATGAACTAAATTAAAGGAATTCCCTCCGCTTCTTTAGTACCCAATTCCCAGGCAGTGGCGATGATACACAGTGGTCATGCTTAAAATTGCTGCATTAGCCATGTTAACATTACTTGAATTCATTCAAGTACCATTGTTTCTGTTTCTAACCCAATCTTGTGTCCATTCTTGTCGGCTGAAGCATGACCATTCAATTTAATATCAGTTTCAGTGTTTGTGTCGGTAATATATATCAGTCTCTAACATTGTTTTGTCAGTTTCAAATTCCGACAGTGTGGGTATTAAGTTCGCATGCAGACTGTCTCGGTAAAGGGGTCTTCACTATCTGTATTATTGAATACAGAACTTGCTTCAAATATAGCTTTAAAGTCTTCTTATGTTTGAATTCCAGGCCAGAGAATACCGCATGATGTCGGTTTATTGACTAAATGTGTATTTCAAAATCCTTTTTATTTTTAAAGTATTAAGTACTTGTATCGAAAAGGTATCAAACTAACAAAATTGGACAATAACACAAAAAAATGATGAAAATACTTCAGGTTAATGTAATCAGATAGTAATAATAATAGTAATGGTAATGATAGAAACGTATTTTTTATTTTCAAATTTTGTACAAGTTAAAATCATTTCTAAGCAATATTTTGTACATGTTATAACATGTATGAAGTACTTTTGTGTACGTGTTATAACTTGTATTTTTGCATTGTACAAATTATAACATGTACACATATTTTTTTCACGAATTATAACATATACACATTTTTTTTACAGATTATAACCTGTACAAAATCGCAACTTGTACACGACATATACACAGTTAAATTTGTACTAAGTTAATTGTTAAACTTTTTTGATCAAATCAGGATTAAATAGAACCCCGTCACATTTTTCGATTTTTCAATAAACAAATAAAACTACATATTGTTTGAGAATATATTTTTTTTTATTTGGACGGAGGAATCATAATTGTGACTTTCAAACTTTAAACCAGAGACCATATGTATAATATGTCTCAGTTTAAACCAGATATATGAAATCTTGATACTCATAATAGTGATATTACAATTCTATATCAGTGCAGTTGACCTGTTTCACTTAAAATCACGGATTTCGATATACAAATCCTTGCTTAAATTATACCTTCTATTCTATATTTCTGCAAAATTGTGTTCTGAATGACAACTTTGTTTTAGTTGCGTAAGTGATAAAAATAGGATTTTCAAAAGGGTTCAATAGAAACTTGCGTGGCATATTGCCGTATGTCCCGCTGCTCTGCATCTTCAGTGCCATAGTGATACTTGCTAACATCATACCCGACTGTGTATATCATGTTCTTATCTAGTGATGGTGTTTTTTAAAGTTCCAATCGTATATATAAAACTGTCACGACATGCAATAAACATCAATAAAAAATCTGTTTGACAAAGTAGATGCTGTCACAAAATCTTAGTTCAAAAGTACTATGACAGTAATATGTGGGGTATATTCAACCGGTTTTATTTGCGTTTTTTTACGCTGTCAAATTACATGAATCCGTGGCAACGTGCCTCGTGAGTCAAAGGATCGAAATAATGGCACTAATATCCTAACATCATAGATTTGATCTGGTAGACACGCAATTATCGGACATTGTCATACCCGTATATTACTGGACAGACTCAGTGGTTCAGTCAACTTGTTACTTTTTATTGGTAAAAGCACTAGACTTTTTTTCAAATATTGTGTTTTTCAAACCTGCACGTTAACATACACGAGTGCTTGAGCCATCTATACTTGAGTTTAGACTTAACGTTTCTTATGGACTGAAAGCGAATGCGCAAAGACCATACATACGTACCTCCATTTGTTGACACAAATAATACAGCATTATACATGTAAAACAAAATCACAACCGTTGAATATTTGGGAACAAAAAAGGAAAACTTCATTTTACTGTTTGTCGGCATGTGTACTATAATCCTTGATATAAAAAAACATCTATCTTTGAAATTTGTTACAAATGTCCACTTGGATTCCTGTTAAAACTAAAAGCGGCATGTTTTTAAATGTCAACGTTCCTCCTTTTTTTTTTTACATATTTTAAGGAAATATAACGTAGAGTTAAACTGTTGTCCGGTTTGACCGGATGTCCTGGTGATTGATAAAATATGACAAACCACTTAACTGTCCATGTCAATAATAAAGTAAGGCTAAAATACAAGGATAAAGTCAACAAGACACGATTCAACCGGCAACAACCCAAAATCACATTGTTTGCTTTTGTCAAAAGTCGTAGAGTAAAACTTCTTTTCTGTTATAGTGGTAATTAAGGTTGAAGGATTTTAACACAATCACACGTGTAGAATATGTACTATACACGGAAAACTAATCGTGTTAGTACGTTTACAAGAACAGTCAGCTCAGTACCCTTTTCGTACATAGATGCTATTGGCGTTTACACTTAAGTATAAAGTATCAAACACTTTGTTTAAATGATTTTCAGTCCTTATCCCATTCATTGTATTTCAATGCCTCGTGAGGGAAAAATCTCACGCTCTCTGTATACCAAAGAAGCATTGCAACACCTCTCTCGGACGTCCATAGGTACGGGGAGCCGAATGGGACTCTTGTGGTTTTGTACTCGAAATTCAATTTTGTACAGAAAAACGTGACTTTTGTTCAACAAAAATGAGTTCAGTTTAACAAAATTCGTAGCATACTACAAATTTAAAATTTTGTCATACAAAATTATCTTTCAGTGGACAAAAGTCACTTTTGTTGACTTTTGTCCTGACAAAATTCATTTTAGTTACACAGACCTGACTTGTGTAACCTAATTTGAAAATTGGGCGACAAAAGTCAATTTTGCATGCAAATTAGTTTAGTTTGGATTCTGTGAACTAATTTGCATACAAAATCGGCTTGTGTTACACAAAATTGACTTTTTTGAGACAACTTGAATTGACTTTTGTGAGACAAAATTGACTTTTTTGAGACAACTTGAATTGACCTTTGTGAGACAAAATTGACTCTTGTGAGACAAAAATTGACTTTTGTGAGACAAAATTGACAAAATTGAATTTTGTCTCACAAAATTGAATTCTGTCTCACAAAAGTCAATTTTGTCTCACAAAATTGAATTCTGTCTCACAAAAGTCAATTTTGTCTCACAAAATTGAATCTGGTCTCACACGACTGACTTTTGTGTTTTTATTTCCATATCAGGTAACAAAAGTCAATTTTGTATGCAAATAAGTTTATATTTGCATAACTTTTGTCATCACAAAAATGAATTTTGTCATCACAAAATTGAAGTTCTCATAAAACAAGTCTGTATCACATAGTTTTGTAGTTTTGTAAGACAAAATTATTTTTTTTATGACATAATTGATTTTTGTACAAAACCACAAGAGTCCCATTCGACGCCCCGTAATAGGTGTCAGACCACCAATTACTCCCCCCAATTTAGAACGTATGTAAAAGTAGCCCTACTCTGACACAAAAGAGTGCTTTTGATGTCCTTGTTTACTTAAACTAACCAACAAATATGCAGAAATGAAACTTTTGGTGAAAGAGACATATATGGGAGATTTTAATATTGATATAATGTCAAGTAAAAACCATGCT
This sequence comes from Mytilus trossulus, assembly GCF_036588685.1. Classification (NCBI taxonomy): domain Eukaryota; kingdom Metazoa; phylum Mollusca; class Bivalvia; order Mytilida; family Mytilidae; genus Mytilus; species Mytilus trossulus. The sequence goes on along the minus strand of NC_086373.1, from coordinate 103,512,782 downwards.
AAGTGGTCACACATCAAAAATATTTTCAACATGAGTCAAATGGTTACAGAACCTACCAGAGTTACTAAAACTTCATCTACTTTAATTGACCATGTGTATTGTAATCTGCCAGAAAATATTAATTATATTGCAGTTCCAAAATATTCAATCAGTGATCACTATCCAGTATGTATTTCTCATAAAAGAGGGTTTAAAACGAAAAAGCAAATCCATGATTATATAACTTATAGATCTAAAAAATATTTCAACGAGACTGATTTTATTCACCATTTATCTCAGTGTCCCTTTGACAGTATACTAGAAATTGATGACCCTGATGAAGCGCTACTAAGTTTTATAAATAGTTTTACTGAAGTGTTAAATCATCATGCTCCTCTCATTAAAAAGCGAGTTAAGCATGTTTATCAAAATCAGTGGATAAATGATGAAATTATGGAGGGCATGAAAAAACGTGATTATTATCATAAGAAAAAAGACACATATAACTATAAATTTTGGAGAAACAAGGTTAAATACCTCATAGAAAATTCAAAACAAAACTTTTATACTGAAGTATTAGAACAAGAAAAAGGAAATAGCAGCAAATTATGGAAGCACTTGCATAATGTAAATGGTAGTGAAAATCATCATAACCATGCAATCTTAAATAACTGTAGCAATAAACCAATTACAGACCCTAAAAGCATTGCTGATACTTTCAATAATTATTTTACAAATATTACTGAAAATGTTAATCTTAATTCAAACTCAAGCACCAGTTGTTCTGGAAAACTTGATAATTATATTTCATGTCGTGTACCAGAAAATATCTTTTTTACCATACCACAAATAACTAGTGAATTTGTTCTCCATCAATTAATCACACTTGATGAGAAAAAAGCAACAGGTCTTGATAATATCAGTGCAAAGTTTTTAAAAATGTCATCACACCTAATTTCAGTTCCATTATGCCACATTTTTTATTTAAGCATCAGAAAATCAGTATATCCATCGTTATTTAAACTGGCTAAAGTTCTACCAGTATTTAAAAATAAAGGTTAAAAAAATGATGTTTTTAACTACAGACCTATTGCAATTTTACCATTACTATCTAAGATCCTTGAGCGACACGTAAAAACTCATTTGATGAATTTTCTAAACAAATATAATCTATTGTATGTCATGCAATCAGGCTTTCGTGCAAACCATTCCTGTCAAACTGCTATGACTTCTTTGTTAGATAAATGGTTAAAAGCCATTGATGAAGGAAATTTAGTAGGAGCAGTATTTTTAGATCTGTGTAAAGCTTTTGATCTTCTAAATCACAAACTGCTCCTTCAAAAATTACAAAAATATAAATGTTCTTATAATTCTATTCATTGGTTTACTTCGTATTTAGCTGATAGACATCAAGTCGTATCAATTTCAAATACTTTTTCAGATGTATCTACATTAAAAGCAGGTGTACCTCAAGGGTCCGTTTTAGGTCCTATATTATTCTTGATATTTATTAATGATTTGCATTTGTGTAATCCTAATCATAATCTTGATCTTTTTGCTGATGATAGCACTATTTCTGTAATTGGAAAAGACAAAAGGTATATAAGTCAGACACTTAATGTTGTATTAGAAAATATTTGTCAATGGGTTGATGAAAACAAAATGTTAGTTAATGTGTCAAAAACTAAGACAATGTGTATAGGTTCAAAACAAAAACTGTCTGTGATGTGTAATGACACATTAAATGTATCCATTAATGGCCAAAAGATTAATGAAAGTCACTGTGAGAAAGTCCTAGGTATTTTTGTTGACAAAACTCTTTCTTGGTATGATCAAATTAATCATATAATCAAAAAAGTTAATTCTTCATTAGCTTTATTAAAAAGAATCAAGAAATTCTTGAATCACAATGCACGAATTCTATTTTACAATGCGCATATTCTTTCACATTTGGATTACTGTTGTTCAGTATGGGGAAACTGTAACAAGTTTTTAGTTGACAGTTTACTAAAATTGCAAAAAGGGCAGCTAGAATTATTTTAAACGAACACGATATTCGTAAACCATCCAGTGAACTATTTAAGGAATCTGGAATTATTCCTGTTACTAAGAGAATATCTTACCACAAATCATTATTAATGTTTAAATCAAAACACCAACTGGCACCAAAATATTTATCAAGTCTTATTGTGCCTACAAGTAGTAAACAATCATACAATACTCGACTTTCATCATCGGATAATTTTATTGTCCCTAAATCAAATACAGAATTATACAAATCTAGTTTTTCTTTTAGTGGTCCAAAAGTGTGGAATTCATTGTCCAGTGAAATTAAAAAATCAAAAAGTATATCTGCATTTAAAAACTCTTACAAGTCATTTTATTTTGAAAAGTGTTAAATTTTTAAGTTAAGCCACAATGTATACCATAGGTGTTTTTGTTGTTGTTGTTGTTGTTGTTGTTGTTATATTACTTTCTATACATCTATTCTTAACATGTGTGTAATAGTAGATTAATTATGTTTTATTCATATTGTTAACATTGTATGTATATTATAGAGAGCCTTATTGAAAATTGGTTTAATCCAAATAAGTTACTCTCTTTAAATAAAGCTATTATTATTATTATTATTATTATTATTATTATTATTATTATTATTATATATCTAGATCATTATGAGCCAAATTTTACTTGTCTATGAGTTTGCATTAAAAATTGAGGATTAATGCGCTCCATAGTATACTAATTTTAGATTTCCAGAAAACCAGGTTTGTTTTTTTGAGTATCCCTGTTTGAAGGTCAGTTAATTTGTTAGAAGGCTTTAAAGGTATGGTGAAAATTGGCATGTAGAATGCTGATACATTGGGAGAGATCCGTTTGCGCCAAAAATGTGTCCTTTTGCGCCAGAACTTCTTTTCTCCAATGCTACTTTTGCGCCAACTATTTTAAAATTACATGGCATCATTTGCGCCAAAAATAAAACATACGATTGCGCCAAATAGAAGAAAAATCTTCCCTCCACTTTATTCTGACTTGAAACCGGCAGTTTACACGGCAACTGTTTCCTTTTCTAAAACATTCTTTCTTCTTACTGTTGCTGCTTGGGTACATCCTAATTTAACGTATGTAGTAGCTTGTAACTTCAATTTATGGTCCAAAAAGACGAACATTGAAACATATTTCCCCGTGGAAGGCTTCTGCTCCATTACTTATACGGCGTGCGGTAGCTGGAGTTTTAGCACATACGGATGGTGAGACCAAAGCAGTGTGTCATCAACGTATGTGGCTAAAACATAATCAGCAAAAGCTTATATTTTCTTCTCTGGGCATATCTTGTATCAAATATTTAGCAAAGCAATAAGTTTTTTTCTCTCTCTCTCTGTACATGGACTGTCTACTGCGTTTCAAGTCATTTCTCTCCAGATGCTTATCTTCACGGTGAAATATCTCAGACCATACGATACTTTTAAGCCAAAATAAGAATAAATATTAATCATTACTATTTATGATATACATGTGTACATGTAAATTGGCGCAAATGAGTTCCGTTTATTGGCGCAAATGATACATTTGAAAAATAAAATTTGGCGCAAATGATACCCTTGAAAAACAGTAATTGGCACAAGAGGATTACTGCCGATACATTTACAATTCAGGATACCTGGTTTCTATGAAGTTAAACTTAAGGTAAAATATTTAGAAATCTGTGAAAATTGGAAAATTTGGTTGAACAGATAGGGATTTATAATTGGTGGTCTGACACCTATTGGTGGCCTGTTTAAAAGTATGATTTCTCGTAATATGTCCATACCTCTCTCATTTTTTCAAATACAGACCGAATAATTTTCCCAAAAGCCTACCGTGAGTACCTAGATATTAATTGTTTTAGTTTTGTTATCGCCTTTTTATATCACTGTACGATTAACAAATATAATCACCGAACCAAAAGTCCCAATTTGTTTTACTCACATTTTCACTGTCCAACTAGAAATTATGATTGCTGTCAAAAATGCACGATCGAGATGATTCACCCCTCCCCCAAAATCAATCCGAAAAAAATATATTCATATAACGTTTCACCAAAACACTCACGCACGCTTATGGGATAACTCAATTGATTAACGGCAACCACTGAATGACAGGCTCCTGATGCCCTCCTGACTTGAGACAGACGCATACATACAGAGTGTGGCGGGGTTAAACATGTTAGCGGGATCGCACCCCCCCCCCCTTTCTCTTACCTGGGACAGTGGTGTAACAGTACAACATGAGAACGGACTAAAACAAATCTGTTGAAAAAGGTCATCAGATGGATACAAATACAAATACTACAACAACAAAAAGAAATGACAGATCTGAGATCACTCTCAGTTATACTGACAGCTAGCTCAAAGCCACTCACAACTAATAAAAAAATCATGCATCGCACACTGTGTCTGTTTTGAAAACCTACCACAAAGACTCAACATATATCTGTCTTTGATGTTGTTGAATGTTATTTCGAAAGTTTGAAGATATCTTCCTTTATTTTGTGGATTTCTTTTTTTACCATATGTATATATTTCTTGGAATGGTTTCATAGCAGGATGAAGCTGTGAAACTGAATTAACTCAGCTAGCTTTGGCATGAGCTTGCATCAGCTCTAGACAGAGATGATCAGATTGATATGGTTATCTTTGATTTTTCTAAGGTCTATGCTCGTGTCCTACATGTATGAGGCCTTATGTATGCCTGTTAAACAAACTGCAGCATTATATGGAGTACCAGGACAACTACTCACGTGGATACAATCCGAATCATATATAGCTAAACGTACACAACAAGTCATCGGTGAGGGAGAATCATCGGAAAAAGTTTCTGTAGTTAAAGGAGTCCCCCATGGGATTGTAGATGTAGATAGTAAAATATGTTTTTACACTTATTTGACTCTATGCATATTGCTCATTTATTATATTATTTGAAAGTTTATTATTTATTTTATACTTGTGCTGTCAAATCAGTGAACTATTTTAGCATAGCCGACAAACAAGTCGAAGGACATACTTTATTTTTTAGGGGCATAGGTATAATGAAGTTTTTGAAAAGAATTTCATCTTCAACACAGCCAGAGCAGAATTTGCAAATTCTTTCATTTCGTGGAATAATTGATAAAACGACCAGATTCAATTTCATGCTTATGAGCAGATCTACACAATTTGCAAATAGCACTTCTAAAATCTAACTTCAGTTCATAACCCGACAAACTTTACGGGGAGATCATTTTTACATTCAAAACTTTTATTTAAAAATCAAATGAATAAACAATTTCCCACAAGAAGCCTCTCTTTGGTTAACATTAGATATATTAAATATTTCAAAGTTAACCAAAGAGAGGACTGATAATTATAAAGAATCTATTAAAACATTTATTGTCCAAAATGTCACTTTATTTATTGCCAGGAGAGACATAATATTCTGCTATTGCCAGTCCAGTCAGTTATTGAAAAAAAATCTGTGTTTTAATACAGCAACAAAAATCAAGTCTGTTGAAACTCAATATAGCTGTCGTTTAACAAATTAATTTGAACGTATTTTGTTGGAATCGGAAAACAAATATTTATAGAAATATATATATATGATTCTGGTATTTAGATCGTTTTATTTTCCGGATTTGTCTCACTTCATATCCGTCATTGACTCATTTTTCATTTCACAGTCCCAAAATTATCAACCTTCTCAACCACCGTTTCAACCCATGGGGGAATGGCAGCACCTCCTAAACCCTGGGAAATTGCAGGTGTGAACCAACAAAATGCTGGAAGTATTCCTTTAAATAATATGTCAGGGTAAGTCCATGTCTAACTGTTATTTTTAAAATTTGTCATGTTTGCTGTACAATCTTGCATCCTACATTTTGACCGAAAAACAACTCTTATCTATCAATCGAGTCACAAACATTTTCGTATATCATCTTCTTCTTCTATATATTTAACGTGTTGAATATTCTGACATTGTGATGTTTATGATCACATTATTGGTTCAGGGGCGGATGAAGGAATTTTCCAAAGGGGGGCAAAATATCCCAGGGCAAAGGGGGGGTGCAAAACATATGTCCCGATACAAATGCATTGATCGGCCAAAATAAAGGGGGGGGGGTGCGAACCCCCGGAACCCCCCCTCTGGATCCGCCACTGTGGTTTTCCTTTAAAACTTAAAAAAAATACAATTTAGAATTACTCAGCCTCCGCCCACAGGGGTTGTTACGTGATATTTTCGGGGTTCGTATGGATACAAGGGGGTATCATTGGGGGGTTCTTATCCCCTATCCACTTTACTGTTTTGTTAGATTCCTGTATCCCGCTTACACTTTAAACGTAAGCAATTCTCATTTTTTTATCATTTCCCTGGTCCCGCTAGACCTCATTTCCTGTTTTCACGACACAATAATTTGACTTTCATGTGTCACGCTAACAAAAAACCAGCAATCCTGCGTCACATCTAGACCCCAATGAGACCCACAATCCCACATACAATGTAGTAAACACGCCAAATTGAAACAAACCCCTGTGCACTGTCCTCTGGTTGTGTAGGATTTGATTAGGGTTGTCATGTGGATACCTTCATGATGAATAACAGTAAAAATCCTTGCCAAATGACATTAGCAGTAATTTTTGGTGTATGCTAATGAAATGTATCCTTCTATTAGAAGATAAAAAAATCTACGTAATTTAATGCATCACATTTCTAAATATCCGGTAAAATAAACCTCAAACGAATCACAATAAGGATATTTTGATGAATCACGTTAATATATTAATCAATTTGATGCCTGACAGTAAAGGGCATAACTACCCTCTTGTAAATGTATATACTACTGTAAATTCAGAAATTATTGCGAGGTTTTTATTATTGCGAATAATGCGTCTGAGTTGTAAACGCAATAATTAAAACTCGCATTTTGTAATATTTTAACTGAATTAAGCATGACTTTTCTCAAAATCGTAAAAATTAAAATCGCATTCAAGTGTAAATTGACAGAATCGCAATAATAAATGCACGCAATAATTTCTGAATTTACAGTATACATTTTGTGTAGTTTACAAATCTTTGGAAGATTAAAAAAAATGTACCATTCTTATTAATTGATATATTCCTTCAGCAATCAGGTAGGGACTTATATTTTGTTCTTGGACATGTCCATGTACATGTAGGTTTACCTTAGGCACAGCGACAGTAGATACAGGAATAATTAACAAGTTCTGGGTTTAATCTAGTCCATTTATATATATATAGAAGATGAAAATATTGGACAAGTGATCTGTATTTTATTCAGATTGTTATACATGAAATTGTAACTGCTAAGCAGAAAGATGGCACAGTAAAATATTTTTACATGATATCAAATGATTATCGGTAATAATTTCTTACAATATTAGGTACAAGAAACTAGTAATTCAAAACTTCTGTTTTTGATTCTACAATCTCACCAAATTTATAATTTCATTTTATATGTTAATATATGTATTTACGTGGGTGTTTGATATGCTTTTGATATAGTTGAATCAGACACAGGACAACTTAATAAAAAATAGAAATACCAGCATATCACAATACGATGTGACAGAAATATTGAGCTAATACATTTTTGATGACCTTATAAAATCATTAGCATAATGAGGGTACCTATCACTTTCTTGTTTATGTAAATATTGAATAGCAGTCTTTTCCAATTAATTGAACCATTTTCTTTTCTTCACTACTAGTAAAGGCAGACCTTATTATAATTTGCAGAATTGTACACTGTTTGTATAGATTTATTGAGAATGTCTAGAGTTTTTCTTACTGTTGATGTTTGTACATGTATAGTCAGATAATGAAGTCATGTATATGCAGAAAATGATTGGGAAGCTTTTTAAAGAAAACACATCCATATCTCTTCTTTTCCATACAACAGTAAATCTATACCAGCTTACTTTGATCATAGATGTTGTACATGTATAAAGCAGCCGAATCATTTTTTGCATCTATACATTCACTCAATATCTGGCCATACATGAACACACCTCATTAGTAAGCCAGAGGCAGATTAAAAGGGTTTTTCAGGGGGCCAGTCCCCCTTTTGTTGGAAAAAATTGGTTGATTATATAGGGAATCACTGAAGAATGACTGGAGCAAGCCTCCTCTTAGGCAGTCAGTTCCCCCCTTATGAAAATTTGTGGATCTGTAACTGTAAGCAAAACTTTATAGATCACTACATTACTGATGGTTCTTTTAGATTGACTATAAGAAACCTGCATCATGAAGTAAATAACTAAAGTTGATACATTTTTTTTCCAGATCACCTTTGAATTCTGGTGCAGGAGGAGGCCTACCACCATGCTGTCAGCCATCAGCGGCTGGAGGCGCTGGACCACCCCCTCCTGTCCCTACTCGTCCATCACAACAGTCAAATTACAGCCGATTCTCCTCACCTTATGGTGGTGGTTATTCTAGTCCTTACAGCAGTATGGGGATGTATGGTGGTGGCAGTATGTATGGGGGTGGGTATGGAGGAATGAGTCCATATTCCAGTGGTGGTATGTATGGTGGAGGGTATGGGGGACAGTATGGATCATATGGTAATGGAGGAGAGTACAATGGATTTGCCAGACAAGCTGAAGAGAATTCTCGACAAGCATTTCAGTCTGTGGAGAGTATCGTAAATGCCTTCACATCAGTTAGTATGATGTTAGATTCTACGTTTCAAGCTGTGTATAATTCATTCCGTGCAGTCGTTGGTGTAGCTGACAATTTCTCAAGATTGAAACATCAGTTATCTTCTGTATTTTCTGCTTTTGCACTTTTCAAATTCATCAGATATTTATACAGAAAAGTTTTGGTTCTGTTACGACTACGACCAAATATGGAAACTGATGAAGCATGGAGTCAGGCAGCAGCTTCAGCAATTCCACTTGCAGGAGATGGAGACAGCCCAAAGAAGAGCACCTGGCCTATAATGATGTTCCTTGCCATTATTATGGGTGGTCCATACCTTATTTGGAGATTGATTTCAAGTGTAACACAAACACCAGGTATTTATTTATTATATATATGTTAAACTGAAACTTGAATTGGTGTAAGAAATAAAACTTCATATTTTGTTTTTTTCATTAATACATTAAATAAGTGATATTTTTTTTTCTTGATGCAGCTGTGAATAAAATTTTAAACTTTTTTCTCAAAAAAACAATGATGTCATGGTGGTAGGTAATATTTCACATTAGAGTAATTTTCTTTTGGTCAGCTGACAAAGTATACCAATTCAAAATTGCCTTCCTATACTTAATACATGCAATGTTTTATTTTATCTACCAATGATAAATGGATGGTACCTTCAGTATGGAAATGATAATATGGAACTGTTTTGTTGAGCCTGTGACTGAAGCAAGAAAAAGCAATCTTACATTCCGTCGTCAGTGGCATCCACAAATATTCACTCTGTTGTTAAAGTTTTTGAAATTTTAATAACGTTCTTAAACTATCCTTATTTTTTACAAAACTTGGACAGAAGCTTGTTTATGATCATAAGATTTTCATTTCTAAAATGACACTGAGTGTAATATACATCATAACATGTATCTTTTCTAGGCAAGCAATGGATGACAGGAGAAGACGACCACTTTGTTGCCACAGCACAGTATGATTACAAATCAGAAAATGAAGGAGAATTGTCCTTTTCTGTAGGTCAAGAAATCAAAGTGGCACCAAAAGGTATGAATACAAAGATTAAGTTGATTGTTACAATGGTAATTTTAATCTGAAAAGAAAGTATGATCCATTTAATATTTGAAATTACATCAAATCTCAATACACATTAAATGTGTTTGTTATGGAAATTAGCATGAACTTTTTGTTGTTGTTAAAGTTGTGTATCAGCTGAGGCTATCCATAGTCAGATAATCAAAAAGTTAGTCTAGATAAACATTTCAAAATTTTACAAAAAATTAATTCATGCAATTATAAAGTATAAGGTTGTAATTAGCTCAGTTTGAGGGAACCATTATTGGCAGATGACAGTGGGTCAATGATACTTAGTAGCCTGTTATAAAAGAATTGGCACATCTAATTTCCATGATGATTTATTTGCTCCGCCATGGTCTATCAAGTTTACTAAGAAACTTTTCCGAGATTACATTATAAGTTAGTTGTTATTTGGCCCTGTACCTTCAGTCATAGTTTATTGACTATGAATGATTTGCATATATTAGTTAACATTGTCAAAAATTGCCATTTTAATTTCAGAAATACAGCCAAGAATTAAGGGCTGGCTTCTTGCAAGTGTTGATGGACAAAAAACAGGAATCATTCCTGGTAATTATGTGAAAGTTTTAGGAAAAAGACAAGGCACAAGAAAAGTTAATCAGGTTGCCATTGAAGCAGCACAAAAATCTGTCACAAAGAGTTGTTGCAGTAAAGAAAACACTACTCCCAAAAGCTGCTGCAGTACATCACAAAATCCATCTTTAAATTCTGTAAATGCCAACCTTGAGAATGTTCCTACAGCGAACCCACCAATAGACCTTAGTGATAATCAAGTGTTGGATAATACTTTTGGTAATATGGACAATACTTTTGGTAATATGAACAATACATCTGGTAATATGAACAATACGTCTGGTAATATGAACAATACATCTGGTAATATGAACAATACTTCTGAAATGGAAGCATATGACATAGTCGACAAGTGCCAAGATTAAATCCAATGAAAAAATTGTTTTGTATATATTCAGATTACTGTGATTTTTTATATATTATTATTTTAATGATTTATCTTTATGATATGAAATACTGTCTTTCTTGCACTAAATACAGAGTAGATAAGAAAAAAAAATATTGATTTTCTTTACAAAACTCAGAGAGGAAAAATTAGTTGAGGTAAAACCTGTTAAAATGTGAGATGCTAGTGTTGTATATATGCAAAACATATGTTTTTTCTCTCAATTTTGTCAACAGTTAACTATATTTATTTGTTTTTTTGCTATAATTTAAAAAAAAAAAACAATTTTAATCTAAAGATGATTATCTGATTAATGCAAAAACAAGGATTAAAATAACTGTAAGGAAAACTATTATACATTTCTGATTGGTGTATGTATCTTTGCTTTAAGAAAATAGTTTCTAGTACACCTACAATTATGAACCATTAAGAATATTCTGCTTCAACTGTGCTCCATTTAGCTTAATATAATTCAATGATTTATATTTTAATTTCATAGTGCAAACAATCTGTGTCCTTTGGTGCTCAAAAGCACTTTGATTCTAAGGATTAAATTAAACTGAAGGAAAAGTGAAAATAAAATCCTTTGTAAGTATGGGAAAAGTTTAAATTAGAGATTTGAGACCGCTTTGAGCCAAATTAGCATATCTATCTTGGTCAAGGAAATCCAAGGTTGAGTCATCAAATATTGAAATATGATGCACATATGAATTGTTTGATTTATAAATGATTATTAGGATGGAAATCAGCAAGTTATACTATATATATATATATATGCAGATTTGATTGAACACAATGAGTAATAGCCAAATTCATTTATGACAGCTGCCTCTGTGAAAATGCCATGCTAATGATATACATACATTGATTGAAAATATGAAAAACTAGATGGAAATTGAGGATTTTTGAGAGATTTTTTTTTCTCATACCAAATTCAAGTATATTAAATATTTTCTGACAATGCATGTATATTGTTTTTATGCCCCACCTATGATAGTAGAGGGGCAATATGTTTTCTGGTCTGTACGCCTGTTTGTTCCTCTGTTTGTTTGTCTGTTCGTCCAGATAAAGGTTAAAGTTTTTGGTCAAGGTAGTTTTTGATGAAGTTGAAGTCCAATCAACTTTAAACTTAGTACACATGTTCCCCATGATATGATCTTTCTACTTTTAGAAAGTGCGAAGTTCAGGTTAAGGTTATTGGTCAAGGAATTTTTTATACGACCATAAAATATTTTTTGCGTCATATTAAAATGATATGGTATCATGTTGTCTGCGTTGTCGTCCCAAGACACATTTAGTTTCCAGCCAATAACTTTTGTTTTAGTGAATGGATCTCTATACATTTTTTCCAGAAGGTTCAATTGTACAAAAGAAAGGTTGGGATTGATTTTGGGGGTTATGGTCCCAAAAATGTAGGAATTAGGGGCCAAAAAGGGGGCCCAAATTAAGCATTTTTGTAGTTTTCAAACAATAACTTGTGTTTAAGTGTATGAATCTCTGAAATAATACCACAAGTTTCCATACCATTAAGAGGTGGTTAGTATTGATTCTTGGGGGTTTTGCTCATTTTTTTTTATGTAATTAGGGGCAAAATGGGGAAAAACTAGGTTTTTCTGGTCGATGGTTAATTAAGACAATTTAAAAGCAGTGTAAGGGAGGTAATTCAAAAACATTTAACATAAAACGTTGGTTATGTTCTTATTTACCTTCCTTACACTACTTTTACATTATGTATAAGGAAATGTCAGGCTTTGGACTAATTTCTAAAAAAAAGGGGGTGGTAGCAGTTTTCATTTTTTTCCAAATTTCTCAAATTCCAAATTTTTGAAAAGTTTGAAGAAAAAATCTTTAATTGCACAATATTGCGCAATAGATTTGTAAGATCTTGACATTTTTTTGTGTCAGAAACTCACATTAAGTCAAAACTTGATCACAATCCAAATTCAGAGCTGTATCAAGCTTGAATGTGTTGTCCATCCCAACTGTTCAGGGTTCAACCTCTGCAGTCGTATAAAGCTGCACCCTGTGGAGTATCTTGTTGATGAAGTTGAAGTCCAATCAACTTGAAACTAAGTAAACATATGTTTCCTATGATAGGATCCTTCTAATTTAAATGCCAAATTAAAATTTTGACCTCAATTTCAAGGACCACTGAACATGGAAAATAGTGCCAGTGGGGCATCCGTGTACTATGGACACATTCTTGGTATAACGCAATTTATGCTGAGTTCACACGTAATTCGAAATCAATTTGCATTAACTAAATTCAGATTAAATGTCCATGTGAACAAGGCATTAGAATTGACACTTGAAAAATTTCATTTTTAGCTCACCTTGCCCAAAGGGCCAAGTAAGCTTTTCTCATCACTTGGTGTCATGCATCGTCGTCCGGCGTTATTGGCCTTTATAGTCAATTTTTAACCATTTTTCGTAAATTTTAGTAATCTTCTCCTTTGAAAACTACTGGGCCAAATTAATCCAAACTTAGCCACAATCATCTTTGGGGTATCTAGTTTAAAAAATGTGTGGTGTGACCTGGCCAACCAGCTAAGATGGCCGCCATGGCTAAAAATAGAACATAGGGGTAAAATGTAGATTTTGGCTTATTACTCTGAAACCAAAGCATTTAAAGCAAATTTTACAATGGGTTAACTTGTTTATCTAGTAAATATCTATCTGCCCTGCAATTTTCAGATGAATTGGACAACTGGTTGTTAGGTTGCTGCTCCCCAATTGGTAATTTTTAAGGAAATTTTGCAGTTTTTTGTTATTATCTTGAATACTATTATAGATAGAGATAAACTGTAAACTGCAATAATGTTCAGCAAAGTAAGATCTACAAATAAGTAACCATGAACAAAATGGTCAGTTGACCTCTTTAGGAGTTATTGCCCTTTATATTTAATTTTTATACAACCCCAAAATTTCGTATAATGGTATGATGTCGTCGTCTGCGTCGTCGTCAGAAGACACTTTAGTTTTCGAATATCAACTTGACTTTAAGTGAATAGATCTTCATGAATTTTTTTCAGATGGTTCAAAACCACTAAAGGAAGATTGGGATTGATTTTGGGGATGATGGTCCCAACGGATTAGGAATTGGGAGCACAAAAGGGGCCCAAAACAGGCATTTTTCTAGTTTCAGGATAAAAACTTGTGTAGAAGTATTTAAATTGCTCTGAAATCATACGGCAATAAAACCACAAGTAGAAGGTTAGGATTCATTTTAGGGGTTATGGGGGCCAAAGTTTAGGAATGAAGGGCCAAAAGGGGTCAAAACAAGCATTTTTCTAGTTTCAAGACAATAACTTATGTGTTATTGTATGGATCTCTCTGAAATTGTACCACAATGTACCATATAACAAAGGGGAAGCTGGGATTAAGTTTCGGGTTAATTGCCCAAAATATGTAGGAATTATTGGCCAATAAAGGTCCAAAAAGAAGCATGTTTCTAGTTTCAAAACAATCATGACAATTACTTGTGTTTAAGTGTATGAATCTCTCTGAAATTGTACTCTAAGGTTCAATACTGCAATGGAAAGAATGGGATTGAGTTTAAGAGTTAATGCTCCAAGGGGGGTTCACAAAATTTGGGAGGGTAACCCTTTTTTTAAGGGCTTCCTTTTTTCAAAATTTTTTAAATTTTGAATTTGAAAAGTTTCTAGAAAAAATCTTCAATTGCACAGTATTGTGCCATATATTTGTTAGATCTTTGACCACATTAATTTTGTGACAAAAACCTATATTATGTCTAAATTTGATCACAATCCAAATTCAGACAGAATCAAGCTTGAATATTGTAACCTTTGCCCCAACTGTTCAGGGTTCAACCACCGGGGTCGTATAAAGCTGCGCCCTGCGGAGCACCTGGTTAAAAATTTTCAAGAGTTTTTACAAAATATTTTCCTCTGTAACTTGAGGGACAAGTTTATTATAGATAGACAAAATTGTAAGTAGCAATAATGTTCAGTAAAGCAAGATCTCCAAACACATCACCATCACCAAAACACAATTTTGTCATGAATCCATCTGACGATCTGTTTTCTTTGTTTGATTTGCATATAGACCAAGGTGAGCGACACAGGCTCTTAAGAGTCTCTAGTTTTGTTATTTTCAATCTTCAAAGTTTACTTACTCTAATCCATACAATCTAACAATGCCATATGTTTATACATGTTGCCCCTCTTCTCTTCTTTTCCACAGGACAAGAAAGAGAGGAAAAAGGAGATTCATGTCTCTCTAAGCAAAAGTGGATTTTTGGGAAACAACATGTTGGGTTAATGCATAGATTTTTAACATGATCTACCCAAAACATTGCATAGTTTTGGGCCCCCCTTTTAGCTCCCCTGGCCTAAACGGCCAAGGGAGCCTTTTTCCTTACAAAGATGTGGTTGTTCATCTTCTTAACTTTTACAAAAATCTTCTTATCTGAAACTGCAGGTCTTAGTTTAACCAAAATTGGCCACATAGCTAGAGTATCTTGTTTAAAAATTGTTCTATTTTTGCCTGCAGTCAAACATGGCCTACATGGCTAAAAATAGAAATTAGGAAAAAATGCAAGTTTGATCTATTATCTTTAAAACTGTTTTGTGGTTTATTAATATGCTGTAATTTGTATTTAGATTTTTCACTATATGACATGTATATACTTGCAACAATAGATATATACATGTTATTTATATAAACAAATCACAAAGAGGCAAATATGTTCAAATGATGAGATCTATATATTGTCTGTTCGATTCAAAACTTAAAGACGACTTCTTGAGGGAGGAATTGTCCCAAAATGACTTTTTTTTTCTCTCTGAAAAACTATAATAGATTAAGACAATCTTACTGTTTCAAATATAAAGATCAACAATTACAGATTTACAAATAAGTCAACATGGCAAAAGTCGTTAGAGTTATTGTCCTTTAATGACAATTTGTTATCATTTATTTTGCATTCATCAATGATTATGTTTTATGATATAAAAATATATAGCAAAAACATTCTACTTTAAATATAAAGTTATCGTGGTTAAAATCCTCAATATCTCGGAGATGAGTTATTTCTTAATAATTTTACAAAAATACCAAATAAGATCTACAAATAGTCAAATCTTACTGATTGCAATAAATTCAGAAATAAAAATCAAATGGTATTGTATTACCAGATGAGTGAATCATGTTCTCGGGAGCCTCTTTTTCAAATAATACTGGAACATATACTTTTTTAAAACAGGATTCGTGTACTTTACAAAATCGAATTAAGCACTATATAAGTATACACATAAACCAATCAAGGGAGCCTCTTTTTCAGATAATATCGGAACACATACTTTTTTAAAACAGGATTCGTGTACTTTACAAAATCGAATTAAGCACTAAATATTAAGTATACACATAAACCAATCAATAAATCCCATATATTGTCACGCAGATCACTGCATAGGTTCATCAATGTTGGCTAGTGTGATAACTGCTGATATATTCTGCACGCAAGATATTGTAAAATAAAAACCGGATTAAATGAGTAGTAAAAAAGGTAGAAATATAAGATTCCTATAGGCTTCTTAAAGTTTAAGAGGTTGGAGATATTAATATTAATATATATGGGAACTCCTTACATTGACAAAAACATGCTGATGCAATTTGTGTTGAAATTCGAGTCGGTAACAACAATAAGGTGAACATGTTTGTTGAAATATTATTGTTATGTAGGATTGCGGAATCTGCGTTTGGAAATGAAGCACAATCCTTGCTAGAAATAATGAATGATTCGGCTAACGATACCTCTGACAACAGTCGACTGAAAGAAAGATTTCTCACACCATACGTACTAAATGTCTTCGAGAGAATGGACAATTTAGGCAGTAGCGACAACGCACAACCGTCAGGAAAAGTCAGAATATTAATACCAGAAGAAGGTAAGTGAAATGCATGTTTGATAGTTTTATATGATATAACAAAACTCAATTCCAAGAAAAACTTTGTGTTAGCTTGATTTTTTGTCGAGCCTGCGATTTATGTCGCAAGAGCGAGCATAGCGATCATACATTCCGTCGTCGAAGGCGTCTACAAAAATGCATTCTTTGGTGTTTTTTTTTTAAATTTGAATAACTTCTTCAACTATCCTGGATTTCTACCAAACTTGGACAGAAGCTTGTCATCATAAGATAGTATCCTGAAGCTGCAGTATATTTTATAAAAGAAAATCATGTTTAGCCGTATCAGTTTACTTACAAATTGACTTTTTTTCCTGCCAGTTAACATACCATTCACTCTGTGGTTAAAACTTTCTTAAACTATCCTGGATTTGTACTTAACTTGGACTAAAGCTTGCTAATGATCAAAAGCTAGTATCTTGAAGGAAATTTTGTGAAAAGTTGTTTCCTGTTATTCCGTATATTGCTTGTAAATAAACATACAGCGCTACTTTTGCATAGAGACTATTTCTGTACCAAAATATGTAGCACTGGAAATCTACTTTTAATATTCAGTACTATTTTGTTACTTAAGAATTATTGTAATATTTAGGTACCTGTATTTTACAGTACTTGATTTGTACTTGAAATTTAAGTACTACAGTTTTTTTGGTTGCACGGTTACATTTTCAGCATTTTGAAAGTTTGTCTATTTAAAGTTATGATATTCAAACATGGAATATTGTGATCATTTTTTGTATTTTTTTGGTACCAATATTTTAAGTACAAATCAAGTACTGGAATATACAAGTACCTAAATATTACAATAATTCTAAAGTATAGAACTTGTACTAAATACTTAGAAGTAAATTTCCAGTACTGCAGATTTTAAGTACAGAAATAGTACAAAAATAGTACCTATGCAAAAGTTGCTGTGTAGTTTTTATTTCAGTCAACATTACATACAGTCTGCAGTTGAAGTTTTTTAATTGTTTATTAGATTTACAAACCATCCTGGATTTTTACAAAACTTGGGACAAAAGCTTCTTACAATCAAAGGTGGTATCTAGAGATTTTTTTTTTCAATTTCAATAATTTTTTCCCCATTTTTTGTTGAGCCTGCGACTTTTGTTGCAATTGCCAAAAAGTCAGACATAGCGATCCAACAGTCCAGCGTTTTCGGCGGTGGAGTCCAGAAATTTCACTATGGTTAAAGTATTTATACCACAGCAAAATAAATTGCGGTCGTGTATTGGTTTTACGTTGTCGTCGTCGTCGTCAGCGTCGTCCGAAGACATTTGGTTTCCGGACAATAACTTTAGTAAAGTGAATAGAAATCAATGAAATTTAAGGTTTATAACATAAAAGGAAGCTTGGGATTGATTTTGGGGGTTGAGGTCCTAACAGTTTAGGAATAAGGTGCCAACATGGAGCCTAAATAAGCATTTTTCTAGTTTCCAGACAATAACTTGTGAAATTGTGTACGGATCTCTCTAAAATTATACCACAAGGTTCCATAACAGAAAGGGATGGTAATGATTGGCTTTGGGGGTTAAGGCTCAACCCGTTTAGGAATAAGGGACAAAAAAGGGGGAAACATGGGTGTCCTGGTAATTATCTATGAACAATCACTTTTAAGTAAAATGTTAAATTTGGATTACCTCCCTTACACTGCTTGTAAATTATTAAAGGATGGCTTATGGTTGCAATCTCCTTTGCAAATTTGAATTGAGATAATGACAACATCTTGAGGGAAATAATTATTTACGGGGGGAAAAAAGGGGGAGTGAAACAAATTTAGGGGGGGGGGGGGTAAAAAGAAATTGTGGGTGAACAATCATTTGTAAATTCAAATCATATATATTATAACCAATTCTAAGTTCTTTTACTACAGTTATTTTGTGCCAGAAACCTATTTATATGTGTCAAATCTATAATACTAAAATTACGAGGTCTAATTTGTCAGCCGTCATCACGTAAAAACGACGAATCAAAGAATTCAACTTTATATTTAACTAATATAGTATAAGTTTAAGTAATTTTCTTAAACTATGCTGGATTTTTACCAAACTTGAACAGAAGCTTAAAATTGAGAAAGGAAATGGTGAATATGTCAAAGCGACAACCACCCGACCATAGAGCAAACAACAGCAGAAGGCAACCAATTGGTCTTCAATGTAGCGAGAATTCTCGCACCCGTAGGTGTCCTTCAGCTGGCCCCTAAAATATGCATAATAGTACAGTGATAATGGACGTCATACTAAACTCCGAATTATACACAAGAAACTAAAATTTAAAATCATACAAGACTTACAAAGACCAGAGGCTCCTGACTTGGGAAAGGCGCAAAATTGCGGCGGGGTTAAACATGTTTATGAGATCTCAACCCTCCCCCTATACCTCTAGCCAATATAGAAAAGTAAAAGAATAACAATACGCACATTAAAATTCAGTTCAAGAGAAGTCCGAGTCCGATGTCAAAAGATGTAACAAAAGAAAATAAATAAAATGACAATAATACATAAATAACAACAGACTACTAGCAGTTAACTGACATGCCAGCTCCAGACCTCAATTAAACTGATTGAAAGATTATGTCTTCATCATATGAATATCAGGTACAATCCCTCCCGTTAGGGGTTTAGTATCATACTATCATAAAATATATGAGAAGAACATAACCCGTGTCATGCCAACAACTGTTTTTTTAAAGAAATAAATGTGTTTAGTTCCGATGCAAAGACCCTATCAGTGAATCAATGTTAAAGCCAAAATATGCAATCTTTAATGACCTGACAACAGTATCGTAACTATATCCCCTTTTAATAAGTCTATTTAAAGGTTTTGTTAGTGTCTGAGGAGAATACTGACATTTTTGTGCTTTATAAAGAATATTTCCATAAAATTTTGGATGTGAAATATCTGAACGTATAAGATGTCTGCATGTTGAGTTATATTTACGAATTATTTCCTTATACCGGTGATAAAATTTAGTAAATGTTTTGACCAGTTTGTGATATCGAAAACCCTGGTGTAATAATTTTTCAGTAATACATAAATTTCTCTCGCTAAAATCTAATACGTTGTTACATGCACGAGCGAATCGTACAAGTTGAGATATATAAACACCATAAGATCACTGTGCTTAAACGGCCGTGGGTAACTTAAGTTACCCACAGCCCAAGATGGAGCCGCCTGGCTTCGGTTAGGAAGTTTGCTCCTAGATAATTACAATACCATGAATACAAAAGAAATGTTCGGTAATTAAAAAGTGAAATAAATCTTTTAGGAAAACTCTGCAATGTAAAACGTGGCTTGTTACTTCAAAATAAACGATTACAGCACGATTTGCCAAATCACTGATGATGTCCGTAACTTCAAAACAACTTGTCCGTAACTTTTTTCCTTATACCAATAAGGATGTCCGTAACTTCAGCATGATGTCAGTAACTTTCAAAAAATCTTTATTCATGGATGTAATTATTTAAAAAAAGAAATGATTAATAACAAAAATACCGAACTCCTAGGAATATTCAAACTGGAAGTTCTTTATCATGTTTATGGAATGGCAAAGCCAAAAGTTCAATTTAACACTCCAAATGAATGGAAAACAACGGTCATATTCCTGCCTTGGTACAGACATTAAAGTCATAAGAAAACAAAAATAATGCATATAATTTTTATAACTCAATGGATAGTTTTCATTATAAAACTTATGTACATATACTTTTTTCTGACGAAAATTCTTTTATTTATTCATATTTAGAAGAAGTTTACTTTATTTGAATAGCTTCCTTCCAGCAAGCAATTCCCCCGACATATTTTCCGTATGCAAGGTGACCTCAGTGTGACCCATCTCGTAAAAATCCGGTGACCACAATACGCATGGATGTCCTTAAAATAAACTATTATCTGAATTTACATGTTAAACACGTGCTCAATTTCCATGCTGATTTGTTTATTTTTCGTCAATTGTTGACAAACAGTTGACAATCGTTAAACTTCGACTTCAAAACACGAACTTTAATTACCTGCCATATTTTCACAACAACACTGACCGATTGAAAAAAAATTGACAATTATACGAAATTTACACGAAAAAAATGATAAATTCGAGCACAGAAGACTAAGTTTATGGTCCTCAATGCTCTTTAACTTTGTACTTGCTTGGCTTTATAACTACAAATGTATTTTGATCTGAGCGTCAATGATGAGTCTTATGTAGATAAAACGCGCGTCTGGGTTATTAAATTATAATCCTGGTACCCGTTCGATAACTTTTTACACCACGAGGTTGATGCCAATGCTAGGGGACGTTTCGTCCCCGAGAGTATCACCAGCCCGGTAGTCAGCACTTCGGTGTTGATCTGAATATCAATTATATGGAAATTTTTATAAATTTCCTGTTTACAAAACTTTTAATTTTTCGAAAAAATAAGGATATTCTTATCCCAGGAATAGATTACCTTATGGCACAACTTTTTGGAATTTTGGGTCCTCAATGCTCAACTTTGCACTTGCTTGGCTTTATAACTATTTTGATCTGAGCGTCACTCATAATAGTCTTATGTAGACGAAACGCGCGTCTGGCGTATCGAATTATAATCCTGGTATCTTTATTTCGTACGTCTGCCAGGGTTCTTATAAATTGCAATTGTTCCCTTGGCGATGTTAAGTTTTCTTGGTTATGTCCGTTTCTCAGATACTGTAAGCGGTGTGTTATCTGATTGTTTTTTTATTGATGGTTGTTATCAGTCTTGTAGATGGTATCCTACTACAAAAAGATGATTTTCAAAATTAATGAGCCGAATTTCACTCAAATTTATTATGCCAAAGACTGTGCGAAAAGTCATTGACTTGCTACGCATATATTTTTTTTGGCGATTACAAAAATTGTTGACTGACGGACAGACAGACAGGGATCGAACACTTTAGGACGATTCGAGATGAAGGACCTTATTACACTTGCATAAAGTTTTAATATACATGTCATGTTTGCCTATGCGACTACTTTTTTTCTAAGACCTTCTAACTAATAAAGATCTTTAGAAATAGATCTTATCGGGGACTTTTATAGCTGACTATGCGGTATGAGCTTTGCTCATTGTTGAAGGCCGTACGGTGACCTATAGTTGTCAAAGTCTGTGTCATGTTGGTCTTTTGTGGATAGTTGTATCATTGGCAATCATACCACATCTTCTTTTTTTTAAATTAAAATATATTCAAATAGAGATAATAAAACATTATGAACCTACAAATGTTCTAATACCTCTCGTGCTGTGTTCATGCATGTATGCATGTCAGAAGAGTTCAAATCCCGGCGAGAGAAGAAGAAAACATTGCTTTTGCATATTTGAAGATATAACATTGTTGTGCTAATATTTAGAGAAGTTATGTATATGAATATATTATATGTTTATGTTGCAGATGAAAACCCCAGAGACAATGGTGAAGAAAAGACGTTAACTTTTAACTTGTCTGAAGTACTCCATGGCAATACTACAGCTGCTCATCTTGTTGTCAGCAATCATTTACCGCGAACAACTGTCCAAATATTTTACAGAAATATAAGTAAGTTATTACATAGAAAATTCAGTATATAGTACAAAACCCTAATGGAGGCTTTACAATATTGTTAGGTATATTTTGTTATAAAGTATATGTGATAAATGTTAAAGAGACCACTACAAACCAAATATGAAAATAAACAGATGTGGTATTATTGTCAATGTGACAACTCACCACCAGAGACAAACTGACATAGAAGTTTACAACTTTGTAAGATATAAAAGGCATCGAAATAATTTGGCAAATATAGCATTATTCAGACGAGAAAACAACTGGCCTGATTTATGTACAAAACAATCAACAATATAAAAAATATATAATATACAGCAACAAACGACAACCACTGAAAACAGGCTCATGATTTCGGACCAACACATACATGCAAAATGTGGCTGGATTAAACATTTTTCTCTGTTCCAAACACTCCACATTACATGGGACAGTGATGTTACAGTACGACACGAGAACAAACTACTAGTAAACATATCAAGTTTTCTCGTTTGAATTATTTAACATTTTTTTCATTTCGGGACCTATTGTTGCCGACTATGCAGTATGAGCTTTGCTCATTGTTGAAGGCAGTACGGTGACCTATAGTTGTTAAGTTCTGTGTCATTTGGTCTCTTGTGAAGAGTTGTATCATTGGCAATCATACCACATCTTCTTTCTTAAGTCACCAGGGCCCAAAGTGCCCCATGTTAGCTTATGCGTCCGTCGTCGTCGTTATTAACTACTTCAAGAATATTCTCTAACTCTACTTGGCCAAATACCTTCAAACTTTTTAACTGAATGTTCCTTAGGGTACCTACTTTATAAATTGCATCTAATATTTTGACCCATCAACAAACATGGCCGCCACGGCTTATATAGAAAATAGGAGTCAAATGCAGTTTTTGGCTTGTATGTAAAAAAAAAGGATTAAAAGAAATCTGAGATGACTAAAAAATATTTAATAGGTCAATACCTATCTGCCCTGACATTTTCAGACGAATCGAAGAACCCATTGTTGGGTTGCTGCCACTAAATTTGTAATTCTAAGGACATTTTAAAGGATTAAGTTATTATCTTAAATATTATTATAGATAGAGATAAACATTAAACAGCAATAATGCTAAACTACGTATGATCTTTTACTTTTAAACTTAAACTAAATTTCCCTCAATGTATTTTTTATATAAATTGTATCCGAAGTTTTGATCCATTGACAAACATGGCCGCCATGGCTAAATAAAAACATATGGTTTAAACGTAGTTTTTTGGCTTATATAACTAAATCATTTAGAGCAAATCTGACGTTGAATAGAAATGTTCAAAGGTTCAAAATCTATCAGCCCTGAAATTTGCAGACGCCTTTTACAATTATAGAAGAGCGATTCAGGTTCTTGCGAGCCTCTTGTTTATATAAATCAGTTAAAAATGTTTTTATCTCATCAGATCAATACAAAGCACATATAAAACCCAGAAAAAAATAACACAAAAGACACGAAGTAAATATCTGAAAGTACTGACAATAACTTACTAGAAACTAGTTCAAAGCTATTAACAACTAATAACAAAATCATAAGGGTTCCGCGGAACCCGGTATTTCGTCTATTTTTTCTGTTGTATGTTTTCAGTATAATAGGGGAATGCATATAAGAGATTTATAATTAATATAATAAAACGGTTGAAATGTATGAAAAAAAAGTTTGCTTGTAAAAAATTAATACAGTATACAATCAACTCTATAGATTTATAAAAGAGTTGAAACATAAATCTATCGAATAAACAAATGATAAAGAAGATAATTTTTACTTTGCTTGATGATTTATCCCTTAATTCAGACGACGATAGAATGTATGGTCGCTATGATGTCTCGCATTTGCGACAAAAGTCGCAGGCTGAACAAAAATTAGGGGAATATATTATTTTTTTTATCCATTTTTGACAAAAGTTTCTTACAATCAAAAGAAAGTATCGAGAGGAATACTTTTATTAATCTGTTTGCTTATTTTTGTTGAGCCTGTAATTTACAGCAACAGTGAGCGAGACAACGGGTTCCGCGGAACCCTCAATATTTTTTTTTTCTAATCTTTTCATCAATTTTATTTTTATGTGCTGGATTAGGTTGTTTTATGTAATGTATCCGTTTTTATTCTGTAGTTAGTCACCACTTCAGTTTTATCATGTATATTTATTATATAGTCATTTTTTTTTAATATAATTTACTGTTTGCAAAAGTATTAATTATTCTAAATAATAAGGATGTTCTTATCCCAGACAGAAAACCCTAAACGTATTGGGCGCAACTTTTTGGAACTTTTGGTCCTCAACGCTCTTCAACTTTGTACTTGTTTTGGGTTTTGAACTTTTTTCATCCGAGTGTCACTGGTTAGTCTTTTGTGGAGTATTAAATTTTAAACCTGGTACCTTTTGTTAGCTATTATTCGTGTGATTATCTGTCCTATATGTTCTCCCATGAATGATTAATTTGCATTGTAAAGTCTTGTCATGTAATGTTGTCATTGTAATCATACATGTTGTATTTAACATTGCCATTAAAACGGGAGGTTTGGTATGTCACAAAACCAGGTTCAACCCACAATTTTTTTTTTTAAATATCCTGTACCAAGTCAGGAAAATGGCCATTGTTATATAATAGTTCGTTTCTGTGTGTGTTACATTTTTATGTTGTGTTTCTGTTGTGTCGTTGATCTCCTCTTATATTTGATGCGTTTCCGTCAGTTTTTAGTTTTTAACCCGGTTTTGAGTTTTTTTTCTCTATCGCTTTATGAGTTACGAACAGCGGTATACTTCTGTTGCCTTTATTTAAAGTTTTATATATCATATTAGTCCATTGTATTCCAGTGTCTTTCATTATACTAGTTTCTATTTACCACCACGAGTAAAGAAAGTACAGTCCCACTTTTCTGTTCCACTGTATGTAGTTACAGTTGATAATCACATATTTGTTTGACCTTCCAGGAATTGAAGCAGACTATACAAGCCTCGGATTCATTGCAGATGTCACAGAGTTCATTGGTGGAACAAGTGAGACCATTAATCTTAAGGTCTTCACAGAAAACTTACCAAACGTTCAAATTAATCCAATACTGGCTGTGTTTGAAAACTTTAGTCCGTCTCAAGTTTCTCACCTTGAAAGGTCAAGGAAAACACTCAAACGAAGGAAAAGATCAGAAGGACATCCACTTGACAATTATTCTAGTACCCTCAATTATACATCTTATTCAAACATATGTGGATTGAGACCATGGATTGTCAATTTTAAAGATTTGGGATGGAACACATGGTTGTGGCAACCACAATCTTATGAAGCAAACGTATGTTCTGGAATATGTCCTACACCATTTGAAGACGGTTATTACAATGCAAGTCAACATGCAATTATCAAGAACTATTTCCACTTTAACTCAAATTTTGAAATAACTTCCATTCCTAGGGCTTGTTGTACGCCTATTGAATATGATGACATAAGTGTCATATATTTATCAAAAAATAGAGTTTTAGTTATGAAATTATTACCAATGATGAGGGCCACAAGATGTGGATGTCGCTAAATCAGCAAGCTATTTAGAACACATGCATCATCTTCATATGTTACAGTCGTTTAAACTTTATGTGCATGTTACATGTTTGGATTTAAATAAAGTCGATTTATTATTTTACATGATACTTATCCTTTTCTACTAGACAAACAATGTTCTGAATGATGAGTGCATCCCAGTATGATTTTCTTCACCAATTACTTTCTTCTAGTCATATATAAACACAAAAACCAAGTTAAGAAAAAAAATTCAACTTACGTCGTGTGTTTGATGGGCATTGGGTGTTAAAAGGACTCAAACTTACCGCAAGCATGTGATAGTGAGCTGGCGATTTCTGCTATTCGTTTAAGCCATTTTTTTCCCCATTGAGCAAATACAACAGGTGTTGTTCTTTGTGTAGTATATTCACTGGGTCCTTTGAATTTCTTCGAAGAGAAATCTATCGTTCATTGATTAATTGTACTGAGCAAAAAATGTATCTAATGTGGAAATATATCATTTGGTTCGCAATATATTTAATCCCCTTTTAATGTTGATCATAATAGTAAGATTAATATTTAAGAGACATTGAACAAAAGTTCGCAATATCCTCTGAACATCGTGGTACTATTTAGAAACTATGATATATATCAATGCATGGTTTGGTATGAATTGAAATTTAAAATTACCTATTTGCGTTCATATCAGTCACTGCATGCTTTTGTACACTTCTCTCATCGTCTCCAAATAATTTTTTTATATTTATTTGAAACTCATCAATGGTTTTAGAAGCAGGAGCAATAACAACTATAAGGTAGATAGCTGCTACCATTATATTGCGTTGTGAAATTGTCTGACGTAAATGCTGAGTTACATCTGGCCTTGCGGTCATAAAACTTTTGAGTCAGTTTTTTGTACTCGTTCTCGAAATTCAACCAATCAAAATGCCGGATTTCAAGTTTTGATCATGATTTTTGTGCTCCGAGCACTGATCAAAGTTTTATGACTTCAACCCCATGGCTTCGATAATTTGCAATTATACCTTAGTACGGGTATTTGTCAGGTCGTCAAGCTGGTTACTTATTCCTTATTCCTTATTCGTTACTTATTACTGTATTCCTTATTTGTTACCTATTTCTTATTCCTTGTTCGTTACCTATTCAATACTCATTCCTTATTCGTTTCTTATCTTAATTCTTTATATTTTTATCTCTTGTAGAATTTCTTATTCTGTACAGGTGAAATTACCCCTTTAACACGTATGTATCCGTTTTGCGCTCAACAGATCCTGTTACTTTATATTTGATACTTGTTCTTTATTCGATTTAATGCGTTCTTCCTTTAACTGCTTAAGGGCATACGATACAGTTTTGATCCTGTATTTACAAGTTCATGAAAATTTGCATATAGGCTACTTTTTACCTGATTAAATCAAATATGTAATAAAAAATATACCTTCATGTGCTACTTTTTGAGTAAAATGAGGTCGAAATTTTGTATATTTGCTCGAAATTCAGATTTGTGGCCGTAATTTCTTTTTCGAAAGAAAGACATAACTTTTTTGTTATAAAAGATAAAAACAAATTGTTTTTTGTTAAATAATCGGTAATTTCTGTATTTTATAAATATCTTAAAAAATATGCATTTTTTTATTCAGAAATGACTCATATTTATCAAATGTTCATGAATTGAGGAAAAAACGTAATTTTTTACTGCATGTTTATCACAATTAAAAAAAATCCTCTAATTACAGTTTTATAAAACTTGGGTCACACAATCTCCCTGCAAAATGAAACAAAATGTCGTTTTTAAAAATAGGGGTCCATGAACTCGTTTTCAAATTAAATCAGTTTGAATGATAAAAATCAGTCGAAAAATGCATCTTTTCCCGATATGTCACAGTTTGACGTCGAGAAAATAACAAATTACGTTAGCAACGTCATTACCTTCCCTGTAACTGTATCGTATGCCCTTAATTTTCGTGTGTCTGTAGTTGGTCACGTATTGGTTCGATCAGGTGAGATATCCATATTTAGCGCGTGTAAACCGTTTCTGAGCTCGACTTATACCTTGTTTCTAAGTCAGGAGCCTGTAATTCAGCGGTTGTCGTTTTTGTATGTGTTTCATATTTTTTTTTCGTTTATTTTTTTTATATGAATAAGGTCATTAGTTTTCTCGTTTGAATTATTTTGCATTGTTATTTCGGGGCCTATCATAGCTGACTATGCGATATGGGCTTTGCTCATTGTTGAAAGCCGTATGGTGACCTACAGATGTTAATTTCTGTGTCATTTGGTCTCTTGTAGAGAGTTGTCTCATTGGCATTTATACCACATCTTTTCTTTTTTATAATACCTTGTTTCTAACTTGTTCCTCATTCGATATAATACGTGAGCTATACGTTGCACCTTTTGAAAAAAATATCTTTTCAATTCTTATCTTGCCTCTGGTGGTAAATATGGGTTTTAAGAGGTGAAATAACCCTATCAGTGCG
The DNA here is from genome assembly GCF_036588685.1 of Mytilus trossulus. Lineage (NCBI taxonomy): Eukaryota > Metazoa > Mollusca > Bivalvia > Mytilida > Mytilidae > Mytilus > Mytilus trossulus. The sequence goes on along the minus strand of NC_086373.1, from coordinate 103,484,573 downwards.
TATGTATTAGGTAACGAATAAGGAATAAGTAATGATTACGGCATAAGTAATAATTGAGGAATAAGTAATGATTAAGGAATAAGTAATGATTATGGCATTAGTTATAATTAAGGAATAAGTAATGATTAAGGAATAAGTAATGATTAAGGAATAAGTAATGATTACGGCATTAGTTATAATTAAGGAATAAGTAATGATTAAGGAATAAGTTGACGCCCTGCATTTGTTCTTGTCACAGTAATAAAACATCATATGTGATTTCTAGAGTTGTATATTTTCACCACGACAACTTCATTGAGTAAGAGAATGAAGTTTTGGCACTTTTAATCTTTCTTCATAGCACAAACTTCTTATAGAATTATCATCGGCACTTTTCCAACAGAAATTATATCTTTTTAAAAATGCGGGTACCATATCATATTTCCATTTTCCAAATGCGATCGTTACTGCAATGTAAACCGGGTAATAAGACAAATGTTCATTAATGTTGTGGTATCCTTAAAACTAAATATCCGGTTAATCAAACCAAAATACTATGGTTTAAACTATAAATGAAAATAAATAAAAAAAATACATTTCTTTCTTTTGTTTTTCTGAAACATTTCTAATTTACCACAGGCTTCCAAAATATGTAAACATTTGTATAAAAAGCACATAAAATCGACGAAAAACAATCTAAAATTGCCTTGAAATTATTAAATCTCCAATTTCAAGAACATTTCAAGAAAAAAATGTTGCTGATACATAAATGTCCGTCTCAATAATGCAAAACAATCAAATGATAACAGACTTTGTGTTGCATGCTGTTTTACTAACCAATCTGTTACCAATGCTTTTCAGCAATAGAGGTGAACGATAGCAAAGGACATACCAATGCTCTTCAGCAATAGAGGTGAACGATACCAAAGGACATACCAATGCTCTTCAGCAATAGAGGTGAACGATACCAAAGGACATACCAATGCTCTTCAGCAATAGAGATGAACGATACCAAAGGACATACCAATGCTCTTCAGCAATAGAGGTGAACGATAGCAAAGGACATACCAATGCTCTTCAGCAATAGAGGTGAACGATACCAAAGGACATACCAATGCTCTTCAGCAATAGAGGTGAACGATACCAAAGGATATACCAATGCTCTTCAGCAATAGAGGTGAACGATACCAAAGGACATACCAATGCTCTTCAGCAATAGAGGTGAACGATACCAAAGGACATACCAATGCTCTTCAGCAATAGAGGTGAACGATAGCAAAGGACATACCAATGCTCTTCAGCAATAGAGGTGAACGATACCAAAGGACATACCAATGCTCTTCAGCAATAGAGGTGAACGATACCAAAGGACATACCAATGCTCTTCAGCAATAGAGGTGAACGATACTAAAGGACATACCAATGCTCTTCAGCAATAGAGGTGAACGATACCAAAGGACATACCAATGCTCTTCAGCAATAGAGGTGAACGATAGCAAAGGACATCCAAATTCATTAATCAAAAATAAACCGACAATACCATGGCAAATAACGATAAACGACTAACAAGCCAACAACCTTACACAAACACAACACAGAAGACTAATGATAAGAGAGTAAGAAGAGGAGCATAGTTGGTTCCCTTTGGGTGTGCCAATTGTTTGTTAAAAAAATCGTCCTCCAAACGAAAAACGACTAAAAGACCAACAACCTTACACAAACACAACACCAGAAGACTAATGATTAAAAAGTAAGGAGAGGAGCATAGTTGGTTCCCTTTGGGAGTGCCAATTGTTTGTTAAAAAAATCGTCCTCCAAACGAAAAACGACTAAAAGACCAACAACCTTACACAAGCACAACACCAGAAGACTAATGATTAAAAAGTAAGGAGAGGGGCATAGTTGGTTCCCTTTGGGAGTGCCAATTGTTTGTTGAAAAAATCGTCCTCCAAACGAAAAACGACTAAAAGACCAACAACCTTACACAAACACAACACCAGAAGACTAATGATTAAAAAGTAAGGAGAGGAGCATAGTTGGTTCCCTTTGGGAGTGCCAATTGTTTGTTAAAAAAATCGTCCTCCAAACGAAAAACGACTAAAAGACCAACAACCTTACACAAACACAACACCAGAAGACAAATGATTAAAAATTAAGGAGAGGAGCATAGTTGGTTCCCTTTGGGAGTGCCAATTGTTTGTTGAAAAAAACGTCCTCCAAACGAAAAACGACCCAATATATAATTTTTATATAACGCTTCCGCAGGCATAAGAAATTCATTGTTGGATTAACATTAATATTTGTTGTGGAGATTTTCTTGCCTGTGCCTTTTTCAAACCCGATATTACATCTTTTTCACATCATTTTTTAAGTTTAGTGGCTTTGAACTAGCTGTCCATTGTTCCCATTTGGTGAGTTAAGCCTTTTTACCTGCTTTTCATAGTTCGTTCTTATGTTGTCTTGTTACATCACTGTCCCATGTTAGGGGATATGGGATCCCGCTCACATGTTTAACGCTGCCACATTATGTATGTATGTGCCTGTCCCAAGTCAGGAGCCTGTAATTCATTGGTTGACGTTTGTTGATGTGTTACATAATTTCGTTCATTTTTTGTTCATGAATGAGGCCGTTAGTTTTCTCGTTTGAATTGTTTTTCATTATTCATTTTGGGGCCTTTTATGACTGATTATGTGGTAAGGATTTTGTTCATTGTTGGTGGCCTATAGTTGTTAATTTCTGTGTCATTTGGTCTCTGGTGGAGAGTTGTCTCATTGGCAATCAAACCACATCTTCTTTTATATATATTAGCTTCCAACCGACTGATTTCTTCAATGTTTCATCATATAAAAAACATTAATTTTCATACTTGAAAGTACATTTTCTTTTAACCTTATCATTTTGTAATAAACGATTATCATCATATAATACATTTTTGTGTTATCTTTGCAGTGAGTTTTTCTGCATTGGAATTCAAAATAAACCAAACAATCATATGACCTGGTTCACAGCAAACGTGCCACTTATTTTGAATGATATGAATACTTTCCGTTTGTAGCGTAAGAATTTTTCAAATATTTCAATGGTTATAATGTACGAATACATTAATTGTTTACGTACCATGTCTTAGTACAAGTATATATATAACCTGAATAGTTCATGAATCAATTTCATTATTTTTTTCATTAGATCATTTATTTAACTTCTTGACACTTGATTTGTGTTTTATATCGTTTCACATTCTCCAAACACACCTCGTCCATATTTTTAAGTGCTAAACATCATCGTGCATTGTTAAGAAATCTTCTATTTTTGATTTTTTTATCTACAAAAGTAACATCGAATCAGAGATTTATCTGTAAGAATTCAATTAAATTATCCGATTTTTAAAATAAAACGCTACGATCCTCAAAATAACACATGCGACGACCTGTATATATACAAGTCATCTAGTACTGTACTATGTCTAACTGTATCTAGCATCGCCCGATCATCAATGTTTAAGATTGTTTTATTTTGTTGGACGTTTTTTTTTTGTTCTTAACCTTTTCAAATAGCTTCTGGTGTGAGTTCGAGCACTTCATTCCGACTAAGAATTGGTAGTGATAATTTAATTATATTTGTTTTTTTCTTCAAGATAATGTTTTACTAAATGCCGAATCGGATTAACCATCCCTCAATATTTAATTACTGTAGAATTAAGACACCTGCAAATTTGAAGGAATCCTAGTTCGGTAATTATTTTTACAGTTCTAAATTCGAATTGTTAACTTATAAAGAAAGCCACATAGTTGTAAATAGTTATCAAAAGTACCAGGATTATAATTTTTTACGCCAGACGCGCGTTTCGTCTACATAAGACTCATCAGTGACGCTCAGATCAAAATAGTTAAAAAGCCAAACAAATTCAAAGTTGAAGAGCATTGAGGACCCAAAATTCCAAAAAGTTGTAACCCCTATCATGTATGTTTATAATATGTCGTCCAGTCAAAGCCAATATATATGTTCAGTCTAGGTGGTCGAGTGGTCATGATCGGAGGACAAAGTCACGGAAGGGGGGGTGGTCTTAATATCTCAATAGCATGGGTTGAATAATGGCGAGGGATGAACAAAAATAAGCGGAAGCAGATTTAACATTGGTGTGCTGATATTTTGAAATATTATGAATATAATAAGTGCTTTCGGTAGTGTATCACCTTCACTGGTGATCCCGTGAATGAATGGGTCTAAGTTATAACTTGTTTAGACTAAATTAAACAAAATAATAATTTCTGTGACTGTATCTTACGATTCTTTACGATAGCTAATCAACAAACAATTCCATCTTCTTGCTTATATGTTATTATGTCATGGGCGGATCCAGCCATTTTAAAAGGGGGTTCCTAACCCAGGACAATGGGGGAGGGGGGTCCAACTACATGTCCCCATTCAAATGCATTGATCGTCCAAAAAAGGGGGGATTCCAACTAATGCATTTGCTATTTTGAATTGATGTTAAATCAGGAATTATTTCAGTTGTTGCTCGGAAGGGATTTCAGCATCCTTCATATTGATAAAAAAATTATTAAAAATTGAACCAACGGAGTGCCAACGTTTGTTTAAAGTTTGTATTACTACGTTGGACCAACGTTTGTTCAACATCGGCAGTATTATTCCATCATTGCGCCAACGTTGGACCTATAATTGCATCAAAACCCAACAGCGTTCACCCATCATGTTGGGCCAACATAGGGCCACTTTGCACTGATACATTGAGCCATGTACTTCATCAATTCGAAAGCAGTGGTTTTTTTTTAATACACCAGACACGCGTTTCATCGACATACCGGACTAATCAGTGACGCTAAAATCAAAACATTTGTTATGCCCAAAACAATTTAAATAGATGAAGAGCATTGGAACCCAAATACGTTTAAAAAAAAAGTTGTGCGAAATTTGGCTTAGTCGACCAATACTTGATAATAGAAATTCATAGTGTATCAAAAGATCTCTGCGCCACCCGAAAAGAGCCGTAAAATGATGATTTCGAATTCTCCTATTTTTGCAAAACCAAAACTAGTTCAAAGATGTTGAGCATTGGAACCCAAATAATTTTAAAAAAAGTCAAAAGTTTGCCAAATTTGGCTGTCCCAAGTCAGAAGCCTGTAAAACAGTGGTTGTCATTTGTTAATGTGTTACATATTTGTTTTTCGTTCGTTTTTTGTAAATAAATAAGGCCGTTAGTTTTCTCGATTAAATTGTTTTACATTGTCATTTCGGGGCCTTTTATAGCTGACTATGCGGTATGGGCTTTGCTCATTGTCGAAGGCCGTACGGTGACCTATAGTTGTTACTTTCTGTCTCATTTTGGTCTCTTGTGGACAGTTGTCTCATTGGCAATCGTACCACATCTTCTATTTTATAATTAGTCGACCAATGCTTGATAATAGAAATTCGCAGTGTTTCAAAAGACCGAGCAAGACAAAAAGATCCGTCAAATGATGATTTCGAATTCTTCAGTTTTTGCAAATGCATAATGATTTTGAAAAGTTAGCATCAATGAAAATAGGGCAAGTTATAGAACAAATGGACAATACTACAGAATAAAGAACTAATACTCCAATACTACAGAATAATGAACCAATACTACAGAATAATGGACCAATACTACAGAATAATGGACCAATACTACAGAATAATGGACTAATACTACAGAATAATGGACCAATACTACAGAATAATGGAAAAAAAAATAACTTGACAAAAAATAATGGCCCACGGTGCTAAATATAAAGAATAGAGAATAATGAGCAAAATGTATAAAAGTTAGAGTAATATAGCTTAAAAGTTTAAAGGATACATAATGAAAGAACCCTCCTCATAAATAACTAGAGGCTCTAAAGAGCCTGTGTCGCTCACCTTGGTATATGTGAATTAAACAAAGAAAGCAGACAGTTCATGACAAAATTTGGGTTTAGGTGATTGTGATGTGTTTGTACATCTTATTTCACTGAACATTCTTGCTGCTTACAATTATCTCTATCTATAATGAACTTGTCCGTGTAGTTTCAGTGGAAAATGTTAGTAAAAATTTACAATTTTTATGAAAATTGTTAAAAATTGATTATAAAGGACAATAACTTCTTCGGGGGTCAATTGACAATTTTGGTCATTGTGGCTTATTTTTCTGTCTTAAATTGCTGTACTTTATTGCTGTTTACAGTTTATCTCTATCTATAATAACATTCAAGATAATAACCCAAAACAGCAAAATTTCCTTAAAATTACCAATTTAGGGGCAGCAACCTAACAACGAGTTGTCCGATTTATCTAAAAATTTTAGGGCAGAAAGATCTTGACCATAAAACAATTTTAATCCTTGTCAGATTTGCTCTAAATGCTTTGGTTTTTGAGTTATAAGCCAAAAACTGCATTTTACCCCTATGTTCTATTTTTAGCCGTAGCGGCCATCTTGGTTGGTTTGCCCGGTCACAAAACACAATTTTTAAACTAGATAGCCTAATAATAATTCTGGCTATGTTTGGTAAAATTTGGCCAAGTAGTTTCAGAGGAGAAGATTTTTGTAAAAGTTAACTAAGATTTACGAAAAATGGTTAAAAATTGACTATAAAGGGCAATAACTCCTAAAGGGATCAACTGACCATTTTGGTCCTGTTGACCGATTTGTAAATCTTACTTTGCTGAACATTTTTGCTTTTACAGTTTATCTCTATCCATAATAATATTCAAGATAATATCCAAAAACAGCAAAATTTCCTTAAAATTACAAATTCAGGGGCAGCAACCCAACAACGGGTTGTCCCATTCATCTTAAAATTTCAGGGCAGATAGATCTTGACCAGATAAACAATTTTACCCCATGTCAGATTTGCTCTAAATGCTTTGGTTTTTGAGTAATAACCAAAAACTGCATTTAACCTCCATTTTCTATTTTTAGCCGTGGCGGCCATCTTTGTTTGATGCTGGGTCACCGGACATATTTTTTAAACTTAATATCCCAAAGATGATTGTGGCCAAGTTTGGAATTATTTGGCCTGGTAGTTTCAGAGGAAAAGATTTTTTTAAAAGATCATGGAGATTTACGAAAAATGGTTAAAAATTGACTATAAAGGGCCATGAATAACTCCTAAAGGGGTCAACTGACCATTTTGGTCATGTTGACTTATTGGTAAATCTTACTTTGCTGAACATTATTGTTGTTTACAGTTTATCTCCATCTATAATAATATTCAAGATAATAACCAAAAACAGTAAAATTTCCTTAAAATTGCCAATTTAGGGGCAGCAACCCAGCAATGGGTTGTCTGATTCATCTGAAAATTTCAGGGCCGATAGATGTTGACCTGATAAACAATTTTGTCCAGTCAGATTTTTAGCCATGGCGGCCATCTTGGTTGGTTGGCCGGGTCACAAAACAACACATTGAAGTAGCTCAAAGGTAAAATTAAAACTGAACTGTCAATTGCAAGACAATTCATTAAATACTTATGATATATTAAAATAATGACTGTCGGTTAACGACAATACCTTACAGGATTCTGACTGGCACCTGAAGTATTTGATGGGGTTCAAATTTTTTTAATATTTTGTGAAAGCTTTGGCCAAGTAGTGTTAGAGGAGAAGATTTTTGTAAAAGTTAACGACGACGGACAACGACGGACGACGACAGACGACGGACGACGAACGACGGACGCCAAGTGATGAGAAAAGCTCACTTGGCCTTTTAGGCCAGGTGAGCTAAAATCATAGACTATGGTGGTGATTATTAAATTATCAATTTACGGGTTTGACTGCCACGAATTATTTCGATTCCTATGATTCCATTGATAGTTTGCTGCTCACAAGGAAACTTTTGAACCAAGAGATCCAAATAGTGATGTTGAAATCATTCCTTCATAAATTTTACAGACGCCATCACAACTTTGGTTGGCCTTTATGGAATATCCGTTCTACAGATGATATCGGACATGTTCCATGTCTTCCATATGTCCAAGGATTTGTATAACTATACAAATCCTTGATATGTCGTACTGAACTACAATCCGTTCCCTTTACACGAATGTGACCTACGGAATTAGATTATTTACCGGGTTTGTAATAACATGAGTAAAACGACGAGTGTTACATGTCACGGGAGCAGGATCTGTTTACTCTTTCAGAGCACCTAAGATCACCCTATGCAGTTTTGATGGGGTTCGTGTTGCCTAGTCTTAATTTAGTTTTCCATTTTGTGTCTTGTTTACTATCATTTGTCTGTTTGTCCGTTTCCTTTTTTAACCATGGCGTTTTCAGTTTATTTTCGATCTATGAGTAATGTGCTTCTGGTATCTTTTTTCAACAGGCACTTCATATAAACCTATATTAAAGGTATAACGTGACGGTATCCAAATTGCACCTATTTTGACAGTTTTTTCACCTACGTTTTTTTATGATCAGGAAAAAAATGTCCATACTGTGTTTATTTTGTAGCCCTATCCTTCTTTATCGTATAGGTACACCAATTTGATTTTTAATCCATATTGAGTCATAAAAAAATGGGTTTGAATCAACCTCCAAACTACCCATGATTCTGTAATGAGGAGTACCCAAATTGCACCCATGCTTAAATTCACTTCTTCAAAAGTCTAATAACCAAGCTTTTGTAACGTTTAATTTCTTCAAATATTTTGAACAATTCAGTGGATATTAGTCCATGCTTACTCTTCATATTTTACGAAATGAATACTTATAATATATTGTATTTGCTAATTTTCAAAAAAGATGACGTTTTGATGACGTCGCATGGGTTTTCCTACATTTTGCTTTTTCAGTAAACAGTCCATCTGTTGATAAGTACTTTGAACGTTTTGTGTATATCTAAATATGTTTACCTATGTTGAAAGATGTGCATAGTATCAAATCATAAAAATACAAATTGTTTAGTCTCTAGGAAATCTTGTAAGATTTCCGTTACTATCTTTTCTAAATAGGTGCAATTTGGGTACTCGGTGCAATTTGGGTACCCTAACGTTATATGATTTTTTTTTCTGAGACAATTGCCTATGCTTTCGCCGGCCCCCTCTTTTCTATGCAGATTTTTTTTTAAATTATGTATACTGTATTTAATTTCATTTCTAAGTTCAATGAGAAAAAATAATACCCTGTTCTTTATTATATACAATAGAAATTTTAACAATATAATGAGTAAAACAAAAGTCAGTCACTGATGAAAATGTTTCAAAAATAACTGTCCTGGTTTTATCAGTCCTGTTAATAGATCTTCTCTTTTCAATCCAATAAAAACTAGTCAATTAAAAAATTATTTAATGAAATTCAATACTAGAGACATATAATAGGTCATAATACATTGTATTGTATGTCTTTGTTATTATTGCTGAAATAAGTGACCCGGCCATGCGTGTTGAATTTGCGGTACTAGCTCAGGGACAGAAGAGCTTATTTTAGCAAATTGTTTTAATCCAAAAGGGGTACAACTCTGGAAAAATAAACATTTCTTGCAAAATAAACAGGTCAAAAACTTGTCACAACTTAACAAACTGTTTAGAGAACCAAAGGTGTGAAATTGCAGATGAGACACTAGCAGAGTACATCTCTTTTCAAAAGTATGATCAAAAATATTTGACAAAAGCTAACAAACTCACACATTATTCTACTTTTATAGATATTTTGGGTTGACTGGATGCTGGAAATGATTTTTTAATAGCAAGACAAGACATACTACACAAATACTTGCTGCTGGTCATATGAGCTTACTGAGAAGGCACTGCCTGCGGTTACATGGAAATGTAACAAAAATTAAGAAAAATATAACGTGACGGTACCCAAATTGCACCTATTTTGACAGTTTTTTCACCTAAGTTTTTTTATGATTCAGAAAAAAATGTCCATACTGTGTTTATTTTGTAGCCCTATCCTTCTTTATTGTATAGTTACACCAATTTAATTTTTAATTCATATTGAGTCATACAAAAATGGGTTTGAATCAACCTTCAAACTATCAATGATTCTGTAATGAGGAGTACCCAAATTGCATCCATGCTTAAATTCACATCGTTAAAAGTCTAATAACCGAGCTTTTGTTTATTTTTTTCAAATATTTTGAACAATTGGATATTAGTCCATGCTTACTCTACATATTTTACGAAATGGATACTCGTAATATATTGTATTTGCTAATTTTAGAAAGATGACGTTTTGATGACGTCGCATGATGACGTTTTCGAACATTTTGCTTTTTCAGTAAACAGTCCATCTGTTGATAAATACTGTGAACGTTTTGTGTATATCTAAATATGTTTACCTATGTTGAAAGACGTGCATAGTATTAAATAATAAGAATACAAATTGTTTAGTCTCTAGGAAATCTTGTAAGATTATCGTTGCTATTTTTTCTAAATAGGTGCAATTTGGGTACTCGGTGCAATCTGGGTACCCTTACGTTAGTTTCATTGGAGACTAAGAACCAGTGCCTACTAAAAAACGTGAAAAAATAAATATTTGTAAACCGTTATGAATCCATTGCGTATGAATAAGGTTACATATCACAGATCCCATGGCACAGTAACTGAGTAAGCCATGAGCTACTCTACCAACTTCACAGGTCTCTCATTCAAATGCCAGTTGAATTAATTGATGGATTTTTAGATGTTTATACATGTATCAAAATATTTATTTAAAATATATGAGGGGGTTAGGAAGGGTCCTGATCCTGAAATCCCGGGCTTAAAAACACGAAATCTTGAGGTCCTGACTTTAAATAAATAAAAATCCTGACATCCTGAAATTTGAAAAGGGTCAATACCGAAATCCTGAGCTTAAAAACACTCTATCTAAGAGTCCTGATAATGGTCCTATCCCAATCATATATATCTAACGTGAAATGAATAACATAGGCTTTTCAGTAAAAATTTGATAAAATCTCAAACTTGGAGAGATTTATGAATTTTGGTACATGTAGCTTCTGACTGAAAAACTATCAGAACTGGTCAATAAATTAACCACATAATTCTAATCATATACAAATACAAGATTTATCATAAAGTATATACAGTCAAACCTGATTAAACCGAACTCTTGATAAACCCGTTTCCTGTCCATTCCGGCCGAAAATGAAAGTCCCAAATTTTTCCCTTCAAATTTTTTGTTTAAATACCCTTTGTAAACCGGACCCTGTGTATTCCGATTTCTGGTCTAATTATGAAGTCCTAATACTCCTAATTACATTAATCATTACCTGTCAAAACCAGTTTGTCTAATTAATTGCAATGATCGTTATGGAATCAAAACATAATTGTTTATACAATATGAGTTTTCAGGATAATCAATTAGTCAGGTGTTAAACCGTGAAATTACAATCGTACAGTAGTGAGCTGTATTATTTATTAAAACATTATAAACGTGCCAATTAACGAAAAGACACACCAAATATATCTCGGATTAAACTTACGTCGTAACTTGGATAAACACAATTTAAATTGCGGAGTAAGAAATTTACATCATGATTTCGTAATTCTGGGTTCCCTGTTGTGAACCCCTAAACAAATGACCTTAATAATGAAAAAAAACCGGAAGACAACAATCAATGGATTATTGTACACTGTATGACAAAATTTCCATAATGATGAAATTACGTTTCATAATATTCTGGCTTTTTAATCAGCTATTTCAACATTTCAAATTAATGATCATGGAAGTAAATCGAAAATCGCGTCTCATAATCCAAATAACGTGAGCATTATGATGCAAATGCAAACAATGAAAAATGAAGTGAAAGTATTTTAATTTATCAGGTATAATTTACAATCAGAGAACTTTTACATTCTAAATATTGCATGGCACAAGTCATTAACTTCCAGTCAAAACGGAAACCTGAATAAACCGGCTCACTGTCCAAACTGGCCCTTTTCATAGTCCCAAAGCCGGCCGGTTTATACAGGTTTTACTGTATTTTTTTTATTACCCTGTTTGAATTCTGTGATAAAATGAATGTGATAATAACAAATTTGAAGTGACAGAGTTCAAGTTTGATACACTGGCATCACTTTAAAACTAGTTTGAATGACATTTGTTTTATATTATCAGAAACTAATAGGTTAATAGCAAGAGCATTTTTAACATATGTCTGCTCCTGCATATTATGTTCATTAACTATGAACCGATGATAAAATAGGCTACAATTAGGTTGTGTCAAGTCCCCGTCAATATACCATTTGTATAAATGTTCCTGTTTGAGAGAATCATTCAAATAAGAAATGTTGAATTTTTTAAACATGTTAATTGAAATACAGGTAATTGGTTTTTTTTGTGAAAAAATTATTAATCATTATATATATAATTACTGTACTTTAGATAATGGGTTTTTACAAAATAATTTGGTATAACCTATTAGTGTTATGTGTTGGTGTAAAATGAAGTATATATTTGTAGGTAGAACTCCCAGCCTAATGCAGCCTATGCAGGCTAGTTATTTACTTGTATCTACTTCATGTAGGTAAGCGAAATCACTGCCACAGAAGGAAAACAATACATATCATCTAACTGCCAACTTATACCAGACCTATACACCCCAATTTTGCACCAATTTGCAAAACAACAGGGAAAACTATTTTATATACATGTACATGAATTGGGAATCATAATATTGTTTTCACTCAATATTTTTTTTTCACTTCTATGTAACATTTTATTTATATTTGTAGATAATAATCATGATAACTCAGGAAGCTATTCAGAATAATGTTGGAATCTCTAAAACAACACAATACAGTGAATTTTCAGACAGAATCAAAGTTAAAAATATACCATTCCTTGGTCGTTTACACATTGTCCGAGACCGTGAGGGATACATGGCATTATCTTTTACTACACTTTACTGGATTTATGGAACTTTTGTGAATTTGTTTATAATACTTTTACCTCACTATAATGATAAACAGCTTCCCGGAGAACTTGTTTTGTGTAAGTATATTCAGATTTCAGTTTAGCCAAAATATATCAGTTGTAAATTCTGGGTAGTCAAGTACAGGAGACTCATGAGAATATGGTGATTTGATTGTGGGGATCTGTAATGGACAGGATTGGTCTACTAAGTGCTCTTTTTCAGATTAAGAAGGCATTAATATATGTATATGGCTGCCATCATTCAACATAATTTATATATCAGGTTTGAAAATTTTATAACCATATTACAGTAGCTGATATAATATTTTTCTCAACCCATTATAATTTGGTCTATTTGGTAGATATGATGTTTTTGATACAATACTTTTAATTCATGTTATTATGGTGCATTCACTTTACTTTCTTCTAATGAAGTTTTCATAATTAATTTCTGTAGTCACATAATAAGATATAGGGATGCTAGCCCCAAAGTTACTGAGACATAAACAATATGTACAAAATATCTTTTTCAGAAGGTAAAAGACTTGGATGCTTCAATTTGTGAATATTAAGTTATTGTTGTTAAAGTGTTCTGTGACTTCTGTCCATTTATCATATATAATAAGCAAAGTGTCAATAAACTCATAGATACCAGGATTGAAATTTCGTATATACACCAGACGCGCGTTTCGTCTACAAAGACTTATCAATGACGCTCGAATAAAAAAATGTTAAAAAGACCAAAAATAAAGTTCGAAGTTGAAGAGCATTGAGGACCAAAAGTTCCTAATAGTATACTGTATTTGTTTAATTAAGGAATGATTGTAAGGTGTACATGTCTGGCAAGTTCCATCTGCCCTCCATCCATATTAAGCAAAAGGTAAAATATGTTTGGTGTCTGGAATAATTATGATTGATAGGTGTACATGTACATGTCTGTCTGGTAGGGTTCATCTGACTTTGATCTAATTTTTACGTTTTATTAGTTGTTCAAGTTTTCAGGGTTATCACAAGGTTTATTGCTTAGAGACTACAATAAGCAATATTTGAATTATATTTGATGTACATGTATTGAATTATTTCATGGTGTAGATGTGATCTGGTAATGTTCATCTGAACTTGACCTAATTTTTGTGGTATATTTGTTAATCTTAAGTTCTGTTTGTTAGATGCAGTAAGTTAGCTATATTTGATTGTAAAGTGTATATAGATATAGGAAGATGTGGTGTGAATGCCAATGAGACAACTCTCCATCCAAATAACAATTTATAAAAGTAAACCATTAAAGGTCATATATATGTTTTTCTGTCTGTTATGTGTATAATTTCATTTTCTTTTTTTTTCATTTTAGGGTTTGTTTTTCTGTCTGTTATGTGTATAATTTCATTTTCTTTTTTTTTTCATTTTAGGGTTTGTTTTTCTGTCTATTATGTGTATAATTTCATTATTCAAAGCTTCTACAACAAATCCAGGACGAGTGCCTCTAGTTGAAGATTCTCAGATTGGTAAGAATATTAGATACATAAGGCCACACCAATTTGATTCCTTGTTCGACGGACCCGCCCGCACCTATTTTTTTCAAAACAGATTTTTTTTATATTTATTATATTCCCGCTTCACGCAACCGGAAATGAAATCATGTCCATTTCCCGCACCGTTTTTTTGTAAATATTATATAAAGATCTCAACATTTGTTTTTTTAAATCACAGTCTAGCCTTTATAAAATGATTTTAAACCTATCAGCACTCCACAACACTGTAAATATCTGCGAGAATATTGTTTCAGCATAAAACTAATTTATTCCAAGGGGGAGTGCTCTCCGATATAAATATAAATACCATTACAGAACAAAACGTGTGTGTCTCACCCCCTAACTTATATTCCCTATAAAAAAATGTTCGTTGTTAAAATAAAGTACAAACTTTTGAGGGATTTGCCTTCAACTGCAATTATAATGTATGGTAACGGTCATACCCGCTGCAGGTTTGTGCACCTGTCCTGGTTGATTCAGAGACCTGTCGTTCAGCAGTTATCGTTTGTTGATGTGGTTCATTGGTATTTTCCCGTTTGGAAATATAATTTAGATCGTTGGTTTTCCTGTTCGAATTGTGTACAATACTAAGTTGTGGTCCCTTATAGCTTGTGCTGGCTGGTCTTGATCAAAGCACTGTGTAAAAGGCCGTACTTTGACCTATGTTTGTTATTATCAGGTTGGGACCAACCCTCCCTCAGACAAGGGCCTTGAAGGGGTCATTTTACCATGTTTACTGTTCAGTCTGTTGTAGAAAAGAAAATAGAAATACTAAGGATTTGTACTGTGCTACTATACAAAACCTTTGACAACTTAGAATTTTTTACTCAAAATACATTAAATTTTAAACAACTTTTCTAAAAGAGGGATGGGTCCACTTATTTTATTTTGAATATTAAACTGTTAAAGTAAATGTGTTAACATGGTTAAAGTCCAAAATTCTTGGACATGTTTTTACCATTTAATACCAAATATTATAGTTCTTTGAGAAAATATAAGCCCTTTTGTACTTAAAGTGTTTTTACAAAAAAAATATATTATAACTTTAATATTTTGACCCCTCATAAAAGGGATATTCATAACTTTAAGGGGTTGTTCTGAACCTGATTATGATTTGGATGGAGAATTGTCTCATTGTCAGTCACACATACATAGACCAGATTTAATTATTCAATTATCTCTTGTTGAACAGGGAAAAAATACTTCATAAATTAAAGAAATGTCAAGGTACAATTGATAAATCAAGTTTTAATATAGTCAAAACCTACTATTTTATGTTAACAAAAAAAAATTATAATCGCTCGCCTTTACTTTTTAAGCTTCGCCTCAAAAATTTGCAAATTAAATATTTTTTTATTAAAATTTTGAAATTGCTCGCTCGCCCCAATTTTTGGAGTCCTAAAATCCGTAGAACAAGAAATTAAATTGGTGTGGCCTAAATGATACAATTTAAATGTACCACATATTTTAAATATGGCCCTTGGCTGGAGATTTTGATATTTATAAATCCTATAAAATTTGTCTCTGATATATATTTATTTTAGGTAAGTTGATACATTTGTTTTTAATCTCAAATGTCAGTGTATTCAATAATTTTTGTTTTGTGAGCGATCCACCACAGCTTAACCCTTATTTGTTACATGTATATCACATCTAAATTATGTGAATGTTCAGTATCAGATATTACTGTTTTCAAATACTACAAGTCTACAACTGTATAGAAGGAATCAACTTCAATCTGCTTCATGTGTTTTTTTTTTTAATAAGGGAAATAAAAATTGCAGTTCTTCATGTTGGGGTAAATAAAGCACAACCTATGATAATAGTTTGCAAGTCTTCTGTTATCCATGATGCATTAGTTTTAAGATGTTTAAGATGGTGCAATGGTTTCTAAATGATAGCTTTGTACTGGCTTCTTGAATACTTGTAACTCTTCACAAAATGTATTCTTGTAGAATGGTATCTCTCGTAGGAGATCGACAGCATTCATAATGATATGTCATATATGTGCAATCAAAACTTGCTTGACAGCTATATTTTATCTATATTCCAGTCTTACCTAACAAAGTACAGTTAGGTGAAATTCTTAAGATCCTTTCCCGGTCCATATCAAGCATTATTATAAAAGTATATACTCAGATATCCAAGTTACAAAATGAAGTGTATGTAAATAACCTAGTTGACAAAGAAAAACTGTTTTAGTAAAAAATTCATGAATTGACAAAGAAAGATAACTCCAATTCAAAATATTGTCAAAGTTTGTTCCATTGTTTTGAACACTCTTTCAAAATAAATACAATCTATCACCTCATTGCCCAGAACACCTAAATTTCTACTTTCTGTTTACAACTTCTCACCACTTTCAGTAGACATGAAATCATTCCACTATTATTAGTGTTACATGTATTACTAAATAAGATCTCTTTTCAATCTTTATTCAAATAGAATTTTAAAAAAGAAATCTCATGCTTTTACTGATTAAAATTATTTGGCAGGTCTTAATTTTATACTCTACGTTTAATGACAAAATAAAGGGACATAAGACGACTACAAAAGTGATTTTGTGGTGTTAAATGTTGCAATCTTCCTATCTTTACTAATTGAAGGTTGTATTTTTTCTTTTACTTCCTTTATTTGTTAAATTTTAATGAAAATATCTCTTCCTAGTCAATCAAGTCAATACATCTTTTTCGGTTAATTACATTGCATGAAAACATGGAAATTCTATAGAAGATGGTGATTAAATGTGATTGCATTCCATAATAATGTCATGACTGACATTACATTTCTTAATAACATGTAAAACACAATGACAGGAAGTAAAACTCCTTTGATTAGTCTAGAAAGGTCATTTAAACAATTTATAGACCTTCCTACTTTTAAAATATTTATTTTAATAGCATGAAAAATGTATAGGCAAATTGTCAGCTTCCCTTTATTGTTATTTTTGTAAACATGAATTTCCTGTAGAGGAAGAGCTAAAAGTTGTCATGACTGATTTCTATTTTCAACCAAATGGGATTTTTATCATTGAAAAAGATAATAAAAAAATGTTCATAAATGGACTGTCTTGACTGTGGAAAATATGTTTTCAAGCAAATATGTTTTTAAGAAAATATGTTTTCAAGCAAATATGTTTTTAAGAAAATATGTTTTCAAGAAAATATGTTTTCAAGAAAATATGTTTTCAAGAAAATAAAAAATATAGGTCTGTTTATCTGATGCTAAAAGTAAATGTATATTTAACCTAAATTTCATAGATGAAACTTTTATGTTATTTTGAAATGTGGACATTTTTCTATAACAGTTGTCTTTCCTGGTTCAAAAACAAAAGCTATAATTTCAAGGAATGCTATCTATTAGATCAAATAAGTTAAAGAATTAATTTGATATTTTTTGTTATGACAATTGATAAGCTTAAACTACCCCCTTTTTTTTTTTAGATATAAATCATTGGGAAGTATGTAAAACATGTCGACAAAAACGTCCAAAACGAGCTCATCACTGCAGACGATGTAACCAGTGTGTGTTAAGAATGGATCATCATTGTCCTTGGTAAGATATTAAATTCTTTCTCAACTGTCAATTTGTAAAGAATTTGTAGATAAAGGAAAAAATACAAAAAGAACAATATACGTTTAGGGGAAAAAAATGCATTTTTTCTCAAAAAGATTCTTACAAGGACACTACCTACGAGATCTAGAGGTCAGTGGTGGATCCAGAAATTTTCATAAGTGGAGCCCACTGACTGGTTAAGAGGGTGCCGCTCCAGTCATGCCTCAGTGAGTTCCTATATAATAAAAAAAAAAATCCCAGAAAAGGGGGCCCCCCCTCTACATCAGCAGCAATGGTTAACTAGATGATGTCTAGACAAAAATGCACATAAAATGTAGATACTTGTTGTCGAGTCCATGTACTTTTAATTGGTTTTTTTATACTTTTTTATATAGTTTTTAGTTTTATGTTTTAAGGTTTAGTATGTTATGAATCAAATATGAAAATTTGAGTCAAATTGGTAAACATGAATTTGACAGGTACATGCAATGTCCCTTTAAGGGGGGTCTCATTGGGGGGTTCCGACCCCGGATCCCCCTTACTGTTTTGTCAGATTCCCGTATCCTGCTTACACTATGTACGTAACCAATTCTCATTTTTTTGTCATTTCCCGGGTCCCGCAAGACCACATTTCCCGTTTTCACGACACAATAATTTGACTTTCACGTTTCACGCTTACGAAAAATCGGCAATCACGCGTCACGCTTAGACCCCAATGAGACCCACTTTAAGCACAGCAACAAAATAGTGAATTTAATTCTTGTCTAAAATTGATAGAAATGTAAACCCTGAATATAAATTAAATCCTGGTAGAAGTACTAATTACTTAAAAGCTTAAATAATCTGTTTTAGGATAAATAACTGTGTAGGAGAAGAGAACCACTGGGCGTTTACACTACTGTTAATTTATGCCTTTCTTTTGGGACTTACTGGTTTTGTAATAGACATGTTACACTTCTGGTGGTGGCCAAAATGTGTGACCTGTGATAAGGTATGTATTGACTCATATTGACATTTATTTCTGGCTCCTTGTAGTAAAACTTTGTATTTAGGAATGTCAACATAAAATCAATGGTCAGTAAAGCTGGCAAGATTTTATTGTGTTCGCTCTTAGAATTAGAATTTGTCCTAAGTCCCAATTGTTTGTTTATGATATATAGCTTTCAGTTTAGGTATGACTGGCAAATATAACTGTTTCCTGACCCTTCACCTGAACCCTTATACTTTTCTGTGTGCATGAAAAAAAATGGGTAGTCAAGGTCATTAAATACCTTCATAAATGTGTGAATGAAAAAGTAAAAACCTTTTCATTTCTTTTCAGGAAAGTTTTTTCATAAAGCACCAGATCTGGTTTGTGTATTTAGTGACAGCATTGGGTGCTGCCATGGGAGCACTAATGGGTGGTCAGGTCATAGTTCAACATACAAATATTCTTTTGGTGAGTGTTTTAAATAATTTCTCAAAGTAGTACGATTTCAGTATTGAATTATGGGTAGACAATAGTGCATCATGCAATTTCATTTTTTTTTTGTGAGTAATATCATTAGTGAATCCTATATGTTTATACAACTTTATTGTCCTTTGAAAACTAATGCATGGACAGTTCATAATAGTTTATTCAGAAACTCTTGTAATTAGAGATCAATATTTTAGTTGTTCCCCTTAGAAAGAACAAAAAGTTTCATTGCCAATAGAGAGCTAGTAGAAAGAGCAAATTTATCTATATGTAATGTATGTAAACTTTAAGCTTATAAAATCTTTAATTAAATTAAAGTATTTGTTTATCTAAACACTGTTGATAGCAGTAATTATTTTTCTCTTAAAATTGGTTATTTTGCTAATTTATTTTTTTCATACAAATTATGCTTTGCTTGGACCCAAACAATATTGTCATACAGAAAATCGAATCCTGGTCAATTTTCCATAGCAGGAAATGGAAACCAGGATTTTTTTAAATTTTTTAATTGATAAGTGTTGCAAAGACCCAAAGGGGGTTGCATTTTTATGATATATGCTGTAACATTGTGTATACAGTCAGAAGGCTTGTCTTAGCATTGTAGTTATTAGATTAATAGTTGGTATGCCATTATGACTAGACAATCAGGTAGCTGTTGTGCAGGTCAATATACTTAGGCCTATAGAGGGTTTGGGGTTCAATTTTCCAGGCAGAATCCATTTGCGCCAATTGCAGTTTTGAAAAGGTATTAATTGCACCACTCTCTTTTATTTTGATGGTATTAATTGCGTCAATAAATGAAATGAAATTGCGCCACATTTACCTGTAAATATTTTTTACCTATATTACCTATATCATACCTGTACATGTTTTACCTATATTATATACATGTACTTTAATTTTCCGTTCCACTTAAGATTTAACTGAACACTCATCAAATATAAGAAAACTCACGAAAAAATAAATTGTGAAGTAATAGAATATTTTTCCCGAGCCAAAATGTTGTCTGATATATGGGTTTCCCTCGGTTTTAGTTTGTTACCCCAATTTTGTTTTTTGTCCATGGATTTATAAGTTTTAAACAGGGGTATACTACTGTTGCCTTGATATACCATTTAAGATATTAAAGTCTGATAGAGGAAAACCGGTCATCATTGTGGAAAAACACAAATTCCGTCAGACATTTGTTGAAAAAAACCTGAAGAATAAGGTGGCGCAATTAGATGATTATTTTATTAGCGCAAATGATACCTATGATTATTTTATTAGCGCAAATGATACCTATGATTAAGAAAATTAGGTGGCGCAAAAGAAGTATTGGCGCAATTAAGTTGTGGCGCAAATGAGTTACTTTTTGGCGCAAAAAGATATCGCCCAATTTTCCATGGCTGAGTACAAAAGTTTAGAATTGTTTTCTAACATATTTTTTCCTTCCAAGTACCAAGTACTTATTAATGCATTATGATGAAACAGGTTTTTTTTTATAATTGAATGTTGGGTATATGCATTTTTTCTGTATAAACAAGAATAAAGTACAAATGTTTTAAATCATTTGCGGTTTAGACTACACCTTATATGCTGTTCTCTTATTTCTATTCACAGAATCAAACAACATTAGAAACAATGGGATTGAATCAATCAATGGGATCACATTCACATGATTCGTAAGTTTTCTTTTAATTTGTGTTATTTCTATTTATCTTGGACATTTGTAGCATAGCTTTTAGGTGAATACATTAAAAGATTGTATCATTCAGAGATATCTTATTGTTTCTATGTAAACACAAATTGTGTTAAATTAAAGAAACAACTGATTCTCTCTTGTTTAAACAAAATTTTTTCTAATATAAACCTAGGAAACATTTGTCCAAGATAATGTGAAAAAATGAAGGTCATCTTACAAAAATGTTAGTTTATACTAACAGATAGTCATGGTTATAAAACATGATAAGAAGCTGTATAAATTGCTATCATGTCATTGTCCTTGTCATCTTCGACGTTCAAAGCATTTGGTTTCTGGACAATAACTTGTAGTATTAATAAATAGAAATAAATCAATGAAATTTAAAGACAAGGCTAATAACCACAAAAAGGAGGTTGGGACTGATTTTGGGGGTTAGGGTCTTAATAGTTTAGGAATTAGGAGTAAAAAAAGAGCCTTAATAATATAAACATTTTTCTAGTTCCAGACAATAATTTGTGGAATGGTGTATGATTCTCTCTGAAATTATATTGCAAGTTCCCATACCACAAAGGATGGTTAGAATTGACTTTAGGGGTTATGGCTAAACAGTTTTGGAATTAGGGGCAAAAAAGGGGGGAAACAAGGGTTTGCTGGTTAATTGACAATTTAAAAGCAGTGTAAGGGAGGTAATCCAAATGCATTTAAAGTATTAAAAAAAGATGTGGATCACCTCCATTGCTTTTAACTTATCTTTAAAGAAATGTTGTATTGTCTTGAGGTGATAAATGGTCAATTTATTTTATAAAAGAGAGGGGGGGTACCTGTCTTTGAAAAACATAGGCACCAGGTTGGAATAAAAGAGTAGTTAAATTTTATGAGTTCAGTACAATAAAAAGATTGTTTGAATACTGTGTATAAATTAAGTTGTGTACAAAACAGGAAACTTGATGGGAAGAACTTTTCTTCCTGTTTGCAAATCTTACTCAAATAGATTTTGTATTTCTAACACCTACATATTTTGTATAAATGTATTAATTGACTATTTTATTAATTGTAACTGTTTATTTAACGCATCATGTAAATATAACGGAATTTGATGAGACTGTTATTAAAGAGAGAGCGTTAGCCCTATAGAACCAGGTTTAATCCACCATTTTCTACATTTGAAAATGCCTGTACCAAGTCAGGAATATGACAGTTCTTGACTATTAGTTTTTGATGCGTTTTGTTATTTGATTTTGCCATGAGATTATGGACTTTCCGTATTGATTTTCCTCTGAGTTCAGTATTTTTGTGATTTTACTTTTTAAATAAATAAAGTGTAAAAGACAAAGAAAGACTATTTTAATTTATACTGTAATATTGAAATACAACCTTATTTATCTCCCTTACACTAGCGCTGTAAGTAAATTCAATAAATTATTGTGTGAATTTTAAAAAAATAATAAAAAAATCAGGGCATTAAACTTTTCTTATTCTATAAATACGAACTAATATTGATTTCCTTGATAGCAATAAAAAGATAATTCCAAATTTTAAATATTGTCAGTAATCTGTTCCACTTTGACGATCTTTGACATGTACTGGTATGGATTTTAATTTGGAAATAACAAAAATAAATGTAAAAAGTAAAGATTTCTATAAGGACTTTTGGCATTGAACAATTAGGTAAAAAGTTAGAAATTTTTGAAATGACCATTATTGCCTTACAACATTTCATCATGACTCTTCCTGTTATGCCTTTGATACAAGAAATTTATTTTTAAATGATACCTTTGTTAAATGATTTATAAAATATAAAAATGTTGTAAGGACTGAGCTTACAAGAACCTCATGGATAGTTACGGTATTTTAATATAAGTGAATACAAAACACAGGTCATGCTAAGTAGCTTAACATTGTTCTTTCCATGACTTTAAATTTTTCATATTTATAATGATGGTATCATTGAAAAGGGAGAGGAGCATTCATTTGCATTGACCTATTCTGTTTAATTTGATAATGTCTCAAGAGCATATTTCCTTCTACAAACAAAGGTTTATTTTTTTTATAATTTCAAACAATATCCTCCAGTTTTTCAGAGTTATTTCCCTTAGAATGATATGTTCTGCTAAACCTTCCTTACTAATTGATTGGTGATCATTGCATGTTATTTTTATACTAGAAATGTAATTAATTGTCAGAAAAATGTGAAACATTTTAGTTTATTGATTGCAAACCACATCAAATGCACATTAACAAATACTAATTTGCAACAACCTGTTTTTTATCGACATAAATGATTACTTTTGAATTATTTTAAATCACATAAATATGTCTATCTGCTGAAGGGAAGAGTGTTTCTTTGTGAAATATGAGAAATTGATAGGTATGTCTGACCAGAATTGTAAGTTTTATGTAATCGTTTAAGAGTTCTCAGGTGAAACTAATTAATGCCAGGTAACAGACAGGTAATAAATCTTAATTAGTTTTGTGTCAATTTTACACAACTTCTAAAATACTTTATCTTGTCTTAAATAGTGTAATTTGACTCTTATTTTGAAATGAATTAAATCTCATGCAATTTGTATGTTACAAGTTCACTATACATAAAACTTTTACTCAGAATCTATGAATAGATCTTGTTTTGACTTTATAAGTTATACCGTGTGCAACATAAATAAGTATAGGGAAAGATTTTTGGGTTTAAAGTATTATTATTTTTGATTTCAAGTTTTTATTTAAAACAGATAATGACTAGGCTTTTGACATAAATACAGACAATTTCAGAAAAAAGGTTAAGATGTTAAACTAAGTCTGATGTCAGTAATAAACAACTCTTACAGTTTGCTTAACTTGTAAAATTAACCAAGAAAGTGTATGATTTCATATTTTTTCTCCTGATAAAAATTTAAAGCAATAAATGTGTTGTCCGCTTTAAGAGATGAATAACATGAATTAATAATGTAAAAATAAATGGCTATCAGAAAAGCACAACAGATACAATTATTATACAATATTGACTTATCATTTGTAAGTGGGGATCTTTAGTTTCCATGGAAACAAAATGCTTAGGTTTGAAAGTAAAAGTAGATAAATAAGATTAGCTATAGATATGAGGTCAGTTTGATCTGCTATCATTGATGGGAAGTACAAGTGTCTCACCTGCAGAAATAATTACCAAACTGTTGAATTACCTCAGGTGTTTTAAATCTAGAAAGGGATATCAATGACCACAGTAGTATATGTGGTCAATAAGAAGTATCACTATGGCTTATACAAATGTACCAGATAATAGATATAAGAAAATGTGTACAATACATGTATAGTGACTTTTGCACATTTGTAGTTTTAAAGATTGTGTACTTATTATCTTGTGAAAATCTGCCATCATTATCTGGAAAACATATCACCAAAAAATTAAAATGCATTAGTAAATAAGAATAGTCCTGGATAGAATATATCATTTTGGTGTTAATGGGAAATCAGATTGCAACATGGCTGTTACATAGGTTTATATGGGAAAAAAACATACAAGAAGAAACAGTATCATAACTTTTTAGTAGAACATGTTCTTTTGAACCTGATCTTCATATTATAAAACTGGAAAATCCCCCTTTTCTTATGAAAATCTTGAAATAATGGTTAATCTAAAATTTCTAAAAATCAAAAGGGAGCTTACGCCAATATATATTGCCAACTCTTTTGAACCTGATCTTCTGATTATAAAACTGGAAAATTCCCCTTTTCTTATGAAAATCTTGAAATAATGGTAAATCTAAAATTTCTAAAAATCAAAAGGGAGCTTACGCCAATACATATTGCCAACTCACCAAAGTTTAATGAAAACTGCAAAAGGATTTGGGGGTATTGTCTGAACACGGGAAAATCTCTCTTTTTCAATGAATAAATATAGCCCACTATCTAGGAAATATTAAATCTAAAATTCATAAAAATCCAAATGGTGCTCCCATTGAATGTAAATTGCTTAAAGTGTTTTTTGAGTTTTTGTCCAACATGTAGACGATGGAGAGACAGAAGATAGAAAAAAGGTATACCATAATACATCTTGTAAAAGGGCTTATAAAAATAGACAATAAGGTTTTGTCTTTTATTTTTGCCTTGTATCTTTAAAATTATAATAGATAGATGCTCATATATTAAAAAAAATATTCAGCAAGATACAAATAGGACTATATGAAGGAAATTGTCCTTAGATTCTTAGGAGTTATTGCCCTTTTATGAAGATTTTTATTATATTTTTGAATTTTGCCTTCAATAAAAAAACAAATTAATAGATAAATAGACACTTGAAATCATATAAAAGCAAGGAAATATCTACTAATAACAAGTAAAAATTATCAATTTAGTCAGAAGAATGATTGCCCTTTAAATGAGGAATAATTTGTTTACCCTCTTTTGTGTTTTGACCAAAAACTAAAGAAGATAGAGAGAATCTATTAATTAAACAGACAAAAAGAACAGCAATACAAGAAAAAAATAAAAAATTTTGTGAAGAATTCTATTATCATCTACAATATTGGAGGGTGTCCTTTTTTGAATATGCAAATCAACAAATGTGAGTGAAATATGCTCTTGAGCCTCTAGTATATCTCTATCACATACATTGTACTTTTATTTTGATGATTCAACCAATATATATGGTATTGTTTTAAAATATGTTATATTCCAGTCAATTTCAGGAATGTTTACATCTTCTCTTTAGAAATTAACTCTGTTAATAGGTCATTTTATGATAGAATATATATAGATGGTTTGAAGAGTATTCAATTGTCTTTTTCTTTTACTTTTTATACCACAAAAAGTTATTTTGGAATTGTATAATGGTATGATGTTGTCTGCGTTGTCATCGTTTGGGTCATAGGAAGACACATTTGGTGTTCAGACAATAACTTTAATTTAAGTGAATTGATCATTATGAAAGTTGAAAAGAAGGCTTGACACTACAAAAGGAAGGTTGGGATTGATTTTGGGGATGATGATCCCAACTGGAAAAAGGGCCGAGAACAAGCATTTTTCTTCTTTTAGGATATTAACTTGTGTTTAAGTCTTTCAATTGCTCTGAAATTGTACCACAGTGTTAAATACAACAAGTATGAGGTTTGGATTTTATTTTTTTTATTTTTTTTTTTGGGGGGGGGGGGGGGGGGGTATGGTGCCAACAGTTTAGGTATTAAGGTCCAAAAGCAGGCCAAAAACTACCATTTTTGTAGTTTAAAAGGTTTTGGTGTTCAAATTTTTTTTAAGGGGTTTAAAAACAAATTTCAATTTTTATACGACCGCAAATTTTGAAAAAATTTTCGTCGTATATTGCTATCACGTTGGCGTCGTCGTCGTCGTCGTCGTTGTCGTCGTCCGAATACTTTTAGTTTTCGCACTCTAACTTTAGTAAAAGTGAATATAAATCTATGAAATTTTAACACAAGGTTTATGACCATAAAAGGAAGGTTGGTATTGATTTTGGGAGTTTTGGTCCCAACATTTTAGGAATTAGGGGCCAAAAAGGGCCCAAATAAGCATTTTCTTGGTTTTCGCACTATAACTTTAGTTTAAGTTAATAGAAATCTATGAAATTCTGACACAAGGTTTATGACCACAAAAGAAAGGTTGGGATTGATTTTGGGAGTTTTGGTTTCAACAGTTTAGGAATTAGGGGCCAAAAAAGGGCCCAAATAAGCATTATTCTTGGTTTTCGCACAATAACTTTAGTTTAAGTAAATAGAAATCAATGAAATTTAAACACAATGTTTATGACCACAAAAGGAAGGTTGGTATTGATTTTGGGAGTTTAGGTCCCAACAGTTTAGGAATTAGGGGCCAAAAAGGGACCCAAATAAGCATTTTTCTTGGTTTTCGAACCATAATGTTAGTATAAGTAAATAGAAATTGATGAAATTTAAACACAAGGTTTATGACCATAAAAGGAAGGTTGGTATTGATTTTGGGAGTTTTGGTCCCAACAGTTTAGGAAAAAGAGGCCCAAAGCGTCCATAATTAAACTTTGTTTGATTTCATCAAAATTGAATAATTGGGGTTCTTTGATATGCCGAATCTAACTGTGTATGTAGATTCTTAACTTTTGGTCATGTTTTCAAATTGGTCTACATTAAGGTCCAAAGGGTCCAAAATTAAACTTAGTTTGATTTTGACAAAAAATTAATCGGTTGGGTTCTTTAATATGTTGAATCTAAAAATGTACTTAGATTTTTGATTATTGGCCCAGTTTTCAAGTTGGTCCAAATCTGGGTCCAAAATTAAACTTTATTTGATTTCATCAAAAATTGAATAAATGGGGTTCTTTGATAAGCCAAATCTTACTGTGTATGTAGATTCTTCATTTTTGGTCCCGTTTTCAAATTGGCCTACATTAAGGTCCAAAGGGGTCCAAAATGAAACTAAGTTTGATTTTAACAAAAATTAAATTCTTGGGCCTCTTTGATATGCTGAATCTAAACATGTACTTAGATTTTTGATTATGGGCCCAGTTTTCAAGTTGGTCCAAATCAGGATCTAAAATTATTATATTAAGTATTGTGCAATAGCAAGTCTTTTCAATTGCACAGTATTGTGCAATGGCAAGAAATATCTAATTTCACAATATTGTGAAATAGCAATTTTTTTTTTTAATTAGAGTATCTTTCTTTGTCCAGAATAGTAAGCAAGAAATATCTTATTGCAAGATTTTTTTTAATTGGAGTTATCTTTCTTTGTCCAGAATCAACTTAAATCTTTGTTATATACAATATTGTATATTCACTTTTTACTACCAACTGATAAATTTAAATAATCTTTACCATTCAGTGATAACAAGCAGTTTTTTTACATCTAAATATTTATGATGTATTTAAATGAGTAGTTATTGTTGCAAACTCCATTAGAATATTTTAATTGAGATTAGTTTTGGAATAAGGGAAAGGGGGATGTGATTAAAAAATTGGGTTCAATTTTTCTCATTTGAAATTTCATAAATAAAAAGAAAATTTCTTCAAACATTTTTTTGAGAGGATTAATATTCAACAGCATAGTGAATTGCTCTAAGAGAAAACAAAAATTTTAAGTTCATTAGAACACATTCATTCTGTGTCAGAAACCTATGCTGTGTCAACTATTTAATCACAATCCATATTTAGAGCTGAATCCAGCTTGAATGTTGTGTCCATACTTGCCCCAACCGTTCAGGGTTCAACCTCTGCGGTCGTATAAAGCTACGCCCTGCGGAGCATCTGGTTTTAATTTTCAAGAAGAATCTTCAATTACACAGTATTGTGCAATAGATTTGTAAGATCTTGACATTTATTTTGTGTCAGAATCTTATACTATGTCAAACATTTGATCACAATCCAAATTCAGACAGAATCAAGCTTGAATATTGTGTCCAAATTTGCCACAACTGTTCAGGGTTCAACCTCTGCAGTCATATCAGGCTGCTCTCAGGAGAGCATTTTATTTATAAATTTAAATAATCTTTATTGCACTATATATTATGTAATAATTTACTTGGCTTACAGCATTTGGCTACGTTTTCCTGCTTATTAGTTATAAGATATCTAAGGTGGCAGAAACCAGTTATTTTACAATAAATCTAAAAAAATAAGTTGACATATATATTGATATTCATTTTCATGTTAAGTAAAATTGAGAATGGAAATGTGGAATGTGTCAAAGAGACAACAACCAACCATAGAGCAGACAACAGTTGAAGGCTACCAATGGGTCTTCAATGCAGCGAGAAACTCCTCAACGTTAATTTCTAATTAGAAGCAGCTCATATTGTCCTCAATAGATGAAAATAACTAAATCCACATTATTTTGAATATTTTTAAATAATTATTTACTATTGTAACTACTTGAATATATTTTTTTCAGATCAAAAAGTAATCCAGCTTATGCACAATACAAAGACTTATGTGGCGATGGTACTCCATTTTGCTGGCTATTCCCTTTTGGAAATCGCAGGGCAGCACAAAAATACATAAACACAGTCTAGCATTTATTGGAACCTTAATGAATTTCTGGCATTTTAGTGTCTTGGAGTGTAAACTGTAACATTACATGCAGCAGTTTAATTTTTATTTCAAATTGAAATGTTCCACAATATTGTTGAATACACCAGTATCATTTTCAGTTCAGTTTGTCAAAAGTTTCACATGATATCTGTATTTTCTTTGTAACTAGAAAATATCGTGCAACTTTGCTAGTTACTTCCAAATATATCAAAAAGCAATCTTAGATGACTACTGTCTGTGTCAAAGTGATACCTGTTTATGTTATGGCTGTTATTTCTATAAAAATTACTTAGAAGAGGCGAAAACTGAGTAACCATAACTCTTTACAAATAAAAATAGATTGTTTCTAATGGCAACATGCCAGCAAGTACAGTGGTAGTCCACGGGGCAGGGTTCGAGGGGTATATTTTTTTTTGACGATCAATGCATTTGTATGGGGACATGTGATTGTAACACCCCCTCTTTTATTCTTGGTTGGGAACCCCCTTTTTAAAAGGAATGGCTGGATCAGACCCTGAAGTTATATTGTATTTGCTGGTATAGCTAAACCCTTCCCACTGTTACTATAATCGCCAAAAATTTGTCCTTGCCTAAAATAATTAACAACATTGTATTCATGCTGTACATGTTCCTAGTCCGGATTTAAAGCATTTAATGCTGGAATATTACAAGTTTGTAATGAAATTGTTTTATGTACATTTCCTTTCATATTTCATACATATTCTGTGTATTAAATCTTCACTTATTTCTTTATAATTTTATATATTTTTTATTTACATATCAAGAAGTTACAAAGCACCATTTGTTTTTAAAAAAAAATACTTGGTACCAAGATTGGTCCTAAGTCATGAAGAATTGAGCTTAGTTACAATCAGTCTTAGTCGTTTGTTTTTTTGTGAAACCCACTTTAGAAATTTGATATGATTTATGGTTTATTTAGTATTTTGTATGACTTTAAGAATGTCTAGCTTATTAGTTGCTGCTTTGATCTGTAACAATCTGTATTATGCAAATATAACATTTTAGGTTGTTCTAGTGATAAATATTGGGAATGTGATACTCCTTCACAGTAGTTACTGTGTCGTGTGGTAATAATTATGCCTAACTGCTTTTGTCCTTGATGGACCTTTTTTGGAGGCAGAATGATGAGGTGTTGTTTAAGGCTGTTGATTTATAATGTTTTAAGTTATCCGTTTCAGAAAAAAAGAAAATACTGATAGAATTGTTCAAAATAGTCCTTCTATTTTTATGATTGACTGATTGCTGATTGCTTAATGCCACATCTGAACCCTCCATGTATAAGTCCTATATGTTTTCTGTATTCTGTTTCTGACAATTCCTTGGTTGAAATTATTAAAAAAAACCTCCAGAGTTTCTGATAATAATGCATTGGTTCAATCAAGGAGTGAATAAATGCTGGTTAAGATGGTTAGTTAGTTCATACTGAAATATCTGTGCAAGTAATTTAAATACAAACCCTCCATATTTGGGTGATTGTTCATCATTCATTTCTCATCAATTTTCCAGAATTCTTATTTCAGATTAAAAAAAATCTTGTTTACATTACATTATGTAAAATAATTACATCTTATAGTAATGCAAAATCCCAAAGGGATAAGAGCAAAATATCAAATACATATGTCATTATGTACAAATGACTATTTTGCCTTGTTTTATAAAAGCAAGTTAAACTTTACTTTTTATGAATATTTTTTGTTTGTTGTTTATTTTATTTTTAAGGATGTATATCAATTGTTAGCATTATGAGTTTGTCTTTTTTGAAGATTATAACAGGAGAAAAATTTACTCCTTCGGTTCATTTTTTTTTGGCAAAAAAAATAAAATTGATAGTTTTCTTGTTGTAATATATAAAAAATGTTTCTTTGGAATTTCATGGAAAAAATGTTCAAAAGTTTTGGAAAAGAGTTTTGATGATGTAATATTGCTGAAGTTAATGAAGTATATAGATGACAAAATATGTTGTCAGAGCATGATTGATTAAAAGTGCATCATTCTGGTCTTCAGCAGACTATTGTCTCCACGGTTACGTTAATTTATTCATAAATTAGAAATCTCCAATCAAAG
Source organism: Mytilus trossulus (assembly GCF_036588685.1). NCBI lineage: Eukaryota > Metazoa > Mollusca > Bivalvia > Mytilida > Mytilidae > Mytilus > Mytilus trossulus. The sequence continues at coordinate 103,453,399 of NC_086373.1, read as the reverse complement.
AACTTGTAATGATGATGCACTTTACTTTTCTACATAATAATGGGACATTTCTTTAATCTACTCTTCAAATACACTCTGTAGAAAGGAAAACAATAGAAATGAATGCAATATATCAGTTATGGATTTTCTTGTTTATTATACATTTGGTCAATGCATAATAAAATTATTGTCATTGTAAGTTGTTGCATTTGAGATACTTTGTGGCATATTTTTTTATGAAATGTAATAACTGGGGCTATATATTTATCTTCTGTACAATTAAAATTGTCTATTTATTTATCACATAATGTTCATTTTATTATGCCCCATTTACGATAGTAGAGGGGCATTATGTTTTCTGTTCTGTGGGTATGTTCGTTCGTCCGTTTGTCTGTTCATCTGTCTGTTTGTCTCACTTAAGGTTAAATTTGTTGGTTAAGGTAGTTTTAGATGAAGTTGAAGTCCAATCCACTAGAAACTTAGTACACATGTTCCCTATGATATGCTCTTTCTAATTTTAATGCCTAATTAGAGTTTGTACCCAAATTTCACGGTCAACTGAACATAGAAAATGATAGTGCGAGTGGGGCATCAGTGTACTTAGGACACATTCTTGTTTATGTATACTTTCCCCTTGAAACATAGCTAAATCCAGGAGTTTAAATGTGTGGAATCACACTGTCGTCATGCTTCTAGTATGTTGCAGGTGAACTGATGGTTCAAAGTGGTTAAAAAATCATCAAAGATTTCAGGCTTATAATTTTGTATGACAGACTTGGGTTTTGTCTACATAAAACTCATCAGTGGTTCTCAATTAAAACAGCTGGTCAAGTACTGAAATTTCCGAAAATTGTGCCTAATACATTTTAGGCAACTATATATCTTACGGTAGAAACACCGTATTCCAGAAATTGAACATTTCAATCAAACTCATGTTAACACAAAATTGCTGACTGCCAGTCAGATGTACGCGACCTCTCTGTTTCTACTAACATGTTCATGAAAAGCATATTTGAAGCAATAACATAATTTTACAAATACGAGCTGTGCACTTTAAATATGAACAAAGATAGATACACTGGGATATTTTAATTTTCATCTGCAATATGTAACAATGTGTTTTAAAAAAATGATATTACCAAGACTAAATCTTCAATCAGAAGTTTGCAATACCTTTTTTAATGGTCATACATTGGAATATTTGAGAAAAAAAATTAGTTTGAAACAATACTTTTTTTTGTTAATTTTCACCTGCTTAAGTCGAGATTTCAAATTATTTTTATTACTTGACCTTCTAATACTTCACCCTGTCAACTGGATGCAAACATGCAAAGCCTGTATCAATTTAACTTTGAATTTTTACTTTATCAATTTACAAATTTCAAAATTTTTATTTATCCTCGTTGATTTCATGATGTCTTTTGTTTATTTTTTGTCTATGTGTTGCCGTCTCATAGACGTTTATCCTACATCTACATTAACCAGCAATTTGTCCAGTCGGGACAGTTATGCACGCTCTGTTCAAAATTTATAAACTGTTTAATGAGGTATTGATATTAAAACAAAGGTTGAAACCTATAATATTGCGTAAAATATAACAATGTACATATTATAGTTTATATATATACGTCTTATTTTAAATCCTGAAGTGTAACTAACACATCTCTTACAATGATTTATTATGTTTCCGTAATCAGTTTTAATCTTGTTCACAAACTGTAACATTTACGTTTTATCATGTGCTGCTACCAAAATTGTTTTTATTGCCGACCTTTTTCGGGAATACTTTGATGATCAGGAACATAATTATCTTCGTAATCAAATGAAGCAGTCATTTAACTTAAACGCTCAGATAAAAAAATGTAATTCAATTTAAACTTTTCTTTACATATGATGGTTTCAATCTAAAGTTAATCTGAAGACACAATATGTAGCAGGAAAAAAATGAAAACGAAGTTATGATCTGCGCTGCAGGTCTGATTGAGCTTCCCTCATATTATTTATTGGAGACCTCTTGGTTTGTTACTATAGTTATAGATTGTTTTAATAAATGAGAGACAAGTGAAACAAGTGCGGCAGTGGCGACGGCGGTGGTAGCGTAATTTTTTTTTTTATAAAACTTTAAGATCAGAAGGAAGTCCTGAATGCTTCATATCTTGTATCCTTCTGTGGTATGTAAAATTACCCACCGATCGTGCAAGGGCTGTAAAGCCAGTCAAGGTCGTTAAAAACTTCAATTTGTTGTCCTTGGTCTCATTTTCATAGTTCAGTGACTGCTTGAAAAACATGTTTTTTTGCAATACGAGCTTCTCACTTATGAGCAACATGATAACTATATTTGGCATATAGGTTGTTAAGGACTCTCCGTTTTGAGTTTTCCTCGGAGTTCAGTATTTTGTGATTACTTTTTGCAACGTCTACATGCATGTCCGTCAGACAGGATTCACCTTACCTCGCCCTCATTGCATGGATCAGTGATCAAGGTTAAAGTTACGCGAATAGGTCAGTTTCTCTAATACTATAAGCAGTAGGATAATTATATGTGTTGTATGGAATTACTGTAATGGGTACATGTCAGTCTTGTGGGTTTCATCTAACCTTGACCTCATTTTCATGATTCATTAATCAATGTTAAGTTTTTGTGTATTGTTTAAAAAAAGAAAAAGGCCTAACCTTGAATAGTGGTGGAACAGTACAACAAATAAAGAACAAACATTAACAGATTAAAAATTCAGTTGAAAAAGGCTTATTAGATGGATACAAATAAAAATACATCAAACAAACAAAAACAAGAGAGGACGAGGCCGGGTAATACATTGTACATCCCAACAACAAAAAGACACTAAATACAGATTTGAGAGAACCCGCACCTATAGAAAGATAGTTGAAAGCTAATAAAACAAGAGTGCACACACTGAAATGTCTCGCCTTCTTTACTAATCATTGATATTATGTTGATAGTCCTAAGTATAAAGCTTTATTACAACTGTCACATAAACTTAACATTAACCAATATAGCTAAACAAATACCAATGAACCACGAAAATGAGGTCAAGGTCAGATGAACCATGCCAGGCAGACATGTACAGCTAACAATGCTTCCTCACATTAAATATAGTTGACCTTTTACTTATAGTTAAAGAAAAATAGACCAAAGCACAAAACTGAACATTGTGCAATGAACCATGAAATTAAGGTCATGGTCAAATAAAACGTGCGGGACTGACATATAGATCATAGAATATTTCTTTTCACCAAATATAGTTGACCTTTGGTATATAGTACTAGATAAAAAGACCAAAACTCAAAAACTTAACTATAACCACTGAACCATGAAAATGAGATCAAGGTCAAATGACATCTGCCCGCTAGACATATACACCTTACAATCATTCCATACAACAAATATAGTCGACCTATTGCATAAAGTATAAGAAAAACAGACCAAAACACAAAAACTTAACTATAACCACTGAACCATGAAAATGAGGTCAAGGTCAAATGACATCTGGCCGCTAGACATGTACAACTTACAAGCATTCCATACAACAAATTTAGTAGACCTATTGCATAAAGTATAAGAGAAACAGACCAAAACACAAAAACTTGACTAACCACTGAACCATGAAAATGAGGTCAAGGTCAGATGACACCTACCAGTTGGACATGTACACCTTACAGTCCTTCCATACGCCGAATATACTAGCCCTATTGCTTATAGTATCTGAGATATGGACTTGACCACCAAAACTTAACCTTGATCACTGATCAATAAAATGAGGTCGAGGTCAAGTGAAAACTGTCTGACGGGCATGAGGACCTTGCAAGGTACGCACATACCAAATATAATAATCATATTACTTATAATAAGAGAAAATTCAACATTACAAAAAAAACTGAACTTTTTTTCAAGTGGTCACTGAACCATGAACATGAGGTCAAGGACATATGACATGTAACTGACGGAAACTTCGTAACATGAGGCATCTATATACAAAGTATGAAACATCCAGGTGTTCCAGCTTCTAAAATATAAAGCTTTTAAGAAGTTAGCTAACACCGACGCCGCCGTAGCCGTAGCCGCCGCCGCCGGATCACTATCCCTATGTCGAGCTTTCTGCAACAAAAGTTGCAGGCTCGACAAAAAACCATGCACATTAAGACTAAATTGATCTATTTTTTAAGTATTGTAAGCAATGGGTCAATCATATTTGATTGTAATATGTAAATGTCAGTCTGGCAGGTATCATGACCTCATTTTCGTGGTTCATTAGTAATTTTTAATGTTCTATGTTTTTCGTTACTATAGGTAGTTGGTAAACTATATTTAGAATGAAACTTGACTCAATGATACAATGATTGTAAGGTATGCACGTCATTCTACCCAGTCTCACATGACCTTGATCTCATTTTCATGGTTCCATGCTTGATTAATTTTAAAATTTTGTGTTTCGGTCTCCGTTTTTCAAATTCTTAAAGTTATAGGTCAGCTTTAGTTGGTGAATGTAATAATTGTAAGGTGAATATGTCTGACTGGCATGTATTTTCTGACATTGATGATCATTGATCTGATTTTCAATGGTTCATTGGTCAATGGTCGTAATTTTATCAGTCTACCAGATACTGATCGATACTATAAGCAACAGGTCACCTATATTTGGTGTACTTAATGATTGTAAGGTGTACATGTCTGTCTTTAGTGGTTCATCTGAACATGACCTCATTATAAAAAAAACATTGATAACGTTAAGTGATTGAATGTCCCTCCGGTATCTTTCGTCCCTCCTTGATGTGATATTTGTGGTAAAACCTTTTTTTTGGGGGTATCTTTCGTCTCTCTTTTGTAAGTTTTATCAGAAGTTCATTTCTAGTCTAGTAATGGACTTCTGGTTTTATGTAGACGAAACGCGTGTATAGCGCGCCATGTTATATTTCTGGTATCTATGATGGGTTTCCACGAATGGATAAGAACATCTTACATTTTGACTGCACATTAAGACTTCCCTTTATCTTAATGAACTTAATTGGAGGACCTTAGCTATTCACCTATATAAAATTATGTAATAAAATACGTTTTTTTTTAATTTCTTTTTTGTTATTATTTTTATTTTTCACAATTATCATGTTTTACTTATATGACAATCAGAGTATGACAACAAATAATTGGATAATTAATAATAAAGGTCAAGTGTCTAAAGTAACTAAAGAGTTGGTCCCGTTATTCACAAGAAAACACATACTACATGTGTAAGTAGGCTATTCATCCTACTTTATATTGAAACTCGGAAAATAAGCTGAGAAGTCCGACTTTGTTTATTTAGTATTTTGTTTACATAACATATCCAGGTATTCCCAGGTTTTGCAAGTTTACCTTTGTCGTTAATGGAAGTGTATTACCCTAAAGACTTTGTGAAGTGTGGAGTATGCAATAAGCAGTGTACAAATCCAGAACAATTGTCGTGTTTTCATTCCTTTTGTGCGGCATGTATTAGTCAATTAGAATATCAAGAGAGTGGAGTAGTTACCTGTCCTAGGTGTGAATTTGAGGGACCGTCTCAAAAACAATCGGATGCAGTAATACGAGTTCTATTGGGTATAATGAAAGGTGGTGTAGAATTGTGTGAAGATCACCATGATCAGCCATATACATCATTTTGTCAGATATGTGAATGTGTTTTATGTGACAAATGCATAACTCATAAACACAAAGGGTGTGTGTCCGTTGTAACAGTTCGGGATGACAATATTGACGAAATTATCAACACATTTAGAGCCAAAGTAGAAAAGGATCTTGCAAAATCAACAAGGAATGTCACCGATTCATATACAAATTTCGTAAAGCAACAGCAGAGTATATTCAAAGAAAAATGCGAAATTTCAACAACAGTTTCAGCTTTTTACTACAATTTAAAAACGAAAATATTACAGTATCTAATTGAACAGGAAAAAATGTTTCAAGACTATGTTCAGAAACATTATTCAAACTTAGAACAAAAAATGGACAAACATATCAAGCAAAACAAATCTATTTGTCAAAGATTCGCATGCCATGCTGATCTATTTAGCGTTATAGGTAAAGCACATGCAAACATTTCCAATCTGCGTTTATATGAATCGGTTAAGAAAGAAGTGTCACGTTTAAAACCCGAAATAACGGAGATCGATGAATGTGACACCGTACAGTTTTTACCAGATGAATCACGATTGAAAGACATATTTGATTTTCAACTGGCTAACTTAAGATTGGCAGGTAAAAATATTACAGAGGAATCGGATAGAACATCAAATCTGTGTAATATAGACGAGCTTATGGTTTATCCAGCGCTTCCATGTGCACGTGAAACGGGCACCATAAGCATAGATCCTTCGACTTCGAACGAGACCACACTAAACTATCAAAATACGGATGGAGCTACACCATCGGATTTAGATGAAAACTCGCACACTGGCTCATCAGAGTTACAGGACAGCGACCCTCATCTACCAACGAGTCAATTAACACAATCACCAGTTACCGAATCTTCTAACCCAATTGGTACAGCTGTTAAGTATGTAGATACGAATGAAAATGCTCAGGAAACTGAAACAGAATATACAGATAATCATCCGTCCACTATATTCTGTGAATCTGACATTGACACCCGATCACTGACGAGTCAATGTACGGCAACACCGATTCCAGACAATATGAATGCATACAGTTGTGAGGCAGTAGATAATAGAACGACACATTTCCCAACAGAACCAGATAGTTTCTATGAGTATGGCGACTATGTACAACAATTTAAAAGTCAGTCTGCCGAGGATCGTCGATCAGGGATAGCAGTTGGTAGGTATTCAATTTCGTTATTAATTTCTAAGCTGGATTATTTAAGTGAATCATATTTTGTTGGAATGAAATTAGGTTGAATTCATGATATCAATCCGGTCAATGAGCAAGCAGAAAACGACAGAAACGGCACAAGACCACCAATAGGTGTTCAAAGCAGCGAGAAATCCCGCACCCAGAGGGAGGCTTCATCTGGCCCATAAACAATAACATATGCCACTTCAGTGAAATGGACATTACACTAAACTCTGCCGGAACATATCAAATGGACAATTACGAACGGTTTAGCGTGTTTTATGAAATTGTATTCGGTGTATGGAATGTTTATCATTATCATTCTAGCGTTGACAATGTTAATTTTATATGCAACTTGTAGTAAAATCTTCATGTTATATTAAAGACTTTAAGCAGAAATTCAATGATAAGTAAGACACGCGAGACATTTCAGCGTGTGCAATTTTGTTCTTTCTTTTTCAGGAATGACCTGGGTTGGCGATGACCATATACTGATGGTAGATAGATGGAATCATAAATTAAAACTTTTCACTGAAAAGGGAGCTTTAGTTAGTACAACTGTAGTACCGGCAGGTGGAGAGCCATGGGATATTGCATATATAAATAACACAAACCCCAGCAACATTCACACGTGTGCGGTCACTATACCTACGGATAAACGAATTCTGTTCGTCCGTATCCTTGACAAGATAGAAGTTTCCAGAAGTATAGTAACACGATGTGGCTATTGTTGTCTTGCCCATGACAAGAACGGTCATACTTTGGTTTGTGGTACTTGTCGGCCATTTATTAATGTTCCTTCTATCCACATTATTAATTCCCAGGGTATTGTGCAGATGGAGGTTGCTTTAGATGGGATGGGAAATCCCTTATTTGATTATCCAAGGTCAGTTGATGTAACAGAAGATGGCAAAATTATCGTTTGTGACTGGAAGAAAAAACGACTGCTTTTCATGAAGACGGATGGTTTCATCTTGGGGGCTTACCAGGGTACACTTGACTACCCGCTGAAAGAACCAATTGGCACAGCTCTAGATGGACTGGGAAATGTTCTGGTAACAGATACAAAGGCAAATAGAATTCAGACAATCTCAGTCAAAGATCGACAGTTTGTTACCGCCTTAAAACTAGACAAAGATTTGTACAACCCAAGAGAAATAGCACTTGTAAAGAAATCTAACTGTTATCCTAAAATAGCGATAGCAACCGACATGAATGTCGTCATTTTCGATTTATGGAACCCTGTCAGTCGGGAGGAACCATCAGCTCCACCAGTAAATCCTTAAGCTCCAATCTCAACAGTGTTTTAAATGGTATGAATTGCATATTAGTTAAGGTGTGTATGCAGTTATCACTTAATAGGTGCAGTCGACGAAATAAGCTTTTATGGAACTTAGACATACGCTTATGTATGATCAAAAGACGGTGACAGAGGAAAATTTGAAATGAAAGTTTATTATTTTCCATTTTTTTTACTGAAAAAATGAATCAATTTTCTTTGTATTTACATTTTATTTAGAGATAGTCAAAGTCAAAAATTGGTTTAGACAGCTATATATCAATAACCTTATCAAACGCCTTATGATTTAGAGATAATATCGGATGCAGATTTCAGGAATATTTTATTATCCACTATTGTATTAATAACTGATTATTGAACTTATCTTTTTAGTAGTCAGGATTAAGATATACAGATGGGTTAGAGTTAACACATTTTTCCCCAGTATTTTACAAATAAATGGAATTAGTTTTTTTTTGCAGTCAACATTACACCTTTATACTAACAATATATATAGCAAAAGCAGATGATCAGGATTCTGCCAAAATCTAGTTTAATTTTGTTTTATGTACTTGCGGTATTTGTGCAAATTGTGAAATTTCCACTTTATAACTTACCATTCCCTTGATAAAAGAGGGACGGACGATACCAGAGGAACAGTCAAACTCATAAATTGAAAATAATAGTTATCAAATGTACCAGGATTATAATTTAGTACGCCAGACGCGCGTTTCGTCAACATAAGACTCATCAGTGACGCTCATAAAATGACAACGCCATGGCTAAAAATGAAAAGGACAAACAGACAACAATAGAACACATATAGGGTAAACAGATCCTGCTTCACATGTGGCACTCGTCGTGTTACTCATGTTATTACAAACTCGGTAAATAATCTTATACGGTAGCTAGGCCACATTCGTGAAAAGGGAACAGATTGTAGTTACGACATAAGAAACATATCCGATATCATTTGTAAAACGGTTATTCCATAACGGTCAACCAACTCGTAGTGGCGTCCGTAAAATTTACGAAGACGGATGATTTCACTTTCACCACCAATCACTCTTGATTTATAGCATCTTTGTGAGCAACAAACTTCTATCCAGAAAATCATAATAGGAAATTCAAGCACGGGAATGTCGTATCAATTGGGAGATATATACACTGTATGAAAAACTTTACCACCTGAAATAATTGGACAAACACTCCAATATTATATAATAGTCTTTCTTCTTTTTTTGTTTCTTTTTTACTTCCGTATAAGGATACAGTGGTGGTTTAACTAATTGGTCAACCGTGACACACTAATACTATGGTACATATATATGTTTACGTTATTTAATTATTTATGTTACATATTGCGTTGGGTTTTTTTTTTATTCAGGTATACGAATTTTTGTTATGTTAATAATTTTTGTAAACTTGTTGGTACCTAATAGGGTTTGTTTTGGAAATAAATGATATCTCTTATCTAAAACTGTATATATTTTAGGCTATTTTACAAAGCTTGTTTACTAGGGAAATGTTCATATTGAAAAAGACACAATTACTTGCCGTAAATAGCCCTACCTATACTATTTCGCTTTCAAAAGATTCATTATAACAAATCGACAAATATGGCCGTATTTACACCTCAAAATCAACTCTTGTTGGTGGTACAAAGTCGTTAAAAGAAGTTTTACTTGACTTTAATAATAAGGTATAGATTTACTAATCTAGTAGAGTTTTGTTTATTTACATCCACTGGCAAATGTTTCATATGACTGTGAGTTGTAATGATAAATAAGTTTGGTACAATTGAAGCACAAACTTGTGTTGTTTAATTACTTTTCTACCCATGAACACATTGCAAAAGACTGAGTGAAAGCAGAAATTGATACAGGACAAGCCACAAAAAAATATGATAATGACAAGTGAAAAAAATAAAATAAACGAAGAATTTATAGTATTTCCTGATCAGCAATGAATTCCCGTAAATGTTTAACTGTTGTCCGGTGGTCGGAGGTACTAAATGCGTATTTCCTGGTTTTTCTTGTAAATTATAGAAGACACGGATAAATATTATTACCTGAGGCCACTCCAAATAGTGAATACTTGTTCTTTTACGTATAAATATGGGAGTGATCTAGCGATTTATTTTTATTTTTTTAATTGTTATCTCTTATAAATAATAAAATTGACCTAGAAACTGGAAATGGGACAATGAGACAACGACCCGACCAAAGAGCAGAAAGACCACCAATGGGTCTTCAACACAGTGAGAAAATCACGCACCCGGAGTCGGACTTCAGCTGGCTTTAAAACAAAAATGCTTACTACTTCAGCGAAAATGGAGCATCACACGAAACTCCGAAGTATAAATAAGATAACACTGGAAAAACCGGTCCATCTACAGCGAAAATGGAGCATCACACGAAACTCCGAAGTATAAATAAGATAACATTAGGAAAAAACGGTCCATCTACAGCGGAAATGGTGCATCACACGAAACTCCGAAGTATAAATAAGATGATATAAATAAGAAAAAAACCGGTCCATTTGATATATGCTTTGATGAATATTGGTCCTTCACATGATCTGCACTTGAACACTAGCGATCACTTATAAGAACTTATCCTCGATTACTACTGGTAGGTTTCTCTACAATTGCCATGCCATACTATAATATTGTAAATGATATATTGGGAATGTTCTGTGTTGTTTGTTTCTCTATGTCCAAACTGATTTATAATAACTTAGCCTACTGTTTTAAACATGATTTAGTTTAATCAAAAATTTGAATTATACTATTTTTAAAACAAATGAATTGTCTATCAATTGATCTAAAAATAATACATGTACTGTACTGGTATTGTGGCCTAATAAAAAGTGTCCTTAATTTCGACTACAGCAACCACAAGTCGTCTGTAGCTCTGACATGCAGTAGATGCATATATTCCTTGATGGCACAAGCGCTAATTAATATACCAATTCGAAACATGTATATATTAATTTGAGGTCAGCATAAGCCATATATTTAATTATTGGGAAGAATATGCAAGCTATAAATTGATCAACGGCTGCATCAGAAGATCAAACAAAACAGAGGTCATAACCCCGTTCTCATTAGAAACAATCTATCTTTATTACGGATGTAAGTCAGTGTCTGGTTAAATGTGCTGTTTGTTAGCGGGGTAGGAGGTTAAGTGGGTTATGATGTGCATTCGTGACCCCCATTCCGGGTTTCTTCGACCCCCGGACAGGAATGTACCCATGGAAAACTTTTCTCCGGTAAGTTCTTTTATAACCATTATTTTATATCTATTGAATACTTGGAATAATGTCATTTAGTTGTTAAACATTCACAGTGTTTGGCGACAACAAACATACGGTGGAAGACCATCAATTCATAGATAAATATTAACTATATGAATAAATACAAGTAACTTTATTATCTCCTACAATAATAATGGGTTCCCGGTATATTTATAGCTGAACAACATGTTATCCTGTTTCCGTGCAGTTATGAATTTCCACCTTTGAACTTCAGCATGTTTCTATATGTATCCTTCATGTTATCAAAACCCTGGTCTTAGTGTAATCTCTTCAATATAAGATGTGGTTTTAATCGTCATATTTGAGTATTGGAAATCTTAAATTTATTTGCAAAAGTAATAAAGGGGTTAGAACCATTTCATTATACATTGCACACAATTATTAACATTTTATAACCTTTACACCCCAAGGGTGACTGGGGGGAAAGTCCGTGGGTGGCATAATGGAAGGCAACATTTCTGTCCTTATCCGATATACTCTCATTTTCCAGTGTAAAACTATCTCTACCTTCATCTCGGACAGCCGTGCTTTGTTACATTACATATCTATTGTATTTATTGTTAATTTGTTCTCGTCCAGAACATGCATGAAACATTTGCCACTGGACGTTAAGCAATCAACAATCTATCAATCATATTATCTACAAACATCTTTGATCTTTACGATACTTTAATATTGTGCTATGTTTTATGAAATTATCTTTAATTCTGTGTGAAATTAAATATTTGTTTGAAATGCCCATAATTTATGTGTTATGCAATTCTTGCATATTTCCGCTGTAACACGAAATTATAGTCTTCTTTGAGCAAACTGAGTTGTATATTTGAACAACACTTCTTTTTACAATCCGCGTAGCTAAATTGTGAAGACATTGCAAATAACACTTATATTGGGTGTTTGTCCACAGATAGAGTCACGTTATATAGCAAATGAATGAAATATATCTAAAGCATGTAGGATATATGTTGTCACATCCATGCAACAACACAAAAATCTACCGAGAACCATGGTTCTATGGACTATTTGCTGCAAGGAAGTCAATATATAAAGATTGGTCCATCTAATTAAAATGTGCTCCCACGAATTTGTTACCTGCTCTTCACATGAACACTAATGCTATTACTTTACCAAACTTACACTCAGGTTTGATTCCTCCATTAAAGATATTTTGTTATTTCGTTCCATATTCCAGTTTCTTTGCATTAGTATTTTTATCTTTTAGTAAATTATATTTGGAAGGCAAAATATCAAAAATATATGATCAAAGTGAAACAAAATAACCATATGATTCACGGCTCGTTCCTGTCTAGTGCTAACAAGCTTATTATCAGACACCACACATTGACTTACAATGGAAAAGAACAGAGAGAATACGAACAATCATTGTACTATAACAAATATAAGTTGAAAAGTGCATCATGATATACATTTGAGGATTTGATCAGCACCTCATTATGACTTAAATATAATACTGCAACTAAAGGCCACATTAGGTATTCTTTCGTCTGGGGATCAAGCTTGGAGGACATTTCGTGATGTAACGTGACTTCATTCAATAAGTTTAATTAAAGCCACACTCAAACGTAATAAACGTATACAAAAGACTCTTCTGTACATGCACTTTTTTTTTAATAAATAAGGACAAAAGTGGAGCATCCTTCACAACCTCAAGCACACAATACAAATTTTCATTACTTTTTTTATTTTATCACATTTAATAGCTTGATCCTTTACCATTTCACTTTTGCATGTATTTCCAAGACGACAGCATTCGTTTACAAATTTTAAAATTATGGTTTTTTTTTAAATAACTTTGACTAGCTGAAACTGATTTAATTTTTTTTTGTTTCTTGCTGGAGAAAGAAGGACGACGAACTGCATGCAAATGCTATTTGCTTTCACATCACTTGGTCTCTGGTGGAAAGTTGTCTCATTGGCAATTATATCGCATTTCATTTTGAATATGAGAAGGTATAAACTTTTTACATCACCTGGAAATAAGAATCGACCAAAGAAGATAAGTGATCTAGCCTTTCATGAGGAAGCATATTTTTTTTAAAATTCATTACCCAGATTATCTCGAGTTGTTGTCCATACATATTCCGGTGTAAACTATTTCAACCATCTTCTCCTCTGAAACTACTGAACCAATTCCAACAAGACTTAAGCTGAATTGTCCTTAGGGTATCTAGAATAAGCTTTGTGTTTTATTTTCTGTTTCGTCAAAAAACATAGCTGCCATTTTTTTTGCTTATATTATAAAAAACCACAGAATTATAGAACAAATTTGTCAGGGGTGAAACTGTTTTAAAGGTGAAGTTCTACCAGCCCTGAATTGTTCAGATGTATTAATAACCCATTGTTGTGTTGCTGCCACTAGATTGGCAATTTAAGGAAATTTACAGTTATTGGTTATTATCTTGAATATTATTCATGATAAAGATAACTGTAAACAGCAGTAAAATTCGGCAAAAAAAGATCTACAAAGAAGTTTGTACGACCAAACTTGTCAATTGATCCTCATAATTTGATTATCATGTTTTCTAACTTTAAAAAATCTTCTCTGAAACTACTCATCCAATTTCAACAAAACTTAAAGCTGGATCGTCCTTATAGTATTTAGAATAAACTTTTTGTTTTATTATTGTTTCGTCAAAAACATGGCCGCCATGGCTAAAAATAGAAAATCTGGGTAAAATGCAGTTTATTGCTTATATCTCAAACACTAAAGCATTTAGAGCAAATGTTAATTAGGTTAGTCAATTTCTATCAGTCATGAAATTTTCATATGAATCTAACAACCTATTGCAGGGTTGCTGCCGCTAAATTGGTAATTTTGAGGAAATTTTGCAGTTTTTGGTTATTAAATTGAATATTATTAATGTTCAGCAAAGTAAGATCTACAAAAAAGTTTGAATGTCCAAAATTGTCAATTGACCCCTTAAGTTATTGCCCTTTAAAGAAATTTTTCACAATTTGTTCATCTAGTTTGCTTACTCAAGTTAAAAAAATCTCCTTAGAAACTGCTGAATTAATTTCAGCCACCTTCAAATTCAGAAAATCGCAAAGGACGACCTCTCATTAATTATGCATTGGATTTCAGCAGTGAGTCATTATATGTGCTCCATATAGTAATATATAAGTTTTATTTTTGTTTATTGTTTTTATCTTAATCAGGCCGTTGTGTTTCACTTCAGATTTTTAACACATTTTGTTCTCATTTTCAAAACATACCATCCTCTATTTGAAAAAAAAAACACTTACAGATGACACTTTCGAACAAGTCATTGAAATGTTGTTTTTTGGTTAAAAATTTACCACAATTATAAGCTTACAATATCAAATTGAAGTATAAGACTCAAAGCCTCGGAACATATGACCATACAAGAATTGACAATATTGTGGAAAATAACGATGATATATCTACTGACCGTTTCTGCCCTCGAATATCATCATCATTAGACGATCTAAATGTAATGGGGCGTTATGAAGCTTACACTTTTGTTGTAAGAATTACATTAAATAGAGATAAAATGTACTACATGTAATGTGAAAGCCAATTATCCAACTTTCCTGTTATACACGTTCTGTTCCAACTTCGCATGGATGAGAAAACGCGATGATTCGTTGTCCATTCTTTCAACAGTCAACTATTCGAAATGTAATGTGTTGTCTGTCTTTAGAGACTCTGAAATGACTTTCTTTAAAACCTGTTTTCTAACTTTTGTTTTTTATGCTCTCCATTGTTTTAATTTTATGACATTTCAAATTGTCTTGTCTTAGATAATCCCAGATACACGTGTTGTGGAAACGGAAATTAATGTTAATTTTCAACATCCTTTAGGGTCTTTGTTGTATATGTAACTGTAACTGGCTAACTGATGTGGTTTACTAGTATCACACTACGTGTAATTGAAGCCATTGTATCATTCACTCAGAATCAAGCGACGAAGGTTTGAGAAGGCTCATCTATCATTATTCATTGTTTCTACAAATTCAGAACTGGAGTTGGTTTGTTTATATTTCGCTCAAAATAAATTTGGTCCAGATGCCTTGTTCTCATAAAGTATCGACGGTTTATAAATAGTATTTTATAAACTTGTTCTTGAATGGCAGGGTAAATTCCTACTTTAATAAAGAGACCACAGGTCGAAATGAAATATAGATAAAAAATTGAATGTAATATAGAAACTCCATCAGACAAAGTTAACATGAGATCGTTTTGGTTTTTCTGTTTATGAATCCAAGACCTGTTGGTCTCCAAGTTCTTCAAATACAAGTATTTATAAATCCATAGATTTGATATATAAAAAAAAACATTTCGAGCGTTCCTTTTGGACGTTGATCCAGAAAAGCGCATCGGACGCACCAAATTTACAAAGTGTTGCTTTGATTCTCAAGGTTAATCTGCCGAGTTGGCATAAAAAATTTAATCTCTTAAAATACTTGGTTCTTTCTCTGCGTTTATATGAAAAAAATGTACAGGTTTTCATATGTAGAAATGTATATGTAAAAATATCCAGTTATGACTTCTCGGTAGGTCCTCATGCAGTTGGTCTTAAAAAGGGAACTGTCTAACAAAGAGGAAGAAGTATAAACCGGTGAAACTTATTTTGTGAAATCTTTATAACAGAGAAAAAGAAAACATAAAGTCTACAAGTCTGCATATGCTACACAAGCAGCAGAAAATGACTAATCATTGTTGAATGTTTTCCATTCACCGTGCAATGAATTTCATATTAGGTGTGGAGTTTTTTTTTGTGGTCTATTCAAAGGAATAGTGATTTGAAAATTAATCAATCAGTGACCACCATATTTATTTCAAATGAATATTAACTACAGATCCTTCATGCAGATCATTTTGTACCTGCAGAGTTTGGTCAATTGAGTGGCTTCAATACCTTTCAGACTATACTTGATAAAAATCGTGAACAATGCATTGGTGCCGATCGACAGCTATCACGAAAGCCTTGACCACTCATAATTTGTGATAGGCTGTTGCATTTGAAGCCAACTTTGAAAGATACGTGCATGTTAACACCATTAGGTACATTTGGTCATTCTCGAATAAAAGGAGCTGATTTAAAATTTAGTACAATCCCTTGGAAACAATTGACATGACTTAAAAAAAATCCACCCAGTCACGACCTACTACTTGGTATTTGTGTAGAGAGTTTTCAGTGACCGGTTCTTCAGTGGATATGGTAACTGATATCCTTGTCGAAATATTAAAATGCATGAAAACGTGAATTTAGAAGGCTACCTATTGTGCATTAAATTATAATTGGCCTTAGATTACGAGTTTTCGCCATTTTTTAGGCCTTTTTCCTATTATCCTAAAAATCTTAACAGACAGAGGGAGATTTTAATCGCAAAAAAAACCAGCAAGACTTGATATAAAAATAGTCATCATAGCCGAAATTGTCCGACTAGTTTTATTAGAGTAATTGGCCTTTAATGACGGTTAATTTTTTTTTCTCTCTCTCTCTCTCTCTTTTGTTTTGCGTTTTTGCCTTATATCTTTAAATATAATCGATAGGTAAGCCGGGTATAACCTTAAATAAAACTTTGAAAAGGTGACCAGCAAGACAAGATCTACAAATTAATCAAGCATGACCAAAACAGTCCAATGAGTTTTTGTAAGTTATTTTTTGCTTTGTATCTCTATAATTAAGCTTGCTGCCTCTCTATTCCCCTTTTCCACTGTAAACTGACTACTGAAATGGATAACAAATATACTCACTGAACTATATTATGATGGTATTATCGCATGTACAAGAGCAAAAGCACGTTAAACGAAAGTGAAAATATTTGAAATACGTTTTTAAGTATAAGGGAATATTTACTACAAATTTTTAGAATTACGTATTTGTCGGCTAAAAAAAAAGGGGGGGGCATCGCGCCAACTAGCGTTTTTGATTTATTTCAGTCTGTATTTGGGAAACTAGCATAAACGCTTACATTTTGTAAACTTGACGGTGCACTAATGTGCTGAAAAAGATAAAAAAAAAAAAAAAAAAAAAAAAAAAAACAGAACATGAACTTTAATGAATCCAACTACTTAAAAAATGTTAAGTCATTTAATTAATTATCAGGTTATTTTGCCTTTTATGTATATTATATATCGATAAAGATAAAAAAAAAATACACAACAAAAGCGAGTAGGCTTTGTTTCTGAGACGGTGTAAGAAAAATGGTGTCTCAAACTTGTTACAATGAGGAATAAAGTTAATTTAAAAGATTTGTGTATTCGATATTTATTTGTTTTGAAATTGTCTGTCAATCAGATTTGACATATTTGAATACACAAAATGATTGGTTTTCAAAGGAGGAGTGATTCGCTTAGTTCCATATATGGAAGCCGACAACAACAATAGTCCCGTCTCAGACATACTACGCCATAGTTGATTAGAGGAGAACTGGGGTCAGAAAAGTTTGGCCAACTTCCCAGAAATTGTACCAGAGGAAGAAAATAAACAGTGCGAAAACATCATTGATGTAACAAACTATATTTAAATTGCACGGATCAGCTAACACATGTGAAGAGATCAAACTTAACTTTTCGGATATGAAAGTTAGAAAAAGATGACCATGGTAAGATGATACTGCGCCTCTGCATGTGTGAATTGGTTTTTTTCGCTGAAGATCGCATAGTTTTGTCAATTTTTGAAATTCACTCTTTATTTTACATTGCAGTGATTCTTAGATAGAGTTAAAAGTAGTGATTTTAATTGTGTTTTCTTTGAAAAATGATAGAATGTTGAGGGATTATTTTTCAAAATGGCGGATACTCGGAAAAGTCAGTGTTCGTGTCTTGACGTGCATTTTCTCCTTTCGAAATGAATTACTGGTCGTTATTACCACATTCATATTTAATCAATGGTGTTTGTTTGACGGATGCTTCATATCGTGAACGAAAAAGTCGTACCTAGTCTTCAAATAGAGAATTTTAAGTACCAAGCGAATGATTAGATTTGAGCCGCTTACACCCATGAAAAATAGCAAAAAAGTACTCCAAAAAAAGAAATTCCATGCATAAACATAAAAAAAGTCACTTACTTGTATAGCCATGAACTTAAATTACCCATTACACATGAAAATCCAATTTTAAACAAAATATTAAATTGAAAGTAACTCTACTTTGTTGCCTTATGCCCCTTAAGTAAGAGAAAATATTGAATATTTGACCTTTGCCAGCATTTGTGCAAAATCTTTTTTTCTGGTTATTAATTGAACATTCAGTAAAGTTCCTTTCCAAAAGATTTTTCCTTTGATAATAAATTTTTAAAGACTCAGCCTATACTCTCAAAAGGTTTGACTATTTTCTTGATAATGACAGTTCTACACACATTTCTCTAGTGCTTCTGGCTGAACATGCAATACACCTTATCGCTAATCCCGGTTGACCCGGCCGCTTGAAGTTTTGACGTCAACAACAATCACTTTTCCATTGTGGCGTCACATATTTTGTTTTATGACGTCAAAACTTTACGGGAACCTGTGTGATATCGAGTAATGGCGGACAAATAGCGATAATGTGTATAAATTATTGCTGTATTCCATTATCAGAGTATTTTCATTATCAAGATAAACCTCTTTCTATCTTAATGTCTTTTAACCAAATTTGTTCCTGATCAAATTAATTGATAGAAAATGACTTCAATTCTAACTTGTTGATTACTACCCAGATTTTTCTTGTTCATCTGGAATGCTTACCTTGTTTCTAAGATATTCTGGATCCCTGGTCATAGCAAACAAAATATTAACTGTTTTCCCCTTTATCAATAAGTGTCTAGGAAAAAGAGCAAATAATCATTGACTAAGACATGTTAGAGATCAATGAATGGGTCCAAAATAGGCGTCTTAGTTCAAAGCAGGGGTGATACTTGTGTAATATCACTAAGTTTGAATTCTTGTCCTGAAATCCATGTAAAATTTGTCATTGGAATGAAAACACCAATTCATCTATCCATTTGTCTTTTTTTGTTGCTTTGCTTGATTTTGAAATCTACTATGTGACTAGCTTGACAAGAGCAATAAGTCTTAGTACATGTTTAAAATTGAATGGAAATGGGGAATGTGTCAAAGAGACAATAACCCCACCATAGAACAGGCAGAAGGTCACGAATAGGTCTTCAATGCAGCGAGAAACTCCTGCACCCGGAGGCACCCTTCAGCTGGCCCCTGAATAAATATTTATACTAGTTCAGTGATAATGGATGTCATACTAAACTCCAATTTTTACACAAGAAATTGAAATTCATACAAGACTAACAAAGGCCAGAGGCTCCTGACTATGGACAGGCGTAAAAAATACCATATTATAGGCAACAATATTGACAAAGCAGTAAATTGGCTGCCTTAAAAGTTGCAACGTCTGCATTAAAATTGCTAACAAAGCTATGAAATACTAGACTCCACTTAATTATAAATCTTTAAAGCTAAAATTTTGATGGGCCACTCACCATATATATTATGGTAAAATATACACCACTTAACCTGGTTCCTAAAATTATAATCCATAAACACCTAATATTACGTCATATTTGTCAAACCTGAATGTCTTAACCAGGAAAATATAATCTTTCTGTCCTATTAATGTTTTGCCTGAAAATGCTAAATGTCAATGGGTTTCATACTGAGTAAATAGTACATATTTTTTTTTATGATGATACATACATGTATTATAGGTATTTAATCTGAATGCAAGACCCTGGTTAAGGATATCATGCAGTATTAAGATTTGGGGATTATATTTTTTGGAACCAGTTTGATAATTTACATTTTACTATTGGCACATATACATGTACATGTATACATTGTATGCAACAGAGAGCATAGCATTGTTGAGTTTGTATATTGTGTAGTCATCAGAATCAACTCGGTCTGGTCACTGCAAATTTATATATATTATGTACTCATTGCAGAAAGCGATGTGTCTAATTTTAAAAATCTATGTGGGAACCTTATGCTCTTGTCAAAATCTGCAAAAAGTAATGAGACTCAAGAATTAATTCAATCAGAAATGAGTCGCCACTGATCACTATGGTTAGACCTTATAAATATTAACTGTATAGTGTACATGTAATAACAAAATAATACTGAAAAAAATCTCATGCATGATTGTTTATGCTTTCAGGATGAATTCCACCCATTTATCGAGGCTCTGTTGCCTCATGTGAAGGCATTCTCTTACACATGGTTCAACTTACAGGCAGCTAAAAGAAAGTATTACAAAAAACATGAGAAAAGAATGAATATGGAAGAAGAAAGACGTGTGAAAGAAGAACTTCAAGTAAGGATTAAAACAAGTACTGTGGATTCATTTATTTACGTGGATTGAGGAAAACTTACATTTTCGTGGATATTTGAATTCGTGATTTGCCCATTTCTGTGTACAAAGCGTATAGAAATTTTTAATTTGTTAAACATATGAATTCGTGGTTTACCTCACTGGTAGACCTATTTGGCAAATGACCGCGATTTTTGGCAAATCTCCGCGGAACGGATATAAAATAGAGGTTTATCGTAAATTTTCCGTTTTATAGAATATTTTGCGGTTCTCCGGAGATTTTCCGTGTCTCAGGGAATTATCCGTTTGTCCGATTAAACTGGTGTGTATTGAGTCAGTGATAGAACCAGTGATGCGTGAGCGACGGTTATTAATAGATCGTTGTATAATCCGTTATCTGTGAGCAGCGGTTTTTAATAGATCGTTGTGATTATATACACTGTTTACAGTCAGATAAAAATAACCGTCTTATTACCCTTTTCAGTCGAGAAATAAAAATCGGTGGTTTTGATATTAAAGTTACTTGCAATTTAAATATCGAATTTAGTTCAATAAAGAATAATCTATTTAAATGTGACCAATGAACAGGAAAATGCACGTGGTAACTTTGCAGTACTACAAATATGTTCACCTTACAAAATTCTTCTTTATTGTCATGTTAAGATAAATCAGTTCCTGTAAAAACAGTAAAAACAGGGTCTTAATTACTGCAGATGCCGTAATCCGACATAATGTCATACTGATTTGACACTTGTCTACTGTGAGTAACACCTGCTGCTGTGATATTTTTGCAATACAACATGGACAAGCGGAAGGTCGTAAATCAATCTGTTGATCCGAATTTAACTTTACCTGTGCAGATATTTATTTATGGAGGATATCATAGATACATGTAATAAATTGTATTGTATTCAACAGAGATAATTTAAATACACAATTTAATTTATTAAGACATATTTGCAGGTATACATTGAACATGTTTATTCCAACCAAGAAGGTTTGATATTGAATGTTTTTTTGGTTTTTTTTTTATCAAACTTCGATCTGATCAGTCTCGTAGATTATAAACGAGTAATACGTTTATAGTTACACATTGTTACTCTTCTAACTCTTCTGACGTCTTTTTCTTTGTGCTATTAAAAAAAACTCACAATTTTCCACATCAGATCGACATTTATATATATATGAATACTGGAAATCTTTTTTCCGTCCGACACCACGCTCCCCACAAGAGCCCCAAGATATAATCATACCTGTCAATCACTAGCCGCAAGTTGAACATTTTGGTCAGCCTTCCTCGTGCTTTCAATTATGACATCGTTGAGAATTTTTTTTTTTAAATTGACATGTGAAAAGAATAAAGTGATGGGAAGTTTATTTTACGACCTATCAGAACTTCTTGTGATTCTAAAAAGATTTTTCTTAGGCCGCATTTCTTTCTAACAAGAATTTTGTAAACGTCGCGTGTGTTACTGTTTTCTAAACGCTACACGAGTAGAAACAAATACATCTTTTGATAAATCTTTAATGACCCTGTTTGAATTTTCAGTAATGCATGCAAATGTTGTTGGTAACCAGACTTTTTTACAAACGTAGAAACAAATACTTCGTTTAATCAGGTTGAAGTTAGAAACAAATGCAGACTGTAGAAGTATATTTAGCGTTTGCATAGTTTGTCAAAGTTTCTGAAAAAATTGCAAACGTATGTTTAAAAGAAATGATCAAAACATGTGCGAGCTTAGCCGTTTGCATCGTTTGTGTTAGAAAGAAATGCATCCTTAATGAGTCTGAATCCGTAACCGTCAAAATAGCATGCTTTACAAAAAGATCAGCCAATTCAAACGTTTTTTTAAACAAAGATGCATTACATGTAAATTAAACATTTATTTAAGTATTTTTTTTTCCATATCTATCTTTTTCGTATCTATCAATTTGGTTACAGAGTTTATGCAAGTAAGTTGTACCGTGTGGTGCGTTTTCAGATTCATTTCTCAACAACTTCCTGTGAACCGAAATATTTCGGCGGGGGTATCAACGGCGGCAAGCTTACAGTTTAACTTGCTTGAATTTTATTTAAGTCAGTTTATTGAAATAAAATTGAAAATGGAAATGGGGAATGTGTCAAAGAGATAGCAACCCGACCATAGAAAAATTGCAGCAGAAGGTCACCAACAGGTCTTCAATGTAGCGAGAAACTCCCGCACCCGAAGGCGTCCTTCAGCTGGCCCCTAAACAAATATATACTAGTTCAGTGATAATGAACGCCATACTAATTTCCAAATTGTACACAAGAGACTAAAATTAAAATAATACAAGACTAACAAAGACCAGAGGCTCCTGACTTGGGACAGGTGCAAAAATGCGGCGGGGTTAAACATGTTTATGAGATCTCAACCCTCCCCCTATACCTCTAGCCAATGTAGAAAAGTAAACGCACAACAATACGCACATTTAAAATTCAGTTCTAAAGAAGTCCGAGTCTGATGTCAGAAGATTTAACCAGATAAAATAAACAAAATGACATTGTTTTTGCAGAAGATTAATTCAGACATTAACGTACTTTGGCTTCCCATTTGTTCCACTGTGTAGGATAACTTATTTACGCATTACATCATTAATAATTACCAATATTAAAATGCTGAAATGCAAGTTGTATACTTATTATTTTACTAATTTTCGTTTTGGTTCCGTTCAAATTTGCTGTTATAGCATGTATAGATTCCTTGAATTTCATAACTTAGACTTTAACTTATCTAGTTTCAGTTGTTAAATACTAGTCAGTAAAGAGCTAAATATTTTGCCTTCCAGCAGAGTCCCAACAATTAAGCATCAGACGTATACGTGATACATTAATCTTATATATATGTAATATCAGCAATGGACTCCTAGACTTTTTCTCCTTTTATAGCCGACTATGCAGTATGGGCTGTGCTCATTGTTGAAGGCCGTACGGTGACCTACATGTATAGTTGTTAATTTCTGTGTCATATGGTCTCTTATCGAGAGTTTTCTCATTGGCAATCAAACCACATCTTTTTTTTAAACGGACTCGTTTAGCATTTGTTATATTCTCAACGGTTGAGAAAAACTCCATGGATGACAAGTCAACTGGGGTTTTGAGTTGAACATTTTGATTGTGTATGTTTATTTGGGTTTGAATAGGATTTATATAGAAGAAGAGAGAATATATATGGACAAAAAGTGCACAACAAAGGGCCAAAAAAGTAAATAAAATAGACACCAAGAAAACAAAGAATATAGAATAATGGGGAAAAATATGAAGACTACAGAAAAATTACTTACAACTATAAGACAATATTCAAGACCCTCGTATGTGTTCAAATACAATCTGTATACACTATAGTATATATCTTGCTATAAAGTTCCGTTCTCAATGTTATTTGCTCGAGCATGACTGTCTGATTCTATTTAATTTTTAAATTGATGTCCAGTGGCAAACATTTCTAGAGTCGTGTCATTCAGGAAGTAAATATAAGAAAAAATGAATCTGTTCATGAGCGGGTTGGTAAAAATAGAGCTCCCTACATGTATATATCTTGTTTAAAAAAATATTTATTTTACTCAGCTATCTTCAAGGCACTATCAAAATAATAAATTGAACACGGGTTTGACAGTCAGTAAACTGTCACACAAGAAATAGATTGAATGTTGCATGTACACTAGTCCAATTTGTAATGTTGTCTTTACGTCCTTTCACATTCTTTTTTTTCAAAATCCGGGATCCGCTTTCGAATATATTATGGTAGTCTGTCAATGGAGCCAGAGATACATTTAACGACCTTGACTGGCTACACAACCCTTGCACGGTAGATAAATACACCATACACAGATACTCTGGCTGGTTAAAGGGACAATAAACCCACTGCCGTAGCACACGGTACGGTTGGTACGGTTCCGACCGTACCATTTTTAACTGCAGGTACGGAAAACCGTACCAAAAAAAATCAAAAATATATAAAAAAATATGTTAGAATATTATGCAAACTTTATACAATAAACGTTTTACATTTACTTCTGCCTGTTTTCTTAAAGAAAAAACGTCTCTCAACGTTAAAACTTTAAAGTACAGAGCAACGTACGTAACTGCAGATCTTACCGTAGCCGAATTAATTAATTTATTAATTAATCGGAATCGTGCTATTGTTTTGATGCTGATGCGAATAATGTTTGGTGTTGTCCTGGACCATGCACTAATCTGACACAGATTAAATAAACAGAAATGTCATGATGGATAATCTGAAGAAAAAAATAATTTGTTTTTGATTGTGAGAAGAAAAAAAAATGTTTGTTTCACCCTCAGCTGCCACTGTAAGTAATGCTGCTATAATTGAAAGAAAAAAAATGTTTTCGACTTGTTAGGGACTTCAGCGACAGCATTTCATATTTTTTAAATCGGAATTTGGATATAAGACCCCTTCATATCTCTTTCTGCACTTTCCTTTAAGTGTTCTTCCGTAACATAAATTATGCATAAAACCCGAGCATAAATCACCATTATTTCACATGTTTAAAAATGTCAGTGTATGCTAGCTAATTTAGCCTTCTACGTCTACCGCAACCGATTTTATAAAAAAAAAAACTGTCATATCATATGATCGGGAATGAAACATGAACAGTTATTTAAAGATGCACAAAATTATCGGTCATTTCCTGATTTTGTTAATTTAGTGAAGAGGATGTCAACAAATAATGAATAATAAAACTGGCATTGAACTTTTTTTTCAAAGTCGAAATTTTTACATTTCACTAATTGCGACAATTTCCGGGTTCATTCTACATTTTAATTCCGATCCAATGACATTTAAAAATTATAAAACCGATGCGGGTACATATAGCCTACGAAGAAAAATTTGGCTACGCGTCTCCGTATGCGGGTACGCGCAAACACTGCCTGTATAAAAAAAAAATCTACTTCACCCTGCGGCGTTTTTCGAGAGGCCGTTGATTTACTCTTTCCATTGTTCATTACAGTAATTTAGAAAAACTGAAGGAATAGTGAGGGATTTCTGTAGACAGTGCATTGTATTTATAATTTATAAATCTCCTACCGAATTTACTGGCCTTAAGTGTTCGGGTCCATCCATCTGTCTACAATTGAAGGACATTTACAATAAGTTGTCAGGAATATACAAAGTCGTCCAAGCACATATTCTTACCTATCAAAAATGATTCGACCATAAAATCATGTCCGAAAAAAGGTCGATCAGAGTCAATTTAAAAATCAATAAAGTTAGTATCTATTATATGCCGTGTCCTTAAAAACCACATTGTAATATTCCCTTTGTCATTCCATTAATTATAGGAAATGAAACTTATGCTGAAAATCTACGTCTCCTGTGTGCAGCTGAAATATTCCTAAATGCTCAGGCTTATACCTCACATGAAGCCCTAATAACGGACGACAACTTTGGAATGTGCCTCTCTGCAAATGCCGAACGTGCTTTTACTACAAATGACAAAATCGTACACAATACATTTAAAAACGATACAAATAATCAAGAAACACAGTGCTTTATTTCATTTCTCCATCTTGATAGTCGCTGTATGATTTTCAAAAAATCATTCAAGTTCCTACAAGGTCAAGACGACCACCCTAGTGTCGACTTCAGTGGTAGTCTGGAAAGTTCACATTAAAACATTTTTATCCCAACGCAATTTTACGCCTGGCCCAAGTCAGGAACCTCTGGCCAATGTTTCTTCTTGTTCTGTTTTCAGTTTTAGTTCTTTTGTGTGTAATGGAGTGTAGAAGAGCGAATTTCTTTGAGCTAGTTTACATCGTTGTTACTTGGCCGGATGCAGCCTACCCCAGTGTGTGTTAGGATTTCGGTATTGTTTTGACACATTTCCCATTTCCATCCACTTTTCTATTCACTACATGGGAAAACGGTACTACTATTACCTTTTCCCCTGCATTAGGTTGGCTTTTTGTGTACCAAAGGCAGGTGAAGGAAGTGAACTTAGGAGCGCTGTGATTGGATGTAAGGGTACAATATATTTTTTTATTTAATTATGAATAACAGCAGTGTGTATATTTACAATATAAATTTTGAAACCGATTGAAATATTTTTTAGAGAATTTGTGAAACGATTATTAATAAACTACAAAACCGGCAAGTGATTGGACCACAGACATTAATTTTTTTTTCTTCAAGTTGTCAAGTAAAAAATACTGCTTTTCAAAAACAAATTTTAGTGCCAGGAAACACCAAGAATGCAGGATTTTAACGCTATTAACCCCAGAGCTTCGGGGGGCCTTGAGCGGCCCCCAGACCCCCTGCCGTAAGGAAGCCTCGCGAAGCGAAGCTGAAGGGACACTTCGTGTCCCTTAAGTTTACTTTCCAAAACCGTACCATTAATTTTGCACATGCTACGCCTATGAAACCAGAAGTGTAAATTGCCCCAGGTATTTTAAGTATATTGTGTGTAATGTGTCAACAGCCACGTGTTAGTGAATTCAAAGATAATCAAAATGATCTAATTCACGTAGTAATCTACCATGCAGCTACGCATCATCGCAAACAACTAGCTTTGCATTGTAAGATATTTAATTATACCCCCGCTTTGAAAAAAGGGGGGTATACTGTTTAACCTCTGTCTGTCCTTCCGTCAGTCCATCAGTCCGTCAGTCTGTCAGTCAGTCAGTCCGTCCGTCCCATGAATATTTTTCGTCACATTTTTGTCAGAAACTACACTACCAGGATTTCTGAAATTTGGTTTCAGGCTTGATATAAGTCAGCTATACCGTGTGACGCGTTTTCAGATTCATCACTCAACAACTTCCTGTTTACCGAACACTTGTTTGATTTTACACATGATAGCCAAGTTGAAAATTTTTCGTCACATTTTTTTCAGGAACTACAATACAAGGATTTCTGAAATTTGGTTTAAGGGTTAATATAAGTCAGCTATACCGTGTGATGCGTTTTCAGATTTATCACTCGAAAACTTCCTGTTTACCGAACACGTGCATATTTTTACACAATTAATATTATCCACTTGCGGCGGGGGTATCATCAGTGAGCAGTAGCTCGCAGTTTCACTTGTTTTATATAAACCAACATCAAATGCAAAAGAAATATTAGAGATGGACATTTCTGATTAACTGGTGAATTAAAAATTCCATAGAAATCTCATTTATCTGGGTTTATTTTTCCAAGTTAGTCAGTATAATAGCTTAGTCGAAGTGTTTGGTCCGAGGTTTTGTCTTAAAATGATTAGCCGTGTAATTTTTTTTCAAAAAACGAACGGCAAATTGTAATTGAAACAAAAAGAAAATAAAAAAAATAAAAGTTATTACCGGACCATAGGTGATCATAGGTTGATGAATAATCATTTAATTTGTAAAATGAAATATATTTATGACCATTTAGGCACACATGAATATTCAATTTATTAAACGAACGAGGGATACCAGCTATTTCTCCGCGCGTGGCCCTGATGAAGCTCAGAGCATTTCACACAGACGGGTTAAGAATGTAAAGTAGTGAAAATATGTAATTTATTAGCTAGCACACCAGTGGCGGATCCAGAAAATTTCATATGCACTAAATGCATAAGAGGGGGCGGGGCGGCCGCTTCAGTTATTCCCTCTATAATCAACCAATTTTCTTTTCCAGCAAAGGAGGATCTGTGTCCTGCATTCTGAATAAAAATGCTTAAAATCATAGGTATTAAAGTTTTATTCTGCTGGACAAGAGATCACCATCGATTTTAAATTTAGAGTATCAATTCTCTGCGTGTCGCCATGTCTATGAACCACAAAGGACCAAAACCATAGTAGCCTTATGTAGTCGTAATCGCGTGTCGATATCGTGTCAATCGTACGGTTGTTTTGTCCGACTAACTAACTTGATACGGAAAATGGTGTTTTTTTTTTTAAAGTAACCAAGGTCTGTCGTTTTTAACTGTTTATATGGGAATTGGTAAAAAAGTCATAGTTCAAAGTCATAAATGAGCGTAAATAAGTGTTCCGTGAAAATTGTTTTCGAAAATCTAATTTGTTCATAATTCTTTTATGTAATAAACTTATTTTAATAAATTCGTACCTTCCCTTGTCTGATCACCAGCATGGCTAAAGGTATTACTCCCAAATGTATTGTGAGGTGACACGTTCAGGTATTCAAGCGATTTCCTGTCGGACTTGCAAGTTCATGCATCGCTTCACTTCTAAGGGTATTGATCAGTGTATACGACCGATAACTTGAAACTTTCCATTTTGAACTATCAGGTGTATAGTACATGTAGTATAAATCTCTGTCTTGCGTGTCTGATATACTAGTCATTACTAAACGCATAAGCTTGTTTATAAATTACATTTCTGGTGTAAAGAATATTGTTTATAAAAATCTAAATAATTCCCCCCAAAAAAAAGATTTGATAAAATAAAAATCTGTTTTCACATTTTTTAGGGTAAATTTGGGGAAATGAAAATACTCGTTCTCAAAAGTAAAGGACAGTTTGAAACATACAAGAAATGTTGATTTAACAAAAATATACGCACTAATCGACCATTCTTTTATACGCCTTGATAGAAAGTTAAGGAACTATAGATAGTTGCAATTCAAAATAATATACATTTTTACATTGAACATAAGAAAGAAACATACATTTTGTTTATTTGGGTTAAAAGTTTTGTAAATAAACTAGTCCTCGTATGACAACAGTATGTTATCATGGGATGTCGATGGACGAAGAAGAAGAAGAGAACTTATTTGAATTAAATACAGGTCGATATTTAACTTGCTTTGGGTTCATCGAAGTTATGGACATAGTAAAATCACAGATTTCTATTTCAACAAGATTGTTCTCGAACAAAGGAAGGAGTTCGTCATCACAATTGTTGGCTATAATGTATAATGATGTGAACATGGTTCTGAAAGTACATTATGCAAAATTTCCTGTTCCGACATGCATGTTATATATGCCACTGGACAAACACTAATTATCCCCAAGGGATGTGAATATTTTGCTGGAAAACTATTGAGTATCAAAGTTTCAAATTAATTTCGGGATTTTTTTTCCTTCTTGGTATTCAATATTCAATAACAGAAAAAAGAATAAACAGTTTGTCCGCTAAATAGGGGTATTCTTGTTATAGTTATATTAAAAAATAGGGATATATGACATTAAATTGGTTCTGTCTTTTTTTTATACATTGTTAAAAAGATGTGTGTTTAAGGTGAACGACACAAGAACCCTGCAATACTAGTACGAGAGTACAGCATGTAAACATTCCTTCTCAATAATATGGTTGTATTGGAAATCTTTTCATACAGATTGACAACTCATGGTCCGATATGCATGTAATATTTGCCACATGACGTCCATAGTTCTTTCTGCCATCATCATCTTATTCTTTGATATTGCTGTAAACCTCGATGGTTCACACCAAAACAAAATGGGAGTAATGTACTTCTGATAGCTTGTCCGTGTTATACACTTGTGAAACTTAATATATAGACGAAATTTCGGTATTGAAATGAATCTACATCTCACAAACAGGATGTTTAAATAAAGATTTTGAGCAATCGTTGTAGGTTCATGAATATTCATATGGTGCTTTTCTTTAGCGCCTATTGGAAAAAAACGTATCTTTAAATAAAGTTTGCAGTTATCATAAAACCATAGAAGTTATGATAAACCTTGATAAAACACAGTTCTGTTATCATAAAACATAAAAGAATGCACTATGTAAACTGGAGTAAAATTATGAGACAATTCTAAGCACTGTACATGTACTATAGTAAAGTTGTAAGTCTGTTCTGTCACAAAACTTGTAAGCGATGGTCCATGCAGTTATATTCATGTCTGGAAATGTCCCTGGCTGTTTATCCAAAAGATATAGTCTGGTTTTTTTTCTGTTTCCCATCGTTTTTTGAGAAATGCATTTAAGAGTGAATCGTTAACTGGGTAAAGACCAGTGGCAAATATCTCTGTGTACGTTCTGTCGATTTGGGAAGATATTTTCTAATTCATTTGAAAATATCTATATGTGTTTGCAATGTTCAATGCTTGGACTTTGAAAAGGCGCAAATAAAGCTAACTAAATATTATTTTGTTAAAAGAAGTAATACAACAAATTTAATTTTTGAAACAATTAAATAATTTTGTAAACATCGCGTGTGAGGGTTTACACGGAGTTAAAAGAAAAGACAACAGGGCAAATCTGATAAAAAAAAAAATCCCGAAAATTCGTAGTAACAGGAAATTAAACTTAAGAACCGTAATTGAAACCCCCTCCTCAAACAAATGTACCTCATGACCTGTATTATGCTGAGGTACAATTTTTTTGGTGAAAAAAATATAGAATGCTGGAAGTGTTTCGATGTGCTATTGGAAAATCCTTTGAAAAAAATGGGTAGGGTTCACCTGGCCACGGCTTAGGTAGCACTTCACAGAAAATATAGTTGCAATTGAGCCACATAATGTTGAATGACCTTCCAACCCTGGCCTTCTAATACGTTAGGCCAACTGTTAGTGTCATACATGCAAAACTACAGACCTATATACGGAGTGCTACCATACTCACATGCTACCGATACTAGTATGCTGAAGAAGTAATGAAATTAATAGAACCAGAGCCGGATTTAGTGGGGAATGGCGTTGATGGGAGTTTTTAATAGTCTTGATTTGATTGATTGATATACATGGAAGTTTGACACTGACACAATGACTGGCTATACAACACATAGAAGTTTTTGACGACATTGACTGCCTAAACAGCCCTTTGAGTTTCTCAGTCGGCTATAAAGGGGGAATGACACGGTGTCCGCCCCTTTTGTTGAAAAATAAATATTGATTATGTAGGGAATCACTTGAGAATGATTGGAGCTGGTCCTCTCATGACATTATCAGTTAGTCTTCCCTCTCCTTATATATAAAAAAATCTGGATCTGCCACTGAGAACAAGTTTTATAAATTAAAAAAAAGAATGTGTCACTAGTATACACGGATGCCCAATCCGCACTATCATTTTCTATGTTTAACAGACCAGGGACTAGAAAGTCCCTGAGTGGACTGACGGAATGAGGTAATTCTAATTTCGCATTAAATTTAGAAAGATCATATCATTGTGAACATGTGTACTAAGTTTAAAATTGATTGAATATCAACTTCATCAAACACTACCTCGACCAAAAACTTCAACCTGACGCGGGACAGACGGACGAACGAACAAACGAACAGACAGACAAGAAACAATGCTGAGAATGGAACATCCTAAGTATATATTTTTAATCTTTATTGCAAAATTACACCCATAAGGGTCAAGCAATATAAACAAACATTTGTAAATACAATGTAATATAAGGTAATCGTATACACTCCCAGTCCTGAAACACAAACAAAATTAAAAGTCATCTGATTGCAATCTTATAACTGTTAATACTGGTGAAGTCGCTTTATCATTGATTTATAAGATACAAGTTGTGACCTTCGAAATTGTTTTATATTATTTTATTTGTATATTTTCCTATAGACTTTTAAGCTACCTCCGTTGTCTTTAAAAAAATCCCTTCCATAATATCCAAAACTTCATCGTTGATTTGAAAAAAAAAATGATTTTAGATTTTCGATTATCAATTGAAATGAACCTACTAGAGCCTCAACTTTCAAGCGCACGATAATGTCAATCATTACACATCACTTTAACCCTGAATTGACATTCCACAATCGGTCAGTATATAACATCACCTGTGTTTATAGTTACAGGGTATTTCCCGCCGTTGGAAAATCCCGTGCAGTCGACACAATTGATTTTTAACATTCTCTATCATGAGCGATGTAATGATTGACATTATCAAGTTTTAGATCAAGTTAATTACATATATTTTTAACGTCAATTATTTAATTATTAAAAAAAAAAACGTATCATCATTTCTTTTCTTTTCTTTTTTTTTTTGCTAGTATAGTAAATAAATCTCAGTCCCGGAATGTAGATACACTTAAAATTAGACCTGGAAGTGCCTTCTTATAAATGGAGAAACTGTCTTTCACGTTAAAATTTAAAAGAATATTATCGCTCAGGCATATTTTAAATTTTGTAATAAGATGATTGATTGTTGGTTGTTTAACTTCCAGTGGCAAATATTCCATAAATGTCTTAAGATCGAACTCTCAAAAAATAATCGAAAAACAGTAATGATGACAGAAGAACTTTAATACGTGTGAAATAACCATCCAATCTTTTAAATATAACTTATTTATATTTCAAAAAGTAACAGATTAGTTTACAAGACGTGCATTGACGTACTTTCATATCTTTAAAATGGAACTTCTTTGTCTAAAAGACAACCCACGAGTTGTCGAAATCCAGTTGCATGCATACTGTATACTTACATATGCATATTATGCATCGACGATCGTTGTATTACGTTACATACTGCTATACCAATTGACCCCTGATATCAACTAAGGTTAGAACTTCCTATAGGCCGTTCATTTTATTTTTGTTCCAATAAACGGTTCTTGAATCAATTATAATTTCTGAAGTATTTACGATGAAAGCATTATTCTCAAATCGTCTTACACAATGATTAAATTGTATTTATACCACAATTGAAAAGTAATTTAATAAAACAAATGACAGATGAACTGATTAATTATAAAGATGAATGTATGTCCATATGCTCATATATATACACATTCGGACTAAAATTCGCAACTTGTCATTATCTCATCGTAGCATATTGTTAATGTTGCTAATATATGCCTTCAACCCCAAGAGGTATAAATGTGCATTTCATTCTGAAAGATTAATGGATCAGCAGGTGATCAAGACCGTTTTAAAAATTCCTATTTGCCAATGAAGTTTAAATGATCTTCGGCCTCAGACATACACATGTATTTTTCAATCATAAAAGTAAACCTTTAACCCCGAGAAATATATAATCTGTTTCTCTCTAAATTTACAGAAACATTATGTGATAAATTTTTGAAAATTCCGTATATCTCAATCGATTAATGATAGTTCTGTAAACTTCTACATATATTACAATCTGTACCTCAATACAACCGTCCCTCACACTTAACGGATAATACAACGATCAATTAATGATTGAACGTCGCTCACGCATAACGGATTATACAACCGACCTTTTAATAACCGTCGCTCACGCATCACTGGTTCTATCAATGACTCAATACACACCCGTTTTATCGGACAAACGGATAATTCCCTGAGACACGGAAAATCTCCGGAGAACCGCAAAATATTCTGTAAAACGGAAAATCTACGAT
Organism: Mytilus trossulus; assembly: GCF_036588685.1. NCBI lineage: Eukaryota > Metazoa > Mollusca > Bivalvia > Mytilida > Mytilidae > Mytilus > Mytilus trossulus. The sequence continues at coordinate 103,419,430 of NC_086373.1, read as the reverse complement.
GAACCTCTATTTTTTATCCGTTCCGCGGAGATTGGCCAAAAAACACCGAATATTTTACAAAAATCGCGGTGATTTTCCAAATGGGTCTGCCAGTGCCTGTTACTACTAAAGCCACGAAAATTGGTATCCAACGAATAATAATGAATCCACAGTAGTAGATTCTGTATTTTAATGTCCAATGCAGTAGTCAAGGGGGCATTAAGTTTTGCCCTTGTCCATCTGTACCTCCCAAAATTGGTTTCTGTTCTCTAACTGTAGGTTGCTTAACCAAATGTTATGAAACTCATACACAATGCTAATTACCACGAAACACAGATCAAGTTTGTATTTGGGTAGCGTCACTTTTACCATTCTGGAGTCATGCCCCTTCTACATGTATAATGTAAAAAATACTGAATTGTTTCTGTTCTGTATCTTTAGTTTGCCTCAAAGAAATGTATTGGAACTTGTATTCAATGTACATGTTAATTACATCAAAACATAATCAAATTTGAATTTTGTTGGTGTCACTTTAACTGGTCTAGAGTTAAGCCCCTTAACAAATGGATTTTGTTTCTTTCGTTTTTGTTCTCTAACTTAAGTTTGCATCAAGCACTTTACCCTTCTTAACATATGCCCCTTTCTAACCTTGTATGCAAGTAGTGGAATCATCTATGTCCCATGGATACATTCCCAATGTTTTGTGGTATAGTTGCTATTTATTTTAGAATATTAAAAATGTACAGGTACAAATTCAAGGTAGGTAGATATTCAAAGATGTGGTACATTGTATGATTGCCAATGAGACAACTCTCCATTCAATTGCAATTTGTAAAAAGTAAACCATTATAGGTCAAAGTATGGCTGTCAACCAATCACACTCAACAGCAAGCTTTAAAAGGCCCCAAAATGAGTGGTGTAAAACAATTCAAAAAGGAAAATCAACAGTCTAATCTATATATGAAAGGAGAAACACTTATGAACCTCATCAAAAAAAGACAAAGACTTTACAACAGGTTCCTGACTTGCATTTGTTTGCAAACGACTCAAGTCAGGAACCTGTTGTAAAGTCATTGCAATGGGTTTGAAAAATTTAACAGGTGCCAACCTTTCACCTAACATGAAACAGTAGAATAACAATACAACATAGAAAGACACTATAAAATATGAATTGAAATGGCAACCTTTACCATGTTTACTTGATCTAAAAGAATTATTAACAATAACAAGGAAACATGCTCTGAAAGATAACATTTGATCTTTGACACAATATATATATATACTTTATGTAAAACAGAGTAAAAAAAACACCATAACCTGTGGCAAAAATAGAGTTAATAGGTTAACGTTCACAGGTTACTTTAAATATAACTTTGTTGTTAAAGAGTACAGAAATATTTAAAAAAAGAAAAATTTGTTGTTTATAGTTCAAGGTTGATATACATGCATGTTTATTTTATACACAACTTATAAATTTAGATGGTGACGTGTTAAGAGCTGAAAACTGTATGGAGCCTCTACATGACTTTTAGTTATTCTTGTTTTGTGTATCTGTCCTATGAACATACAATGTAAACCCTCTCATTTCCTTTTATCCATATACACATTAAATTGTTAAGATGTTTAACTGAATTTCTGATGCTCAGTTTAATATCAACTTTTCTTGTTTCACCAGAATGAAAAACCAGAAATCAAACAGAAATGGGCTTCCAGATTATTAGCAAAGTTACGGAAAGACATAACCCAGGAATGTCGAGAAGATTTTGTGTTAAGCATGACAGGAAAAAGACCTCCCGTTTGTGTAACAAGTAATCCTGATCAAAAAGGAAAAATGAGACGAATAGACTGCTTAAGACAAGCAGACAAGGTCTGGAGATTAGACCTTGTCATGGTGATTTTATTCAAAGCTATTCCACTGGAAAGTACTGATGGTGAACGATTAGAAAAATCACATGAGTGTATGAACCCTGCTTTATGTGTAAATCCTCATCATATAAGTGTGTCTGTGAGGGAATTAGATCTCTATTTGGCTAACTTTATACATAGTTATGGTAAGTTACTGAAAGGGAAGTAATAATTTGCACACTTTTATGTATTTAGATTGTATTTTATAAACTTTTGTACACAAAGTTTCTGATGGTAAAAGAAAACTAGCTTTATACACATAAATTGCTTCAAGGAATAGAGAACGATTTAGTTATCATAATTTCTGCAATGGAAGTAATCTCTTCTATGTAGACAGTAGCATATATGATAAGTCTTTGTTATGGTAAGTTCTGAAAGAGAAGACAATCTTGTTTTGACCTACTGTGTTCTGTTATAATAAGTTTCATTGAGGAAGTAAATCTTTATTGACCTTCTATGATGACAGTTCTGGTACCTTTATCACACAATAACTTAAAATTAACTATAAGGAAGAGAAAAGTGAGACAAGGACAAGGAAGAAGGAAAGTGTTCAGTGTCAAATACATTTGTTGGAAGGTGAAAGTGCCAAATGGTGTTTTACAAATGTTTAACAATGCACATACATGTACATGTACATGCATTACCAGATACCTCAATCATTGACAATAACAAAAAAAAATCAAATTATTTCCATACTACAAAACTGTATGTGTTTGATATGACTTTCATGCTGGTATACTTGTATGTTAATGTTATTTATACACTTTACAGTACCAGATCCCAGATCAGATTATGCTGACATGCAAATGAATGATCACGATATCAAAGGTAATAGTACTTTTATCATATACTGAACATGCTGAATATGGATGTCTTTCAGTATGATTGCAAATTTTTACACAAAACTGACGAGGGTTGTTTTCTAAATATAGCAATTTTTAATGAGTTGTGCAGAAAGCTTAAAGAAATCTAGGATCTTATCTACATGTACATGAGAAATAAAGAATCATTGCAAAAAACAAGTCAGTTTTCAAATGTACAGAAATTTTGTTGTTGAAAAAAACAATAGTAGTGAAAACCTAAGATTGATTTATCGCAGCTAAGTTTAGAAGCTGCCATCAGAGACCACATGATTTCTTCCTATGTTCTCAGGAAACTCCTGCTTCCTCCACAAATAAATATACTGGCTGCCACGAAAGACCCTAAAAGTGTCGTCAAAACTGAAAAAAAAAACTAAATAAAAAAACCTATGTTACACAATTTGCACAGAGATATGTCAATGTAAGTGTAGAGAATACAATGACAGATGGTGAGAATAATCACAGGAATATCATGCTAATTTAAATAAACGTGATATGAGGATACAAATGTACATTGTAAGAAACTTAGTCTACACAACACCATGGTTGAAAAAGAAGTTCCATACATATTCAAATGTATGAGCTGTAGCATGTGAATCAATAAATAACTTAATTTGAAACTTATTTTATAATACATACCGTTACAATATAGTTCAGAATTTCATATTTATATGAACATGATGAAGATGAAAATAGAGCAGTTGATAATGTAGTTAATAAGTTAAGATAAACCCTAAGAATTGTTATTAACAATATTTTCTTTGATTGACAGTGCCTGGAAATATTCACTCAGGGGTATCAGGAAATGACAGCATCTCAGCCACAGGTGTATTTTCTGCAAGAGAATTGTTACGGGTTACAAGACGTATGTATACATTTTCTTATACATATTCCTTTTTTAAACACAAATCATCTTTATTGAGAGTAATGAAGAGTTTGAAAAAATTGGGACATGATTTAATTGCATTGCATTGAAAAGAGAACAACAAAAGTGTTCAAAGTTTCAAATCCCAATTTATAAGATAAAAACATTAAAATGTAAGCACAAAACAAGTACTCTAAAAAACAGAATATTCAAACTTTATAGATCTTTTTTAAGGGTTTGTAAACAGATAATGAAACATTCAGGACTCATAAACACTTTTCAATTACAGGTTAAGAAGTGTTGACCCTTTAATTATATGTCTTTTTACCAGACATATTATGACATACTATAGTCTGTCTTTATGTTCGTCTGTCATCAATATGTTCGAAATGAACTCAAAACACTTTAATGATGCTACTATAGTATTTGGGGTGCTTGACAGCCTCCAATAATCCCAAGTCACATTAAATGATTAAAAGTGCAGGAACTTGCTGTATTATTTTTTGCAACCATTTGGCATATTCTTATTCTATGCAATTAATATTTTTATTTGATTGGGTATAATATGAAAAGCAAAGTAAATACAAGTTTATGTTTATACGCAATCTTTATATACATTTGTTAATAAGAATAGGAAAGTCAAGGTGTTAATTAGAAACCTATGGGGCACTCTGGCTTCCTCTACCAATAAAGAACTGTCTGCAATGACATAGTACAATAGTGCTGAAAGTGGTGTTAAACACCAATGAATCAATCAATCTTTATTGCTCTAATTGTCCAAAAGCATGATCCCTGCATTATGTTACAAAAATAAAAATAATATCATCTAACATGAACATTTTTTAAATACGGAAAATGTCATATCAAAAGCACAAATACACAAAATCATCCAACATCAATGCAATGAAATTAATAAGTGTTTAATGTTAAAGAAATTGAGACGTTATATCTTATCACTATGTTATTACTAATAATTTATGTTTTAATGAACTGAATAGCTATTAATGTTTTATGTATTTTCAGACAATATCAATCTTTTTGCAGCATCTATTGTTTTGCCGCAGAATGGAATACATCCTATGATGCCCCCAGGAAAACAAATGGATAGTCCCAGTTATTATAACTATAGTGCCCAGGACATTGTGATGCATGTACAACAGGGTCTTCAAAATGGCCCTGCCCTGAGTCCGTCAGGGAACCCTCACAAACGATTAAAACGTACAACTATGAGTTCTATTTCATCAGCAGACGATGAGGTAGAAAGTGTAGGTGATGAAAGTGAGTCAATGAGTAGTTACTATGGAAAATCTCAGGCAAATCTGAGTGGAAATAGCTCAGCAGGTTGGCAAGGCGATAGTATGGATCCAGGTAGGTTTCAGTTTCATTGAGTCATTCATTTATCTGTAAATATTATGGATGTTTTGAATGAGATATTTTTCTGGTACCACAATCTTAGTCAACTATTAACAAATTTGTTATTTATTTTGATGTTTGCTTCACTTTTTGTAAAAAAAACATTGCATGAAGATTGAACAAATTGTTCCTACAAAATATCATATATACTTTACAGTCTATAGGTACTGTTAAAAGTCTTACCATAAACCATGGAAATTTTAACCTTCAACAAATATAAATACTTATGTCAGTAGTTCATTGCACTAAACTGAGTCACTCATTTGCCTTTGTAGAGAAATTATTTCATTAAGTGCTTTTCAAAGATGCCACTGTGATGTTATTGTTATCCAAGTAAATTTGATTACATTTTTGCTTCATGGTAAATTTTTTTGATAAACAGATTATCATTGGTAATCTTAACTTGATAGCTAATCTGACTTTTGCTGTAAAGGGTCAAGCAAGAATAATATATAATTATTCTAGTCGTTCAAATATAGGCTAATAATACAATGTATGAGATAAATAAAAGTTAACATAAATTTCTAAATGAAATTGAAGACTATAAGATAAAGATATAATTTTGATAAGATGCAAATAATGGCTACAAAGTTTTCTTACTTTCTGAAATTATTTCCTGGTTGTGAAACTTGGCCCTGCCCTGAGTCTGTCAGGGAACCCTCATAATGTTTTATGTATTTTCAGACAATATCAATCTTTTTGCAGCATCTATTGTTTTACTGCAGAATGGAATATATCCGTCAGGGAACCCTCACAATGTTTTATGTATTTTTTGCTTGACCCCCTACAGCAAAAGTCAGATTAGCTATCAAGTTGAGATTACCAATAATAATCTGTTTATCAAAATATTTACCATGATGCAAAAATTTAATCAAATTAACTTGGATAACATCACAGCGGCATCTTTGAAAAACACTCAATGAAATAATTTCTCCACAATGGCAAATGAGTGACTCAGTTTAGTGCAATGAACTACTGACATAAGTATTTTTATTTGAAGGTTAGAATTTCCATGGTTTTTGGATCATCATACATGTCATAGAATCTATGAAATTTATCTTTAAAAAGACTCGGGTCAGTGCAATGTAATGTGAAACTACATTGGTTATATATTGTTAAAAACTCAAGAGTCAGTGCAGTGTAAAGTGTTTGAAGATATTTGACAAAAGTTGCTAGGTTAACACCATGTAGGCTGATAGGCTGTTTATTGCATCTCTTTTTTGTTATTTGTTTGAATTTAGTACAAGTAGATAGATATCTTTGCTTTATTAGAGGAATTTCAACTTTGTAGTGAAGACTGTAATTTAAAGAGTTTTAAATGGCAAAAATTTGTATTAAAAAATAACAAATAAAACCTCTTTGTATACCATTCTCTTTAGGTTAGATCTATGTTCTTGGTACATGTACATGTATTCAAGAGGAAGAAACATTTGCATGTATTTCTACCAAGAAGAATGTTAACAATACTTATTATAGGCTATGTTTATATCTTTGTTGTGATGCTAACTATATAACATATCATTTTTTCATGCATTTCCCAAATATTTCCTTTGTTCTTGAAATAGTCAATAATGATTTTAAAAAAATAGAAACACTGGGATTTCATCATTTTTATGAAGAAGGAATTTCAATGAAACATTCAACTTTCAAGTACATGAAATAGGTTTGAGAAATTTATTGATACGTTTAATCCTGCACCATGTGTTAAGCTGCCAGAATTATTTATTCATCAGCATTTAATACAAAAAGATTTATTTATTTCCTAACGAGGGGTACAAATAAGTCTTGAGATGACATATTTTTGTACATTTTACGTTTTATTTAGAAATTAATAAGATTCAATACCAAAAAAGGCTGCCCAATGATAAAATGATTAAAACCACAAGAACTTCTGCTTTACTTTGGATCATTTAGAGAGAAAAATAGAATCTACTGACAATGATTTGTGCACCAACACTTTTGGTTGTGGTAATTTATTGAGTATTTATTTTAAATTTACATTATTTATATTCATTAGACATTCACAGATCCCCATTTCATTAGAATTTTAGACAGATACATGTATGAAATAGACAGATTTTATAAATTTTTGTTAAAAAGAACAAAGGAGATATATTTTGTTACATAGAACAAAGGAGATATATGGTTGATTTGTAGTGGCTTTTGTACACAGGTATCACAACTCATAGCCCACCAGTCATGTCATCACACATCATCATCCATAGTAGTAAAGCCAGCGATTTTACCCCAGTCCGTTGTGTGCCAACTCCTCCACGATCAACCTCATCCCCAGGTAGATATAACCTTTCTAATTCTTATGTAATAATTAAGGGCTCGTTTGTGCTTCATGTTGATGATTAGAAGTTACAAGCATGACATTATTAGGTAGACAATGGCTCATATTAAGAAAATATGAATGGTTAATCTTTTTTTTAACTATGTTTGAGTTCTATCTACACATAGGGTAGATGTTTGTACCCCCACATGATGATAAGAGCGGAAAACATTTTTATAAGATAAGCTTTTACCCTTTTAATAGCCAGCCTCCCCCTGGATCCGCCTATGCTGTTAATTAATTTATTGTTTCAATGCAGACTCTAGACCTTGAATGATATTATTATACCTTGGCTATAGGAGTATTGTATTTACTTTGTCGATTTGTCTGTAAATCTATGTTTGTCCCGCCAAATATTTCGGTCAGGTAATTCAAAACTGAATGAAATTGTATTGGGTTAGAGCCTGACTATTATGAGTTGTTCATGAGAGCACTTTCAGATTCATTGAACTCTTAATCTTACTGGGAAGTGGAGCTACTTCTTTTTTCCATTTCTTTCAGGGGTTACCCTAAGCCTGATAACGTGTGCATTCTTTCTTATTTAGTTATGGATTGTTTCTAGCTACTAACTTTACAATGTAAGTTTATGTTAGCTCCTGTCCAGTAGACACCATTTAATAGGGATTTTATTTTTGCCTAACTTTCATCATGTTCATTAGGTTCAAGAATGATTTTTTGGTGAACATACAAAATATAGCTACATGTAAACATTGTAGTTCATGATTTTTATCAGTTGGAGACCATTGTAAGTCTATGATCTTTTTAGTCCACAATTCCAAGTCTGCTTTGATCCTATATTATTAAAGTTTCGTCAATACCAACATTTCACTCGCTTTAAATGACTAACCATTCAAATTTTCTGATTTTATGAGCAGTTTTACCGTTTTCCTTCTACAACATGAGACAGAAATGAGCTCTTAGGTACATGAATGATGTTTACAATAAGATTTGTATTCATTTATTACCATGCTGTAAGATTCTATTGCTGATGTGATAAAATAATTTTTAATTTGATTCATGATGATTTTATAGTGAAGTCTGTCATTGAAGGATGTTATGATTAATCATGATTTTATAGTGAAGTCTGTCATTGAAGGATGTTATGATTAATCATGATTTTATAGTGAAGTCTGTCATTGAAGGATGTTATGATTAATCATGATTTTATAGTGAAGTCTGTCATTGAAGGATGTTATGATTAATCATGATTTTATAGTGAAGTCTGTCATTGAAGGATGTTATGATTAATCATGATTTTATAGTGAAGTCTGTCATTGAAGGATGTTATGATTAATCATGATTTTATAGTGAAGTCTGTCATTGAAGGATGTTATGATTAATCATGATTTTATAGTGAAGTCTGTCATTGAAGGATGTTATGATTAATCATGATTTTATAATGAAGTCTGTCATTGAAGGATGTTATGATTAATCATGATTTTATAGTGAAGTCTGTCATTGAAGGATGTTATGATTAATCATGATTTTATAGTGAAGTCTTTCATTTAAGGATGTTTATTAGCCTATTACCATTATAATTGTATGTCTGTTCAAGACTGTTGCAGTGTTCTTCTATGTTCAATTATATTGTAACAAAAGTTATAATGTTTATAAACCCATAATTATGGGATACATTTCCTGGAATAGATAGGGTAGACATTGTAGAGCATTTCTAAATCACAATGCAATGTTGACAACGTTAACACACATGTCTTTATAAACATAAAAAGTAAAAATGTAATCATGAACACTGCAATTAGTGGATTTACTGGCAAAATGTGCTGTTAACTTGTACACTGAGAATGAAGAAATTGAACCACCATTAATGGTTTTACTATGATAGGTTAATTGTAACAGTGTTAACACATTCACATACATTATTGTACACTGTCATGACTGTGTGATGGAAAAGGAGATTTTTTAGTGCTTGCTCGTAATAGAAAAGAATAGCTTGCCAAAGGCTTCAATTTTTGAGTATCTTGAGCTAAATAAATAAGTTTATGCTTCCTACAATTATTTTATTGACAATTATAAAATAGCATGAAAAAAAACCAGAGTTCATTTCATCTATCATAAAAAAGTATACATGTATTTAATTATAGTTTTATATTGCATTATTGCCAGCTGATTATTGCCTGCATTTTTATTATTGACATATTAACATTTTGATTGTCTTGCTAAATATACCAATTCCTATTTTATTACTTATTAATTGTCTTTCTTAATCATTTGATAATACTTATATAATTATGGTGTACAATTTATTAACAAAAATCGGTATCCATAAATGTATTTGTGAGCTGTTACAGCATAAAGATCCTAAGTGTGCTGTCAACACCAATAAGTATTCTTCTGTCTGTGTATAACTACTAAAAAAAAATATTGTTTAGCTGCTAGGCAAATTGGAAGTTAATCTCATTTCAAATTGTGCCTATTGTCCTTGCTGGCCACTGCTAAAATTGTCCAAAATGTGACAGGCAAAATGAAAAAAATGGCAGATTCTTACATGTGGCTTTCTATTAAAGATTTATCTAATTCTAAGTTGAGGAAGCTGGCATGTCATGTTTTGGAATTTTTGTAAGATTTTCATAATCCTCTGGTTTTATCCATTTGAATGCCTTGAAAAAAATTTGCCTGGTGACCCCCATTTTTCTTTTTGAAAATCCCTTTAATGCTGCGTTTCAACATGGAAATTTTGTTTCAGTTTACATTTCTACCTTATAACAGTGTTCAAGCATGATAGTTTTCATAAAGAGTAGTTTCAAATCACATCAAAGAATGACAACACAAAATTCAATCATTATCAATAAAGTAGGCAAGCCAATTCAGTGTGTGCACTCTTGAAAAATATAATCTGATACATATCACAGAGGTGTGTAACACATTTTTACATATACAAAGTTTGTATCGGTGTATTTATCCTCATAATTACTTCATCCTCTGTCTACTGAGATATATACAAGTACATGGTTTATGTATTAAAATGCTATTTAACAATATTTCTAAAATGAGTACACATTATTTTTTACAGGAATGCAACAACAAATGATTTTATCCTCAGGTGCAGGACCCCCTCCTCATTCAGCAAATATGAAGTTTCAAGAAAATGCTGGAGCTGATACATTTTCTGATTTTGTTTCGCTTGTATGCCAAGAAGCACAAAATTCTCAAGGCCAGGTAAAATTCAATACATTTTCTAATTTTGTTTCGCTTGTATGCCAAGAAGCACAAAATTCTCAAGGCAAGGTAAAATTCAATACATTTTCTGATTTTGTTTCGCTTGTATGCCAAGAAGCACAAAATTCTCAAGGCCAGGTAACATTCAATAGATTTTCTGAATTTGTTTTGCTTGTATGCCAAGAAGCACAAAATTCTCAAGGCCAGGTAACATTGAATACATTTTCTTATTTTGTTTCGCTTGTATGCCAAGAAGCACAAAATTCTCAAGGCCAGGTAACATTGAATACATTTTCTGATTTTGTTTCGCTTGTATGTCAAGAAGCACAAAATTCTCAAGGCCAGGTAAAATTCAATAAATTAGATTTATAAAAAAATGAAGGCTTAAAGGCTTAAAAAATGTACACTGCAACATTCGCTTATTACAATATATAACAAATTTGACTTACTTGGATGCATTAATATCTGATAGCTAAGCAATTCTATACATAACAAACCATCTGCATACATATTTTCATGTTAAGACTACTTAATCTTCTGTGTGTCATTGTACAGATTCGTTATCCAGTTATTGTCAGTTTGCCTCCAAACAGTGCTTGGTATGTGAAAATAGCAGACAATAAATTTGCAACACAAGCAATTATTGACACTGGATTTGGAAGGAAATAGGATGTTTTAAATGCAAATAATGGTTTGCATAAAACAATGTAACTTTCAAAGAATGCATGACCAGCTTTAGTTGTAAAGGCTTTCACCTCTTTTTAAAAAATCTGTATAAGTTCTTCACTTGTAAATGTAAAATTGTTGTTACATTATATAACAGATATTCACAGACATGTAGAGTGATTGGTCGAAAACCAGAGCAATATAAGTTATGTCATTTTGATAGTCAGGAAAAGCTAAGTGATGAACAAGGAAGCAAATTGATTCTTGCCTCAGTCACCCACTAAGGTGTGCTATGTTATACTTAATCAACAAAGCTTATTTTCAAAATAGATAAAAAATAAATTATGAGGAACAAATATTATTGAATCTGGAAATGTTTTTTGAATGAAATGTAAAGATATATTTGCTTTTTTCAAGTCAAACTCCTCTACACCATCTATGAAAAGTCCAGCGAAGATGGCTCATTATTTTCCTGGGATGCTGCCTCCACCCCCACCGCCACCTCCAAATCTGGCCAGACCAGTGGCCATAATGAGGACGTCAGATGGACTACCAGTAACCAGTGGTGGCCAATCTTTAATGAGCCCTGCTCCACCAAGTGAGTATACATTGTTTTTTCGAATGGTCAATATTGATGAATCTCTCTGCAAAGTTTGTATAGGTTGCATTGTAAACAATCGTAAATCTTAAATGAGCCCTGCTGAACCAGGCCAGTAAAAGTAAACAACAGTGGCCAATTACTACTCCCTCATGTTGGTATCAATGAGCAGTATTTGATATGTCACATCCCACCGAATGAATAAAGTTGGGAATATGATCTTGCTCCACAAAATGAAAGTAAAAAGAAATTAGTAGACTATTTTAAATAAGCATTTCTCCACACAGGCAATATCAGTTGGGAATATGTTATCAAGAGATAACTTTACCAAATGAAAGAAAATTTCAGAGACACAATATAATATGATACAAGACCACATAGAAAATACATTTGGTTCTTAGATACCACCCTATTAGAAGAAAAAAAATCTGTTGATACATGTACCGGTAGCTTGAAGTTATTGATAATAAAAATGAATAATATACATCTTTGAATTTCTGATCTATGATCTATGAATAGTTTCACATATTGAATTGGATTCCTTTCTGCTACTTTTGTTTACCTCAAGGAAATGTTTGGAAAATAATACTCTAATAATTTCTTTCAAATTTTAAAGGTACACGAATATTCAGTACATATTATTAAACAACACTTCTCCCGAGACATCAGCATAGTTTGAACCAATTCTGATTGTTATTAGGTTCCTCTAACAATAATCAGACAAAAAGTACTGGCACTTCTTAAAAAACCCCAGTAATAACCAGACTACAAGCACTTCTGACACAACACCAGCAAAAAAAACAGTTCAGTTTTGTTATTTTGGCACAACTTTTAGGAATTTTGGATCCTCAATACTCCTAAACTTTGTACTTGTTTGGCTTTATAACTACTGTACTAGTACTTATTTTCGCAATCATGTATTTCAAACAAGTTCGCAGGTAATTATTTTCGGGATTTTATAGTTATTGCCTTTCAGTTGAGAGGTTTGATTTAGATTTGCATGTATTTATTTTTCGCGATTATTAACCAACTGTGAAAATTGTGAAAAAATAAATACATCGCGAAAATGAGTACAATTACAGAATTTTGATAGGAGTGTCACTGATGAGTCTCATGTAGACGTACTAAATTATAATCCTTGTACATTTGATAACTATTTTACCTCTTTTAGGTTCATCTAACAGTAACCACACTACAAGTACGTCTCCTGACACACCACCAGCTAACAGAACAGTTATGACCAGTCCTTTCTCTGTACTTGGTAGACCAGAACATGCGTTTGCACACATCCACCCTCAGGGACATCAAGTAAGTATATCTTTTGCAATTGATTGATTGTAGCTTTAATTTTAGTTTCATAAAAACAGATGATATGGACCAGTCATTGCCTTGGAAGCATCACAGTTGTATGCATTTCAAAATCAGACCTAAACTTAATCAACAGAAAAAGGAATTGCCCATAATTAAAATATGAACAAAATCTAGGTTGTGAGCCAGATGGAAAACCTTAATACAGCGCTTATATACATTTTACCCCCAAGGGTGACTGGGGAATAGAAATATGGTCTCTTGGTCTTCTTCCGACCGGCAGTAAAACACTTGCCGAAGTGAGGCATCAGTTTGGCTGTGCGGGATGTATCAAGTATGCAGTCACGTCTGGTCAGATTGGGGATGTTAAATCCCATGCCTCGTGTAAGGAGAGTGCCACGCTCTTTGCACGTTAAGAACCCTTGCAATAACTCTTTGAGGTGTTCGTAGGTGGCCTGTTGCAAGGCAAAATTTCTGTCCCTATCCAATATACCCTCATTTTCCAGTGGCAGTTCAAATTTCCCCGACCATCATCCCAGATGGCCTCTATTGTTTCAAGACCTACCTATGGTGTTTATTGTGAACTTGTTCTCATCCTGAATATGCATGAAATATTTGCCACTGGACGTTAAGCAACCAACAATCAATCAATGTATACATTTTATAATTATGGTCATATATATGCTTGATTTAGTTTAGTCTATGTAACGGATCAGGAAGTCATTGATTAAGTAGTTAAAATATGATGTGTATAATTTCAGATGTTCTCATACCCCAGTATAAGTCCTGTCAGTATGAATGCCATAAGTGGAGTAATAAGCCCAACAACACTCAGCTTATTAGCTTCACCAGTTGCTACACCCAGGACGACACCCCGGTCGACGCCCATCCCCAGATGGACAAACCCTTTTATATCACTTGATGAGAACATGGATTATGGAATGTTATCCAATTTCTATGGAGTCAACTCAGAGGAACATTTACTCAATGAAGGTATGTTCAATCTTTAACAAAGGGTATGTAACAGGCATATGAAAATTCAGTCAATTTGGAACAGTTGATAACATGGATGGTACCAATTTTACTGCCTTTGATGTGCCTTTCAAAAGTTAATGCAGTGGATGACTCGAGTCAACAATATTTGAAATACAAAAATCTGATATAAATGTGGGAGATCTGATAAAACCAGAAAAGACAAAAAATATGAATAAAACCAAGTTGAGGAATTAGAGCTAATCATGTCAGAAGAAGATACATTCCCTAAGTTAAAATAATTTCCTAAGTTGTATTACAGCTAACTTCCAAAAACTTTTGAATGGAGCTTGTGATCTCATTAACTTGAAACTTCTTACATCTATGCATTATGATACGAACTTTACCAAAATAATATGCCAAATTAGGGTATTGACATATAAGTTGTGGTATGATTACCAGTAAGTCAGCTTTCTTCCGGAGATCAAATAAGGTAGACATTAGCATTATAGGTCACTATTTGGCCTTCAACAATGACCAAACCATACTACAGAACAAGCTAAAAAAAGATCAAATTTAAAACACTGTTAATTATTTTTTTGTTTGCTTTATATTTCAGAGAGATATTATAACAACTCACATAACAGTGATGGTTTAGAAGCATCAGGTTCAAGTACCAACAGTGGACCTTCAACTGGTTCTCACACGCACCACTCCACACCAGGTCCACCAAGTCCACAAGAACCCTCAAAACCGACTCCACAACCAACTTGACATTAGTAATCTTAGGGTGCTGAGCTGTGATATAATAGTGTGCCTCCCTTGGGGACATGACACACCCACCTTGTTCCCAGGGGACCTGTACATATGCTGGTTGTTTGTCCTGGCATTTGAAAGCTTTACAGATTTGTGTTTAGTATTACTACAGTGATATTAACAGCCAAATATATATATATCTATATCCATTGTTAAAAATACTATGCAACATTGTAAGTGTTAGTGATTGTTAAAACTAGTCGTCATTTTTTTGTGTGAACATTACTAGTCCAAAGTGCTACCCCCTATAACTGTGATCTGTAATATATATTCTGTATTTAATATTATAATCTTCTATTTATTTTCTTTTTCATATTATATAGAGTTTTTTTCTTCAAAGAATCAGGAAATAAAAAAATTATAAAAAATTAGTTCAAATTAATTAAAAATGATTAGCGATCAGTTAGATAAATTTATCACACACATTATATCATGTTTGTTGTGGTTTCAAGCATAAACTTGTAAATTTTTTGTAACTTTCAAAATGTTGAGCATAAACAATAGGAAATATTTGGTAGATAACTTATTAATTATTAAAGGTCCTCTAAATTACGTGTTATTTCAGAAAGCAATAACTTAAAATATAGAATTTGATATTTGAAAACTTATTTGTTTGAATGTTTTACAAAATAAATTTCTTTGAGTAAGACTTTTTAAGTTCATATAATTGGTGGTTTTGTTGAAATTTGTTTGTCAAACTGCTGAATAAATTGTCTTCCTGTTTTGTGTAACAATAATTAGATATATCATGTTAATCCTATGAGGCTGTTCTAACCCGGTGTTGTATTAGTTTTTATAAAATCTCTTTCTGTCCCTTTTTCTTTTGAAGTAGATGCAATTTAAATATTGGAACCTCACTATGGCAACTGAATTATAGTTAACTAATGAGTGAACAAAATTAATCAACAGTATTATGTCAAAAATTGTTCTTACAGTGATAGTACATGAACATAGTGTTGAATATTATCGTCTTGCTTTCTCCAATAGAAATGGAATGCTAGTGTCTGATAAACAATTATTGTATGCAAGAAAACAAACATGTGCCTTTGTATTGATGAAAAACTGAATACCTTGCCTCTTATTTAACCCCTTTAATGTTAGCTTTGATTATAAGTGGGTGTTTTTTTATGTCTAGCAAAGAATTTGGAGGGAGCAAAACTAAACTATTCCAGAGATCATTTATACCATAGAATGCAGCCCACGGAATGTTTCACCACGTTTGGGAAGATATCACATGTCTTTAGATTTTTATTCTTTATTCGATGCAATATTACAATACACAATTATATATATAATATATTAGTATATTGTTAATTATTTAATAACTCTTCACCTTGAAATTATTGAAAATTGAAGGAAAATATTACTTGACACCTATTTTTGATTTATAAATTTCAAATTTTAAACTGTTGTTTCATAATTTTATAGACAATAGAATTTGGTCAGATTAAAAAAAAAAAAATTCTACATAGTTTAAAACTAACTATTTATCCAGAATAAACTTCATAGACAGCGTTTTCTGTCAAAATTAATTCAGGGAATGAAAAATATTCTAAAATGTCAGTATTAAAGGAAAATTGATGTACCATAAATGAAGAAAATGATCTTGCAGTAGAATGTAGACCCATTGTTGTGATATTGTTTTGTTTAAGAAATGAAAATTTTGATAGTTTTATCTTTCCTCCAATTTATATCATATCTACCTCACTGTATGCACATAATTAAAATAATATGCACTTTGTATATGGAAGTTTGTACATTGTTGAATTGTTACAACTTGTTTTAATGAATATGTTTATCATGTCACCAAATATATAAAATCTCATCTTTGAAGATCATATTGCTAAAATTTCATCACAATTTTGTAGTGATTTTGTAGCAATATATTTCATGTATATATATGTAAATTATTAAATCGCAAAGGGCTTTCAATGAACAAATCAAAGATCATGCAACTGTTGGAATAAGACCGTGTAGTGCTGGTAGTTTGCTGTGTGTGTTAATACTCGTGTAAATAGTACAACAAATGGCATTTTGTTATCTTCAATCATGTTTGTATTTTTTTATATTAATTTTATTATTTATTTATAGATTAGCCACATCGTGTATGAAATCCACATTTGTATATCTACATTGTAAATTTTTGTTTTTATTTATTATTTTGTTATTATTAGTGTCTAAATCTTTGTTAAATTTCTTGCCATTGTTAATTTGCATTTTAACAAAGAAGTAGATATTATGTTAGACTAGTTGTTAATACGTTGCTATTTTTTATTTATTCTCTATATCTCGGTTAACGCCAAACTTTTAAAATAATTTAATCAGGAAATTTTATTTTTGTGCAAAGATTTACTGGGTAAGCAGGAAATTATTTTATGTGAACAACAGAATAAAATGGAATTTCTTTAACATAATTATACTCTTATCTGTAAAATCTTCCAAATATTTTAGTAAAGATCAAAATTAAAAACTAGATGTGTTTTGATAACATTAACAAATAGTTCAACTAATATTCATGAAATGACAAAAAGAACAAAAAGAAAATCACATTCTGTTTATATACATTAAAGTATCAAAAAGTGTTATTGAAATTATTGGAAATCCTCATTTCTTGGCAGATTATTTTTCATTTCAAATTTCAGAGTGGAATTGTTGTGTATTACATAGCTTAAATATAATTATCATTAGAAATTTTATTTAGCAGTGTTTTTCTTAGGTAGAAGTTTGTTTTCTGGAGTAGATGTGTTTACAAAACATTGAAAATAACAGAATTGTTGTATTCTCGGATAGTTTGTTACCCTTCCATTATGTTTCAAGTCCAATGCTATTTGAGATTTTTACATAGTTCTTGCTGTTTCTATTCTACAAAGATCATAGGCATATGAAATGTCAGTGTCCTTTCAGTATACTATGATTTTACAGATCTCCAAGCTATATTATTGTGAAACATTGAACCTTGGTATAGATAGAAAGACAGATTATACAAGTAGTTTTTATACGACCGGAAAGGTCAACCAGATATTTTATAGACCCCAAAACATTTAATTTATGAAAAAGTAATTCAGATTTGAATAATAACTACAGGCCAGTTCACCCTTATTCAAATACTCTAATGCTTTCTGAAGAAATGCGGATAATTGCTGATAGTTGAACATGGCCTAGAAACATTATTGCCAAATTTCTTAGCCAAAAGAATAACTTGGGGGATCAAACCTAGAACTTGGTTACAGCCAGTTTAACCTTTGCATGAAAACCATGTTGTTATGCTTGTTATTATATCATGTTGTTTTGTATATTTTGTTTCCATTAGCTGGTGTTACTGTATAGAGTAGCTATCATAAACAGTGTAAATAAGTTTGTATACATATGCTTTAATTTATTATTTTTCGAGTGTGAGACGTACATGAGATGGGGGTGGAACCTTGACTGATGTCAAGGTTTTGGACACTTTAATGTGTCTATGATCTGTGATCACATTTATACAGAATGGGGTCTGTTGTTATGTTTTTATACTGTTAAACATTTGATTTAGTGTTTTTGTATATTTTAAAAAAATGATACAAAAATAACATGTATTTTAATGAGTGATTTTGTGTCAGGGTATATAATATTAAGACGTATAGACTTTCATCCCAAGTTTTCTGTTAATATGTCAAACCTCTATTGCATGAAAGATGCATGATTAGATTATTTTTTTCTTAAATCACAAAAATAAAAGTATATTGGCTTAAAATAGGAGTTTGAAATTAAATACATAATATGCAACCAAATTGAAGTGGTACATATAGTGCCTTATTAATTAGAAATTTAGTAAGGAGATAACAATTTTCTTTAATTTTTATTTTATTAAAGAAACAGTTAAAAATCTTTTTAATACTTGGATTATTCTTGTGTCCTAATTTTTTTTATCATTTATATTCCATAATTGAATCTCTTTGATGCATAATTCATTTTAACAAATAGAGGTAATGAAATACTGATTGTTATTAATCGTTGACAGAGTTATCTAACTTGGTTACTACATTAATATGGAAACTTGCACCCTGATAAAGTTTCGAAATCTACACAGTGGTGTAGAAAAGTGGCATACAGACTGTATCCATTTATATTTTAGCAAATAAACACAAAATCTGGTTTTTATATACATTTGTAGTTGTTGTTTATATACCCTAGATTCTGGTGTCAGTAGGTTGATAAGTTCATGTTTTGGAACCGCACCTTTGCTACCAGTTTTGTTAATCCAAAATCAATTTTACATATATCCATACAGGTAATTCAATTTTTCCCAAATTAAGTTAAGAGGGGGGATGGGGGGTGTCAGTGAAAAAAACTATGTGAATTGAGTTTTTTAGGGTACATTGAACTTTTGATGTCGTCCCTTAAAGGGTCAATAAAGCAGTTGCTGTGTGTTCATGGCTCATGCTATGATGATGATACACTTGAATTTCTGGATTAACTGTTGGATATTCTTCCAAAAACATTCTTTGTTAAAAAAAAGTTTTTGTGAACATCAGCAGGGACTCACCTTCTTTACTAACCATCGATATTATGTTGATTGTCCTCAATATAAAGTTCTACAACAACTATCACAAGTTCTACAACAACTATCACATAAACTCAACATGATCCAAGAAATTGAGGTCAAGGTCAGAAGAACCAAACCAGAAATACATGTACACCTTACAATCATTTCATACACCAATTACTTCAAATATAGTTAAACTAAAGAAACAAACTTAATAATAAAAAACTTTAAGATTAATCAATGAAACATAAAAATGAGACAAAGGTCAGATAAACCCTATAAGACAGATATATGCACCTTACAATACATGCTTTTAATTTAGCAGACTGATTACATTTAGTTTCTAAGAAGCAAACTGTACAAGGAAAAGTTCAGATTGTTCAGACATATACTCCTTGCAATCATTCCATATACCAAGTTGCTTATAGTACAAATGTACTAGAAAAACAGACAAACAAACACACAATTTTTTTTTAACATTGAGTAATGAACCATAAACATGAGGTGAAGGTCATATATAAGATGCCCCCTGACAAGAACATTGTAAAATAATTTCTTTCTCTAAATATTGTCGACTTATTGTTGCATACAGTATAAGAAAAAAACACCACAGCACAAATCTTACTTGAACCACTGAACCATGAAAATAAGATCAAGGTCAGATTACACAAGCCAGATGGACATCTACAATAATTTACAGTATCTGAGATATGAACTTGACGACGAAAACTTAAACTCGTTCACTGATCCATTAAATGAGATCGAAGTAAAGTGAAAACTGTCTGTTTGGCATGAGGACCTTGCAAAGACAGAAATTAAGAAAACAAAATTCTCAACTTTTTTTTAAAGTAGTAACAAAACCATAAAAATGATGTCAAGAACAATTGCCATCTGACAGACGACAACTTCATAACATTAGGCTAACCAGACGGTAAAAAAACCTGACAATCCTTGTCAATTAAGATTGAGTTCAACACAGGCCTCATCAAGAAATTAAGTCCCAATATAATAACACAAAGACTTCAGTTGAATTTTAACAATTCACTTCTGATTTTCAAGAATTATCTCCCATGAAAAACTTATATTTTGGTTTCTGGAACAAATCAATTGAAATTAGTAATTTGCCTAATTTCATATTTGTCATTATTGGTTTATGTTCCTTGATAACATGAAATACATTACCTGTGGTAACTGATTGACAATTATTTCGTGCTTGTAATAGCAATTCATAAAACCATATCTAGAAGGCTGTCTGCAATGTCAGATTAGCCGACTACAACTTGCTCCTTTATAATGTAAGAAACTATTGTCATACATGAAATATAATGTTCAATAGCCATATCTTTCCTTCCCATTGGTAAACACAAGAGCAGTTTTTTTCACCTCTTATTTCAAAGTTATTGGACTTACACCATCAGCATTTTTTACATTTTGCATACCAACTACATCTGCTTTGATAAATTTTTCAAATGTTTTTTTTTTCTTTACACTGTTTTGGTGAAAGTAAGCTAAGATTCAAATTTGAATATTTTGATTATCTTTACCATTTTGCTGGAAAATAGAATTTATTTTCTGTTCAATGTAAACTTTTGTACACTTCCACTGGAAATTACAATGAGTTTTTCGATTTACATCTTAGTAACAAAAATTGTTAAGAACAGGAAAACACCAAGCAGGTTTGATTTATAATGGCTTAGTAGATCTTAGAAGGCCTTGGACTTTAGGACCAATCAGACTCCCTTAAAGGCCTCTTGAAGTTTTCCTTTAGAACGAAAAAAGCAACCTTTATAATTTTGTTTTATTTCATTTCATTTTTATCTGTTCTTGAAAAGCAGAACTCTTTTGATTGGCAGCAGATAAGCACATCATAGGATCATAAGTCATAATTATGTAAGTAAGTAACAGCAAACATCACTACATGTGATTAATCTCATTAAACTTTTTCCAGTTTTTAGCTCACCTGTCCCGAAGGGACAAGTGAGCTTATGCCATCACTTGGCGTCCGTCGTCGTCCGTCGTCTGTCGTCCGTCGTCGTAAACAATTTCAAGAATCTTCTCCTCTGAAACTACTGGGCCAAATACTTTCAAACTTTAACTGAATGTTCCTTAGGGTATCTAATTTATAAATTGTATCCGAAGTTTTGATCTATCAACAAACATGGTCGCCATTGCTAAAAATAGAACATAGGGGTCAAATGCAGTTTTTGGCTTATAACTCAAAAACCAAAGCATTTAGAGCAAATCTGACATGGGGTAATATTGTTTATCAGGTGAAGATCTATCTGCCCTGAAATTTTCAGATGAATCAGACAACCCGTTGTTGGGTTGCTGCCCCTGAATTGGTAATTTTAAGGAAATTTTGCTGTTTTTGGTTATTATCTTGAATATTATTATAGATAGAGATAAACTGTAAACAGGAATAATGTTCAGCAAAGTAAGATTTACAAATAAGTCAACATGATGGAAATGGTCAGTTGACCCCTTTAGGAGTTATTGCCCTTTATAGTCAATTTTTAACCATTTTTCGTAAATCTTAGTAATCTTTTACAAAAATCTTCTCCTCTAAAACTACTAGGCCAAATACTTCCAAACTTTAACTGAATGTTCCTTAGGGTATCTAGTTTGTAAATTGTATCCGAAGTTGTGATCTATCAACAAACATGGTCGCCATTGCTAAAAATAGAACATAGGGGTCAAATGCAGTTTTTGGCTTATAACTCAAAAACCAAAGCATTTAGAGCAAATCTAACATGGGATAATATTGTTTATCAGGTCAAGATCTATCTGCCCTGAAATTTTCAGATGAATCAGACAACCTGTTGTTGGGTTGCTGCCCCTGAATTGGTAATTTTAAGGAAATTTCGCTGTTTTTGGTTATTATCTTGAATATTATTATAGATAGAGATAAACTGTAAACAGGAATAATGTTCAGCAAAGTAAGATTTATAAATAAGTCAACATGACGGAAATGGTCAGTTGACCCCTTTAGGAGTTATTGCCCTTTATAGTCAATTTTTAACCATTTTTCGTAAATCTTAGTAATCTTTTACAAAAATCTTCTCCTCTGAAACTACTGGGCCAAATACTTCCAAACTTTAACTGAATGTTCCTTAGGGTATCTAGTTTGTAAATTGTATCCGAAATTGTGATCTATCAACAAACATGGTCGCCATTGCTAAAAATAGAACATAGGGGTCAAATGCAGTTTTTGGCTTATAACTCAAAAACCAAAGCATTTAGAGCAAATCTGACATGGGATAATATTGTTTATCAGGTCAAGATCTATCTGCCCTGAAATTTTCAGATGAATCAGACAACCTGTTGTTGGGTTACTGCCCCTGAATTGGTAATTTTAAAGAAATTTTGCTGTTTTTGGTTATTATCTTGAATATTATTATAGATAGAGATAAACTGTAAACAGCAATAATGTTCAGCAAAGTAAGATTTACAAATAAGTCAACATGACGGAAATGGTCAGTTGACCCCTTTAGGAGTTATTGCCCTTTATAGTCAATTTTTAACCATTTTTCGTAAATCTTAGTAATCTTTTACAAAAATCTTCTCCTCTAAAACTACTGGGCCAAATACTTCCAAACTTTAACTGAATGTTCCTTATGGTATCTAGTTTGTAAATTGTATCAGAAGTTATGATCTATCAACAAACATGGTCGCCATTGCTAAAAATAGAACATAAGGGTCAAATGCAGTTTTTGGCTTATAACTCAAAAACCAAAGCATTTAGACCAAATCTGACGTTGGGTTATATTGTTTATCAGGTCAAGATCTATCTGCCCTGAAATTTTCAGATGAATCAGACAACCTGTTGTTGCCCCTGAATTGATAATTTTAAGGAAATTTTGCTGTTTTTGTTTATTATCTTGAATATAATTATAGATAGAAATAAACTGTAAACAGCAATAATGTTCAGCAAAGTAAGATCTTCAATTAAGTCAATTTGACCAAAATTGTCAATTGACCCCTTAAGGAGTTATTGCCCTTTAAAGACTTTTTTCACAATTTGCTCATCATGTTGACTTACTTTAAAAAATCTTCTCCTTTGAAACTGCTGTATCAATTTCAGCCAAACTTAGGCTAAATGAGTTTCAGAGTATCTAGTATAAATTTTATATTTTATTTCCTTGTATGTCAAGAAACATAGCTCCTATGGCTAAAATAGAACATAGGAGAAAATGATTATTTTTTTTGGCTTTTGAAGAAAATAGGACGATCCAAAAAACATTTAAATAAATTGAAAAGCCAAAATAATCATTGATGAGAGATTTAACCAAAAGAATTAAGGTGAGCGATTCAGGCTCTTGAGAGCCTCTTGTTTTTATAGCTTCCAACACCAATAAAACAATACAATATTGACATGATCGAAAAGAAAATATGGATAAACCAAGCCAAACAAACATGTACACTTTAAAATCATTACATACCAGGGGCAGATTTAGGCGGGGGCGTGGCGGGCGTGCGCCCCCCCTAAAATTTGCAAAGCATGGGTTGACTTCAACATATTAAAGTATCAAAAGAGACCATTCAATCTTTTTTAACATTCAAAGTATATTATAAAACAGTCAGTTTAACAGAATCAACATTATTACTAATCAACTGACCTACGCTTTATTAAAGTTCAATAAATAATTCCAAAGGAAGGTGTCAAACGCGGAGCTGCGTTTGATGACAAATCGATAATTGGTTTTTAGCAGTTAAAGTAAAAAAAAAATGTTACATTGAATTTTCGGTTTTTATAATCAATTTTATTGATAACCGAAGTTCCAAAACATCCCTTACTCACTTCAATTTCACAATTTCATCATGACACGGTCAAGAAAACAGTCGGCAGGTGAAATTCTTTTATTGAAAGATATATAGAAATACTGTTTCAAGCGAAAGGTTAGTTTTATTAATTTGTATCTCTGTGTCTATATGTATTTCTCACTTGCAACCTAAATATTCAGCCGAATGCTGTACCGTATTATTGTATGCTTGGGATCCCAAAAAAATAAATATAACTGCGTAAATGCATCTCATTCTGATTTTAGTTGTTGGTGGCGAACACAGTAAAGTCTGGCACGACCTCCGAAAATCAAAAAAGTATTTTAAAAAGCAGATAGTATGAAAAGACAATTAAAAATCGCTGGTAGAACATTTTTAGTATGAAAAATATATTGGTCAGGTGAGCAATTGTGATATCGTCTCACTTTGCGTCCGTCTGTCCGCCCGTCTATCTGTAGAATGTTGTCAGGTTTGGATTAAGGCGGTTTCAGCTTGAAACTTGAATTCCTCGCTTATTTTAACACACAATAGTTCGAGATATCTACATTTCACCCCCTTTAGAAGAATATTTCAAAAATTTTAGATAAAAAAAAATCCAAAATTTTTTCGCCTCGCTCCGCTCGGCAAAAATAAAAATCTGCGCCCCTCCTAACTGAAAATCCTGGATCCGATCCTGGGAAAACTTGCATGTTTGTGGTCATTTAAATTTGTGGTTTTGTCCAAGTCTTTTATACAAGCTTATAGAAAATTTTCATTCGTTGAACATTTGATTTAGTGGTTCACCTTTACCCACGAAATCCACAAAATATGGTATCCAATGAATAATAATGAATCCACAGTAATTAGATTTTCCTCGTTTGAACTGTTTTACATAAGTCATTTTAAGGCTATTTATAAGTTACAATTTGGTACAGGTTTTGCTGGTTGTTGAAGGCAGTAAAGGGATTTTCATTGAATGGTTAATGTTTTTTTTTCTTATCTTTTTTTAAAATTTTTAATGACCTGACAATTGCTAGGTGACAAAACACTGAGCAATGTACCGTGAAAATGAAGTCAAGGTCAAATAAAACCTGCACGACTGACATATAGATCATAAAATATTTCCATACACCAAATATAGTTGACCTATGGCATATAGTATTAGATAAAAAGACAAAAACTCAAAAACTTAACTATAACCACTGAACCATGAAAATGAGGTCATGGTCAGATGACACCTGTCTGCTAGACATGTACACCTTACAATCATTCCATATACCAAATATAGTAGACCTATTGCATATAGTATAAGAAAAACAGACCAAAACGCAAAAACTTAACTATAACCACTGAACCATGAAAAATGAGGTCAAGGTCAGATGACACCTGCCAGTTGGACATGTACACCTTACAGTCCTTCCATACACCGAAAATACTAGCCCTATTGCTTATAGTATCTGAGACATGAACTTGACCACCAAAACTTAACATTGTCCACTGATCCATGAAATGAGGTCGAGGTCAAGTGAAAACTGTCTGACGGGCATGAGGACCTTGCAAGGTACGCACATACCAATTATAATTATCCTATTACTCATAATAAGAGAGAATTCAACATTACAAAAAATCTGAACTTTTTTTTCAAGTGGTCACTGAACCATGAAAATTAAGGTCAAAGACATTTGACATTTGACTGACGGAAACTTCGTAACATGAGGCATCCATATACAAAGTATGAAGCATCCAGGTCTTCCACCTTCTAAAATAAAAAGCGTATAAAAAGTTAGCCACGATGCCGCCATAGCTGCTGGGTCACTATCTCTATGTCGAGCTTTCTGCAACAAAAGTTGCAGGATCGACAATAAAAATGGTTGATACTTAAGATTTTAACAAATAAGAAGCAAATATTCTTACAACTCAATAATACAGCCGATATCGGTTTGCAAACTTTCTGTAAAATTCCAAAGATCTGGGTTAATAATTTTTTTTTCAAATGTGACCATCTTTCGACATTTTGGCTGAAGAAATGGCCCCAAGTTCCTAAAAAAATACCATAATAGCAGGTGCATAGCCACATAGCCACAAATTAGATGTAAAGTTTCCCCCAACCCCCCCCATTTGAATCACAATACTGCAACCTGGTAGAAAAAGAGGACAGTCAGGATTTCGAAAATCTAGTTGAACTCTACCACATGTTCAAGAGCCTGTCCCAAGTCAGCAACCTCTTAATTGTTGTATGTTAAATCTTAATGTTTTCTTTTTTGGAGAATTTGGTGTTTAATTCAGATATTTTATGCCTCTGTTAAATGTAGTCACATCTTTCATAGACACAAACAGATTCAGAACATAACATTGTAAAGAATAATGTCTGTCGTTTTTTTATCATTGGGTTATTGTCTCTTTATCATATAGCCTATATAATTATTGAATGAAATTAAATGAAATCATACTTCTCTGATGGGCTGGAAATTGAGCAGAAAACATTTATTTTATGAAGTAGTTAACAGTCTGTATATATATGTAATATTTGCTGAAAGTTTCAATAGGTTCAACTGATGAGTCTACATTAACTATTTTGGCTATGCGAGTGGAAAAATTTATGGATAAGAGACAATATGGCAGTATTCACGCTTAACCACAAGTCCTACAGCATTGGCTTGTAAAATTGTGTCTGGCTAGTCTTCTCTTCAAGCCAACATAAGCTTTCAAAAATTGACTTGTGGACTCAAAAAGTTCAGTGTGAAGGTGTCAGGTTTCTGTTTAAAATGTGTTTTAAGGCAGTTTTAACTCTGTTGGCATGGTAACAAATACTAAACAAATATGTGAGATTCTTTTATTGTGTCGCTTTTACTTGCTTACATATAGCAAGGCAGTACATATATATAGATAAATATATACATACTAAAAAAAATCACACCCTGTAGTCATGGTAACCATTCATACAACATACATAGGAATGATATAGCACTTCAGACATGTCGTAGACATATCGTAAAAATTTGTTGCTAAATTACAAAATACACATATAATGTCAACTGATTAATAATCTTTTCTGCTACTTGGCAAAAGAAGAAATAATTTGAAGTACTCAATTTTGTATCATTGACTTGTAAATTGGATAAAGGGAGAAATGATTTCATATCTAATAACAACAGCAGCAGCACCAATTTAATAGTCTCTCCCTTTATCAAATATACACCAATCAAAAACAAGACTTTATCAAACAGTAACCAATCATTTCAACTATCTCAAAAACAATTATCTAATAACATGCATTCTTACTTCCACATCAAACAGGATAGAAAAATTGTTTACTCTAGTATATACAATTATAAAGCTATGATCTGTGTATAAATAACTATATACATATAACAAAAATAGGGAATTTAGTATCACATTATGAAGATATAATTAATGACAGCAATGGAATATGATCTAAATGCTTAATATCACAAGCTTGATATTCAAATAACCTAGCAATGTTCCCATATAATAACTATTTCCATCTTTTTTTTGCAAGTTTTACATGCAACATGGTAGCAATGTTCCCATATCATTTCCATCTTTTTTTGCAAGTTTTACATGTAACATGGTAGCAATGTTCCCATATTATTTCCATCTTTTTTTGTAGGTTTCACATGTAACATGGTGAACAATAATAATTACAGCCATACTGATAATCTGCCTTTAACTAGAACTAAAGCAGCAAAATTAAATATATATCCTATATGAATAATGAATTATTTTTTCCGTGCTGGCGATGGTTTTGGTATTTTTGATACTTTTTTGGAGGCTGATGTTGGTGTTGAAGTTCTACGTGTTTGTATCACATGTGTTTGGTATGTCATTGTTGTGGTGTTACGACCACCGTGATTTTTTGTCTCTTGTTGCACTGTTGTAAATATTTCTGGTTCACTGGCTTCTGATGCCTCACTGTCTGCACGACTTGGTGGTCGACTACTTGTACTAGCTCGACTCGAACTACGACTTACAGGGGTAGCTGAAAAGAAAAAAAACATACATATACAATCTATTGATAATTTTGTAACTAACAGGCTATTATTTGAACTTGGAATTATTTTTAATTATGGAATTTGCTTGATTTCTTGTTACTGAAATTTTTTAAAAGTTCCATGCTTATTCTGTTCTGAAATGTTCTGTGCTGCGCACAACACTTTATATTACAAAGAAAATAGTATATTTTTAATAGAATGTACTGTGCCGCGTACAACACTATCTAACCAAATACATTGTATGGAAAGTGTTATTAACCGCTCAAAAGATCATAATACCCACAATACTCCAATTTGAAAAAGAAAACAACCTCAACAATAAATACATATTCCATAGTGTTTTGTTACAATTTTCTAAAAGTCAAAGCCATCTTTGTGAATATCCATTTTTTTCATTTGTTTTCGAAGATCTGTAGGCCTATACTGACCTGGACTTTTCATTATATCTCTGCTGACTTTAGGTTTACTCATTCTATCACCAGACATAATCTGTCGTACTTCAACATCAGGGCTGTTCTTCATCCTTTGTCGCCATGGTGTTGGGTACTGGGTTTTCTCTCGTATCTGTAAGTATAAATTTAAGATCCTTCATTTAAACTTTTAAATAAAAAAATGTAAAATTGTGTCTGAATGATTAGTGCCATCATGTTAGTCATTACTAGTCCTAATCTGTGGTTTAATTTTATTATTAGGCCACAACATTGAAATTTTTTACTGCAACTATATATATCTATAAAAACCAGATCAGGACCACAATTAGATAAAACAAAGACATATGCTAACCTACACATCTTACAGGTAATAGGCATATGTTCATATGAATATATTGCTTAGCGAGACCTAACTCTGGTTTAACAAATTAAATTTTACAGAAGATGACATCATGTGTGAAAACTATAACAAAATGTCTACTGATATTTGTATGTTTATCCTCCTTAAATATTGTATGTGAACCAAATCTATGTTTACTTACATGTATACTAGGTACAGAGAGAGCTCTCTTTGTCCTTTGCTGCATTAATTCAAATGTACGAAATAATAATTAAAATCTAAACATGTTAAATGAGTTAAGAATTTCTTTTTTTAACCTTGGAACACATTTTATTTTGTTAAATTGTAATATTTATCTTTATTAGGGATTTCAAAATGTGTATGTATTTACTTTTGGTAGAAACTCCTGAAGTGGATACCTTATTTAATGCAGGGTTGCCAATATATGAAATAAATTATTTTCAAAGTGAGTGCCAATGTGACAACAATACTTCATCTCTGGAATCTTTTTTTCAAATGCTGATGGACATGTGTCATCAGGATAATTTACATACAGAGAGTGTTATCAGGACAATTTACATACAGAGAGTGTCATCAGGACAATTTACATACAGAGAGTGTCATCAGGACAATTTACAGACAGAGAGTGTTATCAGGACAATTTACATACAGAGAGTGTTATCAGGACAATTTACATACAGAGAGTGTTATCAGGACAATTTACATACAGAGAGTGTTATCAGGACAATTTACATACAGAGAGTGTTATCAGGACAATTTACATACAGAGAGTGTTATCAGGACAATTTACAGACAGAGAGTGTCATCAGGACAATTTACATACAGAGAGTGTCATCAGGACAATTTACATACAGAGAGTGTCATCAGGACAATTTACATACAGAGAGTGTCATCAGGACAATTTACATACAGAGAGTGTCATCAGGACAATTTACATACATAGAGTGTTATCAGGACAATTTACAGACAGAGAGTGTCATCAGGACAATTTACAGACAGAGAGTGTCATCAGGACAATTTACAGACAGAGAGTGTCATCAGGACAATTTACATACAGAGAGTGTTATCAGGACAATTTACATACAGAGAGTGTTATCAGGACAATTTACAGACAGAGAGTGTCATCAGGACAATTTACATACAGAGAGTGTTATCAGGACAATTTACAGACAGAGAGTGTCATCAGGACAATTTACAGACAGAGAGTGTCATCAGGACAATTTACATACAGAGAGTGTCATCAGGACAATTTACATACAGAGAGTGTTATCAGGACAATTTACATACAGAGAGTGTCATCAGGACAATTTACATACAGAGAGTGTCATCAGGACAATTTACAGACAGAGAGTGTTATCAGGACAATTTACAGACAGAGAGTGTCATCAGGACAATTTACATACAGAGAGTGTCATCAGGACAATTTACATACAGAGAGTGTCATCAGGACAATTTACATACAGAGAGTGTCATCAGGACAATTTACATACAGAGAGTGTCATCAGGACAATTTACATACAGAGAGTGTCATCAGGACAATTTACATACAGAGAGCAACTGAAGTAGAAAACTTGTTACATTAAATTTGACTTCCCAATGTGTGTTGTATTGGATGAGAGAAATAACAAAGAAGGGAAGTAGAGAGTTATAAATAGATCACACAAATAAAGTTTGTTTAAAAGTAAACTTGACTTCTGTTTCATTCTATATGTTCTGAGGGTTTGGTATTTGAGGAACAAATTTAAGACGGTTCCAATCACTTCATGAGGTTTCCCTTCTTATTCAGTATAATAGGTTTCTGAATCCTAGCATGAAGATATGTCAACGTAATGTATTTAAACTTAAATAACATGTATACAGATGTTTGTCTGTTTATCCTCCTTTATTTATATACATCAGCCAAACCAATTAACTACTTACACTGGGTAATATATAAATCACCCAAATCAATTAACTACTTACACTGGGTAATATATAAATCACCCAAACCAATTAACTACTTACACTGGGTAATATATAAATCACCCAAATCAATTAACTACTTACACTGGGTAATATATAAATCACCCAAATCAATTAACTACTTACACTGGGTACGGAGAGAGCTCTCCTCGTCCTTGGCTGCATTAAGTTAAATGTTGGAAATAAACATTAGTATTCAACTTTTATTAAATGAGTCTTATCAAGAAATTTATTTCTTTTGTCAAAATTTAAAGAATTTCCATGAATCATTAAGTTATCTTGATGTAGTATCAGAAAACATTTCAAGTAAAACCTTTAAAATAAAACTATGTAGTATAAGCAAATATGAGGTCACGAGAATTGATTTTCAATTTTCTTTTAAAGCATAAAATAAAATTAACTGACAGCCTATTGAAATGATGTGATTAAATATATATATATATATATATACGAGTCTAAATTGAAAACTACGTTCAAACCTATGACTGCGTTGGATAAAAACCGCATTGAAAACTATATATATATTGGGACAATCTATTGTAACCTTACCCTGGGAACAGCAAGAGAATTCCTTTTCCTGTGCCTCTGATTGCATTAACATAAATGGAATAATCATGAACAAAATGTTTCATTGTTTAAGACAATTTACCAATAGTAGAGATAATTGATAGATAAGTTTTTCTACATAATTTAGAAATACCACAAAGTGAAAAAATATTTAAATCTTTTCATTTTAAAATTAATAATTACCTATTTATTTTGAATGTAGAGCATGTTTTTAAAGCAACTATTTGCTGGTTTTACAATTGGAAAAATTAAAATTTAGACTTACCTGGTACATGTATGTTGTTAAAGTTTGATCCAACAGAATATACTGATATATTGGAATAGAAACTGTCACAAAGACTTTTACCTAGGCTTACCTTTGTAATGGATCTTTTGACAGTACAAATGTACATGGTGATTTAGTGCCCCATAATTCAACAGACTGTGTAGAATTTTCAGAGCTAGAATTGTCATTTGAAAATTTAGTTGAAAACCCCTTACTGTCCTTACATATGCTGCCTATTGTTGAAATGTTGGGTAGGTGCTGACACTTGTTCATCACAATAGGTCACCAATTACATTAAATGAAGAAACACTGTAGTAATGACACCTAACAAAACTTGGTGAAGAATTCCAAATATTTCCACAGAATACACTGGTATGTAAAAATTTCCCACATTAGAATTATCACCAAAGACTTGTAAATTTACCCACCTTGTTAGTAGTTCCTGTAACTGTTGTCAATAATGAATAAATTGTCATGCAGACATATAAACTAACCTTGGTAATGGGTCCAGTAGCAGAACTTGGTGATCGTGTGCTCCATGTTCCAGCAGAATGCGTAGAACTACCGGAATAAGAACTGCCACTGGGACTTTTAGCTGTAAATCCTGTCATAGATTGACTGACACCTTGGGCAAGGATAAATTGTTCTCTCAATTCAATGTTTGTTCTCCCTTTAGCTGTAAAAATAATAATCATCAAATAACATATCAATATTATATTCTATGTTAAATTTGAATCAGTAAAATCAATCACATAAGTTTCTATTTTTTGTACAACTGTAAAGATAACTTCCATTTTTGGATTCATTAAAATAAGTAAAATTCTAACTTGTCATCAATTTAAAAATCTTATCATATCTTAAACTTATAACTTGTTGCACATCCTATAATACAGGACTTGTAAAAATGGTACATTCTATAGCAACTTGATCAGGCAATTTATAAGTATGTCAACATTGTACAGTATATATTAGTAAGTTAACATGATAAGGCAACATATCAGTATGTCAATATAGTCCGGCAACATATCAGTATTTCAATATAGTCGGTCAATACATCAGTTTTTCAACAAATAGTCAGAAAATATATCAGTAAGTCAACACAATTAGACAATATATTAGATCAACATCAAGGTCAAGCTATATATAAGTCAGGTAAGTCTGGCAATATATCAATAGGTCAACATGGTCAGATAAAATATCAATAAATAAACATAGTCAGGCAACATATATCAGAAAGTCAACATAGTCGGGGAATATATCAGCAAGTCAACACAAATCAGAAAGTCAACATAGTTGGGCAATATGTAAGTTCTTCAAGCAATATACTAGTAAGGTAAGTCAGGAAACATATCAGAAACTTAACATGGTCAGGCACATAGTCAACATGGTCAGGTAGCATATCAGAAAGTTTATAAAGACAGGCAATATGTTAGATCATCAACAAGGTCAAGAAATATACCAGTAAGGTAAGTACAGCAACACATCAGTAACTTAACATGATCAGCCAGAATATCATTCAAATAAGTCATCATGGTACAAACACATGTTAATAGGTCAACATGGTAAGACAATTTACCACTTAGTCAACATGGTCATACAACATATCAATAGGTCAACATAGTCAGGCAGCATATCAATATTAAGTCAACATGCTCAGGCAACATATCAGTTAGTCAACATGGGAAAGTAATCAGTTGAAAATTACAAACAACATATTTCTGAATAGAACTGTTATCAGGATTTGTAGTATACAATGTTAGTCTGGAACAACATCAATTCAAAGCTGAAAGGGAAACTGTATATAAATATTGTCCATCAATTCTTGTTTTTTTTTACCATAGTGAATGAGGTGTCATACATGGTTCATCACCTTGTAAATCACAGCAATCAAATAATTTAATCTGTCTGAGCTAATGTCATGCAAAATAACATTCAAATCCTATTTGTAACTCATTCCTATGTTTCTTTATACCCATTTAAGCAACTTAACCCAATTTTTCTACTTTGGTAAAAAGTGCTAAATTAATGCAGTAAATGATTAAGATTTGTATATTAAAATTTCCTTCCCACATAATATCAAAATATCCTTCTCACAATAATAAGCTTTCACTAAAACTACTAAAACAGCATAACCATTCAAGAATGAAAATATAAACTTCAAATAAATTTTAATGAATTAAAATTTATTACTAGCATGGGAAGCAAATAACCATTCCAGCGAAAAAGCAAATTGAAAAATACCAACAATAATTCACAACATATAAAGGGAAATAACTCTGGCAAGACAACATTAATATAAAACATGATGCCAGACATACTGAGGTCCTCTGGGTTTACTACTGCAACTTTGAAACGGATTCGTCTCCGCAGTCCCACTTTTGGAAAGAAAAAGAAGCAACATTGAAGAATAAAAGCAAAATAAATGATTTCCCTCCACATTGGAGGAGGTTGATGTCAAGGATTCATACTGCTATAATATAGAGCTATGATGATACATAATGGTGTGAAAACTTTACTGAATCAAATCTTACATAGACATAACATACATGAGATGCATTGATCTTAAATGAAATGAGAAAGTTAAAATGAACTGTACAATTTGTATAAGATTCCTAAAGATTTGTATTTACACAATAATATATTGAACGAAACAAAATCTTTAAAGGTTTAATAATTTTATTGTACTAAATTTTCATCCCCTTGCCCTGATTCTGTAAGAGCCAAAAATATTAGGTGGATTTGCAGCTGTTTTCCTTATATAGTTAGTTTTCAGCCCAATTATCAAAAATAGTTAAATGACAATCTAGGAATCTTTTAATAATTGCTAATAATGAGTTTCCTGCATATTTGTGTAATCTTAGGTGAAAAGATACATATAAAATTTGTTCTTTGATGTCTCATGTATTTTATACTTGAGTGCAAAATTATTGACATGCAATATTTTAGTTATGTGCTATGTGCAGTATGAACTCCTTGGACAATTATCGGAATAAATTAGCATGCAAATAAAAATTCAATATATATTGTGACTTCCACCATAAAAAATGAAAAAAACTGAAGTGATAAACTAAACAAGTTGGCCGTTGGGAACATTGTATCTACTTACAAACTGGACAAGACTCAAAGTGTTCACTAAGGTCTGTGTTTAGAATATAAACATGTCATATATATTGTCTATACATCGCGTGCAATACATGTGTACTCAGCCAAACAAAAGGATGTACAGCACTTCTTATATACATTGTAGCATGATTTACAGAAATAACAATAATGGCATTCATCAAATGAAGATATAGATTTGCAGGAGAATATAAATGATTTGCATATTACTGCTAGTTCTTATAGAAATATTAAGCTGATTATTATTTTTTTTAAATATAAAAGCATCTTCTGAAATCTACCAGTAGCATTGAGATTATAAGTGTTGTATGAGCTTTACATGAATTTGTGTAGATTTAATTTACATCTTGAATACAAATGATAAATGTGTTAAAACTTTCAGCATGATTAATATGACTCTTACCCATCAATGTTATTATGTGACTTAGTATGTTAAACCCCATGAACCTAAGACTTAAAATAACTTTGATCAACCTACCTCTACAAGGATCATTCTTAACAAGGAACTCATCCAGAGCCACCCATCCTCCTCCAACTCGGACCATCACAGTACTACGGAGAATTCTCACTAATCTTAACTTCTGGGAATCTCCAAACTGTAATAAAGTAATAATAACACATCAATGTAAGTGTAAAGTTATATGTATTTATTCTGAATTAATCAGCAACAGTCTTTTATTGCTTGCTACCACTTTATTTTAACTCGGCGGAAGTTGTCGTATTGTCAATCATAACCACATCTCTTCATTTTTATGTTTATTCTATCAATATGGGTCTAAGTAGTGAACCAAATGTTGTTTAGAATTTTTACTGAAACAATTAACAGTGTTCAGTAATGATAGACCTTTTGTAATATAATGGACCATGTCAGAATAGGGAATATCATGCAAAATAGAAGAGGGAAAAAAAATCCAAAGGTTAAATAAATAGTGAAAAATATATATTTCAAAAACATTTCGGTATAAATAGTTTTTGCTGACATTTCACTGTCAACTGAACTGGTAGTGACTTAAAGTTTGTCAACTGATGTAAAGAAATATACATACTCATTGGCAATCATACCACATCTTCTTCTTTTTATATAAATAAGAATTTGTAGAGTATAGTGGAGTGGGGCAAAATTTTGCTTTAATGTCTCTCCCTAACTGCAGGCTAAATCATGCATCAATATTTAGATGAATATAATTTTACAAATATTGGGGTGAAATGAAAGTAATAATCAAAGATAAAATTGAGAATGGAAATGGAAATGTATTTATATATATATATATACTTCAAGTTGCATGGATCATAGTTGTTTTTTTAATGAAATAACATTGTTTTTTCTTGAGAAATTGAGAACTTAAAATGAATTGTTTTACATTAATCTTCAATCTTGTTGTTGTCTTACTAGTAATAAGAATATTCAGTTACCTTTGTTACAGAAGTATGCAACAAAAACAGCACAAAAAGTGTTTTTTTACAGCAAAATGCATTAAGTGTGTAGGTAAAGATAATATCTTTAACTAAATTGCATACTAACTGAGCTGTGAAGTCATTGCTAGGTAAGGTATATTACCCTCCTTTTGGAGTAGTCTAGATCACAGACAGATAGATCAGTTATCTGTCGGACTAGCCTAATTTAAAGGTTCAGCTAGCAAGCAATCTAGTCAAAGATATTACCTTTACCTTCACACTCAATGCATTTAGCTGTAATAGTCGATGTATGAACAGTTTAAAGAAGGTCATACTCAGACTTATTTTGAATGCATAGGTGTAATTTGGTTTCACTTCTATGTAAAGCCAGATAAATGCAAAAACAGCAGATTGGTAAATCTGTCAAGATTTCCGCCAGAGTCAACCAGCAAGTACATGCTATTTTTGGATAGTAAGTGTAGCTCTGAAAAATGTACTTTTTTACCGTAATGATTGCATCACAAATTGTTTTTCGTATCTGAAAATAAATCTTTACCTTAAAAACTGTATTTATAACTTTTAATGCAATAATTATATATATATTTCTGACATCAACCCATTTTTAAGATCATCTTAATGATTGGTGTGTTGGTGAATAGCAAAAAACATGACATCTACGGAATTTGATGGTCTTGCTTTTTCCAACATGTAGAACTACATACCATTCTTATATACTTACTTAATTTATTATTTGAACGATGACAAATTCATTTCAGTCATCAGAGACAAAGTCTACAACTTATCTGACTACTTCAAAAAGTGAAATCAACTAACTACTAAGGGTTAATCTAAGACACAAGACTGACCTAACTGTTAAATCTATGTCTCCATGGCAATTGTCTAGTGGTATTTAATAATTGTAAATCTAGTACAAAATTATGTATAGGAAAAATCGTATTGAGACTGCCAACTATTGCTTTTCAGTGTACTTTTTAATCTGCCTTTTAAAAATAAAAGCTTTAATCAGATTAAGGCTATCTATAACTATAAAGCTTGTATCCCTCAACCAATAGCTACAATGAACAAATTTTAAAGCAAGCAAAACAAAATTTTGGTATATTTAGATATAGAAACATATTCTTAATCATAACATATTGATGGGGAAATCATAAATAAAATGTGTATCAAAGATATTACGGTTGCTTATAAAATATATTTGAAACAATGTGATAAATATATTTGAATAAGATTGAGTTTACCTGTCTTAAGAAGTCAAAATTATTTTGAATGAAAAAATATATGTTTAGGTTTATTTAAAGAGCCTAAAAAAAGAAGAAAATATTACTTTAATTGAAGAGACGCAAACAATGAGGACAATCGGAAAGCTAATCTTCCCATAAACAAAGCAAATCACAATGTCAAAGCATTGGTGTTGAAGCCTATGCCTAGTGACAATCGCCATGGAAACAGACATGTGACACACAGTGCTAGCCCATTACCAACATGAGCCACATGCTGTCTGTGCGATTCTCACCGTTATACAAATAATCTGTAGGGTATCATCACCCTAGAAACATAAATTGCTCTTTTCCACACAGCTCAAATTTCTGAATATTTATGCAAATTAATAACCCAAATTTAAAAATCTGTCATTCATTTTTCCCCATCTGGTTGCAATATTCACAAAGCAATTAGCAAAAAAAATGGTGCATAAATGTAACCTTCTAAAAACTACAAAAAATCTTCTAGCTCTGTTTAGACACAATAATGAAATAAAAGTGAATCAATTCTTTTAAGTTTGTATAATAATTTACATACCTGTTTTGCTTATTTCTTTGTATCACAATACTTAATAACCTCAATACTGTTCTTTTCAAATTTTAGTACCTTTTATAACAAACCATTTGAACAAGGAATACTATCCCTGTTCAGAATGTAACCCAAATTCTCTAAAAACAAAATTAAAAGAAATATGCAATGAAACAAACAATACATATAATGCCATAATACTGTGAAATACATACCCGGTACTTTCCTTCTCCTATTTTGTGGATACGGAACTGTTTCACACAGGTACATTTCGACACTTGCTCATGTACTTCATCATGGATCTTTTCTGAATCAGTCAAATTCTTATCAAGCTGAAAAAAACAATACAAAAATGTAAAATGTATTTATTTAAAAATTCTAATTCTATTCGAAATATAAAAAAAACCATGCATTAGTAAATACAACTTAATAACCTTAATGAGCATTGTTTGTAGAATCTCCTTCTTATCACCTGTAAAATTTCAAAACATTTTGTCTAGGGAGTTTCAAAAAGAATTTTTCTGAAGTTGGCCATTGAGAATTAATGATAACCTGTTATAGCCATCTTTTTGGTTTGACATAAACAAATGGGAATTTTTTGTAGAAGACCTTCAATCCATCACTCCTTCCAAATATGAGACCACAATAAAATCAAATGTTCATTGTAAGGAGACAAGTCAATAAATAATCTTTTCTACAAACTTCATTGATGAATTTTATTAGCAATATGTCAATGATTTTGGGTACAAGCCCATGTTTTATTAACTATACATAAGTGATTTACCTCTTTGTGTGTATCTGGTCTCAGAGCAGACACAAATTCTTTGTAATCAATTAATCCAGAGCCGTCACGATCAAACAAGTTGGCAACAATGTCCATCTCTAACTGACTCGTAGGGAATTCTGAAAAGAAATCATCATCTTGTTAAAAAAAAAATATCAATTGTCTTGTTATATACTTCTTGATACATTTAA
The DNA here is from genome assembly GCF_036588685.1 of Mytilus trossulus. NCBI lineage: Eukaryota > Metazoa > Mollusca > Bivalvia > Mytilida > Mytilidae > Mytilus > Mytilus trossulus. The sequence continues at coordinate 103,380,355 of NC_086373.1, read as the reverse complement.
AAGTCTGTCAGGATGGATCCAAAATTTTACTTGATACAATTAAATGATTATCAGGAGGGCTATCATATTTTACTTCAAAAATGTTTGATAATCAAGATATAAAATATAACATACTTGTAGATATGATAGAATCAATGAACTCTCTGCGTGTTATTCTTCCATCCTTATTTCTGTCGATACGACGGAACATTTCCATAATTCTAGATTTATTATGTCTCATCCACTGTAAGAATCTTTTTCTCCATGGATCAAAACTAAAGTTCTTTAACTTTTCTACTTCATTCAAATGATCCAGTGCATCTTGCAGTTTCCGTTGTCTGTCCATTGTCATTAACCACACTCCTCTCCACTTGTTAAACAGGGCACCAGTTCTAGGATTTCTGAATGATGGTTCAGGTGTTCTTCTGCCACTGTCATTGTCTTTCCTTTGTAAGTAATGAAGATATTTATAATTTACAAATGAAAACTAATTCTTTTTTTTTTATCCTAAGTACATAGTACTAAAGGTTTAAATATAGTTGTTTCAGTCTTTCATGTCTATTTTAAAAACAATTGTATGTATGCTATACTGATAACAGTAATTTTCTCTTTTTCCTAATGGTGGATCTCCTATAGCAATTTCTTTTAAATCTAACACAGGGAATTTTCAAGACATTTTGGTTTGTGAAATTGAGATGGAAATGGGGTATATGTCAAAGAGACAATAACCTGACTATAGAGCAGAAAACAGCTGAAGACCACCAATTGGTCTTCAAAGACACTTGGATGTAAACTGATGCAATACTTAATATACATATAAATATACATATACAGTAGACACCGGCCAATCGGATACCCAAAATGTCAGCTAAAAATATCCGATTGTCCGATATATTCAATTAGCCGATGAACGTATATTCCTCCAAGTTTTTTTTTTAAATTGACAGACACAACCCTAAGATACCAATAGCTATTATAGCTGCTGTATTAATGGAAATTTGTAACTAATCTCAATGTTTTTTTCAGGTACAAGTTCGGATAAATCGGTTGATTGAGTAATAGATCGATCAGTTGATTACAATGTATTTTGTTTAACTGTCAGTCTGTTGATTTTTTAATTATGTGTTGATTATCTGAATAAAATATGTACCTCTTAAATAATGAGACTTGTTGTTTTTGCGTGATTTGTTTCATTTGTGTGTTAAAACAGGTAAAAGCTAAAAATAACTATGAATTCTCGGAAGTAGGCCACAGGTAAATCTATTAATAGCTTAAGAAGGTGATCGAACTCGGATCTAATTTTCTACAGTTTTTTATTTATGAAACACAATTCCATTTCAAGTAATACTACTACTTTTATGATTATAAAATTGGACATCAAGATGAGGAAAATTAATTTACTTTTCTATCTTATCTGCCGTGGTTCAAAATAAAAAGCTGAATATTATGTAAATTAGGAAAATGGCGTACATGTGTACAAGTTACATAATTCTATTTCACCTGGGATATGCTATTGACACACGATTCCTTATTTTTACACGGGACTTTTATATATATTTTAATAAATTGTTGAGAAAGAGGTACTTTTCATTCATATTTAATAATTATTGATGAACATCACGCAGTTTATTATTTCTGTCGTGTCCTTGTTTGTGAAGTAAATGATAACGATCACATTTTGATAAACACATAACAAACACATCTTAGGCAAAATATAATATCAGATTCATAAAATAAACAAGACAACAAGAAGAAACATGTTTTATTTGACTATAAAAGATCGTTTTATTAATAAAATGAAACATTTCTGTACTGAATTTTCTTAAACTTCGTAATGGCGCAACTTCCGGCTTCATTTCCTGTCAAGAAAAATATGAAATTATTTCAAAATATTCGATTGTACATGGTTTCACACATTTTTCATGAATATTCCTATCCAATTAGCCGATATATTCTAATAACCGATATTCGATTATCCGATGTATTTTGACTGAAATGTATAGGGAATGGTTCGGTGTTTTGAAATAATATTACAATAGCCGATATATTCGTTTAGCCGATATCCGATTAGGTGGAGTCTACTGTATATTGTATTACAATACAGATGATTTAAGCAAAATATTAAGAAAATGGTTGATATTTGATGTGTATAGACTATGTACCTGGGAGTGAGTTTGACAGGTGTGTGTCTTCCTGATGTGTTTCTCAACACTGGAATGTATGATGCTGGTTCTGAAGTGGACGCTGTCCTTTGTTTGTCAGCTTTAATCAAACGGTCAACATCTGGCTGTCTACTTGATACTTCATTCATGAAGTGCTACAAAAGTAAGGTATAAAATCATATTTTTATATCTGTACAGATTTTAATGATATACCGCAATGTTTTACTATACTTCTCAACTTTAGTTCATAGTAACTGAACAAATAATTTTGAATTTTGAAAATCAGCGAAAAACAAACCATAAAACATCTGGGTATTGAAAGACAAGACCGAAATTCCCTAAATGTAGTCAACAGAATATCCACCGCTAGAGCTACCATGTATTCTCTCATGGGAGCAGGCTTGCATGGAATAAATGGAGTAAATCCGTTGATTTCATATAAACTGTGGAGAACATTTGTCATACCAAGAATGCTATATGGTTTTGAAATTTTGAATTTTAATAAGGCTGATATTTTGAAATTAGAGAATTTCCAGAAAAAGACATTTAAACATCTGCTATCTCTGCCACAAAGAACTTCAGATGCTGCAATATATATTTTGCTTGGAGCAGAAGCCATTGAACAACTCATCCACAAGGCAATGATTTCTCTATTCCTTAGAATTTCAAAAGATACAAATTCCATTGAATACAAAATAGGAATCAGACAATTAGCAACAAAAGATGATAACTCCAACAGCTGGTATATCAAAGTGGATCATATTCTCAAGGCATATGGATTGCCCTCTGCGCATGAGATAGTCTTAAATCCAAACAAAAACTGGAAAAGATTGACCCACGATACGATAGACTCAACATGGAAAACAAAATGGTCTGAGATAGCTAAAACAAAATCATCATTAAATCATATGGAAATAAGCAAATGGAATTTCCGAAATCCTAATAAGTGTTGGAGCAGTGTCAGAGACAACAAGAGGGATGTTGCTAAAGGCATAATTAAATCCAGAAATCTCACTGGAACGTATAAAACTCAAAGTATAAACAACCGCTTTGATTCAACAAAATCTCCACAGTGCAAACTTTGTACAGAAGAAACAGAAGACTATAAACATTTTCTTATGAACTGCAAAAGCCTCAACTCAGTCAGGAAAATTCACCATATAAGACTCAAAAATTTGTTGATAGAAAATCAAATCAACTACAATAACATCATTAAATCTGATGACGATCTACTCCAATTGTTAATTGACAGTTCCACTAACCTTCGGATACCAAAAGCTCAATTAGGAGATATAGAAAGAATCTGCAAAGACTGGGTATTTGCATTACACACCAAGAGATATTGTGAAATATACATAACAATTACACTCTGCATATTAACTGTAAGAGTTCTGGAATTCAGTGAAGGATAATGAACAATAGTACTCGACTCCCTACTGATGAACATCACATCATCTAAAATTTAGCTAGTATCGGTCATGAGAATGGGTATAAATATTGACTTATCGTCATGATTATTAATGACATATATGATTGTTCCATCCCAACCATATAAAAATTCAATTAACAGAGAATTAAATCTGTTGCTAGACGATAATGTTAAATTTTAAATCTAATATGAGCCTCAACGTTATAAGTATAACAAAATTATAATACATGTTAAAATAAATCTACAACATGAATTAATGTTTTTTTTAGATTTATATAAACATATAATGAGGAACCTCGTTTGATAAACTTTTTATCATCACTGCCATAGATGAACCATAAACATATTTTTATCTTTTAATAAGTGGACTCCTATATTCTTATTAACTTAAGGTTTTATCCATTTTTTAAATTTTAAATCTTGTGACAATATGCTATGTACAGTGTAAATACAAGTTTTTACCTTTTATCCTTATTATTTTGTTTTACTAAAACTAAGTACATATTAAAGCCTAACAATTTTATTTATTATTTATTTTATAAATAACTACGCATTTTAAAAAATTAACCTAAAACTAGGATATTTTTAATGCGGTGACCCTGCAAATAGGGTGGACTTCCAAAGAAGAAGAAGAAGATTCTGGGTATCAATTTTCTGGAATTTTGATGAAAAACAAAACCACAAAATTATATACTCAATAAAATCAACAAGCCAAAACTTTTAAACAGTATATGGAGGGGGGAGACAATTCAGAAACAAGAGTACTTGTACTGTACCTGATGGTCTTTGATGAGGTCATGGATGACCTGAATGTCCCCTGGAATGGGTTCTTGGTCTACATTTATCAATGTTGTCTCTGCTCCATTTAACCAGGCTAACAAATCATCCAGAAGTCTTGTATTAGATCTGACGGTTGAGAGGTTTTCAGCCATTTTCTTACCTCTAGTCTTACACATACCAGTCAACTGAAACATAGAGATATGTATTATTTTTTTTATCAGGCAAGTATTTTAATCAGTTTCCCATTCGCTTAAAAAAGAAATCTACTATTAAAAATAAGTACACCTTATTGTTTTGTGTATTATTTAAGCATTTTTTTCAATAGAATAATTATTGTAAATCCAATATGACCAATATTACATACCTGCTTTAAAAGGAGATTTTAGAAATCAGGAAGTTTGTATACCAAAGAAGGGAAAATAGAACTGTTGAAACAATAGTCTATGAACAGTTGTTATCAATGTCCAATATCAAATGCAGAGATAGTAATTCTTACAATAATCTGTCATCTAAAAGCATGGCCAATCTTTATACATCACATAAACTTCCACTAGAGGACAAACTTTATTCTACAATAGGATAAACCCTATTTGAGCAGCTAACCTACAGCAGAATTATAATAACTATATCTAACAACACCCACCTCTTCCCATCTGGCTTTAAGAGCAGACAGCCAATGTTTAAGTGTGGACAGGGCATCAGGATGACATCTTTTCATTATATCCTGGCCTATGTTCAATGTCTCTCTCAGGTGGGCCTCTTGTCTCATTAATTCTTCCTCAAATTTCTGGAAATGAAAAGTGTAACCATTAACACTGCACATTGAAATATTCAATTCAATTCGAATCAATTCACTTTCACCTACACATTTGTATATTTTTGATTTTTTCCTATTTTCTATCCATAAAAAAATCTTTTTTTCAAATATCTTCAATTTTCAATAAAAACCAGCAAAATACAATATAAATATAAAAGATAATTTAATTTGCTTAGTCAATTTTTTGGCCTTAAAGTACATCCTATTATTTACCTTGTGCTCCTCTATATGTTTGATAAGAGCAGGTTCCTCATCAGGGATTGGTCCTCTATATCTTAGTTGTCTCTCAGCTGATGCCAGCCATTCCAACAATCCCTGGGCTTTCTTGTGGAATTCTTCAGCCTAAATATATGCAATGGTTTATAGTTCATTAAACAAACTAGATATCATTGAGATGGAAGCCATCTCTGTGGGCCCCGCTGTCAATAACGTTGGGTAAATAAATCTAGTGTGAATCAAAATTGTAAGCGATGGACAGACCAACAGACAGACAGACCTTTGACCTAGGAAATTGTACATACATCATGACACACCCTCTGGTGTTGGTTAAAATGGATGTCAAGTATAATATTTGAAATCAAAACGGTTCCCAAGATATAGAGCGGACACAATCTTCAACTCAGGACACAGGGTTGTCAACTAAAACCAAAGGTTTTTTTACCTTGACCTTTGACCTAGGAAGTTGTACATACATCATGACACGCCCTCTGATTGTGGTTAAAATGGATGTCAAGTATAAACTTTGAAATCATAAAGGTTATCCAGATATGGAGCGGACACGATCTTTACCACAGGACACAGGGTTGTCAACTGAAACCAAAGTTTTTGACCTTGACCTTTAAACTAGGCAGTTGTTCATACATCATGACACACCCTCTGGTGTTGGTTAATAAACATGTTAAGTATTAAGTATAAAATCAGAACGGTTATCTAGATATGTAGCGGACACGATCTTCATCACAGGACACGGGGTTGTCAACTGAAACCAAAGTTTTTGACCTAGGAAGTTGTACATACATCATGACACACCCTCTGGTAATGGTTAAAATGGATGTCATGTATAAACTTTGAAATCATAAGGGTTCTCAAGATATAGAGCGGACACGATCATCACCACAGGACACAGGGTTGTCAACTGAAACCAAAGTTTTTTTACCTTGACCTTTGACCTAGAAAGTTGTACATACATCATGACACGCCCTCTGGTGGTGGTTAATAAACATGTAAAGTATAAAGTATGAAATCATAATGGTTTTCTAGATATGGAGCGGACACAAAGTTAAAGTGTTACAGACGGACGGACAGACTGATCACTATAGGGCGACCCGACTTTTAGTCGGGGCCCTAATTAGAAAAGCATGATTGCCAAATAACCAAATAATACATAGGATTTTTTCTCTGTATAATTGTTACATAAGTCACTTCCCTGATGGATATATGTGTCCAATAACATAATTATTTTAACAAACATTAAAGTTATCAGATTTTCTCAAATATTCCTTGAAAATGCTTATACCAGCAAGACACTCAATTCTTAATATTTTGCACTAGTTTGGACTTTCACATTTGTCAACACTAAGCTTTGAATCTCTTTGTGACTGAGACAATCCTATTAAGAGTTTCTATACTTACCAGTTTGTGTGCTTGTTCTAGTCGTTCCTGTTTGTTGACACTCAGCTTACAAACTCTATCCCACAGGGTAGATAACTCTATCAGTTCAGCTTGTTGCTGTGACATGTCACCTTCAGATTTATCCATCAATTCTTTGGCACGTTTCCTTACAAATTCTACTGTATTTGCTCTGGCACCAAGTTCCTGCTGATATGCCTTTAAAATGTAAGGTAAAACAAAATTGAGATGAATCTATTTTTTCACGTCAAATAGTAAGCTGTATATCTTGAAACTGCCTAAAAAGATTGGTTGCAAAAATCAGGCTTTGACAACAGTGTGAAAGTAAAAGATATCTTATTTCAATGACAGTGGATATCTATCATATTGTTTTTATGCATTTATGCAGAAGAATTATTCTAAATTGCTGTTTCTATGAGAAAAAAAATAATATACAAATGATTGCATTGGTAATTTCTTCTAGACATTACCTTATGTGACTCCATTAAGTTATTGACTGTATCTATATCTCCGTGAACAGGTTGGTCCTCACCCAGAGTAGGTTCTACCTTACCCAGCCAGTCCAACAGAGCTTGTAAAGCTTCAGAGAACTGACCAGCAAACAACAAAGCCTCCTCCAACTGCCTTTGTCTGAAAAAAAACCCTGAAAGATAACTCTTGTGGTGCTTTGAGTATTGACCAGCTAAATGTTTAGTTTTCTCAAACTAAATTTTACAAGATCAAGAAGAAAGTGATAATAACAATTTAAATTTGTTCTTTTTAAATATATATATTTTTTAAAACTGACTACAGAATACCCCAATTATTATATTTCACAGCTCTTAATATTTTTAGACAAAGGACAAACATCAAGCAATTAACAAATCCCATACACAGAATATAATAGGACCTACCTGTCAACAGATTTACTACAGACTGTGTTCCATTTAGTTTTGAGTTCTATTAACATTCTTTGTATATCTGTGACATCCTCGGGTGGACATTTGTCCTTCAACGTCCTTCCTGATCGGTTGATACTGTCATATAATGGCTGTCTGGTACCAATACCTCGTTGGTATTCCTGTTAAGTAAAAAAAAGTAAAATATAGGAACCAGTCTGGCTACTAGCTTTATAATGCAAGTCAATGACTATTTTGGTCTGTGAAAGAACTTCACTAAGCATTCTGTTATAAGTATTGGTCTATTGGCTTCCAAAAAATTCCATACAATAAATATCATACATTTGATCAGTATTTTAAAATTCTGTATTAAGTAAAATTGACCACCATTTTATAAGTTTTATTCATATTTATTAATTCAAGTTTTGTAACCTTTATGATTCCTGGTATGTTATCCTTATTTTTGAGAAGCTTTCCTTTATGTATTTATAAGGAAAAAGTTTTTAATACTTAAATCCTTCAATTTATCGGTTACCTACCAATCATTCATGTACAAATTTCAGAAATATAACTTAGAATACAAATGGATTATCTACCTTGTGTTTTGCAATCTCAGCCTTGATTTTGATTGGATCATTTCCTACTTGATGATGAGAATCTAGGGTCTTCTCTGCTTCTCTTAACCAATCAAGTAACTCTCTCCACATTGCATGGAACTAAAAAAAAATCATTGATGCTTCTATATTACAATCTTAACCAATCAAGTAACTCTCTCCACATTGCATGGAACTAAAAAATATTCATTGATGCTTCTATATTACAATCTTAACCAAACAAGTAACTCTCTCCACATTGCATGGAACTAAAAAATATTTATTGATGCTTCTATATTACAATCTTAACCAAACAAGTAACTCTCTCCACATTGCATGGAACTAAAAAATATTTATTGATGCTTCTATATTACAATCTTTACCAAACAAGTAACTCTCTCCACATTGCATGGAACTAAAAAATATTTATTGATACTACTATATTACAACAAAGCATTTATTCATAATGATTAATTGGGTATTTCTTTATGCCACATACGCACAAACAGGCTATATAGTGGCTTTATTCATAACGTTATTACCATGTCTTACTCGGACAATGTCAGTGTGATATAAAATACATTCTGTATCATAAACTTGTAAACACATATCAAGTTACCATAACATGAAAAATAAAACTCACATAAAAACATCTAAATCAAGAGTTGTTTTTCTATGATGTTTTTACCTGTTTGGCTTCTTTATATCCCTTCTCTAGATGCCTGGTTCTCTCAGCACTCCTAGATACAATTTTCTCCCAGCGATGTTGTACACTGGCAAGGAGATTTTTGATCAGGATGACATCTTGTTTCTGACTGAAGTATTTCAGATGTGTTCCTGTCTTGTCCAGAGCTATCATAGTCTCTCTGTTCTTACTCACATCTTTCTGTAATGCCTGATAAAGAAATAAATTTATATCATATTAACTTAATGAAAAGCAATGCACATCTTTAATATCAATTTCCACTGAAATACAAATATGAGACCATCTAAATTTTTGCTCAAAATGTTGTAATGTAAACAATTTTATCCTAAAAATGGTTTTACATCTTTCACTTAACATTATAAAAGATCACTTGAATAATATCTCATAGAACATTTTATATGTTTGCATCTTATTCATCTTGAAACAGGTTGATGCTGTTTTGTATACAGTAAACTGTTATAGTATATAAATAATATGCAGGTTTCTTACTTTGTGGTCTTCAATTTGAACTGCTATCCTGTCAAGCAGACGACTGACTGGCTTCAGGTTGTTAAGTGTCTTCTCGGTGTCTGTTAACCAGGCTATAAACCTGTTCAGATCATCACTGAAACTGTTGGCTTGTCCTACAGCACTCTCTAGTTTTGCCTAATAATAAATAACATGATTAATATATTTGTCATCATTTTAATAACTATATTTCTTCTTCAATAATCAAAACCAATCAGACAAATTAATAAAGCTCACAACTTAAACAAAAAATTAAAAGTAAAATTTTCATAAAAACTAAAATCTTGGTAAGATGTTATTTCTGATATAATATATATACAATGTTTTCATAGCTGATTAATGTAGCATTTTCAAGGTAAATGGTAAATTCATGATAAAGCAATTGACCCATCCAACTATGATATACCTTTCTATCTTCAGCTCTAGTCCTGATATTCTCCCATCTTTGATGTAGTATTCCCAGACTTTGTCTGATACTATTAGCAGCCGTGTCAGACTTTTTAGCTGCCAGTTTGTTTCCAGCTTCTGTTAGTTTACCTATTCTCCTATCTGTGTTGTCTAGTTCATTGTACACATGCTAAAATACACACAATCTTTGTTATATATTCATTCATTTACAACAGTGAAAAAAACCCTCACAGGGACCATCATAAAAGATGTTCATTTTTTAGGTAGGCATTTAAGTAACTTGACAAATTAAGTTATGATGTATGTTAACAAATGCACGTTCTCTTTTAACTGATAAACGTTCTCTTTTAACTGATAAGGATAACTTTTAATAACTCGTAAATTTTTCCTAAAAAAAAACAAAAAACCAAAAATATGATATTTTTATAAATCTCTTAGTATTTACCATGAATTTCTCAAACTGTTCTTTGGCTGTCTCCGGTAAGCCACCAACTGGTGTTGAAGTTATCAAATTATCCTCCAACTCTGACATATGGGCCAATGTGTCTTGTAGATCACCAGCAAAGGACTTGGCCTGAAAAATAAATAAAGGTGTTGTAAAATTTCCCTCGTGCTCCAAAAACAATGAAAAATACAAAACTTTATCAAATTACATTCTAACACAGACATATGAGCAAGTGTGGCTCGTTGGTTCAAAGCAAATAAAAGAAAAAGTAAAGTATAACAAACTGTACTGACATATGAAATTTTATTGTTTTTTCCGTGGAAAATAGTTTAATTTTCATAATTCTTAACTGCAAAATGTATTCATAGAGAATTTATACAAAAATGTTAAATTGAATGAAATCCAGTTGTTTTTTACCTCTCTAAGAGCATCCTTTAGTCGTTTATGTTTGTTGTTACATTTATCCTGTACACGGCCCCACATGGTGTTGATCTCATTAAGTTTCCTTTTCACAGGAGTGTCTGTACCATGTTCCTTAGCAACCACACGAACACCAGCTTCTTTCAAGGAATCTACACTTTCTTTGTGGCCATCAACGTCATTTTGAATGACCTGAAAACATGAAAAACATTTAACTATAATTTATTGTTCTTTAATAAAACATCAGTGTTAAATGGCTATATCATGTCAAATTCCATACCAATATAGCATAGTTCTACATAAAATTTTTAGTAGTTACATACATAATGTGGATTGACTTATTTGGTGGCGATGAATTTTTAAGAATTTGTGAAAAATTCTGCTTTGGATACTTGATTTAATGGTTTTAACAAATTCTGTTATAAACATGTCTAAAGGAAACTGGTTTTAGTTCAACACTTATATTTGTGGTTCACCGATATCTATAAAATCAATGAAAATTAGAAACTCACCAATGAATGAACAGATTAACCTTTCATTGAAAATATTTCATACATGCACTGCCATTCATTCTTCTCAATGATGAACTGTGGTACATAATTAGGTCAAAAGTTAACACATTTTTTCACCATTCTTTATCAAAAATATGAATCATTCATGAACTCAAAATATTAGTAACTTATTACCTTAAGTTTAGCCAGTTCTATTTCTATAGATTTGTGGTCACCATTCACTGAAGTAGAATCATCTAAAGACTGGTCAGTTTTATCCAGCCAGGCAAGAAGTTCATTCAGAGCATGTTCAAACTGACCAACATTCAACATGGCCATCTGTAACTTTCTCTACAATAGAATAACAAACTTTCAATCAATTAACTTTAGGGTACAAATATTCTTGGATCAAAAAGCAATGAAATTCCAACCCAACATCTTTTCAATGAATTTCAACATATCTTTTACTGCATTTCTAATAACTCCCTCTCAAGAATTTCATTTGAACCTTATCTTCAGTGCAAATAATTGTTCAATTTGCAAATATGTCTACCATATAATATTCTTTTGCAGATCTTATAACTGAATCAATGTAAATACATTACCTCCCGATCTCCAAGTCCTTCCAGCAGATTGTCCCATCTCTTGTTGACACTTGACATGGGTTCTTTAACAATGGCTGCCTGTTCTGGAGTGCTGTCCTTGGCAAGGTCATTGGCTTTCTGATTTAATGCTTCTACATCCACTTGCTTCGGTTCTATTTTGGCTTTCATGTCCTGATTATACAAAGAAAATATTTTATAATTCAATATATAAATACCCGATTATCAAATCCAATATCCCAATTATGAAAACCTTTACTAACATGGACTAAATTTGATTGTTGAACTTTGTTAAAAAAAAACCAACAATATGCTTTGTTCTCCAATACTTGATAGTTCCACTGTATCTGATTGGCATAAAAAAATACATTTACGGTTCTAATTTAACTGCAGTAGATGTGCATTTCAAAATTAAATTAACCTGAGGCTATTAAAGTCAATGTTAATATTACAGAATTTCTTTACTCACTTTAACTTGGTTCCACTGTATTTTGATGGTATCAAAGTCAGTTCCAACATGGCCAAACTCTCTCACTTTAACCTCATTCTTCTGCAGCCACACTAAGATTTTCTACAATGAAACACAAGAACATGTCAGTCATGTCTCCTTGATGCATGAAATACACTTATTTGAATAAGAAAGTGTTACAACAAAATAACATAAAAATATTTATATTTTCAAATCACATGAGTTTCAAGAACTGTGCTTTGTAAATCAGAAAGTAATTGAAAAGAACAGGAGTGATATGTGATTCTTTGTTGTATCTTATGTGGATTGAATATTTAACAAAAATGTGTATATAAAAAACTGATTTAAGAGTACAATAAAGACGGGTTTTTTTGCAGAAAAGATAATCACAAAGAATAAGAGCTTTACAAAAAATTTGCCTTAAACAGCAAACAATTTTTTTAAAGACAGAATACAAAATTAACAAGAATGTGTCCACAGTATACGGATGCCCACTCGCACTATCATTTTCTATGTTTAGTGGACCGTGAAATTGGAATAAATTCTCTAATTTGGCATTAAAATTAGAATGATGTTATCAAAGGGAACATGTACACTAAGTTTCAAGTTGATTGGACTTCTACTTTATCAAAAACTACCTTGACCAGAAACTTTAACCTGAAAGGAGTATGTTCGATAAGGTCCTAAAATGGCCCCCTTTTTTAGCGTAAATTTCAACTTCAGATTTATCGACCAATATCACGATAAATTATAGCTAATACATTGACTAGCTAGGATATAAACCATTTTATTGAAAATTTTACATTTCTGCGTTTCATTGTGACGTCACAAGTTGTATTCATATTGACTTTTCATGAAAAAGTCAATGAAAATGGTAAATTTCCATAGATTATGTGTCAGGAAACATAGAGTGCATACGTCGACAACAAAGATCTTTTAAAATAATGTCTGTCAAGACATTTCACATGTCTTATTTGAATCTTAAGCTTGTCGACACCTGCGCTCTATATTTCCTTGTCCTTTATTTGGTTGAAATCTAGCTGATTTTGTCAAATTTCACCAAAATCCTTTATCTTGACCTTTTTTGGATGTAAAAATCAAGGTGTTAGAATTAAACTTTGTCAAAAACAGTTCAGTTTAACTTTCTAACATGTCTTTAAGGCAACTTAAAACATTTATTGTCTTGTAACTATGAACTTTATAATTGGGGCCAAATATGGCCATTACCGAAATTACTCCTTTGTGCTATCATTTTCTATGTTCAGTGAACCGTAAAATTGGGGTCAAAACTCTAATTTGGCATTTAAATTAGAAAGATCATATCATAGGGCACATGTATACTAAGTTTCAAGTTGATTGGACTTTAACTTCATCAAAAACTACCTCGACCTTGAAACTTTAACCTGAAGCGGGACAGACGGAAGGATGAACGGAGGCACAGACCAGAAAACATAATGCCTCTCTACTATCGTAGGTGGGTCGTAAAAATCAGAATTAAACTTATATCTACCATCAGTTCATCCTGGAAATGAACAGCCTTGGTCAGAGCTACTTCCAGGTCTTTGGATCTCTTCTCAAACTTGTCTGCCACATTTCCTAAGGTCAATTGAAGGTCGTTTACATTTTTCTCCACCTCTGGTCTTTCTGGATCACCACACAGTGAAACCAACTGATCCCCTGTCTGACTGACATCTTCTATGTCTGCCTGGGTTGCTTCAATGTCATCCTTCAGTGCCTATTAATAAAATAATTGTAAATTAAATATGAGGTTTCTGGTGTAAATTTTTTCCAGTGTTTTGAAAAAAATCAGTACTGAAGATGCATTTACATGTACAATACACAAAAGATAACCTATTCTTTCCTTTTAATGTCATCAGGCCTCTACATTATCATTTTTTCTAACTTGTCCCTTCGGACAAGTTGCAAGAAAATCAACTTGTCCGAACTCTGAACTCACTTGTCCGAATTTTTAATTGTAATTCCTCCATATTGATAATATATGTGATATGCAATAATAACACTTGCCCTTTGATTGTACCTAATAAAGATCAATAAAGGGGTCATTTTATTATGTTTATATGAATACCACATCAAAATTCATTTTGTTATTTCATACTGAAGGCTTATTTGCTAGTATGAGCTCTCTGACTCATTGTCACTATCATGTGTCAATCATTAAATCATATCTCTTTCCATCCCACTAGGTTCTCCTATTCATGGACCTATATATATTCATTCTGAAGTAGTGGTATGGTTTAAACCAAATACACCTGGCACCTTTTTATAAATAAACCTTTTTAATTTATTGATGGTGCCAAACAAGATTTTACAATTTATTTTGATTTTTACATACATTGATATACATGATATATGATCAGGAAGTACATAAAAAATTTTAGTAAAAAATCTGCCTTTTTAGATTTTTTTTAATTTTACATCTTAACTTATTATTTTAACATATAGATCTTATTTAATAAAACCTTTCTTAATTTAATGTTATGCCTAAAAGCAAAATCAAATGACACAATCTTTAATTTAAAATTTTAAAGTTAAGGTAAACAATGGTAGAACTCCATATCATGCATATGGAGGTGCTCCTAATTCAAGGAGGCTTATACTAAGAAGAAACATTAACATTGGGTTACTTCCCCTTTACTTAATTCCCCTGGTCAATGGCTGCCAGCATGTTCAAATACGTTCAATCAGAGACATATTATACAAGTTTACATGTCTCTGGTTCAATCAATAAATATTTATTTCATTTTGTATGATCAATTAAACAATCATTCATGTTTTTAGGAATGTATAAGTCTTGAATTTGATCTATAAACATCTGACATCGATTTTTTCACTTGTCCCATCGGGCAAGTAGTATGATGAATCTACTTGCCCGACACCTATTTCCACTTGTCCCGGACAATCGGACAAACGGTAATGTCGAGCCCTGGTCATTTTTATAAAAAGATTTTTAGTCCAAAGGAATACAGCTTATAGAATTTGCTTGGGGAAACTATCACAAATTAGGATGAAGAAATTAAATAGGATAAAAATTACATCATTAGAATCACATTCAGCGAAAGTTTCACAAATTTTGACAATAGCAGAAAATAAAAGAGGACAAAAGAAGGAACCCCCATAATAAAAGGAATTTTTCAATCACTTTATACAACAACTATATGCAACCCCTGGATAATGATAAACATATATGTAGTATTGAAATGTACCTCCATATAATCCTGTTGTTCTCTGATGATTGCTGGTTCTAAAGCTGGTGGGTCCTGCTGGACTATGGCATTTTGTAGGTCTTTGATTGTACCAGCCAGAGAATGTAGGTCATCCCAGAATCGTTCTGACACATCCAGTGTTTCCTCCAGAGCTTGAGTACGGGAATGTGTGGCATCCTTGATACCCTCGTACAGATCTATCAGTTCATTTAACTTTTGTTGTACATCTAAAACAGAAGATATTTGTTTTAAATGCAGTATTTTTTAACAGTGACATACTAATAAAAAAAAAAAAGAAAAAGGTCTCAGCATTAAAAAAAAACAACTAAAAGGATCAACTTTACTGGTTGGAGACAAATCAAAGCGTAACTGCTGTTAAATAGATATAGGAAGATGTGGTATGAGTGCCAATGAGACAACTCCCCATCCAAATAACAATTCGATACATTTCTCCAAGGCATTCCCAATAAGAAGAAGATTATACCTTTAACTGCCTCGTCCTGGTCACTGCCAGCTTGATTGATCAGATCCTCAGCAGTAGATTTAATGGACTGTAAAGCAGTCTGTCTCATGTCCATGTCTTCCAACAATGCCTACAAAAACCATTCAAAATATATTTTTACCATTCAGTACTATAAAATATACTACAATATTTGTCAACTTCCACTTTTAAAAGTACTATAAAATATATTCAAAGATTGATAACTTGCACACTACAATAATGGAAACTTTGTATAACCGATTATTGGGATTTGATTGATGATTTAAAAGATCAGTCAACTTCCACAGTGCAGTAATGAAAACATTGTATAATCTGTCATAAGGGTTTAACTATGGATTTAATCATCTAATGTTTTTGTTATATGATAGGGAACTGTATATTCCCTTTAACAGTCTGAATACACAACTAGTAGTTTGTCATTGTAAAACATAGATAGTTATGATTCAAAATTGAAAGTGTGATAGCATAGAATGTTTAGAATGTAACCTTATTTTCTGCCAATTGTTCTCTGAGTTTGTCAGGATGAGCAGACACTGGCTCAGCATTCTCCACTTGTTCACTTGTTGTTGCTAAGGTCTCTAACATGTCTTCTAATTTGTCTGTGAACTACAATTAGATGTCAAATATGATAAAATATATTTACTACTGAGAATGAATCAGGATTCAATTAATTAGAACTGTCATTAAAAAGTTCTCTCACATTATTTGTATGCAGGAATTAATATATTTGTGTTTATTAAATTTGATTTCTAAATCTGCAGTACTTTTAAATCCTTGGACAAGATCATGAATATTTATCAGTAAGCAGTATCTCTGTATTGTTTACATATAAAAGATCTATATCAATACAGTTGAAACAAAAATCTATCAAAACATGATCAAACTAAAATAATTTACTGTTTACATGCTTATCATATTTTAAATCACCTCTTGGCTACACTAATTTTTTAGATATTTTCCTTCGGAATCTTAAAATTGTAACATCTTATATCTAAAATTTAAAAAGAATGTTTTTTCCAAAATTAAGTTTGTGGTGATTTTATACCTCAGCTGATTGTTGCAAAGCTTCATCAATAGACATTGATCTGTCTCTCAGCGAGTTTCTCATATCATCCAATTTTTTGTTGTCCTTATCAAGCATCTTCTGAACCTTGAGACAATCATGTTCCCCACAAAGTTTGACTAATGCATTTCCTGTCTTGTTAAGTCTGTCAATCACTGGTTTGTGGTCCTGCACTTCTTGTTTTAATACCTATTAATGAAATGGAGATGATAACTTTTAAAATTTTACCTGATTTTGTTTACTTACTGTACAGTTTTTTTGGCATGCCATAAAAAAATGCTTTGCAAAATTAAGCCTTTGATATATTGCTTATTTTTCACTGATTACTTTTATAAATATATATATCTTTATTGCCTCCATAAACCATTTACATTGGTATGGTACAGACTATACAAGTGACATTTGTTCCCAATATATATGTATGTACTTAAATGTATTATGTTTGAAATAATTTTTAATTACAAAGCTATTAATAAAATGTGCATACCTTGACTTGATCTTGTTGTCTCTTCACATGATCTGCATCAATGGACATAACGTCCAACTCAGCAAGCGTGGGATTCACTTCTGCGAACCATGTGACCAAGTCCTGATGTGTATCATAAAAAGCTTTAGCCAATGGCAGAGTCTGTTCTAGCTGACTCAATCTGTCTACACCTAGTTTACCTACAGCATCCATTTTCTGTTTTAAATGTTCAACTCTTTCTCTTAATTGTGGATCATCCTCAAAGGACGATTCTCGTAATAATTTTTTACCCTTGGTTATGAATTCTCTGGCTTTGGCTTTTTGGCTGCTGATGTCGTCATTAATTGCCTGTAATATGGAAAGAGTATCTAAAATATTTGTTGCTCAAAGAATTCTATCAAACTTATTAGGCAGTGATATTTATTTTATCACAAAGAAATGGCTTTTTCCTTACTTATATAAAATAAAGTTTATCTATGTAAAGGTAGTTATTGTACTTCTTATCAACTTTTTGTCTCAAAAATATATTTTTTAAATATATAAAACAGGATTGTAATCAGATGCTATATCATTTGGCATAATACAATGATTCAGAATAGACACATTTTAACTATGTGAGTATGTACAAATATGATAACATATTTCAACCATGACCATTCTTTTTATCTGTATAATAATCTTTGTGCATACCTTTTGTTCAGCTATCTGCTTGTTGAGTTTGACAGGATCACTACTAACATCTTCAGCAGATTTGATCTTTTTAGCCTCATCATCAAACCATTCTATCAAGTCATTCATATCATTTACAATCTGGAAACAACATAAGTAAAATGTATTGCTACCTTTTCATATTTTGTATTAGTTTTTCAAGCATTGAAATTTTTAACATTTACTTGCTTAATTGCAGATTTTGTCTGCATCCGCTTTCATTTATATACATTTGTATACATTTGTTCATCTTTTGTATTTCTTGCATAGAATAACCTATGTATCATGGATCCTAGCTCAGATAACCTCGAATTATGGATATAATTTGACCCCTATTCTTACACTAGATGCCCTTTACATTATGTATACTATTTGACCTCTATTCTTACCTCAGATGACCTTTGTTTTGTTGACCTAAGTTTCTGTGACCTTCTCTGTATGTTGTCATTGACAGCATCATATCGTTTCATGTTTTTATTGATAGTATCTTCCACTCTAAGCCCAGCATCACCAGGAGCAAGCTCAGCTAACAGGTTACCATCGTTATTCAGTGTCTCTATCACAGCCTGAATCTCTTGTAACTGTTGAACAAAGTTCTAAAACAAAAGTGAAAGGTGATGTACTTCTAAGAAAAGCAGTTCAAAAATCTTAATTCTCTAAACCCATTTCAAAAAGAAGAAAAATTTCTGTTTCATTTTTGTGTTTACACCTCAAGAGTAATTATTTTTTCTTTCATATCGTGATCTGCCTTTTTGTAAAAAAAAAATATTTTTGACTTTTAATAGTCATTTTGATCCTAAAATAGTTTGTCTCACCTGTACTTGTTCAAAAGCTTCTGGTCCTGTGGCTTCCTTGGCTCTTAGTTGTGGTTCTACTGATAGGACCCAGTCTAGGAATTTAGCATGTGCTACATTAAAGTTTTTGGCAAGAGGTAAAGCTTCTTCCATTTGTTCCGTAGAATCTGAGACTTTGTTACAGAGATCTGAGAATCTACTCTGGAATGCTTTGGTTTTCTTGTCTAATGTATCAGCATCAGGTCCTATAAGGTAATGTTTTTATGTTGTTAAATATTTAACATACTTTCAAAATAAAGACCTTCCAACCGTCATTCTTTGTGAGGGATTTCCCCCATGGAGGCTCCAAAATTAAAATATTGAAAGTGCGATTCTGTCCAAAACAAAACAATCAATTTTACCTTTGGTATAAGATTGTTATAGTTTGAAGCAGCAAATACATAATTTTAAATTTTTTGATTTTTTGAAGACCCCTGTAAAGGTTTTGTAGAACTTTGAGAACCATATTGCACATAAAAAACCCATGGACATAATGAAATGTTGGCAGGTATGTATATATTTTTTCTTTCTAGTAGTCAAATCTTTGACCTATGCTTAGCAATATATTGGTAGAAAAATGACAGTAAATATTTTCAGTATGTTCTTACTGTTTAAACACAGTAGCAACTAGGCAATATTTCTACATTACGTAGAATCATTTCTCTATAAAACCATCTTCAAATTACAGGCACAGGAATGGAAAATCAAACTGAAAAGAAAGACTCCTATACCAAAGTCATATTTGCTGGTAATACATTCATGTAAAGTAAGACAAAAGATATCAAAGGAATATTCATCCTCAATAAGTAAAACACTGTCAAGCCTTATCTTATCTTATAATATCCTTAATAAGACATATAAACATTATACTATGATCAACTTATAAAATGCAAAATAAAATTGTTTAATTCATTATAGCATTTTGTTCTTGTGTCAAAATCTGTTTGCAATCCCCCACAGTCTATTATACAAAAGTTTTAAATATTCAGTTGTTCCTACCTGAACAATATTTCTGTAAGTTGTCAGATTTGTCTCCTAAGTTCTGGAAGTTGTAATCTTGATTAGCAATGTCATCTTCCATATCCTGTTAAAATAAATTACAAGATTATTTAGAATACTTTTTTACTGTTAAAAAGTGGTTTCTGTAACATGAGATAAATGATTTTTTAAATATTAAAACTAAGCTATTATAATTCATTTCTCTAAATAAAATGCATTAAATAACACATCTGAGATAACACGTATAAAGAATTTTGTTTTTAACAAAGTTATTCAAATGAAAAGCTGGAGCTAGACATAGACACGGAGAATAATTCCTTTACCTTTAGTGAAGTGATGATATTTTCTATGCCTTCAGTATCAATTGCTGACGGTTCTAAAGCAGCAAACTTTTTCTCTGTCATGTCTAGTCACTAGAATTATTTTGCTTACCTTTAATGAAGTAATGATGTTTTCTATGCCTTCAGTATCCATTGCTGACGGTTCTAAAGCAGCAAACTTTTTCTCCGTCATGTCTAGCCATTGGCACAGAGGGTCCCTGACTTCCTGGTAATCCCTAGCTAATCCAACCACGTCCTCTAACTTGTCTAAACGATTTGCAGCATTCTGTCGTAACACGTCCCATCTCTGCTGTAACTGGGCTGACTGATTCTGTATAGCCTTTTGCTCTCTAGAGTCAAGGTTTTTCAATAGATTATCGGCAAGTTGTTTTGCTGATTTAACACTGCTTTCTCTATCATCTAACATCTTCATCAAGAACTGAAAACAATGTCATCAGATCATGAACAAATGTTTTGATTTATAAAGTACTTTATCTAGATACGGTTTCTCAATAGTGAATTGTTAAGCTTTTATTAGCTATCTTCAAAAATACACTGTTTTTTTATTTTGTAAGTTGATTCTTATTTTCTAACATTGAAACAAAATTTGTTCAGATTCATTATAAAATAATAAGCTCTTACCTTGAAAAAGTTTTGATTCTGAATCTCTATTGAAACAATGAAAACATCAAGTACAACATACTATGACATGTATGACAGTCCCTTATCACCAATCATCACCACTTCCTTACTTACTTTTTGTTCTTGTAATTGAGCTTTAACCACTTTGTAGTCAGTGGATGCAGATTTTTGGTTCTGAACCATATCTTCTGTTTCTTTTAGCCAACTGAGGAGCGAGTCTAAAGCATCATTGAATTTACCAGCTTGTAACAATGCATTGTCTAAGTTATGCTCACGTTCCAAGACCTAAAATTCATGCAACAAGCTGTTAGTTATAATCTAGAAACTAAGAAATAGTTCTATTTCTTATTCTTCAACAGGCAATTTTTCAGTTTCTTTCTAATCACCTTTCTATTAAGGCAGTTATTATTATCTATGCCCATGCTTGTTTTCACTTGATCTCTTTCTAAACACCTATGTAAAAGCTTCATACATTTGTTTATCATAGTCCATTAAGAAAAACTTTACTACCTCTCATTTCAAACTAATGGATGCTAATCATATCTCATAAAAAATCAAATAAAATAACTAAAATAATTACCCAAACTAAATTCTGAATTTAAAAACTAGGAATTCAGCGAACTAACCATGTATTCAAAAGTGTGAGAGTAACCAAATATATGTATTCTGTACCTTTTCGTTCAGTTCTGACCATTTATCGACCATGATTTCTAGATCTGACTCGAGTCCTCCAGTATTGACACCAGGGGCTGATGTTTGTACCAGAGTCTGAGCATCACCTTGCACAGATTCTACTCTCTTCAATAATGGCTCCAATACAGATTTCTGGAATAACTGTGAATACAATGACATATAAAATACAACTTTGTCAAGTTTTAAATTTTGCTAGGTAAAAGTTGACTTGGATATCATTCATTAACATATTTCTCTTTAACTGCTGAAATAATTTTGAAAAAAGATTAATAGACAATTATCAAAAAATGTCTATAAATGTTAACAAAATGAAGTTTTTACCAAGAGTCTAAACTTTTATGATAGTATGATTTTAAACAATGTAATGAAAAGTAATATACAACAACACAGCTGATTCAGAAATGATAAACATTTATACACATACCTTAAGTTCCTCTTGTTGTCTTTTGATTGGTTCCACATCATGACCAATGGGTTCATGCATATCTAATTCTGCTGAGGCTCTATCAATGCTAGTTCTCATTCTACGTAGGTTATCATCCACACCTTCCATCTTACGGAATGTTTGAGCAAGGTCTTCTTTACGTTTTTCTGCCTTGTCTTTCAAGTTGTCAAACTGCTTTTGAATTTGTTTCATCTGCAACAAAAATATTGTGTTGAGATAAAATTTTGTGACCAAAAAATAGCTTGAAAAAAAATCTAAAAACATTCTACATTTCAAATTTGAAAAGAATTGTACATAGCAATCTTGAACCTATGTGCTTCAACAACTACACATATGTTTATCATATGGTACCTATGTGCTTCAATAACAACACATATGTTTATCATATGGAACTTAACGTTTACATGAATCTGGAAATCTGCTATATAAGAAGTTTTTTTTTAAGGCGAAATATTCTCCTTAATCATTATCTGGTGATGTCATACTTACAGGAGATAAAACCCCAGTATCAGTAAGGTAACCTGAGGATTTGAGGCTGTCTGTCTTACGTTTGACATCATCTATCTTAGCCTCAATGTCATGCAGCTTAGAAATGAACTCCTAAAAATAGTACAAAGAGTTATAGTCTTTTTTTTTTTTATGACAGAAGCAATGTTTTCATTCATGTATCAAGAAAAGAGATATCATTAAGAGAACATAAAATTTATTTCTGTTAACCTTTATAATATCCATTTTACATTTTTGTTTCCAACAATTAATCAATAGCAATTTTGTTTTAACCAAACAATTAAAAATAGATGCATCTAGCACTATCTTATAAATAACATACATTTTATCGACACCATCCATGTTTTAAATATCAATGTCACACATTTCTAGATGTAAACTACATGAACTACTTTTAATTGTTAATCACAGTCAAACTTCTTAATTGAAACAAACCCTTTGTTTTAGTATACATAAAATGAAGAGGATTTACCCGATTACCAAGATTCGGCAGGTTTCATAAAAGATCAGAACAACTTATTTTCAAATAAAAGGAGTCTTTAGAACAAATTCTTAACAGAATCATTTTGTTTTCCTATCTTTGTTTGTGTGAAAATGAATTTGTGCCTTTGAAGCTATTTTTCACTGTCCCATACTAGCAATAACATAACAAATAAGCTAAACATAGTGAGAACCCTTTATAATTTGGTGCTTAGCAAAAAATAGGCCATAAAATAAATAAAACCATCAGCAACATAAGCCATCTTAATAAAAGCAAGTTCACTTTGTAATCAGAATCAAACGAGGTGTTTTTTTTCTCACCAAATATTACCTCTCATTTGAGATTTCATAAATATTTTTCGTTTTTCTATAATCTTTGTAGACTTCTTCAGAGTTTGAAAGTAATTTGAAAATGTACAAAAATTTATTTGTCATTGTGTCTCTAGTCTCGCTGAACTAAAGATGTTGACAAAGTACAGTCTATAGCAATGGAACCTATGTGAATACAATCATTTGCCCAAACTAAACATAGAAAATGGTAGTGTTCTAGAATGAAAGCTATTTTACATGCTGTTCAGAATGTAAACAAGGAGGTGTATATATTTCATTTTCCACAAATAATAAAATAAAGATTTGACAAGAATAACTTACTAGGATACAACCATTCTGTAAAATGGCATGATACATTGAGTATCAATGTTATACAAAAAGTACTAGAAATTTAAGACTAACAAAACACTGATCTTTAGAATGTTTCAGTATTTCTTTAGAACAGATTAATCAGATATTTTTTTTAATAACTCATTCAAAATGTGTTTGACTAGCAGCTTTGTGCATTTAAAGCCAGTTTTGACTACAGTTTGAAATTAATAGGCAGGCTTAAGACTTTGTATCATCATAGATGTCAACTTTTAAAAACAACTAAAGGGTCAAGGGGAAACTTCATCATAAGAATTCGTTTTAGGCCTCTGAAAAATATGCATTGCTTTGTAATTTTCTTTCTTATCGTTCAAGGTTAAATCATCAATGAACAAAATCTTTAACCAATTTCAGACAAAATAAAAATTGTTTTTAGATGATAAGTATTGAGAAGCTCACTCTCGTATTTGTTGACATCTATGCATCCTACTCTATCTAAAAATATCATTGTATTTTTTTTTTTTTAACAAAGTTAAGTTCAAGTCAAAGTAATTCTGTGCCATTTGGTGATCAATGTACTATTTCTGATTTGTGTGGATAATCTCAATATTCCTTCACCAAAATGTTAATAATGTTACTCGATGGTAGTCATCAATAATATCTATTAAAATTAAAGACACCTTCATTTACTTCAACCTGACTTGAAGAACTTCCGACTTTAAAAAAAATATGAGGTTATGTATAATTTGTCTATATTCAAACTAATAAGGATTTTTTTTATTTAATTTTCCAAAGTCTTAAATCTGCCTGTCCCTGTTTGGTTGATTAATCCCACAAATCTAAATTAAAAGCACTCAAACACTTAGTCATTATCATCATCCAAGTGCAAAGCAACAGAAACAAATATCATACCTCTATTTCTACCACTAAGTCCTTTAAAATATAATTATACATGATAATTTAAGAAATTGGAGTGCAATAAATCAAATGTAGTCAACATTTACTATTCCAAACATAAGGCTACACTCTGGATAACCTGTTTAGTTTGACTTTGTCTCTAGGTAATATGAAGAATATATATGTAGGCATATTTTCATAGATTTAGAGTTGGTAAACAGATTGTTTTCCCCTGTATAAAAGGGGGATATTTGATGCACTAAATGTTGACCACTATACTCAAAACTTAATTTACTGAAAAACATTGAATAAAATTTACAAGAAAATATTTACAATTTACTATATGTACATTTATGTAAAACATAAAATAACTGAAATTATACCAACCTCGTTTTCCCTTTGTTGGCCTCTCAACATGGATTCGTCTCGTCCAATAGGGTCAAGTGAAGTAAATTCAGCATCTAAATGAGCCAGTTCTGTACCTACATTCTGGACAAGATCCTGTAAATACATCTTCTAATAATAAATCTGACAAAAAAATTCTAATACCCTCTACATATACACTCATATCAAGAGTTTCTGGTTTGCAATGATAATTCTTAATAAAAATATGTTTTTATGTAACAGAGAAAGAAATTACAGTATTAAAATATATGATGTTTACTAAATAAAACATTTAAGCCTTTGCAAGAGCACCTTAACTTCATACTTATGAATGGAGGTTATTACAAGATATGACCTTGACCTCTGACCTACCTGATATTGTGTTAGAACCATAGCACCACTCTCCATTTCTTCAACTACGTCTGCCAGCTCTTGTTGTAGCTGATCATGTTTCTGTTTTGCTTTCTCTAGATTGGTGACCAGAGGAGCAGTAATGTCCCCTTGGACTTGTAACCCATCCAGTAATGCCTCAGCATAATCTACCTGTGATGTGATGGCATCTACATCTTCTTGCCATGCCTGTGTAAAATAAATAGTTAAATCAAATTGTTGTAATTTGTCAAATGCAAATGAACCCAATATAAGAAAAATTTACATAAATTTTTTAAGTGATTTTATTGAATTTTCACTAGTATATGTCAATAGCAAATATACCTAATATTAGCCAGCAACAAAACTCAAATCATTGTATAGCATAACACTTCCTGTAAAGAACATGAAAAGTAAGAATGCAATAGTTTTTGGTTTATATTAACCCTTGACGTAGTGTATATACTGCACTTGCAAGCTCAATGGAACTTAACCAGGGCAATATTCACAAATATTATTGCAAATAATCCTATCATATATGGTATACTTCATGAATTCTCTTCCAATTCAAATCATCACTGAAAAAGAATACTTAAAAGAAATAGAATGTGAGATAATTATATTGATACTCATACTGTATTTACCTTAATTTTATCTATGTGCTTGGGATCTTTAGATGAACTACCCTGTTTGAGATGAGTGTCAAGTTTATCTTTATATCTATCTAACGTAGACTCTGATTCCCTCATGTTGTCCTGGAATTCCTCCAGTCTCTGTAACAAGTCTTCTAATTCTTCTATCTTGTCTGCTACAGCTGTATAACAAATAAATATTGTCATCTACTGTGTAATTATATAAGTGTCATGTTAAAAACTGACACAAAGAAAACATCTATCTATTAACTGTCTATCACAACTTCTTAATATTCTACATATATACTGTCATTGAAAAGAATTAAAAAATAATTTTAGTTCCAGTTTTACAAAGTTTTATCATTTGAATTATGAAATTACATCAGAATGTTTTGTTTTACGACTGCATAACGTGTGCATTTAGATGCATACAATGATAAATCTGTGGAATAATTACCTTGACTGAGATTTTCCCACCGTTTGTTAGCATCAAATAGAGTGTCAGTCACATGGTTTTTATCTGTATCCACTAATCCAATCAATGATTGGCCTTCTCTGTTCAAATTGTCATGGTCATGGGAATGTTTAAGAATGTCTGTCTGCAGTGCCTGTATATAAAATATAAAACAGATCACAGTCTTGTTGATGCATGTTAAAATAAAATCCTTGTCTCTATCTAAACATTACCTACTTTTTGAGCAATAGTTTTACACTCTCAATCTTGGCAATATATAAATTAGTAATTCAATACTCTTGACATTAACCAGGACATTTTTTCCTATTGATGAAGTTTAGTTGGCATACTAAACAAAGATAATATTAAATAGTACACTTCAGAAATACAATATGACTGTTATCATTTAGGACGAAAAAGAACTGTTTTTGTTTTAATTTCTGAGCATTTTTAAAAAAAATATATTACCTGAGCATCCTTGAGTTTCTTTGCCACCACATCTTTATCTAAACTTTTGGGTACAATATTAGCCAGTTTTTCATTATCAATGTTGAGCCACATCAATATCTTGTCAAGTTGTTCCTGGAAGTTCTGTCCATGTTTCTGACTAGCCTCTATCTGCTGTGATCTCTGTAACGCCTGTCTGTTAAGCTCCTCCCACTCTGTTTTAATGTCTTCTAACTTCTCAGCAAGTTCTTTAGAATGTTTGGATGGCGGCAGTGTGTCGAGTAATTTGTTACCTTTACGTAGGATATCTCTGACCTCTGTTCCTCTCTCATTGATATCTTGTGTGATCAACTAAATAAGAAAAAAAATTGAACTTGACCTTCCATATATATTTTAATGTCAAAAAAATATTAAAAGCGTTTTCATGTTAATGCACAGACACTGTTTGGCAGCCGCCCTCCCAAAATCTGGTTAATAAGACCTCTAGAATAGAACACTGCAATAATGAAAGTGACAATCCTCAGCATTTCATGCATTTTGCCTGTATGATTGATATATTTCATTGACAAAAGATGAAGCAATCTTAAGAGTATGATATATGTAATATTCAAAATAAAAATTCTGTATTTGAAAAAAATAAAACCATTGACACTTTAACAGTAAAGATAACCGAGACTACAACCATCATTAAGTAAAAGTTTATTGCCTACCTTTTGTTGTCGAGCTTGTTCCCTCAGGAGGTCAAGGTTACCAGACACAGGTGGTTGTTCCTGTATTTTAGCACGGAGATCAGATACCCAGTCCAGTATTTCCTGACAGCCTTCTTGGAATTGTTCTCCCTCCTGACTTGATTGTTCTATACTGGTCTTCTTTGCAGCTAATAATAAAATAAACAATCCTTTTACCAGCGAGTATGGTTGTTGGTGTCAGTTGGGCACAGTAATACTTGGGTACCATTTAAAGTGGTGTAGATTTGGTAAGTGCAAACACAATGAATTTCAGCATAAACATTCTAATCAACTGACAGAACGAAGAATGGATTAAAATTTTTGTAAAATTGTTTTTACCAATAGCAATGGCCAATATATATCTTATTTCTAAAATAAAACACAAAATATTATAAAATACTTAAAGTTCAAATGTTTGTATACAAAGTGTTTTTCAATCTAATTTAATACCTACCAAGTATAGATTCCATTTCCGTGACTGGTTTCTCTATGGCTGATATTTTGTTCTTCAGTTCAGATTTGGTACTAAGATCTTTGGTATTGTCACCAACCTTCTTTCCAAGCTCCTTTAATTTGTTCAATAATGGCTGCTGATTAACAAGTTCACCTTCCAATGACTGAAAATAAATCAAATTAGAATCACATTTTATTGTTTACTTGATTTTACATGTTTAGTATTATCTAATGAAACTTTAACATGTGGCAGGAAAATATTACATGACTTTTTGATAACCTCTCTTGTTCTAGACAGACATGCTGAGCCAGATTTTAGACGTACCTGTAATCTATGTATCTGTCTCTGGTATTCCTCTGGGTTGGTGGGTTGAGAGATTTTAAATGTGATAACATACCTGTAATCTATGTATCTGTCTCTGGTGTTCCTCTGGGTTGGTGGGTTGAGAGATTTTAAATGTGATAACGTACCTGTAATCTATGTATCTGTCTCTGGTGTTCCTCTGGGTTGGTGGGTTGAGAGATTTTAAATGTGATAACTTACCTGTAATCTATGTATCTGTCTCTGGTGTTCCTCTGGGTTGGTGGGTTGAGAGATTATTAAATGTGATAAAGTACCTGTAATCTATGTATCTGTCTCTGGTGTTCCTCTGGGTTGGTGGGTTGAGAGATTTTAAATGTGATAACTTACCTGTAATCTATGTATCTGTCTCTGGTGTTCCTCTGGGTTGGTGGGTTGAGAGATTTTAAATGTGATAACATACCTGTAATCTATGTATCTGTCTCTGGTGTTCCTCTGGGTTGGTGGGTTGAGAGATTTTAAATGTGATAACTTACCTGTAATCTATGTATCTGTCTCTGGTGTTCCTCTGGGTTGGTGGGTTGAGAGATTTTAAATGTGATAACGTACCTGTAATCTATGTATCTGTCTCTGGTGTTCCTCTGGGTTGGTGGGTTGAGAGATTTTAAATGTGATAACATACCTGTAATCTATGTATCTGTCTCTGGTGTTCCTCTGGGTTGGTGGGTTGAGAGATTTTAAATGTGATAACGTACCTGTAATCTATGTATCTGTCTCTGGTATTCCTCTGGGTTGGTGGGTTGAGAGATTTTAAATGTGATAACTTACCTGTAATCTATGTATCTGTCTCTGGTGTTCCTCTGGGTTGGTGGGTTGAGAGATTTTAAATGTGATAACTTACCTGTAATCTATGTATCTGTCTCTGGTGTTCCTCTGGGTTGGTGGGTTGAGAGATTTTAAATGTGATAACTTACCTGTAATCTATGTATCTGTCTCTGGTGTTCCTCTGGGTTGGTGGGTTGAGAGATTTTAAATGTGATAACTTACCTGTAATCTATGTATCTGTCTCTGGTGTTCCTCTGGGTTGGTGGGTTGAGAGATTTTAAATGTGATAACTTACCTGTAATCTATGTATCTGTCTCTGGTGTTCCTCTGGGTTGGTGGGTTGAGAGATTTTAAATGTGATAACGTACCTGTAATCTATGTATCTGTCTCCGTGTTCCTCTGGGTTGGTGGGTTGAGAGATTTTAAATGTGATAACTTACCTGTAATCTATGTATCTGTCTCTGGTGTTCCTCTGGGTTGGTGGGTTGAGAGATTTTAAATGTGATAACTTACCTGTAATCTATGTATCTGTCTCTGGTGTTCCTCTGGGTTGGTGGGTTGAGAGATTATTAAATGTGATAAAGTACCTGTAATCTATGTATCTGTCTCTGGTGTTCCTCTGGGTTGGTGGGTTGAGAGATTTTAAATGTGATAACTTACCTGTAATCTATGTATCTGTCTCTGGTGTTCCTCTGGGTTGGTGGGTTGAGAGATTATTAAATGTGATAACTTACCTGTAATCTATGTATCTGTCTCTGGTGCTCCTCTGGGTTGGTGGGTTGAGAGATTATTAAATGTGATAACTTACCTGTAATCTATGTATCTGTCTCTGGTGTTCCTCTGGGTTGGTGGGTTGAGAGATTATTAAATGTGATAACTTACCTGTAATCTATGTATCTGTCTCTGGTGTTCCTCTGGGTTGGTGGGTTGAGAGATTTTAAATGTGATAACTTACCTGTAATCTATGTATCTGTCTCTGGTGTTCCTCTGGGTTGGTGGGTTGAGAGATTTTAAATGTGATAACTTACCTGTAATCTATGTATCTGTCTCTGGTGTTCCTCTGGGTTGGTGGGTTGAGAGATTTTAAATGTGATAACATACCTGTAATCTATGTATCTGTCTCTGGTGTTCCTCTGGGTTGGTGGGTTGAGAGATTTTAAATGTGATAACTTACCTGTAATCTATGTATCTGTCTCTGGTGTTCCTCTGGGTTGGTGGGTTGAGAGATTTTAAATGTGATAACGTACCTGTAATCTATGTATCTGTCTCTGGTGTTCCTCTGGGTTGGTGGGTTGAGAGATTTTAAATGTGATAACATACCTGTAATCTATGTATCTGTCTCTGGTGTTCCTCTGGGTTGGTGGGTTGAGAGATTTTAAATGTGATAACTTACCTGTAATCTATGTATCTGTCTCTGGTGTTCCTCTGGGTTGGTGGGTTGAGTATTAACTCCTTCAACTCTATCAGTATAGTCACCCAGCCAGTCATGTAGAGACTGTAATGTCTCGTTAAACTCAGCACTCATTCCCTCAACTGCAATAAGTGTCTTGTCTCTCTCACCCAGTCGAGAACTGAGCTGGTCCCATCCTTTACTGATAACTGCCATCTTCTCACTAATATGAGCAGCATCTGTGGAGTCTGGCTGACATTTGTCTAGGATGCTATGTCCACTCTGGATTAAACGTTCATATAATGGTTCCTGTCCAGCAATTTCCTCTTTGAGGATTTTAATTTGTTCTTGTTGGTTGTGGATCTGAGATGGTTCTGTAGCTACTGGTCCTAGTACGGCCACCATTTTTTCTTTCTGAGCTATCCATTTCTGTAGGTGCACACCAGCATCCTTGAAGTCTCTGATGTCAGATACCATTCCCTCTAAAGCTTTTCTTCGTTGTTCTGAGGCAACCTTTACATCAAGCCATTTGTCATCTGGAAAAGTAAACATAATTAGTTATATTCTTCCATTGATTAAAACTCATAATTTTTTTATAATTAAGACTAATAGAGTTGGCAGCATCTTATAATTTAAGTTAATGCAAGTAAAAACAAGTGAAACTGCAAGCTACTGCTCACTGATGATACCCCCGCCGCAAGTGGATAATATTAATAGTGTAAAAATATGCAAGTGTTCGGTAAACAGGAAGTTGTCAAGTGATCAATCTGAATCATCACATGGTCACTGTGCTTAAACGGCTGTGGGTAACTTAAGTTAACTTAAGTTACCCACATCCCAAGATGGCGGACTCTAAATTATTTGAGATGATAGTTGATACGAAATCTACTTTTTGCAGCGTTTTTCATGATCTATGTAAACATTGATAGGATTTTTGAATAAAGAAATCACTTAGCATCACTACAATTTTTTTAATTTTGACTTCACTTTAGCGCAAGGCCAACTTTTAAAAAATGCATAAGATGTCCGTAACTTATAAGTCAAAAATAATCAGACTGTTCGTAACTTTATTTTCGGATGTGGGTAACTTTTTTTTCAAAATTGTAAGATTAACAATTTCAGCACTTAAAGGACAATAAACACTATCAAACCCCTGAATTATTACATAGATTTATACAATAACGATATGCTTCAAACTAAACAAGAGAAAAAAGCAAACCAGAGTGTCATGGATTTTCCGTTAAATTTTTAAAAATCATTCCCGGGATAAAACGGTGTCTGACGGTACGGCGAAATTTATTTAACATTCTTATAGCTTTAAAGATTGTTCACTGATGAGTCCTTGGCCTGTGTAGCCGCGGAAAAAAATTATATCCTTTCCTTTAGATAATTTCTGAATTGTTAGCTAAAAAAAGTATGGTCTCTTCACTATATCTATAAAAAAAAATGCCAATACATGTATCTACGGAGTAGATGGAAGGCTATATTGTTGGTCAGGTGTCAGTTTATTATAGCAATAAAAGTAGATTTAAAATCTTCTAAAAGTTTCAGTGACCTCAGGGATTCAACAAGATCGGGTATCAAATCATACATATCTTCTTTAAGGGTTTGGACTGATTCATCTACATGTATGTATATTGTATTTCTGCTAAGGATTGACCTCCGAACTTGTTCTCTTAAGGTGATTTTCATATGTTCACTATGAATTAGGTGACACCAGTATCGTGCGACGTTTCAATGTAATTTCTACAGTTGGAAACGGTGAGATTTATAACCTGCATGTCATGATTTATCATCTAAAACTCAAGCAGTTAACAATCTATAAAGCCAGTAGAATGTTAACGTTAGATACATTAATTTTGCCGTACAATTTTCTACATAAGAAAAAACCTGTACCAAGTCAGGAAAATCGCAGTTGTTATCCATTTGGTTGAGCTTTGGACTTTTCCATTTGATTAGGGACTTTCCTTTTTGAATTTTCTTCAGAGTTCAGTATTTTTGTAATTTTACTTTTTAATGTCTGTACCAAGGCAGGAATATGACCGTTGTTTTCCATTCGTTTGGTGTGTTAAATTGAGCTTTTGGCTTTGCCATTCCATCATAACTTTCCGTTTGAATATTCCTAGGATTTCGGTATTTTTGTTATTTATCATTTCTTTTTTAAAATAATTACATCCATGAATAAAGATTCTTTGAAAGTTACTGACATCATGCTGAAGTTACGGACATCCCTTTTGGCATATGGAAAAAAGTTACGGACAAGTTGTTTTGAAGTTACGGACATCATCAGTGTTTTGGCAAATCGTGCTGTAATCGTTTATTTTGTAGTAAAAAACCACGTTTTACATCGCAGAGTTTCCCTAAAAGATTTATTTAACTTTTTAATTACTGAAAATTTCTTTTGTATTCATGGTATTGTAATTATATAGGAGCAAACTTCCTAACCGAAGCCAGGCGGCTCCATCTTGGGCTGTGGGTAACTTAAGTTACCCACGGCCGTTTAAGCACAGTGATGGTATAGCTGACTTAGATAAACCCTGAAACCAAATTTCAGAAATCCTTGTATTGTAGTTTCTGAGAAAAATGCGACGAAAAAAATTCATGGGACGGACGGATTGACTGACGGAAGGACAGACAGAGGTAAAACAGTATACCCCCCCTTTTTTAAAGCGGGGGAAAAATTAACTTTATACTTTTATTTTCCCTTGCACACTGACAGCATGTTGATGGAGGGATATTAAAAACATGCATTTATAGAATGATATGAAAAGAAAATTCATAAAAAAAAAACCAGTTACCTAATTCAGCAAACTGTTGTTGAACTCTGTCCATTCCAGGGACACCTTTCTTTGTCTTCATCAGTTCTTGAGATTTGTTTCTGATGTCCTCAATCATGGCCTCTTTCTCAAGTAACTCTTTATGCAGTGTCTGCAATTAAAGATAAATGATCATCTATAGTCCACACATTGAAAGCCGTATAATTTCTTTCATTTGTTAAATACTTGCACAATCTCATGATCAGGTCACACTGATCTTTCCTTTTTTTATTAGGGGATGTAAAGGGATAAGACACTTTAAACATGCAAGCATCTTGTGCACTGGATTTTTTTCTCAGTAAGGATAACATCCAAATTAAGTGTGCATTCTCTAGCATTGCTGTATTAGGAATTTACAAAATATTCACTCTTTTCAACAATTAAATTTTCTAACAGTATCTTTTTCAGAGTGTAGAAATCTCATTGCATATGATAGTGGAATACATGTGTAGTGCTTTCTAATAATCTGATATCATCTAATTGAACCAACTGCTACTGTCAGTCAACTATTGTAACTACCTCTTGGAGTTTCAACTGTTTCTTAGCCTCCCTTTCACTGGTAGGTAAAGAAGGAGACAAACTGGCATCCAGTTCCTTAAGATCAACCCAAGTCATAAGGTCATTGACATCCTGTAGGAATGTTTTGGTACTTGACAACATATTCTGTAACTCTTGGTGACGATCTGCCAGACGGTCACCCAGAAGGTCATAACGATGATTAATGTCAACTAATTCTTGTTGAATTTCTGTCAAATCTGTAAAAATATTATTTCATGATCATCAAAATATGTGATAATAAGTATAAAATGATTAAAATATTTTTATCTATTAAATGAAAATTAAAAGTAACTGTTAAGTTGGATACATATTATTGCAAACAACAGTCTCTGAGGCACGGGTGCTGATCACGTGGTGCTGATATCAAATGAAAAAGGTGATATATTATTTAATCTAAAATACTACTTCTAAACAGAATGAATATAAATTGATCTGCCAAAGTTAAAGATTTACCTTCCAGATTAAAGTTGTCACTGGAACTCTTTTTACTACTGAATCCACTGGAATCACTAGCAGGACTAATTACATTGGGTGATGGGGAAGATGGATAGGTAAATGATGGGGATGGACTTCGGACTCTTGGTGACATTAGACTGGATAATCTTCTACCTCCTAAAAATAAGAACAAATTCATGTTATATACAGTCACAAGGCTCAACACTTAAAAGTGTTTGTAGTCAGCCAGTTCCATCTTTTATATCATGATAGTATATTGGTATCTTCACTACCAGAACATAATCCTTACAAACATTTTTTTTTCTAAATTATGCTGTTATTTAATTCATTTTTCAACTTATCCATTTATTTCCAAACATTCTACATTGTATTAAAAAATAAAGTGAAAAACAATTTAAGATTATCTGATTTTCTTTTTTATTTCTTGATACACTGATACAAAAGTTCACTTTAACAGATTACTGTTTTTCTAAGGGTTCGGATCAGAAAGGTTTCACTGTAGATTATATTACTGCACTTACTCATTATCTTTCTGAATGGACTACTTGGTCTGGTGTCTGGGTTCTGAAGGTTATCATAAGCTGCTCCAAGGTCATTCACTTCATCAACAGTTTCAGCGTATTCTTGGTATTGTTGTAACATAGGCTAAAATAAACCAATGCAATTGTTTACAAGTAGCTGAGTATTGGTACTACCTTTTAAATATCTTTTAAAGATAAATCACATTTTTACTTTATACTTAATTTGCATTAAATCTTAATTCTGAAAACTATATAGCCAGTATGATTTATTGAATAACTAATCAAAGAAATTCAAATGTAAAAAAAATTTCTTCATATGTTTGATTATTTAAAACAGTAAAAAGTTTTACAGCTAATACATTAATGCTAGCAAGACAAATCTTTGTTTGGCTTGCTTGCTTTGCTTGTATCAATGTTTGCTCAAGCATGGCAATTAAGATAGGCGGGGCTTCAGCTTGTATACGTCATACTAAAATTTTATTGGACAGACACTAAATTTTAAACATCACATGATGACAAATATAAAGCGCAATCGTAGAAATGGAAGCCAAAAAAATGTATTTGTTTTTTCTCGAAGATATGCATTTTCATCATCCAACTGAAAAGACTGTCGTCAAGTACTTTTAGAAAAGCAAAATAACTATTCGAACACACCTACTCTGATTTAGTGATTCATTACATAGGTATTTCAATTGACCCATATATTTCATCTTTTAGTACTGTGATTTTTTTATGTTATAAAGTCAACCTGTAGTTTTGCTATATAAAAATGATAGAATCTGAAGCGAGATGATGTATCAAATGTTCTTCCTTTGTGCGGTTTTTTAGACAAATTATTCATCTCAAACTCACCCTAACATTAGAAGGTTCACTCGATTTTCTCTTTTTGATACAATTGTTTTCAATTTTTCAATTTTATTTTTTTTGAAGGACAGACACGGAAATAAGTAAACTTAAAATTTAGTGTCCTTAACTTCAATAACTGTCCAATAAAATTTTAGTATGACGTATACAAGCTGAAGCCCCGCCTATCTTAATTCCAATGCTTGAGCAAACATTGATACAAGCAAAGCAAGCAAGCCAAACAAAGATTTGTCTTGCTAGCATTAAAGTATTAGCTGTAATTAAAATCAAGCACATCCCTTTTCGAACTTTTAGATTAGTATTTTAAAACAAAGTCTCATTTGATTCATTTTTGTCAATGTGTACTATAAATTTATAAATCCATAAGGCAGTGGCAAAATTACATGACTGAGTATCATTAAACAGAAATCATTCAAACAGTGATAAACATACCTGTAATTCTTCTATTTGGTTTTCAGCTATATCCACATCCACAGCCACTGGTTCAAAACCATCTACTTTGTTCTCTACCTTAGTTAACCAATCAACTACATTCTTTTTCATTGTTTCATATTCACTTCCTTGCCTGTCTTTCTCTAGTGTCTCCTGTTCTCGTTCAGATAGCAATGCCACCATATCATGCCACCTTCTGTCTAAATCATTGAGAGATTCCTTAACGGCACCAACTTCTCCAGTTCTAGAATCTTCTATCAAAGCTTGTCCAAGAGATCTTAATTCATCAATGATTTTTTGTTTGTCCTCCTTTTCGGCGGATACTTTTTCAACAATGTCTTTGACAGTTTCTACTGGTTTTTTATTCCATTCCCGATCTTCTAATGTTGTAGTATTCCCAGCAATCCAGTGCTTACACTTATCAAGTGTGTCATGAAATTCTTCCAAAGTTTCTGAAAGTTCTTGTAAGTCCTGATTTCTTGTTTTACATTTATCCTGCACAGTATGGAAGTGTGCTTCAAGATTGCCAATCTTGGCCTCTATTGATTTAGCAGTGTCAAGTTCACAAGTTTTGATCAGTTCATTAGCCTCATTTCTGATAGCTTCTATACTAGGTTTGTGACTGTCAATATCGGCTTTGATAAGATCTAAATTCTGACATTGTTCATTCAAATTATACCGACTGAGACTTGCGCGTCTTTGATTGTTCAATGCACCCTCAGTGTCGCTTAACCATTTCAACATATTGTCCAAAGCATCTTCAACATTTTGTGACTTTGTAAGAGCAGTTTGTAAATTATTCGTCCTTTCATGAATTTCAGCTACGACTTCCTCCTGTCTATCACTGATATCAGATATGATTTCTTGTAACCCATCTATATCTGACGAATCCATTGACAGACTGTGTAGATCAGCTATTAGTTCTCGCGAAGATTTTTCTAATTCTTCTAATTGTGACTTATGTGATATGGCATCACTACTTAAAGATTTCATCATCTCCATTTGATTTTGAAAATTGTCAGAATCAACAGAACCTGGTTCCTGTCTTAAATCGGAAAGTTTCTCTTCGGTACCAGTTAACCACGATAACAATTTGAATGTGCCATCATTGAATTCTCTCTGTTTAGCAGAAACAGAAGATAGTTTGTCACCAAATGAGCTACATCGTAACTTGACCTCGTCATATCTTGTGGTTGTATCCTTTAACCTCTCAGCGACAGTTTCAGCGTCCATCCCTTCCATTCCTATCCAGCTGAGACGGGAAGTCTTTCTACGATTAGCTTTAAAAGCATCTACTTCAAGTTTATGCAGCTGAAAAGGAGGATGTAAATAAATATGTTATTTTCCCTTTTTCTATATCATGAATATCAAATTTGCATAATCAGAAACATATACACAGGTACTAGTCCTAAATAAAAATTGAAACAAGTCTATATGTATATTACCTGTATTAAGATTCAGGGCGTAATTACAGATTTTAAGAAAGTCTTGAACCTTCATAAAATATGTTCTTATTCCTCTGAATAATGATGATTACTATACATCATCACAATAATAGCCAGCTTGAATGTGATCGACCATTTTTGCAGAATGACTTACTTCTACAATACGTTTTTTTTTCTTTTTCTTCCATAAATCTTTCTCAAAACATTTTACAGCATCCAATTTATATTTAAGAATATGACTTGTCCATTTAACAGCTGATCTGAACCTTGCTTCAAGATGTGAACTCCAGATATTGTTGAAGACCTTTTATATCTATCAAGATAGCTGTCAGTTTTAAAAGTTTTATTTGTATGAAAAATAATATTTTTGTGTACGTCACAGAAATTTGTCTCTTGCCCATATGTCTGCTATCCAACACCCATCTAACTAACCTTTGATTCCTCCATATATTTCTGTACTGTCATTGTCAAGAATCTAGTGTCTGCTTGGTGGGATATTATATCATTCATCATTTTCTGTGAAAAAATGTAATCAGCAATTAAAAATATAGCTCACTATTGATGAACATTCTAAACTGAGGGGAAATCAAAGAAAAATGATAAATATTTAGTTTATAATATTGCTGAAACAGCACTTTTAATGGTTGAAATTGCAAGTTTATGACTATGAAGATAGCACTTACATTCTTTTTTTTATTTATTTCATCAACAGTTTATTGAATAATATTTTTTTTTATCAAATTCAAAAACATAAACTTTCAAGAGAAGAATACATCAATGTCAAATCCAAGTTTATTTATCAACACAATGGCCTTCATAGTCATTGTTAAAAACAAGAATGTGTCCTAAGTACACGGATGCCCCACTCGCACTATCATTTTCCATGTTCAATGGACCTTGAAATTGGGTAAAAAATCTAATTTGGCATTAAAATTAGAAAGATCATGCCATATAGAACATGTGTACTAAGTTTCAAGTTGTTAGGTCTTCAACTTCATCAAAAACTACCTTGACCAAAAACTTTAACCTGAAACTCGCTTTTTCATTTTCTATGTTCAGTGGACCGTGAAATTGGGGACAAAAGTCTAATTTGGCTTAAAAATTAAAAGGTCATATCATAAGCAACAAGTGTACTAAGTTTCAAGTTGATTGGACTGCAGCTTCATCAATAACTACCTTGACCAAAAACTTTAACCTGAAAGTCGCTTTTTCATTTTCTATGTTCAGTGGACTGTGAAATTGGGGTCAAATGTCTAATTTGGCTTTAAAATTAGAAAGATCATATCATAAGCAACAAGTGTACTAAGTTTCAAATTGATTGGACTTCAGCTTCATCAAAAACTACCTCGTCCAAAAACTTTAACCCGGAGCGGGACAAACGAACGGACGAAGGAACGGAGACACACACCAGAAAACATAATGCCCCTCTACTATCGTAGGTGGGGCATAATAATTTGCTACACAAAGATTCTTCTTACCATTTGTTTATCTGTTACTTGTTTTATGCTGTCCAGATTACGAGCTTCTATTTCCAGAGCTCTCAGGTCATTGTCAGTAGTGACTACCCATTCTAAGAACTTCTCATGCTCTGACTCATGTTTGGTCAGTTCATCAGAGGCTGTGGTCAGATGTTTCAGTCGTGTACTGGAGGTTTTCTGACATTTACCAAAGTTAGACTTGAGATTTGATGTGAGATTTTGAAGTTCTGTGACCTGTTCTGGGGTAAGCTCCTCCTCATGGTTCTCTAGTAACTGTTCAGTCTGGTAAATCAGAGCTGCTATTGGCTGTTGATGTTGTTGTATGTCTGAGATAAGATCCTGTAAAAATAATACACATTCTTTGTTCATTTCTTTTTTAATCATACATATATAGTTAAATTATGTAAATAGTATTAAAGGATTAGTTCCCATAGAAAATTTATCAAGTTTATGATGACCAATAAAAACTGGGATGAAGACCTATATTGATGGTTTTGCCTTCTGAAAATCATTGAAAAGACTAAGTAATTCTTTTTTTTTTGTAAGAAGGACTTATGCTTTATATATAAGTCTGTCATGGATAATAATTACTCATCTTTTGTAAAGCCATTTTTGTAAATATTTTATTTCTTTAATTACAAAACTCAATATACCTTTTGAGCTTGTAGTTGACCTTTAACCTTGTCAAGGTCATCACTAATTGGGTGATCATCTCTAAGAAGCTGTTCCACATCTGACAGCCAATTGAGTTCATTGTTGAGGTCCTGACCAAGTTTATCATAGGAATCCACTAATCGACCCTGAAACATTCGAATGGATTATTTTAAAGAGTGCTATTGTTGATACATAACAACACAAAAAGTGCAGTAAACATTTAGATTAAGCAGGAATTTTGGAAAAAGCAACTTGAGGCAAAGCTGGATCATTTGATTTTCTTTTCACTGGTTAAATGTGAAATCACTAGTGCTTTGTGTCAGGTATGGAAAAACCTTAACATGTTCTATACTCAGTTAATTGGAAAATTCATTCATTTAAAAAAAATGTTAATCAAAAGACATTTTATATTTTACATCTGAACTAGAGGTACTGTTTCTAAATTTTTCTGGCATTTTATATATGATTAAATATGTAATAACGGAGGAACAATTGATGAAAAAAAGAAGTAAGAAAACCAACACAAGGGTGTTCTGTATATAGATAAAGAGCCAACTATTTTGGGGGGTAATTTCAATATATATGTAAAGAATAAATGTAAGACATTCAATTATACACAAGCCTACTAACTCGCATGCAGAGAGAAAGAAAAAGAGAGATAGAGCAAGCTAAAAATTAGGTAGGAGGTGCAGGGAACAGCAGGCACCCGCTTGACTACCACCAAGTCACTGAAAATAGAATAAACAAGATAATTGTTAAATGAATACATTACATTCACACGTGTGCAGTAGTAAAATAAAATGACAATAATAATTATCATGCTGATTTCATTACATTATAGACAGAAAAATCATTACAATAAGTAACAATGGTTGTGTTTGCTATAACTTACTCCATGCATCAGAAACAATCTAACTATCAAATAAGGCAATTTATTGGGGTCTTTCCCCTATCACAAAATCCATAATTTTACCAGAAATAAAACAATGAAATTTACCAAAAATATTCATGTCCTTATGAAACATGTTATAATTTCTAAATTTTTTCTTTCTTTTGAAGACTAAATACTCTAGTTTTAGGAAATAAAAGAAGAATCTATGAGACCATTTCTGCTCTTTCAGTCTAAAAATCCATCTGATTAATTGATATTCATTAAACAGTCTTTAGAACTGAGGGAGTCAGACCCATGTCAGGCAAGGTTATGATGGTGTTTTTTACATACATTTATAATTGAACTCTAATGTTCTATTTTTCCATATATTGTATTGTATTATTTTGTATTTCATTGTATTACATTGTATTTCATTGTATTGCTTGACCCTCATGGGTGTAATTTTGCAATAAAGATATGTTAATGAGTAACACTATTTACAGCAAACACATTAGGACATTTACATATCATGACTGACGAGGTTAAAGTGCAAGATCATCTTTTGTGTTCATGCTCTTGTAAATAAGAAAACTATCTATTTATTATATCTTTCTTGAAAATTATGTTTTTAATGAACCTTGAATGCAATTAAAACATGTGCATGCAAATATGAGTGTTGTTTTGCAAGGGAAAGTGCTGTAACATGTGCACTAAATCAGAAAAAAAACTCTAGAAAACATTGTTTGTTTGTTATTTCAATTCATTTACTTTAGGATAAAATGTATTATCAATTATTATTTGACCTGGTTAAACTTGTAACTTTTAATCACTTAGAAATTAAACTATTATTTGGTAACATTAAAACTAAAACAACAATAACATGCGATAAAAGATACAATATGACAGTAAACGCAGTAAAAAGATTCAAACCAAACAAATTAATATAATATTAACCATGCAGCACGGCATTCATAACTATAGTACAGGCTTCTAAAGCAGTTCAGTTAACGTTTTATATATTTGTTTTAGCAAACAACTTTCAAAGCAAACACAGTGTGCAAGAATAAAATAAAAAGATCATAAATTTGTTTTAAAAGAAACACTTGGAATGTTTTATGTATTATAAATTATATATTTATTTTCATCAAAAAGTTAAATTGCTATGAGAAACAAACCCCAATGTGATGAAATAGTTGGGAAATAAAGAAGACTTATTTTTGTGTTTTTTATAATTAAATATAAACCATTCAGAAATTTTGTTTCATTTTCATCATCTGACAAGAGCCAAATATGAATGAAAGAAAGTTTAATAATAATTTAAATTAAAAGACAATTCTTTATTTCCTTAAGAGATGAAGGACTCACTTGTTTTAGTGTAGTCATGACAATCTGGATTAAGATCTACATAGAATGTTATTATAGTTCAAGGAAAAGTCTACTCTCTCACATGCAGTCAATTCATACTAATCAGGTTTGGAAACAAAATGTCAAAAAAATATCATCAAGTCTTCTGCTCAACATAATATTCTTATATTTCTGTTTTTCAAACTTAAAATTTTAAACCTCATTAAAATATGTAATAGTTATTTCCCTTGAAGAAAACAACTGGCAATGACTGGTTTCTGAACCTTTAAAAAATCTCTTGGTATAAAGTTGAAGTAACTTTACTATTTTTATT
The DNA here is from genome assembly GCF_036588685.1 of Mytilus trossulus. NCBI lineage: Eukaryota > Metazoa > Mollusca > Bivalvia > Mytilida > Mytilidae > Mytilus > Mytilus trossulus. The sequence goes on along the minus strand of NC_086373.1, from coordinate 103,337,866 downwards.
TTTAAGAAAAATGGCATGTGTGTCATGCCTGCAAGATTTGCTCTTGTCAGTAACCGATTGCCTTTCACCCAAGGGAAATAACTCAGCTACCATATTGTTTGACATCATCAAACAAATCAAGATATGCAAACCAATGCATAAAGAATCATGCATTAAACTTAAATAGTCACTGCTGAATTTCTGAACTTTTCAAGGCCTTCAAATCATAAAACCTGTTTTCCCTCAATATATTGGCCTGCATATCAATAAGAAAAATGTTTTACTCAAATAAATGAAAGTCCAGCAGTAATCATGCATTCAAAAACTATACATATTAAAACTAATACAAATCATTTCATATATTTACATCCATAAAATATATCAATTGTAACAAAATAGAACAAAAGTTTTATGTAAAGGATTCAATCCTATCATGCAGGATTCTGTTGACAAAAGCTTTGAAACAGATATATTATCCTGACTGGTCATCATGCAAAAACAATAAGAACTAATGTCACATGCTTATCACTCAGTATTATCAAGCAGAACGAAAGTTATGATTGCAGACGACAGGTTTTCATTCAAAGGTATTCAAAACTAAACATTGCAATTCATTCATAATGCAGAAACTGGTAACACACGGTTTATCATCCAATTCATGAATTAATTCATTCAAACAGAAGGTTGAAGCACACAGAGTTATGTCCCATGCTTTTTGTTTACCTTCCGCACAGCTGTCATTTTACTCTCCAATACAGTCCTCAATAAGTCTTGTTTCTGTTTTGGTTTTCCTGCTTTATTGTCTAGTAATGTCTTCTCATCAGTACTGTCAGGTTCCTGAATGGCATTATCTTTAACGTCAAACACATCTTCATCTTTCTCTATTTTAAGACCATCAGGTTCATCTTTCTTGACAGACTCCTTTCTACTCTTTGCTGTTGCTATAATCTCCCTGATAGCATCTGATGACAGAGGTAGTAACCATGACAATCCATCTTTGTCAGTTCCTGATGAATCTGTATTAGATAAATCTGATGAACTACTTCCTCGAGAACGATTTCCAAAATTAAGAGGTCTGTTGAGTAATGGACCCATAGGAGCCTCTGCCAGGTATTTATATCTGGAATGTTCAAAACTGTGAGGACTAGGACCACGGAACTGGACATCACTATTCTGACTTTCACGTAGTCCTTCCCTTGGAATATTACTAACAATTAAACCAGCAGCTATTGCATCATTAAAGCTATAGACTTTGTCGTTCATTAGGTTAACATAAACATTCTCATTCCATTCAATAATGTTTTTGTCTATGGCTTTCTGTAAGGTGATGATAATACCCTCTCTAGCTAAATCACGAATTTCTTGGCACTGTGATGTAACAATTTCCATCTCTATCATTTCACGCAAGGAGTGTTCCTTCCCTGTGCTAGGGTCAACAAATGTTCTATTTTCACCATCATAAAGTCCCTGGTTGACAGCACTGTACAAACTTAAGCCTTTTGGTGATAGGATGAACCCCTTTTCCACAGCTTCAACTAAACTTATTGTGTCACCAGATTGTGGGTTTTTAAAATCTCCTGTGTTTACGTCAATCATACCCAAACTAGCTGCCCTACGCAATGTTATTGGCTGAATTGTATCAGGATCAATTACCTTGGAATTTGATTGGTTCAAAATCCCAGACGAGAAAGCTTCTCTTAGCTTGATTCTGTTTTGATCACTAGATAAGATCTCTTCAACATAAATTTCCACCGAACTCTTGGAATCAACTTGATCAGCTAAGGCTGATGGTATAACATCTCCACTAACATATTCTGATGTGATAGGTTTCCATGTTTCATTGTCTAAATACTTCCCATGAACAGGATCAATAATACCAGTACTAATAGCTTCATACAAAGATATCACTTTGTCACCAAATAATATCTCTATAGCACCATCATTGATCAGACGGTTTTGTATACTGTCTTGTATTGTAAGAAGTTTACCAGTAAAAGGATCTTTTATCATTCCAGTTATATCATCGAGCAATCCTTTTTGAATGGCATTTGATAGAGTTCCTATTCTACAACTGTCTTGTGACACAGATGTTATTAGTGTATCTATGGTAATACCCTTTGAAGTTTTCTGCCATTCGGTTTCTTCATTTTCTAATTGGTCATGACTTATTGCTGGAGTCAACCTCTCAACCAATAGTCCTTTATCTAATGCTGCTTTAAAACTAATCCCTTCTGGTAAAGACTGATCACCTGTACCAATCATGTTTGACTTTAATGCCAAGGTCAAAGGAATCCTTTCATCAGAAGTTTCATCATAAAAGGAAACATTATCTACATCCACAGTTCCTTTATCAATGGCCTCTAAAAGAGTTGATTTATCGTCATGTAAGGTGAAGTCCATAGTGTCTGTATTTATCAAACAAAGACGAAGTGCTTCTCCAAATTTGATTGGTTTCTTGAAAGACATTTCTGATATAATCTTTTCTTTTTCTATATGAACATTTCTTGGGGATGATTGGTTCTCTGCAGATCTTTGTCTCAAGTTTGATACTTTCAGAACGTTACAGAGACTTCTACCATTCAAAATGAATCCTTTTTCAATGGCAGTTAATAAATCCATAGTTTGATCCTTTCCACATTTTAGTTGTGCCGTTTGTGGGATAAATATTCCTGTATCTACAGCCTGTGTTAAGACCATTATAGTATTGTCAACAGGGTCCTTTATCAATGTTTCTTCATTGTCAATCAGTCCAGACAATATAGCTTCTGATAATGGCACACGATCATCACTGGTCATACTTTGCATACGGAGAGTAAGCATATTCAGTAATCCATAATGTACGGCTTCATCTAAAGTGACTCTTGTAAAAGGTACATCTAAAACCATATGTTCCTCAATGGCCTTTTCTAGAGGGAATGTTTTCATATGTTTTCTATCCAGCATAGATGCAGTTTTATCACTAATAATACCTTTGTCTGTAGCTTCAGACAATGAAACAAATTTTGCCGTTTCTGGGTTTTTTACTCGTGACCTTATCCCATGTATCAGTCCTGTTTTCAAAGCTTCACCTAAAGTAACAGACATATTTGTTCTTGGATCATGAAAGGTACAGCGATGTTTTTCAAATATTCCTTGTTCAACAGCCCTCTGAATACCAAACTGAGGCTGAGTAAAATGTCTGCGTCTATTGTGTTCAGTCTGTGATGACATGCTTGTTTCTAGTATCTGTCTCATTTCCAAATACTGATTTATTTTTGAGTCTTTTAGAAGTGTATCTACTGTAGATAGAATTGGTCGTATTTCATCCTCAAAACTATCAATAATAAGTCCCATTGAAACTGTATCATGAGGTGACAAGTTTTCCATATAGTAACATGTCTCTGAGTCAACGACCCCACATTTTATAGCATCCTTCAAAGATACTACACCTTTGTCAATTAGAATCACTTTAGTGTTTTTATCATCTACAAATTTACACACAACAGCCTGAGACAATGTCATTCTGAGATTATTTCTTGGGTCACTTATCTTTTTGGTATCTTTGTTGTACAGACCCATTTTTATTATTTGGGGTATAGTAAATCCATGAGATGGAATATCAACTATAAGATCTCCACTGATTTTCTCTCCAATGTCAAGGTCATCAGAATATATTGTTGTCTTCTCTGACCTTGAGAATGTATCATTAAAGCTTACATCCAATGGTACAAATGTGTCCAATTTAACATCTTTGACTAATGTTTGTGACAAATCAATGATTCCAAACTCTATTCCTTGTTTAATACCTATACACATTTTTGAGACTTTGTCTATGACTTCTTTAGAGTCAACATCATAGATACCACACTTGACAGCTTCAACAAGTCCTAGACCAGGACAGTGAATGGCCTGGTGTAGCAAGCCTTTGTCCAATGCTGATTTCAAATCATAAAACTCATCACTTAAAACATCATGAATGATACACTCCTCAATGTTAACAAGTCCTGAGACAGTGGCATCATCAAACGGAACTATTTCATTGGTTTCTGTATTTTTTACAAGAATATCTTCACATTTGATTAATTTTGATTTGATTGCCTCATGAAAGTTGAGAATTTCTCCTGTTCTTGGGTCAGTAAATTTCCTCTGGATAGGATTATAAACATCTTGATGTATGGCATCAACAAGATTTAAGTCAGTACTGCCCAAGTTTTGTACAATATATCCTTTAGAAACAGCTTCTGTAAATGTAATGCTCTTTTTATCAGAACACTTATATTTTCCAGTGTTTGGGTCAATAATGTTCTCTGCTAAAGCCCCATCAAGTGTTACCAATGTCTGGTATTGTAAGTTACGAACTAAGAAAGCTGTTCTGTCAAGGAGACCACTATCTACAGCAGCTTGTAATGATACTGGGTTTACAGTTCCAGGATCTACAAAGGCTCCATCCTCCTCGACCAAATCTTCTTCAATGATATCCATAACTCCATACTTTGGCTGGTTAGACAAATCTATCAGTATTCCACTTTCAATACTATCCAGTAATGAGAGAACATTCCCTGAGACTGTGTCCACACACCGTCCAGATGTTATATTTATGAGTCCTTTCTGAAGAGCTACGTCTAGCTCATGAATAGTGCCTTCCTTTGTATCTCTGACACGAATCAAACTAGAATCTAACATACCAGAAAATATAGCTTCAGAAAAGGCCAATTCATTCTCATTATCTGGTGATAGGAACTTCTCCTTGTCTTTAGAATAAAGTCCTTCTTCTATGACCTCTGACAATGTCAGCTGATAGGGTGATTTACATCTCACAACAAGACCTTTACTTAAGGCAAAGTTAAGTGCAATTGGAAGCCCCGATGATAACATCATTCTGCCGGACACTGGATCAATAATACGTTTGTCAATAGCTTCACCAAGAGTTAATATATCCTTACTGACTGGATCACGAACTAAAGAGTCTATGTGAATCAGACCAAGATCAAGTGCTTCACTAAACGATACTTCTTCGTCTGTTTCTATATTTGTCACAGTGTTTTTGATTGGATCATACAATCCACTGTCAATCACAGCATCTAAAGTCACTGGCAGATCTGCTTTTAGACACACATCAATAGAATGTTTACGTTTGTCACGCGAGAAATTATCACTTGAACTAGATATAAGCTTATCAGCTTCAAAAGATACATGTTTGCTTTGCTTCGATAATTTCCTCAAATCAATTTCTGCATCACTATCAACTACAATATTCAGAGATAAAGCTTTATTCCATGAGCACCATTTTTCATTTACTGTATCACGGACAAAACAACGATCTGACATTTCACCACTTGTAAAAGATCCTTCATCTATCACTTTTAATATTCCACAATCTAAGGCCTGTTTAAATGTTAATTTATGTCCAGTTGCACTGTCGATTATGATTTTATCCTCTACTGTTTCTGAATCTAACTTACGATTTTCACTCATAAGAAAAGATCTGATTGGCTGACTCAAACGTCTGCCTTCACATTTCATTTTCAATTGATTAATCATGATCTTTTCTGCACTTGACCCAATGTAAATTTCTCCAGTGTTTGAATCAATTTGAAGTTTTTGTTCTTGAAGCATTCCAGATTCAAGAATGGAATCAAGATCCATAAAATCTCCTGTGTCTAAGAATTTGACTTCTGTGCTAACAGCATCAACAAGTCCATGTTTTACAGCAGCCCCAAGAGAGAAGTTGGAAGCTGTAACAGGGTCAGTAACAATTCCTGTGTTTGGATCAAATAATCCCCTGTTGTATAACTCAACCAATGAAAAGATTTGTTTCTTAACTGGACTTCCTCCTTGTTCTTTTGATGTATCATTTTCCAGTGCACCAACCTGAAATTTCTTCATTGATAGCATATTCTGACAGAAAGAAAAAAAATCTTTCTCTTCAACGAATTTTGTTTTTCTATTATATTTTTTTCTTAGGCCACGGTTTTTTATTTTGTTGGTTTACGGATCCGCCGACCCGATTTTGCCGACTTTCAGAATAAAAATAAAATTGACTTTTCATGCTTTTTTTATTCCCACAGACCCTTATCAATGCATTATCCCTAAAAAATAATTAAAATTTTCTTTTTTTATAAAATGAAATGCATTAATCATTAACAAAGTTGATAACACTTTCTGTTGTGAAAAATAAAACTTACAATTTACGTTTCTAAAAATAGACAAATCAATTATAACTGACTTTGAAATGTCTTTTGCGCAAATAATTTTGCGAAACGAAACCTGTGTTGAAAACCTATTACAAAATAAGTTCGTTTCCCTTATTTGTCATCAGTCCGTAAGATGCATCATCTCAGAGAAATAGACTTGTCCAAATGTTGACAGGTGGAATACATCAATTAAAGAACTGAATATTTACCATTCTTATGAAATTTTCTTGTTTCATAAATATCAATCATTGGGATAAAAACCGGATTGCATGACAACTGATTAACCCGATATTGTTGTTTTTCCAGTGGACGAGTCTATTACGTTTTTCGACACGTGTGTTTAAACTTATTTTTGTACTACGTTTTTACATTTTTTTTCTTTATTAGTTTTTGTCATTATTTACCAAGTTTTCTGGAATTGATTGAGAGCTACGCGAATCTGTTTTTCTTGTTTGTTAAATGACGATTTAATTTCGTCTTTGTCCGTGCAACCCCCCTTTTTTACAGGAAGTTTTTAAACGATGTCATGCGATGTTCATGATCACTGATTAATAATATTTCATTGAATTAAATGTTAAGAAATGATGACAAAACAGCAAATAAGACAAACATTTTGTTAGTAAGGTGAAATATATATTTATTTTGCATATTTTTTCGTTTTGAAAGATATTTTTTTTTCTTTTTTTTTCCGACCGACCGACCCGACTTTTTTAAGGGAAAAATCCGTAAACCAACAAATTAAAAAACCGTGGCCTTATGATGTGAAAGGCAGCGAATCTTATCTTTGAATATAAATTTCCAGCAATACTTTTCATAACTCCAAATCGTATCACTTCATCTGAATAGTGATAAAATTTTCTACTTAGAATTCAAAATGATATTTCCTGATCAATATAAATACAGTACTTAAATCATACTAGTGTATACTTGACTCTTAATTTAAAACTGAAATAGAGTTCATGTCTTTGAATATGAATAATCTTTGCTTTCACAAACTCATTGAACAATCTTTTTTTATCTTTAAAAATGTTGTTGAAGAGAAAGTATATTTCTTGAGCTGTCCAAGAGAAACAGAATCAATGAATGATTTACAAATGAGTAACAATAAAAGTTGGCAACATTTATACAACATGAATATAACTAAATTATAAAGAAACATATATAAGAAGGTTCATTACAAATAACAGAATCAAGCATCAACCTATTCAAATGCAAATATTCAAAAGGGTAAATATGAAACATATAACCAGCAAGACAATTAGCTGTAACATAAATGGAACCCCCACCCCAAATAATATGTCTGTGCCTGTCATTTATAGGAACCTTACAATGGTCGTTATGTATTATTCTGAAAAAAATTATGTTTTTATATTATTTTGAAATTACTATTTGTTGTTTTTTGAGAATTTGACATGGATAGCAAATCTTTTATAATTTTTGGTGAGATTTATAACTGATGATTTCTCTTTTGTGAGATCTCTAGTCTTTATTGGCAATCATATCACATCTTCTTTTTTATATTTATGCATGTATAATTTTTCTATTAGGTATACATTGTTTTTCCACCCCATTTATATCCAAACTAGTCACAAAAGGATGATTTATATTGTGATTTGAGTTTTTCAGATCAAAATGAATTATTTTTTCTATGCCCCAGTACCATCAGTAAAAAAGGTTGAATGTATATTTTTCAAACACAAAGTATAAACCCTTCTATAAATGTAAATATCAACCATATAAATAAAAACAACTAATTATAATACAATTGTAATAAAAACCAACTAATTATGATATAAATTATAACCAACAAAACAACTACTTACAATGTAATTGCAATCAACAAAACAACTAATAAAAGTATATTTGTATAAAAAATAAACATTAATAACTATAATATATATAAAAGATAATACTATCAAATACATTTAACATGGCAAGCTTTTTCTACTTTTATTTTTTACGTAATTTAGGAACAAAGTTGTTCCTATTTACACATATAATCTTTCGCCTTTTAATAATAATCACTTTAGAATCATGAACAATAATACGGTTAAAAAGTTTTTAATTTTCAGTAAAAAATGGTTTCCAATAATTTGTATATTATATAATTGACCTAACTATGGTGAAGTCTAATTTATCTTTTATACTAATTTTGTTGATCAGATTTTTAAAAACGTTTAAAGATATCAAACAAAGCATATTTCAGTTTTAAAAGAACTCACATCTATTAAAAAATATAAGCTAAAACATAAATTGAAAAATAATACATTTCTAAAAGCTTATCTTATTTGACCCACTCACACAGTATACTATTAAAAATAACTTTTATATATTTCATTTTAGTTTCAGAAATTGTATGACTTAATATATCCCTCCCAATATATAACAACATACACACCATAACACTATTTAAAGCTATTAATAACCATGCATTAGTTACACTCACCTCATCAAAAGGTGTGGAGCGGTCCGTAGATCTTCTACCAGTTACTTTCATCCCACTATCAAATTCATCAGCTTTGTGGTCCACAGCTCTACCATTAACTGGTTTAGATCGTAGTTTCACTGTTTGCTGTTCCACCACAGTTGGAGCCATTGTATCTTCAGAGATGAATAAATCCTTGGTAGGTTTGGTGGTTTCAGTAAACACCACACTCCTCTTTATTGCTTCAGGTAAAGATATGGAATCACCCGTTGTTGTTTGTGTTACCTTTCCTTGGGAATCTATTACAAATCCAGGTTTAGTAGCAAACGTGACATCAGCCTTCACTAGTGGCATCTTAACTTTTCCTTCAGATACATGTAAACCTGATTTAAGCGCAGTAGATTCGGTGAAAACTAATCCTTTAGCTAGTGCCTCAGACAATGGTAATAGAGCACCTGTTTTAGTGTTCACTACCTTGCCTTTAGAATCTACTTTATACTCTGGCTTTGTGAAGAATGTTGTACTTTCAGATTGAGTTTGTTGCTCAGTTTCTAATGATGATATTTTACCTTCAGCAAATCTGACTTCTGATTTACTTTCAGTACTTTCTGTGAAGATAAGACCTTTGGCTGCAGCCTCAGATATTGACATTATATCTCCAGTAGACGCGTTTAGGACTTTGCCCTTAGAATCAACCATAAATCCAGGTTTGGTAACATATGTAGCACTTCCTGATGTGATCTGAATTTCTGTTGATGTTGTTGAAACCACTTCACCATTTATGACTTTAACATCAATTTTTGGTGAAAATGGTGACCCTTCTTTAACAACTGTATACTGGTCTCCTGAAGTTGTTATTTGTTCACTATCAGAAGTGACTTTTGGTTGAATGAAACCAGTTTGTAGGGCTGTTTGAAGACTCATTACATCCCCAGATTGAGGGTCACTGAAGGTTCCTCTATCGGAGTCAATCTTTCCTTGGGTTATGGCATCTGATATGGAAATAGGTGATTGTTCATTGCTAGGGTGAACATCTTCATCAATCATTTCTGCTTTATCTATTGACAAAAAGCCACAAATTACAGCTTCATCAACAGACATTATTTCCCCTGTATTAGGGTAACGATAAGTTCCTGTTTCCAAATCAATTTTTCCAGTTTTAAGAGCTTCACTAACAGATAATGAAGGCTCACTTCTATTCTCGTCAGTATTACCAGGTACAGTTGTGGTAGTCATGGTAACTTGTTCATCATATCTTGTGTTATCCATCGGTATCTTTGTATCGACTATGTCTGTGTATACAACAGCTCCTCTTTCTGCCGTGTGAGGGCTCGCTTTCAATAACACTACTGATCCCCCTTGTTGTGAATTTTGTCTGGTTACCGGAGACAAGAACTGTCTATGAAGTGCTTCTTCAATGGACATGGGGATTCTCCTGTCCCTGCCTCCGAATTGCCCGTTTTTTGGATCAATGTTTCCTTGTTGAAAAGCTTGTTGAAATGACATAGTTGTCCCATCTTCCCTTGGACTTGAATATTCATATGGCTGAGATGTGGATGAAATAATCATGCCTGCCCTTACAGCTTCATCAACAGTGTAAATCTTTCCTGTATTTGGATGTGTAAACAAACCTCTTTGTTCATCTATGTAACCTTTTCTAAGAGCTTCATTAAATGTGTAGTTCTCTGTAGCTTTAGCAGGTGACATTGATATTTTACCATCGACCTCTGTGGCTAATACCATTCCTTTCTTCATTGCATCAGATAATGGCATTGTTTCTCCTCTGCGAGTATCTTTATAGTTACCCTTTGCATCAAGTACGCCTCTATTTATGGCTTCAGCTACATCAATCATTTGACCTTGAGATGTATCCATAACCTTGGATATATTGTATGTAATGGCTGGTTTTTCTGATTTGACTTTTGTTTGCACTGTTTTAATTGTCTGAACAACACCGGATACTAGACCAGCCTGTAATGCCTGTTCCATGGGTATAAATGTCCTGGACTTAGCATCATAATATTTTGTCATATCAGCATCAATGATTCCTTTTTGTATAGCTTGTTCAGCTGTAAGCTGTCTGTTTGTTGATGAATCAAGTACTCCTGTGACATTTATTTGCTTTACATCTTTGGTTTCCTTGTCGACATTACCATTTTGTTGTAAACTTTCTCCAGTAATCAGGTCAATCTTTAGAGCATCCTCTAGTGGCATTGATGCTCCTGTCTTAGGGTCATAGTAGACATGTTTATCCTTGTCTACAATTCCTCTTTTTAAAGCTTCATCCAGTGACATGGTTCTGCCAGTAAATGGATCCTTGACTTCAGTTATCATGGTATCTCCTACTGTTACAATGTTGTCAGAACTACCAGCTGCAATTTCTACCAGACCTTTCTCTGCTGCCATTAACAATGGTAGTCTCTCTCCTGTTCTCAGATTAACAACAATTCCTTTATCTGGAATAAATATGCCTTTCCTGATGGCCTCCTGTAATGGGATCTTAGTACCAGTTTTAGGATCAATGATAGCCTTGACTGTCATGGAGTCTCGTTTCACAGTAGTCACAAAAGGGAATGTCTGTTCCAACTGAACATACCCCTTCCTGGCTGCATCCTCAAGCTCCAGTGTTTCCCCAGTATGTTTGTCCAGGTATTTACATAGCCCACCATCTAAAACACCTCTATTAACTGCCTCTTCTACTGACAGCCATTCTCCTGTCCTTGGATCTTTAACAGACTTAACATTATTGATAGGACTGCTACCATCAAAACCTCCTAATTCTTCTGATACAGAGTCAGCTCGTACATACCCACGTTTAATGGCTTGAGGTATGCTTAATTTTTCTCCTGTTTGAGTATTTGTGACTATTCCTGCTTTCAAATCTAAAATTCCACTTTGAACTGCTTGAGGCACTGGTATGGTTTGTCCTGTTCTAGGGTCAACTATTGTTTGAATGTTAAATGTACGTCTTTCAGTAATGACTTCTGCTGAAGATGGTGATTTTACCATTTTCTGATCTGCTTTAATTTTACCTTCATGAACAGCTTCAGTTATTGGAATAGAGCTTCCATCTTTTTCTTTATAACGTCCAGTTTTTGGGTTGATGATGCCTTTCTCTATGGCAAGTTTGACTGGAATAAACTGTCCCTGATCAGGATCGAACACAGATTTGAGATGAAGTGTGTCAGGACTGGTAGTTTCAAATGTTTCTGTTTTTGATGAATTTTCACCACTGACTAATCCCATCTTCAATGCTTCACTGATTGGTATTTCTTCTCCTGTTCTGGAGTTTACAATTACACCAGCATGTAGATCTAGGATATTTCTCTTGACAGCCTCCTGAAGACTGATACTGTGACCAGTAGCTGGGTCAACAACTGTGTTAATCTTTAATGTTTTCACTTGAGTTATTGTATCTTCTTTGGATTCTCCATAAAGTTCAGTGCTTTTCATTTCAGAATCTACATCTTTTACTCTGACAAGTTTTTGGTTGACAGCATCCATAATAGGTATGATCCTTCCATGTTCATCATCAAAGTATGTTTTACCATCGTGATCAATGACGCCTTTATGAACGGCATCATGTAACTTCAGCTCTTGTCCTGTATTTGGGTCAATAACTGATACAATGGACATTCTCTTTTTCTCTGAGAACATTACATCAGCACTGACACCAGATTTTGAAGTCTGTTCTTTCATAGTCACACTATCCATAACCTTTCCATCAATAAACCCATAATCTAGAGCCTCCTTTATGCTCATCTCCTGACCAGTGAGTGAATTTTTGTATGTTCCATGTTGTGTGTCTATAATGCCTGACCTGATTGCCTGGTCAAGACTGGTATCCTTCCTCCCTGCTGAGTCTCTCACACCACGAATATGAACTTTACACGAAACCTTTTCTGACGATTCTAAGATATCAGAATCACCCACTCCATCTCTGTTTTGTTTATGTTTATATTCTGTTATCTCTATATTCTCAGGACCAGTACGAGTTACAACAGTAGACTGCACATCAATTGGAACAGATCTGTCTAGAGATACTGACAATGTTTTCGTTACTGACTTATCTTTGGTGAAGTAATCTTTTACTTTCATAGCTCCATAGATAGGAGCACCGACAAATGCAACAAGACCCATTTTAGCAGCATCTTTCAAAGAAATTCTGATACAAGAATCTTTACTGATAAATTTTCCAGATTTGGGGTCAATTCTTCCTGTGTTCAATGCTTCAGTGAGAGTCATCATTTTTCCTGATTTGACATCATAGATACTGCTATCCCCACTGATAAATCCCAAACGAATGGCTTCTTGTAAACTATGCTTTCGTCCTGTTTTTCTGTCAGTAAATTCACCTGTTGAGTCATCAAAAACTCCTTCAGCTAATGCAGCTGTCAGAGTGAAGCCCTCTGTTGTTTCCTGCACTTCGTCTTCAGGATCAATCAACTGTTTTCTAATAGCATCAAGTACAGCAATTCTAGAACCAGTAGAAGGATCAGTAAATTTACTACTCTCCACATCAATCAGGCCCCTGTTCAAGGCTTGAGAGAATGACAAGCGATTTTCTTTTGGTGCTTTATCCTTTGATCTTGGACGTATTTTGACAGGTGAACTTTTGGTGAATTTATATTCAGCACGATCAACTTCTCTGCGGGGAGAAGTTGGAGGACTGATATAACCTTCATGAATGGCTGCACCTAATGACATAACTTCTCCAGTTTTTGGGTCTCTAAATGTACCACTTCCCTCATCCACCATTCCTTGTTCTATGGCATCGCTAATGGAGTAGTGATGATCAACAACCTCACTTTGAACTTCACGATAAGTAGTAACACTAAATCCTGGTGGTGGTATCAGACCCTCATAAAAGGCCTCTCTTAACGTAATCTTTTCTCCAGTCCCAGTATGTTTCAGCTTTCCTGTTTCAGGATCAAATATTCCACGCCTGATTGCCTCATTCAATGAAATCAAATCTCCTGTTTTGGGATCTAAAACACTAGAATTATCAAAGTCTATTAACTTTTCCTCAATAGCTCTCTGAACCGTAACAGGTTTATGCTTTCCTGGAACAGAAATCTTTCCTTTAAGTGTGACATTTTTATCATTCATAACAAGTTCATTTAGTGATACAGGCTCTCTTTCTCCTTTCGTTGATGAACTGTATCTAGGTAAACTTCCTGACTTCTGTTCCTCAGTAATGACTTTTGTTTCATGAAATATAGTCTTTGATTCTGCTGGAGAAAATTTTACTTGTGAAACCTTTTTTGACTGTTTAGTTTCAACATCATGTATTTTTCCTACCACCATTGATAATGTTTGTGCAGTTGATAAATCAATGTATTTCCTGTTGACAGCTTCATCAATTGTGATTACTTCCCTTGTTTCCTTGACAGTTATGGTTCCTTCATCCCAGTTAACATCTATGGCTGGTGTTTTGGATTGTAAATCTGCTGATTCAGCAAGTTCTTCTACTGTATCCGAATCCAAAAGACCTCTCTGTACTGCTTGAGGTACAGTCATCACTTCTCCAGTTGATCTTATGATGACCTTTCCAGCACTCCAATCAATAGTCAGATCATCCTTAGATATAAATGGAGAACTTGTAAAGCTTGTTTCAGTTGTCTGTTCAGAAATACTATCAGAAATTCTACTTCCATAAGGTTTGGAGTCACCATTCACCATTGAGGAAGGGGAGGATAAAGGATAGGAGGGCTTGTAAAAAGAAGATCCATCAACCTCGGAAGAAAACGAAACACCCATAGAAGGTTTTACATGCAGCGAAGGATGAGAAAAATCTAGCGTCTCAGAAGTATTACTCTGAGAAAATCTACTTCTGTCAGGACTTACCACATAACTATCAGGTCCATTTAAATCTGGTTCATTTTTCTGAAGAGAAGGAAGATTCATTGTCGGTTTGATACGATCTCCAGGTTTAGCGTATATAATAGTAGTTTGGGGTTCTCCATCCCCATTCAATGTAAATTTTCCAATTGTTTCAGTCTTATGTCTTTCCTGTTCTGTCACATCTGTTATAATTGGGCCTTTAGATTTTGTTTCTGTAACATCTTTTATAACTGGTCCCTTGGTCTTTGTACTTTTTACAGCATCATAGACAACTTTCCCTGCCAGAATAGGTGCTCCAACAACTGCTAGTAGTCCAAACTTCAGTGCATCCTGAACAGTCATTTTGTCTCCTGTCTTGGAATCTTTAATCTTGCCAGATTTCCTATCAAACAGTCCTTTTTTCATTGCTGAATCCAGAGAAATCATTTCACCTGTCCTTGAATCCAATATAGTGACTTCGTCAGACCTCAGCTTTCCATCAAGTATTGCTTGTTCAATAGGAACAGTTTCTCCTGTGGCTGAATCCATTACTGTTCCTCTCTTCTGATCCAGTGAGTCAACAACAAGTCCTTGCTGTATAGCAGACGACAGTGGCATTACTTCTCCAGTGGCTGTGTTTGTCACTTCACAAGTTTTTCCATCTATAATTCCTTGTCGTAAAGCTGTCTTCAGTGGTAGTTTGGTTCCAGACGCTTCATCAACAATCAGAACCAAATTTCCATCAACAATATTACGATTTACAGCTTCCTGAATTGTTATCCTCTCTCCTAAGATTGGTTCCAATAACTGTCCTCTTTCATCAATAAGTTGTGCTTTGTCTGCATCCAGTAGATTCAAAGGGCCTGGTTTTGAGAATTGTGACCTAAATTGTGACCCTAGTATGATATTTTGTTGTTGACATTTTGGATAATTGACACGACCAGTACTGCTGTCTATTAATCCCCTATTGAAGCATTCCTGTAGAGTGACAGGTCTATCCAGAGTAAGACTTAGCATGGCTTGTTTATCAGTGTCAACAATCCCTCTATCAATGGCTTCTTTTAAGGTAATTAGTTGACCAGTTTTTGGATCTCTGACTTTGCCTGATGTTGGATCAATAAGACCTACATGAAGAGCCTCTGAGTATGAGAATCCAGAAGGTGCTGATACAGATTCTGATTTAAGAGTCTTCACATCACCTCTAGTTCTTGTTGTCTCTGTTGTTTCCATTATAAGTTGTGGTGTCCTTCCTTTATCACCATCAATACCATCATAACTTTGTTCCACGTCTGTGGTGTAATTTAGAACCTCATCAAAACTGTCATTTTTCATTCTGTCCTCATCTCTAGCTCCTGACCGCTCTAGTTTTATATCAACCACAGATGGGGCGATACCATTTTCTGTAATAGTAGGTGGAACAGGTTCTTCCATTGACATATTTTGTATCCTTTCAATATCAGCAGCATCTGTTGATTTTGATAGGCTGATGAAGCCTAGTTTTAATGCATCTTCCAATGGTATTCTACTGTTTGTTCTGGTATCCAGGAATGTTCCATTTTCAGCATCAATCAGACCATTCTTGATAGCTGTCACAGCTGATATTTGCTCTCTGGTTTTAGGATTGATCACAGAAGTGACATTCTTCAATGAGAATGGCAGATTTCCAGCACTGAAAGCACTATGTAGTAATTCTTCTTCCTTTGATCTGCCTGTGACATCAGCATGGATCAGTCCTTTGTTTAGTGCTGTGTTAATTTGAAGAGTTTCTCCTGTACCTGGGTTGATGTACAGTCCTTTGGATATATCCAAGATTCCATTCAAGACGGCATCGTCATAGGAGATCATGTTCATTGTCCTGGGGTCAATGACACTGCTGATACTATATGATACTGTTTCAGCAGTTATTTCCTCCACTAATGTAGCTTCAAATGTCTCTTGTTCATCAGTAATGTGTATACTTGATATTTCATGACGATCTTGAGCAGTTTCTATGTTTGACGTGGCAATAGCTAACTTCCTGTCTATTGCATCATTGATGGACATCCTCTCTCCAGTCACAATGTTGATGTACTGTGCATTTACATTATCAATAATTCCTTCATCAACAGCTTTTTGTATAGATATGGTTTCACCAGTTCTGGGATGTACAACCCATGATACCATTAGTGTGGTCATTTTTGTAGTGGTCATCTTGCTTCCATCGCCTTCATCATTAGACGTGACAGATGTGAGTTCAGCCTCAATAAGTTTCCTCTCAATAGCATCGTATACAGATAATTTCTCACCTGTCCTTGTATTTATGTACAATCCATTTCCTTCGTCTAAGATACCATCTTTTACAGCTTCAATGACAGGCACAAATTTTCCTGTAATTGGATGTTTGACACTTTTTAATTGGAATGTTTTTGTTTCTTTAAGAATGTCCCCTTTAGCTACATGCATAGTGCTAACATCCTCAGCCAGAACCCATCCACTATCAACAGCTTCACTGATAGGTATAGACACTCTTCTGCCCTGTTGATCAAATGTCATGTACAGTCCTCTTTCTCTGTCTAATATTCCTTGATTGACAGCCTCTGAAACAGATATCTTTTCTTTTGTTCTTGGATGAATGACACTAGTAATTGCAAATGATCGTATTTCTTTGACAGATGTATCAGAAGTATGTGGTTTGTCTGTTTCTCGTCCTGTTGCAAGACCTTTAGCTATGGCTTCATTAATGGTAAATTTGTGACCAGTCAGTGGGTGTATAAAGCATCCTTTTGATAGATCTAATATTCCTCTTTTTACTGCTTCTTGTGGAGATATCCTCTCCTTCGTACGTGGATCGGTGATGCTTTGTACTTCAATATGGCGAGTCTGGCTCACCACCGATTCTGCAATGGCAGGTCTCGAAATTGTTGTTGATGTGAAGGAGAAGCCCTCATTTCCTTTCCTTACTATTTTGGATTGAACTTTGGAAGCTCCTGGCTCTGGTAGAGAATCAAAAGAATCAAATTCTATTTCTTCAGAGCTTTCATCATATTTTTCTTCTTGAAGAGATGTTGGCGGCCATTCTGTGGACAATCGTAAAAGTCCCTTCTGTATTGCTTCCTCCACAGGCATTGTTGACCCTGTGTGAGGATCCCGAAATGTTCCGGTTCTTTCCACCAACAAACCCTGGGAGAGGGCTTCTGATACAGATATTGGACGAAAGTTGACCTCTTCATTACCTGGCTGTAGTTTGGTTTGAACAGAGGTATATGTAATAGCTGGACTGAGAACCTCTAGCACAGTCTGAGCATCATCTGTTGATATAATTCCTTCCTTAGCTGCCTTGTTCAGAGTCATTACTCTTTCTGTTCTAGCATCAGTTATCTCCCCTCGATCTGGATCTAACATTCCAATCTGTATCGCTTTGAGAAGGGACACATTTTTGCCGCTTGCATCCTTCATGGATGTATCACGTGTCAATTTTTCTACCACATCTTTATCTACCAACCCCTGACTGGCTGCAGCTCTAAGTAGTACTCTTCGTCCAGTTCTTGTATCGACAAAATCTCCATTGCTTGTAATTATGCCTTTTCGCATTGCTTCTGGAACTGTTAACATTTTATTTGTAACTGAGTCCTTGATACATGGTCTTGCTAAAAGGACTTCTTCACTGACCAATTTTAAGTAGCCTTTCTGAACAGCTGATGCAATAGGTTGAGCAGGTTCTGCACCAGGTGATACAAACAATCCTCGTGAATCAAGGATACCATTCTCTATTGCTTCTCTGATTGAGAAAACCTCTCCAGAGGAAGGAATCATCACACATTTTGTACTGTCGTCCAGAATGCCATTGTCTAGTGCATCAGAGAATGATATCACACGTCCAGAGTTTGGATCAATTAAGTGACCTTTCTCTGTTATTGATCCTTCTACAATAGCCTTTGGAAGGTAAAGTGGTTTACTTAATAACTGTCTCTGATAGGCTTGGTCTAACGGTAAGTTCTGACCTTTGGACCTGTCTATGTATAATCCAGATTCTGGGTCAATTAGACCCTTACTCACAGCTTCCACTAGTGAAATGTATTCTCCTGATGCAGGATCCTTTATTTCTTTCTTTGATGGATTTAAATGTCCTTTTTCAACTGCTTCTAAAATAGTCATACTTTTTCCTGATAATGGATCAATAATTTTTCCAGATGACGAGTCAAACAGACCTTTTTCTATAGCATCAGCTAGTCCTAATGCTGATTCTAGTACTGATAAATCAGCAGTACCAAACACAGCTTGGGACTGTGTGATAGTGGTAACTGTTACCCCATCTCCTCCTAGGTTTGTTGCAGTTTGTTGTGATATCAGGCCTTTAGACACAGCCTGATGTAATGGAATGTTCTGACCAGAGTTTGGGTCTCTGTAAGTCATTTTAACAGGATCAAATATTCCTTTCTTCATGGCATCTAATAATGGAATTTGTCTATTTGTTACGGGATCTGTTAGTCCACAGGGTGAATTCAGCTGCTGCAGTAAACCATCAGATATATAACCTTTACTGTAGGCTTCTTGAAGTGATAATCTTCTACTTGTTAAAGGGTCGACATAAAACCCTGTTCTAGAGTCAAACAATCCAGATTTAATAGCATCCACTAAACTAACTTGTCTTCCTGTCTGAGGATTAAGAATAGCTGACACGTATAATGTCATTTGACTTGGTGCTATACATTCCTGTTTAACTGTCACCAATATTTGTGAAGTATTAGACATATGATCTTCAGGTGGAGCACTCTGATGTAAAGCCTGGACACTTGTAATACTAGCAACCTTCATTGACAATCTGTTAGGTGCTAACAGTGGAGGTGATATCATTCTTCTTTGGACTCCTGGACTATCATCTACATCCATACTGTCCATGGTACTTTCACTTTTATCCATTCGTGGAGTAGATGTTCCGATAGGTCTATCCACCATAGCTGTCACTTTACTGACGAATGATTTACCACCATAACCATTTGTGGTTGTCATTGGTGTTGGGTATCCTTCAAATTCTGATAACTGATGAAAATATCCTTCCATATCCTCATCAACTAACATGGACGATCTCTTGGCAAGTTCTGCACGGAATGTACGCAATAATGGAATTTCTTCATCTATAACCATTTGGAACTACAAAAGATACAGAAGTCAGTCAGTTTTTTATCATAAAAATTAGTGTATACTGTTACTACTCAGTTTTTGGCAATTTTTTTTGCAACAGTTCTAGAAGACAATTAAGAATCCAACAATAGAATGAACTTTAAGGATTTTTACATTCCAGAAGGTTTCTTCTGGTTTCATGTTTCGCAAACAATACACCTTATCGCTATTTGTCCACTATTACTGGACATCACACAGGTTCCCTTGAAATTTTGACGTCATAATAAAAATATCTGACAACACAATGGAAAAGTGATTGTTGTTTGACGTCAATAGTTCAAGCAGGACAGATTCTCTGGTCAGTCAGGATAGTGATAAGGTGTAATGATGAAGTGATTATGTTTTGATTTTTTCAATAGTTTTTCATTGATAATTATGAAAATTTCATAAAGGTCGTTTGTGCAGATTTTGTTTCATTATTATGAAACTATGGTAACACAAAATTCCATTTTTTTTAATATTTTTATATCTGTAAAATATTAGAAAATAAACTAGAGGCTCTAAAGAGCCTGTGTCGCTCACCTTGGTCTATGTGAATATTAAACAAAGGAAGCAGATTGAAAATTGACTACAAAGGTCAATAACTCCTAGAGGGTCAATTGACCATTTCGTTCATGTTGACTTATTTGTAGATCTTACTTTGCTGAACATTATTGCTGTTTACAGTTTACCTATATCTATAATAATATTCAATATAATAACCAAAAACAGCAAAATTTCCTTAAAATTACCAATTCAGGGGCCGCAACCCAAAAACAGATTGTCCAATTCATCTGAAAATTTCAGGGCAGATAGATCTTGAGCTGATTAACAATTTTTCTTCATGTCAGATTTTTTCTAAATTATTTGGTTTTTGAGTTATAAGCCAAAAACTGCATTTTACCCCTATGTTCTATTTTTAGCCGTGGCGGCCATCTTGGTTTGATGGCCAGGTCACCGGACACATTTTTTAAACAAGAAACCCCAAAGATGATTGTGGCCAAGTTTGGATCAATTTGGCACAGCAGTTTCAGAGAAGAAGATTTTAGTAAAAGATAAATAAAATTTACGAAAAATGGTTAAAAATTGACTTTAAAGGGCAATAACTCCTAAAGAGGTCAACTGACCATTTTGGTCATGTTGACTTATTTGTAAATCTGACCTTGCTGAACATTATTGCTGTTTACAGTTTACCTATATCTATAATAATATTCAATATAATAACCAAAAACAGCAAAATTTCCTTAAAATTACCAATTCAGGGGCCTCAACCCAAAAACAAGTTGTCCAATTCATCTGAAAATTTCAGGGCAGATAGATCTTTACCTAATTAACAATTTTACCCAATGTCAGATTTGCTCTAAATGCTTTGGTTTTTGAGTTATAAGCCAAAAACTGCATTTTACCCCTATGTTCTATTTATAGCCATGGCGGTCATCTTGGTTATTTGGCGGGATCATCGGACACAATTTTTAAACTAGATACCCCAATGATGATTGTGGCCAAGTTTCAAATAATTTGGCCCAGCAGTTTCAGAAGAGATGATTTTTCTAAAAGATTACTAAGATTTACGAAAAATGGTTAAAAATTGACTATAAAGGGCAATAACTCCTAAAGTGGTCAACTGATCATTTTGGTCATGTTGACTTATTTGTAGATCTTACTTTGCTGAACATTATTGCTTTTTACAGTTTATCTCTATCTAAAATAATATTCAAGATAATAACCAAAAACAACAAAATTTCCTTAAAATTACCAATTCAGGGGCAGCAACCTAACAACGGAATGTCAGATTCATCTGAAAATTTCAGGGCAGATAGATCTTAACCTGATAAACAATATTACCCCATGTCAGATTTGCCCTAAATGCTTTGGTTTTTGAGTTATTAGCCAAAAACTGCATTTTACCCCTATGTTCTATTTATAGTCATGGCGGCCATCTTGGTTAGTTGGCGGGGTCACCGGACACAATTTTTAAACAAGATACCCCAATGATGATTGTGGCCAAGTTTAATTAAATTTGGCCCAGTAGTTTCAGAGGAGAAGATTTTTGTAAAAGTTAACGCAGGACGACGACGACGACGGACGACGGACGCCAAGTGATGAGAAAAGCTCACTTGGCCCTGTGGGCCAGGTGAGCTAAAAACATATAACAGATCTAAAAGTGACTCTTCATTTATAAAGGTTATACATTTTTGGTTATAAGTGCTTTTTACGTTTTTTCACATAAATGTTATTTTAATTTATTTGTAGGCGAGTATTATATAAGTATTTAGTTACTATTCTATACCTTCAAATTAACATTAGATTCAGATAAAATCCTTGTGATTTCCTTAAGTCTGTGACTAATCCATTTGACCATATCCATATATTGTTTATTCACTATGTCAAGTTCTGTTTTCACTCGCTCCGCTCCATCCTCACGTTTTTGTTTCTTTGTCATACTTTCTACGAGGGCAGCATCAATGTCCTCCAAGGTCGTTTTGTACTGACGTAATCTTCTGTCATAAATCTACAATCAAAGTTTAAAATATTGGTTATTTAAAACTCTTGCTTAATATTTTGTGGAAAAACAACTTTTATTATATGTTATTATCACTGAAAATTGTGTAATTTATATTTCTGTTCAAATGAAAAGCTATGGTTATAGTTTATTTTTCTTTAAATTCAATAATTCAAGAAATATAAAAATCCAATTAGCAAAATTGACTTTTTTAACCCTAAATCACCTTTCATTTTCATTAAATATTATTTATGTGCATGATACAAAAATCTAGCCTTGCAATAAGTGCTACCCTTCACATACTCTTGGTGATAAAAACAATTCCTTTCAAGCATCTTTATGAAAATATATCAACTTTCAACAAAAGTGTTATAAAGCTGTATATTAAACCAGTAATCAAGCAATATTTAGTTAGCATTTTAATACTTCTAGCACAATACAATTATATAATATTATTTGAAACTGTAAATAAAATACACAGTTATTGTAGAATATATTTTACTGTTTATATAAAAGAGACATAAAAGATTTCACAGAATTTTGATGATCCTCCCAATTTCTGTAAGCCTATATATCTTTAGTAAAGGGGTATATTCCAGATCCTTAACTGAAGAAATGCTTCAGGAATATGATTGTAATTCCGTTAAGGCTAATTACTATAGCAAAATTTAACAGCCAGATCTGACCTTTTTTAGCCATTAATAAAATGGTATTGTATTATTATTAGGATTGATAAGTTTGCCTTAAAACTCGCTGTCACTGAAGGAGCTAAGACTAAAACGCATTAAGCCATGCTTGCCACATGCAAAAGTAGCATCATATAATGTTTTAGCTATGGAACTACTTTATTGTGTATAGTAAAAGCACTGCAATGTCATGATCACTACAAAGCCATGTTAAATCTCCAACCATACTACTAAAAATAACCTGATGACTTTGGAAATATATGCCAAAATATGATACTGTATTTGTTGTAAAATTTTTAGTTTTAATTTTCTTTCAGATATCTTCCTCAAATATATAAGAATTAACAAATATAAAGAAAACAAGATTTTTTTTTTAAAATCGCAATTTTTCCGAAAAAATAAAAATAAAATAAAACTGAACTTTCAGTAACTAATGAGAAGACATCACATTTCTTCTGATCAGTTGAAAAGTATAAACAATAAGCATATTAGTTGTCAGTACTTAAGTACATTAAAGCATGCCATGACGAATTTAAATAAAGGCTTATTTATAGCTTAATGAAAATTTATCAAATTTATAACAGCAAATACAGTATCTATAAATAACCATGAATTAAAATCCATTAACATCTTCACAGCCTATATAATTAAGTCACAGCATTCATATATAAAGTGTACAAAATATAATATTTGGTTGCATGGTTATAGTTTAGCATAATACATTACATACTAGATAGATAAAATCTCACCTCCTTCAGTTTGGGTGACTATCGACGCCATGGTAACCACAACAGGTAAGCGACTACTTACATGGAAACCAACAACAGGTAAGCGACTACTTAGCCAAGGGTTGCCCTCCATCAATCGATGGAAGAAGGAAGTAGTCAAGCCGTGCATGAATTGTGCTAAGAAAGGCAAACCCAAATTAAAAGCCGTGCTGTAAGCCAAAAACCCTGAAATCAAGGCTCTTATCAACAAAAAAATTGTAGAGAGAAAAAAAGGAAAGAATTTTGGAAGAGAATTAGTATAGATACTACATAGATCACACTCACTTTATCACTTGCATACCAACAAGACATATACTCTACTGTTATCTACTAGTTTAAGTGTATACCTTAGCCTCTCTGATAAATTGGCCTCCATATTTGTTGACTGCCTCTAACTGGTGCTGGTGTTCTCCAAGACCATTATATATCGCCTAAAAAACAAATAACAAGACCATTGTATATTGCCTAAAACAAACACAAATAAAAAACAAAATAAGAAATAGGTTACTATATTATTCTTTATTGTATTAGTTCAGCAAATGCTTTGTTTAGCAGAAAACAAGGCAACTTAACACAAGGATTTTCGTTCTCAATTTCAGATAGAAAACAAGACAGAATGGGTTTTAATGCTGATAGTGAGAAACGACAAAATTTTTACCCTGCACTGTTTATTTTTGAAGTCAAATCTATATCTTTTTCACAATAGAAAGTATATCACAGAATAGAAATTCATAAACATATAATTATGAACTTTCTTTCAAACTTTCACCAACGAATCTAAATTTTCATATTATAAATCTAAATTTAATGACAAAATATCATTGTTGCCTAAGTTCCAAATATTGGACATAATTTGTGTGTCAAATGGGTGAAGACTCATCATATGTGTATGGTTCAAGCTGTTGTATGTAATACTGTGTAAGCCTAAGATGGTTGATGAACTGATGTTTATATGTAATTTGAACCTTACCATTGATGGTTCTATCTGTTGCTGGACTTCCTCGATATTGTTTGTAAGGGGAGGTAATTGATTAATTTTCATCTGTAGCCGTTTCATCCATTGTTGTTCATCTTTAACCCCACTGGTATACAGAGACAATAGGTTTGAGGAAGATTCAAAGACTCTTCTCCTGTAAGTATAGAGTTAACAATCAAGTTATAATTTTCAATTTTTCAATTAAAAAATCAATTGACAAAAGCTAAATATAATTTTAATTTGTCCATATTTTGAAGGGAAAAAAACACATTTCTTTAACTTAACAAAATAAGGTCAGCGCCTTATCAATACATATAAATTACATGGCATCAGTTTGATAAAATATGGACTAGGCTAGTGATTGATGAAGTAATTCTTATGGTAGTAGATCACACACAGTTCACCATGTATTGCTTAAAACTCACCTGACTGAGATTAGAAGTGTGTTTTATAGATAGTAAAGCCCTCTCTTTATGTCATGATTTGGAGTAGTCTGAGATTACTCTGACGTCTGTTTAGCCAAACAAGCTGGGGCTGTGGGACGTCAGAGCTCGTTCCATATCAAAAGGTGGGTATTTGCCCACCCAAAATAGATGTGCTGCTTCCTCGCTTCTGGAGCCGACTGAGGGCATAGGAATTATATAAATCAGGCATCAATCTCTTCAGTTTTCATTTATCTATGCATTTATGTAAGTTTTACCTACCTGCCAAACCTTTATTTTTCCATATTTTTTACATTTTTCACAGAGACCCTTGATTTATTGCATTTTTAACTTTCACTTTCAAATGGACGTCAAGTTACGAGAGATTTCGTGGACTCGAGACTCAAAAATGCAAATATTTATATTTTGTTACCTCCTTGGTAGGAGATCGATGTTTAACATTTAGAAGCAACCACGTTTTTTCACCTCCTTTACAGGAGATCGGTAACTAGCCTTTAGTTCCGACCACAATAACAATAGGCAGCTCTCAGACATTTAGGTAACTTGCAGCATAAATGAACGAGGTGTTACATTAAGGTCATTTGCACTGTTTTCTCGTGGTCACGTGATAATCTTTGAAAATGAAAGGCAACATGGAGAAATCATGGATCTCTGTGACAAATGTTAAAATATAGAAAAATAAAGATTTGGCAGGTAGGTAAAACTTACATAAATGAAGAGATAAATGTAAACTGAAGAGATTGATGCTCGATTTATATAATTCCAAGGCCCTCAGTCGGCTCCAGAAGCGAGGAAGCAGTGCATCTATTTTGGGTGGGCAAATACCCACTTTTTGATATGGAACGAGCTCTGACGTCCAACGGCCCCAGCTTGTCTGGCTAAACAGCCGTCGGACGTCAGAGTAATCTCGGACTAGATTCGGAGAACCTTTTCGCCGAGAATAATTCCCCTCAACTTATTATATATTCAGAACTACCTGTACGTAAATGCTATATTCCATATTTCATTAAAGAAGTTAAATGTGAGGAAAAAAATCTATAAAATCTTAAAAATGTGCTACAAAATCAAAGCCATATTAAATAATTTGATAGTACATCTTTAAATTTCTGTATTCTAGGGAAACCAACCTTTCAACAATTTGTAATATGATCTGTTCCCATCTTTGTCTGAGACCATCAACCTCCTTATCAACGGTCTCCAAATCATTGTGACGAGATGTGCCTGGTCGACAGTGTTTTAGAAGAGCTCTAAGATTTTCTACATCTTTTGTTAATCTATCTAACTTTGGCTGCTGCTGTTGTATAGATGAATCTAAATCCTAGAAAAAAGGTCAATAATTAATTAATCAACTTGTAACAAATCAACTTTGTGTGATCAACTTGACATTTTGTTAAAAACATACTAAGTGTTTATCTAAAAAAGAACATACAACTGTAAAACGAAAATTATGGTTTCCTGTGTTTTAATTTTTTACTTGCCAATATCAATAATTGTTTTTATTGTCACAAATTTCGTTATTTCACACTTATACAGAGCAAGAATAAAGACAATTAAACCTCTAAAATCTAGATTCTAAAGCTAAAGTTACTTTGAGGGAAATAAAGTTACAAACACTCATTTAAACTATCACAGACAAAGAGTAAAAAATGCATACTTGGAGTTCTTCATGAACTTGTCTAAATGTATCTGGATCAGCTGACATGTTGTCATGTGACACCAGAGCTATCTCATAGTCTGCTACTAACTGTCTCATCTGCTCTATTCCGGTCAATAAAGAATCTGTTGCTTTTAATCTGTAAACAACAAACATTTACTTTAAAATTAAAATAAGTACTTATAATGTTTTACACTGATAAGTTATGAGGTATTCTATTGGAATATTGCAATAATGAAACAACATATTTTCTGGCTACATGGGTAATAAACAGAATTTTGCAATCTTTTAAGAACTGAAGATTTAGAATTTTACAAATCATTTTCAACCATATATTATGCAAATGGTTTCTCTCAATCACATAACTAGGATTCATATTTTACCTGGTTATACTACAACATATTGACCTATGTGAAAGGTTGTATTCCATTCCAATTGTGTGACTTTTACCAGGGAGAGTTACAAGTTAATCCTTAACAGTAATTATAATTCAAGCATGAGATAGATATACAATTCTAATTTGAAACAGGTGCTTGATGAAGATATATTGTATTCAGTCAATGTTTTGTCAACAAGTATGAAGTCTTAAATAAGCCTAAGAAAGAGCAAGGTTGCATTTAATCCCACCATTGTAACCCAGTATATTATTTACCTATCTAAATAAACCCGTGAGAGAGATCGTATTTGATCCCACCGTTGTACCACAGCATGATATTTTGATTCTGCTATATGAGATTTATGTGGAAGACTTGCATAGGTAGATTTCAGGACATCAACTCCATTCTCTAACTCACTGGCATTGGCCTCCCATACCTGAAGTAAAACATATTTTAAATTCTTATTCTGTCTATTATATCTTTTAATGTTTTTGAATCAAATTGTGGAAAGATTTTCTTATATAAGTTCTACTAGTCTTGGCATCTTACTTTGGTTATGCATGCAATTAATGCAACACAAATTACTATAGAACTGGGTTTTTTTTGCTATTAAAAAAGTATTAATTTGATTCAGACTAGATAAAACTGACTTAAAAAAAAATAGAAATGATTTATTTTTATTTTTCCATCTTTATTTTGTATTTTAACATAATTCTAGTTCATCTTAAAGGACATTCTTAGCTAAACATTTTCTAAAGAGAGGATATTGTTTATAATTCTGTTAATAGATCAAACCTTTTGTTGTTCTACGATATGACGAAGACCAAGTTTGTCACGAGGTAGATGATCCTGGAGTCTCGATATCAACTCCTGTTCACAGTCCATAAAACGTTTATTAAAAGAATCAACTTCATGAACAAGCTTCTGATCAGGAGATTTTGTCTTATGTGATTCTGTAAAATATATACATCATAATGTTTAATAAATAAACTAAAAGAAACATGTAATACATAACAATTTGTATTCAAATGACAGTTTAAGCACTCCACAACTAATTCTGATTTAAAAAAAAAATGTTTTTCAAGTTGTATAAGTCACAAGTTTAAGAGCATCTTGAAAAAGATATGTCTTTTCAAAGTGGTATCCATTTCTTTATGTTTTATTACTAATATTTTTTTTTAATGTATCACAAACATATGTGGTATTCTTAACATAACATAAAGAATACAAACCACAGACTTATTGCATACTGTGTGATAATTACTAGTAAATAAAACACAGATAATAAACATGTGGAATAAATACCACAAACTGCTTGTAATATATCTTACAATAATCCATGAATAATATACTCTATAAACACACCAAAAAAAAGTTGTAAAATCATCTTTGAATATAATACATGCAAATTATTCAATTTTCTATCATTCAATTTTTATTTGTGGTTAACTATCTTATGGGATAAAAAAAAAAAAGGCTTGCCATCTAACATTAATTTCTCTTTACCTTCTTCTTGAGCAGTTGCTGAAAGACTTAGAAATATTTGATTACATTCGGCTAATTCTCCCCGTAATTTTCTCATTTCGTGTGTGGTCTCTCCTACTTCTGTGATCAGCTTCTCAGCGTCTTCATTTACAGTTCTCCAAAACATCTCCCTCCTTCCTGGCTCTAAACTCATAAACTAAAGAAGAAAAAAAACAACAGTAAATTGACCATCTTTTAACTTCTCTTGCAAAATGAATATACAAATGTATAAACGTAAAACAGACACACAAATAATTGTCCTATCTTAAGAACTAACTATTCAAATCTTAAGCCTTAAATTTTGTGCTGGTCATATAACTGCTTCTATTATTCTCTCTAACTTTCATCTTTGTTTTACTTGTTTAGCATCTCAGTTTCATAGTGTTGACATAATTATGATATCTCACTCAATATTGGTACATTTTACCTAAAAGGCTAAAATTCACTGAAAAATATTCTTACACACTGAATCTTAAATGCACATACTTGTCTTTTTGTTTGATATGTTTGAATTTTATAGAAATATCTCCATTTTTTTTGTTCATAATTAGTTTGATTGCAAGTTTTTCTCTTCTATGAACTATTAAACATAACTCCAATACCTGTTTAAGATCCCAGTTCTTTATGACCCTAACTGTATTCAATATCATATTGTGTTTAGTGGATCTCTGCCTCATTTTCCATAAACTATGTAAATGTTCAAACTGTACATGAAGCCTACAAAAAAATATTTCAACCATCAAGAAAGATCAGAAACTTTGAGCCAATAAGGTTTTTTTTAAAAGGATTATCATTCAATGATGAATTTCTTACATAAAATTAGTTCATTCAATTTTTCAGTTAATGTGTTTACAAAATATACCAGTATGTATAGGCAGTATTTTTTTTATAAAGGAAATTGTAAATATCTGTATTTACATTGAAAATTTATGAAATAGAAATTAAAGTGTATTGTATACCTGTAGATATGTGACCTACCTCTCAGCTTGTGATATGGCATCTTTATTAGGTGGGGGAATGACAAAACAAATAGATGGCAACATTTCTTCATCACCATTTGACAATGCAACCTGTAATATAAGAAAAATGATTATATATAAAACATAACTATTACAATATTAAAAGAAAAGATATTTGAAAAGGATATTTAGAAGTTGCAGTATGAGCTAAATTCTATAAGATTTTCCGTCCTTTAACAAGATGCAAGCATTCTTTGATAAAGTAAACGTGAGTATTTGTTTCACTTGTAGAAGTGTTATGTTGTCTAAAATATCTCACTTTTATGAAGTTGTTGAGTTTTTCTAAATTAAGGTTATAATCTACAGGTAAACAAATCACCATACTCATACTTCTCATTCTGGTTGAAGCCAATCAGTTTTGTTCTTACTCCTGACTTCTGAGTGCTTGGTAGAGCAGCAGAAGTACCAACCAGAAAGGTTTTTGTTTGACCAAACTAGGAATTTAGTTAATTGTCAGTTGTCTAGTTTTAGAATCCCATCCAAAAGTTGTCAAATATTAAAGTCAGTGCCTTTATATTCATTTTAACACATAATTCCTGTTAAATGTGTATCCTAATCTAAAATTTACCTTCCACTTGGATCTGTTTGAAGTATCTAATAATTCATATTCTTGTCCTCTCTGTATTATTTCCTGAAACAAAAACATTAAATATTTAATTATTTTGTATTTTTAGCATAATACAAAATGTTCATGCTAGGCATACACCCATTTATCAATGGAAAACAGAAAGAAGGTGTCTTACAGATCCTAAAGTGCTCAAACTCTACAATTCATCACTGCAGAGCTGCTGAATATATATGCAGTTACTCTGTTAAGTAGTACTTGATAAAGGTGTGACAAAAAAATCTAACTTTATGCAACATACTGAAAAACTCAAGGTATCAGCAAATATACAAATATCATTAAAGCTTCTCAATAGTATAGGAGGTATTTTTGGGACTGATAAAATAAATACATGTTTTATGAAATCTGTTATGATTTTATTTAAATAAAAATAAATATGCATTAACCTAAGGTTATTAGTAAAAGTTGAACTTTAGGACATCTTTTTTCATTGATAAAGATGAACTGTACAAACCTTTTGGTGTCTGTATGTACATAAACATTGCACTGTACTATCAGACGTCACATGTTCAGTTCTTTTTTCTAATGGAATAACTTCTTCACTAGTCTGAATCAAGTCTGCAATTTGTTTGTCAAATTCTGTTAATTGTTCTTGCATTTTATGTAAATCACTAATTTGTCTTTTGGCATCATCAATGCTTAAATTTTCTTGTCCATAAATTGTATTAAGAAGTTCTGAACAATGAGTCATTTCTGATCCATATTGTCTACACTCTTGAAAGAATTGATGATAGGTGGTGATAGATTTAACATGGGATTCTAAACATAATGTTAATTGTAATAGTAGGGACCACTGTGACTGCATCTCCTCCATGTAGGCTTTTATTGTATCAGCTGCAGGGTGGCGATCAAGAACTAAAGCTGTTCCTCGTTCCTGTACAGAATTGAACTGAACTTCTCTCAATTCCAATTCATGGATCAAACTCTGTAACAATAGAAATCATACAATTAAAGCTCATGTTATTTGTCATATCAAATATAATATTTCTGTAAATAAAACTTTTTAAAAATAGTCATTCTTAAAATCTATCAGTAAGTAATATGGAGTTCTAAATGAACATTGCCATAGTATTTGAAATTATTTCAACAAACCATTTTTTTTCTGAATAAAAACAAAACAAAACAGATGTGTATTTGAAATGGACTTTTTGACATTTATGCTAAAAAGTGCTCTAAACATCTAGTTTTCAAGTATACCAATATTTTTAGGTGAAATCATCAAGATATCTTTTTTGGTCATGCTTTGTGTTGGCTAACGTGATGTGCTATATATAGGTTGACTATCAGAAGCATGGAAGCCAATACCACTGTTTATAAAAGTTATTCAACATTTTAAAAAAATATGAACAAATGCAAAATGAAGGAATTCAGTTAAAATAACAGCCTTCCCTCCTCTTTATAAACACATCAAAATCAAAGCATGTAAAATGTGCTTTCCGTTACATAATACTTTTACATATATAACATGAACATAGATTAGCTAATTTTATTTTAAAATAAAAACATTTGTACCAATAGCAAATGTTAGTTTGTGATTTTGTGAAATTTTTCAATAATTTAATTCCCCCTTTTTATGAACTGATTATAAACAGTGTTTCGTTACGCTGAGCTGTTCACACAGAACATCTATTCTGAGAAGGACACTTACTGCAGACATTATCTTCTGTACATTAACATTCCATCCAACAACACAGGGTTATATTGTCAAATTTGGGCAATCAAATATTCTCAAAAACAATTTACTGGCCTAACAACATGCAATTTCTAAAAGCGATATTACATCATGCCTATATTGGACTAATCGTTGAGATAGAACGGAAATCATGCATGGTGATCAAGTGACATTGATATTTTTTGTATTATATATTTTTTGGAAAGAATGCTTTTAGTTGACACTCTAAAAGATAGCGTTAGTTACAAATGCCTAACATGTAAACACTCAAACCTTTTGAAGTGGAGACTGAAAATTTCAACAAACCAAATTCATTAAGCAACAAAATATTAAATTCCTTGTTACCCTTGGATACAACATCAATCCAAATCCATTGATAGAGTAGAATACTGTCAGAATCAATGTCAGACAACGTGACAAAGATAATTCATGTTTTATAGGCTAATTTTCTATGGTTATAATGTCATGATGATGTTCAATATATTGTTGGTTAAAATTATTATTTTTTCATGAGTGAAACAATTGGCAGCTAATTGGTGGAAAGACAAGCGATCTTTAATTGGCCAATTCAAAGCTATATTTTCATAATTGACTCTATAATGTGGTTATTTGATCATGTTATATACAACTTTATTTAGGTCTTTAATTTTGATTCTGCATTCTTCATGATTTTCAATACACAACTATCTCATTATGTGTTTATTTAATTTAAAGAGGTGAAAGCCTTTTCTGATGATAATAACCTTATAAGCACCATCTGTGGTTTGTGGGTCTGTATTTATGTTTATTTCTCTAGTAACTTGTTGTTCCTCTTTGTCATTCAACCAGATTAGTTCTTGCATTGCTGTCTGCAAGAATTCTCGCAAAGAATCCAAGCTTCGGGAACGTCTTGTTGAGGTTTTCTACAATTAAAACATTAGACACCATTAAATACTTGAAATTAACAATATAACCAGATTCAAACACATTTTTGATCATAAAATGGAAGGACATTTCAAGGAATTTCATGGCATAATTTTCAAAGACAATCTGATTTACTTTTCTTCTCTATTTCAATAAATAATAGTATTCATATAATCATAATTTGACCATCACATGTATTCATGATTTAAATTCTTTAAGTTTATCCTGCACAGTATCTATTGTCAAGGACTTTCAAACCTTTCATTTTCTTACTTTCGCTTTGAAGAATTATGCAATTTCTATACAAACCCTGTATTATACAAGCTATTTACCACAAAAGTACCAAACATCTGAACATAGTTAATGCATATTCATTACATAATAAGCAAAGCTACTTCAATTAAACACAATTTTCTTATATAATATATTCCTATTCCTTTTTATATTACATACTTAATTATGGCAAATATATATAACGTTTGAGGAGTGATGTCAATTTATTTTTTATTACATCCAATGACAGTGACAATTAGAATTCCATTATCTTACTACAACAACTTACTATTAATAAAGAATAAGCCACTTCTACTTTAGATAACCATTCTGCATATAAGTTCTGATCCTCTGGGGATAACATTCTCTGTAAAAAATAACTTGTCGTTACTAATGACATAGTAATCACAGTTATATAAAAAGATACAGTGTCAAGACGATGTGCTTTTACAGTTTAGAATAGGTCACAGATTCTAAAGGTTTCTAAACTGTAGCATAAAATAGGATAAGGTTAATACGGAAAACATCAGGTTTGAAGCTAACTCTTTCATTTTTTTAAAAGTAAGGAGACATGGTATCATTGCCAATGAGACTATCAATTTACACAGTCAAAATGACACAGATGTAAGCAGATATTGGTTCTTGTTCAATTTATAAGTTTGTGTAAAACTTGCATTGATTAAACAAACAATTCACAATATATTTTGGTGTTTTATGAATGATATCTGTCTTAATATCATTGTTACAACTCACCCCATCTGAAATGCATTTTTCTATTTCTCTTCGAAAGTTTTGTATTTGTTGATGTTCTAACTGATGAGAACTACAAAGGGTTTCTACGGTAGATAAATCTGTTCCATATTCTCTTGACTCAAGCTCTGCCTGTAATACAACAAAACAAACATTATACTTCATTTCTATGTCAATCTATAGTCCTGACAACAAACTCTTTTAAAAGTCCTCATTTATGACATAGAAAATATCTTTTAATATCATGAATACCGATAAAAGGACAGGACTAAATATACTCACTACTGATAATTCAAACTTCAAATTAGTTTGAGTAAATTATGAGAGCCAATTTAATAGTTTCATTTATATGTTTAATTATAAAACTATGCTGCATTGTAACTACAAACAAACTCAAAATTAAAACCATATTTCCTGTATGAAATCTCAATACATTCATGACTTATCTATTTAAGTAAAACAAATAGGAAAATACCTTTTTCTTATTTTCTATTTTTTAATTTTAAATTGTGCATTTTTACCTGTTTATTTTCTACCCATGACAAACATTCATGAACATGTTGAAATGTTGGGTTCATGTCTGTAGGTCTAATTTCTGTTACATATTCTCGCCTCCTGGTAACAGTAACGCCTTCCTCGACATAGGACTTGGATATTAGTTTCTGTACAACTTCACCAAACAGCTGAGTTCTTAACTGTGATACTCTTGACTTAATGGAAGAAACTCTAGAAACACAATAA
The DNA here is from genome assembly GCF_036588685.1 of Mytilus trossulus. NCBI lineage: Eukaryota > Metazoa > Mollusca > Bivalvia > Mytilida > Mytilidae > Mytilus > Mytilus trossulus. The sequence continues at coordinate 103,303,414 of NC_086373.1, read as the reverse complement.
TTAAAACAATGACATTACCCAAACAATAAATTTAATTCTAAAAATCTATGCCTTTTAAAAATCTTGAAATGTAGTTCCTTAATTCTTAAAATATAATAATTAAAATTATTTTTAAAGAGTGATGTGTTGTGAAACTTTCCTTGTATTTCATTTTGATTTTTAACTTATCATCTTAGTCTCATCATTAATGACATAGTAGCATACCTTCTGCTGAGTTGTTCTGCAGTAGAAAACCTTCCATCTTGGAGGGCTTGTACATCACGAAACATACTGCGTGCATTCTCCTCAACATTACGAAGGGCCTCATCCAGGGCATCACATTTACGTTTGGCTTCATGTGGGTGGACAACATCAACACGACCTTGTTCTTCATACACTCCAATGGCAACCTCGTCTAATTTGTCCTCTTGGTATTTACAGTCACGGTGAAGTTTCTCTGCTAATCTTTGTAGCCTTTCCAGTCTAGGATCAAATGATTAATGAATAAAATTTGGTCTTTTAATACAAAGCTACCAGTCAGGAATTTCATATGCAATCAAGAATATAAATAAATTGAGAAAATATAACATGAAACATGTATCCCAAATGTTAAGTGTTTTAGATGTGTAAGAAATACTGCTGATGACTAAGAACACAACTGAAACAAGAATGTGTCCATAGTATCATTTTCTATGTTCAATGAACTGTGAAATTGGGGTAAAAACTCTATTTGGCAATAACATAAGAAAGATCATATCATATATCTAAAAGAATAAGTGGATTTCTAGTTTCTCAAATTAGAAAAATCAACCTCTTCATATATTTTGCTATTGTACTATGGTTGAAAATGTTAGTGAGGTCAATGATGAAGTACTTTATGATAAAGAGAATGATACACAATGTTTCTTAAATTTTTACCTGACAACTTCTGACTGCACTAGGCTGTCCCTTTCTTGCTGGGCAAATGTAAATCTGCTCCAAAGTCTGTTGATATTATCCGGGTGGAGTTCATCGGGGATACCCATATCACCTGTGCCTGGTCCCAGTCCCTGTAATGCAAAGAATACAGGTCCATGATTCAACATGACCAAAACGATTTTCTGCTTGATGAATATCATGTAAGGGTAAACAAGCAATCCCTGTTCTAAATATTTGGAATATCTCAATACAGAAATGTTAACATTTATATTTCATCACTTTTTCTTTTGCCTGTTATAAAAGACAATAAGACATTTTACCTGTATTTCATCGTATATACGTAGTAGTTTTTGTTTGGTGTCCTGTCTTGGTGGAATGTCTTCTGTTCTAAATCTCTTGCATTCTGCTAACACAGACTGAAACAAACAATGTAAACAGAGTATAAAATATATAATTCTGACAGATAAATTAATTTCATAAAAAATGTCAGATTCTTTACATATCAATAATGTCTTCTGAAATTCTGAGAGATTTTGAATGAAAATTTTGCCTGCAACTAAAATTATTTTTTTACAAGATGCTCTGCCTTTCATTCCTATATATTTGCCTTTTTTAAATTTGGTAAACATTAAATTAATGAGAAGTTGGGAACCGACACACAAGTCTGCATAAGCTATTACACTTATTTTAAGTTTTTAATCTTAATTTCAGTCAATGAACTCTTAAATAGAGATCAAGGCCAAAGAAACATCTCAGTATCTACTTATATCAAAAACATAACCTAAAGAAGTCAGGTATAAGTTACAATGACTGGCTGACAACATGTTTAATGTTTCTGCATATACACTGAAGTATGAATCCATATGTCACACTACGGGGCAATCAAATTATATTCCTTCATTGACACTCACTCTCATTTCTATCAGTGTTGTTGGAAATGTCTTGTCCATCATAATGTTGGTTGCTTCCTTTAGCCACATACATAATGAACTGGCTAAATCTCTGTATTCTTCTTGTTTAATTTGACGTTCCTGCAAAATATTGAAAGTTCAATCATCAAACCAGTACTATTGGGCTGATTTATTCACAGAGTAGACACACAAAAATTCTTTATTAAGGCTACTGGAAACATATTGTACATGGGGAACATGGTCGCATAGGAGTACTTTCATAATCTCATTGTTTGTAACTCTTTTCATACATTTTGTTATTACTTCCAAAAAGCACCCAATGGAAAACCTTGTATATAGATATCTTGACTTGAATGGAGAGTTGTCTCACTGACATTTATACCCCATCTCCTATCTACAGGTATAGCATATTAAAAAGATAAATAAAGATTTATATTTATACCACCCTGGGAACCTTTATGAACAATAAAAAGTATCATTCTATGTTGTGATGTTACACAAGTGTTTTAGATAAGGGTGAAGGTTGGTACCTATTAAAACGTTTAAACATGCTCCATTTGTTTGCACCTGTCCTAAGTTAGGAATCTGATGTTCGGTAGTTGTCGTTTATTGATGTTGTTCATAAATATTTCTTGTTTCTCATCTTTTATATAGATTAGACTGTTGGTTTTCCTGTTTGAATGGTTTTACACATGCCATTTTGGAGACTCCTTAATAGGTCGCTGTTCCATGTGAGCCAAGGCTCTGTGTTGAAGACCGTTCTTTGACATATAATGGTTTTCTTTTACAAATTATGACTTTGATTGAGAGTTGTCTCATTGGCACTTATACCACATTTTCTTATATCTATATAAAACACTTACATTATCTCGTAATGTTTGTTCGACACTTGGCACCTCTGGGAAAACATCGTACAGTGAGGATACATAAGTAATAATAGACTTCTCATCTGGCTCATTCACATCCACATCTAAGGAACATAACAAACAATGTATTAGCTTAGGTGTGGGGATTTAAAAATAGGATGAAACAAGAATGTGTTCATAGTATCATTTTCTATGTGAAATTAGGGTCAAAACTCTAATTTGGCATTAATATTAGAAAGATCATATCACAGGAAACATGTGTACTAAGTTTCAAGTAGGTTGGACTTCAACTTCATCAAAAACTACCTTGACCAAAAACTTTATCCTGAAGCAGGACAGACTGACAGACAGACAGAGGAACGAAGGAACGGATGAACAAATGAAAGCACAGGCCAAAAAACATAATGCCCATAAATGGTGCATAAAAATGTCAACCCTTTCAACAGTTATAAATGGAGGATATTCATTCCACACTAAACAAAGCCAACTATTGAGTTTATGAGTTGTTTTGAGCTCTTGGCTGGACTTTGTTATATCTGTACACAACTTATCAAAGTCTCTGGGCAGATTTAGAGCTTGACATTAGGGCACATTTGTTTTCAATTAAAGATCACATGTTGACCTCTGGGTCACTTTTTTTAGGTTTTGTCGTGCAATTAAGTTGTAAGTTCATGAAATATACATTTTCTTTCATTCTGTTATGTATAAGTGCCCTCTGGTATATATAATTTATAATAATTGCAGTAGTCATGTATGTCCTGTATTTTACAGCAGGCCAGTCAGTTATTAGTCCTCAACCTACTAACACTCTGTCTTAAGGGTCCCTGATCACTACCTACTTAAATAATAATTAATTCATCATAATTAATTTGCCATGAATTACAAAACTTAATGACAATATGAAAAGGTATAGTAGATATTAAATACAGTATCCAGTATTTACTATACAACAATAAAATTTTATAGTCCATTAGTTCTTGAGTAACTAATATCCCTCATATAAACAATTGACAACCAAAATCTACATTTTCAGTGAGGTAAACAAATATCAAGTCTCAAATTTCTACTTATTGAATACAATGACCCTATCTATTAATATTCAATGATGTTAAATGGTCCTTATATTTGTCAGTCTATTTAAGATAAAAATTTGTTATGAAAATCAAGAGAACACAAATAATCAGCAAAGAGCAATGAGTACTGGTAGATATAAAAATTTAAAAGGTCTTGTAAACTGACATAACTAAATGTTGATGTAGAGTTGTAAAGTTATAACAGCTAAAATAATTTGCAGAAGTCGTTTTTTTGTGGTTTGTTTATTAATTTTCCAGGACTGGCATCTTTGTAACGGTGCTTGCAAGTTGGTGAATACTCCAAGAGTGTACACACTGAAAAGTCTTGCCTATTTTACCCATCACTGAATTGATGTTGAAAATCTGTGATGTGAAGGTTTTACTACAAGTATCATATAACTTAGCACTATCAATGTACTAACAGACTCATACACCTTTAAATCATTCCATACACCAAACATAGAGGCTATAGTATCTGAGAAATACACCAAACCACAGAAACTGAAACCATTGCTAAAAGTATCTAAGATACGGACTTAACCTTGATCACTAAACCCTGACATGAGGTCAAAAACAGTTGAACCCTGTCTATCAAAGGTAGTAGACCTAGCAAGGAACCCAAATACCAAAAACAGTTATTCTAATACCCATAATAAGAATCACACATATAAACAATAAACTCTAAATTTTGTTGAGGCAGTCCACTAAACCATGAAAATGAGGTCAAAGACAATAGACAAATGACAACTTTGCTACATAAGGTATCTACTACCTTCTTTGGCAAAATCAGTTGCTCTCTGAAATTATTGATGTCTGTTTATATAAATACTTTTGTGCAAGTGTCCAAATTCTACACAAATTCATTGCAGATGAATACACTTTAGTTACGACATCCAGGATTTTTTATACATAACATTACGATCACCATTTAAAGTCTGAACGCATTCAATAAGTGAAACTTTATGAACTGGGAGGAAACTTTTAATGTGTTAAAAAGTTTTAATGTTTGATAGAAATAAGTGATTTATTGCCCCCGTTCCTTAAATATCTATCGGATATCATACAAGTTAACAGTTGAGAATAGTTTTGTAGGATGTGTTTAAAGAATTAACATCCAAATGTTAAATTTAATGATATAACTGAAACCATTCCTATTGAATTCCCAACAATTAAATTGTCAATACACAATACAGATAGATAATTTACAGGTAGGTAAAGTTGAACAGGTATACGATTTCACCTGTCTTTATTTATTTCAAATTATCCAGAAAAATATAATGAGCACAGATATATAAGATTCCTTTATATAAATATCATGTATTTACAAATTCAATAACCCAAGCATTTTAAATTTTAATCAGGTTGACAAAACCTATACCTACAATAGATAAAAGTATAGTCATTCAGGTATCTCGTTAACAATAGAGAGATGTTTGTCTATCCAGAGTCAGGTATCATAGTACAGGTATGTCATACAGTGTCAAAACATTAATCTGTACAAAACTTTGTTCCCTTGTCATAACAAAAAAGAAATTGTTCGTTTTGTTCTAAATTCGGTCAAACAGAATAATTAAAGACTCTCTTCTGATGTAAATTGAGCAGTGTATTATTAAGCCACCTATCTGTTCCACCTGTTAATTTTACCTGTCAGTTTTTTCTAATGAACCTATGATTTCTGTCCATATTTTAGACCAGGTGTTTCTTCAAAGTGATCTGAAACATGCACTTTTAGACATTCCCATCTGACTACTAAGTTAGTACAACCAGCTGGAGGTTACAGAATAAGGGTATAAAACACTTCTTTCTCAAGTACATGTTTATTTACAGTTCTTTGATCCTCATAAATAAAACCGAAAACTTCTTGAACTAAACATCAACATATATCAGCAAGTACTTAAACAGCAGTGTTTACATTATTCTTCACAATTTGTGTGCTATTTATAGGGACTATTTTGAGCAATGTCTGGATATCAAGATATTCTACACTATATGTGTGTGCTATAAGTACCATTTTAAGCCTGCTTTAAGTATCTTATTAAATATCTAGGTTTCATGTTTTTTCTAAAGCTGTACGAACATTTCTGATTACTAAGACAGAATATACCAACCTTCAGGGTCAAGAAGTCTTGTGACAGCTAATTCTCTTTCTGCTGTACCAAAAGCTAGCTCTAAGTTTTGACGATTGTTATTGTGTCTTGTGCGGCTTATGTCAATCAAATCTGGCCTGAAAAGAAAACATAGTTTATATCAATAAGATTCAATGAAAACATATATGCATGGCTATAGTTAGCAAGTAGTATTTGAAATTAAACCCACAATCTTAGTATTGACAGGCTAGTGATACAGTTTTTGAGATTCATAGACCACTCAGCAACTAAGGCCACTTATATTTATGTATACTATACATAGTTTTAGGTTTGATAGAAAGTTGAGAATCCAGATAAAATCTACTTTGAATGTAGAGTCAAATCGTATTACATGTATTTTAAGTGCACCAAACCATTTCTGCAGACCTCTCTGATTTATGATGAAAAATTTACATTCTTTTGACAACCTTGTCTAGTTTCATAAAAATACTGATAAAAAGTGTGCACGATAATTGTCATACAACTAATAAATTGACCTTCAGACAAAGGTAAAGATGTTCTTAGATGCTGAAACCACATTAAACATCATTTTTTAAAAAGATCGTTAAAACAGGTTTTACAGTAAAGCAATGATGAAATGCAATTAAAGTTAATGGATCATAACTATCTCTTAGATATACAAATCTCAGCAGGCTTGACTAATTCTCCTATCATACAATAATAAATTAGTAACAATTTACACATTTTTGCTGCCCTTCCAATACATTATTTATATTTTTAAAGCTTATTTCATTTTTGATGTCAACTGAAGCCAATTTCCTTTTCTAATTACTTATCTGAGAACCATTCCATTCTTAATTTGATTTTAGTCATTTATTATGTAATAATATTAATAACCAAATTCAAAACTGCCCGTCTTTAGTTTTACTAAGCTGAAGCTGATCGCTAACATAGTTTTCAGGCTATGACATAGCATTTGTTAGCTGTTCACTTATATTGGTGGTCGACTCCATATCACCTTTACAAACTAAGAAGATATGTATAACAGTCATTATACCTATTAATTTCACCTCTGTATGGTATACCGGTAATATGACAACAGACAGCAACCCAACAGCTTCATCAAAAAAAAGATATGGTGTATTTATAATATTGAAAACGGAAATGGGGAATGTGTCAAAGAGACAACTACCCGACATAGCAAAAGGTCACAATACATGATACAAAATCCCTACACATACTGGGGGAAGATTCTTCACAAAAAAACAAAGGATAATAATTTGAAAGGCTGCTAAAGTTTCAAGCATCATAAGTCTGGGTTTTTTTTGTTACCCTGAACAATCTAACTAATGTACACCCTTCAACAGTGAAATTCAAATTGTGTCATCAAAGTTTGGCTAATATTTTCATTTCCTGAAAACCTTTGTTTCAATGTTTAAAACTAAGTACCCTCTCATTACTCAAGAGTTTACAAGATTTGTGTGTGGGGAAGGGGGGGGGGGGTTATCAAATGAGACTATACCAAAGATCTGACATATATTGTAAAAGGACCAAAAAAATCCCAAAAGAAAGAAAAAGTTCAGTACAATGAAATTATCATAAAGTGAAATGGATTTAGTTATCTTATTGTTCCGTATATTTTTTGGAAACTACAGTTTTTGCTTCTTGTCTGTCAATTCAAATATAAATAATGAAATCCATCACATCTTGTTTACCATAGATATCACATCTTTTCTCATCTGATAATAAGTATTACTATACACTTTCTTCCTTCATTTTAATGTGTATTGCCTACCATAACATTAGATAAATCACTTAATAACAATGTGTAATTAGCTCCTGGACAAGTGTTACTTTCATAAATCTTGTTTGATGTTCCTATCATTCCTCAGGTTACATTGTATAAAATACAGACATCAAATACTTGTAATTTCCTTTATCACTTTTATTATAAATGAAAACTTTTACAAAAATCTCTTTCAATACAGGTAACAAAATAGCTAAGATATTTCTCATCTTTTACTTAACAAGGCAATTAATTTCAGTTACTGATGTTTTTCAACGTTTAACAGGTTTTGTTAAGAACGTGAAACTTGGTATTGAAATACCAAACTCTGTAAAACTACCCTAAGTAATTGTTATATGAAGTTTCAACTGTCATTGTGTTGCCAAATAAGGATTAAACAGCAAAACATTATGTAATAATATTAAAGGAATAAATATGGGGAAAAAAACTCATTGTAGAGCGTTGGCTCATTGACAATCATACCACATCTTCTTTCTTCTTATATCATAGAGGGGTGATAGGACATTTATCGGGACTCCGGGATTGGGTGTTTTTAAGCACAGAATTTCGAGATTGACCCTTTCGGGATCCGGAATTCTTTATTTGAATTTCTGGACCTTGGGATTTCATGTTTTTAAGTCCTGGATTTCATGTTTTTAAGCCCAGGATTTCGGGGTCAGGACCCCTCCTATCCCCCCTCATCATAAGTAGAAATTTCTGTTTTAAAGATTTGTCTTAATTAATGAATTATCAAACATTTTCAGGTTTATTTAGTATTCCTGATTTGGTATGATCATTATGACTATCTCTGTAGGTGACCTTGAGTAATAAAATGTATTTAATATCTAATTTACACCATCATATAACCGATACACAAAATGATAACTTTAAATAATTTAGCAGGGGATCCTTTGGCAACTTAACCCTATTTTTATGATATTACATTTAATGAAATCATAGTGTAAATAGCCTTACAGAGGTCAAGCCAAACTACACAACAAATAAATCAAAACTATCATAACATTTCTTGTGGCCTGAAATGAACCTGTTAGTTGGTGGCAAATGTCTAGGATGTGAATAATGAGGATGACAAACAAAGTGCCTGTTCCAAGTCGGGAGTCTCTGGCAGTTGTTAGTCTTGTGTTTTTAAATTTTAGTTCATTTATATGTTTTGGAGTTAAATGCAGAGGCAGATTAAGAGTAGTGCCAGGAGGGCCAACCCCTTTTAGTGGGAAAAAAATTTGGTTAATATCAACTTAATATAAGAAATCACTGAAGCATGACTGGAGCGGGGGCCCTCTTAGGCAGTCAGTGGGCCTCCCCTTATGAAAATTTCTTGATCCACCACTGCAATGTAACGTCCATTTCCACTGTACTAGTACACATTTTGTTTAGGGGCTAGATGAAGCCTGCCTCTTATGCAGGATTTTCTTGCTGTGTTTAAGCCTTTGGCTATGTTCTGCCCTTTGGTTGGGTTGCTGTCACTTTGACACATTCCCAATTTCAATTGTCAATTTTACCCTTACTGAAATTTTCACATAAGATTTATTTGAGCTTATTGTGAAGGTAAAATTAACTGAACAAGAATTAGACTATTTTGATTGTGAAGGTAAAATTAACTAAAAAAGAATTTGACTATTCCACGGTGATACAAGGAATGACATAGTCATACAATGATCACCAATGTGACTAACGTTAAGTATTTGTATAAGATGCCACTGTAACAGTGTAATGGTGAGGTACAGTAACTCCCTTGTTTGTGTTAGACTTACTACTGTGGGAGTGGATTAACCTGGTTAAATACACTAAACATGATTTTTGTAACCTAGGTCAGTAATGGTCAAGAATTTCAAGATAAATGTTGGCCAGAATTATAGTATTCGAGTAATGACAGTCAATCTTATGCACAATTATTTTCAAAAATTAATAAGGACAAATAATAATTGATTACCCATACTTTTATAACTTTAAACAGTTAACAGTAACAATACATGTACTACTGTATAATAATGCACATGTTATGCAATCAGAATACCATTATACATTGTACTTAAATATGCACATATTTTCAACTTCATATATTTGATTCAGTTTTATAGCAGCAAACATGAAACAAAGAACCAACTAACAGACCATAACTATTACTACTAAACCATACATCCATCAGATAAAGTGATTCATAATGCAACAGTGGTTGGGAGAAGAACAATTAATCAGCTTCTTCCAATAGGCATGTTTTTTTTCAACAAAAAGCAGTTGAAAGACTAGACCATGGGTTTCCAAATTGTAAGACAAGAACTTTCACCCCTAGATTGTGACCTTCACATAGTTGTCAACCAATACACCTAAAATCTTAGGGCACATAAATCCTAGTTTTGTGTTTCTACCTGTTTCTGTGTATGATAGCAAGGAAGGCTTTTCCATCTCTCCAGCTGTTTGTGAAGTTCCGTATTTTGACCCCAGGATATCCCTCCACTGTTCTCTGGCCCCATATTTTTAAAGCTTCTTTAGAGGTTATGTCCTCAGGTTGTCCTGGAACCACTATCTCTGAGATCTGGAAAATAGAAAATTTTCAAACCTTTAAATCAATTCAGTAATACAAAATCTAAGTATACAAATTCAACCATATTTTGAAATATTTATTGCACAGGATATAGATTACATTTTAGCTGTATGAAAATTATAAATACATGTATGGATGATAGATATATGTTTTATATACATTGTGTATACAATTTCCAATCCACCTGATATGCTTCTTGGTTTACTATATCATTTTAACACTTCGTAAACTATGATGCATGATTTATAAAATAATTTAGTGCATTAATACATTTATGGACTTAAACTTTTTTTAACAATATTTTGTACAATGGAAAAAGCCATTTATGTTGCAGTTTAATTCTATAAAATACATTTGTCTAAACTGTTACTAGAAAATTGAATCAAATTAGTGCAACCTGGCATAAGGCTGTTCATTTAACCAGTTTATTAGTCCTAAATATATTTAAATGTAATAATATAAACATTGGAGTTACTAAATTAAAATTGCTGATAATAATAATACCAAATGAGATTAGAAAATAAAACAATTAGCATGATCAAGTGTAATAGATCATATATTTATAATATTAAACCAATGTTATGGTATAGTGAGTTTAAGACATTTAACTTTTGTTTACTACCAGGTCTGTTTTTAAAAGGACCACAATACAGTTACAATCCTATAAGATTAATAGACTTAGGAAACAAGCCATCTGCTGACAAATATGTGGAGGGTTGAACTAACATAAAATTCTTGACATAAAATAACCAACGCCAATAGATACCACTGAAACATGTGCAAATTCTAAACATGATTCAGCAACAAAAAACAAAGAAAGGCCTACAGTTCAATAATAAAAAATATTATGCATCAGCTGGTAGTCAATCAATAACAGAGAGAAGTTATTGACTGAAACAAATTATTGTAATGTGTTTGCAGTTCACATAATTAAATATTCAAACATTATTAGATATTAATGATTTGTCATCTTAGTTATGCAAGTTTTCTGTAAAATGGTATTTTCTCAACTAGAACCAAAACTACATTAGTCTTCTCCTTTTTGCTGTTTGCACTAAGATGTAAGTATATACAACAGCTGGTAATGAGGATACATTGAAGGCTGTCAATGTCAGAAGGGCATCCAATACTGACACAAAATATCAGTGCATTTCAGTTTAGTACAGTCCAGTAAAGGTTAATATGTTTACCCTGATAAATAACACAATCTACTCTATGAACTGTTTTCAGTCATTTCAAGCATGTTGCTTAGGATATTTACAGACATATTTCAAAGAATTAAAATGTTGTCCAAACTTCAAAAACCCTGTATGCCTTCATGCAATACCTCTGATGTAACCCCAATACTATACAATGACTCCAACCCAATTATTCCCACAATGTTTACTATCCTAGTCCTGAAAATTCTACCCCTTTCTATTTGAAATATAACATTGAAGATAACCATTTTGAGCTATAAACTATCATTAATATACTGAAAAGACCCATACTTGTAAAACTGTTTGGCCCATGTAAAATCAGTACTAGGTAATCTTATCTGAATATCATATATTCAAGTTGAAGTAATGATAATAATATATTATTAATGAATTGACAAATGGTATTCACATGATGTTGTTAGGCCACCCATATACTACCTAGTAGACTTTACCTTGGCCTAGTGACAAATTGAGTGTGTACTATCAGGACTAATCTAACCAGTAGTTACAAATCAATTCTACTGTATTTGTTTGATCTTTACTTAGTGTAATTGTATCATTCTGATAGTTAAATACTGATTTATGTCAAAGAATTCCTTAACTTCAGGTATGAAGGTAATCTTATGGGTCAATGTTTTATTTGGATCATTTTAGCTCTACATATAAATTTGGTATGCTTTAAAACAAGGTGAACAAGAGCAGGAATGTCTATATTAAACAGAGGTACGCAAATAACACCTTAAATATCAAGAGACCCGCTAGTATTACAGATCATACTTGTATAAAGGGCCGGTTTTTGGTAAATGTTTAGAATGAAACAAATCAATTGCCATAAATAGTCTTAATGGAAAGAAGAACTAAATATAAAATAAAAGGATATAGGATAAATGGTTTCAAGACAATAGTTCAATTATAAACAGTAAATGAGAATCAATGAATGTCTGATAGTCTGAAGTACAATAATTCAGATGCCAGTCTATATACAGACAAATTTTTATTTAGTAAACAAAGCAAATAAAACATTTTAATTTTCGAAAGAAATAGAAACAGGAGTACAAATGAAAGATGTCTGTAAAGCATGCAGCAACTGAATATTTTACAAGTCCTGTTTGAATCACAGTCCTTGTTTATACTGTTGACCTTAGAGAAAGTCAACCCAAATTAAACAACATGATGGTCAATATTGGTTTAATTTTATCTATTTAATTACAAGGGGATAAAACTTGGGTGGCTTATTGTCCAAAACTGTGTCCAATATTATTCTTAAGAGGGTAAATACTTCAAAGAGGTTATCCAGCCAGAAAATTCTAATTTCTACACATTATGTGAACATATGTAAACAACAATAATATGAATTAACATGCTTAAGATGTAGGTCATTATCTACATACAGAAAAGTAAATTATGTATATCAGCAAATAAATCTCAACGTTTTCTTTGATACAGGTAGCAATGAAGGGGGATACACCTGAACATGAATACCTCAAGAATAAACACAAAGATAGTTTAAAAAACATGAATAACAGTTCACTGATCCAAACAGCTTTTGTACCACAGAAAATGATTTAAGATCATAAACATTGTCAATAAAAAAGTCAATATTTGTTTTCTTTGGCTGTTAAAAAAGCTACGCCTGATACAAAACTTATATATAAATATTCAATATTTTCTTTCTCAATCAACATACATACATAAAATATGTGAGATGAAAAAACAGAAATGTGTCATATTTAAATAGTATTTCTGATTATGTTTTTGCACTGTGGGTTGCCAACTTCATTATGAAAAGAAAACATAAAAGTGCATCATGTGCCATGGATCATATCTGACTAAAAATACCTTATTTTATATCATTTTAAAATGTAGTCTTCATTACTACAAAGAAACTTAAGGAAGCATAAGAAAAAGCAAGACATTTTGCAGGAAGTATTCACAGCTGGCCTATGTATGAACTTTGGATAGTAACCTCAGTCAGGTAATTAACCTGTCCTGTATATCATTAAGTTTCCTACCTGATTAGAACCTGAAGCACCATCACTTTGACTTCTAGGAACGTGTAATGGTGCTTTTCCCTTTGTTTTCTTCTTTTTCTTTTTAAAGCAGCTAAACATTGCAAAATGTCAACTTGACACCACCGAAATTATCCACTCTCCACCCTTAATTCCACTGTATCATCGTAAATAATTAGCCAGAGTCCACACACTTTTACCTAAATAAATCCCAGTATGATATATTCCTCGGACACTCGCCAGGTATTTAAACGATGACAACACACAAAAACTTCAAACAATGCGCAGGTAATCCAATCAATACTATAAGCCAGGTAAAAATATCAGGTATGACAGTGTTTTTTAATTAGAACATCCTAATTATTTAATCATTAATTACATCTTAATTAATTCATATCCTTATATCGAAACTATATGAATGAAATATATCTGCTGGACGACAACTATCTACTGAACCAAGCACAGGTAAACTTTGGATAAGTCACTGAGATAGGGAACGATATCAAATGAAAAGCGAAAATACTGTCCCGATTAACAAGCTAGTGATAATGATTATTTGAGTGGTCACTAGGATTGACTGGACACACCTGGCCACAAAAATGTACCTGTATGATTTAGAAGATGATATATGATAGTAGGCCAATACAGGTCCTGAAGATGAATATTAAAAATATATGTAAAAGGCGTTGTTTGTCAGTGTAGGTATGTATTACCTGCAGGGGGCATCTTTTGATGTCAACAAAAAAAATGTCAAGAAAATAATTTTTCTTGTCAATGAAATATTGTATATTAAAATAAGGTCATCAATAACGAGTCAGATATGAAAAGATGAATATAGAGTTGTGTGAAATATGAAACATACATTCATACAGAAAAATATACTAATATATAGGGAAAATTTCAAAGTGCTGTAAACATAAGAAATTACCAATTAAGATTAGGAAGACAAATAAATCAATAAAGAAGAATAACGAAGAATGGTAGACCAGTGGAGACATATTGAATGAGGATTGTCCGACTGATTCTTTCCTTAATTTAATAAAAGTGACTTACTCTTGGTGATGTCTGAGAAGTCTGACACTTTATATAATCCCCATCAAATCTGACAAAAAGTTCTTTATTTATCCAAAAACAAGAATATAACACTGGTGTTCTAAAATAAGGTTGAAATGTATCAGCATTGTTCTTAAAAATCCCAGAACGTATTTTGCGAAAAATGGCTGCATAATCCATTCAATAGGCAATAACTGCATTGATCAGCGCTTTGTTACATTAAATATTACATTGTCATACATATATGCAAGGTAATTATAAAGGTGAAAACAAATTGCTTTAATCAGCTTATTAAATTATAAATTAGGTATAACCAAACACATCCAAGATGATATATTTTGTATTGTTCTCGATTGTACATAACAATTCTATATTTTTTGGCAACAGTACATTAAATAGCCTTCATTTTATCAATAAATATGAAAATTAGGCGTATTATCTTTGAATTACAGAAATAACTGTTATCTTATCACCAAACTATAAACATACATGTACACATACCTCACTATGACAAACAAAAAGCAAATACAAGTAGGAAAACATGTACCAAAGGTTTGAAACACACCAGACAGCAAAAGCAACAAAAAACTAATTATGCAAGAGTTTGACCTCTACTTGTCTATTATTTTAAATGGCTTTTTGTAAGAAGACATCCTTAATCATTGCTTTTCTAAAAGTCGAGTATTGTTTTTTGTAAAAGTACATACACATCAGACACAGCTAATTTATTTAATAAGATATTCTGTCAATACCTACAGAAAACTATTAGTAACATCAACACAGATATTCGTTAACTTTTAAGCACAAGCTATTGAGGCAATTCTGAAGGTGACAAGTGTATCAATGAGATCCTTTTCCATGACTTATATAGGAGGTGTTACTAAATTGTTAATATATTATAGGAATTAAGAGCAAAATGTACTTTACAAATTCTCATTTATCACAAAAACTAGGGCTATTTTTAACAATTGACATAAATTCTAAATATTTAATTCTCATTATTTTAATAGGATAAAGAATCCAGGCTAGTGAATATGATGTATTTGTACATCATAAATATAAACACAAAATTTGAGAAAAATTCAAAGTAATGATTCTGAAAAAATATACTTATAAAATTGTTCATATGGCCCTCAGTGGCATGAATTATCTTTAAAATGTCATCAATTATTGTGCGTTTTACTATTAAAACACAATATTAGGATTTAAAGATTAAGAAACACTAGTTTCAAGTTGTTGAAAAGCTAATGATTCATTTTGATTGATAACTCAATCAATGTCGATATTTTTTTCTTTTACACTACCATGTTGTTTCAATGTCAGCATCCTAAATATTACAGGACAGTTGACAATTTATATAATCATGAAAGTGCATAATTATTTTTATTTTTAAGCACCAAAAATATAAAACAGATGTATAGACTCTAAAAAAATATATTTCCTTTATATTTGTTTGATGCTATTGGATATACATTATTACTTATAACATTTTTTGCTTTTTTTACTTATATCAATTTTTCTTTTGACATATAATAGATAACCAGTTTTTTCTTCTTCTCTCAGATAAATTGGATTGTGGTAAACCAATGTGAATCATAACTATCATCACCTATTTAGAAAGTGTTAATCTAAAAATCATTAAAACAATATGTAATTCATCATCTGGAATCACTTTCTTTTAACATGTAATTAGACCCTATATCTTAAACAAATTAGTAGGCAATTATATTAAACAGGAACATGTATTTTACCGGAAACTATTGCCAAATTATCGCTTTCACCTGTCCGTGTTTATGCTATTACATCACTTGATCATCATATAATACAGCTTTTTCAAGTTCGTAACCACGCTTCACTCTCGTTTTCACAAATCAAATTTCAGAGGTTTAAAAATCACATAAAATGGGAAATAATGCAATTATAACTTCTAACAGTAAACGAAACTTCTTTTTTTTTCAGTTTGATAAAAATAAAAACATAATCAAAGGGGAATAATTCAAATTTCAAATGGTGACTTTTGTTGTTTAATAGATCAATAAACAGCCACAGGGTTGTAATGCATTTATCAAAGAAAAAAATAACTGATTAATAAAGAAAGCTGTTACTATGATAACCACATTATATAAAACACCATCTGTTTTATTTAGATTGAGATGCAATCATAATGACACATCTGTGATAATATTTTGGAAATGCTAGATTTTATTTGTATAAATTGTATTGGCCCTTTGGCTTAAATAACTTGTCAAAATCTATATAAAATATAGAGAAAATAAATACCAAAGAAAACATCAAATGTTTTACTTACAGAAAAAATGAAATAGAAATCTGTTATAATTATGTATGTATGCAGTCTA
This sequence comes from Mytilus trossulus, assembly GCF_036588685.1. Lineage (NCBI taxonomy): Eukaryota > Metazoa > Mollusca > Bivalvia > Mytilida > Mytilidae > Mytilus > Mytilus trossulus. The sequence goes on along the minus strand of NC_086373.1, from coordinate 103,286,613 downwards.
ATTAATTTAAAGCTAATTATAAAATTTGTTACATTTCAAACCAAAAGTCCTGAACCTGCAGTTTAACTCTTATCAACTGTATGCACTAAGTAAGAGATTCCTGGTGGATAAGGCAGTATCTATTACAGAGTAGACTTAGATGAAAGAAAAGATTAAACAAAAAATTAAAAGGATTTAAAAAAAATCACAAGATTATCACAAAAATATTAATTATGAAAAACAATTTCATGCACATTTATTCAATACCAAAAGCATAAGTTGTAGGAAATAGCATGACAGAATACTATTGCAGGTGCATTTACAAGATGTGTTGCTGACAGTTATAAGGAACAGAGTGGAACTTATCTATCTGTGAAAATATCAGAAATTTTCAATTATCACACTGTTTTCAATAATCCTTTGAGGAATTTAAATACTACCAAAAATTTTCAAAATGCATTTTTAATATTTTTTGGTAGATTTTAAGTTCATTAACTAGCTGCTGGCGAACATATGCCTCCCTTATCCTGACCCTAAGACATTGATAGTAACTGTTTTTCATGAACAGTATCATTCTTTTCTTACAGAAGACTTTATTTGGGGGAGTTTTTCAAAATATCTGTTACCAGAATTGTCAGATTCAACTTATCTTATTCCAATGACAACTATTACAAAATGTCAGGACAAAATCAAAGTGTCAAAACATAAACCATTAAAAACAATCACTATAGCCTTTAGAATGTACATGTAAATAGTTTCATGCAAGCTTCCATACATTCAAATTACAAACCAATGGCCATGTGTCATAGGCAGCCCTTGTTATGCAGACTGTATTTATCTGGAGAAAGTGCAATTCTGACATACTGAAACAACAGATACTCCACCTTGTAATGTAACCTTTAATTAACATCCTTATCAATGGCATTAACTACATGTTTGATTGCCATAGTAACACATACATTTCAATTTTACTTCTTTTTGAAGCAATTCTTGAACATTAAAAAGTGAAGACCCTAATAATTAATGAACATTCACTCTCCATTAATATGAATCTTGATGGGATGGTTACTAATTCAATCAAATGGAATCTTCTTATTTTTCTGATTAAAAGAAAATCCCTCAGATTAGTGTACATCATTTTCATTGATTGTAAGAATAGACTGTCTTTAAGTGGCATGGAGCAAATATAAACAAAGTTTCCCCTGACTTTGATAAAGACAAGATAAAGACTGCTTGGTGACAAATAGTATGAAAGCAACTAATGATAAATCAATATCAGGCCATCTCTCTCTATGATCCCAATCATTAATGAATCACTGTTCCATAATATTTATTCATGTTTTTGATAACCATTGTAAAAAGTGTTCTCACTAGTCATTTTGGAGGACATTTATAGCTTGCTGTTCAGTGTGAGCCAAGGCTCCATGTTGTTTAAGGCTGTACTAAGACCTATAATGGTTGACTTTCACAAATTGTAACTTGGATGGAGAGTTGTCTCATTGGCACTCATACCACACCTTCTTATATCTTTTATGAAGAAAACAAAGATGCAAGCATCAGCCTTAGTCTAACCTTTTTCACTTTTGGTTATACCTGACTGACCTTGACATGTGACCTTGAGTACATGTATGATATTTTAATGGAAGGCAATTTTACCATATTTGTTTGGACTTTTGATTTTGCCTTTTGATTTTGGATTTTCCTTTTGAATTTTCCTCGGAGTTCGGTATTTTTGTGTTTTTACTTTTTGATGAAGAAGTGATAAAAGCAATATAGAGCAGACTAGAATTTCTAGGTGACAAAGCCCTTTGGTTTCTGACAATAATATAGTATATAGGGCTAAACAATGATGGAATAGATTATGCCAAAAACCAGAGTATATTGAGTCAATACAATGTTGAGGACAAACAATACATATGATGGTATTGCTAAATCATTTTGAGGCCATACTTAAATGGGAACAAGATAAAATTTCAAGATATATCGGAAGTAAATCTTTAGATTATGATCCAAGATTTCTGAAAAGGGGAGGGCCCACTGACTGAAAAAAGAGGGCTCCCATCACACCCCCCCCCCCCCTAAATTCCGACTCTGTTCATTAATCTGAAAATGAGCCATCTAGCTTCTAATTTTATAACAAGAAGTTGCGAAAACCAATTCCTTGTATATCCATGACTCACTGTATCATGGTTTCACATGCTTCATCACTCCAATTTTAATGCCATTTTAATGATGATAATTCAATACATTGGTTTACCACGGTAATCAAATCCTCTAATTTTCAATATAACACAAACACTGCTGTTTACATTACAATAGAGGAAGTCATGTATTCCAAATAATGATAGAACCAGATGGGTTACCTAAAAGATTACCTATAATAATAAGACTATAAATGCCAGTCAGCCTACCTGAGAGAGTACCTGTATTGTTAATCTATAACTGCCAGAACAAGCTACCTGAAAGATTACCCAACAAGAATGTGTTCACAGCACACTGAAGCACCACTCATACTTTTATTTTTCCATGTTCAGTGGACTGTGAATTGGGGTCAAAACTATAATTTTTCATTGAAATTTATTGAAAGATCATATCATAGGAAACATGTGTAACAAGTTTCAAGTTGATTGGACTTCAACTTCATCCAAAACTGTCTTGACCAGATTTTGTTTCTGAAAAGGGAACAACTCAGTTATCTACAGGTTTGCCTTTAGCTATTGCAACATGTTATCAGATGGTTTACCTTGTAACTGTTAGCACAGGTTAACATTGGAATTTCCAATAATTGGTTGAGCAGGTTAACTAAAAGATTACCTATTTATAACTGTTAGAACAGGTTACCCCTAGTATGACTTGTAACAGAACAGGTACCAGGGGTTACCCCGGTACCTGCCTTTAATTACTTGTAACAGTTAGAAAAGTTACCCCTAGAATTACTTGTAACAAGAATATGTTACCAGAATAATTTCCAATAATAAATAGAGCAGGTTAATTAAAGGATTACCTATAAAACTGTTAGGAAACAGTTAGAACAGGTTATGAGAATGATTTCAAATACACTATCAGGGATTAATTTACTGATGATTGATGCTTACTTTATGCCCCTTCACCACCATTATCTAAAAGATTAAGATTAATTTAAAACAGGCTTCCCAAAGGATTACCTATATCTGGTAGTGGTATAACAGCTTTTCTCAATGATAACACATACATGTTAAACTGGGTTACTATATCTTTTGTTCATAGAGTGTTTAATTGTTTTACATTGTCTTATCTGGGCCTTTTAAAGCCGACTATGTGGTATGGGCTTTGCTCATTGTTAAAAGCTGTACAGTGACCTATAGTTGTTAATGTCTGCATCATTTTGGACAGTGGACAGTTGTCTCATTGGCAATCATACCACATCTTCTTTTTTATAAGTATTCACAAATAACACAGTATCATGAAAATTTATTCTTAGGCCACACCAATTTGATTCCTTGTTCGACGGACCCGCCCGCACCTATTTTTTTAAAAACAGATTTTTTTTTATTTTTATTATATTCCCGCTTCCCGCATCCGGAAATGAAATCATGTCCATTTCCCGCACCGTTTTTTTGTAAATATAATATAAGATATAAAGATCTCAACATTTGTTTTTTAAAATCATAGTCTAGCCTTTATATATATAACGATTTTAAACCTATCAGTACCCCATAACACTGTAAATATCTGCGAGAATATTTGTTTCAGCATGAAACCAATTTATTCCAAGCGGGAGTGCTCCGATATAGAATAGAAATACCAGTACATAACAAAATGTTGGTTTCTTTCCCCCTAACTTGTATTCCCTATAAAAAAAAATGTTCGTTGTTAAAATAAAGTACAAAGAACTTTTGAAGGATTTGCCTTCAACTGCAATTATAATGTATGGTGACGGTCATACCCGATGCAGGTTTGTGCACCTGTCCTGGTTGATTCAGAGACATGTCGTTCAGCAGTTATTGTTTGTTGATATGGTTCATTGGTATTTTCCCGTTTGGAAATATAATTTAGATCGTTGGTTTTCCTGTTCGAATTGTGTACAATACTAAGTTGTGGTCCCTTATAGCTTGCTGGTTGGTCTTGATCAAAGCACTGTGTAAAAGGCCGTACTTTGACCTATGTTTGTTATTATCAGGTTGGGACCAACCCTCCCTCAGACAAGGGCCTTGAAGGGGTCATTTTACCATTTTTACTGTTCAGTCTGTTGTAGAAAAGAAAATAGAAATACTAAGGATTTGTACAGTGCTACTATACAAAACCTTTGGCAACTTGAATTTTTACTAAAAAAGAGAAGAAATACATTATATTTTAAACAACTTTCTAAAAGACATGAAAGAGGGATGGGTCCACTTATTTTGAATAATATTAAACTGTTAAAGTAAATGTGTTAACATGGTTAAATTCCAAGAATATTACAAAATTCTTGGAAAGTTTGCATTTAATACCAAATGTTATATTTTTTTGGGAAAATATAAGCCCTTTTGTACATAAAGTGTTTATACAAAAAAATATATTATAACTTTAATATTTTGACCCCTCATAAAAGGTATCTTCATAATATTAAGGGGTTGTTCTGAAACTGATTATGGCTTGGATGGAGAATTGTCTCATTGTCAGTCACACATACATAGACCAGATTTAATTATTCAATTATTTCTTGTTGAACAGGGAAAAAATACTTCATAAATTAAAGAAATGTCAAGGTACAAGTGATAAATCAAGTTTTAATATAGTCAAAAGCTACTATTTTATGTTTACAAAAAAAATTATAATCGCTCGCCTTTACTGTTTAAGCTTCGCCTCAAAAATTTGCAAATTAAATATTTTTTTATTAAAATTTTCAAATCGCTCGCTCGCCCCAATTTTTGGAGTCCAAAAATCCGTAGAACAAGAAATTAAATTGGTGTGGCCTTGGATACTATTTGTTAACTGAATTTGTAAAAACTTGACAAGCAGGATAGTTAAATAGTCTTAGTATAGGAAGGTTGTCAAATTTGGCACTCAAGATTTTCACATGTCAATATTTTACACATATCTGGGTATATAATGGAATAGATTGAACTATGATAATTGTATTAAACATCAACCTCTTCCATTGTAAGACATTAGTAGACATAATTTAATTCCAATTTGAGATGAATACAAACTGAGACAGACTGCTGAGACGAAATCCTCATCAACAAGAGTAACAATAAAACAATAATTGACAAAACTTTCCTCAAACAATACCACCACAATGGTTTATTTTCAGTACTAATTAGTTTTGACAAAGTTCTCTGACACAAAACAAAAACATCTGTCTTGACTTCCCTAACAACAAGATGGTGACTGCTAATTTTCTACATAGTTCTTACCAATTATAATGGCTCATACATAAAACTAATAGGCTAGGAGGTAATTAAGTCAACCAAGTATCAGTACAAAATGTTTACTACTGTTGTTCCAAGGATGACGCTCCCTCTGTTTACATATTTTGCACAAAAACTTACAATTTTTGTGTATAAAATTTACACGTCATACATGAGGGTCAGTGTTATTTTCTAATTGTTTTTTTGTACTTGCAAACAAAACTTTTTTTTTTCAATTATTTATGTTTCAGCTCCTTACATTTTCCCCTACTTATCAGACAAAAAGTAAAAAACTTTTCAATCTGAAATGAATTCAAAATGACAAAATGTAAAATGCATTTAAACTCAAAACATAAGAATTTCTACTGAAAAATTGCAAGTTACCAATAGTTTATAGGCAGACTAATTTCTAATTAACAATTGATTTTTTTTCAATAAATGTCTCTAATAAACTACTGTACCTTTTCTTCCTTTTCCTTTGACCGATTCCATTTCAACTTGGAAGTGAATTTAAAATTAAATCTTTTCTTTTCCATGAATATAATCTCAATTAACAAACAATATATCCAGTAGAACAAAACAAATAAATAAATAGTCCAAGTATTAACAAATTAATAAAATCAGAAAATAATCAACATAAGAATGGTAGTATCTCCTACACAATGATGTGAGTTAGTACAGCATCACCATCTGTAGTTGTATAAACACGACAGGCTCGTTATCTTCACTAATATCAATACACACACTCCACTTTTTGAATCAGCCGCCTAATTTTCATTAAGAACAATTAATTAGAAGAATCCACTTGAAATACATGTTGTACACCATAAAAAAAGCAAAATATTCAACAAACAACAAAGTTTATCTGTTATTCATCAAACTTTTTATCTTCTTTAATCCTTTCACTTTTTTTCAACAAAACATGAAGAAATTGTGTTATCACAACCTGTGCCGATACTTCATTTCTGTCTATCAAATCTTTTACATCTTTTGTTCTAACAAGTGTACATTCACTCACAAGTTACATGGCTATGGGAATTATTTAATGAAAAAAAAGTTCCTTTAATTTAACAATTAGAAGAGCTATATTTGTCAAATCTTTAATAATGTATAACCAACAAACAAAATTGACAAATATGATGAACGATCTATAAATTAATTATATTCTTTGTTTTCTAAATGGATACTTGCAGATTAAAAAAAAGTTACTATGTTTTTCTCTCTGTATACTAAACACTTATTTTAAAATACATGTAAAAAATATCTTTATCAAAAGATGCATGTTTTCTCGGCAAAAAACTGATCAGTGATGCTAGAATCAAAAAAGTTAATAAAGTGGATGAGCATTGAGGACAATCATTGCCAAAAGGTTTTGCCAATAACTGGCAATCTATTCATGGGAAAAGAAAATCCTTCGTTTAAATATTTCCAAGAAAAAATGAATTCAGTTGGTGGGTTTTATGCACAATGATTAACTCAGCTGGAAATTTCTTCGACACACAATATCAATTTCCATGCATAAAATGTGGGCAACACCAAGTAAATGCTGGAGAAAATCTATGGTTTGGAAAAGTAAAATATCACAAATTGTTCCAGAAAAGGGGGTTGCATGACAAACGTTCAGAAAGGTTTCAGTGGGACAATATTTGGAAAAATTACAAACTTCTGTCACTTTTTTCATTGGGATGACTTTCATTTGGATAAAATCAAAGAATTCTAACCTTTCTTTGGCTCAGCAATTTCTAGAGATGTTTATAAAAAGAAACTTAAATAAACATTAATGACATTATGCCAATAGCATACAATTAATGTCAGTATTTTTAGTGAATAATGCAAAAATATCTGAAATCATGAACTTGAAGAAGACCATTTGGTGATCTATACTTGTTCCTTTCTAGTGCCAATTATTTAAAAATTGTTTTATATTATGTATAGCTAGGTAATAGGTGTCTGTAAGAAATAACTCAAAACAAACAAGAGTATCAAAGTTAGGTTGAAAGTGCCAATGTACTCTGCCAAAATTTGAAAATTAAATGGGAATGATTGGCACATGTTTCTATGATTTGAAAGTGTGTTTACAATGCTACATTGTTAATGAGATATAAGTATATAACAGGTAAAGGAATCTTGCGTCTGTAATTATAACATCATAAGACTAAGGCCGTGTTCTCACCAAACGCCGTGTACAGTAATCATGTTTACATTTGGTTTAATGAACTGTACACTAGTTTCACATAAGATTTGTCCACATCTATACACCTTGTTTAGTTACCTGTACATAATATTTGTTCACACTTGTAAACTATATGTCATTTAAATGTTCATTACGTAGAAACCGAATTCAAACTTTCAAACAACTTTTCTAGCAGTAAGGGAACGACCATTTGACTTTAAAAAAAAAAGGGGGATGGATTTTTCCACAATTTGATTAAAAAAAAATTGGGTCATACAGATGATTAGAATGAAAAAATATTCTAAATCCAAAGTTTCCCCATACATTATAGTGTTAAATATTGAATTGCTATCATCGAAATGAATATTAACTTTCGCGCGAGAAAAAATTCGGACTCAGACCCCCCCCCCCCCCCCTTGTTTTTAAAGTAGAGTGGTTGCTCCTTTAAGAAAGTAATTCTGAATGATTTGCAGTAGTTTAAAGATGACTCGACTACGCATTAAAAAAAAGGCTGCATCAGCTTGCTTATAGACAGAGAAAAAGAATTGCGATTTAAAGGATCAGTACATTTCTATCTTTTCTGTTTGTTTCAAATGATATTTTTTCTACAAGTTTTTCTTTGGCAAAAGAAGAGGGTGATATTTTTTTTTTATTTCTAATTGTATTTTAACGGATCTGAGGTTCACACAAACAAACAAGTAACCTCACCCTTTTTCAGTAATGCATTAATGAGTGAATCGTTGTTTGAAAAAATACCAGTGGCAAATATTTCTGTCAAGTGTGTACGTCCAGTCGATATGGGAAGACCTTTTCTAATAAATTATGTGTTCGGCAAAGATGATGGATAAGTCTTGATAAGGGGCTAATAAGGCTACGTAAAGTGTTTTATAACAAATAAATATATCAAGTTTAGACAAATATTTCTGTAAAGAACTTTATTAATAAGTGTTATAAGTATCAATTTTATATAAAAATCGTTTCTTTTTTTACGTATAAATGGAAAAATTACAATTTCGGAATGCCTAGTTTTGTGTACACTGAACCTACACAAGGCCTACATCGACTATCGACTGCATGTAGGCAAAACATGATTTAAACTACATGTAAACATTGAGTTTTATCAATGGGAACGTAATTATGTTTAGTTTATGTGTGAGTTACACTAACATAACACCGAGTTTAGGTCAATGTGAACACGGCCTAATTACAACATTTTATTATACATCCCTACCATAAGTACAGCTGAAAGTAAGATGTCATTGCCAGGTACACTACCAGGATTAAAATAAATGCAAGGCTCTTTTTTAATGATGCTGTATGTTAAAATACCAAACTGTGCTTAAGAATTGCTGTAAATTAAAATACAAAGGTTGCTTTTGAAAATAATGGCTATTGCTCCCTATGCATAAGTCATAAAAACTTGGACCACTTGTAGTTTTCCATTAGTGGCCTGAACATTTGACCTCACAAGTGAAACTCTCACATCCTTTGATTTTAAGCCCATCTGCACATAATGAGGAACAAAATGATGGAACAATAAAAAGGAATAAGATACCATGGTCGTAAAAATCATGTCAAAGATGCACACTCAAAAATATAAAAACAAAAATGTGTACTCCTTGTAAAGGGTGTCATCAGTGTAAAGATATAATGAGGGCAGCATTGAAAAATATAAGTTTATTTGCCAGAGGAATTCAGCAAAAGGAGTAACTAAAAACTTTTAAGAGTCAACATTTTGACTACTTTGATACTTCTTGAAGATGAAGAAGTTAATCTGTTCCAGTTTTGTAAAGTTCCATGAAGATTTGACAAAGTTATTCAAGTTTTAAAATCTTTACCCTAAGACTGTTCCTCAATGTTGATAGAAATAACTGATAACTGTTTTAGTCTCAGCATCTGACATAACCCCCATTTCTTTTGGTAGGATTAGGGTCTTTATCTTTTTTGCTCTGCACATAATATATTTCATTGAAGAAATGGATTGAACATCCATTCTTTATCCACTCATAAAAAACCTCCTTGATACATTAACGCCACCCAAGATAAAATGTTCCACACTACAGGGTAGAAATTTTCTATAATCATAAGAATCTTTTATCATACCTGGATTTGTGCATAAGTATGAATTGCTTCATAAATAGGAGTTGTAAAATTGATGGTTTAAATTGAAAATGAGTTATGATTATATGACAAGAAAACTATAATATCTTTGGAAAAAACTTATAAAATATCTGCTTAAAAAGCATAACGTTTTTTTGTCCGATATGATGGTTTTCTGAATGTCATAATGACACCCCCTTACCTATCTATTTATTAACTTTTTATATAAAGTATATCTACAGAATTGATGTTTGAGATAGATTTAAGAGGCATGTCTATACTTTTACTTTTATCTTGGGAATTGTGAATCATTGCTGAGATTTGATAAAAATCTTTGTGTCTATGATGATTATAATATCTGTTACTTACATTAATTTATTCCCCTCGGAGTCAATACTTTATCAAAGTAATTATAAACTGATCTCACTACAGCATTGGTGCTATACTGAGAAATCTCAATGGCTGCCTACCAGTTGCTGCGGTTTGAATGCAGCAGATATAATTTCAAAAATTTCTGCTTTTTTCTTCTTTTGATGAGATTAAAAGAATGATATAGACAAAATCTTACCATTAATAATAAACAAACTTGAAACTTGTGTGAACATATGTTTCTTTTTACGGAGGAAGTATTACAGATTAGAAAGTTTACCCCAGGAGTCAATATGTAATCTTCTTTAAGATGAGTTGGTATTGAAAGCATATAAAGGAGGCAAAAGATAATTTTCTTCCAATTAACTCTGAACTATAAACAATTGATTTGGACCACAGTTTTGATGAATCACCTGGCTAAAGATGTAACTTCTATTTATACAACCAAAAACATCCTTCCTGCCTTGTTATTTAGATTGCATGTGTAAAATTCAATGAGCAGGTCTGCATGCATACAAGAAAAGTACACTGTAATTAGACGTTATGTAATTTTAAACCTGGTATCAGAAAAAAGATCAGATTTGAACATTTCTTTACAGGGATTCATAGGCTTTCTCTTTAGTTGCAGAGACTGAATTAAAAATAATATAAACTGCTAACTTGCCAATGACTCAATATCTATTTCACCTTCAAAGATGACCTCTCTGACCTTCACATCACTATATTAACATCCAAAGTAAACAATTGATGACAGTCTAAGTACTTTATCATTATTCAAAGGCCTCATCAGCTGATAAACTGACAGTCTTATCCTCAGGCTCATCTAGTGAGAGTTATCTTTCTTGATTAAAAGGGTTTCTTTTGCAACTTTATGACTTATCCTATGGTTTTGTTATAAGAAAGAATGGCTCACAAATGACTCAATCATTGAAAGTAAATAAAAGTGTATTTAATATCAATGGTAAGATAAATCATGTATCCTATGACTGCAACGAACAGCTGCACGAGTGGGGCACTGAACTTTATACAGATTAACATCGTATGCATATTTTTTTTAATTTGAAATATCAAAACATACTTGTTTTCTTAATCATTACATGTTATGAGGAGAAAACGCCTTTTGTTCTTGTTAATCTTTAAAACAAAACAAAAGTTTTTGTGGTTGACTCAATTTTTAAAAGATAAGGTGTATTTATCCTAATAAGCATTATTTTTTATTGATTTTTTAAAAAACTTTAAATTGAAGAATTCTATACATTATATATCATAGCTAAATTAAAAGAGACTGAGAACAACTGAAACTGTTAGTTCAGGAGCCATGATATCTTTCACAATATTCAACAATATCAATTGTTATGTATTCAAACAAAGATTTTTTTAAGATAGATTGATAGCGTTGGTTTATATGCACATTCACAACAAGAATACTCTCGCCATCAGTAGTATTGAATCAACTTTCAAGGTTGATTTATAATAAACACAAAAAGGATGGTTTTCTATCATGCCAGAACCGAAAAAAACTCAACTCTTACTAAATAACCTCATGTAAGAGCTGGTATAATTTAGGTACCACATATTAAACATAAAAGGTAGAGAGACTGTATAATTTAGGTACCCCATATATAACTAATCATTGCCACTACAATATGATTTAGGATGGGACACAATGCAGGCATGAGTCTAATGAGCCTCTCCCATCCAGTGCCTATATATCTAGCCATTCCAAAGCCACCTCAAATCCTCTGATGGTACTATTCTGGTATTAAAATGTCCACATTCTACCCCAAATTAATATCCACTGTAGGCAAAATAAACACCACCACACACTTACAATGTTAGTACGTGAACCAAGTTTTCGTGTTCCAGGCAAACTTTGTGTATACTGTGATACAAAAGGATTATAATTAATACATGTCCCGTAGGCTAGTGTTCTGAACAAACTTTGTTATTAGTGTGATATGAAAAGATTATATTTATTATATTATTTGGTATATGTCCCCATTTTGGTTGTGAAATGATCATATGAGTTAAAACATGTCTCAAGTAAATTTTGCAAAAACTGTGATTAGAAAGGATTGGTGCACATCCCTTATTCTGTAAATAATCAGTACAGCAATCCTACAGTATGAAAATAGGCAGACTTTTCTTAATATCAAACTTGGAGTTTGTCACAAGCTTTTTATTGTAATATTCTATACATTGATTTACTCTACCAGTCTGAGTCAGTACTACATTCTATAGTTTATGCCTTCGATCATGTCCAACACTATATTTAAATAGTATTTTATGACATACCTACAATTTCATACAATAATGCACAAATCAATTATGTTTCTAATCCTGTAATCAATACAGTCATGCACATTTATTTGGTTTCATACTACTTACCTCCCTTTAGCAGAAAACATAAGACCTACAGAGTTATCTCTCTTTAACTTACCTGATAGTGTAAAATGATTGTCCATATCAACCCAAGACTTAATTTAGGGTTCCCATCCACAATTTCATCAGATCTGATGTTAACCAGTTTTATCTAAAGATATTAATAAAATAAATTAATAAAATAAAAATTCAATTCCCTTTTATAAATGCAGTTTCATAACTTATAAATTGAAATTAATGAGTCATAAAATGATATTTCTCTTTTCTAAAGGACAATTGAAATACAGATCTTACAGCTAGACAAGAGTAATTGATATGCAGCAATTAAATTAAAAGCAGGTTTGGTTCAAATGACATCATCTCTATCAGAGAAAGATCTTTATGGATGTATCTGGTGATGTCCTCATATATAACCATTTAGAATTTGCTGTAGTTCTTAGATATTAGGTCATCTGCATTGTTTATTAACAATTTGTTTAGATGGTGGACAGTTATTGGGTTATTAAAATGCTCTTAAGAAATGGACCATTGGCCAATGTTGGCTTAATAGGTTGCTAAAAAGATGTACAAGTAAATTGGATAATAACTGTTTATCTATTAATAACTAACCCCTTTTCTTCGCAGGAATTCTAATGCAATCTGTACATTCTGAATTTTATGAAACTTCATACGACCTTTTTCTCTTGGCTACAAAATAAGTACATAGATATGTCAATGAAAACTTATCAAATAAAAGTCAATATTATGCAATGATCTATTACTTAGGTTGTGAAAAAATTAAACCTTCAGACACAAATATCTAATTATGTATCATACATAAATAAGTGTTTTTGTTAACACATTTTGCTCAACATTTTATTTCAGTTTTTCAATTTGCACTACATTCACATCCATTTTTATTTTCATAAATAAAGAGTTTCATAACATGCTATACTTTATAACATGCTATTCAGATTCCTAAATGAAGCGATGATTAATTGTGTATTGCAGGTATAATAAAGATACTTGTCATTTTCAATGCTTTTAGGTGCAATGCATTTTGTCATACATTATACATGAATATCTTAAGATTTGACATTGTATGCCTTATGAAGTATATAATGTTGGTAAACAAGGCATGACAGTCAACCATTAATTACTGACTTTAAGGTTAGTACTTGTTAAAATCTATTGTAACTGCCAAAAGGTAACAGATTTGTTTAAGAATCAAAACTCAAGTTTTTGCCTTACAACATAGTCAACAACTGTTTTGTAAAAAACAAATTTTAATTTAGTGGTCAACAATTCCAGTCCTAAAGGTCATAAACATTTTGAGTATGATTATCAAACTCAAGACTCAGAATTCAACCAATCAAAATACTAAATTTGATGTTTCTAAAACAATCATTGTAATCTATAGAACTGAGTAAAGATTTGCTCTAAGACCTCAGACTGCTGACAGTCAGTTTATTAGTCTATTTGGAAAGCATTCATTTGTACTAAGATATATTCCATCAATGAACTAAAAATATTGACACTTAATTATTCCTGTTACAGTAAGGTTATAAAATATTACCATAAAGATAGATGCTTTACCAATTTACTACTTTTAGACACCTTACCATGAGCTTTAGTCCTTACATTAATAGGAAGCATATACTAATATTTCACCCTAATGTAATAAAAATGCTATAATTAAGGCAATGTTTATGCCATCAAAGAGTATTGCATTATAATAGTACAACATTTAGAATAATTATGTGTTTTGATGGAATTCATATAGAATTTTATTTTGTATACAGTAAAATGATATTTCAAGGACTGTATACAAGAATATAATTTTAGTTCAGGTTTTAGAAATAGAACCTAATCTAACATGCATGGTCTAAAACCTAAATAAAATATAACAGAAATTTTAATTACCAAAGATTCATGTGCAAGCACTTCTAACAGTGATATCAAGTTATGTCCATCTCTGAGGTCTTCAAACAGGTCTACTATTCTACGGCCAGCCTGAAAAAATTATAAGAAAAATATTAAATTTGATATCAATTCTAAACAAGAGAAAGATCAGAGATATAATGCAAAGATCTTAGATTGTATTGCTACTACTCTATTTGGTGGCATTAAAATATGATATAGACACTTGCCTATTGTTGTTGTTAATTGTATGCTGACATGGTGATGTCTTGTTTTGCCTTTATTGTGATGTTGGGTTACTGTCTTATTACTAACATTTATCATTTATGTTATCATGTAAAATAATTGTTTAAAACTAAATGTTGGGATGACAGTTTTTCAGCTATGTTCTGAAGAGAAATAGGGAATGCAAAATAACTTTAAAATATCAATTTGTTGTTTGAATAAAAACTTCATTAATCACCTCAAGTGAGTCAATATCTATCTAAAAGTACAAAAAGTATAACACTGTTTTCTTGGAAAGTTATATTTGTCTATAAAGACTGAAAAGACTTTAAACTGTTTACTGATAAATATTCACTATGTAATATTTCTAGGAAAGGCTCCTGCTGAGCAAACAAGTTGTACTTTGACAACTGAACTTTGATGTATAGAATTAAAGATAAAAAGTAATGTACTGGGACATAATTGCACTTGATAAGTCATTCAATAATATGCTAGTCACTGCAATAAAAAAAATCTTATTTTGACAAAGTTAAATTTAAATATAAACAATAGGTCTTATATCTAAATTTGTCCTATATGTCACAACTTGTGAGGGAAGTTATCATATTGTTAATACAGTTATTGTCATCTTTCTTTACTAACCTCAGCTGACCTTATAAGATGTGACAAATTCAAATAAATGAAAATTAAAACCCTTACAATGAAACCTGCACTACCTAAAGATGGATGATTGGTTCTGAGCTTGCATATTTGCTATTTAACATTCTCTGGACAACTGTAGAGTGTAGATACTAAGACCTCTTATAGACTATTAAATCTTAGTTCATATCATTTTCTAGGTGCTTCATTCATTAATTATTGAAGTCTAAAAAAATTTAAGGATAAGATCAAAGCAAAACCTTCACCTTCATTCAATGAACCAAAATTTAGGATTTAAATTACAAGCATGACAAAAAATATGAAAATGACAATTCAACAGAACTTTTCACTGCCTACTGCGTAAGATGGCAAAGTGGTCTCTAATACACACTGGAGGCAAAAATATTTTGTAATTATGCAATGATAACAAAAAAATGCAAAATACTGCACGTTAACTGCATAAGAACAACAAATGATGATAGATGAGTCTCCATATTTGACACGAATAAATTAATTGCAGCAATAAATTATATGTTGAATTTGAAAGTGTATATACATGTCCTTTGAATGCTCTCCAAAATATGGTAAAAAATATAATGAATGACTCATCTCGATGTAAGTTCTTTGAATTACTGAATAAAAGGATTATATACATACGTTTGATATTATTTATATAAATCTTAACTTTGCAATTTATCAAATATGACATATTTCCTATATAAATAATTTGCTTCTCATTATAAATTACTTTTACTTAACGAAGATAGGTCACAACACAGTACAAACAATGTTTTTACAAACATAAAATATGCAAAATTTTCAAAGCAGTGTAACATCAGTAAATACACAGAGAATTATAAGAAAATAAATTTGTAACTATAAAATTGATTGATACAACACAACATGCCATTCAGAAAACGTTATTCATATATTAATCATAACAGATGTGCCAATACACTAAAGGTAAAAGTTCTTTATAATTCAGGGACATTGAAACATGCACACAAGGAAGCTTTTATACATATACATATACTAGACCATTGAGTCTACATATGGTTTCACAACTTATACAATTGACATTAAGCTTCCCTTTAAATATCACAAGAAGAGTGATGTCATTGTACAGCATATATTTTGTAGCTAAAACACAATATATGTAAATTTTTTTCATATTTTGGTACAGCAAAGAATTAAACCAAAACCATAACTATGGTAGGTGCCATAGGAAAAACTTTTTAATCTGAAGAAACTTAGATTGTCCCTGTTTTTAAAGTTCCTGTTTATGTTGGTATCAATTGAGATATAGTTTTCTGCATAATATTTTGAGACCTATTGTTCTTCTACCGGTTTTTTTTTTCACAATTTTTTCTAGCTTTGATGGACACTCTAACGGCGGTGACTGCAAAGCCCTTGAAATTAAGGTTGTGTGAGTTTTGAAAGAATTAGTGAAAAAATTTCTAGGACATCAAAATTAAGTTGTAAGTTGTGCAAATAAATAACAAGGGCAATTTAGGAGAAGTATTTCATTCATTTCATTTATTTGTGAATCTTACAGATTCTTACAGGTTTTATGTATTTCAACTATTGAAGTCACATAAGTCCTTATGTATTTTCTAGTCAAGAAGCTGTGAAATTATCAACATAGAATATGTATTACAATCAAATTAACCTCTACCAATGCAACAAAATTTCCAGGAGGTACAAAGCAAAGAAAGGTTACATTATTAACATGTTTTCTACAAAAAATGGAATGTATACGGTAAACATTATCATGCACAGACATAAGCATAAGAAAGGACGCAAGGAAATACAACACAAATAAAAATTCTTTACACATCAATTTACAACAATAATTTAAATACTAAACATTTCAAATAATAAACATGCACTTTTTGATGGAAAGTTTTCCCCACAAGGGAACAAAGGGAAGTAATTTAATTCTGCATGCTGTTATACCTGTGTAAACCTCCAGTGCTGCATGTAGTCGACAGGAAGGGGAGACCACTGAGTAAAAACAATCAAATTTTAACAACGAACTAAACTAAATTAAGCACCATAATTTTTTCATTTTGTTCTAATAATCTTGTATTGCAATTGTACCAAATTGCAACTCTTGGATTTCAGTTTTATAAGAGAAACAGGCATAGCAAGAAAACCCTGATGCGATTTAATATTGAGTAGTTTTCCAAAAACTTACTGCTTTGGAAAAAATGGGGCTACATTACAAGACATTCCCAAATATTTAATTCAAAAGTTACATAACAATAATATAGTTAAAACTACCAGTTATACAGAACCCCTTCTTTTACAGTTAACATTTGTACACTTGTATACATTTATTTCTGTAAATTATCTCTAACCAGTCAATCATGATACCAAACTTCCAGCTTGGCGAATTATGTCAAAACGTATCTATATATGGATTTAAGGGGAGAGTTTCTGTGTATGGAGTAAAGATGTGGGGTAGGCTTGGGCATAGTATTCTTACACAGGAAGATTTGAAACATTCCTTGAATCTATGTAACATAAATCAGTTGCAAAGAAATCTGAAGACTCTGATAATTCAGAAGCATGAGTTATGGTGTTGGTGACAAATAATTAATATATTTATTTAAAACTTGTATAAGTCAAGGCAACTTGGAGTGAGTCCTATTCTGTCTGTTTTTGAGAAAAAGGTATGGTTATCTTAACACACCATGCTTGTCTCATTGACATTAACAAACATTTTCTTTGATCCAAGCAGTTCAACATGATTCAGACTTTTTTTAATCCCTGACTATGTTACAATGTACTTATTCTATTTATCCCCACCATATAAAATTGTTTATCAATCGATTTCAAACTGATGTAATTGTCCATTTTACTTTTTTCAGTATACAGTATTGATTATTACAAATATATCAAGTATCCTATATTACTAAGTTAGTCAATAATGCCCTTATTTAAAACATTGTTATCAAATATGGGTGGGGCATAATTTTGTTAATAATTGTAGCAGTTATTCTCCTAAATAATAAACAGTCAAGTATTTGTTTAAAATACTGAATAACTACTTAACTATGTCCATAATCAATGAAAATAATGGTGTATTATGTAAACATTGTAAATATATAAGATGGCTTTAAAGCCAAGGAAAGATAACTCAATCTATACTACAAGTCATTCACAGTTCCTGTCATTAGCTTTATCAGGGCCTTTTTCATATGCAAGCCCCACCCACTACCGGATTTACTAGTGACATGGATGACTTATTTTTATGTACATAACAATGTTTACAATGATTACTATTAAATGGAATACTCTGAAATGTGAGAAATCATTACCATAAATAGAGTATAACATTTCAATCTAAGGTTATATGTCTTGTGTAAAAAGGTATAATGTACTATGCCTTGTTTGCTATTTAAAACATTTTTTGGGAAAAAAGGGAGCTATGAAACCAGTGATTCAGATAAATCAATCTTCTTCTTTAAGCATAAACTTCTTAAAAATAAACTTGGAACCATATGATACTGATAAATAACCGGAGATTGATATACTTATTGGATTTCCATTTTCATTTGTTCTAAGCTAACTTATAATGTAGTGGACACATTTCTTTTGTACATAAATCATTTTAGAAGAAAACAATTTTGGGGGATTCTTATACTACAAATAAAACTTCCAAAATAACTAATGTATATGATTATTTTATACCTTCTCTACAAAGAAAAATTATAGCTCAGCAAATACCTTTTTATCCTTTTTATTGACATAAATGTCCCAGCGCTAATAAGCTTGAATTGATACCTGTCCATCAAACTGTCCCAACACCTGGCCACACAGGTTGACAAACAGGTGCAAATGACTTGAGGAGATTTAAAACAATGACCAACTAACTATTCTAAGTAGGATATCTTGATGAACTTTATTTGATTTTTTTTGTACCTGGGAGTACAATATGATTAAAACATTTTAAAAGGTTCCCCTATTAACCTTCAGCCAATAAAGCTATTTTAGTAGAATGCACTGGTAAAGGTGAACAATGATTTTTTGTTTCCTACAGACTTGTGTACAGAATTTTTCAAACCCTATAAATAAATTATACACAAAAATACAATTGTTTCTCCACCCACAAAATTTAGTACCACCAAAAACTAACAAATCTACAGAAGTCTTCATTCTCACTGCTGGGTCATAACTCGAGAGACATCTGGTTTCAGAGAAAATTCAAGTGATAAGCAATTATGTGGTCTACCCTTTTCAACTAGCTCTGATCACCAAGATCTCTAAATTATGTGGCCTTAGTAACCCTTATCAACTAGCCCTTAACTTGCCCTGGCCACAAAGATCACTAAAATATGTGGCCTACCCTTATCAACTAGCCCTGGTCACCAAGATCTCTAAAATATGTGGCCTACCTTTATCAACTAGCCCTGATAACAAAGATCTCTAAAATATGTGGCCTACCTTTATCAACTAGCCCTGGTCACCAAGATCTCTAAAATATGTGGCCTACCCTTATCAAATGGCCCTGGTCGCCAATATTACTTAAATATGTGGTTATCAGAAACATATTACATAAGAGGCCAAAAATAAACTAATCCTGTGTATTACATAAATTCTTTGAAATACTTGAAGCAGACTGCCAACAAAGATCCTGTGCCAAACAGCATATGGTGCAGGTTTACTCTGTGTCAATTTGTTATATGCAGTTTAAATTCTAGACAATATGTTTATCACTGCCCAGAATCAAATTCATTTATCTCTTGGCATACAATATGAAATTAAAATCATTTCCAATCTATTTATGTTCTCTGAAAAACACTCAGCCAACTCAAAGATAATTCTCCAGATATCTTTCTAACTCTCAACATGCCACCAGTAAATAGAAGAAATATTGATTGTGAAGTGACAAATGCATGTACATGTACATCCAAGTTAACCAATACACACAGAAGGGAAATGTAAAGAAGACTATTAAAAAAGATGAACTAGATGGAGGTTGATCATTTTAGTCCTACCTCTGATTTGGAGTTTAAAATGAGGAACTAGATGGAGGTTGATAATTTTAGTCCTAACTCGGATTTGGAGTATTAAAAAGAGATTCTTAGACTACACAAAGAATTAACATTTAAATCATTTCAGAGAAGATATGCTGACAGACCTTGATGAACTTAAAACATATGATACAGTCTGCTGTGTTATTGATTGTGGTAACACAACCTAATAATAAAACAATAGAAGAATTACATCACTAAAGAATTGTCAATTTGGGAATAGCTGATCAAACCATGATAAAAGACGATTCAATCACTGTTATTTCAAATAAATCATAAGATGGACTATAAACCAATGATTATTTAATATTCCTCGGAAATTAGACTTGGATAAATCCCAGGAATAATCTATGTTTGATAAAAGTTTTTATTTCTCCTATATTTTACACCTTTAACAGTCAAAAATTCATTGGCAATAGTATTCTGACTGATTATTATAAAACCTTTGTATTGGCAAATATAGATTAAATATAAATTGATAGCTTGGAATGTAACAAACTTATAACACCTTTATCAGGTGGTAGGATGTTAAAGTCAATAAAAATCTCACACTAAGAGTTAAAACAGTTTTTAACCTCAATATATCCTCATAAATCTGACAAACTTATCTTTTACACAGTAAATTATTATATAAGTACTTTACATAATAAACATGCAGAGTAGTTCCTTACCGAGTTAGTCTGTGATTGCAATGACATCAGATGGCTTTTTGGGGGACTTGCTGTTGCCAACCAACAGACTCGTCAAGTCCCTTACAAGGCAATCAGACATAAGAGCAAAGTCAGAGCAATCTTGAAAAATTCCATTAAGGCCAATATATAATTAAACTATAGGCATAACTTAACAGCTGATGAAAGGTTTAAATATTCTTTAACTTAAAAGCGCTATCCAAGAGTGGCAGCCATAATAATCTTCAACTGTATGCACAATTAGAAAACTAGGGTCAAAATAATCTTTCAGCCGTATAAATATAACTAGAGTTTAAGCCTCAGGAACCTTGAAATGTGCAACAGACAGATCAGGCCTTGAAGGCATAAAACTTTGCACAAGAATCATGCTTGAAACATGAAATCAAGCAATTTAATAAGTTGATTTTCAAGTCTGAGTACAAAAATCATGCTCGAAAGTTTTATGACTGTAAGGCCAGGAAACAATCTTCTATTGCTTCAGTCACTAAAGAGGGGAGACCAAAATCCCTTATAACTATATATGACCAACTGTAGATAGAACAATGTCATTGAAAATTAAATGCAATTAAAGTATGAATATACCCTGCTTTGTACTTGTCAACTGACCCCTATATTACACAGACCTATATGAAACTCATTGATACACTATTCTAACTCAGACCCTGCATAAAAACTGTGACTTGACACTGGCCAACAAGAGAGAGCTATTTCAATCCCTCTGATGGGAGTCATGGGACCCTACCATTAAACTAACTTGACACAGGCCAACAGGAGAGAGCTATTTCAATCCCTCTGATGGGACCCTTGCACTAAACTGATTTGTCACAGGTAAGCACAGGAAGTACTCATTGTTAAACCAAATAATGAACAGCTTATTTCCATACATAGAACATTTTACAACAAAAACCGTATCAAATATCTGGTTTGCTACAACAAAGTGGTAGAAGGAAAAGGCAAATATTTGTTGACCTTTGGCAAATTGTAGAATTAACCTTTCAAGTTGCTAAAACTTAAATGGCAACTTGACAAATCAAACACTAATTCATAGAATATCAAAGTTCTTATAATCTTACTTAAGATAGACAACTTGTCCAGTATGTAAGGTCAGAGGAGTATGTGCTATCAAATAATATATAACATCAGGTCAGTTTTGTACCTACACTTTTCTTTTGAGTACAATTTCATTGAATTAAATCAATCACATTCACACTATCAAAATACAATCACACCATTATAGAACCAATGTTAAAGGTCACTGTCCCATGATATTAAACCTTCAATATTAAACCTCCTTCTAAAATGGTGAAAAATCAGTAAACCAAATTAAACCCTTTCTTTATTATTTACACAGCGTGAAAAACAGATTCATTAAAATAAATAGTGGTATGGATCAACTGGGACATTAAACTTACTAAATCATCTGTAGTAAAAAGGCTGAAAAAAGTTTTTCATATTATATAAAAGATTTATGAAACTCATAGCTAAGAATAAAGGAATGTAGATTATAATCCTTGTAGATTATAAATACTTACATAGCCTTTGTATAACGTAAAGAAATCTATGATCAAAGTATTATGGATCAATCCTGTAGGGTATATCTCTCTGTTTAGTTTTTAAATATTTTATCCACCCTTAAATGTTTATAATACTTTCATACACTATACTTCATTAGCCTTTCAAAAACAAACTGACACACTTGACCTATATATAGAAGACATTACACCAAATTTGATATAAAATCTAACTGAGCAGTCCATCTGATCGAGAAAAAAATCTTTTGAGATTATATGTAACTTACAAGAACATCTTCTACATTTTGCAATATATATGTTCCTCCCTTATCTACTGATCTTATGCATTCAATGTAAATACAAGATGCCGGGTAAAGGTCAGCAAGACAGTAATGAAACAACACAAGTTAAGAAATAACATCTCTAGGTCACCATTTTGATCTTCAATAAAGGTAAGGTGTAAGATAGCCCCAATACTAGAAAAGTTATTATACATAAACTCATCAAAGATTACTATTCAAAATTAAAAACAAATTAAGAACCATTAAACATTTGAGCATATTGAGAATGCATTTACATTTTTTTGTTAACATCAATTCAAGATTCCAAAAACATGCATTTCTCTATCAAAAGAGGGACGAAAGATACCAAAGGGACAGTCAAACTCAGAAATCTAAAACAAACTGACAACACCATGGCTAAAAATGAAAAAGACAAACAGACAAAATATCAGATGGACACTACAACTATGAACAAAATATAATGTGTTGTAAAAATGTTCAAAAGTTTCTGATCCTTTACTTTTTTAGGTACTCTGAAGTGTACTTAGTAAAACAAACAGTGTTATTATTTTATGTTTGAAATTTAAAGTTTTAAATATTAAAGCATGTTTATTAATACTGTTTACCCAACAAAAATAACATCTTTTGGGTATGTGTTTCAATGTTTTCTTTAGATATCATACTTGAACAAATTAATAAGAAGAACATTTTTAATAGCCTGACAGTACATGTAATGAGAATATTACTTTTCACATCTTCAGAAAATTAGACTTGACATAATTGTTACTTTACTATCTAACTTTCCAATGGAGAACTAGAACAACAGATGCTAGCAATATATTCCATTTAAATACTATCTTTTTATATTGATTCTTTCTGGTTAGGTGTAAATGAAGAACATGATCCAATTACTGGCAATCCTTTAATGTCCATAGGGAAATGAACAAAATTGTTTTGTTACTTTTTGTATTTTTCAATTATTTCCAATGAACATACCAATATGTCATCATCACAACACTGACAATATACAAACATGTCACATCTCATGTCAACATGATATCCATAAACAGAGATAAAAGATCCTATGTCAACATCATAACACTGACCATATACAGAAATATCACCTCTCATCTCAACATCATATCACTGACCATATACAGAAATATCACCTCTCATCTCAACATCATATCACTGACCATATACAGAGATATCACCTCTCATCTCAACATCATATCACTGACCATATACAGAAATATCACCTCTCATCTCAACATCATATCACTGACCATATACAGAGATATCACATCTCATGTCAACATCATACCACTGACCATATACAGAGATATCACATCTCGTGTCAACAACATACCACTGACCATATACAGAGATATCACATCTTGTGTCAACAACATACCACTGACCATATACAGAGATATCACATTTCATGTCAACATCGTATCATTGACCATTTACAGAGATATCACATCTCGTGTCAACAACATACCACTGACCATATACAGAGATATCACATCTCGTGTCAACAACATACCACTGACCATATACAGATATATCACATCTCGTGTCAACAACATATCACTGACCACATACAGAGATATCACATCTCATGTCACCATCATATCATTGACCATATACAGAGATATCACATCTCGTGTCAACAACATACCACTGACCATATACAGATATATCACATCTCGTGTCAACAACATATCACTGACCACATACAGAGATATCACATCTCGTGTCAACAACATACCACTGACCATATACAGAGATATCACATCTCGTGTCAACAACATACCACTGACCATATACAGATATATCACATCTCGTGTCAACAACATATCACTGACCACATACAGAGATATCACATCTCATGTCACCATCATATCATTGACCATATACAGAGATATCACATCTCGTGTCAACAACATACCACTGACCATATACAGATATATCACATCTCGTGTCAACAACATATCACTGACCATATACAGATATATCACATCTCGTGTCAACAACATATCACTGACCACATACAGAGATATCACATCTCATGTCACCATCATATCACTAACCATTTACAGAGATATCACATCTCATCTCAACATCATATCACTGACCATATACAGAGATATCACATCTCATGTCAACATCATATCACTGACCATATACAGAGATAGCACATCGCATCTCAACATCATATCACTGACCATATACAGAGATATCACATCTCATGTCAACATCATAGCATTGACCATTTACAGAGATATCACATCTCATCTCAACAACATACTTCTGACCATATACAGAGATATCACATCTCGTGTCAACAACATACCACTGACCATATACAGAGATATCACATCTTGTGTCAACAACATATCATTGACCATATACAGAGATATCACATTTCATGTCAACATCGTATCACTGACCATTTACAGAGATATCACATCTCGTGTCAACAACATACCACTGACCATATACAGAGATATCACATCTTGTGTCAACAACATATCATTGACCATTTACAGAGATATCACATCTCATCTCAACATCGTATCACTGACCATATACAGAGATATCACATCTCGTGTCAACAACATATCACGGACCATAAACAAGAGATATCACATCTCGTGTCAACAACATATCACTGACCACATACAGAGATATCACATCTCATCTCAACAACATATCACGGACCATAAACAAGAGATATCACATCTCGTGTCAACAACATATCACTGACCACATACAGAGATATCATCATCTCAACAACATATCACTGACCATATACAGAGATATCACATCTCATGTCAACATCATATCACTGACCATATACAGAGATATCACTTCTCATCTCAACATCATATCACTAACCATGTACAGAGATATCACATCTCATCTCAACATCATATCACTGACCATATACAGAGATATCACATCTCATGTCAACATCATATCATTGACCATATACCAAGATATCACATCTCGTGTCAACATCATATCACTGAACACATACAAAGATGTCACATTTCATGTCAGCATCGTATCACTGACCATATACAGAGATAGCACATCTCATCTCAACATCATATAACTAACAATAAACAAGAGATATCACATCTTGTGTCAACATCATATCACTAACCATGTACAGAGATATCACATCTCATCTCAATAGCGTATTGCTAACCTTAACAGAGATGTCACATATCATGTCAACATCATATCACTGACCATATACAGAGATATCACATCTCATGTCACCATCATAACACACGCCTATATACAGAGATGTCACATCTTGTGTCAACATCATATCACTGACCATAAACAAGAGATATCCAAAGTGACTTGAAAAATGAGTAACAATGATCAATATTGCTTTAAACTGCTTATAGCTGTCAGTTTATGATAGCAATGAAAAATGAAAAATAAAGAAGTTTGTTTAGCAAATGCAAATTCAGTTATCCAACCATTTAGTTTCCATGTGACAAAAATCAACATTTCTAAAAAGAAATCATAAGAACAACATTATGTTTGCAGTCACTGTAAGCAGTGTGTTTTGCAATGATATTTCTGATGACATTGTTAAGTGTGTAACTGATGACTTGGGGTTTTCTGACTAGTTATAAAGTGTCAGAGTTGACAAAGAGCTTCTGTTTAACTAACCATTGCTACATATAGTACATAGTATTTGCTTTGTGAATAGACACTGTTAGAATGACTTTAAAGGTTAAATTTAATGTACAATACCTACAGTTAGTTTTATTTCTATTATACTTTAACAAGATAATACTACTGACAAGGTCAAAGGTTAACATTTAATTTACTCATGTCATAAATATATTGTTTAAATGCAATTAACTGGAAAATCAGAACAGTATCAATGTTTTATAACCTCGTAAGTAAACTATTAAAAAAAAATATGCAAACAAATATTTGTTAATTTAGTTTAAAAGTATCTTCCATCACCTATATTTATATATGATGACTTTATTATCAAAACTTTATATCTAATACATGTATTTAGAAATTAAAAATGTAGTTTTGATTGATTTATCTTTGATTAATTTATTCAATACTTTTGTATATTTTAACAGCATATATTTAAGAGCTTGAAAAAATTGTATCATCAAAGGCCTAATGTTTAAGATTGTTTCATGATGATGCAAGCACTTTTGTATATTTCTCTGTCATGAAGAGAACATCTATAGTGACCACTAGTCTGCTAACATTGAACTTGAACACGGTTATGGCAAGGTGTATTGGAATCCCATCTTAATGCAAAGTGATTTCTAGTTTTACTACTTAAGGTCATACTCTAGCTTTTTCAACCAACAAAAACTGGCCACAAGAGTGCTGAAAGGAGTGTTAAACATTAGTGGCAATTTTTTTTATGTTCAGTCATGTTCCAGTGATTCCCTATTTAATCAACCAATATTTTTTCAAAATAGCATTTCTAATTGGTGTATATAGATATCTAGGAAGATGAGGTATGATTTCCAATGAGACAACTCCCCATCCAAGTCACAATTTGTGTTCACATTCTATAGTATCTCAGGAACTTAACTTTAACCAACAATGGCATTTCATCTAATTTTTTTCTAAATGTCATAAATGTCAAGTATACTTGAAAAATATGAGAGTATCTTGTGTATATTTTTATTTTTTTCAATTAACCCTTTTCGTTTACTGTGTACAAATATCATTTCTTTTCCAATATAAAAAAACTTTTAGAAGTAGAACTGGCCATAGAAATTTCTATATTAATCTTCAGGCAAATATTTTCCCATTTCGTACTGTTTGCTCTTTAATTAAAAACCATCCAGGACTGTTGTGGTTTTTATGTGTCAATAAAGAAATGCTGGTATTGCTTTGAAGTAGATTCAATTTTAAAATATTTTCAAAACACAATATATATATATATATACATGGATAAAGTTCAAGTTAAAGAGATTTACTAATCGAATAAATCAATAACACTGAAAAGTGAAATAAACCGTGGAATACAAATTAAAATAGAGACAACCTTTTTAGAAGAATAAAAATATATATGTAAGAAATACAATTATTCAATTGATCAAAAATACGGTTTCTTACTATCTAATGAATGGAGTATTATCCCACCCAGTGACTGTACATGTGTTAAACTGTTTTGTGACTTCCTATTAAATTGCATCACATTTTGCCTCTTCAAATTAAGAATTTCCCTTTATTATTTCTCCAAGCATAAAAGGTAAAATCTATTTTTACTGTAAACATTTTGTAATACACAAAAGGGTAACAGGGATAATGATAAAATATTTTCAAACACCAACAGCCTACAGGTATGATTGATTGATTGATTGATGGATTGATTGGTGTTTGCTGTATGCCACCATAGACCAGCATGTATAAAACCCAATAAGAACCTTCGGGCCTGTTGGTCAATATAAAAATTTTAGTGGTCTAAATATCTTAGTTACAGCTGGCATAGGAAATATTTAAATAATGAATCCAGATGTCTCTGTCTTTCTGATTTCTTTTTTACTATGGTATGTTTAAGTTAGATTTATGCTGATTCGTTTAGACTCTCATTTATCCATCAAACCAGAAGGGTGTATTCAATCAATAATTTATTTTTCTTTAATTTGCATAGAAGGGTTACAGTCTCTTTTATATTTATAACTAATTTTAATAGTAAACACTTTAAATAAATTATAGGATGACTTTAATGTTAAATAATCATAACACAACATCTCAAAGAAACCACATCCATGGGTGTGACTATTTTGTTAAACCTACTTGTATCCCACACATATGTTACATAACTTACAAATTTACATATTTCACTGTTAAATATTCTGTTATTATACAATTTCACTTTGCAATTATCTTCTCAGTTGTTAAAGTACGGTAATAAAAAGAAATGTAACTACAATAATTCTTACTTCTTAAGAATAAATAAAGAGATGCTGAACCAATGCCTCTTTCTATGTGTTGTGTTGGTACTAAGAGTTCATTTATTTTTTAAGAAAAAAATGTGTCAATCAAATCATCAAAAGAAAATATAAAACTTGTCCTCCTCGGTATCTGATGTAAAAAAAAATCTGCATGTTTGGCAAATTCAGTAAATTTGGAAATTTCTACCCCTAAGTTTGATAAAAGAAATGATGACAATCAGACTTAACACAAGAAATCACCATACCAGTACATAATCCAAATACAGGAGAAATATCAGACCAGTTACCTTTGCTCGCTTATATTTTCTAAACATAACAATTGTTTTCCTTCTATCATAAAGAGGGCTTGTTGCTTCCTACAGTTTAACTGCATAAGTATATGAGAAATTCAAAATAAATGCAATTTAATGTCCCTGCATACTTTGAATGGATAAAATTACAACCTTGATTATGTTGAAGTCAATGGTAAAGAATTTGTTACACCAAAAAGTCAAAGAATTGTAACAAAGTTACAGGCTCTGCCAAAGATTAAGAAAACTAAGAGCAGTTATAATCAGAATCATAATTGAAGTTATCAATTACAATACACATGAGATAAATATTACATGTATTCCTGGCACTTAGCCCCTCTTATTAACAACTTTGGCTCTTAAATAACTAATTCATGCCAATATGTGCTAATCTTTTATACCTGGACAAACCAACACATAAACTACTTTCAACCTATCTTAAAAGTATCAAGTCCAGTTTATATACAAATCACTGTCAATCTAAACTACTCAAGGCTTGTTTAATATCACTAACAACTTATCACTTTTATTGGCCAAAATATTGTATCTACTGTCCATTAAATCATACTGTTATTGAACCTAACCCTTCAGAACATCCATAGTTCTGACCATAAATATTGATATACTTTATCGATGAATAGAAAGAAAAGGGATGTATAATGCAGGTGTTTTGTTTACATCATTTTGATCTGACTTAGCACCTGTATTTACAAATCTCTTGTACCTTATGACACATTTACGAGATTTGTATTAATTCATCTGTATATAAAATGTCATTAATAAAGACTTGGAGCTATTTATAGAACATATAAAACGTAAAAACATACATGTAGAAAAATAATCAAGGCAGTTTTTCAAAAATTGTATATTAAAATACTTCTGCCTTAAATTGCATGCCATGTGTGAATATGAAATCCATTTTATATTTTGCTGCTGCAATTAAAACAAAAGTCCTTAACTTCATTGATAAGTTTATATGCTTACTTTTATCAATTTAACCAGCAATTTTTGGTGATTCAATTCTCAATTTTTAAATGAAGTGGAGCCCTGTTTCACTTAAATTTTATATTGTCAGTATAAAGGACTATAGATTTTACAAACTCAAATAAAAACTTCCTGTATAAAAGTAAACAAGTCTTCCGTTTGATTAAACTTTCAAATTTTAATTATTATTATACCAGCCCATTTCTGTTTCAAATTTCACCAATTTTTTTCTAATTTTCATTTTATTTTGAATGAACAATTTAAGGCAGATTACCAACTTGACCTTTAACATATTTGCACTGACATAATGGGTTAAACCATTAACAAGGAACACACTGACTCTTCATACAAGATATTTGCCACAGTTACACCCATCGGAAGTTCCAACAACAATCTCCTTTCTAACTACTTACTGGGCATAAAAATTCACAACACTAAGCATAAATAAGATTGTTTTCTCAAACATTTTTGCACAAGTCTTACTCTACAACTTGATCATCAGTGAAAAATAAGAAAGTCTAGTTTTTTTCATGTATGTATTCCTGCCATATTAGCCTATAAACCTATAACAAATAAAACCACTCAAGTTGCATCCTATAGTAAATTATTTGTACTAATCATAACTTTACATAATAAACTCGTAGATTTATTATCGTAGCAGTTATGTAACAGCCTCGATGTAATACTTTAAATGGAGATTTTCTGAAATCCAAAGTGTTATTTTAAGGTCAAGGACCTGAACAGCCTTCAGACATTCTACACTGAAAGAAACACCTAGTTATATAAAAATGAATAGAAAAGTTTTTATTACTTTTATATGTCTAAAATTTCACAAGGTCTCCAAGATTATTAGTGCTTCATATTTTTACCTTTTTATTGATATTTTCACCTAGTACTTAACACCTACATATATGGATAAGATTTTCACGGCTACTGTTTTTTTTAAGTCAAGTATTTCTTTAGGGTTGAGAAGATTAATAGATAAGTCATGGGTATACAAATTATTTGAAGTTACCTAACTGCTTACGGACAAGATTGTAATGATTTTGTTTGGGACGGACCATTTCTACGGATAAGTGAATAACTTATGCTTATCTGATCAAGACTAGACGGATTTAAAAAATAAAATTAATCACAACACCACAAAATATTGCTGTGCTTCAACAAATCTCTACTACAGCTCTGTATATCTTTCAGTAATGGTAAAGAAAAAATACATTGTGTTCATGGCTTTATTCATAACACAAAATCTCTACTCGTATTCAAATATGTTTGTTCCTTTGTAGATTCAGATTTTGTACTTTTTTTTTAAAATCTGGAGTGTCAATTGATTTAAAGACTCCAGAAGTTACATAAAGTTAACTCAATATGTTTGATAAAATAGTTGTTATACCAAAGGAATGTGCATGCATAAATTATCATTTAACAACACAAATATGTCCCCATGACTATTTAGTGAAAAACACATTTTTCTATTGCAATGAATCAAGGTGCCACCCAAACTGATACCTAAGGATATAAATGAAGAATGGACAACATGAACTTCTAAAGTGGTCAGACACTGATTATAAATGACTACTGACTGACTGTATCAACCCCTCCTATCCCTGTTCATATATCATACTTTAACAGTATGAGATGTCAACTTTAACCCACCCTTCTCTTTCATACTGTAGTAGACACTGGTATTTAGCCTTTTTATGGCTAAACTGAACAGCTACTTATTAAACCAAATAAAACACCATTTTCATTATTGTCAACAATAACACAAAACTGCTGAGATGAAAATGGTAGTGTATCTGACAGTCATGACAGGGAAGGCTGTTTTATTTAGGTTTATAGAATATGACCATATATAGTATGTAAACAAGGAAGAATTAGTTTACATTACAAGTAACTTTTAATTTGTTCATGTTGTTCTGATTACATTTTGTATGAATGTGTTTTTAATAAAAAAAAATAAAAAAATCTGCAGAAACTAATTTGAAAAGGCCTGAAATTACCATTGTTTCTATTATTTGCAACAGCAATTCTGGGCAACATTGCAACATATCATTTTTGCAAATCTTGGAACATTACTAATATCTTTTTTTCTAAAATAAAGAAGCAATCTTTTTATTAGGGAGTATTCAGTGAATCAGGAAATTTAAATATAGAAATATACACTTACTTTTCTAACAAAACTTATCTTGAGGGTGTATTTAAATTACAGATGATTACCACATAGCAAAATGTAATTAATTGGGAACTTATTGATTTTATCAAATGTATGACAATGTTTACTTTTTATTACATTTAATTACTGTTATTACATTTAATACCTTAATCTATTTACCTACTACTGTATATAGATTACCCTGATCATACAAATAATTGACAATAATTTCAGGGCATAGTGATAACTATCAACCACATTCAAACTTATCTTGGACTAAATCTTCATAGTACATGGATGACTTATTTCATATACATGTAATACTGGTCCATCAATTTAAAGAAAGTAAATAAAATCAAAATGTATTGAAAACAGAACAGATACGAGAAAATGTTATCCAAGTTTCTACATCATTAATGAAATCTTGTCATATGACATGCAATATGTTAAATCTGTAAACACTGATTTCATCAAGACAAATTTTCCACTTCACATATGTTAATAAACAATAGATTTATCCCTGAAGCCAAAATCTTTGACACTCCTGTCCCTTTCAGTATGTATATTTTCCAGACAACTTTGTTATTGATTTACAAATTGTTATAGAAGAGATACTGTAGTCTGTAACTTTTAATTTTCAGACTTTACAGTAAAAGTAATGTTTACTTATGTGATTGTACCATATATAGATTTTTACTTTAAAAAAACAATCAGTGACATTGATTATATATACTGTGGATTCATTATTATTCGTTTGATATCAATTGTCATTGATTTGATGGATAAAGATGAACCATGAAATGAAATGTTCAACGAATGACAAATTTTCTATAGGCTTGTATGCAGACTTTTGCAAAACCACGAAATCAAATATTCACAAACATGCAAGTTTTCCTTGATCAACGAAAAATAAAAGGATCAACAGTATACATGCATTATGATGTACATTAAATTAAATGAAATTACTTTATACAAATATTTATCATTATCCGATTTTTTTTTACATTGCATAACTATGGATGTCATAATACTGAATATTCTGACCCTGGGAGATTACTGTGTGCAGCCAGTCATTAACCCCCACCCCAAGGAGAATCTTAAATCAGCTAATATTTACGCTTATAATCATCTTATACTGTTCTTGACTCTATAACAGGTTTACACTTACTATTATCATATTCTGTTCATATGATGAACAATTTTTTGTGAATTATATATGAACTTTAAATTTATAATTTAGCATCTTGAAAACTTTTCTAACTTTTCTGCTGAGTTTTATCATGTGTAAGTTTACTACCTACACAGAGCAATAGAAATCCATTGAAGCAGAAATATGTGAAGTCATATTCCTATCCATGTGATGCAGTTAGGCGTAAAATACAAAATTCATATGTAAATTCGACCTTCCAATAATGATTATGGTGACCACGTTAAACCATCAAAGTTTAGTCTTACCTTTAACAAGTGTTTGTTCACCCATTTTGTAAATGTTTTCTTTTGGACTGCATCTCTCACATCTGCAAATATAAAATAAAATTATTTCTTTAAAAATAGTATTTATTGAGTTTTTGTCCTGTTCACTGCTTTTTGCATCATGTGGTTCCTCCTGTATTGTTGAAGGTATTACATGGTACCAGGTTTTATGCTATCCAATAGTCATGATGATATGGCTAATTTAGAGCCTCTATTCTGAATTGACATTTAATTCGGGTTTATATAACCAGTTTAAACTGAAGGTCCAGCATGGTATCTTCAGCTATCTATGGCATTTGTCATATTTTAATCATGGTAAACCGGAAACTTTTTATTCAGCATGTAAAGAATGAATTGCTCTTTCTGTTTTTTCAGGAGTATTTCAATGAAAAAACTTTCATTCAATAAACTCTTCAATCTAATTAATTTAGCCTACAGTCCCCCCTTCAAAAAACGTATAATCATTCGTTTTTAATTAAAAATCTTGTTTGAATCCACATTCTACCCATATATATGAAAGTGATGACTAATTTTTGTATAAGGTCTTTTATCATATTTATATTTAAATTTACAATGTTTGCACCTGATATAAAGTAAACAACTATTACCTGTTTCCTTTCTTCTGTTCTGTTCATACTGGAGCATTGCTCGCGGAGAAGGAGGAACCTCCGCTGGGTCAAAAGTAGGAGAATATTGCTCCATCACTTGTAATATTTTTATCACTAATTAAACATTTTTTATTTGATGTATAT
The DNA here is from genome assembly GCF_036588685.1 of Mytilus trossulus. NCBI lineage: Eukaryota > Metazoa > Mollusca > Bivalvia > Mytilida > Mytilidae > Mytilus > Mytilus trossulus. The sequence continues at coordinate 103,252,329 of NC_086373.1, read as the reverse complement.
ATCTCAACTGCTTTATCATAAAACTAACATTGACCTCCCTTTAATGTAAACTTTAATCCATAGATAAATCACATGCTGATCATTTTCATTGCAAACAACACTTTTTTATTTCATGACAACTTTCACACTTCCTTACAAGTTTGTTAATCCTGGTAGTTTTGTCCAGATGTAAGAGAAAGTAAGGTGTCCTATGGGATTCACCCCACATGTGTCTCCTAATACAGGTAAATATAAAGGTCTTAGTTTCCCATGTAATCACTCAGGTGACATGTGAGTTTACCTGGAGCAGATAACTTTAAACAAATTTGGCAGGATAGCAGTTTTTTAAAGTGGCCCTGGTGAAGGACATATGACATAAAGGTAAACATTTAATAAATAGCAGTTTGATTGACAGCAAAGGTATTAAATATACCCTGATCAATACACATATATTTATTTATATCCCCAGTCAAAATATACACCACGTGGGTGACCTATGATGTCATCTGAAAACATTGTCATAGACAGGAACAATAACAGATATATGTATTTGCATATCATTATACAGTCAACATGATAAATAATTTGAATATAATTAATCTGAATAAAAGCAATTAAATCAGTGACTACGTTACCTGCTATTTTAAGTACAGCTCTGTCTGCCGGGTCGAGCTGTAACAAACTAAGAGGGGACTGGTCAGTTATTCCATACTCTTTGAAGAAATAATCAGGGGAGTGTGCCATTATAAACTTTTAAGATATTCCTCATTACGTTTCCTACAAAATAAATAACGTGGTGAAGTAGATCATTCATGTGACAAATATGTGCAGGTGCGCGAAACCGGCCGAGTTTGTTTTGGCTGTTCTGTGAATCAATGTCGATACTGACATAATTATGGTGTTGTCTAGTACAACACGAGTTACTTACCTATATATCTACATACTATCAAACTCCTTTGAAGATTTAGAACCCGTTATATGTGTATTTTCCTTGCCGAGTCGTCAAATATGGCTTACACAAAATGCAATGGTAATGAGCTGATGTCATCCGGAGGTCGGAGTGCAGTATCGATCGGAAACGTGATAAATTCCGTATTAGTGTTCAGGCTGATTTAGCAGCTTATATTCATTCATAAAATTAATCATTAACTTCTCAAATTGGTTGTCTTATTACTTCAGTATTTCTGTATTTATATACTATTACAATCCTCGAACGGAAAATAGGGTGTTGATTATAGATATAATTGTTTCAAAATTCAATCCGGAGAGTGCCTCGGACTTCAACCTTCCAAACTGATGAAATTTGTCAATCTACTGACTAATTGATTGCTTGAGTGATTGATTGTTGGTATTCGAAAGCCCTTTTCAGCACAATTTGTTATTTTTTGCACTCAGTTTGGTGGAGGTCACGAAGCCGAAGTGCCCGACCACCGACAATACTAGTCAAGCTTGGAATCGAACGCACCTGCCACGTGCAGTATTCGAACCTTGGTCACAGGGACTCGGTTAGCAGATTAAAATTTTGTAAATCAATGTTTTTAATTTATTTTTTATTATTTCCTGTCTATTTGCATTACTATATTAACGTATTTAAAGTTGCCATCACTATTTCTTTGTTTTCTGGCAATGTGCAGTTTACTATCCATATCCATATACTGAAAAAAACTGAAAATCAACTCCTTCAATGATTGTACAAAAATACAAGAGTTACATAAACAGACTATAGAACACCAGTCAACAATTACCTTGAGTGTGCGATTACATCAGTTAATTGTTATATGATGACACTTGAAGAAAGTGAAATTATGTGAAGTTTGATTAAACCAAAAGACACAAAATTGTTATATCGCCAATCAATGGCATAAGTACAGCGTAACTTTCCATCTTGTACCCAAGCAGTAAAATTATAAGCATTAAAAATGACTTTTAGAAAAAGTCCTTCAATACTTTATTGCAGTCTTCATGGGATCACCATCAAACCTTTCTCCAGAAGAAATGAGAAACGTCTAATAGCTCGAGTGGCCCGTTTATAATATCGAACTAAGGTAAATACGAGCCATGAACAATGACAGCGATTCTGGAACACTTAACCTTACGTTCACTTAATGAGTGGAGTACAAATTGAAGGCTTGTACTTTTGCACACTGGATTCAATATTCAATATTCATACAGAACATTGAAAACCTGGACGAATCACCAAATCCATGCATACGTGTTACTACTTTCTCAGACCTTCACCCAGAGCTCAAATTCTGCTTCAGAATACTGTAAAGAGCTGGGACTAGATTTCATGACCATATTCAACAATATAGATATGTTCAACAGAACAAGTCAGATCACTTGCACTTGTAGATATTCTAGGGGGGGGGGTATTTTGGGTCCATCGGTACATGACGCATAAGGGTGCACGGTGTAATATTGTTCGTCTGTCGTTTCACAATACCAAAATTAAAATCAAGTAAACTTTAGATAAATAACTCGTATATGATTCTTCCTATTGCAAGCATTGATAAGGGTTATGACTTTTCGGCTCTTTAACTACACTTCCCCATATTCTTATTAAACAGAAGTATTTTCTTCTTAAATCAGTCTTCTTGTCTATAAAAAATCTGATTGCAAATTATTTTACAAATCCTGCTCTTCTCTGTTTTATAATGAAATAGTGTAAATGTTTATTACTTTATCATTGTTTTTAAATATCTGTTTTACTTGATGCATCAATTCCTCATAATGTTATTTGAAATGAATTTGGAAACTCCCATCATTGATTTTGTGATATAATAGATTTTTTTTTTAAATATTAATGGTTGCTCTTAACCGAGTTTGAGGTTTAGAAACTTTACTGGACTTTTAATATCAGACAGCAATAATGAGGTTGATGAAATCCAGGGGCGGATCCAGCCCTTTCAAAAAGGGGCTTCCCAACCCAGAGTAAAGGGCGGGGTTTCAATCACAGGAACCCCCTGGATCCGCAACTGATGTCTGCCCAAGAGTTTCCGAGTATTAAATTGCTAAAATATTACTTCCGTTCTAAGAAAGATAACTCTAAAGCCGATTAATGGTTAATCATGATTAAAATTTGTGTTTTTTTTTATATTTTCTTGAAAATCTGCTAAAAGGACAATCACTCAACGTATTTTCTGATTTTGTCTAGGGATGGATATTGAGTCCATTCATCACAAGGTTTAAACAAGACCATTATAAGTGGATACACATAGTTTTAAAATAAATGTGTACCAAATTGCAATGTTTGGTGTCATTTTAAAAAAACAACAAAAAACAGGAATCCATGCCTACTGAAATTTGCTGATAAAAAAAGTAAAACACTACAGTTTTGAAAATCTCATCGGCGCTCCATTAGATTAGACCTTTCTTTGGAAACAAATAATGCGTGATACAGTCAACCCCTCATATCTGTATCAATTTCATCCGTTTCAGAAGTTTTCTGTATAAAAGTATACAACCCTCTTTATCCCGTTCGACACACTTTGCAATGCATGCCTTTATTAAGGTTAAGGTTAAGGTTAATGTTATTGTTATTTTTTTCTTTAAATTCTTTCTTACTCTTATGGAGTGTGTATAAATAATTTTTAGATGTTTCTGTATGCGACTGTTACATTTTAATTTGCTAATACTTTTGTTGATAATAATATCTTTTACTTCAATGCTACAGATCCTGCGTACAAACTTCGCTTCTATAACTATCAGACCAGAAACCTGAACAAGGCATTGTAAATACGTGTAGACAAAGCGTGGATACATGATATATTTTCAGATCAGTTTTGCGTATATCATAAATTGCTGTACACTTTTGTTTTAGGATTTTATCATTAGAGTATGGCTATAGTTTAATGAAATTCGATTTTGAACACGTAGCCTTTTATGATTTTATCATTTATTTAGAAAATAGATATCAGCATTGTTCCTCAAGTCGTACCTTTTTGCTAAATACTCAGACTTATGCAGAGACATATATACAAATTCATTGACTTATGATAAGAGTCATAACCGTGTACACAGTTGTGAAATCATTGCTTCTTGTAAATCTATTTACTCTTTTAAGAAACATAATTTAAATGTTTAATTTATTTCCTGTTTGGATTAAAATTCTGTGCAACACGATCGTGTTCTTCATCTAAATTCATGACGTTACTATCTTTATTCTAAATCAACAGATTATAAGTTCTTTGGGTTTGCTTTCAGAGTCATCGAGCATTCGTGATACTGTACACCAAGTTATATTGCATTACTTGTTTCTGTGTTAGTGACGTGTGTCATACCTATATTAAACAATCAAGATCAAGTGTCTTTTTGAGCTTATTTTTATTATATATACCTCATCTTATGTTTATCTTTGTCGTTATATTGTATGATAAACAATGTGAAGGATTGGGTATCCATATGGGATTAGTTCTGTCCCAAACAATTAAGGAACCTCGTAAATGGCTGTGATTTGTAATGTTCTCTTTTAAGTCATCTGGATTTTATACATGCATGTACTTCTAAAATCTTTGTCGTATGTATTTACGTCTTGTCTAGTCTCGTAGTTTGCTAAATGGTATAGACACTGCTCTTTTGGAAATAGCGTATGCACTCTCAATGAAGTATACATATATATTCAAATATCTCTAATAATTTTCTCTTATTTCCATATTTTGATTTGTTGTCTTACTGGACTTTTATGCTACATCTGTTATTCATTTTTTACAATAGTATGGTTAAAACAAGACTACAATGTAACTGCTTTATTCATATATAGTTATGATGCCATGTCTTTGCTCTTGGCATTTCCTCTTTCCCTAATACGCTATGTATCGTCACTCCCATTTTGAAACTTCCGCATTTAAAGAAATATAAACACAACTGAAAGTTGGACTTTTACGTGTCAGAATATATTTCTCCGAATAATTTAGCACGAAAGAAAAAAATTGGGATTTAAACAATGGTATGTTTAGAATGAAAAGTTAGGAGATATACTCACCACATCTACATTGAAGTAATTCCAACTAAACACCCACGCATAACTTTATTTAAACTAAAATTTACCTTACTTGCATATATCATACCCACATACAATCAGAAAATATTTTTGTTAAATCTTCTTTACGATGTAGCATTTGACAACAATGTTATCTTATTGTAACAACAACCACCCCTTTGTTGAAGAAAAAATACGTAAGTGCATGTACCGTTACGCAGCAATTTAGACAGCATTACCTTAGTTGACCCCTTATTTATCACAAATTGAACAGATTAAAAGGTTGGAAAAGTTCGATGCATATTTAGAATGTAAATAACAGGCAAAATTCAATGAAAAATGTGTCACTAAAAGAGAAAGAAGTGAGAGAAAAAAAGCATGCTTACCCCTTGAGAACGTTTAAGCTACCGGCAATCAGTTCTGCTAGTTTGATTATAGTGATAATAATCGAAAATGCTTAGTTCAAAGTCGTTAGACTGTTAATAAATTCACCTGTTAAATTTTAAAATATATTAAAAAGGCTCTGTAAAAATGTAGATTAAATAATAAATGAAGTGGATTAAAATTGCAAAACAAACAAACACTGTCTCACTGACCTTATCACATAAGTCAACAATATTTGGCTGTGTCAACACCAAGTGTCATGTCTTGCATATGTAACTATAAAATATGAACGTCTTTTAAAATGTTTACGATCCGTAATGGGCATACAAATGTAATATTTTATGGTTTGTTGCAGAATAATAAACAATCGTGCGTGTTCATTCGTGAGTCTGCCCTCGGTTACGTAATACTGGGTAGAAATAATTCAATGATATATCATATCCCTTACACTCAGATACACAGATTATGTCTTTCGTTTTATATAGCTTCACTGAATCTATTGAATTGATAAAGGGTACATTTCATTTCATTTGAAACGTATAAAACACTACAACGACGCTAAGAAAAAGTACAAGGACTATAACAGATTCCTGTAAAAGGAGGGACAGGGACGTCGAAACCGGGTGTTTTTAAGCTCGGGATTTCGGTATTGACCCTTTCGGGATTGCTTTTTTCGAATTTCGGGATGTCGCGATTTTTTTTTAAAAACGGGACCTCGGGGTTTTATGTAATTACTCCCGGGATTTTGGGATCAGGACACCTCCATTCCCACCGGGCCCCTTGGAATAATGAATTTCTGATATCATTGTCAGAGAGATTGAAATGTATCGATAGAGAGTGGTCGCAGATAAGAGCAAGTTATGGATATGAAAGGTATTTCATATTTCCCTAGGTGGTAACTCTACAGCACATGATGAATTTTATGAATTTAAAAAAAAAACTTGACTTGAATACGTTATTAATATTTATAATAGATGCAAATTACCGAGTTGTGGTTTTAAAACTTTACTTGTAAATGCCACAATTCCTCAGAAGTTGAAAATATTACAGTTTCTGTTTGCTATAAGAAAGATAACCCAAAGCCAAAGTCCGGCTTTGCACAAGACCGGTACGCTGAGTCGAATTTTTAATATGCAAGCTCACAAAGTAGAAGTCCTCAGGAATAAGTTTATAAGCACCGCATACACATTCAAAGCAAAGCAATCTGATTCTCAAATTATAAAAGATTTGGCACCGATTTAGTGTGTACATCAGTTGAAGCACTTCTTTGTTTAAAAGAAGGCATTTATCCTGTGAATTGGAGGTCAACTATTGATTTATATAGATTTTTTTTTAAAATAACCGCTTAAAAATCTGCAAACAGTGTATGGTTCCTTCCTTTTCACATTTATAACCCATCCGCGGGTTAACGGGTCTTGTCCAGGCACCGATGTCGAATCAAATGAGCATAAAGTTTGAGTCAGCATCAGGAATCCATGCTTACTACAATTTGCTTATATACATCTTCCCCAGAAAAGACATTCGTTGACAAGATATGATTTTTTTTAATCAAACCGAATGAAGTGAAAAAAAAGGGAAATGATAATTCGCTTTCAGTAGCTAGTTTGTTTCAATTTTGTCAAAATAAGCTAAGAAACCAAGATCGCCCTGATAAATTATTCACTTGCAAGTAAATAATTCGACCTTATTGAAGCCATATTCATGTGACCCAGTGGCGGATCCAGAACTTTTCACAAGGAGGGGGGGGGGGGGGGCGCTGACTGACCTAGGGTCACATAGGCGATCCAGGGAACCGGAAAAGAGGTGGGGGGGGGGGGGGGGGGGGTTTCAGCTACGCATCGAGTTACGTTCAGCTATGAAAATGCCAAAAGAATCTCAACAAAGTGAAGCAAGGTTTAACCATTTGGTTGATTGATTTGATCCACACAAAGTCAAACTGATACAGGTTAATACGATGATTAAGATATCTATAAAATCTGTAATATGAAATCAATCAGACATAGAAAAATCTAATTCAGCGAGCAGCGGCGGTTTTTATGCACGTTAAATGTCGGACCGTCGGCAGTCAACGGACTTCGGGGCATTTATAGCTGACTATGCGGTAGGTCCTTTGCTCATTGTTAAAGGCCGTACGGTGACCTATAGTTGTTAATGTTTGTGTCATTTTGGTCTTTTGTGGATAGTTGTCTCATTGGCAATCATACCAATTCTTCTTTTTTATATTCACCTCAATGGTTGATGAGTTAACCTCACACTAAAATACTAGTACACACAAAATACCTATACATAATATTGATTGCATGCATCGTTGATTGTTTATTTTATACTCAGTTTATCATTTGAATATACGTTTTAAAGTAGTTTGCTTGATTCCCTTCCCATCATGCAGTACGAAAATATAATTTGTACAAAATCACAGCTTGGTAGATCACAACAATATTTTATAATTTCTATTCATCATCTAGAAATGATAATAGTACCACAGCCGGTGCAATGACATAATTCAAGATCACACAATAGTTCAAAAGTGCATTCTTCAAATTGTCCGGAGATAGGGTGCTAGTTATTCCGGATTTGTATGAAAATATTAACATTTTAATTTACAATTATAGATCTTTTAAACGTTTGATAATAATAAAATTTACATTTGTGGAAGAAGAAACAAAATAACATTGAGGCACATGTTCCCAAGAAAAAAAATATAATCATATTCCCCTAAAAATACTTTCTGAAAGACATGAAATGATAATTAGCTACATTATTTGGTGAGAAAACCAATTATCCGAATAGCATAAGGCGAGAACTGGCTTCTTTGCCTGACATTGCGCAATTGTTGCCATCTTTTTATTGTTTTTTTCTTAATATGAGGCAGTCATTACCTGTAAATGGGGACGAAGTCTGTATGAAATATTTTTTTGTAACTTAAATATTTATTAAAAAAAATACCGTAACGTTTCCGATTTTGGATCTGTTAGGGATTTTAGTTGTGCATTTTATTTAAGTTATGACGTCATACATGTCATATGCAATGTAAACTAAGAAACGCTATCATCAGGTAATGTTTTTTCATATCAAGGAATTATTAAAAATGAAATTGGTATTGCGTTCCTTCCTATTTATACTAGACTGATATTTTACTCAAAGATTCATACAAACAAAACCGGAAAAAGGAAGTACATTGTAGATTTCTGCGCAGGTCCGGGATTTCAAAAGGTGACAAAAAAAGATTAGAACGATTTTGAGTTCATTACTACAATGAAAAATTCGGTAAATTTTCCCGTATTTTTATTTTTTATAGAATTTTCTACTGTTATTGAGGACTACGTCCCCATATTATCATTATGTTGCCATTCTGAGTCTATATAATCCAATTTTTTAAAAACAAATTATTACATTCTACTTTTATTCAAACTACTCTTCACTTTAACAACTTTATTGTTAAGAGACAAAATGACAGAGAAATTAACAACTAAAGGTCACTGTATGCATGGTATGGCCAAATCATTATTGAAAAAATGAGGGTCCACCAGTGATTTTGCTAGCCGAATAAGCGCTCTTCACTTTCATATTTTACAAAACGATTTTCACATTGAAGAAAGTATATCAAATCAATTTCGTCACTTGCATTTTGAAAGTGTAAAAAAATGTTTTCGTATGAAAATACTACAAATCTACCTGTCTTTATGTTTTTTGACAAGTTTATGACCCCTAGGTAATAAACAATTACAACAGGTGGTACAAGTTATTTCAATTAATCAGTTTATCCCCATTGGCTGGGTCACTAATCAGTTTATTAAACCTCATAATTGACCATCATAATTATTTTCCTCATGAAGATCAGTCAGTCAGCAATGCTTTTCATCAACCAGGAGTAATTTGATCAAAGTTGTTTTTCCCCGGACAGTTCGGATTTGAATTTCGATATTTCTCAAACCGTGAACTATCACAATTTCAAGTTAATTTGTTGTAGATTCGTCAATAGAATGCATTTTCGTTATACTTGATAATAATTTTCCTCAAAAACTTTCAACAAATTCCATTTAGAATATATAGAACTTTAAACAAAATGTTCAGAAAAAAATTCACGAGTCAAACAGTTGCTTCCTGTACAGTGTGCTACGCATGCATGAAAGTATTCCAATGACTATTTATAGACAGCAAAAATGTTAATAACAAGAATTTAATGAAGAGACAAGTATAAATCTATTACTAAAGGAATTTAAATCGAAAAATTATAACTTCCTGATGAATCCGGACTCGTTTCGTACTTATTATCCATGTGTCACTTCCCGTTTTCATTTCATTTTAAAACCGAAAGTAGAAAATGTGATTGTTTACAACCACCTTACACTAAGTTACAATGATTATAATCATTCCAAAAAGGATTTTTATTCATTTCCAACTTGATAGAAATGATTTCCAAATATCGATTTAGACGTTTTATAAGGATAATGATAATGCAGTGAGATAGTCATTGCAAGTTAATTTCTGCTGTAATTCCTTGTTTGAAAAAATAGAATCTATTAAACTTTTGTTGATCAGGAATGTCCTCTGGAACAAACTGAAGAGAAATTGTGAACTAAATTTCCGGATCCCATGTCTGAATCTTTCATAATAAGAGCCAATACAGTCAAATCATACAAATACTGCCAACTTTGCCCAAGTCCAAGATATTTAAAATCTGACAAAGTCAAAGATGAAGCTTGTACTATGTATCCTTGGTCTCTTTCTGTTACAAAAAAAAAGTTGATTATTACAGCGTGCAAAAGTGACTAAAGCCCTCAAATTCCTAGCTTAAACCCTGGGTTTCAGTTAATCATCAAATAATTATAACATGTTGATATACAAACCTTATATCTGGTATAATTTTAGTAAGAAAGATGACTGCTAACTTTAGTTCTCCTGATGAAGATGTAATTAGCAGGAAACTTGATGTTAATTCTGGTGGAAATGTGTCCAAAGATTTACTAGAGAAATTTTATGAAATTCAAGATTGCATTGAATGGATACAAAAACATGATTATAAAAAGGTATGTTTTAAATATCTGTCAATTGATGTAATGTATACACAAGTAGACAATGTTTTCTATCAATATTTGATGTACCTTGTCTCACTGTTGCATCAGTTACCATGTTATTAATGATTAATAACAGAAATTTAGAAAGGTTAATCAAAAAGCCAGGAGAACTGAAATATTGGTTGTTAATTCTGAAATACATTTATACACTTAAAAGAAATCTTTACTTTCTTAAACATGTCGATCAATAAATTTCTGCAGCAGTCCCTAAAGTGTTGTTGCTTAAGACTCTACATGTTTTTTTTATGATAAAGTCCCTGCATACCCGAGTTATCCACTTTATGGACTCTACTGTACTACAGATTCACCAGGCATTGGTTCACTTTCGTTTGTAATTTCTTAAATAAAGAAGTTAACTATAAATATTTGTTTTTAATTCAGTAATTTAAAATTATATATTGTAAATATCTCTAACTGACCAATTTTGAAATTGTATGGAAATTTTTCCTGATTGAAGATGTTTTTTTTTATTGTGACAAAATTTGTTTTAAAAAAAGATTTATTTACTTTTATATGATTTATCAAATTTTTAATAGTATCTAATTGCCTGAATGTTGTCAACATTTTGATGTGCTAACTTTATATCATTATAGATAGCATTGCAAATGCCTGATGAACTGATGAAAGACTCTGTACCCATAGCTGACAAAATTCAAAGTCAAATAGAGGGCAAAGTGTTTATACTAGGAGATACATCATATGGCAGGTAATATTTCACTTTTCAAATATAATATTTAAAATCACACAGTAAGAATTCTTTGATTTTTTGTCCTGTCAATCTAAATGTTCAAAAATAGAGTTATTACTCATATATCTGTGCCCTATTAAAGTTTTTAAATTTGACTTAACAAATTTTATGTCTATTGAAAATGAAAGATATATTTTCCCTTGATTTTCATGTAATAAACTGAAACCATGATTTCAATAAGTAGTAAAAGTATAATTTTTTCCCTCCAACTGTATCAAGTTATTACTTGATTTATTTCACTAAATGGGGACAGCTTTAACCGGGTTGCTTATTTAAGACCAGTCTATCTATGGACAGGTGTTTTGAGATAAACTCATCACTGAAGTGTCCAGTTATTTGTCCGATATTGTCATGATTGTACACTCTGTTCATTTGTATATCAGTTTGGTGACACTGATAGGTGATTAGAAATCAATCATAATTATATAGGCCATCATCCTTATCACACACATCTTCAAATAGACTGTCCTTATGCAAATTAAAATAAAGCTCTGCCCGATCAGTTAAATAACATTGGTAATATCTCACATCAAAAAATGATTAATATGAATTTGCTCTATATATATATGCAGAAGAGGTATTTGTGTAATAACCTTCACCAAGTTCACTTCAGACCTAATTTTTGGTGAGCCAATAGTACAAATCATTCAAGAAATTTATAAAAAAAAACTAATTGGCACCAATTAACTGATAGACCTTCATGGAAAGACCTCATTTCCTGTAAAGATAAAAGGGAGAAAATTAGATTATCTCCCCCTAGATAATTTGATAAATCAGATAACTGACTAAGTGCCATGAGATAACATCACATGTATAACATTTTATCATACAGACATTTTAAAAAACATATAAATTAGAATATTAGTAAAATCAGGATATCAAGTTGATTTATGAATAAATCTTAAGCCTATATGTTTGTAAACTAATGATAAAAAAACCCACATTTTCTCCTCACTTTTTTGCAAGCCAAGAATGCAGTAGAAATATTTTTGGGCTTGTTTTGTTTAAATTGAACATAACTGACTGCTTATATTGAAATATCATTTCAATAATCTGCTTTTATTATTTTGTTAAATATTTGAAAAATGTTTCATTTGATTTTTTTGTCAATTTCAATATTTTTTTTACATTCAATGAGAATATTGATTCACTGTAACATTTTAAAACCTATTTAACTCAAGAAATTGAATAGTATAAACCTAAATTGTTGCTACTTGTTTATTATATTTCAGTTGTTGTGTAGATGAAGTGACTGCTGAACATTATAATGCAGACTGTATAATTCATTATGGCCATAGTTGTTTGAGCCCTACTCGACGAATACCTGTCAAGTTTGTTTTTGGTCAGACACCAATTGATGTTCCTGATCTTGTGTCAAAGGTCAAGGGCACATTTACAGACAAAGACAAACTTATTGTTTTGTTGTATGATACCTGCTATCACCATGCTGTAGGTATGTTGATCTTATACACAAAAAGTTTTAAGAATACATTCAAACATAGGAGGAAAACAATTAAAATATGAGATAAGACAAACAGAAATGGCTCTTAAACACAGTTATCTATATATAAGGCTAAATTGCTGTTACAAAGAAAGAGTTTCATACTGCATTTCCAATATTGTATAAAACTCAGTGAATTAATCATAATTATTTATTTTTATCAGCATTTAGATATGTTGTATGTCTAGTTAGAGTTATCCCCCATTCAATGTTTTTTAACCCATGATTTAAACAGAAATCAGTCTACAGTGACTATTCAACGATATAAAATATGTTTATATAATACATGTTTATTTTAGAAGTAGCTTAAGGTCAAGTTACAGTAAATGGGCTATGCCACAGATTAAAAAAAAATTTGCATACACATTTGGCTCGTTAAACTGTATCTGAAAATCTCTTTTTTCCCCTTTATTTAAATTTTACTGCTGGCATTCTTTTAAAATTGCTGCTCATTTATATAGAACATGTAGAACGCATACACGTAAAATCGGTGAAATTTTTTCTTAAATTTGTCTTTAAATCATAAAATTTTCAATTTTTACTTCATACATTTTTCTTAAAAAACTATGTCTTTCATACAAAAATTTCCATTTTAATGATGTAAAATAATAACTGACTTCTTGTTTATGGTAAACATCAAGCAAAGTGTTGTACTTGGTGAAAAAATACACAAAGGTAGAAAAAAAACCAGTGATATAAGAAGTATCAATTTTCCTCATAAAATCTCTCAGCTCCATTGGGTGTGTTCCTGGTGAGTCTTTTATTGGTCAATCTAGTTTGTTTGTTTGCAGATAAACACCAAGTGCTTCAAGAATAGAATGTCTTATTAACATTAGATTTTCTCTTTCAGATACTATTGGTACAGAATTGAAACAACATTTTCATAACTTTATTGTGTCAGAACTAAGTTTCACATCAGGAAATCAAGATTCAAATAATAGTTGCCTTGACAATTCTTTAAATGAACTGTCTAAAGATAATTCTATTTGTAAATGTAACAGATTATTCAAACTTCCTCAAAACCAGTCATTAGATAGTGCAATCATGCTTTATATAGGACAAGAAAATTTAACCTTGACAAATTTAATCATGACCTTGAATAAGTGCTGTTTTTATACCTATAATCCATTGAACTTTGAACTAAGGAAAGAAAGTTCTAATGTAAATAGAATGTTAATGAAAAGATTTTACATGGTGGAGAAGGCTAAGGATGCAAACATTGTTGGTATAGTAGTGGGAACTTTAGGTGTAGCTGACTATTTAAAAGTTATAGAACGACTCAAAAGTTTGATCAAACAAGCTGGAAAGAAAAGTTATACATTTGTTGTTGGAAAGTTAAATGTTCCTAAACTTGCAAATTTCTTGGAAGTGGATGTATATGTGCTAGTAGCATGTCCAGAAAATACATTATTGGACTCATCAGAATTTTATAAGCCTGTTGTATCAGTGTATGAAATGGAGATGGCATGTAACAGAAGTAGGGAATGGACGGGAGATTACCACACAGACTTCAGGGATATATTACTAGGTAATAATACATAAAGTCAAAATACAGAACAATAGTTCATCTTAAACAATACCCTGTTATTTAAAAATGATGATTTCACCAATAAAAGTGTTCATATACTTGGGGAAGGTCATTAAGTGGAATTCCATAGACTACATGTATCTTTAAATAAGACTAGATTATACCAGAACAAGAAGAGTCATTGAATAGATAAATAATGTGTCTCACTGAGATTTTAACACCACTTTGCATGGCATGAATTTATGAAAATAAGAAGTTATAAAATTACTTCTCTATTCTCATATATAATATTGAATGTGACAATTTTTTTTGTTTTAGATGGTTCAGACTATGTTCCTCTACAAGATCCTGACATGGAAGGGACTACAGATGTATCATTAATCACAGGTAAACTGAGGACAATTGGTCATGTGACTCAACCAGAGGTTACGTCAATGTCAGTCGTCCCTAGAAATGAAGCAATGGCTGTTACAACAGTAAAGGCAGAAAATGCAGGTAATTTCAGCCATGTTAAGTTGACTTGTGTAGTTGGGTTGCTGTCTCTAACAGTAGCAGATCAAGAAATTTTCATGAAGGGGCGCTGCAATAGATATCCTTCTGTGATTAACTAAATATACAACCAAATTTTCCACACATAATCAGGGGTGGAAAAGAGGAAGGGGGGGGGGATTGTCCTCTGGAAAACCCTCTAAATCCACCTCTGTCTTAGATGTTTACTTGACATCCTCAATTGTTCACATTTGATACATTTATTAAAATTGAGGAAACTTACATTATATTCATTTATTACATGGATATAAATTAAAACACACACAATGTATTGCCATTATAGTAAGACACCATTGAATCAACGAGCACAATGTATTGATATGATTATTAGAAGACACCAATCAACGAGCACAATGTATTGATATGATTATTAGAAGACACCAATCAACGAGCACAATGTATTGATATGATTATTAGAAGACACCAATCAACGAGCACAATGTATTGATATGATAATTAGAAGACACCAATCAACGAGCACAATGTATTGATATGATAATTAGAAGACACCATTCAACGAGCACAATGTATTGATATGATTATTAGAAGACACCATTCAACGAGCACAATGTATTGATATGATTATTAGAAGACACCAATCAACGAGCACAATGTATTGATATGATAATTAGAAGACACCAATCAACGAGCACAATGTATTGATATGATTATTAGAAGACACCATTCAACGAGCACAATGTATTGATATGATTATTAGAAGACACCAATCAACGAGCACAATGTATTGATATGATAATTAGAAGACACCAATCAACGAGCACAATGTATTGATATGATTATTAGAAGACACCATTCAACGAGCACAATGTATTGATATGATAATTAGAAGACACCAATCAACAACCATACTTTAAATCCAATCTGAAGTTAAATGAGTGACACTTTTTAAAATATCACGAAAAGGATTTCTATGTGTAGATAAGGCTGTAAAGTCTGGACAGTGACAATACATTTTGATATTTCTTTTAAATGTGTTTTTATTGACTAAAATTAGATATTTATCTTGATAGAGATATAACATGACAACCTTTTTGAATAATTGCCTTTTTGTGAATGGAATAAAGATTACATTTTATATCTCAGGATATAAGATTTGACATATTTTTTTTGTTCCACCTACAAATGTTCTACATTTTAACATATACAGGTAGGGATAAGATAATTTATGAAAAAAAATCACATTAAATCCTGAATACTCACATATCCGTCAGTAATATGAAATTGATATAAGGGTTAAAAACAGTACAATAATCAATCTTCTCAAGAGATTCTCTGAGAGACCCTTCAATTGTTCCAGAGATTCTCGGAGAGACAAATATCTGTATTGGATATCTTTTATTTCAACTCCTCAGAGACCACTTCAACCATAGGACGACTTTACTAATGTTACAAAAAAAAAGTAAAATCACAGAAATACTGAACTTTTTTTCTGAAATTTGCCTAAATGAAATGTTTAAAAGCTGAAAATTACCCTCAGATATGAACAACTGTATATTATGAAAGTATAAAAACTTACTAATGATAAAAATAAGGATATGTGGAATAATTACTGATGAAACACCTTCCACCAAGGTCCCAAAAGATGGGGATGTAAATAACTATATATTACTGAAGAGCCTTCAAAAAAATTAAAACTCATACAGCAAAGTCATTTGTGAAAGCCCTTACCATGACAAAATAATTCAAACAAGAAAACCAAGGGCCTCTGTTTTATGACAAAACAATAAGCAAAAAAAAACCAATATGGCAGACAGCAACCAACAATTACCACTAAATTGTAGGTGCCTGATTATGGGACAAGGACATAAATGAATCTGATCAAAACTTGTAAATGCTCATCACTACCCATAGCTGGCACAGTCGTGGGTACAAAATAAGAACAAAGTGTAAAAATCAGATAGAAATGGCTTGAATCATCAAATTTCTCAGTGAATTTTGTTTTACCACTTTCCATGCAATGCAAGAAGTTGTTTCCCTTTAATAGATGTATTTACACTAAGTCTTGTATGCAAATTTGTCCGCCATTACGTAAAATCACACAGGTTCCCGTAAACTTTGACATCATAATTTAAAATATTTGACGTCACAATTTAAAAGTGATTGTTGCTTTACGTCAAAAGGTGATTCAGAGTCGATATAAGGTCATTTGGAGGCAAGATACAGCTAAATACCAAAAGTGTAAATACGTTTATAACATAATTCAGGTGTGACAAAATCAGTTGAAATTTTATAATGATGTTAAGGGGAAATTTTAGAATACTATTCAATTTGAAAATTTGAATTCTTAAACCACATTCATTCTGTGTCAAAAACTTATGCTTTGTCAAATATTTAATCACAATCCAAATTCAGAGCTGTATCAAGTTTGAATGATGTGACCATTCTTGCCCTGCTGTCTAGTGTTCAACTTCTGCTGTTGTATTTAACTGTGTCCTGAGGATAATTTTATTCACATTTTCAATCAGATTAATATTTCTTGATAAAGACAAAATAAAATTATTCAGATGTAATTTTCCAAAATTCTTAATTACAGAACAGTTCAGATAGGCAAAGAAATTCTGCATTATATATTTACAACCTTTTTTTAATCAGTTTATATGAGAAAGGTTTAGTTGATTGTGTAATTTTCAAATTCTTTTTAATCATTATCTCAATCAGGTATAGGGGTGTTGACATATACTTTCACTGGATTTAATAATACACTTGGTACCAGGAACTATCTAACATCTTGATCATGTTCAAACTCTTCAAATTTCATTATGAAAGACAGAAAAACAATGATTTTGGACTTGAATACACCATAAAACCTAAGCCAGTTAGAAAACATACATAGTTAGGTAATAAAATATCAATATCTTACAGCAATGAAATGAATCATAATGTTGACCTTGGATTTAGTCATTGACACAGATTTAAAAAAAGGTGTATATACATTGGTAAGACATTGTAGACTACTAATGAACAGCTACTTTAATATGTGTAATAAATAGTCATCAAACATATATATATATGCTCATAAGGTGTCTCCCCGAGTGTCCCACTTTTTGGAATTGCAGGTAGAAAAGTAATGAAATTTTATGGGACAATAGAGTATATGTTTGTGGGGCAATTGGGAACCGTTTTGATGGTGATTAATTAGTTTTTATAGGGTGTAGCAGTTAATTGTAGGCTACTTATCATTGTAAATTATAAAATAAGAAAAAAAACATGAACATTTTAAATGTTTTACATTTTTCATACAGAAACTTTTTAAAGTGTTGCTTATTGTTGAAGGTTGTATAGTTACCCATAGTTGTTAGTTTTTGTGGCATTTGATCTCTTGTGAAGAGTTGTCTCATTGTCAATCATACAATTTGACTAAAATCTTTTTATTTTTGATGGAAGTCTGGTTCTTCTTTATAGTTGGTCACAAATCATGTTGGCTGCCCTTTTTTTTGCAAAGAAACTGGGAATATTGTAAACCACCTTTAATAGTTACTCTTGGAAAGGCTTATCCAGTAGAATTTTAGAAAGCAGCTTCGTTATCAATAAAGAAAATTGTTGGGTGTAAGAAGTCCTCAATAGTGCAGACTGAGAATGTTGTATTAATGTCCTCTGAATTTCCTTTCAAAATTGCAACATATCTCAATCCCTAAGTTAGTGAAGAGGGTAGAATATAATTGAGTTTATACAATTTTTTTTTTGAATTACATTGCCCTTTACATGCATAAAAACTTTTTACAGAAAATAAAAATATATTCTGGTAAGGGTTAACATGTGATATGCTAGTCACATATGGATTTGTCATGAATGGAAATTGTACATAATTTAAACTGTTTATAACACTGACCATTAGGATTGGTGTTTTATGAATGATTCAGGACATTTTTCTTTAATCAGGGGGATTTACTTTATCAGGGAGTTGGCTATTAGATCTCCCGTAATCTCCTATTTATCAAGGGTTATTAAAGGTCTTCAGCATACTTCATTATTAAACATATTTACTTATCTTACATCATAGATACAAAGGTGTCAATTTGAATCTTATTTGTCCAAGTGATTATGAATGATTTGTATCATCAAAATTCATTGATATGTCATATTGTCATTGTTTATTATATATCAATCTTACTTAAAGAATCTTCATAATGCAGTTTATAAATATTTTTGCAGAGGAGTTTTTCTCATCACGTTCATGGAAAGGATTGGAACAGAATCTGGGTCAAACAGAAGTTAGTGATGCAGTTGAGGGAATGAAAGGAATAGCTGCAGGTTACAGCAATGAACAGAACTGAATTTTAACTAATAAAAAATTAAAAACTTGAATGCTTACTTCCTCTGCATATTGTAATCTTATTGTGTTTTCATTTCTCAATTTCATCAACATTGTTTGGGCCTTGGTGGCCAAGTGGTCAAGTAGTTACTACTGTAATCACTAGCCAGTCAACACTAAGGTTGTGAGTTTGAACCCTGCTTGTGCAGGTGCACTCCACTACAGTCTTAGTTGACTAGGATTGTCAGTTTTCCTATCGAATGTCTGGTTTTCACTGGGCACTCTGGCTTCCTCCACCAATAAAGATTGGCCACCACGAAATAGCCCAAAAGCAGTGCTTAGAAATGGTGTTAAAACACCAAAAATCAAATCAAATCAAATCAAATCATCAACTCACCATAGATACCAAGATTAAACAAACTGATGTGAAAAAAGTACAATGTTGGATACTGTGGATTCATTAATATTCGTTGGTAACCTATTTTCTCGGATTTTGTGGATACAGGGGAACCACGAATTTAAATATTCAACAAATTGCCAATTTTCTGAAGGAATGTACACAGACTTTGGCATAACCACAAAATTAAGTATCCACGAATATGAAAGTTTTACTTAATCCACGAAAATTGGTACCAACGAAAATAAATGAATCCACAGTAGGTTAACATTATGAGAATTGCCATTTTATTCAAATATGATAAAAGAATATGAAGGCCTGAGGTAGGTCTATATGATTTCAAGGATTTGAAATTCTTCCCCAAACCAATTTTTTTATTGAGATTTAACTTATCTCATTCCATTTAGAGCTGGTGGCGAAAATACTAACTGTCAAGACACAGGAAAATGGAAAAAAAATATTGGAATACATAAACGTATGTATATGATTTCTTATCATAGTAATTTGTTAACAGACACAGTGAAAGGTTTCCAAATCTTTTTTAAAGGCATCTCTTTTTATAACAATATCAGTAAAAACTCATCAAAGACAATATGCAGGCTGATACATTGATATGCCAGACTAGTGTTCGTTAACAAAAGACTCACCAGCGGCACTTGAATCAAAACAGTTGGTTTTTGAGCTTTAAAACCGAAAAATTCCAAGTTGTGCCAAACTATACAATATACATTGTAGACCTTTATACATATAACTGCATCCCTAAGGCTGACTGGGGAATAAAAAAATGAAAATTACAGGTCTTCTTTCGACTCGTAGTCGGGCTGGTAATAAACCCGTGTAGAAGTTGGGCGTCTGTATGGCTGTACGGAATGTACGCAGCCACGTCCGGTTTGAATGAAGAAATTGAATCTGATGCCTCGTGTAAAGAGTCATTCTCTGCTTGGTAAGACCCCTTGCAATATCACTCTGAGGGGGCCGTATGTGGCCGATTTCAAGTCAAACTGTTTGTCCCTATTCAATACATAATTTTCCCGTGACAGTCCAAAACATTTTCCGAAACTACATCCTAGATGACCGTTATTACCGTACCTGGCAAACCTAACACCTATCTTATTTATTTGTTCTTGTCCTGAACATGAACATGCATGACAGTTATCAAAGGTACCAGGCCTATAATTAAATAGACCAAACGCGCGTTTCGTCTACATAAGACTCATCAGTGACGCTCAGATCAAGATAGTTAGAAAACCAAGCAAGTGCAAGTTGAAGAGCATTGATGACCCAAAATTCCAAAAAATGAGCCACATACGGCTCAGGTTATCCATGCCTGGGATAAGAAAATCATGTTAACACAAAAGTGCTGACTACTAGTCTGGAAAAAACGTTGAGATAAGACTTCCGTCAGCAGTGGCATCAACGGTTGTAAAAACTAACCAAAAAATCTAGCTTATGTATAATTTTGTACACTTGCGTCTTCATAATATTCATTACTGGGTAAGCCAATCAAATGCTCAGTAAAATGTGATACTTGTTATTACATTTATTAACCAATTGAAGAATTCAAGAAGCGATACTGTTTCATTTTTGAAACAAATTATACCAGAAAATGGATTGTAGAGTGTTACTTTACAAAACCTTGACCACTGTGACATTCACAATTGACGAAAACGAATCCAACGACTTGTATGAAAGTTATTTCAATATTACATAAATTTGTTGTCATTTCATTTTCCATATTTTCGATTTGTTCACTCCATGGACCTAATTGCTGAGAGAGCTAATAGTATTTGCAATTCTTAAGTTACACAATAAGCTACTCGCAACACCTGGAACGAGATGTCATTAAAATGCACTCAGTTGAAAAGTGAACATATTATGCAAAGTTAAAAGTTTTATATCAGATCATTTTAAAGCTACCCCAATACACTGCATTTAACGTGGATAATCTCGCAATGGAATAGATACAGTGCTGCCAGTAGTTTTGTTTAATCGTGGCCTGTGTACATACTGGTCGAGGTAGTCCGTAGTTGGTTCGATGATTGTGCGTGATGATTCAGAATAAAACGATAATTTATCCGTGCTTCCGTGAAGAGAAGCCCTCGGAATACATGTATCATATGCTTCTTTAGAATTTTTCAAAGCAGTAGCATAATCTGGTGGCAGGCTTATATTTGAGGGATCCGATTGAAATGATGAATTTGTGTTCGCTAACCAATGGGTAATCCAT
Source organism: Mytilus trossulus (assembly GCF_036588685.1). Lineage (NCBI taxonomy): Eukaryota > Metazoa > Mollusca > Bivalvia > Mytilida > Mytilidae > Mytilus > Mytilus trossulus. Next base: position 103,230,687 of record NC_086373.1, on the reverse strand, counting down.
GTTCTGTTGCTTTGGTTCTTATCCAAGTTATCAAATTTGCAAGGTTCTTTTGAACTATGAGAACTACTTTTTCTGTCATTCTTTTTACCCCAACGACGTCGATTTTTTGTTCTGAAAAAGTTAATGAAGATAATGAATATTGTGAGAAAAGAAACAAAATGAAGATTAGCGGTGTTATAATTACTCAGATCTACTTTTGCCCTAAGGTTTATCCCGTTTCACACAAACGAGAATTAATAATTTAATCTCTTTATTTAAGTCAGTTTTACGGGAATCCCTTTATATTACATTTATATATCGAATATCCCCCAAAACACATAGAATTAGAATTATTACTCTAAACTAAACTCACCGTAATAAGCAATACATTAGTGTTATACAGCATAAAACAAGCAGTGGCAATGTCAAGACTAGGACCAAAATCAGGACAAGATCAGCATCTAAAAAACAATAGACTTGTAAATGGCCGAATTAATAAAACAATTATTTTCTATAATTATTGATGAACAGAAGGCAAATATCTTTGGAAATACAAATACAAAAGTATTCCGGTTCGTAGCATGCACAAGTCTACGATTGTCATAAGATAAATGTAATGGTATTCATAGTTGTTTCAAGTCCAAATGTTGGATGAATGCTAGTTCATAATCCTTGAAAACCTATCCAAACATAACAGATGAAATAATCCTTTACCAATGATTTTTATTGATCAAAAGGAAAACATAATATAGAACGAAAAGCGCAATCCAGAATTTTAAAATGGGACAACGACAAGAGTGAGATAGAAAAGCCATTGCGCAACAGTAAAAGAGGGGCGAAAGATACCAGAGGGACCGTCAAACTCCTAAATAGAAACAAATTGACACCGCCAGTATATTTAAATGAATATTTGAACGTATAAGATTAATACTAGGTTACTATGTTTCATTTGTAGATCAATTGGTAATAATTTCAATTCCAAGATGACTCTTATCTATTGTAGAAATTATATGCAGTGTTGCGTTGTCGCATGAAACGCTGGGTTGAGTCAAAATCAAATATTCTCTAATTCCGAGTAGTTAACAGAATTACAATTGCAAATGGACAAAACTGGAGCCATTCAATTTACAAATACTAATTAAGAAGTTAGTTGCGGATGATTAGTTGGAGAATATTTATGACAACAGTATAGTAGAATGAACTTATGGCTTAAATAAAACTTGCAATTATTCATTTAATTGCTCAATATGTATATAAAGCGTCAAATGTAGTGGAATAACGTATGAACACATTATATTAGAAACAATGTAAGACTGTACCTTTCTTTGTATCTATAGGAGCTTCTTTTACTGCAACTCTTATGCTTGTTGTTTGTACCATTTTTCTAGAAGTTTTTAACCATGCTCCTAAAGTCTTAGTTCCTTTGACAGATTGGGCATTATTAGTAGTTGATGAAACTTGATTCGTGATATAAACGTTTGCCGTTCGGTCTGTAGAATATTTTGATCTGTGAACTAATGTTGACGACGAAGAAGTTGTAGTATCCAATATATTAGTATTATTTTTAAAAGATGTTGCTGTAATTGAACTTGCCGGTTGTTTTTCGGAAGTTTGCATCGTTGTTTTTAATGGATCACCGGTAAAGGACACTGAATTTGTCGATGTTTCAGTTAACGTTGGTACAGGTGTCATCTTTGGTTGCGTTCCTTGATTTTTTGATTGGCTTCTCGTTACATTTCTTGCTAAATGTGTGTTTGAATTCTGCGACGATGTAAATTTTTGAGAGTGAGACTTTATAAACGGTCTTGTTTGCGAAGTAGAAATAGATGTTGTATAATCAAATGTTGAATTTGATATAGTCCTCGACATGTTGTATCCTTTCGTCGATGAATACATTGTTGAAACCAATGGTGTCGTATTGTTTTGAGAAGACTGTACAACTGCTACTTTCGAATTGTGTTGTGTCTGTGGGATTGAAGACGTCGAATTAGTGATTGATGATTGCTGCATAATGGACTTTGTTGTTAATTCTTGGCTAGCTGACCCCTGTGACATCTGTATAGTATTCATTTTCTGAACAGTCGTTACTTCTAACGTGTTGAGGGAACTTGACGTAGTCTTGATTGTGGAAGTTAATGAAGTATTAGCTAAAAAAAAAAGAAGAATGTAAATGAAAAGGAGATGGAAGAAATGCAATTTCTGTGAAAAAAGGGTTTGCAATTGAAACATATTTTACGTACGACTTCCTTTTATAAATAAAGTTGCTATGGTTTTATTGTCGAGCCTTCGACTTAAGTCGAAAAAGCGAGACTAAGCGATCCTACTTTCCGTCGGCGTCGTCGTCGGCGGCGTCCACAAATATTCACTCTGTGGTTAAAGTTTTTGAAATTTTAATAACTTTCTTAAACTATACTGGATTTCTACCAAACTTGGACAGAAGCTTGTTTATGATCATAAGATAGTATCCAGAAGTAAATTTTGTAAAAATAAAATTCCATTTTTTCCGTATTTTACTTATAAATGGACTTAGTTTTTTCTGCGGGGAAACATTACATTCACTCTGTGGTTAAAGTTTTTAGAATTTTAATAACTTTCTTAAACTATCCTTGGTTTGAACCAAATTTTGACAGAAGCTTGTTTATGATCATAAGATAGTATCCAGAAAGTAAATTTTGTAAAAAAATAAATCCATTTTTTCCGTATATTACTTTTAAATGGACTTAGTTTTTCTGCGGGGAAACATTACATTCACTCTGTGGTTAAAGTTTTTAAAATCTTAATAAATTTCTTTAACTATTCTGGGTTTGTACCAAACTTGGACAGAAGCTTATTTATGACCATAAGATAGTATCCAGAAGTAAATATTGTAAAAAGATAACTCCATTTTTTCTGTATTTTACTTTTAAATGGACTTAGCTTTTCTTCCAGTTAACATTACATACAGTCGGCAGTTTAAGTTTTCAAAACATTAATTAGATTCATTAACTATCCTAGATTTTTACCAAACTTGGACAGAAGCTTCTTACAATCAAAAGATAGTATCAAGAGGAATTTTTTTATTGATTTTTTTCCTCATTTTTTGTTGAACCTGCGATTTAAAGCAAAAGTAGGCGAGACACTGGGTTCCGCGGAACCCTTACAAATTTTTCGTTATTATGATGCATCAGAAAGATAACAATGTTTCGTAAAATTACGTTTTTATCTGCCGGACATTTGGAATTGTACCGACATGCTGACGCAATAATGCCGTATATTTTAACGAGTTGAAGAATAGTTGTTGGTAAGATGTAGTGTCAGTCAAACCTTGATGTTTCAAGCAGTTCAAAATAAGTTGTTTACATGACTATATTTGTACTGTTGGACATACTGTAGAAATCTATGAAATTCCATTTTCTTTTCTTTTTATGTTTTAATGTAACTGCTAGGAATAGTGATGGAGCCATTTTACCTAATTTTGTGAAACCTTAAAATAAAGAACTACTTAATATGTATGTCACTTTTATATTACTGTTTGAGATAGGTCTAAAATGTTTACATACTGTGTTGACAAATAAAGTTTTTGCTAGAGTTACACGCAGATATACTCCATTGATCTGAACTGACATATGCTATGCACCCATCACTATTAAGTTTTTGATTTGTAACTTTTGTCCACCCGAAACTTCCATCAATGAAAAGATCACCTAAAATAAATTAACAATAATGCAATAACTGTCAAGGTATATGTCTTTCAAAAATATTTTGAAAGTCAATGGTTGAAAATATAAGGAAAGAAGGTGCTAAATACTGGTATGTGATGAAAAATTGAATATTAGTTTAATGCCTTTCTTATATGATGATGTACCGAGGTGATTAAAATCAAGAATCAAACATTGGCATCCGTAAATAATTGGTGACAAATAAAATAGAGGGGTACTTATTGTGTGGAAAGAAATGAAAGGTTCTTTAACACAATACCAGTTATGTGTCAAAGGATTTGCTGTCAGTAAAAACAAAATATAAAGTGAGTCAAAAGAAAGATCAAATTAAACAACTCATTCAGTACCTAAACAACATTATAGAATGTAATTTTGAATAAAAGTGTGGAATGATCGCCAGTGAAATACTTATCCACTAGATACCAAATGACGTAGATGTAAGCAGCTATATGTGATTGTACACCCTTCAACAAAGAACACACATACATACCGTAGAGTATATCTGTTGCTATCTAAAAAGATATATTTCATTGAAATAAAATATATACTAATCTGTAAACGCAGGAAAATAAAAGATATTTGTTATATTACCATTATTCCATGACATTTGATTTTTTTCAGATTTAAGTCCAATCCAGTATGGGCCTTCTGTAAATCCGTCAAACATGTCATTGACATTATACTGTTTGATATGAACAAGTTTTCCTTGATTGAAGTGAGTACCACAATAGTTTTCAGCCTCTTCCCATGTTCTATTTTGTGTTATTGCTGAGTACACTGCCTTTGGTTTTGCGTTACTATTTCCTGTCAACAAATCAGTTTTTTAAATGTTTGTATGTATATTAAAATCTGAACTTAGTTATTGTTTCTCATATTGAATGTATGCTTTAATGTAGTAGGTTAATAACATTTGTTAAGTTATAGAAATCAAATATAAACAAAACCCTACTTTCCTTGTTTTTGCATAGTTAATTTAAATGTATAAACTAATGTGAAAAATTCATGAAATGAAATGAATTTATTGTCTTTTTTTTGTCTTTATTTATTATTTTCAATTCAACACATGTGTTTTTGTAACGTTTCCCTCCTAGTATCATATTTAAACTACCTACCCCAAAATGCTAATGTCAATGTTAGTCCATTTAAAATGTTGTATATCCACAACACCCGTGTGTACGTCGACATCGTCCAACTTGTATCTTGTACACAGGGTGGATACTGTTCTCAAATATTTATCAACCAAGGATTGATAGTTATCTCAAATATTTATCACCTTCCTTTTTTTGTGATGCGATCAGACTTTACGTTAACTGGATTCTGAAGTATTAGTTATGAATGCTAAATCTATGCTGCTCGAATTAATTGTGAGCACAGATCTCTCTGTAGTAAATTGCTTATAAAAATATTTTATATTTACTTTATCAAATATTTTTTCCTGGCAAAAGTAAAATTCTAGATCACTGCCATTCAATCAAGCTATTCATACATTTTATTTTCTATCAACACTCCAACTGTCCAGTAATTATGTAGATTTATAAGTACTGTGGAATTTATGGTCCGCAAGCTCCTACTTTATTGGAGTGTCTGATGAATCTTTTTATAGACGAAACGCGCTGCTTGCGTATACAATTTTGGTCCAGTTATCTACATGTATGATGAGTTTATTTAAATCCACTGCAACTGCTGGTGGAGGTTTCTCCCCGAGATTATCAACTGTATGCAAAACTTTGAACTTTCAAAATACTAAAAATGTTCTACCCAATAAAAATACTATCTCAGCTGTCTTTAGCAAAACCGCTCGTAATTTTGGGTCCTAAATGATCTTAAACTTCGTTTAAGGTAGCACTACAGTCAGAATTTTCTGACTCCAATCAACAGTATTTCAAGATCAATTTCTCCAAAACTACTCAATGGATTTTTAAAATCTTTAACTCATTTTAAAGCTGAAATATAACTCTTTCTTAATTTATATATAAATTTATTTTTGGTTTGATTTGTCTCAAAATATAGCTCATTAATGGCCAAAAAGTGGTCTTCCAACTTGAATGAAAATGGCACATTCATGTCAAATGGTAGTTAAAATTTGTTTTCATCCCTGTAATCAGCCATAGATTATCTCCAAAACCGTGTCTCAGATTTTTGATATATGCCTCTAGTAAGAAGATATATTGATTTAACTGCTGGGTGCCAAACCTCATTTCACCTTTCATCTTTGGAAACACATAAATTCATTTAGAAACAAATTATCCTAAAACTGGGACACGGTATTGTAGAAAATACACACTTCAATCATATATATCAAAGTCAAGCCAAAGGGGGTACCCATAAAGTTTCTATTGTCATTTTTTTCTTACAAGTTGCATGAAAAATTGTTCTGAGAAATGACCTAAAAACTGAATTTCCCCCTTAGAACCTCTATAAAGTCAATATAAATACAGACGTTCCACTGGGAATACCCCAGGAGTGTTCTGATACCATTACTATATCAATAGAACCACACACTTTGTGTCTTTGATGCTCTAATGCTGAAAATTTTGCATTATATGTGAACTGTCCAACACTAACTTGGCATTTGGTGGGAGTTTGACGTCACAGATCTGACCAACATCTGTGAGGAAGTAATTTAATATAGGCAAAGCTCCGCCTCTTTCCAGACAGTCTCAGATAAGAGAAAAACATGATTGACCAGCTGCATTAATCAATGTTTAACATCATTATTCTCTAGATATAAAGAATAATTTTCATTTGAATTTTAAAAAAGAAATAAAGTAAAACTATGTCTGAAATTAGCTTATACATGAAAAGTGTGCATAAAAAAACATGTTGATAAAAAGATCAACCCACTCTTTTCTTGAAAATACATTTAATTTAATTAGACTGAAAAAATACACATTAACTGAAAATTAGTTAAAATTCATAAAATTGTATTTAATAAATGAAGAAGACCAAAGAGAACAAATTTATACAGGCAGTCAGAGGCTTTCAAAACTACTTCCCCACTCTTTTCCATAGTACTTTTTTTTCTTTTTGGTAGATTTTTTCCCTTTAGTTTTTTGTTTTTGTTTTTCTTTGTTCACTACCATGTTATATAAATAATTTTTGTTTCAAAACCATGAGATAAGACTACATTATTTATCTTGTGGTCAGGGATTAACAGCTGGACACTGGTATCAACAGATGATTGACATAATAGTCCCTCCCAAATGCCTATATATAGATTAATTACCATGTGCTATTATTTACATAAATTCATTATCAATTTACTCCCTGTTGTGATATGATAATGACTTTGGGATTTTTACAAACTGTGCAGAATAAAACTTACTTCAGAATTATGTGATAAAAAAAATATGACCAAAAAATCATTGTTAGACTGTAGTGCTACCTTAAAGAAATATTATGCGAATGTCACTAATAATATTGAGGCTTTTGTAAACAGAGTTAAACAAAATAATCATGGTATCTATTATGAGTTTAACTAGGCGATGGTGGTTTCAACACCGAGGAAATCAACAGACGAGTAGTCAGCTGTTCAGTGTTGACACTAGGTATGATTGATATGATAATTAAAAATTAACTTCTTACAAAACTTTGAATATTTCGAAATACTTAGGATTATCCCAGGAATAGATTATCTTAGTTGCATGTGTCATCATCAGTTCTCCGCAACTAAACTTTTTTTATTCCGCGTCACTGTTGAGTATTTTGAAAACAAAACGCTTGTCTAGCGTAAAACATGTAATCCTGTTGTCTATGCCTCTATTGCTTACGTTCCCTTCCTAAGGGTACCATCAGCCCAATATTTATCACTTCTGTGTCGGCTTGAATGTTCAGTGACTTTTGAATACAATTACAATAACAAAATAACAAATAACAAAATAAAAAAAAAATCAATATACTCAAGATTTGATATCACCGGAAAAGATTACCTTAACTGTATTTGGCAAAACTTTTTGATTTTTTGGTCATCAATGCCTTTCAGCTTCGTACTTTTTTGCCTTTTTGTTTTTATTGTTTTATTCGAGTTTCACTGATGAGTCTTTTGTAGACGAACGTGCGTCTGGCGTACGACATTCAAATCTATGATGAGTTTATTTACAACCACTACGACTATGTCATATTCATAGAGATATCCTCCCCGAGTATATCACCAGCATAGTAGTCAGCACTAATGTGCTGACATGAACTATAATGGATAGGGTCAGAATTATAATTTTATTGTCTACAAAACTTTGAATTTTTAAAAAAACAGCCTTGTTTTTAAAGACATAATGAGTCATTTATTTAGATACATTATACCCTTTCTATTTGAATTCTGATTCATATTTTTTTTATATTTCAGATACACATGTCTTGCGCAGGATAACAACATCATTGTGTTTTTCTTATAATCGAGTAACCATGACACTTTTTTTCTGTATTGCCTATATAGACATGTTCACCATAAGTCGATACCGAAACCGAAACCGATACCGAAACCAAAAATAATAGTGAATAAATGTTAAGTGTTAATGTTATGTTGATTGACTCGACCCGTTTACTCCATTATATTGTTATAAATTTGAATGCACTAGATTGAGTATTACTTCAATTCATCAATTCACATGAATCTATAAAAAAAAAGCCGAGTGTCAATCAATCATTACTAAATACACTAATGCATGTACTAGACAATATGTATCATGTACATTTATCATAAAGCAGGTTTCGTCGTAGGTAAAGAGCTCCACATAGTTGTGTAAAAGCCGCAATATTGTACCGGTTATGTTTATAAAAAGAACCTTTTATTTCATAAATTTTCATACGTCTTATGGAATTTCCATGTTCTTATGGAAACTTCTGTGCTGACATGAATTATCATTGATACGGTAATATTGATAAATTAACTGTTTACAAAATTTTGAATTTTTTAAATACTAAGGCTTTTCTACCGCAGGAATAGATTATCTAAGATGTATTTGGCAAAACTTTTAGGAATTTTGGCCCTTCAATTTCGTAGTTTATTTGGCCTTCATTACTTTATTGAATTCGAGCGTCAATGATGAGTCTTTTGTAGACAAAACGCGCGTCTGGCGTAAATTCAAAATTTAATCTTGGTATCTATGATGAGTTTATCTACTTAAACTCCTCTTGTAAGAATCTGTTCATTGACAATTTTGCATTGAAAGTGGATTATTGCATTTTGATTGTGTAGCTGTCTTACAGAATATGGTGTTACAATAGGATGTTCAGATGCGTATATGGTATCGCCAACTAAGTAACATTCACGAGAAAACATAAATATCTCGTGTGGACCTATCGCATCTATCAATCTGTAGGTCATCGAGTCATTTTTAAGACCTAGAAACCAGAATTTATGTTAATTATTTTCTTAATTGTATCTATTATGACAAGCATATGAATACAGTGAATCAATGACCATGTCCACTATAACACAATACCTGGTATTCTATGGGAGGTGCTATTAATATATTAACTGATTCTTCCAATTCTGGCCAATAACCCTTTAAAGATTCCAGTTCCTCAGATGAATGCCAGGTCATCATTGATGTGAAATCTTGATGACAAATTGACCCAATTTCATGGATAGCTTTGTGAACAAAAGTATTGCATACATCAAACATCAAAGCCATTTGTTCAAATGTCAAAAACAAATCAAAACCATTAAAAGTTTATTTTGTCAGCTTAAGAGTACCATTTCTTCATTCCTTTGACTTATTCTGCTTAGCACTCTTAAGAGTATCAAACATACTTCATTAAAATTATGTACTGTTGATGGATAAATGAACCGAGGAAGCAACTTGAATGTTTAGAATTAAGTTTATTTATATTGACATAAAAATCTGTAAACAGTTCATTCCCTTCGACGAAATCTTTTATGCTTTTGGATTAATTTACATAACTGATAAATATGTATCCACCCCGAGGGTATCACAAGCCCAGTAGTCAGCACTTTTGTGCTGACATGAATTGTCATTGATATGGTTATAGTTATAAATGTACTGTTTACAAAATTTTGATTTTTTTGTAATACTAAGGCTTTTCTACCTCGGGCATAGATTACCTTAGCTGTATTTGGCAACACTTTCAGGAATTTTGGTCCTCAAAGCTCTTTAACTTTGTACTTTTTTGGCCTTTTTAACTTTTTTGGATTCGAGCGTCACTGATGAGTCTTTTGTAGACGAAACGCGCGTCTGGCGTATCAATAAATTCTAGTCCTGGTATCTATAATGAGTTCATCCACATTTCACTTGCATATAACTTGCAACAGTGCCTTTAATACTCGTTGATTTAACTTTTATTTTTTGGCTAGATTAATGTAAATTGTTGAATTGAAGTTGTGCTCCATCTGCTGTATTCAAATGTCACTCAATATAAAGGAGAGAAAAAAAATTGAGTTAATTAAACATTATAAATTTTTACCATTTACCTCATTACTATTTTTGGTTTCGGTATCGGTATCGGTTTATGGTGGTCTACTGAAACAAATGGAGGCAAATTGACACTTAATGTTTCGTGAAAGTTTGATGATAAAATGTCGAAGATTGTAGACGTGTAAGAAAAGTGTTGGCTCTGTACTTTTAAAGATCCCGTCAGTATGATATTGTTCTATTTGATGTCATTATGATATATTTCTATTATGAATTACAAAATATGTTGAACCACAAACATCAAAATTATTCAATCGCGTAGTGGAATTAACTATTTGTGGATTCTTATAAATTCTATATAAATTTATGACTATTTTAAATCTCGGTCTATTTCTGAAATACATTCTTACATACGTTTGATAGTTTAACCCTGTATGCTAAGATTGCCTATGTGAAATTTTAAAATTGTTTGTATATACATTGAACGACAAATATATGTGACGTATAAAATTTTCTGACGTCAGACACGCGAATCAATGAATGTGTTTGCAAATAGATGTTTTTTTTTGTGTTCTGTTAAATTGTTCCTTTTAAAATTGGTACACGATGATGAATGATGTACCCATATTTTTACTTAGGTCTGGTTTTTTTTCACGCAGATTGTAAAAATAACGACATTTGATGAGACTGTCATCATAAGTGAGAAGGTAAGCGCTATAAAACAAGTTTTAATCCACCATTTCTACATTTGAAAATGCCTGTACCAAGTCAGGAATATAACAGTTCTTGTCCATTCTTTTTTATGTGTTTTTTAATTTGATTTTGATTTTACACTTTCCGATTAGATTTTCCTCTAAGTTCAGTATTTTTGTGATTTTACTTTTAACAAGCTATGTCACATTTAGCATAACTTCAATAAATATATAGCCTAACAATATTTTATAATATGTACTCCTTACAACACGATATATAACGCCAGTTCGTTTTCTTGGAATTTGATGCAACTGTCATACATGTGCGTGGTTAAGCTAGTTATAAAATTACGTCTAATGTTGTTATCCATTAAGTGATGGTGAAATCAACTTGAAACATAGTACACATGTTCATTATGACTTGAACTAAAACATACTTATTTAGTTTTTTAGTAATTAAGGTTATGACACAATGTTGACTGCAGTAACCCTATTTTTGACATTTTGCTTATTATGTCTGTTTGTTTTGTCCATAGATCGTTTTCAAATAAGGAAATTTAAGCGCCTGCCATACAAGTGAGAGGTTCAGCTAGCTATAAGTATTCGTCGGTGATCATGAGTGTGAATAAGATGGCATAAAGTCAGCAACACTCAAGAAATGCTGGTATTTTATAACGATTACTGACATTGTGTATTGTTCCCTAAGGTACAGTAGTAAATTACGTTTCAATATATATTCAATCAAATTTGAGAATTTAAAATAAATTAGGTGGGCACAAGTTTGGCAGCTAATATCTCTTTAATGGACAAATATTTTTGTTTAAATATATTTTCCTTTATATTTCAACACTAGTGTTGGATAACAAAATTCAAAATTTCATAAAGAAATTTAAAAGAGAACCATTAGACTGGAACAAAACTTGGCAAGACTATTTATTGTTTTGTCCTCTATTGACTTAATTTAACTACTAGTAAATGGTAAATATTGTAAACGAAAATCGTTGAGACTTTAAAAGAAATAATTTACAAATTTTACATTCAGGTGTTTTAGGCGACGTGCTCTTTCCAAAGATTTGTAAAGTATATCAACAATCTTGCAATAATTCAGATTATTTTCTTATTTAAAAAGAAGTTAATTATTCTGTGTATCATTTAGAAATTAAAACTCTAAAAATTAATTTGATCTTTGTCATTTTTCATATACGAAGTCATAGCGACAGTCTTTAAACATTATTTACATAATTTACGACAGACGTCCTGTTCTTAAATATTTTTATTATTTGCTGGATAGTCGTAGTTTTATTTTTTTCGGTTTTGTAGTGTTCTTATACATCGATAACATAAATATTTACTAAATCTCAAACAGCAAGTATGCATTATAAATTGATCAAAACTTCTACATGTAAGTTTATTACGGTGTATAAAACCACAGCTATAATTATATAACACAACATATTGAATACCCAACTGACCATAATTATATAACACAACATATTGAATACCCTGTAGAAATCAAACTCAAAATAAATCATGGGGAAGAAATTGTTGTATATAATTACTTCACTTTCATGTTACTTAACTTTTACGGAAATCTTTATTTAATTAAAACCATTTAAATTTTCCGTTTATTTTATTGAAACCTGAAAATTAAAGTAGTATTATAGATTTGTTTGTCCCCTAATAGTATAATGTATACTTGTATTTGAATAACGTGGTGGTTTTACTGTAACTAAAGTTAACACAACTAACTTTTAACTCTTAATTAGTATTGTCATGATTAGTTAACGGTTTCACTTATTTTGGATTGTTGATTTATGGAAAGCTAATGTTGATACATTTTATGTCATGTATTTTATCTCTTTGATTTTTTTAGTAAAGGATTTCCTGCTTAAAAGGGGGATTCTTTAAATCAAGTAATCATTATGAATTTTAAGGGTTTTCTGTAGACAATACCGAGTGTCTTAAATAACCATAGCTTTAGTTTGTAAGTTGTTTTAGTAACTTTATGTATGTAAATGTAAAGGAGACTTACCAGAGTGATATAATTCACTCATTCTTTAAGATAAATTTCGTCTATCAAACAGTTAATTGACTCCAAGGGGTTACTGTATGATTCCAGCCTCATTTGAATAAAGGAACAAACCAACAAGAAGAACAGGAGAACACTTGATTCCCGTGGAAATGCCAATAGTTTGTTTAAAAACAAGTTATCCAAACATAACAGATATGATGCCAATCGAGTAACGAAGCATCTTAATAATGTCTATTTCGGAGAATTTTTTGTTTGAAACAGTGATTTTGTTCAGGAAACAATTTATCCCTTCTTAAAACTAAATACTGGTGTCTATGTCATTTATTCGTTTTAAAGACATAAATCGAAACCAACTGTTTCAATTTCTTATTTTGTTTGGACTAAGGAAAACTTGTGTAAAATGTAGAAATGCTATTGATGTAAAAGTCTTAGATCTTATGTGCTCTTATGAACTCATCATAGATACCAAGATTAAAATTTTATATTTGCGCCAGACGCGCGTGTCGTCTTCAAAAGACTCATCAGTGACGCTCGAATCAAAATATGTTTTAAAGGCCAAAATAAGCTGAAGAGCACTGAGGACCGAAAATTCCTAAAAGTTTTGCCAAATACAGCTAAGGTAATCGATTCATGAGGAAGAAAAGCCTTAGTTTTTCAAAAATTCAAAGTTTTGTTAACAGTGAATTTATCATTGTGAACATAAAAATGTTAACCCAAGTTAACACAAAAGTGATGACTATTGGGCTGGTGACACACTTGGGGAAAATCTTCACCAGCTAAAAAATCTTTTTGTTTGTACCCACATCTGATTCATTTCGTATCTAGAATATGTTTGTTTCACAATAACTTTGAAGAACGGCTTTGGTTGCTGTGAAGATTTATGTTAATAATTTAGGTTTCGTTAAGCACTTTTAAAAAAGGCCTAGCAATACATAGTTGTTTGTAAGGAAACTTATATTATTAGGCATCCAATATAGTGGGTAATGATCCAGTTATTCATCTTTTGTTGAAAATTCAAAAGAACATATGACATACCTATGATTGACCAAGGGGGTTATATGTTGAGTTTCAAAGTGAATTATCAATCCTTATCTATTCATCTAACATGCAATGCGATCTACTCGCAAAAAAAGGTGTTTTTTTTGGGAGCTTTGTCTTTGGGTACAACAACATCTATGTGATAGAGGTTAAACAGGTGTTTTGCATCATTTGGTTGGTAAAGATTGATGTAGCATTGGTAATCATAGACTTATCAGTTTTTGTTAATGCGGATTGGTATTAACGACCTCGTTATTTGACAGGGACAAAAACAAACAATTTAACAAATCGTCGTGTTTATATGTAGGATGTAGGTAACATTAGAAGATCGCCAGGGATTTAACTATCTCATCTCAACGGGTATATGTAATACGAAGGAGGAATCCATTAGAAGATACCAACCAAGATATAAAACCCAAATGTGTTGGCATAAACTCAAAATTAACCGAGATAGTGTACAGCGACATGGTAAGCTTCTTGCTAGGGGTAAATAGCATGATGACCATATTTACCTTTCCTTTAATTTTATATAAGATATAAAGGAATGTTTTTCAGGCTAATCGTAGTTATCCCCTTTGTAACAGTTGCAATGCGATTTTATTTGAAAAGGTATGGGTTACATATAAAGACGTTCTTTTACTAGTTATAGTAATTAACATCAGGTTACATAATATATACTGTGGACAGGACTATCATACTAAATTCAAAATATTTGAAGAGTTGTTTTTAGATTTGATCATAAAGCACACAGTAATCTAAAATGACGGAGAAATGCTGTATGTTTGAACCCGTTTTTAAATCAACTTCATTGTGTAGAACAGATTTTTTACGGATAACATTTTTTTAATCTCCAGGATCAGGTCGAATGAGATTAAGAAGTTCTGGTATTTTATGCACAGCTGATGTGAACTCTTCTTTTGAAATTACATCGTCATTATTTCTATCCATGGCGTCGAACAACTGATTTGCTACTGTTTGTGGATTTATTTCGTTCGCAGAAGACCCAAATAGGTCGTTGTAGGCCTGTAAATTAAAAGTGAAAACATATTATTAATATCCACGAGAAGCTGAGTCAAAGTACAGTAACTGTGACAATATATCGTACCTTCATCGAGATTGTGTCAAAATGGTTTAAGTTGTAGATTTCTAGCAATCTAAAAAAATATTTGAATAGTTATATCGCTAAGACTTTATTTTTGGTAAATATGTCCTTTGTTATATATTCGAACTTTTGAAAGTTTTTGTGAAGCTCCCTTAGACGAAGAAAAAAGCAAAAATAACAATAATACAAAACTCCAAGGAAAAATTCAAAACGGAAAGTCCGTAATCAAATGGCAAAATCAAAATATCACACACATCAAACGAATGAATAGCAACTGTCATATTCTTGACTTGGGTACAGGCATTTTCTTATTAAGGAAAAGCAATTACTTAATAAGGAAAGCTAGCTGTATTTAGATATCGATGTTCAGTTACATAAACCATGTAAACCAAAAGTTGTTACCTTTTTCCAAAGTAACTGAACTTCCAAAGTTTCCCCCGGTCTATTTATCTTTTTAAATTGTCAATATCTTAAACGATGTGTTCTATGCAAAACACACTATGGGCGATTAGTACATCAGAAGCGGCAGTAACAATTATATATCTGAAAGTCAATAAATGTTAACAATTCTGGCAACTTGTCAATGTTTTCCTTTATACACGTTCTATGAATTTAAATTTAAAATAAAAATCATTGAACATAACACAGAATTTTCAAGGTAATAAAAGACAAGTGCAAGAAAAACTTACCGGTTGATTAAATCCTTAAAGTAATTTTTTTTAGACGTGTTTTAAATTGCATTGCATGAGGTGTGAAATAATCTTGAAAGGTACACCGCCGACGCTATTATGCTATACGTAATATATCAGATATCAATTCGTATCCAGTGCTAGTTGTGCTAGTTATACTCAATATTTTGGGCTAAATTATTTTTTATTAGAATATTTTTCTTGAAATAAAGTATTTGATATCATTTGGGTGCATATTGGAACATTTATCAGTTCAATGCACCATAAGGCCAGGGGAAAATGTTTCTGAAAGAATACAGTATAAAATCATACAAAGCAATTATCTGGCATCTGATATCCCGAAATAAAAGAATTTACTCAATAAATAAAAAAAAAATGTTTGTTTACATGATATATAAAGACAACATGTCTTTGTTACATGTAGGTGATGGAGTATGATTCGATCTGGTTGTGGTAAAGTTACCCTGCCCCCACCCACATATACAGCTAAGCGTATGATACATGATGAACCTACATTGACAATTTATGAGCAAAGGCCTTGTCTAAAAAAAAGTATTTTCTCCACATAAACATCGACGGCTTTTTTTTTTACGCATAACTGTTCCTGGCCAGCCATAGAAAAATTGTCAAACGTCAGAGCAAACGGTACATATAAGATGGCCTGTATTTTATCATATGATTAACCTTAAAACGATAAATATCAGAATAGAACATTATGTCTATCATGTAGCAATACCTACCCGTAGAAGATCTCTGACTTCAACTCGGTCTATAGATCCACTTTTATCCGAATCGAATAATGAAAATGCAATATTGATTTTATCTTCAACTTTATCACTGTCCATCATACAAATTCCTATCACAAATTCAGTAAAATCCACAGTTCCACTGCCGTCTGTATCAAAGCAGTCAAACATTTTATCTGCAAACTTAGTGGCGTTCCCAGGAAAACGTCCACTATAGACACGTCGAAATTCCTTTTTAGATAATTCACTTTTGCCTTTTGAGTTTTCTTTGAAAATTTGTTTTAGATCTTCATATTGTTGGTTTGTCAGATGAAATCTCTCTTGCAGCTCCTTCTTTGGAATAGTACTCGGTTTGCCTCCCATTCTTGCCTTTTCATTAGTATAATCTTTTTGTGAATAGAAAAAAGAGAAAATTAAAATGAAACATTAGAGCAAAACAAGATATTTATCATCTAAAATAGGTTCTATTCAATTGAATTGCATTTTAATTATTTTTCTTTTCCTGTGCTCAATCGTTTTACCATTTGTAGCTTGAATCAGATGTAATGATTTATAGAATCAAACGCTACAATAAAGTCAAAACGTGCGAGTTAATACCGTTTTGTATTTTCAATTTTAACAGTTCGAAAAGCAAATGCAATTCACCTGAATAGACAATGAATGAACAGTTACTTTCAATTCTACCTTTACGATCTCAATATAGATTGCATATTTAACATTATATGCTAATTGTAGAGAAAAATATCTTTATTGAGAATATCAAATAAATTATTACCTTTCAGTTATTGATATATATGTAGTATTTTGAAAGTAGTAAAATTACGTTATAAAGGATTTGTTTTTTTAAATAAGTTTGACAAAAAATTGCAGAAATGTTAATTATATTTTTTCAAACGTGCTCATTTTTACTTTGTTTTATGAATCTGTTTATATCTACGAACACTATTTGAATTGAATTGAAATGACTCCTTATTATCGTGACATCTTCATCTTCCTGTACTGCACTTTTGTGCTATGTTGTTGTGTTTGGGTGCTGTCAAATTGTCGGCTTAACCAGACTGTGATATTTTCCTTTTAATTCGAGTCATGTGATGATGTATTTCGGAACGATCTCGGCCTGTACGAGTGATATTTAAATATTTTCGCCAAATGAATTGTTCGAACGTCAGACACGTACACAGACCTTCTTTGTCTATCTATTATGATCGATGACTTATCTTTCTCTTTTAATGTACAGTTTATATGTTGTGTCTCTTAACAATTCCTACACAACACCCATCACAACACCAATTTAATGTGATTTAACTATTTTTAAACCAGGTATTTGCAATTGACAAACAAATTTGAAATCAAAAGTAAGCATTATTATAACTTGCATGTGCGATCCTTATATTTCTTTAATCTTAAAGCATTTTGTTTAAGCTGTGAATATTCAACATGACTATCAACTTCTCACATATAACTATATGAAAAATAGATATAATTAAAAATGCAGCCTCTGGTTTTAAAGAACTGACACAAAAATGGCCGCTTGTTCGAATTTTTCTGACAGATTTTTTAAATGTGTGAAATGAATTTGAATCATCGTTCTGTCTTACCTGCAGAATTATATGTAGACTATTTAAATGACTTTTTGTTTATCGCCAAAAATAGCTCTGTCTGAATAAGTCAACTCATCTGTGCATGTATATATCTTCTTTTTATTGTTTTTTTTTGGCAGACAAATCAAATAGTTTTAAACGGTTTTTAAGTATTTTAGTAGTAGTTTAATGAAAAGTATGAACGCGCACGTGTTTGTGCACATCTTTTCTTTCAGACTACACGCCATAGACCTTGAACATCCATATAACCATAAATTTAAAACCTTTAAAAAAAGTCACATTTTGTATATATCATGTTTGTAACAGTTGAGTCTTGTTTCAGAAACGATTTAACATGAAGAAACACGGATGACTTGAAAATGAGTTCTTGAATCAACAACACGAAGAATTGAAAGAAACTGTTAATAATGTTGTATCTTGTGTACTATTGTTTGCCTGTTTGTCCTTTTCTTTAATAGACATGGCGTTGTCAGTTCATTTTCGATTTAAGAGTTTGAATGTCCCTCTCGTATCTTTCGTCTCTCTTTTTTAATAACAGATGTTATATGGAAATATTTTAGGAAAATTAGAATTATTAGAAAACACACCTTCCTGTTGACCAAAGGAAACAAATATATTTACCTCTGCAGAAAAACTATTCCACACACCAGAACACTTACATTATTTCAGAATACACATACATTTGATACACCAATTATCATATTTTTGAATGTCTATTATAACTTAACACTGACCTTTATGAAGGACGATGTTTTTAAAATTGTATACCCATATCGAATGTCTTAAGATTTAAATTATGTCATCTATAATTTAAAATTCAAAATCATAATGGGACATCAACAAGCATGTAATCTTATGAATACACACAATATCTAAACAACAAGTCAAATTAAAGTTTTATATAAAAGCACAAATTCTTCCCGTTTAGACAGTTGTAAGTATTAAAAATTAACACTGCAGCTGATGGTGAAAGAACACATCTTTACGGAAAAAAACTAACATATCATTTCTCTTTTACATTTTGCGAAAAAAAAAACACATTAAAAAAAATCCGCTAAAATGTAAGTGAGTATTCTATTAAAGAGAGTATGTCAGAAACTATGAAGTGTAAGTTATATTTCCATTATATATTGATATCACTCAACTGCTTCCGTGCGAGAGTTTCACAAAAGATAAATAATTGGTTGCTTTGTATTTCACATACTAGAGTGAAGCTTCTGTGGATTATTCTAGATATACTGACTTATACAACAATACAAGATGAACTTGAACAACATTTGTATAGTCATTTTTATAAATTTACTGTTTGCAAAAGTACGAATTATTCTAAATACTAAGGATTTTCTTATCCCATTCATAAATATCCTTAGTCGTATTTGGCACAACATTTTTGAAATTTGGGTCATCAGTGCTCTTCGACTTTGTACTTGTTTGGCTTTCTTTACTTTTTCATGCGAGCGACACTCGTGAATGTCATGTAAACGAAACGCACGTATTTCTCTTTCCGTAATGTTCTTTCATTTATTTGAATTGTAGTCCTGTCTTGAAGGGTCATCGTATTAGCGTTATATTTAACATTGCCATATAAGCGCAAGGTTTGGTTAGCAGCAAGACCAAGTTGAACCCACTATTTGTTCTTGAAATGTCCTGTATTATGTCAAGAAAACGGCAGTTGTTATCTTACAGTACATTTCGGTGTGTGTTGCATCTTCGTTTTGGTTTTTTGTTGCTCTTCCAGTCTTTTCGTAAGTGTTGTTTCGTTGTTTTTCTCTTATAGTTGATGCGTTTACCTCAGTTTTAGTTTGTAACACGGATTTGTTTTCTCTCGATCGATTTATGACTTTCGAACAACGGTATACTACGTGCCTTTATTTAAGATCACTTAGCAGATTATTCTCTTTTGCTTTTTTTAATATTACTTACGATTAACATATAAAACAATGTATTTTAAACAGACCGAAGGTCAAACATTTAATTGGGTTATTAAACACTTATGGCAGTAAATAGACTGATGGTCAACTATTTATCTGTTTACACTTTCGTCCCTCACATGTTTTCGATTTATATTTCATGTTTGTCAGGGTAAATTTAAATATTAAAAAATTTAAAACATAAAACAGTCTTAACATTGTAGAAATAACACGCGCAAGAACTTTTTTCTTGTTTTTAAAAATCCAATATGGCATTTCATCGAAACTTAACAGTTTGAAATTCCAGATAATTACATGACTGAGAGAGTCATATTTAAGATTCAATAAAGGGCAAAACTGAAATATATATTGTAAGCTATAAGGCCGTGAAGAAAGTATGACTAACAAAACATGTCTACTGATTACGGGGGTGTTTAACGACCTTGGATACCAAAGAGAGTTTTGCATGCTCGGTAACGACAAAAGGAACATATCTGATATCATCAGCCAACCAACTCCTGATGGCGTCCGTATAATTTACTAAAAGATGATTTAACATGATAAATACAGGCCCGGGAATATCGTATCGATTGGGAAATATATACTCCGGCGATGCTGGAATTTTGTTACTTAGAAATGGAAATTTTGCAAATGGAGAGCTGAAATCATCTTTTTTGTGGTAAAATTTTGTTTTAAATCGACCCACATTGTCAATTTCTAGATGTAAATCAAGATACGAGACAGAATAAACTGTATCTTTTGTACCCTTTGCAATCTATGTACATTTTCCATATTTATAAAATAATTTTCAAATTTATAATATAATTTTGAATACTTGAAATCAAAATTATATGCCTAACACTTAACAAGCATAAAGTGTACACCTGATCATATTTGTAGGTCAGGTCAAACAAACAAATATGATGTGAGTAATTCTAAGAAAACTGTTGTCAATAGTATTCTAAAGTATTCACGTTTTTGTAAAGAGTATAATCCACAAACTGCATTGTTAAGACCGACACGATTTTGTAAATATGAAACATGAAGCAAGTGATTTAAAAAGAGATAATATCTACGTGTAATGTATTCAACCAATAATGAGGGAAAGCTGTAACCACCGTGCTTTCAGATTTTAACATGATCGAAAATCAAAATTGAAAGATTTATATCTTTAATTTGTCAAGTTTATGCGCAGAGAATTTACCTGTTAATTAGGTCTTTCCACCTTTCCGTGGAAAGACCTATTGAATTTGTTCTGATTATTATTATTATTATTTTTTTTTTTTTTTTTCTTCCGCCTAATTTTTCTACTTGCGTATTATTGATGTTTCAAAAGATGTCGCTTAGATATTTGGAATATGGTATCGTATAGTTTATACGCTTTAAAAATTTACAACTGCGTAACAAAATACTTTACGTTATAAGAGTTATCTCCCCAAACACTGTTTTTCTTGTGGCCACTACTCCTTCGCAACCGTTAAAGATTACGACAAATTTATTTTACCAAATTGCTAGTTACATCTTCAGGATTAGGATATTCATTTGGACCGAAGCTTTATGGAGACTCCATATGAGAGTTATTCCCCCTTTTCCATTTAATTAAGTGATATGCATTTCTAAATGGTAAACCATAAGTGATAAAGACATAGGATCTTTAGATTTGAGGTCCTTGGTCCAAAATAATAAAAATGAGGTCAAGGTCAAAGGTCAAGGTCATATTCTAAATTTAGATTTTGGCTAATTTTCATTTATTTTCAAATACCTTATGACATATCGACAAATAATTTTTCATAAATTGTTAGTTGCGACATGTCCTTACTTGTATATTTTGGTTGAAAGGGTGCGCAGACAATAAATGGGAGTTTTTGCCCATCTTACATTTAGAATTACGCTTAAAGTGATATTACTAATAAACCAAACATATTAAAGACCTAGGGTCTTTTGATTTAAGGTCCTTGGTTTGTGACCTTGAAATTGAGGTCAAGGTCATAGGTTAATAGGACGTTCTAGATTTTGACCTTTGCTTTAAATTCATATAAACACATCATAAAGCCATAGAAACTAACATTTTTAACTGATTTTTTCATATTTCAATATCAAAATAGATCTTTAATAGTGGAAAGACCTTCAATTGTTCTCTGAACAATTGGTTTTTAATTATTATTATTATTATTATTATTTTTTTTTTTTTTCTTCCGCCTAAATTTTTTTCTTGCGTAGTATTGATATTTCAAAAGATGTCGCTTAGATATTTGGAATATGATGTCGTATAGTTTATACGCTTTAAAAATTTACAACTGCGTAACAAAATACTTTACGTTGTAAGAGTTATCTCCCCAAACACTGTTATTCTTGTGGCCACTACTCCTTCGCAACAGTAAAAGAATACGACAAATTTATTTTACCAAATTGCTCGTTAAGTCTTCAGGATTAGAATATTCCTTTGAACTGAAGCTATCCGGAGACTCCATATGAGAGTTATTCCCCCTTATGCATTTGATATAAGTGATATGTGTTTCTTACTGGTAAAGCATCAGTGATATAGGCCTAGGGTCTTTAGATTTGAGGTCCTTGGTCCAAAAAAATGAAAATAAGGTCAAGGTCAAAGGTCAAGGTCATATTCTAAATTTTGATTTTGGCTTATTTTCTCTTATTTTCAACAACCGTGAAAGATATCGACAAATTCCTTTTACTAAATTGTGAGTTGCGACATGTTGTAACTTATAAATTTTGGTTGGAAGGGTGCGTAAACAATAAATGAGAGTTTTCGCCCATCTTATATTTAAAATCATGCCTATAGTGATATAACTCATTAACCATACATATTACAGACCTAGGGTCTTTTTGTTTGAGGTCCTTGGTTGGTGACCTTGAAAGTGAGGTCAAGGTCAAAGGTTAATAGGACGTTCTAGATTTTGACCTTTGCTTTAAATTCATATTTATACATTATAAAGTTATAGGAACTGACATTTTAGATTGATTTTTAATATTTTGATAATAAATTAGATCTTTACTTGTGGAAAGACCTTCAATTGTTCTTTGAACAATTGGTTTTTAATATATTATTTTTTTTCTTTTAAAGAGATGATTCATCATTTCCAGACCAAAGAAGGGAACAACACAATACAATAGGTGCACGCTATATATGATCCATACGTTTCGATGATTGTATATCATATAAAACATGATCACATGAAATACATTTAATAATCAAACACATAGTATACATAAATTGTGTTTGTCGGACTTGCGTTTGGTATACAAAAGACTCATCAGTGACCCCCGGAATAAAAAAAGTTAAAAGATTAAATAAAGTACGAAGTTTATGAGCATTGAGGATAATATGCTATGTGCTATATGCACCTTTATCTTGTGCTTTGAACAACAGATTTAAAACTAATATATAATTGTCAGATTGCCCTTACCTTTTTGTTTCTAATCCGTCCTTAACTTTGACATGCTATACCTGAAAGAGGAAGTTTGCACAATAACGGTAAATCATTCAATGTTGGCAACGCTTTACTATTCATTCATTGGACCTATTCATTCGGTACAATACCTTAAACAATACCAAGGAATGTTTTTAAATTTAAAGGATCACAAAACTCATATGCAGAATTAAATTCGTATATTGTTGTTTACATATATTATTCTATGGTTAAATGGTTAAACTTTAGCTGATAATGCCTCTTATAAATCTTTCAAATGTTTATACTATTAACATTGAACGGCAAATTAAAATCAAACACTCTATATGGTTCAATGAGAAAAGCACTTGTATTAATGTAATCCAAATTAAGAATAATAATACCTAGTTCTACCTGCTTATACCCCTAACATAGCCATTACATAACGTTTATGGTGTTATGGGCTCTGTTTTCATGTTAAGGTGAACGAAAACAAACAATACATTTTCATTTATAGGTTTAAAAGATTTAAAGTATTTAGGTCTTTTCTATTTCATAATATTTAAAAGATCAACTATACATTCCGCTTTCTTAATACACCTAGTAATTTTAAACAAATAAAAGCGTACAGCGTATCATCTCGGATAGTGCCAGTCGCAGTCTTTTCAGACAAGGGTTGCGTTCAATATCGTAGCGGCTACGTAGTGCTACGTATATTTTGACTATTGAACATGTAGATATAGACTTGTAGTTACATATATATTGATTGCAACTTGAAATTTTGTTTTGCAGGATCTCAAAATTGACTTCAAGTCTATACGTCCTGATTGCACTTCCATTCATATTTAAGATATCCGACTGAACATTGTCAATAACATTATCTGCGAAATGTGTTATCCAAAGGTTAGAAATATGGTGACCTTAATCAATTATTTGGAAATACACCTTAAAAAATACTGACGGTTACAGTGGAGGATTATGCCAGGTAATGGGGTAAACGTGAAAAAAAAGTTGTATCCATGACTGATATTTTGTTTTCCCCGCTCAAACAGCTTCACTCAACGTCGTTTTTATGTGTTTTTTAAAATAACATAGAATGCATAAACTGCTTGAAAAATGAATCAAAGGTATGTATTGGCAAATCACTTGAAAACTTAACATTTACCTCAACGTCACATACTAATAAGGAAATCCTGAATGATCATTAGTCTGTTCTTCGTTTTTTGGAATTTCAAACAACGGGGAATAACTTGATTTTCCTTCACCGTATTCGACACCGAAAAAGTGTCTGTTAAAAAAATGTTTTACTGTTGGGTCTTCAATATAGTTATCAAAGGTACAAGGATTATAATTTAGTACGCCAGACGCGCGTTCCGTCTACATAAGACTCATCAGTGACGCTCATATCAAAATATTTATAAAGCCAAACAAGTACAAAGATGAAGAGCATTGAGGATCCAAAATTCCAAAAAGTTGTGCCAAATACGGCTAAGGTAATCTATGCATGGGATAAGAAAATCCTTAGTTTTTCGAAAAATTCAATCTTTTGTAAACGAGAAATTTATAAAAATGACCACATTATTGATATTCATGTCAACACCAAAGTGTTGACTACTGGGCTGGTGATACCCTCGGGGACGAATCGTCCACCAGCAGTGTATAAATACACAGCCACGTCCACTTGTATTTTTTGTCTATCTGATGAGTTAAGCCTTTTTCAACTAATTTTTATAGTTCGTTCTAATATTGTACTGTTATACTACTGTCCCAGGTTAGGGGGAGGGTTGGGATACCACTAACAAGTTTAACCCCGCCACATTATTTATGTATGTGTCTGTACCAAGTCAGGAGCCTGTAATTTAGTGGTTGTCGTTTGTTAATGTGTTACATATATGTTTTTCGTTCATTAATTTGCATAAATAAGGCCGTTAGTTTTCTTGTTTGAATTGTTTTACAATGTCTTATCGGGGCCTTTAGTAGCTGACTATGCGGTATGGGCTTTGCTGATGGTCGAAGGCCGTGCTGTGACACATAGTTGTTAATTTTTGTTTCATTTTGGTCTTTTGTGGATAGTAGTCTCATTGGCATTCATACCGCATCTTCTTTTTTATAATCACTCTGGTTAAGACAAAAAAACTCTGAAAATGGCATTATTTAGACGCTTGATATATTAATTGATAACATATATGTTATGTTAGGAGAACAAATTTTTCAACAAACAATCTGCATTCGCATGGACATCAACCTCTTCATGACGACGTGCCTTTAATCATAACTTTATCCTTCAATTTTACTTTCTGCTATAAAGATGATGTTCTCACACTAAATAATTAAAAATGTTGGTGACTATGTTAAACGCATCCATCCCATCAACTTAAATAATATACAATATATAAAAATGAGTCTCCCTCATATCTTTACTTACATCTATAAATTTATAATAGAGTGTCGGTTGAGAACAAAAACAATACGACAAAATAGATGACTTCAGCTCCCATTTGGTAAACTTTCTATTTCTTTGTACCAAAATTCCTGTAGTTCCTGGAGGATTTATATATTTCTCAGTTGAAATTCGATACTCAAAAGCTCGTATATATTATCACAATTCATTCAAAAGAGGGTTCCTGATCACACGAGAGATATTAAACCAAGCAAGAGCTTGAAATGGTAAAGTTAATCATCCCTTCAAAAATGGCGCAGACGCTAACACGAATTATGGAATATCTGTTTCACAGATAACGACGGACATGTTCAATTGTCATTACCACATTCCCGTCCTCTTTTTCTCACATGTGACCTACGGAATTAGACTTTGTTTTAGGGTTTGTATTTACACGTATTGCTCAGACTTTAGTTTATATGTTTTGTTTTGCATTCTGTTGTTGGTCTTTTAATAATTTTTCGTTTTTGTCATGTATTTGTCTGTTTGCTATCGACTTTGGTGTTTTGTACCTCTCGTTCGTTTATGTAACGATCAGCAAACGATCCCTGAAAATACAGATTAGATTTATCATGTGACAACATTTAATATAAATTGGATGAAAACTACGTGCTTTAAAAAAAAAACCATCAAAACCAAAATATGTCAATAATAACATTTATATCAATAGAACTAAGAAAAATTGTTCTTTAGATAAAAAGTAAAAACACAAAAATACTGAACTCCGAGGAAAATTCAAAAAGGAAAATCCAAAATCAAAAGGCAAAATCAAAAGTCCAAACACATCAAACGAATGGATAACAACTGTCACATTCCTGACTTGGTACAGGCATTTTCTAATGTAGAAAATGGTGGTAGAACCTGGTTTTATAGCTAGCTAAACCTCTCACTTGTATGACAGTCGCATCAAATTCCATTGTCAACGATGTATGAACAAAACAAACATACTCAAAGAGTACAAATGTCAAAAATAGGGGTACAGCAGTCAATATTGTGTTATCATCTTAATATCACTATAAAACAACAATGTAACGCAGAAGCACAAAAAGGCATACATCAAATTTAGCATACTCATTTTGCTTTTCTTAGACTACTTAATTTATCTATATAAAGACTACCCGTAAAGGATAGAAGGTTTTCATTGTTGGTTTAAAATTGCGCGTTTGGAATTCGCACAGGTAGACATAAAAATAATTTTGTCGTTCAAAGTATGAGGGCATACATACATGCATCACTATGTAAACAACACATGTAACGAAGAAGCACAAAAAGGCATACATCAAATTTAACATACTCATTTTGCTTTTCTTATATCACTTAATTTATCTATATAAAGTCTACCCGTAAAGGATAGAAGGTTTTCATTGCTGGTGTAAAATTGCGCGTTTGGAATTCGCACAGGTAGACATAAAAATAATTTTGTCGTTCAAAGAATGAAGGCATACATACATGCATAGTCACGTAAAGTTGATATAAAAACAAAAGATTCAACAGTAGATGTAATAATAATAAATAAAATAATGTGTGGTTAAAATAAAGTATGACGGGATACATACGTACAGTTTCACGCAAAATGTATAACATAAAAAACAGACTTAACAGAAAAAGTATAGTTATTGAATAAAATAATTTTGTCATTCATAGTATGTTAAGATCCATAAGTAAAAGTAATATCTGTAAATGAAATAATTTTGTCGTTCAAAGTATGATGTTTTTATATAACCACAGAGTCAATTAAAAGAATATCTCAAAAACTGACTTAACAGTACAAGTAATATTAATAAAGACAAATAAAAGAATACTATAACACGTTATTAAGATGATAACCAACGTCAGTACGCAAAATCTATACTTCAAGACCATCTTGTATTATTTGTGAAGTTGATACGGAATATTTATCAACGAGTTCTGGGTATCTTCCGATGAACATTTTTAGAAAAAGGACGAGACGTTCTTTGACATACCCCTGGTTCATCAACTTTCTGCTCAGACACTGGTGACGTTTTACAAAGTCTGAATAGGAGCTGCAAGCTCTTGAATACCTAATAAGTTGGGAAATGTACATGGTTTGTCGAAATGCACATCTGGTGCAACAAAATTGGTACCGTTGATTTTATTCCATATGCAGGTGAAGTTGGTATATTACTACTAAGGTGGGGGAAATTGATAATTTCAAAATTAAAATCGTCTCGTTTGTCATAGATTCTGGTACTGAGATGACTGTGTATGTCAAATTCGAGGTATAAGTCTAAAAATGAGGCGGAGGAAGCCGTGTCTGTGGTCTCTTTAATTTCTAGTTCTCGTGGGTATATTAATTGAACCCAATCAGAAAAGTTCGGATTGTTAAAGGAAAGAACATCATCAATATATCTGAAAGTGAAATTAAATAACCTGGCTTCTTTGATCTTCTTGTTTTTAACAAGTGTCTGAAGGAACTCCGATTCATTTGAAAATAAGAAGAGGTCGGCAAGGAGAGGCGCACAGTTCGTTCTCATAGGAATGCCGACAATTTGTTGAAAAATTCTACCTCCAAATTCAACAAATATATTGTCAATAAGAAACTGTAGCATACTGATCACTTGTTCCTCTGTGTAGTATGTTTTACCCTTTTGTTCCTTATTAACAAAATATGCCTTATGGTATCCCAAAGTGATTAATTTATAGCGTATGTTACCATTTTTATGATGAAAAGCATTGTGGATTATTTCTTTTAGACGGTTTTTCAATTTCACATGGGGAATGGTTGTATACAAGGTTGAAAAATCAAAAGTTTTAATATAACTAATTTCAGAAAAAGATCGAGATTTAAAATTATCCAGAAGTTCTTTAGAGTTTTTAAGAATCCACAAATGATTAATAACACTACGTGAGTAAACAGTTTCACAGTATATTTGAAGACCCTCTTTAACTGCGGACAGAATTTTAGTCAATCTAATGGACAATTCTTTAGTAGAACAAGCAGATGAGCCGCCGGCAATGTACCGTTGTTTGTACGGAATTTTGTGAAGTTTAGGTATCCAATACAAACAAGGTAAGTCCTCCGATTTGTTGAGATACTGATTTAACTGATATAAATAATGCTTTAAATGCAGATAATTCTATATGGCACCATCCGACTGATTGTCAAAGCGTCATTGCCATTGTCAAACGTTTAATCCTGTGGACGCACCCTGTACACATTTTCATTAAATTAATTGAGATGTCTCCCGTACATTGTTTCCATCTTTAGTATAACCATTTTGCTTTTCAGGGTATTCTTTGTATTTGTCATTGATTACTTATTATCGACGAAATATGTTCTCTACCGTGTATAAGTGTATCTCTTCGTTTACATTTTGCCATTTGATTTTAGATTTTTGTACGGTTATTTCATTTTTTGCCTATTTCCAAAACAGCTAAGTAGTATATTCCTGTTGTTAAAATCTTAAGTATTTGGACAGATTGAAATTTCGTAAAAAGAAAATTGTGTATAATGACCATGTCAACTCATGTCAACACATAAGTTCTTACATCTTCGCTAGCCAAGGGTTACGATCCACTTTCGTTCTCTTCAAGAGAACGAAAGTGGATCGTAACCCTTGGCTAGCGAAGATGAAGTTCTTACTACTGAACTGGTACTACCCTCCAACAACAATGGCATCGACCCAGCGGTTGTAAATAAACTCATCATAGATGTAAAGCTTAAATTGTGTACGCCAGATGCGCGATGTGTCCATAAGTTGAAGGTCATCAGTATGTGATTGGTTGTTCGATTGCCGTTTGTTTTTGGTAACATCGGTTTTGTATACTAATTTTGTGTCATCAATCAATTTTCTTTCTTGTTCCTGTGATGAACTGTGTCGAAAAATATATTAAATTACACAAAAATATGATTCAATTAGTTAAGTTTAGTTTAAACATATTTTATTGTTCAAAACAAATGGATTAGACACAAGTTTTCCAACTTAGTTCCGTCTTCTCCATAATATACATGAATATACATTATATTTATATAGCACATTACATAAATTTGTATTTTTCTAAAAAGCATGAAGGCATGAAAAATAATTAAATAAATCACAACTATTGTTATTATAATATTTATACACAAAGAATAATAGAAACGGCTCAATGGATATCAAACGTTCTTCTTTTAAATAATCAAACACACCCAAACGATCGGTCTAAAGGGAAAACACCTACTGTTATTAGTGTGTTTTTAAATGACTTTCTATAATATTTACCTGTATAAGTTGTAAAAGTAACATGAAATATTGTGAATATATATAATTGTGATACGGACATTAAATTCTGACGTTAAAAATGCGGATAAAAGGATGACAAGAACATAGATTTAATGTAAGTATCGTTATTGTTTTAACTTCAATAATTGAAATCCAATTTAAATAAGTAAAATCATTTATTCTATCTAGACCTATTTACACAAATTCTGCATCATCAATACCTTTCTTAAATATCGGACCTAATTCAAAAACATACATGTTAAGCATTTGCAATGGGTGATGAAGACAAATTTAACCTGTGAGTGTTTTTGTTTCAGATTTCATTTAGGTTTAACGGGAGATAACTCAACCTGGAAACATGATCAATCGCCCATCATAGATATATAACAGCACATTTGGTAGTGTTATTGTCTTTTTACAACTATTTTGAGGTATGCATGTATAGTGTATAAAAGAAGATAACAGCTGATTAAGTTACTAAGTTACTGCATGTTTGTCTGGTCGTGTCTACTCCATGTTAAAATATTTTGCTATCAATCAAAGTAAAATATAAATATTCAAAGTTTTTACTACGTTCGATGCACATTTCTTAATTAACCTTTATAATAAAATACATAGGCACCATTGGTGTATTTGCAATCTATGAATTTGACTGTCCCTCTGGTATCTTACGCCCCTCTTGCTTAGTTTCAATCTATACTGAATTGTAATTCACTGTTCCTATATGTCTTTTGCATATAGGGTAACAACTTGAACACAGCTGTTAATTCAAAAATAAATTGGTGAGTTAACTATAACGGTATAAATCTTCAATTAAAATGATTCTGATGTGATACCCGGACTGCATCGCTAGACATAACAATCAAAAAGTACTAAGCAGCGCCTGCATTTGGACATGATATTTCCCAGTTGATACAATATTCTAGGGCTTGCCATTACCAGCTCATTACACAAACAAATGCCTGAACAAATTAGTAAAAAGTAAAATCACAAAAATACTGCACTTAGAGGTTCTCCTAACATAGCATATATGTCATCAATAAATATATCAAGCGTCTAAATAATGCCATTTTCAGAGTTTTTGTCTTAACTAGAGTGATTGTTTACAAAGTACGATGTATCCCTCCTTAAGGTGGCACGGTAGTATTTGCTTTCCAGAATTTAGGTTGCTCTTTTGTTTACCCTTCTTAGGTAAATGTATCTAAACAGTGTGATTGGACAAAAATACATTATCAAAGAGTAAAATCACAAAAATACTGAACTCAGAAAAAAATCAATTCGGAAAGTCCATAATCACATGGCAAAATCAAATAAAAAAACGCATCAAAAACGAATGGCGAAGAACTGTCATATACCTGACTTTGTACAGGCATTTTTGTAAATTTTTGTGGCCGAACACATTAAGTTATAATTGCTAATGGGCACGTACCAACCATAAACCAGCATTAAACAGCTACACAGAAGAAAATCTTCCTCGAATTTTGTAGAGTTCGTGTTGCTCAGTTTTTAGTTTTTGTTATGTTGTGTGTTGGTCATTTTCGGTTCTTCGCCATGGCGTTGCCAATTTCTTTTGGACTTATGAATGTTCTTTATGTTTCTTTTGTCTCTCTTTAAAGATTAGACATCTTTTTTAAAGGAAGCAACTGGTCATCATCAAAACTGGCAATACTATTGGATATCTTTGGTTCAAAATATCCAAAAGTACATCGTTAAGAACAACGCTCATTGGCATAGTCTGCGCTGTCGTTCCTTTGCTTCTCCAAGCTTGAAACCTATCAACACGTTTCCACTTTGTTGCTAAAATTAGAACATAGACTTTCCTAAAGGGACACTAGCTACAAGATATATAAAATATATAAAATATGTTTTTTTCTGTTCAATCATTAATAAAAGTGAAATAATAATTCGTTTAAGCAGCCAGTCTGCTTCAATTTTGTCAAATTGGGTAATAGACATTGATGATGAACTTTATACTTGCAAGTGAATAATTCGACCTCATTGAATCTGTATTCATGTGAACTTCAATTTAACCCCTTGGCTAGAGTGGATAACGCATAAATTGTCCGTGTTAAATTATTTAAAGAAAAAAGAAGAAAAAAATGTCAACATTTAAAGTGAAAGAAAGGTGAATCATTAGATTGAATTATCCGATCCACAAACAAATGAAATCGTTTACAGTTAGAACCGATGATTAAAATATATTTATAATCTTTAAAGTTAAACCAAACAGACCCAGAGAAATTGCACGATTTTGATATCTATTTATATCTATATTTATGTTTATGTCGTTTATGTGATCATCGGAGGTCGTCCGAAGTCAACTCGATACTGAATTAGATGGCGTTTAGACTTAGATACACACAACACAAAGCTACATATAATTGAGTCGATACCCTGCAAATTGTTTATTTTATATTTTTTTTTATAGTTTGTATGAATGTTTAACATTGTTATAAATCAAATATGGGAATTTGAGCCAAATCGGTGAAGATGAATTTGACAGCTAATGGCCCTTTAACAGTTACTATGTATGTAGACGAAAATTTATATTCGATCTTTTATTTTCAAGTCTATAAAACCTGTTAGTTTATTAGTGGCGCGTACATAAGCAGTTCTTGCGTGCAAACATGTATACATATATTTTCAATATAAAAATAAGCAGATGTGAACAATGCGACACTTATCCACCAAACTCGAATAGACGTGGATGTAAGCAACTTTAACTTTGAATTAATGTATGCAAGTTTACTTATATCACTGTTCGATTGTCACAGTCAGAGTTACACTTGTGGATCTAGAATTGCTAGTACTTTGGGATCATTTTTTGCTGTTGTTGTAAATTCATCGTATGTCACTTTCTGATCACTGTTAAGGTCCATTTTCTCGAATAGCTCGTGCGCTACTTCAACTGGTGATATTGAAATATGAGGTCCAAGTAGCTTATAATATGCCTGAAAATTGAAACGAAAATAAATGTAATCATTATATAATTAATTTCTGTTCAATCTTTATAGATTATCATAATTTGTTTATCACTATTTTACCTATGACGACGTTGTCAATTTCATGTCAATTTCGTTAGCAACGCCAAGTGCTTGCTTAGTTTCTAGCGATAATTTTCCATCTCAAGCGAGTAGCATGATATGAAAAATTATCACAAAAAAAGATCTAAGGAAAAATGCACAAAATAGCGATAATTAAATATATATATGTTTTTTTTTTATTTTTCAATGTATGACACAAACATTAAATGTTAAAAATTACGTTTGACAAAAATATAGCAATTTCAGTTCATTCCATGAGTATTTTCATTGCAACTAAAAATTCTTAGCTAGATGTGCAACACTGACTGTGAAAGAAATCTTTCATGTTCCCGATCCTCAAATAAGTTCGCTATTGGCGGATTCTGGTCATTTATAGCATTTTCTCTTATTTTGGAACTGGTATCAAATTATGAACCCCGCGTTCGAATCGTGGCTCTAAATAGAAGGCTGTTAGCACAGCAAAGAATATAGTTTTAATTGTATATTTGATACAGGTTTAATTTGGCAATAGCGAACGTTACAAAGACGAACAGTGTTGCCCGATACTGTTTCCGAGGAACCATATGTGATTCAATTCAGTTCATCACTTGGAAGAAGAAGAAGGATAACTGACCGTAATAAATTTCTGAACTACCTGAATAAATAACATATATATATGTTTACAATTATTACACTTACCGTGATCATATCAGTAACTTCTTGTTCACTTAGTGCATTACTGCCGTCTTTGTCAAACATATTAAACGCTATTGATATTTTCTGTTCTGTTTGTTTGCTGTCCATCATTGTTAAACCTGCTGCAAATTCCACAAAATCTACACTTCCGCTTTGGTTAGTGTCAAAGGCATCGAAAACCCTATCAGCAAACTCAGCAGCGTCTTCATTCCTGTACAATATTTGATAAACTTTCTGGAAGTTATCTCTTTCAATTGTTTTCTTATGTTCCGAGAAGTCATTGAAAAATGCTTTATATTGAGCGATTTGCTCATCTGTAAGTTTAAACTTCGACCTTAAATATTCCACTTGTTTATCAAAATCATCTGGCGTTGTACCACGTCCCGTGCATACTTTTCCACCCATCGCGAGTGTTGAATCTTCGAACTTGTCACCGAGGATTAATATACACACATCACTGTAAGAGAGTGCTGTCAACAAACTGGTATTAATGATCGACCGATATTTAATGAATAAAATCAATAATTACTTCAATCCATTTGTTTGTGACAAAGGTGATTTAAATTATTACAATCCAAACTGTGTGTATTTTATAAGTCTGGTAATTGAAAAAAATTAACCTTTTTAGTTTAAAATTAGAAAAAAATATGTTTTAATGATTACAGTTCATATTTTAATGATAAAAGTTCATATTCTATTGTTTTCAAACATAAACTATATGTTGTGAGGCTGTTGTTGTTATGGTGAAGTAAACATTTACCTTTAAGAATAAGTCCAGTCACAAGGTCATATAATGTATAATGGATTCTTCTGAGGCTTTTTTTGAAGAAAAAGTCCGATGATAATTATTCTTAAAGGCAAAAGAAGGCCTAATGGGTAAAAAGAAGGACATTATTAGCACACGTATGATCTACACATTAGTTTTTATAAGGTTTATGTCCGTTACGGTTTATGTCCGTTACGCTTTAATTCACAAATATTATATTGACTATACTGTATAGGCATTTGAATGAGTTGATAATATTTGATAGAAATGAAAATTTCGCTGTCATATATTGTTTCATGAAAGTCGTAGAATATCAATTACAATTTATAACTTTTCATGATTTTTCTTCTTCTAGTGATGCATTACTAATCGTGAGTCTTGTGGAAGTATACTTACTATTCATTCGTGTATAGTATAAATTAATGTTACTACATGAGTGTAGTGAAAAGAGAAAATCACAAAATACGAAAAGTCCCTAATCAATTGGCAAATCGAAAGCTCGAACACATCATTAAATGAATAACAACTGTCATAATGGATTTTACATAGTTTTATGAATCAGACAAAAAAGAATCAAGTGGTACGATGAGTATCAAATGTTAAAACATGTTAGAATCTCGAGAATAAAACTACATCAGCAAAATAATAAAGAAGAATGACCCAGAAAGGAAATTGAATTGGTCGTTCTTTCAAATAATTCTTTTTTTCCATTTTCCAATGACATACAAACTGTTTCTTAAATCGGACATGTTCAACATTGATACAATTATTTTTATAAATGTAACTGTTTACTATCTAGTGAATTATATAAAATCCAAAGTATTTTCTCCTCCACGGCATAAAACCTTCGTCGAATTTGACTCAACTTTCTGGAATATTTGGTTCTCAATGATCTTCAATAAAAATAACGGTACCAATTTTCTTGCACCAGATGCGCATTCCGACAATACATGTCTCTCCAGTGAAGCTCGTGGCCAAAATATTTAAAATCCAAAGCTTATATAAAAGATGAAGAGCTATAATCCAAAATGTCCAAAAAGTATAGCCAAATCCTTGAAAGGAATCAGAGCTTTGCATGAGGGAGATACATTCCTTAATTTATAATAATTTCTAATAGTTTGTAACAGCAAATTTTAATAACACAAAAAAATCCTTATTTTCATGCCAATACCGAAGTGCTGGCTACTGGACTGGTGATACCCTCGGGGACTCATAGTCCACCAGCAGAGGCATCGACCCATTGGTAGTAATAAAATTAACTTCGTTCTTGTTTTGAAAAATTGTACAACATTATAAGCCTAGGATATTCGCTGATTTATTTACTGTGGCAGAGTGATAAATATATTTTTAGAAACAATTACCGTGTCCTTAAGCATTTCAACCCATTTTGAGTTCATGTATTTCCGATCGTTTACTTTCCAATTTTGTATCTCTAAGTACTCGAACTTATAAGATTTAAGAATATCTACATAATGCCTGTTCCAATGAGAGTTTAAAAAAACACAATTTTCAATTAGCACATTAGTGGTGCGTCTCTTACATATGCAGAAAACGTTTAGAGTGTCCTTATGTTTCTATGATTTCAAGTAAATATACAATGGAAACATTCAGCAAAATATTTCCTTACAACGAGTTCATGCCAGTAAATAAAAAAGGAAATCGTTTAAATACATAAATTTCCTGTTTTCAAAACTTTGAATTTTTTGAAAGAAATAAGGATTTTCTTATTCCAGGCATAGGTTACCCTAGCCGTATTTGGCACAACCTTTTGGGAATTTTGGATCCTCATTGCTCTTCAACTTTGTACTTGTTTTGCTTTTGTACACATGACATTGATACAGTAGAAAACGTGGAATCGCAGACAGTTTCTGACGTCAGACACACAAATCAATGAATGTGTTTGTAGATAGATGTTTTTGTGTTCTGTTAAATTGTTCCTTTTAAAATTGTTATACGATGATGACTGATGTAACCATATTTTGGCTATTTTATTTATTGTGTCTGTTTAGTTAACGCATCAATATAAATATAACGAAATTTTGATGAGGCTGTCATCAAAGTGAGAGGGTTAGCTATATGAAACCAGGTTTAATCCACCATTTTCTACATTAAATTTTTTGAAATTTGCCTGTACCAAAGTCAGGAATATGACAGTTCTTGTCCATTCGTTTTTGATGCGTATTGTTATATGATTTTGCCATGTGATTATGGACTTTCCGAATTGGTTTTCCTCTAAGTTCAGTATCATTGTGATTTTACTTTTTAATGGGCTATTCGAGGAAATACAGAATTCTTATAGTATAACTAATCGCCGTATTTGAATATCAAAAATAATACAACGCGTGACCGAACGACGTATTGAATAAACGAATGCGCAGCACAAGTTTAATCCATAGCGGCGTTTGGTCACAAGTTGTCTTATTTTTGATATTCAAATACGGCGATTAGTTATACTTTTTATTACATTGGCTAATGGCTTTTTTTAATGAAATTAATGTAGAAAATGTAAGGAACTATATGTTTTTCCTACGCATTCACAATTTGTTTTGATTCGACGTTATCGACGTCTTGACAACGTCTATTGTTGTATGACATCAGAGAGTGAAATAACCACGTTTATTTCACATGTGAAATTATCGGTTTTTATTCAACTGGGAAATCAGAAATGTAATTTATTGCAACCAATGTAATAATACAATTTTATGTCAACACATAATAGTAAAATATCAACATATAATGATAGAATGATAGAAAAGAACACGATAAAGAGGGCAAGAAATGAGAAATATTTTTATAGAAATTGATCTTAGAATATTTTTTACTCAAATATATGGTTGTTGGATTTCTTCGACAAATCAAAGGACGAGTTCATTTGAAACTCTCTTAACTTTACTTACTTGGGTTTCTACAAAACGATTTTACATGAACCTCTCGAGTTTCCCTGGTTCCAACCCTCACCGAGCCAGGGTTAAACTCGGAAAACTCTTGAATGACGTCAAACCAATGAGAATTTTTTATTTTTTTATGCTTGGTCAGGGCCTTATACCCTAGAGTTACTTAGAGTTGTGTTCACGTGAGAATATATTAACTCCGATGTCAATTGTAGAGTTTCAAGTGAACTCGGCCATACTGCTAAATGACAGTTCAAACGGCAATTTTACGTATGCCTCTCTTCTCGGTAAATCTGTTGCTTATTACATAATTACTTTGTATGCTCCGTATGCTTCACTGACAAAAATTAATGATTTCGAGGTAAATCGTGGTTCTGACTTGCCGACCGATCACAATAGTGAATAAAATCCCAACTCAAAGAGTCCAAGATCATTCAGTATTACAGTGTTCTTTTAATCATACAAGTCCGCCAGTGACTACAGAACGTCAATTTTGTAAATTATTATGTAAAATCTGGTTGATTTATCAGGGTTATAGTCAAGAAAAAATTCAACGCAGAGAGTTATTCAAAGTAAAACGCAGACAATTTAATGAACTCCTGCGACAAGAAGAACGGAATTATATTCAAATGCTCTCTTAAATGAATTGTTATCTAAAACAACACATACATAGCTAACTTTATCGTATCCGAAGAGAAATTCTCTAATTATCTTACTTTGAATAACGCGTTTTCTTATAACGTATTCATTCGTATATTTGTTATCTTTTCTTTTTAAAAAATATTGAGTTTCAATTTGGCAGAGCATCGTAAGCCTATTTGACTGGCTGTTATGTAATATTGTACAAATATGTATTCATTGTTTATATACAGGTTGCACCGTAATAAACCATTCATTCATTAGTGCATTCATATGTATAGCCGGTCTATTATTCAGTATGATTTAAATTAAATGGAACGATATTGTTAGACCAAGACTAATCATTTTGGTAATTACGCTAAAAGTATATTTAGCATAACATGCCTTTTGAAATTTATGTTTCAAAAGAACCACACCGCTGCGACAATCCTTATGCATACCGTCTTTAAATCCTTTATGTTTTATCGATTAAACCTAACACGAAAAAAATAAGTATCAACAAAAAATATCGAGCTCCAAGGAAAATTAAAAAAAGGGGAGTCCAAAAAAACTAACAAAATTAAGCATGCGACTATACCAACCAACGGAACGAATGGAAAACAACTGTTATATTCCTGACTTGGTACAGACATTTCCGAAGAAACTAGTGGATTAAACGTGTTTTCTAGCTAGCTGAACTCCCCCTTGTTACTAAAGCTGTTGCATGCACATGTAATATCCGCCGTGTTAACGTTTCTTATGCCAATAAAGTATCTGGACATAAGTAGCTTTTGGAAATGTCATGAATGGGGAAAGGAAAATGGGACATGTCCGTAATCACCTGGCACACAAATATTCCTTAGAAATTAAGCGAATCATATCGACAGGTTTTTTAATTTTTAAAGAATATTGACTTTAACATTACAGTTAAGAACCTTAAGTTTATACATTCTTTTCTTTCTATGTAGCAATCGTCTGTAATAAAAAAAAAACAACAGAAAACTCAAGCGCTAGTATCAAATAGAGGAAAGAGGTGTACAGAAACATCAATATATCTGCTAGATTCTTTTCAATTTCTTGAGAATCCACAGAATGAATAATGCCTCATAAAACTAGTGGAACTTGTCGGCGGGGAATATCGACTTAAATACACTTCCCCCAAACGTTATCAATAGTTACATGCAGTAGAATAAATTGAGTAATCTCCCGTTTATCGGAGGAAAATCCACATTCGAGTGAGATAGATGTAACGTGTGTGTGTCATTGACCCATTAGGATTATTACCTCGGATGCGTTACAACGAGCTCACAGTTTAAACCCATTTGTATCAATGTTTTCCCGTTTTCTGTCAAAATGATCGACATAAACTTCCAGAAAACCACAGATTTGGAATAACGATAGTTCGGTCTTTTGGCTAAAACATTTCGAAAAGAAGTTTTGTAGATATCTTTGACAATAATGATATCAACCTTTTAAACATTAGATACGGAACTTCTACAGGTATAATCGGGAAGGTATGCTTGATGCCACAAACAATGAGACCCTGCAACAACTTATTTCCATTCTAAAGTTTAAGTTGCAATTTGCATAAAAAGTTCGAATAGACTGACCTCTAAAGCATGGGGTACCTTAGATTTAATGAAAAAGAATTAGAAGGACATTAACTTCTTGTAAGCAGTCTTGGGTCAATAAATTGAACCATGACTGCTTACAATAAGTTTAAGATCAGGAAGTTCATCCTATTCTATTGCCAGAGGGTCTGAAAGGAATTATATCATAGCTGAACATTTGTTTTCCTGAAAATTGGCAATTGTTTCCAAGTATGATTTGAACACCGGAAATAATTTCGAAAGTTTCACATAGTTTTGTGCGAATTCTTTGATACTCAACGTCTTTGGTCAATTGGTAGCAGGTACTTATTAAATACACTATTATGGAAAGGCGTTGCATAATGGCAATGAACATAAAGAGCAGAGTCGAAACTATACATTGATATCACAAAGCTGTATGAAGTTTATATATATATATTACATGTAGCATCAATTACATCTATACAGGGTCGCAGTTTTCAATTCACTGATATCGTTATACTTATGAGATGATGCATCTGAGGGTCGTTAGTATTCTTAGACGTTGCGTATATGAAAAGAATTCAAAGGTCAGATTTTTTGACATTTTGAACAACGAAATTTGCTTTTCTGTTGATGATCAACCCGTGATCTCTCATCTATCTTCTAGCCTGTCTTTTGTTTGAAAGAAAAATCCTCAAGTTAAATGAATCGTGAATGTGAAATCGGTTCTCAAAGATAGTTGTGGAAATCCATGTTATGCCAGAGTCAATCATAAAATTCAAGTTGAAGAATGTAAAATAGCATTATTTGAATATAATTCTGTGAAGGTTTCACAAAATTATGCCAAGCATTTTTAGGAAAATGAGAAAGGAAAGAAGGAAACTGAATTACGGTCAGACAGTCAGAAAACAACCCCCGTCACGTTTAACCGTCAGCTTTATAAAGCGAGGATTTATAATACAGTATTGTTAAGAATAGTGCTAAAATATATTTAGTGTATTCAATTTGATAGATGAACGAAAGGGAAATTTTATGCGACTGTCATACAAGTGTGAGGTTAAGCTAGCTTTAAAACCAGGTTTTATCCACCATTTTACATAACACATAAGGAAACGCATGTATCAAGTCAGGGATATGTTATTCATTCGTTTGATGTGTACGGACTTTCTGTTTAGAATTTTCCTCGGCGTTCGGTGTTTTTGTGAATATAATTTTTGCATCAATAGAACTTCCTTCACGATAAACTTTTTGAATGTAATATACTTTTTGCTTTTTATAGATCTACAAGAAACTTGCACCATTCTTTGATGTAAATCAGCTTCTTGTATTATCTTTAAAGAATGTGTTGGTGTTCTGTTATGTAAGTGTAACGTTATGAACAACATATTTTATTAATTCAATTGAAATCTTGTAAAGAAATATAATGTGAATGAGACAAAAAAAAACAAGAACACATGGCTTTAAAAAATATAAAGAAAACTTTTTTTAAAGTATGTTTCCTGTTTCGTTATAAAATTTCAAACAATTTTAAGAATACATTTTATAGATAATGATTCAAATGAAATATAATGTAAGTGAGACAGAAAACCAAGAACACATTCATAGCAAACATTTGAAAAAATAAATATGTACAGCCTACAATATAGTCATAATGTTTTACCCTTGGTTATTTAAAGGAGCACTAGCTGTCAAATTCATTGTAACCGATTTGACTCAAATTCTCATATTTGGTTTATAACAATGTAAAACATTTATCCAAACTATCAAAAGTCTAAAATAAACAGTTTACAGAGCATGGGGTAGATAATATATAGGTTCGTTTCGTGTGTATTTTAGTCCAGACGCCATCTAATTAACTATCGATTTGACCTCAGATGACCATATAAGCGATGTAAACAAAAATAAAGATACGAATAGATTAAAACAACACGTGCAATTGCATTTTTATAGGTCTGTTTGATTTTATTTTATAGATTAAAAATAGATGTTTCTAATTGTTTTTAACCATATAAGAATGATTTTATGTGCATCGAATTAGTAATCAAATGATTTACCGTAGTTTCACTTTCATTGTTGACATTCTTTTTATTTAAATAACCAGTACACGTACAATGCATGCGTTGTCAATCTCTAGCTAGGGGTTAACTTGAAGTTCACATGAATACCGGTTAGAATGATGATGACGTTTTCACTTGCAAGCGAATCAGTCAAAAATTATGTTTAATCGCTTATTTCAACAAAATTAAAGGAAATTGATTGCTAAAAGCAAATTATTATTTCATTATTCCAATTTGATTAATGATTGATCTAAAAAAAATCATACTTTATTTTTTTATATATATCGTAGCTAGTGCCCCTTTAACAGAAGCATTGATCTACAATTATAATGAAATAATATGGTTAATCATTTTTTAGGCGCTTTTCCAAAATAAACTGATATATGATGTCTATCTTTAAAACATGATGGGACAAATCGGTAATTTGTACTTTTCATTTTTAGAATGTTCATTTGACATTTGAGATGGTTTCCAATATAACGTCTGCTGTCAAACTCTAAACATCCACAACTCATCCATAAGCTCTGCACTCTAGTCATCCATTATCATTGCATCTGTTGCTCAGAGACAAAACAAAACACTGGTCTTTACCTCAATTTTCGTATTAAGCCATTAAACGGGGTACAACAACTATTCAAATAATGCTATATAACAATGTGTGTACTTTCGAGGCCGTACACCATGTAAATGCTGCGTTATATCAAATGCATATTTTGATTTTTCAAGCTTTCGGATTAAGAATTTCGAGCACAGTTGGATCTCTTTTTGCTACGCTAGCAAATTCCTCATATGTAACTGAATCATCTTTATCAAGGTCCATTTTTCTAAATAGGTCATTGGCTATCTCTACTGGTGATCTACTAACATCAGGTCCCAGAAGTCTGTAATAAGCCTGCAAATAAAATGTCAAATCTAAAGAAACTGTTAACTAACTGACAGCTGAATCTACATTTACACTCCCTTTTTAACTTCTCATATTCATGGAAACTATTCCAGTTTTTCTCAAAGATGCCTCTGTAGCAGATTTGTTTACGCTTTCAAAAACAATAAAAAAAATAAAAATATGTTACTTTTTTTCACAAGTTATTTTCATCGTTACCTTCCAAAACAGGGGCGAGACATTCAAACTTATCGACAATAAACTGACAACGACATTGCTGAAGAAGACAAAGAGACAAACAACTGTACACAAAACACAAGACGCAAAATAGAAAACTAAAGATTAGAAAACACGAACCCCATCAAAAACTTGGGGTGATCTCAGGTGCCCTGGCGAGGTAAGTAGATCCTGCTCCTCAAGTGACACCCGTCGAGTTGCTCATGTTATTACAAACCCTGTAAATAGTCTTATTTGGTATGTTGCTTCATAGAAATGGAATGTTCACAATAAAGAAGCTGAAATCCTCTCTTTTGCTTTAAAACTATTGCAAGATGAAAGAGTTTTAGGTAAGATATCAAGATGTGGAAGATACCAAATGAGGTAGAAGTTCGCAACTTAGTGTTTACTGTTGTTTCGTTGTTTACCTTTGTTGTGATTGGTGTGTTCCCTGGTTTTTTGGTTTGTGACCTGGACTTGTTTTTTCTAGGTCGATTTGTGACTTTTGAACAGCGGTATACTACTGTTGCCTTTATTTAGTATATATTTCATATAATACTTGTATTTCGTCACCATCAATTTTTCTATATATGGTTTGAATACAACTGATTGGTTGTTAAACGTTTATTCATAAGTCGATTTTATCCTATTATAACTTAGCCTATGTATTCGTATACTATGGTCTATTACATGTGCGAACAATTAACAGTAATCAACCAATTTATTCTCAAGCGATAATTACAGATATAAATCGTTGTTCTATGAAACCATTATTTTACGTAATCCCATCACGAAAACTAGAAAAATTTTGTTTTCAACCGACCCCAATTGTCAATTTCTACATTTGATTCACGCCATTTCTAGAATAGGCAGTTTCACAATATTTTTGAAGCAGGGATTTGGTTGATTTTTCTTCTCATATCGCCGATGTAACTGTACACATGAAACATGGCGGATAATGTTAAAGTCCTTCACATTTTTTTTATGCTTTTGATGAAATTTCAAATTAAGAGGTCAACCACCGCGAGATAAAGTTAACAGTTTATTCTATAAAAAACATATATCTGTCTTTTTATTAAAAAGCACTGGAACAAACAGTATCGAAATGGTAGGAAATAAACTCATCATAGATACCAGGATTAAAATTCTATATTTAAGCCAGACGCGCGTTTCGTCTACAAAAGACTCATAAGTGACATTCAAATAAAAAAATGTATAGAAATAAAGTACGAAGTTGAAGAGCATTGAGGACCAAAAATTCCTAAAAGTATTGCCAAATACATCTTAGGTAATATATTACTGAGTTAGAAAACCCTTATTGTTTCAAAAAGTCAAAGTTTTGTTAACAGTTAATTTATAATTATGATCAATGAAAACTCAAGCCAACACAGAAGTGCTGACTACATGGGAAAAATAAATCTCCACCAGCAGTGGCATCGACCCAGTGGTTCTTTTGATTACAATTACAGATATCTCTGACTTCCTTTCTGATTCGAAATACCATCAAGGGCAATCTTTTTATCTTAACTATCATATGGAATTAATGGTTATCCTAGTCATACATGGAATTTTGCTTCAGATTAAAACACAAGTTGATCTAAAATTTTAACATGTGGACAATTTGGAAGTAGTTCACCTTAAACAGGACTGCGTTAATTATGAGTGAAATTGAGATGTTGAATCATTTTTTTAAAGCCGAAGTGGTAGTATATCTCCCTCATGTAAAGCTCTGATTACTTGTCCGGCTTGGGCTATACTTTTTTGTCCTTTTTAGTTTATAGCTCTTCATACTCTTAATAAGCGTTTGACTATTGTTTTGAATAAAACAATATGTCGGCCTCTATCATCACTGAAGAGGCATTTATTATCGAAGTGCGCATCTGGTGCAGAAAAATTTGTACCTGTTATGTTATGACAACTCTTCGTGTTTTCATTAAATAGATATATAGGCATATTGTTTCGTTTCTTTTAAATTTACGTGTTCCTTAATTATCTTTTAGCTATTTCCCGTCACCCCTTTTAATTTGTATACGATGTTTACTATCACTTAAAAGGACTTTTACTGACATAAACCTACCTGTATCATGTTTATGACTTCCTGTTTTGATAGGGTATTGCTGCCATCTTCGTCATACATACTGAAGGCAATGGATATTTTCTGTTCAAGCTTCTCACTATCCATCATTGTTAGTCCTGCTGCAAACTCGATAAAATCTACAGTTCCACTCTTATCACTGTCAAACACGTCAAAAACACGATCGGCAAATTCAGTAGCATCGCCACTTTTATATATAAGTTGGTATACATCCCTGAATTCGCTTCTTGTAATTACTTTGTT
This sequence comes from Mytilus trossulus, assembly GCF_036588685.1. Classification (NCBI taxonomy): domain Eukaryota; kingdom Metazoa; phylum Mollusca; class Bivalvia; order Mytilida; family Mytilidae; genus Mytilus; species Mytilus trossulus. The sequence goes on along the minus strand of NC_086373.1, from coordinate 103,185,703 downwards.
GTTATCAGAATGATCTTTAAAAAGTGATCTATACTCTTTTAATTGTTCGTCTGTTATTTTGAACTGCATCTTGAGATACTCATTCTCACTGCTCAAGCTTGCTTTCTTTTTCAGAGTACGCTTAAGCCTTTGTCCACTGTGGTTGTTGCCCATTTCTGTAAAGTAATTCGATAATTTTATTTAAAATCTTTTCACAACATAGATAAAATATTTATCTAGCAAACAATACCTGGTTTGTATTGTATTGATTATGAACAAGAACAATTATCTGTCAATAAGTTAAATCTCGGGTCTGCCATTTGAAGAAACTGTTCAACAGATCAATGACTATCATAAAATCTGGCTGATATTACTTCCTTGTTATTTACACCTTCGTACATGGAAACACGTGACAAGAAACAATGTCAACTCTACGACTCACTCTGTACATGGAAACAAGTGACAAAAACAGTGACAACTCTACGACCCGCCCTATATATGTGAACACGTGACAAGAAACCATATCAACTCTTCGATTCGCACCCTGCAGGGAATCATATATCAAGAAACAATGTTAACTCTAAGCTCCGCTTCTATCTACTTTACCACAAAAAAACCTGATGGTTTCTTATGGTCTCTGTACATACCAAATATCGCAGATAAGTATAAACTGCTTCTCCCAACTTGTTTAGACTCAAGGCAAGCCAATTGAAAGCTTATGATATACAATTTATTGGTGAAGATTCAAGCCGAATTACAGCTTAAGATAGACAGCAACTTTGTCTAGACTAATGTCGATTTAGACCTTGATTTAGTTGGTTTATTGCGGAAGAATCAAGGCGGGTAAGAGTTAAATATGAGCAGCTTATTGTTAAATACTGAAGACAATTTAGAGTTTAACAAAGTCTGCTTATTGTTGGTCACTAAAGGCGATTTAGAGCTTATAGAAATAAGAATGTGTGATAGAGACCAAATGAGGTAAAAGTTAGCAACTTAGTATATTTTTCATATCATAATTGTATTTCGTCAAAATCATTTATTCTATATATGATTTGAATACAACTAATCGGTTGCTAAACGTTTATTCATTAGTCGATTTTATCCTAGAATTAATCTAGCCTTTGGATTCGTATACTATGTTCTATTACATGTGCGAACAATTAACAGTAATCACCCAATTCATTCGCAAGCGGTAATTACAGATATAAATATCAACACTCCCTTCGATATTCTACGGAAGCATTATTTTACATTATCACAATCACAAAAGGCACAAACAATTACAAATAATACATCTGAATAAAAAAAGTCAGCCGCGGTAAACGTGTTCTGTAAACAATCACAAATCATTTACTGCAAAAATACAAACACACAGAAATTCATAGACGTAAAAAGATACAGATTAAAAGAGACTTTAAAGTTTCTCAATCAAAATGTCAAAAGTGCTAAACATGAAAATTTATCGATAACCTGCTAAAACATCAATTTAAAGAAACATACCACTATCTCACACAACTGGCATGATGAACATGTGTTTCCTAAACACCATCTAACATGTGCATGTAACTTGCACTTTGTCTTACATATGCATGTAAACTGCACTTTGTCTTACATGTGCATGTAACTTGCACTTTGTCTACTTTTGTCATTTCAGTCATCTTTTCGAATTTGCAATGTACTATAATTGCACATTTTAACAAATACTGTAAGCAGATTTATATAGAAAAAGTACAAGAAAAGGAAGAACAAGTTATAAATTAACAACAAAACTTGCAAAATCAAATAAAATCAAACATGACAAAGTTTTTTAAAATCAATACCTAATTGCATTTTGGGATCACTGTTGCTAGCCATTGGTATATCACTCTTAAAAGTAATTGAACAAATATACATTATTATACTTATATGTTAGGTTTGATATATAACAATATTAATGTTGCCAATTATAATGGGTTTAGTTTATTCTATGTTTATCTACTATTCATAAGTTACATCAGAAAATTAAAAGTAAGTAAATATATGATCCATGTTATCATTTATTCCTTATATAAAAGCCATGATTTCGACAGGTCTTTTTCCCTAATATTAACTTTAAAAAAAAACCGAAAAACGTAATGATAAAAAGACGAAAATTATAATATTACTGTCAAAATAAACAAAATGATAACAGGACATTTCCGCAAGTTTGAAACATTTACTTTGATTAATTTGAAGTTAAAATACCGTACTTTCTGCAATAAAGATGAAGATAATAGTTGAAAAAAGATGGTGTGCCTACCTTTGTGCATTTAATTTAACAGATATAATTTTAAGCTTCGGTACCTGGTTATGTCTACATGATAATAGTCTGGTCGATACGGCATGGAAATCAAGACCTTATACTCGATTTAAATTATTCATACTCCATACCGTGTTACAAACATCACAATAGAAACAAATTCTTACAAAATAGAGATCAATTGACCAGATTTTCTTCATACTGATCTTTAATTTCTATCTTTATTTTCTAGCTGCTCTATTTGCAGTCTTGCTTGGTATAATGAAAGTTACAGTTATTCCTTTCGACGCGTAATGAAATGTAAATTGTTTATGTTGTTTTCTATACAGATTCTCCCAAATGTCGGTATATAGAATATGTTTGAATTGATACTCATAATTCAATCAATGACTTATAGAAACGCTATTGAAATGTGTTTATGAATCAAATTTCGGCATAGATTTATGAACAGATACTGTTTTATAATATCTCCATGTTATCGGTATTTATATCATTCTTTTTGTTTTTCATTAATTCAGCAGAAACAATATGTTTTTTGTGCAGTAGACCTCTGTCTAAAATATGTATGAACAATAGTATATATTTTTGGACGATATAAAGCTAAAAACATTTAACAAATCCTAAAACACACTACGCTGCTCTGGACACGCTACTGTGAAGTACAAACCAAAGAATATTTCTTAGTGCAATTCAAATACTAATAATTTTCATTAAAAAAGCACGTCTTGTTAAATAGATAAAAGCAATTATAGACGAACCTCTTGATGATAATGTCCTTCAACGGGCTGCTGCCTCCTTGACAAATTAACAATTTATCAAAACTGTTGGAAATAATAATAGATCTGTGGACTAAATTTTAAGATTGAAAAATTTGAAACGTAATAGACTTTTGGCAAGTTAAGTGCCAGTTTGCCTAAGAAATAGACAGTGGTGAAAACATGACCAAAACCCCACCCAAATTGACATTGATTTTAGTTCCTAATATGGAATTATGCACACAAATAACATTCATCTCCATTTTCTGTTCTGGTAATAGGAGATACAATTTGGTTGAAATGCACTAAAAATTAACGATTAAGGGGAGATAACTCTGTAATTTGCTATCATTCTAACCAATTTTCTAACCAAGGTATTTGATATTACTAGACACACACAAACGAAAGACTAATACTTTTTAACTCAGGATGACGGTTATTATTTAACAGCATGATTAGCTCGGTGGGTTTTTTCTAATCATGTTTTAATTTTTATCTAAATTGCCTGATTCTTACAAAGACTGGCACTCGCAGAACACACTGTGTCTATCATATGAAATATATAAGAAGAAAACTGTTAAAATGTATGACAGATATAATTTTCTAAAAGAAAAAAATATAATGAAGATATTGAATATAATTATTTTTCCGAGAAAACAACAGAAGTGCAACTTTTAAGTAAGATAACAATGCATAGCATACAAAAAATGCAAAATGGTTCTAGAATAGTAAGTAAACGTGAATTCAAAACTAAACACAACAAAGCACGAGCATGAAAAGTAGGTCACGTTGTCTTACGTTTTCCTCAGTGCGTCACTACCCCTTTAAATGGACCTGTCTCAAATCAAAACTTCACCTCTCCTGAGAGTGAGTCTGGCTTTCAGGTATAAGAGTCATACATCTGAGAGTTTCCGATATTCATACTTGATAGAATTTTGACATGATAATAGAAGGGTAAGAACAGTATGTCTAATAGTAATACAATTAACGGTACCAATTTTCTTGCACCAGATGCGCATTTCGACAAAACATGTCTCTTCAGTGATGCTCGTGGCCAAAATATTTGAAATCCAAAGCTTATATTTAAGATGAAGAGCTATAATTCAAAAGGTCCAAAAAGTATAGCCAAATCCGTGAAAGGAATCAGAGCTTTGCACGAGGGACATACATCCCTTAATCTATAATAATGTAAACCAATTAGACTTAATTTTGCTATCTAAATAAATCATCATAGATACCAGGATTAAATTTTGTATATACGCCAGACGCGTGTTTCGTCTACAAAGACTCATCAGTGACGCTCGAATCCAAAAAATTAAAAAGGCCAAATAAAGTACTAAGTTGGAGAGCACTGAGGACAAAAATTCCAAAATGCTTTGCAAAATACAGCTAAAATAACCTATTCCACAGGGAGAAAAACCTAAGTATTTCAAAAATTCATGAGTCTAGTAAACAGTAAATTTATAAATATGACCATATTAATGATAGTTCATGTCAACCCAGAAGTGTTGACTACTGGGCTGGTGATACCCTCGGGGTATTATCACTCCACCAGCAATGGCATCGACCCAGCGGTTGTAAATAAACTCTTCATAGATACCAGGATTATTAAATTTGTATTTACGCCAGAACTGCTTTTTCTACTCTCGAATCCACAAAAGTTAAAAAGACCAAATAAAGTACGAAGTTGAATGGCATTGAGGACCAAATTCCAAAAAGTTTGCCAAACTACAGCGGACTTTGACTCGAACAGCGGCAGAAACTAAATTTCATTGTGGGAAGATTTTGAAGAACTTAAAAGGTTTCAAGATACAACAGGCAAGACACAGGTGTGGAGCTGCCAACCAGCAGAGGGAACGCACAATTAGTACTGTTGAGACGAAAAAGGACCACAGCCAGCATTCACACCACAGTGATGAGGACCTCTTACCTCATAAAACTACTGAGATCAGCATTGAGTAGGAGCATTGGAATCAAAATCACGAGAAGGTAAGCATGAACTAAGATCAAAACTTAGGGAGAAAAGAAACAATCTGCAAAGAGCATTAAGAGTCAAAAATGCAAAGTGAGATAAAATAGAAGAAGAGAGCAATGTTTTTACCAACTCAAACAAATTTAGCAGCGCAGCACTGGACTGAAAAAATGCGGGATCAGTACAAAGCACATCAGATTCTAAGATGAGGTGAACAAAATATTTGTCAGAGACACACAGCGAAGAATGGCAGTGTTTCATCTAGGAAACTGTGAAAGAATAGCAAATGTGCCAGAACCAGAATCATCGTGGAAAGAAATGTCAGATGAAAACTAGGTCTGCATCATTGCCAGGATCAAGATGGCATCCCGTATAATCTACTGGCATATGATAATTGTTCAGATTTTGAAACAGCTGTGGAGACTACTGAAAGTGGTTTTGCGGAAAGAGATTAAACCATCATGTTGGCAGAATGGATGACATCATTTATGACTGATAACAACTATGCAGACACTTCAGTACAGAAGAGCGAATAACCAAGTTTTGCAGGATGCATAGAATATAAAAGCATCATTTCACAACTGATTCAAGAATCTAAAGTGAACAAGAAAGAGCTTGCAGCAGTATGGTTCGATTTGGTATACACAATTACTCCATGTTGATACAGCAGTGATTTTCACAAGATCTTTACCATATTCCAGACCATTTCTAGAGAGTTGTAAAAAGTAATATTTGTGGGATTAAACAGCAGTTTACAACAATAAAATTGAGAATGGAAGTGGGGATTTTACAACAATTTTGCAGATATCATAACAAGAGGCTCTCAAGAGCCTGAATAGCTCAACCTTATTTTTTTGGGTTAAGTCTCTCATCAATGATTATTTTGGCTTTTCAATTTATTTAAATGTTCTTCGAATCGTCCTATTTTCTTCAAAAGCAAAAAATAAAATCATTTTCTCCTATAGATGTTCTATTTTAGCCATAGGAGCTATGTTTCTTGACAAACAAGGAAATAAAATATAAAATTTATACTAAATACTCCTTAAGGGGTCAATTGACAATTTTGGTCAAATTGACTTATTTGTAGATCTTACTTTGCTTAACATTTTTGCTATTAACAGTTTATCTGTATCTATAATAATATTCAAGATAATAACCCAAAACTGCAAAATTTCTTTAAAATCATCAATTCAGGGGCATTATACCTGAAAAACCAGTAACCCAATTCGGCTGAAAATTTCAGGACAGGTAGACCATGACCTAATAAATACTTTAACTTCTTGTCTTATTTGCTCTAAATGCTGGAGTTTTTGAGATATAAGACAAAAACTGAATTTTACCCTGTGTTCTATTTTTAGCCATGACGGCCATGTTTTTTGACGAAATAGAAAATAAACCACAAACTTTATTTTATACACCCTACTGATCATTCAGTTGAAGTTTGGTTGAATTTGGTTGAGTAGTTTTAGAGAAGAGGATTTTTTAAAGTTAGCAAATATGATGAACAAATTGTGAAAAAATTGTCACTAAAGGACAATAACCCCTTAAGGGGTCAATGGACAATTTTGGTTCTTTTAACTTATTTGTAGATCTTACTTTGCTGATAATTTTTGCTGTTTACAGTTTATCTTTATCTATAATAATATTCAAGATAATGACCAAAAACTGCAAAATTTTCTTAAAATTACCAATTAAGTTGCAGCAACCCAACAATGGGTTGTTTGATTCATCTGAAAATTTCAGGGCTGATATATCTTGACCTAATGAACATTTTTACCTCATTTCAGATTTGCTCTAAATGCTTTCGTTTTTGAGATATAAGCCAAAAACTGCATTTGACCCCTATGTTCTATTTTTAGCAATGGCGGCCATGGTTGTTCATAGATCAAAACTTCGGATAGAATTTATAAACTAGATACCCTAAGGAACATTCAGTTAAAGTTTGGAAGTATTTGGCTTAGTAGTTTCAGAGGAGAAGATTCTTGAAATAGTTTACGACAGACGACAGACGACGACAGACGACGGACGACGACGGACGCCAAGTGATGGCATAAGCTCACTTGGCCCTTCGGGCCAGGTGAGCTAAAAAGGGATAGTAAATGGTATACTATCTCAATTATCTTGTTTTTCATGAAGAGAAATATGATAATTATATCTGCAGAGAGAGGCCCAAAAACATCAACTAACATTAGGCAACCACCATATAGTGGGTTCTTGGACGATTTAACCTTCACTATAGATAACAATGTCAGGAGGCTAGATGGGTGTTTGATGTCTTGAGAGTAATAAGGACAAGGATGGCTTTGAAGTCAAATAAGTTCAGATTTCTAATACACAGAAAGAAGAAGCGAACACACCAAGTTGAACTAAAGGTTCAAGGCGAAGTCATTCAATCAATAATTGACAATTCCATCAAGTGCTTATGGCAAAGTTTGACTCTTTGGAGTGGTAAGAAAATTATCAGGAGAATCGAACAGGTTTCAGAGGAATGAGGAACATCGCCAAGGCAGATCTACTAGAAAAAGATCCGGATATACCAACATGCATGGACTCCTGACAAGCACACTAATATTGTACAAAATTACGTTGACGAAAACAGTTTGAGAAGCTTGGTCGGACCGTACGCGTATGGTCGGACCATATGAGTATAATACTCGTTTGGTTATTAACGGGCCGGACCATATGAGTATTTGGACCATATAGGTATATATATTTTTTCAAATTACATTATAAACGTTTCAATAATACAAAAACTTTATCTAAAAAAACAGTGATGGTTTAAAACATGACATTTTTTTAAATTTTATAATCCAAAAAACTACGTAAAAATTTAATATTGATGCCATAGTTAGTTTTCATCGCTAGTTACATTCGTGCATTTAGGTTTGGATGACATTTACTTCCACACGGTATCATAGCTTTTTTGCATTTGCAAGAAATTTGTGCACGATCTTTTTCATTTACACATTTTGTTTGCGAGTGAAAAACAAGCCTTTTTTTACAGCTGCGTTCAGGGATACCGAGGTCTTTGGCAATTCTGATGTCTACGGTGTTTTTAAGAAGCTCTAGATCTCAAATATCGTAAAATGACTGCAATACACCATCTTCACAACACAACTTAAATAAACTAATAGTATGCTACTTTCCAGTGACTTCTTATGTAACAGTTCATTAAGCAAAATTTTTAAGAAATTTTTGGAACTTAATTTTAGTCGACATATTGCCATTTACTCGTAATAACAAATCGGTAATGACCATCGGTATAGAATGTGTTTACTTTAAATTTGACAATTTAGTCAAATTAAGTAACTATGTGAAACTTCTTATTTTTATTTAGCTTATCTTTTTATTATAATATAATGATAAAATTACCTATATGATAGCGTATTTTGAATGAACGGTCATACCATATGAAGAGTTTAGAAGTATTAAAAGTAAACTGTAACAGAGTGTTAATTACCCCGACCATACGCGTATGGTCCGACCATACGCGTATGGTCGGACCATATGAGTATATACCCATATGGTCATGACCATACGCGTATGGTCCAAATACTCATATGGTCCGGAACATAACCACCAACAGACATCTAATGAAAGTGTTAGTTGTCCCTCCAAGTTTTACAACTTAATACTGTACCATTAACATCGATAGTGGAAAAATTCAAAGTTAGCTAATCTCGTATAGTAATGACATTATAAGAATCTAGAAATGACAAAGTAAAAAACAGGTGTCCAAGTAAGAACAGTTCGAGTGGTCAACCTCAAAAGCAAAAGTGAGATAAAATTTAAAAAGAATACTAAAAAGCAAAGACAGTAGAATTAGGGAGTCAATGTGCTTAGCTTATATGACCATTAGAACAACGATCCCTTTCATGGTCAGAAATACGGCGATATCTCAAATCCGGCTACAGTTCCTTCTAAGATATGTGTATGATGTGTTTCTTTTGGGGATTCGAGCGTCACTGATGAGTCTTTTGTAGACGAAACGCGCGTCTGGCGTATATGCTAAATTTGGTCCTGGTATCTGTGATGAGTTTATTTACCATATAAATCTGAACAGGTGGAAGCTTTCATAAACACCGGATTGTCCCTTGTACGGAAACAAAAGATCAGTGGCGATCCAGGAAAATAAGACCAAGCTTATATGAACCCAGTTAGAAAAGACATGTTTACTTGACAATCATACTATACCCCTAATACAATAAGGCTATTTTAATTTGCATAATTTGTTAAAAGACCCAATTACGTAAATTTTAACATAGACCAATGAACCACAAAAATAAGGTAAGATGAACCCTATCAGATAAACCGTGAAAATGAGGTTAGCGTCAGATGAAACATGATGTCAAATTGTGAATTTTCATCTCAATGAAACAACATCCAAGCAGTGCCTGCATGTCTAGTTGATGCAATGTTTCAGCATGCGTTTCCCATTATGATTTTCTTGATAAAGATTCATATTTACAAAGAAGCAATTGAAGAAAGGGACCCTAAAGACAGTCTAAGTTATTACTTAAAAAAAGTTTTACAGGCACCATCATAAGTTGTTTGACCATTCTGGACTTTCTGTGTTACAGGTGACAACGAATAATTTCCAAATACCATATTTATTCCTTTCTCTTTTGCTTTTTGTGGAGCAACACAATGGTGACAAATGTGGGGCTTTTTTCCCTCCAAAGCACCTGAAATTATAGTTTTTGGCAAAGTTCATATACTAAGTCTTCATTTTTTTTATGTATTTGTTTTTTTATTCTTGTTTCCCATTTTGACTTTTTTCAGATTCTTGTATGTTTTTCTTATATTTGTAAATTATAATTCTCTCTGTATTTTAAGCCTCTTTTAAAATCAGAACCATATGGTAGACACAAATTTAATTGTTGTACACATTTTTCTTGAACTAGGTTAAAAAATGTAAGATTTGACTTTCCAAATAAGTACCCACACTCTCTAAATCACCATACTATGAGCTTTACACGTCTTTGAATCCAGTAAATAACAAAATACACATATCAGGATACTGTACTTCAAATATGATACTAATATACATCTAAATTCATAGTGTTGACTATTGTGTCTATCTACCATGAAAACTCAGATCTTGAAAGGATCTTACATTGAAAATGTTTAAATCAATGGAAAAATGTTGTGCTTGTCAAAAAAGTTTATTTCCCAAAATACAATATATAAATCGATAAAACCTTTATATAAAACATCTGTATATTGAAACTCTATCAAAAGTTTAGAAAACATATTTTCACAATAATGGTCAACTACCATACTTAACAAAATTTATCACCAGTACCTAATTTAAACATTGCTTCATCTACTAATAGTATCCACCAAAATCTATCCAACCAATGTTCACAGAACACTTTAATTTCTTATTCAATTATTATAATTTAAAAAGTCTACACAAAAAAAAGACTGCTTTTAGTGGTTATCTGGGATACCACCTTCCACATAAATTGCTGTTACAAAATAAACGTAAATTCATCATCTTATGCATACAACATGAAAACGTTCAGAAGAAATTTACAGTTTTCAGGTTCAAAGCCACTTAGTGGCTTCAAACATCAGATTTCATTCATATATATGATAAAGTAAAAAAAGAGCAATAACTCTGGTAAGTTGGTTGAACAAAAGGATTTCATTAAAAAAAGAGCAATAACTTTGGTAAGTTGGTTGAACAAAAGGATTTCATTATAAAAAGAGCAATAACTATGGTAAGCTGGTTGAACAAAAGGATTTCATTATATATAAAACAATTTGTTACTTGTATAGTAGTAACTGTCTTGGTGGTCTGGATCTTAAGTGAGAGAGGTATAAATGTTTTCAAACCTAAGTCATGTCAAACCAAAGGCTATAAAATTGATAAGACCAGAAGCCAATTTTGGGAAGTACGTACTTACAGACGTACAAGGGTAACAGTTACACTTAGTATAATTATGTTAAAAAAGTTGTTACTCATGTAAAAAATTAATCAACACCTCCATTTACAAACAGGCTTATTCCGAGGGGATTCAAAAGGATATTTTCCATGAATAACATAAAATATATATTGCTGCTAACCTTTGTATAATTTTTATCAGTATGGTGAAAAAGTAAATAACATGAAAAAACCCATATATATAACATAACACTAGTGACCAGCACCTATGGCATACACATATCTAAATTCTCATTCACCAAGAATAAGATTTTATAAAAATAAAATCTTAAACAAAAAATATCTTCTTAAGTTTTTATATATAGTCTTTTTAAGTAAGGTAACATAATTATTCAAAATATTTCAACCACAAGTTATACTGTGTCTTTCTCTAGTTCTACCGTGCTGAAAATAGTACATAGATTATCTGTTACACTAAACTGAAACCAATCCTTCATTTTATATAAGGTCATATAATCTAAAACCAGTAGTATTTTGTAAAATTTGTAAAGTTTTGCTACAGGGTGTACACTTTTATGTATTTCCAAAGTTGACTCTATTAAGAAAAATATTTAAAAAACATATTAAAAATATAATAAAAACTACATGCAAGCTCTTCAAAAGTGTAGATATAAAACAAATGTTTATCAGAGGTATTTTATACATTCTTGTACAGTGCTTGATTCTACAAGATTTAATCAATCACTGTATAATATCAGATGATGATAACTGGTACAACAGGAATTTTTAACAACCTTGAATGGATATACAACCTTTGAATTGTTGGCTTCATGTCCTAAGGGAGTTTGATGAGTATAGATGATAATTGGAATGGAGTCTATTGTATATAATATCATTCAGAAATTTAGAGCTTAAAAGTGGACGATGTATCTATTTGAAAAATCAACTATTGAATTATAAAATCTTAAATTTTGTACAATATGAATCATATTATATATTTTAGATGATTTATCTCTAAAAATGTTTTTCTTAAACTCAAGTTTTACATTTTCGAAATGCAATAAAGTTTTGACAAAAAAATGTTCAGTTTATCAAGGGAACTAATCCAAGTCAATCGCAAATTCTTTGATTTATACCAGTTCAAAACAATGTCAGAACACACACTCTTTATAATGGATAAAAAAACTCTAAAGTAAACAATTGTAAAAGTATAAATATTTACCACAAGTTTGTTTTAGCTATTTTCTCAGTAGAAGTTCATTCAAAGACTATAAAAATATATGTTTAAGTATGAGTAGATGATAACATTTCTAAAAGAAAAAAGTTATATGTATAATTGCAATTCAAGATGTAGTGAGTTGAAACCAAGGTAAAAAATCCTAAGGATAAATTTTTATCTATAATCTACATGTTCTTCTTCTGTTTATATTGATCATTAAATATAAATAGAGAGATCCATAGAAACCAATATAATGAGGGCTATGGCGAAAAGACAGATCACAGTAATGTGGATTCCAAGGATAGTCTTCTTCACATTGTACTCCTGAAAAAGTTAAAATATATATCTTAATTACAGTTATATGGTACAACACTATAGGTGCGGACACAGACTTGTGTTGTACACCATAATTATGAAGAACTGATTATCATGGTTCCAAATCTATAAAATGAAAAGGCATCCAGGATAAAATTTAAAGGAAGAGATATAGTCAGTCAAGAAGTATGTCTCTATTCCTTAATGATGCTCAGAACATCTTACCCTGCATAACTAATGCTTTCTGATAGCGTTTAAAGCATTAACTGAGAATGATGAATTCTACTCCCAGTGTATGTTATGTATTGAGACAGATTAATGTAAATTCAGAGTAACCTTAGCAGATACCATGCATGATAATTTACCTTTCAATCGTTGTTTCCCCCCATGTTAAACAGTTTGGAAATGATGTACCTCACAGAGAAACATGAATAATGAAAAATACTTATAAATTTATAAAATTCAATGATTCTCATTCCTCATATATATCATGTTGAAGAAGTGAAAGAAAATGTTTTAAACTTACAGAATCTTGCTTCGTATCTTGTTTCGACAGACTGTCCCTTTCTCTCATCTCGTATGCTTCAGATGCACCTGAAAGGATTACAATAGAAATTTAATGTTTTATCAATTGGCTGTGAGATGGTATTTATATGACTAGGGTAAACAGTTTTGTCAATCATTACATTCATTCAATGGAATCAAGATTTTTACAAGGTCAATAGATTAAAACTACATCAGCATCAAATTTAAAAATCAAGATAAAACAAAATTTTACAGTTAAACCTCAACTTTTATTACTTTCATTCATAGTTTTACAACTAATATATTCAGAGCTATTAACATTAAGTTTTCACATACACCGAATAAATATAGTAAATTGAAATCCTAATGTTGACCCAAAGTCTAACTTTCTGGTTATTCATATTCCATAGCATTCAAATTTTGAACAAAGAAAATATAAAAATAACTCATACTTACTTTTTCTTCTTGACACACAGTCATAAATTTCCAGGACAAATTCTATGAGAAATTGGTAAACAGCATAAGCTACCACAACATATACCACCCAAATTGGCATCTGCATTGCATCTAATAATACTCCAATTAAAATGTTCAGTACTGAAAAAAAATAAAGACAAAGCATAAACTAACAATTATATAGTTTAAGTTCTCCATTTTCATGCTACATCTTCATTCTGTGATCTCAATTATAGCTTTAGAAACTAAAGACTCTAAAGAGCTTGTGTTCACAGGTCTCCTGGAACTATGTGCATTTGAAACATTGGCCACTCTCTAATATTAAAGACAAGAATATAATTCAGGACTTAAATCTCTTTTTTGTTGCTCTCGTTTTGATGATGATCTTTTTTTTAAATTTCTTTCATCTACTAAAGTTTGCCCTAAATAAAAAGGTGTAATAAAAGAAAATCAAGGGAAATAACTTCTGTAAGACATAGACTTTCAGCTTTTGATTTGTTGGTCCTTTTGTCAATCAACTCTAGCTGATCTTATTTGCTGTTAACAGTCACAATAGATATGTGTAACCTGCCAAATGACAATTAGGACTGCCGTATGATTTTAGACATACCGGAATGTAAATAAAGGAATAAAGGTTCTATTTGTAATGCATAAGAATGGGAATAACAGTTCTGTTATTGAAGAGCTGCCTCTGTCTATTCACAATTGGTTTGTTGCAAATGTAGTTTGACTGGCAACCGTTTAGAGAAGACAATAATACTGTTATTTCCATTCATATCCATTATAAAAAGAAATAGTAAAATGGAGCTTGTAAAAATGTACAAATTTAAGATAAAATAAATTTCAAAACTTTAAGAACAATTTTGGAGCATAAATGTCATGGCAAAACATGATGTCATCCAAATTCAGACAATATCTCAGTGGTTTTTTTTTTTATTATATTATGTTTTATTATCAAACATTTGTGGATTCCATCAATTCAATATAGCAGCTCCAAAACATGTCAATTGTGTATTTGATGGGTAAAATTGAGCCAATGAAAAAAATGTTATATAAAGATTGTATTAGAATATATCTTACCTCCTAGGAAATGTGAGACAATGCCTACTCCCCAATGAGCCCAATTAAATATAATTCTGTTGTTATCTCCTGGGTGTGGTCTAAACACAGCCATCACAGGCTGAAAAACAGAAATATAACAATTAATATGTAGGTTATTATATTATTTGTAAATATGATAATCTGTTAAAGTAAATTTGTAAACTAAGACCTTCTGCTGTTGTCTGCCATATGGTTGGGTTGTTGCCTCTCAGAAAGATTCCCCATTCCCCATTTCCATTCTCAATTTTATTAAATTGTTTATGTTAGTATTTTTTTTTATCATAATATTGTTCTTTTTGTTCTTGTAAATATTGGACAGTCAATATTCCACAAGACTATTTCCTGCTTCTGAGCTACTGATATTATATCTGAAACAGTTAAAACATTTTTAAACTATTATTTTTTGTATTTAATTTATGATGCAATTTACATAAAAAAAAATGTTTATATTAATACTGGTATAAATTGTTATAAAAAAAGGTTTGTCTCTAATGATATGATACCTGAATGATTGCCAAACACATGACTATAATACCAATGAAAGGATGTGCTTTCTTGAAATCTGAATCAGACTCGATCTGAAAATAGATATCATTCATACATAAGTTACTAAGATGCAGCTTCTAACTATATTTTGAATCCAAATATCTGTATATGAATTAAAAAAGAAAAAATATAGAGCGGTAAGATTGACACAAATGGCACTTGTAAAAGTTAAAATCATCATCATACTTAATACAAAAACAAGAATGTGTTATAAGTACACAGATGCCATCTATCATTTTCTATGTTCAGTGGACCTTGAAAATGGGGTAAAAACTCTAATTTGGCTTTAAATTTAAAAGATCATATCATAAGGAACATGTGTACTAACTTTTAAGTTGATTGGTTTTCAACTTCATAAAAAACTACCTTGACCAAAAACGTTAACCTGAATAGGGACAGACAAAAGGACGAACAAACAGATGGACAAACAGACACACAGACCATAAATGGGGCATAATAAATGGAGCATAAAAATTGACTTTTGTTTTTAACTATTCTATTGTAATTATTACTGGCCTACATATTTAAAATTTATAATGCAAATTTTTTTTTCTACAGCACATATAACAACTTTATTCAGTGGTAGTTTTCTTAAAAATAAATAAATAAACCTCCTGGAATGTTCCTCTGTCCACAAAAATGATGGTAAATCCAGCAATACAGAATAATACAGCTAGAACCATAACACCCCTGTGTAGCTGAAAACAATACAATATTAGGTGAATTGATTAGCAGGATATTACATATGGGGTGAGAGCACCATATACATTGCATTTGGTCACTAGCACACTTGTAAGCAATTTATCTTACTGACTATATTAACATGTAGTATTTAGATTGTAAACAATCAAAGTGATCAAATCTATAATAGTATACACCTAGTTTTAAGAACCTACTCCCATTGGTCATTACAAAAACAAATGCCAACAATAACAACTTGTTAGCTTTAAATGTGTTTTTTTTTTAAATCTATTTCAATCATTCATCAATTGCATTGTCTGTTGAAACCTTTCAGATTTTTCCTTAACACTGTGTTGGTTTTAAATTAAGGACATAATTCCACAACTAACCGTGTATTGAAATAAGCCATACCAACTAACCCCATATGAAATATGCACAATTTCCACACAGTTGCTTTAACCCTTTCCTCCATAATGACGCCTTTTGACGCCACCCCCTTTACTCCATAATGACGCCTTTTGACGCCTGCATAGTCCCTTACTTGAAACGTCTCAACGACTAAAAAACTTCATCACTCATAATAAAAGTTGTATTTAATAGCAAGAGTATATTTATGAGAATGTTTGACTGGAATTTCCTTGATGAAATATTTGTTTTGGCAATGCTTTAATAATTTAAACCTGCTGAATTTTTTCTTATTGAAAAAATCCTATGCAAATCAAGTATTTTAATAAAAAGTATCCATGAAGGAAAGGGTTAAACCAATTTTATGCCTAGAAATGTAATCTAAACTGACTGGCATGACATACAATATTCCCTTGATTGTCATGTTAATCACTCGAAACCCCCATTCTAATTTTGATAACCACACAGGTAGATGGTAAGCCTCATCAAAAAAATTGTTTAAAAGCCTCACATGAAATTCATGATCATAGTGATAAAATGTTCTGTGTTACACTTATTATAAGATAATATGTTGACAAGTTTATTCTAATGGTAGGTTTCTATCTTACCGTGAACCAAACTTTTTCCCCAAGAAACTTTTTCTCTAACCAGACCGGTTTATAATATCTTGCTACAACAACTCCAATACTGGCACATAATATCCAGGCACTTATCATCATGATACCTGAAATTATAATATATTACAGGTTTATCATTGCCAATGCAACAGAGACATTTCTGATTATTTGCTGGATTGCTGTCTAGATTTATTACAGGTAAAAAGTAAAAAAACTAGAGGATTGCAAGAGCCTGTGTCGCTCACCTGTCTCTACTTTGTTTTTGGAAATCATTCTAAATAGATAAAAATCATAGCAGATATCCAAATAATGATTAAGGCCAAACTTGGTTAATTATTGGCTCCATCATAAAAAACATCCTGGCGGTCATGTTGTACAGTTTGGGCAACGAAGTCGCAACACTTCATCAGCACCTCATTAGGAACATTTATGCCATGTTTTTTTGTTCTTAATCAATTTAAAATTTTATGTTTCTGAATTCTGAGATGTTATTCATTATAAAAAAGGGTAATTTTTCAGTGTTTTGGGCCATAAACTAAAATACTTTCTAGATAAAACCATACCTATATTTTTTTTCCTAAACACATGTTTATTAAAATTTTATTATTTTAATGATGAGCTTGAGATTGATACAGTTTCTCTTTTTCTTTTGATTTGACTCTATTTATTATATGTGTTAACCATTCTGCTGTAAGTTTTCTTACCATGAAGTTTCAACATAATATTCTGTGGTGATCCACCTATGACATCATACTTTTGAAGATCAACTTTCTCTGAAGATATCTTGGGTGTGATGCTATGCTTTTTTTCTGAAAATTACAAATGATAAATAGAAAGCATTATTTACTTTTCTTGATTTTTTAATTTTATATACCCAATAATTCTTGCACTAGACCATATCAAGTTTTTGCATTTTCGCCAAAAAAAATGGTTTTAATGAACACCATTCGTGAGTTTAGGGTCATCATTACTTCCCACTCATTTTAAGTGAGTGTGTAAACAAATATATGCCATATTGCACAAATTATTCATCAAATTAACTTCTTATAGTTGATAATCAGCATTAATGCCTAGGGAATTGTAAAGTAGCTTTGAAACAAACATTTTTCTAGTTTATCCTGCATAGTAACAATCAGGAAGACATTTGAAGAACTTTAATAGTGCTAAGATACAGGCAATCCCCTCTATCTGGTTAAAAACATCATAAAGGCATAATTGACAAACTCATCCAGTGAAGAACATAACTCAAAAGTGGACTTTAAAATCTTGGTGCATTTATGGTGTTTTATGTGTTCACCTTTTCTGTTAAAAATTCCCATCAGAAATAAGACAAACATATATATCTGCACCTTTTCATACGGATCTCTTTCAAAGAAGAGCAGTGCCATAAAGATTGGAAATTTTTTTACTTTAATTTGTTCAATTGCCATAATATCCAACCAATTAAAATGCAGGAATACAGTGGTTGAAATTCTCATATTTATTTTCATAGCACTGAAGCCAAATACATATAATTATATTGTGATTTTTTTATGCTTTGTAGGATTTGTCCCTCTATTATTAGTTATGTTAGTAGGTATATGAGTATAGTTATAATTGAAAAATCCAGGAACATAGGTTTAAGTATTAAAACACACTTTCTATCTTATAAATAACTATTTAAAAGTTTTTGATGACAAGTATTATAGATGACCTAAACAAGGTACCCTCCTTAGCATTCAATGACAAAAATGATTTCAGTTCGAAACAAGCTGAAGGAAAACTGGAGAAATAAATTCCAAAAAGTCAAAATCATTTAAGCCATAAACATCTTCAATCTACCAATCTGTCAATTCTAAAAATTTTGAAGAAAATGGTTGGAGTTAAAATACCACCAGGTATAAATACCCTCTTTTATGTCTTTTCAGCTGGACAGTTTTAAGAGTCAAGAGGTTTCTAAACCTGTAATAGTGATTTTTATAAGTTTCAAGCATTTTACCCGATAGCTAGAGAATATTGAATGTAACAATGTATGAATAATAATTCTTAAAGAAATTTGTTCCAAAGCAATTAACATAGAACATTATTTAAATATCAAAATTGAAATTAAAAGAGACAATAACACAACCAAACAGCAGAAACAGCCCAAAACCACCAATGGGTCTTCAACACAGCAAGAAAATTGCACCAAGACCTGTGTTTCAGCGGGCCCATAACCATAAATTGTTATGTGATTGAGTCCATGGAGTTAAAATGAAATTTTACTTACTACTAGCTTGATTCCATTCTCCTGTTCCAAAGAACATATACCAGTCTGTATCAAAATCAATTCCTG
Organism: Mytilus trossulus; assembly: GCF_036588685.1. Classification (NCBI taxonomy): domain Eukaryota; kingdom Metazoa; phylum Mollusca; class Bivalvia; order Mytilida; family Mytilidae; genus Mytilus; species Mytilus trossulus. The sequence continues at coordinate 103,166,650 of NC_086373.1, read as the reverse complement.
CTGCGTTACTCTTCTCAGCTTCAAATGAACACATCAAAATCCCTGACGAGTAACTGTTTGTTTTTATTGTAATCCAGGAATCTCTCTGGAAATATCAATTCAAATTCAAAAACAAAATGGTTGTATTTTTTTTTAAAGAATATCAAAATCTGCTTATATAACTTTGACCAAACCAATTTAAAACAAGGTTTCTGAACTTTCATCCTCAATTTCTTTGAAACAAACATTATTTAAAATAATCTGAAAGTTTATTCATATATTTCAATCAGAAAATTTACCATAATGAATAAATGATTTGAACCTTTTTGAAGACTACTATCAGTTGAACAATCAGATAATTTTACTTGAATAAACTATTGAACTATGGGCCCTTTTTACAAAGATTTAACTTCTATCAGATACTCTTACTTACATAAGCTATTGTACTTTTACTTTGCCAATCAATTGTAGATATTTTACAATGACCTGCATGACTACAATCAGTTACATAATCAGATATTTCTAAGGGGACAAACAGAGGGTCTCAGACTTTAAATTTCTCTAACTTAAATTCCCACTTCCCTCCCTCCCATTTAATACCTATTCCATTCTACTTTACTCAAACTTCTGTCCCCTTTACTCTCAGACTAAAATCATACCTGCCAACTGTCACTATTTGCGGGGGATTACCTCTATGGAGGCTTCCAAATTAATTTTTTTAAGAACAATCATGTCCACAATTTTAACAAAACAATTAATTTTACAATGAATTGAGGCTTATAACAGTATGAAGAAGCCAATAAACAACATTACACTGTATTTGAAGGCCCCCTTGAAGTTTTTATGAGCATGGCAGCCATCTTGCACGCAAAACCCCCATGGGCATTTTGAAAACTTGGCAGGTATGTAAAATCCTTCAAAAATATTTTTTCTCAAAATATACAGTTCCCTCATTCACATTCTCATCTTCTCAAACTTCTGTCCAACCATTAAGTCTACTTACTGGAGATATTTGAAGATTGAATCTGGCTGGGTTTGTGGACCTTTCTACTAGGACCTGAGTACCATCTGTTATGCAATCAAAAACAGAGTCTGATCCCTGAAAAATTCAAACATGCATGTTAGCAATTGGTAAATCTATACATCATGTATATTAAGAAAATTTCACTAAACTATATTCAGTACATTGAATATATCTTTCAATCATTGATCGATGAGAATTTGATTATCTGGACATAAGAACTTTATATTTTTAATCAAAAAATTTCACCTCTTTGAACTACTAGTATGTACCAGTATATGTTTGAATAATATAAATGTAAAAGGATATTTAAGGCTGTATCATACTTCTTAGCTTTAGACTTTTTTTTGTATATTAACAAAACCATCTTACTCATAATCCAACATAGACTCTTACTGGAAACCTCACCATGAATGTCAATTACTGTAGATACATTATTTTTCTTTGGATAAAAACGTTCTTGGATTTTGTTTTACAAAATTTCAACAGGCTTGTTATCACATATTGGCAAAACCACAAAATCAAATATCCACAAAAGTGTAAAAGAGGAACGAAAGATACCGAAGGGACAGTCAAACTCATAAATCTAAAACAAACTGACAACGTCATGGCTAAAAATGATAAAGACAAACAGACAAACAATAGTACACATGACACAACATAGAAACAAAAGAATAAACAACACGAACCCCAACAAAAACTAGGGGTGATCTCAGGTGCTCCGGAAGGGTAAGCAGATCCTGCTCCACTTGTGGCTTCCGTCGTGTTGCTTATGTGATATCAAATCTGGTAAATAGTCTAATTCCGTAGGTCACATTCATGAAAGGGAAGGGGATGGTAGTTACGACGTAAGGAACATATCCGATATCATTTGTGAAACGGTTATTCCATAATGGTCAACCTACTCTTGAAGGCGTCCGTAAAATTTATGAAGGGATGATTTCAACTTCACCATTTAAAACTCTTGGTTTAATAGCTTCCTTTTAGCAGCAACCCTCTATCAAGACAAGAGTGCACACACTGAAATGTTTGCCTTCTTTACTAATCATTGATATTATGTTGATAGTCCTAAGTATAAAGCTTTATTACAACTGTCACATAAACTTAACAAAGACTAATGAACCATGAAAATGAGGTCAAGGTCAGATGAACCATGCCAGGCAGACATGTACAGCTGACAATGCTTCCACACATTAAATATAGTTGACCTATTACTTATAGTTAAAGAAAAATAGACCAAAACACAAAAACTTAAAACTGTGCATTTAACAGTAAAATAAAGGTCATGGTCAAATAAAACTTGCGGGACTGACATATAGATCATAAAATATTTCCATACACCAAATATAGTTGACCTTTGGCATATAATATTAGATAAAAAGACCAAAACTCAAAAACTTAACTATAACCACTGAACCATGAAAATGCGGTCAAGGTCAAATGACATCTGCCCGCTATATATATACATCTTACAATCATTCCATACAACAAATATAGTAGACATATTGCATAAAGTATAAGATAAACAGACCAAAACACAAAAACAAAACTATAACCACCGAACCATGAAAATGAGGTCAAGGTAAAATGACATCTGCCCGCTAGACATATACACATTACAATCATTCCATACAACAAATATAGTAGACCTATTGCATAAAGTATAAGAGAAACAGGCCAAAACACAAAATCTAAACTATAACCACTGAACCATGAAAATGAGGTCAAGGTCAGATGACACCTGCCAGTTGGACATGTACACCTTACAGTCCTTCCATACGCCCAATATACTAGCCCTATTGCTTATAGTATCTGAGATATGGACTTGACCACCAAAACTTAACCTTGTTCACTGATCCATGAAATGAGGTTGAGGTCAAGTGAAAACTGTCTGACAGGTATGAGGACCTTGCAAGGTACGCACATACCAAATATAATAATCCTATTACTTATAATAAGAGAGAATTCAACATTACAAAAAATCTGAACTTTTATTTCAAGTGGTCACTGAGCCATAAAAATGAGGTCAAGGACATTGGACATTTGACTGACGGAAAGTTCGTAACATGAGGCATCTATATATAAAGTATGAAGCGTCCATGTTTTCCGCTGCCGCCACCACCCCCGCCGCCCCCGCTAACGTAGCTGCCGGATCACTATCCCTATGTCAAGCTTTCTGCAACAAAAGTTGCAGGCTCGACAAAAATTTGATAGGAAATGCAAGCACGGGAATATCATATCAATTGGGAGATATATACACCGTATGCAGGTGCTACTGGAATGTTGCTACTTAGAAATGGAAAGTTCGCAATTTGTTGTAAGTGTTGCTCAATCAAGGGAAATTGAAACTGAAGAAAATAAATGAATCTACAGTAGTAATGATTTGGGATTTATGGCATTTTCTTAGAAGTATTGTTCTCTCTTGAATATAGACTGAAGACTGCTAACCTCACCATGAATGTCAAATAGAAGTTGCATGGGATTGATGCCATTATCTTAGATTGGTTGTACTCTCTTGAATATACTGTGGATTCATTATTATTCGTTGGATACCAATTTTCGTGGGTTTTGTGGGTACAGGTGAACCACGAATTCAAATGTTCAATGAATATCATATTTTCAACAGGCTTTGTATACAGAGAGTGGCGAAACCACGAAATCAAATATCCACGAATATGTAAGTTTTCAGTAATCCACAAAAATTGATACCCACGAAAATAAATGAATCCACGGTAGACTAAAGACTGCTAACCTCACCATGAATGTCAAATAGAAGTTGAATGGGATTGATGCCATTATCTTAGAAGGATTGTTCTCTCTTGAATATAAACTAAAGACTGCTAACCTCACCATGAATGTCAAATAGAAGTTAAATGGGATTGATGCCATTATCTTAGAAGGAGTGTACTCTCTTGAATATAGAGTAAAACTAAAGACTGCTAACCTCACCATTAATGTCAAATAGAAGTTGAATGGGATTGATGCCATTATCTTAGAAGGATTGTTCTCTCTTGAATATAGACTGAAGACTGCTAACCTCACCATGAATGTCAAATAGAAGTTGAAAGGGATTGATGCCTTTATCTTAGAAGGATTGTACTCTCTTGAATATAGATTCAGAATGTTAATCTCATCATGTCACAATTCTGTTTCACCTTGCCACATACTGTGTCTGTTCAAAGTTAGGGGCCTTTTTTAAAATAGTTCAGTGGTTGTCCGTGATTCATGTCTGTCATATTTGTTTTTAATACATAGTTTTGTTACAAATTGGCCATGAGTTGTGTCATGATTTTTTTTTATATCAGAGCCTATTATAAATGTGCCTTGTTTAATGAAGTTAAATGTTTACATTACATATTGATAGGGTTTAGTTTACACAATATAAATTATACCATTTTCTCATCACTGGACAGACCCACAGATATCCAGTCACCACCACTAGATAATGAAGCCAATGAAGCCTTCATACTGATCTCCATCTTTGTTCCCACCTCTCTCCATGTGACTTCAAATGTACAATCCCCTGAACAATCACTATAGCATCCTACACTGGAGCCACACTCTGTATTCTGTTTAAATGCCACCTAGTATAAAAGTGTTATTTTAATCACTGCAGACAGTAATGTAACATTCTCAATATATATTTCTCACATCTTTAAGCATGGTTATATTGTGACCTTAGAGTCATTGAATGTACTAAGGTAAAGTAAAGTGATAAGCAAGTCTCCATTCATACATTTGTTAACTTATGTGGAAGTGAAACAACAACTAATTGCATTGATTCTGCTGACAGGAAGCTGTGTTCCCCTCTCCTTCCTAGACAAATCTGGATCACTTAAAACAAATTTATATAATTCTTTTTGTACACATTCTTGAACACATTGATATTTTTTTATGTTTTGTTGAAATGCAGCAATTCTGTCATTTTTATCTTTATATAATATATATCCAAATGTTTTCTTGACCTCAGTATTATTCAGTACTTGATGTTTGTATAGACATCTGTCTATTGTGTTTGCCCTTATGTTGACCTTGAGAGGTCTTTTTGAGTTCTTTTACGTTGGGTTGTGTTACATTAACATATACCTATACATCTCCCTTTATTGATTGTTTTTTGCTATATGTCCAGTGGCAAATATGTCATGCATGTTCAGGAAAAAACACATTGACAATAAATACAATAGGTATTTCCTGCAAAGGGGGTTGACCAGGATGGAGGCCAGAAAACTGGAATGCTATCAGAAAATAGGAATATGGTGGATAGGCACAGTATTTTAATATATATAATTTTTATTATTATACAACTCGTCTAAACATCAACCCAACAATGTTAGATCTGTAAATTTGCCTTGCATTTTTTTGTTCTTCCCTCAACGGGATTCGAACCCATGCTACTGTGATATCGTGACACCAAATCGCCTGCACTGCAGCCGTCCCGCTAGACCACACGACCACCTGGGCTCTACTTAAATAAAGCTTTCAGTGGCCATGTGTTACCTTTCCTCATCAGTTTTAATCTAGCGGGGTACTACAGTACATGATATATAAGGCATGGGTTTGAATCCCGGCGAGGGAAGAACACTTTACAAATTTACAGATCTAACATTGTTGGGTTGATGTATAGACAAGTTGTTTATACATAATGTACACAGCCATGTATCACCATCATTGATGGCGATCCGATGGATACATCTGTTGTAGAGTTGTCACTGACTCAGACGTAATTATAATTTTTATTATTGATATGGAGTTAAAGATTAATAGGACATAATCAGTGAGTTTGAATGACCATATCTATTTTGTTATTGTTTAGTTAAAGGTTAGTCAAACCCAACAGCAAAGAAATAACAAAAACTTCTGATGAATAAGTGTGAAATCAGCAAAATTCAAGTAAAAAAATCATTAAAGTTTAGTATTTGCTTTCAGTATTGAAATAGTTTTTCAATGAATTCATAGTATCTAGATAAAGCAAATAATCTGTGTTTTATTGTGTTGAACTCTAAATAAATAAATACTCACTAGTGATTTACTCAGTAAACAAACTGCAAGTACATAATATACCCCTCCCCCTTTTCTGTGTTTTGATTGTGTTCAACTCTAAATAGATAAATACTCACTAGTGATTTACTCAGTATACAAACTGCAAGTACATAATATACCCCTCCCCCTTTTCTGTGTTTTATTGTGTTGAACTCTAAATAAATAAATACTCACTAGTGATTTACTCAGTAAACAAACTGCAAGTACATAATATACCCCTCCCCCTTTTCTGTGTTTTGATTGTGTTGAACTCTAAATAGATAAATACTCACTAGTGATTTACTCAGTATACAAACTGCCAGACAGTAATATACAAATCTTCCCATGGTTTATACCTGAAATTAAAAAAAAAACAACACATAAATAAATAAGATTATCACCTTGTTGTAATGAAGTCTGAAATTCTTTTTCATATGAAATATTAAGCTCACAGCAATATGATTTAAAGAGGTATGGTCATACATGCATGGTTATGTGCCCCTAAATTGTACTAGATAATAATCATATCAAAGTATGAAACATTAAACAGGGATATGCAGGGCATTTTCCACAGGGTTAAATGTACACATTTTTTTGCTGCTGCAAAGGAAGAAAAATACACAGTAAAAATGATACCTTTGATAATGGATATCTAGAACAATTCAAATTGTTTTGAATGAAAAATAGCAACCCAACACATTTAACTGAAAATTATTTCTTCCATTAAAAAATATCATACCTACATCTGGAGAAAAGACAGCAATCAAATTTGAAACATTTTAAAGACATCAAGAAACAAAGTCATTGTACAGTTTTCACCTAGCTATCACTTATAGGTTGCACTTTGTAAATACAGCTGTTTTTCAAAACATGCCTCTTTTGGGGAAAACTTGAATATTCATAGAAATTTTATTTATTTTAAATACTGGTTCCCAGTTATGCTCTCTGTGTTCCATCTCACAGAGACATACATTGGCAATGTAACCAGTAAATAAACATGTGCATATTGTTTAAATTGAAATTTGTGGTAACCTTTCATTCGAGGTAGGGGTAGTTAAAAAAATTAGTGTTAGCTTAAACTCTTGAGAAGTTCAGGGCATATAAACGTCAAAAATATGCTGCACAGCCCTATAGTTTTACCTTTGAATAAATTGTGATGCATATGAACATTCAATTCTAGGATAAGATTTTTTTTCAAAACTTCATAGTAAAAGTGGTACAGTTTTAGTCGTAAAAGGAGTTCCTATGGGTAATTGCATTGTCAAAATTTTGGACACTTTAAGTGTCCATTTCATTTGATTCTGTTAGTTTATGGAAAAGATTCAAGCTCAAATATCAAAATTTTTCAAGAATGTTACTATTCAGATGGTTTTTTGTCAAAAATAAAAGTGACCGCATCTGTGTTCATCCTTAACCTTTATATATATTATGTATTATCATCAAATACAACCTACATTTCAATATTAAGAATGAACACTAATGCGACAACATTCATTTTAGATGGAAACCATCTAAAATTTAACTAAAATGCTAAAATTGTGAAGATTTCAGTAATTCAGCATGACTTAATAATGCAAGTACCCGAAATATGTATATTGTATTGCAAAAACCGCCCATATTTATGTAGCAGAAGCATTTTACTTTCAAATAAATAACTAAAAGTTTACATTTTAACAATTTTGTAAAACTGCTATATTTTGGGCCAAAAAATGGGTCTTACTGGACCTTCTCCTTTGTTGACATACTGCATACCACAATAACAAAACAGAAATTGCAGAATACAGTACAAGTGGGGATAGTGGGAAAGCTTTTGAAAAAGTCAGTTTTTGTCTACAAATCAGATCAAAATTGATATAGGACAAAAAATAGTAACAACTGATATAATTGACTGTGGGTGTAAAGTACTGATTACTGTTATAGTTTATTGTAACCTGATTCTACCCATACTCCATTTAATTAAAGTTCTGAACTTCAGACTTATTTATATACCTTGCATAATGTCTGCAATAACCTAAGTACATCAGTAGTTGTTAAGAATTAAGATAATTATCATTTGCTGCCCACAAATGTAACAGCTTATGCCAGTTAATTATTAATGAAAAATAAGCTGAAAACAATTTTAGCTAAGTTTGTGACTGACCGTGTGATTTTTATTTATTCTGATAAATGTGACAGACAAGACTACTTCAACTGTCTGGAAAATGTCATTTGGCTTCAAAAATACCAATTACATATACATGTACAAATTTACCAATACTATTTTATTAATTCAACAAAAGTGCATTTCTGCAAACATTTAATGTTGTTTGATGACAAAGGATTTACATTATTAAATTTATTCACATGTGACATTATCTGTTCTTATTCGACTAGGAAATAATTGCATTTTGTTGCGACAAATGAATCACATTTATTAAATTAAACTTTTTTTCGAGATGTGTCTCAGTTGAATGCAGCAATGGATGTCAAATGACCTACATAGTTGCTTAAATAGGAAATTGAGTCAAACTGAAGTCAGCTTCTCAATAGTGCAGATATCGGTCAAAGTTGTTGAAAACAAAAGTTTAAACTAGGGCACATATTTTTGTGCCTACCCACTGATTATGTACATTTTTTAAAAGACCTATTTTAGTGTTGATCTAACGACCCTCAAGTGTTAACACTTGGATTAAGTAAACATTAGTCAATCAATCTCAAGCTTTATAGTGGATGTTTGTCCTTTAAGGGAATCCATCAAATATTCCAAAGAAAATTTGAAAATAAAAAAAAATGTTATGATACATGTATTTTTCTGTTATATTATCCATACGAAAATTTCAAAATCAATTAAATTGTAATCAATATTGTCATGTTGAGAAAATTCATCTCTAGATAATCAATAGTCAAGTAAAATCATGAATTTTTGATATAATTTGTAATTTGAATACTTTGACAACCTTTATGTTAACTTAAAATAAAATGTTATCCAAGTTCTAAAATGAGTGAAGATGTATTCTTAACAGGCATATATATATATTGGTGGCCTTTGGGTGGTTTCTTCTCATTATTTGGGTTGTTGTCTCTTTGACACATTCCCTGTTTCCATTCTCTCAATTTTATATACTACAAGGTTATCGCAGTACAATCATCCAAGAGGTCAAACTGATATTAAAAAATGTACATTGTAAGAAGAAAGGCATCAACAAACACATGCACACACAGACCAGAAAAAAATAATGCCCTTACATTTATAGACAGGACATAAAACAATTATGACCAACAGAAACCATCATCAACTATTATAAGCTTCTGGCTTTTTACAGGCACATAAAAATGTCCTGGGCTAGGTACAGAGGAGGGTTTTAATTAATTTTTTTTTTTCAATTTTAAAAATTGGAATATTTGTTAATTTTGTTTTACTATTTTTATGGTTATTTTCACTAAAAAAATACATGGAAATGGGAATAAATCTTCTAATTTACTGAACACTGAAATTTAACAGTTCTATGAAAAGGTACCATTAAGTCATGTGAATTTCCCTCAATGTCTCATTTGATTGTACACATAGCTTACCCTCAACTATTTTACCTGTTAAAATATGTAGTTTTAAGTACTTAACTGAGGGGATTTAGAGATGATAGTAAATTACCCAGCTGGAAGCTTATACCATAATAACAATTTAACAGTTACTCAATGTGAATTACCCTTATTGTAGCTAATCAAAAACTATTTTACAGTTATGCTATGGGGTTTTGATCTATTAAGCCATAGGGATTCAGAAATAACTATTAATTTCACCACACGGTACTGGCAAACGAAAAAGTTACACCAAATTCTTTGTATGAAATTTTTGCCAATGAACAAAACAACAATATTTCCATTTTGCAACCTCAGTTTTAAATTATTCTTGAATAAAATAAGTATAATACAATGTCCTGTTTTATTTCTTTCTATCTTCAATGTTGTTCCAGATTACATATAACAAAATTTGATATACATCAATTGTTCTCCTGAGGCTAGTTCAGTTTGATTTTGTGTATTATACATTTTATTTCTAATAAGTTCTACAATATGATATCTCAAAATAATTCATCTTCATACATACTTGCACTAGACACCAGTAGAAATATTTGCAGCTTCCTTTACAAGAACAAATAATCCAAGACAGTCTATAAATCCATCAATATGTACTCAATCCAATATTTTACCAGTTTTTTAAGGTTGTCACGCCCAAAGGAATCTAAAAATAAGTGTGTGAGTATTTAAATCAATGTTTATAGAATGAAGTATTAAGGTCAATCAACCGAGACAGGTAAACATGAATTAAAAATCAAGTTACTGAAGCTTGAATGTTCTAAATGTTAACACTGAATGAACTGCCTACTTTTGTTGTCATGATAAATACATCACGATTCCTTTATAATAGGTATCAACATTCAATCTTTAAATAATTATTTGTAAATTTCCATTTTTATGATTAATATTGTTCAGATTATAATTGCTGACATATATGTCATACATGCAAGACTTTGTGTGGTGAGCTCAGACTCTTTACAAATCCTCTTGTTTGGATATTTGCTTATAAATTTCCAAGTTAATGCTCTCTTTAATGTGTCTGTATTAAATCATACAACACGTAGACAGGGATTTAATTGAATAAATAAATAATTTTGAATTAAAACTTTCTGTATTTCAAATTATATATTATGAATGCTATAAATACTGCTGTGGTACATGTACACCTATTTATTGAATACTTTTATATCATTTGACTAAACTTCAGTAAAAAAATAGATGTAAACTAATACAAGGATGAATGTATGAGAAGACACATGGAGAATGAGAGGGGAAATTTTATTTAATAAAAAAAAAACGTTTTTAATAGGACAATTTTACAAATAAGATACATCCTACAGTAGTATTTGTTTTCCACTTGACAAGTTTGGAAAACATGGAAAATAGGAAATCAAAAATTTGTATTGTGACATTTGTTCACTATAAATAAAATATGATTATCCTTTGTTCTTCAGTACTTATACAAATACTATAGCGATTCAGAGGCAGTTGAAAATTACAAAATCATGAATCATTGTTTAAAAGAATAATATTAATATTCCGGTCCTACTAAAATGCGCCCGGGAGCGCCCGGGGAAAGAAAAAGCGCCCGGGGAAAAGAAAAAGCGCCCGGAGAAGAAAATATAGCGCCCGGGGAACAGAAAAAGCGCCCGGGAGAAGAAAATAATAATAATTCATAACAATATTTTTTTTTCCTTAAAAAATTACTAATCATTGCTTGTTTTGTCCTTAATAAAAATGGGGATATGTACGATGCTACATCTAAATTGTTGTACTTTTACAATTTTGATTTCAAAATTGTATATTGTATATAAGTAAGTAAATAAATATATATAAATAACAGTATATAGAAGAATCATGAAAGACATTGTCCTCGATCAAAATGTATATTTTGCCGGTTACTAAAAATATCGGTGCCTGAGGTGTATTATTTTCGAAACTGCATGTTGAAACATGTCTTTTGATGTCTTACATGATATAAATCTTTCGCATAAACTGTGATCCATTAATATTATAATCAGTCTTTCGAAATAGTATTCATATGTTATTGTTAAAAATGAAATATTCATACTTGTTTTTGTGCTTTATTAAAAATGTCTATTATCTGAATTTGCAAATTACTTGTCTAAAATTAAAAAAATATCAATGTCCATAACAATGTCTCATGTCAACAAAATATCTAAATATTTTCCACGGGCGCTTTTTCTGTTCCCCGGGCGCTATATTTTCTTCTCCGGGCGCTTTTTCTTTTCCCCGGGCGCTTTTTCTTCACCCGGGCGCATTTTAGTAGGACCCTAATATTCTGATAAATCATCATGCCATTATTCCAAGCATTTATTGGTCAAGACCAGCTGGACTGCACCCACTTGAGATACATGTCTATGTAGGCAGTACCCAGTTTGATATGTTTGATGAATATGTTGATGATGATTATTAGTGTATTCTTTGTCTTTGCAGGGCCGTAAATTGCCTGCCCTGTCCAAGTGGAGCGAGGCGAAAAAATTTTTGGACCCATTTTATGCAGAAAAGGATATTTTTTCTGACCTTTTCCTTGTATGCAATGTACCTCCCCAGACTTGTTAAAGATTTGTTTTCGCTTTATCCTGCTTCTTTACAAGCTATTTTTACTTAAGTTTAGGGGAAAATTTTGCAAAGACTTAAAATGAAAGCCCCCTGAAGTTGGTCATTTTTTGTGGTTTTTACAGACTAATTTTGACCTAGTTTTAAAGACACAATTTTCAAACCTTAAATGGAAAGTCATTGGAAATACATACTCAATAACTCATAACTTTATCTAACAAGTTCAAATTATTAAAACGTAACAATGTTTGTATACACCTGAGACTACTATAACACAGTGTTATAGTAGTCTCAGTATACACTAAAAGTTTAATTCTGGCTTTGTCAAATGCTAAGGTGATTTTTTCTGACTGGACAAATCCCATCTTTTTAGCACTTCTATGCATTCAATATTGCCAACATTGTCACTTCTATGTATGCAGATGCAATAGTATTTGGTGGGACACTTTTATGTGTGCAAAGGAGTTGAGTTGGGTACCGACCGTTCAGATCTAAATATTGAAGACACCTGCCATTATATTATGATTAACCACCTTGTTGTTTTAACTAACAACCAGTGCTATAAACTTTATAATACATGATTTTAACCATTTTTTTCTTTTCAGTTTTTTTTTTTCTCCATTTATTATTTTTTTGTCACCCCGCAATAGGAGGCAACTGCCTACATGCCTCTATGTAATTTACGGCCCTGCTTTGACATACCTGTACACCACTAACACGTTTGTTTGTAGTTCCTAATGATTTTAGGGAGCAACAAGTATGGGGAGAGAAACGCTAATGATATGATATAGATGCATAAGACTTAGTGACACAAATAGAATCTGATGTTGTGACTGGCCAGTGGGTTATTGTTAACCGACAAGCCAACCACACACACACACGACAAAAATACGAGTCTACACGGAATCTTACTGATCCAATTTACTCTGGGACTAATTGTGGCAACAAAAGTGCGAACTATGAATAGTTCAGCATGTCCCGAATACATTTGCAGAGTTCAGTGGAAACCTAGAAACTACCAAAGACATATACACAGAGCTGTATCTGGAACTGCTGAGTGTAGATCTAAAACTTAATCCAATCTGCCTTGTCGAAAGGATAAACAGTTTTGTAACAAACCAAACTTTACTTGAATAGACTTGACAACTAATTCTCTAAATGAGCGCCTATACAAAATAATACAAAACATATGATAGAAAAATTAGCACATAGTTAAAAATTAACAAATAGATCATACATTCTTTCATATTTAAAAACTCAAAAAGATACAACAATACTATACAATATGCTTTATTTTAAAAACACTCAGTCACATTGACATGTGAAACAAGAGGTAAATTACAAAATATAATCACATACAATTAACTGAGAAATAAATAAAACAACTAAGAAATGAAATACATGTATATAGAAAATTACTTTACTTTATATCATAATATTTTAATATCATAATATTTTAGTTAACTTTGAAATGAATAAAGATACGTTTTTAAGTACGTTAATATTAGTCAATGACAGTAGTCCTTTAATTTTTGCTTCACTCGGATATTTCACATAGTACTCTGGAATATGCTGATTTCTGATATTTTTTACTAATAAAGAATTGCATTGAAATAAATAATGGTATTCATTGCCAATTGCAGTTAAACACAAATTACATGTCCTCTCTTCTTTTGGAATGTTATACCATCTTCCCAACTCTACTGGAATTTTTAAATTGCAGCATCTTAATTTTGAAATATATTTACGTTCGAATGGTGTTAATTTTAAAAGATAGTTTTCTAGTCCAAAGATTGTTTTGAAAAGTCCATAAAATTCTCCTCTGGATGAGTTGTCAATTTGACTATGCCACTGTTGAATGAATGCATCTTTTAGTTTTTCTTTCAGTACGATTTTGAATTGATTTATATCTAATGGTGATTGCTGACTCCAAACATAGCTTAGTCCGGCATCGTCTAGGATCGATTTAATATAATCCATCCATTTGAAAGTGTGATCATCTTTTAATTTGAACATAATATGATAAAGTATACTGCTCAGTTTATTTTCATTGGTGAGATGAGATTAAAGTAAACACTAAATGACTGTAGTTGCATAACACATTGCACCGTGAAATCATAATTGGCTTAATTCTCCAAAATAGAAAAAAGATTAATAATAATGTTAATTAATTTTATCACAATATCAAGTAATCAAAATACAGTACAATAAAAGATAATATAAAAAAGAAAGATATGGATGATAGTCATAAATTAAACATTATAACAATGATTTAAAGCGTGAAAATGCATATGTATATATATATATATATATATTCTGAAATCGTTATAAAAAGATTATCGGTAAATTTTGGTAAAGTCTGTGGTAAAAATATCCTACCATGTGATAAAAATTGCTGTACAAAACTACATCAGGCGACTGTCATACAAGTGAGAGGTTTAGCTAGATATAAAACTAGGTTCAATCCACCATTTTCTAAATAAGGAAATGTCTGAACCAAGTAAGGAATATGACAGTTGGTATCCAGTTGTTTGATGTGTTTGAGCTTTTGATTTTTCCAATTGACTAGAGACTTTTCATTTCGAATTATGCTCGGAGGTTAGTATTTTGGGATTTTACTTCTTACAAAATAGAAAATATCAAAAGGTGTTTGATACAAATCTAAAATTAACACTAGATTTAACATTTGCAATTATTACGAAACCCATTCTTTGCCTTTGGAAGTTACATATGACAGAACACACTTCTGACTGAGTTTCTGATAAATCTGTAAATACTCTATGTAATGTCATGACTGTGTTTATCTTCCAACGATCCGACACTGCCTCGCCTTCAGCCAAAAAATACGTTTTCCTGATTGATTTCTCTTAGATAAGTACATACCTATAGGGAAGAAGCATACTTTTGATGAAATATACAAGAGCAACCTTTGAACCGATTATCACTTGGTTTGTTTGAGCTGTTCATATACTTTCTCTATCACCACTCTCCTTCTGCTCGAGTTTTTACCTCAGACCTAAGTGAAAACGTGCAAATATATATGTCCAAGCATATGGTGTCACCAACCCTTGATATTTATATACAGGAGAATCATTTGAGTAACAACTCTCTTTATATTTGAAATATACCACTTGTCTTGAGGTCTCGTTCTGTCAGCAAATAAATTAAGACTATCACAAAGTGTTCAACAAAATCTGATAATGTGGAGTAGTTATAGAGTAAAGATTTTAATTTGTAGTTTGTTCTTTCAATCCTTTTGATTGTGCGATTCCATAGATTAATACTATTATTTAGCTCATCAACCCATTCCGGGCTGATGTTGTGCCAATTTCTGTTGAAGTATGATATTACTAAGATACGTAAATGATGTGTTTTCTAAAAGGAATATATATATACGTTATTCAATTTGATAGTTAACAAAGTAATTATACGTTTATAGATGTTAATTTTGATATTTGATTATTATTCTTACATTTTAATTCCTATGAAATATAAATTTCTCAAAGCTGGCAAAATAGCCAGTGCTTAAAAATATTGCAGTTATTTTAAGATTATAACACAAAGTGGACTGCTGTACACCAATTTTTGAAATTTATAATTATTCTGTTTGTTTTAGTTAAAACATATTTATCTATAGTGGATTTCGGGTGCTAGTGCTGCCTCATAGCGGCATTAGCCTGCTCTTTTTTTTTCGAAATCTACAAGGGTGTCTTTTACGTGCAAGTGGTTTCCCTGAAACTTTCATGTCGGAAAGGAAATCGAACCAGGAGCCATTGTGTTAGTAGTCCGATGCCCTAACAACTACATCACGGCTCTCTGAATTGGTTGGTTTTGATCACTCATTATGTTGTCAATATAATGGAATTTATGCGGCTGTCATACAAGTGAGATGTTTAGCTAGCTACAAAACCATTATATACACCAGAAAATGCCACAACAATGACAGTTGATTTTCAGTCAATTGGTGCGTTTATGATTTTTGATATTATCGTTTGATAAAGGACGTTATGTATTTTTTACTTTTCTATATAAATTAGAAAGAATCAATGTAAAAATGTACACAGGTTTAATATGAATCTTAAAAAAATCACTCTTTTAAAGACTGAAAGAATGAAGTCAAAGGGATAAACAGAAAAATAATGAGACTAGGGAATGTAGCAATACAAAAAGATACACAGGGACTTAGAAAAAGGAAGCTATAACCCATAAACAGCATACAATCAAAGAGCTGAATAGCTCTGAGGGGAAAGACGGCCCTTGTTTCTATTTAATTATGTTTTTGGAAAGGGGGGGGTATCTTTTGATATTTTTCATATGAAGAATGAAAAAGAGAGCAGCTAGAACATGTAGAAAGGTTGACAATATTGAAATCAATTGTTGTTTATGTAATTTCATTTCCTTAGTTTAGGATTCAATTTGGACCAATGGAAGAGATCTGCATCTTCTAAATCTAAACATTTGATTGAAGTTGATAGCTAATTATCTAAAACTCACCTGAATTCTGTCATTTCACAACAACTACAATATTTTTTGAAATCTTGATTGTGTACCACTGAACTGCAGGCTAGGGCCATTTTTCCATTTTTTGTGACAGTACTCTTGGATTTTAAAGTGTTTTCTTTAGAAAGTGTGGACTGAAAAATCTATTCAGTTTTAAATTTCCATTGTTAAAGTTCCGAGTTACAACTCTCATCACAGGGAAACAGGTACTAATAAAAAAACCAATATGAGTGATGTAAACTGTGTGAAGCTTGTTTCCAAATCTTAATTTTGAAATATTTGTAAATAATAAATATGTTTAAACTACAAAATGCAAATTTTTATAATTTTTTTTTTTTACCATTACAATGATTATGTAGGTACACAAAAATTTAGTTTTAATAGAAGACTACTTATCCAATGAAATGTCACATTTGAAGTGTTTAAATACATTAACTTTTATTTTAGTGGATAATTACTCATCAATTGAGGTTCTCCTGAATTGGAGGAAGATTCTCAGAATTTTTACAGAAAAAAGTGGTCTCACTAATTAGCGACAAGAAGAAGAATTTTTCTTGTCGCTAAATAGTCTTCTTGACGCTTCTTGTCGCTTTTTGGCGCTTCTTGTCTCTGATTAGTGAGACCCAAAAAAGTAATAAAATCGTGTCTTTCCCCTGTCTCATGTAACCCCACGATCTTTGTTTATTTTGAAAGTGTTGACCTACAAATTAAAGTATTGTATGTTGATGTTTAAATCATCTACAGTAAACAATATTATGTTTGGATTTAACAAATACAAATTTGTAATTAGTGCAAGATCTCTAAGAATGATTTAAATAACCAGTGAACTGGTGAAGGATATCCCTGCTTCTTCCAAGAATGACGTCACTATAAAATACAATGTAGGTTGGATATATTTAGAATATTTCGTCATACTAATTTTTCCGGATTGTAAAATAAACGTAAATAGTGTAAAGGAGCGTTCAAGATACGATAATTTCGTGAGAAACAGAAGGGAAATGTGTAAAAAGTGTTTAAAGTCAAACTATACAAATCCTTGGTCTCCTTCTCTTCAATCTAAGTAAGATTTGTTGGGTTTTTTCCACACTATAACATGTATAAAACAAAATGAATGATGTGAGGGAGTGTCACTTATGGAAAGCCAACGGGGTCAAAATTCTTAATTCGTAACTTGTCAATTCGTAACTTGTAACTGTGTTATTTCTAAATTGTTAATTCGTAAATTGTCAATTTGTAACTTGCACCTTTGTAGTTTCAAAATACTTCATTTGTTAATTGTCAATTTGTAACTTGTAGATTTCATAATTCTTTATTGGTAAATTGTCTTTTTGTATATTGATGTTTTGTTACTTGTAACATGTAACTTGTCGATTCGTGAATTGTCGATGTGTGAAATGTCGAAGTGTTAAATGTCCTCGAAGTTGTATTATGCTAACGATCATTATGACGACAGATGGCGCTCGGGTTCTTCTTCGATGTATAATCGTCTTGTAAGTAGGAGTACCGCCATGTGGAATGTATACCTAAGTGATTTTAATCCATTAATTACAGCAAATGTGTCTAAAAAAAGAAAAACAAAAATGTATAGGATCCCAGTTTTATTTGTTTACTAACGTGGACTTTTGTTTGAGAACGGAAACTACAGAAAAAAAACCATCCCGACTAGTTCAGTCCCTCAACGTAATTGATCTCTCCTAATTTCGGGGTTAATGTAATAATCGTTGGTCAGTGGAATATTACGACTGGATTATTCAGGTATATACAATAAGGAGATGTGTTAATACACCGTATGATTGCCAATGAGACAGCTATCCACCAACGCGAAGTACAAATAAAGTCGATGTAAGCATCTATAGGCAACCTGGCTACGGCCTTCATCAATGACAAAACCTAATACCATACAGTCGGCTTTAAAAGGCTACATCATTACTGGAAAACCCAGGTACTAGTAATAAACGATTTCTATTAATCATAAAATGCCATTATCGGACCATTTTATTCTGGCAGTAAAGGACTGACATATATATTCTATTCTGCTGTTGTCGGTTCTATGGTCGGGTTGTTGTCTCGATGACACATTCCCCATTTCCATTCTACATTTTATGTATTAATATATATGCCTTCTGAATTTTTCTGGTCAAGAAGCTTAAAAATTGTCGCTACCAGATTTCCTAATAAAAATGTATAACCAAAAATAAAGAATGCCCCGTACTCCCGATATGAACCCCACCTGGTGCCACACCTCCTTATAGCCCGCCAACCTTACTAAATCTAACATGTTGTCAATCGTTAATTAACTGAAATGATTTACGATTTTAATCAATAAATCTGGTTTTTTTTAAACTTGCATGACAAATATAAAATAAAAAATCATTTGCAATGAATTCGTAACAATAAAATCCTAATATCCTATTGACAAACCAGGTTGTATTCCGCCTGCCTCTTCTGTCGAGCAGTCAGCCAGGATCATAGGCTATCATTTTACTCTAAAAATGACCAAATACATACTCTTTTGGCCAAACCCCAAATAATGTGCAAATATGTTCTCGGAGTAATAAAATTTAAGAACCTTAGTGAGCGCGCTCACATGCCCCACGCCCCGGCAATGGAGAAATAAAATAACTTTAAGAAAAAAAGTTGTATAAGAAAAAAAAATAATTATAATTTCTTGTCGATAAACCTAAATAGTATATGTCCTTATTATCTACAAGGTTTCATGAAATTCTGTAGTGTGGTTTCAGAGGAGTTGCGACGATAAATTGTTGCAGAGGTATATCCTAAAGCACATAAGTTCAAAGGGGCGTAACTTCTAGGAAAAAAAATGAATTGTAATTTCTTGTCGATATGCAAATCTACTTAGTATGTCCTTATTATCATGAAACTCTGTTGTGTGGTTTGAGAGGAGTTGCGATGACAAGAAACAGGACCGAGAGAATGACGTACGTACGGACAGGTCAAAACATTACACCCTCCGCAACTTCGTTGCGTGGGGTATAAATAGTGTAAGCATATAAGAGATAATTGCCTCGTTCATGCAAACGGCGATATGGCAATATCTTTTCTCTGACAAGTCAGAGGGAGAGGGCGTCAATTTGTTTAAAAGTGGGAGTATTAGGAAGGGGGGTTTGAGATTTCCAAAAAACACTGGCCTTTGTTAGTCTTGTATGATTTTTATTTTAAATTTTATTTATTTGGTTTAATTCGGAGTTCAGTATGACGTCCGGTATTACAGAACTAGTATACATATTTAGGGGCCAGCGGAAGACTGACTCCTCCGGGTGCGGGAGTTTCTCGTTGCATTATATACCCATTGGCGGCCTTCGTTTCTTGTCTTCTCCATGGTCGGGTTGTTGTCTCTTTGACACATTCCCCTTCTCCATTCTCAAATTTATGTAGGTAACGCGTGTAGTAAAAAATAAACAGTTTCATAGTTTAACGATCATGGTCATTAAAAAATATATAGAGGGGACACCTCCTAGTATATTTCGATCTAATACCATGATCATTTTAGATCTGTATCTGTAGGAGAACGTTGTAGATACAACAAGTGAAACTGCGAGCTACTGCTCACTGATGATACCCCCGCCGCAAGTGGATAATATAAATAGTGTAAAAATATGCAAGTGTTCGATAAACAGGAAGTTGTCGAGTGATGAATCTGAAAACGCATCACACGGTATAGCTGACTTATATAAATCCTGAAACAAAATTTCAGAAATCCTTGTATTGTAGTTCCTGAGAAAAATTCGACGAAAAATATTCATTGGACGGACGGACTGACTGACGGACTGACGGAAGGACAGACAGAGGTAAAACAGTATACCCCCTCTTTTTTAAAACGGGGGTATAAATACCGACTTTAATACAACGGTAGAGAGAGCGCCGTCGATGTATTGACGATGCACGAGTGTAGTTTCTGAACGGCTGTCAACGCTCGGTGTACGCACTACGCTTCTTTAATGTGGTTCTATTTGAATACTGTTTTTAGGAGAAAAAAATGAGTTAAAATATTGTTGTATTTTACTCGTTGAGATCTCAAAACGTTTCGTGTAGTTTTTAATCTGCATGTTTGTTCACAATAGATCTTGACTGATTATTGTTAAATCGGGTCCTTGGCAGCAATTTAGTGTTCTTTTGGACGAGCTTTTTTTCAAATTGTCTGGTTCTATATCACTGCGACCACCTCGTACAGTAATATTAGCTTCTGATTTGAGCGTCTTGTCTGTATGTCTTGTGGTTTCAGATTGGTGAGCGTGTTTGAGACGCAGCCAACTTCTCTGGATTTGTACTCTCCTGTTATAAATCTGACAGGTTGTCGGTATATTCTTTCAAGCTTATTGATGTTTGTAGATGTGAACTGGTCCCATACTATTGTCGATATGATATCTTATTATTGACCTGAACATTTAAATATACGCTGTTTTCTCGCATTCCGATTGACAATATCTCAAATTTTAGGACCTCGGTTAGTTTTCTCGTTCCTTTATATTTTATTACAAAATAGTGCATATTCAACACAGTCTTGATATATAGTATACATTAAAAAAGTGAGTCATTTAAAGTAATTTTTCATTCAGTTTGTTTTGCAAAGTACCTATATGATATCATTAAACATTTTTATAGATATTGGAAGATGTCACGGGTATGAGCACCAATGAGACAATTATCCATCCAAATAACAAATAATGAAAGTAACCTATTATAGGTCAAGATACTGCCTTCAACGCGGAGCCTTGGCTCACACCAAGCAACAGGCTATAAAGGGCCCTAAAATTACTTGTGCAAAACTATTCAAACGGGAAAACCAACAGTCTAATCTATATAAAAAAAAAACAAGAAACGAGAAACACGAATACATTTTATAAACAAACGACAATTACTGTACATCAGATTCCTGATTTATGTTCATTACTCGGGAGCTAAATAAAGACTGTTCGTCCATTTGTTTCATGTATTAAAACATAAAAATTATCATTAGATATTTACATTCTTTTCTGAAATTTCAATATTGAGATTATAATATTAATGAATGATGGTTGTCAAACCATTTCTGCCATTATACATTGAGTCCCGGAAATTTGCGGGCCCAGGACAATATTAGTATTTTTCCAGCACCGTCTTATATTTCATGTTTTGAGTCTTGTTTTGACCCGGTTAAATATTAATTAGAAATTTCTTGCCAAGTGACAGTCATAAATTTGCGAAGTTGTTAAAGAAGCGCGTTCCAGTGACACATCTATATACCATGTATACCTTCATATTATATAAAAGGAAGTGACATACCTCATTGCATGCCGTTTGGTGACCAGTACATTAAATAAATATGTTTATACGAGGTTACCTAAATATAAAACCGAGTCCCTGTTATACATGCCATATAAAACAAACAATGTATTTATTTATTTGTTATCTTTTATATGTATGCGCTGTACATAATTGAATTAAACTCCTTTGGTATATATTCCATATGGCGGTGCTCCTACTTACAAGAGGATTATACATCGAAGATGAACCCGAGCGCCATCTGTCGTCATAATGATCGTTAGCATAATACAACTTCGAGGACATTTAACACTTCGACATTTCACACATCGACAATTCACGAATCGACAAATCACATGTTTCAAGTTACAAAACATCAATATACAAAAAGACAATTTACCAATAAAGAATTATGAAATCTACAAGTTACAAATTGACAATTAACAAATAAAGAATTTTGATACAAAGATACAAGTTACAAATTGACAATTAACGAATGTAGCATTATGAAATTGCACAGTTACAAAGTAACAAACTGACAATTTACCGATTAAGAATGTTGAAACTACAAAGGTGCAAGTTACAAATTGACAACTTACGAATTAGGCATTATGAATTTAACAATAACAAGTTACAAATTGACAATTTACGAATTAGCAAGTTAGAAATTACACAGTTACAAGTTACGAATTGACATGTTACGAATTAAGAATTTTGACCCCGTTGGCTTTCCAAAGTCACTCTGGTCAACCCCATAGGGGATTGACGGCTTGAAGCCGTCTTTCCCCAAAAACTATCAAGCATATATTTTCCCAAGGCTACTGATTTTTGGACGAAACCCGCGTCTGGCGCAATAAATTACAAGCTGGCACCTTTGATAACTATTTGACACAGGTAGGAGAATGCAAATAGATAATAATTGATAAACTATGAACATCAAATATTGTTCTATATATATACAAAGGGTTATATTTGAGGACAACGAGAAAAATGTGTTTTTGTGCGATATATTTACATCGGCCCATTCTAGATATAAATCAATACAATACGTTCTTTTAATCTATCGAATTATCCGTTAAAACAAAAATAAAATAAAATGGGGAATCCGTCGTATACAACTTCTACAAGTTTTTAAAATCCTACATAATAAAAACAAAGATATATTTATTACCACAAGACATACAAGTAAAATATGTGCCCAAAATTTATATTTGCTGTATTTACTTCAGTGGTTTCAATTTTAAAACTCTTAAGTTATGAATGATATTAAAGGTAAATTTAAAAAAGCATTTACATGTCAGTCTTCATGAAGTAAACTCGTGACATAATTTTGTAAAGCAATCCAAAGTAAAAATAACAAAAGACGCATTCCACTTTTTGAATGTAAAAAAATAAAAGTAGTTTAGAATCAATAACTTGACACCAAAGTATTTACATGGGTTTGCGTGGTTGGATGTTACACATTTCTGTAGTATGTATGTACTTTTCTGTATGTCACTATATAGAATATATGTACCTGTGAGTAATCTAGATTTGTTTTGTTTCTTTTTTATAACTTCGTATGTATTTAAACTGAGGATAAGTAGTTCATTTATAAAAAAAAAAGTCTTATGTATTTCGAGTTTTGCTCTGTTCAGATTTTAAGAGAGGTTTTCTTTCTTTCAATACGGCTTCTAGCTTTTCCTCAGCTCGTGAATCGGCATTAAATTATAACATTGAATCATGTCTTTTATTCTTGGAAAGAAAGTTCCTTTATTATTTGAGTTCACAATCAGCTGTGTCTCCATTTAAGTTCTTAGTTTAGAAATTTTACTTCTTTAGATGTAGTAAAAGTAAGTTAAGCTGTCTTTTTTATGAAGCTTTGTTTCTATTACGGGGCGCCGAATGGGACTCTTGTGGTTTTGTACTCAAAATTCAATTTTGTACGGACAAAAGTGACTTTTGTTCAACAAAAATGAGTTCAGTTTAACAAAATTTGTATCATACTACAAATTTGAAATTTTGTCATACAAAATTATCTATCAGCGGACAAAAGTCACTTTTGTCATGACAAAATTCATTTTTGTTACACAGACTTGACTTTTGTTACCTAATTTGAAAATTGAGCGACAAAAGTCAATTTTGTATTTAAATTAGTTTAGTTTGGTGTCTGTGAACTAATTTGCATACAAAATCGACTTTTGTTACACAAAAATTACTTTTGTTACACAAAATTGACTTTTGTTACACAAAATTGACTTTTGTGAGACAAAATTGACAAAATTGACTTTTGTCTCAACAAAATTGACAAAATTGAATTTTGTCTCAACAAAATTGACAAAATTGAATTTTGTCTCAACAAAATTGACAAAATTGAATTTTGTCTCAACAAAATTAACAAAATTGAATTTTGTCTCAACAAAATTAACAAAATTGAATTTTGTCTCAACAAAATTGATTTTTTGTCTCACGAAAGTCAATTTTGTCTCACGAAAGTCAATTTTGTCTCATAAAAGTCAATTTTGTTGTAACAAAATTGAATTTTGTCATCACAAAAATGAATTTTGTCGTCACAAAATTGACTTTTGTCTCAACAAAATTGACAAAATTGACTTTTGTCTCAACTAAATTGACAAAATTGACTTTTGTCTCAACAAAATTAACAAAATTGACTTTTGTCTCAAAAAAAATGACAAAATTGAATTTTGTCTCAACAAAAATGACAAAATTGAATTTTGTCTCAACAAAAATGACAAAATTGAATTTTGTCTCACAAAAGTCAATTTTGTCTCACGAAAGTCAATTTTGTCTCACGAAAGTCAATTTTGTCTCACAAAAGTTAATTTTGTTTCACAAAAGTCAATTTTGTCTCACAAAATTGAATCTTACCGTACACAATTGACTTTTGTGATTTAATTTCCATATCAGGTAACAAAAGTCAATTTTGTATGCAAATATGTTTATATTTGCATACCTTTAAGACAAAATTGACTTTTGTCATGACAAATATGAATTTTGTCTACAAAAATGAATTTTGTCATGACAAAAATGAATTTTGTCTACACAAATGAATTTTGTCATCACAAAATTGAAGTTCTCACAAAACAAGTCTGTAGCACATAGTTTTGTAAGACAAAAATGATTTTGTTATGACAGAATTGAATTTTGTACAAAACCACAAGAGTCCCATTCGGCGCCCCGTATCTATTGGTATGGTGCCAATAAGCATATATTATACATATGACACTTTCTTTTTTAGATCTCAGTAAAGCACTTTCTACTCTCAATACATGGTATTTTCTATGGCACTTTCTATGCTCGTCCAGAATATGTTTGCGCTAATTACATTTTTGAAAAAATACCAATAACGCCCGCGAACTCTCTATTTTTCTGATGGTGTTTATTATACGCTAATAAATGGAATTAAATTGCACCACATTTACCTGTACATTTTTAAAAATGTATCAACTTAAGAAGAAACTTACCATTCAGCAAAATCAAGAAGTTCAATCAGACCTTGAATTTTAACTTGATAGATTGTTGGTGGCTTAACGGCCACTGGTAAACATTTCACGCATTTCCAGTTCGGGAACAAATCAACTAGAATTAATAAGTACTAGAACACACCCGCGAAATCGCGGGCATTCAGAGCGTAGTTTAAAGTATGTAAAGTGTTGTTGGAAGAATTTTTTAAAATATTAAAGGACTGGAAAAAAAGTTATAGGTTATTGGAGGGGGGTAGGAGGGGTCCTGATCCCGAAATCCCGGGCTTTAAAACATGAAATCCCGAAATCTCGGGCTTTAAAAAACGAAATCACGAGGTCCCGAAATTCAAAATAAGGAATTTCCGGATCCCGAAAGGGTCAATCCCGAAACCCGAGTTTAAAAACACCCGATCCCGGAGTCCCGATAAAGTCATATTCGTACCGATTATCAGGTTATCTGGATGTTGATATCGTAAAATATCAGCTGCGAGACATGATATGAAGCTTTTTGTCGAGTGAGCGTAGCGAACGAGATCAAAAAGCCTTCATATAATGCCAAGCAGCTGATATTTTACAATATCAATATGCAGATAATCTGATAATCGATTTATCGGGCTATATTTGCGTGTTTCGGAAGTGTTTGCTTTGTTTCGCCAGCACACAAAAGATGACTTGATAAGTTCAGGTCAAAGTTATTAACGTCGGTTCAAACATTATGACGTCGCTGATAAGTCCGGGTCAAAGTTATTAAGGCCGGGTCAACGTATTTGACGTCACAAAGACATGATACGGAATAATATTAAGAGCTGAACAGAGTGATATAGACAGAGGGACGACCGATAACTCCTCTTATTGGGGACAGGAAAATGCTTTTTTTTTAATCCTTCTTCCTTTATTTCCAATATTCCCATTTTTTGGTTTTCTATCAATTTCAATATGAACATACATTAAGTATGTTTTGAACATTCAAGTAAGGAGCCTGTAATTCAGTGGTTGTTGTTTGTTTATGTGTTACATATTCGTTTTTCGGTCATTTTTTTGTACATAAATAAGGCCGCTAGTTTTCTGGTTTGAATTGTTTTACATTGTCAGTTCGGGACCTTTAAAAGCTGAGTATGCGGTATGGACTTTGCTCGTTGTTGAAGGTCGTACGGTAACCTATAGTTGTTAATATCTGTGCATATTGTTCTCTTGTGGAGAGTTGTCTCAACATGGCAATCATACCACATCTTCTTTTTTTTTGTAATCAATGAATTTTGTAAAAGATTTAATGACTGGAGAATTTCAGAAAAGGTATCAAAAGTTCACATGAATATTTTTAGCGCTTATCTGTATATTATGAACATTCATTACTATATAAATATAGTGTATTTACTTTCAATTCTAAGTTTACTAATCGATCCATAGTGGTCATTGATATAGTATACAGACCCTCTCTATTTAAAAAAACCTCTGTGAAGTCTAATCTGACTTAAAATTTCGTCCAATGACGGGACAATATCCGGATGCCTTTTTTCTTGTTTTTCTCCAAAAATAACTCAATCTGAATAATCATATGAATGGATGACAAATGGCAATATGCACTGTACCTATAGGACACAGAACCGTGTTGATTAATTTATTGTGGAAAGAAGAGAAGCGACACCCAAAATGAGGTCTTCTCGTTTAATAGTATAGATGTCCTGTTTTGTAGAGGCTGTCCGGGATGAAGGTCGTGGGAGTTTGGACTACCACTGATAAATAAGGGTAAATTCGATATGGACCGACATTTGTACTTTACAGGTCACATGCGGACCCCTCGAAGATGTGTTGCTAGTGTGATTATCGTGCACATCTCTATATGCATGAGCGTTGGATTTAGCGTCCCCATTATTACCATACGTGACTGTGTACTTAAACATCCCGCATAATCAAAACAGAAACCCGACTTTTGAGTTTTATTGCCGGTTGGAAGAAGACCAAAAGTTAGTGACCATATTTGTATTTGTAACGAATGCATAAATCAGTTAAAGTTTTACCAAATGTCACCATTACGTCTTGTAGATTCTTAAACAGAACCTAATTAAGGTCCTTTACCCGGAGTATGACAGTTGTTATCAAGCAGTCCGTTTCAATGTATGTTGGCGGGTTTTATTTAGCAGTTCGTTGTTTCTGTTGTTCCGTTTATTTCCCCTCTTTTATAGTTGGTGTGTTTCCCTGGGTTTTGGTTATTGACGCGGATTATCTTTAGTTCATTTATATGAATGTTTTGGAGTTTAACTTGTAACGTCCATTTTTACTGAACTCATACACATTTTGGTTTAGGGCCAACTGAAGCCCTCCTCCGCATGCATGATTTTCTTACTATGTTGAAGACCCATTGGTAGCCTTCAATTGTTTTTGCTACAATTATATCCTTCGATCAGTGCTTCATAAATAATGGAGGAAAAAAAGAGGGACGAAAGATACCAAAGGGACAGTCAAATTAATAAATCTAAAACAAACTGACAACGCCATGGCTAAAAATGAAAAAAGACAAACAGAGAAACAATAGTACACATGACACAACATAGAAAACTAAAGAATAAACAACACGAGGAACATATACAAGAAACTGAACTGAACAGTTACATGTAATCAGATGTAAAATAAGAATCGATGATCACTTGGTACAATCGAATCCTCATATAGAAAATGGTGGATTAAGAATTGTTTTATAGCTGGTTTATCCCAACATTTTCTTTTATGTACCGAGTTAGAAATATGACAGCTAATTTGTTTTCCATTCAGTAAGTTAGTTTATATATATATATAGTATAAAAGAGAGGCGAAGGAAATTTAAGAAACAAGCAAAGTATAAGTCGAAAATGAATAGCAATGCCATGACAGAAAAAGGAGAAAATTACCGAAAGACAAACAACTGTTCACTTTTTGATTTTAACGTTAGATTTTGTCAGGTTTTATGGAGTTTACCCTTTTATATTTACCATAGAGTTCGGTATTTTTAATAATTTGTTAAATCATTTTTGTATTTATTTAATTTCTGCTGATTGAAAAGTAATTTGCAGGTCCGTATATATTCTCTGTTTTGTTGATGTAGATGGCGTTGGCTTAAATCATTTATGACTTGTTGATTATATTTTTTGCTCGATAAACATTTCCTCGTTTGATAACGTCCTTGTCTTACTTAACATCCAATTGTAGTATGGCCACGTTGTTCTAATCTCTAATGTATTTTTCTTCTTATTCGTATCCAATGGTTTACATGCTTTAGTATCATCAGGAGTTGAAGTCATAACACTTTGCTCAGTGCTTGGAGCACAAAAATCATGCTCGAAACATGAGATACAGCATTTTTATTGGTTGATTTTCGAGTACGAGTACAAAAAAATTACTCGAAAGTTTTATGACCGCAAGGCCAGGAGTTCGGTGTTTCGAATCTGTCTTTTTATGCGTATTGTTATTGACTGGTGTCTCTTCGGTTATCTAGAAGTTTAGTTTGTGGTGTCAATCGCGTATCAACTTTACAAATAATACACGATGGTCTTGGAGTATAGATTTTTTATAAAATTTAATCCTGGTATCTATGATGAGTTATTCATACCTTTTTAAGCCCATCATCAACTTTATGTTAAGATAAATATACATAAGTATGTTTGAACCAGTAACAACTCTAGGACAGAGCTTATCCATCGGATCACCAGGGGGTAGATACCCGGAGGAAATACATTCTGTATATATAGTTCGTCTAAATAGCAGCAAAACAATGTTAGATCTGTTAATTTGCAGAAGCAAGATTTTGTTATTCTAGTACGATATCATGGCACCAAATCGCTCGGCGTGCTAGTCAACTCGACCTTCTAGGCTCGACAAAAATCAAGCTTTTGGTGGCCGGGTGTTACCTTTGCTCAACAATTTTTATCTAGCGTCGTCCCACAGTACATGATATATAAGGCACGAAGATTGAATATTACAGATCAGAATGACAGCTGAATAGTCTATCGTAGAGGATCTTAAAAACGAATGCAGGATGCAGTCACAAAAATAATTATATTATAAGTAAGTCTACACCAGTGACAACTCTACGACAGAATTTATCAATTTGGAAGATCCTTAACAATATATAATTCAGCTGATCTGTAAAATTCATGTTAATAAACTATATATCATTAGAACATTACAATTGAAATTATACAAAATATGCATAGTTAAATGAAATCTATTTCTAGGGTATAAACATACTTTGGGATTAGTAAAAGAAAATGATTAAACAAATCTAATTGATAAATTACAGTATGCAAAGAACAAATAAACACACCACGAGTCGTTTTCACAGCATCACTGGAATCGGCAACCTTGACAGAATTCAGACGGATAAATGTCAATTGTGTTTGATTAGAATGGATGGACAATTAATCAGGGATCAGACATCTTGGCGTGATATGGTCATAGATGTCTAGTCATACAATTCGTATAAACTGCAACGAAATGCAAGACAAAGGTGAAAATAGAAAGGATAAATATGTTAACTTATTCTCTGAAACCCTAAGGTAATCTGACAAGCGGTTTTGGACAAACGCTGTGGACAAGTTCATTTTTAAAAGTGGCGGAAGAAGAAGAAAAAGAAAAAGAAGAAGAAGAAGAAAAATAATAAGAACTGAACAAAAACAATAAGTCTCCAAACTTTGTTTAGGGTTTGGGAGACTTAATAATAGGACAATTTTACAAATAAGATACACTATACTGTAGTATTTGTTTTCCACTTGACAACGGTTGGAAAACATGGAAAATAGGAAATTAAAAAGTTATATGGACGTCAAGTTGGTTACTTATTCCCTATTCGTTACATATTCCCTATTCCCTATTCGTTATCTATTCCCTATTCCCTATTCGTTACCTATTCGTTACCTATTTCATATTCCCTATTCCCTATTCGTTACCTATTCGTTACCTATTCCCTATTCCCTATTCGTTACCTTTTCGTTACTTATTCCCTATTCCCTATCGTTACCTATTCGTTAATTATTCCCTATTCCTTGTTCGTTACTTTTTCGATTTTTAATATCCTTCCCCCCTTTTTAATTGTTTATACTCTTATATCTGGTAAAAGTTCTAAATTTGTTGAGGTAAAATGATCTTTTTATGACATATTTATATATGTTTGTGACCCACCGATCCCTTTACTTTATGTTCGATACTCATTTGTTCCTTATTTGATTTTTGTCGAGCCTTCGACTTTTGTCGAAAAAACGAGACTAAGCGATTCTACATTATGTCGTCGTCGTCGGCGGCGGCGGCGTCCACAAATATTCACTCTGTGGTTAAAGTTTTTGAAATTTTAATAACTTTCTAAAACTGTCCATGGTTTGTACCAAACATGGACAGAAGCTTGTTTATCATCATAAGATAGTATCCAGAAGTAAATTTTGTAAAAATAAAATTCCATTTTTTTCCACATTTGATTTTTAAATGAACTTAGTTTTTCTGCGGGGAAACATTACATACAGTCTGCAGTTAAAGTTTTCAAAACATTTACAAGATTCATTAACTATCCTAGATTTTTACCAAACTTGGACAGAAGCTTCTTACAATCAAAAGAGGAATATTTTTATTGATTTTTTTCCTCATTTTTGTTGAGCCTGCGATTTACAGCAAAAGTAGGCGAGACACTGAGTTCCGCGGAACCCTTACAAATTTTTATACGTTCTACCTTTTAACTGCTTTATGTCCGTATGATTGGAGATGGATCTTGGTTCGAAGGGATGCAATAACCGTGTTAGCGCTTGTATAAAAAAGAAGATGTGGTATGATTGCCAATGAGACAACACCCCACAATACACCAAAATGACACAGAAATTATCAACTATAGGTCACTGTACGGCCTTCAACAATGAGCATAGCCCAAACCGTGTAGTCACCTATAAAAGGCCCAGACATGACAATCTCAAACAATTCAAACAACAAAACTAACAGCCGTATTTCATATACAAAAAATAAACGGAAAACAAATATGTAACACAAAAACAAACGATAACTTCTTAATTTCAGGCTCTTGTCTAAGGACAGGCACATACTAACATAATGTGGTGGGGTTAAACATGTTAGCAGGGTGTACATCGTTTCGGAGCATGCTATTACCTTGTTTAATTCGTTCCATCACTCGCTTATAATTCGCTTATAATACGTGTATCATACGTTGCACCTTTTAAAACATGATTTTCAATTGTTTTGTTGTCTCTGGTGGTAGGTTTGGGTTTTTAGAGGTGATATAACTCTATAAGCGCATATGTACCCGTTCCAGCGCTCGGATAATACCCTGTTAAATATTCGTTACTTATTCGCTTTTAATACTTTTGTTGTACGTTGCATCTTTTAGAAAAGGATTTCCAATTGTGTTCATATCTCTGGTGGTAATAATGTGTTCTTATAGATGAAATACCCCTATTAGCGCGTACGTACCCATTCCAGCGCTCGGATAATACCCGGTTACTTATTCTTTCATTATTCGCTTTTAATGCGCGGGGTTTACGTTGCACTTTGAAATAAATCGTTTTTAAATTGTGTTCATGTCTTTAATGGTAACAATGTGTTCTTAGAGATGAAATGACCCTATCAGCACGCATATACCCGTTCCAGCGCTCGGGAATATCCTGTTACCTATTCGTTACCTATTCGTTACTTATTCGCATTTTATACGTTTGTTGTACGTTGCACATTTTGGAAAAGGATTTTCAAATGTGTTCATATCTCTGTTGGTAATTATGTGTTCTTATAGATGAAATACCCCTATTAGCGCGTATGTACCCGTTCCAGCGCTCGGATAATACCCGGTTACTTATTCGTTCCTTATTCGCTTGTACTGCGCAGGGTATTCGTTGCACCTTAAAATAAATCGTTTTTTAATTGTGGTCAGGTCTCTGGTAGTAACAATGTGTTCTTAGAGATGAAATGACCCTATTAGCGCGCATGTACCCGTTCCAGCGCTCGGTTAATACCCTGTTACCTATTCGTTACCTATTTGTTACCTATTTGTTACTTATTCGCTCTTAATACGTTTGTTGTACGTTGCACATTTTAGAAAAGGATTTTCAATTATGTTCATATCGCCGGTGGTATTAATATGTTCTTATAGATGAAATACCCCTATTAGCGCGTATGTACCCGTTCCAGCACTCGGATAATACCCGGTTACATATTTGTTCCTTATTAGCTTTTAATGCGCAGGGTATACGTTGCACCTTAAAATAAATCTTTTTTTAATTGTGTTCATGTTTCTGGTGTTCTTAGAGATGAAATTATTCTATTAGCGCGCATGAACCCGTTCCAGCGCTCGCTTAATACCCTGTTACCTTTTCGTTACTAATTCACGTATAATATGTTTGTTGTACATTGTACCTTTAAGAAAAGGATTTTCAATTGTGTCCATGTTTTTGGTGGTAATAATAAGTTCTTAGAGACGAAATAACTCTATTAGCTTGTATGCACCCGTTCCAGCGCTCGGTTAATACCCTGTTACCTATTCGTTACCTATTCGTAACCTATTCACTTATAATACGTTTGTTGTACGTTGCAACTTTTAGAAAAAGATTTTCAATTGTGTCCATGTCTCTGGTGGTAA
Organism: Mytilus trossulus; assembly: GCF_036588685.1. Taxonomy (NCBI): domain Eukaryota; kingdom Metazoa; phylum Mollusca; class Bivalvia; order Mytilida; family Mytilidae; genus Mytilus; species Mytilus trossulus. The sequence continues at coordinate 103,133,673 of NC_086373.1, read as the reverse complement.
CAATGTGTTTTAGAGATGAAATGACCCTATTAGCGCGCATGTACCTGTTCCAGTACTCGGTTAATACCCTGTTACCTATTCGTTACCTATTCCTTACCTGTTCACTTATAATACGTTTGTTACACGTTGCACATTTTAGAAATGAATTTTCAATTATGTTCATATCTCTGGTGGTAAAAATGAGTTCATATAGATGAAATACCCCTATTAGCGCGTATGTACCCGTTCCAGCGCTCGGATAATACCCGGTTACCTATTCGTTCCTTATTCGCTCTGAATGCGCAGGGAATACGTTGCACCTTGAAATAAATCGTTTTTTAATTGTGTTCATGTCTCTGGTGGTTTCAATGTGTTCTTAGATATGAAATGACCCTATAAGCGCGCATGTACCCGTTCCAGCGCTCGGTTAATACCTTGTTACCTATTCATTACCTAATCGTTACTTATTCGTGTGTTGTACGTTGCACATTTTAGAAAAAGGATTTTCAATTGTATTCATATCTCTGGTGGTAACGATGTGTTCTTATAGATGAAATACACCTAGTAACGCGTATGTACCCGTTCCAGCGCTCGGATAAACCCCGGTTACTTATTCGTTTCTTATTCGCTTTTCATGCGCGGGGTATACGTTGCACCTTGAAATAAATCGTTTTTGAATTGTGTTCATGTCTCTGGTGGTTACAATGTGTTCTTAGAGATGAAATGACCCTATTAGCTCGCATGTACCCGTTGCAGCGCTCTGTTAATACCCTGTTACCTATTCGTTACTTATTCGCTTTTGATATGTTTGTTGTACGTTGCTCCTTTTAGAAAAGGATTTTCAATTATGTTCATATCTCTGGTGGTAATAATGGGTTCTTTTAGATGAAATACCCCTATTAGCGCGTATATACTCGTTCCAGCGCTCGGTTTATACCATGTTCCTTATTCGTTCCTTAATCGCTTTTAATACGCGTGGTATACGTTGCACCTTAAAATAAAACGAGCATCGATTGCTTTCATGTCCCTGGCGGTAACAATGTGTTCATAGAGATGAAATGACCCTATCAGCGCGCATGTACCCGTTTCAGCGCTCAGGTAACACCCTGTTACCTATTCGTTACTTATTCGCTCTTTATACGTTTGTTGTACGTTGCACATTTTAGAAAAGGATTTTCAATTGTGTTCATATCTCTGGTGGTAATAATTTGTTCTTAGAGATGAAATACCCCTATTAGCGCGTATGTACCCGTTCCAGCGCTCGGATAATACCCGGTTACTTATTCGTTCCTTATTCGCTTTTAATGCGCAGGGTATACGTTGCACCTTAAAATAAATCGTTTTTTAATTGTGTTCATGTCTCTGGTGGTAATAATGTGTTCTTAGAGATGAAATGACCCTATTAGCGCACATGTTCCCGTTCCAGCGCTCGGTTAATACCCTGTTACCTATACGTCACCTATTCACTTATAATACATTTGTTGTACATTGCACCTTGAAGAAAAGGATTTTCAATTGTGTCCATGTCTCTGGTGGTAACAATGTGTTCTTAGAGATGAGATGAAATGACCCTATTAGCGCGCATGTACCCGTTCCAGCGCTCGGTTAATACCCTGTTACCTATTCGTTACCTATTCGTTCCTTATTCGCTTTTAAATTAAAAACATGGACACAATTGAAAATCCTTTTCTTAAAGGTACAATGTACAACAAACATATTATACGTGAATTAGTAACGAAAAGGTAACAGGGTATTAAGCGAGCGCTGGAACGGGTTCATGCGCGCTAATAGGATAATTTCATCTCTAAGAACACCAGAGACATGAACACAATTAAAAAAAGATTTATTTTAAGGTGCAACGTATACCCCGCGCATTAAAAGCGAATAATGAAAGAATAAGTAACCGGGTATTATCCGAGCGCTGGAATGGGTACGTACGCGCTAATAGGGGTATTTCATCTATAAGAACACATTATTACCACCAGAGATATGAACACAATTGGAAATCCTTTTCTAAAAGATGCAACGTACAACAAACGTATTAAAAGTTTTAATACGTTTGTTGTACGTTGCATCTTTTAGAAAAGGATTTTCAATTGTGTTCATGTCTCTGGTGGTAACAATGTGTTCTTAGAGATGAAATGACCCTATTAGTGCACATGTTTCCGTTCCAGCGCTCGGTTAATACCCTGTTACCTATACGTTACCTATTCACTTATAATACATTTGTTGTACATTGCACCTTGTAGAAAAGGATTTTCAATTGTGTCCATATCTCTGGTGGTAACAATGTGTTCTTAGAGATGAAATGACCCTATTAGCGCGCATGTACCCGTTCCAGCGCTCGGTTAATACCCTGTTACCTATTCGTTACCTATTCGTTACTTATTCGCTTTTAATACGTTTGTTGTACGTTGTACATTTTAGAAAAGGATTTTTAATTGTGTTCATATCTCTGGTGGTATTAACCGAGCGCTGGAACGGGTACATGCGCGCTAATAGGGTTATTTCGTCTCTCATAACACATTGTTACCACCAGACACATGGACCCCATTAAAAACGATTTATTATAAGGTGCAACGTATACCCCGCGCATTAAAAGTGAATAAGGAACGAATAAGCAACAGGGTATTATCCGAGCGCTGGAACGGGTGCATACGCGCTATTAGGGGTATTTCATCTAAAGAGCACATTGTTAACACCAGAGACATGAACACAATTGAATTTTTTTTCTAAAAGGTGCAACGTACAACAAACGTATTATAAGCGAATAAGTAACGAAAAGGTAACGAATAAGTAACAGGGTATTAAACGAGCACTGGAACGGGTGCATAGGATCTAACAGGGTTATTTAGTCTCTAAGAACACATTGTTACCACCAGAGACATGAGCACAATTGAAAATCCTTTTGTAAATGATGCAACGTACAACAAACGTATTATAAGCGAATAAGTAACGAATAAGGAACAGGGTATTAACCGAGCGCTGGAACGGGTACTTATTCCATATTGATAAATTATTAGTAGGTTTTTCTATATGAATGAGATTTTGAATTTAAATAAGCATATTCACCTGCGGAAAAAGGATATTCACCGCGCAAAACGTCGCGTGATTTTACGTGTATAATTTTGGTAAAAAACGTTTGATGTACAATTGGTTTTGGTAAATATTTTCCATTACATTAATTTCTCTCGGAATATGGAATAAAACATTTACTGTCTTTTGTTTCGGTAAATATGTATAGATTATAACATGCCCTTTTCCATATTGGCTCTGGTATCATCCCGAGACTCCCATATCGGCCTCGAGGCTTTAGCCGAGGGCCGATATGGGTCGAGGGATGATACCCGGGCCAATATGGAAAAGACATGTTATAATCTTTTTATCACATATTTAAGTTCTGCAGAAAAGAGAGAAAAAAAACGTCAATTACATAAAAGGTAAAGTCTTAAGGGAATTATCACAAACGTGTTGTTAAGGATGCAATGACGTCACGTCATTAGGAACAGGGCACAATATGGATATGTCTTTTTTGCCCCGGGCAATTTTGAGGTTATTGCATATGCAAAACCCGACGTATTCGTTACAAATATGTGATAAGTGGTTTTATTGACTTTTGAAAAACTGATATTCACTGAGGCCAAATATCAGTTTTTCAAAAGTCAATAAAACGGCAGTTGGCCTCAGTGAATATCAGTTTTTCAAAAGTCAATAAAACCACACATTTACCTCACCAAAAGACAGTAATTGTATAATATGCGCTTATAGAGTTATATCACCTCTAAGAACCCAAATCTACCACCAGAGACAACAAAACAATTGAAAATCATGTTTTAAAAGGTGCAACGTATGATACACGTATTATGAGCGAATTATAAGCAAATGATGGAATGAATTAAACAAGGTTATAGCATGCTCCGAAACGATGTACACCCTGCTAACATGTTTAACCCCATCACATTATGTTAGTATGTGCCTGTCCCTAGAAAAGAGCCTGAAATTAAGTAGTTATCGTTTGTTTTTGTGTTACTACATATTTGTTTTCCGTTTAATTTTTTTGTATATGAAATACGGCCGTTTAATAGTTTTGTTGTTTGAATTGTTGGAGATTGTCATGTCTGGGCCTTTTATAGGTGACTACACGGTTTGGGCTATGCTCATTGTTGTAGGCCGTACAGTGACCTATAGTTGATAATTTCTGTGTCATTTTGGTCTATTGTGGGGTGTTGTCTCATTGGCAATCATCTTCTTTTTTTAAACAAGCGCTAACACGGTGAGTTCATCCCTTCGAACCAAGAACCATCTTCAACCATACGGACATAAAGCAGTTAAAAGGTAGAACGTATAAAAATCAAATAAGGAACAAATGAGTATCGAACATAAAGTAAAAGGATCGGTTGAGCACAAACACATATAAATATGTCAGAAAAAGATCTTTTTACCTCATCAAATTTAGAACTTTTACCAGATATAAGAGTATAAACAATTAAAAAGGGGAAAGGATATTAAAAATCGAATAAGTAACGAATAAGGAATAGGGAATAAGTAACGAATAGGTAACGATAGGGAATAGGGAATAGGTAACGAATAGGTAACGAATAGGGAATAGGGAATAGGTAACTAATAGGGAATAGGGAATAGGTAACGAATAGGTAACGAATAGGTAACGAATAGGTAACGAATAGGGAATAGGGAAAAGGTAACGAATAGGGAATAAGTAACCAACTTGACGTTCATGATACCTCACACACTGAACACAAATTGGTGTTCTTAATTTTCCATGTGAAAAGATGTGTACCTACAGGTAATATATAATGTAATAATTTCCATCGAATCATTTTAAAATTGTCTTCTAAATAATTGAACATAAAATTTAATGTGTATTTAATTTTTGCTTGAATTTTATCTATATTTAGTTCTTTCCGCCATTTTGTAAACCTTATAGGAATATCTTTACTAACAAATTTTTTTCTTTTGATATTCTACCTTTGTTATCAATTATGTCATTTACATAGATTAGGTTGTCTTTTATCCAATGATTAAAAACTAATTTGTTGGCTGATGGTTCTAAAGTTTTCTGGTTTATTAGTTGGACTACCACCATATTTTACCCAAGTTTTAAGTATTTCAAAGTAAAAATTAGGGATGGGTTTCTTCCTAATGTTAAATTTGTTTTATTTGGTATATTCGTTCTGTTGGTGTTCCAATTCTCGCCTAATCAATGATAAATGGTTGTTTAGACTATATCATAATATGACACAATAAAATACAGAAACATACTGTGAATACTTTTGCAGTCATTTTATAAGGACCTGTTTTGTAATAAATAAAGGAATGATTCGCTCAACTTCTCTGAAGCCCGATAAGAACGGATATACGATTATATGAAAGTTGATAGTTTTTCTTCAAACTCAAATGGTTTGTCTTTCTCCTACATAGATTTTCATTGACATTAGTCGCAGTTTAGTTGTGCACACGTACGAAAACAAAATGAAACATGTCTTGCACTGTCCCACTCATCTTCGTATAGAGAGTAGATGAATTCGTAACCAATGCATAAATAAATTATGAAAATCAATTTGAATTACAAAAAAATTCAAGGAAAATGTCACAATCAAAACTGAAGCACACCAAATGAAAAGAATACAACTGTCATATTCCTGACTTGATACAGTCTAAAACATTTCCTCATGTAAAAAAATGTGTATTTAACCTGTGTTTATAGCTAGTTAAACCTCTTACTTATTTGAAAAACGCACTGAATTCAATTATATTGACAACAATGTATGAGCAAACCACATAACTTACAATGTTATTGTGCATCGTTTTAACTTTTATTTAAAGTATTGTCAGTATTCTGTATAATAATTGTATATATATTTCATTAATCCTGGTATGCATTGTGAATTTATTTGAAAAAAAACATCATTGTGTATAAACAACATGTAGACTGTTGATTGTAAAGGTACACGTACCAAATGTATCTGGTAATGAAGTATGACAGGTTCATATGGGGTCTTTGAGATTCCTACAATATTATGGCATATCTCTGAACATATTACTAAAACTAGATGCAGATGATAAAAATTTGAACTGTTTTTTCATGTAGATTTTGACAAATATTTGATAGTTACTAAAACACGAATACGAACAACTCTCATAAATCACCAAACATATATCTTCTGGTAGTAGATCTATACTTTATCTGTAAAAATATATCTTCTGGTAGTAGATCTATACTTTATCTGTCAGATACAAATCAGTTCATATTACACGAGTAAAAATGTCCTTCGATGCAAAGGTTTTCAAGAAAAGATGTGTAATTTGAAATTCGTACCAAAGTCAAGAGCTGTATTTTGTTTCAATTTTGAGGAAATGTAACAAATCGTTGTAAAATATTTAGTGTTTTGACTTGCAATTTTTAATCTTCAATACTTTTTAATAACCTTTCTTTTTATCAGAGAGAAAAGAATTCATGAGAAATTTTTCATATTATCACTGATATGGTAATTTTAAAAATTAACTGTTTTCAAAACTTTTGAAGTTTTGAAACACTAAGGCTTTTCTACCTCAGGAATATATTATCTTAGCTGTATTTGGCAGACCTTTTTGGAATTTTGGTCCTCAATGCTCTTCAACTTCGTGCTTTATTTGGCTTTTATAACTTTTAAGGAGTCGATCGTCACTGATGAGTCTTTTTTAGCCGAAACGCGCGTCTGACGTAAACATAAAATTTAATCCTGATATCTATGATGAGTTTTTCATACCTTTTTAATCCCATCATCAACTTTATGTTAAGATAAATATACATAAGTATGTTTGAACCAGTGACAACTCTAGGACAGAGCTTATCCATCGGATCACCAGGGGGTAGATACCAGGCGGAAATACATTCTGTATCTATAGTTCGTCTAAATAGCAACAAAACAATGTTAGATCTGTTAATTTGCAGAAGCAAGATTTTGTTCTTCTAGTAAGATATCATGGCACCAAATCGCCTGGCGCGCTACTCCACTCGACGTTCTGGGCTTGACAAAAATCAAGCTTTCGGTGGCCGTGTGTTACCTTTGCCCAACAAATTTTATCTAGCGTCGTAACACAGTACATGATATTTAAGGCACGAAGATTGAATATTACAGATCAGACTGACAGCTGAATAGTCTATCATAGAGAATCTTAAAAACGAATGGAGAATACAGTCACAAAAATAATTATATTATAAGTTCGTCTACACCAGTGACAACTCTACGCCAGAATTTCTCAATTTCGAAGATCCTCTACGATATATAATTCAGCTGATCTGTAATATTCATATTAATAAACTAAAATTACAATTATAATTATACAAAATATGCATAGTAAAATGAAATCTATTTCTAGGGTATTAATATACTTCGGGATAATTCAGCGCAAATGATTTAGCAAATCTAATTAATTAAATCACAGTATGCAAATAACAAATAAACACACCACGAGTCATTTTCACAGCATCACTGGAATCGGCAACCTTGACAGAATTCAGACGGATAAATTTCAATTGTGCTTGATTAGAATGGATGGACAATTAATCAGGGATCCTCAGACATCTTGGCGTGATATGGTCATAGATGTCTAGTCATACAATTCGTATAAACTGCAACGAAATGCAAGACAAAGGTGAAAATAGAAAGGATAAATATGTTAACTGTACAAAAAGGTAACCTTGAAAATTCAACTCAATGATAATTCCCTTTTTAAAAATACTCAATTATTTTTCACTGATTTTTTCAATGATTGTAAATTATCAAATGGTAACTGTAATAAAGATAGTTCTTCGATAAATGAAAACTTGTTCATTTCATGTATGTTATAGATGTTGTGTCTTATGTACTGTTATTTGTCTGTTTGTCTTTTACTTGCAGCCGTGGCGTTGTCAGTTTATTTTTAATCTATGAGTTCAGTTATCCCTCTGGTATCTTTCGTCCCTCTTTTATAGATATTCGCAGATTATAAATAAGACTTTTGTATATTTCTGGGGGAGAAACATAATCTAAGACATAAGACATGACAAATTCAATAAACCGTAATTCATTTTTTTCATATTTATAATTTTATTATCATCTTTTGATGGTATCATAGTTAAAACTGCCTAATTAGTAAATCCAAAGAAGAATGGTACCTACCATCAAAAGATCAGAAATATTTCACTACTTGCAAGATAAAATACATTTTTCTTTCGTCTATAACTTGTTTTAATAGTGATTTCAAAAATATACCATATAAATGATATATCTCCCGACTGCGAAAAAGATACTTCATGTAATGTTTTATAGTAAGATATAGATATTACGCTTTATTAAATATTTGTCTTTATCACATATTTGTAACGAATACGTTAGGTTTTATATATGTAATAACCTAAAAAAACAGTATATTGATGAGACTGTTATTAAAGTGAGAGGGTTAGCGCTATAGAACCAGGTTTAATCCACCATTTTCTACATTGGAAAATGCCTGTACCAAGTCAGGAATATGACAGTTCTTGTCCATTCGTTTTTGATGCGTTTTGTTTTTTGATTTTGCCATGTGATTATGGACTTTCCAAATTGATTTTCCTCTGAGTTCAGTATTTTTGTGATTTTACTTTTTGGTTATTGTGCCCTGATTCCAAATGACGTGACCTCATGGCATCACTAATGACAATTGATAACACTTTTGATAAAAGGTTTAAGATTTTACCTGTTATGTTACCCAATTTTACCCAATATGAAAAGGGCATGCTATAATCTATACTAAGCAATCTGTAAATTTTACAATAATATCATTAGTGTGAAGACAATTTTCAGGCAGTTAAGCTGCCTTATGCAAGCACCCTAGATTTGTGTTCTACTCAATAAATGCTAAAATATGTGCCATTGTTATTATCTAGCTGGATTTTATGTTATTTATAACTAATTAGACAGTTTTGTCATACTTTTAATTCTTGTTTCTAAAAAAATTGACAAGAAAAACCTTAAATGATCGTCGAATTATCCAAAAGATTTGAAGTTGCACATAGAAAGTAGGGCACATTAGGAATCTTTATGAAGTTTATTATCCCCTGAGATTTTGGCTAAGCTGTCAAAGAACAAATGTATGAAATATTTAATCGCCGAAAATCTCTAAAGACAAGTAGTTTAGATTCCCCAAATGACAAAAGTCATAGGAATATTGTTTGTCGTCAATACGTAGTCAGCTACGTCAGTAGTTTTAAAATAAGTTCCACTGTTGGCGGCAATCTTAAGTTATAAGACGACATTTTTGTATATTTTCAATTTGGAGGTAGGGGTTCAAATTAACGGTTTTGGTTTCTCTGACCTTCCAATTTTGCAGTCGTACTTTCGACTTGGTGACTAGCTAAGCTCGACATGCCCGACTTGAGTAGTTGAGAGGAAATTAAAAAAAAAATGCAAACCTTTTTACCAAAGTCTCCTAATAAACGATCTCAATACTTATTTTCAGCATTATTATACATGACAGCCATGTTCTTTGTGTTCAACCGCTAGCTTATTACAGAAAACCGCCGACAAATAATGCATTAATTCGAATAAAATCGTAACTGACAAAAACAACATTGAAAACAAAATGGCTGACGTGAGAAGAAAATAACAATATCAGATCCGAAACCGGAAGCGGATAAGGGTAATTCCGGATTTTGGCGATATTAGACAGATGACAAAATACATCTATGCATGGTAAATAGATATATAAACACTAGAATTGAAAACCAAAAGATATATGTAAAAAAAATGAAAACAAACTAAATCGAATACAATGTGACAGTTGGGAACAGTATATCTAACTATATATATGATCCTGGTGACAGTATAAATTTTCTTTATCAGTGATAAATGTTGGTAAAGCAAGTAAGATGCTTTTAAAGTGAACAATATTTTCTGCAACTTCAATGGGTACGTTTTGGGAACTTTGAAACAGTCGAGATCCCCACCCCTAAACCATATATATTCATGTATGGGACAATATTATAAATCAAATGAAATATAGGGGGTTCCTGTGGGTCATCCCACCCCTCCTGTTTGAGAACTTGGAAACAGTCGAGATCCGCACCCCTAAACCATATATATTCATGTATGGCACAATATAACAGATCATATATATGAAATATAGGCAGAGTTCGTGGGGCCACTCTACCCCTGCCTGTTTGAGAATTTGAAAACAGCCGAGATCCTCACCCCTTAACCATATATACTCATGTATGGGACTAAAAACAAATCAAATAAAATATAGGAGAGTCCCTGCGGTCACCCACCCCTCCTGTTTGAGAACTTGGAAAACAGATGAGATCCCCACCCCTCAACCATATATTTTAATGTATTGGACAATATAAGAAATAAAATGAAATATAGGGGAAGTCACTGAGGCCCCCACCCCCTCCTGTTTGAAAACTTGATAACGGTCGAGATCACACCCCTTAACCATTTATATTCATGTATGGGACAATATAAAAAATCAAATAAAAAATAGGGGGTTGTCCCTAGAGTCACCCCACACCCTCTTGTTTGTGTTTTGAGAACTTGTAAAAGATTGAGATACCAACTCCTAAATCATATTCATTCCTGTTTGTCATTTCAAAAAGATTGAATGACATACAAGGTAAATCTCATAGGCGTCACATACATATATCACTTTGCTAGACCTAACACCTGTCATTGTATTCCAAACATCAAGGACCTGGAGTGAAGGTTGGAGTCATTTACATTTACTATTGACAGGTCAGTCAGACCTCACCATTGATCCCAAAAGTAGTAAACGTTTGTCTGATTTGTATCTCATAACTTTTGTACTATAGAACACAAACTCAGTTTTCTTTCCAGGGAAGCAAGTCCATTCATACTTTTACAAGCTTGCACTAAAGTCAACTTGAACTACTAACATTTACTATCAACTAGAAAAACTGCAATCATTACGAAGTTGTACCACTGCAGACTCAGGACCACCAAAAAAAAATATACTTGATATATACTTTGCTTTTGAAAACCTTAATAAAATATGAATTATTTGCCTTAATGATAAATTCATTAAATGAACATAAATATACAATTATATATGAAGGTTTAACATCAATTCTCTGTATGCATCAACCAACAGCTGGCCACATAAAAAAGTTAATGTAAAAGAAAAACTACCTCTAACATCAAAGTTAGTTGCATTATTCATAAAGATCAGTTAAAAATCTTAATCATCCCAGTCCTTCTTGTCGGTTGCTAAGGAACATAAATTTCCTTAGCAACCAGGCAAATTTTACCTCAAAATGACCAAATTTCAATTATGAACAGCTCATTTATTATGGCAGATAGCTTTACATAGTTTATCATTAAATGAACAACAGAATATGCTTTATAAAAATATATTGATCAAAGTAAATCATATACGGTGAAATACAGTATAGAATATCAGAGCTAATAGCTGTTTTAGGTACTGTGGATCTTAAGCAAATAGTGTAAAATTCGACCAAATTTGGTCCTTAAAACATTTTTTTTGCAGAAATATAGCCAAAACATGACTCACTACACTTAAAGATGAGGTATTTAACTAATCATTACTGAATAAATATCTCTGGGTAAACATATTTTAAATAAATGGCGGATAATTCAAATTGGGTCATATTTGGGGTGTAAACTATTCATGTAGGCCAATTTTTCATATGTTTGCTATCATGCCAGACAATTACAATCATAAACTAACCAACTAACATGTTATGCTGAGGTTGGTGTTTGTTGAATATATTTGTTCATATGACTGACGTATGGTTGACAATAAAAAAAAACTTAATGGAGACCTTAAAAAAGATGGAGGGGGGGGGGGGGGGGGGGTATAGTGACATATTTTTTTCTTATTTTTTTTTTTGCACAAAAAATTTAGAAATAGAGAGGCACTAAAATCAAAGAATTTTGGTATAGATACTTCAAATGATTTTTTTTAAATACAGAGGTAAACAAAATGGGGTCATTATATTTATGGAAAAATTTTGGTTTTATGTTAAAAATTGGGGAGTTTGAGAATCAATTTATTTTACAGGGTATACTTTGAGTAATTTAGTAAAAACTCCTTTAATCAAGACTGAAGATATAACTTGTTAATTTTTCTTTCTTCAATTCAGTTTAAAGTAAAGGTTAGAGGACAAAAAACTACACCTTTGTTGAAAAACTGTAATTTTGGGATGAAGTGTTCTTTAGGCAGATGCTAATTTTATCCCCTTCCCTTTCTTGAATGTGACTTACAGAATTGGACTATTTACCGGATTTGTTATCACATAAGCAATACGACGGGTGCCACATGTGGAGCAGGATCTGCTTACCCTTCCGGAGCACCTGAGACCACCCCTAGTTTTTGGTGGGGTTTGTGTTGTTTATTCTTTAGTTTTCTTTGTTGTGTCATGTGTACTATTGTTTGCCTGTTTGTTTTTTTCATTTTTAGCCATGGCGTTGTCAGTTTGTTTTAGATTTATGAGTTTGACTGTCTCTTTGGTATCTTTCGTCCCTCTTCTTTAATACGTATCAGTGTCAGTGCTACTGGTGTTCTTTCGTGTTCATACTTCTATTATTTTTAAAAGAAAAAAGATTTTCGTTTTTTTTTTAAAGTGTTTTTTGTTGTTGTTATAGATACAGACAATTGCTAAGTGCCTTTATAGGTACTTATCGTCTTTGGCCCAACATGATAAGTTCTGCATGTATTCAAATTATTTTTAATAAATGTGTTAACTTTAAATTGCTTGTGAGTGGGGCACCAACCCAACAACCAGTCAACCATTTCATCTGAAAATTTCAGGGCAGAAAGAAATTGACTTGATAAACAATTCAATTCTGTCAGATTTGCTCTCAATGCTTTGATTTCAGAGTTAAAAGCCAAAATCTACATTTTACCTCTTTGCTCTATTTTTAGCCATGACAGCCATCTTTGTTGATTGGCTGGGTCACTGTAGACATGTTTAAACTAGATACCCTAATAATGATTGTGGCTAAGATTGGTTTAATTTAGCCCAGTAGTTTCAGAGGAGAAGATTTTTGTATAAGATTACAAAAAAATACGAAAAAAATGACTATAAAGGGCAATAACTCTTTATAGTTTCAACTGACCATTTCAGTCATCCTGACTTATTTGTAGATCTTACTTTTCTGAACATTATTGATGTTTACAGTTTATCTCTATCTATAATAATATTCAAGATAATAACCAAAAACGTAAAAATTTCCTAAAAATTACCAATTCAGAGGCAGTAACCCAACAACCGGTTGTCCAATTCATCTAAAATTTGTAGGGCAAATAGCTCTTGATATTTCAATGTAAAAAATGTCACATATTATGTCCGGCAATTGTTTGAAAAATGGACCGACAACATATATATATTATTAGTATGTCATTATCTGTGGAATACAGTTTTTTTTTCTTTCTCTTGAACGAAGATTTTCAAAAAGGGGAAATAACTTATTTTTAAAAATTACATCCATATTAGTTTGAGCATGAAATTTTCAATTGCTGGCATATGTAATATGATATAATTACTCTCAATACATCTAAAAATAGTTGTTTTCAAAAGAAAGGACTATTTTATCATGAAAATATTCATATGAAATATTTATTTACAAATAGAACCTAAAAAAGGGGGAGTTTCAGGGTAAATTACAATGACTAATATTCCTATATTGGCAACTTTCTGCAACATTTACCCAAGATTTTTTTTGCATCATTTTGGTGACAAAACATCCATAATTTTATATTTTATAGTCTTTTATGTGAGGATTTCTGCGTTTTTGGTAAAATCAGATGTACAAAATGACAAAAATCGGCTAAAATCATGCCGATGTTTGTGTTAAGTGGATCACGTGATGTACCAAATAACTGTTTTTATTCGAAAAATTTGTCAGTTAGCAGTTTAAATGATTAAAATCTTCTCTTATAGCCATGAAAATAACAAAAAATGATTAGCTTTATTCCATTTTCACCAGAAAATACAATGTTACCCATTTCTCCTTGCTGTTCTAATATATACATATGATGTCACGTGGTTTCCATGGCAACCAGACTATTTAGATTTTTTTAAATTATTTTGTTTTACTTTGACTGTTAGTTTGGACCATTTCAACTTTAAAAAAAGTAATCGAAAAAAAATAATCTGGCCAAAATTTTTCATATTTGGTCTATTGTTATAAAGAATTGATGTTAATGTTTGTTTTTTTCTATCTTTAAAAAAAAATTGAAGCAACATTGCCACAGTTTTCATAATTATGTTTGCCTTGGTTTTTGGTTAACTGCCTACAGTGCTTACAGCGCTTTGATTTTATACTGCCTTTGACCTACTATATTAAAAAAAAAGTCACCAAAGATACCACCAGTCTTATAAATTTGTACGGCATAAGTGGGTGTAAAAAGTGCAAGAAAATAACATAATTCTACTGTTGCTAGTGAATTGTATGATGCTGTGAAATATATTCAACCAAACTATTTCCTTAAAAAATGGTTTGGTTGAATATATGGAGTATATGTGTCTCAATTGATACGTTTCTCTAGAGCTAGCTCAAAGTACGTTGATTTCGTTGAATGAGGAATACTGCTTTCTCAAAAGTTGCTAAGACATGGCTATGAATCAAATAAAGGTCATCACGCAATAAATTTTACGGTCGTCATCAAAATCTGATTGGCCATTATGACAAAAGTGTGTCAGAAATCATATCTCATAATCTTCCTGAGTCATGATAACCGTCCATCATTAACAAACTGAATAAAGAAATAACACGACGGATGCCGTATACGGTGCTGGAAATACTTAGCTTTCCGGAGCACCTGATTTCACTCCCGGTTATTAGTAGAGTTTGTGTTGTTTCTGATTTATAACTGTTGATATAAATGTCGTTTGGTTTTATTAGTCTTTATTTACTCCTTGGTTTTGATTGTTATTATCTTTCTGTAGCAAATTTGGAATATGAAGTAACTGTGAAGGATTTATACACTTCTACATATAAATACTAATTCGATTTCCATGGACACAGCACGTGTTTGACACCAATACAACTTTGCATCTGTTTAGGCTTGTTTAGATCGCTGTGTTTCTACGTCTGTATTGAGAGATACTATAGACATTCGTGGGTAAATCGATTATCTAGAGTATGTTTCCCGGATAAAGCTACTAAGGTTAACCTTATCGAAATGACTTTTAAAAAACTGAAGTTATAATTTTTCTCGTTTCTGATTGACTATTAGATCTTTGCCGTTTATTTTACTTTTACAAGTAGTTTTTGATACTAAATTTGATAATTTCCTTTTTTATCGGATCATTTGCTGAGATATAACCATTTTTTTATTCCAGCATACACTACTATAAGATACAAAAAGGAAATTACATTTATAAGAATGTTCTTTCTCTATTCCTTGAAGGTAGATTATTATTTCTCTGTTTGTCCATTTTTCGGCTTTTATATATGTCACTTTGTGGTATACAGTTTTTGTCTGTTTTCGACTTTTGTTGTATATGATCCGTTGTGGCATATACTTATTTATCTGTTCTTTTGACTTTTGGTGTAAATGTCCATTTGTGTAGCATATTTACCTGACGATATCTGTGTATCGATATTTAGTCAAATCAACTATTAAGGTTGGGGTATATAGTTATTTGTCTGTTCATTGAATGATTGTTCTGAATGAAATGGTTGGCTACTGGATCTCCTGTTTTCTTTGTTCGTATTTTTGAAAAGTTCAATAGCATTTGTTGATATGGTGTATCACCCGTTTGTCCCACATATATAACTTTTTCACACTTTGTGCAATTAATCACATATATCACGCCTACGGTTTTACAATGTATCTGTCCCTGAATGGTATATTCTTTACCGTTGTTGTCACAAAATACCTTGGTTTCATTATATGTGAGCATAATGCACATCCATTCGATTGTTTATAAAATAGTAAATTATGCTTTTTGTGCACTAAGATGTCTTTTATGTTGTTATCACGTTTAAATGCCACGATATGCGGATCGGGGAATATTTTCTTTAGTCTTTCGGATTGATGGAGAATTTTAAGATTTTTTCTAAGAATGAAATGTACATTACGAAGCGCTTTGGAAAAAGTAATTACTAAAGGTACTCTGTTGTTTTCTCTCTATTCTGTTTGTACTGTAATAGATCTTCTCGGTTTAAATAGTCGACTTTTTTCGATTGAACTTCAGTTTACGAGTTATGTATCCACGTTTTCTTAGGTGCGTTTTTATTTTTTCTCTTCTTGTTTTGTAATCTTCTTTGTTGAGCAAATTCTTTTGACACAAATACCGAGTCCATATGGTATAGTAAAATAAACGGTACCAATTTTCTTGCACCAGATGCGCATTTCGACAATACATGTCTCTTCAGTGATGCTCGTGGCCAAAAAATTAAAACCCAAAGCTTATATAAAAGATGAGGAGCAATAATCCAAAAGGTCCAAAAAGTATAGCCAAATCCGTGAAAGGAATCAGAGCTTTTTTACAGAGTTTGGATGGCTTGGCGACACATGTAAGTACAGGTGTTTATCTGTTGATTTTGTATAAAGATCTGTTTTAAGTTGTCCGTTTTCTATGTGTACAAACACATCAAGGATTCATTTTTTTTCAGTTGGGTAACGCATTTCTGTTTTAATTCGCGGATGCAAACTGTTTGACATTTCGTGATTTTTTTTTAATTCATCTAAACCATGTTCCCATATCCCCCAGATGTCACCAACATATCTCCAATATGAAATGGTTGTAAATTGCTGTTTTGAAATAAATTTTCTTCCCATTATCCGAGGTAGGTGCAAGCATAATTCATGCCTAGATGGGAACCAATAGCTGTTCCTTCGGTTTGTAAAAAGTGCTTTCCGTTGAAGCTAAAATTATTCTCCATTTAAGTTCTTAGTTTAGAGATTTTACTTCTTTAGATGGAGTGAAAGTAAAATAAGTTTTCCATTACAGCATCACAGATATTGGAGTAGTGTGAGAAAAAAGTAGTGTCATTGTTTTCCTGTGGAATATGAAGATATTTTTAGAGGGTTTTTTATTTGTATTTAAATTTTCTCATGATTTTAATTGGTTGGTATTAACTTGTCATTCGATTATAAAGGTTGTGGTTCTGCTCTTTCCGAAATTGCAACTGGTGTTGTGTTTCTCTATTGTTTGTAAAATGTATTTATATATATATATGCTTATTGGCGCCATACCAATAGAAACAGAGCCTCACAAAAAGACAGCTTGGCTTACTTTCACTCCATCTAAAGAAATAAAATCTCCAAACTAAGAACTAAAATGGAGACACAG
Source organism: Mytilus trossulus (assembly GCF_036588685.1). Taxonomy (NCBI): domain Eukaryota; kingdom Metazoa; phylum Mollusca; class Bivalvia; order Mytilida; family Mytilidae; genus Mytilus; species Mytilus trossulus. The sequence continues at coordinate 103,116,392 of NC_086373.1, read as the reverse complement.
CTGATTGTGAACTCAAATAATAAAGAAACTTTCTTTCCAAGAATAAAAGACATACTGCAATGATATAATTTAATGCCGATTCATGAGCTGAGGAAAAGCTAGAAGCCGAAATTAAAAACTATATAGTCATTTATCTGTTCTTTTGATTTGATTGTATATGTTCCTTTGAGGTATATATTTATTTGTCTGTTTGTCGGTTTTGCTTTGGTTGTATATGTCACTTTGTGGAATATAATTATTTCTCTGTTCTTTCGACTTTTGTTGTATATGTTCCTTTGCAGTATATAATTGTTTGTCTGTTCTTTCGAATTATGTTGTATATGTCACTTTGAAGAACACGTATATATTTATTTGTCTGTTCTTTTCTACTTTTTGTTTTATATTTTCCTTCGTGCTATATACTAGTTATTTGTTATTTGTTGTATATAGTTATTTTTCTGTTCTTTTGACTTGTATTTAAATTTTCTCATGATTTTAATTGGTTGGTATTGACTTGTCTTTCGATTATAAAGGTTGTGGTTCTGCTCTTTCCGAAATTGCAACTGGTGTTGTTTTTCTCAATTGTTTGTAAGTTGGCTGCCTGTTATTGCCATTTCTTTCTAAAAAGTGAATCTATTCTTTGTTTACTGTTTGTTGTGAATTTTATCTGTCATCTTGACTATGCATGTTAACCTTTGCATTTTTTTCGTGTTTTGTTATTGTGGGTTCTCTGAGTTATATTGATGTGTGGTTTTTTTTATTGCGATTATCTGTTTATTTTGTTTAATTGACCACGAATAGCTAAACATGAAAAGTTATCTGGTTTTTTTTTTAAATCAAGGTTTGTATTCTAGGTGGATTTCTTGAGCACCACCTTAAGGTTGCACAATGTTATATTATATGGTTGTCTGCTTTATTGTTCACAAATCAATGAATATATGCTACCGCCTATAAATGTAACGATAGATGTAGCAGTGTTGTTGTTGATGCTATTAACAATCTATAAATTGTTTACCCGATTAAAGAAACATTCATCCCTTCGTTTTATGATTGACGTTTTACGTTGCCTCTTTCGGTTGCATAATTGTTTAACCATATACTGTTGTATTACCTAAAACGAATGTCTGCCTTAATTGGGGACTTATTATTTTTTTTACCCTTTGCAATATGAATGGATGAAGATTTGTTTACCTCATGGAATGAGCCATTTTTCGAGAACATCGCCAAGAGATGCGATATTGATTAAAAGTGAACATGTTTCTCGTTTCTCGTTTTGTTTATATAGATTAGACCGTTGGTTTTCCCGTTTGAATGGTTTTACACTAGTAATTTTGGGGCCCTTTATAGCTTGTTGTTCGGTGTGAGCCAAGGCTCCGTGTTGAAGGCCGTACTTTAACCTATAATGGTTTAATTTTTAAATTGTTATTTGGATGGAGAGTTGTCTCATTGGCACTCACACCACATCTTCCTATATCTAAACACAGGCACTTGCTTGTGAAAATTATAATAAAGGTATAAAGGTAAAAATAACTTCATATGCCAAAGGAAAACAATGACACTACTTTTTCCTCACACTACTCTAATATCTGTAATGCTGTAATGGAAAAATTTGTCTTCTCGGTTTCCTTTTTATTATTACATGACAGAAATTGTACAGGAACACAAAATAAAATCATCTTTAATTTAAACCGAAATGATAGATTTTAAAAAGGAATAATTGGGACTGAAAAACACCAATATGTTGTTAAAACCTTAAAGTATACATGCATTTAAATAATACTATAAATGTAGTTAGAATTGAGGGACTTTCATAAAGTGTCCATGCTGCTTTATTGATTCAAGTGAAATTGGCCTTTTATACAACTTTGATCAACAACGTCAAAAAAATAGATATTGGCTAAGTTTAAGTAATTGTAAACAGAAATATACAAAAATGATATTCTTAACTAAAACCAGATTTGCATGCAATATCAAGTCGGTAAAAAACCATTGGCTTATATATATATATATAGTATTCTAAAATATTTTATCATTTACAGAAGTATGCGTTCAAACACCGCCCAAGAAAAAAACTAAACTAAAAATTTGCAAATCTAGCATTGTTTGGCAATATTTCAGACGAATAACATGTACTTTTGATAGTTATCTTGAATCACAGTGTTAAACAATAGTACGAAATCAAAATGTCATTCTGGAAATAGATGTCAAGGATAATACAGGTGACAAAGTCTTATCAGTAACGCAGCTGTCATAGAATAGCATTAATTAACTTATTTTGTTCAGGCATTGGGTACAAGTATGTCTTGCTATTTAAGTACATCTGCAACAAGATTTCAAAGTTACATCGTGTCTCACGTGTCAAGGCGAAACATATAAAAAGTAAAATCACAAAAATACTGAACTCAGAGGAAAATCAAATCGGAAAGTCCATAATCACATGACAAAGCAAATGACAAAATACACAAAAAAACGAATGGACAAGAACTGTCATTCTTTTTACTTGGTACAGGCATTTTCAAATGTAGAAAATGGTGGATTCAACCTGGTTTTATAGCGCTGAACCTCTCACTTTGTTGACAGTCTCATCAAATTTCTATATATGTAAAAGACTACTGTAGGCGACACAGATGAAACGAATTGTTAATTCAAATATGAAGGATATGGCTTAAGCTGCAATATGACAGCAAATTAAGAAAGCAACAATGAATAAACATGTAAAAACCAAAGTGGCCAACATTACTTTTGAGTGTAGCTAACATTTGTTTGTTCATTGCTTATTTTAGAAAATTTCAAAAACAGCATACATTTGATCTTTAATATGGTGTTGTCGTTTGTTAATGTGGTTCATAAGTGTTTCTCGTTTCTCGTTTTAAATATATAGATTAGACCGTTGGTTTTCAAGTTTGAATGGTTTTACACTAGTAATGTTCAGTAGTTGTCGTTTGTTTATGTGGTTGATAAGTTTTTCTCGTTTCTCGTTTTTATATATATGTATATTCGACCGTTGTTTGGGTGCCCTTTATGCTGTATGCTGTTCGGTGTGAGGCAAGACTCCGTGTTGCAGATAAAAAAAAACTCATCATAGATACCAGGACTAAATTTAGAATAAACGCCAGACGCGTGCTTCGTCTACAAAAGACTCATCAGTGACGCTCGAATTCAAAAAAGTTAAAAAGACCAAATAAAATACGAAGTTGAAGAGCATTGAGGACCAAAATTCCCAAAAGTTTTGCCAAATACAGCTAAAGTAAGCTAAGACCGTACCTTGAACTATAATGGTTTACTTTTATAAATTGTGACTTGGATGGAGAGTCGTCTCATTGGCACTCAAACCACATTTTCCTATATCTACTATTAATGCTTTTGAAATGTTGGGAGTGGATATCATTGCCTTACTGTCTTTTTACCTTCCGTTACACTGTCTATGTATAGAGGTCACATACGGTTTCAAAGATTGGAAACCGCATACAACAGGTTGTCAACTGTCTGTGTTTAAACAAGTTTGTGGATATATCAAACTACAAGGAACGTACAGGTAAAGGGAACATCAATTGATTCGGTTCTTCAGTCATATTCCGACGGCTAACTAAATAAATAAGTCAATATTCAATCTTTCCATGTTATCCCCACCAGTGGAAGAAAATAGTATAGATTACATAAAGGAATGAAATACGTGGTAAAAAAAATGCTATTAAAGTAGTGAAGATGACAGCGTCATAAACCAATATTGCAATGCAACAAACAGAAGGATAGGGTTAACACAGTTGGCAGCGAAACCTGAAATTACAAGGATCATCAACTATTTTCTATCAATTGCATTATAACTCTTGTCTCCAATGTTTAATTGATAGCCTAACTCAATGGTATCTGACTGATTGAAAATAGAACTCCAGAAACAATGGAAAATGTCACCCTCACATGAAGACTGGCTGACAATTTATATTATAATATATATACATCTGTTGGAAATTAATCATTTCTTGATTTAAACAAAAAAACAAATAAATGGTGAACCTTTCATAATTCTTGTACATAATATATAGTATACTATTGTCTTTTTTTGTCTTATTTACTTTGGTTGTTCCAATGTTAGATACTTTCTTCGGCTTTAAACTCACGTTATTGCTTTTATATTTATGTTAAGATGTTCCCGTCTAAGGGAATGACTTTTAAAATACAATACAGTATACGATGAAAAAAAGTCGTAGTATAATAAAATGATATCATGTTAAAATATCATGATAAACAAGTTTTAGAATGTTCAAAAGTTCACATATGTCGCACTGGTCTGTGGTCGTATAGATTTGACGATAACGTGTACGAACTGTTGTCGGTTGTGTTGCATGTATTTTATTTATGTTCTCTCATAGTTTTGATCGTTGGTTTAGTTTTGTTCTTGATCAATGGTGCAAAGGGAAACCTCTCTCTGGGATCAACCCAATCCGTCCTATCCATTGGAGTTAACACCATTTGGTATCCATTATTTGTGGTATTAAAACCCGAGCCACAGTAAACCATTCTTTTTGAATAACCAAAATTCATTTCTTATATATTAACAGTACAAGAAAATGGCTATTCCACGAACATCACAAATACCCCAACTTATAAACCTATCACAGAATTAAAAAATCTACATCTTTTCAAATCCCCATAAACTTTACAATTATAGTATCCATATGGATACAAAATACATATTTTTGTAAAGGTCTCAAATGTGTAAATGAGACTTGTAAGCTTATTCTTAAATGATTATTCAAAATGATAACACTTATACAAATACATTTTGATTTTCCCCCAATTTACCGAGGCCTATTTATGCAGTAAAATGGGTTTTAGCATAAAAAAATATTTCTTTTTTTTTGTATTTGTTTATATAACCAGAAATGCTTTGAATAACTGGTAATATTTGTTTTCTACGAAAAGAAATAAAAATATTGTGTTTATAATCTGTTATTTTATAATCAGTTGTTCATTGACGTCAAGTAGCCAACTGTGAATTCTAGACACTTGGGTTTGATATTCATTCTGAAGGCGTAAGCAATGGTAAATCTACTTACATGATTTTCACAGGAGGCGATAGACTTTGTGATCAGGTGTTTTCATTCAGATAGGAGCTGTGGATATTGACCAATCACAATGGTCATATATCTCACTGACTTCATTTATAAACGAACATTAAAAAGATGCCTCAGTGCTCGATAAAAGTAACATCAAAAAGTGCTGGATACCCGCTGTACAATAAGAAAAAAAAAAACAAGAAACAGAAACAGCAATGTAAGTAAATGTATAATGATATCGTTATTGTTTGATTTCTCTATTGTCTCAACGGATTTTTTTTTGCAAACTTTGTAAAAGCATTTCTATAATCAATATGATGTTTTGTCTACCCCTGTTGCAATGTCGGCGAATACGTTCTTTTTTAAAATCACTTATTTTAGATTGTCTTTAACTATTATTTCATAAGAATATTTGTATTTAGGAGCTTTTTAGATACTTTATTATTATTATTATTATTATTATTATTATTATTATTATTATTATTATTATTATTATTATTATTATTATTATTATACTAACTATTTGTATTTAATAATGTCAACCCTTGCACTGTATTACATCGTTTACTATGGTCAACAATATTATCAACAGAAATTGATATTAGTGAATAAAGTATTAAACAATATTTTAATGATAAATTAGAGCAATACCTCGTCGCAATCAAATGTTAAAGAGGGGTTGTAAAACAGCAATACAATCGGGCACAACTTCATGGCGAGAACCAACTGACAGCACTGTTTCAAACGTTTTATCTATTAATATACCTTATATAGAACTAATTAGATTAGAAAGTAATTGTAAGGTATCGATGAATAGTTACTAATGATTAGGAAAGCTTTGTAAGGATTTCATTTCCTGCTATTGTTATGTTTTGCTTGACATCCCTCCATTGTGTTTTAATGCAATAGTAAATGTTTGTTTACAAGTAATTTCAACGTAATATTAATATCCTAATAACTATAAAAATTGTCTGGCGCTAATACAAAATGTAGTCCTGGTATCTATGATGAGTTTATTTACTACCACTGGATCGATGCCACTGCTGGTGGAGATTTATTTCCCCGAGGGTATCACCAGCCCAGTAGTCAGAACTTTTGTGCTGACATGAATTTTCATTGATATGGTTTTATTTAAAAAATTACTGTTCACAAAAGTTTGAATTTTTGAAATACTAAGGCTTTTTCTACCTCAGGCATAATTACCTTAGCTGTACGTGGCAAAACTTTTAGGAAATTTGGTCCTCAATACTCTTCAATTTCGTACTTTATTTGGCCTTTTTAACATTTTTGGATTCGAGCGTCAATGATGAGTCTTTTGTAGACAAAACGCGCGTCTGGCGTATATACAAAATTTATGATGATTTTATTTATAGTGATGAAGATAAAATCACAGTATTGACTGCTTTACCCCTATTTTTTTTACATTTTACCTAATATGGATTTCTTTTGTACATACATCGTTGACAATAGAATGGGATTTATGTGACTGTCATGACTGTCATACATGTGAGAGGTTTAGATAGCTATAAATCCATGTTAAATCCACCATTTTCTACATATTACAAAATGCTTGTTACAAGTCAGGAACATGACCGTTGTTGTCTATTCATTTGATGTGTTTGAGCTTTTGATTTTGCCATTTGATTAGGGACTTTCCGTTTTAAATATATCTTTGAATTCAGTATATTTGTGATTTTAACTTTTGTTTTGTATATAAAAAAAATATTCAACTCCTCCTTTTTCGTCAAACAAAATATTACTTTATAAAAGAAGTGCTACATGTACGACTCACACAGACCAATACTCCTCGATCAATTGGAAATATTGAAATAATTTTTATTTCGCTTAACATTGTCATTTCATTTACACTTATTTTTCTGTCAACAAGAATACAATGATCAGTATTTGAAACCAATTTATAACAGGTTTTGTCTATCAGGATCCAAGTTCCAAAGAATTGAGTAAACTTTTAAAGAACTAAAAGGAAAAAAAGTTCCAGTGCTCCTGCCTCTTTATTCACATACTAAATTGCTCACTCTGAAATATTATGTACAGCTCTTTATATAAAAAGTTGTTAATACAAAATTACATAATTTAATATAGTCAACACAAGCACAAAATTATTTTGTTTTAACTTCTTTTATATAAATATTTGTTTACCGCGATATCCCGGTAGCATAAGTACGAATCCAGGCGAGGAAAGAACAAAAAATGAGCGAAAGTAAATTTACAGACTTAACATTGTTGGGCTGATGTTAAGACGAATTATATATATATACATTAACTATTTAATTTTTTAATTCAAATAACACCCATACGATGATGTTTACAGTTCATACAATGACCATTATTATAACATCAATATTAAGATACAAAAAATAAAATAAAACCATATATACATTTGCCTAAATTTGAGCATAATCATAGTTCTTTTGAAAAATGCATATTTTATAGAATGAGAAACGGAAGTAACCTTATTCAAGCTATAACAAAGAACTCACAGCGGGTAGTATCAACAACAGCAGCCAGCAAACAAAGCACAAAAATACTAACGATTGATGAAGTAACAACACAAACTGTACGTCGTATATACAGAGTATTAAGTTAACTTCTTTTTAAACATCACAATCATGCAAGGAATAATAAAGTTATAAAGCATGTTTTGAATAATATGTTTTTTTCTCAAAAACATAATTCAAAATGTTGAAATATCTAAAAGAGGAGCGAAAGATACCAGAGGGACAGTCAAACTCATAGATCGAATAAAATCCGACAACGACAGGGCTAAAAATGAAAAAAAGACAAACAGACAAATAATAGTTCACATGACACAACATTGAAAACTAAAGATTTAGTAACATACACAAGTGTTTTAGGCTTTTTGGATGTGAATATTTTTCAAAACTGTATTTAATGCCGATAAGGTTTTTTTTGGATGTGGCATATATTTGATTATTTCATATAAATTCAATATAAAAACCTAAAAGAAGAAGATCCTTGATTCACTGTCATCCGAGAGGAAACATTTCATGCATTTAGGGCATGGATAATTTTAATTCTAAATAAATCTGTAAAATGTGTCGAACGAATTGAGGTGCAACAAATTTGAATTACCACTTTTGTTGAGTGGGAAAACATCAAACATATATGTCGCGAACTTTTAATTAAGGTTACACCCCCATTTGACGTATACAACACTTTGGAAAATAACACCATTCCACATTTACAATTAAATATAAAAATAAGTAACCTCTTTATGAGTTAAACCAAACTCGGGAATTTAATTTGAATAAAACAAGTGTTAATTTTCTTTTAGAAACTTTTATTTCACATTGACAGTTCTATTGATTAATATTGAATCTTAGTACAAGACAATAAAAGTTGGACTAAAAGAGGGACTAAAGATACCAGAGGGACAGTCAAACTCATAAATCGAAAATAAAAAGACAAACAGACAAACAATAGTACACATGCCACAACTTAGAAAACTAAAGAATAAGCAACACGAACCCCACCAAAAACTGGGGGTGATCTCAAACTAACTTGTTACTACTCCATTTTATGATTTATTTTGCTAAAATTAATATGTTCAAACTAAACACCAACAGTTATGCATAATGACAAATCAATTGTCCTTTCTAGTGTCCATTCAGAAAATCACTGGACAAAATTGAAAGCGTTTTGAGACCAACAGAAGAAATAAAAGCTGTAATACCAAAAAGTGAAATACAATCCTTTCAAAATGTACCAGGACCAAAAGGGTTACCAATCGTAGGTACATTATTCGACTACTTCAAGAAAGATGGACCGAGGTTCAACAAAATGTTCGAGGTAAGTTGTTCTTTATAACAGACAATATTTACGTTCTGTTTTCCCGAGTATCATAAGAGTTCAAACAGATTCAAACAGATTCATTCCGCATCTTATTACACTTTTTCTGAATGTTAATACAGAAAAAAGCTTTGAACGCAACACAATTGTTATAAGTCTATGTTTTCAAAAATAAATTTCTAGTTATGACTTATATTTCGAATTTGGAATAAAAGTCCAATAAAAAACTAAATATGACAACATTTGGTGTTTAAAAAACTACGTTCAGAATTCAGATTCATTTTTAAAACATATTTTATTAAAAATAAAAACAAAACATTTTCCGACCCTCCAACCTTCATTTCTAACCTCCCACCAAAAAATAGAAATTAAGCAAAAATAAATCGCAATAAAAAAAATTACGCATGACGTGTTTAAAGTTTTAAAACTTCTATATTTTCTTTTTGGCTATAAAAATAAAGAACTCATCAATACTGATTTAAATTTTTGGGTGTTTATTTATCTATAGGCATACAGACAACGAGCTATAGAATACGGGCCAATATATAAAGAGAAAATAGGTCCAATATCATCAGTAATTATAAGTGATCCTTTGGAATATAACAAGGTCATTCGTGCAGAACGCAAGTATCCAAACAGAAGAGAAATGGAACCAATGGCACACTATAGAAGGAAAAGAAACATGGGTTTAGGACTAGTTAATGCGTAGGTATACATTTTAGATATAAAAAAAAAATACACATATTTCTCGTATTGTGATGAATTTAACATACCGGTATTGAAATGTCTGCATGAGTTAATATTATTTATATGCTAATTTTACATTTTAGCAACCTACTTGTTGTTTTGTTGAATATCATTTGATTGTTTCCTATTTATGGTCATAATTTGAACTTTTCGACTATTTTGTAGACATATTTTGTTTGTCAAACAAGTGAGAGGTTTAGCTAGCTATAAAACCAGGTTTAATCCACCATTTTCTACATAAGAAAATGTCAGTACCAAGTCAGGAATATAACAGATGTTATTGATTCGTTTGGTGTGTTTGAGCTTTTGGTTTTGTCATTTGATGAGAGTCTTTCCGTTTTGAATTTCCTCATAGTTTTTTTTGTGATTTTACTTTTTGATAGTAATAAAATGTCGTTATAGAATGAAAAACGAAAACACAAATGAACATCCTAGTAAAACCACAAAATTGGCTTTATTTTTGAAGGCAAGGGGAAGAATGGCATAAACACAGAACAGTAGTCAGTAAGAAAATGTTGAAAATGAAAGAGGTGTTGAACTATTGTGGTGAAATGGATACAGTAGCAGACGACTTCATGCAACATCTCGCATCGAGACGAGATAACCACCATGAGATCCAAGGACTTGAAACAGACATCTTCAAATGGGCCATGGAATGTATGAATCAAGTTTCCGGAAATATTTCTGTTTGATGTTGTTTATCTCTTAGTTATATCAACGCTTTATTGATAACTTTTCCTAAGTTTTGTCATTTATTTAATCTTAATGAACAGTTAAGTTGTAATGTATCAGAATTTGTAACTTGTATAGGTCTATTGATTTCTTTAGTAAGTTTGCCCTTAGGGCATTGATTCATCATTTCTTATTTTTCTTTTTTGGTAAATGTAATTTGCTATTTCATCCTATATTAACGTATCAAATGTGTTCATGCTATTCGTTATACGATATTTCATAACATACAATAATGCTTGTTGCATAAAGAAGCAAGAATATAAAGTGAAAATACATTTAGAAATTTAAGGATGTGCACTAAAAAATATTCTCTGTTTATTATATAATTGCAACCTATTTTCTTTTCAGCTATAGGCACTTTTTTATTTGAAGAACGAATTGGGTGTCTTGGTGAAAAAACTAATCCACAAGCTCAGGACTTCATCGTTAATCTACAAGGCTTCTTTAAGTTGATGCAACCATTGATGTATAATATTCCCTTATACAAAATTTACCCCACCAAAACATGGAGACAATACGAAGAGTATACAGATAATATTCTAAGAATAGGACGCTCGTTTGTTGACAAGGTATGCTCTTACTATACATACTAAAATCAAGTTTTCGATTACCTATAGTTATATTTTCTATCAATGTTCTGAGAATAGGACGCTCAAATGTTGACCAGGTATGTTCTTTCTATACATACTTAAATACAGTTTTCGATCACAAATATTTGTATAGTTTCAGCGTTGTTATCTGTAGTGTTTATCGGTAAATTTCCTGTTTAGTTAATCCAAGAGATTAAAGCCAGTAAATATGAATAAATTTGGATAAAGTTGTAAATGTTTAAGTTGTCAATGAGCGAAAAAGAATTATTGATTGCTGTGTATTGTCTAGTGCCAACTAAAGTATATATTTATGAACACGCTATGAAGGCTTTTAAACGTACTAGTTTATAATGAAAGCATGTTTTTGTTTGTTTAAAAATTTAGATAAAATGAGTAGTGCGTGGAGCGTCGGTTTTTTGAACTGAGAGTTTGATTTTGTACAACTACTGGTTTGCAATTATTAAATGTCAAAGAAAAAATATTTGTTTTGCTTGTATGCCTGTTTGGAAAGGTTGTAAAAGATAATGAGCTTTTGGATGTAAGCAAGAAATTTTCTTTAAATATAAAGTCGTATATGGATAAATTGTATGATTTGGATTATAGCTCTTCATCTTTTATATAAGCTTTGGATTTCAAATATTTTGGCAACGAGCATCACTGAAGAGACATGTATTGTCGAAATGTGCATCTGGTGCAAGATAATTGGTACCTTTAATTTTATTGCATTCAAATTTACAATAAGATAATGTTGAACAATCTATATAAACATGTCAACATCCTAATTTTTCAGAAAGTTGCACAGCTTCAGACTGCAGGCACACCAGATGATGATCGTGTATCATTTCTGACATACCTGCTATCCCAGCAATCTTTAACTCCAGACGAGGCATTATCAACTGCAGTTGATCTTCTAGTCGGGGCAACAGAAACGGTATTGGAATTTATTCTTCTGTCTGTAGCATTCACTTTAGTGACATTTTGTCTGTACTATGCTCCTGTATCAGATGGCATGCACATGATCTTTCAACAGAGAGACAAAAAGATACCAAAAGGACATTCAAACTCATATGTCGTTAATAAACTGATAATGTCATAGCAAAAAAAAAACGAGAAAAAGTAAAAAAAGAAAACAAGACTTCAAAAATTTAACATAAAAACTAACGATTGAGCAACACGAACCTCTACAAAAACCGAGGTCAATCGGAGGTGCTTCGGAAGAGTAAGCAGATTCTGCTTTTCAAGTGATAGTATAATTCATTAGGTCATATTCATGGAATAGAAGAAGGGACTGCTGTTCCGACAATTGGATCATATGCATCGTCATCTGTAAAAAAATATATCTTCTAGTACGGTCAACAAAATCGTGATGGTTTCTGTATAACTTACTAAGAGATGAGTTTAACTTCACCACATAAAAGTCTTTGTTTAATAGCTTCCTTGTGAGCAGCAACCATATTTAAAAGAAATTATGATATGAAATACAGGCCCTATGATATCGTTTCAACTTGGGGACTGGGGGATATATACTCCATATTCAAGCTATGCTGAAATATTGCCAAATAGGAATTAGAACTGAAACTGAACTCATCCTTTTTTTCGTACAGTTTTCATTTCAAGGGAACATCATTGTTTATTTCTAGATGTCAGTTAGGTTACAAGACTGATAATCTATAATATTGTAAATCGAATTAAAAAAATGAAGGTATAAATCTGTGATGATACTTCCCTTATATTACAATATCCTTAATTATATATCACATATGTATTCTCATATCTTGCAGACAACAACTGGTTCTTTATGGGTTTTATATAACTTAGCAAAGAACCCAGAGGTGCAAGAAAAACTTTACAGAGAAACAAAAAATGTACTTCAGGACAACGAGCCGATAACGCCTGAAAAACTTAGCCAGTTGTCTTATGTAAAGGCTGTAGTAAAAGAGACATTCAGGTAAGTTAATGGACATACATAATAAATACTAGTAATTAATTAAAGATCACAATATTGAGCTTCCAATTATTATAAACTATATAACGTGGACTGGAATCTGAAATAAGGTACCAGGATTTTAATTTAGTACGCCAGACGGGAGTTTCGTCTACATAAGACTCATCAGTGGGGCTAATATCAAAACATTTATGAATCCAAACAAGTACAAAGTTGAAGAGTATTGAGGATCCAAAATTCCAAAAAGTCGTGCCAAATACTGTTAAGGTAATCTATGCCTGGGATAAGAAAATCCTTAGTTTTTTCGATAAATTCAAAGTTTTGTAACAGGAAATTTATTAAAATGACCACATTATTGATATTCATGTCAGCACCGAATTGTTGACTACTGGGATGGTGATACCCTCGGGGACGAAACTGTTGAATATGCATGCTCTTCGCTGTTCTTCATCGATGTCCTGTTAAAATTTTGGCTAGATGGTGTATGCCTTTCAAAAGTGAATTCAGTATACTTTGTTTCGCGTATCTTTTCGTGGTTATGGATTGACGTCATACTTTTTGGTTCGGTATAGTTATAACATAAGTATTGTTGCTCTTTTCTCGACGTTTTCTTGTTTGTTCTCTAAATACTTTTGATAAGGGTCCTATGCTGTGCTCGTATTCTTTGATAAGCCGAATTAGTCATTTGTACGCCTATAACTTTGCACATGGAAAGATGACAATAATGTTTGTTGTATATATCCCCAAATAGGTTTCCCATCATCGGTTGCATTGTATTGATTTAAACTCTGTGGTATTTTTGTGCGCATTTAACATGTTTGAAACGCACCCCATTAGTTTCAGACCATGTACATAAAATGATTGTATTTGGTTGACTCCAAACAGTGGTGTTGTTTATTCTCTATAGCACACATAGTCGTTTTTTTAAATAACCTGACGTCCGATGTCACATTCCTTGATATGGACGAGGAACATGTTCTTTCAAATGAGTTGGTCTTGAGAATCAGTGAAGAGACATTTATTTTAGCAATGAGCTTATGGTGCAATATAATATTGATTGATTGTTGGTTGCTTAACGTCCAGTGGCAAAGGTTTTATGCATGTTCAGGACGAGTTCAATATAATAGTTACAGCGACTGTTATTTGAGGCCTTAAAGTACAGATTTTCTCCAGTTTTCGGTCCCGATAACTAAAATAACAGTTTTTACTTTAATCATACTTTAAACTTTCCATTCAGATTATATCCCATTACATTTGCCACCAGCAGACATATAGAGGACAAACTAGAAGTTGGTGGATATATGCTTCCAGCTGGGGTTAGTAGTTTCAAATTATATTTTTAAGATAATTATATATGGTTTATACCTGATATAAAGCTTTCATTTATCAATGTATTAGTGTATACATTCAGTCACCCATTTAGTTTACTTAAGAAATAGTTGTTTCTGAAGATTTTCTTTTTATGAGTAATGTTGTTAAATACACCTAACTAAATAAAATTGACTAAGGAAATGGGGAATGTGTCAAAGCGACAACACACCGACCATAGTAGAAAACAGCCGAAGGCCACCAATGGGTCTTCAATGTAGCGAGAATTCCCGCACCCGTAGGTGTCCTTCAGCTGGCCCCAAAAAATATGTATATTAGTACAGTAATAGTCGTACTAAACTCCGAATTATACACAAGAAACTAAAATTAAAAATCTTACAAAACTAACAAAGGCCAGAGGTCAGAGGCTCCTGACTTGGGACATGCGCAAAATTGCGGCGGGGTTAAACATGTCTATGAGATCTCAAGCCTCTCCCTATACCTCTAGCCAATTTAGAAAAGTAAACACAGAGAAATACGCACATTAAAATTCAGTTCAAGAGAAGTCCGAGTCCGATGTCAAAAGATGTAACTAAAGTAAATAAATAAAATGACAATATTACATAAATAACAACAGACTACTAGCAGTTAACTGACATGACAGCTGCAGACCTCAATTAAACTGATTGAAAGATTATGTCTTCATCATATGAGTTTCAGGCACAATCCCTTCCGTTAGGGGTTTAGTATCATACTATCTTAAATATATGAGAAGAACATAATCCGTGTCATGCCAACAACGTTTTTTTTTAGAATAAATGTGTTTTGTTCCGATGCTAAGACCCTATAAGTGAATCAATATTTAAGCCAAAATATGCAATCTCCAATGACCTGACAACAGTATCGTAACTATATCCCTTCTTGATGAGTCTGTTTAAAAGTTTTGTAAGCTTTTGAGGTGAATACTGACATTTTTGTGCTTTGTAAAGAAAATTACCATAAAAGATTGGATGTGAAATGTGAAATACCTGAACGTATAAGATGTCTGGATGTTGAGTTATATTTACGAATTATTTCCTTATACCGGTGATAAAATTTAGTAAATGTTTTAACCGGTTTATGTAATCGAAGCATGTCCAATTGACATAGTTCTTTTTAAAGTACACGAGATACCATTTGTCGTGAAATATTTAACAGACCTTCACTGTATTTACTTAGAAACTACAGAAAATAGATAAAATTATAAGCTGGAGACTATTGTTGCATTTGTGTTAATCTGAAATGTTTTTCTTTTTTTAATTTAGTTACGTTTTTTGTCTTTAATGCATTCCTTGTTGTATGTACTTATTCAAGTACCAACACATGTTAGCATAAGTATAACTATTTCATTGTAGACACATGTCCAAGCAAACTTATACGGAATGTTCCATGACCCTGTACTCTACCCAGACCCAGAGAGTTTCAAGCCAGAGAGGTGGTTACAGGGAGAAATGGATAGAACTCTAAAGTCCCTATCAAATCTTGTTTGGGGTCATGGCGCTAGAATGTGTATAGGTAAGCATAATTATGTGAAACCAAAACACTCATATATTTTATCAACTTATGGCGATATTCATAGCCGCAGAAATTCATGTCTCTGCATTCTCTATTATTTACCGTTGCATCTAGAAAAGAAGAAAACAACATCTTCCTGCATACCAATAGGTGCAAAATTTCTGACAAAAACAATGCTTGGGTAGAGACAGAAGAAATATTTCAATCTGTACAGATAATTGATTTATTGCCGTAAAATATAGGTGCAATAAACATTTAATACTTAACATAATTAATTTCATTTGGTAAGCTCTGAAACATGATTTTAGGGAAGCTTTTTTATTATTATTTCAAACGCGTTATGTATTCCTTCAGAAACAAATAGAGAAATTGGACACAATAAATGCATTGATCAGTTAAAAAAGTGTTTGCATAAACAATAAAGTAGTTTACAGAACAATATTTTCCCCCGTGTAAAATGGTCTAAATTATGTGAAGGTCAAAATCAATATGTTTGATAAAAATGAAAGTACAGATTAAATAAAATGTAGAAATTGCATTGAATTTAACTGACTGTTTGAATGGTTGTAGCAATAAGAAATTAAACAAGAGACTAACGCATATCTACTGTTTATACAAAAGGGCTTATTCATATGTTCTTTTTACACAGACGGATTTAAGCTAACTATCGTTTAACTACTAGGATGAAGCATATATTCTATCAACAACATAACGTTGGAGCATATCTGCTTATTCTGATTCAGGTGGCTCGGGACTATTCGACTGCGCATAATTTCACGCATGATTTACAAAAGTATTTGTCGTAAATTCGATATTATTTTTTTTTTTTAATGTTTTGATTGATTAGTTATGTTAAATCATTGTAGTTATGTGAATAATAGAATAATTTCGTTATAATTCGTATTTGTTAAATTGTCAAAATGACATTTCACCCATTTTCACCAATTTCCCGCCAAAATTTGGGTTTTAAGGCAAAAAAAATTTTACCTTATCGGTGACCTACTTTTTTTATTTGCTCATTCTTTGGAGCTATTTTTCAGCTTTTTATATTACATTTTTGGATCAAGTGTTATAGAACGTTTTCTTGATAATCCGATAAAATTATGTAAACACCTCTATTTTCCCTATCATTTCATTGAAAAATGGTCCCTTTTACATACCTGTTTAAAAGTAAAATTGTGAGCTTAAATGGTCCGTGACCCCCTATTTTTTTCCCGACCAATTTGATTTAATTTCTGTAAAGAATAAAATAACAAAAAATACGGCACTTCTGATAGAAACTTTTGATAGGCCCCGAGCCACCTTGAGATATGCATATAAAGAAAAGATATCAATTTTGGAATTATTATACAATGTACATAATGTGTATTTACTCATGTTTTAGGTAGAAGATTTGCAGAGCAAGAAATCCATATAATGTTAACAAAGGTAATCAATTGTTATAAAACGTAGAATTTTATATCAGATATTTTGCAACTGTTGAAAGACGCTGGGTGGGGTGTCTACCTTTGCTGTATTTAGCTCGACTTTTCAACTGCATGTACAAAAACACAAATACAATATATATACAACATACAACATACGTTAACACATACACAATATTTAGACAAAACGATACATAGAAAACTAAAGACTGAGCAAAACGAATCTCTTCAAAACTACGGAGGATAGCAGGTGCTCGAGAATGGTTAGCGGATCCTACTCAACTTGTGGAATCTGTCATGTTGCTCATGGCAAGTACACATTTGAAATAATAATTCATGAAATGCAATAGAGGTACAAAAGGTGCGCTTATATAGCCGTTCACAAGTTTAACAGCTGTTGGACCCCAAATATACAGATGTATTCTTTATCGAAATACAGTTACTCTTAATTTGTTTTTCAAAGAATCCATAAAGACCACTCAAATTTGTCCGAATGCGTTCGATTTACATATAATACTAGTAGTAAGTTTGAAGAATAACATATATTTGATATTTCTCAATGTTTGTTTCCAGATTGTTCAGAATTTTAAACTTGAATATGACAACGAGGATATCGAACCAGTTCTGAACACAGTTATGACACCCGACAGACCACTCAGGCTGAAATTTATACCTCGTTCTGTCTAATTCAAATGCTCTACAATCAATCTGTGATATTCAATTCAGCTCACATTGTGATATTCTTACTTCATTCAGTATCAACACAAAATCCATTAAACAATTTACAGCATGCTCAATTTTCAACCTGTCTTGCAATTTTAAAAGATTAATAAATATCATTTTGAATGTAATTCATATTTATCTGTTGACTGCGCTTTTAATGGTATCATGATGATGAACGATTCTTCCCCGACAGAAGCAATGTCATAGTTCTCCTCATATGCATACACATCTACAAAATTTTGAAATTTGAAAATAAAACACTTCGGATCACACAGAGTTGTTTTGTTCTACGTACTTCTAGTCTTTATCCCATTAGCCTACATTTGTTTTTCGTTAATTTTTTTTTAATAAATGTGGCCGTTAGTTTTCTCGTTTAAATAGTTTTCATTGTCATTTCGGGGCCTTTTATAGCTGACTATGCGGTACGGACTTTGCTCATTGTTGAAGGCAGTACGGTGACCTATAGTTATTAATTTCTGTGTCATATGCACATTTCGTCTACATACGATTCATCAGTGCTCGAATCAAGTTAGTCAAAAAGAAAAAGAAAACAAAACTTGAATAACCAATATGCCATAAAGTTGTGCCAAATCTGTCACAGTTCATCTGCCTACGTGTTTCGGAACAATACATTTACATGTGAAAATGACAGTTTCAATGATATTGCATAGAGTGATGGCTACTATGCTTGTGATACCAACGGGGCTAACTTTTCACCACCATTTCATCAACCATGCGATTGTAAAAACTAATTGTAAAGATACAAAGCTCATAATGTATTATACCGGACTATCGTTTCGTATACAAATGACTCATCAGATGCGTTTGGATCATTACATGTTTAAAATGGTCTCATCAAATACGAAGTTAAAGATTATTACAACTTTTAAATGGAGACAAGAATGCAGACCATTATAATAACTTCACAAAACAGCACAGCTGACTATAGAACTATAGAGGCAACTACTAGTATATTACATCTCCTTAAATAACGTTTATAAATCGCGTAACAGCATTTTTTGTGTAAAACACATTACATAAGCTGATTGATTAATGAATTAGGTATTCACAATTCACTTGGAAACTCACCATCTTCTCCAAGACACTTAATAAAGATAAATTCCTTGATAATCATAATTCGGATCAATTTTCCTTTGGAGTTTCGACCAAAGATGAAGATCTTGATGTTCTATATTATTATTGTTTGACGTAAATTTTACATCGAGGTTCTGAAAAAGGAAATCACCAATTCACCAACATTCCAACTGACTCCATTTTCAGAAAACGAAATCTGTAACAAACATAAACTTTTAGCCTCCGCTTTACAAGCAGAGCCAAATACAATGAAAGTTCCAACTATGTATTGGCTTCCGAAGCTACACAAAACCCCTTACAAATATAGATTTATTTCGTCTTCAAATCATTGTTCAACTACTAAATTGTCTATTATTCTTACCAGCACACTTGGTACAATTAAAAACCTTATAATAAATTGTTCAAATAAGGCCTTCGAAAATAGTGGAATAAATTACTTTTGGAGTGTCAAGAACTCGTTGGAAGTACTTGATAAATTGCATGCTTATATTGGTGATTTTGAATCTGTTCAAAGTTTTGATTTTTCTACCCTGTATACCACATTGCCTCACATTCTCATTAAGAAAAAATTCACACACCTAATTAAATGGGCATTCAAAAAATCAGAATGTGAATATATATGTTCAAACTCTTTTAGGTCATTTTTTAGTAGCAATAAACAAAAAAACTATGTTAATTGGACATGCTTTGATACTATATATGCCCTTGAATTTTTACTAGATAACATTTTTGTTCGCTTTGGGGATTCCATATATCGTCAGATTATCGGAATTCCAATGGGGACTAACTGTGCACCACTTATTGCGGACCTCTTTTTGTATTGTTACGAGTTACAATTTATGACAAAAATAAGCAAAGACCCATCAAAACAACATCTGATAAACAAATTTAATAATACTTTTAGATATTTGGATGATATTTTGGCTCTCAATAATGACGACTTCAGTATGTATATTAATGAAATTTATCCTGGTGAACTCACTTTAAATAAAGCTAATACTAACAATGACCACTGCCCTTTCCTCGATCTTGATATCTATATCACTAACGGAAAGCTGAATACTAAAATTTATGATAAAAGGGATGATTTTTCATTTCCTATCGTTAATTATCCGTTTTTAGATGGTGACGTTCCCTTGTCACCATCTTACGGTGTTTATATATCTCAACTTGTACGATTCGCTCGTGTATGTAACAATGTTTTAGATTTTAACGAGAGAAATTTATGTATTACTGAAAAATTATTACACCAGGGTTTTCGGTATCACAAACTAGTCAAAACATTTACTAAATTTTATCATCGGTATAAAGACATCATTCGTAAATATAGCTCAACATGCAGACTTTTTATACGTTCAGGTATTTCACATCCAATTTTTTATGGAAATATTCTTTATAAAGCACAAAGGTGTCAGTATTCACCTCATAAACTAACAAAACCTTTGAATAGACTTATTAAGAAGGGATATAATTACGATACTGTTGTCAAGTCATTAAAGATTGCATATTTTGGCGTTAATATTGAGTCACTGATAAGGTCTTTGCGTCGGAACTAAACACATTTATTCTAAAAACAGTTGTTGGCATGACACGGGTTATGTTCTTCTCATATATGTTATGATGGTATGATACTAAACCCCTTACGGGAAGGATTGTGCCTGATGTTCATATGATGAAATCATAATCTTTCAGTCAGTTTAATTGAAGTCTGGAGCTGGCATGTCAGTTAACTGCTAGTAGTCTGTTGTTATTTATGTATTATTATCATTTTGTTTATTTTCTTTGGTTACATCTTCTGACATCAGACTCGGACTTCTCTTGAACTGAATTTTAATGTGCGTATTGTTATGCTTTTACTTTTCTACACTGGTTAGAGGTATAGGGGGAGGGTTGAGATCTCACAAACATGTTTAACCCCGCCGCATTTTTGCGCCTGTCCCAAGTCAGGAGCCTCTGGCCTTTGTTAGTCTTGTATTATTTAAATTTTAGTTTCTTGTGTACAATTTGGAAATTAGTATGGCGTTCATTATCACTGAACTAGTATATATTTGTTTAGGGGCCAGCTGAAGGACGCCTCCGGGGGCGGGAATTTCTCGCTACATTGAAGACCTGTTGGTGACCTTCTGCTGTTGTGTTTTTTTATTTTGGTCGGGTTGTTGTCTCTTTGACACATTCCCCATTTCCATTCTCAATTTTATCACTGAATTGGATATCAAAACTACATAAGAGTCCTGACAAACAAGGTTACAGTTTTTTAACAATACAATTAAATCAGACAATGTTTCCCTCGGTTTTAGTTTGTTACCTCGATTTTGTTTTTTTGTCCATGGATTTATGAGTTTTGAACAGCGGTATACCACTGTTGCCTTTATTTACAGTATATTGCTGGGTTATACGATGATGACTGATGTACCCATGTTTTGACTATTTTGTTTAATGTGTCTGTTTGTTTAACGCATAAACGTAAATAAACGGAATTTGATGAGACTGTCATTATAAGTGAGAGGGTTAGCGCTATAGAACCAGGTTAAATCCACCATTTTCTACATTTGAAAATGCCTGTACCAAGTCAGGAATATGACAGTTCTCGTCCATTCGTTTTTGATGCGTTTTGTTATTTGATTTTGCCATGTTATTATGTACTTTCCGAATTGATTTTCCTCTAAGTTCAGTTTTTTTATTTAACTTTTTTCAAAGTGCTCATCAAAACCACTTAGCCGATCTTCCAAGTGAAACTACCTTGTCTACTCTATGATCGGGTTGTTGTCGCTTTGACTTATTCCTCATTTCCTTTTCTCAATTTTACCTCATTATTATGTGGCGTGAAAAACTCCATAAATATTTTAGAATACATAAAATCTAAGACTTTCTCACCTTGTTAAATCATAAAAACATTGACTTTTTCACGCTTTACACACGTATTCTCTTTAAGGCTGACTTAATGTTTCTGTTGTTCCGTATTTACCCTCTTATAGTTGATGTGTTTCTCTCGGTGTTAGCTTGTGACCCGGATTTCGCTTAATCTATTTATGAGCATTGCTCAGTGTATACTTCTGTTGTCTATATCCATACACGAACTTCCTAGAAAGATAGAAAAAAAGTTATCCTTTCAAAAATCCTATAAAAAAGATGTTCTCTCACAAAATAGTTTAGGATTTGATGACTATCTATTCCATCGAACTTAAGATAAAGGATGCAACAGATACAGTTTGTTCTGCTTCAAAACCTAACATACAAGAGATGATTTCAGCTTCTTGATTGTATATTGTCAATTTCTATGTAGCAACATTTAAGCAGCGCCTGTATATGGAGTATTAATCTCCAAAGTAATACGATTTTCCAGGCCTTCTACTTTTATCAAATGTTACTTTGATGGAGAGTTGTCTTATTGGCACTCATATCACATCTTCTTATATCTACTTAAATGTTCAATCATGATTTTCTCGATAGAGGGTCGTTGCTCACAAGATTGCTTTGAATCAAGAGTTCCAAGTGGTGAAGTTGAAATCATCCCGCCATCGGTTTATTGTTTTGCAATACAAACATTGTTTCTTTGACAGCTGGGTGTGAAACATAACTTGCTATATATAAATCTGCTAATAGAAACACACTTGCACATATGAAGTCTTACGTGACTTAATTGAATTTAACTACAAAGATGTTTTATTTAAATACAGATATATGTGAAGCATATGTCACAGTATGAGAGATAAAAGCCGATTAAAGAAGTAAACAGTGCATTTCAATAGAATGATATTTCTGGAAATAATCACTTTCGTGTATTTGTTTTTCTATTTGTAGCGAGTCATTAAGTAAAACCATCAATAAAAGAAATTACAAAAACATAACGGATAATGATAGAATGCTGAACAAAATAAAATTGAGAATGGAAAAGTACATTTTGTAGAAATATAGTTAGATTCATGAAATTCATTGGTTTTTTTTTAATTAATTTTATATGTTAGATAAAGGCAACAGTAGTATAATGCTGTTCAAAACTCACAAATCCATAGACAAATAACAAAATCGGGGTAACAAACTTAAACTGAGGGAAACGCTTTGAATATAAGAAGAGAGCAACGACACAACATTTATGTAACACACACAGAAACGGACTAAGAATTAGACAGAATCCTATGAGAACAACAAATATAACAAGAAAACCAAATACATGAATGTGGGATAGATAAGTACCGTGACTCGTCTTATAGTAATGTGAATTCACTCTCAAAAATAAGAGAAAACAAACGACACAACGGAAACACAACGTTAAAATGTAACACACATGAAACGAACTATAATATAACAATGGCCATATTCCTGACGTGGTACATGACATTTTTAAAGGAAAAATGGTGGGTTGAACCTGGTTTTGTGGCATGCCAAACCTCCCTCTTTTATGGCCATGTGAAATATAACATTAAAATGACAACACAACATTACAGGACTTCAATATAAATAAATAGGCGAACACAATTGACAAAGAAACACACACCAGAAGTGCATTTTGTTCACACAAGACTTTCTAGTGACGCCCAGATACAAAAGTTTGAAAGCCGAAACAAGTACAAAGTTGAACAGCATTGAGGACCAAAAGATCAAAAAAGTTGTGCCAAAAACGGCCAGGGTTTTCTGTTAGCATTGTTTGATATTAAAGTCATCTTTAATTAGTAAAATGATTAATAATTAATAGTTTAGACGTCTGTTTTTTTAAGGGCCGAACGTGACTTATTCCCAAATATGACTGTTTTGCTTATGTGGGAACTTTGCATTGCATATAAGACATGTATCGGTATTTATACATCCAATATTCATATATTTAAATAATGTTTTATGTCTTGTCGTTTGTAGTTATAATTCTATTTTATTTATTCGTATGTAAAAGAAAAGATAATTAATGACCTAGTTTATTTATATGATTTTAGTTTTAAAAAGTAACTATATGCACCGACATAGTGAGATAATTCAATTTATTTAGTTCACATTCACAAGCACAATTCAACTTTAATATTCTTGTAATTGTTTTATAAGATACATCAAATAACACCATTCCAAACTTAACCCCGATTTATATAAAAAAAAAAAAATACCTTTGACGTCACTCTTTGTGGCGTTGATACTTTGTGTGACGCTGAGTTGCTGTTTTTGTTTACTGTCATAAATTCATTCAAGGTGCTCGTTGTTATTCTGTGGTTTACATGTCGAAATGTTCTATTACATTATATGTTAAGGCATTTCTCTGTACTGATTATTCTTGCACTTATTTGTACTGTATTCCTTTCATGTAATGTTGTCGTTTTAGTGGTATTTTTAACATTGCCGTTAAGAATTTCCTGTATTAAGTCAAATAGCTCGTTTCTATGTATGTTGCATTCGCATTTGTTTTTGTTGCACTTCAGTGTTTCTGTTGTTCGGTTGTTCGGTTATTTTCCTCTTATAGATGTGTTCCCCTCGGTTTTAGTTTGTAGCACGGATTTGTTTTCTTTCAATAGGTTAATGACTATTGAACAGCGATATTCCACTGTTGCCCTTTTTAAAGCATATTGTCAAATCAAAATCACGACGGTGCGTCTTCTGTAAGCAATTATGGAGAATATATCAGATAAACAATGTGTCTGTAAAGAAGTATTTATTTTAAACAAAATAATAGTCGGATTGCTACAAAACCGCTTAAAACTGACCACTGGAATTCAAATGGAAGGGGTACAGTATCAGGTTTAGAATTTTACAGGTATATTCCGCTTAAAGGGTAGTTTGTTCATGTTCTGGTAGAGACACCGTGATGACGTTATGAACAACATTCAGCAATTTAACATGGAATCCATTAAACACATTTCCACTGTGGCTGAAGTTTACTTTTATTAATCTATCAAGGATAGAAGATTCAAGTTGTATTCTAAAGTTGTATAGGTAAAACCAGAGTATTATGCAGCACGTGTCAAATCACGAAATATTAGCCGATTTAAGATGTTAAAAAGGAGATGTTAATGGAAATAAATTTAACAGTGTATTTAATCCATTAATAAGCCTTAGGAAGCAGTGAATTTAAAATGTTTTTCAATTTAAAACTTCACGATCAGAATCAAGGGAGAGAGATTGAATCGGAAATGGTATGCGACTGAATTTTGATTTTGTAGTTGCTTTTAACGATATTCTGATTGAGCTATAAAAAATTCCAGTCAATTTGTGGAGAGTAACGTGTATTTTATAAACGGGTTTTCGCTGTAGGTATGTAACATCAACGCAGGAGTTATAATTTAACATGAAATATCCGTTTCAACAACCACTTTGACAAGTCATTGACGGCGGACGTTTCGTTTTGGCTTTCTAACTTTAATACACCACTGCTGAGTTTAAAGTAGACATAATACGGTAGAGAGCGTCTGGCGCACCAAACTAAAAGTTTGGTATGTTGATTATGTTGACAAATTTTAAAAGGCACTGGCTACGATTAAGTTGTAATGCAACAATAATAAAAACAAGAATGTGTCCATAGTACACAGATGCTCCACTCTCACTATCAATTTACATGATCAGTGGACCGTGAAATTGGGGTCAATACTTTAATTTGGCATTAAAATTAGAAAGATCAGATCAAAGGGAACATGTGTATTAAGTTTCTAGTTGATTGAACTTTGACTTCATCAAAAACTACCTTGACTAAAAACTTTAACCTGAAGCGAGACGAACGGACACACGGACGAATGGAGGCACAGCCTAGAAAAAAATATTTGCCCCTCTACTATCGTTAGTGGAGCATAAAAAGTTATTGCTTAATGTGACAATACCTTTGTGGTTATTGTTACATTTCAACGTTATTGTAGTCATTGCCATTTTAAAACCCTAGTGTCAATGTAACTACTGGAGAAAGTCTAGTCCACAATGGTATAACCAGCTAAGTAGTAAGCACTTTTGAGTTGACATGTAATATCTTTGATATATTCATTTTCTGTAAAAAAATAAACTGTTATCACAGAGATATGTCTCGCCTTTTTGTAATTTTGGCAATGAATTGTGCCAATTAATGCTAATACAATTGCAAACCAAATATCAATGACCTACCACAAGTGGATCCCCATAAACTGACCTAATCACAAAGTAATACATGTAAAGTAAGCAAACCATTCAAATTCAATAGACCATGACTGAGGGGGGAGCCAACAAATCTCCATGGCAATGAGATGTGGCAATGGTAATACATCTGCATACCAATTATCATTGACGTACCACAAGTGGATCTTCATAAACTGACCTAATCACAAACTAATACATGTAAAGTAAGCAAACCATCCAAAGTCAATAGACCATGACTGAGGGGGCCGAGCCAAATAATCTCCATGGCAATGAGATGTGGCAATGGTAATACATCTGCATACCAATTATCATTGACATACCACTAGTGGTTCCCCATAAAACTGAGCTAATCACAAACTAATACATTGTTGACGCCATCGCCGACGCCGGAAACAGCATACCTATGTCTCGCTTTTTGACTCCGTCAAGGCAAGACAAAAACTGTTTTTAAACACTAATGTTCCTTATAACAAGCATTGCCTTATCTTAATATGGTACAAATTTTCTGAGATGCTCTCCAACACTATTTTATTTAACCTTCAAAAAAGCAAAATAACAAAAATACAGAACTTGTCTCTAAGGAAAATTTAAAACAGAAAGCCCTCATCAAATTGCAAAACCAAAAGCTCAAACACATCAAACCAATGGAAAACTACTGTCATATTCCTGACTTTGTACAGGTGTTTCCTTATGTAAAATTAATCTATCATTCCTTTATATCATCTGAGCTATACATTGGTGTATTCAATAATTATGTCATGTATCTGTGTATTGTGGTGTATAATGAAGGGTCTGTTTAATTATGTAAGACTGAGTTTGATCAGTAACGTAGTCAATATGATTGGCATTTAAGGATGTGGGATATCATTATCAAGGCACCACCCAATCTGTAGTTTGTTGATCATGGCAGTTGTCAATCATACTGGTATTGTATCATTATTCTTACCTACTTAAATTAACTGGTTCAACAATATATCCATTTTTTTTCACAACTCAATTGTGCATATATACTGTACAGACATGAGAAATATGGAGTATATTTCAGCTTTTGGAGGTTGGTGTCTTAGGAACAGACTTGGAACAATAGTTCATATCTTTCGAAAACTCATGTACAGAAAAATGTTCAACTACTTTCATATTCATTGTTAATTTCTGGAATTTTCAGCTTAAAAAAGAATTTAAACTTTTTTTGTAACATGTTTTATTAATTAAGGCTGATACATTTTCCATATTAAAACAACAGAAATATATCATGTTCCTTTTTGTCAGAAGTACACAGTATATTAAATGCAGCCTGAATGTTAATATAAATATAAATATTCTATGTTTGTTTAAAGTTTAACAAGGGTGGTACACAATGGGAACACAATAACAAATAAAGTCAGCTCATGCAGCAACATCAGTTTAAGAAAGTAAATACAAATATTTTAAATTCAATTCATTATGGTGCAATCTCTTAAAAAAGGTGTTCTCTTGGTGACAGAATATTAAATTATTTCTCTAATATCTCACCTTGCAAGAATGTTAAGTTGGTCAATTTTTTTAATATCATCATATTTTCCTTAAAGTAAAATTTACTTTATAAATGCAAGCAAAAGCTAACCTTACTCTTCAAGCATATATGAGTCAAAGCGAAATAGTGTAAAACATTTAGGTTAAAAGATAAATACATGTAAGAAAACTTTTCGTTCAGAATAATGTCTCTTAATCCATTCATAAATTTAAATAAAATCTCTGTAAATCATGAACTTTGCTCCATGTGGCAAGCAATTCACTGTATCAATAAACGGTTGGCAGTGTAAAACAAACAGTTTAATGCCTGAAGAAGTGTCTCTAATGCCATGTACAATAAATAATTAACGAATGTTTTCCATCATTTATATCTAAATAACATTTGTTAAAAAATCAGTGTCTAAAATTTAATATCAATTTATAAATGAATGTTCGCTTTTAGAACCTTTGAGGTAGGTTCAAAGCAAATTTAAATATTTATAACATATGATTTATATATAATTAATACTCACTACTTTATTGTTAAATTTCAAATAAATCAGAATCAATTGTGTAAAACCATCATTTCATTTTGTATATTCTATAGAAGCAAATGACACATGATAAAAAGATACCTCAAGACCCTTTATCATCTCCTTAAAATTATTATACACAAATCAAATATTCTTAAATGTAACTATGAATGTATCATTCAGTCAACAAAACTATGGTTAACAATATTTTTAGATATAAAATTTTCAAAAAA
The DNA here is from genome assembly GCF_036588685.1 of Mytilus trossulus. Classification (NCBI taxonomy): domain Eukaryota; kingdom Metazoa; phylum Mollusca; class Bivalvia; order Mytilida; family Mytilidae; genus Mytilus; species Mytilus trossulus. Next base: position 103,088,076 of record NC_086373.1, on the reverse strand, counting down.
ATGAAAACAACAGATATGATTTTGGCATCTTTTTAAAACCATATTGCTTATCAATGTAAATAATTTTGATAACTAAATTTTGGCAGATAGCTTAAAATTCAATAAAACACACATACAAAGGAGGTACTATAAATGCTGAACCCAGATTAAATATTACTTATATATATCAGATAAAATGCCCACTTTGAAGGAAAATGCAAAAGTTATCAAAGGTCACTCAAGTTTCAAAATGCAGATTGTTCTTTTCCCAATGATATGTCCAGTACTTGACAATGCCTGTTAAGAATACCATTGATATATCCCTGATGTTAAGACTACATAAATTTGAACATTAAATATACTAGTGAAACTTGATAAGAATAAATAAATGCAAAATGTAGATCATTTATGCCTGAACGCAGCTTAACTGTGAAAATGACATATTTCCAATAAAAATTTTAAAATTATTGTACCCAAAGACAAGTGTAAGCGATTTATACCAGTATTTGTTCTGCCTTTTTTTTTTCTTTTCCTCATGAAAAAGGACACTAAACAATACAATACTAAAACACATAGAATAGGTAAAAGGAATAACAACAAAAATCTTCCTTATTCGTTCTTGGGACAGAAAATCTGAATGTTCAAGCTGGTTTGTGTTTATACAATGAGGCCTGAAAAACTTAATAAATAACTACCGGTATATAACAATCACATGACCAATCATTGTCTGCATTCAATCACTGGGTAGCAAATCTAATCAGAATACACCTATTTATTACTTACAGTAACAAAAATGATAATTTTTAAAAGTAACATTTTTTTTATATGTCAGTTAGGTTGACCTCTGATCATTTGTAGTGTTTGACTCTTTTCTTTCATCTGAAGTTTGACCACTTTGTTCTGTTGTATCTTCTGATTCTAACATCTCTAACCATGGCTGGTTAGCTGCAGCAGGTTCTGGTGCATTGTTAGATGCCTGGTTCGGTTCACTGATATTGCTAGCACCAGATACTACATTTGGGTTATTAGTTTCTGGTCCTGCTGTTCTACATGTGTTGTATGAGCCACACTCAGAACATTTTGATCCCAACACATGGAAAACTACATTACTTTCCTGTAAATAAAAAATAAAAGCTATCTTGATTTATGGCCTATCATGGTGTTAACTATACAACAAATATAAAGTCAATAACTTCAAGCATGACAAAAGAAAGCAAGGAAAACTGATCATATGAGTGAGTCCAAGGACCATAACTCTTCAAAAAATCATCAGGGCAGACCAAAATTCAAATTGATCTGTATTTCTCTGTTCAAGTTTTTCTGTATATTCAGAATTTATTGTCATGTTTTTATTTATGAGAAAAATGCTTGAGTACTAAATTCGCAATAATAAAAACTTTCATTCATAATTTCAGTTGTGATTTTCCATTATATTGCATCACATCAGATTAGATTCAGATCAATTAAATTTCATGTGTGACAGTGGTCAAAGATTCTAAATACTAGCAAATGCACTCATCAATTTCTGAACTCAAAGTACCGGTATGTCATATGTTATTTTAGGGTATGGGTAGAGGTTGTTCAGTGATCTATAGTTGCTTATATCAATGTCATTTTGTCTCGAGATTATTGTTGTCTCATTTGCAATCATTCCAACCTTATTGTTATTATGCATATTTATTTTTCAAGGACAAACCTTATGACAATCTCTACACAGAATCTGTATATGATAATCCTTATATTCATCAGGCATCTGACAGTTAGCAACTTCTTCATCTAAATTTTCCCATATTTCTTTCATATTCAACATTGATTCACCACATATTGGACAGGCATAATTACTAAAATTAACATAAAAATGATAACAATAAATAATAAGTCAAGATATACTGAACCGTTTTATTCATACAGCCGGGTTTTTTTATTAACAAATAATATGAGGCAGGCATTTGAAAGGAGACGAAGTCTGTAAGAATTATTTTTTTTTAAATTCAGACATATTTTAACTTCAAAATCTGTTAAAAAGAACAGGAAATACTGTAACATTTTCAATTTCGTTCTGTTGTTAGGGATTTAATTCAAGGACAAAGAATTATTAAAAATGAAATTGGTATAGTGTTGCTTGAGTTCCTATATTCTTCTAGACTTCTCAAGTCTCATGACAACAAGAACCGAAGAAGGAAGTAGATTTCTGCACAGATGGGGGAAAACAAAAAAGTCTGAAAAAAAAATGAATGATTTTGAGATCATTAGTAAAATGAAATTTTCTTGATTTTTTTTGATTTTTTAATTATGATTTTTCTACCAAAATAGGGGACTTCTCCCCCTTAATATTCAATCAAATTAAGTTCAAACCCCTTTATATCAATTTCTTTTATAACTTGCAGTTCTCTTCCTTATTTACTTCATTTAAACTTTTTAGTAGATGTCAATTACTTTTACTAGTAAGTTGCAAAAGCTACACTTTAATTCAATGAGTCAAATGGTTGTCAAAAACTGTTCAAGTTTCAGATAAACTGTTTTTCTTAATGCATTCAATATTATTTTTGATAGAACAGGCAGTCAAGACAATTAACATTTTAAGATGTAGAACATATTCAGATACTGGAAACTACATACTATACTTACCCTGTTTTTATCATCTCTCTGAAGCAAGTTCTACAAAATACACAATTTTACATTTATAAGGTGATATTTTGTATTTATAAATCATCAAACATTACCTAATGTAGCTCATATCAAGACTTATTATTATATATGATTTATTGTTACTACATTCACTATCCTTCTGAACTTAGGCAGAATTACATAAGTTGTTGTTGAAATAAGAATACTTATATCTATAAAATTCATATTTTAATTAAAACATGAATTTGTAATTTCGGGGAAATTCAAAATATTGACAGGAAATTTGTGACTATTTACATTCTAAAACTCCACATCCACATCAAATATATTGTAGGAGACCTGGAGTTAAGGCTTCAATATAATTAAAACATTTGGGTTGATCTCTGTCAAGGTAGCAGCAATAACACATTTTAGAACCTGTATATATTTGTCTCTGGATGATCAGCCATTATGGACCAGTTGTGGAGAAATATCTGCCCAAAATGTATAATCCTAATCTCATGAAGTTTGAGTGCACCAGCACTAAGATGATCAGTGGCCAGTACAATATAATCTGTGAATAAGTTCACATTGAGGCTATTTATATAACATGACCAAGCTGTCCACATCGAGTTTTATATATATATATATATGGGAACAAGATATTCCCATCAAGGGTAGTTTTTCCTGTGGTTGCAATGTCCATATAAGGTCAAGAAATATTGCCTATAAGATTATATGATTTCAATATTGTGATACCTAATATTAACTGTGTATAAGATGTCCACATTGTAATAAGTAATATACATGTGTATAAGATGTCAACATTGTAATAAGTAATATACATGTGTATAAGATGTCAACATTGTTTTAAGTTATATTACCTGTGTATAAGATGTCCACATTTTGATAAGTAATATTACCTGTGAATGAGATGTCCACATTGTGATAAGTAATATTACCTGTGTATAAGATGTCCACATTGTGATAAGTAATATTACCTGTGTATAAGATGTCCACATTGTGATAAGTAATATTACCTGTGAATGAGATGTCCACATTGTGATGTTATATTACCTGTGTATAAGATGTCCACATTTTGATAAGTAATATTACCTGTGTATAAGATGTCCACATTTTGATAAGTAATATTACCTGTGTATAAGATGTCCACATTGTGATAAGTAATATTACCTGTGTATAAGATGTCCACATTTTGATAAGTTATATTACCTGTGTATAAGATGTCCACATTGTGATAAGTAATATTACCTGTGTATAAGATGTCCACATTTTGATAAGTAATATTACCTGTGTATAAGATGTCCACATTTTGATAAGTAATATTACCTGTGTATAAGATGTCCACATTTTGATAAGTAATATTACCTGTGTATAAGATGTCCACATTGTGATAAGTAATATTACCTGTGTATAAGATGTCCACATTTTGATAAGTAATATTACCTGTGTATAAGATGTCCACATTGTGATAAGTAATATTACCTGTGTATAAGATGTCCACATTGTGATAAGTAATATTACCTGTGTATAAGATGTCCACATTTTGATAAGTTATATTACCTGTGTATAAGATGTCCACATTTTGATAAGTAATATTACCTGTGAATGAGATGTCCACATTGAGGTATATGAGCCTCTATTCTAGAAGTATGAAGATCTTCTAAACATACTGCACAATTAGAACGTGAAGACTTTACTATACACTAAAAAAAAAGTAACCAGTATTTATTATAGTGAGTAAATTACTAAATGAAACATTCAAAATTGTTATCTTTTCTTCTTTTCACTACATTAAGTTGGATTTGGTGAATTAATTCATTATGGGCATTGCAGTAGATCATTAGATCATACTTATATTACAATCTTTTAGTTATAAAGTAACTTTACTAATTGTTACAGATGCCTACCTGTTAAAAAGCATGAATTCAAAACCATTGATTTTTATTTACAATTATCAGCCAAACAATAAAAGGTAAATATACACATACAGTTGAATATTATTTTTCAGAAAACATGTCTTCACAACCATATATGTGTGATAATCCTATCCATTAGCGACCAAACTTGCAATGAAAACTTTTATAATACTGCAACAGCTTGAAAAAATTCCTATTCCTAGCAAGCAGGAGAATTGCTGACTGACATTTAAAGATCACAAAGATCACATATCTTACAAACTTTTATTACACCCTAAATTACACATGTTATTGATCTTCTAAAAAAATACTTAAATTGAAATATTTCGGTGAATAATATCCAATGAAAATAACATTTATAAAGATGAATGAAATCAAAATTCTTAAATTTGTATTAAATGAAGTTTCCAATTTAGTATATGGTCCATTATTTGAAGCCATTTTCAGTGGTCTTTTTGGCAGTGAAAAACATGTACATGTCATTTCGTCAAGAACAAAGTGTGTTATATTTTCTGCTATGTAGACTTATCATTTTAGGTAAATTACCATTAAATAAATAAAGCTTTGAATGTGGTACAAAATATTAATTTCTAACATGTATAAGTCGTGTGGTTATGAAAGCTGTGAGTAACACAAGTATATATCACAAAACATTGTAATAAAATGATCAAATGATAATGCCTGTACATGAGATACACACACATTTGGCTATCACATGTGTAAAGCACCTTACCATTGCTTTATGACTATTGCATTATGTATATTATTAACTTACCTCTTATAAAATAATTCTAAGATTAAATTTTATATTATAATTACTATACAAGGTGTTTTATATATCTTTGTTTGTCAAATTTATCAAAACATGCTAAAAATTAATGCATAAAAACAACTTAGATTTACTAAGAATAAAATAATCTGTCCAAAGGGAAATAACTGAAAATATTTTTGTGTAAATATCCTTTGAAAAAGAAATGTAGGCTTGAAATCACTTATAATGCAATTTTCCATAAAATTATTATTTCTAAGGGTTATAACTCCTTAAAAAAGTTGATCAGCACTGATTTTCAAACCTGGCAGAGAAATTACTGAATATAACTTTTGATATAAAATTTGATGAAAAAAACTGACAAACAGTGTACATGTAAGAGCTCTAACAAGAACAGACACACCAGGTATCTCTATATCTCCCTCAACACATCACATGGAGGACAATTGAAATAGGTATTTTTATTTATTGTGTTTACTGTTTTGAAAACACTGCAAAAAATAAAATAAGGGGAGATAACTCAATAAAATTCAATATCCATTCTACTGTAATTATGCTTGTACATGTAGATAATAGACCTATCCTATATGACTAAAGAAATGCACATAGCAGAAAGATGCACAATCAAGGTTTCTTTATAGCTCAATTATCATAAAACTCCAAAATGTTAACAAATCACTTAAATATAATTGACTTTTCCGGTTGCCAGGCAGCCAACCATAAATATTACCTTGTGCTGATCTTTCAAATCTAATGCCAGGCACATATCACATGTTTCACAGTGAAAAAAATTCTCCCTGCCACCAACTCTATATAATAAAACAATTACTCATTAATTATGTATAAAGAGAGAACGTTAGTTTTAAAGAAAATGTATGTAGTTCTAACAGACAAATCTTTTATCAAACTTGGCATAGGCACATGGTATGCTTAATGTTTATAAGCTTAATTTTTATCCATTGTGATTAAAACAATACATTTACATTGTCTATCAAAAAACAGTTGCCCTTTCATTCACAATTTTAAAGAACACTAAAAATACATATCACTGACATAGCAACTAAAATAAACGCATTAAAAAAGGTGAAAACACCAACTGGTCAAAATGTACACACTTTTGTTCTATCATTTCATTTTGTTTACTTCACTAATGATTTAATAGAAAGCTTTCTGAAAAGTTGATTGTTGTAATTTTCTTTTTTTATAAAAGCCAGGGTTTGTAATTCTCTGGTAAGTAAAGCTAAATACTGTAGTGTACTAGTTCCATTGGCAAGTAAAATATATGACATGAAAAATACTTATCTCTAGCCTCACAATAATCATCCTTTTAATAACACAATTGGCAAGTTGTCAAATATGTTTATATCTTATCCTGAAAGGGCTCTTCCAAGAGAATGAAGCAGCCATTGCATTTAACTATGTGAACACAACAAAAGCACAAAACATAAAGTTAATCAAAAGTTAATCTTACCTACAGAGACCACAACCTTGACAGTGAAACTGTTTCTTGTCTTCATCATCAAACAGAGAACAAAAGGAACAGAAGTATTTACCAAACACTATATCACATTTAGTACATTTCTCGTGTTTCTACAAAATAAATACGTACAAATTATACAGATGAAGATGTAATACATCAAACATTACAAACGAATTAGGTTTCCAATTCATCATTGTTCAAGGTGTAATACCACCAAATCATGGTATGTCCCATCCGGTTGTATACAAAAGTAGGTAGAAAAATTTTCCCTTGAAATTGACGTTGTAGGAAATTAATCCTACATTTTATTGCAGTAAAACTATTTCTGTGTCATAAACATATGTCTTGGGTGTTTTAAAAACACCCTTATTTTTTATTTGTGATTTCTATAAAAAATAAAATGTTATCTTGAGGTTACATGGTGACTAAACCTTGTACATCTATAGATAGAATAAGGGGAGAAATTTGATTGGTTATCTTTCAATGATTGTTATTTTCTTAAATGCAATGAAATTTTAAGAGAAAATTTTTCTATAGAACTGGACAGGATAAAACTTTACTCATGCCATGTACTGTAAAAGCAGAAATTTTCATGGGGGATTTAATTTCGTTTATTTCGTGGATTATCCACGAAATTAAAACCTTAACGAAAATTTAACTGACAAAATCCTATTGACATTACATACATGTAATTGATAAACATAAATGCAGAAAATGAAATAAATAGGTTAATTAATTAGACATCGATATTCAAAGGTTTCTTTAAGTCAGATGATAATCCTAATCCTTTGTTTGTACAGTAATCAATAATCATCAATAACTGTCAATCAATGTCATTTAACAGTCTAATGTGTCTGTAATGCCCTAAAGTTGTAATATCTTTATTACACAATCATTGTCCTTGGATAAAACATCAAAGGTGTGAAAAAGCCAATTAGCGTGCGCAGGTTACGACCCTTGATTAGTGCTCACTGTTACTATGAAATGCAATTATTGATCTTTCCAAACGGTGAAAGTTCAAATCAGTTATATAGAGTATTGTCAATCATAAAGTGACATTTATATATTTTTTTCCAAACTTAAAAACCACGAAAATTAATCCCCACGAACTTACTTTTGGAAACAAAACCACGAAATTTTAACCCCACGAAAATTAATGTTTATACAGTATTTCTTTATTTGAAATTTGAAATAAAGATAAATTCTGCACAATTTTTTGTGCAAATTTAACAAAGACTAATAGGGGAAAATCAATGGTGGTATTACACGTCAATACATAGATTGGGCCTAAAACTTGTAAAATACCATACTTTAGAAGCTTTTAAATTTTTTAACATGTTTAAAACAAAGTGCAAAAAGGAAAAAAGTTTTAACTAATCGACAATGTATATAAAATTAAGGATCAATGTAAAATATATGTTTTTAGACAAAGTCCAATGTTTGGGCCAAATTCAATGTTTTCTCATCCGATTGTCAGAAACCATCAGACACACATAGATGTGTCATCACAGCAAGTAAAATAGGATTTAGAATGGAAACAGGGAATCTGTCAGAGACAACAAACCAACCAATGATCAGCCCAAGGCCACCAATAGGGCTTCAAGCCATCAACACAACACTGAACAAGGACATCCTGCAACTGGACACTTGATCATGTTGATATAACATGTTTTTTTTATATAAAGTTGTGATATGGTAGGTCACTTGGTAGAAACTTTAACTTTATATATATCATGTCTATATGTGATTAATGTGAATTTCTCCATTACCTTATATGGAATGCTGATATGAGGAATTGTATACATTTTTATATAATTAAAGTTTACAATTTTATGTGAAATCTAATTTTGTTATTCAAGTCAGTGAACCAATAAATGTTGGTCATAATGACCTTTTATGGTGGAGAGGATGTTATCTGCTCAGAAATGCATCAAATTGTATGTCAATCATTTAGCTTCTTTAATTGAACGTTGCTATTTGAATCATATCGGATAATCCCATATTTTTTTTCTTCTATAATACCTCTTGTATTTCTTCACATTTTGCACAAACCACTTTCTTTACTGAATGTCTGTCTAACACATGGTTCTCATTCTCATCATGACAAATACGGCAGAAATAATCTCGGTTACAACAAGGTGCCTGCAAAATATATATCTACATTTTTAATCAAGAAATTTACACCAAATAAACATGTCCAACAACAAAATACAAAATGGTGACTTCTAGATGTCTATTTTGGTACTTTACAGTAGTTAGGTTTTTGTTTAATTGGTGCTTACAAAATGTACTTACTGTTTCTTTTATAAAAAATAAACTTTACGTACATTTTTTGTACATATACACTACACAAATGAAAACCTGAACTTAGGAATTCCAGATTTATTGGTAGAATTTCCCTTCCTGATAAAACATCCTTGTTCAACCAATGTGTGCATGAAACATATTATTTAAACAAGAATCAAATGTAGAACTTAGTATAAAGACTGTTCATAATTAAATAGCTTTTTTGTGGAAATAAAATTTAATATATTTTTTTTTAACAGAACATGACAATATCAACCTTAATGACAATGTTAAGAATGTTAATTTTTGTTATTTTACTTTTTGGTCAATCAGAATAACATACAAACTTGAGCTGTATGTATTTATTGTAAGTTGAAAAATAATCTAAATTGAATGCCATTTCCTTGCTCTATTATGCATGCAAAGGCTCTGTGTTGAAGGCTGTACATTGATCTACAAATGTATAATGGTTTACTTTTATAAATTGTTATTTGGATAGAGAGTTGTCTCATTGGCACTCACACCACATCTTCCTATATCTAAAGTCATGGAGACTAAATAATAAATAATTTTGCAATGATTGATATATCTTCTTCTTACTGTTGGACTCGCCATGGCCAAAAATGATGAGTCCCTGGACTCGCCTTTAAAATTCCTAAGCAAGATGCCAAGAACCCTGGACATGTTCACACCAGATTTTATTCGAATTCGGGTTGGATTATTAGATATTTTTAATGTACATGTAAATATCCCGAAAAACAAATTAGATTCCTATATAAAATTTTAGGATTTATCATATGAAATTTTTTTCTTTTTTTTTTTAATTTGATGATTTAATTATTAAATGATAATTATGTCCTAGTCTATAACTGCTTATCCGTATTTTCACACAGTAAATATTTTGTATTATTGTTGTGTGTTTGAAAATCAAGATTTTTGTTTTAACTTGCTTTGATGTAAATACTGCATGTTTTAGCTTGGTATAGTCATGATAGTAAAACATTGAAGTTTTAAACATTAAACATAATTTAAGATTTATTCAGCACAAAAAATATGTTGAGAAATCTCATAGAATTTGATTTTTTTTTTTAACCAATACAGTCAAATCAAATAAAACATGATTCAGATTTTTCAACAACATTAAAAAAGTTGTCCAAATCTCACTTTATTTTAATTTGAAACAATGAAAAAGAATATTTATAGCAATACGCTTACCAAATCTGAAGTACAAAATTATTTGACACAAAACCAATAAAAGGTGCTAATATGGGTGTGAATATGATAGGGGCAGACGTGAATGGGCACCAACATGTTTTTGGTCAAACAGACCAGGATTTGGTCTCGATATCAAATAAGAGAAGGGTGTCACGCCCTTGGTTGTTAACCATATTCTTCTGACCTGACATCCTGTTCATAAATGCCCTTGTTAAGTTTAGAAACTTTACTAATAAAAACAACATTACTATTGCCAGGGGATCTGTACACCATATGTTAAATATTCACTAACATAAATTACAACAGTTCTTTTGAGCAGCACATATGCCTTGGGGTATCAACATGGGGGTAAACTTTTTCAGCCAATACAAGACAAGTTAATTTCTGTTCGACTTGAAGTCTGACTTACAAGAAGTTTGCACTTTCTCTTGTAGTGCTGACAACCAAGATCATCATTAGGCTTTTGAGGCTCTTCAGTGGACATTGTCTTTTTTTAACAAATCAATAATTTCTACAAATGAGAAGCACACATTTTTGTTTTCTTTTAGTAATACCGGAACATTAAAAATTAGAGTCCGATTTTAATTTTAGAATGTAGATAGACTGCTGCCTATCGCAGCTGACTAAAGTTGTCGTCAATTTATTTCCCTGGGAAACAATTTCCCCGGGAAACAATGTAATTTAAAAAAAAAATAAAACCATACGCACAAAATAGTGCACCGTTATTCTATCTTCGCAGACACTGTATACTGATTACATTACGTAACACAAATCACAGATAATTTATTAATAATGTTTAAAAAAAGAAAAGGGGTGATATTCATTTTTCATAGATTGATTGATTATTTTCTTAATGATTCTAGTATATAGAAGGGGAAACATTGTTTATGTCAAACAAGTATGCATTCACTAGTGATTACTAGTTTGTCATTCTGTCCGTCAGTACAATTTTCCAAACATTTTATCCTCATGTTTGAATATATTTATTAGATATTTGATATAAACTATGAACACTCATAATATTACTAGGAGGGGGTCATATTTTGTGTTTCCAGTGGAAACATATTTTTTTTGTGTTTCCAGGGGAAACATTTTGTTATGTTTCCAGGGTTTCTCTAGAATTTTTTTTAACTAATTGTCAATGTTTCCCCCCTCCTAATTTATCTCAGAAATTTTTAGTGTTTCCAAGGAACACATTTCATTCTTTTTTATGTGTTTGGCACGGGGAACACATTTTTTTTTGTGTTTCCAGACTTGTCTAGTAATTATTGTTTAACTACTTGTTTATCTATAATGATGTCGTGTAGTATTGGTTTCTCTGCTTCTGAAAGATTTCATTTTCATGTTTTAAGGACAGATTTAATTTTAATCAGTTTCCGTGTTTCCAGGAGGAACATTTTTTCTTTGTTTCCAGGGGAAACATTTTTTTAGGGTGTTTCCAGGGCAATCTATTTTTTTTTGATTTTCCAGGGGAAACTCTTTTCTTTTGTTTTCAGGGGAAACATTTTTTTTGTGTTTGCAGGGGAAACCTTTTTGTTTGTGTTTCAGGGGAAACATTTTTGTTTGTGTTCCAGGGGAAACATTGTTTATGGTGTTTTCAGGGCAAACTGTTTTTTGTGTTTTTCCAGGGGAAACTTTTTTGTGTTTCCAGGGAAACATTTTTTGTTTGTGTTTCCAGGGGAAACTTTATTTTGTGTTTCCAGGGGAAACATTTTTTTGGGGGTTTCCAGGGGAAACTTTTTTTAGTTGGTGTTTTCAGGGGAAACTTTATTTTGTGTTTCCAGGGGAAACATGTTTTGTGTGTTTCCAGGGGAAACATTTGTTTTGTGAGTTTCCAGGGGAAACTTTTATTTGTGTGTTTCCACAGGAAACATTTGTTTTATGTTTACTTTTTTGTCTAGTAATAATTTTTTTAACTACTTACGAAAGATTTCATTGCATGTTTCCAAGGGACACATTCAATTCTATTTTTTTTTTGGTATTTCCAGGAGAACCTTTTGTTTTTGTTTTTACAAGGGATACATTTTAATTTGTTGTTTCCAGGGAAATATTTTATTTATTTCAAGCGATGTTTAGTAATTATTGTTTAACTACATGTCAATTTAAAAAATGGAAGTAAAATAATGCTTTTATAATTATAAAAAAAATCTATGAAATAGCTAAACTACTCAAGAAAGCATTAAAACAAATAATTGTAGACAACCGAAGCGCTATCCAAAAAGCGTACCAATCAATGGATAAAATACAAATCAGATTTGGTTTAGTGTCGTTAGTTTTAAAATTTTCCTTGAAACTTTGACAATATGCTTCCCCTGTAAGAGAAACTAATACTTGGCGACACAATTATAAATTGACATGTAGTTAAACAATAATTACTAAACAATGCTGGAAACTTATAAAAAACAAATAAAATGTTTACCTTGGAAACACAAAAAAAAAAGATTCCCCTGGAAGCACCAAAAATAATAAGAATTGAATTTGTCCCTTGGAAACATGGAATGAAATCTTTCCTAAGTAGTTAGAAAAAAAATAACTAGACAAAAATGGACACATAACAAAAATGTTTCCCGTGGAAACACAAAAATAAAAATTTCCCCTGGAAACACAAAAATAAAAATTTCCCCTGGAAACACAAAAAAGCATGTTTCCCCTGGAAACACAAAAAAACATGTTTCCCCTGGAAACACAAAATAAGGATTCCCCTGAAAACACCAACAAAAAAAAGTTTCCCCTGGAAACACAAAAAAAAATGTTTCCCCTGGAAACACAAAAAACATGTTTCCCCTGGAAACACAAAATAAAGTTTCCCTGGAAACACCAACAAAAAAAAGTTTCCCCTGGAAACACAAAAAAAAATGTTTCCCCTGGAAACACAAAAAAAAATGTTTCCCCTGGAAATACAAAAAGAAAATGTTTCCCCTGGAAACACCAACAAGAAAGGTTTCCCCTGGAAACACAAAAAAAATGTTTTTCCTGGAAACACGAAAATTAAATGTGTCCCTTGAGAACATAAAAATGATATCTTTCCTAAGAAAACCCATGCTAGGCGACATAATCATAAATTAACAAGATGGTAAAAAATAATTACTAGACAACTGTGGAAGTACTGAAGAAATGGGTTCCTTGGAAACATGAAAATTGTCTAAGATAACCCCATACTAGGAGGAAGAAAACATTGACAATATAAAAAAGAAGATGTGATTTGATTGCCAATGAGACAACTATCCACGAAAGACCAAAATGACACAAACATTAACAATTATAGGTCACCGTACGGCCTTCAACAATGAGCAAAGCCCATACCGCATAGTCAGCTATAAAAGACCCCGATAAGATAATGTAAAACAATTCAAACGAGAAAACTAACGGTCTTATGTTAGTAAAAAAAATTAAGTAGTTAATTTCTTTTAGACAAACCTGAAAACATAACAAAATGTTTCCCCTGGAAACACAAAAAAATGTTTCCACTGGAAACACACAAAAAAATGACCCCCAACCCCTTAAAAATATCATGAAATGTTCATAGTTCATATCTAATAAATATATTCAAACATGAGGATAAAATGTTTGGAAAATTGTCCTGACGGATGGAATGACAAACTAGTGATCACTAGTAAATGCAAACTTGTTTCACATAAACAATGTTTCCCCTACTATATACTAGAATCATTAAGAAAATAATTAATCATTCTATGAAAAATGAATATGACCCCTTTTCTTAGAATTTAAACATTATTAATTAATTATCTGTGATTTGTGTTACGTAATGTAACCAGTATGCATATACAGAGAGTCAGTGTCTGCGAAAATAGAAGTATGTTGAACTATTTTGTGCGTATGGATTTTTTTTTTAAATTGCATTGTTTCCCGGGGAAATTGTTTCCCAGGGAAATAAATTGACGAGAACTTTAGTCAGCTGACTGCAATCTGAATCTTTTACACGCTTCCATAATGAAGTTATTTCGGCCCAACAGTTTCGTCCCGCCACTAAATCCATACGGGTCCTTGCATTGATCAGAAAAACAGCCCAATGCCACTAATAGGGCTTCAAGCCATCAACACAACACTGAACAAGAACAAGAACCTCCAACTGGACACTTAATCATTTTGATATAACACCAATTGGTATTATGCACCCTATGTTGCAATCATGAAAATACATGTAAGACGGGAGAACAATTTGATTAAGCATTTAACATGTTTATAATCGAGTAATCAAATTAGAAAATATTTTTCAGTTTCAAATCTAGCCTCTGATAGATTTCCACACGCCATAGGGGATGGAAATATCACGGAATTGTTGGATCAGTTATCACAGTACCAGCTGTCTTCTGAAGAACTATCTAGTTTTGACCAGGCAATAGCAACATATATAGTTTTTGGGAGCAATGGCAGAGATAATAGATGGATAAAAAAAAGTTATGACAATCTTTTATAATGTGCTTGAGGACAGGATCTTGTATGAATCTTTTTCTTCTTCTGATGATGATATACAGTTACAACTTCATTATCATGAAGATTACGAACTGTTGCATGCGCGGAGTATATGATTAAAATACATGAACAAAAATTCATTTTTAAATTTGTAGAATACTTGGTGATATTTACATGAAAGAAAACAACAAGTGATTAAAAGTACATTGTTATTTATAGAATTAAATTATGTTGTGGAGAACAGTTGGTGTCAACTGATCTCTATAGGTTTCAATGGTTTGACATGCTACCACAACTTGTGGCAACAAGTTCCATTGGATGATTGTTTGCGGAAAGAATGACCATTTGTAGCTGTCTGTAGAGGTGCCGAAATGTTTGAGTATGTAATTTTCTTGTTCTAGTATCTGATGGTATGTGGACTGGTGATGGGATTGCAATAAGTCCATGGATGACCTTGTAGAACATGATAAATCATATAGTCCCTCCCCCTTATTATCATAAATCTCAGATTGTTCTATATGTATTACTTATTTGTACCATAAATATACAAAATACCATATTTTTACTCTAAATATGCATGTTTACTATCAACGTGAATCTTGACTATAGAGCGTAGTATAGATTTTTTGTTTGAAAGTGTGTTTGCATGTATACTGAAGTCGTTAAGTTCCATCTGAATTTCTAAAGAGCGTTGTGTGGTCCTTTGTGTAATTACACAGTAAAGTCTTTGATCTGTTACCGTTCTTTAATGTGCTATTTTTTTTTTAAGGTAACGGTATTTGATGTATCCACTAACAAATGTCAATCTATCAATAAAGTATGATCACATAAAAAAAAATTGTGCTATTTTTTGTTCTAATGAACATTGTTATTGATCGTAAAATTGAGAATGGAAATAGGGAATGTGTCAAAGAGACAACAACCCGACCATAGATAAAACAACAGCAGAAGGTCACCAACAGGTCTTCAATGTAACGAGAAATTCCCGCACCCGGAGGCGTCCTTCAGCTGGCCCCTAAACAAATATAAATTATACTAGTTCAGTGATAATGAACACCATACTAATTTCCAAATTGTACACACACAAGAAACTGACTGTAATATTATTGATTGTAATATGTTAAGAAATTTTCAGATTTTTTTTTCAGTTCACAACTTTTGTTTAGACACGAAACCATTAAGACGATATAAGCCACCGAACATTCGTCTTTATTGGGGTCATTGTATTTAAAAAAAAAAAACAGACACAAAAAAACCACAAAAAAAACCGGAATGATTTAGAAGACAACTGTGCCTCTGGAATGCCTTATTTGATAGGTCAAATATATTAATGACAGGTGCAATTTTACCGAGGAAATAAATCAATACATTAGGTGGCAATGAACCAATTGTGATAGATCAATGGGTCATAAATTTTCAATATTTCATATAAATCAAATTATATCATATAATTCGGAAAAGTGTTGTTAATATAGAATAAGATTGTATATGCATATAAATGCCCTTTAAAGCTTGCTGTTCGATGTAAGCCATGGCTCCGTGTTGAAGACCGTACTTTGACCTATATATTATGGTTAACTTTTACAAATTGTAACTTGGATGCAGAGTTGTCTCATTAGTTTTGGCACTCAAACCACATCCTCTTATATCTATATAGGTACTATTTGAGCTGATAAATATATGATAGGGTTACAATTTCGCAGTGAAATTTATGTATAGGTACGGATTTCACAATTATGCAGATATGGTCAGATATGAAGAAGGGGGGTCCCAGCTGCACAATTGTACCTAAAATCCCATGTTGAGATCCCCCGTGGTAAATACATTCATAATTTAAAATATACATTTGTATTTTAAATTTTGCATACACAGATTAAAGATATGCACATTAAAGGTGTAGATGAAACCGTATATTAATATTACCGAAGTCACGTATATCTAATATTCAAACAGTATACAGTGGCGGATCCAGACATTTTCACTCAGGCCCATAAGGGGATGGGGCACTGACTGCCTAAGAGGGGGCTTGGTTCAGTTATGCTTCAGTGATTCTCTTTATAATCATCCAAGTTTTGTTCAACGATTCTAATTGTGTTTTTATTTTCTGTGAACTTTTTTCCAATGATTTTTTTATCCGTGACTTATATTCCGTGACCTTTTCCCCAACATAAATTAGAGACATATAAGAAAACAACATTGTTTAATACTACTAAAAATGCTATAAAAGGCCAGGACAGAACCAGATAATACAATTTCTCTAATTCTATGGAAATTTATCCCTTTCCGAACCCATTGTATAAAAAAAATTAATCAGCGTGTGGTTGCTGGTGATCTCAAAAGATCATCGTATGATTTTAAGGGTCATGACCTTTTTAGCTAACTAGATGAATCAAAATGAGGTGTTAATGAAATTGACAACTTCGCAATGTGAAAGGCACTCGAGGGGGATTTTCGGTTAACAAAAAAAGAAAATGTCTTTTTAATCATTAGAGAAACAGATTCTTACATAGTTACTCGTGGATTATCGGATTTATCCAATCTCGATAGTTAAATTATAAATTTTAAAGTCCTCGCCGCAATTTAACTATCTCGATTGGATAAATCCAATAATCCACTGGTATCAATGTAAGAATCTATATTAATATCTTTAAAATATACCATTTAAAATCATATACCACTCAAAAATATGTATAGGCCCAATTTGTGGCTAATTTACATTTATTATTTTTGAACTTCTCCTTATCTGTATATTTTTCGATAAGTTCTTTCCTAAACATTTATACCGTGACATTTAAATTTTCTTGTGTAAATAGCCATGAAAACTTTGAAAAATTGTATTACAATTTAGAGAAAATTTTAGTAAAAAACTCATTTCTGTTATCAATATGTAGTGGACATTCAGTTACAAAGTGTATCTCATATTCAACTTTATTTTAAGTACAGTATAAACATTTTCTCAGTGTCCTATTTACATAAAGTTTGGCATATCTATCAGTCTCAATCCTTAATGGATGAGCGCTTATTCTAATTTTACAGATTGATTGTCTTAATCTAAAATCTTTTAGATCCAAATATTTTTCAAAACAAAATAGAGTTTTAAAGGAAAAATAGGTAGTAACTTTACCTTGATCTGATTGTAAAACTTTATTTATATTTTCCTTCCAGAAATGGAGATAATTTTTATATAGCTTATCTTTATGTTCCTACCCACAATGACACCACCTTTGTCAATATATGTCAATGTTTCGCCATGAAGTTATTTTAGGCCGACTTAAAGTGGGGACGAGCTGATGTTCCGTGTTTATGGAATGACACCTTTCAAGCGTTTACACGAAGCCGTTTACCAAAAGCCGCCGACAACTTTCACTTTTGATAATTTTGTGGCAAAACTTTACAAGAAATGGATAATTCTGACGAGACACCGTGTCTTTTCCCTCCTCCTGATCGACTACGCAATGAATCTCATGTTAAATCCATGGATGACTACAAGGAAATGTATAAACGATCAGTGGAAGATCCGGAGGGTTTCTGGGGAGATATTGCCAAGCAATTTTATTGGGCATCTCCTCCCACAGGAAAATTTGTAGATTATAATTTTGACTGCAGAAAAGGTAGAATATCTATCAAATGGATGGAGGGTGCCAAAACAAACATTTGCTACAATGCTATAGACCGTCATATAAAAAATGGACAAGGAGACAAGATTGCTTTCTTCTGGTTGGTAGTACTGTAGTCTGTAGTAGTCCATATAATTATTTTTATTGTTAAGTCTTTTCTTAATAAAATCTCCAAATTTGATCTGGAGATCAATCAGCTACTGATATCTCTCCGGTGTGTCTGTTTCTGCTGAGTGTCCCAGTAGTTCTCTCCGAGTACTTCGGCTTCCTCCACCATAATAAGTTTGTGGTCTAGTGGTTAAGACCGATGGCTACAGTGCTGAAGGTCCAGAGTTTGATTCTGACTCGGGATGCTTAAAATAACAGTACATCAGAAGGGTGATTTCCACCCTCTCACACACATCTAGATGGTACCCAGACCAGAGTTCAAACTAGAATGGGTACTTTTGGGGCCTCGGTTGGTCAAAGTTGTCCCCTGCTTTGAACTTTAGATCAATCCGCTACTTATAACTCTTTGGTTTGTCTGTTTCTGCCGAGTGTCCCAGTGGTTCTCTCCAAGTACTTCGGCTTCCTCCACCATATAAATAGCAGATATCCGGGTGTCCTTGCACTCCCTTTGTGTTGGGGTGGGGATTGTCCTTGTAAATATTGCACATTTTAAATACGTTAGTGACACATCTCAATTAATCCTGAAAGGGAGTGTACACAGATTCCACTTTACCCTCACAGCTCTCGAGGGGTGCTCCAAATAATGGAGGAATCTACAGTACATACATACATTGATATGTTTTACAATGACAACCTCAGTCAACAAACTAAAGGACTAGCTTGTACAGGTGTATGTTGTGGGACTATATTATTGCATTTATATATAATTACATTATGTATACACAGGGCTCACGCTACCAGGCGACTTAGGCGAAGATGTCGCTTTCCCAACCGTCACTTCGCTTTCCCCGACCCCCAAAAGCGAAGACAAGTTGCCCTGTTGTTTACGATACTCGCTTTCAGTCGCTTCCGTCATCGGTCTTTTTCAATTTTTTACCAAGTTGATGAAACATCAACTTTTTATTGATAATTAAAGAAATTTTGACAAAAACGATTAATAATCTTATGAAATGAGGTTGAAATATCGTTTTCTGCAGTGTGTAGCAAGTTATTTGCAAAATACAACTTTTTATACGACCGCAAAATTGGATAAAATTTTCGTCGTATATTGCTATCACGTTGGCGTCGTCGTCGGCGTCATCGTCCGGCGTTGTCGTCGTCCGAATACTTTTAGTTTTCGCACTCTAACTTTAGTAAAAGTGAATAGAAATATATGAAATTTTAACACAAGGTTTATGACCACAAAAGGAAGGTTGGGATTGATTTTGGGAGTTTTGGTCCCAACATTTTAGGAATTAGGGGCCAAAAAGGGCCCAATTAAGCATTTTCTTTGTTTTCGCACTATAACTTTAGTTTAAGTTAATAGAAATCTATGAAATTTTGACATATGGTTAATGAGCACAAAAGAAAGGTTGGGATTGATTTTGGGAGTTTTGGTTCCATCAGTTTAGGAACTAGGGGCCAAAAAAGGGCCCAAATAAGCATTATTCTCGGTTTTCGTACCATAACTTTAGTAGAAGTAAATAGAAATCTATGAAATTTAAACACAAGGTTTATGACCATAAATGGAAGGTTGGTATTGATATTGGGAGTTTTGGTCCCAACAGTTTAGGAATAAGGGGCCCAAAGGGTCCAAAATAAAACTTAAGTATTTATAAATAGAAATCTATGAAATTTAAACATAAGGTTTATGACCACAAAAGGAAGAATGGTATTGCTTTTGGGAGTTTTGGTCCCTACAGTTTAGGAAAAAAGTGCCCAAAGGGTCCAAAATTAAACTTTGTTTGATTTCATCAAGAATTGAATAATTGGGGTTCTTTGATATGCAGAATCTATTATAACTGTGTATGTAGATTATTAATTTTTGGTCCTGTTCTCCAATTGGTCTACATAAAGGTCCAAAGGGTCCAAAATTAAACTTAGTTTGATTTTGACAAAAATTGAATCCTTGGGGTTCTTTGATATACTGAATCTAAAAATGTAATTAGATTTTTTATTATTGGCCCAGTTTTCAAGTTGGTCCAAATCGGGGTCCAAAATAAAACTTTGTTTGATTTCATCAAAAATTGAATAAATGGGGTTCTTTGATATGCCAAATCTAACTGTGTATGTAGATTCTCAATATTTGGTCCTGTTTTCAAATTGGTCTACATTAAAGTCCAAAGGGTCCAAAATTAAACTTAGTTTGATTTTAACAAACAAAAAATTCTTGCGATTCTTTGATATACTGAATCCAAACATGCACTTAGATTTTTGATTATGGGCCTAGTTTTCAAATTGGTCCAAATCAGGATTCAAAATTATTATATTAAGTATTGTGCAATAGCAAGAAATTTTCCATTGCACAGTATTGAGCAATAGCAAAAAATCTTCAATTGCACAGTATTGTGCAATAGCAAGTCTTTTCAATTGCACAGTATTGCGCAATATCAAGAAATATCTAATTGCACAATATTGTGTAATAGCAGCAATTTTTTTTTTAATTAGAGTTATCTTTCTTTGTCCAGAATAGTAAGCAAGAAATATCTAATTGCACAATATTGTGAAATATCAAGAATTTTTTTAATTGGAGTTATCTATCTTTGTCCAGAATCAACTTAAATCTTTTTTATATACAATATACAATGTATATTCACTTTTTACTACCAACTTATAAATTAAAACAATCTTTACCATTCAGTGATAACAAGCATTTTTTTTACATCTTAATATTTTATGATGTATTTAAATGAGTGGTTATTGTTGCAACCTCCATTAGAAATTTTAATTGAGATCAGTTTTCACTGTGCTTAAACGGCCGTGGGTAACCTAAGTTACCCACAGCCCAAGATGGAGGACTCTAAACTTGTTGAGATGATAGTTGATACGAAATCTACTTTTTGCAAGGTTTTTCATGATCTATTTCAATATTGATAGGACTTTTGAATAAATAAATCACTTACCATCACTACAAATTTGTTAATTTTGACTTCACTTTAGCGCAAGGCAAACTTTTAAAAAATGTATAAGATGTCCGTAACTTATAAGTTAAAAATAATCAGACTGTCCGTAACTTTATTTTCGGATGTGGGTAACTTTTTTTCAAAATTGTAAGATAAACGATTTCAACCCTTAAAGGTTAATAAACACTATCAAACCCCTTAATTATTACATATATTTATACAATAACGATATGCTTCAAACTAAACAACCAGAGTGTCACGGATTTTCCGTTAAATTTTAAAAAATTATTCCCGGGATAAAACGGGACGTTGCGGTACGGCGAAATTTATCTAACATTCTTCTAGCTTTATAGATTGTTCACTGATGAGTCCTTGGACGGTGTAGCCGCGGAAAAAAATGATATCCTTTCCCTTAAATAATTTCTGAATTGTTAGCCAAAAAAAGTATGGTCTCTTCAATATATCTAGTGTGATGTGTTGTTGATTGTGAGAAAAAAAAATGCCAATATCTAGGAATAGATGGAAGGCTATATTGTTAAACAGGTGTCAGTTTATCATAGCAATAAAAGTAGATTTAAAATTTCTAAAAGTTTCATTGACCTCAGGGATTCAATAAGATCGGGTATCAAATCATACATGTCTTCTTTAGAGTTTTGGACTGATTCATCTATGTATTACTGCTAAGGAAAAAAATGTGTCAATGGTACCGTTGTTTTCCATTCGTTTGGTGTGTTAAATTGAGCTTTTGGCTTTGTCATTCCATAAAGGACTTCACGTTTGAATATTCCTACGAGTTTGGTATATTTGTTATTTATCATTTCTTTTTTTTATAATTACATCTACGAATAAAGATTCTTTATAGGTTACTGACATCATGCTAAAGTTACGGACATCCCTATTGGTATAAGGAAAAAAGTTACGGACAAGTTGTTTTGAAGTTACGGACATCATAAGTGTTTTGGAAAATCGTGCTGTAATCGTTTATTTTGTAGTAACAAACCACGTTTTACATTGCAGAGTTTCCCTAACAGATTTATATAACTTTTTAATTACTGAACATTTCTTTTGTATTCATGGTATTGTAATTATATAGGAGCAAACTTCTTAACCGAAGCCAGGCTGCTCCATATTGGGCTGTGGGTAACTTAAGTTACCCACGGCCGTTTAAGCACAGTGAGTTTTGGAATAAGGGAAAGTGGGATGTGAAAAAAAAAATTGGGTTCAATTTTTCTCATTTGAAATTTCAAAAATAAAAAGAAAATTTCTTCAAACATTTTTTTGAGAGGTTTAATATTCAACAGCATAGTGAATTTCTCTAAGAGAAAACAAAAATTTTAAGTTCATTAGAACACATTCATTCTGTGTCAGAAACCTATGCTGTGTCAACTATTTAATCACAAGCCAAATTTATAGCTGGATTCAGCTTGAATGTTGTGTCCATACTTGCCCCAACCGTTCAGGGTTCAACCTCTGTGGTCGTATAAAGCTGCGCCCTGCGGAGCATCTGGTTATCACTTGGTGCACTTCCGGAAGTTCCGGTGCTTGTTACTCTAAAACGTACATCAACCTAACTTTCGGTTGCAAAATAAGTTTGTTACTTCATTTAAACTTGATATAAGTTGCCCAAAGTAAATGTTCAATCCATTTATTGCATTAAAAACTTCATGATCCTTTCCAAATAACTTGTCAAACATCCTTTATTTTTGTAAATTTTCTTGCAATCGTCCGCCATTGTCCAATTTCTAAACTACGGATCGGAAACGGACCAACTATGACATGTATGACCGAAATCCGTATTTTTACAAAAATTACTACGAACACACGGATGGAACAGCTGACAGAAGAATATTGATCCCAAAAGGAAAAATTACGCATTCCACACGCATTAAAAGACTTGGTTACATCTAAATAAACTCATCATTGATTGGTGTATATAATTCCCTATAATTTATATGGATTGTTGTAAACTATTGTAAAGTTGCTTAACTCTTAGACTATTACACTAATATCAATATATTATGGCCAAGCTTAAATACCTTTATAAATCTTTTGATGAGAAACACTGATTTCATACACAAGATAGTTTTTAATTTAAGTTAATTGTAATTGATATATTATAAATTCTTTACTTTTTTTTTAGTGCTAGACATTAAGTTGGTAGTTTCTCACAAGGACCATAGAAAAATTTAAGCAACTTTTAATTTGAAATGTTACTTTAATTGAATACTCAGATATGAATTGAACAATATAAAAAGAACATTATTTACAAATGACCTTTTATACTACAGTAAAATCCAAACATTGTAGCGCACCGCGCGAATGAGCACTTCTCTTTCAAATCTCACCACTTCTCCCTATCAGTTTCAAAAAGAGAAGTCACTTCTCCCTATAATTCTGAAGTAGTGTGAGCCCTGATACATGTTTCATTTTAATACATTATTCTGATGGGCTAACTGCAAATCTTGTGTGATTCCTAAATAAACTTCATTAAACAATGAAATTATCATTCATGATGACACAAGTTCCAACAATAAAGTGCACAGGTAAATTAAATAAACACTTGATAAAAATCGTGTGTTCATGATCTAACTAAAAAATGTAATTATAAATATTGAATGCTTTTTTTTGTAACTTCATAGGGTTGTATAAGCGTTGACTGTGTGCTTCATACATAATGTACTTCGGTCAACACTTTTACACCCCAATGAAGTTACAAATTTAAGAAACATGCAATTCTTATATAGAACATACATGTACATGTTGAAGAAAACATAAAAAAAAATTTCTGGCTAGATAAAACTTGAAACAGTTTGGCACAGACTGGAAGCAGTCATGACAAAAAGGGCAAATGCAATTTTTACCATGAATATCATCTAGTGTTTCCTGCAGCTTTTAAAAAGGGCAGGGTAATTGTTAGCTCAGAGGGCACATTAAGCGCGATGGACAACAATTTTAGGGCACTTACTTAACATAAAAAGGCAATTTCTATAAAATAGATTCATTTAAAACATTCAAGTATAATGCTATAAAAAGGACATATACATCTGTAATTAATCATTAAAACAAATTGTTAAACAAGAAAAAGTGTTCAAAACATATATATATGAAATATTTGAAACAATAAACACAATTAAAAACAAAATCAGTTCTTTAAAACTGTTTAAAAACAAGAAAGAACTATGTCATATATATAAAAATATTGCTTTGGTCATATATCAATTGTCATTGACAAATCCTCCTTTTTTTCCCTAAAAACAGGCTGACACATTCCCTGATATCCAGGGTCATTTTTAGTAACCAAAATTTATTAAATTACAAAAAAAAATAACCATACAAATTAACCCTTTCCCCTCTACACCCTTTTCCAAATTAATATAGATACACCAAGTTTTACTACTTTCATGGCACTACCATATCAGCTGTTTATTTTAAATGTCTATAAATAGCCAGACATAGTTGTCTCTTACTTAGGTGTTTTCCCCAAGTATTTTTCATCATGGCATCATGAAACAACACAGTACATTTAAATACATTAACAACACAAAAAGCTTAAATTAATTGCTTTATTTTCAGACAAATAAATTTCTGTTTGTCAGACAAAAATTTCTGACTTCAAAATTCAGATAAAGACCAAAAGAGTTTGACATAGTCTGATAGTTTTATCCATTAGACATTCAGATATTTCTACTAATACTAATAAAGATGTCATATTTTTTTCTTTTTTTACATTTTGTGTATTTGTGAATTTTCACATATTTTTAGGGAAGGAAATGATCCAGCTGACCATGATTCAGGAAATATAACCTACTCACAACTAAAAGATAAAATATGCAAGTTTTCCAATATTTTAAAGCAATCTGGTAAGTAGATATTGGTTAGTCTTGTATGTTTTTTTTTAAATTTTAGTTCATTTATATGTTTCAAAGTTTAGTGTGATGTCCATTTTCACCGAACTAGTACACATTTTTGAGAAGCCCACTTCTAGTTGTGGGATTTTCTTGCTGTGTTGAAGATCTAGACCCATTTATGGCCTAAGGCTGCTATCTGATGGTTGTTGTCTCTTTGACACATCCCCCATTTGATTTCCATACTCAATTAATTTTATTGGATTGAAAATTTCTCATCTTATAAATATTCAGAAAATATAGACAGCTTCTTTAATTTAAAATAAGTACAAGTTCAATGAATGGTCATTCAGGCAGAATTGTAAAACAAACAAAAACAGTAGTTTTGAATTTATGAAAACTTTGTTATTACTGAATGTCATCAAAATCCTTAGTCAGTTTGAATAGAATACTGACTGTTGTGTTATCATGGTTATTGTTGATGATTGGTAAAGTTTTTTCATAGTGTCTAAGTGAAATAAAGACAAATCAAATGCCATGTTTTATCTGAAATTTTGTTCTGGAAATATAAAAAAGAAGATATGGTGTATGAATGCCAATGGGACAACTCTCTACAAGAGACCAAATGATACAAAAATTAACAACTACAAGTCACCATATGGGCTTCAACAATGAGCAAAGCCCAAACCACATAATCAGTAATAAAAGGCCCCGAAATGAGGATGTAAAACAATTCAAACAAGAAAAATAATGGCCCAATTTATGAACAAAAACTAAAAATGTAACACATCAACAAACGACAACCACTGAATTACAGGCTCCTGACTTGGGACAGGCACATATATTCAGAATGTGGTTGGGTGAAACATGTTGGCGAGATCCCAACCCTCTCCCTAACCAGGGACAGTGGTGTAACAGTACAACATAAGAACAAATATTTGGATACACATTCATTTGATATTTGCAATATAACTTTTTTTAAATTTAAATTATAAGCAGTTTGTTTTGAATAAAAAAATACTTGAATAAATGGATACACCTTATCATACTGGTAATACTGGTAGCAATATTAATTCTTCCATATGAGAATAGATAAATTATTGTGTACATCTACACATATACATATATATAAATATGAATAAAAGTCACTGTTACAGTTTCTGTTGAATGTACAAACCCACATACAAAATATTTGTTTAAGGATGTACTTAGTTGATTTTAAGGTGAAATTAAATAAATCAAGCTAAAAATCTAGATAGGTCATGGAGCTCCTTTTCGAGATACATGTATTTGATTTATAATTAGATATGGCGGGAAAAGACTGACTCAGACTGCATTGCTATTATTTGGGCTTAAATTAAAAGAAAGAAAATCAAGACTCTACTAAAACTTTGCCAAATACTTTTTATGAGCAGTTAAGTCTCATGTTAAAAGATAAATAGGTGTTATGGGGCAAAATAATTTACCTTTTGTTGTATGAAAAAACATTGAAGAGTTCAAACATTTGACACTTATTCTAAAACATCACCTAAGTACATCCTTAATAGCTGAATTTCTTATCCAAACCATTCTTTTTTGCAGGTTTAAAGAAAGGAGACCGTGTAGCCATCTATATGCCAATGATATTAGAACTTACTGTTGCAATGTTGGCATGTGCTAGACTTGGCATAATACATTCCATAGTGGTAAGCACAGTTTTAAAAATCTGAAGTGTTAATGTTAGGGACTTATCAAATTGGAAATCAAATTTGAGACTTTGAATAAATATAAGAATTTTATAGACTTAAAAATGTTTGAAATATTGCCTTCTTTGGTTAACCAAATGAAAACCTTTGAAGTTAACAGACCGGCCAACCTTTTCAATGTAAAAGGGATCTCATTTGTGAGCATGATGAGAGGTGTTGACCTTGGTCTTGCCGTCCTTCATTATATAAACTTAATACTTGAAATGGAATCTAAACATACTGGTATATATAATCATTGTCCTCTATTTTATAACCTAATACCTTGAAACAGGCGTTCACAGGAATTAAAATAGAAAATAGTCATACATATACTTATTCAGGATAAAAGCACAAGATATATATGATAGAAGCATTTGTACTTAAAATATTTCATTGAGAATGGTGGGAGGTGTATAGGTAATCAGTTAAGTTAACCCTTTCATCCCCAATGATGCCTTCAGTGGTATTTTAAAGTTAATAATATTGATGTATTTTTCAGTTTGCTGGATTTTCTGCTGAATCTCTTGCTGACAGAATCTTAGATGGTCAGTGCTCTGCCATTGTAACAGCTGGTAAGTATCATTATAGACAATACTAAATGTAAACATAAGTAAATTGTGTTATAAATGTAGTGCTGTAGCTGATGACTTTATTCAGTCAGTCAAAAAGTGATGGTGATATAGAAAAATGAAAATTGTCCCTTGACTTATATATAATTGCTCTTCTGACTTGATGATTTCCTGAATAAACAGTAGACTTCTTAATATCGCAAAATAATTTAATCTTTTGTTTATAATTTAGTTTTGGATGTAACACATTTTCTGATTGGCTGACATTGTTTTGTTTATCAGCCCAGAGACATAACTTTGTCATGTGACCATGATGTCATCAACATTTTTTCATTGTTTACTTTAGTTTAAAATGGAATTAAGAATTAAATTATAAAAAAAACTGTAATATTTTTTCTGTCTATTCATAATAACATAAAAATTGTGGTGCACACTGTAAAATAACCCACTACGCTTGTTATTCAGTGTGCACCACATTTTTAATGTTATTTCTTCATAGACAGAAAAAAAATTACAGTTTATTCCTTAATGAATCAAAACCACACAGTTTCTTCATACAATCTTATATTTTGACTCCTGTACAAAATGTATTTAATTTGAAGTCTGTCTTACAGAATCAAAAGATGTTAGTATATATTTTTAGATGTATTTTATGCATTACTTCACAGAAAAACAAATTCCACTAAAATTAGTACACAATGAAAATAATGAATTCACAGCTGATGTAAAAATAGGCAATCTTACAATGACATTGTAATTATGATATGGTATCATACAGCAAAAAAAAAAGAAAAAAAGAATATTGCACAGTTTCCCCATCACATAAGTTACAAATACTTTCTATTTTTTTTTAAAGTAACAAAAAACAAGTTTTTGTTATGGTCAGGATTGGTGACTTCCATTTAGAGTTAAGTGGGAAATGTCATTAAACTTTACTAAATGTTAGAAATCAATTTTCCCTTGTAAATATGAGCTATACACCTTTTTAGTTGAAATGAAAGGATATGCATGTGTTATTATAAATGTTTTCTGTAAGTGATTGATCATTTGATATTTGTACTCTATAAAATCCTTGTATTACAGATGGTGTATGGAGAGGGAGTAAACTACTTAATTTGAAATCCATAGTAGATGTTGCATTAGAAATTTGTTCTAAAAGGTAAAATTCAGTAAAAATGTATTGTACATCTCTGATTTTTTTGTATTTAATCATGTCAGAATTCATAAAGTTCATAATTAATTGGTGTATCATAAAATCAGCATTTACATAGGTTTTTTTTTCTGGTTAACACCCATTTATCACAACCACAGATAATAATCATACTAATAGATAACAAAGAAAAGGGAGAGTAATGTGCAATACCACACGATAGTGCCAAGGGCTGGTTTAATAACAAACATTTAATAATATTTATCAAATACTAATTACGAATCAGCTAGAAAAAGTCGTCATATATACACAATAAACACAATCATTTGTAAATCAATCAATCTCTTAGGGTGGTACAGGACACTACAGGGAGATAACTCTGTAAAATCAGCTGTTAGTTTTAATCACATTCTATTTTTAAGAAAATATGAAGCTTCTCAATGATCAAAGTTAGTGTTTGTCAAACTGCTATATAGTCTGTAAGTCAACCAATAAAGTGTTTGGTTCAAGTTTTTTGAAATTTTACTTTTTTTGTCAATTGGGTCAAAGTAAATACCTTGTAAAAAATTTATGAAAATTAAACAAGCCAAATTAATTTTAGTCAATGTGTAATAGGTACCACCTTTATGCATGATACAAAATATCATGCATAAAGCATGTAGCAAATAGCATGTAAAAAAAAATTAACGTGAACTATCGTGTAGACCCTGTCATGCAGATTGAATTAATCAAAATACACAAAACACTTATCCTAAAACGCCATCTATGGGCAGACAGTTCAGAAGAAAATATTTTCATTCTTAATTATAAAATCAAACGACTGAAATTTGATTATTATTGAAAATGTCAACAATTTAAACTTTAGGTTTAATGTGTAAATATTTCAGTCATTCATAGAAATATAAAATGCATTGTAGTACAGAAAATACTGACATTTATTTATAAGTATATTTTTTTTAGGGACCACAAGTTATCACATTGTTTTATTGTGAAGCATTTGTTACCAAAGGGGCACAGTGTACAACAAAATGGTGATTGCGTAGACTATCCAGAGGAAAAACCTGCCCAAAGACCAACTCGTAGTTTAAAGGTATTTGATGATGGTTTAGAACTTTACCACGCACAAAAAATAAAACAGTAAATACCAAAAATATAAGACAGTTCAACAGACAATATCCATTGACCAACTCCTCCAAAAAATATCTATAAAAACAAACCACTTTGAACAATACAGTACAGTTCAAGAGTACCAACTCTCCCACACCCTACACCGAGGAAAATGTCGGAGCCACTCCGACAAACTCCGATATTCCTCCCAAAATGTTGGGAGGAATTTGGGAGTAATCTCTCCCAAAATCAGGTAAATGTTTATTGTGATAACGAGCTCACTCTCTACACCGAGGAATTAATTGCCCTTATCCTACTTTGATCTATACCAGCACAAGACTGAATGGGTAATTGGATTACCTGACAGGTAAAGGTTGAAGTAATAAAGAGTTATATTTCCGGTCTACTGTACCAGTTTAAGTGTCAAACAGGTGTATAATTTTAAATGTCTTTTATACTAATTATGGTAATAAAAACTAAAGTCAAAATATTTTCGTATTTTTTGTTAGCCCATCTAAAAATATCTTAACCTTAATGTACTTGCTTTAAAAAAAAAAAACGATTATAAAATATAGCGGAATATGTGAAAAACAAAATATTCTACTTCAAAGTTAAAGTCTTTATTTAAAAATTATAAGTCTAAAAGTTTTATATATGCAAGTAAAAAGGAAAATTTATTCACCATTCATTAGACCAAATGATTGCTCCGTATTAATTGTGTAAATCTACGGCATTTTCTTTTTACGATTATCTAATTGCTGGAATGAATAAAAGATTTAAAAGCAAAATGTTGTTGTTAATTCTTTCAATTGTATTTAAGTTTTATAAAAAATGAAAACTACTTAATCTTGACCTCGATGTCTTCACCAGTGAATTAATATTTTATTTACGAAATGAGCATACTTGTGTAAAAATAACCGGAAACTTTCGCTAAATTAATCTGAGCAGTTAAATAAAATTACGTGTTTGAAAGTTTTGTATATTCAAGTAAAAAGGAAAATATTATTCACCATTCGTTATGCTTAATAACCTCCTTGGCTTAACAATTACGGCATTTTCGTTTTACGATTTGTTGGCGGTACAGCAGAATAATAATACATTTCCGTTACAACAGGAATACTTCCAGCTGCATTAATTCGTCTTTGTTTAATATTAACTTTCGCACAATGAATGTAAATTTGTGTATTTTCAACAAAAGATTTTAAAAACAATTATTTGCCGTGCGAAGACAATTCCACGATACACATCTCAGTTATCAACAGTTTGGGTTGAACTTGAACTTGACTTACTTAACAATGTTAAATGCTAAAAATAGTTAACATCAATGTTATCCACAGCACAAGTTTTTTAAAGGGCGGGAAAAAATATCGCGTACTAGTAAACTCAGGTGAACTTTCTGGCCGACCGTGGGAAAGTCCATTCAA
The DNA here is from genome assembly GCF_036588685.1 of Mytilus trossulus. Taxonomy (NCBI): domain Eukaryota; kingdom Metazoa; phylum Mollusca; class Bivalvia; order Mytilida; family Mytilidae; genus Mytilus; species Mytilus trossulus. The sequence continues at coordinate 103,056,880 of NC_086373.1, read as the reverse complement.
GGTTTCTAAAGTTGCAGAACGACATTTTTGTGCAATCGTATTGAGGCTCCAGAAGGTCCTTTTACAATTGATTTATCGGGAAAATATAATTCTTATCCGAATAAACGTGAACACATTTTTAACTATTTGAATTTTAATGTTTTCAAAAAAGAAAGTACATTAGTTATATGTCCATGGTCAATAATATAGATTTACAGTTGGTGATGTATTAATTGAAATTATGATGGAAATTGTCCGGGGTGACTGATTGTATTCAAATGACAATAATCATGATAATACGATAAAGAAATGCCAATTGTAGGCGGTTGGGAAATTTTGAAAATAAAATGATGACTGATTTAACTGGAATAGAATATTATGATGGGCAATTATGAGGTTTGATAAATTTTATTAATAATTAAAGGATTAGTGACCTATCGGATAGCGATAAGCGGATTACTTATCATCACAACTTTTAACATCTTTTGTAAACGTAAAATGATTGAGCGTCATAAACTTGTCAAACACCGGTAGAATTATAGTACATTTATAATATAATTAATGTGAAAATATTTTTCACTTTCCAAATTCAAATGACGAAATTGATATAAATACTTTCGTCAATTTGAAAACCGTTCCGTAAAATGCGAAAATGACGAGCACTATCAATATCACTTGAAATTATTTCCTTTGTCAACAGAGTTGTCATTTAACAGTTTCTGTTCGTAATTTGAATTATTCAAGTCTGTATAAATGTACCGAGGTGGTGAAACATCATATTTTACATTGCTCCATAAATTAAGTTTACTTGATGATCCGATGAATCGGGTTACCGAAAAAAAACATGATTTTATTAGCCAGTTGATTTTTTAATAATGAACAATTAATGCGCTGATATTGCTTATTGAATAAGTTATAAAAGAAACTAATTGTGGCAAAATCGTCCTTGCTGAAAGAACACAATGTATGACCTGACCGGACTGTAATAGAAACACAAAATAACAATTTTCTTCATACTTTTTCGTATGTACGTTCTATTTTAAAGATAACGGCATAAGACACAAATATAAAAGATAATAATTATCTTATTCTATATGATATTGTCACATCTTTATCTGTCAAAGAAAGGAAAACATTTGTTCAATTTATAATACCGTGATTTTAAAGCACACCTGTGCAACCAAGATCGATTAAATGTTCAAAGGTAAATTATCTGGGTAATCCAATTATGTTGTCACGCGTCGTTAATTTGAAGTACATCCCATGGGCAATAAACCAATTAACAGCCACGCGGTGTTGGGAGAGAATCTTTGGAGGATTTTAGGAGTGAAATCCGCGGTACTCGGTGTGATTCCGAGAAACACGGAAATCGGAGAAAAAAGTTATCGAATCGATATTTTTGAAGAGTACTGTACATAGTCTACTATCACTGGGAAAGCCATTGGTTAAAGTGCCTGTTTATTATCTAGAAGGCCATAAAACATCTAAAAATATGGACAATATATTGGCTTTTAAACTAAACAGATCTTCATTCTAATGAGATATTGTGGTATCATATAATTTCATTTGGTATCATTTTGTGTACAATTATGAACCTATATGCCTTTTGAAGAAAGAGCTGTTATATATTGTAATATCATTAACCGATAAAAATTTTACTGCACAAAGTTGGCAGAATTGTAAGAAAGCCTGAATTAATTCTTTATTAGTCTTTTAAAATAGTGACAAATTGAGATAATATGATTATTAGCCAAGACTTTGTAATTCCATTTCTTGGATAGAGTTTATTTCTGAGACTGAGTAGAAAACAAAACTGCTTTTCTGATGGGTGAATAAAATTGAGAATGGAATGTGAATTTGTGATCTTTTTTATGCATCTGTTATGAGAAGGCATGGCAATTTAGATGTGGGAAATTTTTAACAAGGAAAAGCTTTCCTGTGGCAACAGACATTTTGAAAAATAAAAAAAATAAAGGCACTGATTGACATTATGATGAATAGAAAATTAAAAGCAGTTTCTTTTTTATTAATAATTATGACACTAGCATCATATATTGGCACTCAAATGTTTTGAAAATTGTTCAATAGAAATTAAGTGAAAATTTTAATTTCTTATTAGATAAATTGGACAGATGGTCGAGATGTTTGGTGGCATGATGTGATGGGAACAGCGTCCACTGACTGTGAACCCGAGTGGATGGATGCAGAAGATCCACTGTTCATGTTGTACACTAGGTAAGTTGTCACTGTATCTGACCTTGAACCTGAGTGGATGGATGCAGAAGATCCACTGTTCATGTTGTACACTAGGTAAGTTGTCACTGTATCTGACCTTGAACTTGAGTTGATGGATGCAGAAGATCCACTTTTCATGTTGTACACTAGGTAAGTTGTCACTGTATCTGACCTTGAACCTGAATGGATGGATGCAGAAGATCCACTTTTCATGTTGTACACTAGGTAAGTTATCACTGTATCTGACCTTGAACCTGAGTGGATGGATGCAGAAGATCCACTGTTCATGTTGTACACTAGGTAAGTTGTCACTGTATCTGACCTTGAACCTGAGTGGATGGATGCAGAAGATCCACTGTTCATGTTGTACACTAGGTAAGTTGTCACTGTATCTGACCTTGAACCTGAGTGGATGGATGCAGAAGATCCACTATTTATGTTGTACACTAGGTAGTTATCACTGTATCTAACCTTGAACTTGAGTGGATGGATGCAGAAGATCCACTTTTCATGTTATACACTAGGTAAGTTGTCACTGTATCTGACCTTGAACCTGAGTGGATGGATGCAGAAGATCCACTGTGCATGTTGTATACTAGGTTTACAAGTTGTCATGGGAATAATATCTGAATTTGAACCTGAGTAGATGGAGCCAAAAAAATCTTGCTCAAGATTTTGAAAAAGGAACGAATGCATGTTTTTAATATCCAATGTAGTAAAATGCACAATACATGGTTTAAGTTCCTCCATCAACACTTATTTCCTTTTAAATGTTGACTAGAATTCATTGAACTTTAAGAGACTCTCTATTATCTTGTTTATTTGTCTTTTTTATAACTTGTTTATTCCCTAGTCACTGACGACTCTTTTGTAGACAAAACATGTGTCTGCCGCAAATTCAAAATTTGAATCAGGGTATCTATGATGAGTTTATTACATTGTCCACCTGCTTTTTCATATTTGGTTTTCTTATAGCAGAATATGCAATTGAGCATATCTATGGAAAAAAGGCCAGTTTCTTGTATCTTTTAAAAACCAGTGAATAGGTTTTAGTGTAACTTTCAAAGAATAATTCTAAAATAAAGTAATTGTTCTACTCCAATCTATTTTTTAAGCTAAATTCTTTTGTATTGTATACAATTTTTCAAGAGATTTCTATAAGGGCAAAAAAAGTAGTACCAAATAAATCTGGAGATATGTTTTAATTAATTATTAAAATACAATATTAAGCTTTTCCTGTTTAAATACAACCATTGTTTTACCTTATTTTTCAGTGGCTCCACTGGTAAACCAAAAGGAGTGCTTCACACTGTAGGCGGATATATGTTATACTCTGCTACAACATTTAAGTATGCCTTTGACTATCAGCCAGATGATATATACTGGTGTACAGCTGATGTAGGATGGATTACTGGTCATACTTATGTTGCTTATGGTCCACTCAATAATTGTGCTACCAGTATTATAGTAAGAACTTTATACTTATGTAGCTTATGGTCCACTCAATAATGATGCTACCAGTATTATAGTAAGAACTTTATACTTATGTAGCTTATGGTCCACTCAATAATGATGCTACCAGTATTATAGTAAGAACTTTATACTTATGTAGCTTATGGTCCACTCAATAATGATGCTACCAGTATTATAGTAAGAACTTTATACTTATGTAGCTTATCGTCCCCTCAATAATGGTGCTACCAGTATTATAGTAAGATTATGGTTACAGTTATTAGGAAACATTTTATGTTGGCCTCAAATGTACTTCAAAAACATGAAATATATTCTTGGTGAAGGAAAATACAGATGCCAACATTATTCATAGAAATACAAGTAATACCAGCTTCAAAAGACAACACAAACTTTTAGAATTTTCACAGAATACTAAATAATAAGGAAATTAAAACAGCACTTACCACTATGTGAGAGAAAGGGTAAACTTTTTCTTTATTACTAATGAAATCAGTTAGGATTCCTATAACCTAAGTTCTGTTCTATAGTCTTGTTGAGTGAAGTATATGAAAAGAAAAAAAGGATTGTGAATACAACAAATGTTGGTGACATCCTTTGTGTATTTGCTGATATCATTTGGTGTGCAAAAACCCCTGAAACAAATTTGCATTTTAAGATCACAGCAGAGGGTTTTACATAAGATGAAATATGACTGGTATATAAACTTTGAAGTTATATGCCAGTGGTTTGTTTGTTATCCAGAATTTCTTTCTTAAAAGTTTTATGTATTGTTTCTAACAAAACAAATGATGTTTTTTTTTTAATTAGTTTGAAGGGACCCCATTCTTCCCTGATGCTGGTAGATTCTGGGCCATCATAGAGAAATATAAAGTGACTAAGTTCTACACAGCACCAACAGCCATTAGAGCTCTGATGAGATATGGGGATGAATATGTCACCAAGTAAGTCTTCAGGTTTCTAGAGATGAAACCTAAAACCTCATTATATTGTCTTTATTGATAATTCTTAGAAATTATCATTTTAGAAATTATAAATCTATCTAGACACGAAAGCTAAAATTTACCAGTAATGCTTTACATCAGAAATTTCCAACAAGCAGTACTCCACTATATATGCAAAGGACTATCTCAATTCTGACAGATACAGTTGATAAAAATGATATTTGAATTGAAAATATAGATATCAAAGACTTGATAACTATGGTAATCTATAAGATGTTGTGGTAGCATTTTTAGCTCTTTGTTTTATTTAAATGTTCTATGCATGGAGAACCTCAGTCAAACAAGCTGCTGTGCAATTTTCTGTAAAATAAACCAATATTTATCATACAGATAAGAACAAAGAACACATTGCAAACCAGTTGTAAGTATAGATTTCTACAGCTAAGGTCCAAAACGCTGTATATATGAAAAGGACTATTATAAGAGTGGGAATCAGTTGTAGATAGATGACAACTGATTTTTTTTTAAATTTTAGATATGACAGATCGTCTTTGAAAGTGTTAGCTACAGTAGGTGAACCTATTAACCCAGAAGCTTGGCTATGGTATCACAATGTTGTAGGGAATAAACAGTGTGCTGTTGTAGACACATTCTGGCAGACTGAAACAGTAAGTCAATACACAGAAATATACATTTAGACAATATATGTTATAAAAAAACCACATATAAACTTGGTTATTCATCACTTGTATTACTTTAAACAATGTCTTGTTACTTAATACTAAGTCATATATAATCTACTTACCCATAAAAAAAGTTTTAAATCAGTGTAAATGTAAAGACAAAAAAAAAGGCTCAGTCATTATGTGTAAATTTAAAGCTGAGTAAATCTTTAGGCAATTCTGAGAATAGATACTTCAACAATATTCAATAATTTTAAAAACCTTAAGCATCTAAGTGCTCTAATTTGTCAAAAGTTTTGCATACTTATATTTAAAAGGAATGTTTTGATATACACTAGAGCATAGTTTTCTGTTGGTAAAATATATTAATTTACTTTCAGGGAGGACACACAATTACACCATTACCAGGGGCCACACCAACAAAACCAGGATCAGCAGTAAGTAAAGATATTTAAAAACCTTTAAAGAAATAATTATTTCATTTAACAAAATAATTCTCTTGTATTTTTTATAATTTGTAATTAACAAAGTCTATGAGTTTCATCAGGTATCCATATGATCTTGAAAAAGGTAAAAAAAAATGATATTGGATATAAAGTCTTTTGTGTAATATGCAGAGCTCTTTAGTCTTATTTTCTAGAGTTCAATTTTTACTGTCTGTTGATGGAGATTTTTGTAAACAAGAATTAAAGCATGTTGAATATTCATTGTCAGACAGCAAAACTACCATACATTGTTTGTGTACATAGTATAAAATGTAATTATTGAATATATATTTGCAGACATTCCCATTCTTTGGAATTGTACCTGTTATAATGTCTGACGAAGGAGTAGAAATCACAGATCCGAATGTAGAAGGTTACCTGGTGAGTAGACATGGTAGATAACCCAATAGTATTAGGATTGTTATTTCAAACTCCTGTATTGTTAGTTGATAAATAGATATTATGTTTTACATGAGCAATATTGATTTTTAAGCATTCCTGAATCAGAGACACTTGCCAGCTGTATGTCTTTTGTTAATTGTTAAGATATCCTCTGAAACTATTTGTCAAGTTTTTATCCAGATCATGAAATAATAGATGGAATATTTTCAACTTGTATTTATTGAAACTTATTCTGCTGCGTTTGCATAGAATTTTATACCATGAAAAAACTTTTTTATAGTAATCATTTTACTGTCATTTAAAAGCTAGGTATGCTATATATGTTCCATTTCACCTATTTTACTACTTGATATAATGCATAATCACTCAACAGTCTAAGTCACAATGTTTTTAAATACATCACCAGTCATCCCAAATGATTTGGTGTTGGGTTAAATGTTGTTTATTTAAAATACAGATTTATTATCTTCAAATATCATACAAAATTAGAATTTCTATGAAAGTTTTGATTTTCATTGGGTGCCACACTTTGCTATATCATACTCAGAATAAAATCCTTAAAAATAGCTTGTATATTTGAATGCTTATCATATTATATTTGTATTATAAATCTGTGAAAACTTGCTGAGATCAGCATAACTGAAATTAAGATGCTTTGAAAATTTTGATGGTTACAATATATACTAAAGTCAGAATACATTTTAGGTATTTAAACAGCCATGGCCAGGCCTGATGAGAACAGTGTATGGTGATCATGAGAGATATGAAACAACCTATTTTAAGAAATTCCCTGGTTATTACTGTACAGGGGACGGTAAGTATTTCTTTGACCTCTAAGAAAGATGTTTTCCTGCTAAAACTTTGAAAATGCAAGTTGTTATACTTAATAACTGACTGTGTGAGAGATTAACAGCCAGTCAAAGTTGTTAAAAACCACCCAGATAGATCCTTTAAAAAAACCATTCCGATAAAAACTAGTGAACGAGAGTCTTCCAATCTGAAAAATTTCAAACAGATTTAAAACTTTGAAAATTATGTATGTGCCTAGGAATTAGATTATTAAAGGTTTAGAAATAAGATCCAGATGTTCACAAAATGTATATGAAATAATATTTTATTATTATGAGATTTGATGTTATAGTTATGTAAGACACATGTTGTGTTAGGCTCTGATCTTGTCCATAACTTTATAGTAGGTATTGGGTTTTTGTTTTGATTTTTTCCAATTATATTGCGCATAATATTGTTGTTGAATTATGCCCTTTAGGGTTCTTGATTAGATTAATAAAATTCTTATCTAATCTTATGAATAAAAATAAAAAAGGGGGTAAACATCTTTAGAATTAACACAAAATGACCAAAAAATTGGAGACAAACAGAGTCTAAGCTGGTTTATATTTTAACATATTTTAAATTGTAGGATCCAAACAAAAGGCTTGTTAAATCTACGTTACAGGAAGGTGGTTATAAGTGGGTTTATATTTCAACTTTTTTTATAGGAGCCAAACGAGATGAGGATGGTTATATCTGGGTAACAGGAAGGATAGATGATATGGTGAACGTGTCAGGCCATCTACTTAGTACTGCAGAAATAGAATCTGCTCTGGTAGAACATCCAACTGTCGCTGAGGCTGCTGTCGTCTCTCATCCACATAAGATCAAAGGAGAATGTACATACTGTTTTGTCACTTTGAAAGAGGTATGTTTTACTTAGAGTGAAGGAATATAGACTGAGATAGACTAAGTTATCATTAAAAGAACCAGATGAAGAAATACATAACTTCAATACTATTTAAACTGTATCTGGCAAACTACAGAAACAATCTTATACTGTGAAATAATTTATTATTTTTCATGTTAACTCAATTTAGTGGATTGAGAGAAAAAGAAATAGATACTTGATTTCATTGTTTTCAAATTCTTTATCATGCATATATGAATTTGTATTTGGAAAATAATTAAATTTTAAGTGTAACTTCACCAATGAAAACCATTGGCAAAGCAATTTAAAGAAAAGAAAATTCAAAACAAACATATTGTTGCCATACGAAAACAACTTTAAGTTGAACTAAATTAATGAAGATAGCATTACCTACAATTGAACAATAAATTAACATTAGAATCCTAAATATTTCAGGGTAAAGAGTTTTCAGATGCTTTGGTAAAAGAACTCATGGATAGAGGTAAGACCATAAATAATGAAAATATAATATTTCAGAAGTCATTTCATTAGTGAATTACATTTTCTATGATGTAATATTTATAGGCTTGAATGGAATACACTACTGTTATTTCAAAACTATAATTAAAACTGGAAAAACTAAAGGTTCAATGACTGAATTAAAAGCAAATTATATGTTCACTTTTCTGCTCAAATTGATAGGATCTACTTACATTAGACAACAATATTTTCTATAAAGTTACAATACTGTCTGTAGATCTCAGTTTATTTACCATCTGTAGGCCCTGCTTATAAGATCATGGTCAAGCAATTGAATTAATAAGCAATGTTGTTGTCCATCAGATTGTCATATCCTGAATGCCAATAGGCTAGACATATCTCATGTGTCAACAGTTTATGTATCTTTGTACTTCCTTATGACAACAGCCTTATCCCATATTGATTATGAATTGCATCATATCTCTTTCATAGTTACTACTATAATCACTAGTCAGTCAACACTGATATTGTGAGTTCAAACCCTGCTCATGTGGGTGCACTTGACTCCAATCTTAATTGATTAGGGTAATCAGTTTTCCTATGGAAAGTCAGTGGTTTTCTCTGGGCACTCTGGCTTTCTTCACAAATCAAAAGTGGCTACCAGGAAATAGCCCAAAAATGGTGCTTAAAAGTGGCGTCAAAACACCCACAATCAATCAATCATTCATTTGTTCAGCACTAAATTATCTGTTTTTCTTTATTTTTCAGTGAGGAAGAAGATTGGTCCTTTTGCTCAACCAGATTTTGTACAGAATGCTCCTGGACTGCCAAAAACAAGATCAGGGAAAATCATGCGCCGTGTACTCAGGAAAATAGCTGTGGGAGACAAAAATGTGGGAGATATCACAACCATGGCTGATGAAACTGTCATAGATAAACTATTCCAACTCCGTCCTCCGGAAGCATAAAACTATTCATTTATGAATGGAAAAATTAAAATAAACAAAAACAATTATAGACATAATACATCTATGTAAATTGATTTTTTAATGAATTAGGACTCATTGATTTTGTTCAAGTGCTGATATTTTTACAATTTAACATTTATATATTGAAGGAATTCTAATATTTCAAAGACTGTCAACCTTTATTGACCGTAAGACCATATAACATTAAATTTCTATTTCACAAAAACATGACACATTTATGTCAGTCAATACTTGTCTTATAACCTATTCTAATTGAATGATGGTTTAAAATTACTTCAGATATGTGCATTATAATTTCTGTTATTGTATTATAAGTTTAGTTAAGGTTAAGTTCCAAACAGAAATGTTGTGACTTGTTTTAATTTTGCTGAAATAAAGTTGTTGCCATTTACTTTTTTTTTTATCAAAAATGTATTTTTACATTGAAATATCTCTATCAACATTGTCTCTTGAATTGTAATAAATTGGTTAATATATTTTTGTCTGACATCTTTTGATATTGTTTAATTAAGTGCTAATAATCATGTCAGAAGCAAATATATTTTTTATGGCCTTTGTATTTTAAATGTTATTCTTTTTGTTAACGCTTTTTTTTAGTGCAATATTATCATCTATGGTGTCATTTTTGGTATATAAATCATTGAATCTATTTATATATTGAATAATTTCAATGTTTCAAATTCTTATCATTAAAAAATTATTATTGTTCATGTTTTGATAATTTCAATAAGATATTGCTCAATACATTTTTTAAACTGGCAAGGTTTTTTGCATTACAAATGTACTATTCCTAAATCTCCAACAGAGCTAGAGTGACAATTGGTCAACACGAGCGACCAGTCTTTATCTTATCAGAACCTCTATTTGAGTCAAAAGTTCCAAAGTTAAAATTTTACTTACACTTGAAAAATGTACTAAATACTCCAGAAAAAAGCTAGATATAGGTTATGTAATGTTCTTGATATGTTTGTCAGAGTTATTTTCTATGAGTTTTTTTTTAATACAGAGTTACATTTAGAATATGTACACGTATCAATATATTTGCCTATATTTCTGATAAAAAAAAAAATACATGAAAATGTAATTTCTTTTTCAGATGTATTGAAAATTTAAACCTTTAGGTAGTTGAAAATTTTTGTCAGAAATCTTCTTTTGGACTTACAAGTGCTTTTATGAATTCTAAAATATTCTTGGCATTTTCGTTATTTCAGAAAGGTTTTTGCTGTAGGTACATATAAATGTGGAGTATAGTATAATAATTGTAATGTTGTCTCATGAAATTGATCAAATTGTATCTAAATTTGTTCCATGGTAATTTTATCTAGGGCTTATAAAATAAATTGTACTGAAACCTTTTTTTATAATAGGTGAAGGGTTATTACATCAAAATGGAAAGTCACCTATTATTGTTAAAATTTTGTTATTTATTATTAATTGTGTATTATTTTTTTTTCTTATCATATATGAACATATATCAAAATATAAAAGAAATGGTTTGTTTTTTTAGGAAAAAGTTTGACTGAAATTAAAGTTGGTTTTTAATTTTCTTGTTTTTAATTTTCTTTACGAAAATTGAACAGCAAAATAAAATGGCATTGTTTCTTTTGAATCTCAAACTGTTCTACTGCTCAAGTTTGGAAGACATAAAGTGAAAACAGAATAAAACAACTGTCATTTGAGTTTGTGCCTTGCTTGTTTTTAGAACCTATATCTATATAAGAAATTAATATTTATTATTTTTGTTTTAAGTTTTGCACAATCTTAACTTTATTTACTCACTAAATTATAATATACTGTTTTGTTACAAATATATTACACAACATATTTAACCATTTGTTTTATATAGTTTTATGTTGAAACCTTATTAATCTAATCTTTAATTCAAGAAAGATTGAAATTTCAAAATTATGAATTATGAATTACAAATTATGATCATAATCATAAATAATGACTTTTCTTTGAATCTCTTTGAAAGAGTTTATGCATTTAAATTTTCTTTTGTACAAATGTATACCCAAGTCACTTTAGTCCAATAAAAACAGTGAATAAAATAATATTTTACTTTAATTGATATTACTTTTTTCAGTAGATTATAAGTTAGATCACTTGAAGGGATTAACAAAAAGGAAAAGGCATAGGGTATGTTCTTTTCATTTTCATTCAGAACTGATAACAATAATCAGGATGCAATATCGTCCACTTTTATCTCCCCTGAATGGAATATATTTATGCATGATTTATCTCCCCCTGAACTGAACACTCAAGTTTTACTTAAATTTAGGTTAAGATTTTAGCATTCATGCTTAATCCAAAAAATTAAAATCTAATCTTTAACTATAGTGCGAAAAGAGATTTATCCAACTCACTAGCCTATTATACAGTAAACAAATGTATTTCCCAGAATTTCACAATAAATTATCAGCTTTAAATAGATGCTGGTACTAGAGGAAAATTATACTGATAGGGAAAAAAATCAAACAAAACTTAAATCTATTTGAAGATGAAGTTCAATTTAGGTATGTCAGTCTGTCTTTTTTTCTTTCTTATGATAAAATCTCAATTATTTATAAAGAATTATTCCATTGTAGTATTTTCTTCATCTTTGTAATTTTATGCTCTTTGTTATATTCTTATGTTATAAATGATTGTTTTTCAAAGTACTTTTTTTTTGTTCAGTGCAATTTATTTTACTATACATATTTAGAGGTAGCCAAAGACTTTGAAGGCTTGGAAATTGTTATTTGACATGAAGTTCTTTGTACACAATGTATATTATACTTATAAGCAATCATTGGGACAACAGTTTTGACTGTTCTTTTTATACCTTAAAAATGATAATTTATTTGATGAAAATCCTGCAATTTTTTGAGAGATTACAATGTGTTGCCTAGATTTTTTTCTCTCAGTTGATCTATTTGCACAATTCTATAATGGGTATTAATATTGAATTGAAATTGTGAAATGGGTACAGATTCTGAAAGCAGTTTTATTTTGGTTGTGATTAATGCAGATTTTTATCTTACCTTGCATTAGAGGATAGGGTATTTCTTGTAAACATGGTTTAGTGTTGAACAATATATGTTTGTGTTTACTATATATTCACTTTGTATCGACACCTTTTATATATTATAATTTTGATTGTTTAATCTAAACATACTGGTATATAGTACACAGGGAGGACATTTTGAATAATTTGAAAATAGATTTTACCAATTGTATGTACCTTCTTTTGCAAATCTCAGAAAGTGGATTTAGACATTAATATATTGATAGGGTAAAGTTAATTGTGGAAATAATTGTGAACTGATGTATTAATTTTATTTATTAAAATGGTAGTGCATGTTATCAAATCAAATCTAAATTATAAAATGAAATATGTATTTCTGAATTCTTTGCATAAAGGCACTTTGTCTACTGATCAATTGTATCTCTAAAACAAGATAAGATATCTTTACATTGATACAGTCTATCTCTCTAAAACAAGATAAGATATCTTTACATTGATACAGTCTATCTGGTTTGAAGTAAATTGTAAAGAAATCTGTGAAATCTATCTTCTGTTACTGTTAACAGCACATATATTGCACAGGAATAACAGCTTAAATTGATAACTTGCTTCAATTAGTACTTTAGATTTTTATTTATTTTGAATTTTAGAGTTGGGTGCAGTACTTTGGTTTCATTAAATGATATTTATGCTTTTGGGTAACATATCAGTTAAGCGTTTTAATATGTAAAGGTTAGTTGATACAGTTTCAGGGGAGATAACTATTAAAGTTTAACGTCCTGTTGCTACTATAAAGGGAGATAACTATTAAAGTTTAATGTCCTGTTGCTACTATCAAGGGAGATAACTATTAAAGGTTTTTGCTTGTGAGAACTTGTCCTATTCAATCAACAGACAGAGAAGCTAAAAAGTAAAAGTTAATCCTCCCTTGTGTACAAATGAAATGTTTTGCATTTATATTGAAATTGGGAATATATATTAGTTTTTTTTGGCAGATTTTTTTCTTTTTTGAAATGTTGGTAAAGTACATGTTTGGCGTGTTATACCAAAATTCAATAAATTTTTTTTTTAAAACAAACCAGTTTTACCAACATGTACTTCTATGTTCCTCTGCTGAAACAAATTTAATTCGAGTTTTCCATTTAATTGTATTGCCAAAAAATACCAGTTTTAGAAGAAGAAAAATTCTTGTTAAATAAAGTTTCATATTGGAATGACAAAAAAAATCATTTTTTAGACGCATTTTTAATTTTTAAAACACAAGGTATGTAAAATAGGTTTTATTTCATCTGAAACTGTATAGACTCTTGGAATATATATGCAATGAATAAGGTTGGCATTTAGAGTGTTCTATCTAATTAAATATTGTTAGTGAAATAACATTAACACTTTGTAAAGAATGTGACATCATTTTATTTATTTATCTATATTGAATTTGTTTCATATTGATACATCTTGAATCGAAAACAAAAACCATATGTTGATGATAAAAAAAAAGTTTATTAGCAACTCTACTGTCTTGAGTTCATCAAGTTTTTGCAGACATCTGTTTCCCTTTGGAATTGTTGATTCAATTGCAAATCTAATTCATGTACCACATATCAAAATGAGGTTAATCATATAATTCTATACAAATGGCATTTTGCAAAAATAAGAAGCTTTAAAAAAAATGTTTTTAGAAATAAAAAATAATCAATGAATATTCCCAATAAAGAGTCAATTGGCATTCATATTTAACACCTTACACTTACATATCTTTATTGGTTTTATGTTAAATAGTGCAATAAATATAGTGATCTTTACTGATAAATTCGAAAAAGTAATAATCGTGGCAACTTGCAATTAATTTTTGGTTGGTAGAAATTAACACCAGCTATTTATTGTTTTTAGTTTGATTCTGTACAACCATCAATTGATTAGATAGATATAGATTTTGACCGTTTCAAAATTAACAAATGGTTAGAATGACTGAGGGATGAATTAAAAGCTGTCAAAAGTGTATGTTTAGTCCCTGAATAAAAAGGTTCATATTTGTTTGTCTCCACCTAGTTAAGAACTAATATTTGATTATTTAGTTATGCAAATAAATTATGACAAAGAATTGTGTTACTTTTATCTTGAAAGAGGACACTTGGCATAGTGTGTCCCAGTTTATTCACAATGTTAAATATTTCTCCACAGGATATAAATGTCACCAGGAACTTCTATCATCTTCCATTTTGTATCTGCAGTATTTGTCCAGTTTTTCAATAGACATGGGTATCATATAATTCAAGCATAACTTAGAAATAGCCTGTGGGAGCCTTGTGATCAGCAGCTTGTGATTACCATGTGAACAGCAGCTTGTGGGTGCCTCGTAATCATCAGGTTTTTGGTGCCTTGTGATCATTGGCTTGTGGGTGCCTTGTGATTATTGACTTGTGGATGACTTGTGGTCATTAACCTGTGGGTGCCTTGTGATCATCAGCTTGTGTGTGCCTTGTGATGATTGGCTCATGGGTGCCTTGTGATCATTGGCTTGTGATCAATGGCTTGTGGATGCCTTGTGATAATTAGCTTGTGGGTGCCTTGTGATCATTAGCTTGTGGATGCCTTGTGATAATTAGCTTGTGGGTGCCTTGTGATCATTAGCTTGTGGGTGACTTGTGATCCATAGCTTTTGGATGCCTTGTGATCATTAGCTTGTGTGTGCCTTGTGATGATTGGCTCATGGGTGCCTTGTGATCATTGGCTTGTGATCAATGGCTTGTGGATGCCTTGTGATGATTGGCTCATGGGTGCCTTGTGATCATTGGCTTGTGATCATCAGCTTGTGGATGCCTTGTGATATTTAGCTTGTGGGTGCCTTGTGATCATTAGCTTGTGGATGCCTTGTGGTCCATAGCTTTTGGATGCCTTGTGATAATCAGCTTGTGGATGCCTTGTGATCATTAGCTTGAGGGTTCCTTATGATCATCATATTTTGGGTTCCTTGTGATGATTAGCTTGTGGGTGCCTTGTGATCATCTGTTTACGGGTGCCTTGGGATCATCTGTTTACGGGTGCCTTGTGACCATCAGCTTTTGATCTATAGCTTGAGGGTGCTTTGTTATCAGCTTGTAGATGCCTTGTGATCATCAGCTTGTTGGTAACTTGTGATCATTTGCTTGTTGGTGCCTTGTAATTATTAGCTTGTGGATGCCTTGTGATAATCCGCTTGTGGGAGCCTCGTGATCAATAGTTGGTGGGTGTCATGTGGCTTTAGCTTGTGGGTGCCTTGTAATTATTAGCTTGTCGGAGCCTTGTGATAGCATTGTGATCATCAGTTGATGTGTGCCTTGAGATCATTAGCTTGTGGGTATTGTCTTGTGACCATCAGCTTGTGTGGGCGACTTGTGGCCATTTGGCCTGTTGATGCCTTGTGATCATACGCTTGTGAGAGCCATGTGATCATTAGCTTGTTGATGCCTTGTGATCATACGCTTGTGAGAGCCATGTGATCATTAGCTTGTTGGTGCCTTGCGATCATTAGCTTGCGGGTGCCGTGTGATCATTGGCTTATAATAATAATAATAATAAATTCTTTATTTAAAGAGGGTAACTCAATTAGAAATAGTCTAATTTTCATTGAGGCCCTCAAACAAAATACATGCATACCACACAGTTAACATCGATACATTAAATTACCATATATATTACTAGTATATACAACAATTCAATTTTTGAAGTATTCGTACAGATCTCAGCTCAACACAACTAACTCACTTTTTGGACAATAATTATGGAAATACCTGATGAATTGAATGCTTTGTTAGCAGCCATGAAGTTGACTGGAAAGGTACCTGCCTGGAAGTTCTCGGCAAGCACTGACCAGGTGACTGTACAGCTAACGTGGACAAAGGCTACGGAACTAGAGGTATCCTCCAGTAAAGCCAAGCCGGCCCTGAAAAGTAAACCCCCATCCACCAAAAGAAGGGACGCCAAGCGTTACAACCAGTGGGTGCAGGCCAAAAGCACTGCTGCGACATCGGCTGAGGTCTTACCACACACCACCAAGGTAGACCAGAACCAACAAACAGAAGCCACAACAGCTAGAGATGGAAGCAGGGAGATAGTACCCACAAAGTATCAAGGGGAACCTGAGGGCATTTGCATCAAGACGGACACTGTCACCAGTCCGTACAACCCCAGGAAGGCATGCCATCGCCAATACTACCTCCAGCCAACCAAAGACAGGGGCAAGCGATGCCGGATCGACTATGACGAGGGATTCGACCTAGACGATCCCGAGTTGCTCCGGACAACACCACCTCACACATCGCCACTATTGATGCCATCTCCAGAGGCAGTTACATCAGCTCTTTTGATCCTAGAACGGCCAGATACGCCTTATCACACACCTAGAAGTAAAGTAAAGGCAAAACGGTCAACAGAACCAGACAATAAGTAGAAAGTCCGCAATACCCAAACAGGATAGTCGGACAGAAAAAACCCATACATCATCAACAATTCAATCATTGAAATATACAAAGGGTAATAAATGACAATATTTGATATAGTTTTGTTAGAGAAAACCAAATTATTTGACT
The DNA here is from genome assembly GCF_036588685.1 of Mytilus trossulus. Taxonomy (NCBI): domain Eukaryota; kingdom Metazoa; phylum Mollusca; class Bivalvia; order Mytilida; family Mytilidae; genus Mytilus; species Mytilus trossulus. The sequence continues at coordinate 103,039,957 of NC_086373.1, read as the reverse complement.
TGCATAAAATTTTCAAGAAAATGATTATAACTATGTTTCTTGAATAATTCCACATTAGGACATTTTTTTATTTCGAGTGGTAAATTATTCCATACTTTGGTTGCAGAGTATTGAAAAGATTTTTTATAAAAATTTGTATTTGGTCTTGGAACAAAAAGATCATTATTAGAGACAGATCGTAAGTTGTGGCGTTGCACATCATCAATATTTAGAATTTCTAAGTAATCAGGTGTTAGCCCATTTACAATTTTATACATTAAAATTGATTGTTGGTATTTTATTCTTTTGGTAAAAGATAGCCATTTAAAAGAAGAAAACATGAAATTAGATGGAATAGAAATATCGCATTCCAGTATAATTCTTGCTACTCTTTTTTTGAAGTTTTATGATTCTATCTGAATCTTTTTGTAATAAATTTCCCCAAACTGAACTACATTAGTCTATATATGGTAGAATATATGCATTATAAAATAGTTGCCTTGTGTGTATTGGCAAATATACTTTAATTTTATATAAAAGTGATACTTAAGATGAGATTATTTTACATACACGATCAACATGATCTTCCCAGCTTAAATTTTCATCAATGTCAATTCCAAGTAATTTGAAAGAATGGACATTCTCAAAACATGTTTCAAAAAGGCTTGTGATTGTCTAGTGGTCAAAAGTATGTGGTTGTCTTTTTATTATCATCCTGTTTATACCTCGAGATGATCAGATTCACTGGGGTAAAGCTGATGACCGTAACTGCATTCACGGTCATTCCAAGATGTCGGATGAAAAATTAGGTCAGTTTTTTTATTGTCGAAGGTGTTTCTACATCATTTTCTTTACAAAGCATACTTTGATACGATGTAAATTCATAAAAGATTCACACGGAAGTCACAAATCTCTACCGAGGAACGTGTATAAAACGGGAATTTGGATTTGAAAAATTCGCTAAGATGACCGTAAATCGTAATCGAGATGACCGTAACAGGATAAGCGATTCATAACAAGGCTGACCGTAATTGGTTAAAAGATGACCGTAAATTGTTAAGGATGACCGTAATTTATAAAGAATGACTAAATTTAAAAGGATTACCGTCAATTGAAAGAAATATCCATATTTGTATACATTGTTTTTTTGTTGAGTTTGTCGCAATAGGGGCTCGGTTAGTTCTTTTTAACTATTTGGCGTATTTTCAGTTTATATGAAAATGATAGTAAATAGTATAATCGATGTTGTGAGTAGTTTTGATTTAAATGGACAATAGATGGACAATAGACACCTGCAAACAATAGGTGATTTTAACTACAACATGTAACTGAGTGGACCGTATCAAATGAAACTCAAATGTGACCTATAATTGTTAATGTTTGTGTTATTTTGGTCTTTTGTGGATAGTTGTCTCATTGGCAATCATACCACATCTTCTTTTTTATATCGTATGTCTGTTTATTTTTCTATCTTCTGCATATTTAAAAAAAATGCAACTCAAAAACCAGCTTAGTTAGTTTTTTTCTCAAACATAGACTTTATATAACTTTTACATATCTAAAGGTCCTGCCATGCTTTAAGGTTTATGTACCCTTCTATAGCCATTTTTGTACGAATTTTTTAAACATCAATTGTATCAAACTACAGATATAATGAATAATAGATACAGTCCATTTTAAACATATACTAGGGGAAAACTTGATGCAAAGCATTATTATTTACTGTTGCCTAGCATTTAATAGAAAAAGAGTATTTTGTGGCAAATAAACCAAGATTTTTATAGAAAATCCACAGCCTTTAATAAAGAGATTTTTGTTATTTTCTATAAAAATTTCCATATGTTTAGCATTGAAAAAAGTAAAAACACAAAAATACCGAACTCCGAGGAAAATTCAAAAATGGAAGCAACACAAGGATACATAATCCTTAATACTTTCCTAGATGCATCAGTTTGTTCTCTTAATAGATATGTGTGTGTAAAAACGGCCATATTTTTCAATTCATTCAGACGAACCTTAAATATTATGAATATCCGGTAATTGAGCCCATGTGTATGGTTCCAGAGGAGCAGAATAAAATCTTGATTTGTCTTGATATATATAAAAAAAACAATTCTGTTTTCTGTTTATACAATTAACAAGGCTCCCCTTTAAATTCGCTATTTATACAAGACTATTGTAGGATCTATTTTGCTGGAGCTCACCTTCACTAGTTTGTTCGGAGTATTTTAAAAACATGTTCTTCTAAATTTATATTTGACTTATAACCTTTTCTTAACATCATTTTAAGTTTTGTGACTTCAACTCCGAAATGTACGGACCGATATGCCGTATGACCAGTGTTTTCATCCAAAACTTTCTTCCTAAAACTAAATGTTTAATTTAAACATATTTATTTATAGTGGATTGGGAAACACGTTTTGCAACTTATATTAATCCCTTTCCACTTTGCGGGTGCGAGTGCTGCCTTGTAGCGGCAATAGCCTACTTTTTTTCGAAATCTACAAGGGTGTCTTTAACGTGCAAGAGATGTGGCTCTCTCTTAACGGGCCAGCCATTTATCGTCCCCGTCCGACGGACTATTATCGTTTCCTCAAGACCATACTTGCAAATGGTGTCAAGGGAGAGGGAGAGCCGAAAATTGGGTTCCTGAAATTTTCATCCCAAACGAATCGAACCAGGAACCTTTGTGTTAGTAGTCCGATGCACTAACCACTACACCATGGCTCTTTAATTGTTTGTGGACCAACATGACTGTCTATATAGTGTATTAAAATGCTGTCTACATTAGATGAGGTGAACTTGCAAGAGGAAAATTGATAACACATGTACGTATCTGAAATTAAAAAAAACAACATCTGCAATGGTAGTTGAAACGATATAATATAAATGGCTGTACATCCATTGCCTTTTTTGGCATTTTTAAAAAGCTGTATTTATTATATAAAATTAACAGGAATCTGAGAAATACAAAAATCCTTTGGCTTTTAGTTGGATGCTACACATGACGAACCATGTATTTGAAGCACGTCTTATTTTTGTCTACCTTTATGATAATGTTGTCTTATAAATACATCTTACACCAACACGATTAATTATTTGATACAAAAAAGGTAATACAAATACGGATATTTCTTAGAAATGACGGTTATACTATAAAAGTTACGGTCATCCTTTATAAATTACGGTCATCCTTTCGAAATTACGGTCATCATTTTACCAATCACGGTCATCCTTATTAAATGTTACGGTCATCTTGAAAATATTTTAAAGATGATTTACGGTCATCTTAGCGAATTTTTCAAATCCAATTTCCCGTTCTATACACGTTCCTCGGTAGAGATTTGTGACTTCCGTGTGAATCTTTTATGAATTTACATCGTCCCAATGTATGCTTTGTAAAGAAAATGATGTAGAAACACCATAACAGACAATACAAATACTGACCTAATTTTTCATCCGACATCTTGGGATGACCGTGAATGCAGTTACGGTCATCAGCTTTACCCCAGTGAATCTGATCATCTCGAGGTATGAACAGGAGCCTTGTGATCATACGCTTGTGGGATTATTGCGGTCATCAGCTTGTGATTATATAATGATCATTAGACTGTGGGTACCTTGTTTCTATGAGCTTGTTGGTGCCTTATGATGATCAGCTTGTGATTGTCGTGTGATCAGCCTGTGTGTGACAGGGGCGGGTCCAGGTAAGGGCGTAATGGGCGTACGCCCCCCTTTAAAAAAAAAAAAAAAAAAAAAAACTATCGTTATAATCTGCTAGTATTGTATTGAATAATGGCAATTTATCATATTCATTAATTAAACACATATTCTGATTTCTTTTTATACTGATTCCCCAATCTGATGGGTCATCATCTCCGAGTTCACCTTATCTCCGAAGAGATGTAGAAGGATGTTTATGATTATTACAATACTGATATGCCTTCGCCTGAAACATTCAGGCAAGAGATGAGACTCTGGAAGTCGTTTAGGGAAAATCAACCGGACAAACCAGAGTCAATAACATCAACCTTAACTGATGTAAGGGCATGCTCGACTTTATTTCCAAACATCATGAAAGTTCTCTTCTTACTTGCTTTGACGAGCGTCACGTCAAGCTCCACCGAAAGAGCTAACTCATCCCTTAAGTTGATCAAGAATGATTTGAGAAGCACCATGAAGGAGGATCGCCTAAATGATCTGCTTCTTTTATATGTTCACAGAGACATTAAACTTGATTTTGATAAAATTATTGACGATTACGCCACGAGAAATCCACGTAAAATGGTTCTAATGAATCCACTCTAGTAATTGAAAATGAGAGTCCGTCAGTATTTTTCTGTGTTCATTTTAGGTTTTGCGTCAAGGTACATGTATACTAGAAATATGTATATATCCACATTAAAGCAATACTCAGAACGAAAGAACTTTATTCTTCAGTGTTTATTTATCTTGTATCATGTGTGTCGTTCAACGAAACCCGAACTTAATCAAAAATAGAGGGATAACTCATGAGCTTCTGAGCTTCCCCATGGACCCTCAACCGTAATCACGCCTCTCGTTCATAAAATCCTGGCCTAGGAATTGAAATGTTAAGTAACTCCTTATATCCTTGAGTTTGGAATTTCTCGTTATTGGTCTACTGCTGTTAAGATCCATCCAATCATGTTAATATACCATAGACAATTAATGGAGAGAACTCGGCATAAAAAATGTCACACCCTGACACTTTAACTATAAAATATGCATGTTCCAAGTCAGGAACCGTTACATTAGTGCAATTCTCTATCATTTTATGTTTTTAAGCCAAAAACAAAAAAGGTCCAAAAAAATTTTCGCCTCGCTTCGCTCGGTGAAAAATTTTATTCTTCGCCCCACCTTTCAAATATCCTGAACACGCCCCTGTGTGAATTGTGATAATTATTATGATAGGTAAACTACCCACCTTTAAGAGAAGACTAGTTCGACAGATAACCAATATATCTGTCTGTAAAGCCTCGGTCACACCTTATCGGATATCTCGAACGGACGCCTAACGGATAACTTTTTCTCAATCCGTTCATGTCCGTTAGACATCCGTTCTTATCCGTTAGGCATCCGTCCATATCCGTTAGGCGACCGTTTTATCCGTTGACGTCCGTTCTGTCCGGTGGAATATTTTGAGCATGTTCAAAACTTTGAACGGACGTCCAACGGATAAAATGTCCGTTGAACGTCCGTTATGAGTCCGTTAGGCGTCCGTTTTGTACGATACTCGTCCGTTTTGTATCCGTTACGTGTCCGTTATGCATCCGTTGGAGATCCGGTAGACCAATTCACCAACGGACGTCTACCGAACGCCTAACGGATAAAACGGATGTGAAACGGACATTCACGGAAGGATAACGGATAAAACGGATGCCTACCGGATGCAAAAAGGACAAATGCCAATTGAAATTTCTCATGGTTTATTGCCTTTAATTTTTAAATCGTTTATTGCCATTAATTTTCATACTATTTTGTTCATCCGTTTTATCCGTTACGCTTCCGTTAGGTGTCCGTTTTATCCGGTACTCGTCCGTTCGATGTACGGTCGACGTTCGTTCTGTCCGGTACGTATCAGTTTCACGTACGTTCAATGTCCGTTGTGTGTCCGTTATGCATTCGTTACATGTCCATTAGTACACCAACGGACTCCCAACGGATAAAAATTTTGTCAACGGATAACTTTTTTTTTTATCCGTTAGGCGTCCGTTCGAGCTATCCGGTAAGGTGTGACCGAGGCTTAAGACTCTACTACTTCGAAACGAGGGTATATACCTAAACTAACAATAACTTCACGGTTCAGCTAACAAGCAAGCTATCCTTGTATTGTTTTTTCCCTACACATGCACTCAATGCAATCGGCTGTAAGGACTGAATTATGGTTCTGTGATTTAAGAGAGACTCAGAGCTGTCTTGATATTCCATTATATCAACGTTCAATTTCTTCGACTTTATAGTCATCTGGTCTCTTGTGGAAAGTTGTCTCATAAGCAATTATACAGCATCTTCTTATTTTTATATTTAAGTCAATGCCGCATGCTTAGCGGAGATGCAGCAAATACTAATTTTGGTATCTTTGGGTTAGGGCTTCGAATCCAGGACATACCGCACTGGAAACGAACACGCTTCAACTGAACCACCGAGGCGGTTTTACCATGGAACTTTTATGGTTTGACTACGTTTCAAATTAGTTACTGGAAAAACAAGCGCTGTTTTGTCTTAAGGGCATATCCAACAGTTTATTTCTGACGGTGAGAATTTTTTCCCTTTAAGATATTTTATTCTTCAATTGACAGAGAATCACATTTTGCCAAAAAAAATATATGTTGCCAATTTCGTGTTTGCAACTACATAAAATCAATAAGATCTCAAGTTGAAAATTTCAAATTTTCTCGAAAAATTTTCAAACAATCAGGTTTTTTAATAACTTTTGTTGCCAATTCTCACAATGTATTTAAAGTATTTAGACCATTTGTATCAATTTTTCTAAGGAAATATTAACAAGAAAAGACTTTTGTATTTTACGTGATAAAATAATAAGAAAAGATATTCACGGAAACTTTTTTAAAAATTTCCTTCTATCATTACTTTGAACTAGCATAATATTATATTGCATTGTTAGTATACAAGTCACAGCTTTGAATCACAAAACAGTTGATTATGAACCTTGACCTCATATGTGAACAGTTTTCAACCTGAATAGTATAGTGTACATGTTAATATAATGATTGTCATTGTAAGGTGGATCTATCCAAAATGCAGATAAAAAGTAAACAGAATTTGTGTAGTGTTGTTAAAGACAAGAAATATTCTTCAAGTTCACTGAAAGGACTAAACCAATGCCAACATATTTTACGGAAGTACAAACTTTTCCGTAAGAAGTTGGGACAGTTTGCTAAGAGGATTGTAATGCCTGTTTTGGTACATAAAGAAAAGAAGAGAGATGAATTCAAACGTCCCCATGCTATCGTTAGCAGCAGACACAGGAATACATCCCTTAAGAAGGAAGAAGTTGTCCTCGGACGCTTACTTGGTACAGGAGGATTTGGATCAGTTTACAGAGGTAAATACAAAGATTCTACTGTGGCCGTCAAAGTAATGCACAGAGTGACCAAAAATCCGGCAGCACAACTGGAAAGCTTCAAGGCTGAGCTAAATACGATAGGATTCGACCATGAAAACATTGTCAAAACTATCACAGCTACATCTTTGGATGCTTTTGATCAAGGTGCTTGGATTGTTATGGAGTATGCTGGACATCGGACATTGCAAAGCCTTATAGATGACGATTCCGTTTCCCTCGGACCATGTCGCAGGGTCAAATTTTCTCAGCAGATTGCAGAAGCTCTAAAGTATGCACATGACATGAAAATTGTTCATCTGGATTTAAAACCAGCAAACATTCTCATAACTCCAGATGGCCGATGTAAAGTTGCAGACTTTGGTTGCTCCCAAAAAGTTGAGATTGACACGGGGATTGTCAGTCCAACACAGAGGTCCATATTGACTGGTACTTTTGCTTACAGAGCTCCAGAACTATTAAAAGGTGAAGCTCCGTCTAAGAGGGCAGATATTTATGCATTAGCTGTCATAATGTGGCAATTGTTAAGTCGACAGACCCCCTTTAGTAACGAAAATCAACACGTAGTTATTTTTGGCGTGGTAGCATATGGACAGAGACCTAAGCATCCAGAAATTGATGTTGATCCGTTTGAGGAATCGTATAGAGACTTGTATTCACAGTGTTGGCTACCATGTGCTCTAGACCGACCAACGGCTGGAGAAATTGCGGAATTGTTGAACATATGGAGAGGTTACATGTAAAGTGTTGTGAAAAAGAATATTTTACTTAAAACAAACTATCACAATTTATTGATACTTGATTTGTATGAAATAGAAACTAGATTTAGTATTTTTATGTCAATTTGTGTAAATATTCATTTCATAATTTTTGCCTGAGAGGTGTCTTTACATACACATCTTAATGTATAGTCTGTTGATTTTTTTGTCAGCCTTATTTTATGGCTTTAATAGACATTGTACAGTGTATAGCTTATTTTTTACATTCGTTTTTCTATTTGTGTACAGACTATTTTTTACAATTGTTATCCTGTTTTATGTACAGATTATTATTTACATTTGTTCTCGTTATTTTACATTTGTTATTTTTATTTTGAGAACAGTTGTTTTTACATTTGTTTTCCTTTTAAACAACTACCCAAGGATAAAGCTTGGTATTAAATCCCAAGACCCGAGAGGTAAACTCATTGTAAATCTTTATCAGAGAGAGACATATAATTGTTTTGTCTCTGTCTTTATACATTGACTTTTGATAATTGTGAAACCACCGAGACTACGTCAAGTACGTACCTTGAACGCGTATTTTAGCCAACAACACATGACATGACATTTATTTTGATATGTAAAAAAAAACCATTTGTAACCACCCTGCACCGAACGCACTAACTCGAAGTATTTTACTGTGCCATTTCATGATTGATTTGTAATTTCCCGCGATTTTATTCGGTACTTCTCTAGAGTATTGATAGATTTGGTCAAGGAAATGGTAATGCAACTATTTACATGGAGAGAAATACGGGTATATAATATAAATACTTATGCAACACATTTAGTGCATTTGTAAATGCTTAATGGTAAAGATAGAATATTACATAATACTAATTTTAGATTGAGTACGTTTGACTTAGATGTTTAAATTTTTAATTACAAGCGCTTACAATCGATTAGCTCCCTTTATATTAGCATTATAAAAAAATAAACATGAACCACCATGAATTGTCAACATTGTCGATTATATGGTATAAAGTATAACATTAAAGTTCTTCAGATATTTTATTATTTGTATTTTGTTTATATTCTTCTGTGTATCATGATTTAATAATGAATCTTCGTACCAATACACAGGTATTTGGGGCATGGACCTCCCCCCTATTTTTAGATTCATAGATGTAAAAAAAACTGTTTTTTTTTCTTCCCCATTTACAATTTTCTTCAATGTAGACACAACATTTCTCAACAATCCGTTACTAGTCGATTACAATACCCTTTTTACTATCAACATGAACCCCTCTAAAAAATTAGACTTTTTTTTACTTTGGGTATTAAAAAGGGGGGGGGGGGGGGGGGGTCCATTCTCCAAATGCCTGTGAACAAATACTGCATTATTGCCATTAATAATTACCCTTCACACATTTTGCTAATTCAACAGATACCTACAAAGAAAACATCTCGTACTGTAAAAAAAGTAATCATTAGAAATATTTTTTAGCTCACCTGAACAGGTTGCGAACAACCCCTGAATGCAATGAAGGGTTCATTTCAAGTGATAAAAGTATTTTTTTTGTAAAATCCACTATTTAGTACAGATGAGCACATATTTATATTTGAAGAAACTTTTTCCAATAAACAATACAATACAATAAAAAGTAAAATCACAAAAATACTGAACTTAGAGGAAAATCAATTCAGAAAGTCCATAATCACATGGCAAAATAAAAAAAACAAAAAAAAACGCATCAAAACAAATGGACAAGAACTGTCATATTCCTGACTTGATGGTTGGAAAGTAACTCATTTAAGAGATATCACTCAATTGGGGGTGGTTCCCAACCTGCTGAATTGTCAAGTGTGCTTTTCTTGTGCATTGTCAACGGTCTGACAGTTAACTATTCAAAAAATCTTCCCTTAGTTACTGTGCCAATTTAATTACAACCAATATTTATAGTCACAATCATCATTAGGATACCTTGTTTAAACTGTGCTAGTTGATCCTACCTTCCAACCATCATGGTCACATTGCATAGATTAGAACACTCATTGAAACAAAGCAAGCTTAGTCTAAATATCTTGAAAATGTTAGATAATGCGACAAAATCTGACAGAATGATGTGTTGAGTCTACCGTCCATTTATACATCAAAACTGTCAAATGACTTATTTTTATGAGTTATTACCTTTCAATGACAAATTTTGCCTCTTTTTTCACTTTTGAAAATTATATTAAAAACTATTATGCATTGTAGATAGAAACTTTAAAAAATAAAAAGAGATAAATTCTACAAATACAACAAATGCATACAATCTTCAGTTGACTCTGTATACATATGAATTATTGCCTTTTAATGTTCATATATATGTTTAAATATGTTAACTAGAATTGATAGAAATAAACTTTATATAGCCTTAAATGGTCCACAAGCCAGGTCTACAAATAAGTCAATGTTGTTCAAAGATGTGGTATAATTGCCAATGAAACAACTCTCAACAAGAAACAAAATGACACAGAAATTAACAACTGTAGGTCATGGTACAGCCTTCAACAATGAGCAAAGCCAAAACCGCATAGTCAGCTATAACATGCATGACATGTATAAAAGGACCAGAAATGACAAATGTAAAACAATTTTAACAAAATAACGGTCTAATTTATATACAAAAAATTAACCAAAAAAAGAATATGTAACACATCAACAAAGACAACCTCTGAATTACTGGCTCCTGACATGGACCAGGCACATACATGTACATACAGAATGTTGCTGGGTTACACATGTTAGCAGGATGAAATTAAAGAAACAAGACTTGCATCAACCATTTCTGGTTGCAGTGGTGCCAAGGGCTGAGCTGTCAACAATGTATAAGTTAATAATTAGGTCAGTTTATCATGTTGATAGATAACCACTAGTGGTAGGTCAGTGATATTAAATATGAAGTTGTGTAATCATTGTCGCTCTGTTTACCATAGGGATCATTTAGTGATGATATAGTAACTTTATGCAATAGATCAACTATATTTGGTGTAAGTAAATATTTTTTGATGTACATGTCAATCTGGCATGTTTTATTTGACCTTGACCTAATGTTTATGCTTCATTACCAAATGTTTAGTTTTTGTTTTTTTGGTCCTGTTTTTCTTATACTATGAGCAAAAAGGTCAACTATATTTGGTGTATGGAATGATTATAAGGAGTATATGTCTGTCTGGCAATTATTGTCTGACCATGACCTCATTTTCATGGTTCATTGGTCAATCTTATCTTTTCCTGATTACATTGTAAGTTTATTTCTTAAATAAGATATGCAAATAGGTCAACTATATTAAAAGCATGTAATGATTGTAAAGTGTACATGAAATTGAGAATGGAAATGGTGATTGTGTTAAAGAGACAACAGCCAAATGCCAACACTTTTGTCTACACCAGGGTTTATCTGACCTTGACCTCATTTTCATGGTTAATTGAACAATGATAAATTTTCCTGGTTAAGTTTATTTTTTAGATGTGCAATATCTCATCTTTATTTAGAGGATATTTGATGGATGGAATGATTGTCAGTTGTACATTATTTTCAATTTTGGTTTATCTGACCTTGACATCATTTTCTAAGATCAGGCTTTGCCCTTCAATGATAAATCTTTTACCGTTTTTGTTGTTTGGTTTTTTTTTGACAAAAGTTAAAGAAGACGGAGAGAAACTGTAACAGAATTTTGATCAAAAATATAAGATAACAAAAAAGGGATTTTCCTCATGTATTTTATTCTAGTCCACAATTTATGCACATTCACCTAGGTGAGCTACACAGGCTCTTTAGAGCCTCTCGTTTGTGTGTGCAAAACAAAAACTATTGTTGATAAGCATATTTTTCCAACAAACAAAAACCTGCAGGACATGATTTACCAAAAAATTATCAAAGCTGAAACCATCATTTAACCTTTTAAAAGAGGGACGAAAGATACCAAAGGGACAGTCAAACTCATAAATCTAAAATAAACTGACATGGCTAAAAATGAAAAAGACAAACAGAAAAATAATAGTACACATCACACAACATAGAAGACTAAAGAATAAACAACTTGAACCCCACCAAAAACCAGGGATGATTTCAGGTGCTTCGGAAGGGTAAGCAGATCCTGCTCCACATGTGGCACCCGTCGTGTTGCTTATGTGATTATAAATCTGGTAAATAGTCTAATTTCGGTAGGTCACATTCATGAAAGGGAAGGAGATTGTGGTTACAACGTTAGAAACATATCCGATATCATTTGTGAAACGGTTATTCCATAACAGTCAACCAACTCGTGATGGTGTCCGTAAAATTTACAAAGGGATGATTTCATCTTCACCATTTGGAACTCATGGTTTAATAGCTTCCTTGTGAGCAGCAACCCTCTATCAAGAAAATCATGATAGGAAATGCAAGCACGGGAATATCGTATCAATTGGGAGATATATACCCGGTATGCAGGTGCTGCTGGAATGTTGCTACTTAGAAATGGAAAGTTCACAATTGGAAAGCTGAAATCATCTCTTTTGTCGTAAAGTTTTGTTTTCAACCGACCCTCATTGTCAATTTCTAGATGTAAGTCAAGATATGAAGCTGACTTTACTGTATCTGTAGTATCCTCTATCTCTAGTTCGATGGGATAGATGGGTTCCACATAGTCACCAAATTTTGAATTGTTTAGGGAAAGAACATCATCTATATAGCAGAAAGTAGAGTTAAAGGAAATTGCTAACTTCTTATCTTTCTGCCTAAGAAGTTCCTGCATGAAGTCAGCCTCATAATAATAAAGAAACAAGTAGGCAAGTAGAGGGGCACAGTTTGTTCCCATTGGAATGCCAACAGTCTTTTGAAAAACACGTCCTCTGAACGTAACAAATATGTTGTCAATCAAGAAATCAAGCATCTTGATAATATCGGTTTAAGAGAATTTTTTGTTTGAATCAGAGTGATTCTTCACGAAGTAGGATTTATCCCTATTAAGAGTTTAAAGAGTTGATGCCCATGATTTCACATGCTCAAAGACTATTTTTATCATTGTTTTGTTGGCAAGGTTATTTTGTCAGTATCACAAAGGATCAGCAGGACAAAGTTTACGACATCATCAGTTCACTCCTCATGGGAGTTATTGCCCTGGAATGACACAGATAATACTACTAGATCAAAAGATATTTTTACCCATTTAAGAACAGAAATTAATTTGTGTAAGATATTTTTGATATTATATTCTAGTCTTCAAAGAGAATGTATGGAATATTATGTATGGGAAGGATGATCATTCTAACTGTGATGATGAAGTTGAGATAACTCCATCAAAGAAGCCTGATAAACCAGTACATGAAGTAAAAACCTACAGTGTTCTTCCTCCTCCTGCAGATTATACCCCAGCTGAACCACTGGAAGATAACAATGGAGAAGATGAACCATCAGATTCCTCATCAAGTTTGTAAAAATATGTAAAAAATCTACATTGTTCATTTGTGAAATGTTGATTCATAATGTATGAGTGAGGAAAAACAATTGTATAGCCCATTTTCTTCTCAGAAATAATGCAGAATTATATAAGAGGACTATTTGAAAAAAATATTCTGATAACATTCTTTTTTAAACCTATTTCTCTTCATATTAACTGTATATAATTACATTAGATGTATGTTTCATTATAATACATTATTCCGATTGGCTAACTGCACATCACATGTTATTCTGTAAGCAATTGCATCAGACAATAACATTTATCATTCGTGATGACACGAGGTTCCACAATAAAGTGCACAGGTGAATTAAACAAAACTTGATAAAAATCGTGTTTTCATGATCCTAGCTAAAAAATGTAATTATAAGTATTGAATGCTTCTTTTTGTAACTTTATAGGGTTGTAAAAGCGTTGACCGTGCGTACATTTTAAGAATGAAAAGCTTCCGCGCTTCATACAAAATGTACTTCAGTCAATGCTTTTACACCCCAATAAAGTTACAAAAAGAAGCATTTAATTTTTAAATAAAAAGGAATATCAATTTAAAAATATTTCTATATGATTTTCAATAGATATCATTTGTTCAAATTTTGTTGTCATGATTCTGTATTATTAGTTTTAATTTAAATATTGTACAATTAACAGGTTCTGACAGTGAAAAACCAGCAAGAAAAAGGAAAAGGAAAAACAGAAGACACACAGAAAAATGTAAAAAGGAAAAAAGCCATGAATATGACACAAGTGACATAAAATTGACAAAAAATCAAAAGAGAAAATTAAAAAAGAAAAGAAGGAAAGAGAAGCAAAAAAATGTTGATAAAAGTGTTACATTTTCTTTCATTCCCTCCGAAGATAATCAGATTTCTGCTAAAACAACAAGTAATAATGAAATACAAGATAAAGTTGGTGACTTATCAAACTTCTTTGATGCTGTATGGGATGTGTATAAACTTCAAGGTAAAACTAGAAGACAGCTTGGTAATGTTTGAGTAGAGGATGGTGTTAGGAGTAGGCCCCCTTTGATGGGAAAAATATCTGTATTTTTGGCATGTAAATTTCTAAATAAATGTTTAGAATCTGTTTTCAGGAATCGGGCCAATTTTCAAAAATCCATGATCTGATTCTGATAGAAACAAGTAAGAACACCATTGAAAGCCCTGCTCCTCTGATGTAATAGTTTATTTACCGTTTTTAGCTCACCTGGCCTAAAAGGCCAAATGAGCTTTTCTCATCACTTGGCGTCCGTCGTCGTCGTCCTTCATTAACTTTTACAAAAATCTTCTACTACTGGGCCAAATTAAACGAAACTTGGCCACAATCATCATTTGGGTATCTAGTTTGAAAATGTGTCCAGTGACCAGGCCAACCAACCAAGATGGCCGCCATGGCTTAAAATAGAAAATAGGGGTAAAATGCAGATTTTGGCTTATAACTCAAAAACCAAAACATTTAGAGCAAATCTGACATGGGGTAAAATTGTTTATCAGGTCAAGATCTATCTGCTCTGAAATTTTCAGATGAATCAGACAATCCGTTCTTGGGTTCCTGCCCCTGAATTTGTAATTTTAAGGAAATTTTGCTTTTTTGAGTTATAATCTTGAATATTATCATAGAGATAAACTGTAAACAGCAATAATGTTCATGCAAAGTAAGATTTACAAATAAGTCAACATGTCGGAAATGGTCAATTGACCCCCTAAGGAGTTATTGTCCTTTACAGTAAATTTTTAACAATTTTCGACTGAAACTACTGGGCCAAGTTCATTATAGATAATAGAGATAATTGTAAGCAGCAAGAATGTTCAGTAAAGTAAGATGCACAAACACATCACCATCATCAAAACACAATATTGTGATGAATCCATCTGCATCACTTGTTTAATATTCACATAGACCTATTTGTAAACGATGAATTTTGTTTTATTTTTTCATCCTTTATTTTCAGAGATGGAAAAATCAGTTGAGCAGCAAGAAGTTTTTGATGAATTAAATAAATCACTGAGCTTGTTAGATGTTCACAACAAGGAGATGGAAAGTCAATTAAATATCATACACAATATCAAAAGATTAATTTTACTTGGTGATGTGAATTCTGCAGGAGATTTAATGTCTAGCATGACATCTGATGGCTGTTTCATGTCTGAAGGTAAGATCAGAAGTCAAATCATTTATTCATTTACTCACAAATAAAGAAAGTCAGAAAAAATAGTTGTAATCTTAAGATAAAATTTCATTATGTTTTGCATTTAAAGGAAGTGTGTTAAATCAGTTGCATTCAAAACTAGCTTTCATAAAATAATATAGGCCGGTTGTTTTCTGCTATATTAATTTTTATATACAAGAAGGCAGAAAACTACCATATTTATTTTTGTCAAAGGTTATATTTTGTTTTGTTTTGATAACTGGTTAAAAAAAATTGTTTGTCACTTAAATTTTGTAATAAGGAACTGTGTGTAAATTAATAATATATTTCTACTGTCATAATTTCAGCACATCTAATATAAAACTATGTGTTCTAACCCTTTTGTTCTTTATTATCTTGTTGTAAGATGTCATTAAGGGAGTAAAGCAGTAAACTACAAAACACTAACAAATAGTTACTCTGCCCTACATTTATATCATGTCTGACTTATTTAAACATTATTGTCAAATATAAAATCTCGGTTAGAATTTTGTGTACTTTCACCATTGAAGTTAAATTTCATTTTTAAAGTAATTAAAAAAAATCTAGCTATGAACATAAATGAGAAAGCAATGTAATAACACACATAAGCAAAATGTCTCTTTAATTATCACTTTTAAATGGCTTTATCAACACTATTTTAGGAATAAGCAAACTTTGTAATCATATATTGTGTATATTTTTACAGGTGTGTATAATTTGATCATCAGTCTTTTTGAATACTGGATGAAGGATATTAGTGGTAAAGGATGAGATGGACAAATGAATAAAAGAACCAATAATTAAAGAGAAGATATTTAAATCGACTACAGTGTCTGACAGATGTCAGAGTTGGAAGTTAACACATGAACAGGAGCACTGGATTTATAGCATGGATTCACACATGGTATATTGTGCAGAGACATATGGTCATATCACTCATATGATTTATTATTAAAACTGATGAAATGTCATTTACATGTTGATTTTAATTAAATATATGAAAACTGATATATGCTTTCATTGCCAAGCAATATGTACATGTTTAATTAAAATGTTAAAACTTATTACACTGCAAAAGAACAAAAATTCTGGAATTACCTTCATCAGGTACTCTAGAGGTCAAAAGTTGAAACTAAATATCCTTACGACAATTGTTACTGAGGATTTCAGTTGTGATTTATTGACATACATGTATGATACAATACAAGCTGAAATTGTTTTTAAAAATTCGACTACCATTTCAAATTTCTAAAATCAAGAACCCATATAAATAATCTATGAATACAAAACAAGAAAACAAAGACTATGTACAACTTGTTAGAGGTAACATCCAGTTTAGTTTAAAGCAAAATAGTCTTAGCAGGTTGTGAATAGATAAATAAGAAGATGTAATATGAGTGCAAAGAGGCAACTCTCCATCCAAATCACAATTTGTAAAAGTAAACAATTATGAGTCAAAGATGTAAATGTCCCCCAAAATGACTAGTGTAAAACCATTCAAACAGGAAAACCAATGGGCTGATCTATATAAAAAAAACCAACAAGAAACACTTATGTACCACATCAACAAACGACAACCTCTGAACATCAGGTTTCTATATATTCATTGTATTTGACTGAGAGCTTCATTATTGCAATTTTTTATTTTTGGTCAATAATTATAGTTTCCTCACTATGAACGTACAATGCATTGTATCCTTGCTGTCATTGAGATATTTGCTTTGATTAAAAATTGAGAATCGGAACAATCAGGGTATTTGTTAATGAGACATTAACCCGACCAAAGAACAGGAAAAGCAGGAAACTGCCTATGGCCGACCAATGGGTCTTCAACACATGGAGGCTGGCTTCAGCTGGCCCTTAGCGAGAATGAAAGTCACACTGAACTCCGAAAAATATTAAGGAATCAAAATTATCAAAAAAGAAGAAGTACTAGACTAACAAAGACCAGAGACTCCTGACTTGGCACAGGCCCAAAAATGTGGAGAGATTAAACACGTTTTGTGAGATCTCGACCCTTTCATTATTCCTCCAGCCAATTCAAAACAAATAAACCCACATCAATACGCACACTAAAAAAAAAGGAAAAAGGTGACAAAAGTAACCAAGTAAAATGACATACACAAACTAAGATAGAAATACTAGCAGAATGATACACAAACTAAGATAGAAATACTAGCAGAATGATACACAAACTAAGATAGAAATACTAGCAGAATGATACACAAACTAAGATAGAAATACTAGCAGAATGATACACAAACTAAGATAGAAATACTAGCAGAATGATACACAAACTAAGATAGAAATACTAGCAGAATGATACACAAACTAAGATAGAAATACTAGCAGAATGACACACAAACTAAGATAGAAATACTAGCAGAATGACACACAAACTAAGATAGAAATACTAGCAGAATGATACACAAACTAAGATAGAAATACTAGCAGAATGATACACAAACTAAGATAGAAATACTAGCAGAATGATACACAAACTAAGATAGAAATACTAGCAGAATGATACACAAACTAAGATAGAAATACTAGCAGAATGACACACAAACTAAGATAGAAATACTAGCAGTCACTGACATGTCAGCTCCACCATCAATTGAAATGATCGAAAATCAGGCATTATGTCTCCCGTTAGATGTTTTGTAACCCGTAACATGCCATCATATGTGTGAAAATTCTCAACTTAAAAAAAGGAAAATCATGAACACACACTGATATTAACCCCTTTGCTATAACACAACTTGTAGAATAAACGTCAAATACCCTTAAACTAAGACCAGATACAATATATTCCATAACGGTCAACCAATTTGTAATGGGGTCCGTGAAATTTACGAAGGGATGATTTCAACTTCACCGTTTGGAACTTAATAGCTTCCTTGTGAGTAGCAATTGAATTTTGTGTTTCTTTTTGTGTAGACAAAATTTAGAGGTTTTTTTTATCAGAAGGGAACATTGAATAAAAGCCAGTTTTGTGTCACAAAAGTAAATTTGGGTCACAAAAGTAAATTTTGGGTCACAAAAGTCATTTATGTCACTTGGTTTTTTTTTTACACAAAAATAAACATGAAATTGAATTTGTCTCACAAAATTGACTTTTGTGTTGTAATTTCCGTATCAGGTTACAAAAGTCCATTTTGTATGCCAATAAGTTAATATTTGTATACCTATTTGACAAAACACAAACATGAATTTTGTCTGCAAAAGCAAGGATTTGTACCAGGATTATAATTTAGTACGCCAGACGCGCTTTTCGTCTACATAAGACTTATCAGTGACGCTCATATCAAAATATTTGTAAAGCCAAACAAGTACAAAGTTGAAGAGCATTTAGGACCCAAAAACATCATAAAACATGTCTGTAAATTAACTCATCATAGATACATCATTTACACTTACGCTAGACGCGCGTTTCGTCTACAAAAGAATCATCATTGCCGCTCGAATTAAAAAATGTTAAAAAGACCAAATAAAGCACGAAGTTGGAGAGCATTGAGGACCCAAAATATCACATAGTTTCGTAAGACCTAGTTGTATTTTGTGTAGCCACAATTGATTTTGTAAACAAAACGTCCAAGTCCGATAACGAAATTTTGGGCGCCCCGTAGTATGATCAGGTCAAGAATATGACAGTTGTTATCCATTCGTTTGATGTGTGCGAGCTATTGATGTTGCAATTTGATTAGTTTTGAATTTTCCTGAGAGTTCAGTATTTTTGTAATTATACTTTTTACTACGGAAAAATGTAAAGTGACCGTTTGGGTATTTTTAAAATTCGTAAAATATTTTATTGCTTTTAATTTTAATTCGTACATCTGTGTCATTCTCTTAATTTTTTTTAATGTAAATTCACATTGCGATAAGACGTGTCACGGTACTTGTATATCCCAAATTCATGTATTTGGTTTTCATGTTTATATTTGTTATTCTCGTGGGATTTTGTCTGATGCTCGGTCCGTTTCTGTGTGTGTTACATTTTAGTGTCATGTCGTTGTTCTCCTCTTATATTTAATGGTTTTCCTCGGTTTTAGTTTGTAACCCCGATTTTATTTTTGTCCATGAATTTATGAGTTTTGAACAGCGGTATACTACTGTTACCTTTATTTATTCATTTAATATGTAAAGCAGACTTTCTACTTTCTTTAGTATCCTAGAAATTCCCCACATACCCTTACGATGATTGTTACTGAGGGTTTCAGTTGCTGAAATTGTTTTGAAAGGATTGACTACCATTTCTAAAACAAAGATCCCTTATAATTGATATATGTATACAAAACAAGACAACTTGATAGAGTTAGTTTAGTTTGGATATATGTTGTATATATTTTTCGGAGTTAGTTCTTCTTATTGCAAAATTTAATATCTGGTCAATAGTTATGATTTTCCTACAATGAACGCACTATTTATCATTGAATCATTGGCATTGATATAAAATTGAGAATGAAGACGTCATGTGAAGTAGTATCTTAGATATATCGAAGACGTAATGTGGAGTAGTAACTTAGATATATCGAAGACGTAAGCACACGACGAAGTGTGGGTTATTGAGTGACATGACATCATCAATTATCTGAACATGAGTTCAGGATTTTTGCAATATGACATTCCTTTTTTTTGTCTTTAGATGGTCCTGCATTCTTATCATGTGAGTGCAAATGGAAGGGTACGTGTCACGGTACTTGTCTATCCCAAATTCATGTATTTGGTTGTGATGTAATATTTGTTATTCTCGTGGGATTTTGTCTGATGCTTGGTCCGTTTCTGTGTGTGTTACATTTTAGTGTTGTGTCGTTGTTATCCTCTTATATTTAATGAGTTTCCCGCGGTTTTAGCTTGTTACCCCGGTTTTGTTTTTTGTCCATGGATTTATGAGTTTGAACAGCGGTATACTACTGTTGCCTTTATTTATGCTTACATTATGAGAATGGTGAAAATGAAAAATTACTCTTTTCATCGAGTAATGTTGCACAGTATAGGAACTTATAATTTGATTACAGAATCTAATAATTACTGTCCGTTATCATGTAACAATCTGGGTGTTTTCTCAATTGTCGCACTTTTTGAAATTACAGGTAAAAAAGTAATGAAATTTTGTGGGACAATCTGTTATTTGGTTGTGTGACATTCGGGAAGTTTAAAATGTGGGACAATTGGGTATTGTTTGTGTTTATAGTGTGAAGCATTTGATTACAGGTTACTAATCAATGTAACTATAAAGTAAGAAAGAAAAAAGTTGAAATATAAATACCAGTTTTCATTTTTTACAATTTAACAAGTACAACTGAAACATCATCAAACCTAGAATACAATATGAAGTCATAAACATTTAGTCTCGGATGCATGATTTTATAATTTTTTATTGGCTTTGAACTAACTGTGATTAACTACAAGTACTTTACGATCTATTCTTAGTGTCTTTATTATGGGGGTGCATAAGTAGCCGTTCAGGTGTACTCTGTGTTTTTGTAAGATGTTGGTCTGTTTGTACACATCTGATGAGGTACCGCTTTTTTCAACTGGTTACGACACTGTTCTAGGTTATTAAGAGGGTGGGCACCTTCAAATAAGTTTAACCTCGCAATATTCTCCATGTGTCTGTCCTAAGTCAGGATCCTATAATTAAGTGGTTATCCTTTATTGCCTTGCAACATGTTTGTTATATTTCATATATCAGATATATTACATTTTTGTTGCAATAATTCAACAAACAGTTTTCTTTTTAAGACTTCTGACGATCTCGATAAAGATATTTTGACGAATCATGATGTTATTTTAACCAATTTGACGCTAACGGTAGCCGAAAATGACAGTTTGAACCAGACAGTAAATGGCATTCCTACACAGCTACTTTTGCATAGGTACTATTTCTGTTACTGGAAATTTACTTTTAATATTTAGTACTATTTCTTTACTTTAAAATTATGGTAATATTTAGGTACTTGTACTTTACAGTACTTAATTTGCACTAAATATTTTTGTACATAAATAATACAATATTCAATGTTTGAACATCACAACTTTAGAGATCTTAGAGAATTGAAATAGAAAACTCTTACAAAATGCTAAAAATGTACAAAAATCTGTAGTACCTAAATTTCAAGTACAAATACAGTACTGTAAAATACAGGTACCTAAATATTACCATTATTTTGTAGTAACACAATAGTACTGAATATTAAAAGTAAATTTCCAGTATTACAAATTTATAGTACAGAAATAGTACCTATGCAAAAGTAGCTGTGTACCCTCATACGAGAACGCTACTTTATGTGAGGAATAAAAGTACTTGTCATGTATAAATAATCGGTAATTTAGCTCAACAAAGGGTTCAAATATAGTAATTGATTCAAATAGAAAATTACGTAAACCATGGCACTGCTTCGATTTGTTTAAAATAGAAATACATGTATACTCAAATGTCATATTAACACCTTACATTATACAATAGTATAAAATGATACATTGATAAAAGTAAGATAATTATACGGGGATATATTTGTGTGTTTAACCGTGAGTTCTGACGTAAATCTCTTAAAGTACTATCGATTATAAAAGTCTGAATACAACAGTACATCATGACTTCCCCGCTTAGCTAAAATCAGTGTGTATGTTTGAATTTCTTTCAAATCTCTGAGAATCAAATCTTTTGAAAGTTTCTACTAAGAAAGAACAAAGAAACTACCAGGTAGTCTTGTTGTTCACCGCGGGAGACATTGAAATACCTCGAGCGTTCGTTAATCCGTGTGTCCAATAGCGGATCCAGGGGGAGGGTTCCGGGGGTTGGACCTATCTTTGTTTGGATAATTAGTGTATTTGAATGGGGACATATGCTTGAAACTCCTATTTCTTCTTTTTTTTGTAACACCTGTTATAAAATTAATGAATACGCTCCTGGTGTCCGTGCGTTCAGTGTCCGTCCGTGTGCCCGTCCGTCCACCCTGTCATGTAAGCGCTCTCAAGGGTACAATTTTTGCCCGATTTTTATAAAACTTATACCATAGGTTAGTATCAGCAATGTATGAGACATGTACTATAATAATGGACAATCGACTTTTATTCAAAAGAGTTGTGCCCTTTTGAAATATAGAATATGTGCAACGGGGGGAACTTTGGAACACTGTTCATTCATTTATGTTTACTTTTCAATCCGAAAGTGGTGAATAACAGCATACAACTTGAATTTATTTATGTTAAATCGATTTATAAGACGTCAGCATTCGATTTAAAGTGTATAAAATAACAGTTAGGAGCAGTTGAAAAACTGCTGATAATAAGAACTGTGGTTAACAAATGAAAATTATCAGAACGAGAATAATAATAGGAAATAAAACAGAAATTGAACACTTAGATAATGATGATTCAGTTATAGCGATTATATGAGTACCCTAAAGCAATGCTATATTTGGTTGACAGTGATGTAGAAAATCACGTAATTCAAGGCATATTAGCCAGTCGAAGATCATGGAAATGAGATAGATACATCGCAAAACATCTCTATTTTGCAGTTTAGGATAAACTCATCATAGATACCAGGACTAAATTTTGTATCTACCCCAGATGCGCGTTTCGTCTACAATGACTCATCAGTGACGTTCGAGTCCAAAAAAGTTTAAAATGCCAAATAAAGTACGAAGTTGAAGAGCATTGAGGACCGAAATTTTTAAAAGTTTTGTCAAATCCAGCTAAGTTAATCTATTCCTGAGGTAGAAAAACCTTAGGATATCAAAAATTCTAAATTTTGTAAACAGTTAATTTATAAATATAACCATATCAATGATAATTCATGTCAGCACAAACAGTGCAGTGCTGACTACTGTGCTGGTGATACACTCGGGGAAATAAATCTTTACCAGCAGTGTCATTGACCCAGTGGTTGTAAATTAACTCATAATAGATACCAGGACTAAATTTTGTATACGCCAGACGCGCATTTCGTCTACAAAAGACTCATCAGTGACGCAATAGCCAATATACCACAACCTAAATTCTTTCAGAATTACTCTATTGTTTAATTATTACAATGAGATCATAATATATATTTTGAAAAATAATCTTATTTTTCTTATAAGGAATAAATAAAAAAAAAGAAGATGTGGTATGATTGCCAATGAGACAACTATCCACAAAAGACTTAAATGACACAAACATTAACAACTTTTTTTTTATTTCCTTCAATGCCAATTCGTCCCTGCTTTGTTCTCATGTATCTTAAAATTAAAAGCTAACTGACATGTCATACAATGGTTCTTATTAGTTATCAAAGGTATCAGGATTATAATTTAATACGCCAGACGCGCATTTTGTCTACAAAAGACTTATAAGTGACAATTAGATCAAAATGTTTAAAAAGCCATACAAGTACAAAGTTTTAAACCTAAATATAATTGAATTTTCCCGCGTTTCGTATAGTAAAGCGGGAGAATATTGTATTGTCATTACGTTTTTCAGCAATATTCATAAGGCATGACAAAATTGACCAATCAGAAGTCGAATTTCGTGTTACGATATATTGGTGTTTTTCAAGCGCTTCACCTTCTTGCCGTCGTTCAACATATTAAGCTCTTTTTTAATTGCGGATTGCAATAAAAGTTGTTTTTCTGATTTTTTATTTATATATGTATTTGCCAATTAAAGAAAAGGGACGAAAGATACCAAAGCGACAGTCAAACTCATCAATCTAAAAAAAAAATTGACAACGCCATGACTAACAATGAAAAAAGACAAACAAACAATAGTACACATGACACAACATAGAAAACTAAAGAATAAACAACACGAACCCCACCCAAAACTAGGGGTGATCTCAGGTGCTCCGGAAGGGTAAGCAGAACCTGCTCCATATGTGACACCCGTCGTGTTGCTTAATTATGTGATAACAAATCCGGTAAAAAGTCTAATTCGGTAGGTCACATTCATGAAAGGGAAAGGGATAGATTGTAGTTACGACGTAAGGAACATATCCGATATCATTTGTGAAACGGTTATTCCAAAACGGTCAACCAACTCGTGATGGCGTCCGTAAAATTTATGAAGAGATGATTTCAATTTCACCATTTGGAACTCTTGTGAGCAGCAACCCTTTATCAAGAAAATCTTGATAGCAAATGCAAGCTCGGAAATATCGTATCAATTGGGAGATATATACCCCGTTTGCAGGTGTTTCTGGAATGTTGCTACTTAGAAATGGAAAGTTCACAATTGGAAAGATGAAATCATCTCTTTTGTCGTAAAGTTTTGTTTTCAACCGACCTTCATTGTCAATTTCTAGATGAAAGTCAAGATATGAATCCGACTTAACTGTATCTGTAGTAACCTTTATCTCTAGTTCGATGGGATAGATGCGTTCCACATAGTCAACAAAGTTTGAGTTATTGAGTGAAAGAACATCATCTACTAGTATATAGCGGAAAGTAGAGTTAAAGGATATTGCTAACTTCTTATCTTTCTTCCTAAGAAGTTCCTGCATGAAGTCAGCCTCATAATAATAAAGAAACAAGTCGGCAAGTAGAGGGGCACAATTTGTTCCCATTGGAATGCCGACAGTCTGTTGAAAAACACGTCCTCCGAACGTAACAAATATGTTGTCAATCAAGAAATCAAGCATTTTGATAATATCAGTTTCAGAGAATTTTTTGTTTGAACCAGAGTGATCCTTTACAAAGTAGGATTTATCCCTCCCTAAGACAAGATATCTTGTATCTACGTTGGCCATTCTTTTTTATGAAGCAAAGTCTCTTTCAGTTTGTCTTTTAGTTTTGAATGTGGAATACTTGTGTAAAGAGTAGAAAAGTCAAATGATTAATACTGTTACAAGACGAAAGAGAGTTAGATAGTATGTACTCTAAAGGATCTTTGGAATTTTTAAGTATCTACATCTGATTTACGCCACCTCTAGAATAAACAGTTTCACAATAACTGTGAAGCCCGTCTTTGATTGCTGATGAAATAGATGTAAATAATTTAGAAAGAGGTTTCGTGGAGCACTTGGAAGACCCAGCAATATACCGTTGTTTGTCATGACACTTGTGTAGTTTAGGTATCCAATACAGTGATGGAAGATCCGGTTCTTCATCTTTGGTCGAATTTCAAAGGAACATATAAAGGTGTGGTTCGACACTTTTATCCTGAGATAGGCTCGAGCATTGGCACGGATGCAGGTTTCCATTCATACTCATATATCAGATATGTGTAATGCTGTTGGTTTTTCCTGGACGGCCTTGACTATCTATAAAGGGATATATTGATATTTGAAATATTGTATATATGTTTTGATATTTGTAAAATGTGTACTGCTGGAAATTATTTGAGATACAAATTAAAATGGCGTCTATCAAGTTCGACGGGCTGTCGGCAAATTCATATTTGTGTTTTGGTTTTCCTGGACTGCCTTGACTATCTATGAAGGGTAAACATTCAGAAATTTAAGCGAATACACTGTGGATATGTTGATATTTGAAATATTGTATATATGTTTTAATATTTGTAAGATGTGTACTGCATGAAATTATTTGAAATACAAATTGAATACGGCGTCTATCAATTTCAACGGGCTGTCGGCAAATTTATATTTGTGTTTTAGCTATATTTATTCATTGAATACAGGTTATAAAAGATATTGACCATAATTAGTATTTTAAATTGAGACAAAGGCAAATCGTTAAGTAACCGTAAACAAATTCTAGTGTCGATTGAAGTCTTCTTTGAAACCTTGTAAGGGACTTTTACTTATGTGTTCCCTAATTTTGTATTCACATACAAACGAAAGGATGATGAAAATCGCCTGTATTCATACTGGTTACCTTAATTTCACAAACAAAATCATCCACAAATATTCCGTATCAACTTCACAAATAAAACACTACTTTACCAATAGAAAGATCGAAAACATCGTCTCAATAAAAAATAACTTTTCCTACAAAATGTGACTCTTTAATATAAGTTCCTTTTCTTAAATAAATACACTCAGGATAACATCATCGAAATCATTGAGTTAGTAATCGAAAACATATTTGTTAAGTTTGATGGATTGTAATTCCAACAGAGAGTATTCTTTTCAATGGGTTCTTATTGTGCACTTCTACTCTCCAACTGTTTTTTTATACTCTTATGATTAGAACTAGTTTAAAACCTACTGAAAGACAAATAGGAAAGCTGCATAGTTGTTTAGTTTCAATTTCAGTTATATCAATGATTTCCTGTCACTTAATAAACCTTATTTTAGAAGTTGCTATATTAAATTTCCTACGAAACATTAGATAAAGCATACGTCCGAAACTGTAAGATCTGCCTCACATCTTGCTCTTTTCATCGAATATTGACAAAATTGAACGACTTCTAAATAGAACATATATCAAATGGGATGATTTCACTTTTTAAAATGTAAACTTTCCGTTTCTCAGCATGCAATATGGTTCCGTTATCCTCTTAACCATCGTATGGCGTTTACATCTATAATTGATATGCTCGTGTATATGTATGCACTATACGGACTTCATTAGCAAGGGAGTGTTCATCAGACGAAGCTTGCTCCAACAGAACAATGAAGAAAAACAGCTGAAATCGACACTATATATAGTTTACGGTCACCACCACAAATTTGTTGACCGATACGATATGTATGCATCACAACTCACTAGTGACATAGTTTCACAGTCTTAGATAATTAGATACCACAAAAGCCTATTATTTTATCGATTGTTTTCTATTCCTGATTGTAACAGTTTTACAGAGTGAGGATTCGCATGGAGGAGATGCATTCATATTAGGATATACTTATCCTGTTGAAGCTCTCGGTCTCGCTCATTTTGGAGTTCATGCAATTGCCTCATTTATATTTTCCATCTTGATTTTTCTTTTTATCGATTTATGAGATTAAAACATCGTTAAACTACTTTTGCCTTAATTTAGCAACACACTTCTAACCGATGAAAGGTTGACAATGTATTACTGAAATGTCACGTTTTCACAGACCCTAGTTCGAGGTGGTCCATCTGTGTCAATATCAAGATAGAGAACATTGCTATGAAGTTGATATTTTACTTATCAAAGTATCTTAACTATCAAGAAAGTGTGGTTGAGAAATTCATTTTATTTGCTATAGATATTAGAAATGAAACCTGTTGATTTCTGTTTCAATTTTGAAGCATAATATTCTTTTGGAAAAAAGACGATGTGTCAATGAGCATAACTGTTAGGTGTAAGTTTCCTGTTAAAAGAGGGTTGTGGAGTCAAGCGTTCAAGTGGGACATCTTCTTATTTAGGACATTTGAAATATGGATATCTAATTATAAATGTATATATGACGTTATATAAAGACTAAAAAATAAAAAGTAAAATCACAAATAATATTGAACTCCGACGAAAATTCAAAACGGAAAGTCCGTAATCAAGTGGCAAGCATTTAATCAAATGGCAAGCCTTTAATCAAATGGCAAGTCCCAAAGCAAATGGCAAAATCAAAAGCTCAAACTCATCAAACTAATGGACAACAACTGTCATAATCCCGACTAGGTACAGGTATTTTCTTCAGTAAAAAATGTTGGGTTAAACCTGATTCTATAGCTAGCTTAACCTCTCACTTGTATGACAGTCGCATAAAATTCCATTGTATAAGTGTGAAGTTCACTTTGTTTGTTATTCAGTCCTTCTGACGTCAGTGTGTGGTCAAATAGGCTAAAAAACAACTGTTAATCAAACACCTATGTTTTTTGTTCTTATTTTGATTCATTTTTTTAATTTTAGAAAAGGATATGATTAAAAAATAAAATGACGCTCTCAACATTTCTTTAGTGTTATTTTTCTCGTACGCATTTCAATTTTACCATTTACATGCAAAAGTTCACAAAACTGACATTTTATGTCATGCTGGTATTTCTAAACTAATAATATGCATGCAATGCTTGTGTTTTTTGTACACAGACAACATATGTTATGTTGCTATTGTTAAACTGACAACATATATAAAGGACTCAGAATCGCGATGGTACTCCAAAACTGCGATTAGGACGCTGATGTGCGATGGTTTGACGCTCAAGTGCGTTTTTTTAAACGCCGAAATGCGATGGTGGCATTGTGACTGTGTTGTTGATAGTTACACTGAGGTGCGATTGTGGTTATGCTTAAGTGCGATGACATGAATCCTATTTTTAATGATTTGCCAGTTAGTATAACATGTCGATGAATAAGTATATTTGTCTGTTGAAAGTATCTTTTCGTTTTTTAATGTAAACTTTTAAATCAAAACAGCCATGATAAATAGTTATTGCAATTCCTGTCCTCACTGTAACGCTGTAGTGTAGTGTGCATTGTACTTTGTAAAAACTAGTAGCATAGACAAAAAATACAATCTTTAAGAAATTGGCACAACATACATTTAAAAAACTGAGATCTTGTGCATGTTATCTGTTATAAACAAATGGGAGGTTGACAATTGGAAATTTGAAATCGTTGAGTTTTCATAGCTTGTATTTCGAAGTCGTTCATCTACGTCAATACTACAAAAAAGATCCAGATAAGAAAAAACGATGTATTGTCGGTTGTATTTTAATAAATTAAAAGAAACAATTTTTAAACTTACTCCTGGAGTTTGACAGAAAGGTCATCTTAGTACCAGAATGTATGACAAACGAAACGATTTTGGGATTCAAGAGCTTGCAGCTGCTACTCAGACTTTGTAAAACGTCACCAGTATCTGAGCAGAAAGTTGATGAACCCAGGATGTATCAAAGCACGTCTCGTCCTTTTGCTAAAAAAAAGGTCCATCGGTAGATACCAACACCGTGTTGATAAATATTCTGCATCAACTTCAATAATAATACACGATGGTCTTGAAGTATAGATACTAGGTAGTGACTTTTTTTATTATCGAAATAACGTGTGATAGTATTCTTTTATTTGTCTATGTACATTATTACTTTTACTGTTTAGTCTTCTTTTGTAATATCAATTTGACATAAATCGGTACTTATCATTGTGCTGTGGTAATTTTTGTACTCATGTATTTTATTTTTTTTGCTAATTTGTGTTATCTTTATGCCTTATTGTAACAGTTGTTCTTTTTTGACATATTTTTTTTAGTTTTTATGGTGATTAAGATAATAACATTTATGTTGACTGCGGTACCCGTATTCTTGATATTTTTACCTATTATGTATGTTTCTTTTGGTTCACACATCGTTGTCAATATGATGGAATGTTATACAACTGACATATAAGTGAGAGGTTTAGCTAGCTATGAAACCAGGATTTTTCTACCACTTTCTACATAGAAAAAAACCTGTTCAAAGTCAGGAAAATGATAGTTGGTTACCAGTTGATTGATGTGTTTGAGATTTTTATTTTGCCATTTCCTTAGTGACTTTCCATTTAGATTTTCCTCAGAGTTCGGTAATTTTGTTATTTTACTATCCTTAATCTGTTCATTGTGATAAGGAACTGACATTTAACTTTTATAGTTCAAGTCATTACATTTGATATAGAGTAGAGAATCAACCTGTTGTTTTGTTTCAAATTTTCAGAACTACAGGTTATTGTGGAGAAGTAGGGCGAAAGATACCAGAGGGAGGGTCAAACGCACAGAATGAAAAAAACTGACAACGCCATGGCTAAAAATTAAAAAAAGATAAACAAACAAACACTAGTTCACATGACACAACATAGAAAACTAAAGAATAAGCAACAAGAACCCCACTAGAATTTAGGGGTGATCTCTGGTGCTTCTGAAGGGTAAGCAGATCTTGCTCCACATGTGACACCTGTCGTGTTGCTCATGTTATTACAAACCCGATTATAGTCTGAATCGGTAGGTCACATTTATGAAAAGGGGAGGGGATGGTAGCCACGACATAAGGAACACTATCAATATCACCATGAAATTTACGATTGAATGATTTCAACTTCACCATTGAACTCTTGGTTTAATAGCTTCCTTGTAAGCAGCAACCCTCTATCAATGAAATCACGATATAAAATACAATCCCGGGAATATCGTATCAAATTGGGAGAAGATGTACAGTATCAATTCATTGACTGTATTAAAATTACGAAGTTTTAGGAGTGCAATGAACGTACCTCGTTGAAAGAGTCCAAGCAAATCTTCACGTGACATGTTTTCTTTGTTTGAAAAGACATCTTCTTACAAAAAATTGATATCTTCATTTACTCATCATAAAAGGAACCTGCTTAATTAGAGGTTTGAGACAAATATTTCAGTGAAAAGTACTTTTTCATTATTTCTCAACCTGTTTTCGTAGTTTTGTTTAAGACCCAAACAGTGATGAATTAATATTTCTGTATTTAAAAAAAGAAAAGTTAATCAAACACCTGGGTTCTTTGTACTTTTCCAGGTTCGTTATTATTTCCAGACAAGAATATAATTGAAAAATTGATGACGTCAATTTCTCGCGCTCAGATTTTTTTTGGTGTTTTGTCGTGATATGTCGTATCACTATTTTTTTTTATATAGAATTCAAATAACAGTGTGGGTAGGTTAAAAAAATCACAAAACTGAGAACATATGTCATGTAAGTATTTCCATTTTAGGCTATTAAATTATGTCTATCCAATTATTTCATTTCCAACATTTGCCCTGAAAATAAACAAAATTAAAATAAATCGTAGGAAAATCATCATAAAACAAAACTACAAGAATGAAAATAAGCAGTTTATTGAATAGTCACTTGGCGAGGAAAAGTCAAACATTTTGCCTTGAATGTAATATTTATCATGTAGTGAAGTCTTTTTGACCTTTTAGTTAATTACCCGTTTCATATGCTTACTGTAAACTTTATATTTATAATAGTTGTATCTACTTTAGTCTTGGAGACATGCATGGTTTGTTAGTTGTAATTTACTTTGATACTGACTTCGGTAAATACGAGTCCCCACAGATCGGTACTTTTGCGTCTTTTATCTTCATGTTAGTTGTTTCTTTGTATAAGTGAATCATGCTGCTCCTGTGACTGAAGCCTTTTCCAACTAAATTTTACATTTTGCTCTTATGTTGTGATATTACATCGCTGTCCTAGGTTAGGGGGTTAACGGTTCACAAATATGTTTAATGTTGCCTCATGATTTTTATGCATGTTAGTGGTTGTCGTGGGTTGTTGTCTGTCCTATTTGTTTTTCGTTTACTGTTTTGTAATAGTTAAGGTTGTTTAAATTACTTAGGTAAATTGTCACAATTGACTTTTTCTACCACATCGTCTCAGTTTAAAAATGTACCAAAATCATAAAAGTTTGAAAGGGCATTTTTGTTTATATAGATTTGGCAATTATATGGTACATTTGTTTATATTCCAAAAACTAATGTAGAGAGGAATTCATCAAAATACAAAATTTTAGTAAAAAAACTGTTTATTTTTTTCCGAAAAAAACATTCATGAATATTAAAATAAAAAATCCTATGGTTGCCAATGAGACAACTATGACAGTGAAAATATTTTGATCTATAATACTAGAATATGAAGTGTGAAAATTTAAGGGTGGTATTTTGAAATTGAACCGAGTCTGGTTAAAACATGGTAAATTAAAATAACACTAAATTACATTGTTGGGCATTTTTCTGGATCTACCTAATCAGAAACGCTCAAATCAGAAAATTTTAAACCGCGTTTTTTTTTTGTATGAATATTTGAGTACTTGAAGATCTAAAAAAGGAACCTAAATGATTAACCAGATCCTTCTTATATCAACTTTCAGGGACTGATGTTCGGCTCTCCCTTGACACCATTTGCGAGTATGGTCTTGAGGAAACGATGATAGTCCGTCGGAAGGGGACGATAAATGGCTGACCCGTGTTAAAAGAGAGCCAAATTTCTTGCACGTTAAAGACATCCTTGTAGATGTCGAAAACACAGTAGGCTAATGCCGATACAAGGCAGCACTCGCACCCGCAAAGTGGAAAGAGATTAATATAAGTTGTAAAACTTGTTTCCCAATCAATAAAAATGTTTAGACTAAAGGCAATAATAGAATACCGCTGTTCAATAGTATTAAATCGATTAAACGAAAACACATCCGGGTGATTCTCAGTCTCTTTTTATTTCAAAATTCATTAATGAAATATGCAAGAATGGTATAATATATGTTATATATAATGCCAATGTGCCAAAGCACTAATACATGACCTGATAATACCCACAGGAACGTACAGTCTACAGACAGCGGTTTTGACTAAGCGAGTGATCAAGATTGATTATTAAAAATACTTATAAATTATGTGCGACAGAAGAGCTTCATCATGCAACACTCTTACCCCAAAAGTTTTAAGTCAAGAATGTTTAACTACCCAATTAGACGAGAACTGCTATTTGATAAAAAAAAAACCAATACGATCAGCAGAGCCTAGTAAGGTCAAATTTGTATTAGGAAGTCTGAACCTTATATTTTTATGCATAATTTATGGGCATTATGTTTTCTGGTCTGTGTGTCCGTCTGTTCATTTGTTAGTTCGTTCTCCGTCCTTCCGTCTGTCCCGATTCAGGTTAAAGTTTTTGGTCAAGGTAGTTTTTGATGAAGTTGAAGTCCTATCAACTAAAAACTTAGTACACCTGTTCCTTATGATATGATCTTTCTAATTTTAATGCCAAATTAAGAGTTTTGACAACAATTTTACGGTCCACTAAACATAGAATGTGATAGTGCGATTGGGGTATCAATGTACTATTGACAATTTTTTTTTTTTTTAATAATTCCTCAATTTATCAAGACTTTCTTCTACGAATGATTTATTTCGCAATTTTGATTAGATCTGCAATTTGCAATTTGAAGTCATGATTTTATCTTGCAAACAAACGATTATGTGATTATATTTTGGCATTTTAAGCATTATCACAGATTTTTAGTCTGTCAGTTAAAAAAATACTTAGTAATACGTAGCTTTACAAAGTGGTGCCATTTTAAGTTCACATTGATTATCATCCCATCTAAATCCTTTATCTCTGACCAAACCAAGGCAATGTTGTCCATGGTCATGATTGTTTGGCTCTCCTGGGAACCAATTTGTGTATGTGAAGGGTTTTAATGAGTCTGCCCACAGCCATATTCCCTCAATGAGCATGTTCGTGCCTCCCATCCACACTTCCGCCGTCGCTATGGAATCTGAAATTATATATCATCTATTCCTTTGAAAGATGTATGTTTATAAAACGCATTTGTGAAACAATATACTTAAACTTAATATGCTCTTGTGGTACAATATACTGAAACTAAATATGTCCTTTTGTGATACAATATATTAAAACTTAATATGCTCTTGTGGTACAATATACTAAAACTAAATGTGCTTTTGAGGTACAATACACAGAATGTCAATTCATTATTTTTCATTCAATATGAAATTAGTTCTTTTTTTTTTTATTTCTTGATATACAAAGTAGTTGATAATCTTTCCTTATATAACAAAGATTGACACATTAAATACGATATAATAGCTTAGAAAAGCTTCATTCGTTGTCTTCTCTCGTGTATTCATGAGACAAACTGTTTCCTGTGATATGTATTGGATAATTCAGATAGAAAATACGAGTGGTGTAATTATTAAGACTTAATTACATACCATGGTATCTGTTCAGCATCCCTTCAATAAACTTATCTTCTATTGAACTGTCTATCCACGCTAACTTAGCTTGAAAAGCCTGACATAATCTCTAAATAGACAAAATCAAATGAAAGTAAGTGTTGATACGATAGCATGTAAGTTGTTTAAGATATACTGAGAAAAACATTGCACATTAGCAGTAAGACCATTACGTTTTGAATATGTTACTCCAAGATATGCTATTATTTAACAGACAGCTATTTAAAATTTTTACTGTTTCGTGTTACGTTAAATTTTTAGCTAAAAGATATAGTACTTCAAGATGACGAGTCAGTGTTATCTAGCAGCTATAAATGTCAAAATGCCAACACCTATGCCTTAAAACGGACTTGTTTTCAATATCATGTGTTACAAATAAATGCATTCCAGTGCTTCTGCCCATGAAACTTTCACTGGTAAAATGGCGTAGCAAGATTCTTGAAATCTCATAAAACCAAGAGGACAGTCAGAACTTACTGAAAAATAAGATAAAAGAAACTGTAAGTGTAAAAGGCGATTGTTGATATCTGGAGTGAAAAGGAGTTTTATGTTCACTGGAGAACAGATAATTCGATAGAAAAATGAAAACAGCACTACATAAGTTTAGTTCGTCGGACGCAAACATACAAAGCCGATATTACACATAATATCAAAGGAAAATTATTACGACATTTTGACCGGGACCCTTTTACTTTCAGTAACCGATGTTTGACTAATTAATTCAACTACTAGTATAACTCGGAAATATTAAACTTATATACTATACATATTTTGTAATTGCAGTTGTAAATATCTGCCATACATTACAAAACAGATGTCACCCATTGTTCAGGTTTATTTTGCAATGCAGATCAACAATTTTGTAATAAATCACTTATATTGACGTAATAATTGAAAAATTAAAAAAAAAAATTTGACTGTTTTAGTGTTATTTTATCAGATAGTAAACGATATTAACTAAACGATTTAAAAAAATGAAGATTCTTTGCGACTGGATAAATTGGGGCGTTATATAGTTTCTGACAATTCTCCTGATGTCCCGGATGTTATATAACTTTTTGTTTCATTTCTTTTGGGCTTTTAGTCTCCGATGCTTTTTATTCTCAGTAAACTCTGGCAATGGCATATATTCACTGACATTTCTCATTGGATTACCAGGTTTGAAAGTGTAATGCGGTTAAAAAAATGCAACTTTAAAACATTAAATAACATTTTGCTTAACTCACCTGAAACAAATATCGAAACATAGAGAAGGCATTTGAAAAGCGGTTTAGTCATTGTTCTATTTGTTAACCCAGAATAGATAAGATTATAATGGAATTGATCGAATGCTTACATATCTTATTACATTCTTGGGAATAGTGAAATAGATACACAAGACGATTAGATTTAATATCAGAAGGCTAAATTTAGATATGATTTATAAACCATTTGTTCACAAATTCAGTTTACAGTTTTATATTCATGGATTTTTTTCTAAAGAAATTTCTTATGTAATGTTTTGAAGATTTTTAAAGTAAAAATTCAACATTTCTATTTCGAATGTATAAAATTGAGAATGGAAATTGGGAATCATAGGGACAACAATTTGGGTAAATTCTTGTTTTTTTTATTATTTGAGATAAAGCTATCAGCAGTTAATGTACAAGTAGTGTGGCTCTGTGTTTGACTTCTTCGGTAGTGGGCTGGCATTATGCTAGCAAGGTATTCTATATTTCAAACAAATAAAGAATATTTTAGGAATGTCAATGAGATATATAGCTAATCAACAAACGAAATGAATGTAAAAACTCACCATTCATACCTGGCTTAAAATATTTTCCTCAAAGGACTTACCAGTGACGTTTGATCAAATTAACAGCAATTAGGATTCGTGCAATATCACTGAACAACGAACACGCTTAATTTTATGCAACTGTCATACAAGTAATAGGTTTAGCTAGCTATAAAACCAGGTTAAATCCACCATTTTCTGCATATAAAAATACCTGTACCAAGTCAGGAATATGACAGTTGTTATCCATTCACTTCATGTTGTTTGAGCGTTTGCACAGTGTAGAATGTTTCCATATAAAATAAGGAGATTTTGTAAGATTGCAGATAGACAACTTTCCAACAGAGACCAAAAAGTGAAATAACAAAAATACCGAACTCCGAGGAAATTTCGAAACTGAAAGTCCCTAATCAAATGGCAAAATCAAAAACATATCAAACACCTCATACAAAGGGATATCAACTGTCATATTCCTAACTTGGTACAGGTATTGTCTGAAGTTTGACATTTAGGCAACTAGATTATGGTCATTCTGGTGTCATGATTTATTGACTGTGACTCGCTACACATTAAAAATAACAACTTACAATCTTAAAATTTAGACAATTGTTGAACTTAGTGAAAAAGAGGAAATATATACTATTTTTTTCTAACATATTCAGTTGAGCAATGAAGCCAATAAAAATCAATTTTGATTGGTATGCATGCAAGATTTTTATCATCTTTAAAAAAAGATAATATTTGTTTTTCCAAAATATTCAATTGAGGCCTTTACTTAATAAGTGCATATCGCTGGTTTTTTGCTGGTTATGCCAGTCTAATTTGTATGTCTTATGCATACTCAAAAGGAACTTTTACTGTTGTAAATAGAGAATAAAGACCAATTTATACTGTGATCCAAATGGCTGAAGTCACAATCAAACTAGTATCAATCTTAATTCTGTCGATCATCTAAATACAAATACATGTTAATATGTAGTGATTAGATGGCCATTAAATGAATTGACCAATGATTACAAATCAATATACTAATATCCTGTGTCGTGATGCATACGGAGAAAGAATGAAGTTCCGTGTTACTTCCACATCGCCTCAACTTTATTCTAATGGGATAGAAAAGCGAATCTTATATTGTAGTATAGATTAGATGGACTTTTGTTTGATTGAACATTGTATGTGATAGGTCAATTTGCAAAAGTATTTTGAACCTTAGTAAATTCCTTGCAAGCTTAATCCTCGAAAAATTCGTTACAAAAAAAAAATCTTTAAGAAAAAAAACCCCACTCCATTGTAAACAAAAAAAAATAAAAGCAATGTACATACACTAGCTAGTAGATGCCTTCAAACATATATATAGAAAAGGTTAGGCTATTTCTCAGGAGCCCTTAATAAAGGGGTTATCGTTTCTAACTGTGTATCAAATTTGATTTTTTTCTGTGCTGTTTTGTATATAAATCTCTTGTTTTCTCTTTGAATATTTTAATTGTTTTACATATTGTTGTTTCGGCCTTTTATCGATTGTTTTGCGGGTTAGGGTTTGTTCATGGTTGAAGGACATACAGCGACTTTAATATTATTGTAATTGACCTCTGTACCATTTGTTCTTAAGATGATAGCTGTATCATTTGCAATCATACCACATCTATTTATTTTATATGACCAATGAACAAACAAGCAGCCCACGCCATTTCGTTTGCTCTTATTTAAACAACGGAGAATCTATTAAAGCAAAGAGCATGCCGTTTCACTTGACATTAACTTTTTTCAATTATTATTTGCTTTTCAATTCTACGGCGAAACTAACGCTCAAGTGACAACCTAAACAGTATTCCTCTTCGTGATCTCCTGGTAGCTTGAGTATTGGAGGTTTTCAGCTAGATCGCAAGTCTGGTTAAACAAAAGACTTTGAAATTAAAATATTTTAATACTGCTTCTCGCCAAGCACAAAAACAACCAGGAGTAAGAGTATAGAATAACGAATCAATTGAGTAAAAATATAAAACCTAAATTATCATGGTTGTCTAGTTCAAAGCAAGATAACGTATTTGCAACAGAGAATACCAATATTTTATCTATCGGACGGTCGAAACGTGTCAAATAAAAAATCAGCAGCCACGATATTATACAAGAAATTGTTTATACTTCCCTCTCACCCTGTTTCAAGCGCCATTATTGAGGATTTTTAGTAGGCGAAACATGCGTCTGGTGTACCAAATTATAAACATGATGTCTTTGCTAAGTTCTTATATATTACACATTAAAATGATAAAGTCCAATAAAAAGAAATTAGTCGGAAAATAATATACAATGACTAATAGTTCATATAACATTTCGTTTTGTTGATACATGTAACGTTTCTTTTTGTTAATACATGTAACAAGATTTTGGATAATAATTGATGTGTGCAGAGATACAGTATATATGTAATATTTATTGTGCATTTCTCTATAACCATGTTATTAAGTTAAGATGAGAAATAAAAGTATTAGTAAGTAAGATATATGGATTTCCTCAAAGTATAGTTGGTGTTGAATTTTCTAGCCTTTTTTCTTTTAAAAATCCGAGAGAAAAAATGGGGAAAACACGAAACATGAAAAAAGATTTTTGAGTTTTAATCGAAGCTTTTCACTTTATAGTTTAAATGTGTTCAATTATGAAATACTTTAAGGTTGAAACAGTAAAAAAAAACTACCTGCATCATGTTTTTGTTTTTTTATTCGTTTTTGATGCAGTGAATATCGTCGTTAAAAAATGTGTCGACTATAAATCTAAGAAATGTGTTACTCAATTAGCACATTTCAGCAATTAAAACAAGGCATGCGTAATTGTGGAGAAATAAAACAAATTATAAAACTACGACAAACAATTAAGTGTCACTCAGTGGATGCCGGTGGCATATCACACCTTCAACTACGGCACGAGACTTATTTAACATTGTATTTTCCACAGTTAGTTTGAAGGATCGTTATACTTGCAGTTAATAACGTCTGTATTAGCCTATTTTTGGAATATAGCCTACTTTATAAGGTTTAATTATTATCTTATTTTTTTTGTTCTCTAAGCATCGATGTACGATTGTATACTTTTATATAAATTCACTGAACATATCAATTAATTTGTTTAATGGTATTGTTCTTAAATCTTCGTGTAAGATGTGATTTTCTTCTTTTTTTTTTAACATTTCTGAGAAATCATTATTTACAGAGAGATTGTGTGATTTGTCGCCTAGAGAAGATTTGTAGCAGATGTTTTAACGTTGCTCATCATAGATAATTTGTCGTTGTTGACTACAGAGAATACTTCATTGTGGTGTAAAACCTCGGTGTAGCACCTGTTCAGGTGAAAAGGATTATACCTGGCACTGGAAGGTAGGCAGCTTTATTTTCTAATTAAGACTAACATTAAATCTTAACAATATGTCATGTAATAAAATGACATCAAACTCTTCACGTCCAAATGTTCCGGCTTTGAAGAGCTCCCGGAACAGTATGGATAAGCTGAGTTATAATTGGTATTTTTCTGTATTGACTTGTTCAGATCAATGTTTTCTCTGTGACAACAATAGTAGAATTATGTAGATAAACGAACGTTTTTATTTTTTTTGTAATGAATGTAAATAATATTCATAATTAAGCTGAGCTAAAAAAAAACCTGTAAAGCATGAAAATATTACGTTTAAAATTGCACTCACATATATTTGTATAAAAAATAATAATATGGTAAATTTTTCAAAACAATACACCAAGCAGTATAAATATAGAATGAAATTAAAAAAAAAACAACAGGAAAGGAGTCTTGAGTAAAAAAAAGAGAGGGCAAGATGACAATCTAGACTTAGTTAAAAAAGTTGGGATAAGCTTATAAAGAAAGGAAGGACTGAATAGAGTGAAAAATAAATAGACAGGACAGATATTCAATCTGAAACAAAATACAGGACCTATTTTTTCATCCTAACCACCCCAAAAACAACACTTGAAAAATAAAACAAACTCCCTAAACTTGAAATGTCCCGACATGACAAAATGTGAAACAATTCAAGAGAGAAAACAAAATTAAGTTATTTCAATAATTTAACAAAATTTTATGCTGAAACCAATAAACGGAAAATAACTTTGGCAGACGGCACCAACAGCAACCACTGAATTACAAGTTCCTGAATTGGGATAGGCACTTAAAGACTGTGAGTGTTTATAGATATAGGAATATGTGGTAAGGTAAAATTTGTATGTTTGCGCTCAACGTTTCAACTAATATGGAACAATGGTGTACCAGTACAACAAGTACGTTTGAAAGAGCTTGAAAAAAAAGATCTATGTGTCCGAATAAAAAAAATATAAAAAGACAAACACATACTACACAAATATTTGAGTACTA
The DNA here is from genome assembly GCF_036588685.1 of Mytilus trossulus. Taxonomy (NCBI): domain Eukaryota; kingdom Metazoa; phylum Mollusca; class Bivalvia; order Mytilida; family Mytilidae; genus Mytilus; species Mytilus trossulus. The sequence continues at coordinate 102,999,769 of NC_086373.1, read as the reverse complement.
TCAGTTACCGAAAGCTAGTTTAAAGCTTATTTATGATAGATCATGTCCCAGAACTAAAATTAAATAAGTCATCACCCAACCGACTATGAGTAAAGGCGACATAATAGAGAAGAAACATCATGAACTTGTACACTATTAATATAAAAGTATATCAGGATGAAGGACCATAAATCTATATACAACAAAATGTCCGTAAAATTAGAATGCGATACTCGTTTGTAATTAAGTTTTCTGGGTACAGTCCTAATTCTTAACCTAATCTACATTGTATTTATATTTGAAAGAATCCCTGACTTAACTACGTATCAGCTGTACATAAATAACGATCATGGAAATTCAAAACTGATATCAGTATATAAAGAATCATAAAGGATAACGAGTTAATCTGGTCTTATAGTACTCACACCTCCCTTGTGATCTGATTCTCGATCAGTTTACACGGGAAGAAAAAGTTCAGAAAAAGCATTTCAATAATATGTACTACTACAGAAAACTTGAAAGACTCGTACAGGTGGAAACAGATCCATATAATATCAAAGACTGTTTCCGGTAAGAAAGTTCAGGATAAAAAATCCCTCAAATACAGAATTCATTAAGCGTCTGAAAAAAACTCCGATGTGTATATATATGTAGCATTTATACTTCGAAAGATACATTCCATTTTAAAAATAGATAGTGAAATAGGTCTACAATTGTACAGAACGTATGTACAAAGTTACAAAACAAAAACATTTTTCCACCTTAAAAGAAATGGCCCAAAACTAAGTCAACAGAAATTTGTTAAAAACTATACTTTGTTGCTGTTAATATTTCCGTCCATCTATGATATAACAATAAGGAGGTAAGGTATGATTGCCAAAAGTAGATGTTAGTATATATAGACAACCGTACATGAGAAAAGCCATACCGTATAGTCGGCCCAGACATGAAAAAATAAAAAAATAATGTACAAGCCTTTTTCGTATTGCGTATTTCTAAAATAATTAAATGCTGCATATATATTTTGTTTTGATCATCAAATGGAGCCCAACAAGCTCTTTCTTCTGCCCACATATGTAGCCAAATAACTGATATAGTACAGTAAGTTATGCTAATGTCTGAATACCCCCAGGAAAAGTTGACATAGTTCAATTCTGTATTAACCAAGTGTTTTACATCATATAGGTACATAAGTTGGGTGTTTTTGGTCTCTTGGTGTTATATGAAACGTCTTGTATGTCATTGTTTTCTAAACATTTGATATAAAGTGTACCTTATCGACGCTAAGTACTCCAGATAATGTGTTCTGTGCGCGCAAACCACTTTGTTACGTATTTGTGTTTTGTTTTTCAAGTGCGCCTTATTGTAATAGACTAATTCCGACGGAAAATAACCATTTATCATTATAGACATTATAAGAGATATAACTTTAACTCCATAAAGATTATATGACATGGAAAAAACACATTATGAAAACATTGAAGTCCCTGTGGTTGAAAATGAAGGTAAACTCAAATGCCATGAAAAAAATGTTGTTTCATAAGACATAGATTTTCCCACGCTCATATAAGTCTACAGAGAATCTTCTTATTCAAAACGATACACGCATTTCTTTTAAAATGAGATATATAAACACAAATTATTTATGTATAATGGCAAATATGTATAATGTCCTGCACATAATCAAAGTACAAAAGTAATCAACAATCTTTTGGAAGTTTTGAAACAATTTGTTTTTCCAAATCAAACGTGTACTATTTTCTGAAAACTTCGGAAAATAGTATTATTCTTTAAGATTTTGAGGTTGTTCTGGGAAAATATGTAACTTTCCACAACTCGCGCCATTCTGTTACTGTTTCGAAATTGTAGCGAAGAAGAAAGAAAAAAACACTATACAATGCAGCATCAATGTTTTACTTTAGTAATTCTTCCATGAGATGATATTTCAAAATAATCCATCAAAGAGACATTTTCATATTTTATTAAAAGACCAATTAATAACCCTGAGTGTTAATGTATAGGGGCGTTGTATTACCATTTTAAGAAAGAAAATGAATAATATAACTCAAGGTTAAGAGTACTTCCAAAATCATTTTACAGTTTAACAGAAAATATTAAACAGACTTGTTAATACAGGGTGTTTCCTGCATGGCGACGATTGAAATTGGGATTGCTTTATGTATGAAGTTCATGGAACCCTTTTTTAGCCGTGGTGTTTTCTTGCCTTTGTCTGTGCAATATATTTTGACTTATTAGATAGATTGTGACACATACACCATCATGTTCCTATTCTGCGCTTGTGCATATAATAAACATCTCTTGTCACATGCATTACTTAGTGTAAAGGCAGCACTGTTTACCAATGTTTAACACTAGTAATCCATCCATCTATATATAGTTACATTTTATATTGCTTCTCTTTTTAAGACGCGAAATAGTTGATATAAAAACCGGATAATTAGATACACGTATATTCAGACATAGTTCTTTTAATAATGAAAGGTTGTATGGTCTATATGACATTCTGTGGTCACTCGTATGGCCTTACTTTCTGTCTGAACATTTTATGGAATCTGTAGAACTACCAGACACATTCTTGATAAATAAAACATCTAATAAACTATGATTAATGTTTTACTAATAGTATTGCGCGGTTTTACCACATAAAATGACGGTTTCTATTCTGTGATATTATATGTAAATTTAATTTGTCCATATTCTATGGATTTCACTTGTAAGGTTTTTATCTAGCCATGATCGTAACGACAATTACTGCAAATTCAGTTTGGCTTTAATATCCAAGTGTTAGTGATTTGACTGTTAGAAATTGAGGCCTATAATAATACAGAAATAAGTGTTGATAACTTCCTTTCCAGAACAATTTTGTTTTAGTCTAGAAATAGTTATTCCGTGCTCAACAGAGCGTAAGTGACAAGCTTCTGTCCTGTCATAAACGTTACTAGAAATAAACGATATATTCTAGACAAATTGTATTAATGAAGTAGCATGCCAGGAATATAGAACATGGGCAGAATCTACCGTCATTAATGAAGAGCTTTATTGAGTGTGACAATAACTCCAAGAGCAAAACAAATCGAATAAACAAATAAGTACATGAATGATTAGATGTAAATTACTCATCTTATACAATTACGGTTTAACAGTAGGATGCTGAGGAATACGAACGACTAGTTAATACATCGCCGTGACATAATGCCACGTCACATAAAATACGCTGAATATTATGTTTTACATTTCCTTGATTGAAATCTATAAATCAAATGGAATAGACACTAAGCATATCTATATTTCTAATACAATGGTGTTTTAATTTTTCACCTTTTGTTTGCGGTTTACCATCTTTTCCTCAAGTTTGCTTTTTTCTGTTCGGTATTGAATTAATTGTTAAGATCCATTTTGTTACATCTGGTGATCCGTTTATTTGGCAATCGTCAATGGCAGTCAACATGGTTTACGAACATCCATTGTTCGACCTGCTAGTCAAATGCAGGTTTTCAGTTACAATATACTTTTTGGAATGTAATTAGATCCCTCTACCAAGATATTTATTTTGCATGCATACGCAATCATAGGTTTGTTTATTTCTAATACATATCCTTAACATAAGCCAATTACGATTTGCGATAGTATGGTTCTTTAGAACTGCATCACAATGACTGTCTCAGATTGCTTAGATTGAAATATTTCTGGGACTTCCCTTTTTTTTCTTTTCTCGTTAACGTATGCATTGTATGGTTTCGTTTATTTTCGTCTATTTTTCTGATTAAAAGTTGAATTGCGCGATTATCACTATTGTTTATCTGTTTTGAAGGAGTTTGAACTTAGATATTGTCATATGCTGTTATAAACACCGTCTAAAGCCTGAATGTAGTCGATTTGTTAGTTTTTATTTATTTTTTTTTTTCGTAAAGTTATAACAGAATGTAGGACGTTCTTTTCCGTCCTTTCACATGTGAATGAAGGATTAGCGATGATTAGTTTCCAGTAAGTTATCAGCTTGATAGCGATATCTATTGGACTTGTCCTTTATGTCTGTATTTTGTTCGTATTACTCCACAATATGTATTTGTTATCTATGGAATTTTAACATTATTTCCTTTATTTATTGAGTATCTTTCATTGACTTTGTTGTTTTGATGTGTGAAGTCATAGATTCTGGCTTCACTGTTTAACCATTTATATAATTTTTTAACAATCAGAAAAGTGCGTTTGTCACTTAACTAAAAGATAGAGAAACAAATGATAAACGTCTACGAGACAGCAAACGGATATCAAAATAAAAGGAAACGACCGCATCCTTTAGTAGAAAATTAAACATGCATACAACATGGCGGAATACACATTAGGATCAAAATGTTACTTTTTGTTTGAGAACATCATTTTCAAGTCTACATGCACATTTTTCATTACAATTTAACAATTCGGCGAGCTTCGTCCATTAATTGAATTCAAAATATATATCATTGGCAATCGATTCCTATTATCTTACATTTCATTTTCAAGATGATTTCAAACATAATTACATGGAACAAATTCGACACCAAATTCTATTTACTTGAGATTTAATACGAGACATTTGTAATTATTTCGTTGGATATGAGAGGAAAAGAGTAAATTACATCTTACAGATAGAAAATTAGAAACCCCTGTGACAGTTGTCAGGCTAAAACGTCCAATGACTCGATTTAATGCTTAACTGGCAGTAAAGTAATTTACACGATGTCCAAGAAATCAAAACAACTAGACAATGGACGGTAATTTCTATGCATGGAGGTTCATAATTTCCGTTTCCAAATTACTTGGCGTTTAAATGAAATACCGTAAACTAAATCTATTTTCTAGCAGATGAAAGTTAGATTTTTAGATGATAAAATGAGATTTTTGTTTCTTTATTAAATAAGAAGAGAGTTGGCATGGTTCCCAGTGAGACAACTATCGTACAAAGTCCAAAATGACGTGGATGTAAAACTCTATTTATGGGTCATTAAACAGCCTTCAACAATGAGATAAACTAATACCGTATGAGAAGCATTAAAAAAGTGCTCGATACGAACAATTGTTAAGTAGTTTAACGAAAAATGCATACCTAATTAATGATTACACACTAAAACTCGTTAAATAAACATGACTTCTTAGTTTGATGTTTTGCAAATTTTATGATAACACACGATTTCTCTTTGACTTCTCTTTATTGTAGACCTTTGTTAAATACATTTAATGAATGGCTATTATTTATTTTGATTTTATTGAACCATAAAACTAATTTTTGACTCTTCACATTGAATAATCCGCGAAGCGGATTATGTAAAATGTGAAGAGTCAAAAAATAGTTTTATGGTTCAATAAAATCAAAAAGAAGCGGATTATGTAAAATGTGAAGAGTCAAAAAATAGTTTTATGGTTCAATAAAATCAAAATAAATCATTGCCATTCATTATAAATAAATTTCTATCAAAAATGAGGCTCAAAGAACTTTTTATATTATTTATATTAAAAAAGCGTACACACATGTTGGCGTATGAATACTCAACGTCAGAGTGGGCGTGTCGCCATCAAAATTGACAACATTGAAAACAAAACTAATAATTTTAACCAATCAGAAGACAGTAAAAACACCAAATTTATTTATTATTTTTTATTATCCTTTTGGTCATATTTCGCTAAGATGACATGTCTATCGTTACGGAGCCATACTGGCCGAATTAATGTCTAATCGAAGTATTAGAGTTTATTTTAGTAAACTTTATCCAAAGACTATTATTATTCTGTATTCCGTTTTGGCAAATGTGAAAACCAGTCTTCAATTTAATTTCCCCCCATCCTACGCTGTCGAAATCGAAGTTAACGTCGGTTTAAAGTTACAAGTTACACCAAAATACTAACAACGAGACAATCCATTTAAAAGTATCAAAATATGTGAAACTAAACCCCCAAGTTAATTAGAAAAAAATAATAAATTATAGTGTAAAAAAACATGAACATATTTTCTATACAAGTAGATTAGCGCCTGGTAGCTACATCTTTGAATAATTAAGGAATAACCTATGAAATAGACCTATAAAATGTTACAGGAACTATTTGTAATAGTGATTATTTTTCTTTATTATGCAAGAATTGAAGGGTTGCCATCGTCAATTGTAGTAATACCTTCATATTACAGACTTTGATAAGTAAAACAGGCGAGACAATTCTTCTTCTATGTGTCCACTCTTGGTGTTCTGACGCATTTTTTTCTTTGCCCACTGTAACTTTTTTTTATAACGAATTGCAATATAGAAGAGTTAATTTGCTTTTTAATGTATCAATAAATAAAGATTAAATGACATGTAGGATATTCGTCAGTCAGACAGCAACCACACGACATAAAGCCCAACACGACGCTTCAGTATTCTTAAATAAGTCTTTTGTTTTTCAATACATGTCCTCGTTCTTAGTATTGATCTGAATTAAATTAATCAAGTCTGTTTATTGTGTTTTACCACTGCCCACACAACCCGCAACATACTTTATTTACCAGTCCAATCTACCCGTACGGTGCTTATCCTTCACTTTTCTATAGGCCATTGATCCTTCATAATTTTTTCACACATAATTTTCCTTTCGCCTTTAATGAATTAACATGTAGAAAGGGTCGTTGTTCATTTTTTGTAAATTAGATAATAACATATTTGTTCAATCTCAATCACAGTCATAGAAAATACTGATATCTCTTATATTCATTTAATTTCATAGATGACTTCAACTTTTACAAATAAATGTGTAGTATAAACTGATGATTGTACAAAATGCCTCAAAAAGCTGTTTTGAAATTTGATTTAAGGTTGTCTGTAAACCTGTTTTGAAGCTAATTTTTTTGTCCGTTGACCAGTTTTGTAGTTTATTCTTTGATTATGCGTAAATTTGCTTATTTTTATTTCTTAATTGTCCGTAAAAATGTTTTGTAGTTTATTCTTAACAGTTTGATTGTTCCTGTTTCCACTTACATCTGTCCCCGTTTGAAATCTATATGAAAAAAAATGGTGCAGAAAGAAAATTCGACTTTTTAGTCGAAGGTCATTCCTAGGATACCTGTCCAACACAACCAGGAGATTTGTACTTTCATGTATGGGGAGAAAACTGATAATAAGTCATTTATTTAGATAAAATAGGAAACTAAATCAAGTACCCTTATCTCTAATTTTTAAAATCGTGGTCCAAGTTATAGCAAGGGTAGAATTCATATAACAAGATGAATGTCATTATTTTCATCTCTATAGAGAGAGTTACATTCCCTTTTCTAAGTTTTAGTATCTGGATAGTAATAGCATACATGGCATGTTAATCAAATGATTACATGATTTGCATTTATTTCATTCAAATAACACACTTGGTTTCAAAGAAAAATACCCGAACATTCTACAACTAGTTGTCTCATATTCAATTGTTTTCTCTAATTCTTAAATGCACATGTATACCTTCCTGCACTGAAGTAAGTTAACTTTCACCTGTTGATTTATTTGTGACGCAATTCACCATATCTATCATCCGATAAAGCCAAATTACTGCTATTAATGGCAATTATTGCAATGGACTATGATGTATGGGATAAACTTAAAATAAACCTATAAAATGTTACACGAACTATTCGTAATAGTGATTATTTTTCTTTATTATGCAAGAAATTAAGTCAAAGGTAAGTATTTAAAAAGTATAGTTTTGTTCAACCGAGAATACCTTATATTAAATTGTACCGAATATGGTCAGACAAGTTATCTGTCCTTTTTCGATTAATAGGGATATTTACTGCTTACATCATATGGACTTTCAGTTGCAATAACGTGTTGAAATGTCGCCGACGAACGTTCGTTCGTTATGGCCGTTGCAGTCCGTATTTAGTTGACATGCAGCACAACTCGTCTCTAAGAGTTTACATGTATGTCTCTAAATGAAGAACTGCTTTGATTCCTACGCATTTGTTAATAACTTTACGTGAACAAAATTGATTATTATTGTAAAAAAAATATTTCATCTCGTTTTCTGACATCACTTTATCATGTTACATATTTACGTAATGTTTTTTTCCTAGTGTAGAATTCCAATCGTGATATACGAATAAGAAACAATACTGAGTGAAGATAATTTTGATCTCCAAATCTAACTGAAAGCTAACCTTTACGTCATTAGTCTCTGGTTTGAAGTTGTCTCATTGGCAATCATACCCCATCTTCCTATTTATATAACAAACGGTCCCCAAACAGTGTTACACAAGGGAAAATTTAAGCAACAACACCATAATCTATTTCAGACTTCATGTTCTGAGGGACGACAATAGTTCTACCGATTTGATTGTTGTTTGTGTAGTGTCCAGTGGCAAGTATTTCATAATGCATATTTAGGACAACGTATTCGATAAAAAAATATATTATAAATGCGATCGAAAATCAGTTATCAGCATCATTAGAAAAATCTACTCATGTGTAATTTTGCAGGACGTACTACAAAATATTCTTGATTCTTTTTAATTCTTCAAAAGTTTGTGTCTTATAAATTATCGACAATCATTTTGTTCTGGTGTTTTGGTTCCTGATGGACGTATAAAAAGATTCTTAAAATTTAATTAGTGTGTATAATATATAATCGAAAACTTGGTTTGTATTTTGTAAAACTGCGTAAAAGGCACTGTTTCTCAAACATGATAAAAACTCGTTCAAAGATAATTACAAATCAGTATTATAGTTTAAAATAGAAATTTATTGCAATAGATGCCATTGTACAGATTTAACAACAATAGAATGGCTACATAACCTTTACTTTGAAGTATAAACCAGATACAAAGATCCAAATGACAATATTTATCATCATACAAAGTATTTAGTTTTAATTATAATTGACTTGAACGAATGAATAAACTTCTCCCAAAGAACTTAAGTCAAATTTACAGAGAAAATTAGAGAGAAAAAGAATGTCAATGTATCTAAACTCTGTGATTTGTATCTAAACACCGTGATTGAACAAAACTACAATATCTTCTGAAAAAACTGAGTGATGAATCGGGTGTAAAAAAAATGAAATGATTATACATGCAAACAGACGAAAATCATTCTTTGATAATTTTGTATTCTCTGCATAATGATTGCCTGCGGTGTCCGTTTTGCTATGCGAGATGTACAAGTACGGAACCACGTCCGGTCAGAATGGGGACGTTAAATCCCATGCCTCATTCAGAGAGAGTGTCACACTCTCTGCACGATAAGAACCATTGTGTCAACTCTTAAAAGGGTCCGTAGGTGGCCTGTTGCAAGGCAAAATTTCTGTCCACATCCAATAAACACAAACTTTATAAGGACAATCTAAATTCACCTGAACATCATCCTGGATGACCTCAATTGCACAACCTATTGCATTTATTTGTTACTTTGCTCTTGTCCTGAACATGCATGCCGTATTTGCTAATTGACGTTAAACAACCAACAATTAACAATTAATATATCTGTTTAGATCCTGCCATCTGTTTTTCTCAATTGAACATCATGTAAAATAGATTAAGTAAATAAAGTATTGTTACGTGTTTGAGATTTGCTTCCACACAGAATATTCTTGTATTACATTCCTTATAATGTATTATATCTTGTAACACGTCTAACAATGTGTAATGTCTTGTGAAACATCTTACAACAAAGTAAAATCACAAAAATACTGAACTCAGAGGAATATTGAAAAAGGAAAGTCTCTAATCAAATTTTAAAGTAAAAAGTTCAAACACACCAAACGCATGGATAACAACTGTCATATTCCTGACCTGGTTTAATAGCTAGGTTAACCTCTCGTTTATATGACTGTCGCATCAATGTGTAATGTCTTGTGACACTCATTACAATGTGTAATATCTTACGACGCTGCTTACAGTGTGTAATGTTGTGTGACAATTTTTACAAAGTATAAAATCTCTCCTTACACTTTACATATTTAACGTTTAACATTTGATGTCTTGTACACCTTGTAGTGTACATGCATAATTTTCTTATAACACTCCTCGCAATGTGAAATATCATTTAAATTATTGCAGTGTTTAATGTCTTGTAAAACTCCTTGCAATGTTTGAAGTCTTGTAAACTTTATTGCCGTGTATAATGTCTACTAACACCCCTGCAGTGTATAATGTAATGTATCACTCCTTGCAATGTTTCCCTTTTAACAATGTATAATGTCTTGAAACACTCCTTTATATGTATAATGTCTGAAAAGAACACTTCTTGCAATGTATAATGCCTCATAACACTCCTGGCATCGTATAATGCCCCATAACACTCCTGGTCATGAGTAATTTATTATAACGCTACTGGCAATATATACTGGCTTATATATAACACTCCGGACGTTATAATGTCTTATAACACTCCTAGCATCGTATAATGTCTTATAACACTCCTGGCATCGTATAATGTCTTGTAGCACCAAATAAACAGTTAATATCTTGTAACGCACCTTTAAGTTATTTCAGTTGTACCAGTTCCCTGCAAAGTGAAAAATACATCTTGGAAATAATATTTCATTACCTCTTGTGATTGACATTTACATTGCAAGTCATGCAAGCTTACATCGTCATCTATATTCTTCTATTGTTACTGTTTCTGTATTGCAAATGGAAACAATCAACCTTAACATGATATCAAAAATTTTAAGCACACGTGTTTTCTATTGTAAAACATATGTCAGGTGCTCAAAACTCTTATACGGAACTACTCCTTATTGAGACGGATATTGTCATAAATTGTCTGATGATGTCCATTCTGTCTAAAAATAAAGCAAGCCTAACATAGTATGTCTATGAGAGAGATTATAATCTCTTGACAATAATTCATATTTTCAGGCTATGGAGATTGTGAGCATCGAACGTTTGACACAACAAGTGATAATTATGATTTTCTGTTCAATTAGCACAAGAGTGATAATCTTTTATCGATTTTTATCATTCACACAATAGCATTTTAGTTATGACAATGTGCGATATTTTCAATTCTAGATCATATACAAGATGTTTTCTGGTTGAGATTTGATGGAGGAATCCTGATGGAATTATGGCAAATATCTTCAAAAAGGTATTGAATTTTCTTCTTTATTAATATGTCATTGTTAGACAGAATGTGTATGATTAATTGTTGTCATTGATAGTAAAGGAAAATAATTATTTTACGGTAATCAATTAAGTAACGTTAAGATCACGAAGTGGAAGATAATTGGAGAATCAATTAATGTCAAAGGCACTTCAGACACCTTATAAGATAACGCTGACTTTTAAATCTATGTCGAATCTCGATATAACTTTGATATTGATACTATTGAAATTGTCAGTTGGCAAAAAAAGATGTAGGATTAGGTAAAATCTATTGATATTCTTCCGATGAACAGGTGTTTCGTATCTGGTGTTGGCTCCTTTTTTGAGTTATGCATCGTTACTCTTTAAATCATAATTATGATTTTCAATATTAAGTTTTGAAAACCATTGCAAAAAAAATAAAAATTTTCGAAATGCACAGTGTGCATTTCGAGAGTTCATAAACACATTTAACACCACCACATGTTTTGCCTAGCTTTCCAAACAAGAATCATAGAATCAGCGATTGGCGTTGGTTGCTGTTTGTCATGATTGAATTGGTTCTTTCCACTTTTGTCAGTCCGTGCATTGTAATAGCTTACTATACAGTATTTGCTTTATGCAATGGTGATCTGTATAAGTGTGTTCACATTTTGAATTTTTGGTCTTTATGGATATTTGTCTACATATCATTCATACCATCCTTTATTTTTTATAGCGTTCATGCACTTTTGATACCTGTAAATAGTAATCAAAGGTACCAGGATTATAATTTAGTACGCCAGACGCGCGTTTCGTCTACATAAGACTCATCAAATTACGCAATGCTTGAATGTTATATTTATACGTTTATTTCATATATTCGTTCTGTGTATCAGTATTAATCAATTATTCATTTTTTCAGGCATTCAAAGGTCGTCATTTAAATCCTAATACCAATGAATGTAAACGTTCTCGGAGTCCACAACCTCCACCATCACCAGATCTCACGGGACTTAGTTCAGGTGAACTTGCTGCACTTAATGATGTCATCAAGCGACAAGAAGAATTCGAAAATAAAGAGAAAAACAGAATAGAGTAAGATTCTTTTCTTAATTCTACTATTTTCCATTTTAGCCTTTTTTTAAAATTTCAAAAGCAAATATCGACAATCTTAATACGTCTTTTTCGAAGTATTGGCTATCCACACTTAGTTTTATTCGTAATTCAAAACGACACAATTCAATTTGGTCGTGTTTGGGGAAAATGTAACCTACTATTGAGGTTTTACCTGCATCGAGCAGAGTGCTTAAAAGTCGTCAAAACCAAATAACACAAATTATCAAAGATAAGCTTATCATTTCGTACAGAAGTTCGCGTTTTGTCTACAATAAAACACATTTTTTATAAGACAACACAACGCTAGATAGAACAAATGTCATTTTATACGTGTAGTTAGTTTGGTGTTTCAATGACAACTACCCTACATTTCTTTCATTTAAGTCTAACGGTATAACATTCTTGTCACCATCCTTCAAATAGGTTTAAGATATCGTTATCTAGAAGTAAATATAAATTCATTTGTGTTTGAAAATTTTCAGTAAGACAATTAAAATCGTCGACATCTGTTTACCTGAAGTTAAAATCAATGCCATTTTACCTGTTGTAGATGTATGACGTCATTAATGTCTTAAAGGACACAGGACATCGATAAGATTTATATCTCAACATTTCATTTTATGGACAACTGAGATATAAATTTATTTTAATTGAAACCTGCATAGGCAATCAATTTTCCACCGCAATGCTAAATGTTCCAAGCAATTAAAATACCTTGATGCTTGTGAAGCCTGAATGATTCAGATTTAGTTTGTGATGAATGGGAGCTAAGTTTTTAATTACGTAACGTTCCAGTCATATTTACCCAACAACAGATTCTCCCCTGTTTTCCTTTACGTCCTATGTGTACTTCTACATTTATCCGTATTTTGAATTTCTGCATTCATAGGTAAAAATAATGAAGATCGAAATGGCTGGTCATTACTGGAGAGTAAACAATTTCTAATGGTTGACCTTAAATCATATATTACCATTTTTGTCATATCTTATAGACAAATCAAAGAACAATTGAGAGTATACGAATGTCAAGTGAAAAGACAAAGCAGCACAAAGGGCAAACTAAAGCATATAGACCTTAGACTATGCAGGTTGTGTTATAAAACCAAGTTTGCTGATGGTATTGGCCGTGTTTGTTATGACTGTAGGAAAAGAGTATGTCAGAGATGTGGATCGTATGTTAGAGACCCATATAATCATAAGTCTAACAAGGTAAGATCACCATAAAGGTTATTATAGACATATTCAGTGTTATACCAACTGCAGTAAGTTTGGCTATTACACAAATTCTTTGACAAGGATTAAGTCAGAGATTTGTATAGTCAAAATGGAAGGAAGGAAATTCAACGTAAGGGTCCTTTATAAGATATTGGTGCAATCTTTTATCAAGCATAAAGGACTTATGGTAGAAAATGTTGCAATATTTTATGAAGCATGAAGGTATTATATCAGTGGGAAGAACAATCTTTTATCAAGCATAAACATATAATGTAAGAGATTGTTGCAACTTTTATCAAGCATAAACGTCTTATGGTAGAGATTGGTGCAATATTTTTTTATCAACCATAAAGGTCTAATATCAGAGATAAGAACACTCTTTTATTAAGCAAAAATGTCTTATTTGAGAGATGTTGAAATCTATATATTATCCAGTACGATCCTGTACTAGAGATGATTATCGCATACAACTCCGCTTTATTTACAAGTTTCGACAGAGAAAGAAAAAAAGCAGTAAGCCTTTTTAACAGTAACATAAGATTCCTTATGAGCGTCGAGTTATCAGTATTAAATACATGTCAAAATTTCTCTAACGGTTAACGGCCATTGTTAGGTCTATCAGTGGACTCGAGACGTAAAAGCGCAGTCTATATACGACAATTATGAAAATAACACTGACTTGCGAGGAAAGATACCAAGATGGCAATAAAAAAAATGAATCAAGAAAAATCATGTAACAACACACAACAATAGCAAAACATAACACAAACAACCACAGATTGACCTTTACGATTTAATGATGAAAAGTCTTGGTCTTTTAATAAAAATACAAAGACAATGCTAACATGTTCGAAATAACATATTCTCCTCTAAAAATAACAATTTTCTGCATAAACATGTAAAGATTGCTTATAGCTTGCTATCAATTTTTCTCGAAAACACATTGCAGTATGGGCGGTACCATATGCCTTTTATCTAACAAATACTACATACAACACTTATTTTACACCAGCAAAAACGACATATTTCATCGCAGTAATACATAAAACTATTTTTGCGTGCACTTTATTTTTAATGTTTCTGCAAAATGATTTGGTTTCTCTATAATTTGATAATTTTATCGTATGCTTTCCTCCTGGGTTGATCACAAAATGTCTAAGTGCATACACCTCCGCAAAATGTAATCGATTGATTTAAAACGGATATTAATGGTTAATACTATTTATGATGGAGTATGAACGGTGAAATCAGTAATCCAATTTTGTTTTAATGAATTTAGTTTCATACTGCAATTGCCATGAATCACTTTTTCTTCTGTTTTTACATCATATCATGTAACTATATAAAGAAGAGACTAAAGTAGTGTCTTTAAGTTATCATTGCCATTCTTACTAAAACGTTTGATGGAAAAGGGGAAAAGCGGATCACAATTATTTGGGTTTTTTCTGCAACAAAAAAAAAATGCATATAGCTTGTTGATCATATCTTCAAGACTGTAAGGGATAAAACATGTATCGTTCCTGTCAGATGTATTTCTTTCTCGAATGAAGAGAATCTTTCGACGGATTAAATCAGGAAAATGAAAAAAAACACGTTTAAACCAATCCTTTGCATTTCTTCATATAGGTTATGTATTTCTTTATTCAATCGGAAAAGAAACATGATTTATAACTTATGTATCTCATCGAGAATACAGAAACGACAAGGTTGGTTTAATACTTTTATTTATCAATGGATGTAGACCAACACAAGAATTTATCAATGGATGTAGACCAACACAAGAATTTATCAAAAATGATGCTTTTATCTTAAACATAGTGAATTTACATTCTCTAGGTTTCAAAAACTAAAATAACAAAAAATACCGTACTCCGAGGAAAATTCTGAACAGAAAATCCCTAAGCAAATGACTAAATCAAAACCTCAAACACAACATACGAAAGAATCACAATTGTCATATTGGTGACTCGGTACATGCATTTAGTTTTGTAGCTAGCTTAACCTCTCACTTGTATGACAGTCGCATTACCAAGCTTCTTGTATGGTTCATACCTTTTACCGTTTGATTAGTACTGAAGATCCTTTAACTATGGCAGTGACATGTAGTGTATATTTAGGGTTGTATTTATATTTAGCTATGACCATCAATATAAGACTTCACAATGGTCATAATTAAATGATAGATCAATATCAAGTTAATTTGTCACAAATATATGTATATTAATAGATATTTCCAATTTCTATATTATTTTGGTTTTGACCAATTGTAATTGTAATTGGCAATGTTAATGAATGTAATAATAATGTATACTAAAAAATGTATGAAATATGAATCGGTGTCTTTGAAATTGTTTTTTGATAAAAGTAATACTGTTCATGAATTCGTTGTATATTCATCATTTCATCAATTTATTATTATTTGTCTAAATATTGTTGTTAAACGGAACGAAAATAATTCTATATGTGTTTGTGATGAACACATAATAGAAATACAGGCATACCTTCGTCGCAAATATTAAAACCGAACCATTCCAAATGAATAGGACCAATACAAGATTGTATACACCTGACGGAGGTCTACGACTAAATTCTTCAAATTTGGAAATCGTATTAAAATACCGAGTATCGAATTCTCTGCTAAAAGGCTTGTTACGTAACTATTAATATTTTCTCTCCTTTTCTTAAGGACTGGAATATTAAACGAATAATTGGAGCTTTTACCACATGTTGCGACGGACTCAAATTAAGGGCGATGTTTTGCTAGCCACAAAACCAGGTTCAACCCACCATTTTATCTAAAAATGTCCTGTACCATGATAGGAAAATGGCAGTTGTTATCTTATAGTTCGTTTCTCTGTGTGTGTTACATTTTCGTAATGGTTTTTGTTGTACTTTAGTGTTTCTGTTGTTTCGTTGTTTTCCTTTTTTTACTAGTATTTGATGTGTGTCCTTCGGCTTAAGGTAATAAACCGGATTTGTTTTCTCTCAATCGATTTATGACTTTCGAACAGTGGTTTACCACTGTTGCTTTTATTTACCTTATATATAATACAACATGGTAATCTTTTAGCACTGCTCGTGCTCATGTTAGTCATTAAAAGGATCTAGAAGTTTAGTCGTCTTAGGGGACATATTCATAAGCTAATCGATACAGACACTTAATTCTTTTGAGACGACAGGTCAACTTTTTTAAAGGATTATTTCGAGGTTTCCATTAATCACAGGAATTTAGCTTAACCTTGTCTATTTGTGATTAATATATATTATTTGTTGTATAGAATATTATGTTATCTCAAACAAATGTTGTTGAAAAATACAAAAAGATTGCTGGTTTCTGAGTCCCCAAAACTGTTTAATTCAAAAGTGCAAATACAGTGAATTGCTATCATGATTTCACATTGAAATAGCTAAGTTGATGAAGCTGATTTTAACAATGATAAAAGAATAAAGTTTAAACCGCTAATTCTTTGTAACCTTTTGCAATGATTTAATCAATAAAATGCATGATTTATAAAATTTATCTTTTTCTGTCGATATGCATCTCAGATCGCTGCTAAATATTTTTACATTCAACCTTGTTCGAACAACATATGAAGAGCTTCTTCATTAAAACCGAATCTTATGTAATACCGGGTAGTACATTAAGATGATATGATCATGTTACTCAATATTTATTCCGTGCTCACTTGCAATAAATTACCAGTAGAGTTTCCAAAAGTTCTTGAAAATATTTATAAACTTTAAATATATGATTCGAAAAGTTTTCATTTCTGTCATTTTCAACAGAAACTATATTATGACATGATACTTTTTAAAAAAAAAGCTTAAGAGCCATTTCGACGGTCCATCAGTAATAAAGATTACACACATTCCAATGAAAGACCACTTCATTAAACTATCAATATATATTACACCAAGAAAGCTATCAATTACCTGTAGGATGACAGAAGATTCATTTGTTTGTTAAACTATTGACCAGAACAAATCATTGATTTCAGAGAGGCCGAGGCAGATGGCAATGTAACATGTGTCTACTAAAACGAGAACTACTGTGTAAGACAGGGGAATGGTATCACGGACATAAAGCTCAACCAAGTTTAAACAAACAGGCCTTTACTGAAAAATTAGATACTATAGATGTTGATTCTTCGGATATTGAGGTAAGATCGTTAGTATATATTAAATTTTTGAACAAATGAGGCCCTAAAATTAAGATACTGTAGATGTTGATTCTTCGGATATTGAGGTAAGATCATTTGTATATAATTCAATTCTTTAACAAATTAGGTTCTAAATATAAGGTAATCTTAAAAGTGAAATCAACAAGTCAAGAGTTGGTATTGATAAACATAAAATTAGCTTGAATCTTGAAGAATACATAATAGTTGCAGATATTTGAAGATGTTTCTTTTATAGTTTTGCATCAGCGTTATGGTTCTTTTAAGTAAAGCTACTTGACAAAACCTGTCGAAATTTTGTTCAGCAGTACTCTTCAACTTCGTAATTTATTTGACTTTTTTTAACTTCTTTTATTCGAGCGTCACAGAGTCTTTTGTAGACGATATTGCGTTTGACGTATACAATTTTAAATTCTGTTATCTATTATGAGCTTATTTACTTAATGTTTTGCAAGAACTTAGTTTTTATATTGATATCCAGGTATGCTGTGCTCATGCAACATGAACACTTTTTAAATTTTACAACTGAAAGATGCTTATTTGAAAAACTGTATTGTGCCCATTTTCATACGTATGGTACTTTTGTCTAGTACGATGATATATGTCAATCGTGTTATGTAATAAACCGATTTAAAGATCTTTAACCTACAACTGTTGCCGGTAATGACTAAGTTCTGTAAACAAATCTATGTTATAATGGTATGACAAAGAGTTTTGTATTGATCATAACAGGAAGGTTAAGTTATAATGTTGAGTAAAGAAAAGGCTGTCAGGATAACACAGTCATTTGTTTGAAGATAATGCTTGAATTACAATGGAAGATTTTGTCTAATCTGTACTTAAGATCATGTGATTTTTTTCAATAATTTCAAGTCTATTTTTTGTCTTTTGTCAAAATAGACATTCGAATGTTCTGCTGACAAACTAATCTATCAAGACAATTGAATTAAAAATTGACGTCTGTGTCTGTTACTTATAAGAGTGTATATACATGTAGATTTTCCTTTTATTTTTATTTTCGTAAACTAAAATTTCCACTTCAAGGATTTAAGGATATATTCTTCTGACTTTTCAGTCTCGTTCCATCTCGTTGAAATCTCATTCTTGAATTCCAATACATGTGATACAAGTGGAAACTATTAATGAATTTTAACAATATTATAATCAAACACAACTCTGTGAAAAAATTGTGTATTTACAATGAATGGTCTTTGAGTAATGCAGTTTTCAAATTTTACGACCAATCAAGTCAGTATTTTTAGCCAAATTTATAGAAAATGGGTTAGGGATACAAAAAATGATTTTACAAGAATCATGTACATCCCATATCATTTTGGTCTTTTCAAATTTCTTAGATATGTATTTATTCAATCATTTTTAACAAAAAAGTTAAAATAATATACATTTTGTTCTTAAAACTGAGAAAAATCACAAATAATACAAAACTGGCAGCATGGTAAATTTTTACACAAAAAAAGTCAAAATATGATTAAACTTTCTTATATTAACACCTACCTACTGTTTTTTTAAGTAAAATTTATTCTGATTGGTCAACATCATCTTTATAGAAAGTATGAAAAAAAGTTAAATTGTGGAACAGTGATATTAATGACGAAAAATAGCCCCTAAAAGATAAAAATCGATGAAAAACTGGAAAGTCATCAAAATTGTGCATTTTCAAAGGGCCGTAGCCAAAAAAAAAGAAGTGCACCACCATATGATTTTTTCTTTACCAATTATTTTATTTCAGTCTTATAAACCTCAAAATCATGTGAAGAAAAAAAGTTTAATTCTAGAATTGTTTGGCTCCTCAGAGGTGTACATCCTTAAGGGAAGCAAATGAAAATTCTTATTTACTGTTCAGTGAAAAAGTAAAAATACCTGTTTATAAGTTTTATAAATCAGAGTCGCTTTTTGATTTACCTTATTCAAGAACACTCAAAGCCAAGAATATATAAGAAACATAACATTTGGAGAGTTATACGACCACAACTATATTCAAATTTTGTTTCATTATGCTTTATCGCAATCTGCACTAGATGTAAATAAAGGCAACAGTAGTTTATTGCTATTCAAAAAGCCATAAATCGATTGAGAGAAAACAAATCCGGTTTACAAATAAATAACTCAAAGTCAAACGAATTGATAAGAAATAAATGTGTCTATGCTTGTTTAGTGTTTGTGTCAGGAGCATTGAACATACAAGAGCGTTCAGTATTAGTTGAAATATTTAAACGCCATTCGACAGAGCAGATGCTGTTACTGCTGAGAAAGGAAAATTGAAATCATCACAGTTGTCACAGATTCCAGGTTGAGTTTGTCCATCTGTGTCGATATTAATGAAAAGGTCCATATATAAGCATACCTTCTACTTATCGTAGTATCTGTTATACCAATTCTAATAGAATATATGGGATTTAGCACTAACAAAATGTGGAATATTGAATTACAGGACATTATAAATTTCCATGAAAACTTAACAAACATATTATCGATAAAAAAAAGTCCAGCATTTTGATAACATCATCTTCAGCGCATTTTTTGTACGAATTCAGTCTTGTAGTGTTTAACACTATTTATGACCAAAACTGGGAATTTTTATCTTCGTTTTCTGTGTCTCGTTGTTGTCTAAGATTGCAGCAATACCGGATATTCCTTAGAGATTTATTTCGAGTATTTGGAAGCAGACATAGAGCAATTATGAAGTGCTGACATGCATTTTCATTGGTCTAGTCATATTTATAAACTGTCTGTATTCAAAACTTTTGAATTATTGAAATACTAAGGCTTTGCTAGCTCAGGAGTATATTACCTTTGCTGTATTTGGCAAAACTTTTAGGAATTTTGGTCCTCAATGCTCTTCAACTTCGTACTTGATTTGGCCTTACTAACTTTTTTGGATTTCAAAAAGTTACTGCACTCATATTTGGGCAAGCAAAACCAAGCTGTTATACCTCGTCCACTAATTATAGTATTTGTTTTTTTTTATTCATCTGATTAGTCCAAATGCAGGAGCCTGTAATTCAGTGATTGTCGTTTGTTTATGTGTTACATATTTGTTTTTCGTACATTTTTTGTACTTAGTTTTCTCGTTTGAATTATTGTACATTGTCATTTCGGGGCCTTTTATCTCTGACTGTGCAATATGTGCTTTACTCATTGTTGAAGGTCGTACGGTTACCTATAGTTGTAAATTTCTGTGTCATTTTGGTCTCTTGTGGAGAGTTATCTCATTGACAATCATACCACATCTTCTTTTTTCTGTTAACATGGAACTAAAATCAACTGTTTAAGATCTTATGTTTGGTTCGAAAGAAGAAATTTTAATTCTTTAGGTAAGAAACAATGCAATATGTTTGAAAAGTGTATGGTGTTTATTTTTTCCTTCAAATTCTATCCCAATTTAAACAGCATCTGCAGAAAGCAACTCAAAGGCTTGAGAAAATATTAAACCGATAATCGACAAATAGCTATTACAAATATGTATCTCTCATAAATAAAAACTTTAAAGGAATACACAAAAAAGAAAGGTTTATCAGAGCTTTCTGTAATTTCTGTATTGTTTTGACATTTCCTGACCGGTGTGAGAAAAATATTTCTCCTCGCTAGTGAAAAATCTGTTCTCGGCAAATGATTTGTTGAAATTTAATTGTGACGTTAAATTTTCTTATTTTCTTTTGATTTTTCTTATTGTGACGTCTTGAAAAAAGCGCCCATGTCTGATGACGTCACATCAAAAGTACACAACTTTCCTCAAATCTTTGAAAAGGAGGATAAAAACCATAAGAGAAACAGATTCCACCACTGGAACTCGTGTATTACGATATTTATCCACTCTCGACAGTTAAATTTCAATTATTTAAAAAGCTCGGCAGGCCTCGCGCTTTAAATAATAGAATTTAATTGCCTCGAGTGGAGAAATATCGTAATACACTTATTGCAGTGTAGTAATCTATATATAAACAACTGTTAAACTAGCTTTAAAACCAGGTTTAACCCAACATTTTGTCAGAAAATGCCATTGCTATTTAAGGGAATATGACCGTTTTTATTTATTCGTTCCGTTTGTTGAAATAGTCGAGCGAGTGATTTTCTCTGGGTTTTTTTATTTCACCTTTTTTTTAATTTAGCTTAGCAATCTTGTGAATTAGTGAAGTTGGATTTACCGCTTCCAGAAGTCCAAGTGGTTAAATTATCTAAAAAGATTTCACACTGGATATATCAGATTACATAATTTATGTCTGAATAACAAACAAAATTAAGATTATTGTTACCATATATTCATTAAAATTTGAGATCGATCATTTAAATAAAAAAGAGGATTTAGAAAAACTTATTTTAAATGTATACATATCACATGTAGTTGAGTTGAGGAGTTGAATAGCTTCAACTATATTCGTAGTTATTGCTCAGGACAGACTTAATACTTAGAAAATAAATCTGTCGATGTGTGGATATGAAAGCCGGTGAAAGTAAATAACCAAACCTGAAACTGTATATATTGTATTACCAGAATATGCAGTTTGAGAAAGTACAAACATGTCTCCAATACAATTGCACATACAATTTTATCGAGTTACTCAAACCTTTCAAGCTGATTTTACATTATTTTCAGAATAAACAACAGTTATCGTGTACAAATAAAAAGAAAGGCGTGCAATTCGGAACGAGTGAGATCAAGTGTGGAAATAGGGTAAGAAAAATCTGCTAACCACGAAACAACGCATGCATAACTAAATTCAAACAGGTATAAAGACTCCACGAGTTAAAGTATAATTGTCGCAATATCATAGAAGTAAATACCCCAAGTAGTACAAATACAGAGAAAATAGCAGTCACGACTTTAGGTATATCATAGAATTTTTGTAGCAAGGACTATCATGTAGTATTTATAATACTTGTCCATTGCATTGATATTATGCATTTGCTATTGACACTTATCGTATGAAACTGTAACTACTACTTTGTATCATCTACTGTTTATATACATATACTGTCTTCGTCTATATTTGAAAACAACATTGACAGGTAATATATAAGAGATCATCTCCAAAATAATACGATTCTTTATTAATATTTCTAGTAGTGTACTGGTTTGAAAAACGTTGTTTGTTTCAGTTGTAAAGCATTTTTTTGGAATTGAGTATGGGGTAAATGTAGGGTCTTGATATTTCAATTTAGCTTTCAGGTTGACAAAATTGAAACATGAAAACCTGTTTTATTTTTAATGATTATTGTATAACTATACAATGCCTGACATCTATTGACAAGAAGTGCACGTTAATATATGCTAATTTATAGGTCAATTACTTAATTAGCCCAGTAATAAGTGATTAATTTGTTCGAGTTATTTCCCGTGAAAGGGACATAAACTGATATTGAAAATGAAGAGCTAGCAAAAAAAGAGCATACGTATATGTGTGCAATACATAATCCATGTTAAGCGTTGATTTAACACTATTTTAACAGCATATTTTACTTGCCCTAACTACAGTATAGTATAATTTCATTTATACGCTAGTGCGATTTAGTGACATCAGATGAAAAATATAAACCATTTCAGATTGAAATACTGTAATACAATACAGTTAATTCTTTTGAAAAAAGTGTTTTGAACATAATTGAATATATTTTTGGAATGTTTTATATTTTTTATTATTTTTTTATTTTCCATCTTTATTGATCATACATCATATACACATTTAATAATTATCATATAAATAGATATACAATGCATATACACATATTTATAAACAATAGTATCACAGTTTCGAAATGTCCATCAATATTACAATATTAACATTATATATATATATTTATATATATAACTCGTCTAAACATCAACCCAACAATGTTGGATCTGTAAATTTGCTTTCGCAAATTTTTGGTTCTTCCCTCGCCGGGATTCGAACCCATGCTACTGTGATATCGTGACACCAAATCGCCTGCACTGCAACCGTCCCGTTAGACCACACGACCACCTGGACTCTACAAATATATATCTTTTTTCAATATTATCTGTCGAATTTGAGGTTCAACGATGAATGTTATGCATGCGAAGTGCGCAATTGACGTATACATAATAAGCCAAGTATCTTGTTTTGGTTTTACATTTTACAACAACCGAGTCACTGACATTACTGGTGAGTGTCTCGTTGAGTGGAGTATTTCTAAAAGAATAGTAAGAATATCTGTATTGACAAACCAAATAAGGATGTGTTATTAGAACTTCTCTTTAACTGTTGATAGTTATTGACAATGTTTATTATCACTTCCTTATTAAGAACCACTCAGCCCTCGTAAAAGTAAGATATGTGTGGTATTTGTTTTATGATAATTAAACGCCTAATTTTGTAGTAAAGAACCAGAGGATTTGAGTATCTTAATTTGTTTTGTCGAATATTTGTTTTCAGATTGTTTATAACTATCATTTTTTTCTAGTAACGACATATGAAGGAAAACAAGTGACAACATTAAAAATTAAGAAGTGTTGAGTCCGTATTTGAAAAAAAGTATCACCTGTGTGATTTGTTTTAAAACAAATTAATCAATGTTATTGCCCATTACTGTTAACAATTTACCTTACCTAAAGCTCTAATTAGGAATCCCTATATTTTGATAAGTGAATATCTTTTGAAATTATTGAATAAATCAGATCTTTAAGACATTTGTTATCATAGTATTAATCAAGAAAAATTGTCATGTTTAAATTTTTTTTGCCAACTTTCAAACATTTACCAATCGGTTACCGAAATTTGTGATACTGACGAAAAGCCAGTGTTTTAATTATAATCTGTTGTGTATTTGAAGCCACACAATTTTAGAATGCAATGGTTGCCTCTCTATTTATACTTAAATGAACAGTTGTCCTACGACCATGAGATTTCTTATTTGGATTTCTGTGACAGGTGATATTTATAATATTAAAAAATGGATCAAATACATCGTCAAATGACGATGCCACAAATGTATTTTCGTTACGAATTCCCACATGTCGTCAATTCTTCAAATTAACACTTAAGTATTTCAATCTCATTCATATCTTTAAGGAGTTCTCAAGAAAACAGACGTGTTCGTCAGCCTCGGAATCTGCGTCAGAAACAGCTACTGATACAGAGGTTTTATGTAACAGAACAAACCACAAAAACGTCAGTCAGCAAATACCAAGAAGGCGTAGTATGTTTGCAAGTACAACAATCGAAGTGAGCGAGTTTGAAAGTGATAACGGTGAACATTATGAAAGACGCCCTAGAAGAAGCTCAAGGCGTCATACAAGTAGATCTGATGTAAAAAAGAAACGTCATAAGATGCAATGGCAGGATAATTCAGATTCAAATTCAGAAAATCAAACTGATGAAGAGATGGACTACATTTCTAACAACCATTTAAATGTCCCACGTGAAATAAAGAGCAGCAGACGACGAAAAGGTTCAGAGAAAAGAAAACAATATTTAAGTGCCGATAAAAACAACGCAAATTTGAATCGTGTGAAAGACAAATGTGTGCATAATTTTAAGGGCAAAGCCAGTGCAAATTCTAAAAATCTAACACTGAGCATTGACGATATTGATGATAAATGTAGACGTTCATCCAACGAATCCGTCCATTCGTCAAATAATGGAGGTGTTTGTGTATTCTTCCATCCATATGACTCTTTATCGGAGGGTCAAATTTCAAAAAGTACCACCAGTTCGTCACAAATACATCGGCAAGATGCAGTATGCTTTAGTAGTTCTTCCAGTATCTTATCAGAAAACATGTTAACAAACCGTATACGTCGTCAGTCATTATCACCGGCACCATCACCATCAAACAGTAGAAAATATAAAAGTGAAACTCGTCGTCAATCATTATCACCAGCACCATCTCCATTAAACAACAGAAAATATAAAAGTGAAACACCCCGCCAGAGGTCGAGAGCTTCATCTGCAGATTATCTTGAATATGATAACAACTCTGAACAAAAAAATCAACTTCAGGTTGATGCAGCAGAGAGTAATAGCAGACGTTGCTCAGATGAATCAATACGATCTAGGCGGTCGACACAATCAGATGCGAGTCAGTATTATAGAGGTATGATCACATGTGTAGATAGAGATAATACAATGTTATTTCTTATTTCAGAATTATCTTCCTATGATAATGTTATTAAACCATTTTAAAGATCAAATGTTAAACGAAATGTGAAGATGGTATACCTAGCTCGCTCAAATCTATTGAAAAAAGCTTCGTAAAAAATCATATTTATGTCATTGCTGAAAGGTGTTAAATAACTATTTCCATTGTATTCCCATTGCATTCTTGATTCACAATTGACAAATAGTCATTGTATTATTTTAATATGATGACAAGAATTATCCTCTCATACTTTTTTTTATTTTATAGTAGTTTCCATTTGAGTATTCTTCTCTTTTGTGGGGATACTGGCATTGGCAATCATACCACATCTTTTTATTCTTGTAATTACTACAGGGTCTGTTACTCGTGCTGTGTGGATGGAATATTAGTGTGCCAGTGTCTGTGTATGTTCTTATATCCTAATGTCGTAACAACAATACCCTTCCCTTTTCTCGAATGTTACCTACCGAATTAGAATATTTACCGGATTTGTAATAAATTGAGTAACACGACGGGTAGTGCCATATGTGGAGCAGGATTAGCTTACCCTTCCGGAGCACATAAAATCACCTCCAGTTTTTGGTGGGGTTACTTTTTTTCTATCTTGTGTATTCTGTACTATCATTTGTCTGTTTGTCTTTTTTTAATTTTTAGCCATGGTGTTGACAGTATATTTTCAATCTAGGAATTGGACTTTTTTTTAAATGTATTTTATATCTGTCCTCTTCTGTTGTTTTACTAAGAATTTTTATATCATTCTATAATATGTCTCGTGTGGAGAGTCGTCTAATTAGCAATCATACCACAACTTATTTTTATAGAAAGTATTATTCGTTTTTATTACAACTTTAGTTGTAGATATATATGGGTTTTCATTTCAACATTCAAATTAACTTATATATATTTATGAATATCTTCGAGTTATTATATGCTATTTATATTACCAGATTTAAACATTGATGTTCGGAGATTGGGTTTAAATAGAATCTTACATAAAAATGTTAAAAAGAAAATGTCTCAAGTTAGATTTGAACATATCATTTAAAAAAGCAGAGATAAAATAAAGAGTTTAGTTTGATTTCTAAAAAATAAATCACAAAAATATTGAACTCTGAGGAAAACTCAAAACGTAGGGTCCCTAGTCAAATGAAAAAACCGAAAGCTCAAATACATCAAACGAATGGACAACACCGTAGTGACAATCTTTTTTAAATTCACAGTACATGCTGGACGATTTTGGGAAAATAGTCCTGTTATATCGATGCCTTTTATCAGCTTAGTCTTTGAAAAACTGCTATTCATACTCGGGGGAATAAATTGTGTATTTCTTAACTTGTAGAACAAGGACAACGATGAAAAAGTCAAAGATAAGAAACTCTATTACTTCATGCATAAGAGCCTTTTCAGCAAAATTTGTCTTTTAAATTATGACCACAGTAATTTCCAAAAATATTTCAAAACAAGTTAGAAAAATTGAAGAAATAGCAAAACAAAACAATAAAATCTTTTTTAAATAGCTTACCCTTCCGGAGCACATAAGATCACCCCTAGTTTTTGGTGGGGTTACTATTGCTTAGTTTTTTTTTCTATCTTGTGTCTCCTGTACTATTATTTGTCTGTTTGTCTTTTTTATTTTTAGCCATGGCGTTGACAGTTTATTTTCAATCAAGGAATTGGACTTTTTTTAAATGTATTTTATATTTGTCCTCTTTTGTTGTTTTACTAAGAATTTTTATATCATTCTATAATATGTCTCGTTTGGAGAGTCGTCTAATAAGCAATTATACCACAACTTATTTTTATAGAAAGTATTATTTGTTTTTATTACAACTTTAATTGTAGATATATATGGTTTTTCATTTCAACATTCAAATTAACTTATATATTTATGAATATCTTCGAGTTATTATATGCTATTTATGTTACCAGATTTAAACATTGATGTTCGGAGATTGGTTTTCACTAGCATCTTACATAAAAAAATGTTAAAAAGAAAATGTCAAGTTAGATTTGAACATATCAATTAAAAAAAGCAGAGATAAAATAAAGAGCTTATTTTGATTTCTAAAAAAATAAATCACAAAAGTACTGAACTCTGAGGAAAATTCAAAACGTAGGGTCCATAGTCAAATGGAAAAACCAAAAGCTCAAACATATCAAACGAACGGACAACACCTTGGTGACTTTTTTTTTAAAAATTCACTGTAAAATAGTCCTGTTGTATCGATGCTTTTATCAGTTTAGTCTATGAATTGTGTATTTCTTAACTTGTAGGACAAGGACAACGATGAAAAATTTCAAAGAAAAGAGACTATATTACTCAATGCAGAAGGGCCTTTTCAGTTTATTAAATTATGACCACAGAAATTTGCATAAATATTTCAAAACAAGTTGGAAAAATTGAAGACGTAACAAAACAAAACATCATTTTCAAATCATGTTCCGAAATTATATCTCACAGCAAAGGCTTCTGTTATTTCAGTTTCATGATACTGAAAAATTGATATGCTATATCTAGAATGTTTTACTTTAAACAAATTGAATTATGATTTTAAGATTGTATATACATCTATCTGAACTTTATCTCTTTTTCGTTATTTCTACATATTAAAAAAGAAACTGCCACTAGTATTATTACAATTTAATAGATGGTACATAAAAAGAATAGTATTTTCTAACCAGTTTAATAATATCATGAAGCTAACATACTACTTTAATATATTACGAACTTATTTTGGTTTTTGATAACAACAGGGACCAATTACATAAGATCTTTACAGTTATATCTTTTCTGCAACAATGGTAGATAAGTGATTAAGAGATAAAGTCTGCAGCGGTATTTCTGTTGCTGTAATTTCAAGAACAGTTATTCAAAGTATGATATTTCAATTGTACTACAAGTTTAATAATAAAAAATACCGAACTCCGATTCAAACTGAAAGTCACTAATCAACAGTATAAGTTTATACATATTGCTATTTTGAGTAAGTAGATATTCACTTTATTCATTTGTTGAAAACTAAAAAGTGTACAAACATATAAATGACAGATCTTAAAATTAAAAACTTTGTTAATAGGTGTATAAATCTCCATGCATTTCTTTCAGATTATTTCAATAATTTGAAGCCAAGAGAAGTATTACTGTACAGAGATAGCGTGCCTTACAGTCCACGACGTAAGTTTATATTTATATAATTGTGAACTTTATAAAACCTTACCGAATTCTTACGAGCGATAAGATAAAATCAACAAACAAACGCTATACTACAAGCATATCAACAAGAAGACGCAATCAATTGAATAAAATGCTAGCAACACATTCTTTGAATCAAGGACTATAAAAAGCAGTAATAATATTTACAAAAGGACACATTTAGGAATTCAGAAGTTGTTTACCGAGAGCAAAACTGAATGACTATACTAAATGGTAACAACATTTTTATTGATATCTTTGAAGTTAAAAAAAATAAGTGTATATAAAGTATTTGTAATGAACACGCGAAGTATCTTTTAAAACCAGCTTTAATACAGCTTTTGGTTTTTCTTTTTTCCGTTAATATTTATATCAGAGCACAAATCACGAATTTCAATACTTTGTCAGCTTATTACGACTATGGATGTTGAATATACATGTACATGTATGGCAAACTATATTTTTAATTATTATTTACCTTCAGAGTATTATTCAAGCTAAAAAAGCAAAACTTCATGCATCTTTTTTATTTAGATCACGGACTTGGCATGCGTGTGATAGGAGGGAAACGTGGTCCTGATGGTGGACTTGGTGCTTATGTTACATATGTAGAGAAAAAAGGCCCAGCAGATTCATACGACATTGTTGAAGGTATTTATCAATAGTTAGAACATTAAATAAAGGCATCACTAGCATACCGCTCTTCAATAGCCATTAATCGATTTAGTGAAAACAAATCTGGGTCTCAAACCAAAAACGAGGGAAACACATCAACTCTTAAGAGAAATCAACCGAAAAGAAGAAACACAAAACTGCTACAAAAACAAACGCCAACATACACAAAAACGGATATCAACTGCCATTTCTTTTTACTTTAGTATAGAAAAAAAAGATAAAAAATTACGGGTTAACCTTGTTTTTATGGCTAGCCAAACTTCCCTCTTATATGGCAATGTTAAGAGTACCGCTAAAATGATATCAATATATATAATTAGATATGTAAGTGCAAATCACTGAAATCCGAAAATTAAAGAATGAAATGAAGAAGTAAGAAAAATAAGAATATCGTGCACATAATTTCAGACAAAATTTTATGATTGAAAATAAATAATTACTTTATTAACACATATACAGACACTCTAAAAAAAATATCAAATGTGAATATTTTTACTATTATGAAAACATTTAGGAAGTGCTTGCAATCATTTGGGTACTATTAATGACGGAACTTTAAATATATCCATTTTAGGTGACCAAATATTATTCTGGAATGGCAAATCTCTCATTGATGTATCTTTTGAAGAATCTCGGGATATCATGAGTCAAAGTACTGACTTCGTGCAGTTGCTTGTAGTACATTTTCCTGAAAGGTAATTAGTAATGTTCTAAATAAATTCTGTTTCAGTACTTCAGTATTAATATTCAAAATATATGAAAAAGTCAAATAAGACATGACTACAAACATTACAGTATAATGGTAGATATATTGATTTTGTATTATCACTTCAGGTATTGAAAACTAGAAGTCGTTTCTATTAACACACAGTAATACATCATCAGATACGTATAACCTTGAATGCAATATCAAATATATTTAATATTGGATTAGCCTTCTTAATCCTTTTTCTTCACGCAAATTTATTTGATGTTCTGCAAAATTCATGTTTATATTTTTTTTTATTTTACAGAAAAGAAGACGATTTTTATAGAAGAAATAGAACAGTCTCAAAACCAATTTGGGCTATAGGTATATACTCTGATTTAATTGACTACAATACATGCCTAAATGAAATATCTCTTTATTCAACAACACAACGGGAATCATAAGACAACGCTTAAAATGTGAATGCACGTTAAACAGCCACCAATCAAGCAATTAATCAATTTAAGTTGAAACAATGGAGTCAAAATAATATAGGGATGGAAGGCAGATATTTTCTTTCCAGTTCATATATTTTTTTAAATAGGTTTTGCTTTATAACGAATAATTTCCTGACAAGTCTAATTTACACCCACACTTGTACTAAAAGATCCACAAGTAAAATTGTAGACTGGTAGCAATAGCAGTAACAAGTCAAAACAATGACATTTGATTATTCCCTGTAGAATTGTTTGTATGAATTTTATCAAAGAGCAGCGTGTGGATATTGACGGGGTTCTTTTACAAATTGCATTGAAGATTGGCTCATTTCTATCTTTGTTTATGAGTATACTAAAAAATATTTTGTAAGCTCTGGAAGCATTTGTTAGTAATTAAAATAATGGTTTTGAAATTACACGAAACAGCTTGTAGGTCCTTGTAGTAAGTGACACTATTTTATGATTTCATCTTTGAGTTTTTCGTCAATGCATTTTTTTAAACGATCTGTATATAGTCGAATAGAAATAGCATTTGCCAGTAAATAAGTTATTGCTTGTGTGTATATATTGACGGGTTCTCCATAAAGTTCAATTAAAGCTACTGATGCAAAAAAATAACGTTGACTTGTATACAAGACAAACATCAGTTTCAAATCTAAAAAAAAACATAAAAAACAGACGAGTTAGAAAGATTTGAAAATGTGCAGATTCCTATCTTTTTGTACAAAAGATAAATCAATCGGATAATGTTTGAATATTAAATCTTTTTGCTTTACTATGTTGTTATTTCAGAGCGTTGACGACGGATTATAAAATCTCTTTTGTTGCATATTCATACACATTTTCTTTATAATTTGATTGTTAAACATTGCAAATCTTAACTTTTAACAGCTGATAAAAACGACGGACACCGAAAACGCTAGGAATAAGATACAGAAATAAAATGCTTTATGTAGAATAAAATGTATTTATTTCAAAGAATAATGTATTTATTTCAAAGAATAATGTATTTATGTCAAAGAATAATGTATATATTTTCGACAGAAAGCAACGGAAACAATTCATCAGTCGATATACCTGTGGTTGTATCATCTCAAATGACAAAGTCCAATTCGCCCGTCCTTGAACCACCAAAGACGCTTCCATTACAAAAGCCTAAAAGGCGGATGCTGCCTAAAACACCGGTAGGTTAAGAACATTTATAATAAAGACCTGTTTTGTAATTTGCCAAATATGATTAATCACTTGATTGGGTTTTGAAAAAAAAACCTTAGTTAGACAAGCTCTCATCCGTTCATTTAATGGTATGAACTTAAAATAGTAATTTGAAATCAATATTGTGGTCAAGGTTTTGCTTGTTAGATACAATGACATATGTAAATTGCTGTATGGAAGGTAGACAAAGAACTATTTAATATCAAACAAATTTTAAGCCTGGTATTGATGAGATTATATGTGCTTGTATAAAATATATATTTTCTTTTCTAGCTAGAGATTAAGAAAGAAGACCGACCAGTCACTGGCAAGCTTCAGTTCAGTTTAGGTTATAATGAAGAAGATGAATGCTTGTCTGTCAATCTCGTTAGCGCAGAAACTCTTAAACCTCCTGATCGATTGTCTGTGGCGGACATGAATCCAATTGCAATGGTACATATCTTGCCCGATAGGAGGTAAACACTATTTAAACCTTATATTTTACTCGTGTGAATAAAACATTTATTTTGTTTGACTTATTTGTGTAAAGAAACATTATTGTTAAGCTTAGTTTAGAGCAGAATATGTCAATCCTTTCTACGTACCGAGATCAGTCCCAGTTTTTGTTGGAGTTCGTGTAGCTCAGTTTTACGTTCTCTATGTTGTGTTTTGTATACTGTTGTTTGTTCTTTTATTGTTTTCGTCCTATGATTTTGATTATCACTTTATATAGATATAGGAAGATGTGGTGTGAGTGCCAATGAGACAACTCTCAATCCAAATAACAATTTAAAAATTAAACCATTATAGGTTAAAGTACGGCCTTCAACACGGAGCCTTGGCTCACACCGAACAACAAGCTATAAAGGGCCCCAAAATTACTAGTGTAAAACCATTCAAACGGGAAAACCAACGGTCTAATCTATATAAACAAAACGAGAAACGAGAAACACGTATATATTACATAAACAAATGACAACTACTGTACATCAGATTCCTGACTTAGGACAGGTGCAAACATTTGCAGTATACTTTGCCTTCTATTAAAATAAGTTCGTCTTCTATATTCTTTTGACACGGAAAAATATGTAATTAGACTTTAATTTCATTTTTGATCAAAGACCTGCTATCGTTGAAGACGATTAGTACTACAAATTCTTTATACAAAAAAAACCCACGAAAATATACATATACTCCGATAACGTATGCAATATGACAAATAATATACATTATAGTAAGTTATCGTTGTTTCAGTGTTTTTTTCACGTTTTAAAACATCGTTTCATGTAAACGCTATGAATATAATAAGCGTAATGATTTTATACGATGAAAACTTTAGTATTGAAAAAAGGCCTAGGAGACCTATAGATTTATTGTCACGTTTTTACTATCACTCCCTGAGAATACATGCAGCTACTAAACGAATTTCTCTCCGTAAAGATCGTAAATTGATTATTAAATGTTGAAATGTTACAATCGCAGAATGTTTTCGTGTTTGTGATGGATTAAAGTTATCGACACGAGTAGTATGAGCTGAAAGTTTAAAAAAAATCTTAAAAAATGCAACGTTTTTTTGTGAGATTTTAAAACTTATTTTAAGCTGATAAAGATAATAAAAGCGACAGTTCATGATATAAATTTCATTGGCAGATTAAGGTTACTGTTCCGAGTTTTTTTTATGTTATAGTTCGTTTCTGTGTGTGTTACATTTTCATGTTGTGTTTCTGATGTGTCGTAGTTGCCTTATATTTGGTACGTTTCCCTAGATTTTAGTTTGTAACCCGGATTTGTTTTTCTCATTGGTGTTTTTTTTTGTATGTTTTTTTGTGTTTTATCATTTATATCAATTTAGGATTATGAATGAAAGAAATCCCTATACCTCATACTTGTTCTTTTAGTTTTTAATTACAGTGTAACATAATTAAAATCATTGGTAATAAAACAAAAATAAATGTGAGGTAAACACGTAGAGTGTAAAACAAAACGATAATTTAAAAGGGTTGAAAACGTAGAAATAGTGATATTTGCTGACTGAAATAGAATTCTTTTTTTTCTATTTTTTTTGGTATTTATGTTTGTTTTATTCTACAGCTTGTTTCCACCATATGAAACGATACCACAGTTTAATGTTAATTCACCTATTTGGGAAGAAACTTTTAATCTCCTTGACCTGTCGAAGACAGAGGTAAGTGTAAATTGAGAAATTCAAACTTAAGACAATATTCCCAATACGCATAGCATATGTTCCTAGAACAATTAACATCATGTTCTTGAGACCAACACTTCAGAAAGACAAAACACATAAATCTTTTAAATTACCTATTACTGTAGAGGCTTAAGAAATAATCGAAATAGTGTGAGATTCTTATATACTTGAGGGATTTGCATCGTTAGATTTACTAGAAATGCATGATGTATAATTTACACTCCAGTGTAACAATGTTTGATTGAAATTATGCCAGTACAAATGGTTCTCTTAGAAACTTCACCTTGTAAAAAGAATAAACGATTGCAAAATGAATGCAGTTTTTAAACTAGCAATGTTTAATGCCAATGCGTTTATTGTTGTTGATTTCCCTGTTTATACATTATATGTTGGTTGTAGATGGGTTTGTTTTTTATGCAATTTCAGTATTGTTTGATGACTTCTATTATCCTTTTTAGGTTTTTATCCTTGTTTATTTATAAACCTTTTTTCATTTCCAGTAGATCTAGAAGTTTTATTATTTCCATATAATTTACAAAAACATGCCAAGCTTCATTTAGTGTAATACAGTTGTGCAAGCTTCTATGTATGATAGTTTTAACAAAGTGTTTGAACCTTGTTCAAAGAGAAACTTACCATACATTATTTGTAATTTTTGAAAATGTTGTCTGAGCTTTTGATCATACAATCGAGTAAAAAGTTGAGGACTTTGTCGATCTATACATACTATAACAACCATAAATAATTGTTTTATTTTCTTACAGCTGGAAGAAAAATCATTAGAAGTAACGATTTGGAACTATCTCGGACATGAATATGAATTTTTGGGCGAAGTTCTCCTTGATTTGGCAGATTCTAAGCTTGATAATGAAGTGGTGACATATGATCTGCAGGATCATGACGAAAATAGTTCACCATTACCTGTCCGACGACGGAGGGAGTCGGGGTCAGATATTACTGCTAGTAGTTTTGTAAGCCCAGTAGATACCTCAAGTATGACATCAAGTCCTTGTAATTTCGGATCACCGTCGCAAAGCAGGGATATGTTACACCATACGGATGGTAAATCAGATTCAAAGAAAACACCGAAAAGAAAATCTAGTCCTGGTGAGATAATATTTAAAATAAAATAAAAGAAAATCTAGTCCTGGTGAGATAATATTTAAAATAAAATAAAAGTTAATCTAGTCCTGGTGAGATAATATTTAAAATAAAATAAAAGAAAATCTAGTCCTGGTGAGATAATATTTAAAATAAAATAAAATAAAATCTAGTCCTGGTGAGATAATATTTAAAATAAAAGAAAAGAAAATCTAGTCCTGGTGAGATAATATTTAAAATAAAATAAAATAAAATCTAGTCCTGGTGAGATTATATTTAGAATAAAATGTCATAAAGGCAGCACATAGTGATACTAGTAGTAATCTTGGTTTTAAAGACGATATGTTTTATCATTTTATTTATTTTAACCAAGTCACGCATATGTCAGTTATCCATTCGTTTGATGGTTATGAGATGTGGGTGTTTCTGTTACTTTACCATCTAGATGTTTAACAAAAACTAATTTTATAATGACCTGGAAATGCTAGTAATTACTGTGATCAGGTATTCGATCCGATCTTTGATATTTCAATAATGAAGTCAAAGTTATTCTAAATGAAGCATGTGTTCCATTAATATTAAGAATAAATAACATTTGTGAAACATACAAAAAGTTATACTTAGTAAATAGAAAGAGTATTGAGGAAACAAGAATTCGAAATGGTAACTAATAACCTCGGTGACCAATTACTTAAAAAGCTGTTGTTGATCTTGAAATGTCAAAATATAATTAATTGTAGATAATCAATTTTTTTTTCATTTGTTTATCAACCAATTTCCCAATCAGAAACAAGACAAACTCATGAAGTGAGGGCTTATTCGTTGTTCCTTAGGGAATTATAGGGTTAAATACTCTAATTTCAACCATTTGTGTAAACTTTTTAGAAATATGTGAACTAGTCCTCCTTTTCAGTTATAACCGTTGTTACCTTGTAGCGGAAACAAGATTTCTATGTGTAAGGATAATAAAAGTTGAAGGGAACTAAGCGATTTATTTTTTATTTAATCTCGAAGGAGATTTTATGAAAATCTGCATTAATTAAATACTAGATTAAGTTATTTATCCAAAGTAAAATAATTATGCGTTGCTCACTGATTATGTGTTTGACATTAACAATGATCAGTATGAGGTGTGTCTCGGTGTTGAGCGCTTTAAAACCAGGTTTAATCCACCATTTCCTACATTTAAAAATGCCTTTACCAAGGCAGGAATATGACAGTCCATTCGTTTTTTATGTGTTTTTGTCATTTGATTTTGCCATGTGATTATGGACTTTCCGATTGGATTCACCTCGGAGTTTAGTATTTTTGTGATGTTACTTTTGGGTAAACATGTCGATTTTGGAGCATGAACTGATCCTAACAGCAAGACATTTCCCAATAAAACAAATGATATGTCAATTTTACACAACTAACATAAAAAGACGTGTTTTAATAATGTCCTCATTTGATACGTTTTGTAATGTTAAAACAATTTTCTTGGTATGATTATTTCAGGACTTGAAAAGTTACACAGAGTGTATCAATCTGTTCCATCGTCACCAACGATATCTCCGGACACTAATAAAGATGTCGGCTTTTACGAACAACGTAAGTCTCATTTCAAGATTTACATAACGTTCATCATACTGTAGCGTTTTGTTAATTGTTCGGGAAATTATATAAGCGGGGTAAATAAACACTCCAAATAACTATTGAAATAAATACAAATACCGGGGAAAAAATATAACCTTGTTTCATTTCTGATTTCTGCCAAGATAATGATTTCGTGCCCATGATTTTCTTCTTTGACAAATTTTACTGCATAACATAGTTGCCTATACATTAGACTTGTAATATATACATATTTTGATCCCACTAATTATATTGATTGTCTTTTCTTCTTTTCTTCTTTTTTTTTTTTTATTTTTTTTTTTTAATTAAAACAATATTTGAACTATTGCAGTAACTCATAGAGGTAGTATTTCCAGTAAAATGAGAAGAAGAGTTTCAAGCGCAATGGCAAAGATTTCTTCATTCTCTCATCCTGAGCGACGAAATAGCCGAGGTAAGCCGTAGTCTATTTTGAGAAATAGATAATTTTATTATTTTTAATTAATCCGAGACTTCTACGTCGTGCTTTATTTATAGAAGACATCCTTCATACAGGATCTTTTTATGATGACTGAAAAGAAGCTAGCACAATCCTTAAGCAATATATTCTACTATTTAGATAACATCACTAAATAATTCAAATCTTTCACAGAATTACTTTCACAGATGATGAGACCGTTGGTTTTCCCGTTTGAATGGTTTTACACTAGTAATTTTGGGGCCTTTTATAGCTTGTTGTTCGGTGTGAGCCAAGGCTCCGTGTTGAAGGCCGTACTTTAACCTATAATGGTTTACTTTTTAAATTGTTATTTGGATGGAGAGTTGTCTCATTGGCACTTACACCACATCTTCCTATATCTAAGTATATGTTTAAATTGCCGAAACCACAATTCTGTCCGCTTTTCCTTGAATGTGTCATCATCGAAAGAGTTTTATTACCATCTGAAGCAGGATCTTCCTACCCTCCTAGAGCACATGATATTACCCATAGGTTTCTGTATTGTTTGTCCTCGAAAAAAATTCTTTGGTATCTTCAGTTTTTCTTATCATATGTGTTTATATTGAAGCAGACTATTTAAACTTGTTTATCTCTTATTTAATTTCCTATTTTGCATATTTAGTTTTTTTTATAAACCTGGCATTACCACTTGTATTGTATAATGTTGTCGTTCTTTACAAGCCATATGACACCATTCCTGGAATACTATATTTTTATAACGCCCTTGTAAATCTTTTTTCTCTTATATGAAATTGAAATACATGTAAATTTCTTAAAAAACAATACCAAAACATTAGAACAACATAAAGTAATCCGAATGGCATAAAGTATTGTATTTTCGGAAGACTTTTCAAGTTGCAATTTTTAATTCATTTCTACAAAATGATCAAGAAAAGATTATCCAGTTTGAAGTGAAATATTGCAAGTATAAAAGGGTAAATGGTAATAAAACAACTTATATCATTCAGATGATTTAAAAGATATTTGTTTGAAACATATGGTAAAGAAACTAATTGAAAAGTGGGAGTTATTTTAAACGGTCTTTCAAAAGTTTAAGTCCACCCAGGCGTCTTGCTCAACCTTTTTTTTAAAAGCTTAAACACTTTCAATAAAAAATCGTAAGGATTTAAGAACTCAATCCGATTCATTTTTAAATCGTCACGATTCTTAAAGACCGTTAGTTGACCTCGAAAATTCGTGATAGGTTTCTGTGTCCTTGGATTACTGATGTATTGACGTTTGTCTTAGATATTCTTTCAATGGTATTATATAGTACTGAATTATCCCCAAAGAAAGTACATTATTAATTTCATTCTTTTTTTCTCTCAGTTTTTTGTAAATTTTCTCAGATCGTACATTATTTTTTCGGATTAACAGTTCATTTTGTGTCTCTTTTGTTAAATGTGTCAATTTCGTGGTATACCGTATATAACAGAGATAGTATGAAATAAATAGTTGTAAATAAATATATACATATATAGATATATATATAATAACATAAGTTGTATATATATTTCTACCATAAATCACATTATTCTGAGGTTTAAATGTCACCACTTTGTCACTGAATCCATATCTATTTATGGAAGCAATGGTTTGATCTAAGTCACGAACATTACTATACGTTTCATCATTGACAATGATTATTTCTGATTCATCTTAAAATCTCATTAAGTCAAAGATATTAATACATGTTTGTATCGAAGCAGGCTAGATAATTAGTCACATAGTTGGCCATCAACATTATGTTTGTGATATACTTTATTAACGGACAATGAACAGCTGCGTTGATTATATAGACCCACATGTAAGATAGATCAATATGACGTTTTTTCCCAAATGTCTTGCTTATCTTGTTCGTGGCTGTTAGAATAAGTTTCTAAAACTTTTGAACTTTGTTTTTTAGCATTTTGTTCGTATATGTTGTCTTCGTATGTCTTGTAGAATATTGGCTGTGCAGTTGATAAGTTTAAATCATGTATTGCCTTCTGAATAGCTTACGGCAGCGTATTAATGACAAATTAATTTCAAGAGACTGAAAATGACAGTCAAAATGTTCAAACGCAAATTAGATCATTTGTATTTTCTTTCTCCGATTTCAACATAACACGCTTATTTTATGAGAACTGCTAAGCTAGATCAATACACGATTAATCTGTATTCTATGTGAAAATTAATAAATATAAATATATATTTTTTTTAACTTTTAAAGGGTTTAGAATTTCAAGAAATATTTATGACACATTTATATTATAAGAACCAACACCCCAATATAAATTATAGACAGTAGATACCAGAGAGATAATACAAATTCGCAAGTTTAAGAGAAGCCGACAGCATTATGACAATAAAAAGACTGTCATGCCTTTTTTATTTCATTAGCGATGCCTAATAAATTTTTGTCCGGATTCTTCACCGGCGTCATTATGTGTAACAGAAGTTGATAAATTTGGCCTGACATGTTAAGAGTATTCTGGTTTATGATTTTGAACAGCGGTAAACTGCTGTTGTTTTATTTATAGCTTATCAAATGCATAAAATTTCTTGTTTTCATTTTGAAAACCACACAAAATACAAACCGATAAATGGTATATGAGATTTTAGAGTAAACTTTTCGCAATGTGTCTGCTACTCGACACAATATGTAGCTTATTGTAACCTTTCGTTGTTCTCGGTCGATATTGAAAGACAACCCTTCATAGTGCAACTCACAGCTGATGTTTTATAATATTAGTATGCAGCAATACGGATGGAAATATCCATTTGCTGTATGATTACGTTTGAGATGTTCATTTAAGGAATCTTATACAGGAATCATAATGATGATACTATTTCAGAATTAAGTCTTAGAAATTTTTGATACAAAATATGTGATAGTAATTTGATATAGTTATGATTACTAACGTTTTTCAGAAACAGAAAAAGAAGCACTAGCGAATAGAAGTAAGAGTGCTGGTGACGTCATATTTCAAATCACCAATACACCTTGTAAGTATGATTTGGTGACCAAAATTGTATTTTATTTACACTTAAAGATATTGTAAGGTATTAAACCAAAAACGCTGAAAGTAGGCTGTTAATGATAAGCTAGACAATTTCGTGTTTGAGCTATATGCATTTTGCAATTTCAATATAAACCACAAAAGATTGATGAAATTCTTCATGTGAATTTCCTTTTTTTGTTGTCATTAAAATGACGACTTTCGACACTGATATTATTCATAACAAAGTTTTATTCGTCGATAATTTTTAAGATTACTTTCTACATAAGTAAATGAATATGACAGGGTTTTTTTTCGTTTCATTAATTTGATCTTTTGATTGTGCAATTTGATCAAGGAAATCCCGTTTTGAATATATTTCGGTATTTTTGGTATTTAACATTACTCTGTAAGTCTGAGGAAAAAATACAAAGGAATAGGTCCGGTAAGGTCCGATTTATGCCCCAAACTTCAAGTTCAACTGACGAGAGATTATTATTTTCGGACACTTTTTATACACTTTAGTGTCTATTTCAGTTGATTTAATTAGTTTACGTGAATGATTTTAACTGATCACTTTTCAGATGAATTTTGTCAAAAATGAAAGTGGCCGCATCAGCCTTCATTCTCAACCTTTACATATGTTATGTATTATCATTAAATACAACTTGCATTTCAATATAAAGAATGAACACGAATGCGGTCACTTTCATTTAAGACACAAACCGTCTAAAATCTAACTCAAATGATAAAATTATGAAAATTTCCGTAATTAGCATGACTTAATGATGCAAGTACTCGATAAATGTGTATTGTATTGTCAAAAACAGCCCATATTTATGTAGCAGAATCATTCTCCTTTGCAATTAATAGCTTAAAGTTTACATCTTGACAATTTTGTAAAACTGCTATATTTCGGGACCAAATAGGGGTCTAACTGGACTCCTTTTTAACGGAATCGTCAACTTTTGTATATAAGATGTTAGATAAAGTAAATGGCATCATAACGATTACATTATTTGAAATATTTAGATATCAACCAATTTATACTGACATTTTCCCCTAGTCTCACAGTGCAAACCTTTTGGGCAAATCTGTTTTGGTTTTGAAATCTTACTTTATTTTGAACTAATTATTCATTTCACCACGGTAGATAACTAATGATCTTGTATTTTATGTTGTAAGCAGCAAAGAAGTATAATAACAATTTTATATTTTATAGCACCACGACATTCCATACAAAACACTATTGCATCATGTGCCACAAGTTTAAGCAGTTTCTATGACAATGATAGTGACGGAGATGATGACAAACATCTAAGTAAAAGGTGCGTATTTGAATTTACACAATAAAACATTACAAATATTCATATAAAATTCTAAAAAAAAATACACTAATATAAAAAGGAAACAGATCATACTAGCATCAATAAATAATTCTGATAACAGATATCCTTCTCAATATGATTCTATTGAACAATCTTGACCGTAAAACAAATAAAAAAATAACGACGTCTGATTAATTTAAAAAATTCATATTTCAAGTTACTTTAATATTTACACCTGAACTGTGTATCTTACACATACAGCTGCGATGTTTATTACTGTGTGAATTGAATGTCACCTTTTCCTTGATGCCATTCGGTGCCAACGTTTTTAGTTTTCTTCTTCAAAATCCTTCCCGAATGTTTCTCTCTATCCTGGTCAAAGCAGTGTTGTGGTCTATCTAATAAACAGTCGATTGATATCTGCCTAATTGCCCGAGGGCCGTAAATATCGACTGAGAGGGAGGTCTGGCTACCATGTATATTTACTATGATGACCGTGCATACGTTTGCAAACAGGCTGTTCTGGTTCGCATATAAAATTAGAATATGCGGTCATTCTAAAATTCAAAATGAGTTTTACTATTATTATACACAAATAAGATCACAGAAGTTTACCAATGTTCAAATATCATATATCGATTACAAGGATAATTAAGGCTTCGAACAAACACTTAATAAACTCTGAACCAGAGCGCGACCGGGTGCGTCGAGATATCAAAACTATATTAAAGGGAACCGAATTTTAAATGAAAATACAAGTTGTCAACAATCACAAGCAACAAAATAGGTATGGAGACAAACAAAAACAGACGTATATGAACAGACAATATTACGTCGTATTGTCCAGTACGTAAAGCAAAACATTTTTAAAGATAGACATTAACTATCGAAATGCTCAACATGTTCCCATGTGCTTCAAAATTTGTAATATTAAAGTGGTGATCATTTATATGAATAGAATATGATGAATATAAACTGGGTATTACATAATTTTAAGTTTTGATGTTTTGTTAATTTTGAACGAGCATAATTATACTTAGTTACATACTTTTATATATTTATAACTTTAGTGATAGATTGTTATCGGTTGATCGACCACCACCAGAGGGAGATGATATAACGTCTAGTTTGGGATCATCACAAATTC
Organism: Mytilus trossulus; assembly: GCF_036588685.1. NCBI lineage: Eukaryota > Metazoa > Mollusca > Bivalvia > Mytilida > Mytilidae > Mytilus > Mytilus trossulus. The sequence continues at coordinate 102,956,984 of NC_086373.1, read as the reverse complement.
CTCCAAAGCCATCTAGTGGTAAGTGTATATCTTAATGCGGTACCCAACACTTTCACTGAAATTAATTTGGCTCGTTTAATTTTTATAAAATTTTGAGAAAGTATTTACTTTGACCCTTTAACAAAAATATAAAAAAATCAAAAATTTCGAACCAACCATTTTATCAGAAAAAATACACTGGTTATATAGCAGTTTGACAATCACCAATTTAATCACGGAGCAGCTTATTACAACACAACGTGATTAAAACGTTTAGTTGACTTTACAGAGTTATCTCCCTGTAGTGTTAAGTACCAGCTTTTAAAAGACGAAACAGTTAAAGGAATATATGTCATTTTCTACAAATATGACATTACCCCGTTTCGGGGTACCAATATTTAAAGTTGGGATATCTTGACATGATTAACCATTTAGGCTTTTTTATTTGCAAAGATTAATGAATATAGTTAAATTCATCAAAGTAAATGTTCTGAAAGAATTACTTAACACGTGTGATCTTTTCTTTTCTAAAACATCTTCTTGAATATTAAATCCGTAGCTTTTAAATTGCCTTCTATCTAAATCTGATATGCATTGGCACCTCATTACTAACAATCATTGTTATCGTCATTTGATCTTAAATGCAATTTGCATAATTAAAAAGAGATTTTGCGGATAGAAAATATTCTAAACCATGATATTTAATGTACTTTTTAAAGGTAATTTCCCTTACAATCAATTAATTTTGATACATGATATTCAAATGGGATTTTTGAAATATTAATTCATAAAAAGAATGTCAATTATTCTGAGTTAATCAACAAACGTAAAAATACCTTTGGCTAGTCGCCTTGGGAGTTTAATGTCTATATAATTTGTTATGATACATATTCTATAGGAGGATTCAACAAAAAAAGATTTCCACAATATCGTGTCATGTACGACTGTTTAAATATGTTTTAAGATAGAACTGGTTTTTAATTGTTATTGCAGTCGTATTGGTGTCTTCCAATATATTCTTTTATTTATATGTATACGAGTTATTTTTGGAAATTGAAATGACAGTCACTTAAGATATATAAAAAAGAGAAAAAAAATAAATGCAGATACTAACAAACGTCTTTTGTGATATTGATTTTGAATACGAAAAACTCATTCTATAAACCAATGATTGGTAAAAAATGAACCAGTAATAGTTATTCGGATTCGGGCATTCTAATATATCTTTTAAGATACATTAACTCCCAAATGTACGTGTTAATAAGACATAAAAATACTAAACTTAGAGGAAAATCAATTCGGAAAGTCCATAATCACATGGCAAAATCAAATATCAAAACGCATCAAAATGGACAGGCATTTTCAAATGTAGAAAATGGTGGATTAAACCTGGTTTTATAGCGCTAACCCTCTCACTTTGATGACAGTCTCATCGAGTTCCGTTATGTTTACAAAATATGTAGTTTTTGGCCTTTTCATGTGAATTATACTAAACAACATGTTTATTTGCAATATAGTATCATCAAGTCTAACTGTTTTCAATACATTTCACTCACAATAGTGATGCATACACTTTGACTATAGAGAACATTGACAAAAAAACAGACCACAAAATTCTAAACTAAAGATTGAGCAACGCAAACCACATAAAATCGCGAGGCTCAAAATCAGGTTTCAATGACATTACGACAATACTATAATCGTAAATCAATGGCTATTTTCTTTCAGAACAATCAGTTTGTGGTAATATACGCTTGGGATTTATGGTTTCTAAAGGTCAATTGGAAATAGACGTTATACATGTTTCAGGGCTCCAGAATGGGAACGAATCACCACCACCAGGTTAGTAATATATAAATAACACATAGCTGAGAGAGTGGTATAGCAGATTGTTATCCTGAGAAAACATTGCCTAACAAGAAACAAAATAATAGATACAAGACGACTAAAATGGGATTAAATCTAAACATCCATCCTACCACTTTTGACAATAAAATCGCTGTATTCTAAAGTTGACTGTATTTACTCATTTTTGAACAAATACACACATTGATGTTCATTTCTGACTGTTTTTAAAAGGTGAAGGTAAACTATATGTATTCTACTTTAATCTATTTTTCTTTTACGTGTATTTTCGTTCAGAGAAAAATTGATAGAAGTGTCACATCTTAAAATAGATTGGACTTTTTGGAATCCATCTTTTCGGAATTTTGGGTCCTCAATGCTCTTCATCTTTGTACTTGTTCGACTTTTATTTATTTTGATCTGAGGGTCACTATGAGTCTTATGTAGTCAAAACGCGCGTCGGGCGTATTGAAATATAAGCATGGTACCTTTGATAATTATTGAAATATAAATGTTCAATACAAACGGTATCATATTCACAAAAGACGACACCTTTTGACAATGATAAGCTCGTGTGATGTTCTTCACTTCCTAGGAAATATAAACAAATGACCAATTTTTTTCTTATAAGTTTACCTACCACACTTGTTACACACCATTTCATGAAGTTGTTTAGGGTATACATTTTTAACCCGTCTATCAATCCGTCCGTTTTCTACTTTATTGTTTCTATGTTTAAGCTTTCATCTTTCATTGGACCTTCTTCTAATTGCCATGAATAAGTTTACACTGAAGAGACATGTTTTGTCGAAATGCGCATCTGATGCAGGAAAATTAGTACCATTAATGTTATAACTACCACTGGGTCGATGCCTCTGCTGGTGGACTGTTAGTCCTCGAGGGTATCAGCAGCCAAGTAGCCAGTACTTCGGTACTGACATGAACATTGTTTGTGTTATTTAAATTTGCTGTTACAATATGTTAGAAATTATTATAAATTAAGGAATGTATCTCCCTCATGCAAAGCTCTGATTCCTTTCATGGATTTAGCTATCCTTTATGAACCTGTTGGATTATAACTCTTCATCTTTTATAAAAGCTTTGGATTTCAAATATTTTTGCCCTGAGCATCACTTAAGAGACATGTTTTGTCGAAATGCGCATCTGGTGCAGGGAAATTGGTACCATCAATGTTATAACATATCGCAATACCGAATATATACGATAATAAAAACAATTGTTAAATGAGTAATCCTTTTTTATAGAGTGAACTTTAATCTAATTTTATATATAATAACACAGTGAAATCACCTTATTTGTTCTGATATATATATATTCAAGTATTTGGAAATTGATAATCATAAAAGTTGTACCTTTTTGGAGAAAAAGTTTGTCAAAGTATCCCATTTTGATTCTTGTCCAAGAGACATCACCTTTAAAATCAACTCTTTCATAAATGTTTAAGGGATCCACTCATCATTATTAAATCATGTCTATGAAAAGGAACGTGGGTGTTCTTTGTTCTTTCATTGAAATAGTTTATAACAATATAGATTAACAAATTGCATTATTTTTTTCCATAAAAGAAATCATTTTATGGTACTACAAGTCATATAAAGATATTTTATTTAAAAAAGAAATCTTAAGACTTCCTATTCATGTTTATATATGTAATTATTCATTTCAGACACATATGTAAAAACATACTTAGTTGAAGGGCTGAAGACAATTCAGAAAAAGAAAACACAGGTTATTAAAGCGTCATTTGAGCCAATGTTTAGAAAGAAAATAAAGTATTCTGCTTGCAACATTCATGGAAGGAGTATAAAGGTATGTATCATCTGAATCAGTGGAAACGAAACTGATAATAGTTAAAATACATTTGATGTTATAACATTAAAAGGTACCAGTTTACTAAACAAAAGTAAGGCGATAAAAAAATATTTCAAAAATCAATCAATCATGTATTTCATTTTATAATTATCTATGATTGATTGCTATATTCTAGGCAACGTCCATGACGTGAGCTTTGGTGTCATTGTTTTTTCACTCTATTTAAAAAAAAATCTGAATAGATAAACTATATATATATATATATATATATAAAAAGATAAAATCAAAATGTAGGAAATAAAGGCAACAGTAGTATACGGCTGTTCAAAATTCATAAATCGATAGAGACAAAACAACTCCAAGTTTCAAACTAAAACTGAGGAATACGTATCAAATAAAAGAGAACTACGACACAACATCGAAATATAACACACACACAAACAAACTATTTGAAGGCCGTACTTTAACCTATAATGGTTTACTTTTTAAATTGTTATTTGGATGGAGAGTTGTCTCATTGGCACTCACACCACATCTTCCTATATCTATATAATGTAACAATGGCCATTTGCCTGACTTGGTACAGGGCATTTTATGAAAAAATGGTGGGTTGAACCTGGTTTTGTGGCTTGCCAATCCTCCCACTTAAAGGCAGTGTTAATTATAACATTAAAATGACAACATTACACGACAGGCTTACAATAAATAAACAGATAAATGGGAGAAAATATAGGACAGGGAAACAAACGAATAATAGCCATCAACAGGTTAAAAAATATTTTTATACGCCAGACGTGCGCTACGTCTGAAAATACTTTACGGAAAATAGCAGTAAAAATAAGGTTGTCTATTTAATATACAAAGTGTTCATAAGATAAGATATAATATGTGCTTGAATTCACATTTGCTATTGTAGTAATCTTATAAATTTCATGTTGCCTGTAATATTTGAAACATGTTATGGCATAAATATAATTATTACGGTGAACCTCGACATATTATCGTGAAAATGCATCAAGTATTTAAAAAAATCCTCACTATTACAGATCATCGTATGGGCCAGACAAAAAACTTTTGACAAGAAATTAAGTCTTGGGGAGGCTATTATCAAGCTTGATGGACTAAACCTGAGTGAACATACTGTGTCGTGGTACAAACTCTTCCAAACTGGTGCAGCAGATTATGGATCTAATGAATCGCTCTCATTCTGGTGAAAGGTAGCAAAGGATGCATTACACGATGGAAATGAGAGCTGTGAAAACAATCAAAACTTTGAATGACGAAGGCTGATAAAATGGATAAGGATAAAGAGAATAAACGCCTCTTAGTACGATGTTCCGTGTTCTTCGATTAATTAATAAATATGGATAAGACACTAACCTTGTAATGGTGGATTGAATGTTAAACATTTGTCAACTAACACTGTAATGAAATTAGAATGAGACAATTGCCGAATGTTTACATATACGAGTGTTGAAAAGAAGGTGCTATGAAGGACAAATGTTTTCTGTTTGATTGAGGTTAAATCAGAGCTGGCCTCTGTGTGACAATAATGGTGCATATGTACAAAGATCTTTCAACATTATTGATTGCCTTTGTTATGCGTAAGAAGATGAATCTTATAGGAAAAAGTTATTTGTCTATTTATTATATTTGTGAATGGAAATGTATATGGAGATAATGAGACTGTCGATGATAGAGCAACCTGATTAGAAAACAATCAAAGGACATCTTATATCGCGTATATTGATTATTAAAGTAAGACAACGTGAACCATTACAGGGTTTCTGAATATTAATAACTTCAATACGCTGCCATTCATTTCTAATTGGTCATAATACGAATTTGCGAATATTCAACAAACTTCAATATTTTGTTCTTCAACTGAAAACTGTACCATATGATTTAACGAAATATTGTGCTTACGATATACACGTATATTATTCTTTCATTTCTTCTTCTAGTCTTCACTTATAGAGTGAGACAAAGTTTATGGTCACTGCTACAGTTAACTATTGTATCACATTTGAATATTTGCAAAATAATATATACGAGTACGACAATGAAATAAAACACATATTGTTTAATGTTTATATACTGCTCCGTTTGTTTCATTGTACTATATATTTTTTTTTATAACAAAACCAATCATTTAATTTGTACCCAAATAATCCAATCAGAATTAAGGCAATGCCGGAGTACTGTTGATATGTGCTACACACATGGAGTTTGGATTTTGATTAAAAATTCGAATTTGCTTTTTGCTTGGTTTGTTTAAAAAGTGGCAGATTTTATAAAGTTTAGTTGATTTTTTTTTTAAATATTTAATTTTAGAGTTATCGGACTTTAAACTTTCAAAGTAAGCAATTTTGTTTATGTTTCATAATTAATCGAGTATGCTTCCACTTCAGTTACATAGTAGTTTCAAAATTATGACTTTCGACTTTAAATGTCAGTGGTTATATTTTTCAAATAATGACTTAACGATCTCTTTTGTTTGTTCTTCATCAAATTTACCTTGATAATCAGAATAGACAACATTTGTTTAATATTTGGAGTGTCATCATATTATTGTAAGACTTAAATATGAAATTTAATTAGAGATTAGAATTAAAATATGCATAAACATTTTACCCTTACTTCTACATTGTGTGAACTGGTTTTTATATGAAAAACTGTTCACCTTTTCCATGTTCAATTTTTTTCTCAGTTAATTTGACCATGATTCCTAAAAACTCATTTCTTATGTAACTCTTTCTTACTTTTGTTTATTTAAACTATTTCGTAAAGGTATTGTCCTATAAACAGTCTCAAATAACAAGAAATGTGCAAATAAAACATTCAGGTCTACCTTTTTTTCAGGTAGAAATGTTGCTATTGATAAAATTTAACCATTGAAAAACACTCATAATGACAGGGTCAAACTGGATTCGTGAAAACAATCAACAACAGAATAGTGCTAAATGATGATTTTTTTATCATTTCCCAATTAATTTGCACAAGATAAGTCAAGATACCCTTCTAATTAAGATAGAAATGACAAATTGAATTGTTATATATTTACGGAAGCCGATAAGGGCCATTCAAAAAAAATTAATTATGTCGTAATTACGACATAGCATGTCGTAATTTCGACATAACATGTCGTTATTACGACATCGCTTTGTCGTAATTTCGACATAACATGTCGTTATAACGACATCGGTATGTCGTAATTTCTACATATCATGTCGTAATAACGACATAACTGTGTCGTTTTAACGACATAGCTATGTCGTATTAACGACATCGCTATATATATAAGAATATGTATTATGATTTGCAAGAGACTAAATGACACAGAAATTAACAACTATAGGTCGTCATAAAACCCCCAATAATTAAAAAAGCCCCCGAATTGTCAGCTATAAAAGAGGGAGGAAAGATACCAGAGGGAGAGTCCCTGAAATGCTGTGTGACAGACAGTGTTATTATTTAATTATAGCTCCCTTGGTAAAACTCCAAATTTCATATTTAATGTATTTTATTGTTAAATAATTTACATGAAGCTTATGAAGTATAAATATGTTAATTGCATAACTTTTGCTATTTGAATTCATTGGTTAAAGATTTCTATTTATATTGTAAAGTTTGATATTTCAAATTGCATTGTCGCAAAATCCTAGGCTACTTTCTTTGGATACCTTAAGTAAGAAAGGAGTAGGTCCAGTAAGACCCCTTTTTGGCCCCAAAATATAGCTATTTTACAAAATTGTTAAAATGTAAACGTTCAGTTATTTATTGGACCGTTTAAATGCTTCTGCTACATAAATATGGGCTTGTTTAGACAATACAATGCACATATATCGGGTACTAGCACCTTTAAGTCATGCTAAATTACTGTAAAATCTTCACAATTCTAGCATTTTAGTTAAATTTAGACGGTTTTCGTGTAAAACGAAAGTGGCCGCATTCGTGTTCATCCTTAATATTGAAATGTAAGTTGTATTTTATGATAATACATAACATATATAAAGGTTGAGGATGAACACGGATGCGGCTACTTTCATTTTTGACAAAACACATCTGAAAAGTGACATTTTTCGGCATATTTGGTAGATTTTTCATATTTCAGCTTGAATCGGTGCGTTTTTTTATGACTAAATCAGTTAAAATATTTCACTAAAAGTAATTGATTCAAATAAAATAGACACTTAAGTGTTTTAAAAGTGTTCAAAATTTTTCGTCAGATGAACCTGAAAATTGATGCCAAAATCGGCCCTACTCCTTTATATATTTTATAGATCACATCTCTGATTGACAGATACCAATTGTCAAAAAGCTGCAAAAATAAACCACGTTTCATTGAAATTAATATAAATTGAATGAAATGTGAAACTGAATTTGTCCTACCAAGGCAAGCAATTCTTTCTATCTCCTTTTATATAGCGCATACTATATGGCTTTATGTAACAAGGGTAAATTGTATTATTGTTTGCTCTATTTCTACTTTCAAACGTTGGGCACGATGTTCCTACAACCCCTAGGATTTAAAACAGAATCTTCGCAATTTCGTCCGCAAAACAAAAGACTTAATACCAGTTCACGGATTGTTTTACTTCACGATTTGTCCTGCTATTCATGTTATAACTGTCGTGATGAAATTAATTCCTATACTAGCGAAGCCGGAACTTTTCGTTAATATAAACTTGTGCATGAAATGGAGGTAATTGAAAGACGAATCCCAAACAGCAACGAAAACCGTTTCATCGAATTAATAAAAACCCGGGATTATATTTGCCTTTTTCGCAGACGATCCAGGAGTAGATTACTATATTTTAACATGTATATATTTGAAGATGACTTGGGAAATAAATCTCAAACTAAGGTTCAAGTAATTGAAGGGGTGTATTTCGAAAACATATGTGCCAGGGAAAATACAATTCTATTCAAATTTAACCAAGGGTAAACATGTTCGATTTCCTTGCAGAGTGTCAGATATATTTGTATTGGGGTTGAATTAAGATATAGAAAGTTTACAATGACAGATGATATCACAGTGGATGATATGCACCTTTAGAGTTAAACATCCTATCCTATGATAAAAAAAATTATAGAAAATCGTATACATGTACTTTCGTCCTGTCTTTCCATCCTACATTACTTGCGACAGTACTGCATTTTTAGTTGAAATAACTTAAAGGGTAAACATTATTAAATCGATTTCCACAACTCGAGGTAATTTTTGATAAAATGACATCACAAAACGAACAGAACCAGAATCAACCAACAATATAAAAAACCGAATAAACTTGAAAAAATTAATCGAAGTCCAAATCCCTCTTTGACTTCGCATTTTAAGTGTAACGTGTTGTAGGAACATCATGCCCAACGTTTGAAAGTAGAAATAGAGCAATCAATACTTCAATTCACCCTTAATACAAGATGCCATGTAGTTTGCGATTATTCAAACGGAGATGGGATGCTTGGCTTGCAAAATCAGTCCCTACATCAACCCAAAAAATATTCTTCCAACTTATAAAAATGTGATACACCCTTGTCTAACTGTACAGCCCTTTAATCAACGATATTTTAGTCCAGTAATTTAATTATTCTAATTCTTATTTATAATAATTGCAGATGGAATGTCAAAAATATATAAGTTTCTCTTTGAAGGTATTCAAAGAAGGTAACCTAGGATTTTGCGACGATGCAAATATTAAACTTTACAATATAAATAGAAATCTTTAACCAATGAATTCAAATAGCAAAAGCTATGCAATTAACATATATATACTTCATAAACTTCATGTAAATTATTTAACAATAAAATACATTAAATATGAAATTTGGAGTTTTACCAAGGGAGCTAATGATTAAATAATAACACTGTCTGCCACACAGCATTTCGGGGACTCTCCCTATGGTATCTTTCCCCCCTCTTTTATAGCTGACTATGCAGGGGCTTTTCTAATTATTGGGTGCATTATGATGACCCTTAGTTGTTAATTTCTGTGTCATTTAGTCTCTTGTCTACCATAATAAATATTCTTTTAGTATAGATATGTCGTTATTACGACATAGTGATGTCGTTATAACGACATGTTATGTCGAAATTACGACATAGCGATGTCGTAATAACGACATGTTATGTCGAAATTACGACATAACGATGTCGTTATAACGACATGTTATGTCGAAATTACGACATGTTATGTCGAAATTACGACATAGCGATGTCGTAATAACGACATGTTATGTCGAAATTACGACATGCTATGTCGTAATTACGACATAAATTATTTTTTTTGAATGGCCCTTATCGGCTTCCGTATATATTTATATATTTTATAAAAAAAAATGTCCATACCAAAGAGGTATTGTAAAATCAAAAGTTGGTGGATTTTTTCATATTGTGATATTGTTGAGTTGGTGCTGTGATATAACATTGTTGATTATTAATGTCAATGATATGATAATGATATGTTTTTAATAAAGAATTAAAATTTTCTTGTATGTTGACTGTAACGTGTAACCAGGCGTTTATATCTTAATCGAACATTCCAGTAAATACTTGGATCCAAGTTGTCTACTAACAGTACGGCGATACCAAAAATGGAAATATCTATGCTATGCACAATGAACCAAAATATATACATTAGCTCTTTGCAGATACTAAGTAACAATGAACAATAAAACAATTATATATATACACAAATATAATTAGTACACATCCTGTCCTTCTAATGTGACGATCTGCCTTTAAGACAGTGCGGGCTGGTACAGTATGCTACTGCTAGACAGTCTGGGCTGGTACAGCATGTCCTCCGAGTTGGACAGACTGTCACTAACAAACAATTCGGACTGTTGCAGTCTGTCCTACGAGTGGGACAGACTGCCACTAGCAAACAATTCGGACTGTTGCAGTCTGTCCTACGAGTGGGACAGACTGCCACTAGCAAACAATTCGGACTGTTGCAGTCTGTCCCCCGAGTGGGACAGTCTGATCTACCAACTTTCAATGTTAGACCAACTTGTACTGGCAACTTGTACCCAGTACAAGGTGTCCCCAGTACACCTTGTCCTATCAATTTTACAGCTATGTAACGTACTCACTATTGTAAGCTAGTCTTCCTCTGTAAGAATATAGACAGAACCCGAATTGTATTCCTCACTTACTTATATACTCTAAGGCGAATACACTATTTACTGGATTGGGATGTTCTCTATATGTTCCCGATACCGAACACAAGAATCCCTTTCAAACACCCACATACCCTTGGACCAAACCACTGACTTTCCCGCCAAACGACTAAATCCAAACAACGCTTCCTTCTGCTTGAAATATGCATATATACAACTCAATTCTTCTTGTTTGAAACCTTAGCCACCAATAAACATTACATGACTATGCCTCTGATTTATTCATTAAAAAAACCCACTGAGGTGTATAATATTTCTTGAAATGTGTGCTAATATCGAGTGCCATTCTGTTTAAACACATTTGACAACTCACCATTTGTAAATTTATAGGACGTTCTAACTAGCTCTTTCATGCAATATGACCTAAACTTATTTTTTTCTTGTAGGTTACTTTTGGTCATGTATCTATAACGTTTCTTCGTATTGATTCATCCCTGTCCTCTATCTTATAATTTTACATACGTCAACTGTAGATATTGTTGCCATGAATATATTTGCATATCCATTCATAGCATACATCTCAATATAAAAACAAAACCTGGAAACAATGACTAATTATTTTAACAAATCAAACCTTTCTGATATCAATTGATCAAATACATCGAAATATGTCGCTTGTATTAAAGTTGGACACAGATACGTTGTATCATTCAAAACATTTGTGATTTTGAATGATGACCTTAGGTAGTGTCAATTTCCTCATAACCCTGTTCGTTCATTTTAAATTTGTGTCGGGACCACACCATATATGTTAACGCCTATTTTACCCAAAAAATGTGTCTAAAGAAATTATATTCTATATCCTAATACCTATTAAATTATATAGTTAATTTAAACATGATTACCTTTTTACATATATTACAAAATGATGACTTTGCAAAAGAATCGTAATAAGTTTTATTTTACATATAGATATTAAGTAGTTTGTAATAATCAAATAAAGAAATTGAAAGTAAAATTAAAGTCATTTTACCAAAAAAACACAACCTTTTCACGTAAACAAAAATATCGCTGTCTATATCATTATGCATTAAACAGTTTTCCCTGCGAATAATAAAAAAAAACCATGTTGGATGAGATTCTGAATTAAAAAATTTTCATTGATTACGCCCTGAAAAAAGACACCCAATAAAGCAAATAACAGCTGATCTGGTTTTGCCATCTACTTGTCATTATATATAAGCCTAGATAAAGCCGACGAGGAAAGACATTATACGACTAAGAAAGCTACATTTATTAAGCTTAGTTGGAGGAGTAGTTTTGAAATACATATTAAGAAGTAGACTTGCGTTCCTTTAAAAAAAGAAACAGCGCAAGTTTGAAGAAAACCCGGAAACGTTTCGCCCGGACAACAGATAAGGGAATTGATGAGAAAGATGGCAAGACATGCAAAAATCACATTTAAACTAACAAGTTTTTATTGATGGCACTGTTCTAGTAAAGATCAACAAAAGTACATTCTTTTATATATGGAAGACTTGATCACTTTGATTAGACTTATTCTAAATGTCACATGTAAAGGTAGTCCTTTAGATACTTTTTCACACAGTGTGCTGGTGACTTAATAGGCTTCGCCCTCAATCCATATGGAATTCACTGACCCCATATATATCGTATTAGGTCACTGGTACACTATGCCACTTAGGTAAATTTTCATTTATCTTTTCAATATCATTCCATTTACAGGTTTACTTATCTTTTACCCACCAAATGACTACATTTATTTCATAATTCAATAGGCTTGACCTGATGAAGTCTGATTGAACATATTTCAAGATTTCAGGGATCAAATCTAACATTTCGATGCTTATATAACCCACCAACAGTAGTGCTTTTATAATAAAGGGAAACACCGTCATATGCTCGTATGTACCTTATAATTAAATTCCCATGCTTTCAGTAACAATGAGTAAGTAGGTGCTAATATATTTCATCGGTTTTTAATACAAAATTACCATACGATCGTATAATAAAGCGTGGGAAATTCGTACTAACTGTGAATGGCGAAGTGGGCTTGAATGGTTTATTAAAATAAGATAGCGTATATATAATACACAGTTTGCATCATCAAAAATTTCTAAATGAGACACGACTGGAGAAATGTCTCACGAGAAAACATACCACATCCCCCCTTCTTTTCGGTAAAAAAACTGAATGAAATCGAAAAAAAGAAAATTAGGGAAAATACAAGAAATATTTCCTTTGTGTTTGCGATATTTACACTAAGGCGTCATATACAATAGATTGACTTATATCCATAAATACAGTTGTCACGAAAGAGTATTGGTCAACATGTAATCAGGAAGCTGTTAAGTACTTTTCACTCGAATATCGTAGAATATCAAAGTAGTTTTTTTACGACATGTTTGTTTAGGGTGGTTTAAGCAGTGTGCATGTATCAATTTTATAATCCAGGATATATCTTGACGTATTTACGGTTGTATGTAGTACAAGCTTAAAAGTTTTTGTCATAAGAAATACATAAAAGTATATCATACTTATCTATAAAAGATTATAAAATATAACATAGTTTGACTTAAAAAGAAACAAAAAAAGTACTACAACATATGCTCTCGGTATTTTGTTCTGTCATGTTACAGTGGCAGATTCAGTTATTTTAATAAGAGGGCCACTAATTGCGTAAGATGGGACCCGCTCCAGTCATGCTTCAGTTTTTCCATAACTTATCAAACACATTTTTTTTCAACAATATGCCCATATGACAGTGGTATCGACTAAGACAGCGATAATGACCAGCAATCCATGTATGACGATAACGACCAGTTCTTCAATAACTATAATGGTTATTTCATTGAGGAACCATGTTTTAAAATTTCTTAAAAATTCAAATGGTTCACATCAAATTCGAGCTAGTGCAGTATTTCTATAGAAAAGAGTGATAACGATAAGTCACTTTGATTCAATTAAGTGGAATTTTTCAGTATATGGAAACAAAATAAAATTTTCTATAATTTTAAAATTAATGAACAATTTACATTTAAAGGACATCACTCTAAACAGAGAAATCAAGCCCCACTGCATGGCTATTTTACATGTAACTGTCCGTAAACGACCATTTTTCTGGTCCGTTTTTTCTGTTAAATGAACGATTGAATTTTATATTCCATGTGCATCTTAACAAAAATAAATTCCCTTTAAAAAACTGTGAAAAGGGTTCTCATCTTAAGGTGTAACAATAAAAGGGAGAATAAATTTACTAATGAATCTAATTTCAAAGGTTCACAACTGGCATTTTAATGAGCTTCAATTGATTTTTTTCTTCTTCTTCATAAAGACGTTGCTTAGCAAAAGCACATCTTATATTTTACTGTATACAGTATTAACAGTTTTATCATGATATTTCATTGGCAATATATAATAACTTATGTATCAAAGAACAACGAATTTAATAACTGTCATTTATTCAAACAAATGTCAGTTTCCCTGTGCTTGTTATAAAAGATCTTCATTTCTATATAAATACACGATATAAAATCAAATTGTAATAGTATATTAATCTAAACTATTTTATAAAAATATAGTCCATATAATTGAGAAAAGGTTGGTAGTTTCTCTCGCCGTTTACATGATGATTATAATGTTTGACAGGCCCTGAGAGTATTCCGAAAGGAATTATTCGGTGTATACCTAAAGGTATATCATAACCAGTATGATTTTCTACTAATAAAAACACAAAAACCGGAACAAAAAATGTTCTAGTTAATGGATGGCTATTGAAACATTTTAGAGCAAAGTTAGCAGATAACACGAGAGCTAATCTTTCGGTCACCGTCAATTGGTCAGTGACGTGCGGATGAAGAACGTCGTGATCATGGTGGTAGCGATGAAACGTTTTGTACAACCAAAAGTTTCTATGTAGTGAAAAATGTATGAAAAAGAAAATTAAATCAAACAATAACACGCTTCCAATCAAATGAACAATCAATTGCAGTACTGTTGGTGGCATTTCCGGCAAAGCACGTGTAGTCTGAATCCAATCTACTCTTTTCTCATCCCAAATGTCAGGTTGCACTCCATGATACTTTTTAACAATGAATGTGTCCATAGTAGCTAATGGTGCCATATAAAGAATAGCTTTCCACACTAGAAATAATACAGATTGATGTTGATAAGTAACTGATTGATGGATTTTGTATTTTTCAAACGGTTTTATGTAGTGAAGTACAAATGGATAAATTGCAATAATAAAAGCATAGCAAAAAGTTGTAAACCATGTCTCAAAATATACCGAATTGTATATCGCCGATGTCAGTAAATAATACCAAAGTTGGTTAATCATTGTTTGAACATGGTTACTGAAGATATACGTTAATACTAAAACACCAACAATTAACAATCTCATCAACACTACTAAATCATATGTTCTGTCATACAAGGCTTGTTTATGCTGACTATTCTTACTTTTCTGTTGCTGAGGAACTGGAGGTATTTCATTTGATGATATCGACATGGTTTTATCTGAAAAAATATTAAAAAAAATTATGGTACTTTTTAGGAAAAAAATGTTACAGATTTAGTTTCGGGTTGAAGCAGTTACGTTTAGAATAACATAAAGATAATGGTATAATTTAAACCGAGAATTAATTTAATTTAATTTATTTTCAAAAAGCAGGCGCACGTTAAATGATACAATGACATAGAATTTTAAATTTACTAGTCGATACGCATCTTACATTCTCGTCCCAAAAATACGATTCTTTACCCTTTAGTTTAACTCATTGATACTACTATACTAGGCATGATATTGGAATCATCGTGTGACAGGTGACATACGGGGCGCCGAATGGGACGCTTGTGGTTTTGTACCCGAAATTCAATTTTGTACGGACAAAAGTGACTTTTGTTCAACAAAAATGAGTTCCGTTTAACAAAATTTGTAGCATACTATAATTTAAAATTTTGTCATACAAAATTATCTTTCAGTGGACAAAAGTCACTTTTGTCATGACAAAATTCATTTTTGTTACACAGACTTGACTAGATATGTCCTATGTGCTGGGTTGGGGATTGTTTTGGAGGTGGGTTGTATATAAGTAACTGACACATCTCCATTAATCATGATAGAGAGTGTACACGGATTCCACTGTGCCCTCGCAGCAATAGTCGAGGGGTGCTCCGCTCACGGAGTGATCTTCGTACTAACATACATACATGGCACACCATGTGTTATGGACTTCGTATAGATTTATCATGACGAGCGATTTAAATTAGATCTATATGAAGAATCTATAAACTTCCTTGATATAGCTGTAAGACATTACCCGTTAAACAGCATGTTTCTGAAAAAAACAATAGTTAGAGAAGTATGTATCGGACATCTTGAATGTTGTGATGTATTGCATTATTACGCTTGCGCAAAATCATAATTTAGAACAGCATAACTTTAGGATTATCAAAACCCGATATCTAATTCAAATTAAGTAAGTTGAGATAGTTCCTGTGAAGCGCCCTATTGAAAATTTCTAATGCTATCGGAAATCTCCAAACTTATTGTACATAAAAATAGTTTTGTGTCCGTGTGTCCGGACACAAAATGAATGTCAACTATATTTTGCACCGAAACCTTGCCACTAATGGACTTGACTTTTGTTATCTAATTTGAAAATTGGGCGACAAAAGTCAATTTTGTATGCAAATTAGTGTAGTTTGGATTCTGTAAACTAATTTGCATACAAAATCGACTTTTGTGAGACAAAATTGACTCTTGTGAGACAAAATTGACTTTAGTGAGACAAAATTGACTATTGTGAGACAAAATTGACTTTTGTGAGACAAAATTGACTTTTGTGAGACAAAATTTACTTTTGTGAGACAAAATTGACAAATTTGAATTTTGTCTCACCAAAGTCAATTTTGTCTCACAAAAGTCAATTTTGTCTCACAAGAGTCAATTTTGTCTCACAAAAGTCAATTTTGTCTCTTAAAAGTCAATTTTGTCTCACAAAACTCACTTTTGTCTCACAAAACTGAATTTTGTCCCATACAATTAACTTTTGTGTTTTAACTACCATATCAGGTAACAAAAGTCAATTTTGTATGCAAATAAGTTTATATTTGCATACCTTTTTGACAAAATTGACTTTTGTCATGACAAAAATGAATTTTGTCTACAAATATGAATTTTATCATGACAAAACTGAATTGAATTTTGTCATCACAAAATTGAAGTTCTCATAAAACAAATCTGTATTACATAGTTTTGTAAAGGCAAAAATGATCTTGTTATGACAGAATTGAATTTTGTACAAAACCACAAGAGTCCCATTCAGCGCCCCGTATGACAGAGGTTTAACAGGAGATATATCATATCACATCAATCGTGCGACAGTTAATGGATGTATTGCAGGGAATTGTTGTCTTGTCGACACGTGAAAGATGCAAAGTAGAAGTGTGTTGCCGTGTCTACAGATATTGTTGCCATTTATACAAAACGTTTTGATAGGTGTTAGTGTAAAGGAGAGGGTTTATATCTTATCAACAGGCGATGGATATTTAGCAGGAGATTGTTGCCTTGTCGAGGAATCGTTATGATAGCTGATAGATGAAGAATATGGTTGTATTATTTACAGGTGATTTCGGGGTATCCGATTCCATTGATCAAATAAAAGATGATGGATATAAAGCAGGAGATGGTTGCTTTGTAGACATATGAAAACACAAAGCAGAAAATGGTTGCCTTGTCATGGTACCAGATCACATTAATCGAGTAAAGGTGTGGATGTAAAGCAAAAGATGGTTGCTTTGTCTACAGGAGGCGAGAATTAAAGCAGGAGAAACTTTCCCGTTATCGCCACGTCGTTGATGTTAAGCAGGAGATGGTTGCATTATTGACGTGCCATTGCGACAGTTGATGTGTGTAAAACTGTACACCAAGTGAAAGTTGAATTATTGAGAGATAATTTGTGTTAAGTCGGAGATGGTTGCCATGTTGACAGATGATGTTTGTAAAATGATTTTTATTCCGTATCGTATCATCACCGGGATAATGTTCTTATGCAAACACATACACATTTCTTCTTTACCTTTCACGGTCACAGGCAATTGTCTCAGACAAAAAACCTATATACTCATATAACACGTAAATTGTTCTTACGGGTAGTCGCAAAAGAGAACAGTTTTGTAAAGACATTTGTTATTCGCTTAAAGGCTCAGGAAATGTAACTTACTCTCGACTGGTAATTTTCCCAATCGCCCCTCATAAACAAAATATATATAGGTCCAATATTGACTTAATCTGTTTGTCCTTCTTTGACTTATTGTATATAAACTCATCATAGATACCAGGACTAAATTTAGTATATACGCCAGACGCGTTTCGTCTACAAAAGACTCATCAGTGACGCTCGAATCCAAAAAAGTTAAAAAGGCCAAATAAAGTACGAAGTTGAAGAGCATTTAGAACCAAAATTCCTAAAAGTGTTGCCAAATACAGCTAAGGTAATCTATGCCTGAGGTAGAAAAGCCTTAGTATTTCAAAAAATTCTAAAATTTGTAAACAGTAAATTTATAAATATAACCTCCGATTGATAAATACTACCCTTTGTAAAGCATCCTTTAAGTATTGATTGCTTCCGCTTAAAATCAAAAGAAACCCGATAGGAGATTCATTCACTTTCAAAATCCCTTTAAACGATTTATAGATCATCTTGATGAATTATAATAACTTATATAAATCATAAACAAATTAACAGTGTATTATAACATGAAATAAGATTATATTAAGCTTATCAGTTGACTGACACGAAAAACACTATTTTCTTAAATATTCTATTTATTTTATTCATCCATTCATATCTGTGTGTTTGACTTATACATTTCAACACGGTTTTTCGTTAAACTCCAAACCCGTTGGGATGAAATGGTTATTGTTTAAAGTACAGTTAAAAGTTAGTGTCGTTCAGTACATGGATGAGCTTATTAACATCATGAAATTGTAAGCCTTATATAGGTGTAGTTTTCATCAACCTATGATGTTGAACAACAGGTTAACTCTACTTACATGAACGTACATTGAAGATCAACACTGAGCTTAGAAATACGTAACATTGAAACAGGGTAACGTAGCATGCACCTGCATTAAAACATATATATTCAGCTATCAAAATCGATGCAGCTAACTGTTCAATAATACAATAGGAGTTTAACTTACCCGTGTGTACGGTGATAAAATCCTAAGTGTAATTTACAATCAATAGGTATGTCATTCACCTGTCTCCGGCAAAGTGTGTCTGTTTTAGTTACTTAATTGACTAATAAAAATGTGTTGCTAGACGCAAAATAAAGCGCGACAATTCCATTTAGAATATTTGACTAGCATACTATTTTTATTTGTCGGAGTTCGTGATCGATCTAGCTAAAAATAAATCGTATATCTTGAATCACAAAGCGTAAATTTACGGTTCATTATTCAACCTAGTTCCTTATTTGAATGTGCACAGTCACCATTATTAACATAGTACAGGGTTAAATGAATAACGTGAAGTGAGATATCCTTTACACGGCCTAATAACTTCAAATCCGGAAGGAGATAGATACCCCATCAATATTAAAGGACGATGGTATCATATATAGATGTTCTAAAATTTAAAAAGATCAAAGAGCAAGTCAAGTCTAACGGACAAAAAAATACATAGGTGTCATACAATACATGAAATACGGTACTGGGGGTGGGGATGGGGTGGTCATGAAAATAATAAAATCAGAATCATACCGATATTTCCACGGATGTTTTTTTTTTATATTTGGATAACATGATTTTCCCTTTTCACTGATGCCTTTTAACCATAACATACATAACTTCAGTAAATATAAGATTTAAATGACTGATATAAATAGTCTATTCAGATAGCCAGTTAGCCAGTTACAATGTTTTGTTTAATTCGATTGTATTATTGTCAACTTGTGATTGTACTCGGCTTATTTCCTGTTGTAAGTCCGTTTTATTACGTCCGGTTGCTACAATGATACATAAATAAGAAACACACAAATGTTACAATATAGTACTTGTTAACATGAATGATAAATCTAAGAGTTACATCGATAAAGAATTTAAATCAAAATACAAATATTGTTCTGAATTGATTTAGCAAACAAAACCGAAAAGAAAAAAAGGTAAAACAGGGTAGTACATCCTCGTTTATACGGACATGTTGTTTAATGTGCCCGGAAAGGAGTAGGTTCAGTAAGACCCCTTTTTAGCCCCAAAATATAACAGTTTTACAAAATTGTGAAAATGTAATCTTTTAGCTATTTACTGGAAAGTAGAACGCTTCTGCTACATTAATATTGGCTGTTTTTTGACAATACAATGCACACATGAATATCGGGTACTAGCATCATTAAGTCATGCTAAATTACTGAAATCGTCCCAATTTTAGCAACTTTTAGTTAAATTTTGACGGTTACCGTCTTAAATGAAAGTGTTTATTTATAATATTTTACATTGAAATGTAAGTTGTATTTGATGATAATGCATTACATATATAAAAGTTGATGATGAACACGGATGCAACCGCTTTCAATTTTGACAAAAACCATATAACAAATGACGTTTTTTGGCATATTTAATAGATTTTTCATATTAAAGCTTGAATCGGAGCGTTTTTATTAGCTATATTAGTTAAAATCTTTCACATGAACTTATTGAATCAATTGAAATAGACATATAAGTGTTTAAAAAGTGTCCAAAGTATTTCGTTAGCTGAACCTGAAATTTGAGGTCAAAATCGGCCCTTACCGGACCTACTCCTTTAGAAACGATCCCGGCAAGTTATCGATCCTTTGGATAAACCTATTCTAAAAGGCTACCAATTCAACACTGTAATTTTGTTGAATTTGTTATCAGTAAATTAAATGCAAACTAAATATTATGTTAGATAAATATACTCATTCATGGATCTACAATCTGTCGATACATGTATATTGGCATTGCACAAGGTCATATTTTTCTCGTATACTGTTTATGGCATCTTTACACTAAATCCGTTGGATGATGTTGGATGTGTACTGATTGATAATTTAGTTTAAATTACATGATTTTTTTTAATTGTGTTTGGCTTTAAACTTACTGTCAGTAACTGCGACTACTCTCAGATCAGAACTTAGTGTCTTTTTGTTGTTGGGAAATACAAGTACCCGGCCACGTCCACTCTGTGTTTTTTGTTTTTATTCCTCTTTGTATCCATCTGATGAGGTAAGCCTTTTTCAACTGATTTATATAGTTCGTTCTTATGTTGTACTATTACAGCACTGTCCTAGGTTAGGGGAGGGTTGGGATCCCGCTTACATGTTTAAATTCGCCACAGCATTTGTGTATGTGCCTGTCCCAAGTTAGAAGCCTGTATAAATTCAGTGGTTGTCGTTTGTTTATTTGTTACATATTTGTTTTTCGTACATGTTTTGTACATAAACTAGGTCGTTTGTTTCCTGACCTCATTGGAATTATTTTTCATTTGTTATTTAATTATCTTTAAGTTTGTCAATGTAACGATGTAGATCTTTAAATATTGTCTTTTTATCGGATTGTACACTATGTGTTTTGGTTCATTGTTGGTTGCAGTACAGTAACAATTCGTTGTTGTTAACGTCTCTGATTGATATTGAAATCATAATACGTCTCTTTGATTCAACTGAGATACCAGGTCGATGACTATGTTTTGACCGATGATTTCTTATGATAAAGTTAAAAAGATGATTTATAAATGGTACGACACAGACACCATGCAACAATGAATATTTCTACGTTAGCTTCCCGATGAAGATGTTGGTGAAAAACGTCCCTTGTCATAATTTCTTTTTATATCAAATTGATTAAGCAGAATGTAACAAAATGCACTTAACTACATGATATGTGTTTTTCCTTTTTATTCACGATCAATGTTTCTTAGTTTGTAATAAGTTATTACAGTCTCACTTGGTTTTAAAATTTTGCTGATTATCACACTTTCTATTAGCTTTATAATTCATGCATGGCTTGTAACTTATATCAAATACATGAAGACTCTCTTATAACTGATTTGAGATTAGACAACCGTCGGATTACTTCAGGAAATAATTCAGTGAACTGTTACCAAAACTGTTATTTAGGAGATAACTGTATTGTATTTTAAGCTTGGCCTTCGTAAAACGTAGATTTTACTGTCGCAAATTGAGTTTACCTAGCGACGCGGAGCGGAGATAGGTAAACGGATATTTGCGACAGTAAAATCAAGTTTTACGAAGGCCAAGCTTAAAATACAATACAGTTATCTCCATTCTAATGCCACATCTTAAAATAAATGTCATTTAATAAATATTTTGGCTTAAAATGACAAAAATGAAAAAGTCCGCGAAACTGTCGCATTGTCCTTAGCATCTTAACAATGTGACGTCTACTCTGGATGTCAAACATGAATACTAAACGTTATTTTACTTTAATGGTTTCAATGTAGACAAAAAGAAGATTTTGAGGCTAAAAATGTGAATATCTTGTTTATTTTTTTGAGAAATTACATATCCTAAAAAAATCGGAATTCAAAATGGTGGCTTTCTTAGTTACGGACTGGTAGAACGTGGAATCTAACCCCTCAAAATATTCATCAACGTCCAATGAAAATTATCGTTACAAACTAATTGCATTAGAATTCAAAGTATAGGTGTATTTAGCTGTAAAATTTGTGATCACCGATTTGATCTAATTTCTCATATTTGATTAACTACATATTTAAACAATTATCCAAATACCACCAACCCCCCTCCCTTTTTTTTTTTACCAAAAAACTATCAAAATGCGTGGACACGTAATGATGAATCGGAAATTCGTGTGTAATTTAGACAGCCGCAATCTAATTAACAACCAAGATGACCTTCAAGGACTTCCGATGACAATATATATTTCCTGGTACACAGCTACTTTTGCATAGGTACTTTTTCTATACTAAAAATCTGTAGTACTGAAAATTTACTTTTAATATTCAGTACTATTTTGTTACTCTAAAATGATTGTAATATTTAGGTACTTGTATTTTACAGTACATATATGTACTTAATTTGTACTTGAAATTAAGGTACTACATATTTTTGGTTACTACCGTTACATTTTCAGCATTTTGAAAGTTTTTCTATTTCAAATCTCTTAAAATTATGATTTTCAAACACGGAATATTGCATTATTTCTGTACCAAAATATTTAGTACAAATCATATACTGTTAAATACAAGTACCTAAATATTACATTAATTTTAAAGTTAAGAAATAGCACTAAATATTAAAAGTCGATTTCTAGTACTACATATTTTTAGTACAGAAATAGTATCTATGCAAAAGTAGCTGTATATTAAAATGTATAAAAGTACACGTTTTCCTGTTTGATAAGTTAAGAGTGATTCGCACTATTATAAAATGTGTCAGTCTTTGTTCTTGTATTGTGCTTTTGAATGGAAACGACATAATTTCTTGTTCCTTTTTTCACAAGTATTTATTAGTTTTATTTTATTGTTTTATTTTCTTCTACTTAATTTGAGTGTCAGTCGTAACCGTAAAAACCATAATCACAAAAAATACTAAGCTCCGATTAAAATTCTGAAACTAAAAGTTCCTAATCAAATGGCAAAATCGGAAGCTCAAATAAATCAATCGAATGGACAACAACTATCATATCCCTGATTTGGTACATACATTTTCTAAAGTAGAAAATGGTGGATTAAACCTGTTTTATAGCTCGCCAAACCTCTCAATTGTATGATAGTCGCCTAAAATTCCATTATACATGATAATGACAACGATTTGACGCGCGTTTGGCGTACTAAATTATAATCCTGGTACTTTTGATAACTATTTTACACCACTAAGTCGATGCCACTGCTGTTGGACATTTCGTCCTCGAGGGTATAACCAGTCTAGTAGTCAACATTTCGGTGTTGACATGAATAGCAACAATGTGGTCATTGTTTAAAATTCCGTTTACAAAACTTTGAATTTTTCGTAAAACTAAGGATTTTCTTATCCCAGCATAGATTAACTAAGCCGTATTTGGCATAACTTTTTGGAATTTTGGATCCTCAATGCTCATCAACTTTGTACTTGTTTTTGATAAATACTTTGACACGAGCCTCACTGATGAGTCTCATGTAGACGAAACGTGTGTTTGTCGTACTAAATTAAAATCCTAGTACTTTTGAAAACTATTGTGAACATAACAAGCAGACATGATAGGTAAAAATGTCAGAAATAGAGGAACAGCAGTCAAAATTGTGTTATTATCTTAATCACTATAAAAACAAACAAATATATAAACATACATTTACCATAGCACAATTACGGAAGGTACAAGTACAGAGCCATGTCAGTAGTAGGGAGGGTGATCTTTTATGCACCCCAAAAATACGTGGCGGCTGTGCGCACCCAAGAAACAACTTTATATTTGGTGAGATTATGCCAATAGGCATAATAAAGCTTCTGTTAAATTATTTTGTTGTTTCTTGGCTGCGCAGGATGTTTTCACAATGGAAATAAAGATAGAAAACTGCATAAATTCTGTATTTTTCATCGTTTTTGTGGAAACAGTATATATTATGACGTAATTGTGACGTCATCAGATACAAATCTTAATGTTTTTTATTTATATTTCTTTACCCTATGCATTTCTAAACAGTATGTGCCAATTTGAAATGGTTATCAAATATTTTATTTTCTTGGGCCAAAACTAGGTCTTAATGCCCCTACTCCTTTGCCTGAGGGAGTTGCAACCTTAGTTTTTAAATAATTTCAAACTTTATTACTGACATTTTAGTAAATAAAATTGAGAATGGAAATGGGGAATGTGTCAAAGAGATAACAACTCGACCAAATAAAAAAACAACAGCAGTAGGTCACCAACAGGTCTTCAATGTAGCGAGAAATTCCCGCACCCGGAGGCGTCCATCAGCTGGCCCCTAAACAAATATATACTAGTTCAGTGATAATGAACGCCATACTAATTTCCAAATTGTACACAAGAAACTAAAATTAAAATAATACAAGACTAACAAAGGCCAGAGGCTCCTGACTTGGGACAGGCGCAAAAATGCGGCGGGGTTAAACATGTTTGTGAGGGTCAACCCTCCCCCTATACCTCTAACCAATGTAGAAAAGTAAACGCATAACAATACGCACATTAAAATTCAGTTCATGAGAAGTCCGAGTCTGATGTCAGAAGAGGTAACCAAAGAAAATAAACAAAATAACAATAATACATAAATAACAACAGACTACTAGCAGTTAACTGACATGCCAGCTCCAGACTTCAATTAAACTGACTGAAAGATTATGATTTCATCATATGAACATCAGGCACAATCCTTCCCGTTAGGGGTTTAGTATCATACCATCATAACATATATGAGAAGAACATAACCCGTGTCATGCCAACAACTGTTTTTAGAATAAATGTGTTTAGTTCCGACGCAAAGACCTTATCAGTGACTCAATATTAACGCCAAAATATGCAATCTTTAATGACTTGACAACAGTATCGTAATTATATCCCTTCTTAATAAGTCTATTCAAAGGTTTTGTAAGTTTCTGAGGTGAATACTGACACCTTTGTGCTTTATAAAGAATATTTCCATAAAAAATTGGATGTAAAATACCTGAACGTATAAGAAGTCTGCATGTTGAGCTATATTTACGAATGATGTCTTTATACCGATGATAAAATTTAGTAAATGTTTTGACTAGTTTGTGATATCGAAAACCCTGGTGTAATAATTTTTCAGTAATACATAAATTTCTCTCGTTAAATTCTAAAACATTGTTACATACACGAGCGAATCGTACAAGTTGAGATATATAAACACCGTAAGATGGTGACAAGGGAACGTCACCATCTAAATAGTTATCAAAGGTACCAGGATTATAATTTAGTACGCCAGACGCGCGTTTCGTCTACACAAGACTCATCAGTGACGCTCATATCGAAATAGTTATAAACCAAACAAATACAAAGTTGAAGAGCATTGAGGATCCAAATTTTATGGAAGCATTTTGAATGCCCATTTAATTAGGTGTGTGAATTTTTTCTTAATGAGAATGTGAGGCAATGTGGTATACAGGGTCAGTGTATATAAAGTGCGAATCCAGCTAGTTCATTTTTACTGTTATATGCGGGTATGTCTATTGTAGAATAAAGGATCATGGGAAAACTGTATTTGTTTACGTTTTGAAAATATAAAGTTAAAGGATTTTAAGTTAAGTTTTAACATATTTTCATTGTGATATGTCTTTATAATATACAAACATAGCATTAAAGTTCAAATAAGTGTTATGAAAGCATCGTAATATAGCATATCGATTATTGAAAGCGAACCATTTTAACTATAGATGCGATGAATTATCACTGTTAGTGCAATCATTATTAATGTAGAATTTTCAAAGATGCGAGGAATTTTTATTGTTGAATTATGTGATAAATGCACTTGCAACAAATGAAAAAATAATTTAGTTGATGACTTTAGGATTTATGAAACATGTATTTTCAAATTGAAATACAAACTCCTCATTCATTCTTCATCAAATATATCTTTTCAAACTTGTAACAAAAGCGATTCTCAAAATTTCATATTGTATTCTTCTGATTACGTTTCTCCTTGATTTTAACTTATATAGGGAATCACTGGAAGGTGACAGCAGCGGGCCCTCTTAGGCAGTCAGTGGGCCCCTACTTATGAAAAATTCTAGATCCTCGAATGGATACTACCGTAGAGGTAAAACCATGCACATTTGGGTTATTGTACGTGAAATGCATGCTACAGTTCATTTTTGTTGATCTTACACCCTTTGGAACTCTATGTGGGCTATTTCATCAACTAGGCAAAAAAATCCCCAAACTAGATACACGGTTAGATTCAGCATGTCAACGAATTCCAAATATCTATATTAAAGGACTTTTGTCTATAAATTTGGACCCCACAAAATTGAAAAAGGGACCAAAAATATTAAAAAAAATGCATGCATCGGATACATTTGTTCTTGAAGGCATGACTGCAACAATAGGATGAATATACAAAAATATCTTATTCTTGGGTCTCATTGGGGGGTTCTGATCCCGGATCCCGCTTACTGTTTTGTCAGATTCCCGTATTCAGCTTATTGTTTTGTCAGATTCCCGTATCCCGCTTATACTTTGCAGTTCTAATTTTTATCCGTGTCTTGCTAGACTTCATTTCCCGTTTTTCACTACACAATCATTTGACTTTCACCTGTCACGCTTGCAAAAACTCGGCAATCCGGCGTGACGCTTATACCCAAATGCGACCCACTATTTTACTCTATTTTGACTCATATTAAGCCCATTATAAATATATTAAAAAAGTAGCGTAGATTTTTTATCCCTTTTTATCCCGTCTCGTTTCGTTTTTGAGCCACATATAGATGTCGTATGTGACAATGAGACAACTCTCCATCCGAGTCACAATTTATAAAAGAAGACCATTATACGTCAAAATACGGTCTTCAACATGGAGTCTTGGCTCACACCGAACAGCAAGTTATAAAGGGCTCCAGTGTAAAACCTTTTAAACGGGAAAACAAAGGTGCAATCTATATCAAGATGTACGTAATTAGTTGTGAAGTGTCATGGAAATGGATAAAAAAAATAAGGATAAAGATCCCTATACGCTTTTTAAGAAACTAAATGGAATACATTTGAAATTAATGTTATTTCTATTGAATTTATTAGAGTGTTTTAAAACCAAACTTTCATCCGTAAGTTAATTTTCATCAAATCTTTCTCTTACTTTATCTATTGTTTGAGCAAGTCGGCTAAATTAAGGCTTTACAGCTAATTTCCTAATGCATGTAAAGCAAAACTTTGGTTGGCTTGCTTTGTTTGTATAATTGTTTATACAAACTTTGTAAATAAGATTGACATTTTTAAACAATATGAATAGGCATAGTTTAACCTGTATTTTTAATATTTGAATTAAATTGGGTGTTATCATAATGATTATCCAATAAAAAAAAGCAAGCAAATCAACTAAAGTCTTGCTCTACATGCTTAAAGAAATGAGCTGTAATAGATAAAATAAAATAAAATTATACAGTGAAAATGCACCGCATATACAATAATAATGATTCGCTCCACAGTGAAAATGAAATAATAGTATCATTATTCGACAGTAAACATGACTAGCATTACGAAATCATCATAGTGGAATTTAGTTAAATATGAAGAAACTGAATGACAAAACATATTCTACGTTATACAACTTTAATAATTGTATTAAAATGATTATTTTTTACTGCAACAACATCTAACCTGTTAGTTATAAAGCACCTGCACGATCTGTTCGTGAAATGTCCTAAATATTCACCTATTTTGGTATATATTTCACAGCTGGATGACTTTAGGCGCGATAAAACCCCGCTTGCATCTCTTACTTTGTTTTATTAGTATTATGTATTTCTGAACATATACATTTTAACTAATTTTCTTGATTTTCTTCAAAAATTAAAAAAAGTTCGTCTGTTTATTTATCATTCTACAGTAGACATTTATGGCATATACAGTAAAAATGATATTTTAGGATCCGCACTTTACATACACTGCAGGGTAGAAAAATCAAAACTTTGAACAGATTCAAAATCACCAACATTTATAAGCATGCAATTTATCTAGTACTTCCAACGAGTTCTTGACACTCCAAAAGTAATTTATTCCACTATTTTCGAAGGCCTTATTTGAACAATTTATTATAAGGTTTTTAAAAACGGATATTTAACGATAGGAAATGAAAAATTATCCCTTTTATCATAAATTTATTATAAGGTTTCTAAAAACGGATATTTAACGATAGGAAATGAAAAATTATCCCTTTTATCATAAATTTATTATAAGGTTTCTAAAAACGGATATTTAACGATAGGAAATGAAAAATTATCCCTTTTATCATAAATTTTAGTATTCAGCTTTCCGTTAGTGATATAGATATCAAGATCGAGGAAAGGGCAGTGGTCATTGTTAGAATTAGCTTTATTTAAAGTAAGTTCAGCAGGATAAATTTCATTAATATACATACTGAAGTCGTCATTGTTGAGAGCCAAAATATCATCCAAATATCTAAAAGTATTATTAAATTTGTTTATCAGATGTTGTTTTGATGGGTCTTTGCTTATTTTTGTCATAAATTGTAACTCATAACAATACAAAAAGAGGTCCGCAATAAGTGGCGCACAGTCAGTCCAGTCTAGTAAAAATTCAAGGGCATAAATAGTATCAAAGCATGTCCAATTAACATAGTTTTTTTGTTTATTGCTACTAAAAAATGACCTAAAAGAGTTTGAACATATATATTCACATTCTGATTTTTTGAATGCCCATTTAATTAGGTGTGTGAATTTTTTCTTAATGAGAATGTGAGGCAATGTGGTATACAGGGTAGAAAAATCAAAACTTTGAACAGATTCAAAATCACCAACATTTATAAGCATGCAATTTATCTAGTACTTCCAACGAGTTCTTGACACTCCAAAAGTAATTTATTCCACTATTTTCGAAGGCCTTATTTGAACAATTTATTATAAGGTTTTTAATTGTACCAAGTGTGCTGGTAAGAAGAATAGACAATTTAGTAGTTGAACAATGGCTTGAAGACGAAATAAATCTATATTTGTAGGGGTTTTTGTGTAGCTTCGGAAGCCAATACATAGTTGGGACTTTCATTGTATTTGGCTCTGCTTGTAAAGCGGTGGCTAAAAGTTTATGCTTGTTACAGATTTCGTTTTCTGAAAATGGAGTCAGTTGGAATGTTGGTGAATTGGTGATTTCCTTTTTCAGAACCTCAATGTAAAATTTACGTAAGTTTGTTAAATCATGTCGGTACCGAAGTTCAGACTACTGAGCTGACGATACCCTCGGGGACTGATAGTCCACCAGCAGAGGTATCGACCCAGTGATGTAAAAAAATTGAAAACAACACGTTTAATAATTTCTTGTGTCCGATGCGCTTTTCTGGATTTACCTTCATGAGGAACGCTCAAAGCCAAACATTTGAAATATAACTTCACAAATGATACATGATGGTTTTAAAGTTTTCATTCTATGTACTGCCGTTATTTTTTTTATCATCCTTTTTATGTGCTCTTTCATTTGTCTTTGTAAATTATCAACCTTTACTGTTTAGTCCATTTTTTGTTAAATCCTTTTTGACGTGGTTGGGTACTTATGCATTCGGCCAATGTTATGTTGTGCTGTGATCATTTCTAGTATATTGTTTTTCTTTTTTGCTTATGTGCTTTTTCTATATGCCATTCTGTTTTTCTTTGTTGACATATTTTCTTTTCATTGTACATAAAATTATAACACAATGCTCAGACTGCTGTAACTCTAATTTTGACATTTTTATCTATTTGTTTGTTTTGTTCATACATTGTGCTCTATATAATGGAATTTTATGCGACTGTCATACAAGTTAGCGTTTGAGCTAACTTTAAAACAAGGTTTAATCTACCGGTTCATCTAAAATTGGCCTGATCACATACTTTAACATGCAAAAGTTTGAATGGCAACGGACCACGACAGAGGACTAAAGGGTGGAGCCGAACACATCATCACAAATGTAAGATTTGCTTATTTTGATGCTGCGTACCAAATATCATTGATTTATCAATAGTGTTACCCTGAAACTGACATCAAAATAAAATTTTTATTTTAAAAAGTTGCAGTCACATGTAGAATGACTGCGAGGACAGGGCCAAATAATCTTCTTGCCAATGATATATCAAGGTACATCAATAATCACTGACCTGACCCTCTAAAAACTTTCCTAATCACACACTAATTGACTATGCCGACGATACCAAAAAACCATCTATCTGCCCTTAAGGCGCATATCAAAATGCATAAGCCTACGGCACAATACACTAGAATACGGTTAGATTGTGCTTCTATCAGCAGACACTATTTGCATTTACTCTTAGAAATGTCCCGTGCTTAGGGAAATGTATCAAGCAAAACATATACATTTTGTGCTAACGATACCACTAGCACAATCAATTAAATGATAAGTTGAGAATAAAATAAATGAATAAATTAATGGTAAAAAATATGCATAAACGGGTTGTGTACTGCCCTGATTTCTAAGCTTTGCATGTTCTGTCGTCATTGTGTTTCCTAGATCTTCAAACAACCGTCAAACAGTGCATGGAAAGTATTGCCATTTATATAGGAAAATCTGTCGACGAAAAGTAGCAACTACAGAAGTTGACTGCAATATTATTATTTTGGTTTTTCTTGTAGAGCTTATCATTTAGGATCTTGGTGCAGTTTGTTATGTTATAAACACTGTAAATTAAAATTGCCCCACTAATAACAACCAATGAAATACACTCTCTATTGATAATATATCTTAAACATTTTTTTCTATGCTAGTATTATCCTTAACTTATTCACAAATTCTGAAAACCTCTTTTTCATCCGTAGTGATTAAATGGTTGCGTTTATTCTTTGTCTTATTTATTGACCATTTATAAAATTTTGTATACTATATTATATTGTTCTTGTTGCACACAATATGTGTCTGAGTGTTTTAGTTAATAATACTAAAACTGATAATATCGTTGAATACAAAATGTCAGCAATTGGCACCAATTAAAAAAATAGAACCTGTAATATTTTTTTATTTCCTAAATACATGACCTATCATGGCGGACATGCAAATCGTAAAGTAAAATATGTATACAATATGCAACCTTACTTCCCTCTGTCATACAACTGAAGTACGTAGTACTTATACAATAATATATAGGGAAACTAGCTAGAAGACGGGAAGAAATAAATGGGATATTGATAAAAAAAAAAACCTGTTGACGCAGGGATGTGTCTCGCGGTTTGTGATTTCGGGGTATAACGCAAATGTCGAAATCTAAACAGGTTAAATATATAAAGACAATGAATCCTGACAAAAGGTGCATGACAAAAAAAACCTCCTGCATACCAAATACCATTGATTTTTCACAAGGGTTACCTTTAAACGGTTCAAAATTCAATGAACAAAATTATCCCCATGGAAATTTGAATTCAAATGACAATACAACTGCATACAAACTATCATATATTTAACATTAAGCGTTTATTCATAAACTGATATAATCACAAACTTTAACACGTAAGTAATGCAAAACATTCAAAGTCAATGAACCATGACTAAAGGGGGAGCCAACAATTCTAAATGAAAATGAGAGCTGCCAATACTTATATATCTGCATGCAAAATATAATTGACCTACTACTT
Source organism: Mytilus trossulus (assembly GCF_036588685.1). Lineage (NCBI taxonomy): Eukaryota > Metazoa > Mollusca > Bivalvia > Mytilida > Mytilidae > Mytilus > Mytilus trossulus. Next base: position 102,924,880 of record NC_086373.1, on the reverse strand, counting down.
ATAGTCATTTGAAACTGACCTATCCACAAATTTATACATGTAACTTTGTAAAAGTTTAAAAGCCAATTGACCATCAATTAGAAGGTGGGGTATAATAAAAGCCATGGAATTGAGATGTGAAAATGTTGTATGCCTGTTCTCATTGAAACACACTAGTAGTTCCATTTAAATGGACCTTATCACTCACTATTACATTAAATATGCAAATGTTATCCAGTGAAACGACCATGACTGAGGGAGTTGTAATTGAGATATGCTAATTTTTATGTAACTGCATACCAACAATTATTGACCAACCCTAAGCGGTTCCCCGTGAACTAAACCAAGCCATAAACTCGTAAATTGTTGATGACGACGCCGCAGCTACTCGAAACATAAGCCTTTGTATCGCTTTTTCGGCTCAGTTTTTCGGCTTCATAGACTCGATACCAGAAAAAATACATTTGTAAACATTAATCTCCCTCATCAACTCACCAAACTTCGTTTGATTTATTAAGGCAACAGAAGTATACCGCTGTTCTAACATTGTTTTCGGTAGAACATCTATATATATATATATGTGTCGATCTACTTTCTTTCATACAGTGATGTCAAACACTTAAATGCATCATACTATTTTACTATTTCTATCCTGGTGCAGATAATAAAATAATCAAATAATTGTTAGTTTTTTGTGGATATATATCAGAATAAAAATGCTGCACAAAATCTCTATTTAAATCGAAGTATACTTTAGTATACTTATATCTTCTCCAACAAGAACACTTCAGCTTTTAATGTCATCATCAAAACATATCATATCCCTGACTGTTTTCAATCAAAGATTGTTTTTTATCCATCTTGCAAGGGTCATATCCAGTAAGCCACCAAGTTCGCATATCGCCTTTTCCCTAAAAATATATACATTAAGCATCTTGATTAGGATATAGACATTCAATAAAGTGAAGATAAGATTTCAAAGAAGCATGTTTGAATTACATCACATTAGCTGTATTTGTCCAAATCTGGCGGAATTTCTGGTCGTCAATGATCGTTTTCTTCGTACTCTATTTTACCTTCTTAATTATTCAAATCGACCGTCACAAGCGCATATTGAGTTCTTAATTTTAATCCAGATATTTTTGATCAGTTTATTAAAATATTTCAGCCATTTCAATTTTGTGAAAGACTGACTGATCTTTTAAATGCATTTTTCCTTTAAAATTGTCGCAGTTGTCTCCCTTTATTCACTCTATGCCGTCGTTAATTAAATGCTTAACAAATTCTAAATAAGAAAATATAGCTGCAATAACTATTATTTGTATTGAAGATATCGTTTGTCTTTATCCTATTGTGTCTCATACTGTCTTTAGATAATTCATTTTTTCTTTTTACCTTTCTGAAGTATCACCAATAAAAAAATAGTAAAAAAAAAATACCTTTACACTTATGACACCTCTTTCCTCAACCTGAAACCCTCCAGTTATTGCCAGCTCTGAATATGTGTCATCACTTATGTGAATTTTATAAGCTAAAAAGTACAATAATATCATTTTGTTATACATGCTATTATCAAATCATATATCGTTCTACTTTTTGCTCTTATTCTTATAATATTAACATGAATGAGATGTGTTTTAGAAATTTGCATATAAGGTGAGGCATACTTTTAACACAAATATGACATAGATTCTTATTTATATTTGACAAATGTTGACTACAATGATAAAGAAAAGTATCATTCGTAAAAATTAACTAGATTGAATATATCGATTCAAAAACCTCAATAATTTAACATGTTAATGTGATATAATAGTAGCGAGATCTTTGTAGAAGTGTGATGAGGACGTAATAGCATCGTGAAAAAAAAGAAAATTTACATTTTCATGCCGCTTATACTGCGACCTCACCACGATCTGAATTAATTTTAGATCGCGGAGAGCTTGGTGCGGTCATTGTCTAGTGTGATTGGGGCTTTTAAGAGATTGATTATTTTCTATGAGATAACTTTAATTTTTATTACGTTCTCCATTTGATTCCATTCTGGACGCTGTATTAACTGTGTCTCCAAACAAACAATACCTTGGCATAGTTCTACCTACAACACCAGCACAGACATACCCTAAAAAAACATAATATCTTTTAGGGTGAAATGATAAAACTGTAACCAATGAAAACGGCAAATTATTTTATATTAAGTATAACACCTACAAGGCCAAAACAATATGTGACAATTATTTAATCAAAATATAAATTATGCAAATTATCAAAATGAGGAAGTTTAAGTAAGTGATATCCATTCAGTTAGTGTCGTCTTGATAACTAGACGTTATTCCATAACTGACGAATGGAACATTCATGCATTTATACTACTACCAGTATGATATTCTGCAGTTTAAAACAAATATAATGTATATAAACAAGTGCAGCTATCATTTACATAATTAGGTAATCACCTATGTTCTGAATATAATCAATTACTTACCTGAATGTAAGCCAATTCTTATTTTCAGAGGAGCATTTGGCAGATGAGGAATTTTAAAATGTTTTGCTGCTTCGACGATTTTCAGGGACATCTGAGCTATTTCTGATGCGTGGTTTGGGGTACGCTTAGGCAACCCTGATGCAACCATGTCTAAAATAAAAAAAAATAAAAAAGATTTTGTTTTAAAGTATGATCGGCATACCAGATAATCAAATTACTCTGCAGTTAAACTTTCCATTAACTTTTTACTTATAAAATATTTGTTTTCTTTTTAAGGAAGGAGAAATTGGTTTGAATTAATAAAAAAAGATAATGTTTTTAGGCGTCAACGAGATAGCTGTTCACTAATATTTCAAATATAGTAATTCTAGGGGGGAACTGCTATTTTGCATGTTGCGTGTTGCATGTTGCGTGTTGCGTGTTGCGTGCTGCATGTTGCGTGTTGAATAAAGAATAAAGTTAAATGACATTTTTTGTACATTAAGTGTAATCTTTCATTTTAGTTTGTTATTGTGCGATTGCTGTTTCAATGAGGTCATTCAAAATTATACTACAATACCTTCGATAGATGAATGGTGGTTTAATTTTTAAGGGTGGTTATTTAATTATCACGAAAACAAATTTATGTATGTTACTTTTTTACCAGTGTTTGCAAATTTAACTCTTTTTTTATGTTAAAGTGACAGAATCTTAAAAATAAAGACTGTACATTTTCGATATTCATTTGTTTAGTTTACTTGAGGTTCAATGTTTAGATTTATGTCATAACTGAATGAATGAGTCCAATTTATTCTGCAGTATATTATGCTTGTAGATATCCTTCAATTCATTTGAAATTTATAATAAACCTTTCAACAAAAGTCATTTAAACTTGGATTCTGGAGACTGATAGTATTAATTAGATGGTATGGGTAATTTGATAGAATTGTATGACCTGTTAATTATTTTCAATGACAGAGATTTTCTCTCAACATAGAGATTTTTATATTCTGCAAAAATAAATAAACAATTTATCAAGCTAATGGTGAAATGATCTTTAATAGTGACCCCATACAACAATTAAAAAACAATTAAAATTAAGGAACGACCATGTGAAATGGTTTATTTATCCCACCCCCACCAAGTCATCACTAAACATATTCAACTTTTTTCACATTTTCACATTTATTACTTTTTATTAATTTTATGTAAATGGACAGAAAGTCACAAGACAAAAAGCCACAGGACATAAAGTCACAAATAATTTGTTGTCAATTGTTTAAATATATTTAAGAGAAATATTTTGAAATATTTAAGCCTCTGTCACACCTTACCGGATAGCACGAACGGACGACTAACGGATGAAAATAAAAGTTGTCCGTTGACAAAATTGTAATCCGTTGGGAATTCGTTGATGTACTGACCAAAAACAAGAACTATCTTTAAAAAAAGATATCCGACGTATTTAAAAGACTTTTAGGAGGATTAAATATAAAGTATGATATCAGCAGTTTACTAATAATACAAATACTCATAGGGGTTAACATACAGGATGACCCTACCTTGTTTTGCTAATTGTGTGTTGTTAAAATATTTTATTCGACCTAAGAAATATCTAACTATGGTTTCAACAGACAAAAAAAATGAATATCGGCTTGGTTAAAAAACACCCTTTTCGAATATTAATTAATGCAAAAAACAACCAATTTATATATTTTATATTTAAATCACAACCAATTCATGTACATTTCCTGTTATCATGTTATCAGACTGTCGTGCACATTTCCTGTTATCATGAATCTTTCATTTTATTCTATAACAAACCAAACGCAGTGTTCAGAGTCATCGTAAACCAAGATGATTACTAATGACCCGTTGACATATATATATCTATCCATTGTTTGTTTAACCACCGTGAAATTGCATCCCATTCATATATTTGAAATTTCAAAACATGTCACTGATTACAACGGCAGTCTGTGTATCAATTTATAAAGGAAAAGACCCCACCTCCACCGTTCAAAATATAACACTTTCTTATTATTGAAACAGTTTTTTGGTTTCATTTTGACTTTTGAAGGATTAAAATAATATGTACAACCACTTACATGCATCGCCTATTGTTTCTACTTTATAGACACAGAAATTTTCTATAATTTCATCAAATACTGTGTAGAGTCTGTTTAGTAATCCTACAACTTCTAATGCCGAACTTTTGGAACATAGCACTGTAAAACCAACGATATCGCTGAAGTAAATGGTGCATTGGTCAAATGATTCTGCCTGTACCGATAGTCCGGTCTTCAAAGAATCAGCTACGGATCTTGGTAGCATACCTGTAGTTTAAAATACATATTAGAATATCTTCAAATAAAATGTGTTTTATTCATTTGGAGCAAATTGGTTGTATAAAGACATCAAAAATAGAAGGATTATGGTTACTAGAATAACAAAAGTACCGAAATCCAAGAAAAATTCAAAAAGAAAAGTTCAAAAGGCAAATTCAAAAGCTATTTGATACAACAGTCAACATTATACTCTTAATCACTATAAAAACAAAAAATCTGTCAAAATAAAATAAAATTTCATATTTAGAGAACATAAAGAAAAACGAAAGACTAGAATACAAACAAATTACCATCGGAGAATAACACAATGTTTTGATGTATAAGCACCGAGGTACACTGTATCAGTGGCTCAATTTAAAATTCGAGATTGAATTTAAAAACAATTGAAAGACAAACTCAAAATTAAGAAAAGTGTTTTTTCATAGTTCCACACCTTACTCGTGTGTGGTAATAAAATAAATTCATTTTAAAATGTTGTTATATCTTCATATATAAACATTTTTCATTGAAATCGATAAGAGACATATATTTTTAATGTTGAGTATAAACGCACCAGCTTAAAATTTACGATGAAATTGCTGAACCAAAAATCCTTTATACATAGCTACAATTAATCAATATTTTCCTGATATAGTTTGACATGAATTTATTTTTAAATATTTATAAAAGAAAGATAAAGTCGGATTGGTACCCTTGATTTTTTTTATTTCTATGTTTCACTAGTTATCGCTTCTTTATGGTTCTGCTTATTACAAAACTTTTATACCCCTACAAAAAACAAGAACATGATTGTCCTATATTTATGCTATATAATTATGTTCATTATGAGTCGGCGTTTATATCATGCTCTATAATTTCCTGCTGTTCCCTTGACATTAAAAGTTCACTTTGAAATAATTCTACTTCACAGAATTATGTATCCGAAAACAAAGTCAGACTGTCGTGCACAGAAATCATAAATTTGTCGATAATTTTTTATAAAAAAAGTTTCTTTTATATCACCACTTACTATACAATAATGTCTCTGTTCTGTGCTTTTCTGCCATCAAATCTTGAGTTCTTTCTGCAACAACAGATTCCAAATGCTTTGAGTACTTTTCCATCTAAAATTGATAAAATAGTGATTTTATAAAAGACAAAGAAAATAGGTATTAAATATTGGAAATTGCAGCACACAATTTGGATACAAACCCAAGGTTTTGACAATTGTAATTTTACTTTGGTGATAACAAACAAACTTCTGTGAAACATTTTATCTTCTAAACATCAACTTATTGCCAGTATAAAAAATGATAAAATGATTTCCTTATGCAGCAAAAATTCAAAACTATTTGTAGGATTTTGTTTAAAATGAACTCACCATTGTTATAATCAAATCCACGGGGTTTTGTTTATTAGGATTGATTCGTTGTAGCCGTCGTTTAATACTCTCGAATGATGGTCTTTCTATTGGGTTATGAGATCTGCATATTGAAATCAGCTGTCAATAAAAAAAAATTGTTTTAGACAAACGGAAAAAGTGTTGGATTTTACTACATAAGTTATCGCAATGTCACATTGTTTTTACAGCATTTCTGATACTGTCCTAAATCCAGAAAAAACCTGAGTAAGTCGATACCATTAACTAAAATTGAATATGCAAATCCAAAATTAGTTGTATAAAACGGTTTATAAAACATTGCATAGAATTGATGCTTTAGCAGACAGCAAAATAACGACGTTGATATTGGTGAGCTTGGTATACGAGTCAAAACAGTCGTTCGATTTTTCTTACATTTTTAATTGCCGCTTGGTTATCACTTACACTTAAAACATTACAATTCTATTCAACCGAACGGTACTTTTAAATTGTACAAGGAACCTCTTATTATGTAGTGAAACACAATAACTGGTCATTACATAAAAACATAATGTGTATCTTTCTCACATGCAACAGACAGTTTTAAACGAAGGTATCTCAGTTTTGAATTTAAAACACAATTACAGGATCGGTAGCATATTAATCACATTGATTCAATATTTGAACATATATCATGTCTAAAATCTATTGCAAAATGTGTTCATGTCTTAAGACTGTTTCGTTTACCTTACAATATTCATCCGGACATGGACAATTGTTTTCGTCTGACGTTTTCTCAAAAACCGGTAATGGCGGTTGCCAGTCAATAGGCACAGAATATGGATCTTCTTCCTTCGTGTAAATAAAAATAAACTGTATAGACCTATTTTCCTTCAAAGGGTTATTTGTGAGAAGAGTATCGTGTATATAAACACGTACAACATTTGTTGTAATTGTTTCATAATAAGTGATTCGGGAATCAAAATCAGATAACTATCATAAGTAGTAAGTCTTAATAGGGCAATGGAAAGAATTTCAAAAATATGTTATATTCTTTTTTCACTATTTCAGTAAAATGTTGGATCGTGTCTGGAAGAAGTTGGTTAACCTAGTATATCTATTTGACATTATAACGGAATTGTAAACAACTGTAATACAAGTAGGAGGTTTAATAAGAGATAAAACACGGTTTAAGTCATCTTCGGAACATAAATTTACCATGTCAGGGATATTTCAATTGTACTCACTCTTTCAGTTGGTCGATAACGTATGAATTTGTATTTTTGTATAGACTTCCACTTCTTAAATTAAACTTAGAGTTCGGTATAATTGTTATACTTTTTTGATATTATAAAAAGGAAATATTTTGGCAAACTGGTTAGCATGCGGATAATATATATAAAAAAGGTATCGATAAATCACTATTATGGATGGAACAGAAGGAACTTTAAACAGTTCATTACGATCATCAAAACAAACAAACTTGAAAAATAACCATCATCTATCAACAATTAAGTGCTGCTCCTTAAAATTAAACTATTGATATGCGCGTTTTAACTGCAATATTTTAAGTCATCCATTCAAAGCTTTTAAGGACAATGGTTTGACTTTACTAAAACGTTATGATTTCTTGGGGTTCAACAGACAACTCGCATTCTAAATATAAATAAGTTATCTACAAAAGGTGAAAAAAGAATAATAAAAAAGAATATACACTTGAAGGGTGCACGATACGATTGCTTTCATTTTATTGTTAAAAAATACTAAAGACACAATGCAATTTTACTGCACAAGTACATATTTGGTCAATACAATGACCATAAAAGCCATAAACCTATGTTAAATACAGGCACACATAAAGGAAATATAAATGTGTTTCATTATAACTTAATTGGAACATGGAGATGTCAATTTGGATAGTAAAAAACGGTCTTTGACAAATAAAATAATTAACTGAAGGACACAATCCGCACAAATGGAAAGGAATGCATTATGTTTTCCTATTCTTGAGACAAAAAAAAACTTAAACTCATTCTTCATTGTATAAACAATTTAGCTCCTTGATATTTAAGGACATTAAAAAGTGTTATTTCTACAATATGAGAGCAGTTGCAAAGAATAATAAACATTAGTTTTAGATATATGGTTTGTTTTATTTTTTTTATATAATTTTCCTATGTATAGCATGTTGAATAATTCGTATTATTCATTGCAATACATATCTGTCTTGTATTATCTTATTGCAACATTCCGGAAACACAGTATTTGGAAGAGATGACTGACTCATTTAGTCGTACGAAAACAGGCATTTTATTGGCAAAGAAAATTAGGGATAAAAACTTAAAGGTCTACAAAACTCTACACTGAACGCTGAAGATTGTGCACCACTACCCTTATGGTATAGATATTCGGTATTGCACAATAACCTAAAGTCATATGTCACACCTTCTTTCCAATGGGGCCAACCAAATAAAGATGGTGTGGCCATCATATTTTCATCGGATGACTTTACTATTAGAAGTCAATGGCTTCCTTCTAATCAGCAGAAAACAAATTAAATTGCACAAAAACTTAACTTTTAGATCCTGTTTAATCTTATCACTACATCTTTTTGTTATGTAATACAAACAAATCAATGAACTCTGTAAGCAATGATATTTTTTCTCGCACTAGTTAAATCAGCAAAAAGTTTGAATATAATTTGATATTTCTATGCTCTGGCTGCCAATTCTGTATGTTTATTCATAATATTAAATGCATTTGATAGTGACAGCAATAAAATACATAAAAATACAATTTTCTCTTTTAATTATAGCATTTTGATCGAGTTTTTCTGTGCATTTTTGGCGTTTAAATGTTTAAAACACAAAACTTAGCAGAACATTACAACTTATGCCTTTAAACGTGAGAAAAAAACAGGTAGATAGTTCACCAGTATAATTTTACCTGAAATGGATCTCCCCTCGTTGCTATTTCTATCAGTATAACACTAAATGCGTATACATCACTGTGTTCAGTAGGTATAGCTTGACTTTTCACAAGTTCTGGTTCCAAATAAACTTGCTTTTGCTTTTTAATGTTTTCATCTTCACAGACACCAGATTTTCGGAATGTTTCCAAACCATAATCTAGAGGCAAGAAGGATAACCCAAGTTGTTTTATAAATTTCATTAAACACTAAAAATTTTAGGAAGCGTCAAGAATTGGTTAAGTGAATTTTATAAAATACAATATGGAATCATATTTTTTTAAACGATATTAGAACTATTAGCAGAAATTAATACTTTTCTTGCACACAAATGTTACAATGAAATTGTTGAATTCAAAATCTTATTACCTGATTTCTGTGTATGTAGCATTTACGGTTTATCACATGCAATGAGAATATATTTAGTATTCCATGGTCTTTGAATTGACCAAGATATGCTATTTAAACCTTTTTTTTAAATTATTTAAAATAAAATCTTTTATTTGACTGCATTTGAATATTTTAGTTGTAATTGAAAAGTATATATGTTGAAATGCATTCCAGGTATCTTTTTATATCTGTTTTCTATCTTTTTTATAATTGCAAAAAAGACATCTTTGAATCGCTTGTTATACATCACCATCATATTATATATAGGAAACTGGTGTGATATGTGGATTAGGATCTCACTTATCCTTTCGTGGTTTCTAAGGTCACCCCGGGGTTTTGGTTTGGTTTCTCTCTGACCAGTCGATATAAGTTATATTTGTTTTCATATCACGGATACTTTAACAGTAGAAACATGCGTGATCTACGATATTTGATTAAGATACATACCTGTTACTTTAACTGACCATCTGTCATCCATCACACAATTACTGGACCACAACCTTCCATGTATTATTTTATGACTGTGTAAATACTTCATACCTCTCGAAATATCGGTAGCAAAAGAAAATCTGTAAACAAAGATCAGAAGGTTGACCAAGTGGTTATTTTATTGTCATACGATTTCTTAATGGTCAATCTGCTATTGTTTTTCTTTTTGTTTAAACTGTAATTATTATTTAATTCATCTTAACAATGATTGATTAATATTTTCTCAATGAGTTTATGATATTTGAACATGGGTAAAGTACGAGTGCACCTAAATTATACTAAAAATTCATTACAACATTGACCATTATGAATAATCGGGTGACTGGTATAAATAAAAGTTAGCTTTAAAAGTGGTCATTTGTTGAGTATGAAAAGGCCATTCAAATATTTTAGTTTGAGTAATATTTAGTATGCTGTATTTTATTTCATATAACAGGCAAATGAAATCATAAGCAAATATAAATGATTCAACATTTGAACATGAACTTTTTATAAAACATGGTCATATGCCTGTATTTTCGATGTTCTTGCAATGAATGGATATGGTTTATAAATATGGCGCAAGCTTTTCTGTAAGTTTACATTAACTTCACGAAGTTTCTGTTTTCATTTTTAGGTCAAAATTGATTTTGTTAATAAATCCCCGTTGATTCCCGTTGACGAATAAAATTATTACGAAATTAAAGTGTGCAACTCCCTTATGTAAAGTCGGCCGTAGATCAATTTGATTGTTGACTTTGGGTCCCTTTCGGTAATAAAGCTGTCTTAAGGACATTTCAACGTATGTTTACATCTATGGCTATCAAATGTTTGACTTTAAGAGTTCATGATGGATTTTAAATACGAAAAAGGGGTTCGGACGCAAAAAATGAAGCGTTAATTTTTTTATTTTCCTTATACATTTTGTATATAAAAATAATAAAAGCGGTTCTGCATGACTGCAAAATGAAACTACTATTTCATATACTATTGATCATTGGAATTCATGCTAACAGAGTTTTATTTCACATAAAACGTTTAATTTCTTGCATTGTTTCAATTTATGAATACGACTGTTAAGAAAATCATTAAAGTCAAAGCCAGTAAAATCGCGTCTTCTGTTCAGTAAAAATTCATTATGACAGTAATCGTTGGAAATACAACAAACCTGAATGACCAAGACAGAGGAACTTCTTCGTTGAGTAACACATCATTCAGACTCCCTTTCGCACAATATGTCATTAGGATAGCAACATTTGGTACTTCTATACAGCCTCCAACAAATCTACAAACATTCTGATGATCCATTTGTCTACAAACAGAGATAATTAAACATTGTTTAAATTGATTTCTTATTACTTAACATTTACTCTTTTTTATAATCAATATCTTGCTTTCACAGTATCTACAGGAGGAAGTTATTTGAAGAAGCTTTATTCCTGTTAAATCGTTCACTTTCAAACTGGTAACTTAGTTTACAAAGTAACATGTTAGTAGCTTTATTACAAACGCAACCTATAAAGCACACTGGTAGATGGAATCAAGCTGAACGAATGTAAGTGATCATATAAAAGGAAAGGGTACAATAAGAGTATTAAAGTATGCTCTTTTAAAGTAAATTCTGATTCTTTGTATCAAGAGCTAGGGGATTTGATTACAGAAAGAGTAGCCAAAATTTTTAAATATAAAAGATGATAAAGAACATATGTCCGGAGCAGAATGCTTAGAATGAAGAATAATTTTCTCAAAAAAGATATCAAATATTGAAATTAAAAGATGCGGTATGATTGCTATTTAAACAATTCTACACCAGTGACCAATTGACGTAAAATTAAGCCGCTATAGGTCGCCGTATACAAACTTCAAATATTTTTGATACGGTTGCTTATGATTGTGTGTAATTGTAAAAGATCTAAAGAATTTCCTATATGAAAATCTAGTTAACAGGACATCAAGAAATTATTTTTCTGTTCGAGAATTTACTAATTACATTTGACCCTTTGAACAGTATATGTATTTTACGAAAACATTTATGAATTCATGTATAAAACGCTAACAATATTGATATACAATTTGATTTTGTTTTTAATAAATTAATCAAATCTTATTTGCCATAACATTGACACGATCTTGTTAACCGGAAAAAAATTAGTACCTGCTTTATTACATTAACCAATGCAGACAATTTGCAACCAATCCTATATACCTGATGATAAACACGAAATACACTGTTAATCTCTTCAGAATCTAATAACATTGTTATAAATGCTTTTAGCACTCCAAAAAACGTAATGGTACATTGTAAGCAATAAATTAATAAGGTAATCATAACATATAAAAACTTTTCATGCCCTACAAATTTAAAAATTGAAATAGTTCAAAGACATGGAAGCAGTCACCAAACGAGGTTAAAAAGGAGACTTTAATATTGTCAATATAATCATTAAATCGAAACATTAAGTTGATGAGTTTATTTGATAGGAGAAAAATATAGCAAAAGAAGACTTCGGATTAATCATAGTATTGAGCTGAAAACAGATTCGTTTCCTGAAGGACTCTGATCCTCAAATCCAATTATAGAAAATAATAATAGTATTAAATGACAATACAATCGTTGGACATCCCCGATGTTACGTTTTTAGTTTTTTTTTAATTCTTTTTAATGGAAACACTTATGTCAAACATGTTACTCAAGTTGAAATGCTAAAAAAAAATTTAAAAAAGTATGAACTCCAAAACGAAAATCCCTTAGAAAATGTCAAAATCGAAAACTCAAACACAGCAATGCTTCAATACTTGAAATACTTTTAAAATTAACAAGAAAAGAAACCAGAATAATACCAGGAGTTAAGTATCTCCTTTTAAGTTTTAAATTGGTTTTCTTAGTCATTAATACCTCTTAAGGCAAATTTATTAAAGAATGAATAATTTGAACTACTTTTTACTAGGGTTTTTGTAAAGTGTTCAACCATGAAAAACACATACGCAACGAGTATGAACAAAATTGATGATATTTGTTTTAAATTTTTAATGTTCAAATTCGACTACGATAAGTTTTCAAATTTGGTCCATTTGTGTATAATTGATTTAGATGATAATATGCAACTATTCCTGCTATTATTAGTAGTAATTAGTACGTGAATGTAACATGGCTCTCTATTTTTTCAGAAAAAAATGTCATGCTTATACAATGCATTTCTCTAGTTACTTTTCAATTGACTATTGAATTATAATCATTCAGAAAATTCCAGACCAGGACATCATTATCTTAAATCAATAGCACTGGACACTTTTATTAGATATTGTTAAAGAGACGTTAGCATCATTAATGCAAGTCACTTAAGTCACTATAGAATAAACTTTGCAATAGTTTCTGTCAATAAAATAAAGGTTAATATCATCAGATAAACTTTTGATGACAATTAACGTTTATACATACCTCACAGTTCTGACTTCTTCTCTTATACATTTTGTCAATGAAAAAGATTTCTTTTCTATCCTTTTAATTGCCACCGTCTTTCCGTCCCTAAAAAATAAAATGGAAGTAATTTCCTAATATTTTAAATTGTTTGCAATAAAACATGTTCCTTGTTGTAAGATCTGATTAATATCTTGGTGATAATGTTTTGAGTATTTTTACAAGTGTTTACTGAACTTCTTTTCTACAACGCTACAACTTACAATTGAAGCACATAAATACAGGGTTGTATGAGTAGTTATCAAAGGTACCATGCCCATAATTTGATACGCCAGACGGGCGTTTCGTCTACATAAGACAAAATAGTTAGAAAGCCAAACAATTATAAAATTAAAGAGCATTGAGGACCTCACATTTCAAAATGTTGTGTCAAATACGGTTATTATGTAAGGTAATCTTTGCATGGAATAAGACAATCCTTACTATTTCGAATAATTCAAACTTTTGCAAACAGCTTATTTATAAAAATGACCAACAATGTACTGGACTTAACGGACAAATACTACATATTTTCCAATACTACTCCCCTTCATGCAGGTGTTCATTTTAATATTGCAATGCATGTTACAATGACAAAACTTTTAAAAGATAGACGAAAGATACCAGAGGGACAGTCAAATTCATAAATCGAAAATAAAATGACAATGCCATGGCTGAAAACGAAAAAGACAAACAGATAAACAATAGTACACACGACACAACATAGAAAAATAAAGAATCAGCAACACGAACCTCACCAAAACCTAGGGGTGATCTCAGGTGCTCCGGAATGGTAAGCAGATCCTGATCCAGATGTGGCACCCGTCATGCTGCTTATGTTATAAAAAATCCGGTAAATAGTCTTATTCGGTAGGCTACATTTATGAAAGGGAAGAGGATTGTAGTTACAACGTAATGTTTCATACAAAAAAATATGGACTTAAAGTCATAAGAAACGAGTGACCGGTGAAAAATAATGTTCTCCAATTTTGAATCATTGCATACAAACATCATAAACTTAGTCTTTTGTGCACGAATTTATCATTTTTTTCGTGTAAATTTTTTATAATCGTCATTTTTTTTAATCGGTCAGTGTTGTGAAAATATGGCAGGTTATTACAGTTCGTGTTTTGAATCCAAAGTTTAACGATTGTCACCTGTTTGTCAACAATCGACAAAAAAATCAACAATAAAGCATGGAAATTGAGCACGTGTTTAACATGTAAATTCAAATAATAGTTTATTTAAAGGACATCAATGCGTATTTCGATCAACGGATGTTTACGAGATTGGTCACACTTAGGTAACTTGTCATACGGAAAATATGTCGGGGGGAATTGCTTCCTGGAATTGCTTAATTAAAATAAAGTAAACTTCTTCTAAATATGAATAAATTGAAGAATTTTCTTCAGAAAAAAGTATATGTACATAAGTTTTATAATGAAAACTATCCATTGAGTCATAAAAAAACATATTTTTTTTATTTGAGGTTTCTTATGACTTTAAATGCCAGATGTAAACTATTCGTACACTCCCCGTCTACAAGTTAACAGATTTAAGATCATCTTAAAAAAATATGCAAATATATACGCCAAGCGTTATTATGTTAAGTTCATTTGCATGTTATTACAGAATGGTAGAATAATTACATATTACATATATTCTGGACGAACAAAAGATATAGATAAGAATAAACTAGTCATTTTTTGGGCCCTTTATATGTTGCTGTTTGGTGTGTGCAAGGGCTCTGTGTTGAAGACCGTACTTTGACCTTTAATGGTTTACTTTAACAAATTATTAGTTAGGCACTCATACCACATCTTCTGATATCTATTTTCATAGATACCAGGCTAAACATTATATATGCCTAATGAGCGTTTCGTCTACAAAGAACATATCAGTGACGCCCGAATCAAAAGGCTACATTACATTACAGTGTTGAATAGCACTACAAATCCCCAAAACATTTGTCCTAAAGACAGGTATGGTAATATATTTTTTGCAATAAAATACTAAGTATTTCGAAATATTTTATTAAGAGAACGTTGATTATAATGACAAAAGCTATTTTAATTAATGTTCGACGTTTTGATTAATTATCGAATCGGTATAACAAAAAACTGTTACAAAATTACCTAAATAGAAACAAAACTGTTTAGAATAGTAAAGAATGAATGTATCTTGAGAATGAAATCATTTCTAATAATAATCATACACACTGACGTTTTGTTTCTGTTTAACATAGTCAAAAGAAATTCTGATAATGAACATGAAACAATTTGTAGCATTTGAAATGAAAGGATGAAAAGGTATCCAAACTGACACAATTATTCATAAGAGGAAATCATATCGTGTGCATATTTGAATTACAGTAACATATATCATTACATCGATTGCAATGAATTACATTGATTTCCCAGTTAAATAAAAACCTATAATTTCACATGTGAAATTAACGTGGTTATTTCACTCTCTGTCGTCATACAACAATAGCCGATGTCAAGACGTTGATAACTGCAGACCAAAACAAATTGTGAATGCGTTGAAAAAAAGATATAGTTCCTTACATGTTTTACATTAATTTCTTTAAAAAAAAAAAGAGATTTGCCAATGTAATAAAAAGAATAACTAATTAAAAAATTCAAATATCGAAAAATATTCAACTCGTGACCGAACAACACTGATAATTAACTGATAATTGATGATAAACTGATAATTAACTCATGCGCTACGCGCATTCGTAAATTAATGTGTTGTTCGGTCACTCGTTGAATATTTTCTCTATTTGAATTCTTCCTTTGGTTATATTTTCGAAATGATGAACTCAAAAAGAAAACCTGAAAACAATATTCAAGCTATTACATTTTGCAGCAGGCCTGAAACCTTTTTTTATGAAACAGTTGCAGAGTGTATATAACCAAAATCAATATATCCAATCTCAGTTTATACAGTTTTGTTATTTCAGCTACTTTTATTTTTATATAAGAAAGGATAATTGATAAAGTTTTAAGTAATGATAGTGCATATATTTGTTTTTACTTTTTATTGGTTTTCTGACTGAAATGTTTACCTTAACACGCGAACATTTCTTTGAGATCATTATGTCTTCACAAGTTCAAGGTTAATATACAATCATAGATCTGTGATCATGATTTTCACTTCTAAATATTCTCTGTCTACAGATTTATACGAAATAAACTGTGCTTCTATAGTCATGGAGTAGGTGTTTCCTATGTTGATTGAGGAGATACCAAATATGTTAAAGCTTTGTCCACGCTTGTGGTTTTCACAATTGACGCGTAAAGTTAATACATTTTAAAACAATTAAGATCAATTGACAAAATTTAAAACAGAATTATCTGAAATACTTGTTTTAGTTTGCTTTGCCTGCATCAAATGAAAAATGCGAGGCCACTTTGAATAATGCGTTCCTGCTGAACTTGAAACAAAGTGTATCTCAGACAGATGACAGACCGTGTGTGTATATCATTAACGATGTGTAGCATACTTGCAATGAGACAACCAAATAGCACCCAAAATGACGTAGATGTATTCAAATATAGGTAATCATAAGACTACCAACGATAACGGCCCTATATGAAAAAATGTAAAACAATTAAAAAAAAAAAAAAAAAAAATAGATCATGTTCTCTTACATAAAAGTCTGGAGTAAGTTTCACAAAATAACTTACGACAAAGATTGTTCTTCAGTCATGAACAAACCAGTATATTTACGAGCATTCTCAGTCGTAAGTTATACCTAAAACTAGACAACGATGGCTGTTGAAAACTAACTATGCCTGTACTATCTATTGTAAGTGAAGTTTTAACAATCGTTTGGCCATGGTCTGATCTGTCTTTTTTATACTTAGATTTTTAGTTTTTTGGTAGTCCCTAGTTATCTTCTCTGATTTTAAGTTGTAGTTTAAAATTTGATGAACTAAAACTTTTTCTTGAAATAAAAGATACTAGAAAAGGATAAGTGTTATTCCTTTCCTGACTTGTCCATTGAAATGTTGACTACATTATCATGCCAATGTAGTTCATGTGTTCTTTATTTGTTTTGTTTTTAAGAAGAAATTGATTAATTGCATTTCAGAATTGAAATTGATTGCATTTGCATTGGAATCAAATATATTTTTTATTGAATGTTTGAACTTTTGCTATGAATTTTATAGAAATATCTGTAAATGGTATTAACATTCAGGACAAATATACTCAAATTAAAAATATTGATTGATGTAAACAATTAAGCGGATAAAACCGATTCGTCTGTTTACAAAGTTCACAAATCCAATCAACAAAATCTCCATAACAGGTGATTATACGTATCAATGGCCGTTACTTCAATTTTAATGACAATTCATTTTCATTCATCTCAGAATTGCTGATGTCCATTGAATTCAAATTACTAGTATGAATAAGCGACAAAAACAAAAACAGAAAATTGTTATTGATACGAGAAGAGTTGTAGAATTTGTATAATTCCAAGGGATACGTTACAACAGTATCATAGAATACGAGTTCAAATTAAAAAAAAACCCAACAATTCCGTCATTAGTCTAGTGCTAAAATAGCTATTTTAAAAACGTCAATTTGTTTCATTACCATAGTAAATGCAATTTAAAGTTCAATGTCTGATTACTGATACATATGGTTGTACCATGTATTTGTAGAAATATAGAAGGTCTATGGTTTATAAATAAAGGCAACAGTAGTATACCGCTGTTCAAAACTCATATATCCATGAACAAAAAACAAAATCGGGGTAACAAAAAAAACCCGAGTTACACTTGTCTAGTCCTGCCCCCACAATATGCTTGAACGAATTTCAAGTTGTCTAATAGACGTAATTTCTTTAAGTTATATAAAAAATCTGTCGGCGAATTCAGTTCGGAAAAGTAAAACGAGCGTGTTCTGCATATGAATTCCCTCATGATGCTCATCTAAATGAATAAGTCATAATGGATCAACTTACTCTGAATATTGAAAAGTGTGGTATGTGTAAAAGTGGTATTGACGAGATAACTAAAATTCAACTTTTATTTAAAAAAAAGATTAACTAAAAGTTGAACTATTAAACAGTTTGATGAAAAAAATGTTCATTTTCCCATAATATCCCTTTCTAATCTTTCACACAGTAAGCTCGTTATCATTTCTCTTTTACTTTTTCAAACCGACTTAACAAGAATGAATTATGTCAATAAAATATGCATTTTTATGATAACAGTTGCACATCATTTGTCTTAATGTTATATAAAGAACATATCTTTTACCGTACCAGAACAACATGAAACAAGACATCGAATTAAGTACTTCCTATAGATGAACCTGATTGCATGGCTGGGTATCTAAAGTTGATATCAACATTTGCATCACTTCAGGATGTCAAAAGGACATAAGACTAAGTATGAGATATAACCTACTTCAGGCAGTAAAATAATTGTACAAAATCACTGTTCTTAACCTGGCTATCGTAAACCTTATTCTATATTATTTGCATTCGTCATGTGTGTGTGTTCATCATCGTTTGCCTAGCATAGATATATGTATATATAGAGAGTAGTTGTAAGTACTATTATAAACATAATAAATAGTAAACTATTTAGGTAGAACTAAAGAATAAATTTCAAAATAAGTGTCTTACACGTCTCCCGTTGGAACAAAGACTTGCGTTAGGTTGAATCCTGTATCAAATTTGTCATCTGTTCGACTGATCATGCTGCCCATCCAAAGACGATTCTCATCTAAAATAGCAATTATAGTTTTAGACATAGATTATTCAACACTGGTTGCATGTAATGTATTGGTATCATACATTAATTTGCATCATTGTTATGGTATATGTTATAAGCTATTAGTTGCAAACGTAACAACTTTTCGTTCAAGCTTTTGTGAAATATAAACATTATTTTAAAACGTGTTTATTAACGGAGTGCAGAAGAAACGTTCCAAACAAAGATGTGACAGACCCTCATATTCCCATTGTCTAAAAATAGTATTGCCAGTCATCAATTGAATCAAATGTACAGGGTATTTTATTTCTGTCTGCTCATAAAACTCTTATAAAGGTTAAAAGACATAACCTCCTTCCCCGTCTATGTCACGTAATTTATATCCCTGTTTCAAAAAAGCACGTGTTCATTGATTGCAATCATGACAAAGAAAAGCAATCACTAAAATAAGGCAAATTATGAATTTTTTTTGAAGATTTTGATTTCAAATAGGATTATTCCAAATTTCTTCAGATTGAAGAAAATAAATATTGAAACTACTCGCTTATTTACCGATATATTTAAAATGTACAAATCAACTAGAATCGCGATTGCAGAAGAGAGAATGCTGATAAAATCATTGATTATAAGTATCTATCAGAATGTAATATCCAAGTTAGTTATCATATCAACTTAGAAATTAATCTTTGATCCAAATCGTTCTACCTACACAATATCATGTATGAATTAGATATTCAATTTTCCAAAATTGCTTTTTATAATTGTTATATTTTACAAAGCAGCCGATATTGAAGTCGTATGTTGACAAATTGTTAATTCTTGTATCTAATGCTTACTTCTTGAACTAGGCAAAGTTATCGCATTTTTTGGCTTAAGTTATTGCAGATATAATCTTACCGGTTTGGTTTATTATACTATTCAGTAAGTTTTTTTTACCCGAATTATAACTAGTGTTTTGAAAAGGGATACATAATATACGTTAATTAAACAGCAACACAACGACACACATAACCATAAGGCATATTAAGGGCATCACACTGGAGTATATCTTCAAATCTTATAACAAAGCTAACATAGATGTTCTTGTATTCGTTTAAGAACAGTTTCATCCTTCCCTCTCTTTTCGTAGCTATGTCGATTTTTGAACTAAGACACGAAACCGAATTAGTCCTCCCCCGTTGTAACGGGACTATAAGTCCTCCGCTTGGTTCAATTATGATAAATCGGTTAATTATAAAGATCGTTAAGTGGTAATCATTATTTTACTAATACAATATCACCATGATCAGTTCGATAAAATGTTATGAACAAACGCCTTATTTTTTTATTATGATGATATTGAAGCGTGTTTGACGGTCGTTAAAACAAAACAAAATGATCTTCAAGAGTTATGTTAGTTTAATGGTACCTCAAGAAAAGGAATATCAAGACGTTTTTGAGCGCCAGTCGTTTTCCATCGATTTACCCACCTTTAACCTAATTTAAATATACTTCATGTTACAGTGGTGAACTTACTTGTTTTGATGTCATCATATTTGTATATCCAACTGCTATCATATAATAACTTTCTTTTCTGGTAAGCAAAATACTGAAAATAAATGTAAAAAGCTCTAACATATGTCATTATTAAAAACGAGAATGATATAAACTTTTATATCAAGTCACTTTCTGCATGTAACATTGCAGTTTCAATATATTAATATCGTTTTTGATAAAATATGGTTGTATGCACTGTATATATCGTTGTTATCGTGGCTTGATTTGTATTTCTATGTGTTCTGTTTTATCTTAAAGACACATTAACTAAGAGATATGTTGAATGTTAACTTACTAACATCTGGTAATACAAACCTATCGTATAAATAAAACGTCCATATATTTAAACATGTATTCGAGTTTATCAAAAGGTCTGATATATTTCTTGTAATAGAATACTAATAGTGTGTTTGTGGTGCATTTACATCATCATCTTCATCATCTTTACCAATTTTTCCGTTATTATTGTTTCATCTCTGTTTTCAAAAGATTGACTCTTATAGTATTGCATAGTCTCAAAGTAAGATTCAATTTTGTCAAAATCAGCTAAGAAATATCTGTGATGAATTATGCACATGCAAGTAAATAACTCGATCTCATTGAATCCGTATTCATGTGACTTTTAATTTTACTCTGGATTATGCATGAAAGAGTGTTATGTTATTTTAAAAAGGAAAAGAATGTTAATATCGAAAGTAAAACAAGAGTAAATCGCTTGGTTGGCCTATTCATTCCACAAACACATTCGTATACAGGTAAATACGATGATTAACATATTTTTTCAACCCACAATATAAAATCAAACAGACCTAGAATAATTTGTCGGCAACCTTCGAAGATCACATCGATGTTTAATTAGATGACGTGAAGACTAAAAACGCACGACTTACTGATACATATTATCGAGTACATGCAGGGGTAAATTCAGTAAATAAATATACGTCATCAGGGACCGCCCATTTAGGGGAGAGCTTTCTGTATAGCACTGAAGTTATATGGTCTTCTGATTGGCAGATAATGTTTGTAATAAATATTTTTTGGTAGATGGATCAAAACTAGAGTTGAAAAAAAATAAAAAATAAATGCTGAATGTACTAATTTTTTTCCCTTCAGGGTTGAAAAGTAATGGGGGTCAGTATGGGAATTCAGTGCGAATCTACATTGTTTGTAAACAAGGCCATGTGAATGCCCAAAAATGCCGCATGACCCCATGTTTTTATTGTTGCAAAAGATAGGGCTACATTTGTACTTTCATGAATGATATATGAAAGATTTTAATTTCTAAAGGTAAATCAGGTATAAATTTATTTCCACACATAGATTAGCATTAAAGTCAATGGGAGATTTTTTACTGAATTTACCCCTGCATTGCGAATGGTCATTTAAGACTTTCGTTTATGCTGGATATACGTTTGGTAGATTATAATAAATAAAATATGACAATTTGAGTTAAATCAGTGAAGATGAATTTGACAACTTACGCAACTTTAAATTTTGAATTTATAATGTTTTATATCGATCTTGCTGTGTGCAAATATTTATATAGTCATATTCATTGAAACTTACACCATATATCGCTCCAATTAAAATAAATATAAATAGAATAGAAGCAGCTATCAATCCGTAATGCCAGTCTTCAAGAGGACATGTTCCACAATCTTTGGGACACACAGAACAATCCTCTCCGTCGTCTGACTCACACACGCCATTTCCACAATCTTGATAAAATTAATACGTAATTATATATATTTTTTTAAAGACACAATCCATACATTTCTTTTAGAATTGAATGATTTAAGTTTTAAAAAAATACAGATGAATGATTTTACAGAAACATTATCGACTGACCGACTTATCGGTGAAAAATTCCCAAGAAAGTCTTTTTATTTGTAAATGGAAGTGAAGTCATATAGTTACAACTATTTTGTTTTGAAATGTATGTAAACGTTTACATAGAAAATGATTGAAATTGTAATTAATTTCTTTAAATAGTTAACTTTAGACTTTCAGATTCAATTGATATGTCATATAACATATATTGATTCAAAGTTTAACCTGTATCTAAAGGAAAACATGCAGGTATAAATCGCAATTAAAGGAATTGATCCCGTGGCATACTTTAATAAATTAATCTGGGATCAAACAGCTGATCTAGGTCTATGTCCCACTTGTACTTTTACATTTCATGCTAATGAAGCCGACCACCATATATTTATGTTGTTGCAAACATTTGATTATATATACAAAGGCAAGACAATCAGTTGATAGTGAAGTGAAAAAAAATGAGAGAAATTTCTATGATAGGTTAAAAACTAGGAAGATATGGTAAAAAGGGACTTTAAAAAAAAGAATAGGGGCGGTAATTTCTTTACAGAGATTAAAGGGGAACTTATTACAACGTTTGTCACAATACAATGTATTGAATTTATTTCGCATTTTTAAGGTCACAGTCTAAGATAGAAACGTTATTTTTATTTTTAAATTATACTATTACCAGACTCCTTCTTGTATACAGTAAATGAATTAAAACGTTAGACTGTAATGAAAATCATCTATTACAGAGTACATAATACAGGAAACATATTTCATATATATAAAAAAAAAAAGAATCTTACCAGTTTTTGGTTCAACTGTCAGGTCATACACTAAGGCGATACTAGCTCCAGCAATTTTAAAATGAGATATGATTGACGTTTGTCCGAGGACATACAGACCAGGAACATAGTTCGTCCAATTTCCAACTAAAGCATTCCCAACCAAGACCTCCGAGTGTGTTATTATCTGACCTCTAGCAGGAATCCAAGGTCCACACAAACCATTGGTAATATCCGTCAGAGGGCAGCTGTGTAAGTTCATATGATGTATGCAGCAATTTTCTTGTGTAGCTGCGGATGGAGCAGGACATGTCGTTGTTTCACACCAATCCTTTGCGTCGTTTACATTGCTAAGAAATTGAGTGGAGAAAAAAGTTTATCCGAAAATCGCTTTCAAATAATGTAAGTTCGGTATGTTATTACAAATATGCATCTGATTTATACTTGCACGTCCATCAAATTTGCCCATTTTGTGAAAATTTAACTCCATACATGTGAATATCTTTCTGTATGTAATGGAAGATCTTGTACGTTTAACTATACAAGAACAATGTACCTTTTTGTTATAAGCAACTGAGTGAATTTGTCAATTGCATTGTTGTCCTTCTTTTTTATTATTTGGAATGACAAATAAAAGTAAATTAACCATAGTTATGAACCCTCAAAACTTAATAATTTAGAATATAACATAAGCTTATACTAAGAACAAATAAATGTTACATGTGTGTTGCCCATGCACAAGAAAAAGCATGAAATACATGATAAAATAATCGTGTATGAGTTATGTCTCCTTGAGGCTGATGCAGATGCACAAATATTTTAGGTACCATAATGCATATTTTATAATACTTTGTGATATATGAGTGTATAGGTCCTAAAAGTGGTCGATTCGGTACGGGCTATCAGAAGTTAGTATACAAAAGAAGTTGGTCAGACGATAAAATTTATATAAAATCAATCATCTGTACTTTTTCTCACTTAAATTATACAATTCGGAAAAAAAACATGTATATTAAGGCGAAGATTAAGCATGTTGATTATATGAAAAATGGGCAATGGTAGTAGAAACAAGTCCGATCATGTATGTTTTTCGTTCATTTTTTGCACATGAATTAGGTCGTTAGTTTTCTTGTTTAAAAATTGTTTTATATTTGTCCTTTCGGGGCCTTTATTAGCTGACTATGCGGTATGAGCTTTGCTCATTGTTGAAGGCCGTTGTGTGGTCAATGTTTTCTCTTGGTACAAACTGCTATACTACCCTATGTGCTATTTTGGAATTTATGTTTACGTCTATGTATATGTATATAAACTCATCATAGATACCAGGACTAAACGTAGTATATACACCAGACGCGCATTTCGTCTACTAAAGACTCATCAGTGACGCTCGAATCCAAAAAAGTTTAAAATGCCAAATAAAGTACGAAGTTGAAGAGCATTGAGAACCAAAATTCCCAAAAAGTTTTGCCAAATACTTCTTAGTTAATCTATGCCTGAGGTATGAGCCCTTCTCTACGAATACCTACCTGATTCCCTGTGTAAAATTTGCTTGTCCAAAAAATCCTTGATCTATAAGCCACTGGTAAAATGGTATGGTTAGAATAAGCTCTGTAGTTGTGTTGAATCCCTGCGACATTTTAACTGTAACCGGGGGATGTTCAGTCCATCTTAAATTAAGACCTAAGTAAATAAATAATTAATTAATAATTGTTTTCTATTTTATGTGTACTTTTTTCTCCGACGGCATAGTATTGCAAAAAAAAAACACATAAGCATGATCATTTATTTATTGTATTCGCAACATCCACTCAATTTAACCTGCCTCCGATCATATTCGTAAAGAATGATTATGAGAACAAGGTTATTCAGTGAAAAATAAAGAAAAAAAGCCCAATAAACAAACAAGAGAAAAAATTAAACTGAAATAAATGTACATTTTTAAGACTTCCGTAAGGTCAACAAATACTATAACTTATGTAGGAAATGCAGCCGGCTTTTGTTCAATCGCTAGCATATTGAAAAAGAGGAATACACATTGAAGAAAACGTAACAAAAAAATGACCGTACCTTGTCCTCAACTGAAGTTGCTATTTTGCTGTTACATTTTAATGCTATTAGCTTAGATAGCATATTTGCATGTTGAAAATGCATTGAGGAAGACGATTTTCCTGTGTGTTGGTTTCACATTATTGGTTTTGGTAATTAATCATTCAAGTGTTTAAGTGCAAAATGACATTTAAGGATTTTACAACAAAAATCTCTTGAACTAAACTATCAAAACACAAACAGTGACAATCTATTTTTCACGTGTGTTTATATATATTTATAAATATTATTTATAAATATATACATGTATGTATAAACTAGTTTTGACATCATAAAAAGCCAACACTATTAATCTTAAAATGTTAACAGAATTACCAAAATTATGTATAACAAATCAAGTTACAGAATTAAAACTGTTAGACATCAATTAATCGACTTATGGGTAGGATAGTCCTTTTGGTATCTTTCGTCTCTCTTTTAATCGTACGAGCAAAATTATCAAATATTTGGCCGCGAAAAAACGCTTTTAATCAAATTGATATATACACATCATATGCATGTAAGCATTGTCGTTGAGGAAGTTTTATACATAAAAGCAACAGTAGTATACCGCTGTTCAAAAATCATAAATCGATTGAAAGAAAACAAATCCTGGTTACAAACTAAAACCGACGGAAACACAAACATCAATTATAAGAGGATAACACCGAAACAACAGAAACACTGTAAAATCATGATAAATATATGTCATTTTGTGGAAGTTCAAAGTTAAGGAGTAATGACTTATATTGAAATACTTTACGGTGAAATAATAACATCTCTGTAATTTTAAACTTCGCGTAATGCTATACAAAGAATTATTTAAAGGTGTGACATCATTATTTTGTAAACTCATACATAGATATAAGTAGATGTGAAATGAGTGCCAATGAGACAACTCTCAATCCAAGTCACAGTTTGCAAAAGTAAACCGTTATAGGTCAAAGTACGGTCTTCAACACAGAGCCTTGTCTCACACCGAACTGCAAGCTATCCCTGCATTTGAAAATAAATCATATTTGTCTTTAATTTCATCTGATTAAAAATGTCCCAAGAGTAAGTGAAGCATAATATAAATAACAGTTTACCATGAATTTTTTAAATTTTAAAATCAACTTATTGTTGGCTCACCCATTATTCTATTTTCATTAACATTTGAACATTTAGTAATGAAGTTTGATGGAAATTTCAATTTTTATTGATTGAGTTTTAGATGCTCGGAAATGATCTAGTTGATATCCGTACTGATAAAGAACGGAACACACACATTAACATTCATACATGTCGATATGCTATTTATAAGAAAATTATCGTAAGTAGGTTAACATTTCACAGCTAAAGATATTTCGAAACTTAAAACAAGAAAACAAATGTGTATATGCCAATACGATAATTCGTCAAGTAAAAAGAAAATTGACAATTACATGAAGAAATATGTATTTGTAATGAGATATTCCGATATTAGCGGGTCCATATCCACAACCAAAACGGCTGACCAATTTTTCTTGAATTTATTGCGAGAGTGTTCCTATATTTAATAAGATTAATATTATCACAGCTTGATAATCTTTAAAATTCAAATAATATTATTTTTCGTATTTGTGAAAAAAAATTATAGGGTGTTCAAACCGGTTTAAACGGTATTTTTGAAATAAAATATTTAGAAAATTTTTAGTTGGTATCTTAACAAAGATGAGAAGGTCATTATAATTGTATAGCGAGTGAACCTCAGTAGAAAACTGATCCATCCAGATGTTTGTTGGTGACTTTTAATGACTTCAATGAACTTACTTTGTATCAGGAACCAAAGCTCCACAAAATTCCGTAAAAAAACGGTATATTGCCGGCTCATCTGTATGTTCGACTAAGGAGTTGTTCTTAAAATTGATAAAAATTCTGTCCGCATCAAAGAGGGTATTCAGAAATACTTTGAAACTGTTTACTCACTTAGGGGTATAAACCATGTAGATTCTAAACACTCCAAAGAGCTTCTAGATAATTTTATATCTCGATTTTTTTCGGAAATAAGTTCTATAAAAAATTGTGATTTTTCAACTCTGTATGATCCTGTATACTAACATTCCCCATGTGAAATTGAAAAATCGTCTAAAAGAAATAATCCACAATGCTTTTTTAGATAAAAACTGTGGCATACGCTATAAAAAAAAGGAAATTCACAAAAATACTTAACTCCGAGGAAAATTCAAAACGGACACTCCCTAATCAAATGGCAAAATCAAATGATAAAACATATCAAACGAATGGACAACAACTGTCATATCCCTGACTTGGTACAGGCATTTTCAAATGTAAAAAATGGTGGATTGAACATTGGTTAATAGCGCTAATCTTCTTACTTGTATCAAATTCCATAATATTTATAACGATGCGTGGACAAAACAGACATTATAGGTAAAATAGTCAAAATAGGGGTTCAGTAGTCATCGCTGTGTCACAATCTCAATTGGAACAAATACAAACAAATATTAAACAAAGGAGCACACAAACCATCTATCAAATTAAACAACCACATTCACCGCTTACTTATATATGTATTTTAAATCAACCCATAAAGGATTTAAATAGTTGAAATTCTGTGACTGCATTTTGAAATTGTCAATTTCGCTCCCCCCCCCCCTTTCGTAGCAATATACCAACTTCATCTGCGAATGGGATATACATCTCCTAACTCTTCAGTATGTAAGAGCTTGTAACTCCTACTCAGACATTTTTAAACGTCCCCAGTGTCTGAGCAGAGAGATGAAGAACATGGGGTTTGTCAAAGAACGCCTCGTCATTTTCTAAAAAAAAAAGTTCATCGAAAGGTACCAAGATTTTGTTGATAAATATTTCGTATCAACTTCACAAATAATACACTATGATTTTGAAGTATAGATTCTAGGTACTGATGTTGTTCATAATCTAAATAATGTCTTGTATTATTCTTTGATTCGTCTATTTGAATATAACTTTTACTGTTTAGTCTGTTTTCATTGATATCCATTTGACGTGACTTTGTACTTATACATCCCGTAATTGTGTTTATGTTCTATGATTATTCGCGTATTCGCGTGTTCTTGTCTTTTTTTTTTTTTGCTAATGTGCATTGTCTCTATGCCTTTTTGTGTTTCTTTGATGCTTATGTTGTGGCTCTGTACTTATACATCACGTCATTGTGCTATTGTTAAACATTTTGTATTCTACTTTTTCATTTTTGCTAATGTGCATTGTCTATATGCCTTTTTATGTTTCTTCAATGCATATATGACGTGGCTCTGCACTTATACATCCCATTATTGTGTTATTGAGCTATGGTAAATTTGTGAATTCTTGTCTGTAATTTTTTGCTAATATGCTTTGTCTTTTTGTGCTTCTTTGTTACATATTTGATTGATTTTATAGTGATTAAGATTATAACACAATGTTGACTGCTGTACCGCTATATTTTTTTTACAATTTTACACACTATTCTTATTATGTCTGTTTGTTTTGTTCACACATCGCTGTCAATATTATGGATTTTTATGCGACTGTCATACAAGTGAGAAGGTAACTATATTTCAAATCTAGGTTTAATCCACATTCAGGAATATGATAATTGTTATCTATTCGTACGGTATTTTTTAGCTTTAGATTTTGCCATGTTATTAGGGAATTTCCTTTTTGAATTTTACTCGGAGTATAGTATTCTTTGTGATTTTTATGTTTTGATTAAAAAATTCTCTCAAAAGGGAAGGATTGTTTTAATTATGAAAGAAAATTGTTTTAAATAATACTTTTTAAAGCGTTTAACTACATTTCGATTTAATCGGACTTTAATTTTTATCCGCGTTATTTGGTCTCGTGTGGATAGTATCAATCATACCACATCTTGTTTATATTGTGGAAAAATCTGTTGAGTCTTTCATCTTCAAATAACTATAGGCTTCATCAACATTCTTCTTTTAATAATCGGATTAAGATATAAAATATACCAGTAATTGAAATGAGTCATATCTGTTTTAAATTAAGTTTGCAATTCAAGTTTTTTTTGTTTTTTTTACTATTTAAGAGTTTTTTACTTTAAAATTTTCTTCTCACGGTAGTAGTGTTACTTTTAGAAAAAAGAAAATTATGCAACTTTGAATTTTCTATAGTACTCCGTCGTACCTGTTAGACATGCAAACAACAAAAGAAAATGTTTGCATTTGTAAAAAAATAAACGGTGTCAGCATTTTTTTTATTTACTCTGAAGAGTATATTAAATGTGTTCGAATAATTAATCAATGTATCTGACGTCAGTTCCTTTTTTCAACTTTACATTTTGTTTCAAGAACCTACGTTAAACGTATGTGCTAGTGCACTGTTTAAACTCTACATTATGTTTTGAGAACCTATGTTAAACCTATGTGCTAGTGCACTGTTTAAACTCTACATTATGTTTTGAGAACCTATGTTAAACTTATGTGCTAGTGCACTGTTTAAACTCTACATTATGTTTTGAGAACCTATGTTAAACTTATGTGCTAGTGCACTGCCCATAAGAAGCCATGTCATCTTCATTATTCTGAAAACAGTCCTTGCTTTTTTTCTTAAATATACATGCTTACAGGTGAAGCATTTTAAAAAACACGATTGAAGCTTTCGTTTGACACAAGGCAAATAAGTTACCATGTCTACAGAGGCAGTGCCTTTAAATTCAATAAAACCCAAGAATCTATTTCACACAAGAGCCATTTTAAACTCTTTACAATTTCGATTTGAGTTCGCAATAAGACAGTTTCGTGTCTGTACTTTGCAGTTCTAACAAAAGTAAGGAGTATATCTTGACAGATGACCAAATAATAAACGCCTGAAGATAGGTAAAAAATAGCAAACTTGACAGAATTGAGTAAATTTTATATATTTATTAAAAAAAAATCAGAAGAAGGATTTCTTAATGTCATATTTTATTATTTGGGTATTTTTTTCTATATTACACTTCAATTTCTTTTTAAGGTTAGATATGTTTTATATACGTGAAATGCTAAAAATTAAAATCACTAAAAATACTGAATATAGAGGAAAATCAATTCGGAAAGTCCATAATCATATGGCAAAACATTTACAATGACAATGAGGGTCGGTTGAAGACAAAACTTTACGACAAAAGAGATGATTTCAGCTTTCCAATGGTGAACTTTCCATTTCTAAGTAGCAATATTCCAGCAGCACCTGCATACGGGGTATAGATCTCCCAATTGATACGATATTCCCGTGCTTGCATTTTCTATCATGATATTCTTGATAGAGGGTTACTGCTCACAAGGAAGCTATTAAACCAAGAGTTCCAAAGGGTGAAGTTGAAATCATCCCTTCGTAAATTTTACGGACGCCATTACGAGTTGGTTTGACCGTTATGGAATAACCGTTTCACAAATGATATCGGATATCTTCCTTACGTCGTAACTACAATCCCCTTTCCTTTCATGAATGTGACCTACCGAATTAGATTATTTACCGGATTTGTAATCACATAAGCAACACGACGGGTGCCGCATGTGGAGCAATATCTGTTTACCCTTCCGGCGCACCTGAAATCACCCCTAGTTTTTGGT
The DNA here is from genome assembly GCF_036588685.1 of Mytilus trossulus. Lineage (NCBI taxonomy): Eukaryota > Metazoa > Mollusca > Bivalvia > Mytilida > Mytilidae > Mytilus > Mytilus trossulus. The sequence goes on along the minus strand of NC_086373.1, from coordinate 102,893,941 downwards.
GGGGTTCGTGTTCTGTATTCATTTGTTTTCTATGTTGTGTCATGTGTACTATTGTTTTTCTGTTTGTCTTTTTCATTTTAAGCCATGACGTTGTCAGTTTGTTTTAGTTTTATGAGTTTGACTGTCCCTTTGGTATTTTTCGTCCCTCTTTTACAATTAAACACGTGTAAAGGTGTTTCTTTTAAATGGAAATCCTTTGTCTTATCAAAATATGTTGAAATATTGTCTTCCCTTACATTAAATTGATGATAGATTTCTATTGTCAGTGATCTTAACCACGAGACCTTCCGTTTTATATTCAGAAACCGTACAGCGCAACTGCGAGGTGGAAATCGTGATGGATGAAATGAGTGGTAAACAAACTTTAGATTAGTTAGATGGTGTTGATTGATTCTGAAAGAAATATTTATAAATCACCAAATGATTTTAAAACTGTTATGACGAAGTTAAGGTTTAATTAACAAAAAGAAATGTACGAAAAAAAACATCTTGTCTTTTACTTACTTTTACGTGCTCCACGATTTTGAGTTGATTAAATCATGTTTATCATGGTCACATTCGTTAAACTTCGGCAAAATAACACGAAAGTTAATTAGTAGGGACAGTTTTCAAAGAATGAAATATTTTTTTGTGTTGATTATATGTTATGAATTCGTAATGAATGTTAAATATATACATTCCTTAATTCAAAAATGTCCATAACATTAATAATTTCCAGAAAATGGTTTCATTAACCAAAACCAAACTTTCATTTGACGTAAAATTATATTTTTATTCTGAAATACAAATAAGAAGATGGGTTGATTGCCGTTTAGAAAACTCTCCATCAGAAAATCAAAAAGCGTACAATATTTAAAACCATACGTCACCATACGGCATTCAACAATGAGAAAAACTCATGATGAGGTCAGTCCATTTTTTTTAAAAAAAATTCTAACCGGAGTTTATCGATATATTGTTTTATGTCGTGACAGTTTTCTTTGCGCTGACTTCTGGAATTTTGAGATTTGCTTAGATTCATTGTTACTATTTGCTATCTGTATGTTATTTATCATATTAAATTTGTATTAAACTGCCCCTTTGTTTTGAACTTAATGTTAATTATATTAGTCATTGGTCTCAGTGAAAGCTTAATGAAGACACATTATTCAAATTTTGGCCAATATCATTAAATACAATTAGAAACTGTTTAAACTGTTTCAATGTAACAACTTTACTGGTACTTCCTATCATTGTCATCAAACCCGCCTTTCTACTGTTACCCAATCAATATCATAATTGGGTTTGTTTTCGTGTAGATAGCTGTTTTGCAACTGAATGAGACTTTGGATACACATAACGACAGATTTGTTCATAATAGAAGATACGGTAAATACGCTGTTTACACATGTGATTGTATTCCTTTACGTGTTCTTACAATTTAGACTATGTAAGTAACGGGCTATCAAAATTGAAATCCGTTTTACTTAAATAAACCATTGGGTTGTAAGAAATTCCCAAAGTCTGGTTCTTAATATGTCTTTATATAGGAAAATATAGGATCAAGTTATATATTATTAACAAAAACGAATAGAAAGTACTAGTTTAGTTTTCTTGTTAAACACAATGATCTGTTCACTTGACAACTCACAGAAAAATTTACAACAGCTCCCAGTGTAGACAAATGCAGAAAAATGTCAATAGATTACAATAACGTCATAAAATTGTATAATTCATTCCCCGTCAATACAATAGAATACTAATAATGACAATAATTATTAGGAAAATAAGAGATAATTCGTGGGAGTCTGAGGTAAATGTGTGTACATATGAACTTTAATTGTCAAATTGAATATCTAATTATAACACAAACTACAAAGAAATGAAATCTGTATATAGTATGACTACTTAATGTTCTCGTATTAACCAATACTACAAACTGTAAAGTCACAAGTATAAAGGTATAAGTTGCGTGCGGTCAGTGTACCAAAAGTAATGCCTGTCAACATTTTTAACGTTACAATCATTGATTTGTAAACCTATTTTAACGATAATTATCCTTTGTTATAACAAGGCTTTGTTATAGAAACTTTCCGACAGAAATAAGAACATGTCAATATTAATTGCATACTGATATATGTGTGCAGACTTGTGAATTTTGTGTCGAAAACTTCCTCACAATGGCATACGAACCTGTGCATACTGGTGAATATGGTATGAGCACTAGCTGATAATGATCTATAAACCTATGCATATTGGTATAAATGGTGTTCAACAGTAGCTGTATCATATGAACCTGTGATTACTGGTAAATGTTGTGTTGGATGTTCAGTTCTTGCTATTATTTAATTATCAACAATGGTGGCCTACAGTATATACCTACCCACCTGTGCATACTGGTGAATATGGTGTTGGATGGTCACCACTGACTGATAAATACTTACAATTGGGGTCTATATTATAAAACTACGAACCTGTACAAACTGGTGAATGTGGTGTTGGGTGTTCAGCACTAGCTGATAAGTACTTATAATGGTGGTCTATATTATAAAGCTACGAACCTGTACAAACTGGTGAATGTGGTGTTGGGTGTTCAGCACTAGCTGATAAGTACTTATAATGGTGGTCTATATTATAAAGCTACGAACCTGTACAAACTGGTGAATGTGGTGTTGGGTGTTCAGCACTAGCTGATAAGTACTTATAATGGTGGTCTATATTATAAAGCTACGAACCTGTACAAACTGGTGAATGTGGTGTTGGGTGTTCAGCACTAGCTGATAAGTACTTATAATGGTGGTCTATATTATAAAGCTACGAACCTGTACAAACTGGTGAATGTGGTGTTGGATGTTCAGCACTAGCTGATAAGTACTTATAATGGTGGTCTATATTATAAAGCTACGAACCTGTACAAACTGGTGAATGTGGTGTTGGGTGTTCAGCACTAGCTGATAAGTACTTATAATGGTGGTCTATATTATAAAGCTACGAACCTGTACAAACTGGTGAATGTGGTGTTGGGTGTTCAGCACTAGCTGATAAGTACTTATAATGGTGGTCTATATTATAAAGCTACGAACCTGTACAAACTGGTGAATGTGGTGTTGGGTGTTCAGCACTAGCTGATAAGTACTTATAATGGTGGTCTATATTATAAAGCTACAAACCTGTGCAAACTGGTGAATGTGGTGTTGGATGTTCAGCACTAGCTGATAATGACCAACAATGATAATCTACATTATCAAGGTTATGCCATGACCATGCAAATTCCGAGGATAGAGTGACCTGTGAATAAAAAAAAAAACGATATGTATAATTCTTATTCTCTATCTTCGATATAATAATAATTCATGCATTTCACAGTTCATTTCTGTGAAAGTTACACTATAAGGGGTATATATCTAGTTACTGCTAACGAAACTGTTTGGGTTTGAACTTTCCATAAATTAGTTGGTCATTTGCTTACATCGTCTATTTTTATCAAATAGAATTTGTTGATTGCAACATAACCGAATGCGACTTATCAAATTTGTATCGATTGATATACTATCGAATGTGACATCGACTTGACATCGATAGTGATAATATCGAATGCGATTTATCGACTTATCATCGAACTTGATTCTTGTAATGAGTGACACGGCGGAACATATCCGGGTGCCACAAGTGGAACAGAAACTGATTACCCGTACGTAGCACCTAAGTGCACCACTAGTTTTGTTTTGTTTTGTTTTCCGTGTTCTATATTGTGATTTTATATTGTTTTAATTTTTCAATGTCTGTGTTGGCTCTTCTGGTTTATCCTTGACAAAATGAGCTTCTGTCTTCATTTTTACCTATCACATAAGGTCAACTATTTGTGAATTTACATGAATCTATTTTTTGCGTATGGTTTTGGATGTTTAGACAAGAGCCATTTATGTATCCGCTTTTGTAAGATGCCTAATCACAGGATATGTTTCGTTCATGTATTTTAACAATAGTTATACAACGGATGCTACTATGAACTGCTTACTCTCTGGACGCACTTGAGCTCTATCACTTGTGTTTTTGGCGGGGTTCATGTTGCTCATACTTGGGTTTTTATGTAGTTTGTTTGTCATATTTTTTAGTTTGTCTTTTGCCATGGTGTTTATATAAATCAGAATAATGAGGTATGAGTTACAAGGAGACAACTCTCCATCCAATTCACATTGTATACAGGTAAACAATTATAGGTCAACGCCTGGCCTTCAGCATTGGCTCGCATCATACAGCAATCTATTAAAGGCCTCAAAATGCCTGATGTCAAACACTTCAAATATACTGTTTGCTTGTATTGGATTTTAGGTTTTATGTTGTCCTTTCGATTTCTTCTCTTTCATCTTATCATTTATTTAAATAACCAACGGCAAATATCTATGAGACGCCTAACGATGTCGCGAGACGAACAGTGCCCGAACTTCTAATCATTTAACACTTTACGGGATTAGTAAACTGTATATTAAGAATAGTTGTAGATCTGTTCATGATTATAATATATCTAATAAAAGCTTTTACTTTTAACATAAATAAAGTAGAAATGAATACAACTTTGCACTCAAAGGACAACATACTGCTATAGTAAAAGAATTGCTTACGGTCACAATCGCAGGACAATCACATTATATCATTTAAAATTGAACGACAACTCATATAACCATCTGAACCACTATTTGGAGTTCAATAAGAATTGCATATAATAGATATAATGCAAATTTCTTAATGAAGCAAGATTAAAGAAAAATTTAAGGAATCTAGTTAGTTTCCAATTGAATTTTTCATTCCTGATGATTTTGTATTTTGCACATGCTAATCAGTGGCATAACCGGTGACGCGAGAACAATCGAAAAGTAACTTTTGTTATAAAAAAATGACAAAATCAATATTAGAACAATGCCAGTGATGATGCTGATTTAGATAAAAGTAATCGCTTATTAAAAAACAATCGTGTTTGTTAAACTGTGTTATAAGAAATATGCATGCAAATATATGATGTTTCATATTCATCATGAATCGAGAAAATTGCATTAGAAGCTTATGAAACAGAAATTTTTTTCTTTTTTTTTTCTTAGCATATTTGTAAAGAAAACGGAAAAAAAATCATTTGCAGTGTACATTTCTGGCGCTCTTTAGAGTCAAGAAATCTGGGAGTGTTGAAATTAAAAAAACAAAATACATATTTTCCCCATTTCATTTTTAAAGTACACTGTTTTTGTCACGTAAACTTACATTATATAAATGATATCTTTTCCTGAACATAACTCTTAATACTTTGTTTCTGTGCAAGTTAGAAAAATGAAGAGGAATATTGCTACAGCAACTTATTCGTTAAAACTTTTAAAACTATGATTTTTCGATTTTTCAATGAATTCGCATTCAATGTGTTTATAGAGATATGGTTCGTTTGAATATCCTTCGTAACTTAATTTTAAAAAGATAAACCTTCATTGCATATCAAACGATTTTGTTTATCTTCTAAGCTCTGATTTTGTTGCATGGATATACGAATAATTGCCAACGTCCAGAGAGGTATACATCCAGTAGAAAAATAATTTAATAATGGTAATCTTTGAATTTAATTGCGCAACATAATTTCAAAACAATTTAATGCAAAGTTCATATAGCCTGAGATATTACTCGTTTGCTTTTTTTCGTTTTCCTCTTTGAAATAACAAAGCACTGATGACTGCCAAAGCTTCAGAGCAATCTGTTTCATTTACATTTGTAAAAATATTTGGATAATATTCTCAATCATATTATAGCCACTATTGGTCTCCTTCATACCGAATAAATAAACTCATCATAGATACCAGGATTGAAATTTTGAATTAACCCCAGGCGCGCGTTTCGTTCAAAAGACTCATCAGTGTCGTTCGAATAAAACAAAATATCAAAAAGGTCAAAAAGGTCAAATATTATATGTTCTTGGAGAGCATTGAAGACCAAAATTTTCAAAAAGGTTTGCCAAATACAGCTGAGGTATATATTCCTTAGGTAGAAAAGACTTAGTATTTTAAAAATTCAAAGTTTTGCAAACAGTTCATTTATGATTATGACCATATCAATGATATTTCATGTTCTCAGAAGTGCTAACTACTGGGCTGACGATACCCTCGGGGAATAAAATTCCACCAGCAGTAGCATTGACCCAGTGGTTGTAAATAAACTCATCATAGATACCAGGAATGACATTTTGTATTAATGCCAGACGCGCGTTTCGTCTAAAAAAAGTCTCACCATTGACGTTCGAATGAAAAAAAATAATAAAATGGCTAAACAGTGTATGATGTTGAAGTGCATTTAGGACAAACAATTCCTAAAGGTTTGCCAAACACAGCTGCTAGTGCTGCTGACCACAAGTGTTCTAATAATAACATTAATTCATCCGTTTTAAAGTTTTACGGTGGGTTGATCTTATTGGAATATCTGTGTGACAGATATCACAGATATATACACCTGGAAAAAAGTATTGCAACACCAAATTAAAACTCAAATTAAAAAAATACTTTTTTATTTTTTTGTTAAATAATTTGTTGAAATAGAACTAGTTAAACATTATTTAAATATCCCCTGAGTTTAATCAATAAATATCGACTCGATCAGTTTTTATCTGCCGATGCAGCTACTGTACTCGTAAACACTAAAACAGATGTTTTAATCCTCATTGTTTTCAACACTTTAAATAACCAAGTTTATAATTTTTTGTTATTGACACCTTGTTATTGGTCATCCACAACTCATAACTGCAGCAAGATGGCAGATATCCAGCATGAGGGAAGCAGGTATGTCGCTGTGATAATTTCACGTATTGTTGGTCATCTCCATTCCACTATAAGTCGTTTTGAGAATAAAAATCAGGCAAGAAACGATGTTAAAGACCTTTCGAGGTCAAGAAGACCCCCTATAACATCTGCTAGGGAAAATTTAGCATAATGAAGGTTGGTCAGAAGGAAACCCATTGCAAAAAATACAATCCCAAAAAGAAAATAATGACCATACCGGAGCCTTTAAAAAAGAACTGTTCAAGATCGGCTCATCGCTTCTGGTTATCGTGCAATAATAACATTTCGGGTACCTGTGCCTACGAACAGACACACAGATGCCCGTATCCAATATAATGCAGAGCTCGCCAAAGTTGGAAATTAACGTCGTGGAGGAAGATCCATTGTTCCAATGGAATTCGGTTTATCTTCCCGAATTTGAACCATATCGAGCATATATGGGACACTATTGGGCGTAAAGTGCACGAAAGGACACCCCAGTTCAAGCAGATCATGAAATAAACGATACCCTTCGTCAAGAATGGTTGCTGCTAGCTTAGCAACAAATGTGTCGACTTATGGCAGGAATCAGAAGACATTAAGATGCTGTTATCCGTTTGAATGGAAGCTGCGCACAAAGTGCTTATTCTTTGGCATATAACGATCACTCATGATGTGACCAATTATCTTAAGACTGATTTTGAAATGTCTGACATTGTAAAATTCGACTACAGTAAAACTAGTAAAATACATTTTTTTGTACAAAAAACACTTCATTTTGTTATGAAAATTTTGGTTCGATAAAACATTTTGTTTTCATACATTTTTTTTCGTTTTAAAACCAATGTTATCATTAACTACGTTTCAATATTATTTTACAAATATTTTATCATATTCCATCCAAAATAAGAGACTGATTTTTCAAGTTTTAAAAAATCAAGGTTTTGCAATACTTTTGTCCATGTGTATATTTGTCGTATCAATTATCGTGTTGTTTATTCTTTAGTTTTCTATGTTGTGTCATGTGTACTATTGTTTGTCTGTTTGTCTTTTTCATTTTTAGCCATTGCGTTGTCAGTTTATTTTAGATTTATGAGTTTGACTGTCCCTTAGGTATCTTTCGTCCCTCTTTTATCCCATCATCATCGTTAGTGTGTAACGTATTCATGGTATTTACTGTCATTTCGTAACTATACTACTGTAGGGAGATTTTTCTGAGCTTGAAGTGTTAATGACCTTAGACCCATTTTATTTTGAATAGTATAATGCTTCCTTTTTCTAAAAGTTCTACACCTTTGCTTGTAGGCATGCCTCAAAATCGAACTCCGATGTATTATTATTAAAAAGGTATTGGCTTCATCAAAATGCATGTGAATATTCTATTTAATTGATTATTGGGCTAAAACTAATATCAAATTCTTAACAAAGATAGAAAAGAAAAATAAGCTTAATATATTAAAAATTTGATTCAATACTTGAGGATTCATTAAAACATAATATGCATTGAAATAAGATTATAGAGTACGTCCAGTATAGTATAGGTAGAAAATCACGCAATTACTTTCTTGTTATGAAAGAAATCAGCCGAAGACAATTCAGTACGTAAAATAAAGGTCGGCAACTCTCCAGGGGTTCAGACAATTTGACATATTGGTTTGTACGAGTTTTACATCCAACTTAAATTATTGTTTTGAAGGAATCGCCGATTTAATTCTCTTATTGCATGAAACTTGACAAGGTTTTATTTAAAAAGAACTTTCCGTTGTGTTAAGTTTCATTTTACTGTATTTATCTTCTCATGCAGAAAAGGGACATTTTCTGGTTCGACTGTACAATTTCATGTTTTCATCCAGGGGAAAGTTATCAAATTAACATCTATAAAGGCAACAGTAGTAAACCGCTGTTCAAAATTCATAAATCGATTGAGAGAAAAAAAGAAAAAAAACAAATCCGGGTTACAAACTAAAACTGCGGGAAACACATCAAATATAAGAGGAAACCTACGACATAACAGAAACACAACATTAAAATGTAAAACACAGAAACGAACTATAATATAACAAAGGCCATTTTCCTGACTTGGTACAGGACATTTGAAGAAACAAAAATGGTGGGTTGAACCTGGTTTTGTGGCTAACCAAACCTCACGCTGTTATGGCACTGTTAGATATAACATTAAAATGACTACATTACATGACAGGACTAGAATACAAATAAATGGGACAACATATAGGAAAAAAAACACAAGAATAATAGCTAACAAATGGTACCATGTTTGAAATTTAGTACGCCACGGTTTTTGTTTTTGTCTGAATTATATTTATTATTTATTTTGATTTGCTGCTCTACTTTTATGTGGTTTTTAATTCAAGAAGCGTGGTTTGTATACGCAATAACAAGAAGGCAGATATTTCACAGTATAATTAGTCGTTTTCATTCGTATGCTTGGTCTTTAAAGTTATTGCACCCTTAGATAAATTTAGGTAGTTGGTTTGTAATTTCTGTTTGATTTCGTTTATCAATAAGATTATCAGATCAATCAACGAAATCAGTCTTCCTACAGCTGCTTTCCGTAGTTACTCTGTTCTGCTGCATTGACAAAACATCGTTAGTTTTCCCAGTATATTTCATAACAAGCAGAACACCTTTTTTTATAAGAATTGCTCATACCCAGTTACTGATATGAAGATATCAAATTTATGACAGCATTTTGGGAGATTCGTGTTGAATTCAATCTAAAATCAAATGCAAATATGTAAGACCAAATTTTTTTTAAAAACGCAAACAGTGTTTATCTGACACAATAATAACTGTATATTGAACACCTGACTAAGAAACCAAACAGTCAAAACAATCGGCTAGTCCTACCTTCTCCCTATGATCCCTAATTATTTATATAGTGTTTATCCTGATGTCTGGATTTCATTCCTTTTGGTAATCTTGATTTGGTGGTTTAGTAGTCATAGCAAGTTTTTTTTTAAAGCTGCCGTTTGATGTGATAGCATTTTCTAACTGGGTATATTGAATGATGTCCTATCTTCTTTAATTGAAATTCCAATCAAAATAACATTCCAGTCAGTGTTGTGGTCATACTATTATTTCTATTCTATATAGTTGCATATTTACTGGAAAACTATGTACGCTTCTCGATTTGTTGTTCATGGTACTTTTCAAAACAATGTGTTAAAGTTTTCAGAGATTTTTTTTTATAAAATGAGGAGATGGGATATGATTGCCATTGAGCGAACTATCCAACAAAAAGCAAATCCGTGGATTTAGTTAACGTATGCCTTTCAATTATGTGGAAACCCCATAAGGTATTGTCAGTTATAAAAGGCCATAACATGACAAAATTCAAAGCATTTTATAAAACGATTGACTACAACAAATGTTCATCAAAAAACAAATGTGGCAGACAGCAACAAACAAAAGCCACTGAATTACAGGTTTCTGGATAAGAACATATAGAATGTGTCCGGTTTAAAATGTTTGTGAGTGTTCCTTACACCATAAAACCAGATTTAATCCACTATTTCTACATAGGAAAATCCCTATACCAAGTCAGGAATATGACAGTTGTTATTCTTTCGTTTGATATGGCTGTGCTTTTTATTTTGTCATTTGCTTAAGGGCTTTCCGGTTAGATTTTTCCTCGGAGTTCGATTTTTTTTTTACTTTATACATTCAATAACATTGTAAGAATATAAAAAAAATATCCTATCAAAAAAGTTGATTTTGATTTATTGTTTTTATAATAGCCATATAAACACCTCATTGAGAACAGATTTTATAAACAGAAGAACTACAAACATTTTTACTTCCCGACAAAGATCTCTGAATATTATCACGGTTACGTGCTACCGAATTTAATTCATCAAATATCATTTAAAAAATTCTGATGAAGATGTTTTGTACACTTTGTTGATGAACGATGGAATCAGAAAAGGGAAAGATTCATTAGAATAGAAATAATGCAAAACTAAATACCTGTACTTAACAGTCATACTAAAAGTCATAAAAAGGCAATTTTGAACGTTTATTAATCTTTTAGATCCCCAATTATAGAGCACAAATGAAACCTTCTAAAAAATAAAAGCCGTGGTGTATTCGAATGTCTAACTGAGATGTCATCTTCACTATGATTTAGGAATAATATCAATTCATGTAAAAAAACTAAGAGTTTTATTTAATTGTAGATGGGAGAAGTTCTGAAAATATTGACCTCTTGCTAGTATAAAATAGAAATTTAGTATGATTAACAATTTCAGACAAATGGTCTTCTTTCTTTTGAAAAAAAAGATATATTCAATAAAACAGTAGACATGGAAAAGACCTTTTCTATGGCAGGATTTGCCGTTTAAATATCAAATGATCTAAATTACTGGAAATATGGTTAAATAAGCGTTTAAAAACAATTTCTGCGTTATAATAATAGAAATTTTACCTGTCCGAAGTTCAGGTTACCATTATAAATATCACCATTGTTATTGAATATTTTGAATTTAATTCTATAGACAATTTGTACTTACAAGAAAAAGATATTGAAATGTAATTTCCATGTTTAGTATTTACACCGATATTCCATAACTATGAGTATTATTCCTGTCATTCAATTTCATAATTGTTTATTGAGATTGAAAATGAAATATCTCAATCCTTGTTGTTATAGTTTAGGCACGTTATCAATATTTTAATCAACCAATAGGAACAGCTTATATAATCGATCATTCCAGCCAGGTTCCAATAACTGCTTTAAATTTTATAGTAATTATACAGAATGAACATGATTGAACAATTATAAAAAAATCCAAGAAAAAAATATAAATGTGAACAAAACATGTATTTTGCATCGGAATCAAAGCAGAAATCGAACAACATATGCACTAAGTTGTGTCGTTATGCGTCTCTGTTATGAACTTTTAGTAATTAACAATTACAGTTAACAATTGTCTTTGATATATTTGCTTAATGATTCAATTGAAGTCAATGTTCAACTATTACAGATGTAGCCACAGTTTGTGTTATGCCTTGGTTATAACTACGTCCCTTTTTTTAAATACACTTTACCCAAAAAAGGTACGTAGTTAGAAACCAATTTGGAACCCAAAAAAAAACGTTCATCAAGATGCTTATATCACGTTAAAATGTTGTGACAAGTTACATTCAGTGATGTTTAAATCATGAAAAGGAAGACTTCCGATATTGTAATTACGACCATTGTAACATATTCGTGGTCTTCTATCTGACAGCTATTCTATAACGGTCATCTTAATCATACCAGTGTCTGTTAAACTTTCTAGTAAGTGACAAATATAACTTTAGGATCTCTTGATTTTCAGTATTGAATTATCAATCAAAAGTCGATTATAGAAGATCAAAGCAAGATATAATTCTAACGAGAAATAAACAACTACGTTATATAAGTTTACAGCTACGGCTACAGCTACAGTTATCAACGGAAAGTGCGGGATTGGGTTAGTAATTCATAGGGCACCTCACCACTTAGAAATAAGTTGACTAGTCAATTTATAAAGTAAGTAATAAAAGCAAAAATATTTTAACCAATGAGTCAAAGGAAGGAAGTCTCGTTAGTTGTATATGTGACACCAGAACCAGTTTCAATGGTTTTTCGAGATAAGAAAATGTCCTTAATAAATTGAATCAAAACAAAACACTAATAATATAATACAAACAAATTTACAAAAAATTAAAACATCACTCTATTGCATTGTTCGGAAGCGCTTTTTTACCTCTGTAAAGAACACCGTCAAACAAATGAATTAAAGCCAAACTGCAGTCTTTTTACTGGTATTGAATATGTTACAGAGAATAAATCAAAAATCAAACACGACAAGACATAGTCTGAAATCCAAGTAATCCTCTATAAAGTAAGTGTAAGGTACACTTATTATGTATCGAATATACATAGATATAGGAAGATGTGGTGTGAGTGCCAATGAGTCTTCAATCGGTTAGTCTTCCAATAGGATCACCCGTGTTCCCATTTTTATTCATTAATGCCTTTATTGTTTAAAAAAAACTTTGTAAAGTGATAACGAAATAACACTTAAAAGATATTTCAACAGTGATTGCGAAACAGTTCGACAGTGTGGTATGTCGAAGTGTGGGTGATTAACAATGCGATATAGGTTCCATGACCTACCAAATATGTCAACAACATTTATGAAACTTCGTAAAATTTGTAAAGCTCTGTTCAAAACGCTTTGCTAATTTACCACAAATGTAGACATTTGTTGTGAAAATACATTCAGCATACAGAAACTTCTTAAAAGAGGGACGAAAGATACCAAACGGACAGTCAAACTCATAAATCCGAAATAAACTGACAACGTCATGGCTAAAAAGTGGTACTTAACCTCCATCTTTTTTTACTATAATATTATTTATAACATATAAAATGAAAATATAACCGCTCTCTTATGTGTTTTTTTTATTTGACAGTTTTAGAATGTTTTAAGAAATTACTTCTGGTCAAATGACAAGAAGCTGTGCTACTGCATCTTTTTAAATTAGTTAAATTTAGTGTACTGAAAGATGCCGTATGCCTTAGTTTCATGTCTGTCGCGTCTGCCTGTTTAATATATATTCAACATATTTGTTTGCTCTATTTGTAAAGAACTTTTTCCAATTTTTTAAATGATTGTCATGTACCTGACTTTGAACAGACATTTTCTAATGTAGAAAACTGTTGGTTAAACCAGTTTTCAAGCTAGTTAAACTTCTCACTTGTAGTAGGATTATCACATCTCATTATACCGACAATAATGCATTCGTAAAACAAGCAGAGATAATAGGTAAATGTGTTTTTTAAAAATGGGGCACAGCAGTCAATACTGTGTTATAACTTTAATCACTATAAAATGACAAACCTTTAAAAAGACTAGTTCACAAGGAATATAGTAACGGTACTGTTGTCTAGTCATTAAAGTTGTATTTAAAAAAAAAAGTATTGATTAATTCATATGGTATTTGCAGCGTAAATGAACATATTTATTTTAAAATCAGTAGTTGAATGTTCTTCTTGTATAAATTATGATGACACGTCCTTGGCCCTTAACGGGAGGTGTTTTGCTTGATTTTCATATGATGAACACATAATCTTTCGACCAATTTGATAATGTCTCTGGCGCTAGCATTGTCAGTAACTGCTTGTAGTTCTTGTTAATTTAATTAATTTTATAATTGTCATTATGCGCAGACTTCGTTTAAACTGTGTTTTGTTGTGCACATTCAAATATGTCTGTTCAAAATTGAGAATGGAAATGAGGAATGTGTCAAAAAGACAACATTCGACCATAGAAAAAACAACAGCAGAAGGTCACCAACAGGTCTTCAATGTTGCGAGAAATTCTCGCACCCGGAGGCGTCCTTCAGCTGGCCCCTAAAAAAATATCTACTAGTTCAGTGATGATGAACGCCATAATAATTTCCAAATTGTACACAAGAAACTGAAATTAAAATAATGCAAGACTCACAAAGGCCAGAGGCTCCTGGTTTGGGACAGGCGCAAAAAAAGTGACGGGGTTAAACATGTTTATGAGATCTCAACCCTCCCCCATACCTCTACCCAATGTAGAAAAGTAGATGCATAACAATACGCACATTTAAAATTCAGTTCAGGAGAAGTCCGAGTCTGATGTCAGAAGATGTAACCAAAGAAAATAAACAAAATGACAATAATACATAAATAACAACAGACTACTAGCAGTTAACTGACATGCCAGCTCTAGACTTCATTTAAACTAATTGAAAGATTATGATTTCATCATATGAATATCAGGCACAATCCTTCCCGTTAGTGGTTGTCCACATAGGGTAGATATTAGGAGGTTCGTTTAGATCTAACAATACATCTTAACCATGTCGCCTTTTAGCGCCTGTGTCTTTAGAATTTGTTCATTTGTATGTTTCGTTTTTATTGTGGTTTCCAATCAACTGAACTTATTTGTATTGCTTATTACGATGTGTCTGCATCAGTGCTTTAGATATCATGGAATATTTTCTACATAGGTATAGATATATGTTGTATGATCGCCAATGAGACAACTCTCAAACCAAATCACAAGTTGTAAAAGTAAACCATTTAAGGTCAAAGTACGGTCTTCAACACGGACGGAGCTTTGGCTCTAATCGAACAGCAAGCTATAAAGGTCCCCCCAAAAGGCTTATGTAAAATCTTTTTAATGGGAAAACCAACGGTTTAATCTATATAAAAAACGAAAAACGAGAAACACTTATGAATCACATCCACAAACGACTACTACATATTTAACAAATCCAAATATGCTGTATAGAATTCAGACTATAATTTCAACAAATGGTATGCACTAAATATAAATCATAAATGAAGAATCCTCATCACAAAACCACATGAATCAAGTTCTCCCGTTTTGTCTGGAAGCAGAATTGTGTACTAGGAGCAGGCGTCTGATATGTATCTATTAAATAATTCAAATTCAAATAAATCCAATAAGTTAATTGTTAAATAATTAATGGCGCAGTTAGATTGGAAATCAAATAGAGTAGGATAGTTGCGTATACTATACTAAATCATTATTTTTCTAAATATAATTGCTTTGTTAAATAATTGGAAGCCAAATGACACAAATAATTGTGAGGTTTAGATAGCCAATACATAGTAGAAATTTTTAAATGTTAAGAGCAGTCCTATAAGCTCGTGAAAGATATCCGACTTAAAGCTTAGATGTGGTAATTATTTGATTGTTTACTATAAGACTGACTCTCTGTGAAGCGCACGGTCTTTAATGTAGATTGTTTTATAGTTCCTTCTTCAAAACATCTGTGTAGCATTTACGACATACCACCACCAAATTATATCTTGGGCGGGCTTGTCGGACGAACGGTCGGGCGGAGAGAAGGATGGACATTTGCACAGACAGCAAACATAATGAACCTAGGTAGAGCATGAAAATAATTTTCCACTTCAAAATTAATTAATTTCATTATTTTCTTACTTTTATGTTTATAACATCATTGTATCATAATTTCTTATATTTAGGTAAGGAAACTGGTTAAAACAACTGAAACATTAGTCGTAGAACATTAATTAATTGGAAGCCTAGCTTGTCTACTGCACTGACTCTTTGTAAAGTGCACGGCTGCTATTCATGCATATTGATTTATAGTTCATATTTCAAAACCTCTGTGTAGCAATTACGACATGCAACCATAAGATAACATTTTTGGCGGGTTTGTCGGCCGGTACAATCCCTTCGTATGGTATTTGCATATCTCAATTGATACGTTATGCTCGTGCATGTTCACACTATACGGACTCCATATACAGGGGCGCACGTGCTTACGAAAAAACTGCCCAGACAGAGATACAACAAATTAGAAGTAACACTCTCGGTAAATTGTATGGTCACCATCACCTTCACGATTCGTATATGTCTAAACTAACTTACAACATTTTAACCACGTCTTAGATTGTGGTAAATCATATGTAGACGTCGTATAACATATTTATTCCATAATGTGAATGCTTTGCCGAGTGTAATTTCGTATTTCTATTCGACGTGTTTCTATATTTCTATACGTATTATCCAACATTTATGCAATGGTGTTTCTTTTGTAAGTCAGATTTGATATTTTGTTTTGTCTTTTGTCCGCAGTTGAAGACCACGTGGTTCGGTATTTATTTATCCAGCTTTTGTGTATTCTATTGTTCCTTTCTTACACCTATGAGTCCGAAGGATTATTTTGTGCTGAGTTTGTTGTCTGCCTATTTCGTTTGTGCTTTGAATTGTGTGTTTTCGGTACATTTCACTTTCTGTGGTTCTGTTGTCTTCCTCTTATAGTTGATATGTTGATTTTCTCGGATTTAGTTTATTACTTATTTTTTTTTTTTTTTTTTTGCTTAATCGAATAATGATTTCTGGACAGCGGTATTCTACTGTTGCCTACAACACAATATTGGTTTCGTTTATTGTTGAAGGAACTACTGCGACTTGCCCTCGTTCCATCTTGTCCTTTTGTCTTCATAAAAAAGTTTCATTGACAACCATATCATTTATCAATTTTGTAATGAAGACAAAAATGCTTGAAATATGTTGACAATTTTAAAAGTTTAACACAGTTATAAGTAAATATGATCGTTTAAAAATATGTTGGTTCTGAAAAACACAGAAGCACAGCATTATTTCACTAGCAAGCAGTACACGATACAATTTAAAGCGCGGTCATTTTCAAACATATGTTGATCATTCATTAGTATGACATTCAAATGTATAAAAAAAAATCTCATTACAGATAATAGGCTTATAAGATAGATAGTACGATAGAATCAATTAGACTCAAGAGAGCCGTGGTGTAGTGGTTAGTGCATCGGACTACTAACACAAAGGTTCCTTGTTCGATTCCCGTTTTGAATGAAAATTTCAAGAACTCAATTTTCGGCTCTCCCTTGACACCATTTTGCGAGTATGGTCTTGAGGAAACGATTATAGTCCGTCGGACGTGGACAATAAATGGCTGACCCGTGTTAAGAGAGAGCCATATCTCTTGCACGTTAAAGACACCCTTGTAGATTTCGAAAAAGAGTAGGATAATGCCGCTACAAGGCAGCACTCGCAACCGCAAAGTGGAAAGGGATTAATATAAGTTGCAAAACTTGTTTCCCAATCCACTATAAATAAATATGTTTAAACTAAGACTCATCATATGGCTCCATTCAAAAGAAATAGAAGGCCAAAATCAAATACAAAATTATAAAATATTAAAACCAAAACATCTGACATGTTGTTCCAAATACAAATAAAAGAATCCGAAGGGGGAAAACTTTATTTTTTTGAATTGACAAACATTCATTATTTTTTAACTGAAAATTTGCAGAAAATGAACAAGATATTAATTTTCAACACAAAAGTGCTGACTACTTGAAAACAAAACATTCACTTATGTCATGATACCGCCACTATAGTATCAAACTCTTTGATCATTTATGATTGCTTTGTCAGACAAATTAGAAACATTCACATAAAACCATTGTATTCTGCTAGTTTCGCCGTGTTCCCTTCATATATTATTATTATATGAATTTGTGGAAATGACATTTACAACATTTAAAACATTGAACATGCATTATTGTTTATTGACAGTTTCTTTGGGAAATTCTTAATTTACATACACCACAACGTCTAACGAAATAACATTCGTAACAGTTAATATAATATCAAGTTCTAATGTAATCTGCAAATTTCCCCTGGAAACAATTTATCCAGAAAAACGTTTGAGAAAATTACATTCTATATAGTTAACTCTTTCCTCATGAAACATTTCATTTCTAAGTTTCCAATGGACACATTCAAGGAAATGAAGTTTGACAAGTTTGAAGATGTGGTATGATTTCCAATGAGACAACTGTCCACAAGATACCAAAATGACACAGGCATTAACAACTATAGGTCACCGTACGGCCTTCAACAATGAGCAAATCCCATACCGCATAGTCAGCTATAAAAGACAATGTTAAACTATTCAAACGAGAAACGAACGAAAAACAAATATGTTACACACACACAAACGACAACCACTGAATTACAGGGTCCTGACTTGGGACAGGCACATACATTAATAATGTGACGTTAAACATGTTAGCAGGATCCCAACCCTCCCCTCACCCAGGACAGTGTTATAACAGTACAACATAAGAACGAACTATAAAAATCAGTTGAAAAAGGCTTAACTCATCAGATGGACAAAAATACAGATTGACGGATTAAAAGAATGAACCCTTTTAAGAAATATAAAACACATTTAAATTTATCAAACGTAATATTATCGTGCACTTAAAATCATTCTCCCTTTGTGTGAATCTAAGGAATAGACGAAATTAGTACAATCCATTATGTTCCCTGAAGAGCGTTTTGGGTCCGTCAAATTAAGCGAGCAAATCATTATTTCCTAAGAAACAATACACGATGGAGTTATTAAGGAATTTAAAAAAAAGAAGACAATTCTTTCATCTAATCATCTAGAATTGATAAAAAAAAACATATTTGAAAAAAAATAGAAAAACAATCATTTAATGTAGTAGGATTGCCAATTAAACAACTATCCATCAGAATACAAATTACGAAATATAAGCCATAATGAAAGTCTGGGTTGTAATTGATTTTGCATTTTCGTCGTCTTGTTTGCCTAGTACCGAACGTCCCAAATGTGACTGTTTTCCGAGTGTTAATTCGCTATGCTATATGACGTGTCACGGTATTAATACATCCAATAGTCATGTATTTAATCATGATGTTTCTTTTGTAAGTCACTCCGGTTGGATATTGTGTTGTGTTGTGTCGTAAGTGGTTTAAAATTTTGGGTTTTTTTCGGTACATTTCACATATGTCTTATTTGTCAGCATATTGAACCTCTGGGTTCGTCTACATTGTTATTTCTATGTATGTTAGCAGGTTTTTTTCTTACTTCAGTGTTCTTGTTGTTCGTTTGTTTTCCTCTTATATTTGATGTTTTACCTCGTCATTAGTTTGTAACCGGATTTGTTTATCTCTCAATCGATTTATGACATATGAACACCGGTATACTACTGTTGCCTTCATTTAAATATGGTCTGTTATATCTCAACATCCCCTTTAACCCAAGCTTATTGGAATTAACAAACACACAGCAAAACGCACAGTAAAACACAGATTAAAAGAAGTCGATTCCGATGTTAAAATATGTAACAGAAGAATAAATGCAAAATGACTATAATCATCAAAGCAGTTAGAACATGCCAGCTCTAAACTTCATCTCGAACAATCTTTTGCATTTGAAAATCAACAACCCTCCCGTTAAGGGATTTTAGTTTCATGTCATCATGAATTTTACGGTAAGGACATAACCATGCAGTGTCATGAAAGCAACTGGTTATAGAATGAATAAGTATAATGCAGATACAAAGACACGATGGGTGAATTCATATTAAAGTCATAAGAAACCTCAAATTAAAAAAAAATATGCATATGTTTTTTTTATAACTAAATTGATAGTTTTCATTATACATCTTATGTACATATACTTTTTTCTGAGAAAAATTCTTTAATTTGTCCACATTTAGAAGAAGTTTACTTATTTTTAATTGCTTGCTTCCAGGAAGCAATTCGCCGACATATTTTCCGTATGCACAGTGACCCAAGCGTAACCCTCCTCGTAAAAATCCGGTGACCACATTACGCATGGATCTGTCATTGAAATAAACAAATATCTGATTATACATGTTTAACACGTGTTCAATACCCATGCTTTTTGTGATTTGTTTACTATAAGGTGACAATCGGTAAAACTCGGCTTCAAAACACAGCAGTTAATGAGCTGCATATTTGTTAATTCATAACAAACAGAGAGAGGAAAAATTGACAATTATATGATATATTAGCGAAAATAATGATAAAATCGTGCACAGAGGACTAAGTTTATGATGTATGTTTATGATGTATACATGCATTGGTTCAAGAATAGGACAAACATTATTTTTCACCACTCACTCGTTTCGTATGACTTTAATTAAACGTATAATATATATACACGTTGATTTACAAATGATGCCTGATGCACTGATGATAAAATTTAGTAAAAGTTTTGACAAGTTTGCATACCCAACTATATCAGTCATATTCAGGACCGATAACTCTGTCGATATCATAGATAATATCGGATACATACAATATTGTTAAAACCAAACCAATCGTATTATACGTCTCTGTTGGAATGTATACAATAACTATATTTTTTATACAATTTAAACTTTATATCGATTCATTGCCTGGATTTAGCTTTAGATATTGAATTAAAAAATAAATAACTATAAATTGATATTCAATGATCGAAATTCATTTAAATTAAAATTTGAATCAGATTATTTCTTTGAACTAATTATAGAAACATAAAAATATTAGAATGCCTTTTAAGCAAAAATTATTTTTTTAAAGAAATTTTCATAATATTCATATATTCCTAAAGTTTATTATGAAACATACTTCTTCTGATTTGACATGGGAAGGAGAAGATATTTATTTGTACATTTATGAAAACTTTTGTATATCACAAAATTTAAACTCTGGTAATACATGTATACACACTGACAGGATGTTGAATGTCACCTGGTTGCTTTTGGTTTGCACGTCTACCTGGCAATATTTTATGATGTAACATTATAAGATTATATTTCACCTGGCCGGTCAAGGAATGATATTTTTAAGGTATAGAATATTTTTCTATTATAATTGCCGACCGTGCAAGGGCTGTATAGCCAGTCAAGGTCGTTAAAAACTTCCATATATATTATATATTATAATTGGACATTGTTTTATTTTCTCTTAGGATGAAAACATTTTTTGTTTGTTTTAAAAGGAATGTATAAATATATTTCTAAAGAAAGATAAAATATACAGAAAACTTGAAAACACCTTTAAAAAAAAGGAGAGATTTTTTTTTATTTAAGATATTGTAAACTTTTTCTGGTAACAGTATCCCCTGGATGAATATCTGTCAAAATAAATGTGTCACACTTAAAATATTTTTTTTTATTAAGAAATTTTGAAATCAATGATATCGAAATATCACTAAAGGAATTTAACAGAAACATCAGAGATTATTTATAGAATATCAAATATAATCTAGGAAAGTCTTACTATAGAAATCATTGATTTGATGCAACATTTCCATATGATTCATCAGCCGCCATTTTGAAAAATCTCGGAAAATTCCCTTTTTTAAATCGAGGTTTGACCGAATTTGCCCTTAAATTAAACTGTTTTAAGTAGTATTTTTCGCCAGCTATATGTCTGAATATACTTCATCGATTTGCAAAGTTTGTGTTTTATTTACAGAATTTCTTTATTTGTTGTAAACGTAGACATGGGTATCGGTAATTTAACATTGAGTCAACGGAGAAATGACGAGAAAATGTGCATGTTTTACGATTCCGATTTGACCGAATTTAATCAAAAATTAAACTGTTAAGACCAACATTGTTTGATAGAAATATGTATGAATATCAAGGATCGATTTGCAAAAGTAAGAACACGAATCAGGTTTATGAGAAAATTAAACTTTATTGAAGCATATATGCATTTTATATGGGGAAATATAATACAAAATGGCGGCTAGTATACGTCACAAAAGTCACGTGATGTCTTACTTAGTTGGATATGAAAAACATGTATACCAGTCACATAGAGATTTCTTTCAAATAAGTCGTTTCATACAATATATCTTGTTACGGATTCTTATGTAGAGTTACACGTAAAGAGACATAATTCAATTAATCCAAGCCGATTCAATTCAATATTTTATGCCTTCGGCAGTGTAGGGTGCAATATGTTTTAGTTTCAAAACAGTTCTTAAGGTAGCACAATACAAATATTTTATACCTCCAATTTCCCAGTTTTAAAATTCTATAATTTTCTTTATAATGCTTGAATTTATAAAAGTTGTATTTAAATATGCATAACTAACATATAACTCTTTCAAATTATTGCAATGTCGGTATTATACAACAATTTTGAAATCAATTATAATTTAAACTGTGTCTACAAAATTTTACAAGAAATTTCCAATTTCAAATGAAATTAGCTTCTTCAAGGATACCCCGAGAGGGTTGATTCAATAATATGTTGTACCTAGAGCCATTATCTACAAAATAGTGTCATATTTTGGTTAGAATGTATAGAACAAATTTTACACATAATCGAACAGAAAAATCTCTACTTTTATGTGGTAAGGATGTTAACACCAAATAATTACATTAGATGTAAGTTTCATTATAATACGTTATTCTGATTGGCTAACATGTTATTCCGTAAACAATTGCATCAGACAATAACATTTATCGTGCATGATGACACGGGGTCCCACAAAAAAGTGCACAGGTGAATTAAATAAAACTGGATAAAAATCGTGTTTTCATGATTTTAGCTAATAAAATGTAATTATAAGTATTGAATACTTCTTTTTGAAACTTTATAGGGTTGTAAAAGCGTTGACCGTGCGTACATTTTTAGAATGAAGCGCTTCCGCGCTTCATACAAAATGTACTTCGGTCAACGCTTTTACCACCCAATAAATTTACAAAAAGAAGCATTCAATTCTTAATTACAGATTTATGAGAGAAATAGCGATAATTTGAGACACCCTTTTGTAGCTCCTGTTTTGTTGATTCAGATAACGTTAAAATTTCTTGTGTAGTTATACTGATTTCAAAACTGAATTCATTCAAGTGAACTGAGCAAGATTTTGACATTAATTGCATAATAATTCATTACATAATGATTGCATAACAAAAAAACTGCATTCATTTAAAAGATTAATCATTAATTATCTATTAAAACCTCTTTTATTAATATATATGTAGTCATAAGAAAGTCACAGCATTTTAAATGTTGGAGATTGGAAGAAAAAAAATCCGTGTAGTGTGCTACCTTAAATAAACTATATTTCTGAAGTGCGTTTCCATCGATACCTGAAAAATCCTCGGAAAAATCTTTCTATGAGTTTAAATTATCTCCCAATATTGTGTTATTGTATTATGGTAAATTTATGTATTATTGTCTCTATGTTTTGCTAATTTGGCATTATGTGCTTCTTTGTAACATATATGCTTGTTTTTATAGTGATTAAGAGTCTTTATTGTGATTAGGATTGGGCGCATTTCATTTGCGCCAATTTTAAAAAAATCAAACCTTTCATTTGCGCCACAAGCAGTGTATGTAAAGTGCGGATCCTAAAATATCATTTTTACTGTATATGCCATAAATGTCTAATGTAGAATGATAAATAAACAGACGAACTTTTTTTTATTTTTGAAGAAATGAAGAAAATTAGTTAAAATGTATATGTTCAGAAATACATAATACTAATAAAACAAAGTTAGAGATGCGAGCGGGGTTTTATCGCGCCTATAGCCATCCAGCTGTGAAATATATACCAAAATAGGTGAATATTTAGGACATTTCACGAACAGATCGTGCAGGTGCTTTGTAACTAACAGGTGAGATGTTGTTGCAGTAAAAATATTCATTTTAATACAATTATAATAGTTGTATAACGTAGAATATGTTTTGTCATTCAGTTTCTTCATATTTAACTAAATTCCACTATGATGATTTCGTAATGCTAGTCATGTTTACTGTCGAATAATGATACTATTCTTTCATTTTCACTGTGGAGCGAATCATTAGTATTGTATATGCGGTGCATTTTCACTGTATAATTTATTTATTTTTTATCTATTACAGCTCATTTCTTTAAGCATGTAGAGCAAGACTTTAATTGATTTGCTTGCTCTTTTTTTTTTTTTTTTTTTTTAAATATAAAACATATTTTATTAACAATCGCCTGTTACATCAACCCTCAGTTGCCCAGGGGAGCAACTAAGGGGGCCCCAATTGTTACAGTCTCATTTGTCGGGGAAAAATCAAATGAGAAAAAAAACTCCCACTATAAATTATTAACATCAACCCTCAGTAAAAATGTTATCTGTTCTTGTACAAATCATCTTCGCTAGCCAAGGGTTACGATCCACTCCCGTTCTGTGAAGAGAGCGGGAGTGGATCGTAACCCTTGGCTAGCGAAGATGTGTACAAATGTACATGTACTTGCAATCATTATCGATCTATATATCTTTACCTCTCACCATATATAATTTTTTTAAATAAAGTTTGTTTTGTATCTTTATTTCTCACAAAAGCTACCTGTATTTATTAAGCAGTTTCAAAGTTACCGTACATCAAGTCTTTTGTAATGTTAATTTCAATTACATTTAAATTCTGTTCATGTGATTATTTACCACGTGCGATTTGTTAAAGGGATGTGTTACAGTAGTTCATTCATAAAAAAATGGATTATTTAATGATTTTTGATTTCCAAAAGGTTTTATTTCAAAGATATGGTGAGTAAATATGCTTGCTCTTTTTATTGGATAATCATTATGATAACACCCAATTTAATTCAAAAATTAAAAATACAGGTTAAACTATGCCTATTCATATTGTTTAAAAATGTCAATCTTATTTACAAAGTTTGTATAAACAATTATACAAACAAAGCAAGCAAGCCAACCAAAGTTTTGCTTTACATGCATTAGGAAATTAGCTGTAAAGCCTTAATTTAGCCGACTTGCTCAAACAATAGATAAAGTAAGAGAAAGATTTGATAAAATTTAACTTACGGAGGAAAGTTTGGTTTTAAAACACTCTAATAAATTCAATTGAAATAACATTTATTTCAAATGTATTCCATTTAGTTTCTTATAAAGCGTATAGGGATCTTTATCCTTATTTTTTTATATCCATTTCCATTACACTTCACCGCTAATTACGTACATCTTGATATAGATTGCACCTTTGTTTTCCCGTTTAAAAGGTTTTACACTGGAGCCCTTTATAACTTGCTGTTCGGTGTGAGCCAAGACTCCATGTTGAAGACCGTATTTTGACGTATAATTGTCTACTTTTATAAATTGTGACCGTCGGATGGAGAGTTGTCTCATTGTCACATACGACATCTATATATGGCTCAAAAACGAAACGAGACGGGATAAAAAGGGATAAAAAAATCTACGCTACTTTTTTAATATATTTATAATGGGCTTAATTTTAATATGAGTCAAAATAGAGTAAAATAGTGGGTCGCATTTGGGTATAAGCGTCACACCGGATTGCCGATTTTTTGCAAGCGTGACAGGTGAAAGTCAAATGATTGTGTAGTGAAAAACTGGAAATGAAGTCTAGCGGGACATGGATAATTACAAAAAATTAGAACTGCATAGTATAAGCGGGATACGGGAATCTGACAAAACAATATATAAGCATAATAAGCGGAATACGGGAATCTGCCAAAACAGTAAGCGGGATCCGGGATCAGAACCCCCCAATGAGACCCCAGAATAAGATATTTTTGTATATTCATCCTATTGTTACAGTCATGCCTTCAATAACAAATGTATCCGATGCATGCATTTTTTTTTATATTTTTGGTCCCTTTTTCAATTTTGTGGGGTCCAAATTTATAGCTAGTCCTTTAATATAGATATTTGGAATTCGTTAACTTGCTGAATCTAACCGTGTATCTAGTTTTGTGATTTTTTGCCTAGTTGCTGAAATAGCCCACAAAAGTTCCAAAGGGTCTAAAATCAACAAAAATGAATTGTAGCATGCATTTCGTGTACAATAACCCAAATGTGCATGGTTTTACCTCTGCGGTAGTATCCATTCGCGGATCTAGAATTGTTCATAAGTAGGGGCCCACTGACTGCCTAAGAGGGCCCGCTGCTGTCACGCTCCAGTGATTCCCTATATAAGTTAAAATCAAGGAGAAACGTAATCTGAAGAATACAATATGACATTTTGAGAATCGCTTTTGTTACAAGTTTGAAAAGCTATATATTTGATGAGGAATGAATGAGGAGTTTGTATTTCAATTTGAAAATACATGTATCATAAATCCTAAAGTCATCAACTAAGTTTTTTTTTCATTTGTTGCAAGTGCATTTATCACATAATTCTACAATAAAAATTCCTCGCATCTTTGAAAATTCTACATTAATAATGACTGCACTAACAGTGATAATTCATCGCATCTATAGTTAAAATGGATCGCTTTCAATGATCGATATGCTATATTATGATGCTTTTATAACACTTATTTGAACTTTACTTCTTTGTTTGTATATTATAAAGACATGTAAAATATGTTAAAACTTAACTTAATGTGATAGTCGTGTTTTACGGGGTATCCATAAACGACAAGTCTAGGGTTCTTTGACATCACTTTATTAAGTAAACATAGGAAATAAATAACCCTGCAATAACAATAGCATATAGTTATCACATTTATCAATATCACAGTCTTATCAAAGTCTTATACTATAAACATATAAATATTATACTGGCGTAATAACAATGTTACAAGATCGTAAATAATAATATATTCCATTTACAATAAACTATACTGAGTATCAAGAATGCGGTGACATTCACAATATACAATACACTCGCAATTATATCTTTCTTAATATAAATGCATACTTTTGATAAGTCATTTCAAATAGTATATCATTATAATCAACCAAGCGTATTATAAACAAGTCGAATGTACCCCGTGAATGTATCGTACTTCATAAACGAGTGTCATTCATACAAAGGTTATTATATGTTCACTATAGTATTCTATTCTATTAAGTTCGTATGCACTACTGTAATGTATAATATCTATTTAGGTACAATATAATATAATATGACCCTTACCAATCTGTGGAACCAGGTTATAAATCTAACATCTACAGTAAAACCAGTATGTTACAGGGACATCATAAACTATGTGTCCTGAAAATAATACACAATAGTAAATACTAGGATCTAGGAAAATAGTGATCCCTTATATAAAATACAACATATTAAAGACTGATATAATAAAATCAAGCTATTACACAGAATAACCATATATGACAATATGAATGCAATTGTCAATGTGACGTCATAGATCCATAACTGAAAGGTCAAGATCACTTTCAAAATCATTCGTAAATCTCCCTTTCTACATTCAAACTACAGATTCAAATCATGTATTCTCAGATTAATACATCAACTATCTTACTCCTATCATATCTAAGGTCTATGGGCAAACCTACCTATAAACGGGCAGAATTGTATAGCATGCACTGCATACGCCTTTCATACACCACAAAGAATATAAAATCTACTTACCAGATATAAAGAATGTAATTTCCAATAACTACAGTTGTTCCAAAGTATGGAAACTTCAGTGAGTAATCACGAGCACTAAATGTAATGTCTCTATATAAGTTTTATCTCTAAAGTGTAAAGAGATAGTAGACTATAAACCAAAAGATCAAATAATCAGAGTAAAGTAATAAAGTCTAATATCTGGCATATGATAAAATGTAAAATACTAATAAATCATATACGTAAAAATATACTCTGTCACATTAAAATCCATTAACTTGATATTTTCAAAACGTAAACAAATACAGTTTTCCCCATCTTCGCTAGCCAAGGGTTACGATCCACTCCCGCTCTCTTCACAGTGAAGAGCGGGAGTGGATCGTAACCCTTGGCTAGCGAAGATGAGTTTTCCCATGATCCTTTATTCTACAATAGACATACCCGCATATAACAGTAAAAATGAACTAGCTGGATTCGCACTTTATATACACTGCACAAGGTTATATATCATTTGCGCCAAAAAAAAAACCTTCTTTTGCGCCATTTTTACAGGTATGACAGGTAATATAAACATAACGGAAAGTTAAATATTATTTACGATTTTTTTGTTGTACATACCCCCCCCCCTGGATATATGTGTGAGTTCATACTCATTTCTAATACAAAACTGAGAGTCACTAAGGTAACAATTATATATATAGTGTTCACATGACCAGTCCAGTGTGAGGTGTCAAGATGGACATAGTCAAATCTGAGACAAACAGAGGAAAGAATTCTGTGATATTTTGATGACCACATATATAGGTTATCGAATGTTTATAATATTATTACCTGTATTTCTGAAGAATATGTTTCTTCATTATTAAAACACTTTTTGAAAATGTTTATGTTTTATACTATTATTACCTGTATTTACCTGTATTTTCCTGTACTTACATGAAATATTGGCGCAAATGAAAGATTTAACATAAACAACTGAGGTATTATCAATAAATTCTGTAGGTTACATAATTATTCCTCATTGTACTCAGAAAATGTTTTACATTCATAAATATCATTTATTTTACAATAGTTGTTTTATTTTACTCTTCATGACGCGATATATGAAAATATTTTTCAATCTGTTTAATGTGATATGGGTGTCTTTCGCCATCTTGGATTATAACTGAAAAACAGAAAAATCAAAGGTGCATATTTTCAATCACATTAGCAAAATTTGATGCAGGAATACAGATAACTAATGTTCAAATTTATAAGATTATAACTTATAAATAAAAATATTTGTACAAGTGTTGATAAGTTCTGGATGAATTTTAATATTCTTAAATTGGCATTTTAAGGGGAGGTAACTCTGAAATAGTGCATTTTCTGGAGGAATCTACATGGAAATATACTATTTCGTATTTTATCCGAAAAAACGCACTATCTTTTCTTTTGATATTCTCAAAGCATTTTAGAAAAGCTATCTTCTCGTATTTTATTTTACAATTCTATCATTTAGTTTAGCCTCTAATCACATAATGGTGTTTTTTCCTGTATAATCTATACAAAATGTGTCATTTTGTCACGACCTGTAGCTTGAGAAAATGCACGGTGACCTATCAATTTGATACAATTGGGAGCAAAAAAAAAAATACATGTAGAAATTCATTTTCTTGTTACGTTATCATTTTTGGATATTTTCACAAAATGATTGGTAAAACGGACGCTTCACACCCCATCATCATAAAACAAGCGTCAAAGCATGACACATGAATAAAGTACTTTTATAGTCATCTATACATCATTGAATCAGAAAAGGGATGTGTTTCTCTTGTCAATATTTTACTGATCCAAGTAATACCTTTTCCATGCGAAAGTCTAATTTGTTATCATTATCAACTCAATTACAAAAATTGTGACAAGAAATAATTATCGTTGAATCTGATAAAAAAGGAAAACATACTTTAGATTCACCCCACAAAAAAGATAAAATAAAACAGCTTGGCCAAAGATTGCTTTATAATAACCTTCTATTTCAATGCATTTATAGCACGTTTTTATAGTTGAATGCCCTCATTTAGTCAACTTTGTTTCTTTTAGCTTCTAATGTTTCATTAAAATTATACTATTCTATTCAAATTATTGTAGATTATTACAACTGATAAAAGAACAACAATTTACTCAAAAGAAATTAGTTTCCGGAAATAACTTAAATAGTTAATAAACCGGACGCTCCAAATAGTTAGAAGATTTGAAATATACATAACAACTTCATATAAATACTACAAACGGCTTGTTTGTGTTGATTTTCCAATGAAGAAAATGAGAAATTTACCGGAACTTTCGTTATTTCTGTCAACAGAAATAACTCTCCAAGTCAGAATGATAGGAAATGTGCAAAACATATTTTTATTTTAGGAAGATACGTTTTTTTTTAAACTTGAAAAAAAAAAGAGTAATGTTGGGAAGTTGTTGGCATGGTATAAAAAAAACATCATTTATTGTGTCGTATGTTAAGGCTAGCCCTTGTTGACATAGTAATAACATTATTTCGTCTCCGTTTCATGTCATGTATAATAGTGAAATATACGTATGATGATATTCACAGTTGTATAGCAAATATCATATATCAGTCTAATCACAGCTAAAATTTTCCTAGACTGATGAGGGTATTTTACGAAAAAAAATGTATGATGAAAACTATACTGACAACATTTTAACCCGAAAACACGAAACTTCAGAATAGTTCCACAGTTGTGTAAAGTACACATCATATACAAAACTGAAACTATCTTCCGACTATGGAGTATGTTCAATCTATTTCATGTCTGACACATCAATATGTAAAATAATTATGTTTTAGAAATTGTACATAAATTTTCAATGAACATATGTTTACTACATAAACATTACTGTGAATTGTTGTAAGGTAATTATAGGATACATATGTCGCATGTTTATTCTCTTCAAAATTCATCTGATGTCATTGTTGGTTTGGAAGAAAATTCGAATTCCTCTTACGTGTAGCAATTAAGACTATCCTTTGTAAACTCGCACACATGTCCCATGGCTTTTGACATGTTGCGTACGTTTTTGTCGTAGGTTAATCGATAAAGTTTCACATCAAACTGTCGCGATTTTTTGTGATTTTGAGACAAGTCGTAAGGCGGGGCTGGGAATATTATATCGTCTCATGGGCAGGATGAATTCTTTTAAAAATCACTTAGTATTAGATACACAAGTGAAGGCGTTAGTTTCATTGGGTGTATTCAACATGTTTAATTGTCAATGCAGAATTCATGTAATAAATTTTCAAAAATTTAGAAAGGGAAGTATAAAAAAGAAAATGTGGTATGATTGCCATTGAGACAACTATCCACAAGAGACCAAAATGACACAGACATTATATATTTTTTACAGACATTTGTATTGGTTAACTTTTTCACGATTCTTTTAGAGATGGCCTCGCCAGTTAATTCGGTAAAAGGATCGGACTCACTAGAAGATCGAATTATCGGATTTGAGAATATTGGAGGACGAGGATAAACCATTCTGATAATAACTTTTTGTCGTTTAATTAATATGCATAACAAAATGTATATTTATAGATTCTTATTCCTGCTCTGTTTTTGTAAGATTTTAAGATAAGTGTTTTACATGCAGCTGGTACATTGATTATATGTTCATAACTTGACTTAAAATATGATTCATTAAACAGAACAAGGAACATGTTCTATGTTTTATAATCCCGTGCATATTACTAAAATATAACGGATAATAATCATACTTTCATTTTATGCTTGTCGCTATGTTGACCAGTAATAAGTTTCAAATTGTGTTTCGTCTGATATAACTATAGACACTTTTTGTGTGAATTTCATAGAAAACATTATACTTACTTACCTTCTGCCCGGTATGCCATCGGCATGTAAGGCAGCAATAAAGGTTCTTCATTTCTGTCTGTCTTTGACCATCTTTTCTACCGTTCCCCATGTGTTATTCATGTTCTTGAGTTTTCCTTCTACACTTACATCTCCATGTGTTCTTTGGTCTTCCTCTCTTACGTCTTCCTTCTGGAGTCCAATGTAATGCCGTTCTACGTACAAGTGATTGAATTTCTATCTCTTCTTATCACATGCCCAATTTTTGTCAGTAAAAGAAGGCATACTTTAAATAATACCAGCATATTTTGTCGAGAGAAAAAGACTCGCAATGTCGAAAATAAGAAAATTTATACAGCTGTGGAGTTTTAAGGAAAAAGGACAACCGATGCTGAATATGTTTACACAAGCAAGAGTCACATATGTGGATAGAGTTATAGTCATTCATTTAAACTTCTCCGTCTATTATTGCCAATATTGGCGAAGGGGGTGACTGATATACACAACCACGTATTGTCAAAATGAGAACTTCAATTGAATGCACCATCTAGTCTTCAAACACTGTTCAAAACACCCCGGGTAAGACATTTCCTTCTTATTCCCTCTAGCCCCTTTGCAGCCCACATAACCTAGTCGATTAATCGAATGTTGAATACTATGTAGTATGTCACTGATTGTCTTTAAATGTTTAATGAGTGGGGGAGATAATCGGTGGAGGACAAAGAAATTTGGGTTTTTTCACCTTAAGGGTCCCGATATACATTAGAGATGGGGGGGTAGGAGGGGTCCTGATCCCGAAATCCCGGACTTAAAAACACAAAATCCCGAAATCCCGGGCTTAAAAATACCGTGGCGAAATCCCGAGGTCCCGAAATTAAAAAAAAGAATTCCCGGATACCGAAAGGGTCGATCCCGAAATCCGAGCTTAAAAACACCCGATCCCGGAGTCCCGATAAAGGTCCTATCCCCCCTAGAGTTAGTCTAGCGAGTTCAATGATTCATAGACTAGTTACATATATAGCCAAGTTAGGTTATGGGTTGTTCAAGACTGGGGGTCAGGTCAGGGTTAGGTTTAAAGGTAAGAGCTAGTGTAAGGTTTATGCATAGGTTAGGGTAAGGTTTAGGGATAAGAAAAAAATATTATACATGTAGTATACACCCGTTACCCTGCCCTAAAGGCCATGATCTAAAGAAAGTCGGAATGAAATTACATCACTGAACGGTTAAAAAAAAAGTGGGTGCTGAATCTTTATGTTATTAAATATCTAGTAAAAAAAGGTAAAAAATTAGTACGTCTGAGGCTGCCAAACTGGATTTTTGAACCCCTTAACATAGAATTGTCAATATTTTGAGTTAGAGCTGGTAGATACTACATTTTATTTGCACTGACTACACTGTAAAAATCTTTTTGAGATCAGAGCAGGTGCGATTATTTTCTATTTGAATTTATTGTCTATAAGAAATGCACTACTTATATAATAGTTCTTGAAAAACTGGTCATTATCTTGATATATGGACTGCCCACAGGACCGTGGTATTGACTAAGATCGTGATAATGACTGAGCCGAAGGTCATTATCGCTGTCGCAGTCAATACCACTGTCCTACGGGCAGTCCATGTATCACGATAATGACCAGTTTTTCAAGAACTATTATGTTTATTTCATTGAGAAACCATGTTTTGGAAAATTCTCGTAAATTCAAAACGCCTAAAGCGAACTCGAGTAGTTGTACGATTTCTATAGCAAAGAGTGACGACCAGTCGTAGTAATACTGCCATTTATTTTAGTGCAACTTTTCAGTATATAAATTCTGAATTAAGTTCTCTTTAATTTTACCATTAACGAAAAAATGTAATAAACAATTCAACAACTTAAATGTAATTATATAAATATTAA
Organism: Mytilus trossulus; assembly: GCF_036588685.1. Taxonomy (NCBI): domain Eukaryota; kingdom Metazoa; phylum Mollusca; class Bivalvia; order Mytilida; family Mytilidae; genus Mytilus; species Mytilus trossulus. The sequence continues at coordinate 102,860,697 of NC_086373.1, read as the reverse complement.
AACAGGAACATGTTTTATAAAAGGTACATCTTTCTAAACAGGGAAACCATGCTTTGCACGCCCCACCGGTCATTAACAGAGAAACCACGCCCCAACAGTCATTATCAAACGGAAACCACGCCTTAACGGTCAATATCAGACGTAAACCACGCCCCACCGGTCCATATCATGTAAAAGTTCATTAACGACCGGTTTTCTGGTCCGTATTATTCTGTTAATGACCGATGGAATTTATTACTGAAGATTAATAAATGTCATGTGGCCCCTTTTTATCCAATAAGAGAATCTTATTCTCAACCGATATGAAATAAAAAATATTAAGATTATGATTATATGTGTTCTACGACTTGAGCCATAATCGCATTAGTTCTTGATTCATCCGAGTAAACAGTACGTCAGTATTTTGATCAATATTACAACGACATTTTGCCGCGAAAATAAACTTGAAATATGGTTATCTACCTTTAACATTCCCCGGTTAGCCAGCTGGCGGGGATTATATGTTGTTTGAGTTAGACGATCTTTGTACTATCTAATCACACAAAGCCACGTGTATGTATACACCTTTAGCATAATAATTAGCTGTGTAATTTAAAAGTTGGGAGAAGACGTGTGTTTAATTGTATAGTCATACAGTGCAAAGTTTGCAGACGACAGAATTGCAGAAGGTATATTTTTTTCTGGTACTTGCGCTTGTGGGTTGTGTATAGGCTAATGAAAAGTGTAAATCTATACAGCATTACATGGTATTTATCATTAAATTTTGGGAAATTAAATTTAGAGTTAAATGAGTATTACTATTGAAGAGTTAACTTAGAATGTCGTTTATTACTATTTACATGGTTTATTATTGATAATACCCTACTGTTTTAATTTATAGTTTCATTTGAACTTCATATTAGTAAATTATCCTGTTTTTTTGTTGCTGAAATCAGAGATACATGTGGTATCATCTGCATCAGGGTTGGTTGGGGCTATAGAACCGCCCCTTTGTGTCTGTTGCAGTAGAGAAACTTACATTCCCAGAACTTATGACTGCAGTACATTTGTATATATGTTATTTGCTATGAATAAACTTGAACTTTTGCTACCTTTTAATATGTATGCTTCTCTGCATCAGATACAGAGGTTTGTTAGAGCTTTTAAGTATATTAGTACCTGTTGCTGGTTCAATTATCAAGTATATTTGATATAAAATATCATAGAGTTGTCACTGGTTTAGACGTACTTATAATATAATTATTTCTTCAACAGCATCGTACATTGTACATTAATTTGAAAGATCTGTTATGATAGATAATTCAGCTGATCTATAAAAATTCCATGTTAATCCCTTATACATCATGTACTGTGTTAAGACTCTAGATTGAAACTGATGAGGAAAGGTAACATCCGGCCACCAAAAGCTTTATTTTTGTTGAGCTTAGGTGGTCCTGCGAGTCTGGCAGAGAACAAGGCGATTTGGTGACATGATATATCAGTAGCATGAGTTTGAATCCTGGCCAGGGATGAACAAAAAGTTTGCTCCTGAAATTTAACGATTGAAGATTGTTGGACTAATATTATGAATATTTAGATGAATTATATATATATGATATGTATACTGATATGTATACTGTATGCACAATTCTACATTTGTAGCCAAAAAAAAAAAAAAAAAAAAATACTTTTTTTTTCATAGCTATGACATGCATAGGCTCAGCCTATGAAAGTTTCAAATAATATAAAAGGCTATACTGCATCTATTACAAGCTAAAGCATTGTAAATAATTCATTACTCAAGTTTAATTTAAAAGGATAAAAATGTAATCTTTATTGTGTACTAGTGCCAAGGTCCACAAAGCTACAGTTCTGTAGCTACTTACACGTTCTCCATTTTATTATAAATTAGAGTACATTTAGATGTTCATTAAAGGTATATTATTGGATTTACTGAAGAATCATTGTTGAATATGTACCTCATTTCCTATATTGTTAGGACATGATATTGACTTTTAATCCACTTGCAACAGCTTTAACAACCACAAAATATTGATATATCATTTATTTAACAATTCAAACATGTTCAGTAAAATGTAAATTTATGTATCATTATACCTTAATAATAAATGTCATTGTGGATACATTATTTTTGTGTGTTCTAATTTTTATGGATTCAGGTTTAATTATTTTTCATCAATATTTGATTTCAAGATTTTACAAAATTCTGCATACAGGCCATTGAAGAAAAATCAAAACTTATATTTAAAAAATCAAATTCTCAAAAATTAGGTTTGGTTAGAGATTTTTTTGGCCCTATTAAAAAAAAAGAAGTAATTATTCATTTGTTATTAGTGCAAGCAACAATTTACACTACACGTGCACATCATCACAATGTTATAAAATGTACATGATGTAAAATCTTTAAATTAAATTTTGTACTTTTGAAATTGAGCAATCATGCAAGCCTTTGGCTATTTTGTTGAACATGTTGAAATTGATATATATTTTTTTGGAGAAAATTATAAGAGTGATCAATCAAAAATATAAATAAATTATATATTAATTTATATGTTATCATCTGGCCATAGAAAATCAATTTTATGTATGAATAACAACTGGATAGTTAAGAACTTTTTAATGTTCATATATGTTAATCATTCCTTTGAATAGAATTCAGAAAGTTTGTGTACCAAAATATTTGCATAATTTATATCCAAGATTTCAATATTCAAAAGCACAAGTAAGTATTCCACAAGGTTAAGAGAGATAAGAGTTATTTTACCCTTTCATTGTTTAATGTTGATCATGTTGATGGTTATATCTCACATGCAACAAAATAACGAATAGCACAAATTATGCACATGGGTCTGCTTACCTGAATTGCACCACTAGCCATAAATAGTAATAATCACTAGATCTAAGACTTAAATAAACAGCACTTGTACATGTATCCATATCTGGAGTATTTATACTTGGATCTATAATGATTTGATATAACAAAATTGTGTTTCCGATCCTATATGTTAGAATGTCTTGATAGAAAATTGCTCAGTGTATATAGAAGGGACATCATTTTGTGATCTTTGCTTACTTTATATCTATATCTAGCCTTACATATTTGTGGCAACCCTTTTTTTACCAAAAGCCAGAAAGATGGTATAATCTTTACCATGTTCCATTATTTGAAAATTGGGAGAGAGGCACTGAATCAGAATGTGCCCCTAAAGATGACTTTCATCACTAGTGATAGACATTCTTGTGCATTTTAAGTTGCTATTATATTGTCAAATGATTTTAAAACATCTTTTTTGTTTGTTTTCAGAAATGAATTTCACTTGTTTATTGCTGGTGTTAGCTGTTGGTCTTTGTTGTGGTGAGAAAGAAACAGACAAGCATGGAGCAGGACACAAACCACCCAGCCACATGCACCATGATCATGAAAAAGATGGAGAACATAATCCACATTATGACCATGAGGCAGTGTTAGGTATATATATACTCCTTCATACTGATGATCACCAGTGTGAACACAATCCTTCCTAAACCAACCATCTGTTCTTATGTTGGTGCTCATCATGTCTAAGCTAAGCGAACAGATGTTGAAAAAAAGCAGAAAACTTACAGAAGAAACATTTTTGATAACATGGGTATCCATATATTTTTGGATTAATTTTCCTCAATTTTGCACATGGGATTTTTCTGAAAATGACAGATGCTAGTAACATGGACCTGTTTTGTGTCAAATATGAAATTAACCAGTTATGTGTGCTTCAACATAAATTCTTTGTTTGTGGCAGAAATAGACTTGCTTCCTTTTATTTTTGAGGTAATTTGTACAACCAAAATGCATAACCAGTGATTTGAGTTTTACTTTTTCTAAATGAATCATTAATTTATTGATTAGAAAATTATGGTGCTTTGTATATAACATGATGTTAATGTTATATATATAAACTTACAATTTTTATTCACCAAGATTTCATCAAACATAACAATTTGGATAAAAGTACATTTATTTTTTTATTCAACAGCTGTTTACAAATTTTACTTATATAATGTATATATAAACCTCTTAATACATTTGAAGTACATGTTTATATGATGATTTTTGTTTTAGCAACGTTTAGTGTATGATGACCCTTCCTACCACAAGGACAAGGAATAGAAATGTCAGTTTTCCTGTCAATGATTGGTTGTTCTCTCTGAGCACTCTTGACTTCCTCCACCTATAAATAATGTCATTTTATAGTTAAAATTATAATGTTTTGTTTGTCTTGTTAGGGTCCAAAAAGTTAGAAGAAGAGTTTGATGAGTTAAGTCCAGAGGAATCAAAAAGACGATTGGCGTTATTGGTAAAGAAGATGGATGTCAATGGGGATGGATTTGTAACAGCAGAGGAACTAACACAGTGGATTCTTACTTCATTTCAGTTAGTTTTATTTCAAAATTGCTTCATCTGTTTCTTTTGTGTTGTTAAAATCAGTATTTTACATATTTGTATCACTTAAAATACTGTTAAAGAATGTCCATTGAAGATGAGTCTTTAAGTATAGCAACACCTTAGTAAACAAACCATGTATTCTCAGCTACTGTTGCTAATTTGTAATGCAATTTTTTTTCACCACAATTAAGGCCAACAGTTAACACCAAGTAAGTTTTTGTCCATTACTTCAAAGGAAGAGAGGGTTATCTGTATTATTTCTCTACCAAAAATTTAAAAACTGATGATGTTTCTGATTTTTTTTTAAATAAGAAAATAAATAAAGTAACTTATATCTTTATGAAACTGTTGAACTGTGACATACAAAACTAGAAAAGATATTGAAGTATGCAGATGTAAGATTTTGCTTTATTTTGCGAAATTTTGAAATTCATTCGTTTTTAGTTTGAATTTAATCCAAACTTTATGAATTTGATTTAATTGAGCAAAGTATAAAAATTATATACTGAATTATTTAAAAAAAATTATATACATATTTAAAAATAAATTAACTTAACAATAAATTATTGTAACATAGAAATTTTATCATTAGGTGTCATATTTACTCAACAAAAACAGCATTATACAATCCATATCTGCAATTTTGGATTAAAAGTTTTTCAATAAAATATGTGTTGCTTAATTTTGTAATTCATATTGAAATCATTGCAAAATCTATGCAAAATTAATTTTATATTTTCATCTCAAACCTTTTAGAAAATTAGATGAAGAAGATTCTTCAGAACAGTTAAAAGAACACGATACTGACAAAGACGGGAAAGTGACATGGAAAGAATACATCAGTAAACAGTACGGCTATAATCCAGAAGATATGGAAGATTTTAAACACAGAGACCAAGAAGATCTAGAAGACTTCAACAAGGTAAAAAAGGTCAGTATACAGGACAACTCTTTGTTTTTATGGATTTTACATCCTTTGGTGGCAGTTTACAGTTTTTACTTTGCTTTTTTGCTAGTTGGTTATTTAAATTCTTTTATCATCTTTATATAACTGAAAGAAATATAAAATTTTTTTTCCTTACAGAATATTTTTATTTTTGTTGCATGTTAGGCTAGACAAATTTCAGTTAGCTTACCATTTTAAATTGCTTATTCATAAGATATAAAATACAGTTAAGCCTGCCTTAATAGTCACCTGCTTCTGATTAATGGTAATTTCAGATCTTCACAAACGTTTTCTCTATACAATTTAACTTAAATTGGCGGTCACCTGTCTAAAGGGGTCAGCAGTTCGCTATTTGTAGCACTAAATCTTCATTTCAACTTTGGTCATTTTAATGTTTTTATCTACTGAAAATATCATGAAGAAAAAATCCATTTGTTCAATATTGAAGTCAAAATGAAAATCAGAACCTCATTTCAAAAGTCACCTCTTTTGAGCGGTAACTTTTGATACTTTCAAAGAGTGATAGCTTAATACAGGTTTGACAGTACATAACTTTTTTTCTTGGGGGGAAATGTTTTTTTTTTAGGGGGGGGGGGGGAGGGTATATACTAGCTCACACATAGAATAAGGCCAAAAATAAATAAATAAAATAAAAATGCTTATGTCTTAAAATGCCTTCCCTGATATTGTTGACAATTTTGACTGTGATTTGGGACAAATGGCAAGTAACCCCATAAATTGAAGTTAAAATAGTACTATGAATGAAATCCTACCCTACCTATTCAATTTTTCTGAGAAAGGAAACCCTTAACCTTTTTTTAACTCACCGGGCCCGAAGGGCCAAGTGAGCTTTTCTCATCACTTGGCGTCCGTCATCCGGCGTCCGGCGTTAACTTTTACAAAAATCTTCTCCTCTGAAACTACTGGGCCAAACTTGGCCACAATCATCATTGATGTATCTAGTTTAAAATTTGTGTTTTTTGACCCGAGTTCCAAGATGGCCGCCATGGCTAAAAATAGAACATAGGGGTAAAATGCAGTTTTTGGCTTATAACTCAAAAACCAAAGCAATTAGAGCAAATCTGACAGGGGGTAAAATTGATGAATCAGACAACTCGTTGTTGGGTTGCTGCCCCTAAATTGGTAATTTTAAGGAAATTTTACTGTTTTTGGTTATTATCTTGAATATTATTATAGATGGAGATAAACTGTAAACAGCAATAATGTTCAGCAAAGTAAGATTTACAAATAGAAAGACCCCTTTAGGAGTTATTGCCCTTTATAGTCAATTTTTAACCATTTTTCGTAAATCTTAGTTAACTTTTACAAAAATCTTCTCTTCTGAAACTACTGGGCCAAATTTTACCAAACATAGCCAGAATCATTATTAGGCTATATAGTTGGCCACAATCATCATTGATGTATCTAGTTTAAAAATTGTGTTTTGTGACCTGGCAAACCAACCAAGATGGCCGCTACGGCTAAAATTAGAACATAGGGGTAAAATGCAGTTTTTGGGTTATAACTCAAAAACCAAAGCATTTAGAGCAAATCTGGCAAGGGGTAAAAATTTTCATCTGGTGAAGATCTATTTGCCCTAAAAATTAGATGGAGATAAACTGTAAACAGCAATAATGTTCAGCAAAGTAAGATTTACAAATAGAAAGACCCCTTTAGGAGTTATTGCCCTTTATAGTCAATTTTTAACCATTTTTCGTAAATCTTAGTTAACTTTTACAAAAATCTTCTCCTCTGAAACTACTGGGCCAAATTTTACCAAACATAGCCAGAATCATTATTAGGCTATATAGTTGGCCACAATCATCATTGATGTATCTAGTTTAAAAATTGTGTTTTGTGACCTGGCAAACCAACCAAGATGGCCGCTACGGCTAAAATTAGAACATAGGGGTAAAATGCAGTTTTTGGGTTATAACTCAAAAACCAAAGCATTTAGAGCAAATCTGGCAAGGGGTAAAAATTTTCATCTGGTGAAGATCTATTTGCCCTAAAAATTTTAGATGAATCAGACAACTCATTGTTAGGTTGCTGCCCCTAAATTGGTAATTTTAAGGAAATTGTGCTGTTTTGGGTTATTATCTTGAATATTATTATAGATAGAGATAAACTGTAAACAGCAATAATGTACAGCAATTTAAGACTCAAAAATAAGTCAAATTTACCAAAATGGTCAATTGATCCCCTAAGAAGTTATTGTCCTATATACAGTCAAACCTGATTAAACCGGACCCTGAATAAACCGGTTTCCTGTCCATTCCGGCCGAAAATGAAAGTCCCATATTTTTCCATTCAAAGTCTTTGTTAAAATACCCTTTGAAAGCCGGACCCTGTGTATTCCGAATTCCGGTCTAATTATGAAGTCCCAATACTCTTAATTACATTAATTATTACCTGTCCAAACCGGTTTGTCTAATTAATTTCAATGATCGATATGCAATCAAAACATATTTGATAATCAATTAGTCAGGTGTCAAACTGTGAACCTACAATCGTACATTAGTGAGCTGTACTATTTATTAAAACATTATAAATGTGTCAATTCAACGAAAAGACACACCGAATATATCTCGGATTGAACTACGTTTTAACTTGGATAAACAAATTAAAATCGCGGAGTAAGAAATTCACATCGTGATTTCGAAATCCTGGGTTTCCTGTTGTGAACCCCTAAATAAATTACCTTGATGATGTAAAACACCCGGATGACAACCATCAATGGATATTGTACACTGTACGACAACGTTTCGAAAGTGATGAAATTACGTTTGATAATATTCTGGCTTTTCAATCGGCCATTCCAACATTTCAAATTATTGATCATGGGAGTAAATCGAAACTCTCGTCCTACAATCCAAAAAACCGAGCATAATGATGCAAATGCAAACAATGAAAAACGAAGTGAAAGTATTTTAATTTATCAGATATAATTTACAATCAGAGAGAACTTTTACATGCAAAATGTCGGACATCACAAGTCATCAACTTCTGGTCAAAACGGAAACCTGAATAAACCGGCTCACTGTCCAAACCGGCCCTTTTCATAGTCCCGTAGCCGGCCGGTTTATACAGGTTTTACTGTAAATCAATTTTAAACAATTTTAATAAAATTTGTAAATTTTTACTAACATTTTCCACAGAAACTACTGGACCAAGTTCATTATAGATAGTGATAATTGTAAGCAGCAAGAATGTTTTTTAAAGTAAGATGTACAAACATATCACCATCACCAAAACACAATTTTGTCATGTTTGTCATGAATCCATCTGCTTCATTTGTTAAATATTCACAAAGACCAAGGTGAGCAACACAGGCTCTTTAGAGCCTCTAGTTTTGCCAAAGTATGTTAAGAAAGTAAAGATGAGAAGTTTGAAAGAAGTATTTCTAAGATTTTTAATTGTTTTTTAGCAGAACAAGATAACACTGAATCATTAAGGCTTAAGGTTTCTCGTAAATGATATGTAAAGGTATCTTCTGACCTATAAATATGTATATTCCTATTTATACTTTATTTTGTGAAGCTAGATTTTAATTGATGTTACAATGTATGAAGAAGCAGGTTGTTGAATTGTTGTTTTAATCATGTGACAACTTTTAATAAATGTAGATAGTCAAGTAAATAAAAGTTAATTTGAAAAATAAAGAAAAGACAAGTCAAATGTGATTAATACAACACTGAATGTTAAGTGTATATAGTGTCTGGATTGTAAACTGCCATCTTATTATGAGAGTTTCCTGTATACATCAATTACAAGATTTAGTTTTAAGATTATTTCTCCTGATTTATTATTGTAATATATTTAAGGTACTGAAACCATATTTGACAATGTGATTACATGTTTCTAGAAAGGTGCACTATCTTTGTAAACTGACACTTTTATACAACTTTTTTAAACATTTGAAGACTGCAGAAATTCTTTTTGTCTAGTAACTCTAGTTGATTTCTGTTGAGGACCTTTAATTCAGCTTTTACAGCAAAAAATGATCAACAATGCAAGATCTACAAAAATGCCAATACAACTAAAAACATGGAAGGACACATATGGGAGTACTTGCTGTCAAAAGAAAGGCTGTTGACTTTGTATAGTTGTTGTGGTTGAATGACGATTAAATTATTTGGTATATTTTAACAGCAACGAGAATCTTCATTTTTTTTACATTAATAAGGCCGTTAGTTTTCTCGTTTGAATTGTTTTACATTGTCATTTCCAGGGCTTTTATAGCTGACTATCCGGTATGGGCTTTGCTCATTGTTGAAGGCCGTACAGTGACCTATAGTTGTTAATTTTTGCGTCATTTTGGTCTCTTGTGGAGAGTTGTTTCATTGGCAATCATACCACATCTTCTTTTTTGGATAGATTGGAACTGTTCTAAATCTTTCTTTAGGCACTGGCCTCCCTAACAATACGACAGGTTATTTTATATATACAAAGTAATAATTAGTCAACTATTGTCTTCTCATTGTAGGACTAGGAGTGATTGACTTTCAATGAATGTTTTTTCTAATTTTTGTGTTCTTTTGAGAGGAAACTGTAGTTGAAAGAAAAGAACTTTAAAATTTCATTGGGATATTTGGTTGACTCATATTTTAGTTCACTAATCAGAAAGTGTCAAAACTATACATTTTTTTATCTGAATGATCAACATGATCAATGCAAGTTTAACAACCTTGATCAGTGGAACATTGATTTAATAGAACGAGTGAAAAAAACAAATCTACTAATTACGTTAACATGGTAAATGGTACGATCAACACATTAATTGTGTAGTAGTTTAATTATCCCTTTCACTTGATTATCATATTTAAGTTTATTTTACACATTTCAAATATTTTTATTAATAAAATGAAACTTCTATAGATCTTCACTCTGTTTGAATGTCAAACTATTGGCAATTATTAAAAAAAAGTTATAAATCAATTCATTCAAATTATAATCCTTATCATCTTATGGCAATGTTTGGTGTTTGTCTCAGATGCATAAGTGGGTGTTTCCATTTTAGGTGTCAAAACAATAATCATTTTATTTACTTTAATTAATTGAAAAAAATGTGTATGTTCAATAGATCTGCTCTCAGTTTAATTTGCAATTAATAGATTTTTTTAAAATCAATTCTTTAAATTATGATTATACATTGTAAATGTGCTTGTATCTAATTCTTTATTATTATTTTTTCTTAATTCAAGGTGTCAAAACAATAATTATTTTATATACTTTATAATTTGTGCAAGGTCTACATGACCTTCAGACAGGGCCGTCCTGACTCGTCATTATATCATGGACCTGTGACCATAGTTTTGCTTTCATCATTAAGTATTTATCTCAATTACTATTAAATCAATAGGTCAACTTTATGTGGTGTATGTCATGATTGTCATGTAAAAATGTCAGACTCACAGGTTTCATCTGACCTTGATTTCATTAATATGGTGCATTGGTCAATGCTAAGTTTTTGTTGTTTGGTCTGTTTCTCATATACTAAAAGCAGTAGAGCCACAATACTTGGTGTATGTGATGATCAAGGTTTGATTAAGGTTTATATGTCTGACCTTGGCATCTTATTTTCATGGGTCATTGGTCAATGTTAAGATAACTACATGCACAGAGGGGGGATAGGACCTTTATCAGGACGCCAGGATAGGCGTTTTTTTAGCTTGGGATTTCGGTATTGACCCTTTTGGGATCTGGGAATTCTTTTTTGGAATTTCAGGAGGTCTGGATTTCGACAAACAAACTTGATGAAACCTATATTTTTACACACTTTAGATAAATAATCTGTTAAACCCTTATTCAACTTATAATTTCAGATGGTAGAAGAAGACCACTCAAAGTTTAATGCTGCTGATGAGGACAAAGATGGAGCCCTTAATGAGAAGGAATATGTAGCATTTGAATTCCCTTATGACTTCAAACATATGCATGAAGTGGAAATGGACAGATCTATGAAAGATTACGATAAAAATGCTGATGGAACTATCTCATTACAAGAATTTCTTGGACAAGGTATTTTTATTTTTCAAACAAATATATTTTATATCATATTTTTCATAATAAAAGAAACTGTTTTTGTGTGAGAAAACTGATTAATATAAAGATTTCATAAATAAAAAAATAATGAACAAAAATAATTATGTCACAAAGCAAATATATTCATGTCACAATATCCTATATGACACGTTATCCCAATATGACCACAAGTCAAACCTGGGCAGTTCATTCATAAAACTGAAATTGGAAAGAGGCCTTTTAAGAATTTTGAATAAGGTCATAGTGATATTTCATAAATCACACTTTGTTTTTCAGAGGGTGCTGATGATCCAGAATGGGAAGCTACAGAAAAAGATAGATTTACAGATTACGATAAAAATAATGATGGTAAATTAGATAGAGAAGAGATGAAACCGTGGATTTTACCCGATAATATGGAAACAGCTACAGAGGAATCCGATCATTTAATCGGCAGAGCTGATGATGATAAAGATGGTAAACTATCAGAAACAGAAATCGTAGATCATAGCAAAGACTTTGTAGGCAGTCAAGCAACAAACTATGGGGCATTCCTCCCACACGAAGAATTGTAACCTTGATCTCTATAGAACTACTTCATAATTTGTGAACATGATGCAATGAGTAAAAGTTGTTAAATATGAACGTGGATTTTTCTTTGATATTTTGGGGGTTAGGATTACATTATTCAGATACTGTCCCATGTATATTTTTGACAAGATTATAGTGCTATTCATTTTTTTGAAACCTTTAAAAGTCTTTTTATCTTTTTGGAAATTTATAATTACGATTATTTTGTATATGTCGGGAAGGTGTAGTAATATAAACACAATTTTACCTTATTGTATCATGTTCTATATTTTTTCATTGCATTTCTTTGTTACATTTGTTTTGTTAGTGTTTCAAAAATATTCCATTATTCAATTTTTCAGGTTTGTAGTTAATGAAATTTGAATCTGATTATTGTAACAAAAGTTGTATTGTTTTTAGAGCTTTAATACACTGCTTTAATATGTACCATAGTTTTTATAAGAATACTATCTAGTATGGATTTTCTGCTGAAAGACTTAAATTTCACACGATTTAAGGTGGTGGTTTTGAATATTTAATACCATGTTATCTTTGTTAAAATTTATAATGAACAAAATTGTGTTATGAGTGTGAACCTTTTATCATGTGCAATAAGTTATAATACTCCAGTTCTATAGAACTGTTAACAGAATTAGGTGCTGATGATCTTTTACATGTCATATTCATATCACATATATTTACATGAGGATCCTATAAAATCAGCCAAATTGATGATATATGAATGATATATAAGCCACACAAGGCAAGGCCACTTTTGACATGATTTTGAAACTTAAAAAAAAATTCAGTTAAAAAGTAAGATTTCTCTATATATCCTATTTAATTTTAAGAATAGGATGCATGTACCTCTTACATAACTCTATTTACATTGTTGATTGTATACACCATTGTTTTTTCTGTACCTTCGTGTTAAATGTACTGTTTGTATGAGAATAAGATATATACAATATGTGTCTTAATTGAAAACAAACCCTGGTACCCCACATTATTAGTTTGGGTTTCAATGTATCTCTGTTGCCAAATATTTTGTATGACAACTTCAGTTACTTCAACTTTAGGTTAAAACCATGAATTATAAATTTTCAAACAGCCTTGCCATATATATTGTATCTCTATTGAGATGAGATTTATATGTTGTAATGAATTATGACGGATTTGTGCAAGTTATTTTTCTTTTAAAAAGACCAAAGTTGTATTTTATTAATGATATAAGATTTAGAATTTGATGTAGGTGTTATTAAACTTTAAGCTTATTAAAAGATTTATTTATATGTCTTTTGTTTTTATCATTTACTTACTTTTTGTTTTATCAGTTAATGTGTCTGTCATCTTTTTTTGAACACTCGTACATTTTTTTCTGTGACATGTTTTATTCAGCATAATTTAAGAATTCATTATCAAAATTGTTGTGTTTCATTGGTTAGCAATCACCTTAGTTGCTGTTACTTTGGGAGAACAAAGTGAATCATTTGTCATTGGTAATATATTATACCAATCTTATAATAGATAAAAAAAAAAATGGGTACTTCAGACTCGTGACACTGCAATGAATAAAATTATTTAAAGAGACCAATAGTTTTAGTTCTAATTTTTGTCTCGCTTGAGAGTCAAAATGCAAGACATAGATATGCTGTTTTCTGTTTAGGCAACAGCAGCAGCAGCATCAACAATGTATTAGTTGAGTTCTAGATTTGTGGTGAACCACAAGTTGTAGGTCAATGATATTTACAGTTGTATTAGCATTGACACATCTCATTTCCATGAAGTTTCTATGGCCTTGCTCCCTCATTCGTGGTCTATTGACTTTCAAACTTTTGCATATTTTACATGTATTAGTTTCTGATTAGGTTAGTCTATGGGGAACCATTAGTGGTAGCTCTTGATATATGGTATACAGTTGTATTAGCATTAACAATTCTCATTTTCATGGAGATTATTTGGCTGAGCCCCCTTAGTCATGGACTATTGACTCTGAAATTTTTGCTTAGTTCACATGTATTAGTTTGTAATTAGGTAAGTTCAAGTGGAACAATTAGTGGTAGACCAATGTTCATTGGTATTCAGTTGTACTAGCATTAGCACATCTCATTTCAATGGAGATTATTTGGCCCTGCACCCTCAGTCATGGTCTATCAACTTTGAAACTTTTTCTTAGTTTACATGTATTAGTTTCTGATTAAATCAGTTTAAGATGATCTGCTTATGTTAAGTCAACATTATTTGGAATTCAAATTTATTGGCATTTGCAAGTATCTTTTCCATAGAAATTATATAGCTCCAACCCCTCTTCATGGTTTATTGACTTTGAAAAGTTTACATAGTTTACAAGTTAATATTTGTGCTTAGCTTAGTTTAAATGGAACAACTATAATCAGTCATTGATATTTGGTATGCAGTTGTAGTTAGCATTGGCACATCTCATTCACATTAAAATGGTTCATCGTTGTACCTCAGTTAAGGTTCTTTGACTTTGAATATTAGTCTAACTTGTTAAATATTGCCATTTTAATTTCAACATTTACATAATCAAAATTACAAAACAGCAAGAGATATCTCTGTGATAAGTGTGTTTAAAAAAACTAATTAAAGGATATGAAAGAACATATATCTCTGCTCATTGTTGATGGCCATGCATTGTCCTATAGTTGTTTTAAATTTCTGTGTCATTTGGTCTCGTAGAGAAATGTCTCATTTGCAATCATACCACATCTTTTAATGGTTTCTTACTTCAATACTAGTACCAGTATACATATGGGATTGCAACATAAGATTGATATATTGTCAGGTGTAATGGGTGAAAGAATCCTATTGATTTGGAGTTGACTGTGACTGTAAGTTTGATCGAGGTCATGGTTATTTTTTAGCTAAAAAGTGAGTTATCATACACAAAACCAAATATTTCATATCTGATTGGAACTTAAATGGAGTTTTGTCTCTGACTTGAAGTTAAAGTGACTAAAAATAGACAAAATTTGTGCAGGAAAGGGTTTTCCAGAGCTATATATCAAATGCTTATTTATGGGATTTCAACCTTTCTTGGATATTTTACACTTATGAAGAAAGGAGGTCCCTATTGATTTTGAGTTCACTATATCCAAGGACAAAGTTTGTCATGGATGATAAAAAAAAGACTCCACCTTTTTGCAGTTTGCAGAAAACCAAGTTTTTGCACAGTAAATCACAAGTTTCCTTTTTAATTAACTGTAATCTTACATAGAAGTTTGGTAACTTAAAATAAGAGGAAAACCTGAGGCCATTTCATCTGAAGTTAAATATTTAAAAAATGTCTACAGTTAGAAAGTGAAAATTCTATAAATCATAAATGTGTAGATATTCTAAGGGGTGCTTGATAACTTGATTTGTCTGTTACAAATGTAAAAGAAAAATTTACCACATACTCATAGACTAGATTTTGTATTTTTCAGTTTATACTTTTAATTTCTATTTGCTCATAAGTATACTGTATCTTGCTCAATGATGACTTTCAATTTCCCAAGAAATCATAGCAGCATTTAATTTTGAACCCTGATTGTATCATTAATTAAATATTAATTTGTTTTTTTTATAATATGTGGGATAAAAAACATATACAGCCTTTTTATCTTTACTAATTAGCTACAACGAAAAATTGTTTACTAGTTTAAAGTTAATCCTAACAAAACTGATTGGATCAGACATATAGAGTAAACACAAAAATAGCGTGTTATGTCAACTTTTTAATTTCTTTACATCTTCAAAACAACCTTGAACACAATTTCTTCGATAATTAAATGTATCTTACTTATTTTTTAACCTTATTGCAGTGTTTATAAATTTGTTAAGCCTGATAAAGTTTAAGTATATGAGAAACTAAATTAGACCTTGATTTTTTTCATAGATTCAGATTAAACCATATATGCATCACAGTATATATTTGTCAAAGCTATTTATATCTCTATGAATAAGTTTCACCAAGAAAGAGAGATTAAAGATACCAAAATAAATTCAAACTCATAATTCAAAAAAATAAACTGACAATGCTATGGCTAAAAAATAAAAACTCCCAACAAACAAACACCAGTACACAAATGTGATATCTATAGATATATTTGTGTAAAATAAAATAGGATAGCAGATAGGGTATGCAGTTTTTCTATTCAAAATACATGTATAGGACAAGGGTAAGGTATTGCATGTCTGAACTGGTTCCTACCACAAATGGATGGAAGTGCCCTCCCCCTCCAGAATTGTTGCTCAATCTTAGTTTCTATGTTATGTATTTTTTGTGGTATTTTTTTATTGTCCTTCAGTCATTGTGTTGTTTTGTGGTTGTGTATGATTGTCCTTCAGTCATGATGTTGTTTTGTGGTTGTGTTTGATTGTCCTTCAGTCATGATGTTGTTTTGTGGTTGTGTTTGATTGTCCTTCAGTCATGGTGTTGTTTTGTGGTTGTGTATGATTGTCCTTCAGTCATGGTGTTGTTTTGTGGTTGTGTTCGATTGTCCTTCAGTCATGATGTTGTTTTGTGATTGTGTTTGATTGTCCTTCAGTCATGGTGTTGTTTTGTTGTTGTGTATGATTGTCCTTCAGTCATGGTGTTGTTTTATGGTTGTGTTTGATTGTCCTTCAGTCATGGTGTTGTTTTGTGATTGTGTTTGATTGTCCTTCAGTCATGATGTTGTTTTGTGATTGTGTTTGATTGTCCTTCAGTCATGGTGTTGTTTTGTGGTTGTGTATGATTGTCCTTCAGTCATGGTGTTGTTTTGTGGTTGTGTTCGATTGTCCTTCAGTCATGATGTTGTTTTGTGATTGTGTTTGATTGTCCTTCAGTCATGGTGTTGTTTTGTGGTTGTGTATGATTTTCCTTCAGTCATGATGTTGTTTTGTGGTTGTGTTTGATTGTCCTTCAGTCATGGTGTTGTTTTGTGATTGTGTTTGATTGTCCTTCAGTCATGGTGTTGTTTTGTGGTTGTGGTTGATTGTCCTTCAGTCATGATGTTGTTTTGTGGTTGTGTTTGATTGTCCTTCAGTCATGATGTTGTTTTGTGGTTGTGTTTGATTGTCCTTCAGTCATGGTGTTGTTTTGTGATTGTGTTTGATTGTCCTTCAGTCATGGTGTTGTTTTGTGGTTGTGGTTGATTGTCCTTCAGTCATGATGTTGTTTTGTGGTTGTGTTTGATTGTCCTTCAGTCATGATGTTGTTTTGTGGTTGTGGTTGATTGTCCTTCAGTCGTTGTGTTAGTTTATGTTTGTGGTTGATTGTCCTTCAGTCATGATGTTGTTTTGTGGTTGTGGTTGATTGTCCTTCAGTCGTTGTGTTGTTTTATGTTTGTGTTTGATTGTCCTTCAGTCATGGTGTTGTTTTGTGATTGTGTTCGATTGTCCTTCAGTCATGATGTTGTTTTATGTTTGTGTTTGATTGTCCTTCAGTCATGGTGTTGTTTTGTGGTTGTGTTTGATTGTCCTTCAGTCATGATGTTGTTTTGTGGTTGTGTTTGATTGTCCTTTAGTCATTGTGTTGTTTTGTGATTGTGGTTGATTGTCCTTCAGTCATGATGTTGTTTTGTGGTTGTGTTTGATTGTCCTTCAGTCGTTGTGTTGTTTTATGTTTGTGTTTGATTGTCCTTCAGTCATGATGTTGTTTTGTGGTTGTGGTTGATTGTCCTTCAGTCGTTGTGTTGTTTTATGTTTGTGTTTGATTGTCCTTCAGTCATGGTGTTGTTTTGTGGTTGTGGTTGATTGTCCTTCAGTCATGGTGTTGTTTTGTGATTGTGTTTGATTGTCCTTCAGTCATGATGTTGTTTTGTGGTTGTGTTTGATTGTCCTTCAGTCATGGTGTTGTTTTGTGGTTGTGTGTTTGATTGTCCTTTAGTCATGGTGTTGTTTTGTGGTTGTGGTTGATTGTCCTTCAGTCATGGTGTTGTTTTGTGATTGTGTTTGATTGTCCTTCAGTCATGGTGTTGTTTTGTTGTTGTGTATGATTGTCCTTCAGTCATGGTGTTGTTTTATGGTTGTGTTTGATTGTCCTTCAGTCATGGTGTTGTTTTGTTGTTGTGTATGATTGTCCTTCAGTCATGGTGTTGTTTTGTTGTTGTGTATGATTGTCCTTCAGTCATGGTGTTGTTTTGTGGTTGTGTGTTTGATTGTCCTTCAGTCATGGTGTTGTTTTGTTGTTTTGTATGATTGTCCTTCAGTCATGGTGTTGTTTTGTTGTTGTGTATGATTGTCCTTCAGTCATGGTGTTGTTTTGTGGTTGTGTTTTTGATTGTCCTTCAGTCATGGTGTTGTTTTGTTGTTGTGTATGATTGTCCTTCAGTCATGGTGTTGTTTTGTGGTTGTGTGTTTGATTGTCCTTCAGTCATGGTGTTGTTTTGTGGTTGTGTTTGATTGTCCTTCAGTTATTGTGTTGTTTTGTGGTTGTGTATGATTGTCCTTCAGTCATGGTGTTGTTTTGTGGTTGTGTTTGATTGTCCTTCAGTCATGATGTTGTTTTGTGTTTGTGGTTGATTGTCCTTAGGTCATGGTGTTGTTTTGTGGTTGTGTATGATTGTACTTCAGTCATGGTGTTGTTTTGTGGTTGTGTTTGATTGCCCTTCAGTCATGATGTTGTTTTGTGGTTGTGTATGATTGTCCTTCAGTCATGGTGTTGTGTTGTGGTTGTGTATGATTGTCCTTCAGTCATGGTGTTGTTTTGTGGTTGTGTATGATTGTCCTTCCCTCATGGTGTTGTTTTGTGGTTGTGTTTGATTGTCCTTCAGTCATGGTGTTGTGTTGTGGTTGTGTATGATTTTCCTTCAGTCATGGTGTTGTTTTGTGGTTGTGTATGATTGTCCTTCAGTCATGGTGTTGTTTTGTGGTTTTGTTTGATTGTCCTTCAGTCATTGTGTTGTTTTGTGGTTGTTTTTGATTGTCCTTCAGTCATGATGTTGTTTTGTTGTTGTGTATGATTGTCCTTCAGTCATGGTGTTGTTTTGTGGTTGTGTTTGATTGCCCTTCAGTCATGGTGTTGTTTTGTGGTTGTGTATGATTGTCCTTCACTCATGGTGTTGTTTTGTGGTTGTGTTTGATTGTCCTTCAGTCATGGTGTTGTGTTGTGGTTGTGTATGATTGTCCTTCAGTCATGGTGTTGTTTTGTGGTTGTGTATGATTGTCCTTCAGTCCTGGTGTTGTTTTGTGGTTTTGTTTGATTGTCCTTCAGTCATTGTGTTGTTTTGTGGTTGTTTTTGATTGTCCTTCAGTCATGGTGTTGTTTTGTTGTTGTGTGATTGTCCTTCAGTCATGGTGTTGTTTTGTTGTTGTGTTTGATTGTCCTTCAGTCATGGTGTTGTTTTGTGGTTGTGTTTGATTGTCCTTCAGTCATGGTGTTGTTTTGTGGTTTTGTATGATTGTCCTTCAGTCATGGTGTTGTTTTGTGGTTGTGTATGAATGTCCTTCAGTCATTGTCTTGTTTTGTGGTTGTGTATGAATGTCCTTCAGTCATGGTGTTGTTTTGTGGTTGTGTTTGATTGCCCTTTGGTCATGGTGTTGTTTTGTGGTTGGTTTTTGATTGTCCTTCAGTCATGGTGTTGTTTTGTGGTTGTGTTTGATTGTCCTTTAGTCATTGTGTTGTTTTGTGGTTGTGTTTGTTTGTCCTTCGGTCATGGTGTTGTTTTGTAATTGTGTTTGATTGTCCTTCAGTCATGGTGTTGTTTTGTGGTTGTGTTTGATTGTCCTTCAGTCATGGTGTTGTTTTGTTGTTGTGTATGATTGTCCTTCAGTCATGGTGTTGTTTTGTGGTTGTGTGTATGATTGTCCTTCAGTCATGGTGTTGTTTTGTGGTTGTGTTTGATTGTCCTTCAGTTATTGTGTTGTTTTGTGGTTGTGTATGATTGTCCTTCAGTCATGGTGTTGTTTTGTGATTGTGTTTGATTGTCCTTCAGTCATGATGTTGTTTTGTGGTTGTTTATGATTGTCCTTCAGTCATGGTGTTGTTTTGTGATTGTGTTTGATTGTCCTTCAGTCATGGTGTTGTTTTGTGGTTGTGTTTGATTGTCCTTCAGTCATTGTGTTGTTTTGTGGTTGTGTATGATTGTCCTTCAGTCATGGTGTTGTTTTGTGGTTTTGTATGATTGTCCTTCAGTCATGGTGTTGTTTTGTGGTTGTGTATGAATGTCCTTCAGTCATGGTGTTGTTTTGTGGTTGTGTTTGATTGTCCTTTGGTCATGGTGTTGTTTTGTGGTTGTTTTTTGATTGTCCTTTGGTCATGGTGTTGTTTTGTGGTTGTTTTTTGATTGTCCTTCAGTCATGGTGTTGTTTTGTGGTTGTGTTTGATTGTCCTTCAGTCATGGTGTTGTTTTGTGGTTGTGTTTGATTGTCCTTTAGTCATTGTGTTGTTTTGTGGTTGTGTTTGTTTGTCCTTCGGTCATGGTGTTGTTTTGTGGTTGTGTTTGATTGTCCTTCAGTCATGGTGTTGTTTTGTGGTTGTGTTTGATTGTCCTTCAGTTATTGTGTTGTTTTGTGGTTGTGTATGATTGTCCTTCAGTCATGGTGTTGTTTTGTGATTGTGTTTGATTGTCCTTCAGTCATGATGTTGTTTTGTGGTTGTTTATGATTGTCCTTCAGTCATGGTGTTGTTTTGTGATTGTGTTTGATTGTCCTTCAGTCATGGTGTTGTTTTGTGGTTGTGTTTGATTGTCCTTCAGTCATTGTGTTGTTTTGTGGTTGTGTATGATTGTCCTTCAGTCATGGTGTTGTTTTGTGGTTTTGTATGATTGTCCTTCAGTCATGGTGTTGTTTTGTGGTTGTGTATGAATGTCCTTCAGTCATGGTGTTGTTTTGTGGTTGTGTTTGATTGCCCTTTGGTCATGGTGTTGTTTTGTGGTTGGTTTTTGATTGTCCTTTGGTCATGGTGTTGTTTTGTGGTTGGTTTTTGATTGTCCTTCAGTCATGGTGTTGTTTTGTGGTTGTGTTTGATTGTCCTTCAGTCATGGTGTTGTTTTGTGGTTGTGTTTGATTGTCCTTTAGTCATTGTGTTGTTTTGTGGTTGTGTTTGTTTGTCCTTCGGTCATGGTGTTGTTTTGTGGTTGTGTTTGATTGTCCTTCAGTCATGGTGTTGTTTTGTGGTTGTGTATGATTGTCCTTCAGTCATGGTGTTGTTTTGTGTTTGTGGTTTATTGTCCTTCAGTCATGGTGTTGTTTTGTGGTTGTGTTTGATTGTCCTTCAGTCATGGTGTTGTTTTGTGGTTGTGTATGATTGTCCTTCAGTCATGGTGTTGTTTTGTGGTTGTGTTTGATTGTCTTTCAGTCATGGTGTTGTTTTGTGGTTGTGTTTGATTGTCCTTCAGTCATGGTGTTGTTTTGTGGTTGTGTTTGATTGTCCTTCAGTCATGGTGTTGTTTTGTGGTTGTGTTTGATTGTCCTTCAGTCATTGTGTTGTTTTGTGGTTGTGTATGATTGTCCTTCAGTCATGGTGTTGTTTTGTGATTGTGTTTGATTGTCCTTCAGTCATGGTGTTGTTTTGTGGTTGTGTTTGATTGTCCTTCAGTCATGGTGTTGTTTTGTGGTTGTGTATGATTGTCCTTCAGTCATGGTGTTGTTTTGTGATTGTGTTTGATTGTCCTTCAGTCATGGTGTTGTTTTGTGGTTGTGTTTGATTGTCCTTTAGTCATTGTGTTGTTTTGTGGTTGTGTTTGTTTGTCCTTCGGTCATGGTGATGTTTTGAGGTTGTGTTTGATTGTCCTTCAGTCATGATGTTGTGTTGTGGTTGTGTATGATTGTCCTTCAGTCATGGTGATGTTTTGAGGTTGTGTTTGATTGTCCTTCAGTCATGGTGATGTTTTGAGGTTGTGTTTGATTGTCCTTCAGTCATGGTGTTGTTTTGTGGTTGTGTTTGATTGATCTGCAAGCATGGTGATGTTTTGAGGTTGTGTTTGATTGTCTCTCAGTCATGGTGTTGTTTTGTGGTTGTGTTTGATTGATCTGCAAGCATGGTGTTGTTTTGTGGTTGTGTTTGATTGATCTGCAAGCATGGTGTTGTTTTGTGGTTGTGTTTGATTGCCCTTCAGTCAAGGTGTTGTTTTTTTCCTTCAGTCATGGTACTGTTTTGTGGTTATGTTTGATTGTCTTTCAGTCACAGGGTTGTTTTGTTTATCTTTGACTGATGATTATCTGCTTGGTATCTACTTTCCTTTTTTGGTACAACCTCAATAAACTTTTGTGGTCGTATAGAGGTATCACGATGTTGTGGTCTGCATCCTCAGAAGAAAGTCTTAACATAAGTATAAGAAAATAGAAAACCTTGAAATTTTTACACAAGGTTTATAACCTTTTAAAAGAATGTTGGGATTGATTGTATCCCAACAGTTTAGGAATTAGGGGCCAAAAAAAGAATTTTAGTAGTTTCCAGACAACAACTTGTGGTTAAGTGTATGAATCTCTCTGAAATTATACAAGTTTCCATAACACAAAGGGATGGTTAGGAATGACTTTATGTGGGGGGGGGGGGGATATAGATCAAACCAATTAGGAATTGGGGCAAGTAAGGGGAAAACTAGGGTTTCCTGGTAAATGGACAATTTAGACAATTTTAAAGCAGTTTAAGGAAGGTAATCCAATCTCTCTGAAATTATACAAGTTTCCATAACACAAAGGGATGGTTAGGAATGACTTTATGTGGGGGGGGGGGGATATAGATCAAACCAATTAGGAATTGGGGCAAGTAAGGGGAAAACTAGGGTTTCCTGGTAAATGGACAATTTAGACAATTTTAAAGCAGTTTAAGGAAGGTAATCCATTTATAATACAATGTATTTGAATGGGTAATAATGGTTGCAAACTTCATTAGAAATGAATTGAGATGATGACCATATCCTGAGGGAAAGAAGATTTTTGGAAAAAAAGGGGGTAGGTGAAAACAATTTTTGGGGAGAGGACAACTTTTTCTTTCTTTCAGATTTAAGAAATTAAAAAATATGCCTTCAAATATTATTTTTTTCATCTGTTTACATTAGAAAGGGGGGGTATCAATTTGCAACAGCATGCATAGTGTATTGCACAAAAACAAAAATATAACCAATTATAAGTTCTTTGACTTCAGCTATTCTGTGTCAAAAATCTATTATGTGTTCAAGTGCTAATATTGTGCAGAGGCAGATTTAGAGGCCTGGTCCCCCCTTTTCTGGAAAAAAATTGTTTGATTATATAGGGAATAACTGAAGCATGACCAGAGAGGGACATCAGGACTATCATTTTCTATGTTCAGTGGATAAAATGTCTCATATGCCATTAAAATAGGAAAGATCATATCATAGGGAACATGTTTACTATATTTCAAGTTGATTGGACTTTAACTTCATCAAAAACTACCTCGACCAAAAACTTTAAAACAAGACAGACGAAAGAATGAACGGACGGACACACAGACCAGAAAACATGCTCATAAGTGGGGCATAAAAACCATAAAATTAAATATCAACAAAAATACAAGTTTCCCTCAATCAATTAAATTGGAACCAAGGCAAATAAATCAATCCACAGTATCAATCTTTTAAAAGGTTTGGTGTAGTAGTAATTTCAAGACAACATAAATTGTCATTTCTCAAAAGATCCAAGTACCATTCCCTGAGTGACAGTTGAAGTGAAAATTAAATCATCAATAATAAATTGACCTCCATTTTGTCATCAGTAACAACATATTATCATTTGTAAATCATTGGAAGAAGGGATCATAAGCAATTATAAAACAGAACAACTGAAAGTACTCCATTCAAATATAATAACAAGGACTTGAACAGTAAAAGTGATAAATGTCAAAATTGAACTTGATCTCCATTATATTAATATTATGAGGTGCGACTTTACTTTTTATGTTCCGTAATCAGGCCTCATTGTGACTTTAAGATGAAGAACAACAATAAAAGCGCTGTTCCTTTGCTTTTTTTAAATTTCCTTGTGCATATACTGATTTTGTGTCATGGATGGATACCCAATAACCTTTTTTTTTTCTTTTATAAAGTACAAGATCTAGAATAATCACATAAATATTAAAATAAATTTATTACATATTCATAATATATCTCTTCAATAGTAATTAACATAACAAATATACATTCTTAGTCACAATAAATGCATGCATGATTCTGAAGTTATGGAACTTATTACTAATTTATTACTTTTTAATCCACTTCATTCAAAAAGTTCAATATTTTAAAATCTGCCTGTATGTAGCATAGATTGGTATATAATAATTGCTTTTTACACATTCTACCAGCATGTGCATTTCTCATCTATCGATATTAATAAAGAAGTACTGATGTTAAACCTTGGTTGGCAAACTTCTTGAAGATATCATATTCAAGGCACAAGCTTCATAACACTCATGTTCACTTGTCATGATTTCAGTGCAGTGTCCAAATGAAGTGCTGTCTTGAATATCCAACTGACCTCCTAACCTTTGCAGGACTGTAGAACTTTCTGTAAAAGAGTAATTAATTGTAATATTGTCAAATTTTATTTTGATTTAGCATTTGACCAAAGAATGTTAAAATGTTAAAGAAAGTTAAAAATAATAAAAGTACAGAGTTCCTTTGTCCCCTGTTGCACATTTGGTATTTCTTTTTTTCTAAGGGGTATAACTCATTAAAAGATATTTGAATGAAAATTATTTTCATAACAATCTGAGACATTACTGAAATAAACATAAAAAATAAGTTTCATAAATATCTGGCAAGAATTTACACAAGAGTGCTAAAAAGGCAATTTTTGATACAATAATGTTTCTAAGGGACATAACTCTTTGAAGACTTAAAAATAATTCATCTGCACTGATTTTCGAACTTGTCTGAAACATTGGTGATATAAACCTATGATATAAGTTTTATAAAAATCTGGCAATAATTGTACATGTGTGAGTGCTAATAAGACAAGGATGGTAGCCAAGTTTTTCTATGGCAAAAGGCTTATGTTATAGGACTGGATACACCTTGGTTAGAATAAAACATCAAAGCATCATTGTACGATGCATGATGGCATTGAATGTAATTTAAGGTATTTCTTTGCTATTCATATACTCATATGTGATTTTTACCTTTGATACTGCTCTCATATGATCACTATATGTATAACTATTCTTTCTCATGTGTGATTTTAACCTTTGAAACTGCTCTTATATGATCACTATATGTATAATATTCTTTCTCATGGGTGATTTTTACCTTCGATACTGCTCTTATATGATCACTACATTGTATGTATAATATTCATTCACTTGTGTGATTTTTACCTTCGATACTGCTCTTATATGATCACTATGTATGATACTCTTTTTTTCTTCCTTTGCTTTATTCTGAGCTTCAGTGGCTAATTTCTGCATTGCCAACAAATACTGTAACCATACCTGTAATAATATAAATACAAATGATAAGTATATCTGACATCAACACTGAATATCAAACTCACTACAACATACAAAACGGTGCAGCTTTATACGAATGCAGAGGTTGAACCCTGAACAGTTGGGGCTAGTATGGACTCAACATTCAAGATGGATACAGCTCTGAATTTGGATTCTGATTAAATGGTTGACATAGCATAGGTTTCTGACGAAGAATGAACGTGATCTAATGAACTTAATTATTTTTTTTTACTTTTGAGCAATTCACTACATGCTGTTGAATATAAATCCTCTCAAAAAAAAATATTTGAAGAATTGAAACCCTCCCCTCCCCCTTTCCCTTATTCCAAAAATGATCTCAATTCAAATTTCTAATGGAGTTTGCAACAATAACTACTCATTTAAATACATCATAAAATATTAAAATATAAAATGTCATAAAGTCATGGTTAAGATTAATATTAACTAATTTCAGACGAAAAATAAAGAACTGAAGAAGGCCAATGGCCGAAACGTCTTGCAAAATTGGATTATTTATACAATTATATAACAGTAACTTCTAAAAAAATAAATGGGGAATGTGTCCAAAGGGACACAGATGATGCTCCTGCTAGCATATAATGTTATAAAGGGACAAAACTCAAGAACTGTAAAAGTGAAGCTGCCAAAAATTGAAATTAAACTGAGTTTAATGGTAATAAGCATTATATACACATTTCATCAAATTTAGTGGAGACAAACTTAAGTTAAGAGAACAGAAACCTAAAAAATCTTCAATTTTTCCATTTGTAAAGAGGCAAAACCCTAAAATGGTAATCAAAGTGAATATTGCATTGTATATTGTATATAATACTGATTGAAATGTTTAAGTTGATCCAACTACTATTCTGGACAAAGAACGTAATTCCAATTTTCAAAAAAGATTTCATAAAGCATTAGTTTTAGATGATTCAACAACCATTCTGGACAAAGAAAGATAACTCCTATTTATTGTCCTGAAACTACAAAAATGCTTGTTTTTTGTCCCCTTTTTGGCTCTTTATTCCTAGACTGTTTGTCCCATAACCCACAAAATATATCCCAACCTTCTGCTTATGGTATAACACATTGTGGTACAATTTCAGAACAATTGAAATACTTATACATGGTCACAACTTTTTGTACTGACAGATACATGCTTGTTTTGGGCCCCTTTGATCCCCTTATTCCTAAACCTTAGGGAACATAACCCCAAAAATCGATCCCAAGCTACCTTTGGTGGTTATACACATTGTGTTAAAATTTTATTGATTTCTATATACTTATACTAAAGTTATTATCCAGAAACAATCCCTCTTTGGACGACGATGACGACGCCCCCGACGTGATACCAATATACAACCGCAAAATGTTTTTGTGGTCATATAACTAGAGGCTTTAAAGAGCCTTAATTTTTGTCCAAAACACAAAAGATGGTAAAAAAAGGTCATTTAAGGGAAATCACTCCTTTCTACTTTTTTGGCAGAATTTGACCTGATTGTACATGAGATGAAATGCTCATTTTTTCAATTTTTTAAAAACAGCATTTTAACAGTCACGTGTTGGTACTGTTAGTTGATTTTAGTTAATGTTTATTTCATATGAAATGTATTAATCATCTCGCAGCGAGATGAATATGTCACGCAGAGTGATATGAGTTACAGATGAGTTTGAAATGTTATGTATGAACATTATTTTTTTAGATTGCTGGAAGCGATGTTTTTGGTCGCGCAGTGCGACAATAATTCACTCGGGGTGAATTGAGAAACAGTTGAGTTTAAACTGTTGTAATGTATGGACATTCTTCATTAGGTCGCTGGGAGCCATGTGATTGGTTGCAAAGTGTACCATGGGATGTTGTATAGTTAAATTAATATATAGAAAACAAAAGGTTAAATATGAAGGCATTAACTTTTGCACATAATTCAATATATGTATACATTTAATTTGAAGCATAGATGAGACTTGTAGTAATCATCATCAATTTTATAGGTTTTTTCATAAAAATACCACAGTTTTGCTTTTATTTTATCAGCAGGTCGCATTTACTATAAAACGGTCAGAGTTTTAGTACCATATTGGAGACCTAATATCTGAAAGAATTGTTTTCCTGGATGTTAAAAAAAATATGCAGGTGTACATTGTAGGTATAAAAAAGTAGCCCGTTTTATGCGAGATATCGGACAGAACCAAGAGTTCAACTTAAAGAGATTTTAAACGGTAAGCAGTAATATTTTACATGTACATGTATAGTCGATCTTCCTATGGATAGAAACAAGTGCCTGTGCTATCAATGTATATTTACGTAAATATACGTTGATAGTGGGTCTTCCAACAGGTTGGAACAAACCCTCTATATGGTGAGTATACCTGTATAGAGGAATAAAATAATCACTCTATAGAGGGGTATTTTTGTTTAGACTGGAGTTAAATCAAAATAGGGCAGAATGGCATTTTCTACTTATTATGGCAGTAACCTGCACCAATTAACGGCAATTGATGTACTCAATTTAATATGCACATGCCCAGTTTGCTGCTTATCTGACTTAACATAAAATCTATTGTTCACCATGATTGAAAGCTGTGATGATTAGGTGAATTCTACTCACTTATGCCTCACTGAACAGAATTTCTATTGTTAGATTTAACCTGTTTTAACCAACTTTTCCTTTTGTTGTTGATCAGGTGTTCAGATAGGTACACAATAGATTGCAAGTTTTGTCACTTTAGCAGAAAACTGGTTATCCCATTTTTAGTAATGTGCATATGCTGATGCATATAATGCTAGAGATTATATGGGGACGAAGTCCCCTATTAAATTAGAAAGTTCAATAAAAAAAAAATTGGAAAAAAATTGGAAAAATTTTTCATTGTACTAATGAACTCAAAATAGTACAATTTATTTTTGTCGAGTTTTTGAATTTCCGGTTCGGTGCAGAAATCAACTTCCGTTTCGAGTCTTGTTTATATGAGACTTTGAATAAAATGTATATTTATCAGTCTAAGAAGGGAACTAATACTAATTCATTTTAAAAAAAATGTTTGTTATAAAAAAAACGTTTCCTGATGACAGCGTTTCTTTGTTTACATTGAATATGACGTCATAACTTAAATAACGTCACAACTAAAATCCCTAACAACAGAACCAAAATTGGAAACGTAACAGTATTTCCGTTTCTCTTTTTAACCTTGTTGATTAAAAAATTTTAAAAAATCATAGACTTCGTCCCCATTCACACGTAATTCCTGCCGCATATTAGCCAATATAACTAGAAAATGCCATTCTGCCCTTATACAAGGGCGCATGCGTGGAGGAAAGACGTAAATTTTTGACAGCTCCGATACTCACCAATATTTTAGGTTTCCTACAGGTTCAAATTGTCCCTAGTTCAATATTTTTGCTCCATTTTGATAGATGACCCTTTATAAAACACTCATAGTGAATGTACATTGTATTTATTAGTTTTAACAAAACAAATCTTTTTTGTTTCTAAGGCCGCCAAAAGCGGTCACATGACAAGTATAAAAGTCACATGATCAAACCAGAAGTTGAGAAAAGAAATCAAAACAAGAAAATCTTCAGAACAAAATAACAACACTCTGCTACTTTTCCTTTATACTAACATGGCTATTTCAATTTCCTGTACTCCTTGGTAGCCGAGGAGACGAAGATAAAGTGAACAAAGGTATATATTAAAGATTTAACATATTTTATTGTACAAAATTAAAATGAGACTTTACTATACTTTTCTGATCACATCCTTTATATTGCTCATATGCCACCATGCAAACTTCAAAACCATCTTTGAAAAAGAGGAACATGAACATACACATGATCAGAAAACACTCAGTTCAATAACAAACTTAGCAAGTCTGAAATTAAAAGTAAACAAATGCAGACCAGTTAATAAATATTTATTCATAATCCTACTTGCAAATGCCTTCGATACTGAAACAAACCCAGGGCCTAGAAGTCCTAGATGGCCATGTGGTACTTGTAACAAAGCAGTTACCTGGAAGCACAAAGCTGTATGTTGTGACAGCTGTGATACCTGGTTCCATATTAACTGTCAAGGTATACACTCAAATATTTACAAATTTATGGATGCAAGCAACATCTCGTGGGAGTGCTTACAATGTGGTATGCCAAATTTTTCAACATCATTATTCAACTCCACATACTCAATAGATACAGAAAATCAGTATTCTAATCTTAGTAAATGCTCAGACTTGAGCAGCCCAGGTGTACCAAATGCAACATCATCACCTATAGAATTACCGGTACATAAAAACAACAAGGGTTCACAACAGATAAAGCAAAAATCAAAAATAAGAAAACCAATACGAGTAATCAATGTAAATTTCCAATCACTTTGCAATAAAAAACCTGATCTACTTGAAATAATCAATTCATGTAAACCAGACATTATCATTGGTACAGAGACATGGCTAGACAAGTCAATACCATCAACTGACTTCTTTCCTAGCAACTTGTACAATGTATACAGAAATGATAGACCAACAAACAACAAAAATCAAAGCCATGGTGGTGTTCTTATAGCTATCACCAAAGAGTTTATTAGCTCTGAAATTGTAGAACTAAAAACAGATTGTGAAATAGTATGGGCAGAAATAAACATCTCTGGCACAAAAAAGATCTGTGTTGGTAGTTACTATAGACCCCCATCAGATAAAGGTACATCTCTGGAACAACTCAACATCTCCTTAAATAGACTAGATAATACAACAACCACAAATATATGGTTAGGAGGGGACTTTAATCTTGGACACATAGACTGGTCAATACCAGCATTCATCTTAGGCAAACCAGATGCTAAACAACATCAGCTGTTACTAGACATAATATCAAATCATAACTTGCACCAAGCCACAGACAAACCAACACGTAAAGACAGAATATTAGATCTCATTCTTGTAAACAATCCAACTAGTATAAACAAACTCAACACTTTACCACCTATTGGCTCAGCAGATCACGATATAGTTTATGTAGAAATGGACACCTGGCTTAAAAGAGTAAGAGAAACACCAAGAAAAATACTTAAATATAAAGAGGCAAACTGGAACAACATAAAAAATGACCTTACTACAACACTTAATACCATCAATAATATATATGACTCGAGTGATGCAGATACACTATGGAACACCTTCAAAAACGATCTTCTCAAATCAATAGAGTCAAATGTACCTAAAAAAATGCTCACATACAAGCATAGACTACCATGGATAAACAACAACCTTAGGAAACTCATTAACCATGTTAACAAGAAAAATAAGTGTTATAAAAACAGAAATAAAAATCCTTCCAAATACAAGAAACTAAAACAAACAGTTCAAAAAGAACAAAGGAAGGCATACTGGAACTACATAGAACAAATTATTTGTGATTTACCAATCAATGAACCGGACCAACATCAGTTCACAAACACAAAACCAAAAAAGCTATTTCAGTTCATCAAAAGCACTAGAAATGATAATACAGGAATTGCACCTCTGAAAAAAGAAGGTGTACTTGTTACAGACACTACTGAAAAAGCAGACATCCTTAACGAACAATTTCAGTCAGTATTTACTAAGGAACCACCATCTAATATTCCTGATAAGGGTCCAAGCCCATACACAAAAATGCCAGATATAAACATCACTACACCAGGTATCGAAAAATTGCTACATAAACTAAATCCACACAAAGCAAGTGGTCCAGATAACATCAGTGGACGTGTATTAAAAGAACTAAAAGCACAAATAGCACCCATACTTACCACCATATTTACCAAATCTCTGAAATCGGGAAAAACACCAAAAGACTGGAAACATGCAATTGTTGCACCAGCATTTAAAAAGGGTGAACGATACAAGGCTGAAAATTATAGACCGATTTCACTCACTTGTATTTGTTGTAAGTTGATGGAACATATAGTGACAAGTAACATCATGAACTATTTAGAGGCAAATAACATTCTTTACGACCTCCAACAAGGTTTTTCGAAAATCCAGATCATGCGAATCACAACTTATTCAATTTATACAAGAACTTCATAACAACAACAGCAAAAATATACAAACAGACCTCATTATTATGGATTTTGCCAAGGCCTTTGATAAGGTTCCCCACAAACGTCTACTCTATAAACTAAAATACTATGGCATTCAAGGTAACACTCTAAAATGGATTCAGGCTTTCTTATCAGACCGTACGCAAACAGTGGTAATAGATGGAATAACATCAAATACAGCACCAGTAACATCAGGTGTCCCCCAAGGAACTGTCCTTGGGCCTATACTCTTTTTAATATACATTAATGATTTTCCAGAATACCTGGAACACAGCAAACTACGACTCTTCGCTGATGACAGTATTATATACCGAGAAATTACATGTCAACAAGACTGCACAAATTTACAAAAAGATCTTAACGCCGCAGCGAAATGGGAGGCTGATTGGCTCATGGCCTTCCATCCTGGAAAATGCACTATCCTAACCATCACACAGAAAAAACAACCATTTAAACACGATTACATCCTTCATAATCATACTTTAGAACTAATAACATCTGCAAAATATCTTGGCGTAACCCTACAGTCTAACTTAAAATGGAACATTCACTACAACAACATCGTATCAAATGCAAATAAATCTCTTGGCTTTCTTAGGCGAAACTTAAAAATTTCTAACTCCAGTATCAAATCCCGTGCTTACCAATCAATAGTGAGACCAAAACTTGAATATGCCTGTAGTCTATGGGATCCACACACAGCAGATTATAAAAATAAGCTAGAGATGGTACAGAGGCGTGCGGCCCGATATGTATGTAACAATTACCACAACACCAGTAGTGTTACATCCATGTTAAACGAACTACAATGGCCCTCACTCAGTGAGCGCCGCCTCAAAACCAGACTTATCATGTTCTACAAGGTCATCCATGGACTCATTGCAATCCCATCACTAGTCCTCATACCATCAGATACTAGAACAAGAAAATTACATACTCAAACGTTTAGGCAAATATCCACCTCTAAAGACAGCTACAAATGGTCATTCTTTCCGCAAACAATCATTCAATGGAACTTGTTGCCACAAGTTGTGGTAGCAAGTCAAACCATTGAAATTTACAGAGATCAGTAGACACCAACTGTTCTCCACAACATAATTTAATTCTAAAAATAACAATGTACATATTTTTTAATCACTTGTTGTTTTCTTTCATGTAAATATCACCAAGTATTCTAATAAGTTAAAGATAAATTTTTGTTCATATTTTTTAATCATATACTCCGCGCATGCAACAGTTCGTAATCTTCAATAATAATGAAGCTGTAACTGTATATCAGAAGAAGAAGAAGATTTGCTTTCAATTCAGTGCAAACAAAAATACCCTCTAAGAGTGATAATTTTTTCCCTCTAAAGAAGGATTATCCCTCTATACAGGTATAATCACCATACAGGGAGTTTGTTCCAACCTGTTCCAATGGATAGAAACAAGTTCCTGTGAAATAAGTTCTGAAGAGCATTTAAACCGTATTTTTCCCTACCAGTGTTAACACTTTCTTCTGTTTTACTTTTGTTTTCTTTATTTGTCTGTGGAGAGCAGAGTTCAGCTTTGTTTTCTGAAATTTTGGTGTAGTTGTAGTCATATTTTTGTCTTTGTTATCTTTTCTACTTTTAAATCTTAAACCGGAAATAACAATGTGCGGGAAAAATTATAGAGAACGGTACCGAGGTAGGATATTTCCATTCACGGAATAATTGTTACATAAACATTGTTTTCGAGCTTCTCTATGTTCGAGGTTTAAATTGACCCTAAAATCCTCACGTTCTAATTCCGAACATCCGCGTGTTTGAAGTTTCCGGTTCACTAAATAGGTAGAACTGAAGATTTCGTTTGTAAAAATAGGTAGAACTAGCATTGTGTTTGTAATATAACATGTGATTTTGAAAGAAAACCTATAGACGAATGGCAAAATGAATTTGTGAATATATAGGTAAGCTTATATTGGATACATCATTTACATGTAAATATATTGATGAGGAATAATTTGTGAGTATAACACTTTACAGAAAATTAGGAATGACTATCTCATGTTCAATGACAATGTATTTACATTATTTACTTTTTAATTATATGTTTATTTGTATCAAATTTTCCTAAAGAATTATTTATGTTTAAAAAAAAATAAAAGAATAACTACTCTATAGTCATATAGATTATTTATGATTCTGTAAAACCTGGGAAATTATACATGTAGGTTTGTAGCGCCACACACCTTATCGCTATTTTTCCGCCATTACTGGATATCACACACGTTCATGTAACATTTTGACGTCACAATACAAAATATCTGACTCCATAATGGAAAAGTGTTTGTTGTATGCGTCAAAAGTTTAAGCGGCTTGGTCAGCTGGGATAAGGGATAAGGTGTATTGTCCATTTCAAACTTGTACTAATGTCAGCCTGTACCACTGCTTACTTGTATCATTGCAAACTTGACCAACTAATTTAAGGTTTACCAACATACTTTGGCAAAAATGGTTGTGTATTACACTAGCTGACATTTCTCAAAACATGCTGAATACAGACAAATCTGTGTAATTTGAAAAGTTTTTAAGCCTTACAGACACAGCACCAACAACATTTAGATGCATTTGTTTTATGTTTTATAAAGATAAAAACTTTAGTGGATTGTATCTAAACATTTTCTTTCCTTGCTGTAGGTGGTATAAAAATAAGCAGTGGTAAAGTCTTTGAGATTGTCCCCCTCAGGTAATGATTGTATTGTATCATATTGATTGAAATGGACAATAGAAATCAACACAACAAAGGTTATTTAAATAGTGTAAATGAGTGGACTGTGTCAGATAAAACGCATGTGTTTGTTTATTTCACTATCAAGGACAGAAAATGTTCATTTAAAATCAATAAAGGTTTTTAAAACTTTTTAAAACATGGAATGGATGCAATTAGTGAATGTAATATTTATTTCTCTATGTGCTGCCAGCTTTTAAAACTTTTCAAATTGTACAGTTTTTTTCTGTGTTTGAACAGAGACCATTTATGGGGATATAACACAGACATAATCATGATAATACTTGACATGCACATGTATACATACATGAATATATATATATGTTATATAGTGAATAATATATGGCAAAATCTGTATCATATGCCGTATCATCCTGAGATACCAATATCAGGCCTGAGGGATGATATTGGTCGAGGGGCATACCGCATGTGATACGGTTTTGTACATGTTTCATACACTTTATCATACATTTCAACAAGAGGGTACATATGAACTGCAGTCTGCTGTCTGATCCCTGCACCTGGGTTACCTTCATTTCTTCTTTTGTCTTGTTTTAAAAGCTTTGAAAAACTGCTCAATCACTCATCCAAGTAGTACTGTACCTGAGTTACCTTTCAATTTGCTCACTGTTGTTTAAAAAAAATATGTTTATTGTACTTTTTTGTGTGTTTTGTATGGTAAAAATGTATTTCATTGATTTCTTTTTTGTTCTGCATTTCGTGTGTCAGAAATATTAAAACTCCACGTTTGTGACGTCACATTCCAAACAATGACGTCATTCAATAAATTTCATCAAGCCTGAATGACTGTTTATTTTGGACCCATTTTGAGGGGAAAAAATTCTGAAGAAACTTGCATAAATTAAAACAGAGTTTATGTAAAATTGAAAAAAAAAACAAGTAGGGGTGTGACTTAGGTGCGATAAAAGGTAGGGGTGTGATAAATTTTTTTATCATATGTTTAGTAGTAAATACAGTAGTTTTGCATATACATGATATATGTGATAAATAGCCTGCTGTTTAATTCATATCGCGCAACTTTGATGCGCACCCTTTATCGCATACCCTTTATCACACCCCTACCCTTTATCGCACCCCTTACCTTTATCACACCCCTACTTTTTTTTTTTTTTTTTTTTTACATAAAGTCAGTTTTAATTTTTTTTTTTACCAAAAAAAATTTCCTCAATTTTTTTTTTTTAATGACGTCATTGTTTGGTATGTGACGTCACGAACGTCGTTTTCATATTGTATGTAACGTCAAGAACGTCAAGTTTTTATAGTTTTTGGCACACTAAATACAACTATAAAAAATACAAAAATAAACAAAATATTTTTAAAACAACAGCACGCAAATTGTAAGGTAACCAAGGTGCTTCGGATTAGTAATTGAGCAGTTCTTTTAAGGCCTTTGAAACAAGACAAAAGTAGAACTGAAGGTAACCCAGTGCTATGGATCAGAAAACAGTTCATATAATACTCTTCTGTTGAAACATATGATAAAGCGTATATTACATGGCAAAATCCGTATCACCCTCAACCAATATCATCCCTCGGGCTTAAAGGCCCTTGGGCTGATATTGATGTCTCAGGATGATACGACATATGATACAGATTTTGCCATGTATTATTCTCTATAAAGGGTGTACATCAAAGTTGTGTGATATGGATTAAACAGCAGGATTTTTATCAAATATTCAAAACTGGTGTATTTACTACTAAATGTATGATAAATATATGTAAATATTTTAGATGATCATAGAAATAAAACAATAGTCTAAGGATGGGTTTTGGAACACAACTTAGAATACTCCTATGGAAGAACTTTACTATCAGGAAAAGACAAAAGGTAAGATTCTTTCCTTAAATAGTTTATGCATGAAATACAATATCTAAAGAATATATTTGAATTAACACAGGTCTTCCATGAGAGGGAAAACAAAATATAACAAGTTTACAGTTAAGTATACAGGTGTTTGAACATCAAATAGATATAGGAAGATGTGGTGTGAGTGCCAATGAGACAACTCTCCATCCAAGTAACAATTTAAAAAGTAAACCATTATAGGTTATCAAAGCATTATTTGGTATAACTTAGGTAAAAGTTGGTGAAGAATTTAGAATTCAATGTTTAATTTTTCATGTATATGTAATAGACTTCATGTAATGATGTATGTGGGACCTAAAAGCTTCAACAGCCAAACATTTTGACTTAAATTTCTAATCAAATATACAAGAATTTGAAAATAAATAGTTTTTCTCGAAATTCACTTTTGAATTCCTTTAATTTTTGGATTTCTCTTTTACAAACCATACAGTAGTCGACATCACTGATTCATATAAATATGTAACGTTGAAGAATATTTATGTGCACAATCAACATTTGTGTAACTATGCACATGAAGAAAATGTAACTTAAATAAAGGAAAGGATAATAAGTTGATGTCCATTAGACAAAAATCTCTAAATTATCAGGAAATTAATATACCAAAAGAACACTTTTTTATTGCTGTTCTTCATCTTGACAACTTTGAAATGAAGAACCCTCTCAATAGTCCTATTTGATAGACTTTAGTCTTATTATCAGTCTTCTACAACTTTGAAGTACTTTATTTACCCTTGTTATGTAATTTTCCTAGAAATTAATTAATACATGTACATGTATCAATGCCATGTTTCCTATAGTACAACAATTTCCCTCTAATTATTTTTTTATCAGAATGTTCAATCAATTTCATTAGAGGAAATTGATGAGGAAGTTTACAGATATAAAACACAAAAATACAATGCTTGTATAATTTTGATTTTCTTTGACACCAGAACTTTACACATAATACATTATGCTTCAGTTATTGAAGATCCATATTATTTAAACACGAATAATATCTCCTACATTTGCATAATACATGTAGTTTTTTGTACTCTCAGTTTTTTTCTGATATCTTTTTTTTAAGGCCCAACTAGGATAGTAGAGGGGCATTATGTTTTCTGGTCTGTGCATTCGTCCTTCTGTCGGTCCTTCGGTCCGTCTGTTCATTCGTTCAGGTGAAAGATTTTGGTCAAGGTAGTTTTTGATGAAGTTGAAGTCCAATCAACTTTAAACTTAGTACACATGTTCCCTATGATATGATCTTTCTAATTTAATTGCCAAATTAGACTTTTGACCCCAATTTCACGGTCCACTGAACATAGAAAATGATAATGGGAGTGAGGCATCTGTGTACTATGGACACATTCTTGTTTTGATATAAAATGAGGAGATCAGAATGATTGCCAATGAGACAACTTATAATCCACATAAGTGACCTACTAATAGTTGAGGGTTTAAGCAATTATAAGTCACAATTATGCATGCATTCAACAATGTGTGAAACTTAAATTGGTTTAAAAGACTTATATTCTGTTTAACTCAAATTACATTCATATGCATATATACACCTAGCTGTATAATTATATACATTTTTTGGCAGCTTGACTAATTAAATAGTCGGTTGTGCCAGCTTATATAGAGTCTTGGATCAGTTAAAATTGTATATGAACCAAAAATGTAAACTTATCTTTTAACTTAATCAAATCAAATCAAATTATTTATTGGTGTAAAATCAAAGTTTTTAATTGTAACCAAGGCTAACATCTCAATTCTAACACATATAATGTACACAATTCAATTTTAACAAATAACAGCCAATTATTTCAATTTGGAATTATTTTTAATTATGGAGTTTGCATAATTTCTTGTGCTTGAATTGAAATTCCTTGTTTATTCTGCATTGTTTATAATGTTTTGAGTTGTTTCTATACCGTGTATTTTGTATCTTTCTGGAACATTGAGCGGGAGCCAAAATATCCTTTTGGGCAGTTTTGGAACCATAGAGCTGAGGGCTAAATTATTCTTAAAGATGCCATAATTTCTATTTCTAGATGGCCACAATGCAAACAGAAAAAATAAGGTGTATTAAATTGCCTAATATCA
Source organism: Mytilus trossulus (assembly GCF_036588685.1). Taxonomy (NCBI): domain Eukaryota; kingdom Metazoa; phylum Mollusca; class Bivalvia; order Mytilida; family Mytilidae; genus Mytilus; species Mytilus trossulus. Next base: position 102,822,543 of record NC_086373.1, on the reverse strand, counting down.
CAATATTTTAGAATACTTTATTTTTTTTAAATGGGTAGTTGTAAAATTGTTCTACTTATTTATTTATCTTTCCTCTGAAAAGTAAGACTTCATACCAGACTACTTGGTGACATATAGTAACTGTTGTTAATTTCTGTGTCATTTGGTCTCTTTTGAGGAGTTGTCTCATTGGCAATTACACCACATCTTCTTAATTGTAATTGTACATAATTTATATGCATTTTGTCAATCTCCTTTAGGAGGAAACAAAGTATGATGATGATGAACATTAAAAAATATATTTTAAATCTATTTGTTATATATTGTATATTTTGAAATTATACATTTTTCATACAACTACATTTGATAAAATAAAAAGAGATGTATTGTACATGTATTGATGAGACTGCAACCCAACGCATTTCACCGATAAAATAAAATCATTAGAAAATTTGGCATAAATGTTCAATACCATGAATACCAAATAATTGTAATTAAATATGTCCATTTAAATTGTTAAGAAATTTGTCTGACACTGAGTGTATTTGTACTCTATAACATGATTGTGTAACAGAATACATGTTCTAGGTAAAACTTTAACAAAGGAGAAGGCCACTATATAGAACGATAGCTATATTTATTGATCCTCTTCAATAGCAATAGCCATGTGATTCTATTGTGTAAAAATATCATTCCAGGTCCTGTTATGATATAAGTAGATTTTGTTAAATTGATGACGAAATTATGTACATGTACTTATTAAACTTGTATGACATTGAATACAAAAATAGATTTCAAGTTTAACATGTTTAAGTACAAGTGTATTTAATTCTTAAGTGATACATATTTTCTCCTATTTTGTCCACTCATTTCAGTTAAAATAATCATTAGAACAGAGTTTATAAGAGCAGAATATAAATCAAAGCATATTGTAATAACAGAATTTGGTTAAATTTAGTTGAAAATGCAAACTTTGTCATATAAATGTAAATACATTTATGTCGGAATAACCAATGCATTAAACATGTTAAAGTCAAAGACATTGTTTGTATACTCTTCAGCCTCTTTCAGGAGGTATTTACTGGCTTAAGTAAAATAATAAGAGCGTTCCAAGATAGTTTTTGTGTCCAAGATTTACCCCCATCTACCATAGTAAGGGGCATTATGTTTTCTGTTCTCTTTAAGAAATGCCTCTGTTTTTCCATCTTATATCTGGTAAGGGAGTGTCTAGTTAAGTTATTACACTGTGAAGTTTGTGAAAAATCAACATGTCAAATAACTTGGTGCACATGTTTTATCTTATGTGAACTTTTTTAAAATTTAGAAAGTCAATTACTGTAGCTTGACCCTGATTGCATAAAAATGCTATAAATGAAGCGTCAAATTAGATACATTTTCTGGTTTAAGTTTGCCATCGAGTTGTGATTGCATTGCCTTGAATCTCAGTACACGTTCATTCTAACTGTTAAGCATCTTCAATTTTTGAAACTTTTTTCACATTTAGTCCTTTTTGCTCACCTCATATGGAATTACTTTAGTTGGAGAGCCGTGGTGTAGTGGTTAGTGCATCGGACTACTAACACAAAGGTTCCTGGTTCGATTCTCGTTTGGGATGAAAATTTCAGGAACTCAATTTTCGGCTCTCCCTTAACACCATTTACGAGTATGGTCTTGAGGAAACGATGATAGTCCGTCGGAAGGGGACGATAAATGGCTGACCCGTGTTAAGAGAGAGCCATATCTCTTGCACGTTAAAGACACCCTTGTAGATTTCGAAAAAGAGTAGGCTAATGCCGCTACAAGGCAGCACTCCCACCCTCAAAGTGGAAAGGGATTAATATAAGTTGCAAAACTTGTTTCCCAATCCACTCTAAATAAATATGTTTAAACTAACTTTAGTTGCTACTGTTGAACAATTTCTGTTATAATACTGAATAATACCACACTAATAGAATTAAGTTGATCTTTTTCCATGTTGAGTAAGTTAAACAATATTATATTTGTATATATTATTGACCTTATAAGATACATGAGATGTGAATAAAATAGACAACTTTCAAGTTCGATGCATTTCAGTCCAAAATTCTGGTTGTAGTGAACATCATACGTGTGTTGAGGTGCGTTGTAACTTCAGTTTCGATGTTGAGTGAGTGGTTGGTAAACTTTAACTCTATATTGTACGAATCATGCGGCAAATTGAATTCTCATAATTGACAGTCAGCACTGCTGTCATTAGGGAATTATGATTAAGTACATACGAAACAACATTTATTTCTAGTTTATCCTGCACAATGACGATCACTAAGATGCTTGATGAATGTTGATAGTGCAGGGTTATAGGCGACATCCTCTATCTGGTAAATGACGTCACAAAGGTGCGCATAATTGACGAGTTTTCTCCAGTGACAAATGAACTCGAAAGTGGTCTATTGTATCAAATAAGTAACATATTATAAATTTTCTTTGTAGTTTCGCTTGTTTGCTGAGATTGTATTTCCCTTAGCCTTGTTTTTGATTCTTGTGATAGTAAGAACACGACCAGATCTCAAAGTCAATCAACCAGAATGTAAGTAATTCTTCTGTCTATCATTTTAAATTAACCTGTTCTGGAAAAAAGGGGAGGGGATGAACTTCTGATGTATTTTGAATTGTTTTGATTCCAAACGTATAAAAAAACAATGAATTTATTTTTTGTAAAATCAAACTAACATGTAAGTTTAATATTTGACCCTTTGGACCTTAATGTGGATCAATTTAAAAAGGGGACCCAAATTAAAAATCTATTTACACAGTTAGATTTAGCATATATATATCAAAGAACACCAAGAATTCAATTTTTCATGAAATCAAACTAACGTTTAATTTTGGACCCTTTGGACCGTAATGTAAACCAATGTGAAAATCAGTACCCAAAATTAAAAATCTAAATACACAGTTGGATAAAGCATATATCATGTCTTTATTATCTTTTTTCTATTTGGTTATACCTATTCATTTATATGGTACAATTTAAAAACTGAGTCAAACAGTTATGGGGAGTCATATTTACTCAATTTATATCATACAGCACAAGATATAATGAAGAAATATAACTTCTTTTTTTTTTTTTTTTTTTTTTTTTTTTTTTTTTAAATTAATCCAGAATTAGAATATTGAACAACATGTAGACCTGGTATTTATTACATGAATGTGTTAAATTTAAGATTGGAATTTATTATGCACCTTAAAGTACCACTCATTACCTGACAGACCTGCCAAGTTTCATGATTTATGGGGATTTCCCCCATGAGAAGTCTCTTCCAGACTTTTAAAATCCTTAACTACATAAACTAAATGCATAAAAACTGGCATTCAAGGGACTGAAATTGCATTTAATCACACATGCACTCATACTTACCCATAGAGTATTAGGCTTTGAACAATATTAGCATGTAGAAGACATGCATTATGTTTTCTTGTTCTTAAGATACCCCATGGAGATTTAAAAAAAAAACAAGTATACTAAATTTGTATGATTCTTTTATTCTTGATGATTCAAAATCAGTCAAATTTTACCTGTAATTTATTTATATGAATATTTTAGACATTTAACTGATGACATAAAAATACTACTTGAGGGAATGTTTTACCTGAGGTGAACTATTGGACATTCTGTGGGAAAGTGTCTGGACCATAAAACACTAAACTGATATAATCTAAATTGAATTGTCATGAATTATGACATATAAAAAATGTATAATATGAGATATACATGTATTATGTTGCCATTTTGTAAAAGAGGTTTTATAGAAATTTGATATTTTTCTATTGATTTTAAATTGCTAGTTTTAATAATTTAAAACCCATAATGAGATACAGAATTTCTTTCCTTGCATTTACACATACTGAATTGAAAAAAAATATTTGCATTTAACTTATTGGCTTATAGAATTGAGAATGGAAATGGGAAATGTGTCAAAAAGACACAACCTGACACCACATCTTCCTATATCTATAAAGCAGAAAACATTTACATGTTTTACTGTACATTATAAGACATTCAGTTTAAGCATTAAGTGTTTCCCTTGTCCATATCATCCATACCTACATTCGAAAATAATTTTCTGTTCTCCAGCTTTAGTTTGCCGTAACCAAATATTATGAAACTTACAAAAAATGTATACACAATGCTAAATACCATAGAACACAGATCAAGTTCAAATTTGGGTGGTGTTTCTTTAACAGTTTTTGGTTTATGCCCTTTTATAATGTTATATGCATACAAGGTCATCATCTTTGTTCCATGGAGTTATGCTTTAATTTTGTGTTGCTAATGTAAACTTATACTGAATCAAAAGGGACATTAAAACTCACAAGTGAAAAATAGCTGACAAAGCCATATAGTGAAAAAAGACCAACAGAAAAAAATAATATACAAAACACAACATAGAAAACTAAAGATTGAGCCACACAAACCCAACCAAAAACTGGGGATCTCATGTGCTCTGGAAGGGTAAGGAGATTCTGCTCCTTATGTGGCATTTGTCATGTTGCTTCTGTTTTTGTGCAACCTGGTAATAAGTTAATTTGGGTAGTTCAGAGTATACCATGGGATTTTTTGTCTCATGTAAATTTATCCAAAACTTAAAGATGTCATGATATTATTTGTCTTGTTTAATTTACCCCATAATTAGTATACCATTTATTAAATTAAATCTTTCTTTTCCATAAACCTGACGAAATGACAGTGAATTGATAACTGTGCCACATTTAAGCTTTGTCTCCTTTTTTCTTTCTTTATGTAATCATGGTAATATGTCATTGTTTTTCTAGTTTTAAGATAAATTATAATATACAATTATAGCCTTTGTTTGAGGTTGATATAAGGATATATTGACCAGGAAGAGGTATATTGAATGAGGACTTAGTCTTATGTCAATATACTTCTATTGGTCAATTTACCCTGTATTAGTTTGTGATTAGGTTTGTTAATGGAGAACCACTAGTGGTAAGTCAATGACATTTGGAATGTAGTTGTATAAGCATTGGTACATCTCAATAACATGGAGATTGTTTGGCCCTGTACCTGCAGTCATGGTTCATTGACTATGAACATTTTGAACTCTTTGCATGTTAAAGTATTTGTATTTTAATTCAACATTTTCATTTTACTATCAAAACAACAAAAAGTTATACATATATCCCTGTGTTTACTGTTTATATTTCTATTTTGAAGGTCATTTTGATGGCAATGCTATGCCGAGTGCTGGCACTTGGCCCTTTCTACAATCATTGGTGTGTAATGCAGAGAACAGATGTTACCAGACAGTTACAGCTGATGAGGCTGCGGGTACAACAGCCACAGGAAATCCACAGGCTTTGTAAGTATTGACTCTGTAAAGTAAAAATTTTAAGTTTTTAGCTCACCTGGCCCGAAGGGCCAAGTGAGCTTTTCCCATCACTTTGCGTCCGTCAACGTCGTCCATTGTCTTTAACTTTTACAAAAATCTTCTCCTCTGAAACTGTTGGGCCAAATTTAATTAAACTTGGCCACAATCATCATTGGGGTATCTAGTTTTAAAAATGTGTCCGATGACCCGGTCAACCAACCAAGATGAACGCCACGGCTAAAAATAGAACATAGGGGTAAAATGCAGTTTTTGGCTTTTAACTCAAAAACCAAAGCATTAAGAGCAAATCTGACATAGGGTTAAATTGTTCATCAGGTCAACATCTATCTGCCCTGAAATTTTCAGATGAATCGGATAAACCTTTGATGGGTAGCTGCCCCTGAATTGGTAATTTTAAGGAAATTTTGCTGTTTTTGGTAATTATCTTGAATATTATTATAGATAAAGATAAACTGTAAACAGCAACAATGTTCAGCAAAGTAAGATTTACAAATAAGTCAACATGACCAAAATGGTCACTTGACCCCTTTAGGAGTTATTGCCCTTTATAGTCAATTTTTAACCATTTTTCGTAAATCTTAATAATCTTTTACAAAAATCTTCTCTCCTGAAACAACAGGGCCAAATTAAACCAAACTTGGCCACAACTATCATTGGGTTTTTAGTTTAAAAAAATGTGTGGCGTGACCTGGCCAACCAACCAAGATGGCCGCCACAGCTAAAAATTGAACATAGGGGTAAAATGCAGTGTTTGGCTTATAACTCAAAAACCAAAGCATTTAGAGCAAATCTGACAAGGGTAAAATTGTTCATCAGGTCAAAATCTATCTGCCCTGAAATTTTCAGATGAATTGGACAACCCTTTGTTGGGTTGCTACCCCTGAATTTGTAATTTTAAGGAAATTTTGCTGTTTTTGGTTATTATCTTGAATATTATTATAGATAGAGATAAACTGTAAACAGCAATAATGTTCAGCAAAGTAAGATCTACAAATAAGTCAACATGACCGAAATTGTCAGTTGACCCCTTTAGGAGTTATTGCCCTTTATAGTCATGTTTTAACCATTTTTTCGTAAATCTTAGTAATCTTTTACAAAAATCTTCTCCTTTGAAACTACTTAATTATAGATAGAGATAATTGTAAGCAGGTAGAATGTTCAGTAAATTAAGATGTACAAACACATCACCAAAACACAATTTTGTCATGAATCCATCTGTGTCCTTTGTTTAATATTCATAGACCAAGGTGAGCGACACAGGCTCTTTAGAGCCTATAGTTTATTATTGCAAGTAATTCTACTGGTTGAGAATCTCAAAATTAAGATTCAAATATCTATTTCATATATGTATGCAAATTTTTGTAAAATCATAATGATTAATTGTGAATAAGTTCTAAAAAATGTGTAACATGGATGCCTTTAACACACTTTTGATTTTGTAAATAACAAGACATGAAATTTTACATTTCCTAGGATAACTAGAATTTTGACAGATATAGGACAATTAGCAGATCCTGTACTTATACAGAACTTACTAAGAGATGGACAGATTATATTTAGAGTACTTGGCATGATCATAAATGGAACAGCAACAGGTTTGTACAACTTCAACTTATAAGGAATAAGTAAAGATTTCTTTCATCTAAAATTACTTCATTTGTTATGTGATCAAATATTTTTAAATAAGTCGAACCCCTTGGAAATACAAATTGTATAGAAAATTGTAAGCTCTCTAAAAGCCTTCATTTCATGTGAAGTGTTTATGAAATTCATATTAAGAGTTTGTGTCAATTATATTAATTTATATTGAATTTGTATTGTAAAAATGTAAGGCCTTGCGCACATATTTCTAGCTGAATTATATATGCAAGTTCTTGGAGGATTTGATCATCTGGCTGATCCACTACTTTTGCAGCAGTTATTGCCCTTTTAAAATTGATTTATATTGTGTATTGTAGTGGGGTATAAATCTGTAAAACATTTTAACCAATTCTACATTTGCAGGAGTTATTTCCCCTTTAAATGTGGTTTATTGTCTATTGTAGGTGGTCTCAACTTAGGAAACATAGTGACTAATCCTACAGACCTGAGGAACCAGATCATTAACAACAATATCAGTCTGTCTCCTGATGTAATAGATCAGTTACTTAATGCAACAATCAATCCAGCTGTAAGTCAATATTTTTGCTTGAACACAACACACAACAGTCACAAAATATGTATTGACCAATTAGCCACATTATATGTAGTGACCAATTAGCCACATTATATGTAGTGACCAATTAGCCACATTATATGTAGTAACCAGTGACCACAATATACTATTATGTCATGAATGTTGAGACCAAAGCCACAATTTCAGGCACAATATAAATGATATATGTAGACACTAATAATAATATTTTCTATAAAGTTGCATTACTATTAGTAAATATCAGTTCGATTTTCAATTTGTTTATTAATTATGTTCCAATTAACATTGATAGGAAAAGTCAAAGGAACCTTAAATTACTCTTTGACTTCATCCAGGTTGAGGTCAATTTTGGATGTGACCAATATGGTACATGGCAAATTGTTCCATGAGCATATTTTTTTTTGTAAAAATCAACAATTTCGAATTTGAAGTGGTTGATGTAAAAATTCTGTGAACCTGTATATTTTCATGACATTATATATAAATAAAAGAGTACAAAAATGCATTATTAACATAACCAACAAGACTTTTATCTGGTATTTACTGTCTAATTTTATTATGTCATTACATTTTAGCAAGGCAAAAAGCACAGTTATATTGTGAATAGCTTTCCTCAAGTTTAATTATATTTAAAATTAAAGAGGTAACACTCATCATTGCAGAATAGTTTTTTTGACAATCAGAGTTTACAAAATAACAAAGTATTTTTGATTAAGGAATGTAAGTTGCATGTTTTCTTTTTTAATCAAATTCTTATAAGCAAGCAAGCAGTAACATTTTCTGGTGTTAATATATGTCCTTTTTTCCTATCATAGGCTCCAACTGGTGTATTGATTGACTTCGGAGAATGTCGACTGATACAAAACAATGGAACATCAGGTAGTTTGCCAAACACCAACACATCTGCTCAGGATCTACGTAGTCGTGTGTGTGATAGAAACTTAAATGAGACTATTATTCTCCCGACACAGTCTATCTCAGATACAGTACAGGCACAGCTGTGTAATCTGACCCTTGTCCAGTTTGACCAGTTGTATGGATTACTTCTGTCAGCGCTCAACAATACAAGATCAAATGAAGAGGTATGAATATGATAGGGAGGTTCTATTTCTTATTGTAGAGGTAGTCCATGTGACTGTCATCATATAACTTTGTTTAAAGATTAGAGAGACCATCCTTTTAGTCTTGGTTTCCTTTTCTATGAGATGTTGTATTTATCTGAAATTTATAATAGATTTGAACTGTAAGAGATGTTGTATTTATCTGACATTTTTGGTATAGAGTTAAACTGTAAGAGATGCTATATTAACTAAAATTAAAGGTTTATTACATTGTACTGGTAAGGATTGTTCCATAAAATCAAACAAAGGGCCAAAAGAAGACACTTTGAAATCTTTCAGTGGATAAAATTGTTTTGGACAGTGAATGTATAAGACAAATTCTAAAATTGTGTTTATTGATTTTTTCTCAATGTTTAAAGTGCTTTCCGTGAATACCATGTATGTTTTAATGCAACAGCTCAAAGTAGAATCTATTTTGCAGTATGAAATGCTCTTTGAGTGAGATTTGAATTGATCTAAATAGTCATACAAAATCATACTAAATGTATCTTTTAAGACTCATCGATGAAAACAAGAATTGATTGATTGTTGGTTACTAACATTCAATGGATAAAAACAAGAAAATATTGGGTATTCAAATCACACACATAGTGCATAGTGAAAAGACATCCAGAAATCATTAATTTCTCAACAGTTGGCAGGCTTCTATACAGTATCATATGTAGAATGTTGTTCTGTTGTAGATAATAGATTATATAGAGAGGAATGGAGGACAAGAGTTACTATCTAATCCAGTAGAATTATTACAGTTAGTCAATGATGTAAGTGTCTTAGATATTCTTATTTCTTATAAATATTATAAACATTTTAATGTTGTGTCGTTGTTCTCCTCTTATATTTAATGTGTTTCCCTCAGTTTTAGTTTGGTACCCCCATTTTTTTTGTCCATGGATTTATGAGTTTTGAACAGCAGTATACTACTGTTGCCTTTATTGAAACCAAAACTGTTTGAAGATTGATTGAATGTTCATGATCAATGCCACTTCCAGAGATCATGGCTATATCAAGGTGGCAAACTGTTATTGATGGAGATAAACACTAACCTATTTTATGAAGATTTTTATGACTGTCAATGAAAGAGTAATTGGTCTTCATTGGATACACATTTTAAAGAGACTATAACTTATTATGCCCCATCTATGATAGTAGAGGGGCATAAAGTTTTCTGGTCTGTGCATCTGTCTGTTCATTCGTACGTTCAACAGTCCGTCTGTCCCGCTTCAGATTAAAGTTTTTGGTCAGGGTAGTTTTTGATAAAGCTGAAGTCCAATTAACTTAAAACTTAGTACACTTGTTGTTTATGATGTGATCTTTCTAAGTGGACAGCCAACTCAGACTTTTGACCCCAATTTCACGGCCCACTGAACATAGAAAATGAAGGTGGGAGTTTTAGGTTAGAGTTTTGGTCAAGGTAGTTTTTGATGAAGTTGAAGTCCAATGAACTTGCAACTTAGTACACATGTTCCCCATGGTATTATTTTTTAATTTTAATGCCAAATTAGATTTTTTACCCAATTTCATTGTCCGTTGAACCTGGAAAATAATAGTGCGAGTGATGTATATCAGAAGTATAAGTAGATTTAAACAAGAGTTCATTAATATTTCCATTTTATACTTGACAGTTCACGACCTTGTACCAGGATTACCAGAATGACAGAGATGTTATTGATACTGTTGAGAGCCTGTTCAATCAGCTCCAGGGAACTGCAATGGGACAGACTGTCAATGGCACTGCCTTGGTCCAGAATTTGGTGTGTGGGCGAGGGGCAACCAAATGTAGACCTGGATATTATATAGCTGGAGCTAGTTGTCTCCCCTGTAAGATAGGAACATTCCAGCCTAATGCTGATCAAGGATCCTGTATACAATGTGAAGATAACCTAAAGACTAATTCTACAGCCTCTACCACTGAGAACGACTGTCAAGGTAGGTCTCATTATTTGGATATGTAATTGTAGCCAGAGAGGTTTTGTGAGAGGCATATTACTGAAAAAATATTGGAATTATAGGAATTGAAAACAGTTCTGAAGATTATACAGTTTCAGTTAGCTATATATAGCTAAAAATTCAAAACATATTTAAAGATATTACTTTAATTAGGCAATATTTAAACCTCTGTATACAATTTTCTTTAACAACACAAAATGAATATTTGAATAAGGAATAACAAATTTTCATACTAAAAAACATGAAGAATTAAAATTAAATCATATTATGATACAATGGTAGCTTTTTAAGCACATTGTCTGACAAGTGTCATAGAAAGAAAAAGCGGGATAACTGATACAATAAACATCGATTCTATTTTATGTAGTGAATTGTGGAGCAGGACAGGAGGGAGATGATGATTGTTCCAATTGTAAGTCAGGTTATTATAAACCATCAGCAGGGCTTTATCCATGTATGATATGTCCTCAACACAGAACATCTAACCTGGCCAGAACACAATGTAATATCTGTAAGTACCAACAAAAAGTAACTACTCATATATATTTCTGTAATATACTTCCTATAAAATTTCGGAATTTGACCTTCAGAAATTAAATTATAAAGATAATAAATAAAAAAAATAACTAAGAAGAACCTGCTAAGATTATAATGCTTGAGAAATATGAATGATTTAATTTTCTATTTTTGGTGCTTTAATGCCACTTTCAAGCTCTGTATTTAGTCTATAAAACCACAGACCTTCGAAAGGAAAACCGATGATCCTAGTGAATTAAGATTGGCTTCAAGTGCACCAACACAAGCAGGGTTCAAACTCACAACCTCAGTGTTGACTGGCTAGTGATTACAGTAGTAACTACTTAGACCATTCGATCACTTAGGCCCATAGAAATATGAATGTTCAAACTTCTAGAATTAAAGTTCTGAGAGTCAAGAATTTCATGAAAATTTATTTAACACGGATCTGTTGGATTTTATTCTTTACTTTAGTAAACTGTGCACCTGGATACAACATCAACAATGGCCAATGTATACAATGTTTGAAAGGGTACTACCAGACTGGGTATAACATGACATCATGTACAGCATGCCCAGCCAACCATGACACACAAAATACAGGGTCCAGTAAAGCTACAGATTGTCAGGGTAAGTAATGTACAGCATGCCCAGCCAACCATGACACACAAAATACAGGGTCCAGTAAATCTACAGATTGTCAGGGTAAGTAATGTACAGCATGTTCAGCCAACCATGACACACAAAGTACAGGGTCCAGTAAATCTAAAGATTGTCAGGGTAAGTAATGTACAGCATGTACAGCCAATCATGACACACAAAATACAGGGTCCAGTAAATCTACAGATTGTCAGGGTAAGTAATGTACAGCATGTTCAGCCAACCATGACACACAAAGTACAGGGTCCAGTAAATCTAAAGATTGTCAGGGTAAGTAATGTACAGCATGTACAGCCAATCATGACACACAAAATACAGGGTCCAGTAAATCTACAGATTGTCAGGGTAAGTAATGTACAGCATGTACAGCCAATCATGACACACAAAATACAGGGTCCAGTAAATCTACAGATTGTCAGGGTAAGTAATGTACAGCATGTTCAGCCAACCATGACACACAAAATACAGGGTCCAGTAAATCTACAGATTGTCAGGGTAAGTAATGTACAGCATGTACAGCCAATCATGACACACAAAATACAGGGTCCAGTAAATCTACAGATTGTCAGGGTAAGTAATGTACAGCATGTTCAGCCAACCATGAGTCTCAAAGTACAGGTCTGTAATGATTTTATATGGGTATGTGTATGTGTTATATTACCTGAATATAACAATTCTAGGCTTGAGTCATTTGTTGTCTATCAGGCCGCTCATCTATGTGGGGATGCCAATCAGGATAACAACTAGGCAATGACTGCCAAATATACCATAGTATCCCGGAATTCCTTTATATGACGTGGTTGTCTTCCGAATGAACATTGGTAATAATAAACCCAAGTATCTGTAGTTCCAAGTATATCATATTCATAACAGGTCCAGTAAATCTGCAGATTGTCAGGGTAAGTCATGATTAGCATGTCCAGTCAACCATGACAGACAAAATGCAGGGCCCAGTGAATCTAAAGATTGTCAGGGTAAGTCAGGTACAACATGCCCAGCCAACCATGACACACAGAATACAGGGTACAATAAATCTAAAGATTGTCCGGGTAAGTCAGATGCTTCATGGTACAATCAACATATAAAAAAACTAGAAAAACTTTAGTAAACTTAAAGAATTCATACCCTTACCCCATACATGGCATTAGCATCTTAGGCCCCCAATAATCAAGAAATGATGTCTAGCATACTGGTTAAAACCATTTATCGAGGGTGGTTTGATATAAACACTAAAATGTATCCTTACCATGAGCATTGGGTATTGAAGGTGTATTTTCCTTAAAGTAAAATGGAAAAGTTTAATATTGTTTTTGCTGGGTTTTTTTGACAAGCAAATTGTATTTAGGACTAAGAGCAAGCCTAGTAGTTCAAGAGTTAACATTGAATCTTATAAAAAAGACATGTTCACTTTTGTACTGACTTTGTGCACTTGGAGGTCAAATGCATACTCAGTATATTCAATTAATGAAATTTAGATAAGGCATTATATAATAATATAATAATATAATAATCGTTTTTGTAGCATTTACATGTTATTTTCCTTTAGTTCTGATATATGTGATTTTTTTTTAAAGAAATCTGCCCTGCTGGTACAGAGGGAGCCACCTGTAAGAAATGTGAGATAGATTACTACAAATCTACATCAGGAATCCAGGGGTGCATGAAGTGTCCTGAGGGGTTTACTGCAAGTGATGATAGATCTAAATGTATAAGTAAGTGTTCGGCATAGTTAGGAAACAAATAAAATATCAACTATCTTACTCTATTAACTGTATAACTGCTGTTTCTGTTTGATATTCTGGTGAAAAGATAGTGTAAATTTCCATTAGTTATATTTAAGAGTTTGTTTAAATGTTTGATTCTTTTTAACATTTGTGTTGTCAAGACAACTCTCATCTGTTATAAATAACTGCTTTGTAAAAACTGTTATCTCATATATTTTTTAAATAGTAAAGTATTTTCAACACAGTGTGACAAAATTCTTCTGATATTTCTACTAGTATACTTGAAGTTCAGTCTAGTGTTTCATATTACTTTATTCCAACATAGTAAATCTAGATGTTGACACAGAAACAACCACTAATAGGGCAACAGAGAACTATCAGTGGTTTACAGAACAAAAATGGTCCACAGAATCCTCTACAAAATCAACGCATAGTAAATTAAGTTTTAATAGAGGTTATCTCGGAAATAACAGAAATATTAGAGGATAGCAATATTTCATTTAAGAAATTTGCTTATAAAATGCTATTTGAGGTTTGGGTAGAAATGCAGAAACATGTTTAGTATTTACATGTCTGATATATTGCTATTCTCTTTTAAAAGTGGGTTCTACCCTATTTGTTACTTAATAACATGTAATGCTGAAAGGATCTAATTGGAAAGAAAAGGGAAAAGGGGTGAGAGGGGACAGGAGGTGTGAGCTCAAACAAAACAAAACTAAAGCAAACATTCTCATAAGATTCTTGGTGTAAACTTGTATATCCCTTTTGCTACTTCCTGTAATGCTTTATAATGAAGAAGTGAAGCTTGTTAACATTATACTTGATACTTTCCCTTTGACCTTGCATACTTAATCACATTCCTTTCAGTGTTGGCATATACATACATAACAAGAACCTAGAATATTTTAATTGAGGATATAATTGTCCAGCAGACTTTTGGTTTAAAATGCTAACTTTTTCAAGCGGCTTCTATTGGAATAATTATTCATATTCAGGCCCGTAGCCAGGAATTTCTGAAGGGGGGTTCGTTTGACTCACAAACTCGACTTTAATAGTCACAATTCGAACAGAACATCGACTTTAACAGTGCTTATTAGTTTTCAAGGGGGGCGTTCGTCCGAACCCCCCCTGGCTACGGGTATGATATTTCTATCAAACACTGTCTAAAGATGTATATAAATTCATGGTTTGTAATAATGTAATGCTTATGTTTAATATCGATACATTTTATAGTTAGATATTTGCATATTTTTTTAGGTCTTTTGCAATAAGATTTTGTTTTTCCCCAATTGCCTCTCCCGTCTGTATTATAGTTTCCGTTGTTGTGGCCTGCATGGTATTTAGGTTATTTCTGGAATCATGTCTTTTACCGGAAAAGATCGTAAATTTCGCAAGCCTTTATGACGTCATTTACCAGATAGAAGCTCGCCTGTATCCCAGCTCTGTAAAAAGTTTACAGCACATTCATAATCGTCATTCTGTAGGGTAGTAAAGAAATAATCCTTTTATATTTTAATTTCCCAATTATTTGATGCAGTATGAAATAAAACTTTTTCACCCGTTTGCTCAACAT
Organism: Mytilus trossulus; assembly: GCF_036588685.1. Classification (NCBI taxonomy): domain Eukaryota; kingdom Metazoa; phylum Mollusca; class Bivalvia; order Mytilida; family Mytilidae; genus Mytilus; species Mytilus trossulus. Next base: position 102,807,439 of record NC_086373.1, on the reverse strand, counting down.
GTGTTGGTAATTTCTATGCATACATTTTTGTCACATGGTGATGGAAGTCACATGACAGATTCGTCACTAATCCATATCCCAGAACTTGCCTATTAAAGTTGATAAATAGGACATATATATAATAAATCATTTCAAAATTCCACTTTTATTGGTCCACATACATTTATGGATATTTTATGAATTTTACATAAGTGTAGTTATTATTTCCCTAAAATTGTTTTTCAGTGGATTGCAAAGCCGGTTCATACATAGATGGCAATAAATGTTCTCCTTGTGGTTATAGCACATACCAGCCTAAACGTGGTCAGACATCTTGTTTGTCATGTGACTCCAACAAAAATACCACAGTCACTGGATCTGACAAAAAAGATGATTGTAAAGGTAAATAAAGATTTTGTTAAATAATTAAACCAAAAAATGCTAGCAAATAAAATACATACTGTGGATTCATATTGGTTGGATACCATTTTTTTCAGATTTCAAGGGTACGGCAGAACCATGGATTAAAATGTTAAAATTACAAATTTTCTATCGGGCATGTATGCAGACTTTAGCAAAACCCAGAAATTTAATATCCATAAAGTGTAACTTTTCATCAATCCACAAACAAAATTTGATACCCACGTAAATAAATGAATCCACAGTAAATAGTTTTGTTGGAAATAATCACAAATATTTTCATGTTTTATGTGGTGAAGAAATGTACAATATTTATAAAAACCTTTTTGATAATTCCCAGTTAACCAGCCAATGCTGAAATACCAAGTCTTGGGTATCATGTTGAGAACAACTACGTTTTCTATAACTACCTATACAGTTTTGAGTGATTACAGTTCATTGAAAATAGTTCATCTTATAGACACATATATATATTATCTATCTTTTTCAGTATTCTGTGGTCCAGGAGAGGAAGGGACAGACACATGTTCTCCATGTAAAGACGACTATTATAAACCAACAGGTGGAAGGACAGCATGTTTACAATGTACAGGTCACATGACCTCTACTAAAAATGACAGAACTAAATGTACAGTTTGTAAGTATTCTCTTTACATATTTGAGATTTTACAGATACTTATACTCATTGACTTATTAATATTTAAGAATTGAATGTTTCTTTTTATAACTTCATTGGGGTGTAAATGTGTTGGCGCTTCATTCTAAAAACCCTATGAAGTTACAAAAAGAAGCATTCAATACTTATAATTACATTTTTTAGCTAGGATCATGAAAACACGAATTTTATCATTTTTGAATTTAATTCACCTGTGCACTTTATTGTGGGACCTCGTGTTATCATGAATGATAAGTTTTATTGAGTAATGCAATTGCTTAAGGAATAACATGTCATGTACAGTTAGCTAGCCAATCAGAATAACATATTTTAATGAAACATACATCTTATGTAATTATTAGGATATGAATTGTGAAAATGTTCTTGAAAAAGCACACACTTTTATATAACTGTAAATTATAAATATAGGTGAGGGGTCTCTTCCCATGTAATCAATGTATTTAAATATGTTTTACAGTATATTGTGATAGTGGCTATTTCTATAATGCTGGAGACAAAACCTGTAAACCTTGCCGAAAAGGAGATTATAAAAGTGATAGAGGAATGGCAAAGACATGTGATTCATGCACAGCTCGATATGAGGTGATAGGCAACCCTGGAACTCAGTGTAAAAGTAAGTCTATGATTCACACATGTCAGGCTTGCACAGCTTGTTATGAAGTAATAGGCAACCCTGGAACTCAGCGTAAGTCTATGATTCACACATGTTAGACTTGCAAACCTCAATATAAAGTGATAAACAACCCTTGAACTCGGTGTAAAAGTAAGTACATATTTCACACAGATTTGGCAGGTTTGTAATGAATAACACAAATGAATTAAAAACTGAAAGAGGATGTTTTACTACCTTAGTTTTGAGTTCCTTTGAATGGTAATTACCATGAGATTTAATGTATGTATCAGATATATTTCTCTGATGATAGGCAGTAGACTATCTGTTTTTTGTTATTTTAGGAAACACCAATGAAGTTGGCCTCTGTTTTAATCATGTTTTTACTCTATTGAACTTAGTTATATTAATATTTCAGTTTGAAAAGTAGAGTTAATCTTTATAAAAATAAATTAATTTTGCCGATAACAATATTATGTATGCTGTCACATGACTTCATACCTTATTATTAACTGCTGCATTTAACAAATACTTTTGGCTACTGTCTTGTGTTCCATCATTTAAGATATGATTAACCTTATTTACAGGAACTGTGTGTGCAGATTTGATCGATAATCTCAAGTCCAATAGTTTTGGTAATGCTATTTGGAAACAGTTAAAGCCTCTGGTGGAAGGAAAGATCCCATATGCGCCAAATACAACAGCAATAAATGAAGTCATTAAAATGGTAAGTACAAGAATACATTGTTTTTTCTAAGGTGAATATCAATAACTTGCTATGTAAAGAGTAGTACTAAGTGTGGCCCTGAAGGCTTGAGTTTCAACTGTCAAAAATATACCAAAACACTCCAAAATATCAAAATACCACACTTTTAGTGTGATCTGATTAAAAAAATATATATTTAAAATTCATATTGTTTGTATCTTATAGGCAAACAAGACATTTGAAGACCTATTTAGTATTGTGGACCTGGCCAGATCATGGAGAGCAGAATCTGATGTTTTGTTTAAATTTCTTGAAACTAACCCTGAGATACAACTTCTTAGAGTGAGTAACAATATAATCATTAAGATTCTGGTAAGACCATGCTACAACACATTAAGACGTCATTAACAGTCCCATTAAACAATGACCTTGTGCAATGCCAAAATATAGGTATTGACAGATTGTAGTACCATGAAAGTACATATATAGAATATTTAGTATGGTTTTAATTTACTGATAACAAAATCAATATTTAAACCAATAAAGACAATATTTAAAGATTTGAATACAACGTTGAATAAGTAACTTTTAGAATAAGTTTATTCAAGGATTGAAGTTTACCAGGATCATATCTTAATTTCTGGGCTTGGTTAGCAACATATTAAAATTTAGGATGTACTATTCTGTTTGAAATAGGTTTTCTCCAGGTACAGCTTAACTTGCAAACTAAATCTACGGAAGAATATAGCAAAGGTTTTTTAAAATATTTAATTAAGTAAAGGTTTAAAGTTGAAGCTAATGATCTTATTCAATCTGATAATACACACATCTTCGTTGACCTTTGTGACTGAGCAACTTTAAAATTTCAAACCTTACTTAATTAAAGTATTTACTCAATTATAGTAATTTAGTCATGACTTTATTTACAGGATTTCACTTGTTCTGAAGCATGTGATAACCTATGGCATACACTTAGACGAACAGCTTGTAATGGAACACTACCAGGATTTAATATATCATCTGTCTTATCTGGACTTAATATTGGTGGATTTAACATTGGGTCCTTAATACCTGCTGGACTCTCTACAGGTGTAATGAATGACTTCTTGTCCACTTTACCAGGATTTAACCAAAGTGGACTAACAGCCCTTTGTGATGTAGACCCAAACTACAGCCCCTGTGAGTCACTGTTTCAGTTTCTGTACAGTGGTTCAGATATTAATATATCCAACTATACATGGAAGGAGGCTTTAGAGAATGTTAACAGTGTGCTTGAAATGGTGTCAGAATATGGAAAGGTAAGTCACTTTGGATGGCAGCAAATAATAAATTAAAACTTTGTTGCTTTAAGTAATGAATAATCATTAAAAAAGATTAGTTGCAGTATGAACCATTTATGTGTATTCCAATATTTTTGCAAGTATTCACTTCTATTTAGATGAAAAGACCTATTTGAAAATTGTTGAAATCACAAGTACGTTGTAGATTATCAGGTAATCAACAGTTAAAAGTGAAACAAATCTTTGATCTAACTCAATTACATAAATGCAACACCATGTGTTTTGACAATGTTTGATGAAAGTTGAACACAGAATAATTAATTAAATGTTTATATTCTGGTATATTTTCAGTGCTTTGTATTTGACAAGTTTGAAGGATTTAAATCTGAGTATGAGTTGACATCAAGAGCATTACAGCTGATTAGTCAAAACAAATACTTTGGTGGTAAGTGTATAAACAGCTGATTGGTCAAAATAAATACTTTGGCGGTTAGTGTATAAACAGCTGATTGGTCAAAATAAATACTTTGGCGGTAAGTGTATAAACAGCTGATTGGTCAAAATAAATACTTTGGCGGTAAGTGTATAAACAGCTGATTGGTCAAAATAAATACTTTGGGGGTAAGTGTATAAACAGCTGATTGATCAAAACAAATACTTTGGGGGTAAGTGTATAAACAGCTGATTGGTCAAAACAAATACTTTGGCCGTAAGAGCATAAACAGCTGATTGGTCAAAATAAATACTTTGGCGGTAGGTCAATAAACGGATGATGATTTATGAGTAATAAACAACACATTTTTCTCTTATTAAAGTAATCATTTTCATGTTTTTCTAAAGGGATAGTTTTGAACAACTGATTGTTTGTAAGCACAAATTTAATGGGGGAGACTCTTTTATGGTCAGTTTAGGTGCAGTTCTTATTTCAAAAAGTAACAAATTTTCAAATTTATTCTATAAAATTTGACTTGGACTATCCAGTTTCTTGATCTGATATGTTTAAATTTCAGTAATATTTGTGTATTACATATACTCCATGGCTAAATCTATAAATAAAACAAATGTAAATGTGTTGAATGTGATAGATGACAGATAATTATATTTCAAATAATGTGGGTTAATATTTATTGGTTGGATACCACTTTTTATGGGTTACATGGGTACAGGTGTCCCAGAAAAAAACAATAATTTAAGTTGTTTGGTTGTCGTCTCATTGATGTATACCATGTGTACCACAGATCTCTTTTTATTCATAATTATATTTTTCATTTAACAGCTATTGTGTTTGATAAAGAACATAAAAATGGACTTGAATCACATGTGAAATATTCCATCAGAATGAACCAGGATCGTGTTGATACAACAAACAAAATTCAAAATAGGTGGGTATAAAGTTATCAAGGTAACATCACTAACCTGGCAATAATTAATATATCTTTGGTCTTTTGTATTGAGTACACTCAAAACTGAACTAGGTGGTCAGCAGTTAATCGTACAACGAATTTATTATTGCAAACAGGACTATTCGTGCCACGTTTTGTAGTGGAAAAAGCAATGATTAGAACATCAATAGATGTCATAATTTATATGTGGTGCTATAAAATTAGATAGGTGTATTATATTTATTTTGTTTCAGAACTTGAAATTATCCATTTGGCAAAAGAGAATTAATTTTATATACTATAAAATGATATAATACAAAATATTTAATAACACTAAACTGTCAGTTTTGCTTTCAATTTTTCACTGTGTTGAAATAAAGGAATAACATCCTTTCTGATAAAAATGTATATTTCTAGATACTGGCAACCAGGACCTAGAGCTACAGCTGGATTAGATACAAAATATGTAACATATGGGTTTGCCTATATACAGGATATGATTGACCATGCTATTATAAAAATCCAGACGTACAATACATCTGATGTAGGAGTTGTCACACAGATGTTTCCATATCCATGTTATATCCAAGATAAGTAAGTTATTATCTGTTACAGGTACTGGCGACCGGGACCAAGAACTTACTATAGATATCTCCGTTATGGCTTTGTTTTCTTACAAGACATGATAGACCATGCTATAGTTAAGAAACAAACAAACAACACATCAGATATTGGTGTAGTTCTACAACAGTTCCCTTACCCATGTTATATACAGGATAAGTGAGTAGCATATTGTCGTTTATTACAATATTGTATTATTAACAAGCTGTGATTTGTTAATAAATGTCATGTGTTTCAATAAATTATAAATATGGGGTTGCATAAAATAAAATTAATAAACTTAAATTGAAAAATAAACATGAAGTTTTTGTATAGCTTGAAATGAGTAAAAAAGGAAAATATGTGGATCTAGGATTTTCAAAAAAGGGGGAGAGGGCCACAAAAGCAACATTATGAGTGAGACAATCAATGCATTGACCATATGTACTTCTGTAAGGCCCACTCTTAAATCTAACTCTACCATGAACTGTTTTTTTTGTAGCTCCTTTTTATAATGACAGCAAATGAGAATTGAACAAAAATGTATATGTACATTACTCATTCTTGAAGGCAAATCACAGCTGTTGAATAATAAAATGTTGTAATACAACAGTTGTTGCCTTTTTAAAACGATTAAAACATGTATATATTAAAGTATAAAGTCTTTGGACTACCTCCTCAGTCAATATTCTTTAATCAGTTTGATAAAACATGTATTCATCTCAACAAAAGGCTACAATTGTATATTATACACTATATTGTTTAGTAGTAGGCTAGTAAACTGCTGCTTGATAATATTGTTTTGAGAAGAGTGAGTATGTTTTACTTCCACCAAAGGGCCACTTCCTGTTAACTGATTGTTTGAAATTTTATAACACATCATTGTACATGACTTTAAAGCAATATTTGCATCCACTTTCCAGCCACTGCATGTTTGCTAATATTTTGAATTTAGAGCACTAATTATACAAGGAAATTTTTCATAAAAGTTACATTGGCTCGCACAGAAGATAACAATTCTGTTTTTTTTGTCAGTAGTTTGATTATGTTGAGTAAATAAACTAGAGGCTCTAAAGAGCCTGTGTTGCTCACCTTGGTCTATGTGAATATTAAACAAAGGAAGCAGATTGAAAATTGACTATAAAGGGCAATAACTCCTAAAGGGGTCAACTGACCATTTAGGTCATGCTGACTTATTTGTAAATCTTTCTTTACTGAACATTACAGTTTACCTCTATCTATAGTTATATTCAAGATAATAACCCAAAACAGCAAAATTTCCTTAAAATTACAAATTCAGGGCAGCAACCCAACATCAGGTTGTCCGATTCATCTGAAAATTTCAGGGCAGATAGATCTTGACCTGATAAACATTTTTACCCCGTGTCAGATTTGCTCTAAATGCTTTGTTTTTTGAGTTATAAGCTTAAAACTGCATTTTACCCCTATGTTCTATTCTTAGCCGTGGCAGCCATCTTGGTTAGTTGGCCGGGTCACTGGACACATTTTTTTAAACTAGATACCCTAAAGATGTTTGTGGCCATGTTTGGATTCATTTAGCCCAGTAGTTTCAGAGGAGAAGGTTTTTGTAAAAGCTAACTCAGATTTACGAAAAATGGTTAAAAATTGACTATAAAGGGCAATAACTCCTAAAAGGGTCAACTGACCATTTTGGTTGTGTTAACTTATTTGTAAATCTTACTTTGCTGAGCATTATTGCTGTTTACAGTTTATCCCTATCTGTAATAATATTCAAGATAATAACCAAAAACAGCAAAATTTCCTTAAAATTTACCAATTTAAGATTTTCAAAAAAGTCAACATGACTGAAATGGTCGGTTGACCCCTTTAGGAGTTATTGCCCTTTATAGTCAATTTTTAACCATTTTTCGTAAATATAAGTAATCTTTTTCAAAAATCTTCTCCTCTGAAACAACTGGGCCAAATTAAACCAAACTTGGCCACAACTATCATTGGGGTATCTAGTGTTAAAAATGTTAGGCGTGACCCGCCCAACCAACCAAGATGGCTGCCAAAGCTAAAAATAGAACATAGGGGTAAAATGCAGTTTTTATGCCCCACCCCCACCTACGATAGTAGGCGGGCATTATGTTTTCTGGTCTGTGTGTCTGTTTGTCCGTTCGTCTGTTCGTCCTTTCGTCCGTCTGTCCCGCTTCAGGTTGAAGTTTTTGGTCAAGGTGGTTTTTGATGAAGTTGAAGTCAAATTGACTTCAAACTTGGTACACATGTTTATAACTCAAAAACCAAATCATTTAGAGCAAATCTGATATGGGGTAAAATTGTTCATCAGGTCGCAATCTATCTGGTCCGAGTACACAGTTATTGTCCTTTGATTTTCGTTGTCCGCGAATATAGTCCTTAGTGAGGATAGTGTGTTACTTGTCAATTTTTGTTATACCCCTTTAAAATTAGCACTTCGGAAGCTGTCAAAAGATTGCAAGACCCCTCTAACATAAAATTGTTCATATTTTGAGTTAGAGCTGATGAAGTTTTCTATAATTTTGATATAATTTGTCCCAAAAGTAGTACAACACACTGTAAAAATATTATTGAGAAAGCGCAGGTGGGATTTTTTTAATTTTCATTTATTGTTTAAAAGAAATGCACTACGAAATAACTGTGTACTTGGACCTAAGAGGTGAAATCCGGAAATATAGAATCTGTACTTTGGCAACTTCCCTGAATCATTTGATGGTGTCAATTTGTCAAATAGAATAAAACCAAAGGATTTAAACTTTTATTTGATAGAATTTCTGCAAAAATGACCAATTTTGGCATTATATGGTCAAAATAAGCATTTCATAGCTTTTTCAATTTTGATGCATAAGTGGCATTCTGACTTTCTATCTGACATGTTTTTATGTGTCAATTTTTGTGTTTCTATGCTTTAATCCAGTAGTATTACTCATTTGTGAACTCTAAATCTACAGAAAAAAGATTATCTCAGACAATATGAGCAAAATATGTTGTAAAAATGACCCTCGTCTAACGCCCTGTTTGGATCAAGTTAAATTTTGAGGAGCATGGCACATAAAAGTTGAAGCCCATAATAAAGATATCACTAAATTTGTATAAAAAGCACTTAACAATGTCTTTTGTACCTGTTTCATTTCACACAATATCTTTCTTTACTTCTGTAGGATAGCATGTGGTTCAAATATAAGCTTGTTGTGACTAAAATTGCATGCAAGTTTTTCACTAAAAAGTGAAAAATCTTTGTATCAGACCATACTGTCTGCTAAAAAAGTTGAATGTAAGAGCCTTTTTGTGCTCAGATTTATTGTATCATGTCACCTGAGTGTAGAAATGATAGAAAAGACTCAAATTTTTATTTCCTATAGCTTCAATATGCATTTTTAACCTGATTTTTGTGACAAAAATGTCGGTTATTGATTTGGGGATGCTCGGCAGGCGTGTGGGCGGGTGGCAATCAAATGTTGTCCGTGCATTAACTCATAAACCGTTCAACCAAAGCTTTTTAAATTTTAACATGTTGTTACTGACAACTAAATGAAGGTCAAGTTCAATAATGGCGATTTTGACTTTTACCGTTCAGGAGTTATGGATCTTGAAAGATTGAAAAATGGCGTTTCCAGTCGTGTCCGTGCATTTACGCATGAACTGTTCTACCAAAGCTTCCAAAATTTTAATATGTTGTTACTGATGACAAAATAAAGGTCAAGTTAAATAATGACGATTTTGACTTTTACCGTTCAGGAATAATGGTTCTTGAAAGATTGAAAAATGGTGATTCCAGTCATGTCCGTGCATTTTCTCATGAACCATTCAACCAAAGCTTTTCAAATTTTAATATGTTGTTACTGATGACAAAATAAAGGTCAAGTTCAATAATGACGAATTTGACTTTTACCTTTCAAGAGTTATGGTTCTTGAAAGATCATAAAATGGTGTTTCCATTCACGTTGTTGCATTTACTCACGAAACCATTCAATCTAATCTTTTCAAATTTAATATGTTGATACTGATGACAAAATAGAGGTCAAATTTGATATTTATGATTTTCACTTTCACCAATCATCAGTAATGGTTCTTGTGATATTGCCAGGACACAAATAAATGCTAATAAATCCGGTTTGCTGTCGTTGTGACAGCCTCATGTTAAATGTAAATATGTGCTATGGCCTAAATTGACCCTAAAATATTTTTAGTCTTACTTGGCCTAAGACCCTTTTTAACTAATATGATATGTTATTTGTAAGTTTTCTTTCCATTTAAAGTACATTAAATACATATATAAGGATTATTTATAATCAAAAAGCTTCACAAATTTAAAATTGCTGAAAAATATTACATCTTCATATAAGGCCCCCCTTCATTGGAAAACCTCCATTTTTAACCGGATTTTTGTGCCAAAATGCGGTTATTAAATTGGGGATGCTCGGCGGGCGGGTGGCAGGGCAGGCGGTCGGTCGGGCGGGCGGCAATCAAAAATTGTCCGTGCATCAACTCAAGAACCATTCAACCAAAGCTTTTAAAATTTTAATATGTTGTTACTGACAACTTAATGAAGGTCAAGTTCAATAATGGTCATTTTGACTTTTACCGTTCAGGAGTTATGGTTCTTGAAAGATTGAAAAATGACGTTTCCAGCCGTGTCCGTGCATTTACGCATGAACAGTTCTACCAAAGCTTCCCAAATTTTAATATGTTGTTACTGGTGACAAAATGGAGGTCAAGTGCAATAATGACAATTTTGACTTTTACCGTTCAGGAGTTATGGTTCTTGAAAGATTGAAAAATGGCGTTTCCAGTCGTGTCCGTGCATTTACGCATGAACTGTTCTACCAAAGCTTCCCAAATTTTAATATGTTGTTACTGATGACTAAATGGAGGTCAAGTTCAATAATGACGATTTTGACTTTTACCGTTCAGGAGTTATGGTTCTTGAAAGATTGAAAAATGGTGTTTCCAGTCGTGTCCGTGCATTTTCTCATGAACCATTCAACCAAAGCTTTTCAAATTTTAATATGTTGTTACTGATGATAAAATAGAGGTCAAGTTCAATAATGACGATTTTGACTTTTACCGTTCAGGAGATATGGTTCTTGAAAGATCGTAAAATGGTGTTTCCATTCACGATGTTGCATTTACTCACAAACCATTCAATCTAAGCTTTTCAAATTTTAATATGTTGATACTGATGACAAAATAGAGGTCAAATTTGATATTGACAATTTTCACTTTCACCAATCATCAGTAATGGTTCTTGTGATATTGCCAGGACACAAATAAATGCTAATAAATCCGGTTTGCTGTCGTTGTGACAGCCTCTTGTTAGTCATAGGCTCATATAAATTTGACTTTTGAATAATAATGTTAAGTCTGATATATCAAATGAGTACTCTATTGCTTTGAATACATGAAATATTATATATTAAGGCATTTTGAAAGTATTTTTTTGCAATATTTAAATTTAAAAGGCCCAAATGTTGATAGTTGAAATTTCTCAATTTTAACGTCTAAATTTAACACACAAAGTTGAATATAGATTTAATTATATTGTTTATAATATATATCCTATTGCTATGAAACTTTGTAAGCAGTCTTAGAATATATTAAGCTTTAGTCATACCAAGTTTTATTAAGATTGGTCAACTTTTTCTATCCTATTAGGTCCGAGTACACAGTTATCGTCCTTTGATTTTCGTTGCCCACGAATATAGTCCTTAGTGAGGACAGACTGTTACTTGTCAATTTTTGTTATACCCCTTCCAAATTTATTTCTCCCTGTTTTATGCCTCATATAGCAAGTTAAGGGGGGGGGAGGGGTCAAATGACACTGTAAAAAAAATTGGATCATAAATATTAATGTAAAGTAGTGACAAGGTCCAGCTGAAAAAGGTAAAAAATTAGCACTTCGGAAGCTGTCAAAAGATTGCAAGACCCCTTTAACATAAAATTGTCCATATTTTGAGTTAGAGCTGATGAAGTTTTCTATAATTTTGATATAATTTGTCCCAAAAGTAGTACAACACACTGTAAAAATATTATTGAGAAAGCGCAGGTGGGATTTTTTTAATTTCATTTATTGTCTAAAAGAAATGCACTACCAAATAACTGTGTACTCGACCATCTGCCCTGAAATTTTCAGATGAATCAGACAACCCGTTGTTGGGTTGCTGCCCCTGAATTGGTAATTTTAAGGAAATTTTGCTGTTTTTATGCCCCACCTACGGTAGTTCATCAAACCTGTGAAGATTGCAGATCTTAATCATTTAATAGTGTTAAGGTGGTACCCAACACTTTCACTAAAATTAATTTGGCTCGTTGACAGAGTATTTACCTTGACCCTTAAACAAAAATATAAAAAATCAAAAAGTTTGAACCAAGCGTTTTGTCAGAAAAAATACACTGGTTATATAGCAGTTTGACAAACACCAATTTTGATCATTGAGAGGCTTAATATTTCTTTATACAACACAACGTAATTAAAATGTTTGACTGACTTTACAGAGTTATCTCCCTGTAGTGTTAGGTACCACCTTAAGCATGTGTAAATAATTATTTTTATTTTTATCTTTATTGTTATAGATTTATCTTCGCCATATCCAGAACTTTGCCATTATTCTTGGTGTTAGCCTGGGTGCTGTCTGTTGCCATGATATGTAAGAATATTGTGTATGAAAAAGAGATGCGTCTGAAGGAAATAATGAAGATTATGGGATTAGGTAATGGTGTCCACTGGCTGGCGTGGTTTATCGATGCCTTTATCGTGATGTTTATATCTCTGATACTGATGGTTATTATTTTGAAGGTAAGAATAGCATAAATAAAAGGAAATGTTGAGTATTCATTGTTAAGACAGCAACCAAACAACACTGAATCCTAAAGTCTTAAGGTCATTATATCGATTAATACACTCTTTATTGCTATGAATCTATATAATCAATGACAGGACTTTTCAACATAAGAACTTTCACATTGTGTTGATTAATTTTTATCTACAGAACATGAAGCGTCTGCTAGTCAAATTGAATATCACATCTTATCGCTATTTGTCTGCCATTACTGGATATCCCAAAGCTCTTCTATAAAACGTTGACGTCATTATAGAAAATATCAGACACCACAATGGAAAAGTGACTGTTGCAATTGTAGTATGACTTCAATGGTTTAACCAGCGCAGATTATTGGGTCAACTAGCCCAGATTACTTCATAGCATTAAGGTGTAATGTAATATGCCCTAATAAGGGAGCTGGCTTCTCAGTTTCTAATTAACTTTTCAAAACACTAGCATATATTCATAGGGGATTGATAAAGGAATCAAAAGAGCCAAAGATATATAGGTCACCGTGCTTATTTTCGAGACATTAGCCATTGAAATTTTGGCAGGAGAATGTTCTCTCTTGACTTTTCGTATCTTTATCATTGACAGGTTTAAGTCCTCAAAAACTATTAAAAAGTAATTAAAATTTTATAAGACTTTATCAGACAGCTTATCATTATGCATGTAAAAGAATTATAAAAAGAAAAATGGGGATCACTAGGCAAAATTTGTTAAGGCATTCAAATGGATAAAACCAGAGGATTGTGAAAATCTGACCAAAATTCTAAAACATGACAAGCCAGCTTCCTTAACAAGGTGTCTGTTTTCATTTAGTAATTGTCATTTGATTATATGTCTGTAACATGATTTATACATTCAATAAAGTTTTATTTATTTTTATAATTTCAGGCTGGTAAAGTTCTTGAACATTCAGATCCCTCAGTAATCCTGTTCCTGTTAACTGCATTCACAGTGGCAACTATATCACAATGTTTCCTCTTCAGTGTTTTCTTCTCCAAAGCTAACATTGCAGCATGTGTTGCTGGGTTTCTGTACTTCATGTTGTATTTGATATACCCTCTGTGTATTCAGTTTGAGGAAGTTATGACAAGTACACATAAAAGTATAGCTGTAAGTAAAATATGTACACCATTATGTGTTTAACCTCCTTCTTTATCTAGCGTATTTGTCATTTATTTCATTGATAGAACAGATGATAAGTGTCCCTGCAAGTAAATTTACAAATGGAATATCATATATTAATTCTTATACTATTTGCATATTTGGAAATACCTCAATATGATTGGTCCAGGCTTCTGGTATTGTTTTTAGAGATGAGTCAATGCGACAGGTACCCAAAGACACATATAACCAATAAAGATCTAGCGAGACAACTATGATGTGGGATCAGGGTCATAGTTATAACCAGTGTATTCTAGCATATTTTAAAGAATCAAATAGGGTATAGGGTGAAATGATTCCTGTTCATTTAACAATTTGTGTTTCAGCTTTGTCAGCATGTTAATTTTTTTTAGTAATTACATAATTGTCATGGGTGATTTGACAGATGTGATTCTTTATAACAGGGTCTGTCGTCCAGTGTGGCCTTTGGGTTTGCCTGTAGTTATGTGGCTAGGTATGAGGAACAAGCCATTGGTATCCAATGGAGTAACATTGGTGATACACCTATTGTTGATGATAATTACAGTTGTTTGAATTGTATCATCATGATGATTGTTGACGCCATTATATATGGTTTGTTTACCTGGTATATAGAAGCAGTTTTCCCTGGTAAGCAGTAATTATATCTTTGTGTAGTAATGTAATTTAAATTCATAAATTAAAACAAAAGAGATGTTAATTTGATAACACTTGTTTTCTTAAATATTTTGGATAATGTATAACTTTGAAAAAACAAGACCATTATGATTAAAAGTTTCCCTTATAATATTTACATGATATCCACTACCTTGATCTTTTCTTTAGAATGATCTGTAAAAAGATGTGTTTTCTCTATGTGACATCATCTGACATAGTCACCTTTTTTCATGACATCACAAAAGCATACTCAGAAGAAAGCAATAAAATATGTGTAATGATCGATTTTTTACCAATGAAGAACTAAGATCAAATGAACCACACATTGATTTAATAAAAATAACCAACCAGTCAGGAAAAGGATGACTTTGGTAAGAGTTAAAGAAAGTCTTTTATACAATTATTTTTATATATATATTTTTAATCCATTTAAGGTCAGTATGGAATTCCAAGGAAATTTTATTTCCCCTTTTTGAAGTCATATTGGTGTGGCTCATCTATATCCAAAGAAAGAAGTGACCAGTACATGTATCAAGGGTCAACTATGGAACTGAAAGGTCAAGGTAAGTCGGAAATTGATCTTTACAAATATTTCTCTATCTCATTGATAAAAATTGAATATGAAGTCATTGGCAATCATACCACATCTTTTTTCTATATAAGCATGACTGTTTATGTCTATTGTTATACTGTCTGTCAAACAACTTGAAAGACATCACAAAAAGATTCAGTCAAATTTTAAAACTATGCCGTAGATGAATGTTTATATTATGATATCTTTAAAGTGAAAGTAAATACAAATCTAGTGATAAATAGACTTGTGATTTTTAAAACAATGCCCTGCTCCTTTCTCCAATGTAATACCAATGTAGATTTATGAATAACTAAAACAATGCCCTGATCTTTTATCCAAGGTAATGCTAATGTAGATTTATGAATAACTAAAATAATGCCCTGTTCTTTTATCCAAGGTAACGCTAATGTAGAGGAAGAACCAAAGAACAAAAAAGTTGGTGTGTCCATCAGAAATCTAAAGAAAGTTTATAAAACTGGAAACAAAGTAGCAGTGGATGGTCTATCAATAAACTTTTACGAGGGACAGATATCATCATTCCTGGGACATAATGGAGCTGGCAAAACAACTACAATGTAAGAATTTTTCAGTTATTATTTGTGGTGCATAAGATAGTTTTGATTTGTAAAAGATATCTGATGACTTTTCCAGAAGTTCAGAAGCATAAAACAGTTGTTTTCATAACTTTTGTACTTTGTAGTAAAAAAAAAGTATTGCAATTGGTAACTAAAGATATTCAAAGAAACTTATAATGTCTTTGACATGCTCTCATATTTTGTTTTTGAATAAAATGTCATTTCACATTCTGCCATACCTGATACTGTAATGCAACAATAAATGCCTAGATATATTTTGAGGATGTGAAGCCCTTTCTTATAATTTTTTTTGACGATCTTACATTTTGGTGTACCTGTATTCATATGTAAGAAGGTCCAAATATGACATAATCGTGACAATTTATATTCCAATTATTTTCTTATAGGAAAATTTTTGAAAAATGTATCACTTTTTAAAATCAGATGGTTTACAGAAAGCACTGTGGGCACTTTTGTTTTTGATTTTACCAAATTAAAGTGGTAAAATTTCCATAACTGACTTGTCAATTGTTTAGCTTATAATAACTTATTGCCTCGACTTTGGGAATGTAATTGAAAATATTTTGTAGAAATTGTCATATTTTGCGACACAAAATAAAAAAAGCTAAAAAATGTTTATTTTAGAGGTCTGTACTAACTGTACTGTTTATTTATTTTTACAGGTCTATACTGACTGGACTGTTTCCTCCATCAGATGGCACAGCCTTTATCTATGGTCATAATATACTGACCGAGATGGACGCTGTCAGGGACAGTCTTGGTATGTGTCCTCAGCACAATGTTTTGTTTGACAAGTAAGTATAGAACTATTAGCCTGTATCTGTGATCATGATGTATTGACCAGAGTATTTCTTAGAATTTGTCAATATTTCCTTGACGTTAACACCCAATATTCAAATGGCTATAATCTTAGATTTCTAGAGCCTCAGTCGTCTCGAGTGCTGGATATAGTTATTCAGGGCCTGGTCAGTTCAACCCAATGATGAAATTTGCTCATTTTCTACTAGGCATGTTGCATTTAGGAGTAAGAATAATGGGTTATAGTAGTGTGACATGTCTTCATGTAAACAAGCCCTGTAATGTTACTGCTCCATTTGTCCATCTAGTAGCTCATATCATCATGTTCTCTACCTATTTTATTTGTCACTGGAGGTTAAACGGCCATCATAAATAAAAGGAATGATGTATTGAAATTTATATTTTTGACATAAATGTTTTTATATTATAGACTAACAGTTGAAGAACATCTATGGTTTTATGCTCGTTTGAAGAACCTTGAACCAGAAAAGGTCAAACGTGAAATGGTCAGAATGATTCAGGACGTTGGATTGCCACACAAAAAGAAGGAATTATCTTCATCACTCTCTGGTAAATAGAATTATTGTGTATCATCATACATGTAGCATTTATGTGTCCTCTTTTGCTCATTTGAATTGTCTGTAAT
This sequence comes from Mytilus trossulus, assembly GCF_036588685.1. Taxonomy (NCBI): domain Eukaryota; kingdom Metazoa; phylum Mollusca; class Bivalvia; order Mytilida; family Mytilidae; genus Mytilus; species Mytilus trossulus. The sequence continues at coordinate 102,790,545 of NC_086373.1, read as the reverse complement.
TAGCATACCATACCACAATAGCTAAGAGTTTGAAGTTCAGTTTAATAGTTCTGTGGTCTGATTGGCCAGAACATCAAGTGCAAGACCACACCATATTCATTGAATTTCCCATTTAGATAGAAAAAAAAGAGTTACACAATTAAAATGAAAACAATGCACGCTGGATTCATTATTAATCATTGAATACCAATTCATGTGAATTTGCTGGGTTCTTATTCAATGAAGTACAAACTTTTAATAGGCTTGCATGTAGACTTTGTCAAAATCATGAAATGAAATATCTGTGAAAATACAATTTTTACCCAATCCATGAAAACAGATAATTACACAGTATACAACTGCATTTTAACTTACGATTCTGAATAACAGTGTTCTAACAAGAAAAGATGATGTTTCTGAATTATTTGTCAAAAATAACTGCTTAAGGTGGTACCTAACACTTTCACTAAAATTAATTTGGTTCGTTTAATTTTCATAAAATTTAAACAATGTATTTACTTTGACCATTTAACAAAATATAAAAATTTCAAAAATTTTGAACCAACTGTTTTGTCAGAAAAATTACACTGGTTATATATAGCAGTTTGACAAACGCCAATTTTGATCATTGAGAAGCTTGATATACCCTTTACAACACAACGTAATTAAAACGTTAAGCTGCCTTTACAGAGTTATCTCCCTGTAGTGTTAGGTACCACCTTAAAATCAACAGAACGTTTTAATGACGTTGTGTTCTTTTAAAGTCATAAGAAACCTCAAATAAAAAAAAAATAATGCATATGTTTTTTATAACTCAATGGATAGTTTTCATTATAAAACTTATGTACATATAATTTTTTCTGAAGACTATTCTGTAATTTATTCATATTTAGAAGAAGTTTACTTATTTGAATTGCTTCCTTCTAGCAAGCAATTCCCTCGACATATTTTTCGTATGCAAGGTGACCTCAGTGTGACCCATCTCATAAAAATCCGGTGACCACAATACGCAATGATGTCCTTAAAATAAACTATTATCTGAATTTACAAGTTAAATACGTGCTCAATTTCCATGCTTTTTTGTTTATTTTTCGTCAATTGTTGACAAACAGGTGACAATCGTTAAGCTTCGGCTTCAAAACATGAACTTTAATTACCTGCCATATTTTCACAACAACACTGACCGATTGAAAAAAAAATTGACGATTATACGAAATTTACACGAAAAAAATGATAAAGTCGAGCACAGAAGACTAAGTTTATGATGTTTGTATGCATTGGTTCAAGAATTGGAAGAACATTATTTTTCATCGGTCACTCGTTTCTTATGACTTTAAGCTTCTCAATGATCAAAATAAGTGTTTGTTAAACTGCTATATAACCAGTGTAATTTTTCTGATTAAACGGTTGGTTCAAATCTTTTGAAATTTTTATATTTTTGTCAAAGGGTCAAAGTAAATACTTTTGTCAAAATTTTAAGAAAAATTAAACGAGCCAAATTAATTTTAGTTAAAGTGTTAGGTACCACCTTAAGCATATGATTGTTTAAACAGAATAGGGGAAAATATGATTGGTTATAATTACAATATTCTGTGTAAAATTTGAATTTACCAGAAATCTGACTTTTATTTACAACACATTACATTGTTAACATTAAGAACTAAAGAATATAATTTCATTTAAGATTGAGCCATATATAAATAATTTTGTTTTATTTTTTAGGTGGTATGAAGCGGAAGCTTTCTGTAGCTATAGCCTTTGTTGGTAATGCCAAAACAGTTATTCTTGATGAGCCTACAGCTGGTATTGATCCATATGCCAGGAAAGAGATTTGGGAAATTTTACTTAAACTCAAGAAAAGTAAGAAGTTTAATTTGTTCTATTTCTTTACTCTATGGTCATAATCTTTTGAAACAAGTTTTTGTGAGCTTCATTTGAAATGTGATTTGTCACTTGCCTTCATTTTAAATAAATTTAAAAAAAACCAGCTTTCAGTTCCATAATGTTAAATCTGTAAACAGTCCACAAATGTTTATGCATTAATTTCATCCTGTGTATCGATTAGTAGATTACTTTGTAGTTTCAAATTGGCAAACAAGTTTAGCAAGACAACCTTGGTCTATTTATAAGTCAATTAAGCAGAAATCATCATTTAGTTCATTATAGAAGTTATTGTCGTTAAATCAGAATATTTACACATTTTTGTGTTGTTGGAATCAGAAAATCTGAATAAAAATGATTACAAAAAAAAAGAGAATTTCAGTTATCAATTATGTTTCCACTGCCCAATATTTGTATCCATAGAACACAATGTATTACATAAATGACTGTTTCTGTTAACAGAGAGAACGATTATCCTGTCTACACATCACATGGATGAAGCAGATGTACTTGGTGACAGAATTGCCATTATCTCACAAGGTAAACTATGCTGTTGTGGTTCTAGCCTTTATCTGAAATCACAGTATGGTAATGGCTATTATCTGACCTTAGTACAGGATGATGGCAAAGGCAACGACAAAGAGGACAGTGATGACGACATGGATTTTAATGAGTCAAGAGCACAATCTAGAGGAAGTGTAAGGACAACTGTAGATGTCAAGGTAAATTGAATTTTGCAGATCTGTACAGAACAGTAAATTTGTATCAATGATAAAGAAAATATTTGAAATGAAAATAAAACACCACTGTACAGCTATTATTTATGTCAGCTGTCAAAAAAAATTATTGTATAATGCTTTGCAATATTTTTTTGTCGAGCCTGCTACTTTTGTCGCAGAAAGCTTGACATGGGGATACTGATCCATCGTTGGCTACAGCAGCGGTTGTGGCGGCGTTAGTTAACTTCTTAAAAGGTTTATATTTTAGAAAGTGGAAAACCTGGATGCTTCATACTCAGTCGCTCAGATTTAATTTGACCTTGACCTTATTATAAAGGTTCATTGCTCAGTGTTAAATTTTTGTGTTTTGGTCTGTTTTACTTAAACTATAAGCAACAGGTCAACTATATTTGTTATATGGAAGAATTGTTAGCTGTATATTCCTGCCTGACATTTTTCATCTGACCTTGACCTCATTTTCATGGTTCATTGGTCAATTTTTAGTATTCTGGGTGAATGTTAAATTCATGTAACAGTTGTAATAAAGCTTTATATTTAGAACTATCAGCATAATATTAATGATTAGTAAAAAAGGCAAGACATATCAGTGTGTGCACTCTTGTAATAGATATAAGAAATTGTGATATGAGTGCCAATGAGACAACTCTCCATCCAAGTAATGTATGTCTACCATACAATTGCAATGATGACCTAATTGGGGTATTTTCCAGTTGTGGTTAGGACTCTTTTAGACATATATTTGTAGTAAATTACTAATATATTTATATTTTAAATGAAATTATAGCCAGTAGTAAATAAGCTGTCAGAAATAGAAGATGAAGGTTTTGGTGACAATTCTGATGACAAAAGTGACAGTGGTGGATCTAAGCCTCCAACTCCTCCTCCAGAAAGTGCAACCATGGTACCAGGTAGGTTTATTATAGAGAGCACCAACAAAAATATCTAATTAATTCACTGTATTTTTTCTAATAATTATGATGTGTAGCTCAGCCTTTTAGTTTTTATTTTATGTTTTGTAGACTGTTATTGGTTTTTTTGTTGGTCTTTGTTTGCCATGGTATTGTTAGTTATCTTCAGTTTATGAGTTTGAAAATTCATTTGATATAATCCCCTTCTCTTTTGTATATTTGTCATCTTTCTGTCTAAATAGCAATACATTTTTGCTTCATTATGGATCTTTAAAGAGTATTTGGCAAGATTGCTAATGACACAACTATCCATTAAAAGTCAGTGGATGAGAAAAGGCCCTCCAGTCTTATTAAAATGCAAATCCAGTGACCATGTTTCACTTTCAAGTATCTGACAATGCTTTTTGACCTTCTATTTTTGGATTACTTTTCTGGATCTTTGGATTTTCTTGTAATGATACACACCTTCAAAAATTTGGAGAAGAAATGTCATTGGTTCATACAGTTATCAGAATAGAAAGAAGGAGGGAATATAGAAAATAGAATATCCATTATAGTGAATGTTGGAAGAAGAAATAAGGGAGCTTTTTCTGATCCTTGAAAATAGAGTGTGTTCAAAATTGATCTGTTTTTCAATCAAAATTGCAGGACATTGTTGCTTAATATTGATTTTCATATTTGATAAAAAAAAATAATTAAAATACATTTCTGGAAGATTTAAATTTTCTTTTTAAGGATTTTCTACAAAGAGAACTACAGAATTTATTGGTAAATATGTCAAGAAAGCCAAGCTTGTTGAAGAGAGCAGTACAGAATTGACTTATCAACTACCAACAGAGGCAGCTCATACAGGACAGTTTGAACAATTATTTAAACAGTTAGAAAGATGTCATAAAGATATGGGGATATCTAGCTTTGGTATATCTGATACAAGCCTTGAAGAGGTTAGTATAACAAATATATACTAGTTCAGTGATAATGAACGCCATACTAATTTCCAAATTGTACACAAGAAACCAAAATTAAAACAATACAAGACTAACAAAGGCCAGAGGCTCCTGACTTGGGACAGGCGCAAAAATGCGACGGGGTTAAACTTGTTTGTGAGATCTCAACCCTCCCCTATACCTCTAGCCAATGTTGAAAAGTAAACGAATAACAACATGCACATTAAAATTCAGTTCAAGAGAAGCCTGAGTCTGATGTCAGATGATGTAACCAAAGAAAACAAACAAAATGACAATAATACATAAATAACAACAGACTACTAGCAGTTAACTGACATGCCAGCTCCAGACTTCAATGAAACTGAAGATTGCCAAAGAGAAAATTATCCACCAAATTTCAAATGAGGTGGGTATAGGGCAAATGATAGTTTATTCTCAAGTTGTGATAAGTATTTAAATAAATGTTTGTGAATACTAATCACCTAGTCCATTAACTTTGACCTATGAGTTTGAATGTACATTTGGTATCTTCCATTTCTCTTGAGAAACTTTCTATAAACTGGACCATTTTAAACCTTTCAACGCTATACACAGCATATGCCGCAATGATGTATGCCATCTGCCACTGCATTTCATGGTAAATGTCACAATGACAACAACATTGGTTTTTTAAATTGGGTCTTCTCTAATTTTTCCTGGTATTAATCAAGGATATACAAGGTCCCGTTTGCACATGAAATCACATGGATTTTAATTGTAAAAGCATGCAGTAGAAGAATAATCAAAACAAATATTTTGCAAATTAGTGCAAAACTTAATTAAGTTAACATGCAGTGTAATAGAAGGACAGATCACAGGGGCATATCTTGAAATATACAGGAGGATCAAAATGCCTGTAAACTTGATGACTAGGAAGTGTTCCCTATTAGTATTTAATGTTGATATTTATATTTTACAGGTATTCTTGAGAGTTGCCGATGAGACTGGAGTTGATCAGGATGATGAAACAAAAAGGAAGAAATTAGAGGAAGGAACTGATAGTATGTTCTGTTTTGTTTGTTTGTATATGTATATAAAGTCTTGTCATTTATATCTTGAGAATTTCAAGGGCTGCAGCATTTAAATTGATACTTTTCCCCACTCAACTATTTCAAAATATGTTGTGTTTCAATATGTCTGATTATTGATATTTTTAAAAGAAACTTTTCTGACAAGTTTAAGGTTATATTATTAGCAAATCTTTAGCAGAGAGAGGAACCATTTCATTTTAATTTCTAATAAAGTATAGAAAAATATTTGAAGTGGCATCATGTTGATATCAACTTTTTATACTCATACCCAAAAGTCTGTCTGTCTGTCAGTCATACTTTGTATTTCAAGATGATAAAGGGAAAGCTGCTTTTTAGAATTAATTGAAAACTAAATTGAAGGTTTTCAACCTATTTATTATTTCCTTTCCACCTTTTCCAGAGGTTATGGTTTAAATTTTTGAAATTGGTTGTAATTTTTGGGACAGAAAATCTAAATCTTAGCATCATTGGGTTAAACATATTGTTTTGAAGCAACATTACTTTTCAAACTAATTTATTTTCAGGTGGTAGATTTGCTAAACCTGTCACTAGATTAAGCTTCAGAAGGAAGAAAAAGAAATCATTCCTGAAAATGTTAGCAATAAAAGGAAAGAACCCTAAGGTAGACTCAGAAGAACTTATGGATGATACAGGTATATCATATTTTGATTTACGATCCGATGTCTTATGTCATAGAAAAGAGTAGGTCCAGTAAGGACTGATTTTGGCCTCAAATTTCAGGTTCATCTGATGAAAGATTTTGACTACTTTTTAAACACTTAAGTGTCTATTTCATTTGAATCAATAAGCTTATGTGAAAGATTTGAACTGATTTAGTCATTAAAAACGATCAGATTCAAGCTCTAATATGAAAAATCAACCAAATATGCCGAAAAATGTTACTTTTAGGATGTTTTTTGTCAAAAAATTAAAGTGGCCGCATCCGTGTTCATCTTCAACCTTTATATATGTTATGTATTATCATAAAATACAACTTCCATTTCAATATTAAGGATGAACACGAATGCGGCCAATTTCGGTTTACACGAAAACCTTCTTAAATTTAACTAAAATTCTAGAATTTTGAAGAATATTCAGTAATTTGGCATGACTTTAAGGTGCCAGTACCCGATATATGTTCATTGTATAGTCAAAATTAGCCCATATTTATGAAGTAGAAGCACTCTACTGTTCAATAAATAACTAAAAGTTTGCATTTTATCAATTTTGTAAAACTGTTATATTTTGAGGCCAAAAAGGGCTCTTACTGGACCTTCTTCTTTATGATATATGTTTAAATATTGTTTTGTTGTAGATGATTTTTTTCATACCAAAAGACAGAATGTAGTATTACTATTGAAGAACAACTCTATTGTTTCTATTTAATAGATTCAATAACTTTTTTAATATCTAAAGAGCACGAAGAAAATTCTACAAATTCAATTTGTATATTCAAAAAAAGTTTTTATTCCCATCCATTAGTTACTCATTAGTTATCATTTACCATAATTTTGAAGTTAATATTTTTAAAAAGAAAAAATGTCTGTAAAAAGTTGAACGAGAACTTTTGAATATTTTCTTTGTCTTATAAACTTGGTTGTGATGTTTATTTAATGATAATACTTTTGTTCTAGTGGACTCTCCAGATAAATGTCTTCTTCAAAGAGGTAGCAAATAGTGTTTTTTTTCAAAAATATTTTATGCATGTTTTGCTTTTGAATTGCCAAGAATGTTATTTATTTAGTAAAGTTGGTGTTAAAAGTTATGATCTACTACATGATTTGAATGATGATATGTGGTATTAAACAAAACCAGAAAAAACAAAGCATGACTAATTTGGTAATGGATTTAAATTCTTAAAATGTGAATGATCAGATCCTCATCTTTTTTTATAATTTTTTTAATGCATTATTGTATATTATTTCTTTTCATAACATGATAATCATATTACTTTAAAAAAAAATTTTTTTTATTATAACGTTATGACCTGTAATTATATAAAATGTGTTATGCTACATAATTCCTATTTGTAAACTATTATTTCTCTTACATTTTCCTTGTCAACGTCCTTTCTCCCTTCTCTTTCACTAAGCACATTACCATTTCAATCTTTTTTTGCCTGAAAGCTTGTTAAATGATTTTGAAGTTGTTTGGAAATGCTTGGATTCAAGTACATTGACAATAGCATGAAATGAACATGATTTTTATGTCCAGTGAAAGAATTAGAACAATGATTTGGTACACAAAAATCATAGTATGCAATCTTAACATCTATGGAGTTAAATAAGCTTTTATTTTTCATTTAAATGTTTGATTTTTAAAATGACTTAAAAAAATCTAAAATCATATTTTTGTGTTCAATCTTGCAAACAGTAAAAATATTTTTTGAATTTCTTGTGTTATTTGATGAAACTCTCAGTTCCATCAAAATAGGAAAATTTAGAAAGACATATTTGTACAGAAATCAAATTAAATTGTTATTGGTCCGGTATAGCCCAGATATGATACATTGTATTTAAACTGTTAACATTACACAGCAGGTTACTTTTTATCATATAATCTTTTTTTTAAAAGAAACTTTATGGAGATTTGTGTGCAAAGAGTCAGTCCTTGAACTATATTAAATAATCGTTATTTTCACAGAATCTGTAATATCAGTTCCAACTAGTGAAAAGGGTATTGAGACCGGATTCAGCCACAAGGACCATGTTAAACATACAGGGTTTAGACTCAAACTTCAGCAGTTCAAAGCTATCTTTTTCAAAAGGTTCCACAGACTTAGACGTAGCAAAAAAGGATTCTTCTTTGAGGTAATAAATAATTTGTTATTTGTTATTAGTTTTTCAATCATTACAAAAGTATGTATTCAAAACAAATGGCTAATTGAAACTACCTTCAGAAAGTATTTTGGAATCGTATAATTTTTCACTTCTCTGACTATTTTGTTTTTATTGAAAAATGCATGCTAATGTGCATATAAGTAGCCCAAGCATTAAATAGTATATTTATTTAGTTACCAATTTCAGTTTTGTTATTATTATATTGCATAGTATATCTGTTTCAGAACTGTATTTTTTTTTTATCAGATCATTATGCCAGCATTGTTCATATTGGCTTCTATGGCCCTTGCAAAGATAAGACCACCATCATTTGGAGAACCACCACTGGAACTTCAGCCATGGATGTATACGCCACAGAAAGGAGCACCAAATCTATATACTTTCTTTAGGTTAGGCTTATATTATTACTTTAAAAAAATTAAGAATGGAAATGGGGAATGTGTCAAAGAGACAACAACCGGACCATAGAAAAGACAATAGCAGAAGGTCTTCAATGTAGCAAGGTGTATATCTCTACTCAAGGTGTTGTTGGTTTATTGCAATAACCTTGTCCGTCTTTTGTCTTCTTGTTTGATTGTCTCTCTGTTCATCTGTCAAAAATGTCCATTGCATCTAACCTCTAAAGTTCATAATGTTGAGTAAAACTGTGTAATGTGATTTTAGAACATGACAGACTGTTACTTTTTGTTTGCTGAAATCGAAGTCTTGTAGTACAATTTATGCATACAATTTTTCATCACACAATTCTTAGCTTTTTGATATTTGATCGGGAACATAATTATATTGAGTTAAACTGTGTAAACAATTTTCAGATCTACTAAACAATCTCTTCCTGTTTGGCGATACCCTTTGGACATGCATTCTTTAATGGTGTAAGCCTATTGGTAGTATAATTTTTAGAAAAATGTATGCAACTCCTTGGTTTTTTTTTTACTAATTAACAGTTTAATTACATGTGATTTTTAAATTAATATTTTTTTATTTTGCAGCAATGATGGAAATGACTATGGTGTTGGTGCTGACTTAACAAAAACATTACTGACAAAACCATGGATGGGCAATAGATGCATGGATCCAAAGATTAAACAGATCAGGTAACAGCATGCAGTGAGAACCAAAGTTGCTGATTTTGTCAAGCATATTTCCAGTGCCTTTTTTCAGAGCATAAATAGGAAATTCTAGTTCAAGGTTTAACAATGATACAGTTAACATGATTCTTCAATGTTATCAATTCACATTGATATTTTAGTATTGGCAAAAAAATTACTATTTCAGACCTCAACTACAGGTTTGACATCAAGATCTTTGTCAAAGCTCTCTTATTATTTCTAATCACTGCTACAGCATTGCAAGTTATTTAAAACACAGATAAAGTCAACATTCTTAAAAAGATGACAAGTGGACATGACCTTGGAAAACAAATTTAAGTGTAGAAAAGGATACTAATTATAAAATTATTACAATTGTCAAGCACTATGAAGACATACAATTAATTATTTTGTATTTCTTGCAGTGATTATTCCTGTAAAGCAGATAGTTATGAATCTTTATGGTCAGCTGGTGGCAGGTTTACTGGAAATGATGCTATAGACTTTCCTCAATGTGACTGTTCTAGTGGATTTCAAATTTGCCCTCCAGGTAAAAAATTCATGAGACTAATTCTAAAGAATTTTTACTTTTGAACTGTTAGTATTCTAGTAATCTAAAATTTAACTAGTTACCCTTGCAACATACTATATCAAAATATGTATATGTTGTTCATCAACTTTTCGGTATATATTAAATTGGAAAAGTATGTGTGCACACCTAATAATCAACTTTTTATTGAGTTAGATTTGTCAATTGTTACAATAAAGATTCTCTTGAAATTTTTTTTTTTTCTTGCTTGAGCACAATGTTTCCACAAAGGAAATAATGACAGAAAACTGCATAAACTTAGCTTTGATTTCCTTGAAATTAGTGCATTTTCTGAGCAGACGTAATTGTGAAGGGTAGAAATAAATGATGTAAGAAACTTCTTAAAACATTGCGAAAAAAAACCCAGATTTCAAGTAATATTGTTATACATCAACAGGTGCTGGAGGTCCTGAACCACCAAAGAAACTTCTACCAACAACAGACTATCTTTATAACATGACTGGTCGTAACATCAGTGATTGGTTGGTCAAAACAATGAAGCCGTACCAGAAAAGGAGGTAAGATATGACAACTTTTGAGTATGAAAGTTGTGACTGTTTTTTTTAAACTAGGAAGCTATATTAGAAAAAGTCACTTTTTTTAACCTGTGATTCATTCTAGAATACATTATGATTAAAAAACATTACATAACAAATAATACTTTTTTTTAGTAATACTTGATTAAGAAAAAGGAGGTGAAAACTATTTTTTATTTTGCTTGTGATAAATGGGTGTATATAGCACTCTGTATGTCTCTCCATCCTTCGTTTTGTTTGTTTGATGATCCTTCCATTCATTTGTATAATATCACTATTGTTAATCCACATCTCTTCTGACTAGGTATGGTGGATTTTCTTTTGGAGATATCAACAATATCAGCCTGGCCCTGAACGCAAGTAGAATACGAGAAATATTTGAAGACATTTTGTATAATTTGACTCAGACATCAGCAAATTCATCAGAATTTTTTAATGACCTTGAAGACATTTTAGAAGATGCTGTTACACAGGATACTGTCAAGGTAAGACATTTCAAGGTCATGAAAACATGTGTTGTATGATATCAGTGACCTTTAACTTAAAAATAAGCAGTTATCTACTCAGGTTAAGGTTAAATTTAGCAACAAACTTGATGTACATATAGAGGATAGGATGTTTTATATTCACATGTACCTTTATTAGGTCCTTTATCTTTGTATAATGAAAGACATTCTTGAAAACTTTATAAAATCCTTGTTATTCAAATTTTCATTGCTTATATCTCTAAGCCAAGACACTGACTTTTCATTTTTCTTCTGTTTAAGTTTTGTTATTTAGGCATTAGCAATTAACAACTGCTTAATAATTAATTTTAGGTATGGTACAACAATAAAGGTTGGACAGCCATTGTTTCCTACATGAACGTGATGAATAATTTGATTTTACGTAGCCGACTGAGTCCTGGCCAGAATCCAGAAGAGTTTGGTATAACAACAGTAAATTATCCCATGAATGCAACAGTCAAACAATTTACTGAAGAAACACTGTAAGCATGTATTTTTTTCATTCTTGTTATACAGTTCATTTAACAAAATACCTTATTCTTAAAGATTGAACTTGCATGTTCCAAACAAACTATTTTAATTGAACCTATTTTAATGATTAATTTTTTTTGTTAAATATTTTTGGATGTAGTTGTGATGTAATACAATTTAAGATAAAATTATAATTAAAGATTATGGTACCTATGGACAAAAAGATCATACCTGCCAACTGTCACTATTTGAGGGATTTTTCCCCCATGAGAGCTCCCAAATGGAAATTTTGAAAGAGCAATTTGTCAACAATTTTAAACAAAACAGTTAATTTTACAATGGCTATGGGCTTTTTACAGTATGAAGAAGCCAAAAAAACAACATTAAAATACATTTGATAACCCCCTTGAAGCTTTTTTTAGGACTATAAGAACCCTCTTGCACATAAAACCCCCATGGGCATTGGCAAGTATGAAAGATGCATTTAGAATTTTAATGGAAGCTATAACTGAACATTGGAAAAATGTATCAATTATTTTCATATTTACACTTTTCTATTTATTTATTTGTAGACGAGAAAGTTTTATAGATGTGACTATAGCAATCTGTATGATATTCGCCATGTCATTTATACCTGCCAGTTTTGTTATGGTATTGATAGAAGAAAGATCATCGAACTCCAAACATTTACAATTTGTTAGTGGTGTCAATCCATTTATTTACTGGCTAGCAAACTTTCTCTGGGATATGGTAAGTTAAATCATTAGGAATGGAATACTGTGAATTCAGAATTTATAGTGAGGTTTTTATAATTCAAATAATGCCACTTGGTGAAAATCACAATAATATGAACTCGTATGGGATACACATAACAGTATGCTTATTTTCCTGAAATGGTAATAATTAATCTTGTATTGTGGTCATGTTAAAATAAAACACGTAATAAATGCTTGCAATAATTTCTGAATTTACTGTCATGGATACAAGTGCAGATCATATTGATATAAAGAAATACTATAAAAAGACAACTCAAAACAAATACTGTGAAAATGAAAATATAGGAAGAACCATTATACTTTGTTGTTGTGCACTTTGAACTCATTTCTCTTAAATATCCATATGGCTGATTCATTCTTTCTAACTTGTATGATTTTATTTCAGGTGAATTATATGATACCGTCGATTCTATGTATTATCATCTTCATGTGTTTCCAAACAAAGTCGTATGTTGGACCAGGAAACCTAGAGGTTCTCATTGTATTGTTGATCTTATATGGGTAAATATTACTGATTTAAACATTTTCTAGACTATTTCTAGAATATTATAGTGCTCCAATTCGTTTTAGAGTTTTCCTATAAACTTCAATTACCGTAAGAAAAAATATTTTCCATTAGACCTCATAAGACTATAAATGCAGCTCATTACTACTGGCATTGTTGTACCACCCCTTTACAGAGAGGGTGGTATACTGTAATATCCGTGTGTGTTTAAAGAAATGACTTGATAACTTTATAATAAATGTTAAGTTATATTTTAACCTTATGACGTCATACAAAGTATACCTAAATTTGCTGTTATACAATTTTTTTAAATTCCATTTTGACAACCTCATTGATGTGGAAATCGCTTACAACTTCTCATTTTTTATATTTGAATTAATTGAATAGCATATATGATCATTGGTCGTATTTATTTTTATTATTCTAAAAGATTTCAAAGGAAACTTCTTGCTGTGGTCAAATGAACCTCATTCAAAGATTATTAACTACAGGGTAAAAAAAAACTTCTATATGGAATCTTAATGTGAGTACTGGTACTGAAAGATTCAGTTTCGAAAGTTTGATTAAATTCAAGATTATATGTTGAATCACTGTCATTTGATGTTTGCTAGTTACATTTCAGACCTCTTGTGATTTACTCTAATAGTTTGCTATGTATTTCAGATTTGCCATGACCCCTCTGATGTACCCGTTCACAAGATTTTTCAGTGTCCCCAGTACAGCTATGGTAGTACTGACATCTGTCAATATTTTCCTTGGAACTACATCTACCTTGGCAACATTTATTATAGAATTCCTGGAAAGAGATGATGAGGTGATTTATTTATAGACCTAACATTGAAAACTGGGCAAAAATCATTCTTTAGAACAAGGGGGGATACAAACAATCACTAATTATTCAAAATTTTGTTTGCCAAATTTATATGAAAAAGCATTACCAAACATGGCACAAATATTCATTAAAACTTAAATATTTCAGAAAAGAAGATCATATTTGAAAGCTACACTTTTTCATTAGATTTTCAAAGAAGGGGGTGAATTTAGAATTAGGGGTTGGCATGATTATTCATTAAAACATGAAGAGGAATTTAAAGATGACTTTTGTTGTCTTTAGTTGACATTGTGTGTGTTAAAATTTCTTAATCTACAACTACTGGAAAACAATTTGATTGAATTAAACTAAAATTGCAAATAGTCTTCTACAAAAAATAAAGTTCTTATTTATAATAAAAAAAAAAAGAAGATGTGGTATAATTGCCATGAGACAACTCTTCACAAGTGACCAAATGACACAAACATTAACAACTATAAATCACTGTGCCCCTTTCATAATTGTAATTTTTTATCTGAAAGATTTGGGGGGTTGGGGTTTCCATATTAAACACTGACCTTGTCTAGTTTGGTTAGGTCATTGCTAATTTCTGCTTATGTTAGTAGGAGGAAGTAGTTTATTGCCAAAGTAAAAATCCATTGAAAAGTATCTGTATGATTTTATAACAAATAATATTAAAGTTGCTCAACTAATTCATTCATTATATATTTTATTGTATCTTTCAGGAACTGAAAAATGTCAATGCTATATTGAAAAAGGCCTTCCTATTGTTACCTCAGTACTGTTTAGGACGAGGTTTGACGGACATGTCTCGTAACCAGCTATGGGCAGATAACTCTGATATTATCAGTCCTGGCTCATGTAAGTTCATTTAGTAGCTAAGTAAATACATTTTGTTTGATACATCAGATAATTATATTGATATGTTCTATAGCCATATCATTTCTGATAAGTTAAAATTGAGAATGGAAATGGGGAATGTGTCAAAGAGACAACAACCCGACCAAATAAAAAAACAACAGCAGAAGGTCACCAACAGGTCTTCAATGTAGCGAGAAATTCCCACACCCGGAGGCGTCCTTCAGCTGGCCCCTCAACAAATATATACTAGTTCAGTGATAATGAAGGCCATACTAATTTCCAAATTGTACACAAGAAACCAAAATTAAAATAATACAAGACTAACAAAGGCCAGAGGCTCCTGACTTGGGACAGGCGCAAAAATGCGGCGGGGTTAAACATGTTTGTGAGATCTCAACCCACCCCCTATACCTCTAACCAATGTAGAAAAGTAAACGCATAACAATACGCACATTAAAATTCAATTCAAGAGAAGTCCGAGTTTAGTTGTCTTATGATCAGGATGGTTCTACTGTAAGGGAAAAAATATCAAAGTTAAATTGTTAGTTCAATTTCAGTTGACCATGAATATTTCTTTGTTACTAGAATTTATTTAATCATACATTATAGATGAAAAGGTATGGAAATCACCATTTTTGTTTGACCAGGTTGGAAGGAATTTGTTATCCATGTTCTGTATTGGTATTTTGTTCTTTACACTAAATCTACTGATAGAATACAACTTCTTCCTCAGTAGAAGGTAAGTTCATTAATAAAAACTACTTTATTTAAAAATGTATGACCAATCTAGCTGGGAATCATGTTGTTTGATACATAAAAGAAATGCTTAGGTGTCAGTAGACATAAGATTGGTAATACAGTGGCAGATCCAAGGGGAGAGGGTGGGGTCTGGGGTTGGAACACTCCTTTTTTGTCGAGCCTGCAACTTGTGTTGCAGAAAGCTCGACATAGGGATAGTGATCCGGCGGTGGCGGCGTTATCTAACTTCTGAAAAGCTTTATAATTTAGAAAGTGGAAGACCTTGATGCTTCATACTTTGTATATAGATGCCTCATGTTACGAAGTTTCTGTCAGTCACATGTCCAATGTCCTTGACCTTATTTTCATGGTTTAGTGACCACTTGAAAAAAAAGTTCAGATTTTTTGTAATGTTGAATTCTCTCTTATTATAAGTAATAGAATAATTATATTTGGTATGTGCGTACCTTGCAAGGTCCTCATGCCCGTCAGACAGTTTTCACTTGACCTCAACCTCATTTCATGGATCAGTGAACAATGTTAAGTTTTGGTGGTCAAGTCCATATCTCAGATACTATAAGCAATAGGACTAGAATATTCAGAGTATGGAAGGAATGTAAGGTGTACATGTCCAACTGGCAGGTGTCATCTGACCTTGACCTCATTTTCATGGTTCAGTAGTTATAGTTAGGTTTTTGTGTTTTGGTCTGTTTTTCTCATACTTTATGCAATAAATCTACTTTATTTGTTGTATGGAATGATTGTAAGTTGTACATGTCTAGTGGGCAGATGTCATCTGACCTTGACCTCATTTTCATGGTTCAGTGGTCAAAACTAAGTTTTTGAGTTTTGGTCTCTTTATCTAATACTATAAGCCATAGGTCAACTATATTTGGTGTATAGAAATATTTTATGATCTATATGTTAGTGGCGCAGGTTTTCTTTGACCTCGATCTCATTTTCACGATTCATTGATCATGCAGTGTTAAGTTTTTGTGATTTGGTCTATTTTTCTTAAACTCTAAGTAAAAGGTCAACTATGATTGTTGTACATGTATGGAAGCATTGTTAGCTGTATATGTCTGCCTGGCATGGTTTATCTGACATTGACCTCATTCTCATGGTTCATTGGCCTTTATTTAGTTATCTTGGTTAATGTGAAGTTTATGTGACAGTTGTAATAAAGCTTTATACTTAGGACTATCAACATAAAATCAATGATTAGTAAATAAGGCGAGACATTTCAGCGTGTGCACTCTTGTTTTAGAACGATAAATGCATTTGTATGGGACATGTAGTTGGAACACCCCCTTTTTTAGAATGTCTGGATTGGCCCC
Source organism: Mytilus trossulus (assembly GCF_036588685.1). Lineage (NCBI taxonomy): Eukaryota > Metazoa > Mollusca > Bivalvia > Mytilida > Mytilidae > Mytilus > Mytilus trossulus. Next base: position 102,773,941 of record NC_086373.1, on the reverse strand, counting down.
TAAAATAGATATTAACTGCAAGTGCAGTATAGTGGACTGTGATATGTATTGTAGTTTATGTTCCTTAGACACTTAATCAATACAATCATTTTCTGTTAGTTTATTGCTAGACCTACTTATAGTTCCCATAAAAATTTAATTTTATCTCAGGGTGGTACATAATACCACAGGGAGATAACTTTGTAAAATTCATCTTAATTTTTCAACAAGTTCCATTGTTAAAGAAATATTAAGCTTCTTGATGATCATAATTAGTGTTTGTCAAACTGCCAGCTATCCAATTCATTTTTCCGATAAAGTGAGTGGTTCAAGTTTTTTTTATTAGTTTTCACATTTTTGTCAAAGTTCAAAGTGAATTTTTTGTCCAAATTTTATGAAAATTAATTAAGCAAAATTAATTTTAGAAACGGTGTTTGGTACCACCTTAAATTCTGTTGATTATTTCAAATTTCCTAACCGTTTTGTTTTCTAACTTTCAGTTGGAGCTGTTTCTGGAATTCCAAACCTAATTTTAAATCTCTGGCTGATGAAGACATTGATGTTACAAATGAGAGAAAAAGAATAGATAACAAACAAACAAAGGATGATGTTCTTATTATTGATAACCTCACCAAGGTAGTTTTGTTAAACATATAGGAAAGACACTTCTAAATGCTACTATAGTTGGATGTATAAAAGCTTTATTTTCAGTGTAGATTAATTGACGCCCAGATCCTCAATAAATTGCCCTGACTGTTTCATAGAGATACTATCCTTTGATGAGTCCAACCAAAGACTTCAAATTGATATTTTCTGTTCTTCTGCCAAGTTTGAAATTGGAATATAGAAATTAACTAAACTAGGAATATAGAATATTCACAGAAGAATCAGAACTCTAGGCTTTATAATTTGTAGGTTTTGCCAAGCCACATATTATTCTTATGTTTTTATTAGAACATATTCATACAATCAATGCAGTTTTGATATAATGAAGCAAATTAATAATAACAAACTAAAACAATATTGATTTATGGATAAAGATCAAAAACAAAATATTTTTAGAGAAAACTATAACAGCATTTTATTCACTACAGGTGTATAGACTTCATGGAAAGAAGGGGAGAAATATAGCAGTAGACAGGTCATGCTTTGGTGTACCTAATGGGCAATGCTTTGGTTTACTAGGTGTAAACGGGGCTGGTAAAACTACAACATTTAAAATGTTAACAGGTGATGTGGACGTTACACAAGGAAATGCTACACTAAATGGACACAGGTAAATATAATTGACAATGTGATCAAACAACTTGAAGTAATTTGCCCAAGAAAATGTAGTGTGGTTGATAGCTTCCTTCAAATCATTTTATTTGTCAGGTTTATGGACAGATTTGCTTTTGCTTTGCATATTTGTCAAAACAATTCAACAAAACTTGACAAATTTAAGATGTTATTTTATTTTTTCCTAGTTTAGGTGCTAGTTCATAGTTTAATATCTTTGTTTATTTCCAGTATTCTAAAAGACTTGGAGAAAGTCCGGCTGGACTTGGGTTACTGTCCACAATTTGATGCCTTTGACCCGTTACTGACAGGAAGAGAGATTCTATGTTTCTTTGCTAGACTGAGGGGAATTCAAGAAAAGGACATTAAACAGGTTGGTTTTAGGACTATTTCATTACAGATATTTTTCCTGCTAAATATTATACTAATATTAAAAATGCAATTTTCATAATTAATTTATAAGGACAGCTTATCTTCTACATACTATTTAGTCATTTTGCACACCAGAGTTGAAGAATTTTTTTTTTTATATTAGACATGTTTAACTGTTTCGTAACTATGATTAAACATTCTATAATTTTCCTCAGCATATTGAACGAAACTTAGGTATGCATTAAATGCCTAGAATGTAATTGGGAAATATAGTTAAGATTATTAAATATCTGCATTTTGTATAGCTTTATTACCAAGAAAATAAAAGTATCATGGGATATATATATAAACATGTATTGCAATAAGGGAACTTATGAAAAGTTATACCTGTATGTTGTTTTACAGATAACAGAATGGGGAATCCGTAAACTTGGTCTGATTCAGTATGGAGATAAAAGGTCTGGTGATTATTCGGGGGGAAATAAAAGAAAACTGTCTACAGCTATTTCATTGATTGGTAATCCATCTGTTATATTTATGGTGAGTGTTTAACATGTATAAGTTGTATAATGTCGTTCATAACTATGTTTTTTTTTCTCAATTTCAAAGATACATAATTTCTGCATCATTTGGTCTCTTGTGGAGAGTTTTCTCATTGGCAATCATACCACATCTTCCCAAATCTTATCTATAGAATTAGTTGTAATATATATCAAAATTATTTAAACACTTTATGAAGTACGTATAATTACATGTACATGTATTTCATTACAAAATGTGTGTTTCAATTACAGGATGAACCTACAACAGGGATGGACCCTCATGCCAGGAGATTCCTTTGGAATTGTATAAACAATATTGTAAAGGATGGAAGATCAGTGGTTTTAACATCACACAGGTAGGACTATGCAATGAAAATATTCAAGGTTGATATTTTACTTAGAAGCGAGACAAAGTGTTGTGTGTTAGGAAAGTGATTCAAAGAGTGAATTTTAACAGTCAAGAATTCCGATATTGAATTGTATTTTATTTGAAGAGAAAAAAGATACCAAATGAAAATTAAATTATGAAAAAAACTGCATTGGCTTTAAAACCAGTTTCTTCACTTTTGATATATATTGTACATGTTGTAGATTTTCTATGAATTTGAATAGTATGGGGTTTTTTTTACCAACTATTCATGTAAATGTATTTGTAATATTTACAGCATGGAAGAATGTGAGGCTTTATGTAATAGATTAGCAATTATGGTCAATGGTAGATTGAAGTGTATTGGAAGTACTCAACATCTCAAAAATAGGTAAATATACAATTATGATAGAATAAGTTGGATAATAAACTATTTGGGGAAGTTGACATATTTTTATTATCACAATATTTCATATTTTTATACTCAAAGTCATTTTCTGAAAAATTGAACTTAAGATTCTATCCATTAAAATAATTCTGTTCATATATAAAAAAATAAGACGTTAGGTGTGCACACAGTAAGGGGGAAACAGAAATTTACGGAAAAAAACTTAATTATGATTAATGTTTTGTATAATTTCCATCTTAGATTTGGTAATGGCTATACTGTGATAATTCGAGTTGCTGGTGAGGTACCAGTACTGGAACCAGTTAAAGACTTTATGGCTAATGTGTTTGGGGATCCTGAACTAAAAGAGGAGCACAATAATATGTTACAGTATCAACTGAATTCCAAAATAAAATTGTCTCATATATTTGGTCAGATGGAGGCAGTGAGGGACAATCTCAATATAGAGGACTACTCTGTTTCTCAGACTACCTTAGATCAGGTAAGTTAGTAATTAGCTAGTGAGACATATTAGTACATATATGATTTATTTCAGTTTAAAACCTGATGATCAAAATAATAAATAAGATATCTAATCAAAGAATTATATTATCTAGGAATATAATTCATTGAAAGCACCCACTTTTTAAAGACCATGTATATTTCATATGGGGTTAGTAGGTGTGGTTTATTTTAATACATGGTTAGTAGTAGTGTTACATCACTTTGTAAAAACAACACTGTGTCAAGATAAAAACTAAAAGCTTTCAACAGACAAAGAAATAAATAATTAAACTTAAAGATTACAACAGACTAAGAAATTGATGACGAACGATTGAAATAAACGGCAATGGACATTTGAGCGCATTGACAGGACATTTGAGCGAAAAAAAAAGGACGTTTGAGCGCCAAAGTATAGGACATTTGAGCGCCTAAATTTTAGGACATTTGAGCGAAAATAAGAATAAGCGTAGGACATTTGAGCGAAAACAAGTCTTGGATAGAGAATTGTCTTATTGGCAATCATACCACATTTTCTTACGAATATAGTTCATTAAATGAGGAGTTTACCAACAAAAAGATTAAAACATATTTTAATTGTAAAAAACAAAGCACTAAAAACAAAGCACAGTCATAAAACAGGAGTTTACCAACAAAAAGATTAAAACATCTTTTAATTGTAAACAAAGCACTAAAAACAAAGCACTGTCATAAAACATAAAACTCGGCAACGGCATTATTTACAAGTCTGTTCGGGCTTGGAACTTATATCCCAGGCTTCTGACATAAAAATCCCTCGTAATTTCCTGCTGGCAGTATTTCGAATGCAAATCCCGGAGATTCTGTTCCTTCTCCTTTTCTGTTCGGCTCTGCGGTGCATCAATGTTCAAACTCCGAATTTTTATGTAAGTCACAGATTGCAATTTGATAATAGTGTCAAGGAAAGTATAAATTGATGGATGACTGTGATAGAACTGCTCGTTATAATGGGCATGAAATGATTCGGGCCCATTGTTAGTACGTTTTAACGAGGACGGAACTTGGGCCCAGAGATGAGGGGGAAATAACGATTCATCTGTTATATAAGTATCAGTCAGGTAATCTGCAAATTCTATACAAGGCTTGTCGTTAGGTACAACGGCCATAAAATCTTCTACGAAACAGTCGGCTACTTCGTCTGGAGCTAAAAAGGCTATCCCAAAAATCCCTTTAAGCCATTTACTAATGTCTGAATCAAGCTCTTTGTATTGTTGACTAAGTCCAACTTTCTGGATTTTTCGCCACCAGGCTTGGCCTAAGTGAAACCTACAGCATTTGATCTCTATAGACGGGAAAAAATCCTTCATAACTTTCATTACCCGTTCTTCAAAATCGACGTGTACTGCTTTCGGTTGAAGTGTGTGACCTTGATCGGAACATAGCTTGACAATTGAGGAAAAGCAATTCACGTAAATTTCTTCAGACTTTCCAGGAAGTAAGCAGAATACAAGAGGGACATAATTTCCTTTGTTATAGCCATGAATAGTATATAACTGTTTAAAGAACTTTGGGCAATATTTGTAAGTACCATCCATAAAAATTTCCGGCACACTGCATAAACATTCAAGATTGGTTGGACACGTAAGAATAATTATACCAGTTTGTTCATCATTAAACTGCACAAAATTTTCAAATTTATTTGACTGAATATTAATCTTCTTTAATGATTGGTGTGTTTCCTCTCTAGATTTAGGAAGTGCAGGGTGAGATTTACGCCTCTTTCTATATATAGCCTTTGAAACGCTGCCAATGTCTTCAGACTTTAGATTTGCTTCATCCATGTTCTGTAACTCTGTACGGATAATTTTTGAAGGACGTTGAGCAATATCATCATCCGCTTTTCTTTTTGATCGTACCCGCAGCAAGTGACGTTCATTGTCACGATCACTGGTATCATGGTTATGAGTATTTTTCTGTTGAATTATAACGGTTCCGGTATAACTAAATCTTACTTTTTTTTCTTACTTTTAAAAAAAAATCTTAATTCGTGTAAAATTATCAGGGAAAATTTCGCTCAAATGTCCTGTCTGAAAACTCAGGTAAGGTTAATATCCCGGCGCTCAAATGTCCTATGAAGTCGGCGCTCAAATGACCCTATGTGCTTTTTTCTTTTTCGCTCAAATGTCCTATGCCCGAAATAAATTCATAAAATACATTAAAAGCAAACAAGTTGTTATTGTTGGCATAGACTTGTCTAAATACCACATGTGAAGATAGTTGGTAAGATAAATTCATTACACAGTTGGTTAGTGACCTACTACGATTTTTATGGGTTCAGCAAACTCGATATGGCAATTCAAGCTTTAGAATTTACTGACCCCATGTATAAAGTTTAAGGTAATACTTTCTGTCACTAATAATTTTTTTTTTTTTCAATTTTTCCTTCTATAAATCATCCTTTTTCACTCCGAATTATAAAGAGTTATTTATCATTAGTGATTTAATTATAATTTCAGGTATTCATTCATTTTGCCTCCAAACAGACAGACATGTTAGATGATGAACTGTCCAATAAGAAAGAATCATCTCATCATAGAGGTTAGTAAAAAAAAGTACTTCAATTTATTTGATACCATTAACATCACTTTTTTTATATAAAACCAGGTTCAATCCATAATTTTCTACATAAGAAAATGTCTGTACCAAGTCAGGAATATGACAGTTATTATCCATTCGTTTGATGTGTATGACCTTTTGATTTTGCCATTCGAATTTTCCTCAGAGTTCAGTATTTTTGTGATTTAACTTTTTTATGCATGGGTACATTATTTCCTTTGTAAAGGTAACAGTGTGTTACTTTCTAAAGCTACACTCTATTGTGAACAACTGACAGACCATTTCATTTATTTGACAATCATTATTTCACACCTAAGACATAACAAATCAAAAGAAATATGCACTTTTGTGGTTTTAAAATTATATGGTACTTAGGATATGCTTAAATGTGTACCCACAAATAAAAGAACCTTCACAGTATGTATTATAGTAATTTAGTTATGATTGTTACATTTAATAGTTTAGACTGTATTCTTTCCTCTATATTTTAGGTAAACAATTAAGTTTTAGGAACAGTATTGTACCTGATGATTCTGACATGGAAAGTGTAACAGGAAGTACTGCAGATCTAATGACGCATGAAAGGAGACTCAATATCTGTAAGTAGTTGATAAAAAAATCTTTTGATATTGGGAAAGGTGGGTATAAATGGCATGATTGAACAGATTATTCTAAAACTGAACATCCATGGGCTGTAAAGCCAGTTAAGGTCGTTACAGACTCCCATCATCATTATTCTGATATGGAGAATAAAAGGGAGTACTATAAATCTTATGAAAGGGGACGACATTCCTGTTACAGTGTAGAAACTACTATGAAGTTATGGATATATAGGAATAAGAATAGGAGATTTGACCAAAAAAAAGGACTACACTACCAGCCAGACCAAATTACTTGGGTTTAAAATCAAATTAAATTTTCTGTAGTAAATTTTCATTCAGAGTAGAAAAGTAAAAATATGTGCCTACTCATCAATATAATATTTACAACTTCAGAAACCTATAGAGCCATAGCAGAGGGTGCCTTAAGTGTTTCCCTTGTACATCTGTAAGTACCTGCGGCCCTAAACTGTTTTTCCATTCTTTAACAAGTCTGCACAACCAAATTTTGGGAAACTAAACACAATGCTTATTACCACAAAACACCCATTTAAATTTGAATTTTGGTGGTATCACTTTCATTCTTTTAAAGTTATGCCCCTTTACAAATGAAAATTTCCATTCTGTAACTTAAGTTTGCCTCAACCAAATGTTATAAAACAGATACCACATAACGCAGTTCAAGTTTGATTTTGGGTGGCATCCCTTTTACCATTCTTGAGTTATGTCACTTTACAATGTTTTATGCAAGTGGGGGCATCGTCTGTGTCCGATTCTCCATTTACTTGAATATATTTGATTGATTGTTTCTGTGTTTCAGATGGGTCCTTCAGAGGGGAGACCATGGATGATGAAAGTTTAACAGGAAGCACAGTAGGACTGGTTAGACCTAGCAGTTCACGTAGCAGTACACGTAGTACAGCCAGCGATCAAAACTTTCCAAATGTTCAGATATTCTGAGAAGTTTCAACTTTGTTTAAAGACTGAAAAGATTCATCCAAATGTTGTGATACTCATATGAATTCCTGAAACTTGATATAGTCTGTGATACAATGACGCAGATTTTGTAACTTTGTTATTTTGTTATTTACGGACACCACAGAATTCGTAATTTTGTTATCTCAGTATTTACCAAAGATCTGTTAATGAATTTTTGTTACTTATTAATGATCCTGCACTTAAAGTGATTACTTATATTGTAAAGCAAATTTGAATAATCTTGTTATTTTACAGAATTTGATCAAACAATCAATATGAATGTCTTATAAAAGCTTCAGCTACCTCAAGGTTTTCCTGTATACTTTATACCACTCACGTTTCACTATGTTATTTATATTGATTAATATTTCTTAACCCTCTATATTTACAAAAAATGAAGTTGTGTTATTATTAACTACATATCTGCTGGCAGATGATTTTAGAATGGAGATGTAAATATTCTTGTTTTAGTTATTTATTACCAAATTTTTTACTTTTTATTTTTATTTTCATTAGGTTTGCTTTTGAACAATAACATATCTTGCTCAGTTTTAAGAATCAAAGAGTTGCTCATTATAATTACATAATTTTCTAACTTATCAAACTGTCTTGGCTACTAAAGAATTCATAATATGATACATGAACAAACTGTCCTTTGAGGAGGAGGAAATGGTTGTATATTTGATTTCTAATAAGTCAAAATTATTTATCAAATTCAAATTTTTAATGTGTGCACATTATTTAGAGTTAAGAATATTTTCAGGTTAATTTATACAACTTATAATTTTTCAACATGGAAAAAAAATCGTTAATAACTGATTATATTGTGGCATCATTTACAAGTTAGTATTGCTAGTCTTTATTCTCACAATTTGTAAGTTTTCTAAATGAAAATGGTGCATATTTACAACAGACAAAAATGGCTTACTCAATTTTAAGTATTTTTGTCAATGGATTATGCCCTCAATTTGATGTTGTTGATTTTTTTTAATTTTGTTACCAAATGAAAGGCAATGTTTGCAGAAAAGTGGTGCTCAATCAAATACTGCATATGGGACTGCAAACGTACTTGAATATATGGAAGTTCTTATTGATTTAAAGGTTATTATGTCAAAGGTCAAGGTTAAAATAACAGAATTTAAAAAGACAAAACTTTGTGCAGTAAAGAGATTTCCTGATGCTAACACTATGTAAGGGAAATTCCTTTAAATTTGTTGACACATGTAAAAAGAGGAAGATCCATATTGATTTTACTGTTTCTTGCTTTAGGGTCAAGGTAATACTCCCTAAAACATAAGGCAACATAACTATCTAATAAGATTACAACTATGCCATTGGGTGACTAAAGTAAGAGATATTCCAATTTTTGTTAAGGGCTTGTAGTATTTAAGCTGTGTCTTTGATTAATAAATATGTCTCTAAAGGGAGAAATTTAAATTATGTATATAATTGTGAGGCTGAACACTGAGTTCAGGTGTTGATTGACAGAAATAAAACATATATTATGATATTCAGAATGCAACAATTTAATAATGATAATTAGTGTCATGGTTGATTAAATAATTTTTGTGTGCAAATAAGAGACCATACATTTTGGCAAAACTTTTTGTCTAAATGTTATTTGTTTGTTTTTTAATCTACTAATGCAAACCAAAGAAAATATTTCATTATAGACGCTGAAACACTTAAACTTTGTTATTGTTTGTTTACCTGATGTTAGAATTATACCGTATGTGTTGCATAACAAATCTTTAATTTTTCATAATAATGTTGAGTTTGTGATATCCTGAAAGCATAATATCTTATAGGATTTTGGCATAGATATGAAAATATTTTTTGCCCTTTTGAAGTGCTATTGTTTTGGGTGAAGTAAATATAAGATTTACTAGTATAAGCATTTGAATTCTTAGACTTTACCCTTTTTTCACACTTACTACGTTTTCTCATTTTTATTAATATAATAAACTTGTTGAAGTATAAACAATCATTAAGACTAATCATGTTTCACAGAACTAATATTTGAGATTTTTTTAGAAATAGAAACAAAACATTAACATTATTTTATACAAACCAGATTTGGAATTTTAGGAAAAAGATTTATTTTCTCAATTTTATAGTATCATTTTGGAAACTATCAGTAAATTTCGATCATGCCTTTGTATTTAGGATGTTGTAAGCTATTGCAATCATATTGTTTAAATGTATAAAAATAAATCAAAATTGTTGATAGGTACGTATGTTTGTTTTTGAGAAATAAACATTTGAAAAATTACAATGTTTCGGGTCAAAAAGGTATATCTGCAATGTACTAATGAAGAAATGAATGATTTACTTTATAAAACAAAACATGTACTAAGAATTTCAAAATGTTTTACCAATGATAGTCAGATCTTTTAAAGGCAAACATAAATGTAGAGTTAGCTTTTAAAAAATGCTAATGCAGAGCATAGGAAAAAAAACAGAGATTTTAGAGAGTAATATAGAAAAAGTTGAATGAAAATGAGAGAAGTTGTTATCATTAATGGTACATGTTGTTTTTTGTTTCAAATCATGTTTTAGAAATCTTTTTAATTTGTATTGATCTGAAACTACCTTAAACAGCCATTTCATTGCACAAATAAAACAGACAGTGGTTGAAGAAGAATGATGAAGGGGTTTATAGTTTTATCTATTTTATCATTTATGGATTTGAACAAATATTGTTTGATTTTTTTTAGAGTTGATGAATAATGTGATATGCTGATGATTTGACATGCCTAATTAGTTGTTGGTTATAGTAATATTGTTTTATCACTAATGGTTTGATATTTCATTCATCAAAAGTCTTTCACTTGAATTTAATGTGGTTTAAGACTTAATAAGTGTCTTTCATAATTGTTTTATATAGAATAAAAATTTCTATTAAGAATAGATTTCATTTATTTAAAAAGTAAAATCACAAAAATACTGAGCTCAGAGGAAAATCAATTCAGAAAGTCCATAATCACATGGCAAAATCAAATAACAAAACGCATCAAAAATGAATGGACAAGAACTGTCATATTCCTGACTTTGTACAGGCATTTTCAAATGTAGAAAATGGTGGATTAAACCTGGTTTTATAGTGCTAACCCTCTCACTTTGATGACAGTCTCATCAAATTCCGTTATATTTACAATGATGCATTAACTAAACAGACACAATAAATAAAATAATCAAAATATGGGTACATCAGTCATCATTGTGTAACAATTTTATAAGGAAAAATTTAACAGAACACAAAAACATCTATCTACAAACACATTTATTGATTTTCGTGTCTGACGTCACAAAATTTTATATGTCACATATCTTTGTCATTCAATGTACATACACACAATTTTGAAATTTCGCGTCAGTGCTAAAGTTTTATTTTATATCTTATGATGATTACTTTAGCTATCAATGTGGTGTTAGTAATCTGTTATCTGTTTAAAAATCTTCTTTTCCAGAAGAGCTTTAATATGAAGTGGCATTAGGAGATATATTAAAATACAGTCGATCAAGTTAATCATTTAATATTATATAACTTCAAATTCTGCCCAAGATAACGTCATTGAGGTAGGGAGGATGACAAACAAAAGTACAATAACATAAAATCGTCAGCTCTTCCATTCACTTTAATTGGTTACAGTTTTAATAACAATGGGTTTTTTCAAGGGAAATTATTTTGCCCTGAAACTTCAGTCACGATTCATTGTATAACAAACATTCTGCATAATTGAAGAGTTCATTCATCAAATCTGTAGATGTTAGCCGTAATATACAACATAGCCTTGATACTCGGGTATAACAACTTTCAACTATGAGTATGTTGTACAATTTAGATACACACACAATATTAATTGAAGCTTTGTCGGCTGGAACAACAATATATTTAATTGTGAAAAGTTGTTTCTGTCTCCAAAGCTTTAAATGATATTGTCTTTGTATGTGAATTGTACTAATTCGGGTGTCTTGTAAAATAATTAGGAATAAATGAGCACTCAGGTTATCCAACATATAAAAACATATCAAGTATGAGATTTTGGCGAATCATAACCCTTCATGGCTTCAATGAACATTACATTGAACATTAAATCGGATACTGTTTGTATTGGATACATAAGCTTCACAAAATTCCGTACAAACAACAGAAAATTATACGCTTATCTGCATGTTCGACTAAAGAATTGTACATTAGAGTGACAAAAATTCTGTCCGCAGTGAAAGAGGGTCTTCAGAAATACTGTGAAACTGTTTACTATCGATGTGGTATAAACCATATTTGAATTGGATTCTAAACAAGAGGCTCTCAAGAGCCTGAATCGCTCACCTTATTTTTTTGGTTAAATCTCTCATCAATGATTATTTTGGCTTTTCAATTTATTTAAATGTTCTTTGAATCGTCCTATTTTCTTCAAAAGCAAAAAATAAATCATTTTCTCCTATGTTCTATTTTAGCCATAGGAGCTATGTTTCTTGACATACAAGGAAATAAAATATAAAATTTATACTAGATACTCTGAAACTCATTTAGCCTAAGTTTGGCTGAAATAGATACAGCAGTTTCAAAGGAAAAGATTTTTTTAAGGTAAGTCAACATGATAAACAAATTGTGAAAAACAGTCTTTAAAGGGCAATAACTCCTTAAGGGGTCAACTGACAATTTTGGTCAATTTGACTTATTTGTAGATCTTACTTTGCTTAACATTTTTGCTATTAACAGTTTATCTGTATCTATAATAATATTCAAGATAATAACCAAAAACTGCAAAATTTCTTTAAAATCATCAATTCAGGGGCATTATACCTGAAAAACCAGTTACCCAATTCGGCTGAAAATTTCAGGACAGGTAGATCTTGACCTAATAAATACTTTAACTTCTTGTCTTATTTGCTCTAAATGCTGGAGTTTTTGAGATATAAGCCAAAAACTGCATTTTACCCTGTGTTCTATGTTTTTTGACGAAATAGAAAATAAAACACAAACTTTATTTTATACACCCTTCTGATCATTCAGTTGAAGTTTGGTTGAATTTGGTTGAGTAGTTTTAGAGGAGAAGATTTTTTAAAAGTTAGCAAATATGATGAACAAATTGTGAAAAATTGTCATTAAAGGACAATAACACCTTAAGGGTTCATTTGACAATTTGGTCATATATACTAATTTGTAGATCTTACTTTGCTGATCATTTTTGCTGTTTACAGTTTATCTTTATCTATAATAATATTCAAGATAATGACCCAAAACTGCAAAATTTCCTTAAAATTACCAATTAAGTAGCAGCAACCCAACAATGGGTTGTTTGATTCATCTCAAAATTTCAGGGCTGATAGATCTTGACCTTATGAACATTTTAACCTCGTGTCAGATTTGCTCTAAATGCTTTCGTTTTTGAGATATAAGCCAAAAACTGCATTTGACCCCTATGTTCTATTTTTAGAAATGGCGACCATGTTTGTTGATAGATCAAAACTTCGGATACAATTTATAAACTAGATACCCTAAGGAACATTCAGTTAAAGTTTGGAAGTATTTGGCCTAGTAGTTTCAGAGGAGAAGATTCTTGAAATAGTTTACGACGACAGACGACGACGACAGACGACGGACGACGGACGACTTCTGGCTAGGTGAGCTAAAAAACTATAACAACTTCTAGTAAATTTTAAATCTCGATCTTTTTCTGAATTAGTTCTATCAACCCTACCCTGTATACCACCACTCCCCATTAGAAATTGAAAAATCATCTAAAAGAAATAATCCACAATGCTTTTCAACATAGAATGGTAGCATAAGGTACAAATTTATTACTTTGTAATACAATTATGATATATTTGGTTAATAGTGAACAAAAAGGTAACTGACAACATTTTTGTTGAATTTGTCGGTCTCTTTCTATCAGTCCTCTACCGACAAAGTCGAAGGGTACTTTAGGTGTGCATTCCGTCTGTCTGTCTTTCTGTGTATCCGTCAGGCCAGCAAATCAGTTTTCCACACTTTTTCTTCATGCTTGAAGATATTGATTTGATATTTGGTGTATTGTTTTATCATGACATTCAAAATTTTGTGCCGGTCTGAAGCTTTTGTGAAGAGTTATAGTTCTTTGACTTAGAAAATTCACGAAAATAATCATTTTTCTGCACTTTTTTTGTCATTCTTAAAGATATTGAATTGATAATTGGTCGAAAGATTTATCATAACAAGTTAAAGTTCAAGTATGGATTTTGAGTTTCGAACAGCGGTATACTACTGCTGCCTTTATTGATCAGTACAGCAGAGTTATGGTCCTTTGAATTAGACATAAACTCATCATAGACAACAGTATTTCGTATTTACACCAGACGCGCATTTTGTCTACAAAAGACTCACCAGTGACGCTAGAATAAAAAAAAGTTAAAAGGCCATATAAAGTACGAAGCTGATGAGCATTGGAGACCTAAAAATCCTTAAACTTATGCCAAATACAGCTAAGGTAATCTATTCTTGAGGTAGAAAATTCACTAAAATAATCAGCTTTCCGCACCTGTTTTGTTGTTCTTGAAGATATTTATTTGATAATTGATATATAGTTTTATCATGACAATGATTTTGTGCTGAGTTATGGTCAATTGACTTGAAAACATTTACTTAAATAACCAGTTTTAAACACTTTTTTGTAATGCTTGAAGATATAAACTTGATATTAGTTATATAGTTTACAACACGACAAGTTATAAATCAAGTTAGATTTTTTTTCCAATACACTAACTTTTTAACCGATGCATGACTATGTCATGTCATAGAATTGTTTCATATGAGTAGGAGTTCCTCCAGACATTTGTCAAACACAAAAAATCAAAGAAGCCTGGCCATTTAATTTAGCATTTATATATATTGATGCTGTTCTTTCTATTAACAATTCATTTTTTTTTTATTTATTTAATTTAATTTTTTTTTTTTGGGGGGGGGGGGCATTAATATTTATTAATATAAAGGTAAAGCAACTACTTTAATATATAAATAAATATAAAGTACTACAACGATGAGGACAACGTTGGTCAGGTAAAGTTTTTTAATGCAAAAATATATTTTTCCTCGGTTTTTTTATGATATCTTATTAATCATCGTATAACATTTACAGCTGTTACATTAATGCTAGCAAGACAAATCTTTGTTTGGAAGATTTAGATAAAATCTATATATGTTTTAGTAACTCCCGAACTAAAAATCAAAGAATACAACAGACACGGCTTCCTCCGATTCAATTGTAGACTAATACCTTGAATTTGACATGCACGGTCATCTCAGTACCAGAATCTATGACAAACAAGGCTATTTTAATTTTGAAATTATCAATTCCCCCACCTTAGTTGCATAATACCAATTTATCTGCATATTGGATATATATATCCAAACTAATTCGGTATTCAAGAGCATGGAGCTGCTACTCAGACTTTGTAAAATGTAGAAAGTTGATGAACCAGGGGTATGTCAAAAACGTCTCATCGGATGGTACTATGCACGATTCCGTATCAACATCAGAAAGAATACAAAATGGTCTTGAAGTATAGATTATGGGTACTGACGTTGTTTATCATCTTAATAACGTGTTATAGTATTATACTAGTCTTTTATCTGCCTTTATGAATATTAGATTTACTGTTTAGTCTATTTTTGTGATGTCCATTTGACGTGGCACTGTACCTATACATCCCGTAATTTTGTGATTGCGCTATGGTTATTAATTTTTGTATTCTTGTCTTTCATTTATACTAATGTGCTTTATCTTTATAAGCCATTTGTGGTTCTTTTTTTCATTTTTGTTTGTTTTTATAGTGATTAGGATTAATACACAATGCTGAATGCTGCACGCTAAGTTTTTAACATTTTATCTAGTATGTCAGTATGTTTTGTTCACACATCGTTGTCAATATAATGGAATGTTATACGACTGTCACACAAGTGAGAGGTTCAACTAGCTATAAAACCATTTATGTCATTTCCTACAATGTCTGTATCAATTCATGAATAAGACAGCTGTAATCCATTCGTTTGATGTGTTGAAGCTTTTGTTTTTGCCATTTGATTAGTGACTTTCTGTTTTGAATTTTCCTCAGCGTTCAATATTTTTGTGATCTTTACTTTTTGCACCAATACAAAATAATAAATAACTGGTAAGAAACTAATATCTCTATTTCAAGTTAAACGAATACGAAAGACATAACCATATTTAAATATAAAACCAAATTTAATAAAGATGAAAGACTGAATTTATGAAGCATACTTATAAATAAAACACTGTGAGACAACATCCGTATATACACAAAAATGATTGTTAATGTCAGCTTATTATCATAATACATTATTCACATTACTATTTAAACAACTAATCTAGCTATATACTCATATATTCAATTAATAATATAAAACTGTTTCTCTTTGTTAAAATGATATGCTTTGCAAGTTATGACAAATAAAGCACATTGCTTCATCTGTCATGGATAATATGTGTATTGCTCTAAGTCCACCACAGCATCATCTTATCAAAGGAAGCTAGATAAACTAGTAAAACCAATAACAATATGAAACAATACTGAACAACTCGGTTTTTTAATGCTGACCAATATATGGTTTTCATGTATCTCTTTGTTGTCATAAAACTATCTGAAAAAGAAAAAAAAGAAAACGATTACATTTCATATTTAAAAGATACAGAAAAACCTTCTAATGTATCAGAATACATATAAACATAAAGAATGTATATACTTTGAAGTAATTAATATAACCTGTTCATAGTTGAGAAGGCACACATGTCATTTATAAACAAGATAATGGAGAGAATAGAAAAAGGGATATGATACAATTAAGAAATGTGATAACTTTTAATAATTTGTCAATTCTGTCAAAAAGGACGATTATAACAATAACAAAAGGAAGAAATCATTTACCAGGTGAACAATTTTGATAACATATATGCTATTAGTTTTTATCCAAATTATATAGCAAGACATCACCATCTGCTATTTCTATTATTTAGATGTACACATGACTGGTTCGTTAGACTGATGATTCACCAATATTAAAGTAGGAATATGTAGTTTGAACCAATATGAAAAAATAATATATTAAACTCTAGAAACAAAAACTAATAAATATAGGATCAATTTAAAAACCTCCTTTCTCAAGTATTTGATTTATTTTATATTATATCATATAAGTTGTTCATTTCATATTTCTCAAACATATTAAATCTAAAAAGTATGATGATGAGGGTGATTTGTAACGAGCTTGACCACATATGAGGATCATATATGGAAATATGTGATTTAAATTTTTGATTTTTGTGTTTTCAACGCCACTTTTAAGCACCGCGTTTTGTGCTATTTCTGGCGGAGGAAGCAGGAGTGCCCGACCTTCGATAGGAAAACTGACAATCCTTGTCAATTGAGATTGGAGTAAATTCTATGTAAAATACTACTTCTAAGTGGTTAAATTTGATGACAATTTTATTTTGGAATTCAGTTGATACTGTAACATATTATTGTGTTCTTCCTTTAATTCTGGATAACCAAACACATTAGCCATAAAGTCTTTAACTGGACTCAGTACTGCTATTTCTCCAGCAACACGAATTATCACAGTATAGCCTTCACTAAATCTGAGGAAAAAATACATGTTTTTTTATAATATACTTTAATTTTAATCAGGATTTTTTTTTAGTAAATATTGATCATATGGATATATTTATAAATTAACTGTTTACAAAATTTAGAATTTTTGAAATACTAAGGCTTTTCTACCTTAGGCATCAATTACCTTAGCTGGATTTGGCAAAACTTTAAGGAATTTTGGTTCTCAAGGCTCTTCAACATCGTACTTTATTTGACCTTTATAACTTTTTTTGGTTCCGAGCGTCACTGATGAGTCTTTTGTAGACGAAACGCGCGTCTGGCGTATACACAAAATTTAGTCCTGGTATCTTTGATGAGTTTATTTATGAGAATTTCAACAAACAAAAACAAGTCTGTTAGTAAGTAAAGTAAAGTTTAGAACTAACTTGTTAAAAAACTTTGTTCGGTATACGTATATGGCTTTGTCTGTCTGTAGTTTGTACATGGATATGATCTTTATGTGTTTGTCCAAAATCTTAGAATTGACCAAAATCTATGTATTTTCACAAAAGAAACATATTATTTGTTGGTGACTTTTTTACTGCATTTCTAGCACGTCATTGGTCTTAATATCTCTGTTCTTAATCTAATAGAACTACAAATTTAAACTGTGCGAACATATATTAATTTCTTTATTCTAAAAAAAAACAAATAAAGCCCGTAGCAAATTCAGAGGAAACCAAGATGTCACGTCATCATTTGAATTTCAACCAATGAGGAACTGATTTCAAACGAACCGCACGTTGATTTAAAAAAAAAACAATCGTGGTTCTAATAATTGGATAATAACTCGTTTTGAAATAATTCAAAAATATTTTATTTTAATCCCCTCGAACAAGTTCTTGTTTAATTTTGGTTAAGTTCTCTCGTCGTTTTAAACTGAATAGAAAACAAGAATGTGTCCATAGTACACGGATATCCGACTCGCACTATCATTTTCTATGTTCAGGGGACCATGCATGGAAATATAGGGGCAAACTCTAATTTTGCATTAAAATTAGAAAGATCATATCACAAGGAACATATGTACTAGATTTTAACTTCAACTTCATCAAAAACTACCTTGACCAAAATCTTTAAACAAAACTTTAACCTGAAGCCAGACGGACGAACGTACCGACGAACGAACGGACACACAGAACAGAAAACACAATGCCCCTTTACTATCGTACATGTAGGTGGGGCATAACAATTCTAACCTCGTGAAAGCTTGGCTAGAAATTATACGTATTTTAAAATATTCCTAATTTAGGACTGTCATCAATAGCTTTTGTTTCGATGCCCATTAGCAAATTTTGAAAGAAAAATTCATATCAAAGTATTCATTTATCTGCAGATAGGTCTAATATCGGGTAATATTCGAAGGTTGCTTTAAGAATACTTTAGCAAGATGTGTTTACCTATGTTGTATGTGTTTAACAAATACAGTTTAAGCATATTTTGTCAAATAATTCCAAATTAATAGTGATCACTCTCTATTTAACTTTCTTACCTATTTATTCACAAACTCGTAGAGCCATTCGTTCACTTTTTGTTCAATCTTTGAATTCTTGAAATGTGAATTCATTGGTATATCAATCTGTGGCACTATTGATTTTTTTTTGATTTTTGGTTTTGTGTTTTGATAATTTAAAAAATGCATACTTTATTTTGCCGCACTTCTTACTTTGACATAATTTTCTGCAAAAAAGCATTTTTCTCCTTGTGTTTATCTTGCTTTGCATATTCTCTACATTATGCCGAAAATATGATATTTGATATTTATTACAGTGAAATTATTTGCGAAAAGTTCGCCTGTGTTTCTTAAAAAGAGGGTCAAACGATAACAAAGGGGCGCACTAGGTTTGCGCGCATTTTGGGATAAAAAGAACGGATATTCAATCTCATAAGTCGAAAATTAACTTACAATGCCATGGCAAACAATAAAAAAACAACGAGACGATAAACTGCAGTACATAAAACACACCATAGATCATAAAAGTATATCGATTCGTATTATCTTTACCTCTGATAGTATATGAACATGGCTTATTGCAGGCAAAATAATTCTTTCAAAATATCAATAATTTATTTTTCAAAGAACATACATGAAACAGTCATACTTTTGACTTTGATAAAGATAGGAATACTTCCTGGGGAACTAAATACTGGTGAGATCGTCCTCCCTGTCTCGTTGTCGGAAATAAAAGATATTGTTTTTCAATCTTACATTAGAATGCGAAGAGCAGGAAATTTGCACCAATTGATAACGTACATTTACCTGTTGTTCGGTGGTTGTCGTTTATTGATGTGTTTTATAGATATTTCTCGTTTCTCGATTTTTGTGTACTGTATAGATCAGACCGTTGGTTTTTACATTGTTGGAATGAATACACTGGGTTTTTTTTGTGGTTTTTTTTGTGTTTTATTTTTTTTAGGGGGGGGGGGGGGGGCTTTAAATCTTGCGCATCGTTGCAAGCTAAGGTTACGTGTTGGAAGTAGTACTTTGAACTATAATTGTTAACTTTTTTTCAAACTGTGACTTGGATTGAGAGTTGCCTCATTGCAACTCATACCACATCTTTTTATATCTTCACTAGTAGAAAAAAAATCTGCACAGGCAGAACTTAAACAAAATACATTTATATTAATGTTTCGGTTAACCAATGAGTTTTAAATATTTTGTCAATCAAAACTATAACATTCTATTACTCTTTCGCATGAAACCACCAAACAATATTTAGCTCACAATTTTCTCATTCTACAACAGATCTTATCTTTTTTTCTTCTAATTCTACACACTGCCCTGTAACTCTATAGAACTGAATGTCAATGTATGATGTTTGAAACAAAACCTGCGAGATACCACATTACTGCAAGAAAAAGTCTTGAAATCGACCAGAATTTTTTTGTTATATTGGTCCTTTAATTAACAGAAACAGTTGTTTTAAGTACTCTAGGAATAGTAATGAACTTCTTTCGTAAGTTTCAAAATATGAAATGTAAGCAAAGTCGTGAATAGTGTAAAATGGTGTCTGCATTGTAACTACTGCTGTGTTTTGGTGACCTTCTACGGGATAAATCTATAATCACACATCCTTTGTGCTAAAATAATTCATACAAAAACGGAATAAAATGAGTTGTGTCTGTTCAGTTCAGAAGTACAGATAGAAGTTGTTTTCTGTAGGTGATCATACAATACTGATATGTATATGTGGCTTCCTTTAAAACTTAGAAGACCTCCAGTGAACAAAATAGCAAAGGTAGGTACCCAACTCTTAACGTCATCTATTTTGAGGATTTTTTTTAATTTGAATCCATGTGAAATGAAATCTTCTAAATCGTTATAAAAGCACTAGCCAAACTTATTTTCCTACTTTCTTTGTCATAAAATCAATATTTTAGTCATTAATTTAGGAATGTGTCTTAAAATATAAATGTTGCACCATGATTTACTATTGTCAATCTGATAAAAAGCCTTCGTCATTGCAGAGATAGTGTCATCCAATAAAGAAATAAAGAAAGTTTATGTTACAGGTTATTCTAATTTTAAAAACACTTGTATGTTTCATATACTGACTGACTTTAAAAACGCAACACTCATTTTGTTGATTTTTTTTACCAAATCATGTTTGATTCTCAAATAACTATTATTCATGCTTAACATACTTCTTTCAGTTTAGAAAAGAATCAACACATGACCTACCTATGTTTATTGAACATACAGGATTTTAAAAGCCGCACGAATTTCTTATAGTGAAATTTGGAACCCATAAAAGATTTTTTGCAGTTTTTTAAGGTTTCGTGAAATAGTTCTTTCAATCCTTGGCCATCTCCATTTTACCAAGACTGAGGAATAAACAACTTTATTTGTGCATTATTCCTTTGATGTTTCTTTTTGTGATAATTTTTCATATCATGCTACTCGCTTGAGATGATTTTTTGTTCGATAGAAACTAAGGGGGCACGTGGAGTTGCTAATGAAATTGGCATGAAATTGACAACGTGGTCATAGGTAAAATAGCGATAAACAGATTATCATTGGTCATCTCAACTCGAATGCATTTCTCGCTTTCGCCGTACCGGCTTAAACGAAAAAATCAATCTCGTTGAGATGATCAACGATAATCTATAAGTATCAGCTCAAAAGAATACTGCTGACAGGAAAACGTGAACGTGCAGCAAACATACATATTGACGTCAGAAATTCGTCTTACTAGTGTTGCGTTTCTAAAGTCGGTCAGTATATCATTTTAAATTAAGAGAGGACCATTATTCACACTGGTTGCAGACAGTGGATCTGTGTCATATAGTTTCCATAAAACTATTTCTGGTCGATAGTAAAATATACCTTATAATTTGGGTTCCTTAAATATTTTTTATTTTTATTTTGGGTTTGTTTAAAATATGAGCATAAAGTAATTGAATGGAAAACAAATGATGAAATGATTGTATAAGAAATGCACAAAATTTCCATTGGTATGTTATTAGGACCATGTTATTAATCCAATTGGTTATTTTTTTTGTGTAATTGTTTCACAATTGTCAAACCGGGGCCTTTTTATTTTATCTCATTGTATTGTACTAGTTTTGTTTATAAAGGATGTGCGATGGCCTATACTTGTGTTTGCCATATAATTACACTTCTGCATTGAAAAGCCTTTTAATCTAGTTATTCAACGATTAGATTAGTTTCGGACGTATATGACTATTGTTTTGACCAGAAAACACGTGTAGTGATCTCTGGCATACCCGATGATTTTTTTTTCAATAACACGTGACCTGGTCTTTGCCGTCCCTGGAGCATGTTACTTCCAATGACACGTACCGTTATCTCTGGTATAACTGATGAATGTTGTATCAAAAAGCACATGTCGTGGTCTCTGTCGTGCCTGATGAAAGTTATTTTCAGGAACACGTGCTGTGAACTCAAGCATGTCAAGTGTACATTATGAAAGTTATTTTCAGAAGAAAAACAGCGTGTCGTGTGCACATATCTCGGTATTTGTTTATTGATATCGCGGATTTGAGCAAAAAGCTAGTCTTTTCGAGGAGACAATTACAGTCTTGCAACCTAGTTTTACAGTACAAATGTACAGTTCAACAGTTTTAATCAGCTTAATAACACAGCAGGGCGTATTAATATTATTCTTTGTGTTAGACAAACGTAGATAATATTTTGTCATGTCGATACTGATAAAGTATTGTTTTTAATCAATTTCCTACAAGAGGATGTGTCAAGTCTAGTGTAGACTTTGGTACAATTAGCTAGAATAATTAATTAAAATAAGATTTAAGATTTGATATCTACGCTTTATAAATGCCGATATGGTCTATGTAAAGTCAATACATGTCCTGCGTTTTGAATCAATACGTAAGCCCTAAGATTTGGCATTGGAAGCTATCACAGCTTAAGCTTTAATACAAGGCGTGATCAAGCACCCTAAATATTCCGCAATAAATTGCACAGATATTTAGCAAATTACCGTCGTTATTTCTGAGTAGTTAAATCGATAAGTTTAACAACGTTTGAGATTTTTCCTGTAATCTTTTACGAATCTATCTAGCTATCACGCAGAGACTTTTGTTTTGTTGGTTTTATCAGTTGAAAAGAGTATTTTGTTCGAAATGTCATTGAATAAATTTCATTTTACTTTTATTTTTACAAAGTGTGTAGTAGAAGGATCATGTTTATGAGTGACATTTTTAAATTTTCTGTGTTGAAAGTTTGAAAGTTTGCCTAGGTCAATGGCTTTCACAACACGATACGAGTCCATTTGTTCAAATTCATCTTCACTATCATACGAGTCTACATCATCATCATGAGCACTTGGGTAAAACGACGAAGCACCTTGACTAACAGGAAACTCAGTCCTGTCCCTATTTGTAGCATCAATATCAATACCATTCCATTCTCTTGCAGCTTCTTCCACTGCAATTGTGTCTGCCTCTGATACTATCGACCGGTTCGTATCAGAGGCTCGTGAAGAACTTCTCATCTGGTCCTTAGACATCCCAGACATTCGTACATCACTCAGAAAGTCATTTTTAGACTTATCATCACTATGGATACCAGGCATTAATTTATTTTTTAAGCGAACCAATTCAGCCTCATTCATTGGTTTAGATTGTTTCATTTGATTCCCGTCTCTGTCTTTGAACTGATATTTAGTTTGCATTAATCGAGCATTTAATAAAGCTCTATCATTGTCGTAATTTAGAATAGGCTTTTCCGGAAGGATAAGATTTTCTTCTGGTTCCTCTGCAAATGTCACTCGCTTCTGTGATTTTTGTTTCCCGTGCCTACTTGCACTGCTTGCTGTACTTAAATTTGATTTGAATGCTTTCCCTACAACATTATATGTAGTAATATCAGATGTCGATTCCGATACCATACTTCCACCATCACTTAAATTAGACATTTTAGCCGATATATGTTTGCGTAAATCTTCAAATTGTTTATCTAACTGTTTCATTACAATCTTTTTCTCATAAATGTGATCCAGTGTAGAATAAAGTAAATCTGTTTCTGGATGTTTGAGCGATTTTGACACCTGGAATGATGATGGTCTAGGATTCGGAATTGACCGTCCAGTTAAGGTAATATTCTCTTGACTTATTATTATCGGTTTTTCTTTTACATTTTTGTCTTCCCTGTGATGCGTTTTTAAATGATCGTGTGGTATTGTTGTATTTGAACTTGGTTTTGGAGCAGACCTTGGGTGATCTTCCGCATTTTCTTCAAATTCATTCGATTTCCCCTGAATATTTTTACCAACTAGTAAATTTGGCATCCCACCATATGCCTTTACGGATGTCTTTTTAAATGGATTAATGTTTTGTTTCTTTTCAAATGTCAAAGAAATCTGAGCATCAGATGATTTTCTACGTTTTACCGGAAATAAAGCAGGCAAAGATTTTGCTCGATACATATTTGAATCTTGATTTGGGGATGTTGCATATTCACGGATGGACGAAACTGATGATGGTTTCGGCTGGTTGATTGATTCTGTTGCGTCCAATATGTCAATAGCTTCGCATGTTGATATTGACGTCGTTGCTCTTTGTTCCGGTTTCTTCTTTAGAGTCGCATACCTGTGTCGCGGACTATTTGACCTTGCCAATCTTACCTTTGCTGGTGATGATATCCAATCACGAGATCCGTCCAAACTGTTTACGTCATCCATATTTTTCTGTAACGACACTGCAATTTTAATTTCTTGCTTTGGTGCTGATTCCAAATCACGCGATAGAGGCCTTGACCTTGACAATGTTATATTTCTTTTACGATTTTCTATTTCTTTCTCAGATGCTTGATGACCAGATTTCTTATTGAATAAAGGTTTCTTTTTCGAGAATTTGTGAGGAACCTCCATGAAAGCCTGAGGTTTTGGAATTGATATTTGTCGGTCCCTTTGGAGAAACAAATTCGATATAACATTAACTGTATTGCGAACGGTGTCTGCCGAAGATGGATGTCTTTGCTTGTTTTCAGTGTTAACGGAAGCAACTATATTTATCAAAGCAGCTTGTTGAAAATTATCCTTCATATCTGTAAACCTTCTTGGTGAATTTTCTCCTCTGAGGGCGACAGAAGCCGAGCTTGTTAGTCTCGGATCATTTTGTGTTTTCCTAAGATACGGATACTGGTCTTTTATTTCTTTCAGGGGGTAAATCCGCCCGGCAGATTGAGTTCGCATTGTTGTAACCTCTGTCATTATGTCAAAGTGATGAATACAAAATTTAAATTTAAATCTTCTTTGGAATTATATATAAAAATTCTTTTATATATGCGTTGTTTTTATAAGTATTACATCCATAACAAGCAATTATCCAACTAAATATCTCAAACAAACTGCAACATACTGTTCTCTAGGAAACCTGCAAAGACAATTATTAATTAATAATAATCCCAGTTGCGGATATTTTAAATATACATAAAATTGAGAATGGAAATGGGGAATGTGTCAAAGAGACAACAACCCGACCAAATAAAAAACAACAGCAGAAGGTCACCAACAGGTCTTCAATGTAGCGAGAAATTCCCGCACCCGGAGGCGTCCCAATACATGTATGTATTCTATAGATATAGGAAGATGTGGTGTGAGTGCCAATGAGACAACTCTCCATCCAAATAACAATTTAAAAATTAAACCATTATAGGTTAAAGTACGGCCTTCAACACGGAGCCTTGGCTCACACCGAACAACAAGCTATAAAGGGCCCCAAAATTACTAGTGTAAAACCATTCAAACGGGAAAACCAACGGTCTAATCTATATAAACAAAACGAGAAACGAGAAACACGTATATATTACATAAACAAACGACAACTACTGTACATCAGATTCCTGACTTAGGACAGGTGCAAACATTTGCAGCGGGATTAAACGTTTTAATGGGCCCAAACCTTCTCCCTTTTTCTGAAACAATAGCATAACATCACAACATATAAAAACATGCATACTTTACTTTTATCAATGACTAAGGGCTGATATAAATCAACAAATCACGCCAGGTGAGTTATATAGAAGACAAAGAATACGTTGATATCATACCCGATAACTGCCATTTACTGGGAGCTAAAACTGGTACAAAGATATGTTCAAGTTAAAAACAGGATGAAAATAGAAATTGAAATTAGTTTAAAAACGTCAATGAAAAGTAAAACAATCCAACGCATTGCGTAATCATCGATTCTTAGATTGTATATACTGTTAGGCAAATTTAAGGAATGCTTAAAGTAAAGATAAAGCTTACTTAAAACTGGTTCTGAAGAAAATCAAACAACCTAATAAGGCCCAAAAAACTTTGTAACCAAATCTTAGTAAGGAAAAATTTACATAGCCAATACCCTGTAAGACTTGATTTGCATAATCTAATGGTTATAAGAATAAATTTACATAGCCAAATTCCTATAGAACTAACTCTGCATAAACGAGAACAACCATTGTTCTTGTGTTATGAAATTTGTCCCAAATAAATTAATAAACGCTGGGCGACATTTTTACTACAGAGTAGACATTTTCTTGAAATGTCTTAGTGTCCCTCATATGACAATGACAAAACGTTGATAGAAGATGAGTAAATTTTTGCTGGAGAGACCTGAGTCCCAAAACAATGGCAACGATAAAATTATGAATATTAAAAAGATGCCCCCCTTAACCACCCACCCAACCCCCTTTCCCAATACGGTCAATCGAACAGTTTATGTTTTAAAATTAGATCAAAAGTAAATCAGTGTGAATAAACTATTGAATCTTCGATTACGTTCACAGCGTTAATAACAAAATATGTCAATTACGTTACGAAGTTAAATAGAACAATAGAAATATGATTTGAATGATAGATATATTTTTAAAAAAAATACTTTGAAAAAATATGCTTTGATGTATTGATATAGGTTATATCAAAGTAAATAAATATAAAAGGACAATTTTCTATTAAAGAACTTCTAAATAAATAAACCTTTCTTTCTAAATTATACATTTTTCAATATTAAATATTAAAGTTCTATCATTGTTATAATGCAGTCAACAGGAAACTATATTAATATCTAAAAGAAATATATCTCAACTTAAAATATCAGAAAAACTTGAACTAGAGAACAAACTTCGTATGAAAAATAATTACCCAGCCACGTCCCCTCTTTGTTTTTGTTTTTGTTTGATGTTTTTCTATTTATCATCATCTGATGAGTTAACCGTTTTCAACTGATTTTAAGTTTGTTCTTCTGTTGTACTGTTACACCACTGTCCCATTTTAGGAGAGGGTTGGTACCCCGCAAACATGTATAACCCCGCCACATTCTGTATGTATATTTCTGTCCCAAGTCAGAAGTCTATATAATTCGTTTGTTGCTGTGTTATAAATTTTTCCTTGATTTTGTTTTCTACACAAATTAGGACGTTTAGGACGTTAGTTTTCTCGTTTAAATTTGCTCATTCTTGAAGGCCATACAGTGACCTATATTTGTTCATTTCTGTGTCTGTTGGTATCCTGTGTAGAGATGTCTCATTGGCAATTATTCTACCTGTTTTTTTTTTATATTACACTGCTGACTGGAGAAGATAGTTGACTTAAACCACTGATCTTGATATAAAAAAAAACCAGTACTCGACCACTGTAACAAAAAGATCTGTTGCGTAAAATAATTTATATATTAGTATAACAGATAATATCATTGTCGAAAATTTGCGTTAAACAATTTATTCTTTATCACTAGTATTTAACGCAGTTCTGGTTGTTTAAAATTTGTTTTGAATGGGTATTTAATCAAATGATTCTTTAGATGTTAAAATATTAATAAAATATCAAACAATTTATGTTTATTGACACCAAGACATCGAATTATATCAAATGAATATAACGTTTACATGATAAAATAAATGTTTAAATACAAATGAAAGTAGGTAGATAAATAACTCTGTGTTAAAGGTCAGGAAATTGTCAAAAACAAAAGGAATTGATCGACTGAAAAAGTACGTTTCTTGGTGACATGGATGAATTTGGGTTTGAAATTAACAAGAAACAGTATGTCTCTATAGTACCCTAAATACATGATTACGGGATGATTGATCTCAAAGGATTATATCAAAAAGGGATTATTGAATAAAAAAAGTTGAAAATAAAATAAATGTTTTCATCCTCGTCATTATGGAATTTGGTTAAGTTTACATTCGTTTTGGTATAGGGTAAATATTATTGAGGCAAAAATTGTATAAAAATCTAAGAAAGGGGTTCTGTGGAACTTCAGAGAGAACCTTATTGATAAGGGTATATATAAGGGTAGGATTACTTAATTTATTGACCATACCAATATTTAAAGTAGTCAGATTGCAAGTAATTTCTCTCAAACCGATAGGGGGCGTCTTAAACCTGAAGTGAGGCGAGTGTTTTTGTAAGTCAAATAAAGGCAACAGTAGTATACCGCTGTTCAAAACTCATTAATCCATGGACAAAAAACAAAATCGGGATAACAAACTAAAACCGAGGGAAACGCATTAAATATAAGAGGAGAACAACGACATAACACCGAAACGTAACACACACAGAAACGGACCAATCATCAGACAAAACACCACGAGAATAACAAATTAACATGAAAACCAAATACATAAATTTGGGATAGATAAGTACCGTGCCACGTCTTATCTCAATATCTCAAAAATAAGAGAAAACACAACATATTAGACAAAGAAAAACATGATTAATAGATAACAAAAAGCATCAGGTTTAAACTTCAATACGCCAAAAACGCGCCTTGTCCACACAAAAATCAACAGTGATGCCCAGATATAAAAGATCGAAAGTGAAAAAAGTACAAAGTTGTACAGCACTGAAGATCAAAAGTTGAAAAGGATTCGCCAAATACGGCATTGTTTTTATGCCCGGGATAAGAACATTCTTATTATATAGAACAATTCATGCTATTGCAAACAGTAAATTTTATCAAATGTATATGAAAGAGTTAACATAAAGAAACTGAAGTATTAACTAATTACAGAAAACTAAACCCCAATACATAACGCCAAGATATAAAAGATCGAAAGTGAAAAAGGTACAAAGTTGTACAGCACTGAAGATCAAAAGTTGAAAAGGTTTTGCCAAATACGGCATTGTTTTTATGCCCGGGATAAGAACATCCTTATTATATAGAACAATTCATGCTATTGCAAACAGTAAATTTTAACAAATAAATATGAAAGAGATATACATAATGAAACTGAAGTATTAACTAATTACAGAAAACTGAACCCGAATACATAATGCTATTAAAGTTTAACACAGAATAGACACATCCGAATCAGTCCAGGCGTAAACGTAATTAAAAAAATGTGACGTCACATACGATGGCGAAACGGCACAAACGTTATGCCACATTTGAATTTATGAAATTTAGAAACAGCATGACGTCACATATGAAAAACTATCAAAATGAGATAGAATTAGGATTGATTTAAGATTATATTAGAACTAAATACTGATAATTCATTTAAACAAAATGCATATTGCAATACTTATTAATAGCAATTAACTGTAATATATCTATGTCCAGTTTGTTATGAATCCAACTTCAAACGTAAATAATTGTTCAAAATTTAATATAATTAATAAAGGCGGTGATTAATTTTTCTATCCGTAACACCTAAATATAATAAAAAGACGTCAACACATTTGACAAAATCCGATGAGAATTGCAAATATAACATTAAACATATAAACTAAATACAAGAACTTGGGATAAACAAGTACAGAAACACGTCTTATAGTAATGCGAATTCACATTCAGCAAAACAGTCACAATCGAACTGTGACTTTGAGAAAAACAACAGCAATGCAATTGCAGTTCCATTTCTTAGTAATCAAACGACAAAAATTTAAAGAGGCACCTAAAGGGTATCATACAGTTAGTGGGTTAAAACATGCCAATCTCTAAATCGTTCCGATTATATTTTTGTGAAAAATCTTAACAGAACTCATCAAAGATCTACCATCAAATTCTCCAAATAATAATGCACAGTAAGATAAGACAACCGCTAAGGATGTACCTGACTTGGAACAGTCACCTGAATAGGTGGCGTGCGCAGCAAAACGAGTTTATTTTAATCAAAATCGTCCTCTTTTACATATTTCAAGCAGCAAACAGGCAAAACATGTAAACTAACAAAGCATAAAAATTGTTTGTGAGTGCGATGACCAAAGTAAGATTTAGACATCAACAATCAAATATATGTATTTGGTGTTTCGAGTACATATTGTTACTCCTTTTATGCACCATCTACGATTGAAGAGGGGCATTATGTTTTCCGACGAGTGCGCCATTTCGTTCGTCGGTTTGTCCCGCTTCAGGTTAAAGTTTTTGGTCAAGACAATTTTCATGAAGTTGATGTCCTATTAATTTGAAACATAGTAGACATGTTCCCTATGACATGATCTTTCTAATTTTATGGCCAAATTAGAGCTTTGGGGTCATTTCAACTTTGTACTTGTTTGGCTTTTTAACTACATGTATTTCGATCTGAGCGTCACTGGTGAGTCTTATATACATGACACGCGCGTCTGTCGTATTAAATTATAACCCTGGTACTTTTGATAACTATTTGACCCAAAATTTCACGGTACACTGAACAACTACACGTCCCAAATGCGAACACTTTTTAACCCCCTTTTTACAGCTCTTCGTGTGCCGTTTTTGGTGTTTCAGAACGATATTTTTGACCTAATTCTAGCAGTATCTTTGATCAGCCTCCAAATGTAGAAACCAAACATTCATCTTACCTTTATTCCTATCATTAAGACGTTACAGCTCCTTGTGAAAATCCTGTAATAAATACATTAAATATACATTAGTTGAAATATATAAGTATAATTGTCATGATGTATTTGAAAAAAACGTACACATTAAATGTTATCAAAGAACAATTTTCCTTGTAAAAATAACAGATTTAAAACTTTCTGTTTCACAGCAGGTCATTAGATTTTAAATTTTGTAATTTACAGTGATTTAAAACATTTAAATGCTTGACAACGTTGCAGATGCGTAGAAACAAACACAAAAAATCACGGTTAAAAGTCGTTAATATTTTAAACCGACATGCATTTGTTGGCAAGTGTAAATTGTAGAGACATAAGCACTAACAAATATATAAGTATTGACTTTATTTTTCTAATAAACATTTTCTATTAATTAGTTGTTTGAGTCTGGTAGACCCTTTTTATTTGTGCATGTGTGTATGGGCATTGGTAAAAAGAAATGCGACCAGATAATATAATATAATATCATAAACACAAGGCGAAATCAGCGCCTATATTTTTAGTAAGGGTTACCACGCAATTGCTTTTCCTCAATACCATAATATTATAAAATATCATTGTAAAACACTTCTGAAAGTAACATCTAAGTTCATTATTCATTGTGTTGTCATGTCTGCATTTGTATTAAAGGAAGAGGCCAAGCGGACGTTATATTCAAGAAAGAGTCCCAGTGGAAGTTATATTCAAGGAAGTGGCCCAGCAAAAGTTATATTCAAAGAAGTCCAGCGGAAGTTATTCTATCAAGAGTCACAGCGGAAGTAATATGTTGTACGTAATACGGCCATGAAAACAACAATGTCTACATCTCTCTCTTTAAAAACATATCATTCATTAAAATTGAATAGAACGAAAGAAATCTGAACTTAATCCTCATCTTATATATTGATCTAATAGATTTATTTCACAAATATATGCTTATTAATATTTAATGAGCAAAAATGGATTATGATTTGAATTCTTTAATATCGAGTATGTATTATTGAGGTATATTATAATGTCGTTATGACTCTTATTTTTGTAAGTTTACAATACTTTTCATTATAAGTGTTTGATTATTGATATTTGACATACTATATTGAAGAATTTCTCAAAAATAATGCAAGAAGATAGCAAACAGACTATAAAAATTTAAACTAAGTTAAAAGTCAATCTTTAATCTTACGCCTATGACTAAATCAAACAGAACTGCGATTGATTATCCTGCCTCGTGTGTTTGGAAATACTTTCCAGGTAATATTTGCATACCACCAAATTCAATCGTACCCAAAAAAAATCGGATTAACAAAAATAGGTGACTGCAAACAACCAAACTCTGAGCTAAACTGATACCCGTCGTTGCTTATTTTAATCAAGATGATAAAAGAAATATTCACTAATCAATAGTCACTAATTAAAAAAAAAAAAAAAAAAAAATAGTGTGTCAATAGCTGTTGTATGATTTTGTCCATTAAGAAATGTGATAACCACAGTTAGTTGGTAAAGTCTGCATGTTGAAATATTTTTGTGTAAAAGAATTTCCTTCGCAAAGTATTCTTACTTTTAAACCAAAATAAACTCATCATAGATATCAGGATTGAAATTTGTATTAGTTATAGTTAGACGCGCGTTTCGTCTACAAATGACTCACCATTTAAGCTCGATATTAAGATAAAAGCACAAAAAGGACAAATAAAAGTACTTAGTTGAAGAGCATTTGGAACCGACAATTCCTAAAGGTTTTGCCAAATACAGCTAAGGCAATATATTCCTGAGGTAGAAAAGCCATAGTATTTCGAAAATTTAAAGTTTATTTCAACAGTTAAATTAAAATGATGACCGTATCAATGATCATTCATGTCAACACAAAAGTGATGACTACTGGGCTGGTGATACCCTCGGGGAATAAAAAAAATATATACCAGCAGTTGCATCGACCCAGTTGTTGTAAATGAACTCAACATAGATACCATAATTGAAGGTTCTAAATGGTCAGTAAACCTGTAATCATTTCTTTATGTATATGTCATTCTTTCAGATATGATTTTAATTGCAATAATTTTACATGTAATGTATTTATGATTATCCCTGTGGTATCTTTGCGCAGAAACATAAGTGAGTCGGACTGTTCAACATGTTTTAACAATACATAGGTTCTGAAAGTTCAGACTAAGATTGAAAATCAAGTTTACTATCAATAGTATGCTTAAAATTGAAATCAAAATGAAACAATAGTTCATTTATAATTTTCAATCAGGATATGAAGCAAGCTTCCAAAAAATAGCAGTCAATGAAGCAAAATAAAAAAAATATCTTCTTTAAATTATTGTTTTGCATTTATTTACCGTCTAGCCGTTTGTTTTTGAACAAATTATTAAAATATATGTTTAAACATTCTTACAGGGAAAATTGTTAGCCGAATGCATTTATTACTTTTTTAATTTTAAACGTGGACCATTTAACAACAAAATATAATAGTGTATATAAATCAACATCGTGGGAACTATCTTAATTAAAGTTAGTTTTCGTTTTGAAAATAAAATCTTTAAAGGCAATAATTACCAAATCACATACAATATTTCTTTAAATATTGAAGTATGAATAATGACTGTTAAAAGACGGCAAATCTGAGTAAACTGAAACATTATGCAATAAGATAGATTATTGTTAAAAAAAAACTTTAGATTATTCGCTTGTGATTTCAAAAATTTTCGGTCTACCTGTTCTAAGTCAATTTTCATCTTCGTTTGTTTCTGACCAAATACTAAATTCATATAAAAACAAAACTCCCTACCTGTAAAGGTAAACTCCAGTTTTAATCTTTTCAAAAGATTTTGTCAGTTTTAACAAGTAAAGGTGTAAATAGCAACTGAGCGACAATTAAATTGTCAAAATTAAAATACACCATTATTTTGGTATACCTTGATTTACGTTTGATATTTAAATAAAAAGGATCTTTAGAATGACCTCGGGTTTTATCATAAAATGGCATTGGAAACGATATTTAAACCCAATGAGATAAAGTATCAAAACATTTGTAAGGTATATAATAAAGATGTATTAAATTGGTGCTATGGTTGACCTCACACCATTTCAACAAAGACAAATACAATCAAATATCTACTGCAAATAATTCAAAACTCATTGACTGTAATATACGATCATGTTTTAAATTTTATAACCTTGGGATGAACTACTAGTATATCAAGGAACTATCCAATTGTCTTGAACAGCCGACATTAATTTGAATCTTCTATCTAAGAAATTGACGCCATACACTGGAAATATTATTTTAAATTGAAGCTACATAAAGATTATCGATGAAAGCTAAGGTACTTTACGTATACAGCCGTTTCGGTTCCATACTGTTTAATTTGAAAATAATTTAAATGAGTAACGCGATGGGTTCCACATTTGGAATCATATCTGATTACTCTTCCGAAACACCTTAGTGGATCTTTTGCCTCTCTTAATATAATAATGTATATTTTTTATAGATCTATACCCCATATGCTGATAGACTTAGTTTTTTTTTTTTGTTATTTGATTAACATTCAAATAACAGAGAAATTCATAATTTCTATAATCAATAGCTTAACTTGTTGTACCATGGAAAACAAAGATTGATGAGCAAACTAATGAAATGTAAATATTATATCTCAACTATATTTACATATTGCAATCAAATTGTGTATTAAAGCATATAATAAATATTGCTCATTCGGAATTTTAATTACATTTTCAAATTAAATATTGACATTCAAAATGAGAGATTTCATTGTGATAGATGCTTTGTAGAAATGAAGGATTGTGGAGATTAAACAAAGCAAATATCCTTGACAAATTATATAAAGCAAACATCACTTCAAAAATCACCATAAAAACTGCAGGAGTCGGCATATCTTTGCGTTTTTGTTGCAGTTCCTTTCAACCGTGAATTAAGTAAAACTGTCGACTCCGTATATTTCGTAATGGTATAATTCCATTCGATGAACTTGAATAGTTCATCGTTCATTCATCGTTCACAGTCAGAAATATCAAACAGCAAATTGAAGGAAATAAAATAAGTAGATATAACCTAAATAGCTTGTCTTAGAAGAACTGAAGACACAGTGGTCAAAAGAATATAATAGCCCATTTATCATTTAACAGTAAGTAAGTTATATTAAGTATTCATGCTCCCCACCCTCATAGTCACAGTACATAATCACATGAAGGCGTATTCACGTATTTTTCAGTCTAATTCTTTTTTTTAATTCTTACATGATTCTTTCCGCTGCTCATTCAATTTTCGGAATCAAAGATGTAAATTACTATGAAAAGTATAATCACTAAAATACTGAACACAGAGGAAAATTCAAAACGTAAAGTCTCTAATCAAATAATAAAACATATCAAACGAATGGACAGCAACTGTCATATTCCTGACTAATAATAGATTAAACCTTAACATAGATAAACCAGTGTTTTACACGTCCATGAAGCATCAACACAACCAACAGCTAGAGAATGCAAGTTACGATGCAGAACAGACGGTTTAACGTAAGTATGCATCTTGGTGTTGATTGAGTTGATAAAAAGGTCGTTCAAAACATTTTTAGTCTGAAATTTCCGATAAAAGAGATTCTTTCAAGCAAATCTTTAAAAGGTTCATTAAATTTTTATTTAAATCTCAACCGACCTTATTAAGAGATAAATGTCTTAATTGGTTTTCCCTTGTTTTTAATCAGTTTACTAAATCAACAAATGTTTCATTTAACAATCGAATTTTCTGTCGAGACATTTTAACATTTATTTTGCGCAGAACTTTAATTTCAGATAAAAGAAGCAAATTAATGTTGAAAAAAATAACTCCAGAATGCAAACAGGAAAACATTAGTTTTTATGCTAGACAAGAATATGGCATATCTACCAGTATTGAATACTATAATCAACATTCAACCTTATGATTATATAAAATAATTTTTCTCCATGCTAGAAAAAGTTATGTGAATTATTAGGAATCATAGGCGTTCTTAGTCAAAAGTAATATATGTTAAATGCAACAAACATATGAATAAGAGAAATTCATTTCTACTTAGCAATGAAAGAAACAAAATTGTGATTAAAAATGTGTCACGTTCTTTTATGGTCCGATCAAGAAAGTGCAATGCAATCACTAAAAGTTTGAAATGTTATTTGATGTCAAGTTATTATGTCACAACTTATACCTAGTAATCTGATGGCAAATAATAAATAAGCCATATACCGTGTCATTTTGTCAATTGCCTCTTCAAATTTCTGATTGTATTCAGAAAGAAAATACAATCATTAAATATCAATGCCAAAATGTAATATAACTTCAAGTGGTATAAAAATCATAATTGTCTTTTACTACAACAAACACTCTACTGTTTTTTACTTTTAGTGACGTTTTTTCGATTAATTTTAACAAATCTTACTGTATTTCTTCTGAATTTTTTTTTCTCTC
Source organism: Mytilus trossulus (assembly GCF_036588685.1). NCBI lineage: Eukaryota > Metazoa > Mollusca > Bivalvia > Mytilida > Mytilidae > Mytilus > Mytilus trossulus. The sequence continues at coordinate 102,737,950 of NC_086373.1, read as the reverse complement.
TTTATCAGAAATATAACATTAAAATAATCAACAACGAAAAAAGGTCAATTAATAAATGAAGATAATATTTTTATGAATTTCGTGTGTTCAAATCAGAGAGGTACCAAGGTGACAACGTAATTCAAAAAAAATAAATCAAAGCACAAACACAGTTTAAGAGAAAGACTATACCAAAGCACTATAGCCAAACAGATGTAAGAAAGAGAAAACAGGTATACGAAATATACTATCAATAAAGGCAACAGTAGTATACCGCTGTTCAAAACTCATAAATCCATGGACAAAAAACAAAATCGGGGTAATAAACTAAAACTGAGGGAAACGCATTCAATATAAGTGGAGAACAACGGCACGACATTAAAATGTAACACACACAGAAACGGACTAAGCATTAGACAAAATCCATATATCAAACAGACACAGAACCAAGCAAGACCTAATATTGCATTGCAAATTCAATGATGAAGATCAATCACAGCAAAATACTGCTGTGCACAGGTAAAGAAAAGAACTAGGCATATAGGCATGACCAAATACAGGACACACTAGATAAAGATTGATACACTATGACACATGTAAAGGAAGGGAGTTAACATGGTCAATACACAATGCGATGCATATAAAGAAGTGGGCTAGGCAAGACCAGATACAATGCAACATAATATAAATCAATGTAAATAAAGGTAATAGTAGTATACCGCTGTCCAATCGACTTAGCTGAAACAAAGCTTGGTCTCCAACCAAAACGTAGGGAAACACATGAACTAAAGTAGGAAAACAACAAACCAATAGAAATAAAAATAAACGCCAACTTATAACGGACTATTTGCTAACGAATGCTTACATAATTGTCAATACATCCTGACACAGACAAAGAAAAAGACAATACAGCATTGCAAAGGTAAAAACGAGGAATATACAGCCCGAAACGAATAAGTTATCAAGTTATAGTGTCTGAAGAAAGGCAGCAACGTGTTGCTCATTATGCACTCGTACTTGTGTAATTAAAAAAAATGAAATTTAACATAATTCTTTTCACATTCTGTCATCTCATAACGAAGAATTCCTTATTTGAAAATCTGTTTAATGTAAAGAGGAAGGATAAATTTGGCCTTAATCAAAGTTTGTTTCATTATGAGGGTTAAACTATAAAGATACCAAAGCTTACTGGAAATTGTTTGTTTAAGAATCTTTATTGTATCATTAAAACATTTTTAACAATGTTATACAATTTGTTAAAATCACAATGTTATTCAGCGCTACATAGTGCTGCTGAAGTCCTTTTTTATAGACAAATTGTATATTATATATGCCTCTGTTAAATTTTACCTCAAAGGCCGTCGCTAATTAAAACGAATCGGTAATCGTACTTCCAACATAATTTTGAGTTTGTTTTATAGTGCCTTTCTTAAATATTTGGAGATAAATACTCAAATTAGCCAAACTCATCAAAATTGCGGTTTTGATCTTACTTTTGGGGTTGATAATTAGGTATTCTGTTTAGAATTAAGACATGATACTGCTAAGACCATTTAATACACCTATTAGGCTTGATATTGTGATTTTTTTAAAGATTGAATTTTTTAATTGACCATAGCGTGCAACAAAATCAAGGAAAACTAAGATAACCTCAAATATGAACCTAACTTTGTGGACAGCAGACATGTCATAAATTGGTCTAGCTTGCGTCAATTACTTAGTTAATAATAAAGTCTCTTTTAATGATCGAATGTCTGATTAAACAGAAGGAATAATGAATATTGCTGTTGTAATTAATAGATTTTTTATATTTCCGATAACAGAGGCAAACAATGAAACAATAAAATTCAAAAATTTCGATCGGAAAATAATTACAACTGAGAATATAAAGGTATACCAAATTTCTGTAATTAAAGGATACGACCTTATATCGTCCATTAAACACTTGATTGTTTTACAGGTCAGAATCTCCCTACAGTGAAGATTCAAATGGGAACAGCATTGATTCGCTATACTGTTAACACTTCTGATGGGGAAATAATTACATACTCTGGTTATTGTAATATAACAATTATCAGGACGAGAGGCAATGCTTAACAAAATGAGTTCAAAACAGGAGTCAAAATTTTGAACAACAGAGAACAAATATAAACATTGCAAATCAGAAGTGACAAGTGAAGACAATTCACAAACATTACAAATCAGAAATGACAAGTAAGGACAATACATAAACATTGCAAATCAGAAGTGAAAAGTAAGGACAATATATAAAAACTGCAAATCAGAACTGACACGTAAGAAAAATACATAAACATTGCAAATTAGAAGTAACAAGTAAAGTCGATTCATAGATATTGCAATTCAGAACTGACAAGTGAGAACAATACGTAAACATTGCAAAATCAGAAGTAATAAGTAAGGACAATACATATACATTGCAAATCAGATCAGAAAAGTAAGGAGAAACAAAGAACGAAACAAATCATTTAAATTTACAAACAAATACAAACTTCTATGGAACTAGAACTGACTGACTTGCCCCGGAAAAAAAGGGTAAGCATGTCTAACTTGTTAAGTACACTCGTTTTTTTTGCCGCCAGTAAATGTTATCATTTGAAAACAGTAACGAAAACTACACCACACTGGTAACAAAAAGTGTTAACACAATGATAAAAACTATTGTGTTCCATGAGTTCCGAACTCCAACTTCTTAAAAAGGCAACAGTAGTATACCGCTGTTCAAAATTCATAAATCGATGGAGAAAAAAACCGGATTACAAACTAAAACTGAGGGAAACATATCAAATATAAAGGAACAACGAAACAACAGAGACACAACCACGAAATGTAACACACACAGAAACGAACTATAAATTAACAATGGCCATTTTCCTGACTTGGTACAGTGCATTTTTTTAGAATAAAAAATGGTGGGTTGAACCTGGTTTTGTGCCATGCCAAACCTCCCGCTTTAATGGCAGTGTTAACTATATCATTAAAATGACAACATAACACGACAGGGTTACAATAAATAAACAGATAAATGGAAGAAAATATAGGACAGAGAAACAAACGAATAATAGCCATCAAAAAGTAAAAGGTTAACAAATATTTGTATACGTTAGACAGGCGCTGCGTCCACACACAACTATGCTCAGATGTAAAAAGTTTGAAAGCCATAACAACTACAAAGTTGAAATGACGACAAACACTTATCTCTAATACTGGAAACTATTCAGACGTAACATGATATTCTATAATTCCAGATGTATAATTAGTTATCAAAGGTATCATGACTAACATTCATTACGCCAGACACGCGTTTTGTCTTCACAAGAATTATTAATGACGCTCATATCTAAAAGTTATAAAGTACAAAGTTGAATAGCATGAAGGATCCAAAATTCCAAAAGGTTGTGTAAATTACAGCTAAAGTTATCTATTCCTGGGATAAGAAAATTCGTAGTTTTACGAAAAACATTAAGTTTTGTCAACAGAAAATTAAAAAAAAATGACCTTATAATTGATATTCATGTCAACACCGAAGTGCTGACAAGTTGGCTGGTGATATCCGAAGCGTCCACCAACAGTTGTATCGACCCGGTGATGTTAATAGTTATCAAAGGTACCAGGATTATGATTTAATACGTGAGACGTGTGTTTCGTCTTCATAAGGCTTATCAGTGACACTAATATCTAAATAGTTATAAAGCCAAACAAGTACAAAGTTGAAGAGCATTGAATGAATGAACGAATATTTTATTTGCAAGAAGCATATACATGCTATGGCAAACGAAAATATTTACTCTATGTGACAAACATAAGACAGCAGAGAACAGTATTTACAGAGTATACAATAATATTATGACAGTATATGTGATATAATTTTCCAAGCTGCATTTAAATAATTGCATTGTTTTTACTGTCAGAGATTTAGAATGAGCCTGTAATAAATTATCTACCTGGCTAATATTCTATTGGATTGAATAAAATTTAGAGCACATCAGTAAGGAAAGATAGTTATATATGAATGGTCTAACAAGTATGGGTATTCGGCACCCGAAGGTTGATTATATTGCTACAGCATAATTGTTGCACTATCACAGTATTCAATCTAGAAAGTATGGGGTCCACATGGCACTTGAAAATAAAACAGTACAACACAACAACAACAACAACAACAACAACAAATTGAAATGTCGATGATGTATTTGTAAATATCGTGCATGGTTAAATATTTAAAGCCATTGATTGATGGGTTCCTCCTGATGCGTACTTTGGGAGATAATAAAGTCGAGAATATCAATTTTATTGTAATTGACAAAAAAATTGAGAATAATCAAAGATAGAAAAAAATGTCCAAGCAGAATTAAAGATTTCGCGTGTCAGACGATTAAAGGAGTATAACTTCCACTGTCTACTGAATACTTTATTAGTTTAACTGTTTTATGATCACAGTACCTTTCAGTGACCCTCCAAATGAGGCTTTTTTCTTCATTTTGTTTTACACTTAGCTAGCTATAAAACATGTACCAAGTCAGAAGTATGACATTTGTTTTCCATTTGATATATGTTGTGTTTGACAGTTTGTGAGTTTTTTCTTTTTTTAATTTACATTGGATATAAGAAAGAAGATTTGGTATAATTGCAAATGAGACAACTCTCCACAAAAGACAAAATGACACAGAAATTAACAACTTTAAGTCACCGTTCTTGTTTTGTTTTAAAAAGAGCCATGTCGAGAAAATTTAATAATGTTCTATTCGAATAACTAAGTGATGTCGATCCATTATAGTCGTGCTAAGGACAAGTTTTAAAAAACAATATTTGTTGTTCTTTGGATTATCGTAACTTGTATACACCTTGCAGATTTCATAGACACACGTAATGTTTGCCATTCTATTTACTCATAAGAAGGAATATCTGAGTAATGTTATTATTTCTGAAGAACGAACATAAAGGAGACACTATTTGTTTTCATTTTTGAATTTCTATATTCATTTTACACATTGCATTTTTTCTGATAACATTAAACATAATTTATATGGTAGTAAAGTATTATATATGTCAAAAGATTGAACAATGTTCTTATTTATAGGTCAATATTTAATCATTCAATACAAATAGTTTTAATTTCAAGTAATAAATAAGAATTGCAAGGCAAGTTGTCAATTGTCAATTGATACTCATATTGTGACCAAGATTATTTAAAAAGACAATTTTTGTCAAGTACTTGATAAATGTAAACTATAACATGAAGTGATATACCAATTAACAATAAGATTTAAAAAAAAAAAAAAGCTATGACCTCCATAACTCAAAGCAAAATTTCAAAAAATCTTCAATAAGATTATTTTTTTTTATCATACTATCTTGAGATTTTTGTTATATATAAGGAAGTTTAAACTGGTTATACAGCCCTTTGCACGGTTGTTGCCTTTTGTTAACAGAGGCATTCCGTCAGCATCATTTATAAGTGGCGATGAAAATATCTTCAGATGGATAGAGTTTCATTTTTCCTGTAATTCGTATTAAACCCGAAGGATTAATGAGGTAAAGGAACATGGTCCGTTTCCCTCCGACGGGTAGAAAAACCCTAAGAATAAAATACGTTTGGCTGTGCGGTTTGTATAAATTCAAAGCCCTATGCAATCAGATGGCTAATAATTTGCCACATTCAAAGAGAGAGAGAGAGAGAGAGAGAGAGAGATTCGTTGGCGTCCAAGTAGTATCACATTGAAGACCGTATCCATCGCATTTAAAATTCGTAAAAGGTTGTCGTCCTGATTTCGCATGAAATAGATGCCACCTAACGTTTATGTGAGAGCGATATTACACAACATTCTTTGTTTCGTCTTGTGTTCTAAAATAACAGATCACAAATACCAGGATTTAATTTTTGTGCGACAGACATGCGGAGCGTTTCGTCTATAGAAAAGACTCGTTAGTGACGCTCAAGTAAAAATGTTTATAAGAACCAATAAAGAATAAAGATAAAGATAAGAGCACTGCGGATATAAAGATTTCGAAAGGTTTTACCAAATACAGCTATTTATCCTCCGGGTAGAAAATCCTTTATTTTTCGAAAATATGTAAACAGTTAGTTATAATTGTGACCATAGCAATGATAATTGATGTCAACGCATCCGTGCTAACGACATGCATGGTGATTCTCTAGGACAAGTAAAGCTCAACTAGCATTGTCATCGATCCAGTGGTTGTAAAGAAACTCATCATAGATACCAAAAATAAAATTTGGTACGCCAGCTGACGCTTGGATTCAATATAATTTTAAAAGATAATACAGAAACACGTAATCCATGACAAGACAGCACACAATGTCCTCATTTTAATGCCAAAACATGTACTAGAATTATTAATTTGATTAACTTTACACTTGCGCACTTTCTTACACTACTAACATTTAATGAAAAAGTGTATAACTATGTTGCTCTTTTGAAATACAATTTCATACAAAAAATAAGCAAGAATATTGCTCGAAAATAAAGCATACTGCTTTTATTTATTGGTTCTTAAACCGGTATATAACGCTGTTCAGTCATACATGTAAGGCATTATTCTGTTTTATATGAAGATACGGATGCAGAAATGCAAAAAATTGGGTGTTCTAAGAGTCCCAACTTGAAAATAAGATTACAGTCTATCTAATTTTGTTACATCTGAGTGGAAAAGATGGGCTTCAACTGCAATAACAATGTCCAGGAAACTGATAATTGTCGCTTAATATGGGTTCTTTTTCGATGAAATATAACATCAGTAGTATATCGTTCGTGTGTTTGTTCGTTTGTATGTTTGTTTGTTTGTTTGTTAGTTTGTTTGTTTGTTTGCTTGTGTGTTTGTTTGTTAGCTATGTTTTTTTCTTTTCTTTTGATTTCAGTTGTCATGACTTGAGCTTAATCTTTGACTGTCATACAAATGAATGGTTTAGCGCTTTAAAACCACGTTCAATCCAGCTTATTCTACATTTGAAAATGATTCTGACAGTTGTTGTCCATTCGTTTGATGTGTTTTTATCATTTGATTTTGCCATTTAATTAGGGACTTTCCGTTTTGAATATTCCCCGGAGTTCAGTATTTTTTGGATTTTACCTTTTTCTGTGTCTGTTATATATAAACCTGTACTTAAATACTTTATATAGTTTTTATTTTTGTCTTTGCGTTGCATTTGACTTTGACCCTTTTATCTTGTAATACAGTTCCCGTGTACCCGTCTTTCATAAAAAAAAAACCTGATATAATTTTATAATGAGTAACCCTTTCCTGGTTTGTTGAATATGTTGCCAAGCTTATTTTCAGTGCATCGACAGATTGTACGGAAACCAATGTATATCACTTAATTATTTAACGTAACTATTAAAATCAACACGTATACACAATACTGCGTGACGACAGTTAATCACTGATAAATAGTTGATATATTATTCTGTGGTACAATGCATATAACATTTACTGTAAAAACAATAAAGCATAAAATCTGCACTACATTTTGAAAATAAAATATAAACCTTTTAGTTAGATTATTTATCACGTTCAAATAATCTTGTAATTTTGATTTGGAACTACTACTGCCAGAACTTAGGTAGAATTTCAAGAAACTCGGTGTTATATTATTTTAAAGAACTTACCGTTTATCTGTTATCCTCTGTCTTTATCGATTGTGAACTTCGTCAAAGTAGCATGTCACGTGTCTCGTATCATCTATTGACGAGGAAATATCATCCGTCTTGGATTGTACGGATTTACTACCTATATTAATAATATGTTTTATTGATTTACAGGTATTGATGTGTTATTAATTTTATCAAATTTATCTCCGAATTCCTTGGTAGACATTCAATCGTAACAAATTCTATAGTCTCTAACAGTTAAACTGGTTAAGATTTTTATTTGATTAAATGGGTATTGTTTTGAATAATTACAACTTGTCTAGATGAAATAAAATGATAGTTTAACTGGGCGACAGACTATTAAAAAAACCTGAATTATTAAAAGTACGGTACTGCATAAAAGGACGAATAGCAGTAAGATTGGTATTTATTTCATTTTTCCTTAGACACCATAACTAAATGTCGACGTTCGAATATCGCAAATCCATTTTGAATATTGACAAATTAAGTATCACATTGGTTATTGCATGAACTCCAAAAGGATCGAGATTGGTCGCGTCGGCATGGTAAACGTCTCATGATAAATATAGATTAGTTCAACAGCAAAAAATGATATTTACAAAAATGTATGCTTCTTTCGGAGACAGATTGTAAGCTTAAATGAACGGTGACCCCATTTGTTTATTCAATTATTTCTATTAAGTATATGATAAAGTTCATTTATAAAACAAAATAGCGAAATTCTATATTTAAGAAAAAAATTGATTTATACCCGCGAGCCCGCTCAAGTTTGGAATGGAGAATACATGTGTAAAATGTAGAAAAGTCAATGTTTGCACCAAATGGAGATAATTTGGAGCTTTTTCAATGACATCTACATTGTAAAAAAGAGGGACGAAAGATACCAAAGGGACAGTCAAACTCGTAAATATAAAACAAACTGACAACGCCATGGCTAAAAATGAAAAACAATAGTACACATGACACAACATATGAAACTAAAGAATAAACAACACGAACCCCACCAAAAACTAGAGGTGATCTCAGGTGCTCCGGAAGGGTAAGCAGATCCTGCTCCACATGCGGCACCCGTCGTGTTGCTTATGTGATTACAAATCCGGTAAATAGTCTAATTCGGTAGGTCAAATTCATGAAAGGGAAGGGGATAATAGTTACGACGTAAGGAACATATCTGATATCATTTGTGAAACGGTTATTCCATAACGGTCAACCAACTCGTGATGGCGTCCGTAAAATTTACGAAGGGATGATTTCAACTTCACCATTTGGAACTCTTGGTTTAATAGCTTCCTTGTGAGCAGTAACCCTCTATCAATAAAATCATGATAGGAAATGCAAGCACGGGAACATCGTATCAATTGGGAGATATATACCCCGTATGCAGGTGCTGCTGGAATGTTGCTACTTAGAAATGGAAAGTTCACAATTGGGAAGCTGAAACCATCTCTTTTGTCGTAAAGTTTTGTCTTCAACCGACCCTCATTGTCAATTTCTAGATGTAAGTCAAGATATGAAGCCGACTAAACTGTATCTGTAGTATCCTTTATCTCCAATTCGATGGGATAGATGCGATCCACATAGTCACCAAATTTTGAATTGTTTAGTGAAAGAACGTCATCTATATAGCGGAAAGTAGAGTTAAAGGATATTGCTAACTTCTTATCTTTCTTCCTAAGAAGTTCCTGCATGAAGTCAGCCTCATTATAATAAAGAAACAAGTCAGCAAACAGACGGGCACAGTTTGTTCCCATTTGGGATGCCGACAGTCTGTTGAAAAACACGTCCTCCGAATGTAACAAATATGCTGTCAATCAAGAAATCAAGCATCTTGATAATATCGGTTTCAGAGAATTTTTTGTTTGAATCAGAATGATTCAAACAAAGTAGGATTTATCCCTCCCTAAGACAAGATACTTGTATCTACGTTGGCCATTCTTTTCTATGACGCAAAGTAATACCAACTCTTTTAATTTGTCTTTTAGTTTGGAATGTGGAATACTTGTGTAAAGAGTAGAAAAGTCAAATGTTTTAATACTGTTACAAGATGAAAGAGAGTTAGATTGTATGTACTCTAAAAGACTTTTGGAATTTTTAAGTATCCACATCTGATTCACGCCACCTGTAGAATAGGCTGTTTCACAATAACTTTGAAGCCCGTCTTTGATTGCTGATAAAATAGATGTTAATAATTTAGAAAGGGGTTTCGTGGAGCACTTGGAAGACCCAGCAATATACCGTTGTTTGTAAGGACACTTATGTAGTTTAGGTATCCAATACAGTGATGGAAGATCCAGTTCTTCATCTTTGGTTGAAATACCAAAGGAACAAAGAACAGACCTATAGTTATCAAAAGTACCAGGATTACAATTGTATACGCCAGACGCGCGTTTCGTCTACATAAGACTCATCAGTGACGCTCATATCAAAATAGTTAAAAAGTCAAATAAATACAAAGTTGAAGAGCATTGAGGACCCAAAATTCCAAAAAGTTGTGCCAAATACGGCTAAGGTAATCTACTCCTGGGGTAAGAAAATCCTTAGTTTTTCGAATAATTCTAAGTTTTGTAAACAGAAAATTTAGAAAAATGACCATATAATTGATATTCATGCCAACACCGAAGTGCTGACTACTGGGCTGGTGATACCCTCGGGGACGAAACGTTCACCAGCAGTGGCATCGACCCAGTGGTGTTAATAGTTATCAAAAGTACCAGGATTACAATTTCATACGTCAGACGCGCGTTTCGTCTACATAAGACTCATCAGTGACGCTCATATCAAAATAGTCAAAAAGCCAAATAAATACAAAGTTGAAGAGCATTGAGGACCCAAAATTCCAAAACGTTGTGCCAAATACGGCTAAGGTAATCTACTCCTGGGGTAAGAAAATCCTTAGTTTTTCGAAAATTCTAAGTTTTGTAAACAGAAAATTTAGAAAAATGACCATATAATTGATATTCATGCCAACACCGAAGTGCTGACTACTGGGCTGGTGATAGCCTCGGGGACGAAACGTCCACCAGCAGTGGCATCGACCCAGTGGTGTTAATAGTTATCAAAAGTACCAGGATTACAATTTTATACGCCAGATGCGCGTTTCGTCTACATAAGACTCATCAGTGACGGTCATATCAAAATAGTTAAAAAGCCAAATAAATACAAAGTTGAAGAGCATTGAGGACCCAAAATTCCAAAAAGTTGTGCCAAATACGGCTAAGGTAATCTACTCCTTGGGTAAGAAAATCCTTAGTTTATCGAAAAAATTTAAGTTTTGTAAACAGAAAATTAATAAAAATGACCATATAATTGATATTCATGCCAACACCGAAGTGCTGACTACTGGGCTGGTGATACCCTCGGGGACGAAACGTCCACCAGCAGTGGCATCGACCCAGTGGTGTTAATAGTCATCAAAAGTACCAGGATTACAATTTTATACGCCAGACGCGCGTTTCGTCTACATAAGACTCATCAGTGACGCTCATATCAAAATAGTTAAAAAGCCAAATAAATACAAAGTTGAAGAGCATTGAGGACCCAAAATTCCAAAAAGTTGTGCCAAATACGGCTAAGGTAATCTACTCCTGGGGTAAGAAAATCCTTAGTTTTTCGAAAAATTCTAAGTTTTGTAAACAGAAAATTAATAAAAATGACCATATAATTGATATTCATGCCAACACCGAAGTGCTGACTTCTGGGCTGGTGATACCCTCGGGGACGAAACGTCCACCAGCAGTGGCATCGACCCTATGATTATTCAGGATTTCCTCTTTGGTAAGTGTCGTGAGGGTATATGTTGGGTTTCCAAGTGAATTGTCTATACCTAATTCGTTTATCAAGCAATTAATGTAATGACTTTTACAGACAAAAACGATGTTATTTGGGGCTTTGTCTGCTGGGACAACAAGATATTTATCATGGAGGTCAGATAGGTGTTTAGCAACATTTGGATCTTTGAAGATTGACGTAGCATAGGCATTGATAGGCCCATTCAGTTTCTTAATTCTGATTTGTATTAACGACCTCACTGCCTTAATCCATTCGGATAGAGTGTCTACGTCTTCCTTTTCGCGCTTAGCCCATTGCCTGGCATAATCCTCGACTGAATCCATCAAAATTTTAAAGTTGTATTTCCAATTGATGGATTTAGGCTCACGATATTTCGGACCTTTCGATAACACTTTTTGTAGAGAAGTGTTATTAACAATATTAAGGTCACCGGTAATAACGTGGCCAGCAGGATTATATGTGAATTGGGAACTAGCACAAGTGCAATCAGGAGGTTTAGACTTGAAGTCGTCAATATCGAGATCCTGCAAAACGCATTTGTAATTGAAAATTTTAGTTACAATAGGTTTGGTATAGGTATAAGAAATTATTGGTACAGACTGTAAAAGTCACCTGGGGCCAACACAAATTGATTTTTTGGAATTACATTTTTACCATATGATACAGTGACTACTTAAGTGAACTACTTAAGGTAATAAATAAAATTTGTAATGAAAAATTAATGTTTATTTTTTTCTGAAAATCTTATACCCGCAAGCCTCCTTAATACTATGTTATTGTAAATTCAGTCATTTTAAAAGGCACTCAATGTCATTTTAATCAGCTTTTGTAAAATTGAATAACGTTCGATTATGACAACACTTCATTAATAAATTACAATCGTTTGAATTCAGATCTGTCATTTTTTTTTTTTATTTGTATTTTTTTGGGTCCTTTTTCGAAAGCTTCCGATGATTTGAAATCAACAGTCATTGTTTCTTTAAAAAAGAACATTGACTTAAAGGTCTCGGTTGAATAATTCTGTTTCCTACATTAATGACCCCTGTTCAATTCTGATTTATTTTATTTTTTTATTTTTTTTTTGGGGGGGGGGCAATTATTATGTTCCTTTAATAAACGTATACACTTTAGAAATCTCACGTATTTAGTACAGTTTTTAAGAGGGCGCTTTGAAAATTAATCTACTATTCTTACAGTGCATGGAAAGCCATGTTCTATGAAAAATAGAAGATAAAACCAAATTTGGCATCGGTCGAGCATGGATAAGTATGTTTTAAAATTGGATATGATCATTTCAGTGACATATTAAAAAAGCGTAAATTCTAAACAAAGAAGTTTCAGTACTTAAAAAGGCTATCGTAAATGCAATGTTTATGCATTATTTACACATGTACAATGAGTAGGCGTTGATTTATGAATTAACGCATATCCGTTGTATCTCTTATCTTAATTATTGTGTTTTTGTCTTTTCAAAATTAAAGTATTTCCTTATACCGCAGTCCAACTAGGCTACGATTGCACTACGATCTGTGAACAAAATGTAAATTTTGATGATCGTGTAGATTGTGGTAGGTCGTATCACGGTCGTGGTTTAGGTCTTCAAAATCGTGACGAGCGTGGCCAAATTTGAACATGTTTAAAACAATCGTGGTGCGGTCATGGCGAAATCCGGTCGTAGTAGAAGCGGAGTTAGAGCGCACTGAGGTCGTAGTGAGATCGTTATGGTCGCTGTACAATCGTAGCGAGCGCGTAGCGAAAGCGTGATTCTATTCAGGGAGACTGTGCTACGATCTCACAGCGACGTTATTACGACCTCACCAGGACCATTACGTTCTCATCGCGACCAAACTACGCTAGCTTCCACTACGAGTACACCACGTTTACACCACGCTGTTCAAGACCAAAGTTCGATTTTAGTACGCCTTTGTCGTTCTCATAACGCGCTTCTTACGACCTGACTACGTTCATACTACGACCATCATTCTCATTGTAATTTTCTAAAAACATTTATCAAATCTCTCCAGGTTTTATTTGTCTGAATCGGTTGCCATTAGACTTCTTGTCCATTTTCTCTGACGGCTTAACCATGCATCTCGTTTTCATTTAGATTAGACCGTTGGTTTTCCAGTTTGAATGATTTTACATAATTATTTTTGGAGCCATTTATAGCTTGCTGTTCGGTGTGAGCCAATGCTCTGTGTTGAAGGTCGTACATTGGCCTATAATAGTTTACTTTTTTAAATTGTTACTTGGATGGAGAGTTGTCTCACTGGCACTTATACCACATGTTCTTATATCTATTGACACAGTTGTGTCATATCTGCTACCGTTCACTATAGTATCGTTATTTGAGCTTTATGGACCAGGTTGTAATTTAGGTTGGATTGGTCAGTCCGACATCTCTGCTTGAGATGATGTTATTATCAGAGCTCCATCTGCCTCTACATCAACCCCTTTCACCACACCCACGTGTTCTAGTAGATTTTGGTGGCATGACTGTATTGTTTCATCGAAATTTAGTAAGATCGCGATAGGAACGTAGTTTAATCGTGGTAAGAACGTGCTATAATCGCAGTAGTGTTGCAAACGTATAACTCATGGTATGGTCGTGGTGAGAACGCGATGAGCATAGAAAGATCTTGATAATCATAGTGAGGTCACAGAATAAGCGCGGTGAAAACGTGGTATAATCGTAGCGGGATCGTTGTAGAAGCATAATGAGGACGTAGTAGCATCGTGAAAGCAACGGAAATTTACATTTGCATGCCGCTCATACCGCGACCTCACCCTGACCGATCTTAATTTATTTTTGATCGCGGTGAGCGTGGTGCGATCGCGGTCTAGTGGGACTGGGGATTGAGTTAGAAGGCATTGTAAAAGAGACAACAGCAGTTTACGCCTATTCATAAGTCATCAATCGATTGCGGGGAACAAATCTGTGTTACAAACTTAAATCGAGGAGAAAACATCAACTATAAAAATAAAAAAACCGGAACAACAGAAGCTGAGAACTGCAAAAAAAAAACGCAAACATACGGATAACAACTGCCAAAATTCTGACTTGGTACAGGATATTTTAAGAAAAAATGGTGGGTCGAACCTGGTTGTATTGCTAGTCAAAGCTCCCGCTTATATGGTAATGTTTAAAAATATCTTTATAATGAAAAAAATGCTTGACAGGTATGCAGTATACACTTAAGAAAGAACAATCAGCACAGAAAAAAACCATAAATAATATAATAGAAGATAATTGAAACATTAACTACAGAATAACAACGAACATCTTCCAGTAACAACAACACATGACTCTTCAAGCAGTGACGTATTTTTTTAGAAGTATATGTCATCTTAAAGTTCAGCCATTTAAATGGACTCGAACGATATCGAACAATTAGCAATATTACTTTCACAATACTAGTCCAAATGATTATCATGTTTTAAAAGGATGTTTCAAATTGATGCTGTGAAGAAGTCATAATCTTTTTGACTAACACAATGCTTTTTCCATTTAAAATGAAAATTCACTCGACTTTACTGAAAAATGTGAAAATTTTAGTCGCTTCTAGAAGTTTCACGTTACTTTCCACTTCGGGGAAAGACGCAGTTTAGCTTATTGAGTAATCAGACTTAACCATGTACCTTTGA
Organism: Mytilus trossulus; assembly: GCF_036588685.1. Taxonomy (NCBI): domain Eukaryota; kingdom Metazoa; phylum Mollusca; class Bivalvia; order Mytilida; family Mytilidae; genus Mytilus; species Mytilus trossulus. The sequence continues at coordinate 102,722,888 of NC_086373.1, read as the reverse complement.
ATAAGACCGACCATCACACTTAAGTGATTTCAGTCGAACTTATGTGTGACCATCTCGGTTTAGCGTCCCCATCACCCCTATGAGTTCTACAGATATACATGTAGGTGTTTTAACGAAATCATTCCCAGCGCTTGATTATAAAGCTTTAAATGTGTCTAGTCTATTGAATGATATACTTACTAATCTTTTAAATATGGATTAACCTGGTTTATAGCTAGCCAAACCTCCACTTGTATTACAGTTACATACAATTATTCTATTATATTGACAACAATGTGTCAATTAAACAAACTGACATAGCCAGAAATGATAAAATATATGTACTCACCACTATATCAAATGGTCATTTAATTGCAAATTCACTTGGAAACTCAACATATACCCTCACGACACTTACCAAAGAGGAAATCCTGGTTAATCATAGGTCTGTTCTTTGTTCCTTTGGTATTTCAACCAAAGATGAAGAACTGGATCTTCCATCACTGTATTGGATACATAAACTACATTAGTGTCCTTACAAACAAAGGTATACTTCTGGGTCTTCCAAGTGCTCCACGAAACCTCTTTCAAAATTATTAACATCTATTTTATCAGCAACATTTGATTTTTCTACTCTTTACACAAGGACTTTGCTGGATAGTTGTCTCATCGGGAACTATTGATGACTGTTTATGAACCTTCTTACAAAGTATCAACACCAGGGTAGCCTAGTGGTAGCGTATTGACATCTTAAGTAGGAAGTCGATGGTTCAATTTCCAATCTTTTTAAATCGCAGACGGAAAGTGGGTATCTGCTAACTAAACAGTATTGAGGATCAACGAAAAAAAACCCAAAAGATTGGTTAGTTCGGAGTAAATAATATAATGTGTTTAGGTATGGTGACACTGTGAACTGTCACCTTTTTGAATAAAACTAACTGAGGGTGTCGGTCTAGTTCAGCGATTCAAGGATTTGTTAAAATATTTTTTATCTAAATAAACTCAATATAGAGACCAGGAATAACAATTTGTACGCCACTCTTTATAAGAATAATCAGTGACGCTTGCAAAATTAAAAGTGCATCGAGACCAAATATTCCAAAAGGTTTTGCTAAATACAGACAATATAGTCTATTCATACACGAGTTAAAAATCATACGGAAAATGACACAAATACTTAGTCATTACAAATTTAGGCTTGCCGACAGTTATCTTTACATACCATTTGAACAGTAAATATATTATTTATAAAATTTTGATAACAGTTGTGATCATAGATAATAGATAATCCCTGATAGTAAACCGTTTTAAAAGATACATTCACTATAGGGCTCACGTTGACAATTTCAATTTGCTAAACTTTACTACTCCAAACAAGGAAATTTTGTATCTTTTTGAGAATAACGTAGTGGATATAATCTACACACTTTTTTAGAATGGCTGAAAAAAAGATACAATGTACACTTTGCGAGAGAGGGAATTTATTAGAATGGAAGTGTTTATCTTGCAAAGATTTGTTGTGTAATGATTGTAAGGTATATCACAAAAAACTTCGAGCTACGAAAGACCATCAAGTCATATCAATAAAGGAACTAAATGAGGATGAAATCCTAAAATCGGTCGATCAATCTGTGAATTGTCGTGAACATGACGAGACATGTCAATTATTCTGCATGGACTGTAATTTTCCAATATGTACAAATTAATGTATCCAACTTCATGGTGGCCATCGTTTCGAACCGATAGAAGATCTCCGTCAATCTTTAGAGGAAAGCACTAATGTACTGATAGATATGATTAGAACGAAGAAAGAGTCATTTAATACACTTCGTGAATTTGAAGAAGATGACAGACAGAGACTAAAGAAAGAACTTAAGCAAAGGAAACAATTCTTAATTTCAATCATCGAAAGCAAATACGGTAAGCTTACAGCCGATTTACAGGAAATGTATCAAAACTCAAACAAACAAAAGGAAACAGAGATAATTAACCAATCATTAATAAAACTTAGAGACAAACAAGCCTCTTTAGGAGAGATTGTGAAAACAAGTAATGTAGAAGAGTTCGTTAAGAGTTTTAACATACTAAATGAAGAAATTAAAAAATTATTACAAAATATTCCTGACGAAAAACAAGTTTCCTTTCAACCAGGAATTTCTGATATACATTTTGGTTCCTTTGGCTACAAATCAAAAACTACCGAAATCAAAAACATTTCATCCTTGACAAGTCTAGAAACCGTACGAATAATTCAAACAAACCATAACGAAGTGGACATGATTTGTCCGAATAGTAATGATACAACATGGATTGGCGGTCAGAACGATGCACGAGTCCAACTGATTCAAAATTCATCTGGACAATCTATTAAAGAAATTGAAACTAACGTCAGCAATGGCTGTGTTAGATCAGACATACTCTACTTGTGCTGTTTGAACGAAAAATCTGTCCTTGCAATTTCATTGGATGGAACTGTCACCACGATTAAAGAAATGCAACCTCTTTATCCAGTATGCATTTATGTGACATCTACAGACGACATACGGATAGGCGCAATAAGTGAGCTTGACAACTACGATCTGGAGTCCAAAAACAGAAGAGTTGTGATAACTATGAACGATAAAGGGGAAGTTAGAAAAGAACTTTCGCAAGACGTAAATGGTATAAAGCTGTTTGTAAAACCTTATCGCTGTATTGTTAATGAACTTAATAATGAGCTTGTCGTTCTGGATAAAACTAGTGGAGGAAATGGGAGAGTCGTCTGTATTTCACCCAACGATGAGATCAAATTTAGATACTTCGGAAGATCGTCAGATGAATTAGCATATGAATTTAATCCATTGGGGATAGATATTGCAACGAATTATATCATTGTGTTGGATTTTTCAAACCATGCATTAGATATCGTGAATGACGAAGGCTACATGATAAAATGGGTCTCTATTGAAATGAATGAGATATGTTCCTTGGCCTTTGATTCTGCAGGACAACTCTGGTTAGGAAATCATGACAAAACTCGTGCTGAAATATTCATTACAAGATTGAAGTAATCTATAACATACACATATCAAGAACAAAGGAAAGTAATGAACCCACAGTCGATTTAGGAATGTCTAACGTTATTTTTACGTATTATTATACTTGATATCTGTTTATTTTATAGATAGAACCACTTGCAAGATACTATGCAGAAATCACTAGACAGGCTCAGATATATTTATATGTTACACTTTTCCTCAAATCTTGTATAGGTTCAGCTACACAAAAAAATGTTTTGTCATGCATCCGATTTCACCTTGAGAGATGCACACGCCTGATGAAGCTAATTTGTTTAGCGAAATAGTGCGTATTTTCTATTTTAAATCTAATAGAACTTTTTAATGTATTAATTAGCGTGTTTAAATTATATTCTTAGACATTTAAATAATTTTAATTCAGTAACTGTATCAGTTTATTCTCACAAACTGATCCACGCTTAAATAGATTGAATGTTGATTGTTGCTATTTTTAGACATTATATATATATTTACCTTTTCATTATAATAATATATAACAAGAATAAAACACATTGTTATTCGAATCTAATATTTTTGATACAAGGACTTTTTTATTTCATCAATACATATACTTGTTCTTATCTAATATATCATCAAGCAGACATTTATCAAAATGCTTATATATACTTATATATGTGTCATATATATTCTAGAATGTATGTAAGTTGGGTCATACTTGATTGATATGTGTGTCGTCAAATCTCTCGATGGTATATATGAAAAGGGTATAATAAGGTAACATAAGAAAAATAGCCCATATATACCGAAGGTATACTCAAACTCTTACAACCCGACAATGACAGGACAAAACGTACTAAGGTGTTGTTAAAACAGTTCGTCGTCATCTATGGAACATATATTCCATTACGGTAAACCAACCCGTTAGGTCGTCCGTAAACTTTTCAAGAGCTGATGTAAACTTCACCGTTTTGATCTCGTGGTTCCATAGCTTCGTATTAACGTGGGTGTAACTCTCTATATGCAGGAACTATAGGAATGTTGATACATAGAAACTGAAAGTTCACTATGGGGAGCTTCAATTGATCCTCCCTAAGACAAAATACATGTATTTTCTTTGGTCAATCCTATTTGCCAAATCATTTAGACATGCAAAATTAATCTGAAGAAGAAAAACAAACTATCTACGACAGTTTGAATTTTCCAACCTTTCTTCGTTTCCGCTTGTATGAATATAAAGTTGGAATGGTATGATGAGGTATTTGTTAGGTCTATAGAAAGGGTAGTAAAAATCAAACCTAGAGTACAACAACTTCGTCGGCTTGTTATTAACTGTACTGCAACTTGCATGCTCTATATTTATATAACGCCCTTTTTACCAGACAGTAGTATAATTTAACTTCAAATACCTAATTATGTGAAAAGTACACAAATCTCTATCTGACATTGTACACATAAAATAAATAAAGGCAACAGCTATATACCTCCGTTCGATAATCATAAATCAATGAAGCGAAAAATTAAATCGAGAAAAACACTAACATTTATATGAGGAAAACAACGGAACAAATTGCAACCTGGTTGTATTGCCAGCCAAAAATCCCGCTTATATGACAAGGTTAAAAATACTGCTAAAATGACAACACTACGTGACAGGAAAACAGTACAAATAAATACAAGAATGCTAAGGACAGAGACATACATAAATACATATATAACAGTAAATTACGACATTTATAACACAGAAAATTAACGGACGCCTTCCAACGAGTAAAACTGAATAAAGCAACATAGTCATAGTATATTTCTAGTAGCGTTCATGAAATTATAGTACATGTTTGACCAGATGTATATAGATCCTGGTGATATTGGAACAAGATGTTGGTTCTTAATAATTCAAAATATCGGTGTCCCTACAAAAGTTTAAAAACATTCGACTTTTCTACTCTTTAGCCAAGTTTTTCCCTTGTGTTTCATAAAAAAAAATGAATAACCAACGAAAATACATGTATTTTGTCTTAGGGAGGTATCAGACAGATTCATGGGGTATCGGGGAGGGTAAACTTGTTTAAAGGCACACACAGTGATGTTACAGTACAATACAACATTAGAAATTAATATCAAAATCAGTTGACAAAGGCTTTACTCGTCAAAAGATACAAATCAGAAAAACAGCTAACGAAAACACAGAACGTACTTAGCAGGTTAATATACATCGCTGGACATAATAGACACAAAATACAGATCTAAAAGTATACTGAGCCAAAAAAGTTTAGCAACACTTTTTTTTAATTCTTTATTTTGTTCTTTCTAGAAAAAAATATTTAAACATCATTGATACAATCCTTAGTTTTACCTGTAATTTAAAACAGTCGTACTCTTTCCTGGTGATTGATTTCGCGCCATATCAGCTTTGCACGTGTAATTGATGTTTTACCTTCTGTAACTGTCCTTTAAAACGATATTAAAAATTTCTTTTTCACTAACGTTCAGAAACACACTATTGGTAAGAAAAACACATACACCCTTGTTAAAATTGCATGGGGCGTCAACCAGGCCTCCCCGAAAATGACCGTCAGAAACCTCTTGGAATGGTTGAGTCCGGAATGAGTGTTGCTGACATCGTGGCTCGATTTAATGTGCATAAGGCAACAGTTTAGAGACTAACAAACAGATATCGACAAATTGCAACTGCACAGGGTAGGTCGATATCTCGTAGACCAAAAAAACTCTTGTCAAGAAGAGGAGCGCCATCTTCGCTTTACGTCAACACGTGACAAACAAATTTCGGCTACAAAAGTAGTGCATAGACTAAGGGAAGCTGTTGGTGTGTCTGCCAATCCTTCATTGGTACACTAAGGTCATGGCGGAGAAATTGATTTTGAATAACGCTATACTCATTTCCGCATTTTGACCCTCCCGCGCTCCATACAAAAAAAATCCTCATAAAATGAGTGATAAACATTCATGTTGCTTCTGACATGTCATAATTCTATTTTGTTATTATTGAAATTATATGTTGCTATGATTTTGTCAAACATAAAATACGATTCATTTTGTTCATTTATTTCAAGTATCAAGTGCCAGTCTTTGTAAGAATCATGCAATTTAGGTAAAAATTAAAACATGATTGGAAAAAACCCACCAAGCTAATCCTGCTATTTAATACTAACCATCATCCTGAGTTAAAAAGTATTAGTCTTTAGTTTGTGTGAGTCTGGTAATATCAAATTACTTCGTTAGAAAATTGGTTAGAATGATAGCAAATTACAGAGTTATCTCACCTTATTTGTTAATTTCTAGTGCATTTCAACCAAATTGTATCTTCTATTACCAGAACAGAAACTGGAAATGAATGTTATTTTTGTGCATAACTACATATTATGAACTGAAGACAATGTCAAATTGGTTGGGGTTTTTTGGTCATGTTTTCACCACTGCCTGATTCTTAGGCAGACTGGCACTTAATAAAAGCGGATTTTTTAAAGTAATATGTCATTATAGGCAGCAAGTTAGGTCAAATAGTTCAAAATAAGCTCAAAAACAACTCTGATGTATTATTGACCTGAAAGTCAATAACTCAACCTCAATTGAATCTCTATTCACGTAAACTTTAATATAACCATGAAGATGGAGTATGCATGTACTAGGCGTGCTTAACTAAAAAAAGGAAAATAATGTCAAATTTGAAAGTGAATCAAGGGTAAACTATTTTGTAGACTAATTCGTTCAACAAAACATCATTCTCATATACAGGTTAAAGGATGATTTATATTTGTAACTTATTACATAAAATGAAATAAACTTAGAAATATCCAAAAGCACGTGGTTGTTATCTATTTTATGTATGTTTTATCTGGTTTCATCACCGAAAGCAATCTTTGAAGGTTATCTCGATGTTTAAATATATGGCTTCTATACTTAGATACACACGAAATACTGCTACCTATTAATTGTTTTTAACTTTTAACGAGTCTACATTTCCTTCAGAAAATTCTTCATCCCTCCTTGATCCAATTACATTTTTAATTGTACTCATAGTTTGGCATATCATTAAGTGAGTGAATATCAGATAATTATGCACTTACAAATCAGGTTCTATGTCTGGATATAGTTCTATCATTTCACTCATTTATGTAATTTATGAATTGGAATATCAGTACTTTATCCACACTATAAACCTGATTTGCAATAACCAACGATATAGCTATAGTTTTTAACTTTAAACAATTGAGTGTTGTCTTTTCTGATATCAATAAAACATCCAACCTTATCTGGCGTGAGGGACTTTTTTATTTGGAATTTGAGGGAACGTGCTGTACTCATCAAGAGTTATCTAATAGACGACAAAAGGTAGTCATTGGAGGACAGAACTCTGATATAAGGGATATTTTAGTTTGTGTCCCCCTCCCAAGACTAAAGGTAAGGTCTTGTATAAGAATTTGTATTTACAAATGATATGAAATGTGTACATGTACTTGTCTGTCATTTGTTTTTTTTAATATATTCCTTAACAAAAAATAGGGTACCAAACTCGGATTTTTCAGAAACGACAGTCGTTTGCGAACTTTATTCCGGCCTCGATTCTGTTGTTCCTTATACCAGTATCAGAACTAGATATGCCTTAAATAAACGATAGATTATCTACAGAATGATTTGCAACACGCAGTTTCTGTTGTCGGGATCATTCGTCACAGGAGTTCCAAGTAGTTGAAGAAGAAGATCCAGAGAGGCAATCATGAAGTATGTTATAATCAGCTCCTGATCATCGTACTTTCGTATTTTGGCATCTTTGCTATATGGTTACTACTAGAATACTAGAAGGAAATTTTTCATGTTAAGAACATTAACTGCAAATCTTTAGAAACTCCTTTATACCATCTAGTGTTTGTGAATGAAACCAACTACCACAATAGGAAATGTATCGTTTGACACTAAACTTAAATTATAATGAAAATCTATCAAATCGAACCATCATATAAAATAATGGCTTTCGCACACCTCTCAAAAACTCTGGTTGACTTATACTAAAAAAAACGAAACCAACTACCACAATAGGAAATGTATCGTTTGACACTAAACTTAAATTATAATGAAAATCTATCAAATCGAACCATCATATAAAATAATGGCTTTCGCACACCTCTTAAAAACTCTGGTTGACTTATACTAAAAAAACACTGAAGGGGGAAACGTAGGTTATAAGCTGAATCTGTGGGATGTTTCGAACACACAATACAAATGGATCATTTAGAATATTCCACAAATTCAGATTGAAATCAGTTTCTATTTTTATCTTTACATATCAATCAAACTGAAACTATAGTGTATGTTCCATTTAGATAACAGTTTTAATATGTGATAATTAATAAACCTATTGGCACTCCATCGTTTCTGTCACAAATTTAAGATGGCGTTATTCGGGGCTCAAATGAGTATTGGGTGTACCCTTTGTGAGAGGGGAAATTCATTGAAATGGAAATGTTTAACTTGCAAAGAGTTGTTGTGTGATGACTGTAATGTATACCACAAGAAACTTCGAGCGACGAAAGACCATGTAGTCATACACATTAAGGAACTAAATGAGGACAAACTATTTCAAGCTGAGGTGATAACGTGTCGTGATCATGACGATGCATGTCGATTATTCTGCATGGACTGTAAATTTCCCATATGCACAACAAAATGCATCAAACTTCATGATGGACACCATTTTGAAACGATAGAGAATCTGCGTCGTACTTTAGAGAAAAGCACAAAAAAACTTATAGATGATATTGAAATTAAAACAAAATCATATGCTACGCTTTGTGAAATTGAAGATTGCGAGGGGCAAAGAATAAAAAAAGAACTAAGTGACCGGAAACAATGCTTAACTTCAATAATCGAAAGTAAATACGGTAAGCTTAAAACTGATTTGTGCAATATCTATCAAAACTCTAACAAACAACTGCAATCAGTCAACGATAACCAATTAGCAAAAGAGCTTAGAGAAAAGCAATCCTTGTTAGAGGATGTTATGAAAATACACGACATCGAGGAGCTCGTAAAGAAGTTCAACATACTTAAAAAGGAAGTAGGCAGTTTATCACAACAGATTCCTGACTTAAAACGCATGTACTTTCAACCAGGACATCTCGATATACATTTTGGTGCCCTAAATATCAATTCAAAATGTATTCAAATCAGAGATATTTCCTCTCTACACCATATAGAAATCGTTCGGAAAATTAAAACAGACCTTGAAGATGTGGACATGATTTGCCTAAATAGCAATGATACAACATGGATCGGCGGTCAAAATGATGCACGTGTCCAACTGATACGAAATTCATCTGGAAGACTTATAAATCAAATCAAAACTAACTTCAGCAATGGCTGCGTTATATCAGATAAACTCTACATGTGTAGTTTAAACGAAAAATCCATCTCGATAGTTTCACTTGATGGGGCAGTTTTCCAAATGAAAGACATGCAACCCTTATATCCATTGTGCATTTATGTAACATGTAATAAGGACATAGTAATAGGCGCAACAGACGAGCTTGATAATTACGAACTAAACAAAACTAGCAGAAGAGTTGTGATGACTATAAACGAGAAAGGAGAAGTTAAAAAGGAACTGACGGTAGATGCAAAAGGTGACCAGTTGTTCGTAAAACCATATCGTTGCATGGTCAATGAACAAACAAATGACCTTGTTGTATTGGATAGAACAAGTGGAGGGAGTGGAAGAATCGTTGGTATTTCAGTTGATGACGATGTGAAATTTAGATACTATGGACGATCGTCAGATGAACTAACATGCGAATTTAACCCAACAGGATTAGTATTTGCTTATAATAATATCATTGTATGCGATTATTCGAATCATGCATTAGATATCATTGATTCAGAAGGAAAGATGTTGAAATGTATCAATATTGAGATAAACGGGGTTTCATCTTTATGCGTTGATTCTTTAGGACAACTTTGGATTGGGAATCGCTCCAAAAAAACCAAAGCCGAACTTTTTATTACAACGCTGAAATAATTGTTAAAACTTAACATAAATGTGTATTTGAGCAATATCCCGATTAAGTAAAAACAAAAAAACAAAAGACGGCGGAAAAATGATGATTTGTAATTCATTATGGTATATAACTGATGACTGCGATTGAATATTTGAACATTGTATAGAATGTTTATCGTAATCTATACTTTTAATACACTTTTCGAAGTCCCTCACCAAAAACAGGAACCACTTTACAAAATTGAAAATGCATGATACAAATGTGAAAATGGAGTGAAATCATACGTAAACAGTTTTGTTTTTGTTTTTTTTGTGTTTTGGGTAATAATTTAATTTTTCAAGACGAAACATGTAAATAACAAAATACAGTATTAGACACAAAGTAAAAAGAGTTAAGTAACACTTGTAAGATTTATCAAATATTGATGGTATAATAAGATATAAATATTACAATTGATTTTGTTAATTAAATGCTGCATCTAACAATTGTCACTTCTGATCCATTTTAACTTTTTTCAAACGTTAACAGTTAATGGTCACTATACGGACGTTAACCATGAGAAAAGATATGCGTGTAAAGTAGGCAATAATAGGCCCGACATATAAAACGTGAAACAACTTCTAAAAACAAAAGAAAACTATTGGCCTTATTTATAATCAGACAATGTACGAAAACAAATCTGAAAGACATGACTTACTTAAAAAAAAAAATATAACAAAGTTTATGAAGAGTAATTAATTGTTATAAATATGAAATAAAGCTTTTAACCTAAATACGTATATGTTACAATGTTTTCTTTTTGTATCCCCAATGTATGTGAGCTAGATGAACTTATCAATAAATTATTCATATTAATTTTTGTTTTGTTTAATCAATACAGACGTCCCTGTGACTTTGATATGAGTGATACACTAAGTTCTAGTTTGATGTACATGTAGTAAAGTTGTCCAATGAATTGATACAACATATCATGCAGATGTTTGATGCACAAATTACCCATATCATGACCTATGTTAAATTGTGTTTATAATATATCTATTTTGCTTGTTGAAATGTAAACAGAAAAGCAAATATTACGGAGAGATAAAGCTACAGTAAATGTTAGTTTGTAGAAAAGGCCTAAACATTATATTTTAACCGTCTGTGCTTCATTGATAGTGAAGCTACAACCAAATGTATCAGTGCAAATTAGAGAGATCCCTTGGAAGCACCTCGACGTAGCAAAAACTTCTTTATTGAACTCTTTGGTTTTATTTTTTAATTCTTTTATTGATAACAAAGAGAACACACTGTTCAGAACTGGAACGATTCAGGCAGCGGCCTCTCTGTTAAATTGAAAGAAGATCTTATATTTACTGGGAAATACAAGAAATCAACCGAAATATAAGCTAGTGTGAAATGTGGGGATAATCCGATATGTTCTATTTTCATTAGTCATGAAGTGTGCCATTGGTCTGTCATTGAAGTACATTTTTAGTATCCCTAACTCCTCGTAAACACCTACAAGTAATTGGAGATCGAAGAAACCTTCTAGGAATGTTTATCATACAATGCCACATTGCATATTCCATGTTGTTTTCTGTCCGAATCAATTCAAGAGATTCCTTTACCATTGCTTTATTTGGGCTTATACATCTTGAGTACTGCACTAATGCTAAATATAAAAAAAATGCCAATTAGAGAACACTAACCAAAGACCAAATGATACAGAAGTTAACAACTATTGCTCACTCTACGGCATCAATCAATAAGCAAAATATACACCGCATAGTTAACTATCAGAGGGCATAAAGTTACAATTATAATACATTTCAAACAAAAATTAATGGTCTGATATATGTACAAAACAATGAAAAAACATGATATACAGCAACATTAACTAATGAATTACACGTGCCTGACTTTGGATAGGCACATTCAGAATGTAATCGAGTAAAACATAATTGAAAGCAATAACCTCGCCTTACTTAGAATATATCAATTACGGCACAACACTCAAACATACTATGAAAGCAATAAACGACAGCAATAAAATTACAGGCTCCTGACTTGGGACAGACACATATATAATGTGGCGGGGTGAAACATGCTAAGAACGAAATATAAAAATATAAAAATTAGTTGAAACGGGGTCTGTTGTTGTTGGGGATATACCAGTACCCGGCCACACCATATCTATGTAGTATTCTTAGTTGTATCCAAACGATGAGATAAGCCTTTTTAACTGATTTTGATAGTTCGTTCTTTTGTTGTAATGTTACACCACTGTCTGAGGTAAGGGTGAGGGTTTGAATCCCACTAACATGTTTAACCCCGCCACATTTTGTATATATTTGCCTGTCTCAAGTTAGAAGCCTGTAATTCAGTGGTTGTCGTTTGTTGATGTGTTGCATATTTGTTTTTCGTTATTTTTTTGTACATAGATAAGGTCATTAGTTTTCTCGTTTGAATTGTTTTAGATTTGTCATTTCGGGGCCTTTTATAGCTGACTATGTGCTTTGTTCATTGATGAATGCCGATCTATGATATAATTGTCAATTTCTGTGTCATTTGGTCTCTTATGGAGAGTTGTCTCATTGACAATCATACCACATCTTCTTTTTTTATATGTGCTCGCCACATCGACACAAACGAGAAAAACAAGTAACAAAATCATAGATTAGACGTGGCAGATTATTTATGCATCGCTATATCACAAAAGATAGTACAAAGCCAATTACAACAGATAAAAAATCATTTATCAAAGACTGAAATATTAATCAGTTCATATCCAACATTCAATGGGTTTACTATACAGACGCAATTAAAAGGTTCAGAGAAAACCCAACATTGTATAACGATAAATTACATGTATCAACAAACTGTAAACCGTGATTAGTACTTGTTTGGCTTTATAAATATTTTGATACGAGCGTCACTAATGAGTCTTGTGTAGACTAAACGCGCGTCTGGCGTACTCAATTATAATCCTGGTACCTTTGATAACTATTAGTATATGTAGTATGCTTATTTTGGTATTATGTACTGATACTAACATCAATATTTATACCAATAAAAACCATATTGAAGGTCTAATAACAGTGTTGAATTGGTAAACTTTAATATAACGGTGCATACAAATGCAGCAGGTTTAAACGTATAAACCTGAAACAGTTCTGTTACATTACAACATAAAAAGATATATACCTATCGGGTTTCATTCTTATCATAAATTTTAATCACCCTCGATCAGGATCATGAAGTTATCTCGACAACAATCGAATCCTTTCGGGATGGCACGTTATCTAAAAATTCCTATTAGAACGTACGTTATCGTATTGCAGGCGTCCCACTATCCCTTGGTTATGACATCGTGAGAGCATCATGTCAAATAGTGTCGTCTTCGTCTTTTTTTGACTTTGTCTGATTATCTGTACTATCGTGTATTTTTCCACCCAACGAAGACAATATGAAGGAAACAAGAAGCTTTTACTCAGGAAGAAAACACGACCACATGAATGCATCGCAATGACGTTGTGTAGCAATCGTAGTAAAGTACGATGAGTTTAAGATGGGACCACGGTGTCGGCGAAAACATCTGATTTTGAGATGCTCAGCCTTTTTTCAGACAATCCTGAACAACTCTTCAGAACAGAGACGTGTGTTACTCAATTAAAATTCTGCAAAATGGCATACTTGATGGAAAAGATTTAGCAGTATCCTTTAACTTTACTTTCCGCGGTATAGATGATAATCATTTGCTAAATAATACTAGTAGAACATTTATATACTAGTACGTATCTAACTTATTGAACTTTATATAGGATACAAAAAATACAGTTAAGTCTGCCTAATACCTTGACTTCCATCAAGAAATTGACAATGTGGGTCGATGGAAAACAAAACAACTTTACGACAAAAAGAGATGGTTTCTGCTTTCTAATTCTGAACTTTCCTTTTTCTATGAACAACATTCCAGCAGCGTCAATCTATCAATCACTGAACGACACGTGTCCTCTTGTGACAATTAGTCTTTCCTTCAATTGCATAGATACTCCAAACACCATCTCCTTTGTCGTAATGTTCTAAGTCGATTTTGTAGTTGAGGTGATCCAGAGTCCTTCTCTTTCTAAAACTGAAGATTGGACCGCCAATCCTAAGCAATTTGAAAATATATGAAAACTCAATAGCAAAAATATGGCGGTAACCAGTCCTTTGAATACTGGTCCTGTGTACAAAAACTACAAGGGCTTATTCTCTATTCTTCCAAAATCTCTGATCAAAGCAGACTACATGTTTATCTGGCGTTATGTCAGCTTTGATTGTTCCAACAACGATGCCAGTATTTATAATAGGTAAGAACTTAAGGAAGGCTTGAAAAGTCTGAACAACATATGAAAATAAGAAGATGTGTTATAATTTCCAATGAGACAACTCTCAACCAGAGACCAAATGTCATTTCGGTGCAATCGTATAGACTTATGTAGACATAGTACATAAGAATACCAACAAAATATCACATATATCTGATTTGATTGAATCCAAAACTACTGTAAACAAACTTATTTTCGCGGATACTTAATTTCGCGTTTTACACTTTTTAGACCACTTCGCGGCTATTTAATTTTAATATTCGAAATGTGCGAAAATAAATTGTTTACAGTATTTTATATGGAAGGGTTGTGAAACTGGAGAAAATGAAAGTCAGAAAATAAAACAAACGAAAACACTTACTTTTGATAATCCAAAGCATGTATCGTAAGCTTACAAATCAATTACTCGAAATGTACCTAAACATTTAACAAACAACAGCAACCAGTCAACAATAACCAGTCATTCTTGATTTTTACGAAATTTGGACAAAAGAAGCTTCTTACATTTAAAAGACAGTATCTAGAGGAAATTGTTTTATTTTTCCCCCATTTTTGTTGAGTCTGCAACTTACAGCAAAAGTTGGCGACACACAGCGGGTTCCGCGGATTTTTCATAAAATGTCTGTACCAAGTCAATATATTCGTTCAGTTGGTTTATAAAGTCTAGCGTTTGATTTTGTCAGTTTGTATGGACTTCCCGCTGTTCGAGTTGAATTTTCCTTGGAGTTAGGTAATTAGTTATATTTTTCTTTTGACATATTAAAAGATGGTATAATTAGTTACATAGTGTTTAAGTGACCTAAAACAATATAAATGGGGTCAGTTAATTAAATATGGGAATTCGAGCGAAGCTTTGTCGTGTTAGGTCACTAGTGGACTATCTAACGAACTTATCTTACCGACTATCTTCACATGTGGTATTTAGACTAATGCCCTATCAAAGTTATCAAGTCTTTAATATCGTGAGTATTAAGAACCTACTTCCATTGGTTTAAAAAAAAAACACACAAATGCCAACAATAATAAACTTGTTAGCTTTAAATTAATTCTATTTTTTTCAATTGTTAAAAAAATCATCAATTTCTTCGTCTGTTGAAACCTTTAAGATTTTTCATCAACACCGTGTTGTTTTTATAATGGGACGTAACACCTCTACTAACCGTGTATTGAAATAAGCACCGCCTACTAACCTAAAATGAAACCCTATTAACCTTATATAGAATATACACGTTCTCCACGCAGTGGCTTTTAAACAATCGTATTCCTAGAAGTGTATATGAGGTTAGATAAATGTTTTTTACTGGTTCATTTCTAGGCTTTAAATCAAGATAAAAACCACATCGATATTGTTATTAGTAGGTTGAAGCGATTCTTAACGTTGACATTTCAAGTACAAGGAACACTAGGATTGGACCAATAGAGCAATATCTTATTTCGATGCAATACAAACTGTTGACGTTGATGGTATTTTAACGGATCTTTATTTTAATATGAATCGTAGATAAACACTCAATTGTTTTGTATGTAAAAAAACATACTAGTCTTTATATAGAAATACACAAGTAAATTTCAGATTGTTTATTAAATACGATACTCTAATCTCAGATATATAAGAATAAGATACGAAGTTAAATTTTCTTGAACAGTTGGTGTGGTTCGTGTTGCTTAGTCTTTAGTTTCCTATGCTGTGTATTCTGTACTATTATTTGTCTGTTTGTCTTTTTATTTTTTATCCATGGCGTTGTCAGTTTGATTTTCAATCTAGGAGTTTGACTGTCCCTTTGGTATCTTTAGCCCCTCTTTTACATAAAGATTTAGAACTGTAATTTGTCTTGTAGTCTGCTTGCTTTTAATTCTTACAAATAAACTAGAAATTCTCAACTCAAATAATATCAACAGCTTGAATTTCTGAGATCAGATTAATTCAGTCAAGTTAAGTTAAGTGCAGATAGGCAGAATTCAAAAGTCTAATAAAAGTCTAGATGAAAAATTTAATCTAACCAAGAAGGAAATCACTAGATAATTCAAACTATTTTCTGTAAAGTTTGAACAGAACAATGTTAAGCCTGAACAGAAGAAAACTTTATAGACATAATTGTCTTTTTGTGTATTTCAGACCATAAATCTGAGATTTTGCTTTTTACAAATTTCTCTGGATTTTTTTTCTGATTTTTAACTGTTACCCAATTACTTTTGCATTGATCATTACAGTCAATGATTTTCGTATATTTCAAAGATAGATATGAAAAGGGTTAAAACAAACAAATCGTACTTGTTTAACAAATTGTTTCCCGCAATTTTTTTCTCTCCATTAAACTCTCCCAAGGTTAATGAATGAATCATCTTATGGTATCAAAATGAATATACGTATTAAAATTTCATGTGGTATTAATGAATGGATGTTATAATACTATAATCATTATTTAAGGTCTTGTTTACGGAAAAATATGACCATCAAGTGTTTGATGTGGAAGTTATATACTACCAACAGTTGTGTACCCATGATAAAGTATTAAATGTCAACCAGATCATATGTATATCATATCATGTGTGAAATATTAACGTGTGTGGGCGTTGAATTAAAAGCTTCTTTTTGCATGAATGTCAATTTCATAACCTTCTTAATTATTTCAAGAAACAACAAAAACAAACAAAGCATTATTTATTATTGAAAATATTGTATAGCAGTGTCGAGTAGCGTTAATATAACCGTGTGAATATATAAAGTCGAAAAATTAGATCAGATATGATGCATTATGGAAAAAATATGCATCTATCAAGTCCAAGCTCCTTGGAGCAAAGTTGACCTTCGATGTATTTGACACCTTGTACGTTGCCGAGTATTATGCATAATGACTCAAATAGTTCGTTATTATATATAATTACTGAAATTGACCTGTAATTTTACATAATTACATTTTTCAATTCCCTGTTTATATTTCAGTTTAGCAATAAAACAAAGATCAACTGTTTGGATAACATAATATGAGAAAATGGTTGTAAAGCTTTGAGAAATCAATGTTAAAATGAAAAAAATGAAACCTAGCACTCTACAATTGAGCGAATGTTCTATAATGTACTTAGGGGAAAGTACAAAGATTCACTTATAAACACTTATTATCATAAAATTTCCATCGATACTGATAACTGTACGCGTAGTCTTTGCAAAGAATCAATGTAAATGTACGTTCATGCTCTGGATGTGCATAGTGCATGAAATGAAAGGATCTGGGACACATATTTTCTGTAGGTATAGTATTTTCAAATAAAGCAGCGTGAATGTACTTTTATGCTCTGAATGTGCAGAGTGCATGAAAATGCAGTAACATAAAATGACAATAAAGGTTCTAGGAAAAATATTTTCTTTTTTTCCAATTAACAATCAATTCAAAATGAGAAACTTACACAAATAAATTTTCAGAATAAGAAGATAAATCTAAAAGCTACAAAATAAGAAATTAAAAGAGCATTGCAGCCGCAAATTTTCAAAAGTTTTGCAAAATATAGATTATATAGTATATATTCTTGTGATCGAATACCCTTAGATTAAAAAAACGCTTGTTAAAAGTTGATTTATGATTACCACAATTCATTACAGCACAGAGGTGTAGTCTACAGGGTTTGTACTATTATCGGAGGTAAACCTACCCTATCCGTGGCATCGACCTAGAGTGGCTGTAAATACTAGTCAAGGAATGAAAGACCCCAAAAATTTAATAGCAATCTTAATTGATAATTTAATCTGGTTAACAAACATGGAATAAATATCAATATATTAAAGGACAAGTTTTTTGTTAAAAGTTAATATTCAAAGGTACCAGGATTATAAATCAAGACTTAAATATACAGATTGAAGATTGGAATGCTATTTATTCCATGCCCTTCATTATAACTAGAAATTCGTTTAAAAAAAATTAATTTAAGATTGTTCATAGGATTTGACCATGTATTCCTTTTTGTATAAATGTAAATTAAAAGAAACTGAACTATGTACATTTTGTTCAGAAGTAAGGGAAAATATTTTTTCAAATTTTTTGGGAATGTAATGTAGCACAAAACTTTTGGTTTTCCATTAGAGATTGGATGAGAAATTATGAAATCTTCTTGCCTTTTAGTACAAAAGAGGTCATTTTAGGTGTGTCTGAGGATTTTGTCAACAGTAAAACAGTTAATGATATCTTGTTGTTACTTAAATATTATATATACAAATGTAGATGTAAAAGCATATTGCCCACAAAATATGGTGGGATAGAATATTTAAAGTGTTGGTTTAAAATAGAAAAATACTCTGTATGTTTCTTAGCCCCTACACAAAAAATACAAATGGATCAGAAGTGGCAATTGATAGAAGCAGCATTAAATCCACTGTTGATCAAATCAACAAAATCAATTGTAATATTTATATCTTATTATACCATTATGATTTAATCGATCTCACAAGTGTTAATTTTTTTTCATACTTGTGTCTAATACTGTATTATGTAATTTCACATGTTTCATCTTGAAAAATAAAATAATTTCAAAAAAGGATTATAATAAAGTACGCTAGACGCGCGTTTCGTCTTCATGACACTCATCAGTTAAAAATATTTATAAAGTCAAACAAATACAAAGTTGAAGATCCAAAATTCAAAAAAGTTGTGCCAAAAACGACTATGGTAATTTATGTCTAGGATAAGAAAATCCTTAATTTTTCGAAAAATTCAAAGTATTGTTAACAGGAAATTTATGAAAATGATCACATTATTCATATTCATGTCAACACCGAAGTATCGACTACTGAGCTGGTGATACCTCTCCGGGACGAGACGTCCACCAGCAGTTGCATCGACCCAGTGGTGTAAATAGTTATCAAATGTACCATGATTATAATTTATTACGCCAGACGCGCGTTTAGTCTACATAAAACTCATCAGTGACGCTCATTTAAAAAAAAATATAAAACCAAACAAGTACAAAGTTGAAGAGCATTGAGGATCCAAAAATAAAAAAAGTTGTGCCAAATACGGCTAGGGTAATCTAGTTTTTCGAAAAAAATCAAAGTTTTGTAAACAGGGAATTTATAAAAATGAAGACTATGTGTATAGAATGAAAGTGTTGTAGAAAAGCTTGGTCGTTGTGCAATTTCATGTTTTTTTGGTAAAAAGAAATAATTTTATATTACTTTTGTGATTGTTTATCTTCATGATATTTCATACATTTTTAACAAATTTAAAAACAGATGAAATGATAACGGACAACCCTGTCAAATTCCCTTGTATGTTAAATATATTATAGGATAGATAGTGAACACGCATGGGTCGCTTTAGCACATATCTAAGATATTAATCGATATCAGATGATCTAGTTATTATGAGTATAGCTAAACAACTTTATCTGATAATACCAGCACTGGTATTTGATCAACACTATTCATATCTCCGCGATTGTGAATTTCAAATGACATTGAAAGCACAGAAAGTAGATTATTTTAAAACACGCCAAAGTTTTGTTCAGCTTTGATGTTTACCAAAAAGATAAGTGCAACGCAAACACTTATTGGTTTCTATATTAAATTTTTTTCAACAGTTTTATTGTTTTGCAAAGTTCAAATTTGAAATTCCTTATTTATTTATCTTCCCAGAGAGATCCGATGTAAGTATTTTTTCTCCCTCCCCATATCTTTAATTTAGTAAATAGATATTAACTTTATAATTTCCTATGAATAAGTCAAGTCCACTCCTTTAATGAAAAATGAGGATGACACATAGCCCCGTTACTGTATATATAAGCAAACATTTCATACTTTACATAGAAAATAATGATCTATAATGACCATGTCGCCTTCATCAAAGGTAAGTTACAGACAGTAATACGGAGTTTTGAATGAAGATATAAAGGAGAAAAAATTCAACAGATTTACAAAAACTTCATGCATAAAGTTGATATAAAAGTAAGGCATGCGGGGTATATGCACACATGATAAATGTTTCCAAACAAATCTAATTGTTATTTAGGTTTCTTACATCCTTTACTCTTCAATCATATTATGTAGCTGGTACGGCCTGCTTAAACGATTAAGAATCTCAAAATATTTGACCTTTTAGCAACTGAAGTGTGTGAAAAAAGACCAGCATCATAAATAAATTCTTAAACAAATTGTAATTTGCCAAAAGAATTATCGTTTACTTGTAATGCTTAGCTATTGGCTATAGGAAAGATTAAAACTTGCACTGTTATTAATGTTAGGTGTAAGCTTTGAGCCGCTGGGAATTACTTTTTTTTCTTTCGTGAAATAAGTTGTTGACTATAATTTGTGGTAAAATGGAAACGATCATACTTTCAACGGTAAGTTATCGTTATTTTTATTTTTATTTTTTTTGTTTTTTCCTTTGCCATTATAAAACCACAATTTACATTTTAGAAATGATATGTGTCAAGAATAGATCATACTTTTAAAAAAGAATCCATTATAAACAATGTTACAGATTCAGTCCATACAATATATGAAGTTTTCGGGTTTGACACTGAATGCTTTCCAAAAAACTCTTATGCATGGTTTTGTTTGCTTGTGTTTTTAAAAATAGAATGGGAGACGACATGACAATAATATTTATTGATTCAGTCTGAAGTTAAAACAAAAAGAATTAAGTCAATTTGTATAATTGCGGAAAAATTGTTCTCAAATAGTTCGTTTCTATGTATGTTGGCGGTTGTTTTTGTTGCACTTCAGAGTTCATGTTGTACCTTTGTTTTCGTTTCATAGTTTGTGCGTTTTCCTCGGATTAAGTTTATAACACAGATTGGTTTTCTCTCAATCGATTTATTACTTTTGAACACCGGTATGCTACTGTTGCGTTTACAAAATTGATGGATTTTATTGTTGTTTGCATTAAGTCTTGAGGATCTCAACAACAACTAAATCATTCTACTATAAGTATTTAAAAACTAACCATACACTTTTAGATATTTGGATGATATTTTGGCTCTCAATAATGACGACTTCAGTATGTATATTAAAGAAATTTATCCTGCTGAACTTACTTTAAATAAAGCTAATACTAACAATGACCACTGCCCTTCCCTCGATCTTGATATCTATATCACTAACGGGAAGCCGAATACTAAAATTTATGATAAAAGGGATGATTTTTCGTTTCCTATCGCTAATTATCCGTTTTTAGATGGTGACGTTCCCTTGTCACCATCTTACGGTGTTTATATATCTCAACTTGTACGATTCGCTCGTGTATGGAACAATGTTTTAGATTTTAACGAGAGAAATTTATGTATTACTGAAAAATTATTACACCAGGGTTTTCGATATCACAAACTTGTCAAAACATTTACTAAATTTTATCATCGGTATAAAGACATCATTCGTAAATATAGCTCAACATGCAGACTTCTTATACGTTCAGGTCTTTCACATCCAATTTTTTATGGAAATATTCTTTATAAAGCACAAAGGTGTCAGTATTCACCTCAGAAACTTACAAAATCTTTGAATAGACTTATTAAGAAGGGATATAATTACGATACTGTTGTCAAGCCATTAAAGTTTGCATATTTTGGCGTTAATATTGAGTCACTGATAAGGTCTTTGCGTCGGAACTAAACACATTTATTCTAAAAACAGTTGTTGGCATGACACGGGTTATGTTCTTCTCATATATGTTATGATGGTATGATACTAAACCCCTAACGGGAAGGATTGTGCCTGATGTTCATATGATGAAATCATAATCTTTCAGTCAGTTTAATTGAAGTCTGGAGCTGGCATGTCAGTTTACTGCTAGTAGTCTGTTGTTATTTGTGTATTATTGTCATTTTATTTATTTTCTTTGGTTACATCTTCTGACATCAGACTCGGACTTCTCTTGAACTGAATTTTAATGTGCGTATTGTTATGCGTTTACTTTTCTACATTGGTTAGAGGTATAGGGGGAGGGTTGTGATCTCACAAACATGTTTAACCCCGCCGCATTTTTGCGCCTGTCCCTAGTCAGGAGCCTCTGGCCTTTGTTAGTCTTGTATTATTTTAATATTAGTTTCTTGTGTACAATTTGGAAATTAGTATGGCGTTCATTATCACTGAACTAGTATATATTTGTTTAGGGGCGAGCTGAAGGACGCCTTCGGGTGCGGGAATTTCTCGCTACATTGAAGACCTGTTGGTGACCTTCTGCTGTTGTTTTTTTATTTGGTTGTGTTGTTGTCTCTTTGACACATTCCCCATTTCCATTCTCAATTTTATTATCATTTTAGATCATAGCTGTTCTTTGCATTTTCGTGGAATCTGTTTTTGGTGCAGCATACCCTTTTGAGCAACCTACAAAACAGGAATGTATAGACATGATGCCATCGTACTTTCAAACTAGTCCACAGAAAACGACGAATCGTCCATTCAAAATTAAAGTCACCGATAACATATATCAGCAGACTGCTGTTAAAGGTATTATTGATATCTTATTAAACTAATCATAATATAAGTAATATTTGTAGATTTTGTATTAGTAGCATCATCACTATAACTTTTGAATGCGCCATAATAATCAATTAGTAAAAATGTAAGTTGAGTAATGTATGTCAAGATTTTTGTTAGGTTATAGCTTTAAGGCCTTCGTGACATTATTTATGAAATAGTTTGTAAACAATATCGATATGACTAAACCAGAGGCTTTGCCTTAGTTTGTTAAAGAGCCCTTCTTTGATTTTGTAATAATTCACATATATGCCGACTAAAAATAAACTATCTTGCTTCTTTTTTAAGAATCGCCCCATGTACAAGTTTCACAATTAATTATTTTATTACATTGAGTTTTCTATTCTCTTGAATAAAAATATCATGAGTCCTGAAAAATAGCCAGTATATGGACGCTTATTAAAATAAGGAAATCTATTTACTCTAAAAAAAATGTTGGTACGGAAAATAATTAGTATATGTGGATGATAATCAAAGTAAAATTGGTATGGAAGATAACAAAAAAACAATCACAAGCTACACAAAGCATTAATAAACAATCATACTGTATACAAGTAGTGTATTTCCATTACTAAAACCAAGCACAAAGTTTATGTGTTGATCTTTCTTTTTAAGTTACCATAGAACGACTAGACAATTTTCCGATAAAAGGATTAATACTTCAAGCCAGGAGGGCCAAGTGTGATGTAGCAAATCAGAAAGAACCAGTAGGAAAATTTTACCTAGCCGGTGAAAAAATACTGCAACTTTTTAACTGTTCAAGGAAAGACGTAAGTTAATATTGTGTTGCTGTTTGAGTATTTCCTTCCACAAATGAAAATGTCAGAAAACACATATCCTTTCAAATGTACAAATTGAATATTTTACCGATGGGTCTTGTGTGGACAAAACCAACTTGGTTTCTTTGATGAAATATTTTGTTTTTAGTTGTCATTTTACAAGCAAAATAATTTGATATAAATATTCCTTTTCTCTTGTAACATAAAGCACAATCTATCTTTGTTTGTCATACCAATGGCTTAGAAGGGTAAAAATGAAAAAATGGAAAAATCGGTATCAATGTTATCTTAAATAATTGTTGATAAAAGATATCATCTAATATTTTAATTACAACACTAGGATACTGTTGTAAATCGGGCATGGATACCAATAGAAAGAAACCTAGAAGTACATTGGAGTAGCAATAATATAGACTTTGGACGAGTATATTTCATATGAGTAATCATATATATTTTTACAAGAATTGTTCTATAATTTTAAGGTAATTTTCATTTTTGTTACATGTAAATTTAAATATTACTACGAAATGATGAACATACGATTTCTTTAACACAACAAGAACTGACTGCATTTTCTTTTTCAATTATTGCCTGAATGACCGATTGCGCAATATTTAAACACCGTCATGGTATGCGATAAACGTGCCTGACTTTTCTATTCCAGCCCTGTTATGTCAATTTAAGCATATTCCATTGCAAATTTCTTTTTTATAAGTTCTTTCTTGCACAGGTGAAGAATATAGTGTAAGATTATAAAAGAGTGCAATTTTAGTATCATTTCAAAGAAGATATAAAGGGACGACAATTATGTTTCTGATGGAAGGGAGGGGATAGGAGGATTTTTCGCGAACGGGGTATTCTTTTTCATCTGTTACTAGGCCGTCTAATTTATATAAAGCGGTACATATACATGTGGAAATTCGTTATCACTATTGTACACAACTATGAGTATTACCTATATATTTAGAAATATTCATTTCGACATTGTATCGCAGTGGCGGATCCAGAGGAGGGTTCCGGGGGTTGGAACCCCCTTTTTTGGACGTTCAATGCATTTGAATGGGGACATATAGTTGGACCCCCCCCCCCTTTTGTCTTGGGTTGGGACACCCCCCCCCCCTTTTTTCAAATGGCTTGATCCGTCACTGTATCGGGCAAGATTATTATTATTTTCAGTTCTCGAAGTTCTAACCCGGATAGTACTTCACCCAAAATCCTCCATGGCGTACATAAAATAAAATTAAATACTAGTCCCCTTTCGAAGATGTGAAAATAAATCACCTGTTTAAATATTTGTTTCGACCTCGACGTTGAGTAAGGTCTTATATGCCTTAAGCAAGTATCTTTTCATTAAGATTGCCATTATAAGATCTTATAATGTTTGACAATTTCCTTCTTTCAACAGAGCTACCGTTGTTGTGAAAGACAATATATACTGGACAGATGTGACCAGTGAGATTATAAGACACTTATCAGATACCGATGCATCCGCAGGAGAAGTTTGCCCTGCCTCAACTAGTAGACTGGGAAGTAGTTCTAACAGAAACAATGCAGCTGCTGCTCTATTGTTGTTCTCATTTGTAATGTTTTGTTTTACTTTGTAATTCAGAATCCATCTTTTTTCTGAGTCATTGCGTCATAACATTATGATAATTAAATTTACATTTATATTGATGTGGTTCTGTCATATTTAATATATAACTTGTTATAATATTAAATGACACTTAAGTGAAAAGATTCTGCTGATATATAAAAGATAAATATGAATAAAAGGAAGTTTCACCGTAAGCATATCTACGAAACACAACTTTACCAAATAAGATATAGAGGTAAACATATACTGTCAATAATTGGTAGTTATTGACAACTATGTCAAGATCTAAATGTGATGATATTAAATTATTTTGTAAAAAGGCTAATTAGAGATTATATCAAATTTCCCATCAAACACAATTTACCAAATGGACAATACACAAATACAACAACTAACGAGGTTCCTGTCTTGAGGAACAGGACATCACTATCTGGCAGCTTAATGCAATTTGTTTGTGCAATAACTTCCTTTTGCTTTAAATAATTCATTATATATATATTAAAACCGATCTCATTGTGTCCAAAATGGGGCGAATCCAAGATTTTCAAAAGGTTTTTGCTGTACAAAATCAGAAGAAATAAAGAGGGTATCAAAAATACCCCTGTATGAAGGACTATACTACCTTGCGCTCAACCCCATCCCCATTTGGATCCGTCCCTTAAACCAAAAAAGAATGTAAGCATGCAGCTTTGACCACAACCCTTGAATAAATGTCACATTGTATATATATATAGAAAATAAAGAATCAACAGGAGAAATTGTAATGTACGTTTTTTCTAGTCTATATATGAATTGTTGTTTAAAACTAAAATTGTTGAAATATTAATACAAAACAGATATGAATGAAACGCTTTAAACTACTATTTTATTATATCGTTCCATGTCAGAACTCTCATATTTAGTAATGAATATCAGGTAAGGGATTGCGTTTTCTTTTAAAAGTATGCTTAACATTTGCAATTGGTAGATTTGCAATTTAATGATGAGTGTATAAACTTGGTCAAGAATAGTTCTAAACAGGAAGGATAAAGTAGAATACCAAAATTACCGAATTCAAATGAGAAATTCTGAACGGAAAGTCCCTAATCAAATGGCTAAATCAAATGCTCAACCACATTTAACGAATGAATGACAACTGTCATATTCCTGACTTTGTACAGATATTTTCTTTATGTAGAAAATGGCGGGTTAGACCTGGTTTTATAGCTAATTAGACCTCTCACTTGTATAACAAAGACATCAAATTCCATTACCTTAACAGCAATGTGAGAACAAAAAAAAACACTCTTAATATGTAATAAAGTTATAAGAATACAAGAAAAGTGATACTTTACAAAGACAAAGAAAAATGATTTAGATGATAAACAACGTAAGTATCTAGAACCTTTACTACCAGACCTTCGTGTATGATTTGTGAAGTTGATACAGTATAATTATCAACAAGTCTTGGTATATTCCGATATTTTTTTTTAGTAAAATGACGAGATGTTCTTAAAAGAGGGACGAAAGATACCAAAGGGACAGTCAAACTCATAAATCTAAAATAAACTGACAACTTAAATTGACATTATCTTGGTTCATCATTTTTTTGCCAAGACAATGGTGACCTTTTATAAAGTCTGTGTAGCAGCTGTAGGTTCTTGAACAACATATATTAGTTGCTTAATGTATGTCCCATATGCAGGTGAAGTTGCTATATTGCTACTTATGTGGGGAAAATTGATAGGTTCAGAATCAAAATTGTCTCGTTTATCATAGATTCTGGTACTAAGATGACCGCTTATGTCAAATTTGAGGAATATTGAATACACGATCTTGTCGAGGCAAACCATTTGTTGTAATGGAAGATTTAAGGGGCAATTCGCAATACCCCAATTCAAACACTGGAGATTTGTACAAACTGCAAAACACGGAGATAGCATGTCACTGTGAAAACGTTTAGGTTTTTGATTTATTTTTATGCTGATAGCGTATTTAATGCATTACATAGATAGGGGCCAAGCATGTTTGAAATCAATCAATTCTTAATAGATCGAGCCCACACGAAGCTCAAAACAAATAACAAAAAGGCAAAAGTAAACTACAAAAATTCCAAACTCCGATGAAAATTTCAAATTGGAAAGTCTCTAATCAAATGGCAAAATCAAATGCTTAAACCTATCAAACGAATGGATAACAACTGTTAGAGGCATTTTCTCATACAGAAAAGGGTTGATAAAACCTGGTTTTATAATTAGCTTAACCTCCCACTTATATGACAGTCGCATAAAATTCAATAATATTGACAACAATATGTGAACAAAACAAACAGGCGTCATGGGTAAACTTGTCAAAAATATAGGGTTCATCATTCAGTCTACATTGTTTAATAATCTTAATCACTATATATAAACAAATAAACTGATTATAGATACCAGGATTTAAATTTTATATTTATGCCAGACGCGCGTTTTGTCTACAAAAGACTCATCAGTGACGCTCGAATAAAAAAATGTTGAAAGGCCAAATGAAGCACGAAGCTAGAAAGCATTGAGGACCACAAATTCCTAAAAGTTTTGCTTAATACAGCTAAGGTAATCTATTCCTGAGGTAGAAATGCCCTAGTATTTAAGACAAAAGACACAAAGTACCAATCTACGAATATTACATATCAGTTACTGAAGCTGTATCAAAACTAATTCGATCATGTTTCACATCCATAGATTTATCAGTACAGATACAACGGATTTTGTGTAAAGGGTCATAAACAGTGTGAGAAAAGGCACTAAAGAATACCTCATTCAAAATAAACTAAAGGACAAATTGATTAAAGTGGTCCTAATTTGTTTCATAAACAAAGAATAGTCAGCGTATATTATGTATCTTATCTCATTAGGAAAACGTCGTGCTGCGTAAAAAATCCCTCTGATTAATCTATTATTTTTAAACTGACATTATAAATATGCTTGATTTCATACAACATATTTATTATGTTTGGAGGAAGTGTTTTTCAACAAACAATCGGCATTCCCATTGAAACAAACTGTGCTCCTCCTTGTGTCGACCTTTTTCTTTATTCATATTAGACAAACTTCATACAGGAGTTTCTTAGGGAGAATAAAAGAAGATATCTTTACATATATCCTTTATTATCACGTACTTTGTGCTTTATTATCACGTACTTTGTGCTTTATTATCACGTACTTTGTGCTTTTTAGATGATGTCATTGAATAATCAAAGTTTGGTGACGATGCCTCGTATCTTGATTAGTATATAGAAGCTAACGATGGGGTCGGTTGAGATAAAAACTTTACAACAAAAGAGTGGAATCAGCTTTCTAATTGTAAACTTTCCATTTCTATGTCGCAACATTCAAGCAAAACCTATATATAGAGTTTATATCTCCCATTTGATACGATATTCCAGCACTTGCATTTCCTATCATGATTTCCTTGATAGAGTGTTGTTTCTGCATGTGCAAGGAAGCTTTTAATCCAAGATTTCAGAGTGGTGGCGTTAAAACCATTCCATTAAAACTTCCAAAAGTGGAGCGAAAAATACCAGAGGGACAGTCAAACTCATAGATCGAAAATAAACTGACAACGCCATGGCCAAAAAATAAAAAAACACAAACAGACAAACTATAGTACACAAGACACAACATATAGAAAACTAAAGACTAAGCAATACGAACCGCACCAAAAACTGGAATGATATCAGATGCTCCGGAAGGTTAAGAAGATCCTGCTCCACATTTGATACCCGTCGTGTTGCTTATGTTATTATAAACCCGGTAAATAGTATAATTCGGTAGGGGACATTCATAGTGAAAAGAGAAGTGAATTGTAGTTAAGACATAAGGAACATATACAATGTCATCTGTGAAATGGTTATTCCATAACGGTCATCCAACTCGTGGTGGCGTCCATAAAAGGAGTAGGTTGAATAAGACCCCTTTTTAGCCCAAAAATATAGCAGTTTTACAAAATTGCTAAAACGTAAACTTTTAGATATTTATTGGAAAGTAGAATGCTTCTGTTACATAAATATGTACTGTTTTTGACAATACAATGCCCATACATCGGGTACTAGCATCATTAAGTCATGCTTAATTACTGATCTCATCACTATTTTAGCATTTTAGTTAAATTTTAGACGGTTTCCGTCTTAAATGAAAGTGGCCGCATTTGTGTTCATTTTTAATATTGAAATTTAAGTTGTATTTTGTGAGCATACAATGCATATATAAAGATAGAGGATGAACACGAATGCGGCAACTTTCATTTTTGACCCCAAAAAAAATCTTAAAAGTGACATTTTTGGCATATTTGATAGATTTTTTTCGTTTTTAAGCTAGAATCGGAGCGTTTTTATGAATAAAACAGTTACAAATTTTCACATAAACTAATTAAATCAACTGAAATAAACACTCAAGTGTTTAACATGTGTCTAAAATCTTTTGTCAGATGAACTTGAAATTTGAGGCCAATATCGGCCCTTACCGGACCTACTCTTTTACGAAGAATGATTTCAACTTCACCATTTGAAACTCTAAGTCTAATAGCTTCCTTGTTAGAAGCAATCCTCTATCGAGGAAATCGTGATAGGAAATACAAGCTCGGACTTATCGTATTACAATTGGGAGAGATATATATACTCCGTATGCAGGCGCTGCTGGAATGTTGCTACATAGAAATGGAAAGTTCAAAATTTGGAAGCTGAAATCATCTCTTTGTCGTAAAGTTTTGTTTTCAAGTTACCCTCATGGTCAATTTCTAGATGTGACTGAAGTCAAGATATGAGACAGACTGAACTGTATTTGTTGTATCCATCACGACTTGGTTGTCCGTTATATGGAATGTCGATTTCGCAGATAACAACGAATATGTTTTAAATTGTTGTAACCAAAATCCCGTCCACTTTCCTCGAATGTGACATATCGAATTAGACTTTTCATCGAAATTGTACATACCTGATTGTTACAGGTGTGAAGCAGGATTTGCCTACCCTTTCGGGTCACCTGAAATCACATCGGTTTTTGGTGAAGTTCGTGTTTCTCAATCTGGTTATCTACGATGTGTTTTGTGTACTGTTGTTTGTCTTATTGTTCGATTTTTTTATGCCATCGCAATGCCAATTTTTTTACGACTTGTGAGTTTGGACGTCACTTTGGTATCTTTTGCCTCTTTCTTAATTACAGAAGATAGTAAACGTTATTAAAATCATCACAATCGTAAGAATATTGTTTTATATTTATACACACACTTTTTATAGTGAGAATAACAACGACCAGAGATGGTTATAGTCCGCTACTTTGAAAAAGCCGTTGACTAGTTAGTAAAAAAAATGTCTCTTGTATCGTGGAGAGTCTGAGACGTGTTTGCCATTCACATTTCAAAATATAAATCCCCATCATGGCGAAATCGTGATTGTTTGGCATTGCGTATAAGGCTTTTATCTATTGACTTTGTTGAAACTTTCCAGAGTAATAAATATTTGACACTTTAGTAGGGAGTTTTTAATGAAACTATAAACATATATTTGCTAAACATGTACGAATACAAAAACGGAAATCCATACAAATACGAAATCTTTATCTAAAATTCTGTTATTTAATTAACCGTGGGGAGCGATTTACTATATACAAGGTGATAGCAGGTGCCGCTGGGATATGTCACATTTTCCAGCTTGAAATTATGTTTTCTTAGCAGATAGGGGAAAACTATAAGAAATATGTGATAAGTTCCATAAAGTACTTATTACTTGTTATATGAAAAGCCATATAATTTTCTTGGTGTTATGGTATTTTTATATTCACAAATTTCCCCGCTTTTGTAAAATTGATTTTCCACTGGTCCAACACACAACATTCGAACACAACCAATATGCCCCCCCCCCCCCCCCCCCCCGCTTCCGTTCAATGCACATAGAGGCGCTTGGTACATGAGCTTTGAGTTTGACTCTGGAGGCTGATAAATCAAATAAATTTTCTTTCATTATATTTGTATGCTTTTTAATTGTATTGGTTATTATTTGCATAATGCTGCATGATTTTTTTTTAAGTGATAGTCGGTTAAAGCCGAGCTCACCAGGGGTTGAAGTCATAAAACTTTGCTCAGTGCTCGGAGTACAAAAATCGTGCTCGAAAGTTTTATGACCGCAAGGCCAGGGCTCATGTTTTGTCTGTTATTATGTTTATGTATGCCGACTCTTAATAAAATTTACTAACTCACTCAATTTTGGTTTATAATTTTTACAAAGCCAATGGTTTTAACTACAATCTTAGATGGCTATATTCTTATTTTATTTATGCTGCAATTAAAATTTAGATAGTATTACACTTTTTTCGCTGCAATAGCGAAATACGGAATATTTTCCGTCATTGCCCCGTAAGTTAGACTAGCCAATTGGCGGCAAATTTATTTTGGAGGGACATGTCAAATAATTAGCCCGACTAAATCCAATCTCACAGAATATTTATCAAAGAAAATATTTAAAGCAAGTATGTGCGTTATTTAACGGAACTGTATAACCACTATTATGTATAATGAATGTTCAAACAGGAAACCATAGCCGAAACAAACACTTCTTTTCAGATAAACATTCAGAAAACAAAAACAAAACACAGTTTCCACAGCATGGCCACGGTCAATAAATAGCCATGACTGAACATCGAATAAGTTACATAATCTGAATAATCATTTTTTTTTTCAACGGAATCAAAATTCATACTCGTATTGAATTGAATTTGACATAATGAGCATAATTTCGTGTAAACAATTGATGAAATGCATAGATTGACGGTTTGAGATGAAATCCTAATTGCTCCCCTTGAGTAGTTGATACATAGCCAGGTATATATATTTTTAAGCAGTTTAGCATGTTTTGAACTTCATACTAGTGCCATAGTTGGTTTGAGCATGGATTTCATACACAGTTCCTAGTCCAAATAATTATGTCGTCTAAAAAGCGGTAGATCTTTTCACCTCCGCACACCACTGCACACCACCGAACACCCCAAAAGTTTATTATTTTGACTTTTATCGTTATAAATGGTACTTAAATATAATATTCAAGTTATTAATTCAACAAATTAGAAGACTAAGAGTCCAAATATCTACCGATAACAGAAAAGAAGAGTCTATAACAACCCACTTTTTGAACTCTGCAGACCCTCATGGACACCTCAAATATATGTTTTTCCATTATTTTTTTTTAAATAGATAGTTGTACCAATAATAAGAAAAGAGACAAATATCAAAATATAACCCATGAACAGAGAACGAGGATACTTGAATTGTTTACTAATTATGAAAATACTTGAATTTTATAACACACATATATAATGTAATCCGGAAAGTGATAAATCCAGAGACGTTTTTCCTTATATTGATTATCGATTTTAACATAAAAATGATGCCCATAAAAATCTAAAAATTGATTAAATTATATGCAATTTAATTTATTTCATCGTTTTATTGTATAATATCACAGTTTTTCTTAGTGGTTGTTGGTATTTGCGGTGTTCGGTGGTGAAAAGACCCACCCTCTAAAAAGTTTTTTTTTAATTTTGCTGTTACGCCTTCCTTCAATGCAAGGCGTCCAATTTTTTTTTTTTTATCAAAAAGCTGTATTAAAACGGCATAATTATTTGGACTAACACAGGTCCCTGAGCTTAGCAAGTTACAGCTTATAAGTTCGAGATAAATTTTCTGACTTCCAACGGCTGTTTTGCCAGACAAGCTGGGCCATATTAGTCTTTCAAAATTTTTTTGATTTTGCTTGAAAACTCAGGTATATGACCATTTAACATATGGCTTCCTTTGATTATCCACATTAAGTTCAGTTATGTTAAATCGGAAATTCATTTCAGGTTAATAACAGATTTGTAGTTTCTATGGTAATGGATACTAGACAAGCCAGAAAAAGAAGATGGACACCGTCACCAGAAAAAAGGACAGCAAGGTGAATATATGGCAGAAAAAATTTACATAAATGAATTACATGAGATAAATGTTTTCAAACTTAATTGTAAAAATCACAAATAAATGAAGCATGAATTAAGAATAAACACATTGATTGAAATAAAAAAGAAACGCAAGAAAAAACACATTAGATTCCCATACAAGGAGTTGAGACTATATTCCAATCACATTTTCATTTTGCATACCTCCACTTATGGCATGTAGGCTTCATGTCTTGTAATTACTATTAAATATGATATAAAATTAAGAGACGTGTGATAGCTGATGATTCTACTTCACACCAAATGACATAGCTATAGGCAGCTGTAGTTGACCATTTAGCATACATTCAGAATAAAAACATTGATTAAAAACTTATGTCTGTAAAAACAAATGTAAGACGTAAGCCAGAGAGAGAGTTTGGCATTTTAAGTAAGTACTGTATCAGTGTCTGTAACTAAAAGTAAACAAATGAAATTTATTAAATCTGTGTATTGAGATATGAAAATTGATTTTACACACTTTCAAATGTATACATACAAATGGAGACCATTCAATTTCAGATTTTTACTGAGCTGATGATTGTTATTCAATTGAATAAAGTTTTAAAAATCTGCTACAGTTGTTGTTCAAAAAAGGGGGACATCATCCAAAATATTCTATACATTGCCATTGGTGTACGTGTGACAGATATTTCATACCAGTCTCCTATTTCATAATAGCATATTTTTAAATGGTGCTTGCCTTAAGCTTGGACTTGCCATAAATTAGAGACTCAGTAACTTCCCACTGAACTCAATTATATAACTGCCATCAATTAATGCAATGATCTATGATTATATACATGAATGTCATAAAAGTTACACAATAGTAAATCTACAAAATCATAAAAAATCAAGTAAATTGTTTCAGTGACAATGAAATTCACAACAACAGTTCTCTGAGAAAAAGTATTCTTCAATGTTTAAGTCACCTCTATTCTTCACATTTATTATTAACAAATATGTTTTGATATTTTACAGCTGTATTCTCGTTCTAATCAAGATCTGATTATAAATGAAGGTACATTGGGATCTTCAAAGTGTAGAACTTGAAAGTTTTCAATTTATGATTATTAAAGTCTGCTGTAGATTGCTTGACATTTTTTTCTTGTTCTCTAATTTATGTGATAACATTTTGTTGACAGGACAAGTTTGGACTTTACAGAGAACACACCACCACCAATAAAGAGGGTAAGAGAATCATCTACAGAAAGTGATGATGATTCAAAGTTTACGGTCAAATCATTTTATGGTGGTCGAGAAAAGAAAAGCTTCCCACATTCCCCAGGAAGACGCAAGGCAGCAACAAAGGTTTTGAGCAAGTTAGAAGGAGAAGAGGAAGAAGAATTTCTAACACTTAGAAAGAATGTGCCAGGGAAGATCTTAAAAACCAGCAGTAAAGTGAAGAAAGATGTCTTCAAATTGTCTAGTACAAGCTCAGATTCAGAACCTGTCCAAGTCTTGAAAGATAGGTAAATAGATTGGCTCAGAAAGACTGACTAACATTTAGTTCTAAAGTTTGAATTTGTATAATATAGCACACATAATTGACTGATAGCCTCAAAGATTAGCTAGTCTTAAACACTTATCTGCCTTACAAACAATAAAACTTGGGAGTTTTGTTTTAATTTCTGTCATATATCTTGCAAAGTGCTTGACTTTTCAGATACATTTTATACCTCTTATATTTGACTGAATTAATGCCCTTACTTGACCATTTTAAACACTGGTTTTTAAGTAAAATTATATACTTCGCATTCTTGCTGGCAGTCACAAAATAAGGGTCAGCTGCATACAAACATTTACAGCACTATTTTTATACGCCTATCAAAATTTTGACTGGACGTATCATGGTATACTAAAGTCTGGCATATCAGTCTGTCTGTCCCACTGTAACTTGAAAACAACTTATCTCAAAATTTCATGAAACTCAACATAGTTGTTTGTTATGATGGTCAAACAATCTTGCTTTTACTTACTTTCAAATATACATGTATATATAGAAATCTGTTGTAGAGTTGTCACTGACCCAGACGTACATTTTACCACTCCTCTAAACATCAACCCAAAAATGTAAGATCTGTAAATTTGCTTTCGCAAATTTTTTGTTCTACCCTAGCTGGGATTCGAACCCATGCTACTGAGATATCGTGACACCAAATCGCCTGCACTGCAGCTGTCCTGTTAGACTAGAAGAACACCTGGGCTTCAAAATAAAGCTTTTGGTGGCTGTGTGTTACCTTTCCTCGTCAGTTGTAACCTAGCGGCGTACTACAGTACATGATATATAAGGCATGGCGATGTTATAGATACAGATCAGCTCAATTATTTATAGTAAAGGATCCTACAAATCAATGCAAGATACAGTCACAGAAAATAATTATATTTATAATATATACAAAGGGAGACAATTCAATCCAAATATAATATTTTACTGAGCTGATGATTGTAATTCAATTAGATAAGTTCTGACAATGTTTTCACTTGATTTTGATTATTTTATTACAAACTTGACGGAATGATTTTACAGAAACAAGATTCTTATCTATAGAAATGACACAAAACACTCTTTCTTAAATCTTGTTGGGGTCAGCAATTTCTATCTTACATGTAGTTTTGGTTGGGAACAATCTGATCAATAAATAATCAAATTTTCATCATTATGATTTTTTACAGTAAAAATATTTAGATAATCTTGATAATCGGTTAATATATGGTAATGATACCGAATAAAATTGAGAATGGAAATGGGGAATGTGTCAAAGAGACAACAACCCAACCAAATAAAAAAACAACAGCAGAAGGTCACCAACAGGTCTTCAATGTAGCGGGAAATTCCTGCACCCAGAGGCGTCCTTCAGCTGGCCCCTAAACAAATATATACTAGTTCAGTGATAATGAACCCATACTAATTTCCAAATTGTACACAAGAAACTAAAATTAAAATAATACAAGACTAACAAAGGCCAGAGGCTCCTGACAGGCGCAAAAATGAGGTGGGGTTAAACATGTTTGTGAGATCTCGACCCTCCCCCTATACCTCTAACCAATGTAGAAAAGTAAATGCATAACAATACGCACATTAAAATTCAGTTCAAGAGAAGTCCAAATCCATGCTTATTTATGAAAATTTAGTTGTGAGATGTATTAAGAAGATATATGTTTGAAGTAATAACTAGTATTTACTACTACAATATTGCATGTATCATTGGTTCAGGGAAGTTTGTTTAGCTTTTATATACTGTACACTTTTTTAGTTTACTTTATAAATATTGTTTTTATTACAGAACAAGAAATAACAGGTTCAATAAAATTTCACCAAAATCAAGTGGAAAGAAATCTGTACCCAGAAAGAAGAAGTCATCACCAAAATCTGCCAAAAAAGTGACAGCTGCCAACAAGAAAGAGTCAAAAACTCCTGTAACACCTGTTCCCGCTGTTGTTCAGAATATTATTAATGAGCAGATCCCAGGTCGGAAGTTTTTCAAATCTAAAAGTCCTGCATCAGCATCAAAAGCCATGGGTAGTGTCATCATAAGTAAAGGATTTAACTTGAAATTTCTTCCCAAGAGGAGAAGTTTATCCAGTCTTCCTAAACTGAGTCCTTCAAATATTATTATGAACAAAAGTAAAGTTACAGAAGTGTTTGATGACTCACCTCAAAGAAGTACCAACCAAGTCAATGAGTCTATCAAGGATTCTTTAAAAGAGGTTGACAGTAGTTTAGATTCTGGATTTGATGGAAAACTGTCTGAGCCTCCTAGTCAGTGCACCCCAAAAAAGATAATGCAAATAAAAACACAAAGTCCAGCTAGAAGTCCAAGAAATAAATCTGTATTTAATAAATCACCTGGAAAAATTGTAAACAAAAGTTTAAGTCAGACACAACAAGACAGTGACATTGCTTCATTAGATGGGTCAGCTGATTTGTTCACAGACAGTACTAAAACCGATGATATTTCTGAAACAGGAAGTGAGATTTCTGGACCCTCTGTCAGAAAAAGCAATAACTTTTTCTCCATATTCAATGGTACACCAAATACTTCACCAGTAGTCCAAGCTGGGCCAAATAAATCACTGAGGTTTGTTAACAGATTGATTACTTCTATCAATGTTTAGAGCAGCTTATTTCAAATGCAGGCACAAATATTTTTGAAACTAGAGACCAACAATTACTACCATTTTAGCTATCTTAAGAATATGCTTAAATCTGCATCAGCTTAATGTTTCGTTATCATATAGTATAAATGTAGAGAAAATACTTGGAATTTACAGATTCTATTCATATTTATTAAGTTGTGTATACTTACAGTACCCTTCAAGAGTACCAACTCTCCCACACCCTACACCGAGGAAAATGTCGGAGCCACTCCGAAAAACTCCGATATTCCTCCCAAAATGTTGGGAGGAATTTGGGAGTAATCTCTCCCAAAATCAGGTAAATGTTTATTGTGATAACGAGCTCACTCTCTACACCGAGGAATTAATTGCCCTTATCCTACTTTGATCTATATCGGCACAAGACTGAATGGGTAATTGGATTACCTGACAGGTAAAGGTTGAAGTAATAAAGAATTATATTTCCGGTCTACTGTACCAGTTTAAGTGTCAAACAGGTGTATAATTTTAAATGTCTTTTATACTAATTAAATTTCATTTGTGGTAATAAAAACTAAAGTCAAAATATTTTCGTATTTTTTGTTAGCCCATCTAAAAATATCTTAACCTTAATGTACTTGCTTTAAAAAAAAACGATTATAAAATATAGCGGAATATGTGAAAAACAAAATATTCTACTTCAAAGTTAAAGTCTTTATTTAAAAATTATAAGTCTAAAAGTTTTATATATGCAAGTAAAAAGGAAAATTTATTCACCATTCATTAGACAAAATAATTGCTCCGTAATAATTGTGTAAATCTACAATCTACGGCATTTTCTTTTTACGATTATCTAATTGCTGGAATGAATAAAAGATTTAAAAGCAAAATGTTGTTGTTAATTCTTTCAATTGTATTTAAGTTTTATAAAAAATGAAAACTACTTAATTTTGACCTCGATGTCTTCACCAGTAAATTAATATTTTATTGACGAAATGAGCATACTTGTGTAAAAATAACCGGAAACTTTCGCTAAATTAAACTGAGCAGTTAAATAAAATTACGTGTTTGAAAGTTTTGTATATTCAAGTAAAAAGGAAAATATTATTCACCATTCGTTATGCTTAACAATTACGGCATTTTCGTTTTACGATTTGTTGGCAGTACAGCAGAATAATAATACATTTCCGTTACAACAAGAATACTTCCAGCTGCATTAATTCGTCTTTGTTTAATATTAACTTTCGCACAATGAATGTAAATTTGTGTATTTTCAACAAAAGATTTTAAAAACAATTATTTGCCGTGCGAAGACAATTCCACGATACACATCTCAGTTATCAACAGTTTGGGTTGAACTTGAACTTGACTTACTTAACAATGTTAATTGCTAAAAATAGTTAACATCAATGTTATCCACAGCACGAGTTTTTTAAAGGGTGGGAAAAAATATCGCGTACTAGTAAACTCGGGTGACCTTTCTGGCCGACCGTGGGAAAGTCCATTCAAGGTTTCTAAAGTTGCAGAACGACATTTTTGTGCAATCGTATTGAGGCTCCAGAAGGTCCTTTTACAATTGATTTATCCGGAAAATATAATTCTTATCCGAATAAACGTGAACACATTTTTAACTATTTGAATTTTAATGTTTTATCTTTCAAAAAAGAAAGTACATTAGTTATATGTCCATGGTCAATAATATAGATTTACAGTTGGTGATGTATTAATTGAAATTATGATGGAAATTGTCCGGGGTGATTGATTGTATTCAAATGACAATACTCATGATAATACGATAAAGAAATGCCAATTGTAGGCGGTTGGGAAATTTTGAAAATAAAATGATGACTGATTTAACTGGAATAGAATATTATGATGGGCAATTATGAGGTTTGATAAATTTTATTAATAATTAAAGGATTAGTGACCTATCGGATAGCGATAAGCGGATTACTTATCATCACAACTTTTAACATCTTTTGTAAACGTAAAATGATTGAGCGTCATAAACTTGTCAAACACCGGTAGAATTGTAGTACATTTATTATGTAATTAATGTGAAAATATTTTTCACTTTCCAAATTCAAAATGACGAAATTGATATAAATACTTTCGTCAATTTGAAAACCGTTCCGTAAAATGCGAAAATGACGAGCACTATCAATATCACTTGAAATTATTTCCTTTGTCAACAGAGTTGTCATTGAAAAGTTTCTGTTCGTAATTTGAATTATTCAAGTCTGTATAAATGTACCGAGGTGGTGAAACATCATATTTTACATTGCTCAATAAATTAAGTTTACTAACTTCAACTTTTATTAACACTCTAGACAGTTTACACTGTAACAAGAGGCAGACAAATAATACAAGTAATAGTTTTAACTTTACAATGGTGAACAAGATAGAAAGAAATATATACTTGATGATCCGATGAATCGGGTTACCGAAAAAACAACATGATTTTATTAGCCAGTTGATTTTTTAATAATGAACAATTAATGCGCTGATATTGCTTATTGAATAAGTTATAAAAGAAACTAATTGTGGCAAAATCGTCCTTGCTGAAAGAACACAATGTATGACCTGACTGGACTGTAATAGAAACACAAAATAACAATTTTCTTCATACTTTTTCGTATGTACGTTCTATTTTAAAGATAACGGCATAAGACACAAATATAAAATATAATAATTATCTTCTTCTAAATGATATTGTCACATCTTTATCTGTCAAAGAAAGGAAAACATTTGTTCAATTTATAATACCATGATTTTAAAGCACACCTGTGCAACCAAGATCGATTAAATGTTCAAAGGTAAATTATCTGGGTAATCCAATTATGTTGTCACGCGTCGTTAATTTGAAGTACATCCGATGGGCAATAAACCAATTAACAGCCATGCGGTGTTGGGAGAGAATCTTTGGAGGATTTTAGGAGTGAAATCCGCGGTACTCGGTGTGATTCCGAGAAACACGGAAATCGGAGAAAAAAGTTATCGAATCGATATTTTTGAAGAGTACTGTATGCTTCATTTTTAAAGGTCATTTTAATCCTGTAGTAATTGTTCAGCTTTTATTAGAAAATTAGAATCTTCATATACATACAAAATATTTTAATTATGAGGGACATATATATTATGTTTAATTATGAGGGACATATATATTATGTTTAATTATGAGGGACATATATATTATGTTTTTTTCTCCACACTAAAAAATCTTTTAAAAAACCTCGAAAATTGGTAAAACCTTGGGATCACAGGGGCATTAATTAGCTATATAAATAACTGTTAGTTGAATTTAGTAAGAATTAGATATCATATACATTTGAATTCAATAAAGGTAAATGCCAGATGAACAATAATTTTGTATAAACTATATATTACAGAAAAATGTCACCTAGACAATCCCCCAGAATTAGAACCAGAATGGATAAAGAAAGTAGAGAACAAATGGTTGTGGTATGTTCATTATTTTGTAATATTACATGTAAATGCACATTTGACAAGATGTCATTACAGTCTCGTCTCCATTAATCTCTTACTGAAACACAACAGAACAGTCTCATTGTGAACTATTGGGAGCCATCATTTTCAATTTTACAACTACATTCATAGATTCAAGTTGAATTAGTGCTTGATGTATTGTATAGATACATGTGTACAGTGTCACAGACAATATGTTGATATTTTGAAGTATCTTGGTTATTTGTATGCTTGGGTTGCTGTCTCATCATAAACCCTTTTCCATATATTTATAGTATTGCAATTATTTAACATTCACTGAGTTGTTGGTAAATTGCACTCACATACTCTGTCTGAAATTTTAATCGTCTTGAGTTCAAAACCATTACAGACTTTAGTACTGGTCATTTATTTATATTGAACATTACACAATACCAACAAAGAACAGCAAACTAAAAGAGCAATTATCATGATTATTCACTAAATTATTTTATTGCAAAAAAAGGTGGCAATGAAATACCATAAGTTGGAGAAAGACGCAAATTAACACCACTGCTTAACAAAGAAGATTAAGACTGACAACACCAAAAGATGTGCAATGTATATCTTAATCTACTTGGTATGTTAATCAAAACTAAAAATCTTGTGTTTTGAAAGTTAATTCATCAAACTGTTATATTTAGGATGCTGGCCAAAAGAAGTTTGGAGCAGTCCAGTGTGAAGTATGTGGAATGGTATACAGACATGCTGATCCAGGAGATGAATCCACTCATGATAAGTTTCATCAAGATCTCCTTAGTGTCCTAAAATTCCCTGTAAGTTGTTATGCAAAAAAGATTCCAAGAATATCTGAGCTGTTAAGATTCTTCTGCGTTCTACTCACAAATTCTCTACAACATTCTGCAGGAAAACATGGAATCTGACTTACCATCTTGTTTCTAGAAATTAGTAAGAAAATCATTTCACATAGCATCACATTCTAGGAAGCAATGTATCATCACAGTTATAATATTGCTTACATATTACAGCCCCTTTTGGGGTATTTTGCAATAAAAATAATAAATGATAGCATATTTTCTTTAAAGGAAGAAATTATTCATGTAGTAAGATATCTGCTGGGATTTCCTTCTGGATTATAAATATATATACATACAAGTCATAAAAACCTATAATTGCATTGAATAAAAACCTCAATTTATGTACGTGTGCATGCAAAACTAATTTCTTGGTATAGGGGTCTAAATAAAGCACAAGCAACATTTTCCAAAAAAAACAAAAAAATTTAAAAAACTATATTTTAACAAATTATTTAAATGTGTTCGACTAGCAGGTCAAACAACAGATGTTCTAAAACCCTGCTGACATGGTGATTGCCAAGTTATTTGCTAGAAATCAGTAATTGTATATTTTAAAATTGAAAAGTTTTAACTAATTTCCTAGCAATATCTGTTATTGAAAAAAATAAGTATCAATAAAGGAACAGGACGATTTTTATTGCATGCATTTGTACCTCAGTTTGATTGCAGAATTATAGTGGATGTCTTCAAATGGAATTATTTTTATTACTCATAGATTTTGTTAAATTATTTATTGAATAGGGTTGGAAGAAAGAGAGAGTTGTACAAGAATTTTCAGAAGATTGTAGCAGGATTATAATGGTTGTACATGATGATCCAAAGTATGCTGTTAAAAAAGTAAGTTAATTCTTTCACTTTCAGGATATCATTGCAAACAGATCACAATAGTAAAACAGAACCAAATTAGTATTAAAAAAAAAACTTTTTTGAAAAAGATAAGATACATCCTGTGACTTGTTTATTTATGTTGATGAAACTATGATAGAATCCTATGTTTGTCCCCTGCACAAAGGGTCATTGACAACCTGGTGTCTGTCGGTTTGTCCCTTCTTGTAAGTACTCTAGTGTGTACATTTCTTGCCAGAGTTGAATCATTTTTTTATCACAGGTTTATAATGGCGAAGTTTAGAATGATAAATGAACAGTGTGCCTTTTCTTTTAGCTATACTTTTGTTCTTTATTAGTTCAGAATAGTAATGGTATATTTTTTCATTATGAATATTGTTAGATATAAAACTAAGCAACTTAGTTATTCAGAAGCTTTTGGTTTTATACTTGCATAATTATGAATTTGGAGTAATGTTGATATGATATATTTAATGTCTTTCTGTAGATTGAAGATATCAACAATATAATGGGGAAAGAAATGGGATTTCCTGAAGCTTCTCTAGCCTCCAAGTCAAAATATAAGGTAAACTGTTGGTGATTTTTAGACTGCTTGGCCCAAGAGGACAAGTATGAGAAATTTGCCATAATGCAATTACTAACCATCTGTTATCAGAGATTTTAGCCTCTGAAACCAGTTTGCAAATAGACCACTTTGGATTCATTCGTCACTGGGAAAAACTCTGCAATTATGCGCGCCTTTATGAAGTGATTTCCAGATAGAGAGGGTAGCCTGTATCCCTGCACTATTTACGTTCATCAAGTGTCTAAGTGATCGTCATTGTGGAGGATAAACTAGAAATAATGGTTGTTCTGTACGTACTTATTGACAATTCCCTAATGACAGCAATGGTGATTGTCAATTTGGAGAGTTCAATTTGCCGAATAATTTGTACAATATAGAATTATAGTTTTCCAACCACTTGCTCAACATTGGAATGGAAGTGACGGGGCCCCTAAATGCACAAATGACGTTCACTAAAACCAGAGTTTTTGACGGAAATGCATCAAACTCGAAAGTTGTCTATTGGATCCAAACTAGTGCTGCATTTTCCATGCTTGATTACCTTCAAATCAATTATGATTTCAAACATTTACAGCTACTTCATCTCGTGTCCCAGCTTCTTCTGAATAAGATTCATTTCTGCCATTTTGTAATCAATTTACTGACTATATATTTGAAGTCTTCTGCCACTTGTTTCTTTGTTCACCTTAATTAGTTTCGTGTTTTTTTATTTTGAACAATCATTACAAAAGGGGTCAGCGTTAATGACCTTGACTACTTGATTTCAAATGTTGAACAATGATAAATTATTTTCCTGCATAGATTGTATCAAAATCTTCAATTAATAATTCACTAAATGATTCATTTATTATTTTCTGAACAGGCCTTCTTATTTATATCAGAAGATAAGAAAGTGGATGGGTGTTGTATTGCTGAACCAGTGACGCAGGTAAGTTGAGTTCAAGAAATATCGGAAACACTACTTGAGACAAACTTTTTCAAATGATTCTAGGGGTTCTCGATTTATTGTCGAGCCTTCGTCTTTAGTCGAAAAAGCGAGACTACATTCCGGCAGCGGCGGCTTCCACAAATATTCACTCTGTGGTTAAAGTTTTTTGAAAATTTAATAACTTTCTTAAACTATACTGGATTTCTCCCACACTTGGACAGAAGCTTGTTTATGATCATAAGATTGTATCCAAAAGGAAATTTTGTAAAAATAAAATTCCATTTTTTCTGTTTTTTGTTTATAAATGGACTTATTTTTTTTGCAGGGAAACATTACATTCACTCTGTGGTTAAAGTTTTTAAAATTTTAATAACTTTCTTTAACTATCCTGGATTTGTACCAAACTTAGACAAAAGCTTGTTTATGGTTATAAGATAGTATCCAGAAGTAAATTTTGTAAAAAAATAAATCCATTTTTTCTGTATTTTACTTTTAAATGGACTTAGGTTTTCTGCCAGGAAACAACACATTCACTCAGTGGTTAAATTTTCAAAAAATTTAATACTTTCTTATGCTATTTAAAATTTGTACCAAACTTGGTCAGAAGCTTGTTTATCAACTTTATGATCAGAATCTAGTATCTAGAAAGGAAATTTTGTTAATATTTGGTACCTGTGTATCTGTATTTTACTTAAAAATGGACTTAGTTTTT
Source organism: Mytilus trossulus (assembly GCF_036588685.1). NCBI lineage: Eukaryota > Metazoa > Mollusca > Bivalvia > Mytilida > Mytilidae > Mytilus > Mytilus trossulus. The sequence goes on along the minus strand of NC_086373.1, from coordinate 102,678,237 downwards.
CTTCCAGTTAACATTACATACAGTCTGCAGTTAAAGCTTTTAAAACATTTATTCGATTCATAAACTACCCTGAAATTTTTACCAAACTTGGACAGAAGCTTCTTACAATCAAAAGATAGTATCAAGAGGAATATTTTATTGATTGTTTTCCTCAGTTTTGTTGAACCTGGGAGTTACAGCAAAAGTAGGCGAGACACTGGGTTCCCCGGAACCCTTACAAATTTTTATTAATGGAAATAGAAATATCAACAATATTGTCCATACTTTCACCTATAATGATAAACAATTTGTCTTTAGGATGCTCATGATGAGACACATGTCTGCAAATAACCAACAAACAGCATGCAAATAACCACCAAACAATGCCATTTTCTGGTTAAACCACAGTAACTATGTCAATTTTTAACTGGATTTCTGAAAGTCATGGCGGGCATCGGGGTGTTCAGCAGTATCTGTTCATGAACTTGATAAAAAGCTTTGTCTAAATCTTTTCAAATTTAGATATGTAGTTTCCTGTATAAACTAAATAAAGGTTAATTTAGATTTCCATGATTTCAGTTTTATAGTTGTTTAGTTGTAGACCTTTCAATAGCAAAAAGTTATATGTAAAGCCTTCTCCACACAATAACTTGAAAACTGTTTGACAGTCTTTTCAATTTTGATATGATTGTTTCCTGTGAATATATGAAGGTCAATGTCCATTTTCACTAATTTTTGTTGAAATTGGCTGAAGTACTGAAAGTAGATAATTAGACTGTTGTCCATGCAATAACTTAAAACACTTTAACAAAAATATTTCAAATTGTGATATGTTGTCTGTTAGATATATTAACCATTGATTCTTTTTTTAGGGTTACAGAGTGATTCCAGAGAGTCAACCTTCCCAATCAGATAATCCTCAGCCTGGACACAGACCATGGTATTGTAACTCTGATCCAGAACCAGCTGCTGTGGGAATCAGCAGGATCTGGGTGTTTGGACAACAAAGACGAACAGGAGTAGCTTCCAAATTGTTAGATGCTGTTAGGTAGAAAAAGAAATATTTTATTTTTATCTAATCTTAATTTGATAGTAAACATGACACAAAACACAAGAGCTAAATTAAAACCTTAAACAATAAAAAAACAAAAATATAATTGAATAATAATATCAATTTCGTATAATGAATAGCTTTTTGATTTGTTAAATATTTCTGTTTCAGTTTTGAAAATGAAATATACAATAACACAACAGTAGTTTTTCTGACAGATTCAATTAAGTTAAGATTTATAATTCACTATCTTAATACTTTATTATCAAATGCTATTCATATGAATAATATTCCTATGATGCTTGAGACTTTCTCCACTTCATTGAATAAAGAACTTGTATTTCTTAAAACTGAATTATGACCTTTTCTATTTCAGACAATGGTTTCAGTATGGGTCATACATTGAGAAGAGTCAAGTGGCATTCTCTGATCCAACAGGTGATGGGAAAATGTTTGCCAGTAAATATACAGGGATGACAGATTTCTTGGTTTATAAGTATGGGTAATCTGGGACAGATTATCAGAGACAATTGGACTTTGATTATACAGAAAGGGTAGTCACTTTTATAGAGGGAACATTTGAATGAAATAACAACCAAGACTATCTATGTATTATTTCTAGTCTATAACTTTGTATCTACAGTAGTTTGACTGTAATCTCCATAAATTGTTAAGCATGATATAAGTTTTAACATTCTTGATCAAATCAATGTATGTATGTTATATTGATTTGTTCAAGTTTAAGTGTTGCATTATGCAGACCAGTACCATAATAGCTATTTCATCTTCTGAACTTCATGCAACTATTTTTTTTCCCTGTAAAATTGATTTTACAATTGGAGGATATGAAGATATGTATCTTGCATTCATTTAACAACTTTAAAAAAATCATGTATGTTAATACCAGTACATACATATTGTCAAAGAACAAGAAATAACATCTTTTTCTAATAAATGATCGAGTCAGTTAATAAAAAATATACATGGTACCTAGGGAAAGCATTTCAAAATCTCAAATATGGGTTTGGTGTTAAACTTATTAGAAGTTCTGAAATTTCCCCTAAAAATTGTTACTTATTTTCAGATACCATACTTGGGTACCCTATATGGTTTTATAGAACAGCCCTGATAAAAAAAAAATATGCCTTGTTAAAAATATTGTGAACAACTTTATTATTTTTCTCTAAAATACGATTGTGGTCTTATATATTCAATATTTTATAAAATATGTATTCAACTACCAGTAAACTGAAAGCAAAAGTATAGTTTGTTGAAGTTCATCTTTATATAACTTATGTAAAATAAACACTTGATAGCTGTTGACTTGATAAAGGGAGATAATTAATTAATTCTTCTATTTTACAAAAAAAACAACCACCAATTTGAATCAGCTGTCAAACATAGCTTCATACTACTGATATAATTGTTACAGTGGTAATTTATGCAATCTCACCTTTTTTATTATTTATAAAGAGAGATGAGGGGTATATGTTAATAAGGTGACAACCCAACAACAAGAATACATCAAGAGGTCAACTAAGGTGTTCACCACAATAGACTGTATGTTATGATTGCTACTGTCAATTTATGTTCAATCAGCAAATAATAACTACCTTTTGTATATGTGTAACAACATTTTTTAAATGGCACATAACATTGCAGGGAGATAACTCTGTAAAAATTCCGCTGAACATTTTAATCACTTTCTATTATTAAGGAAAGACAGCTTCTCTTTGATCAAAATTAGTGTTTGTCAAACTTCTGTTTATCCAAAGAGCAAAGTCCAAAGTTTTTTGAAATTTTATTTTTTTGTCAAAAAGGTCAGAAATTAATATTTTGTTAAAATTTTATGAAAATTATGTGAGCCAAACTGATTTTAGTCAAAGTGTTTGGTACAACCTTAATCATTTTTTTTTCATTGATAAAGATGTACTCTGCCATTCTAATGCTCCTAGAGTGCAAAACTTGTTAGTTGACAACATTTATTTGACTTCCCTGGATGGAGGTCATTTATGGAACTAATGTATATATAAAAAATGACTGGCACTGAAAATATTTTGTGTGTTTGGTACAACAGTGCTTGTAATAGTAATAGTTTTATATTATTTTTCATAATAATGTTTTTTGTAAAGTGCATGGAGTTTTAGTAAATTGTTTCAGAAATCATTTTGCATGAACTCTGAAACTAACTGTTCATTGAACTTTATTATGTCACAATATTGAAATATATGGAGTAATTTTAATGTATTTTATTGCCTGACAACTTTATGTGTGTAGAATCATGTAGCTGTTTGTTTTTTAAAGTTCAAACCCTTATTCTGTCCATTTAGACCTTATTTCTTTCCATTTGTTGACAAACTCTGCTTTGAGGATCAAGATTTTAGTGCTGTTAATTCTTTAATTTTACGGCAATTTCACCTTCAGTAAAACAGTTCCCACTCTTTTGCTGGTCTGAAAAAATAAGTGGTAGATATCACAAAAATAACTGAAATAACTGATGATAAAATGTTTTATAAAAAATTAAGTACCCTTGATATATTCTATAAAAGTAAAGATAATGAAATATTCTTGATAATACAAAGCCTAGAGATATTTTGATATATTTTTAATATTCTATAATCTCTTAAATCATAAAGGAAAAATAATTTAAGACAAATACTGGGAATTTTCATTTTAATCCGTTATTGAGTCAGATGAGAGCCTCCAGCTGAAGCTACACGAAAGGAATCATTACCTACATGTATCACTACATGTATCACTCCTGTTGTTTTAAGTATTTTAAAAATGTCAAACTTTGTAATGCACACCTCTTTGAAATCAGTTGCACAGAATTGAACCAAACTTGCACATATTTATCGACAGGATATAAAGTTGTTGCCACGACAGGATATAAAGTTGTCATTCTGCTATTTTTGTTGCAGTACCTGATATTTGTCTTGTACTTGTCTGTTTTGTTACTATTTGTTGTAAGGAAAATGTTGATTGTATAACCTATATGTTTGTTATCTTTTTGTAGGAATTTGTTGATGGTTTGATAAAAATAAAAGATATCCATTCAAGTACCAGTTGTTTTTCTTGCATGCATCTTAAAGGGGCACTAACTACGAGAAATATAAAAATCTAGTGTATGATTTGTTTTTGTTCAATTAATAATGAAAGTCAAATAGTGAAATAATAATAAGCTTTTAGCAGCCAAAATGCTTCAATTTTGTTAAATTAAGCTAAATATTTTCACTTGCAAGTGAATAATTCGACCTCATTAAATCCGTATTCATGTGAACTTCAATTTAACCCCTTAACTAGAGATGGAAAATGCATGCATTGTACGTGTACTGGTTATTTAATGGAAAAGAATGTCAACATTGAAGGTGAAACAAAGGTTAATTATTAGATGACTGATTTGTTCCATCATAAAACGTTCTTATACAGGTAAAAACTATGAGAAATAGATATTTTTAATCTATAAGATAAAATTGAACAGACCTATAAAAATCCAAATGCACAAGTTGTCTTCATCTATTTATACTTATATTTATGTTTACATCGCTTATATGGTCATTTGAGGTCAACTGGATAGTTAATTAGATGGAGTCTAGACAAAAATACTCACAAAACAAAACTACATATTATTGACCCTATGCTCTGTAGATTTAGACTTTTGATAGTTGGATAAAATTTTTACATTGTTATAAATAGAATATGAGAATTTTAGTCAAAACGGTGACCATGAATTTAGTGCCCCTTTAACAGGAGGCCTTTAATTTTCAAAGTGCTCTTACATTTATAAGTGTCCCCAGATTTTTATGAAATTTATATCCAAGGTTTATATCTACAATATTTCAAGTCAATTTGTACATACTCAAGATGCAATGTGCTTGTATCTATTAACGGGATAAGCCTCTGCGCAATCTAAATATGTAGGTAAGCAGAATCAAGATCCAGTTTTTTTAGCAGAGTTATCTTCTCCATAAACTTAAGATACTGCATGTGTAGCAAGGTACTTCACTGTACAATCCATAGAAATTTTATTATGCCCCACCTACGAAAGTAGAGGGGCATTATGTTTTCTGGTCTGTGCGTCTGTTCGTTCGTCCGTCCATCCGTCTGTTACACCTTTAGGTTAAAGTTTTTGGTCAAGGTAGTTTTTGATGAAGTTGAAGTCCAATCAACTTGAAACTTAGTATACATGTTCCCTTTGATAAAATCATTCTACTTTTAATGCCAAATTAGAGAATTTATTCCCATTTCAAGGTCCAATAAACATAGAAAATGATAGTGCGAGTGGGGCATCCGTGTACTGTGGACACATTCTTGTTAGATCAAGCATGAAATGCTGTGTTACAAGGATAAACTGCACAATCCTAAACAATCTGGTAAGCCTCTGTTCACTCACAAGATGCAGTGTTATCAGGTTTGACCTCTGAACAATCACAAGATGCAGTGTTATCAGGATAAGCTTTTGAACAATCACAAGATGCAGTCACTGAGTGTTTTCAGGATAAGCCCTTGAACAATCACAAAGTGCAGGGTTATCAGGATACGCCTTTGAACAATCACAAAGTGCAGTGCTATTAGGATACGCCTTTGAACAATCACAAAGTGCAGTGCTATTAGGATACGCCTTTGAACAATCACAAAGTGCCGTGTTATTAGGATACGCCTTAGAACAATCACAAAGCGCAGTGTTATTATGATACGCCTTTGAACAATCACAAAGTGCAGTGACTGAGTGTTAACAGGATAAGCTTCATCACAATCTCAAGATTCAGTTTTGTCAGGATAAGCCTCTGCATAATCACAAGATTCAGTTTTGTCAGGATAAGCTTCATCACAATCGCAAGATTCAGTTTTGTCAGGATAAGCCTCTGCATAATCACAAGATTCAGTTTTGTCAGGATAAACCTCTGCACAATCACAAGATTCAGTTTTGTCAGGATAAACCTCTGCACACTCACAAGATTCAGTTTTGTCAGTATAAGCCTCTGCCTAATCACAAGTTTCAGTTTTGTCAGTATAAGCCTCTGCACAATCACAAGATTCAGTTTTGTCAGGATAAGCCTCTGCACAATCACAAGATTCAGTTTTAATCAGGATAAGCTTCTGCCTAATCACAAGATTCAGTTTTGTCAGGATAAGCTTCATCACAATCACAAGATTCAGTTTTGCCAGTATAAGCTTCTGCCTAATCAAAAGATTCAGTTTTGTCAGGATAAGCTTCATCAAAATCACAAGATTCAGTTTTACCAGTATAAGCTTCTGTACTATCACAAGATTCAGTTTAGTCAGGATAAGCCTCTGCACAATCACAAAATTCAGTTTAGTCAGGATAAGCCTAGAGCTGCAAACTCATAAGATTCAGTTTTAATCAGGATACGCTTCTGCCCAATCACAAGATTAAGTTTTGTCAGGATAAGCCTCTGCATGATCACAAGATTCTGTTTTGTCAGTATAAGTCTCTGCAAAATCACAAGATTCAGTTTAGTCAGGATAAGCTTCTGCACAATCACAAGATTCAGTTTTATCAAGATAAGCCTCTGCCCAATCAAAAGATTCAGTTTTGTCAGCATAAGCTTCTGCCCAATCACAAGATTCAGTTTTCATCAGGATAAGCTTCTGCCAAACCACAAGATGCAGTTTTGTCAGGATAAGCTTCTGCCCAATCACAAGATTCAGTTTTAATCAGGATAAGCTTCTGCCCAATCACAAGATTCAGTTTTGTCAGGATAAGCCTCTGCACAATTACCAGATTAAGTTTTATCAGGATAAGCCTCTGCACAATCACAAGATTTAGTTTAGTCAGGATAAGCCCCTGTACAATCACAAGATTCAGTTTTGTCAGGATAAGCTTCTGCACTATCACAAGATTCTGTTTTGTAGGGATAAGCCTTTGTCCAATCACAAGATTCAGTTTTGTCAGGATAAGCCTCTGCATAATCACAAGATTCAGTTTTGTCAGGAAAAGCTTCTGCACAATCACAAGATTCAGTTTTGTCAGGATAAGCCTCTGCATAATCACAAGATTCAGTTTTGTCAGGATAAGCTTCTGCACAATCACAAGATTCAGTTTTGTCAGGATAAGCCTCTGCATAATCACAAGATTCAGTTTTGTCAGGATAAGCTTCTGCCCAATCACAAGATTCAGTTTTGTCCGGATAAGCTTCTGCCCAATCACAAGATTCAGTTTTGTCAGGATAAGCCTCTGCATAATCACAAGATTCAGTTTTGTCAGGATAAGCTTCTGCATAATCACAAGATTCAGTTTTGTCAGGAAAAGCTTCTGCATAATCACAAGATTCAGTTTTGTCAGGATAAGCCTCTGCACAATCACAAGATTTAGTTTAGTCAGGATAAGCCCCTGTACAATCACAAGATTCAGTTTTGTCAGGATAAGCTTCTGCACTATCACAAGATTCTGTTTTGTAGGGATAAGCCTCTGCACAATCACAAGATTTAATTTAGTCAGAATAAGCTTATGCACTATCACAAGATTCAGATTTTTCAGGATAAGCCTCTGTCCCACACATGATTCAGTTTTGTCAAGATAAGCTTCTGTCCCACACAAGATTCAGTTTTGTCAGGAAAAGCTTCTGCATAATCACAAGATTCAGTTTTGTCAGGATAAGCTTATGCACTATCACAAGATTCAGATTTTTCAGGATAAGCCTCTGTCCCACACAAGATTCAGTTTTGTCAAGATAAGCCTCTGCATAATCACAAGATTCAGTTTTGTCAGGATAAGCTTATGCACTATCACAGGATTCAGATTTTTCAGGATAAGCCTCTGTCCCACACAAGATTCAGTTTTGTCAAGATAAGCTTCTGCATAATCACAAGATTCAGTTTTGTCAGGATAAGCTTATGCACTATCACAAGATTCAGATTTTTCAGGATAAGCCTCTGTCCCACACAAGATTCAGTTTTGTCAAGATAAGCCTCTGCCTAATCAAATGATTCAGTTTTGTCAGGATAAGTTTCTGCACAATCACAAGATTCAGTTTTGTCAGGATAAGCTTCTGCACAATCACAAGATTCAGTTTTGTCAGGATAAGCCTCTGCACAATCACAAGATTCAGTTTTGTCAGGATAAGCTTCTGCACTATCACAAGATTCAGTCTTTTCAGGATAAGCCTCTGTCCCACACAAGATTCAGTTTTGTCAAGATAAGCCTCTGCACTATCGCAAGATTCAGTTTTGTCAGGATAAGCTTCTGCCCAATCACAGGATTCAGTTTTGTCAGGATAAGCTTCTGCACTATCACAAGATTCAGTTTTGTCAGGATAAGCCTCTGTCCAATCACAAGATTCAGTTTTGTCAGGATAAGCTTCTGCACTATCACAAGATTCAGTTTTGTCAGGATAAGCTTCTGCACAATCACAAGATTCAGTTTTGTCAAGATAAGCCTCTGCATAATCACAAGATTCAGTTTTGTCAGGATAAGCTTCTGCACTATCACAAGATTCAGTTTTGTCAGGATAAGCTTCTGCACAATCACAAGATTCAGTTTTGTCAAGATAAGCCTCTGCATAATCACAAGATTCAGTTTTGTCAGGATAAGCTTCTGTACTATCACAAGATGCAGTTTTGTAAAAAATAACCCTCTGCACAATCACAAAATGCAGTGTTATCAGGATAAGCCTATGCACTATCACAAGTTTCAGTCTTATCAAGATAAGCATATGCACAGTACAATCACAAGATGCAGAGTTGTCAGAATAATCATCTGCACAACTTTACTATTAAATCATAAAACCAATGCATAAACCAAAATATACTTTGTAGGGTGTCACGTCACAAGAGAAAGTAACTAACGCCTTTGCAATCTCATAGTCCCAAGAATTCTGAGCTGATATAGAAAAGGCCTTTTGCCGATCTTTATATTTCTGAAGTCTTAGACTAGCAAATTTGGCATCAATTTGAGAACCAAGTCCTCGGCCACTTCTATCAAGCCACACAGTTCAATTATTTTCTGAATTACAAATTGAAACCAGACTGTATTTTTCACAACTCCATTCAGGTGCTCTGGGTCAATGTAAATTATCAAACATTCTATGTCATCTTTATTTGGTTTTATCGTGGGATTGACCATGGTGTTTGCTGGTTCAGAAGTGGCCATTCCTGTATATGTGGGGATGAAATATAAATAGGAGACAGAAATGAACTACGTTGGTTAGAGGTTTAGAGGATGATTGAGATCCCACAAAACATATTTAACACTGTCGCATTTGTTGCACCTGTATGGCACGCCGTTATTATATTTATTCAATTTCGAGATATCTTATTTAGTTAAATAAGATATCTTATAAACTAATTGAGATATCTTAATAACAAAATGAGATATCTTATATAGTAATTGAGATATCTGATTTATTAAATAAGATATCTTATATAGTAAATAAGATATCTTATTAAAATGTTTATGACGATATCTTATTAAAATGTTTATAACGATATCTTATTAAAATGTTTATAACGATATCTTATTAAAATGTTTATAACGATATCTTATTAAATATATAATATATCTTATTTAAAATATAAGATATCTCTATTAATTTATAAGATATCTTATTAACTATATAAGATATCTTTTATACAGTTGATAATAGAGATATCTTATTTACTTAATAAGATATCTCCATAAGTTAATAAGATATCTCTATTAGTTTATAAGATATCTCTATTAATTAATAAGATATCTCTATTAGTTTATAAGATATCTCTATTAATTAATAAGATATCTTATAAAGTATGTATTTAAAAGATATTTTTATAAAGAAGTAAGATATCTTATTAATTAATAGAGATATCTTATTAATCAATAGATATATCTTATTAACTTATAGAGATATCTTAATAACTAATAGAGATATCTTATTTACTTTCAAATTAAATAAGATATCTTATAAAAATTAAAGATATCTTAATACTTAATGAGATATCTTGTTAAATAAATAAGATATCTTCAAATTTGAATAAATATATAAACGTCGTGCCTTACACCTGTCCCAGATCCGGAATCTCGGAGTCTTGTATATATATTTTTTTCAATTCTAATTTTGGATCATTTATATGTTTCAGAGTTAAATGTGACGTTCATTTTATATGAACTAGTACACATTTTTGTTCAGAAAAACGACCATTTAACTTCTACTCAACGCCATCCACCTCATATGAAGTAAAATTATTGCTTTTTTATGAGCCAACATCAGCCTGCCTCTTGGTACATGATTTTCTCGCTGTGTTGACAACTCTTTTTTTGTACACGCCTGTACCAAGTCAGGAATAGGACAGTTGTTGTCCATTCGTTTGATGCGTTTGCGCGTTTGATTTTACCATTTGATTAGGGACTTTCCGTTTTGAATTTCCCTCGTTCAGTATTATTGTGATTTTACTTTTCACATAGACAAATAATGTCAAAAACAGGTTTCAAGTAAGCATCTGCACTTTCCCAAAGATGAGGGGAGTCGGAGGGACCCTCTGATCCCAATATACCGGGCTTAGAATCATGAAATCCCTTAATTGGTTCCGAAGTTAAAGAAATTTAAATCCCGACATCCCAAAATTCGAAAAAATAATTCCCGGATCCAGAAGGATCAACCCGAAATCCAGAGCTGAATGACACCCGATCCCGTCTTTCCCAAAAAAGTCCTGCCCCTCCCCATCAAAGATGCTGAGTGACGGTTTACACTGCGATACATGTAACAGGGTAGTCCTGGCATTCACACCTTCTGATCAGTGCTCTCAAATTACTCAGTATAAGTGGATGTGGGCCTTTACTGGTAGAAGTAGTTAATTTGTATTGGTGTTTTTCCCCGTACAAATTTGACGTCAAAATAGGAAATTAACTTGCGTCACACTGTCCTGTGACGTACCAAATGCCCTCACGTAGCAGTTATTTCCTGACATATGAAGGTTCTCCTATCTTTTTAGGAGGATCATAAAGTTTTGAAAAAAATGTAAATAAAGGGAAGGTGCATTGTGGGAAATTTAAGTAGTGAAGCATGTATCCATGTTCAGTTTTCTTCAGCAGATGAATGTCAAAACATGACATTGAAATAACATTTTAAAAAAGGATCTAATAATTGAAATATTAATAAGCGTTTCATTTAGCTGTCAACTTTAGATTGTCATGAAAGAAAAACCTAATTCAATAAGGACATACGATGCCGAAGGCTTCCGTCGTCGTGCATCATGTGTATGCTTCAGAGACAAAACAGAGCAAGAGGTAGAGTAAACATTTTTATTTATTATTTTCAGTAAAAATATGTTAATTAATTTAAAATTGGTAGGGACTTTGAAATGTTTAATATTAATATTTGCATCAACATTCTGGGATCATTTCATGATTCATTATACTGTTATAAATAATTAATCATTTTCTTTTCTTATAACTGTTGTTTTAATATCTTCGGTTTTAAAACCAAATATTCTTTTGATTTGGACATTGATACTGCGCTTAACAGCATCCTTTTAAATATTTTTCACAAAACATGTTCTTCACTTATGACAGCTATGTTAATGTTGACATTATCATTAGTTGTCCTATTTTTTATCCAATGAAATTACATTATTTACTGTTGGTATCTAAAAATAGAAGAACACATGGTAGTGTTACTGTTTTCTTGTCAACACAATTGTTTTGTCTTTAAACATGTGTGGTTAAGAGCTATAATATATTATCAGTTTGACAATAAGAGGAAATTGATGGTTTGCAGGTGTTATTACAAACATGTACATGTAGAAAAAAAATATCAGTATAATATTCCCACTTGTGTGTGATAGCAAATTATATTTGATTATAATTACATGTACAAGTAAAAAGCCCTTAAACAGATTTTAAGAATGCCATTGTAGGAGTACAAGCATTGCATGTTTGAAAAATACCACAAAAATTATGTCTGATATGCACTCTTGATTTTACAGTGGCTTTTAAACAGAACAGAGACTAAAACAACTTTTGCTTCAATCAGTTCAGGTTAGCAAATAAAAAAAAGTTTACATGTTGTCTCTGTTTTGGGTGAACTTGACATAAAAGCTACCCATATGTACAAATGTATGTGACAGCTCATTTAAGTTTTCTCTGTATTCTGCCTTTAAACCATGTTGATTTCTGACAAAAATCAAAGACAACAAATGATTTTGAAAAAAATAGAAGGAGAAATAGCAAGGTAAACAATATATTTACATGGATAATAACTGCATTGTTTGTATATATTTTAGGCATGTATTATAAAGCATCTTCTTTAAGTGTTTTTTAAAACTAAAACTTTTCTTAGACAGATCAGAACAGAAATTTGGCTGTTCTTCAGTCTCTCAGGTCCCTAAAATCATGATTGCCAAATTGAAAAATCTCATGTACTAGTCTAACAAGTAGATAAAACTATTTTTGGCCTTTTTGTTTAGTTTTTGGAGATTACATTATATTAACCTCTTTGATTATCCATTGATCATCATAAAGTTCTCATAATTAGTCTTAGTTACAATATACTATGAATAAAAGCATGAAAAGCTATTTAGGACTACAGTACTACTTTTTTTCTTAAGAACTATTATAATTTTTATATCCACTTGACCATGTTGACAGAGTTTTGTTGACAATGACTTCATTTTCATTGTTCATTAAATATGATATCTCGTGTACATGTAGTAAGAGCTTTTTCTGAAAGACTGTCAGCATTGCAAATCAGTTATAATCAATTAAACATCAAGTCTTTGATTGTTATTATATATTGATATCAGAGTTGCAACAAAGTTTAACTTGGCTTATAATACTTATCCTGAATGCTGTCTGAAGGTCATTGTTTCAGTTTACAAATTAAGTTATAGGTCAGGGTACGTCTTTCTACAATGTTCAAAACCCATATTGCATAGTCAGCTATAAAAGACCCTGAAATCACAATGTAAAGCAATTAAAAAAAAGTAAGCTATACCTATTGCTGTTTAATGTTTTACAAAATATAGGTGGTTACTTTTGTGTATAGAATTTGTGACAACTGAGTCATAATTTTGTCACTTAACATGACAGTTGACCACCTAGCGAGAATTCAGTATCTTGTATTTGGCCTAAAAGTTAATTCTACAGGTGTCATCCTTACAGCTTTTGTACTTGTGATGAGCCTGTTACCTCATACATTATTTAGTGCAGAAATATTTCTTGTCAGTATATTTTTAGAGTAGATTTAAAGCTAATATATGGTCAGTTATCAGGGTCTATGGTTAATCAATAAGACTGATATACTCATGATCAAAACAAAATAGATAATTTCCTGTAATAGGTATATATATCACTCCTAGGTTATTGAACCTACACTTTATGGGCTATTTGGTTATAGAATCAACAACATAGTAGAATTAATCTTACTGAGATAATACAGCTTACTAGTAGACATATATGTATATAACATATAGAGGGTATTGCACTTTATTTATTCAAAAGTTTAATAAATTTATTCAAGCATACAAGGCTCAGTGTACGTATAACTAAACTTCACATAGAAAAGTTATGTCTTATAAATTTTTTCATGAGAACACTTTTACATTACGTGTACATAGAATTATATAAAATACATATATTAATAAACACATATATAGCATTTAATTTGTCAATTTATCAAGGTTCCTCCTTCGAAAGTCATTGTCCTTTAAACATATATATATATAACTACCTCAAAAGAAAATTCAACAGTTTATAATTAATTGTAATATAATAAGATATAGAAAACTCAGAAACTTCATTTGTCTGACACATATGTAAAGTTGATATTCTGGCCTCATTGTTTCAGCAGTATTTTCTTATGATAGGGTTTAGGACTTTAGTTTTGGTCAGTTGCAAATGGGAAGTTTCAAAAAACATGTACATTGCACAGTCTGACAGTCATATGAACTTCATGAACATGTTTGTCTGTTTGAAAATATTATATTTTTATTCAGAACACATTCCAATAAAGCTCCTGAATTCATTTGACCAATAAGTGGTGACCATATCAATTTGTATTTGAAATTGAGAGATTTTTTAAATTTTCAAAGCAGGGGCTAATATCTCCTGCTGATATTCATTTGGTGCTGTTCCAAGCAGGGGCAAATATCTCCTGCTGATATTCATTTGGTGCTGTTCCAAGCAGGGGCAAATATCTCCTGCTGATGTTCATTTGACGCTGTTCCAAACAGGGGCATATATCTCCTGCTGATGTTCATATGGTGCTGTTCCAAGCAGGGGCTAATATCTTCTGCTGTTGTTCATTTGGTGCTGTTCCAAACAGGGGCTAATATCTCCTGCTGATGTTCATTTGGTGCTGTTCCAAACAGGGGCTAATATCTCCTACTGATGTTCATTTGGTGCTGTTTAAATCAGGGGCTAATATCTCCTGCTGATGTTCCTTTAGTGCTGTTCCAAACCGGGGCTAATATCTCCTGCTGATGTTCATTGGATGCTGTTCCAAACAGGGGCTAATATCTTCTGCTGATGTTCATTTGGTGCTGTTCCAAACAGGGGCTAATATCTCCTGCTGATGTTCATTTGGTGCTGTTCCAAGCAGGGGCTAATATCTTCCGCTGATGTTCAATTGGTGCTGTTCCAAACAGGGGCTAATATCTCCTGCTGATGTTCATTTTGTGCTGTTCCAAGCAGAGTCTAATATCTCCTACTGATGTTTATTTGGTGCTGTTCAAAGCAGGGGCTAATATCTCCTGCTGATGTTCATTTGGTGCTGTTCCAAGCAGTGGCTAATATCTCCTGCTGATATGCATTCGGTGCTGTTCCAAGCAGGGGCAAATATCTCCTGCTGATGTTCATTTGGTGCTGTTCCAAACAGCGGCTAATATCTCCTGCTGATGTTCATATGGTGCTGTTCCAAGCAGGGGCTAATATCTCCTACTGATGTTCATTTGGTGCTGTTCCAAGCAGGGGCTTATATCTCCTGCTGATGTTCATTTGGTGCTGTTCCAAGCAGGGGCTAATATCTTCTGCTGATGTTCATTTGGTGCTGTTCCAAACAAGGGCAAATATCTCCTGCTGATTTTCTTTAGGTGCTGTTCCCAGCAGGGGCTAATATCTCCTGCTGATGTTCATTCGGTGCTGTTCCAATCAGGGGCTAATATCTCCTGCTGATGTTCATTTGATTCTGTTCCAAACAGGGGCTTATATCTCCTGCTGATGTTCATTTGATTCTGTTCCAAGCAGGGGCTAATATCTCCTGCTGATGTTCATTTGGTGCTATTCCATACAGGGGCTGATGTTCATTTGGTGCTGTTTCAAGCAGTGGCCAATATCTCCTGCTGATGTTCAGTTGATGCTGTTCCAAGCAGGAGCTAATATCTTCTGCTGATGTTCATTTAGTGCTGTTCCAAGCAGGGGCTAATATTTCCTGCTGATGTTCATTTGGTGCTGTTCCAAACAGGGGCTAATATCTCTTGCTGATGTTTATTTGGTGCTGTTCCATGCAGGGGCTGATGTTCATTTGGTGCTGTTTCAAGCAGTGGCCAATATCTCCTGCTGATGTTCCTTTGGTGCTGTTCCAAACAGGGGCTTATGTCTCAGCATCATTTGGTGCTGTTCCAAGCAGGGGCTAATATCTCCTGCTGATGCTCTTTTGGTGCTGTTCCAAACAGAGGCATATATCTCCTGCTGATGTTCATTTGGTGCTGTTCCAAGCAGGGGCTAATATCTCCTGCTGATGTTCATTTGGTGCTGTTCCAAGCAAGCGCTAATATCTCTTGCTGATGTTCATTTGATTAATTTCAGATCTTGTTAGTAACAAGTAGTAAAGACAGAGAGAAGTATGTTATTCCTGGTGGTGGCATTGAACCTCAAGAAGAAGCAAAGGCTACAGCTGAAAGAGAGGCCTTAGAGGAGGCTGGAGTAAGGGGAGATCTTGGTCGGTTCATTGGAACATTTGAGGTAAAGTCAAAGTGTATTTAGATCATTTATAGGGTCTACAAATTTCAAATATGTAAGATTAAGTTCATAGATAGAACAGACCATGATGTTTTAATCATGGAATATTTAAGTAAATTTTTCAGGGAATTACAATGCTTATTATAAAAAACCACAGATCAAGGTTGAATTTTGGTGGCACCACTTATAATATTCTAGAGTTATGCCCCTTTAGAAATTGAAAAATTCAGAATTTTTAGTTTCCACTCTTTTTATTTGTTTGAAGTTGCCTATGTATACCCATGTCTTGTTTGGTTAGGTAGATATGTAGGCATTTTAGGTGGTTTTTTTTTGGGGGGGGGGGACAACATAAGCTTCATGTTATGGTCAAGAAAACAATGTAAAAGCAGGACAAAATCTGTTAAGAAATAGAAATAATTTTATCATACATCTTTTTGGCTAGGTTCCTTTTTAGGAGGGTAGGTATATGTAGCTAACATCAAACAATTTATATTTTATTTTTTGTTCTGATGGTTAAAGTCAATATTTGTACTATATATACAATTATATATACATGTATATATATAGGACTACATTAAAATTTTACCATGCAGTAATTGATGGGTGTTGTTGTCTTTATTATAGTTTATATATAAAATTAAGAAAATGTGATATAACTGCTGATGAGACCACTCTCCACAAGAGACCAAATGACACAGAAATCAACAACTATAGTATGTAGGTCATTGAATGGCCTTCAACAATGAATATCTACTTTGTATACCATATCTGTACACACAATATTTTATTCTACATTTATTAGGTCTATTTACTTAATTGGTTATTAAATTTTATTTATGGGAATCCTTGCAAGTTTCCAAGAGGAATCCTGTAATTATCAATTCCATATGGAATTTGCTTAAAAACAAAATTAATATGATCTCAGATAGGCTTATCAAAACTTAGCCTCTCGCCTAACTGAATCCAAAGCTTACTAATATGCCTGTTATTTCTTTATTATTGATCAGACTCTTACATAGACTGATTTTTTTAGTGAATACTTCCAGCCTGATTTGAACCATTAATGTTCCCTTTTTAAAGTAAAAATGTGCATAAAATATTTCTAAGAGAATGTTTGGTGACACATCTGTTGTCATACTTGAAAAATAATTTGTTATTATTATTGTGAATTCATTTCTAATAATTTCTTATGCACTACAATTACACACACGCAAGTCTTGATGACACAATGTAAAAGTAACATGTTATATAATTCTTTTGATTGCACTATTGTAGAATAAAGAGAAGAAACATAGGACAAAAGTATTTGCATTTATAGTAACAGAGTATTTAGATGACTGGGACGACAAAAGATCTATGGGTAAGACACTTGTTTATATAATCGACAAAAACTACTCTTTCTGTTCTCTTTTATATTTTCAGTTACAGTCTTTCATGTTGTGAGGGGTATCCCTGATTCTCACTACCCTCAACCAAATCTCCCACTGCCCTTTTATTATTGTGTCCCCCTTATCATTATCATACCCATCTATTTTTGTCATCTTCAAGATAAGTTTCAAAAATTGACATCATTATTCATATCCCATCCTGCAGTAATATAGGGTTATTGCATGAATATTGGGGAATATTGTCCCGAGTAGAATTTTATATTGCACGAGCTTGCAAGTGCAATATATGTTCTATGAGGGACAATATTCCCCAATATTCATGCAATAACCCTTTTATTGTATAGCAATATAATATTTGAAAGAAAAAATTGGTTTTATCTTACATTTTGTCGTTGATGACGTCATGAATTTTGAAGATTTATTGCACTAGTGCAATATTGGAATTTATTGCACGCTAACTTTTGGTTACTTTCTGTGGGAAATATTATATTGTTATACAATAATAATAGAAATTAAAGACAAATCTCAGTAAAATTGTGTATACATATATCACCAAGTTTTTCTCAAGAAAGGATGGGACTGGTCCCCTCCCAAGAGCCCTCCTGGATCTGCCTTTGTTTGGGGTTATTACATGAAAGTTAAGGTTTGTAAGGTATTAAATTTGGTTGAGACTGTAAATAAGATATTAGGTCTAAAACACAGATTGACAGTCAATTTGATATATTTAAGCACGTTTATTTAAGATTGAAATTGCAAGTAAACACAGCTACACCACAGCACACACTTAGATGTTTGAACAGTTATTGATATGATTTGAGTTGAAGTGGTGGTGTTATAATATTGACATGATTTATCAATTTTACTGATTTCTCAAGATTGTTTGTTCATAACATTGCATGTGCACTTGAAGTGAAGATAATTATGTTGCCTTCGGTGTGTACAAATATTGTTGTCTACAGTGTAGATAAACATGTTTGTAACATTTGACATGATCATACTGATAGATAATTAATATTATTATAAATAGAGATTATCCAAAGGGGAAAAGAAGGATAGTATGTTTTGAAACATCATGTATTTTTAAGATTATAAGATGTTTTTGCCCCCAGTCCAATGACTTATAATATCACAACGTACAGGGGCAGATCCAGGCTTTGAGAAAAGGGTGGGATGCTTGTCTGCACAATTGGCTTGTCTCGCCAGATTTCAAACTCTTGCTTTAGGGTTATCAAAATAACACTGCTAGTGCCCTATATATCAAGGGCTCTAGACCATATATATTTAGTGAGGTTAAAAACCAATTTAATGATTACTTTTCCGTGGGAATACATGAAGGTATAAATACTAGAATGTCTAATGTATCAATAGGTTGTCAATGGGTCAGTAATTTTCATCTTTGATTAGATATCTGTATACTTGCTGTTTTATCCCTTTGAACAAAATTGTATATGGGATTACTAATGGCCCGAGAACACAGTTATTTCGTAGTGCATTTCTTTTAGACAATAAATTCAAATTAAAAAAATCGCACCTGCTCTTTCTCAAAAAGATTTTTACAGTGTAGTGTACTACCAGTGAGACAAATAATATCAAAATTATAGAAACTTCTACCAGCTCTAACTCAAAATATTGACAATTCTGTGTTAAGGGGGTGTAAAAATCAGTTGGACAGCTTCAGACGTGCTAAAATTTGACCTTTTAGAACTGGACCAATTTACTTCTTAACATAAAGATTCAGCACCCAATTTTTTTTTACATGTAATTACATCCCCCTACTTGATATTTCATGCATTTAATATCAAGAAATAAATTGGGAAAGTGTATCAAATAAGACATGCAAGTTATACACTGTTTACACTAGGGACTATATTCGTAGACAACGAAAACCAAAGGACGATAACTGTGTCCTTGGACCTAATAGGACAGAAAGACTTGACCAATCTTTATAAAACTTTGCATAACCTAAGCTTAGGCAATTGTGAGATAGGTTGCCAAGTTTCATGGCCATATGACATATATTAGAGACACTAGGGTCATTTTAATATAGACATTTGAATGTTTATTTTTGACGTGTAAATCAAATATCTTCAACTGTCAAGATTTTGGCCTTAAAATTTTAAATTTTGCAAAAATTTGCTTTTTAAATGCTCTTGAATATCAAATATTAAGTATTAAAAGCATCTGAACACTCATTTTATTTATCAGATGTATTGTAATTATTCCAAAGTTAAATTTATATAAGCCTATGCCTGAAAATAGAGATTTTCCAATTTAGGGACGCCTTATATAAATATGCATTTTTCTCAGCCAATTTGAAGATTTTGAAGTTTTTTATGCCTAATTTATTCTTTCATATATATAAAATGTACTTGAAATGTATAGAAAAGTGTCAAAAAGCATACCACATGAGTATAAAATGGTCTTGGGCCATGTAGTACTGAGAATTATTTAGAGTCGATTTAGGCGGTAGCCCATATTGACATATAAAAATGCACACAGAAGCTATTAGAAATGAAAATGTGTAACTTTTTGCTCATTTCTATGCTAAGGCGTTATGATACAAGAAGTCTAATTGCAAAAGGACTCTTGCATTTAATTTTTTTAGAAACAATATGGTCTGATGGCCAGTTTTTTCACTTTTCAATGGAAAACTTGCATTTAGTTTTAGCCTTAATAGGCATAAAGTTGGACCACTTACTATCATACAGAGAAAAAAAATGGTAGCCTATGAAAGGAGTAAGGTGTACTGAGTATAATAAAGTGCTTTTTTTACAGATTTAGTGAAATATTTGTGATGGACTACAGATTTGATGTACAAAGCTCTTCACATTTTACATACATCTATTAGGCCGTTTAACCATGGCCGTGAATACAAATATCTGCACTTTTTTTCTGTGATAATCTACTTTTCTCTATATCCAGAGTTCACAAATGGTTAATTAAATTTGATTTAATCATAGAAACACAAATATCAGGAACAAAAAAGCTGTCAGATAGAAAGTCAGCATGCCTCTTAGCCATAAAATGTAAACTGCTTTAAAATGCTTATTATAGCCGTAGAATGCCAAAATGGCACATTTTAACAGAATTTCTGTAAACCAAAGATGTAAATCCTTTACTTTGATTGAATTTGACAAACTGAAACCAGCAAATCATTCAGGAAAGTTGCCAAAGTACAGAATCTAGATTTCAGGAATCCATCTCTTAGGCCCGAGAACACAGTTATTTCGTAGTGCATTTCTTTTAGACAATAAATTCAAATTAAAAAAATCGCACCTGCTCTTTCTCAAAAAGATTTTTACAGTGTAGTGTACTACCAGTGAGACAAATAATATCAAAATTATAGAAACTTCTACCAGCTCTAACTCAAAATATTGACAATTCTGTGTTAAGGGGGTGTAAAATTCAGTTTGACAGCTTCAGACGTGCTAAAATTTGACCTTTTAGAACTGGACCAATTTACTTCTTAACATAAAGATTCAGCACCCAATTTTTTTTACATGTAATTACATCCCCCTACTTGATATTTCATGCATTTAATATCAAGAAATAAATTGGGAAAGTGTATCAAATAAGACATGCAAGTTATACACTGTTTACACTAGGGACTATATTCGTAGACAACGAAAACCAAAGGACGATAACTGTGTCCTTGGACCTAATGAATAGATGAATGAGTTATGATTTTAGTATGAAATATATTTATGGATTGTGATTTTAGAGACTCCAATATTAGTATTGGGATGTTTCTTTAAATCCCAACCACATGTCTCTTACATTGAGACTCTGTGGTGATTTGTTAAAAAATAAGTTCATGCCACTATGGATTTATTTCTGGAAAAGCCCTCAAATATTTCCTTAAATTTTTCATTTTTGCCTCATTTATAACCTTTTTGTCGGCATATCAAGATAATCTTATCTTCTTTTTCATCAGTTTTTGAATAATCTGTTTAGAAGAATGTGCAAAAAGTTTTTCAATTATTGGATAAAAAATACTGATTCTATTATTTAAATTGGCTTTAGACAAAATATAAATTTAAGATTGTTTGATTTGAGTTTGAATCAAGCAATTTAAAAATAACAAAACAATGAAATTAGCTACCCTGAAAATAGCATAGTTTTCTTCAAACGTGTAAAATTGGTTTCATGAACAAACATAGGATCCTCAGTATAATTTTTGTTTTCAAGTTATTTGCAGAGGAATATAAGCAAACAAAGGCAGTTTTGAATTCCAGAAATCTAATTATTTTTGTTCATGTTAAGCATACCACACAATCAGGTTTAAAATTTGCTATCAGCTTGAACAGCTGATCAAGAAATATTTTTTTTGAAATATGAATAGGAAAAATGATATAGTTGTAGTATGGAAAAGACAATTCCAGTGATAATTTACCTAAAAGCTCAGCAATGATCATTATCCCTATTAAAATATCCAAAGAATTGATGTAAAATACCTGGAATACTGCTTTTAAAGATTTGCCATGCAATGTAAATTATAATGAATATGAAAAAAAAAAAGATTAGAAAATTTCGAAATATCTACATCATTGATACCTATTGATAACCTCCAGATCATTATTGATATTGCTGAGTCAGTAAAATAAGATAGAACAGAATACAAACATAACATGTTGCCAAAATGGTTTTATAAATTGGCATTCACAGGTAATGTAAGTTTTCATTTCAAACAGGTGCACTAGGTGTATGTAAACATATGTTATAAACAAGCAGTCATATTTATGTAAGCAATTCCATTGATTTACAAAACTTACAAAATAACATCATTTGTTTTATATCATTTATTAGTGATGCATGTAAATAGATATATGCAATTAGTTTTAAAATTACTAGTTTGAAATTACCAAACTTAAACAGCTGAATATTGATTTATTACAAGACTGTCTGATTTTCTTTTTTTTACATGCTTAAAATTTTTGGTCATTAAAATGATACACTGGTATTTTTCCGCCTCTTTTTTTTGCATATAGAAATAAGTAAGATTAACATGTGATGAGAAAAATAAAACATAAAATATTGGGAAAAAAACATAATTTGATTTTGTTAAAGGAGTAGGTCCGGTAAGGGCTGATTTTGGCCTCAAATTTCAGGTTCATCTAAGGAAAGATTTTGAACATTTTTTAAACACTTAAGTGTCTATTTCAGTTGATTCAATTAGTTTATGTGAAAAATTTGAACAGCTTTAGTAATTAGAAACGGTAGGATTCAAGCTTTAATTTGAAAAATCTATCAAATATGCCCAAAAATGTCACTTTTTAGATGATTATTGTCACAAATGAAAGTGGCAGCATCCCTGTTCATCCTCAACCTTTATATATGTTATGTATTATCATCCAATCTTTTTTCTAACACAATTGTAGATGTCTGTTATAGTAACTTTTATTTATGTAAACAGAAAAGATATTCTATATATATCTACTGTGAAAGTACTTTTATTCGTGGGGTTCCAAATTTCGTGGTTTTCGTGGATGACTTTATCCACGAATTTAAGTGTCCAACGAAATGAAACAACCATTGTCCAAATCATCCCCATCGGTAGGTTTGACTACTGATGGGTTTCTTGAGAATATATTGAATAACGCCTAATCTGAGAATTCGTGAATAGCAGTCGCAGAACTACAACCATATGCAGGATTATACCCATTCAATCTTTAATAACCTAAACTGTACAACTTTTGATCTTTTAATTCTCATAAAAAATATTTTTGATCGAAGAAAGTCATCTTTCCGGTATTGATATGCTAGTATTATAAAGTGTTTTATATCCTCATAGTCCTCGTACATACGGGAACTAATAATTTCTAGCTGGGCTTGATTTTGACAATTCAAGATATGTTTATAGCATCTGTTTATGTTACTGTTTTCTTTAGGTGACATGTTTATGGCCTAATTAACACGTTTGATGTTATTTAATCTGTTGATAACTTTAGCATGTTAGTTAGAGTTATCATTACGATTTACACATTTACACGGTTCAATGTTTATTTTGCAATTTCCTTCAATCCAGACTAATTGTAACCTTTGTTTCTAAAAGCTTTTATTTTTCAATAATTTTTTTTTAAAACTAAAATCCACGAATTTAAAAACCCACGAATATGGAAATATTGCTCAAACCACGAAAATTGAAACCCACGAATTAAAGTACTTTCACAGTATTACCAGATCTACATTCAAAACACCCTCTATACTGATTTTATAATCCAAAGAATAAATTTTTGTATGTTAAATTCATTTGAAATTATATCAATGCATTTAAATAATTGTAAGTGAAAGGGAAAACATCTTTTCAGTGTCTTCAAACAGATATACTACCCTTCAATTGTGTTTTAAATTTAAAATTCTACTCGTATTCTCTTGACAATTTGACATCGAAAAAGTTTTGAGTCTATCATTACTTAATTCTGTTGATGAATGACTGTAATGGTCACATGGCCATAAAATTCATAGCTATTAAATTGGTTTGATACCTTTTTAGCATTGATCATTCATTACCTGAGGGGGTGTGTTATTATTCATAATTCACTTTTCAAGAAAAGCTAAGAGAGTTTTGTTCTTTTTTGGCAATTTTTTGTTTTGTTTCATTGTTTTAATGATTTTATAAAATCTGTGTCATGACTTTGCTGAAAAATTATATGTTAATCTTTTTCTAGAGTTTTTCTCCTCCTTAAGGCATTTGATATTAATGTCAGATCCATGGTAGTTTCAAAACTCTATGCCATTTGAACTGAATCTGGATAGTTGTACGTCTTATTGGTAGCTGTTACACCATATGTCCATATTTGTATGCCAGTTTTATTCAGTTTGTCTAGCTTTAGAATGCTTGAGAGCTTGAAATAGGCATTAATGTTGACCTGTAAAGGTTAATTTTTGTTATTGAGTTTAATACTGTCTCTTGAAGCTACACATAAACATTGCTTTTTATTAAAGTATCAGTACATAGTTTATTGGTGATTATTCTAATTGTATATTATGTCCTATATTTCTCCATATCCTGTGTTTTTCAAAGAAAAAACATGGAAAAGGAAGGCCAATATCCACTTTTAGTTTTATATAGAAAACAATATAACCCTAAAATAACAATTATCCAGAATAAAACAGGAAGATAATATTAACTCTAGTATACATATTATGGTGCATTCTAAACCTAATTGTTATGTTGAGGTATTTATGTCTTGACTAAAAACAGGGGAACTATTTATTGTCAAACGTTACCACACAAATTGTGAATGGCAAGACAATATAGTTATGGATGGAGCAACATAATGTAACTTAATTCCCCATATCCTAATCAATTTCCATGAAGCATTAGCTTTTGATTCATAGTGAAATCAATATCCCTACCACTGACTATGCCATATTAAAGTAACATTGCTCAACTCTTCCCCACAAAGTTACAGACATATATACAGAATTGATAAATATATATGTTATATTTTCAAGACTTGTCTATATTAATTACTACAATAATATGTTGAATTAGATTACCAACAAATTACAGATGTTAGTATTTGATATGTATATACCAAATTTATAGCTAATGTGTTGTTGCCCTGTATTGATTTTCTAAACACATTTATAGTAATCTGATTTCTAGTACAAAGTTTCATATAAAACCTCTTCTGATGCATTAATGTAATAGCTAATGTGTTTTATTGAAAAGTTAACTGTTTTATATTACCTTTGTAGTCCTGTATTATTAAGGATGTTTGCTATAGCTATAGCTCGCTGTACAGCCTTCATCAATGAGAAACCTTCTTTTTTTAATTCTTGATTTTATTTAATGACATCAAGGAAGAAAGACTCATGTCAATAATGGAAATATCTTTTGGATTTTCAAATATACTTACTTATATATGTCTGTCTGGCAGGTTTTATCTGACCTTGACCTCGTTGTTAGTGCAAGCTAAGGTGTGTATATGTCTGTCTGAAAGCATTTATCTGACCTGAGTTTCTGTTATGTTTTCATTTATCTTTATCTTTAAGACTTTTAACCTAAAATCAATAGTCAGTAAAGAAGGCGAGACATTTCAGCATGTGCACTTTTGTTGGAGTTATGCAACATGATTGGAAAATGGCACTTTTTCCATTCTGTACAAGAACTTGTTATTTAACCTGCAAATGCTTATACATAAATGTAAATAAATATGTTGCTACTAATGACAAAATGGAGATCAATTTTCATTTTGGCGAGTTTCACTTTTGGAATTCAGACGTTGTATTCCTAGATTGACTGTCCCTTTGGTATCTTTGTCCCTCTTTGATTTGAAACTGATATTTTAATTTATTTATGTGCACTAAAATGAGTACCTTTCAACTAATGTTTATAAAATTTTAACATTTTGTTACTGATGTCAAAATTGATGTGAAGTTTGTTATTGACAAATTTCACTTTTGCAATGCAGGAGTTATGGCCCCTAATTGCATTAACAGTGACACCAATAATATATAATAAAAAGTTAGTTTTCTGTCATTTTGACAGCCTCTTGTGTTTATTAAAGTTGTTATTGTATTTATGATAAATGATGAACACATTTACATTAATCTTTGTAACAATTACTTTATCATTTCTGTAATAGATTTGATGGTATCACTAGAAGAACTTGTATTCTGTGATGTAGAAATATTGTCTAACACATGTTTGAGCATTTCAAAGTCATTCACTGACAGAGATAGGAACAATTAAAAACAAAGACATGTCTACATTGATGTAGATAAATGATTCAATCATGTAGTTTTCATCACATAAACCTGTAAAATAACTGACACACTATATTTTAAAAGCAACCAGATGCACCGCAGGGCGCAGCTTTATACGACCGCAGAGGTTAGACCCTGAAAGGTTGGGGCAAGTATGGACACAACATTCAACCTGGATTCACCTCTAAATTTGGATTGTGATTAAATAGTTGTCACAGCATAGGTTTCTGACACAGAATGAATGTGGTCTAATGAACTTAAAATATTTGAATTGCCTTCGAGCAATTCACTTTGCTGTTGAATATTAATCCTCTCAAAAAAATGTTTGAAGAAATTTTCTTTTTATTTATGAAATTTAAAATGAGAAAAATTGCTCCCCCCCAATTTTTTTTTCACATCCCACTTTCCTTTATTCCAAAACTGATCTCAATTCAAATTTCTAATGGGGTTTGCAACAATAATTACTCATTTAAATACATCATAACATATTAAAATGTAAAACAAGTGCTTGTTATAACTGAATGGTAAATATTGTTTTAATTTATCAGTTGGTAGTAAAAGTGAATTGTATATTGTATATTGTATATAAATTGTTTAAAACAATGATTTAAGTTGATTCAACTACTATTCTGGACAAAGAAAGATAACTCCAATTGAAATTTCTTGCTATTGCACAATATTGTGCAATTAGATATTTCTTGCTATTGCCCAATACTGTGCAATTAAAAATACTTGCTATTGCACAATACTGTGCAATTAAAAATACTTGCTATTGCACAATACTGTGCAATTAAAGATTTCTTGCTATTGCGCAATAGAAAATTTCTTGCTTTTGCACAAAACTGTGCAAATGAAGATTTCTTGCTATTGCACAAAACTGTGCAATTGAAGATTTCTTGTTATTGCTGAGTACTGTGCAATTGAAAATTTCTTGCTATTGCACAATACTTAATATTATAATTTTGGATCCTGATTTGGACCAACTTGAAAACTGGGCCCATAATAAAAAAACTAAGTACATGTATGGATTCAGCATATCAAAGAAGCCCAAGAATTCATTTTTGTTAAAATCAAACAAACTAAGTTTAATTTTGAACCCTTTGGACTTTAATGTTGATCAATTTGAAAACAGGACCAAAAAATAAGAATCTACATACACAGTTAAATTTGGCATATCAAAGAACCCCTTTTATTCAATTTTTGATGAAATCAAACAAAGTTTAATTTTGGACCCCGATTTGGACCAACTTGAAAACTGGGCCAATAATCAAAAATCTAAGTACATTTTTAGATTCAGCATATCAAACAACCGAACTCCAAGAATTCAATATTTGTCAAAATCAAACTAAGTTTAATTTTGGACCCTTTGGACCTTTATGTGAACCAATTTGAAAACAGGACCAAAAATTAAGAATCTACATACACAGTTAGATTTGGCATTTCAAAGAACCCAATTATTCAATTTTTGATGAAATCAAACAAAAGTTTAATTTTGGACCCTTTGGGCCACTTATTCCTAAACTGTGGGGACCAAAACTCCCATAATCAATACCAACCTTCCTTTTATGGTAATAAACCTTGTGTTTAAATTTCATGGATTTCTATTTACTTATACTAAAGTTATGGTGTGAAAACCGAGAAAAATGCTTATTTGGGCCCCTTTTTGGCCCCTAATTCCTAAACTGTTGGGACCTTAACTCCCAGAGTCAATACCAATATTCCTTTTGTGGTCATAAACCTTGTGTTTAAATTTCATGGATTTCTATTTACTTATACTAAAGTTATTGTGCAAAAAAACAAGAATAATGCTTATTTGGGCCCTTTTTTGGCCCCCTAATTCCTATACTGTTTGAACCAAAACTCCAAAAATCAATCCCAACCTTCCTTTTGTGGTCATAAAACTTGTGTCAAAATTTCAAAGATTTTTATTTACTTAAGCTAAAGTTATTGTGTGAAAACCAAGAAAATGCTTATTTGGGCTCTTTTTGGCCCCTAATTCCTAAAATGTTGGGATCAAATTCCCAAAATAAATTCCAACCTTCCTTTTGTGTTAAAATTTCATAGATTTCTATTCACTTTTATTAAAGTTAGAGTGCGAAAACTAAAAGTATTCGGATGACGACGACGCAGACGACGACGCAGACGACGACTCCAACATGATTGCAATATACAACGATTTTTTTTTTCAATTTTTTGCGGTTGTATAAAAACTATTACAGTCTTAGTTATTTGTTTAAAGGAAATAAGACAATTTTTTACTTCTTGAGTTGTTTGTTTCTAGTAATGTGATAATGTGAAAAAAGAAAAAGAAAATGTTGACTGGCTATGATCAGTATATATATCCATATACTGAAATAAAAAATAAAAAATTGCACAGAAAAGTTTAAGTTTCTATACATTTTGTACTGTGTTAATGGCTTGAACCCTAGTTTTAGCTGATAAGGAATTTTAGACTGAAGATGTAGCTATAAAGTTTCATATGGTGTTGTTGTTCTCACTATTGTTTTCTATAAGGCCTTTGACATCGTAGGAGGAGTTGTAGTTACCTAACTAATGAAAGTTATATGAGCCAGTCCATGCAAAAAGGTACAAAAACGAAAATTTTACGAAATTCTAAAAAGTGTGCATAATTATTGGTAGTAGACTTGTGATTTATAAAACACATTTACTTTTCCTCATATCATCAAGCTGTGGTCTACACGCACCTGCAAGTGCTGAGACCCCCCCCCCCCCCTTAGTTTTATCAAGATTTTTAATGAATTATTTCATAAATTTCAATCATTTTCAAAGTAAGGTTTAAATGGCTTGATTTGCCAATTGATAATGTTAGCCCCGGTAGCAGTGGGGATAAGGCTCTCGCTTAGGATGCTGAAAGCAATGCAATCAAACCGGGCAATGGTTCGAATCCCGTTCAACTGATGTTGACTTATATAATATTAAATAACTTAACTTAACTTAAATTTCAATTTCTAAAACACAAGATGACATAGTTTTTGTATTTTTCCTCATGATTTAATGTTGTCTTACTTTCTTTGAACCTGTAGAACTGAGTGAAATTATTGACTTTTGTCTCTGTATAGTATCAGGTTTTTTTTTTATAGTTTCTGGTCGGTAAAGCACTATTCGGGGGAACAAATGATTTTACTCTTGTTCACATACAAAAAATTCAGATATTTCTACGTCTTTTTCTGTTTTTGTTGACAAATTCGGGATAGAATTGACAATTTTATGAATGTTTACATTAATGTAACTTTTTTCGGATAAAATCGTTTTTCAAAAATACTATAACAAACTTTGATAACGTGTTCTGTAAAGTTTACCAAAAGGACTTTTTGTACCTTTTCGCATGGACTGGCTCATATCATTTTCAAAATCACAAAAAAACAAAAAAATCGAAATTGCCAAAAAGCAATGAAATACCGAAATACTTATAATACTTTATATTGGACGTTATATATAATTTAATGCACATTTTGACAAATTATTATCCCTAGCAACTAAAATTCTCCCCTTAGCAACCATACACCAATCAGCAAAAAGTCCATATTCCCAATATTTTAGCATCGATTTGAAGTTTCAAATGGATTTGGCATCTATCAAAACATCTGGTTTGCAAAAAACACATCTAAAATATGTTGATTTTTTAAAAAGTTATAGCGAAATCACTAATTTACTACACATAGGCTTTGCTTGGTACTTTTGCTGATATCACCTATATGAGCCAGTCCATGCAAAAAGGTACAAAAACGAAAATTTTACGAAATTCTAAAAAGTGTGCATAATTATTGGTAGTAGACTTGTGATTTATTAAACACATTTACTTTTCCTCATATCATCAAGCTGTGGTCTACACGCACCTGCAAGTTTTATCAAGATTTTTAATGAATTATTTCATAAATTTCAATCATTTTCAAAGTAAGGTTTAAATGGCTTGATTTGCCAATTGATAATGTTAGCCCCGGTAGCAGTGGGGATAAGGCTCTCGCTTAGGATGCTGAAAGCAATGCAATCAAACCGGGCAATGGTTCGAATCCCGTTCAACTGATGTTGACTTATATAATATAAATAACTTAACTTAACTTAAATTTCAATTTCTAAAACACAAGATGACATAGTTTTTGTATTTTTCCTCATGATTTAATGTTGTCTTACTTTCTTTGAACCTGTAGAACTGAGTGAAATTATTGACTTTTGTCTCTGTATTAAGTATCGGTTTTTTTTTTTATAGTTTCTGGTCGGTAAAGCACTATTCGGGGGAACAAATGATTTTACTCTTGTTCACATACAAAAAATTCAGATATTTCTACGTCTTTTTCTGTTTTTGTTGACAAATTCGGGATAGAATTGACAATTTTATGAATGTTTACATTAATGTAACTTTTTTCGGATAAAATCGTTTTTCAAAAATACTATAACAAACTTTGATAACGTGTTCTGTAAAGTTTACCAAAAGGACTTTTTGTACCTTTTTGCATAAACTGGCTCATATATAATTCAAATTTTGTTGTTGTTCCTGTGGTTTTAGTCTCTTTACACATTGTAATATATATATATATAGAGATAGAGAGAGAGAGCAAGAGAGAGAGAAAGAGAGAGAGAAAGAGAGATAATGTGTTGTTGTTTATATTTAAATATCACATAAGTTTGAATTTCTTCCAGCTGAAAAAAGGGTAGTGTCAATTTGAAAGTGAATTTTTGAATGTGAAGTTTGCAAAAAAAAAAAAACTTCTTTCGATACATCGTTTTGAAATATTCAAGAAGAATATATGTGTTTTATTTATATAGAGCCGAAAATGACTGTTTCAGTCAAGCAAACAAACTAAGGAGACATAATGATATTCATTTATTATTTGATCTTTTCAGGGAGATCAAGACAATGGTTTTCATTTGAAGAAGCAAAGAAAAGACTGACACATAAACCGATACAAGTGACTTATTTAGAACTTCTGGAAAAACCAGAAAGAATCACATGATGTGGAATGAAGGTCTAACTTATTACCATATCAGATGATAATTCAGAAGTATTCATGTAAAGATGTGCCAATTAATGAACAGATGAAATCTTCATAGGTTTTAAAGGATGATAGGAAGCCAATCAAAAGATCAAAGCACTTTTTAAATGACCGCCAAATTTAGGACAACTTAAATTATGTTGTTTTTTAGGTTGCAATTTGTTATTTAATTAAATATTGTATTATAGGAATTTAATTAATAAAGGGGATTTCATATTTTTTTTTAGCATTAATTGTACTTAAAGAATGCTATACTTTTAACTGTGAAATATATAGTATACAGTATACATAAAGGTTGTAATCAGTTTTTTATCATTTTGTAAAACATCTGTAAAATGAATTTTTATGTTATGAATTGTGTACAGATTCAATCTACTCAGAAATAACTATTTCATCATATTTGAGCAAGCTTTGTGATTGATATGGTGAAATGACTACTTCCAATGATGGCTACTTTTGCCTCATGAATTAGATAAGATGGCTCATTGTACATAATTCAATTAGTTGTATACCTCAATACTCAAATTCCTGAAAAAAGAATTAATAAAAATAGCCAAAAAAATAAATAACTTGGCCCTATTAGGGATAACTTTGAAATAAGGAACTAATATTCTTGTTGGCTTATTTTTCGATTTCATGCAAAATCTTTTTTAAAAATAAAAGGACATATTTGCTACCTATTTGTCTATCGTGCGATAAAATAACATATTGTCTGAATTTTGTTCATTATATATATACAAGCAGATATATTGAATGATATTTTGGTGCAGTTTTGAACAATAATGAAATACAGATTTTGCATTTACCTTCAGAAGTGGCCTTAAAACTTTACTTATCCAAAATTGAGACCCTTAAAAAATAAAATGGAAAATTTCATTGTAAGAACACTCTGTAAATAAGAGAGACAACTTTTGTTGGAATAAGGAGAATTTAAGAAATTGTTTTCCAAAATTAAATTTTGGTAGGGTTTGTTAGTCTGACTAAAGCCAGCCCCTATTGTCCAGCTGTGTTAATTAGATATTGTGAATTGCGTTCAATGAAAGAATTAAAACACAAAATGTCCTATGCATTATTCTGTCTAGTCGTCCTTTCACAAACCTTATGGGTAACAAATATCTACATGATCATAATGATTGATTGAAAATGATTAACCACTAAACTAAAGATACAAACTTAAATGTTTTCTTCTCTATTGTATATCTTATCTATTTGAAACATTTTACATTATGTTCATATATGTTCAATAGAATAAACCTGGTACCACATTTAAGTAATAAAAAAATTAGTACAAATAATATATCTTATTACTAATTGCATTTTTTGTGGATATACTATTATCTTAGCAGTAACACTTTTATTCTTCAAGAAAACAATAAGATTTTGTTCCAAATAAAAGCTCCTTTTTTGGTACTTTTTGCAGAATTTGTTTTAAACTTGTTAAAACTAAAGGCACAGTTCTGAATTATAAAATATTGGCTGCTAAATTATTTATTTTTTTCTGTGAAAGAAGTCTAACTTGTAGGCAAATTTGTAGGGAATACTTTTTCCTGCATCATTTAAGTAACACTGAACCAGGAAACTCCTTAAGTTTGAAATTGACATAAATTGTTTACTGTAGTGTAATGTATATTTATTTTTACCTTATTTATAGACATTTTTTTCTTTGTATATGTGCAGGGAATAGAATAAAAATGTTGTTATGTTATTGTATTATAAAAGAGAAAAGGGTTTCCATAATGCAAGTGATTACCTTGTTCTAATTGATTTGATTAGTTGTTGTAATTACTTTGATGACTTTGACTTTGTTGTAATTAATTCGTTGTCATTATTTTGATTATTTTTGTTGTATATTTTAATATGTGCCAAAATTATTATCATTATTTGTTGTAAGGTTGACAGTGCTATTTAAGGTTATTAAGTTCGTAAAAAGAGCTAGGGATTGTAAAATATCGGGGGAAAATGTCAATATGACTTTAAAAAGCTTAATATATTGTCTTCACTGAAGGTAGGGTAACCTACTACTAGTGTTGTTATTTATTTTGTAGTGAAAATAGGGATACTTAATATCAAATTGGAACTGTAAACGAATTAGATGCCCCCTTTATCTTTATATATATGAAAATAAAAAACCTAGTGCCATGTTTTCATCCTGTATAAAGACAAAGCAATGTGACAAGTAGATAGATATAGGAAGATGTGGTGTGAGTGCCAACGAGACAACTGTCCATCCAATTAACAATTTAAAAAAAAGTAAACTATTATAGGTCAATGTACCGCCTTCAACACAGAGCCAAAGTATGCTTAGACTAAACACAAGAAAAAATATCATGATCGTTGGTTACACCTGTTCATTACACACACAAAAGTATTACATTCGTTCGGAATATCCATGAAATTGTTGCCGTTAAAAAAATTTTTGGCAAGCAATAACCAGTGTTTGAACCTTAAGTATTACAACTTTTTTTATAAAATGATACACACAGGCACTTGTCTCAGATTTTTTTTTTACCTATATACCTTAATATAACACAAGGTACTTAACTAAATTTTTTGAAAAATGACACCCAGTCCCGAATTCACGTTTTTTTTTTATTTCTCGGTTGTCAAACCTACTTTAACTTAATATGCCGTAAATCTAAATTGATTTATCTACACAATGGTGTATGACACGGCTATCATTGTTGTCGGGATCATTAGTAGCAGGCCTCACAAGTCGGTCAACGGTATGTTTCTTTGCATTCGTCTAATTTTTTGGCAACACCCAACCCGCAGTGATTGAATTATTATAAAAAATATTAAAATAAAAACTGTCATCTTCCCTCTGACTATCAATTATTATCTTTATTGTAAATTCTTTACAGATTATGTGAAACAAACCCAAATAAGTGTTTTTTTAGGTCTGTCAAATGTGTCAGGAGTTTCTAATTTTAGAACTTAGATTTTCCCCATTTTATTGACATCATTCAGACTCTCTCTGGATTTTACATAAGATATTGAGATAACTCCAAAGGGTTTTAAAAGCGGGAAATTTTGAAGTATGGAACTGAATGAAAAGATGTATTTAGCTAATAATGCTATTTGTTCATGGTATGTATATTTCTAATAACACTTTAATATCATTTTGAGTAGGGAAAACAAAACAAAAACATATGTCAATTCTTATTTGAATGGTAATTGACATTTTTAAAATCCTAAACTTGCACAACCCCTTGGAGCTTGAAAATCGAATGAGTATGGTTATATTCTATATACATTCTAATCCCACAAAATAAGGGGATATGGTATAATTGCAATTGATGCCACTCTCTAGCAGCTGCCTTCAAATTTAATTTAATGCTATTAGCTGTTTAACATTCATTTTGTTATGAAACACGCGTGTACACGACTCTGTACACAACGACACTAATGTAGAGTTATAAATTGACCAAAATTTCCCACATTTATTTTTAGCCAGACGATTGACCAATGAGAAACCAGTCTATAATTACATGCGGACTGGGTGTTGCCAAAAAATTAGACGAATGCAAAGAAACATCCTGTTGACCGACTTTTAATGCCTGCTTACTAATGATCCCGACAACAATGATAGCCCTGTCATACACAATTGTGTAGATAAATCAATTTAGATTTACGGCATATTAAGTTTAAGTAGGTTTGACAACCGAGAAATAAACAAATAACGTGAATTCGGGACTGGGTGTCATTTTTCAAAAACTTTGGTTAAGTACCTTGTGTTATATTAAGGTATATAGGTAATTTTTTTTTCTGAGACAAGTGCCTGTGATGATACACTGTAGTAAGATTCTTTTTTTCTTCTTAAAAATCATATACAGAAATTATTAAGTTATGATGCCAATATGAGTTTGCTACTTGAGCAAGTGTCATTCTATAACCAAAAGAGGCATCTGTTTCTTTAAATAAAAGGTGAAACACATAAAAAGCAGAAGATCTGTTATATTAGAAATTTCCCTATCATAAGGTTTTTTAAAACTTGTAGTTTCAGTGTGCTATGAAATTTAAAAATAGTGACAAATAAGTAGGAATATATCACTTGCTTTTATATTCATTGAAATGATGTTTAATAAGATACATTATCTTTTTATCTTTGTTAAATGTGTTGCATGGTATTACCCTTATAGTGGGTCTCATTGGGGTCTAAGAGTGATGCAGGATGGCCAATTTTTTGTAAGCGTGACGCGGGCCCTGGGAAATGACAAAAATATGAGAATTGCTTACGTACATAGTGTAAGCGGGATACTGGAATCTAACAAAACAGTAAGCGGGACCTGGATCGGACCCCACCCCCCCAATGAGACCCCCCTTATAAAGATGGACGGACTTTTTTCATCACACTTTAGGTCAGCAAGATTCTATCTATCAACTGTGAAGCTAGAAAGAACTGATAAAAAAGACAGGTTTTAATGGGATTGTTGCCCAAAGGTGACCTTTTTACCTATTAAGGTTTGTGCTTTGGTGACAGTTACAAAAGCTGCAATAGTGCAGTAATATTTACACAATGATGTTTCTTGTGCAAGAGTTTAATGTCTTTAAGGCATAATAGTTCTTAGGGTAAATAAAATCCCAGTGTGCTTTATAGTGTTTGCATTCCACTTTGTAATTTAATTAAGTCAATTTTTATTTGTAATTGTCACCTAATTATCTTACCAATAAAATTTAATTTTTGTACTTGAATTTTTCTTTGATCTAACTGTTGTATAGCTCTGTTGTCACCATTGTTGATTCCCACGGATCATCTTCAATGTATATAAAAATGATAAAAATTACATCAATGGATATACAGGATGTATAGACGTATAGCAAATGATTACATTTCATTAGAATTCCAGTGATAGTGAGACCCCTACTCCAGAACATCAACATCTCTTCTTGTTACTAATATTTGCTACTGGACATTAGAACAATATAATCAATCTAGTTACACAATACTATTGAGAACAACTAAAGGTGAGAACATATTACCAAATTAAAACAATAACAGATTGGAGTTATTACACACTTAATTCCTTGAAAAAAAGGGTTAAGTATTAAGACTATAAACAAACACATCATGAGAGAACAGGCTGCATTTTTTGGTATTAACTGTATTAAACTTTGGATATATATGGAATGCTCAGTTAAAGTCTGGAAAACCAAGTTGAAACAGGAGTGATGTGATTTTCAATATATATGGAAATAAGAAGACATGGTAGGATTGCCAATGAGACAACTCTCCCCAAGGGACCAAAATGCAACAGAAATTATCAACTATAGGTCACTGTACAGCAAGTGCAAAGGGGTTCCAAAAATCTTTAAAAACTCAATCATACAATGTCAACTTTTACTGAGAAAGTTGGAATATTGGTTTGGTTTAAATCATCAAAACTTAAGTAGCACATTGAAGCATTGGCCAAATATTTAAATATAAGATGAAGGATACTATCAGGAACAATAGGAATAAAGTTACATCAGTACATGTGTCAATCTGTAATTAGTAAATCGAAGTGAAACACAGTCAAACACAGAATTCATACAGGCATTGTAAGGGAAAATGTCCCAATGTAATTTGTTTCTAGATGTTGTCTTGCTGACCCTTTTTGTTACTTGAAGTTTCTACCCATGTACAATATGGTTTGCAGGTTGACAGAAAACAAGACTGTGTCCAAAGTACATGGATGCCCCCACTCTCACTATCATTTTCTATGTTTAGTAGACGGTGAAATTAGGGTCAAAATCTAGTTTGGCATAAAATACTAGATCATATCATAGGGAACATGTGTACTAAGTTTCAAGCTGATTTGACTTCCAACTTCATCAAAAACTACCTTGGACAAAAACTTTAACCTGAAGCTGGACAGATGGACGAACCAACTAACTGACCCGCACACCAAAAATAATGCCCCTCTTCTATCGTAGGTGGGGCATGAAAACACCAATAAATTGGTTACATAATGCTCATAAATGGGGCATAAAAACACTAAAATATCAATATTTTAAAAAGAGCACAGACTTCAATAATCAGTTGACAGAATAATACTGTAAATTCAGAAATTAATGCGAGGTTTTTATTATTGCGAAAAATGCGACTGAGTTGTAAACGCAATAATTTAAACTCGCATTTTGATATATTTTATATGAATTTAACAGGATTTTTCTCAAAATCGTAAAAATTAAAATTGCATTGAAGCCTAAAATGACATAATCGCAATAATAAATGCACGCAATAATTTCTGAATTTACAGTAAACCGATTGGAATTATTTGTAGAACATATCTTATTGATCATTTTTATCTTTCTATTGTAGTTTTTAAAATATTAGGGAAAACGCAAAAAACTTGTCATTAAAGCCTAAAAGGGCAATAACTCTATAATAAGGAGTTGACTAATTATTTCAGTCAAGTTGACTTAATTGCAGAGATTGTCTTCCTGCAATTGGTTTTCATAATAAAAGTTCTATAATGAAAATAACTAGATGCTCTAAAGAACCTGTCGCTCACCTGCGTCTATGTGCATCTACAAGAATAGATACTGTTCATCTTTGTGGACCAGAATAGAATAGAATTCATGACAAACAAGTGAAAGTGTGAGCTACTGCTACTCATAAACAGGAAGTTGTTGAGTGATGAATCAGAAAACCCATCACAGGGTATAGCTGACTTGTATAAACCCTAAAACCCAATTTCAGAAATCCTGGTATTTTCAGGTTGTTCCTGAGAAAAATGTGATGGAAATTTTCAACCTGGCAATCAATGTGCAAAATCATACAAGTGTTTGGTAAACAGAAAGTTGTCAAGTGATGAAACTGAAAACGCACCACACAGTTCAGCTGACATTTAAAACTCTGAACCAAATTTCAGAAACTCTTGTGTTGGGAGTCCCAGAGAAAAGTGTGACAAAAACTTTCAACTTGGCTATTATGTGTAAAAATGTACAAATGTTCGGTAAACAGGAAG
Organism: Mytilus trossulus; assembly: GCF_036588685.1. Lineage (NCBI taxonomy): Eukaryota > Metazoa > Mollusca > Bivalvia > Mytilida > Mytilidae > Mytilus > Mytilus trossulus. The sequence continues at coordinate 102,640,249 of NC_086373.1, read as the reverse complement.
TTGCTGAGTAATGAATCTGAAAACACTTCACATGGTATAGCTGACATATATAAACCCTGAAACCAAATTTCAGAAATCCTTGTATTGTAGTTCTTGAGAAAAATGTGACGAATAATATTCATGGGATCAACGCACAAGTAGATGGATGGATGAGCAGACAAGAGGTAAAACAGTATACCCCCCCTTTTGTAAAGTGGGGTATAAAAACTCTACTTTATTGATGTAGTTTTGCTGATCATTTTTGTTTATTTAAGGTGGTAATTATAAACAACACTACAGGGAGATAACTCTATAAAGTCAGCTAAACATTTTAATTACGTTGTGTTGTAAAAGGAATATTAAGCTTCTCAATGATCAACATTGGTGTATGTCAAACTGCTATATAACCAGTGTAATTTTTCTGACAAAATGGTTGGTTCAAAATTTTTGAAATTGTTATATTTTTGTTAAAGGGTCAAAGTAAATAATTAAACAAAATTTTATGAAAATTAAACGAGCCAAATTAATTTTAGTGAAAGTGTTGGGTACCACCTTAAGTATCTACAATGTATCTTTATAAGATATTTTTTTAAATAGTAGTTAACAACCCAAAAATATGATAAAAATAGTTATTTAAGTAGGCTTACCAGTACAAAAATTTCAGAATATTTTTAACATTTTTTTTTCATTTTAAATTTCCATTTTTTTGCATTAAATTGAATTATCATTTTAACCCAATGATGAAGTAATTTTTTTATTATTAGTTTCCAATATGCTAAACAATTGTAAAATTTAGGTGATTTCTGTAATTAAGTTCTTTTTTTAATTTTTTTATTTCGATATTACTAGTACCTATATTTCTCCTATTAGTTCAACAGAAAAAAGTACCTGAACAAAAAAACATGTTTCTTTCCAAGGCAGATTGTAAGCTTAAAAGAATGGTGACCCCATTTTTATATTTTATTTTTCTATTAAGTACAATATATGAAAAAGTTCATTTATAGAAAATAATAGCAAAATCCTATATTTATAAATTTTTATTTATTATTTATACCTGAGAGCCCTCTTATGACATGAATCAGATAAACTCCAACAAGGGGTCATCAGACAATTTTAACGGGCGTATGACATTTGCGCCGAATTTGAAATTTTTCATTCTTTCATTTGAGCCCATTTCATTTTTTCATTTGCGCCGATTTTATATTTTTTCCTAATTGAATTTACAGGTAAGTTACAGGTAAGTTCATACTTTTACATTGGCTGAGCAGAGAGTATAAAGACAAATCAAGTGACTTTGCAATTGATAAATGGCTATATCCAAATGTTTCAGGTTATCATTCCTTTCCATAAATGAAATCGATGACTGCTTCACGTTTGACATTGCCTGACGCTTCGCTCCTTCTGATGTCAAATGTCATACATTCTTAGACGTAACTTACAAGTACACATTCAGCATAACGGTCAACCAATTCGTGATGGCGTCCATAAAATTAACAAAGGGATGAATTCAACTTCACCATTTGGAACTCTTGGTTTGATAGCTTCCTTGTGAGAAAATGCGATCTCTAAAAATGCCCCCACCAGTATGTATGTCAGACAAAGAAAAAATGCCTTCTTTATCGACAATTACGCCAAATATAGAAGAGACGAAATCATAAGAAAGATGTGTTGCCTATACATACTTGGAAAGAACAGATTTGTGATTTGAATGTATTCCATTTTTATGGATTTGAATGCTATACATAAATTTTTAATTTCGTCATCTTAGTATAAACAAAGTGCTTTTATCTTAGGTTTTTACTTCTTGATTTTAAGCAGGACACAACAGTTATATACATGTTATGATTGACAATTCATAACATATGTACGTACAACTGGCTAACGGAATAGATCTTTAATGATAAATGAAAAAAACATAACTGGGATGGAGAGTTGTCTCATTGGCACTCATACCACATCTTCTTATAGCATTTCACCTGTAATTTACCTGTAAAAAAATCGGCGCAAATGAAAAAAAAAATCAGCGCAAATTAAAAAGAAAAAATAGGCGCAAATGAAATGCAGATCGGCGCAAATGCAAAACCCCGATTTTAACTATTTAGTTTACTCGTAGATCTTGACTGCCTGATAATTTTTGCCAATATAAGTTCTTCTATCTATATTCTTGCTCACATACTAGACATCTTTGTCAGCAGGCACTGTCATCAGACATTTTTTAAACAAGATACCCCTAAGATGATTGTGGCCAAGTTTTGTTAAATTTGGCCCAGTAATTTCAGGTGAAAAGATTTTGTAAAAGTTAATATCCAACAACTGATGATGACGATAGACAACATATGCCACTTGATGAGAAGAGCATTGTGCCAAGTGGGCTCAAAATGAATAATAAATAAAAAAGAATAATTTATTGCACTAGTATGTTTACAATGAAATATACATACATCTGCTTCATAACCCTGATATATATACAATCAATTTATTTTAAAAATAAACAAATATCTCTTATAAACAGCATAATATTTTACAGATTCATCATGGTTATAAAACCACAATTATCATTTATATCAACAACAAAAGTTAAGAATATCATTATCAAAGAGTTGACAGATATATACAGGAAAATCTACCAATAACACATGTAATACAAATACTGGTATTTTTTTTAGTTATACTCCACATGTATTTTTTCATAACCTAAAGATTAATTTGATGATATGCAGGAGGTTTAAACATCCATTTTTGATTTTATAGTTAGTAATTAAAGTTTAATTTCTGTAGATGTATCAATTTTTGAGATTTGGCATAATTACTCTAATATTTTATTAAATTAAGCACATTAACATTAAAGAAAAAAATCTGCACTTGTCCAGGAATGTTACTGTCACCTTGCATTTAATGCAATAATGGATGTGCTGTGTATATACAGCATACTGCTATTTTATTCATAAAAAAGTCTTATTTTCTTAAAAATGGATTTTGATTTCAATCGACTTGGAAATCTTGATTTACCAAGATGAAGAAAGGTGTGTGCAGGGACATAACCTCAATTTGTTATCAGCATGAAAATATCTATTTACATATCGGGTTTAAGATTACAAAATATGTTGAATAAGTAAAACATCATTACTTTATAAATTAAAGGCAGTGATATTACAATAAAATTACTACTATTTAACAGTGTTTACCCTAAAATCAATATACATTACATACAATTTTAGCAACAGTAAATCTGACTACAGGCAATAATATTCATGAAACATAATCCCCCAAAAATATAATAAACACAATGTTGGTCCTTGGTCCCAGAAAGCTTGAAAACCACACAAGTTATCGCAAATTTGACTCACAAAATCAGACAAGGATTTTTATATGGAATCCAAAGAAATAATTTGGTAAACATACAGTTAAGTTTCTTATGCTTTGATGCAAAATCAGCAAGATGTTTAAAGAGGTTTAAAGAAATGCTTCATAACTTGTGGTACATGACAGTAGATATCATGTTGTAAGATATTCCAAATTCTGACTACTATGTACGACTGTCAATGTCACAAATTAAAAAAATATTGTTATTCTTCAAAAGGAAACATATAAGAAACCTCATAAAAGAACAATGTAAAACTTCTACTGAACCACAACTAAGAGTAAGAGTCTCATTATCTGCTAAAATGTATGGAACGTATGGAATGTAAGGTCAACAGTATACCAAATGAAAATGGTGAAGTAACAGGACTTTTCAGATGCTAGTACACACAATTAGTCAGAAAATGTAACAATTCAGTTATGTCAGAATTCAGCCATTGAAACATGAGAAAGAGGCTGAGCCATATCATGTGTTTGAAACAATGAAGTACAAGGAATTGTTTAAAAATGGTCTTTGTCATAAAAAAATGGCGTTGATGACAAAAATCCAAAAATTCAAACACCTGTATCTTGCTTAGCAACACTTCACTAAATTCAATTGAATTTGAGTACTCCATTTTTTAACCTTTTTGGTCCTCTTTTCAATAACATAAAAATACTTTATATCAGCCTTTAAATTCTTTTCCACAATCATATTTCAATTTCGGTTGTATTTCTGCTTCCAAAGTTAAAGGTCTTTGAATTTACTGAAAACTTGACAAAAACCATCAACATATTAGACAAAATTGTGTCTGAACATGATACATCTGTTTTTATGATTAAATTATACATTTGACTATATATTTTGATTTTGCTGTTAAACTTCCATGTAAAGTATACTCTTTGTTATATATAAGAACCAACCAACTACGAAATTATCCTAGCATAAATACACTACAGCAAGGTGGTTTCATACTATTGTTAATTGGAAGAAGGGATGTCATGTGACTATCTTATAATAAACATTCATTTGTTTACATAATAATATGAGCATTTTAAGTTATTTCTTTCTGCATAGGAGGTCTGTCTATATTGTTTCTTTTAATTCCTTCTTTGATCCATTCTATTCCTTCATGGACACCATCTCTGGCAAAAATAAATCATATATTACAACAACTTTAAGATGTCAGTATTTTATAAAATGTGTTTCTAATAAGAAGATATTATATTTTTACACAGAATATCGCACAATATTTCTAACAATGACAGCTGATCACATGTCATCTTTTCAGATGTTATTATGAAGCATGGCATTACTTTTTCCTGTAAACATCATCATTTCAGATGTTATTATGAAGCATGGCATTACTTTTTTCCTCAGTAATTGTAAAATTATAATGACTAGTATCCTTATTAAAATCAGAGATATTCTTAAAGTATCAAAATTAGTTATAAACCTTGTTTTAAATATACCTAACCTAAGTCAGTGTCATGAAACTTTCCAGTGGCTGATTTTGTCTTATACTTTTTTTTGCACATTTAGTCCTTAAGTTTATTTCAGTTCTATTGAATTTCTTTCTGCTTATTCAGATCCAAAACAACTTACAGCTTTGTATATAGTGCTGTTGCTTGTGTATTTCAGGAGAACCTTTTTATGATCTGTATTTTTATTATTGTTGTTGTAGGGTTACTGTTTCATTTTGTTCATACTTTTTTGACATTATGTTCTTGTATTAATAAAATATTAAAGGCTTTCTACTGTTTAATAAAAGTTATATGCAATGTATTTTCTGCTGGAATTGAAGAATATTTTGATGGAACATTCAAACAATTCAATATTTTAAAATTTATTACCCTTTGAGTGCAGATGTACCAAGAAACTTGCATTCTCTATCTCCAAACAGTTGGGCACTACTGTTGAACACCTTTTTGACTTCTGAAGCTTTCATACAACCCTTAAAGTATAAAAGAATATATCAGCATTTTTAATATTCTTAAATACAAAACCGTTAATTTAATGCCATAATAGGTCTAAGCAATAGATGAATGGATGGACATAAGGCAGTGGTTTGACATTGTACATTCATTTAAGGCCATGGTTTTTTTATTTGTTGGTTTACAGATCCGCCGACCCGATTTTTCCGATTTTAAGAATAAAAATAAAATGACTTTTCATGCTTTTTTATTCCCGCCGACCCTTATAAATGTATTTTCCCTGAAATATAATTAAAATTTTCTTTTTTTATGAAATGAAATGCATTAATCATTAACAAAGTTGATAACACTTTCTGTTGTGAAAAATAAAACTTCCAATTTACGTTTCTAAAAATAGACAAATCAATTATAACTGACCTTGAAATGTCTTTTGCGCAAATAATTTTACGGAACGAAACCTGTGTTTAAAACCAATTACAAAATAAGTTCGTTTCCCTTATTTGTCATCAGTCCGTAAGATGCATCATCTCAGAGAAATAGACTTGTCCAAATGTGGACAGGTGGAATACATCAATTAAAGTACTGAATATATACAAATCATTTGAAATTTTCTTGTTTCATAGACAACGAAAAATATCGATCATTGGGATAAAAACCGGATTGCCTGACAACTGATTAACCCGATTTTGTCGTTTTTCCAGTGGACGAGTCTATTACGTTTTTCGACACGTGTGTTGAAACTTATTTTCGTACGACGTTTTGACAATTTTTTCTTAATCAATTTTTGTGCTTGAAGATTATTATTCACCAAGTTTTCTGGAATTGATTGAGAGCTACCTGAATCTGTTTTTCTTGTTTGTGAAATAACGATTTAATTTCGTCTTTGTCCGTGCAACCCCCCCTTTTTTACAGGAAATTATTAAAAGATGTCATGCGATGTTCATGATCACTGATCAATAATATTTCATCGAACTGAATGTTGAGAAATGATGACAAAACAGCATATAAGACAAACATTGTGTTAGTAAGGTGAAATATATATTTATTTTGCATATTGTTTCTGTTTTCAAAGACATTTTTTTTCTTTTTTTTTCCGACCGACCGACCCAACTTTTTTATGGGGAAAATCTGTAAACCAACAAATTAAAAAACCGTGGCCTAATGATGAGGTTAATATTAAATTAATGAACAGATTATACTCAACAGATATCTTATATCAGCAAACTAGAAAAATAACAGCATACCAACATATCATACTTTATATAATGTAATTCCAAAAGATATTGTTTAAATAGTATTAATATCATAAAGAATTGTAATCATTAAAGATCACAAAGAAGAAAACGATCAGTTATAATACAAACTCGTCATAGTATATCTGTGTTGTACGGTTGGATCTTAAAATCTCAAGTATATAACATACAAAGCTTTAGTTTATCATACACCTAATTGCTATTTATTCCATTCCGAATAAATTCTAAAATTCATCCAGTTGAAGCTATCTGGGACCCTGTTTAAACAATTCACCATGCATGATACTTTTTAATGAGACCTGTTTAAACTACCGTAAATACTTCAAACTAAGTATTTTTTTACTTCAATTTTAATTTCGAAAAAAGTGGATCATACTATATCAAAGTTTCTTGATGATCACTTTCTAAAGTTTTTTCTCCCTCAGCTCACTACTGATGACCTCCATTTTTCGACCGGTGACCTAAACAGGAAGTTGTATAAATGACTGTTTTTCCTGGAATGGACTAAATAGCCATAAGGTGTATTCCTACAACAGCTGAACATTTTCATATTTCAGTACTTATATATATACAAACCTCCAGATCTTGTTTATTGGCAAGAATAAGTAGTGGTACACCCTTTAACATGTCATTCACTATCATTTTATCTGTAAAATGTAAAAAGTAAATAATTCAATTTAAAATTCAAAACTCTTACCATGCGGTAATTGATGGGTGCTGTTGTCTTTGTTGTTTTATTTTACTTTAAAATGATAATTCAGTTGCATCTGGTTATATTTTTGAATCTCATTCTAGGAGCATTCAAATCCCTGTATTAGACAAAAAACACTTTCCGTGCTTTATGGTCAGATTAAATATAAAAAGTAAAATCACATAAATACTGAACTCAGAGGAAAATCAATTTGGAAAGTCCATAATCACATGGCAAAATAAAAAAACAAAACGCATCAAAAACGAATGGACAAGAACTGTCAAAATGTAGAATTTCAAATGTAGAAAATGGTGGATTAAACCTGGTTCTATAGCGCTAACCCTCTCACTTTAATAACAGTCTCATCAAATTCCGCTACATTTACATGATGCGTTAAATAAACAGTCACAATTAATAAAATAGTCAAAATATGGGTACATCAGTCATCATCGTATAACAATTTTAAAAGGAACAATTTAACAGGACACAAAAGCATCTACTATCTACGAACACATGGATTGATTTGAGTGTCTGACGTCAGAAAAATTATATACGTCACATAAATTTGTTGTTCAATGTGCATACAAACAATTTTAAAATTTACATAGGCAATGTACGCATACAGGGTTAAAAATCAAAAATATGCAAGAATAAATTACAGAAATAGACCGAGATTCAAACTAGTCCAAAAGGTATACATAGAATTTATGAGAATCCAAAACTTTTAAAAGGAACAATTTAACAGGACACAAAAACATCTACTATCTACAAACACATGGATTGATTTGGGACTAATGGATTAAATGGGAGCTCAAATTTCCATTATCTCTTTCAAGTGGGACAACAAATTTCGTGAATTCTGAGGGAGGAGGATATCCATGAACTCAAGTTTAATAAAATACACATTTTCTATAGGCTTATATATATATATATATAGAGAGAGAATTTTGCAAAACCATGAATTCATAAATTCTACAAATTTTCTACAAAGTAATTCAACATTTTAATTTTGCACACTTTTTGAGAATGAACTCAAAAACAACAAGTGTGAAATACAAGTTGTCTACATATTTTATAAAGTAAGACAATGGGTGACACATGTGGAGCAGGATCTTCTTTTAACTCTACTATAGCACCTCAGAACACTTCCTATTTATGGTGGATTGAAAGTTGCTTTGTTTCTAGTTTTCTATATGTGTTTTGTCAACAGTTGTTTGTTTTTTTGTCATTTATCATCATGGTGTTGTCAATTTTTCATCGCCTTATAAATTTGAATAAAAGTTTGGTATTTTGTGTCCCTCTTTCACAAGATATGTAACAATGTTTCAAAACAACTTTCCTTGCAGGCTAGACAAACAAACTTTATAAAAGAAGAACACTGACACACAATCACCCACTTGTTCTGGAAATATGTTGCAGTTTCAGAAAATTGGAAATATGATTGATATATCATAAGTTCAAGAGAAATTAACAGTAACATGAAAATCTAACAAACATAAAATGAATGGGTAGACCTATAGAGTTATGTAAACATACCAAAAGCATCTTTTGATTCATCTATTCTTTCTGTGTCTGAAGAATCTATGATGTATATTACTGCATGAGATTCTGCATAATACTGAAATAAAATAGGGTAAACATAAATTATCATTTTTTTAATTAGACCTTTGATACCTTTTTTCTTTATCATATATTGCTATACTATCCCAAATGTCAGCTGGAATAGCAATTGTTATATCGTTTATAATTCTTTTGCAACTCTGTATAACAGAAAAATGTAACTACTTACAATGCATATTAGTTCAACAATTAAAAATTTTCAGAAGTCCAAGTCAAATCTAAAGAAACTCAAGTCAAGCTCATTTCTTTCATATTATATTATTCACATAAGTTCATTGTATAATGGTTTGAAACTCAAAACTTATGGATAATTCCTAAGGAAAATATATAATTTAAGTAGTAAATTTCATTATAAGGTAAGATTTGTTTAATACTGTATAAAATTTTAAGTTTAAAAATAGCTTACTTTGTAAAATTCAATATACCATTATTCAAAATTATTAAATACTCTTACTGTTATTGAACTACATCTAAAAAGGTTTCTATCCATTACATATGTACAAACACTTAAATATTGATTAATTGATTAATTGATGAATGTATTCAAAACAAGCACATAATGAGATACACATAACATAAACCGTGATTTGTTCTAGATTGATAAACAGCGTCAATATCTACCATAGAAGCTCACAAAGTAACAGTCGGGTGAGACAGCATGTAGACATGACACTATAACTGACTTAATCTTTAGTCTTTTTAATGGCTCAGCATGACCACCTACACTACAGACAAACACACTAATTTTATACGGATGATGAAGTCAATTCAAAATGTTCAAAGAACAAAAATACTATTAGAAACAAAAATTACTTTATCCCATAATGACTGTAATTCTTCTTGTCCACCAAGATCCCAGAAATTAAGTCGTACTCTTCCAATGTCTATCTTTCCAACTGAAAACAAGAATACTGACAATATAAAATCACTTTAACTATACAAATATTTCTGTTCCTTCATGAACTAAATGATAACTAAAATGTTTTACTTACAAAGAATGTTAAGTATGACTCTTTTTATTCATCTAACAAGAATGTGTCCTAAGTACACGGATGCCCCAATCACACTATCATTTTCCATGTTCAATGGACCCTGAAATGGGGTAAAAAATCTAATTTGGCATGAAATTTAGAAAGATCATACCATATAGGGAACATGTGTACTAAGTTTCAAGTTGTTTGGTCTTCAGCTTCATCAAAATCTACCTTGACCAAAAACTTTAACCTGAAACTCCCACTTTCATTTTCTATGTTCAGTGGACCGTGAAATTGGGACCAAAAGTCTAATTTGGCTTTAAAATTAGAAAGATCATTTCATAAGCATCAAGTGTACTAAGTTTTAAGTTGATTGGACTTCAGTTTTATCAAAATCTACCTTGACCAAAAACTTTAACCTTAAGTTTGGGCGAACGGACGCACGGACTGGACCACAGACCAGAAAACATAATGCCCCTCTACTACCGTAGGTGGGGCATAACTCTTCTATCGTAGGTGGGGCATAAAAAGCTTGATTTATAAGTGGGAAATGATTTTAAAGAAAATTTTTTCCATCACACTAATAAATATTAAAAGTTGCACTGCATTGATATAGATGCACAATGATTGAAGTAACTTGTATACTACAAATTATGGTTCCTAAACTCAACATTATGCTATGATTATTTCAATACATAATGAATAAGTAATATATATTTATCATTCGCTGTTTCACTGGTAATCAGAGTAAAAAATAATTACTTACTTGTGTGATATAAAGCTGACTTTGATCATTTATTTAATTTTGGTTGTTACAAAAGCTCTGGAATGTCTTTTTGTGAAAATAATTTTGCAATTAATACAAAAAGGAGAAAAAAGTTCATACATAACACTTGTATTTTATTGACTTTTTAGGAAAATTTGACATCTGCGCAAATGTGAAAGCTTTTGATTTAAATTTTGTTTTGTATCTTTTTAAAAAGTTAAACATGTTTAAACATAAATTGATTTCCATACTATTTAGTCCAACTGTGGCTGTTATTTTTGACAGATTCATTCCTTGGTACTTGGAGTTGAACTTTGTCTTTGACTGTTCTAAGTATGTCTGAAAATATTATACAGAAAGACTTTAAAAATACAACTAAAACAAGTAGGTTATACTAACACAGCTCAATATCACCACAACATCCTTAGCAGGTATTGCTGTACAAATAAATGTTCATCAGAAGTTCAGGTGTAAACTATTGTACTTTTTACGACCATGTTCTTCACATATACTTTTTAAAGGCTGGACTTGTTAACTTGCTCATACCTTTTGTATGTCAGATTATTTATTATATCCCCTTTGTGCCTAATAGCTTGGGAACTGTTGAGCCTGTTGCAATAATCCTGAAAGCTCTCAAGCAATAGCTGAACTCATTTTTCATTGGTTAATCAACATATATTCTTAAGTCGATTATAGTTTTTTTAATCAGTTTTCCGTCATCAGTGATTGTGGCAGTCACTTGAAGTTATTATTGTTTTCAGGAACAGCAGGCATGTTGATAGATCAGCTGTGCTCTTCATCTTATATATTTCTGTCTTATTCAATATACTCACTGATTTTCCTGCATTATCTAAACCAAGAATCAAGACGTTGTACTCCTCTTTCTGGAAAAAATATTTCCAATAACCTGACAGCAATGTATACATCTACAAAAGAAACAAAAGACAAATATATGCAAAACATTTTATAGATATATCTATCAATTAATATTAGTTAAAAAATATTGTGCAACTTTTACAGTTAAAACACACATTGTTTGAAACCTTTTTACTTATATCCTGCAGATCTATTTAAGGAATGACTGTAATATTTTTTTCTGTCTATGAAGAAATAACGTAAAAAATTTGGTGCACACTGAATAATATGCGTACATCCAAAATTAAATTATTGTAATTGATTATTTATTTCATATGTTCTTCTCTTTCTTTAAAAAAAATAGGATGATACCAGTTGAAATTAAAAATTCATTTATTAAAAATATGACTCTTTTTTATCATTAAAAAAAAGCTTGATTTAAAAAAGCACTTTTCATTAAAATAAAGCAGTATTTTTAAAAGATAAAACCTGTGGGACTATTGAAAGAACAATTCAAATCTATCATCAAAATCATTAATTAATTTCTTAAACATACATGCATTGTCATTTTTTAACTTATAAATTTAAGTTAAGAGGCTTTTCTAGCCGATTACAAAAATGATTTATAATAGATCTGAGATTTGAGGTTACAATTATTGTTTATATAAGGTTCATAAGGTTGAGGTAAACTGAAGTTCGAGCACAGAAACCAAAAAATATAGCATTTTTACATTGTAAAGGGGCGTTACGTATACTCTAGAGACTAGAACAGTAAAAGTTATGCCACTAAACTCAAACTTGATCTGTGTTTTGTGGTAATAAGAAATGAGTATAAGATAATTAGATTCATACATTGTAACATTTCGTTGAGGCAAATTAAAGTTGGAGAATGGAAACAAAAATTCTGCATTTTTTCCATTGTAAAGGGGCATAACTCTAGAACACTACATGTAAAAGTGACTCCTCCAAAATTCAAACTTGATCTGTGTTTTGTGGAAATAAGCACTGTATATAACTGCTATTACATTTGCTTGAGGTAAACTAAAGTTAGAGAATGTAAAATAATTTTGGGACAAACAGACGGGAAATAACAAATAAAAACAAAACTGGTGTTCCAATATGGTTACTGGATGAGATCAGTGTTTCAAAAACATGTATATACAATGTTAAAATAATGCTTCAATAAAGGTGTGTATTATTTCAATTTAAACTAAGTTTTATAAGATATAATTAAAAACCAATAATAGCTGAACTTGATAATAGAGAGATACAATAATGTTAATGAAATTTTGATCTTAAAAATCAGAAATCTAAAATTAAATTTGCTACATATTTTATGCGTTTACTTTTCTGCATTGTCTAGAGGTATAGGGGTAGTTGAGATCTCATAAACATGTTAAACCCCGCTGCATTTTTGCGCCTGTCTCAAGTCAGGAGCCTCTGACCTTTGTTAGTCTTGTATTATTTTTAATTTTAGTTTCTTATGTACAATTTCAAAATGAATTTGGAGTTTAGTATGGCGTTCATTATCACTGAACTAGTATATATATTTGTTTAGGGGCCAGCTGAAGGACGCCTCCAGGTGCGGGAATTTCTCGTTGCATTGAAGACCTGTTGGTGACATTCTACTGTTGTCTTCTCTATGGTCGAGTTGTTGTCTCTTTGTCTCTTTAACACATTCCCCATTTCCATTCTCTATTTTATGTGAACAATGGTCTTCTAAACTATCTATCTATAATTAAATATAAAAAAAATTATATTGATTTTTAATACATTTGTAATACATAAATACTCACCTAATTTAATTTATTTTCTATTGTTTTGCTATGTCAAAGAAATTCCAGTCTGGTTTTTCAGCACTAAAATATTTAAGTCTAGTGGTACTGGTAAAAAAAAACTTTCCACCACAATTTTCTGATCTAAAATTAAATAAATAGATAAAAGATAGATTACATGTCATGATATGTCTTGTCAAATACATGCATGTGGTAAATAAAGAAGAGCAACAAAACTTTCTACCTATTGAGCAAAGGCATTTGTCTCAGAAAAATGTCACATGAGCGGGAAATTCTATTATATGCAGATTGCTCTGTGTCAACATCACTTAAATTTGTTAAAATTGATTACAGTTGACATACTTGGGTATGCCTGAATGGCCTGCTACCGATGATTTCGACAACAAAGGTGGAAGTGTTATACACCATTGTGTAGATAAATCAATTTAAATTTATGGTATAACAAGTTTTAGTAGGGTTGACAAGTTATTTGGAAAGGATCATGACGTTTTTAATGCAATAAATGGATTGAACATTTACTGTGGGCAACTTTTATCAAGTTTAAATGAAGTAACAAACTTATTTTGCAGCCGAAAGTTAGGTTAATGTACATTTTAGAGTAACAAGCACCGGAACTTTCGGAAGTGCACCAAGTGATAAAAAGTTGTATTTTTTATCAAATAACTTGCTACACACTGCAAAAACGATGCTTCAACCTCATTTCATAAGATTATTAATCGATTATGTCTAAATTTCTTTAATTATCAATAAAAAGTTGATGTTTCATCAACTTGGTAAAATTGAAAATGTCCGATGACGGAAGCGACTGAAAGCGAGTATCGTAAACAACAGGGCGACTTGTCTTCGCTTTTGGGGGTCGGGGAAAGCGAAGTGACGGTCGGGAAAGCGACTTCTTCGCCCAAGTCGCCTGGTAGCGTGAGCCCTGCTTACTTTTAGTCTAAGACTACTCTGAATTCCAATTGCTGTTTTGCCACACAAGCTTGAACTGTGGTCCCACAGCCCTAGCATGTCTTGCAAAACAGCCTTTGGACGTCAGAGTAATCTCTAACTTCATTACTTTGTGAGAAAAATGTTTTTTTTTCCATATGCCATCGAATTTAGTTTATGTTTATCCACTTCTCCACTTTGGATAATTCAGATTTTGATTTCAAGGTTATAAAGTATGTATGTATGTTAAAAAAAAGGAATGTACTGGTAAATGGCTCCTTCATCAGAAGAACCCCTCAAAAGCTGTGAGGGTACAGTGGCATCCATGTACACTCCCTATACTAGGCAACATGATAGGGATTAATATAGTCCAAATAATTTGGACGTCTTGAAAGGCTAGTATAATTTTTTTTCTTTGACGCCTTACTTCAAGTAAGGGGTCAAAGAAAAACAATTATAATAGCCTTTCAAGACTTCATAATTATTTGACTAGGATTAATACAGATGTGTCACTAATGAATATTTACGACAATTATTTTTGGAAGGACAATCAATCTCCCACCCAACACAAAGGGAGTGCTAAGACACTGGGTAGTCTGTTACAATGTATTATGGTGGAGGACTGGGAGAGAATTACCTACCACTCTGCGGAAACAGACAAGCTGGAGGTATATCAGAAGATTGATCTCCAGGTTAAAGGAAGGGAGAACTTTGACCAACCGAGTTCGATGACCAACCGAGGCTCTAAAGTACCAATTCTAGTTTAAACTCCAGTCTGGGTACCAGAGAAGTGTGTGGGAGGCCGAAAGTCACCCTTGTGATGTGCTGAAATTTCCAGAGCCCCGAGTCATACTCGAACTTGGGACCTTCAACACTGTAGCCATCGGACTTAACAACTACACCACGAACCCACAATTATAAGGGCAGTAAAACTATTAAGAGCAAACAATTATTTTTTTGTTGTAATGTTGACATGACGTGTTCTCATCATCATGTGAGAAAAACAGGTTTCTTTGTCTATATAGAAAATAAAAATATCTGTAGTGAAGTTCAATATATAGAACAGACAGACTCTGAAAAATGTACATGCAGAGCGTTCTTTGAAGAAAGAGAAATGCTTTAAACTTATAAGAGAAAAAATACGTTTTATCAGCACTGGTCGTTGCAGGAAAAAGTCAGAAAGTGCCGAATGAATAAACAGAACGTTTCCGCAACAAGTAAAATCCAGTGCACGTCAGGGTAAAATTCCGGAAAGCGATGAACCCAAGAACTTTGATATAGTCAACAATAATTTTGTAGAACAATTTTTATTCTTATTAATTTATTATTAACCAACTAAGTACATTATAGAAGAAAATGACTGTTTATTAAAAACTACATTTTTTCTGTAATGGCCCTGTTTTTTTTCTGTAATAGCCCTGTTTTTCTGTAATGGCCCTGTATTAATGCCCAGTTTGCCTGTATTGATCTGTAGTAAGCCCAGTTAGGGTTTTTAATAAAGTTAATAAAATTAAGTTGTAAAGAGTATAATACCTTTTTGTATTTTATTTTATTCTAATAGTAACCGGCAACCAACATTAAAAAACTATATATACTTGAAGGGATCATCCTATTTTTCAACACATAACTTCTTTCAACTTAATATCTTAGATATTTGGTATATTTAAAAGCTTTATCATAGTGAAGTACAATTATTTTTTTTTCAAACTTAACTGTCATTAAAAGAGTAAGAGAGTACATCAAGTTGGCAGCAACAAATACACGTTTGTGCAGTTGGTTAATAAATGTATTAAGAAATCATGGTCTCGGATTGTCACAGAATAGAAGTTCCTTCATAATATAAGTTCCAAATGGAAAAACTATTCTGGAATATTATTTCCACAGGAATAAATATTACAGTAGATGTTCCTAACGGAATAATAATTATAGAATATGTGTTCCAACAGGTACAGGTATTATGACATTGTTTATAATAAAGTTTCCACTGGAACTTCTGTTAGGTGGAACAAATATACGTTGACAGGATGTCCGTAATGGCCTTCGGCGTTGCCTCGGGCCATTACAGACTTCCTCGACCATTATTACAGACCTTGGACATATAACAGGACCATTATAAAAACACCCACTCATTAATACTATAATATTGCTTTCCGCTTAACATAAATGTTTGCGGTTCACCAAGAATCAGAAAAAGTAGCAAACACTAAAATAGTAATTTTCTTATATTAAAAATTCATGTCACGTTTTATATTAAGAAATTATTATAGTGTTTTTCTTTTTTAATGTTAACACATCATTTTCGTATATTAATTTTTTTTCCTATATTTGAAAATGATTTTTATATTAAATTTTTTATTTTTTAATATGAGAAGATAGCCTTTAGTTAATAACAGTTTTAATACGTCCTTTAGTTAATAACAGTTTTGAGACTTTTCATAACCTTCCCTTATCCTTCTTTGTATACTGTATAAACGTATCATCATTATGCTGATTTCATATTTTCACATTTAAACGTTCAGTAAAACCCCCAAAAAACTTTTAGTCAACCACAATTCTGTTCCCTATTATATGTAGTTAAGAATGTTTGTTTAATGTGTAATGTGTACCATGGTCGGATTTTTTTCAGAATTTTGCATCAGTCCATTGAAGTTTTTTTCCCTTAAGAAGTGAAGCCCTGGTTTGACTGCATTTAACTTTTCATACCATATCTTGAAGAAACACTGATCATAACTAGAAAAAAAAATCATGATATAAATGAATAAAGTAATCTTATACGTATATCTAAATTATTGTCCTGTGTAAGAAGGATATATTTTTGCCAGACAGAATGTTAAATAATGAGAATGAAATTTCAGATTTTATTTTAGCCATCCGAAAGCGCCTCGAGGTCTCGAGGTCAAATCTTTTGCACGAAAAGGAAAAAGAATCGAATAAACAGCATTTACTTTTAATGTATGAAAATAATTTATTGTCATTTAAAGACTACTCAAGACTTATGTATTATGACAATAAGAATTACAATAAAAAGTGACCAATTCAGCACGTTTTATAGTTCCTTTTAACAGAAAAAAACCCTTAACGAACTACCCAAGGCTCCCTTTTCCTCCTATTTACTAAATTATTGTTTAACATCAACCCCTATCAAAAGTCCATAGTATATCCTCTCCCCAACAGTTGAAGTTTATTATTTCTATCTCTAATTTATGCTGTGTGAAATGCTTTATATTCCAAAAATAACTTCTTTGTTTAATGCAGAGTATCCCGAGTAGTTTCCAATATTTTTTATCCTTTTGCAATAGCAATTTTTTCCATTTAATAATGTTAAATTAAAATAAAGGTTATCTGATTTTTATGTTTGCATTCAACATGTTTTATACAAGAAATTGAAGTATTTGGTCATGTATTATCATTGTTTATCGCTATTTTGTGCATTTTTCCTTTGATCTTTTTTTGTGATAATTTTCATATCAGCTACTCGCCTGATATGGAAAATTATCGCTAGAAACTAAGCAGGCACGTGGCGTTGCTAACGAAATTGACATGAAATTGACAACGTCGTCATAGAAAAAATAGCGATAAACAGATTATCATTGGTCATCTCAACTCGATTGCGTTTCTCTCTTTCGCCGTCCCGGCTCAAGCGAGAAAATCAATATCGTTGAGATGATCAACGATCATCTATAATTATCATATTATTTATAGGCCAGGAAATATTTTTGCCTTTATCTATGAAAGTGATTTCAGTTTCATATTTTTAAATGTCAATTCAATTGAAGAATATTTGTCTCTAGTTACGAAACTTCATGTTCATTTGACTCGTACGTGAAGTAAAACTGGTTTTGACTAATAAGGACCTTGAATGTGTAACAACTAGGTAGTGATGCAATCTCGTTATTTTCTGGTATAGTTTCTGAATAAAATTGAGAAAGGAAATGGGGAATCTGTCAAAGCGACAACAACCCGACCCTTGAGCAGACAACAGCCAATGGGTCTTCAATGTAGCGAGAAACTCCCGCATACGGAGGCGTCCTTCAGCTGGCCCCTTAAAAAATATGTATACTAGTTCATTGATAATGGACGTCATACTAAACTCCGAATTATACACAAGAAACTAAAATTAAAAATCATACAAGACTAACAAAGACCAGAGGCTCCTGACTTGGGACAGGCGCAAAATTGCGGCGGAGTTAAACATGTTTATGAGATCTCAACCCTTCCCCTATACCTCTAGCCAATGTAGAAAAGTAATCGCATAACAATACGCACATTAAAATTCAGTTCAAGAGGAGTCCGATGTCAGAAGATGTAACAAAAGAAAATGCATATATATGTATTGCACGAACGGGGATCATGAATAATAGTCCCGAAAGTTATTCACATGCTTAATTTGTATTATAGTATAATGTTCTTATAGCTACCCCATTATAAGATTGATTAAACATAACTTACATTGTTATTTTGGGGCCTTTTAAAGCTGACTATGCGATATGGGCTTTGCTCATTGTTGAATGCCGTACGGTGACATATATTTGTTAATTTCTGTGTCATTTTGGTCTCTTGTGGAGAGTTGTCTCATTGGCAATCATTCCACATCTTCTTTTATATTTGTTATGATTGCTTAATCGATAGAAAGATTGGTTTAACACTACTAACAGCAACATTGGCTGTTTCATTGTGGCCAGTCTTTATTGTTTGAGGAAGCCGGAAAAAATGACTATATAAGTAAGCTAAGATAAGAGTCGACGTGCAGGATTTGAAACCACAACTTCAATGTTGACCTGCAAGTAGTGAAACAGAAGTTGACTTATACATCGAATTTGACATACCAACTTCACCTGCATATGGGATATATATTTCCCAACTTATTCAGTATTCAAAAGCTGGCAGTTACTAATCATACTTTTTTAAAGGTCACCGATGATCAACAAGGGTAACGTTTTTTTTCTTAAAAATAGTTCATCGGAAGTTACCAATACCTTAATTATAATTAAGTGCGTTTCTGATCTGTCTACATGCAAAATTTCACGCGTTTTAGTAATATTCTTATATTTGTCTTTATAAATATTAATTTTTCTGTTGAGTCTGTTTTCGGTGATATCTATTTGACCTGGCTCTGAACGTATACATCCCACTATTGTGTTATTGTGCTCTGGTAATTTTTGTATTCTTGTCTTTCATTTGTGCTCATGTGCTTTGTCTATATGCCTTTTGTGTTTCTTTGTTACATATTTGATTGTCTTTATAGCGATTAACATTATAACTCAATGTTGATTGTTTTACCCCTTTTTTGACCTTTTTACCTATCATACATGTTTGTTTGTTTGGCCACATATCATTGTCAGTATAATGAAATTTTATGCGACTGTCATACAAGTGAGAGGTTAAGCTAGCTAAAAAAAAAACAGGTTAAAATGCTTGTACCAACAGTTGTTATCCATTAGTTTGATGCGTTTGAGCTTTTGATTTTGCCATTTGATTACGACATTTCCGTTTGAATATTCCTTAGAAATAGGTATTTTTGTTATTTTACGTTGAACTACCACCGTGGCCATTTCAGTGAACATATATACTTGTTTTAATTTCATTCAGTGGGCAAACATGTTTACGTTTCACAGTTTTATTATGACGCTAAATTTTCTTGGATTTTTGTGCGTTCAAACAATATAAATTTCTGGCTTAAAACACTTTTGGTCATCAGTGTAATTCAAGAAAACATAATTATGTTATAAGCACAATTGTTTAAAAATGTATATGATAAGGGTTATGATATTTTATATTTATTTAACAATTCCAAAGTTTTTCTTGTTCTTAATATTGATGTCAGACCGATTGAGTGTATTTACACCAACACATTATGCTTGATTTCAATACCTTCAGCTATTTAATATTTTGTTATGAAATTGAAACATTATACTAGTAAATGCGGGATGTTATACAAATGTAATTATGTAAATAGTTATGTTATCACAGTGAAGAAGAGGAAGACGAACCAGTGTATATGTCAAATTACTACACCATACAGTGACTGTTAATAATATCCTTGTTGTTTGATCTTGTATTTATATACTTGTCTCATTGACAATCATATCACAGCGATGATCTTCTTATTTTTAAATGTACAAACCATCTAATACATATGTATTATTAAAATCATGTAAGGGTTTGAACTTGGTTTATTGCGTAGAAAATAACTATAAATGAGCATTAAAGGTAGAAAATATTTTTGAAAAACCCGGAACATTCAGTTTTCTTGCATTGTTTCACATGAGGTAATGTCTGGACCCTTTATAGCTGACTATAATGTATGTTTTATTACATTCTCGTCATTTTAACAGGGTTCAGTCCCCCATTTTCTCGAATCAGTACCCCTCTTTTTTTAATGTGAACTACCTTCTAAGAATTATCATTGGGTTTGTAATTATACGAGAAACTCGACGGATGCCACATGTGGAGCAGTGTCTGTTTACCCTTCCTATACGAGAAACTCGACGGATGCCACATGTGGAGCAGTGTCTGCTTACCCTTCCTATACGAGAAACTCGACGGATGCCACATGTGGAGCAGTGTCTGTTTACCCTTCCTATACGAGAAACTCGACGGATGCCACATGTGAAGCAGTGTCTGCTTACCCTTCCTATACGAGAAACTCGACGGATGCCACATGTGGAGCAGTGTCTGTTTACCCTTCCTATACGAGAAACTCGACGGATGCCACATGTGGAGCAGTGTCTGCTTACCCTTCCTATACGAGAAACTCGACGGATGCCACATGTGGAGCAGTGTCTGTTTACCCTTCCTATACGAGAAACTCGACGGATGCCACATGTGAAGCAGTGTCTGCTTACCCTTCCTATACGAGAAACTCGACGGATGCCACATGTGGAGCAGTGTCTGCTTACCCTTCCTATACGAGAAACTCGACGGATGCCACATGTGGAGCAGTGTCTGCTTACCCTTCCTATACGAGAAACTCGACGGATGCCACATGTGGAGCAGTGTCTGCCTACCCTTCCTATACGAGAAACTCGACGGATGCCACATGTGGAGCAGTGTCTGCCTACCCTTCATATACGAGAAACTCGACGGATGCCACAGGTGGAGCAGTGTCTGCCTACCCTTCCTATACGAGAAACTCGACGGATGCCACATGTGGAGCAGTGTCTGCCTACCCTTCATATACTAGAAACTCGACGGATGCCACAGGTGGAGCAGTGTCTGCCTACCCTTCCTATACGAGAAACTCGACGGATGCCACATGTGGAGCAGTGTCTGCCTACCCTTCCTATACGAGAAACTCGACGGATGCCACAGGTGGAGCAGTGTCTGCCTACCCTTCCTATACGAGAAACTCGACGGATGCCACATGTGGAGCAGTGTCTGCCTACCCTTCCTATACGAGAAACTCGACGGATGCCACATGTGGAGCAGTGTCTGCCTACCCTTCCTATACGAGAAACTCGACGGATGCCACATGTGGAGCAGTGTCTGCTTACCCTTCCTATACGAGAAACTCGACGGATGCCACATGTGGAGCAGTGTCTGCCTACCCTTCCTATACGAGAAACTCGACGGATGCCACATGTGGAGCAGTGTCTGCCTACCCTTCATATACGAGAAACTCGACGGATGCCACAGGTGGAGCAGTGTCTGCCTACCCTTCCTATACGAGAAACTCGACGGATGCCACATGTGGAGCAGTGTCTGCCTACCCTTCATATACTAGAAACTCGACGGATGCCACAGGTGGAGCAGTGTCTGCCTACCCTTCCTATACGAGAAACTCGACGGATGCCACATGTGGAGCAGTGTCTGCCTACCCTTCCTATACGAGAAACTCGACGGATGCCACAGGTGGAGCAGTGTCTGCCTACCCTTCCTATACGAGAAACTCGACGGATGCCACATGTGGAGCAGTGTCTGCCTACCCTTCCTATACGAGAAACTCGACGGATGCCACATGTGGAGCAGTGTCTGCCTACCCTTCCTATACGAGAAACTCGACGGATACCACATGTGGAGCAGTGTCTGCCTACCCTTCCTATACGAGAAACTCGACGGATGCCACATGTGGAGCAGTGTCTGCCTACCCTTCCTATACGAGAAACTCGACGGATGCCACAGGTGGAGCAGTGTCTGCCTACCCTTCCGATACGAGAAACTCGACGGATGCCACATGTGGAACAGTGTCTGCTTACCCTTCCAAAGCATATGCGATCACCACAGTAACGAGAAACTCGACGGATGCCACATGTGGAACAGTGTCTGCTTACCCTTCCAAAGCATATGCGATCACCACAGTAACGAGAAACTCGACGGATGCCACATGTGGAGCAGTGTCTGCTTACCCTTCCAAAGCATATGCGATCCCCACAGTAACGAGAAACTCGACGGATGCCACATGTGGAGCAGTGTCTGCTTACCCTTCCAAAGCATATGCGATCACCACAGTAACGAGAAACTCGACGGATGCCACATGTGGAGCAGTGTCTGCCTACCCTTCCTATACGAGAAACTCGACGGATGCCACATGTGGAGCAGTGTCTGCCTACCCTTCCTATACGAGAAACTCGACGGATGCCACAGGTGGAGCAGTGTCTGCCTACCCTTCCGATACGAGGAACTCGACGGATGCCACACGTGGAACAGTGTCTGCTTACCCTTCCAAAGCATATGCGATCACCACAGTAACGAGAAACTCGACGGATGCCACATGTGGAACAGTGTCTGCTTACCCTTCCAAAGCATATGCGATCACCACAGTAACGAGAAACTTGACGGATGCCACATGTGGAGCAGTGTCTGCTTACCCTTCCAAAGCATATGCGATCCCCACAGTAACGAGAAACTCGACGGATGCCACATGTGGAGCAGTGTCTGCTTACCCTTCCAAAGCATATGCGATCACCACAGTAACGGTTTTGGGTGTGGTTCGTGTTGCTCAGTCTTTGGTTTTTCTATTTTCTATGTTGTGTTTTGGGTAATGTTGTTTTTCTATTTTCTATGTTGTGTTTTGGGTAATGTTGTTTTTCTTTTTGTCTTTTCCTAAACTGGTTCTCCTGTCTAGATAAATGTTCATACTATATCATATTTCATATAGAACAAGGTGATTAAACATAGCGGGATTCCTGTCTGGTCTTTTTCTTTTTAGCCATGACGTTGTCATTTCACATTCGACTTGCGAGCTTGAATGTCCCTTTAGTACCCTTTTCCTCTCTTTTGCCTGATTGCCAACCATTCCACATCTTCCTTTTTGAGAAAGATTTAAAGTATACAAAAGTACAGAATTGACTCTAGAAAATACCGATTAAAATTAGATTTATAAGATCAGTCATCTCTGACATTTAGTTCATAATTATTTAGCATGCATTAAGTGTACATACAATTACATGTATTTATATATGAATTTTAAAACAAACCAATGAATAACATTGTAATGCTAAATTAAGATACACTGACTTTATCAGTGCTTTATCAAATGACAAATACACAAAAGATAACTATTAAAACTTTACTGAATTAGCATGTTACCAGAGTTTTTAATTATTATCAAGTAAACCATATTATTATGACTTCCTAATTCCTTAAAAGATAAAAACTTTATCCGTAACAAGCCATCGTGCATGGTACAAATACGAGATAACAATTCAAGGTAAATAAGGAAGCTTTATTTTGAACAAAATTATCGCCATAGAAAGTTAAGATAAAAGCTTGCAAATGCGTCCGGATCATATTTTTATGCAAACTGATTGTTGTGGTTTACTGCTTTTTACCTATATTCTCTATATACAAAATATACAATTATCTTCCTTCCAGATATCGACTTTTATTATTTAAAAAAAGTAATGAAGTAGTTTTTGTAGGAAATATACTTCTTGATATGTTGTCATACAATGAAACATCTCATGAAAGGCTACTTAACTTGTTATTGTTCATTTGTAAATTAGTCGCAATATAGATGTAGACGACCCTGATTGATATATATATATACACAAACTTTTTGTAGGATATATCGACTAAAAAATTATGTGGACTTTTTTTGAGAGTCTAACCTTTCTTAACTAATATTTTTACAGTATGTCCCCACTCTGTGCTGTTAGACATCTGTCCAATGTTAAGGGGAGGATTGAGCGTTCTACCGAATTCTTTATGTGATTGTCTAAAATTGTATTTCACTTGAACTTACAAATGACCCATGCATTTAATGACCATTCTATGTTACTGTGCTATGAATATGATATCTGCTTTGTACGTGATAGTTCACAATGCAATAGTCCGTTGGAAAAAAGGTACCATTCTGATTCAACCAGTTCTTGTTCTAAATCCTTCATGCTGCAATCTTAGCAGTGATGAGAAAATACCAATTTAGTGTTTAGTTTGATCATGACAGGGATCGAATCTACAATCTCCCATGTAAGAGTCGAGCGCACACGAGATCATCAAGGTTTTTAATTCCGAATCAGCTTAATTTCCTTTATCTAATGCGATGTTTTAGACCATTGTTAATGTGCATTCTAGGAGATCAAAGTCGCAGCCCAAATATAACTAACGACCAATCAAAACAAGAATTTTAACCTCAATGATTATGCATGAGTATTTACTCAATTCGTGAATCATATATACTAAATCAAGTCCAAAAGGATTAACATTCTTTAGAAAATCATTTCGTGATTTTATGGAAAATTGTACTAGCGCTCAAGGTTTATCATAACCTTTTGGCAAATATGTATAGCCGTGTTCACACCAACATTTTTATTTACAGACAAACCTGTGTACCTGGTAAAGTTTTAAGGCATGACAGGAATAGATAATTAAATTTTAGATGAATTTTATATTCCAGAAAATTCGGGGATGTAAACTATGTAATTGAGTTGACCGTATCAAATGAGATTTAGGAGTTCGTCTGTTTTGATACTAGTTTGGAAAGGAAAACAACAGAAATGAATTTCATTCTGCAAACACTGCCATATTTTTCAATTCATTGTTATGAATATAGTTATCAAAGGTACCAGGATTATAATTTAGAACGCCAGACGCGCGTTTCATCTACATAAGACTCATCAGTGACGCTCATATCAAAATATTTATAAAGCCAAACAATTACAAAGTTGAAGAGCATTGAGGATCCAAAATTCCAAAAAGCGGCGCCAAATACGGCTAAGGAAATCTATGCCTGGAATAAGAAAATCCTTAGTTTTTCCAAAAATTTAAACTTTTGTTAACAGGAAATTTATAAAAAATGAACCTTAAGGATTTTGAATTTTATTTTTCTAGGACCTAATATGTCTGAAAATCTATCCAAACGTACAGTTTTTTTGTACATGTCGAGGCAAAAACGCAATCATATTAGTCATAGGGTCAACATAAACCTTGAGGTCAGGAACTATATAATATGACTACTAAAAAATATTCATATAGGTTACTTTTGTAATATTGAATAAGCTGTAGATAGAATTATTCTGTTTTATGATGAAAGCAGATAGCAACATATTGTACACATGTTTAATTCCATTTGTGCACACAAACTCTACCAAGAAGATATGAGAGATATAATGAAAAATGTCATTGTTCTTATTTCGGATTCCATCCAGCCTTTAATTTTGTCACTTTCAAAATTTGAAACCGATTCAAACTAAACGGTTCCTCTTTCAGGATTTCATCAGTCATGTCCATGAAAATATCGCCATCAACTTGTTCCTCACAGCATATTTCGGCAAATTTACCAAGCTTAACATTTTTAAGCAGATTTCCAAGCTCAATCATTGTAATGGATCTGAGATCACCCTCTGGCCGACTTATACTTGGTACCTCTGATTGTTTTTCTGGTTCTTTATTGCTGATTTCGGATTTTGTATTGTCTCCTTCGTCGGCTATGATCGGCTCTGTACCTGATACATAAGTATCATATTTAGACTGAATATCATCTTGTGCAATAGGAGGGTCAATGTAGGTCCGTTCTGGTAATGGCGGTGTTTCCTCTCTGTCTAATAGAACATCTACATATTCTCCTGAGGAGCGATCGGATGCGGTATCGCTATCATCGATGGAATTTATGAACTCCTCTTGAGTAGATAATCTTCGCAAATGTTTTCGTTCAGTTTGCTTTGGTAGTGTGTTATTACGTTCTGGTATATGTTGTGTGTTGCATGTTTTGCTTATTTCAGTCGTAAGCGTTGATTCATAGGATTCTAAATCATCTTCTGCAAACCCGAAGTCACTATCTGATATTTCATGTGTTCCAGACTTTTCTTCAGGTATGTTCATTTCTTGAAAAATAAATAAATTCTCATTATTGGGGTTTCATAAAAAAAAAGTACACATGTTGCGTAGAGCTCATTTTCTGAAGAAGCACTGATATCTTTTTAATTTTTTTTAGTTACTAGTTAATTATAAAAGTCTATGAAATTATATTATATAGGGGAAACGAGGATGTGTTATAAAAGTTATTATCCAACCCTCCAATTGCAAAATGGTCGCTGATGTGTAATATAATACTACTAAAAATATTTTATTCCCCCTATTTATTCGCTATAATTATGAAATCTTCAGGCGACTGTGGTTATAGTTTATTATGAACATTTCTTGGTAGAAACGCCATACTTCAGCTTGATCCCAGACCTGTCACTGTCATGTCACAGATATGTTAAAATTAGCTTATATGACTAAACATACATTTTTACTCGCGTTTTTGTTTTTGAAAAATCAAATTTGAGCCAAACCCAAACCCAAATATTTATGTGGGCACAGTTATATCTCTATATAAGATATTGTGTGACAAGAACCTTTACTTCTTGAAAATTCCATTCCCAACAAAACATAAAACGTACACAAAAGCATGCTCTTTCTCTACGGTTTGTATAGGTAAGGAAACATGTTATCCTGCCTTAAGTATTTTCTCATTGCAACATATAGGTAATCTACCATTAGAAACACAATCGATAATTAGAAAATTATAGTACTGTGAAAGTATTTTTGGGAAACCAACTTTCGTGGTATATGTTTTGGCTGCTTTTTCCACGAATTTAAGCGAACGCACATCGAACTTTACTAATTTCATCAATACAAAATCTAAAATTTGATTTTCATTCGGTATAAAATACTGCTCTATGCTCCTTGCACATTGAATAATAAAAAAAGATATACAAAATCCGGTGACAGTACTTCGCCATAAGTACTTTTCATTTACTGTGAACAACATCTTTGAAGGCGGATAGGAATTTTCAACATAGTTTTCTCAAGGGAATGAGAGGGAGACGGAGGAGCCGCAAGTTAAATGTGTTAGTCCTTACAGAATTAAGAGCGACTGTCAAAAATAATGAAAACATTGAAAAGTGAACAAAAATGTATATCACATAACCTTTAAGAATAAAATTCTACAATTGTAAATAAAATAACATGCATTTTATATTAATTATAGACCCCCTCCCCCTAAAAATAGAAAAAAAAAAATCTTGCAAACATTTGAATGTAATGTACTATTTGTCATAACATATACAATATTTGAATCAATGAAACGTTAATATTTAAATAGCAATATAAAGTAGTTGTGTTTTTAACTATTGAAAATAAAAGCATTGTTAAGCCGGATGAAGTCAATATTCTTCTTATTTTTCTAAAATAATAAATTTATAACGTTGAAGAATGAAATTTTACCAAAAAATAATTAATTTAAATTTTATACTGTATTACGGAATTCATTTCTAGTACTAAGCGGTTTAATAGTTGCTAGGAGACGGTTAAAAACAGATACGTAAGTTATAAAATACCATTAAATCTTGTTACTGGAGTTAAGCATTGTCTACCAATCACAGACAATACCGTATGGTCATCTTGATTTTCTTCAAACAAAAATATTGTAGAAAACGTCTCTCCAACCTGGCTGTTGTCTATACGTCTACTAAGTTTCACTGCAGTTGGATCGGCTAATTCACAACACTTAACTTGGTGTCGTAGTTAAAATCCTGCAAACAGAGGTCCAGTTTGTGGCTCAAATGTAAACAATAGAAAATAGTTTGTTGTAACTGACTGGAAATCAAGTTCCTTAGAACATATGTACGGTGATCCTAATCTGTAAAGACTTTCGTCAATTATTTCGACTTGCCTTGGTAGAGGAAAGTTTTCTAACAACTCGCGTGGTGTGTAATGATGGGGGTCTTCAAGGCCCTGGAATGAACATTTATTTGCAGACGGTATCTGAATTTCACAGTTATCGCGGTTACACAATACAATCTTTGGGGATTTTGGTTTTTTTCTGACACTGGTGTTAGCCTGTAACGTCTTGAATTCGAGTTTCTCCCCACTATTTACTCTGACTATACATTCATTTTCATCAATTGCAAACAAATCTTTATTGCAGGAAAAGTAGCGAGGACGTTCATGGCACAACTCGTTAAACGATTTAAATGTTTCTTCATTGCAATGATTATCAGCAAATAACTCATTATTTCCAGGGTTCAAATATATTCTGTCGAATCTGTCGGTAATTCTCGTACTGCATCCAACATTGACATTTAAATAGTCTCCATCACCAACACAAGTTACTAGTTTTTCACAAAGTAAAACGGAGATTTCTGTTCCAGCACGAACTTCTTCCCCTGTCACCGTTTGTATGCTAGTATCCAATATGACTTTTTGTGGATAAAGTTTTCCTTGAACATCTGACAAGTCCATTTTGCTCTATGTGCTTCATTAGCTAGTTACATATACAAATATGTATTTATACTAATTTGAATTCCAAGGTTTCTTGGAAATTTGTTGGTAAACGACGAACAAAATATGCTTGTTATTTTCCGAACAGAACAGACAAGTATAAACGGAACTTTATTTGTATAGTACAGTAAATCCAGTGATTTGTACTATTGTTATTGCATGTCTAGTATGTTTATACTCTTATCACAATATCAATAGAAAGCTTACTGTTTTATAATATGGAAATAAGGAAACAGGAAGTCATGAGTTATTTTTAACTCTTTTGTCCTTCTGAATAAAACGGGTCAATTTGAATAAATCATAAAAGACATATTGTACAAGTGGATTTAAGAAAATTCAATTGGATTAATCTAAAAACAATACAGCTATGTAAAATGCTTGTAACATGGAGTATTTGAGATAGTGAAATTGAAATGTGTTAACATATATGAATTTTCTATTTCATTTCAAGAAAAGCTGACACCGTTTTGCTTGAACTTTGTAAACAAAATTATAGTAGCTACTTGTTTTAGATGATACAATCATGGAATTACGCCTGCGATATATAAATATTCAATTGAAAAGGATGGTGAACACGAATTTTATTTTAAAAGGTTGGACCTACAACCTTTACAGTTTCCTTGAATTTTAGATGTTTATCTATAACTATAGAAATAAAATTCCCTAATGAAAAATATTATAAAAATACAAACTTGTCCAGAAAAGTGTCAAGTTAAAGAGTAAATAATGAAAATAAAGTATTACAGACTTGAAAAGCACTGCATTTAGATAAAGTTAAATGATGACACTTGATTTATATCTGAATTCAGTGAATATCTAAATTTTGTATTTTAAACAAAAAGGTAAAAAAAATGTGAGAACAAATATTCCTTGTTGACAACAAATGATTTTTTTTATTAACAATAAGTTTATGAATATTTAATGAAGACCAAGAGCTATCCTCCATTTATTATTGAACAATCTGATAAAGAAGCACGTTTTACATCCTTTTTTTACTGAAAAAAAAACCTGATTTGTCCTGTTATCCACCTTTTCTTTTTCTGAAAAGTCATACAAATATATGTCAAAGAAACCAATATAATAACATACGCCGATGCTAAATTAGTGTTTAACATCAATACAACTCCAAACTCCATAGCATACCTCCTCATAAAACCAATCTCTTGCCTCAAATAAAAGTTGAGAAAAAACATAATATCCATCATACTTTTAATCTTGTATAAGTGTTTTATGCTGAAGTGAATATTTTCTATAGTAAATTTATAATGCTATGGTAATTTTTTTTATTCTTGTCTTTTGTGTCTGTTAATGTGCCTTGTCTACACGTTTTTTTCTCTCTCTGTTGAACTATTTCTTTGTTTTTTGGGGGGATTTACATTACAACACAATGTTGGCTGCTGTTCCCTTATTTGTTATATTGTAACCTATTATGTATGTTTGGTTTGTTCACAAATTGATGTCAATGCAATGGAATGTTGTGCGACTGTCATTCGAGTGAAAGAAAATGCCTGTACCAGGTCAGATATTTGTGACAGCCGTTTGATGTTTCTGGTCTTTTGAATTTGCAAATTGATTACGAACTTTCCGTTTTGAATTTTACTCGGAGTATTTTGAGTATTTGTTTTACCTTTTTCTATCTTTTTTCACTACTAAATATCACGTTTATATAAAAAAAAAAATGTCCTTAGTTAAGAAACTTTCTTTCTAGTTAAAGGGGAACTAGCTACGACATATATAAAAAATCTAAAGTAAGATTTTTTTTTTTCAATCAATAATGAAAGTGAAATAGTGAAATAATAATTCGCTTTTAGCAGCCAAAATGGATCAATTTTGTCAAATTAAGCTAAGTAATATTGATAATTAGTTATTCATGTGAACTTCAATTTAACCCCCTAGCTAAATATTGGCAACGCATGCATTGTACGTGTACTTGTTATTTAAAGAAAAAGAATGTCAACAAAGCAAGTGAAACTACGGTAAATCATTTGTTTACTGATTCGATCCGCATAATAGTTATCAAAGGTATCAGGATTATAATTTAGTACGCCAGACGCGCGTTTCGTCTACACAAGACTCATCAGTGACGCTCATACCAAAATATTTGTAAAGCCAAACAAGTACAAAGTTGAAGGGCATTGAGGATCTAAAATTCCCAAAAGTTGTACCAAATACGGCTGAGGTAATCTATGCCTGGGATAAGAAAATCCTTAGTTTTTCAAAAAATTCAAAGTGCAATCTCATTAATATATGTACATAAAATAACATGTAAAGTAAATTCAATAAGCGTTTTTTTGCACAACAATACCCTTATATACCAACAAATTTTACTGTTTTGAACTAGATTCAAATACGGAGTCTTTATCTCGATTGAGTGTATTATATTTACATACATGTATTAGACATTATGATCGATTAAAAAGATAATGAGTAAAGAGGCCTTCGAGCATTTTCACTTCATGCAAAGGAAAGATAATAGATACAGAATATCCAATAGTGTTTATGTGCACAGTGATATCACCACTGTGAAGTTGAGGAAGATGGACAGTGTATATGTCAAACTAGTACGCTAAAAAATGACTGCATTTGGTAGTATTATCCTCGTTGTAAGTTATTTGCTCGATAGTTGTCCTATTGATAATTATATTACATCGACAAATATTTTAATATGCACAAACCATCAACAAATACATGTGACGCTAGAGTTTAAATTGGGGTTATGACAAAGACAATAACTGTCTATTGATAAACATTAAAAGTCAAAAATATTTTAAAGACATGTCAAGTTTTTCCATTTAGTTGTTTCACTTGTGGTCATGTCGGGAACTTTTATAGCTGACAATACAGTATGGATTTTCTCATTATTGAAAGCCGTTTGGTTATGTTTACCTACATACACATGATACACGTCATCTTGACTTTAGTGTATAGTTGTCCGATTGCCAATCAAACCACATCTTATTATTTTTAGAAAGAAAAAAAGTACAAAGAAAAACTTAATGAACTTTAAAATAACCGACTGAGATGAGATAAGATCTTTAATCTCTGACATTTTGTTTAGCATGTAATAAGTGTAATACAATTATATGAGTGTGTGATTGTACATGAAGTTTAATAACTAACCAACGTATTATATTGTAATGATAAGCTGACTTTTTAAGATTGTTATACAAAATATCATCATCATCATAAGACTTAAACCTTGAGCACGTTAAAAATATGATCAGATAAACCATTAGATGACTTAAAAATTCGTTGAAACATAAATATTAAACTCTTACAAAACCATCGGTTATTGTACAGGATCGAGAATACTGTAACAGTATTAAGTACACAAAAGGAAGTCTTGTTCTGAACAAGAATGACGCGACAGAACAGTAATGTAAAAGGTTACACTAGCGTCCGGTTCAAATTTTTATGCAACATAATTATGAAGGTTTACTGCTTTTTATCTATATTTTCTCTTGACAATATATATAATCACTTTCCTTCCAAATCTAATTTTACTACTTACATAAGTAGTCCATATAGGAAACATACTAATTTTTTCACACAGTTATAACAATAAGCAACACGATACAATACACTGTTTGTCTTTTTTCATTTTTAACCATGGCGTTCTCAGCTTATTTTTGATTTATGAGTTTGACCGTCCCTTTGGTACCTTACGTCCCTCTTTCAGGGTTGTTTTTGACATTTCTTTTACACATAAAAAGTACATTGTTTTTATACACAAAGCAACAACACTGCTTGCCTTTCTAGTACCTGTACTCTGTATTGAATTGAGACGCAGTTAAAAAAAATCAATAGTTTCGCAAAATAGATTAGAAAAAAGTGACCGTTTTATTATTCGAATTCATTTGATTACAATTATAATGTGATTAAATTGCACACATTTGCATATGATGTAACACCTTTTTAATATTTGTAATATATATTGACCAATACACACCCTTGTGGTAATGATATGTTTTCTTGTCTTTTAAGTTATTGTATAATTGTGTATTGAATATTGATTAAAAATATCCTTTTTGGTCTATTTTGATTATGTGTGATTTGGGTATGTAGTTAACAGTTGTATGATTGTAAAAACACATTTTTTAAACTCCTTATAAGACATCGATTTTGTCGTTGAAAGCGGAGTTTTATACACAATTGACACTTATTCAGTAAGTTAGACTACTACATTCTTGCAATCTATCATTTGAAAACCAAGCCGACGAAGACTACTCTCTTACTTCGAATCATCAAGAGATTTTATCGTATGTTTTCGAAGCAACGCCGATGGTGGTCGTGTACGACTAGACCTTTCAAGACAAGCTTACAACTTCCAGCAGATCAATACTGAAGACAGAACATTGTATACCGATAGCAACAGTCACTGATCAAGTTCCAGTCGACAAAAATAAAAACACTGTAGGATGAATGATATTCAAGCTACAACAAATTTAGACAAATGTTTTACAGTTAGCACTGTCAGTGAACCGTAAATCGAAAAAAAAACCTTCCTGATCCTGCTATACGTATAGTAAACATAGAATTTACAGATGCTGAAAATACTTCTTACCCTTCCAGAGAACCTGATATCACCCCTAGTTTTTGGTGGGGTTCGTGTTGCTTATTCTGTAGTTTTCTGTGTTGTGTCCATGTGTTCTATTGTTTGTTTGTTTGTCTTTTTCATTTTTAGCCAGGCGTTGTCAGTTTATTTTCCTTTTATGAGTTTGATTGTCCCTCTGGTATCTTTCGTCCCTCTTTTAAGAAGACAGATTTCTGAATTAGATTTAACGATTTGGTGAAATGATTTTTAAGTACAGTAAAAGTACAGTAAAAGTATTGTTATTGAAAAAGAAACATTTTTAGCTTTAACTAGTTCTTCAAGTTTGTATTAAATTTGACCTTTTAACTGTTGGTGATTCGAGAGCCACTGATGAGGTTATATAGACGAAACTCGTACAAATTCTGGCGTACAAAATTATAAACATGCTATTTTTGATAGGTTAAAGTACGGGCTGGTATTTTTTTTTATCTAACTAGCGTGTAATGTACTTTAAATGACTAAGCGAGGGTGATAAAGGTAACTTTTCGATTTTCGGAAATAAATGAATTAGATAATCTGTAGATAGAAGTACAATTGTTTTGGATTTACATAGAGATTACAAACAGATTGAATAAAAAATGTTCTGTTTACTAATTTAAAAGTGTTCCCTATGCAAACACATGCATAACCCAATTTGTTCACATTACCGCTGCAAGGAAGATATATATGAATAATGAACTTATTTCGGATTCCATCGACTCTGAAATTTTGTCACTTTAAAAATTTCGAAACTATTCAAATTAAACGTCTCCTCTTTAAAATTTCTGCAGACATGTCTATGAAAAAATCACCATCAATTTGTTCCTCACAAAATATTGCAGCAAATTCATAAAGCGTGTCATTTTTAAGCAGAATCAAGTTGAATTATCGTAATGGATCTTATATCACTCTCTGTCTAATATAATGCCTATATATTCTCCGGAGGATCGATCGGATGTGATATCGCTATCATCGATGGAATTTGTAAAGAAAGAAGTCATCTTTAGTAGTTAATCTGCGTATACGTCGCGGTTTAGTTTGCTTCGATAGTGTGTTGTTACTTTCTGAAATATATTGGATGTTGGATGTTTTCTCTATATCCAATCTAAAGCCTACAAATTGTCTAAAGGAGCGAGTGGACGTTGTATTGCTATCATCGATGGAATTTCCAAAGAAGTCATCTTTTGTAGATAATCTACGTATACATCTCGGTTTAGTTTGCTTTGATTGTGTGTTTTTACCACCTGAAATATGTTGGATATTGGATGTTTTTCTTTTTCTTATCGCTAGCGTTGACATACAGGATTCTAAATCACTATCGGAAAATCCTGAGTCATTATCTGGAAAATATTATATTGTTTTTATTATTTATATTTTACATAAAAAAAGATAGTATGTTGTAAGAAAGATCATTTTAAAGTAGCATGGGAATTTTTTTTTTCTTTATTTGTAATGTTGGTATTACCAATGTTATTTCAACTGATCGGGCGGAGCTTACGTTTAAATTTGCATAAGGACAGTCTATTTGAAGATGTGTGTGATAAGTATGATTCCCGTTATAATTATTACTGATTTCTAATCACCTATCAGTGTCATCAAAGGAATTTACAAAACAATGACTGGACACTTCATTGATGAGTTTATCCTAAAACACCTATCTATAGATGGACTGGTTTATTGTGACCGAATCGGTTTAACTCCGCCCAGTCAAGTGAAATAAATAGAGTAATATGTACCGTGTGAAAAAATGGAATGAAGCAAGAAGGAATGTAATTTTACAGGTAAATGAAAGTGAGTAGGATTCAACTGATGAAAGTATCATACATTTATTTAAGGAAAAGTCCATTTTCAACCTCTCCCCCTAAAAAAAAACCCAAAAATCAACGCATGCTCTTCCTCTAAGGTTTGTATTGGTAAGTGCACATGCTTTCATACCTTCAGTGTTTCCCTTACAACATAATCGAAGATTTTTGACTCAGACGATAGTTGGAAAATGTACAATTCAAAGAGCCATTAGAACTGTACAAGAATACGACTTTATTTTCTATTCAATGGAATCACAAAGATATAGACAAGCATGTTAAGACGTTATTTTATACTAAATAAAAAACAAACAAGTGTCTACTTTATTAAAAGATCTAAAACAGGATATTTAAGATATAGAAAAAAATCATAATGATTTAATGGATATATTTGGGTAATCGTTTTGGTAAAAGTTAATCCAGAAATTAAGGAACTTTTGATGTACAGAATGTAGGTACTATTATTTGCCTTTGTGATTGAATTGATTCAGAATTTGAAGAAAAAAATGTTAGATCATGTGTGATTCACTAAAAAATTAGGATGTTATTACTCTATTTATTTCACTTGACTGGGCGGAGTTTAACCGATTCGGTCACAATAAACCAGTCCATCTATAGATAGGTGTTTTAGGATAAACTCATCAATGAAGTGTCCAGTCATTGTTTTGTAAATTCCTTTGATGACACTGATAGGTGATTAGAAATCAGTAATAATTATAACGGGAATCATACTTATCACACACATCTTCAAATAGACTGTCCTTATGCAAATTTAAACGTAAGCTCCGCCCGATCAGTTGAAATAACATTGGTAATATATACCGTTTGACATGATATTTAAAAAGTAAAATCACACAAATACGAAATTCCGAGACAAATTCAGACCAGAATGTCCCTTATCAAATGACAAAATCAAAAGCTTATACACATCAAAGAAATGGAAAACAACTGTAATATTTCTAACTTGGTAAATACATTTACTTATGTAGAAAATGATGGATTTAACCTGGTTTTATAGCTAGCCAAACCTCTCACTTGTATTACAGTTTTATCAAATTCCAGTATATTACAATGATGTGTGAACAAAACAAACAAACATGATAATGTTTTTCGGCTAAAACCAAAACCAATCGTTTTGCCTGTTTATGTTTATGGTTTCGTGTGTAGTTAAGTTTAGAAAGAAAGATACAGTATTGTATAATCATGGTACATAAATTGTGCCTAAACAAATGACAGAACTAACCTTTACAATCCAGTCGACCTGCTTTTAATCTGGAAACTGCGTCCTGTCTACCAAGTACTGAAAATACCATTCGGTCATCTTGACTTGTTCCAAATAAAAATATTGTAGAAAACGTATCGTCAATTTGACTGTTGTCAATACGTGTTCGGATTTTCACTGCTCTCGGATCGTATAATTCGCAACACTTAACTTGATGTCGAAGTTCAAATCCAGATATTGGAGGGCCGGTTTTGAGTTCGGATGTAAACAATAGAAAATATTTTGTTGTAACTGACTGCAAATTGAGTTCTTTAGAACATCTATACGATACTCCTAATCTTTCGTCAATAATTTTCACTTGTCTTGGTAAAGGAAAATTATCTATCAACTCGTGTGATGTGTAATGATTGGGGTCCTCAAGGCCCTGGAAGGTATAGTTATTTGCAGATGGTATATGAACTTGATAGTTTTCACGGTTACTAAGCACAACGATTGATGTTTTCGGTGTTTTCCTTACGTTAGTGTCAGCCTGTATCGTCTTAAATTCTAGTTTCTCTCCACTCTTTACTTTGACACAATCATTTCCATCAAATGCAAAAAGATCATTACTACAGGAAAAAAAGCGAGGACGTTCACAGCACAACTTTTCAAACGAGTTAAATGTTTCCCCATTGCGATGAATGTCAGCAAAGGATTCCTGATTTCCAGGATTAAGATATATTCTATCAAATCTGTCGGTAGTTTCCTTACTGCATCCAATATTGACATTTACATAATCTTCATCATCAACACAAACTACTAGTTTATCACAAAGTAAAACGCAGATTTCTGTTCCAGCAGGAACTGGTTCTCCTGTCACTGTTTGTATGCTAGTATCCAGTATGATTTTCTGTGGATAAAGTTTTTCTTGAACATCTGACAAATCCATTATTTGGTTTCACAGCTCGTATTATATATTTATATAGACAGTTGTTCAAATTCCAATTTATTTGAATACAAGCAGTTTAAATGGTGTTGTAGAACAGAAAATATGTGTATAAAGAATTTTTATTTATAGTATGATTAATCCAGAGAATTTTACTATTGTGATGTCTTTTTATTTCAGTTTTAACATTTATCACATTATCTTTTGAAAGTGCATTGTTTATAATATGGGTATAATAAAACAGGAAGGCATTAGTTATTTTTAGCTCATTTTGTCCTTTTATTTATAACAGTTCAATTTGAATAAATCATAAAAAGCATACTGTACAAGTGGATATGTGTAATTGATATTTAGATTGGATTTAAATATAATAACAGCATAGTTATTTTAATAGTTTACTTTTGTTTCAAGCAACAATTAATAGAGTGAAATTATTGAATTGTGTTATTAAATGTAAATTTTGTATTTCATTTCAGGAGTAGCTTTCACTGGTTTGCTTGCAATTTCCTTGAAAGTAACAAGTAGCCACTTGTAAATCAAGATAAAATCACGGAACTTTACTTATGAATCATAAATATCAATTGAAAAAAGGATGGTGTACACGAAAAAAAAACCCACTGATGGACTTACATCGTTTACAGTTTATTTGAACTTTAGAAATAAAACACCATAATCGAATGTACATGATTGAAATACAAACTTGTCAAGAAAAGAGTTCAGACAAAACCCCAACATCTTAAAGCCGATAGTACAACAATAATAAAAAAAACCACTACATGCATGTAATGCAATGCAGATGTACTGTATTGGTTTTGGCATTGGCTGCAATTCGAATCTCATGATTTAGTTAAATTATTGAACTGTTGCACGGGC
This sequence comes from Mytilus trossulus, assembly GCF_036588685.1. Classification (NCBI taxonomy): domain Eukaryota; kingdom Metazoa; phylum Mollusca; class Bivalvia; order Mytilida; family Mytilidae; genus Mytilus; species Mytilus trossulus. Next base: position 102,602,013 of record NC_086373.1, on the reverse strand, counting down.
CTTTCTTGTGCAAATTAATTGTGCAGTTAATTCCCGATTTGAATGACCTTGAAATAAGAATATCTTCCCTGAACGTTCAACCTAAAGTATATCTGCTGTTTATGTCCTAGTAAAATTAATATCTGTGAATTATAGATAATAATCATAAGAAGATGTGGTGTGAGAGCCAATGAGACAACTATCAATACCAGTCACAATTTATAAAAGTCAAAGTTACGATTTTCAACATGGGGCTTGGATCACACCGTACAGCAAGCTATAAGAGGACCCAAAAATTGCTAGCAAAAATCAATTCAAACGGGATAACCAACGATCTGATTTACATAAAACAAGACATAAGGAACACTATAATGAACCACACCAACAACAGACAACTTATGAACATCAGATTTCTGACTTAGGACAGGTGCATTTTGAGTTTTTTCGGATTGTTCCCGAGGGCATCACCAGCCCAGTAGTCAACAATTCGGTGTTGACATGGATATCAATAATTTGATCGAGGAATGTCTTGAGTTTGAAATATCCTTAGTAGCAATAACCAAACTTCACCTGCATATGCGATATATATTCCCCAAATTATTCGATAGCCAAGAGCTTGCAGCTTTTACTTAGACTTTGCAAAACGTCACCGGTGTTGATGAACCAGCTGTATGTCAAAGAACGTCTCGTCCTTTCTCTAAAAAAGTTCATCGGAAGGTACCAAGATCTTGTTGCTAAATATTCAATATCAACTTCACAAATAATATACGATGGCCTTAAAGTATAGATTCTGCAAACGACGTTATCATCTTAGTAACGTGTTTAAGTGTTCTTTTATTTGTCTTGATAAATATTTTTACTCTTACTGTTTGGTCTTTTTTTTTGTGTAATATATATTTGATGTGGCTCTGCATCCAGTCATTGTTTTATTTGTATTATCTGTGGTGTTTGCTTATGTGCTTTGTCCTCGTCGCTTTTTGTGTTTCTTTGATACTTATGACGTGACTGTATTTATACATCCCGCCATTGTGTTATTGTTTTATTATGATTTTTGTATTCTTGTCTTTCATAAATGCAAATGCTTTGTCTATATGCCCTTTTGTGTTTCTTTGATACATAATAACGTGGCTCTTCCTTTTTTATAGAAGAAATACACAATAAGCACATAGACAACAGCAAGAAGGACAAGGTAAAGTTCTAATTCACATTCTGCAGAGGATATACCTTAAAGAACTATAGACTATGTTATTTTTATACTTTGAACGATGCAACTATTTTATATCTCTACTTGTGTCACGTTTACAAGTAAAAGTATTTCAATCCTTTATAGGTGGATTTAACATACAGAAATAAAATGCAAAAATAAAAAAAGCAATGAATAAGGTTGTTAAACTTGATATATGACTTTTTGTGCGTCTTTGTTCAATATTTGTTTCTTTTTATTGTGATTAAGATTGTAACATAATGTTGACAGCTGTTCCCTTAATTTTGACTTTTTTACCCATTACTAGTATATAAAAAAGAAGATGTGATATGATTGCCAATGAGACAATTGTCCACAAGAGACCAAAATGTTACAGACATTAACAACTATAGGTCACCGTACGACCTTCAACAATGATCAAAGCCAATACCGCATAGTCAGCTATCAAAGGCCCCGAAAAGACAATGTAAAACAATTCTAACGAGAAAACTAACGGCCTTATTTATATAAAAAATGAACGAAAAATATGAAACACATAAACAAACGGCAACCACTGAATTAAAAACTCCTGACTTGGAACAGGCACATGTCTGTTTGTTCTGTTCACGCATCGTTGCCAATATATTGGATTTGATGCGAATGTCGTTCAAGTGAGTGGATTAGCGCTTTAAAACCAGGTTCAATCTACCATGTTCTACATAAGAAATTGCCTGTACCAAGTCAGGAATATGACAGTTGTTATACATGCATTCGTTTAATTGGTTTGAGCTTTTGGTTTTGCCATTTGATTAGGGGCTTTCCGTTTTGAATTTTCCTCGGAGTTCAGTATTTTTGTGATTTTACATTTTATTTTACATGTCAGAAAATTTTATTTAAAATCTATGACTTTAGATTAGCGTTTCGTGTACATAGTTTTCGACGCTCCAAACAAAACAGTTCTACTGTCATAAAAACAAGCTGGGGAACATTAAATACATAAAAGTTGTACATTTATTGTAAAGAGCCTGAATCGCTCACCTTAATTTTTTTGTTAAATCTTTTATCAATGATTATTTTGGCTTTTCAATTTATTTAAATGTTCTTTGAATCGTCCTATTTTCTTCAAAAGCAAAAAAAAAAATAATCATTTTCTCCTATGTTCTATTTTAGCCATAGAAGCTATGTTTCTTGACATACATGGAAATGAAACATAAAATTTATACTACATACTCTGAAACTCATCTAGCCTAAGTTTGGCTGAAATTGATACAGCAGTTTCAAAGAAGAAGATTGTTTAAAGTAAGTCAACATGATGAACAAATTGTGAAAAAAGTCTTTAAAGGACAATTACTCATTAAGGGATAAAAAGACAATTTTGGTCAAATTGACTTATTTGTAGATCTTACTTTGCTAAACATTTTTGCTATTAACAGTTTATCTGTATCTATAATAATATTCAAGATAATAACCAAAAACCGCAAAATGTCTTTGAAATCATCAATTCAGGGGCATTATACCTGAAAAACCAGTTACCCAAATCGGCTGACAATTTCAGGACAGGTAGACCTTGACCTAATTAATACTTTAACTTCTTGTCTTATTTGCTCTAAATACTAGAGTTTTTGAGATATAAGCCAAAAACTGCATTTTACCCTGTGTTCTATTTTTAGCCATGACGGCCATGTTTTTGACGAAATAAAAAATAAAGCACACACTTTATTTTATACACCCTACTGATCATTCAGTTGATGTTTGGTTGAATTTGGTTGAGTAGTTTTAGAGGAGACGATTTTTTAAAGTTAGCAAATATGATTAACAAATTGTGAAAAGTTGTCATTAAAGGACAGTAACCCCTTAAGGGGTCAATTGAAAATTTTGGTCATTTAACTTATTTGTAGATCTTACTTTGCTGATCATTTTTGCTGTTTACAGTGTATCTTTATCTATAATAATATTCAAGATAATGACAAAATTCACAAAAACTTTAAAATTTCCTTAAAATTACCAATTAAGTGGCAGCAACCCAACAGTGGTTTGTTTGATTCATCTGAAAATTTCAGGGCTAATAGATCTTGACCTAATGAACATTTTAACCCCCATGTCAGATTTGCTCTAAATGCTTTCGTTTTTGAGATATAAGCCAAAAACTGCATTTGACCCCTATGTTCTATTTTAAGTAACGCCGGCCATGTTTTTTGACGGATCAAAAATCGAAGCACACACTTTGTGCAGGATAATATAAGGAACAATAATGCTAAGTTTCAGTCAAATCCATTCAGTAGTTTCAGAGGAGAAGATGTTTGAAAAATTGTTAACGACGACAGACGACGACGACGCCGACGACGACGACGGACGCCAAGTGATGAGAAAAACTCACATGGTCTTTTAGGCCAGGTGAGCTAATAAAAATGATGATAACAAGTATGGTACCTATGACCCAAGTGCCTGCGTTATTACCGTCGTGATAATTTGTTCGTGCAGGTATATATGGTCAGTTTCCTCCATTACGTGTTACATACATACGATTTTGGCAGACATTGTTTAATAGATATAGGAAGATGTGGGGTGACTGTTCTGCATGCAACTAGATCATAATAATTGTATATGACTACGAAAAACTAAGTATTTATCTTTTATACTATAGAAATAAAACTAAATATTCTGTAGGAGTACACATGTTTTAAAATGATGAATGTAGATATCGCACACATATTGAATTATCAATCTATTGGTTACTAACATTATTTCTGAGTGAACACATGTTTACCTTAATTGTAGTCACATAACAAATGTCGGGATGTTATACTTGGGAATATCCTTATACTTATTTTGGTTTCCATCCACCCTGTAATTTTTTCACTTTCAATATATCGAACCGTCTCAAACTAAACGGTTCCTCTTGCAGAATTTCATCATTCATTTCCATGAAAAACTCTCCATCAATTTGTTCTTCACAGCACATTTCAGCAAATTTATTAAGCTTTACACTTTTAAGTAGATTTTCGAGTTCAATCATTGTCATCGATCCAATGTCACTCTCTGGCTGTCTAATATCCGATTTCTTTTCAGGTTCTTTATTATTTGTCTCTGATTTTTTATTTGCTCCTTCATCGGGTTTGACTTGATCTGTATCATATTTTGTATGATTATCCTTTTGTTCAATCGGAAGATCAAGGTATTTCCGTTCTGGTAATGGCGGTGTTTGTTCTCCGTCTAATCTAACATCTACATATTCTCCAGATGAGCGGTCGGATGTGGTATTGTCTTTGTCGATTGGATTTAAGTACTCCTCTTTAGTAGATAATCTATCGGAAGTACGACATTCGGAATGTGGGAGCTTAGTTTGCTTAAATGAAGGTCTTCCCTTTTCAATCGTAAGCGTCGACGCACATGATTCTAAGTCAGCCTCTGCAAATCCCGAGTCACTAGATGACATCTTATGTGCTGCAGTTTTTTCTTTAGATACGTTCATATCTGAAAAAAAATGTGCCGATTTGTTTTATTTTCCAATAATTTGGGATTTCACATTAAAGAATGACACATGCTGAATCTAACTTCAAATTAGATTTTACTTATGATGCAGTGAAGTTTTTGGAAAGCAGCCCAGTAGTCAAAACTTCGGTGTTGACATGAATATCAATAATTTGGTCGTTTTTATAAATTTCCTGTCTACAAAATTTTGAATTTTTCAAAAACTAAGGATTTTCTTATCCCAGGCATAGATTACCTTAGCCGTATTTGGCACCACTTTTTGGAATTTTTGATCCTCAATTCTCTTCAACTTTGTACTTATTTGGCTTTATAAATATTTTGATATGAGCGTCACTGATGAGTCTTATGAAGACGAAACGCGCGTCTGGCGTACTAAGTTATAATCCTGGTGCCTTTGATAACTATTATAATAAAAAAAGTATAAACCAGAGTGTATAGTTCTACGTGATAATAGCGGAATGCCAAAATAAATCCCACATTATTATCTTTATATGGTTAACATTAAAAAGAATGCTTGTAGAGAGATGCAATAAAAAATGAAAAGGAGTACGTATGTTAAAAGTCGTTCCAGACTGAGAAGCTAAAACCGTACCGAAAAAGGACCAAAATATCGGCCTCCATCACAATAGATTTGAAACAGTCTTGTTTTTAAAGATGCTCTTTTATTCTGAAACTTTGTACCAGGAGGAATATAATAGAAAAATCTCATTTTTTTGGTTTTAATAAATATATGAACATGATGGACATCTGGAATATTCGAATATCACATTTGAAATATTCGAATATCACATTTGAAATATTCGAATATCACATTTGAAAATTATACAGAAATTTTAAATGAAAAAAAGGCCAATTTAAACCTATTTCTAGACTAAGAAAAAACTACATATCCTTGCAAAGCGATTTCTGTTCGTACTGTCCGACAAAGCAGTCAACAATGGGCGTTGATACTTCACGGAAGCGCTTTTAGATGAAAACATATCTTTTTCCACAATTATTGCCGTGTGTTTCATAGAGAGTCAAATACTAAAAAATCATAGCATTACCACATGTCAGCGTTAGACCACTTCTGACCATTTGAAGGTCCCAACTATGTAAGATAAAAACTGCTATTTTCCACACTTGGTGCGAGACATTTTTAGAACAAAGTGGTCAGATGAACCTGAGTGAACTTAAGACACCCGTCAATGAGCCTTTGATGAGAGTTATACACTTTCTGATGCGTTATACCCTCAACACTATACTGTCTCACAGTCTTATAAAACAAATGTATTCCGATTCAATAAACGATGATTATTATTTGCTGTTTTGGAGGATGGTGTTTATTTATCCTAACTTTACTATTCTTGTCTATAGGGACATTTAAGACTTGGATTAACGTAATTTGTGAATTCTTGGTAAATAATTAGGCCAAAAATATAACTATTTTTCTCATGTCTAAATTATACTGACATGCCCCAAATTCATGCTAAGGTAGAAGATTTTGCAGTCTTACATATACAGAAGATATTTTGCACAAATAATAAACATAAATATTGATGAATGGCAGACAAACTGGTGAATATCTAAAGAATTTGATGTTTTATTGAAGTATCATACGTTTTGCTTTTTGAATTGACCAAACAAAAAGTTCAATAAAACATGTTCTTTCATTCAAGTGTGTGTAGCTATTAAAGGATACACGTTTCTTACTTCAAGTTTTGTTGTTTTTGCATCCTTACCAAAGCTTGAAAACAAAATCGGTTTCTAAAAAACGGACTATGCAAATGATCCAAAAGAATCGCCCATATATAAATCCTCATAGTAAATATGATTCGTTTTGTCTGAGGCTCATCAGTGACGCTCGAATAAAAAAGACCTTTGAGATTTGTATAGTGCTCCAATACACAAAGAAGAAGGTTTTTTTTTTTCTTACAACAGGTTCCTGAAAAACCAGACGAACACTATTGTTACGAAATTCTGTCAATCAAAATATAAATAAAACAAGAGGCTCTCAAGAGCCTGAATCGCTCACCTTAATTCTTTTGGTTAAATCTCTCATCAGTGATTATTTTGGCTTTTCAATTTATTTAAATGTTCTTTGGATCGTCCTATTTTCTTCAAAAGCCAAAAAAAATAATCATTTTCTCCTATGTTCTATTTTAGCCATAGGAGCTATGTTTCTTGACATACAAGGAAATAAAATATAAAATTTATACTAGATACTCTGAAACTCATTTAGCCTATCTTTGGCTGAAATTGATACAGCAGTTTCAAAGGAGAAGATTTTTTAAAGTCAACATGATGAACAAATTGTGAAAAAAGTCTTTAAAGGGCAATAACTCCTTAAGGGATCAATTGATAATTTTGGTCAAATTGACTTATTTGTAGATCTGACTTTGCTGAACATTATTGCTGTATACAGTTTATCTCTATCTATAATAATATTCAAGATAATAAACAAAAACAGCAAAATTTCCTTAAAATTATCAATTCAGGGGCAGCAACCCAACAACAGGTTGTCTGATTTATCTGAAAATTTCAGGGCAGATAGATATTGACCTGATTAACAATATTACCCCATGTCAGATTTGCTCTAAATGCTTTGGTTATTGAGTTATAAGCCAAAAACTGCATTTGACCCCTATGTTCTATTTTTAGCAATGACGACCATGTTTGTTGATAGATCAAAACTTCGGATATAATTTACAAACCAGATACCCTAAGGAACATTCAGTTAAAGTTTGGAAGTATTTGGCCCAGTAGTTTCAAAGGAGAAGATTTTTGTAAAAGATTACTAAGATTTACGAAAAATGGTTAAAAATTGACTATAATGGGCAATTACTCCTAAAGGGGTCAACTGACCATTTCCGTCATGTTCACTTATTTGTGAATCTTACTTTGCTGAACGTTATTGCTGTTTACAGTTTATCTCTATCTATAATAATATTCAAGATAATAACCAAAAACAGCAAAATTTCTTTAAAATTACTAATTCAGGGGCAGCAACCTAACAACGGGTTGTCTGATTCATCTGAAAATTTCAGGGCAGATAGATCTTGACCTGATAAACAATTATACCACAGGTCAGATTTGCTTTAAATGCTTTGGTTTTTGAGTTATAAGCCAAAAACTGCATTTGACCCCTATGTTCTATTTTTAGCAATGGCGACCATGTTTGTTGATAGATCAAAACTTCGGATACAATTTATAAACTAGATACCCTAAGGAACATTCAGTTAAAGTTTGGAAGTTTCAGAGGAGAATATTCTTGAAATAGTTTACGACGACAGACGACCACGGACGACGACAGACGACAGACGACAGACGACGGACGACGACGGACGCCAAGTGATGGCATAAGCTCACTTGGCCCTTCGGGCCAGGTGAGCTAAAAAGAGGTTACCCTCGCTACATTAAAAGATTTGTAACAATTTTTTATTTTTTATTTAATGAAATCTTTTAATCAATTGGAACGAGATTGCATCATCTCAATGTATATATGCACAAATAATGAATTAGCATGTAGTTAAAGATTAGATAATAGTCGAGTGTGTGTTATTTGAGTAATGCAGGAAGTAAAAACAATTTATTTGACTAAATAAAAATTAGGTCAAATTCTTATCTAGTTGAATTATACTTTTAATAAGTGATTACTTAATGAGTTTCCTTTTTTCAAGTTCATGTTAAAATATCTTATATTTTCCCCGTCGTATTATCTAGTCATTTGACTTACTTTGAAATTACAAAGTCATATAGTAGATGTTTTTACGAAATTGAAAACATGATAATCAAAAAAGGGATAGCAAACAAAATATTATATTTACACTCGAGCAATAATTAATTCTATTATTTTTTATACTTAATAACCAAATTAAAAAATAAGTTCTGGAATAGTTGTAATGAAAAGCAAGCAAAGGGATAGAACAAATTAAATGGTCAAACACCTATTCAAAGCTCCAATGTAATGACAACTGATGATGTTTTTGTCATATTTGTTCAAAAGACCTTTTAAAATCAGTCCAGCCGATGTTTTATGATAATGATTATTAATGCTATAATTGTCTATTATCATTCACTGAGTTTACGGTCCTGACTTTAGAATCATTGATAATTTCATTCTTTTCTTAAATTTTAAAAACACTTTCGTGTGAAATTTTCGTCACACCATCATATCGTTGACTGATTGTTGATTTACCCACTTGTTTTTTGGTATACGCTCTAAAATTAGTTTTTTGTTCAGTTAAGTTTTGAAAGTTGCATGATCAATCAATATCTATAACATTATTGCAAAAGCACAAAGTCAGAAGGTTATGCTATAAAAATGCATAGGATTTACCCATATAATGCTGTCGTCCCGCTTTTAATCTTGATACTGGAGTGGAACACTTTCTACCAATCACAGAAAATACTATTTGGTCACCTTGTACTTTTTCAAACAAAAATACTGTGGAGAACGTCTCGCCAATCTGACTGTTGTCTATACGTCTTCTGAGTTTCACTGCAGTTGGGTCGATTAATTCACAACACTTAACTTGGTGTCGCAGTTCAAATCCTGATACAGGAGGGCCAGTTTTGAATCCGGATGTAAACAATAGAAAATGGTTCGTTGTAACTGTCTGCAAATTGAGTTCGTTAGAACATATATACGGTAATCCCAATTTATTAAGACTTTCGTCAATTATTTTGACTTGCCTTGGAAGAGGAAAATTTTGTAACAACTCGCGTGGTGTGTAATGATTAGGGTCTTCAAGGCCCTGGAAGGTATGTTTACAGGCAGATGGTATCTGAATGTCACAGCCATTACGGCTACAAAGCACAACGTTTGATGTTTTCGTGGTTATCCTGACATTGGTGTAAGTCTGTTGTCCACCTTTGGCTATTGCTGCTAAACTGCTTTCTATACACTGTATCGTTTTAAATTCGAGTTTCTCGCCACTGTTCACTCTGACAGTACAGTCTTTTTTATCCATTGCAAACAAATCATTTTTGCAAGAAAAATAGCGAGGATATTCACGACACAGCTCGTCTACCGTTTTATATGTTTCTCCAGTGCAATGAATGTCAGCAAATAATTCCTGATTTCCAGGGTTTAAATATATTTTTTCATGTTTGTCTGTCGTTTTTGTACTGCCAAGAACATTGACATTTAAATAATCCCCATCACCAGCACAAAGTACCAGTTGTTCGCATAATAAAACACAAATCTCTGTTCCAGCAGGAACCAGTTCTCCTGTCCTGGTGACTATGTCACTGTCCAGTATAACGTTCTGTGGACAAAGTTTTCCTTGAACTTCTGATAAATCCATTGTTTCGAGTGCGTCCACAGATTTTTATTTTGTATTTCTCTCTACACATATACATGTATGCATATTTTTATATGTATGATAGTTACTCGAATTCCAAATTTTCGTGCCTAGTGAAATGAAAACTACGATCAAAATACATGTAAAAGGTATGCTTTCATAGACCCGGAAGAATATATATATATATAACTGTTATCTATAAAGTTCGGTAAATCCAGTGATGTTTAAAGTTATTATGTCTTGTCTTATATATTTGTACATTGATCACAAGATCATAAGAAAACGTACTGTTGTATAATACGTGTAGAAGACAACAGGAAGTGATGATTCGAGTTATTTTTAGTTTTTTTCGCCCTTTAAAATCAAACAAGTCTATTTGAAGAACACATAAAAGGTTTATCGTATAAATATGGGTGCACAGTAGAATGACTAATAATGGTTTAACTATAATAAACTTTTGATATATCTAAAAAGGTATGCACTTGTAAAACATATTGAATTTTGTCAAATTATGTTAATTTGCCTTTCCTTTCTACATCAAGTGACACTTGTTGGCTTGAACATTTGTTTTTAAGTAAGAAGTTATATATAAAATCTTAAGAATCCTGGTATCTATGATGAGTTTATTTGTTACTTATGATACAATCACGGAACTCATTTTAAGATTTATAAAGTGTTAATTGAGAATAGGATAGGATATAAAACACAAACTAAAAAAATATAACATATATACATAATTGCAAGGGAAATTCAAAAAGGGTAAGTTCATTCAAACTGACAAAATCAATTGTAATCAACCAAAAGAACGAGTGGAAAACAATTGTCATATTTCTGGATTGGAAAGTCATTTTCAGAAGAAAAATGGCGGGTAAATCCTGGTTAAAACTATATCCTTTGCCTTTTCTGTTAACTTACGATTATTAGTTTTACCTATAGCAGTGCAAAGATAACCTTGTACATTGTAAATGATATAATTGTATACAAACCTGTAAAGGAAACACAAAAAATGATCGAAAAGTGGCTAGGCCATTATAGGCCACAAACATGCAAATAGTAATCTGACTCATACAAATATCTACTTGAAAAATACGTTTGGTTATATCGGAACGTTTAATTTCTAAATTTGCAATATCATTCTTAATAGATTTATAGTTTATTTTTTTTGGTTACAGTAGAAATGTACAAACGTTCAATTACGAGCTTTTAGAGAGCTTTTCAATCGACTGTATGTTGATGTGGGTTTTTGAAGACTTGACTGACTATACAGTCCTAACTCGTGTCGTACAATCGAATATATACATAGTAACATACTGTACACACAATCAAGAAGACAATACAAATTAAAAGTATATGACATGACTTGACTACGTTTAAACAAAAAAAGTTGAAACAACATTAGAATAGTATGAGGGCCTCACGTCGATATTAAAAGGCTATGTAATTTAAAGATATATAATGAATGAATTACATGTTTTGCGCTATCGGTATGTACTGCACTAGTACTGCAATAGAAAGGACATGGATTTGGATCATATGCTTCAAAACTGAAGGGATGTTTATTGTCAAAAAATATGTTGTGGTACATTTTCAATTTGTATGCCAATGTATTTTTAAGAATCTTATGTCTTAAATGATTGTAATAACCCATGTTTATATCTGCTATTTCATTTTTTGATTAAATGCATGATTGTTAATTTGGGCTTTGATGTTGATAAGGTTATGGTAAATACCCAGGACAAAAAATTCCCAAATGTAACTTTGGATTTTTAAGGTGATATCTTGATTTTGTAGGCAGATTTTATATTCATTATCGCATACATTGTTTACAATGGATGTCTAAATTTTAAAGGGTCAAGATTGCTATACGCAAGTCAGCAAAGATATTATTTGTCACGGTACACCTGCTTTATGTCTACATAAGACTCATGAGATGCAGTCGAATCAAAGCTATTGAAGGACTTATTGAATAAACTTGCAGAACATTGAAATGCCGAAAACCGGGATAAAGTGTATGGTGTAAGAGGGCTCATATACGATGATAAAATGAGGTATGAATATTACATGTCAGTAACTGTTAGTAGTCCGTTGTAAATGTATGTTGATTATTGTAAATGTTCTTAATATTTTATGATACCTATTCTTAAATCGAACGCAGACTTATTTTAAACTGATCTTCACTGTGTGCATTGTGAATTGTTTATCCTACAGTGCTTAGATTTACAAAGGAGGGTTGAGATCTCACAAAAGCTGTTTAACCCCACCATATGTTTGCGCCTGTTTTCTCCTCTTTAGTTGAGTTGTAGTCCCTTTGACACATTTCCCGCTTCCATCTCACTTGTTGAAGACCCATTGGTTGTTCTGTTTTGTTCTCTGCTTTTGGTTGAGTTGTAGTCTCTTCGACTCATTTTCAATTTGATCACTCTGCGAACATAAACAAATAATAACACATCCATCAAGTAGCTATTTTAGACAACACTTTTTATATATAACCAGCAGTAAAATATTCCTGTACCAAGTCAGGAAAATGTCAGTTGTTATCGTATAGATCTTTTTTTTTCGTATGTTGCATTGTCGTTTGTTTTTGTTGCACTTCAGTATTTCTGTTGTTTCGTTGTTTTTCTCTAATAGTTGGTGTGTTTCCCTCGGTTTTAGTTTGTTAACCGGATTTATTTTCTCTCAATTGATTTATGGCTTAAGAATAGCGGTATACTGTTATTGCCGTTATTATTCAATATAGTGGATTTTTTTCCCAACTTTCCGTTTATAATTTTCGTCGGAACTCTGTATTTTTGTGATTTTCTTTTTTGTTTCTTCAAGGGCTGATTAGTTTAACCGCAATTCCTAAAAACAAGAACTTTTAATATATTTTATATATCTGAAGCTATGTCTGAAGGAATGTTTGAACGCTATAATCTGACGCACAAGGATGTAAAAGTACAAAAGCTTTATAAAATTATAATGTTGATTAAGTTAATGATAAGTTTTATAAAGGTTTTATTTTAATTTTATGATTTTTTCTTGTGCGATAAACATCTTAGATTTAAAAAACAAAGTGTACCTGGTATATTATTGTCATATTGATATGTATTGCACACCAGTTAAATGGAATATTATTCATACTGGTAGTTCAATTTTCATATAATAATATGTTCAATATTTTTATAAACGGTACATCAATCCTGTGATAATTATTCGTAAAGCACCATTTAAAATGTATGTATTTATTAAAAATCTAAAGACCTGTTATAATTAAGCGTGAACAAAAATTGAACGAAATTGAATTGATTTTTTTTAATTTCATGATGGATTAATTTCGTTTCATATGTATATTTCATTTGAATTCGGTTTTAATTTCTGTAGAAACATCCTTTCTTACATGAAAACATTACACACTTCCAATGATCTTCATCAGGAATAGTAGTTAATTCTATTTGGTAAATTCACTGAATATTTTAATAAAACAGATAAAAACATGTATATCAAAATATACAACTTGCCCTCATTATGAAAACGAGAGATGTGGCAAGCAAAGCTAAGCAACTATAGGTCACTGAACGTGTTTTAATAAAGCTCAAAACCAATTCCTAAATATCAGCTATAGATGTCTTCGACACCAAAAAAGATGAAACAGTTTAATCGTAAGATTGTCGGTTTTCCTACTGAATGTCGGCGTTTCTCTCTGGGAACACCGGCTTCCTCCACCATGAAAAAATTACTAACACGAAATAGGACATTAGTGTTGAAAGTGGCGTGAAACAAATAATAACACATCCATCAAATAGTTATTTTAGACAACACTATGTATATATAACAAGCAGTCAAATATAAAATATATTTATTATTATTTTTTATTTTATTTCTTTTGCATATTGGAATAGAAACATTTAAAGACAGTTACACAAATGATAGAGAGAAAAAACAGACTGTAAAGAATAGCAGTGGCAATTATATAACATAAGTGTTTATATGAGTGTCAAATGCTTCGTTCAGCACATTGCGTGATTTCGTGGCGGTTCGTTTTTACTATTGGTGAAGCGGGAGTGTCCGGAAAGAACAACCAACATTCGGTTGGAAAACTGACGACCCTAATCAGAAAAGATTTGTGTCGATTTTAAAAACAAGATATATATTACAGTATTTGGATACAAAATAGCAGATCAGAGGTATTATGGTTTTAACTTTTTTTGACATTTTTAGGGTTTTTCATTTACAAACCATGCTATCTTTTAGAGCAAACACTAAAGTGCTGAGATTTCAATGAATGTTTAGAATTACGAAGGGTTCTGATTGAAAGCAGAATGATTTCTGAAAGTGTACTATTTATAGATTCAAAGAAATTGATATAATAGAATGATTTATATATATTGTCTTACGTTATGTTATGCTCCTGGCCATCCAGAAGTATTGCACATAATGCATTTGGATGTGTTCGTTCATTAATATGTATATATTTTGTTGTTTTGGAAATGACGTTACTAAGTTGAAAAACTTGTGTCTGATCAATTTGTCATTTGAAACAATAAAATATGTTTAACCTAATGAAATAAGGAATACATATGTGATGTTAAAAAAGAGTCGAATTCACCTGTCCCGTGCTGGATTCGAAATTCCAACCGTAGTCTTGACAAGCTAGTGATACAGTTATTGTACTACATAGATCGCTAGGTCCAAAATTGAAAATTGACACGGGTGCTGCATTTGGAAAGTTGTCATAGTTGTTCATCTACAGTCAACACTCTTCTGTCAAAACTGTCATGTTGAAGGTTTGAACAACGCTGATGATAAGTGTGTTCGACTGGATTGCCAATTTTTCTTCAAAAAATTCGATGGTTTTCTTCAAGTAATATGGCTGCTGCATCTCTCATTCTGACTCTTAATAGCATTGTTTAGCATAAATAAACAACCAATCAATCAATACATCTGACACTTAAGATGTGGTAATCGGATATTGTCTAACCGTTTAGTTTTAATTCAATATTTTTTACTTACTATTCGTATGTAAAGATGCAGATAATTAATCACCCACTTCGTTTGTGTGGTTTGATTTTAAAAGCGGATGTATGTTCACGATCTGTTTTGTTTTGCGGTATAAATTAGAAGAAATACTGACATAAGTAAAGAAATACAATTAATTATTTTGTATATGAATACTTTTGTAATTGTTGTGTGATCATCAAGTAACATAATTACAAACCTAGTCTTGATTTACATCCGTTTTTTAGAAAATTTATCTGTGGAGTCACTTATTGTGGCGTTGATACATTCGTTTGACGGATAGTTCATATGGTTATGTTATTCTGTTTTTGTGTACTGTCCTACAATATTTTACGTATTCATTGTTATTCGATGTTTTGCGTGTTTGAATACACTGTTGTGTTATTTTGATGTGTTTTTCTGTCCTGACTGTTCTTGCATTTGTTTGTACTGTATTCATATCATGAAATGTTTTCATTTTAGTGGCATATTTAACTAAAATATTACCAAGTCAGGAAAATGTCAGTTGTTATCTTATAGTTTTACGTTTTTGTGTATGTAGAATTGTTGTTTGTTTTAAGTTGCACTTCTAAATTGGTGTTTCTTTTGTTTCTTTGTTTTTCTCTTATAATTGGTGTGTTTCCCTCAGTTTTAGTTTATAACCCGGAGTTGTTTTCTCTCAATCGATTTATGGCTTTAGAACAGCGGTATACTGCTATTGTCTTTATTATTCAATATAATGGCAATATATGCAACTGTCATACATATTAATGCATATAAAACAAGGTTTAATCCACAATTTTACCCACAGGAGATGTTTTATCTATAGTGTTTTTTTTGTTTGTTTACCCGTACATCAATCCTGTAATTTTTAATTGTTAAGACTCATTTAAAATATATGCATTTGATAAAAAATGAAATGAACTGTTAATAGTTAGGTATGTAAAAATACAGAACGAAATTGAATTGAAGATTTTCATATTGTCATGATGGATTAACTTTCTTTCATTTATAAATTTCATTTGAGTTCAGTTTGAATTCTTGCACTTCTTATGACGTTCGTCGGTTATATTTATCAATTCTTTTTGGTAAATTTAGCAAAGATTTGAACAAAACAGTTAAAAGTATATTACAAGGTAATATTCGTTCGTTCTCATTATTAAAAAGATATATATGTATGCAAATTTAAACAAGTAAAGTTTACCGAAAGTGTTCTAAAAAAGGTCAAACATACTCCTTGTAGTCAGCTTTAAAAGACCACGACCATAAACATGAAATTTGAAACAATTCAATCATAGGCAGGTCAATTTTCCTACCGAAGTTATGTTGTCGTTTTCGAGAACTCCGACTGTCTCCACCAAATTAAAATGTAAGCTTCGAAATAACATAATAGTGTTGAAAGTGGCATTTAAGACCAATCAATCAATCAATCAATCAATAAATCAATCGTAAGAAAACACGGGCAGGATTAATTGCAAAACAATAAACTACACTAATGTGATAGACGGCCACCAACAACGGGTTTAAACATTTTGATCCTGCTGATGCGATAGCAAAACATTTTTTTTCTTAAAAGAAAATGCGTATCCCACGGTCATACAACATCATTTTTTGCGATTTCCCTGCTTAAAAAAATCCCCAAAATATATTTACCCGGTTTTCATACGAATGTTTTTCATTGAGTTATTTCACAGTTTTGTTATTTATAATTCTTTATTACACAATCTAGTTCAAAATGTTGAGCGTTCCCGGTGTAGGTTAATCATAAAAAGTGTTTCGAATGCGTAAAATGATCATGTTGTTTGTATTTGTAAAAGCACTGTGACGATACTTCTGTTTGTGGTGTATTAGTCCCGTATCTAATCATACTATGAAAGTACTTTTATTTGTCGGTATCAATTTTTGTGGTTGAAGCAAAAGTGTCATAATCGTTGGTTCTTAAATTCGTGATTTTTTTTCATAAACATGTCAATTATAACGAAAACTGATATATATACATATAAGAGAATGCTACAAATGTATGTATAATTGTAAGTGATCAAAACACATATTTCTCACGAGAATTGAAAGTTTGACAGTCGCACATTTTAGATTTTTTAAAAGTTAAATTGGTTAAATCCGGTCTGAAATATTACAAGGAAAGGTGTATTTAGCTCATATTGCGTTACATAAATTACCATTTCTATTTACCATCTACATGGGGATATAAATTTGTCTGGATTTTACAACAGTTATTATATTTCCTTAGACACTCAAATTCGTAAATAAAATCATCCATAAAGACCACGAAAATTGGTACCTAACGAAAAAAGTCCTTTCACAATAGTCAGTACTTCGGTACTGACATGATTTATAACAAACCTTTCTAAATTGTCCGTTTATAAATTCTCAAAATATATAGAAACAAAGTTTTCAACTACCTTTGATAGGCAAAGTTAACCCTTAGATGAATTTGAGTAATATTTAAACGTCCTTTTTTGTCAAACGCTCTTCATCTGTTTTCGTTTTATACATCTTTAGCTTTGGATTTAAGTGTAACTGATAAAGTTAAATTCAAAAAAATCTCTTTCGACTTACGAAGGTTAAAACATTTTAATTTTGTTAACACCAAGTTACATAAAAACACATATTGATTATTCTTGAACATATTTAACAGGCATAAATTGAGTGATATACAAAAAAAAATGGCAAATCAATAGTTTCAAAGCATTAACCATTTAACAATGAAAAAGGATGTCTTTGTCATAAGATAACATTAATATAGAATTCAGAGTGAAAATGGAGAACTTGTTAAAAAAATAACAACCAGACCATAGAGCAGAAAACAGCCGAAGGCCACCAATGGGTCTTCAATGCAGCGAGTAACTCCCGTACCAAGGAGGAGTCCTTCAGCTGGCCCCTAAACAAACATGTATACTAGTACAGTGGTAACGGATTTCGTACTAAACTCCGAATCATACGCAAGAAACTAAAATCGAAAATAAAAAAGACTAAAAAAGTCCAGAGGACCTAGGACACGCGCTCAAATGCGGTGCATCGTATTTGATGCTGTAGCACACGAGTTAGTCAGTCAAGATTATTTTAATTACGTCTTCAATTTTAAATTATAGAATGGCTTTTTTTCAGTATGTGTTCTTCAATTCTTCGTTTCACACAGATTTTTACACATAAACAAATCTGCAGTGTGCATAAGGCTTCAAATTTAAACATTTTCCTTTTTAGATAATAACTAAAATGGTAATTATGGAAATTTCATAACTAAACACAAGTTAATTTACATTTCCTTTAATTAGATACAAATTACTCAAAAGACCTTGATTTTTTTTGGCATACCGTTCAATCCGGAAATTTTCCGAGTGTAGGTGCCTCAATCCATTTACCAGTCAAATTCAACAAAAACTCGTGGGAAAGGATTTTCATATCTTATTTGTAATCTTTCATCGGAAAAAGAACTCCTACTGTTCAGCAATGGCATATATACAAAACTAACGCCTACTTAGTAACTATTAGCAGAATTTGGCAAATGTACAAACCATGGTATCCTATACGGAAGAAGTTAATCTTTTGAATGTCACAATTTTTTCGAGGCGATTATGATTGACAGCACAAATCATATAGTTGTAAATTGGTTTTGAAAAAATATAGAGGAAAAAAACCCATGAATTAATATAAGTTGCTTTCAAATGATCCATTTCCATGTATGTTTGCGTTTGTTTTTGTTGCAGTCCGATTTTTTGTGGTTCCATGGTTTTCCTTTTAAATTTGTCGTGTTTTCATCGGTTTAAGTATGTAGCCCGTTTTTTTCCCTCATTCAATTTGCGACTTTTTAACAGCGGTTAACTACTATTACCTTAATCTAATAGTAAATAGTAAAAGGTACTAGAATTATAATTTAGTACGTCAGACGCGTGTGTCGTCTACATAAGACTCATCATTGACGATCATATCAAAATATTTATTAAGCCATTTATAAAGCAACTGATATGATTGCTACCTTTTTTTTTTGGAGAACCCATAATCATCTTAGCTGTATTTGGCAAAACCTTTCGGGTCCTTAATGATTTTCATTCAATTTGACTTTAAAAGGCCTTTCAATTTGTAATATTCCATCGTCACCGATGAAATAAAAAAGAAGATGTGGTATGATTGCCAATGAGATAATTATTTACAAAAGACCAAAAGGACACAATCATTAAAAAGTCTTTTTAGGACTTAAGTCCGGACTGGCGTATCCTATTATACGCCATAATTTTATAAAACATACTTTATGATTGAGGCTTTACTAAATAAGTTAAAGGATGTAATGAAGGAAGCATTATCTTCGAGTCTAATATATTTTTTTTGTAGTTACAAATCACCAGGCTAGCTTTTCGTAGAACAGAAGTCAAAACAAAAATGCAAGATCATATATACTAAAACTGATATAACACCAGTCAGACACTAAAAGAAACCTTAGTAGATTTAATTATATCACACAAAAAAAGGCAGAAAGTAACTCTGAATAATACGTGAAAAGAGTACAAATGTTAAAAGATAAAATAATGGAAAGAAGTTTGTGCTTGCATCAGGCTAAATTAGGACCTTAATTGCTAATAGTTACCAAGTGGCTACAACTGAACAGAACAATATCCTTAATTTACTACAACAGTTTTTGTATTCGCAGCTAGAGGAATTGATAGAAACTAAGAAAACAAAAACGGAATACAGACAAAAATGAAGTTTATTAATGATTTCAGAAAAGTATTTGACGAATTGAAAAACTCATGGATGTTAGTGAAAGTCACACAATCAATCATGTTCCCTTTGAACTTTATTCCATATGATTTGAGAAAGCATTGATAACTACGTCCTTAAAGATGCGACAAAACATAGAAAATAGCAATTGCTCTTAAGAATAGAAGTATTCGATATAAAGTGATAACTGATGACCGATGAATGTGAAGAATATATCACATGTATTCCATGAAGTTTGATACCAAGTTTCAGTAACCTATGATATATTGGTCCAGAGAAAAATGCAACCACAGTTTTATGGGATTAACAACCGGAAGAAACACGTAAGACCATATGTTTATATATAGCAGTTGTTATCAACTCGTTAGATGTGTTTGAGCTTTTGATTTTGCCATTTGATTAAGAACTTTCCGTTTTGAATTTTACTGTGAAGTTAGTATTTTTGTGATTTTATGTTAAGCAGCTATCTGCGAGGGTATAAATGACACAATAAAACTATGAAGATTATTTGCTGAACATAAACAACTTATACTTTATATAAAACGGGTTTTACATATAGTATAAGTTTTAAATCTCCAACAAGGCTTATAATTTGCTACAAAAGCCCTGTGTTTCGTCTTTATAAGGCGTATGAGTGCTCAAATCAAAACAATTTGAATGACAAAAAATCACGAACCATTTGATTAAGTTATCAAAGGTACTATGATTATAATTTAATACACCACACGCGAGTTTCGTCTACATAAAACTCATCCGTGACGCTGAGATCAAAATATTTATAAGTACAAAGTTGGAGAGAATTAAGGACCAGAAATCCAAACAGTTGTGCCAAATATGGTTAAGATAATCTATTCCTGGGACAAAAAATCCTTAGTTTTTTCGAGAAAAAAAATGACAGGTTTTGTCGCCAAGAAATTTATTAAAATGACCATATATTTGATAGTCATGTCAACACCAAAGTGCTGACTACTGGGCTGGTGATATCCTCGAGGACGAAACGTCCACAAACAGTGGCATCGACCCAGGTGTAAAGGGATCAAATTAAAGGTAAATCAGATACTATTTAAATGCTCAGAAATAATTTCCACTGTGAATTAATCAAAAGTGTGTTTGATATCAGATTCCGCAGTTCCTAGTCCACTCCCTTTTATATCTTGTCATATATATGATATGGGTTTTTTTCTTTTTTTTCTTTCATGTGCACGATAACTTATAGTTGCCTACTTCCTTGTACTTTCGTCTACTGTCGATAAGTGTTTTATTAGCCATATTACCACATCTCCTTATAATTATTTGTAATTGTATATCAATTGTAGTAGGTAGTACTTTTACTATGACACTTATATTATAATAGGGTTTAATATAGAGTTGATGATTTGTACAAGATATGAGACACACGACTTTTATACAGATTGAACCCATGAAATGACAACAAAAAACTATAAAATAAAAAGTAAAACTTTACAAATTTACTTATGCCATTCCTCAAGAATATTTGTTTGCACTACAATTATCTATATTTTTCTTATATAAAATTTTCAAGATATCATATTGGTATAATTAAAGCATTTTAAGGAATGACATATATAGGTTGCACTTTTAACTTTTGAAAATTAATGTTAACTTCTTAGTTCAACAACACTTGATATTTTTTCACTCTGACTTTTTTGGACCTTTTTGATTATAGCTCTTCATCTTTTATATAAGTTTTGGATTTCAAATATTTTGGCCACGAGCATCACTGAAGATACATGTATTGTCGAAATGCGCATCTGGTGCAAGAAAATTGGTACCGTTAATTTAATTACTACCACTGGGTAGATACCTCTGCTGGTGTACTATTAGTCCCCGAGGGTATCACCAGCCCAGTAGCCAGTACTTCGGTACTGGCATGAAAATACAGATTTTTAAGTGTTATTAAAATTTGCTGTTACAAAATATTAGAAATTACTATAAATTAAGGAATGTATCTCCCTCGTGCAAAGCTCTGATTCCTTTCACGGATTTGGCTATACTTTTTGGACCTTTTTGATTATAGCTCTTCATCTTTTATATAAGTTTTGGATTTCAAATATTTTGGCCACGAGCATCACTGAAGAGACATGTATTGTCGAAATGCGCATCTGGTGCAAGAAAATTGGTACTGAAGAGACATGTATTGTCGAAATGCGCATCTGGTGCAACAAAATTGGTACCATTGATTTTATTACTACCACTGGGTCGATGCCTCTGCTGGTGGACTATTAGTCCCCGAGGGTATCACCAGCCCAGTAGCCAGTACTTCGGTACTGGCATGAAAATACGGATTTTTTGTGTTATTAAAATTTGCTGTTACAAAATATTAAAAATTATTATAAATTAAGGAATGTATCTCCCTCATGCAAAGCTCTGATTCCTTTCACGAATTTGGCTATACTTTTTGGACCTTTTGGATTAAAGCTCTTCATCTTTTATATAAGCTTTGGATTTCAAATATTTTGGCCACGAGCATCACTGAAGAGACATGTATTGTCGAAATGCGCATCTGGTGCAACAAAATTGGTACCGTTGATTTTATTACTACCACTGGGTCGATGCCTCTGCTGGTGGACTATTAGTCCCCGAGGGTATCACCAGCCCAGTAGCCAGTACTTCGGTACTGGCATGAAAATACGGATTTTTTGTGTTATTAAAATTTGCTGTTACAAAATATTAAAAATTATTATAAATTAAGGAATGTATCTCCCTCATGCAAAGCTCTGATTCCTTTCACGAATTTGGCTATACTTTTTGGACCTTTTGGATTATAGCTCTTCATCTTTTATATAAGCTTTGGATTTCAAATATTTTGGCCACGAGCATCACTGAAGAGACATGTATTGTCGAAATGCGCATCTGGTGCAACAAAATTGGTACCGTTGATTTTATTAATTTAATTACTACCACTGGGTAGATGCCTCTGCTGTTGGACTATTAGTCCCCGAGGGTATCACCAGCCCAGTAGCCAGTACTTCGATACTGGCATGAAAATACGGATATTTTTATGTGTTATTAAAATTTGCTGTTACAAAATATTAGAAATTACTATAAATTAAGGAATGTATCTCCCTCGTGCAAAGCTCTGATTCCTTTCACGGATTTGGTTATACTTTTTGGACCTTTTTGATTATAGTTCTTCATCTTTTATATAAGTTTTGGATTTCAAATATTTTGACCACGAGCATCACTGAAGAGACATGTATTGTCGAAATGCGCATCTGGTGCAAGAAAATTGGTACCGTTAATTTAATTTCTGATGTGATCAGTATAGAAATATAGATACACAATGATTTGTTTTAACTTTTTTTCTGTACTTGTATTATTTTGTGACTAACTTAAGCAATACAGTAGGTAACCAATGTTACAAAAAAAAAACAAATAAATAAATCAGCAGTAGTATACCGGTGTTCAAAAGTCATACATTGATTGAGACAAATACTGGTTTAAAAGCCAACCCGAGGGAATTTATAGGAGATAAGCAATGAAAAAATAGGAACACCGAAGTACAACAAAAACAAACAGCAACATACATAGAAACGAACTATTTGAACACAGCTGCTCTATTCTTGACTTGGTGCAGAACATTTAAAGAACAAAATGGTGGGTTGAACCTGGACTAATGGCATATCAACCTCCCGCTTCATTACAATGTTAAAAAAATATTGCTAAAACACTACATGACAGAAATACATCACAAACACACCATCGAACATTTATAACATGGAAAAGCACAAACAAATAATATAATAGTCGACACAACATGCAAACTGCAGAACAACAACGAACATATTCCATCAACGACAGACACCACAGGATTTCAGCTCTAGATTGTATAACAGTATTAACAAAAATTCTGAACTCCAAGACAAATAAAAGGGAGATAACCAAACAAACTGACAAAATCAAACGTTAGACTAGATCAACAATAGAAACAATGGAAAACATATTTGTG
Source organism: Mytilus trossulus (assembly GCF_036588685.1). Classification (NCBI taxonomy): domain Eukaryota; kingdom Metazoa; phylum Mollusca; class Bivalvia; order Mytilida; family Mytilidae; genus Mytilus; species Mytilus trossulus. The sequence continues at coordinate 102,578,396 of NC_086373.1, read as the reverse complement.
ACTTAGTACATACATTTTCTGAAGAACATTGTGGTATCTACTGTTTGTTTAAGAAAATTATGTATTGTACAAACATAAAGAATTTCTAATCTGTTGATTAATAGTCAAAAAAGAGAGGCGAAAAATACCAAGTATTTTCACTTATGAAAAAATAGTTTTGACACAAAGTAATATTAGATTATGGTGAAAATTGTAACTGTATTTGATGCGGAAGCGCGTTGTTTAGTTACTTGTTCGTGGTTTCACTACTTCTTCCGTTTAAATTTTATTAAATTAGTGTTTTTTGTCGGTAACACTAAAATATTTAAAAATATGAATGAATGTGTTTTTCTTTATCGCAAATGATGTATATTTTAACGTTTGTCATCATTTGATTATAAGTTATAAATATAAAGTAGGATAATTTAAAAACTTAAATGACCACATGTTTATTTACATGTTCATTTATTAGACACTTATGACTAATATGAACTTGTATATGTGATGTCTTCTTTAATTAGGAAAATCCTTCATTTATCAGTTTTCAACAAATAGCATTCAGCTCATCCTTTCTCTTCGTAGAAAAGGATTGCTAAACTTGTAAACACTGTAATAACAGCAGTCCTATATCGGATCTTCTATATTGTAACTATTAGCAGTATTTCTTATTTACAGAAAGCCAATATCATTTACATACAGGAGAGGTCAACATATGGCCGAAAAAATAATGTATGAAATAATTTTAAGTTGCTCGACTTGTATTAGATTACTTGAATGATTTTCGATAATCTTGTCAATGAGGATCTCTAATGCCATTTATATTCTTGACTTCTCGAGTAGTTTCTTAAAGTTTTCATGTTAAATATGACATGCTTTGCAAACGCAAAATTGGACAGTTGCTAATCAAATTCATATTGTGTTTAAACTGCAACTTTCCTTAAAGTCACATGAAACGTGTTTCTTATTTCAATGGAGAGGGAAATTAATAAACCAAAGCAGGCATATATACTACGCTAATTCTTCTATTCCTTTATTACGAATCTATAACTTATTAACGACAAATAAGGTTCCAATCAGTGATTGTTGATCTCAATCTCATTAACTTTCGAGTTTGTTGTCGACGTTTAGCACGTTAATAACACTAGTAAGCGAATTGAAAGAGCAGTGTTAACATTTTTGTGTATATTCCATCATTCCAATTTGCCTATTTTACTTTTGAATTACAATTGCTAAATGATATGTTGTATTAAATGAAGGCAAAAGTAGTAAACCGCTGTTCAGGAGTCATATTAAATCTGTTATTCAAAAATTATTACCAATTTACCTTCCAGTGTTTATATTTTTTATCGAGATTTTTCATGCACTTGCAATATGCGGTTGCCAAAGTTTTAACAGAGACATCAGACAACAGAGAAATGTGTCTCTAGTTTTAACGAGAGGGATCGGAGTTAAAAAGGTAACTGTATAGTATCGAACTTCAGTACGTGAAGAAAACAATCCAAAGGCAATACAATTTTGAAATTTTTGAAAGACAAAAGCTTTTATTTTACAAGAAAGTCCACGTGCACCTGTTTTATATTAATTGCCAGTCTGCCTAAGAATCAGGCAGTGGCGAAAACATGACAAAAAATTCCACCCAATTTGACATTGATTTCAGTTCATAATATGTAGTTATGCACAAAAATAACATTCATTTCCGTGCTCTGTTCTGGTAATAGAAGATACAATTTGGTTGAAATGCACTACGAATTAACGAATAAGGGGAGATAACTCTGTAATTTGCTATCATTCTAACCAATTTTCTAACCGAGTTATTTGATATTACCAGACACACACAAACAAAAGATTAATAATTTTGAACTCAGGGTGATGGTAAATATTAAATAGCATGATTAGCTTGGTGGGGTTTTTCTTATTATGTTTTGATTTTTACATAAATTGCCTGATTCTTAAAAAGACTGGTACTAAAAATAGCCATTCAAGTATATAAAATATCTTCATCTTTTATTTATAAATCTAAGTATCATATGACTTAAAACAACGCCAAAAAATGTAATTTCTCTGAAACTTTTACAAACCATAGCAAATCCATCAACTGTTTATCTTGAAATACATTATATGATCAAACAAGCATTTAACTAAAGTATGTTTTGTGAATTAAAGTAAATATATTCAAATAAAAAGGCATTTTATTTTAAATTGTTATTTGGATGGAGAGTTGTCTCATTGGCACTCACACTACATCTTCCTATATCTATTTTGCTTGCCTCTGTTATCGTGAACATAGAATTAATTAGTTAAACATTCAAAAGAGTAAGAGAAAAGAGGGTGTATGAATGTCAATATAAGCTCTTGTTGATAAACAAACGTATGTATAAAGAAATAATGGCATTCTGTCTTAGGATTTCGAGGGAGTTACATATGAAATAGACAACCTTAAAATAAATAATTTTTTATTGTAAACAAAAAAACATGTGATTATAATGAAAAAAAAACCCAAATATTTGATTCAACGCATGTTTATACTTAACCAAGTCCTCTGTGCAATTTTTGGACTTCTTCATCTGTAGTTGTTATTGACATGTTGATGATTTATTGAAAGAATGGTTGACAGACCTTTGTTGGTATTTGAATAATTAAGTAGCAACTTCAGTAGTTTCTAGAGATATTTCGACAGAATGACATCGAGTATAGCAATAGCTTGTTTTCTCAGAATTGCTTGAAAATTGCATGCTTTTCTTTGACATTTATTATTCCATAAACTTTTCTTCATCTTTTAATTCATATGACGGTTAACATTCCACACATGTATAAAAATGATATGGACATAAATAGATGTGTCGTATCCATCAATGAGACAGCACCCCAGATTGGCCTTATAAAAAAAGTTGTATAAAAACTACAGGACAGCATTTCTTTATATGCAATATGTTAAGCTCTACACTGCCCTTAATCTTTGAAGATATGTTTCTCAACAAAACAGTCTCTTATAAGTCAAAAATAATATGGGTCATTTAAACAAAATCACTAGATAATAGTTAAATTGGGATGACAGCATTTTGTTGCCATCATTGACTTTCGGAGAAACATTTTAAAATCAGATGACTACTCCTTTCAAATTATCAGTGTATTTTTTTCATGCTTTAACAAATTGATGATCATATTTACAAACAAATTATAATAGGTAAACAAGAGTGCACACGCTAAAATGTCTTTCCTTCTTTACTAACCATTGATGTTATGTTGATAGTCATAACTATAAATCTTTACTACAACTATCACATACAATTAACATCATTGGATGATCAGATCAAAGAAAATGAGGTCAAGGTCATATGAATCAAACGATAAATACATGTACACTGTACAATCGTTCAATGCACTAAATTATAGTTGACCCATTACTTAAAGTTTCTAAGAAACACACTTAAATAAGAAAATTAAATTAGATAATGACCAATGGACCATGAAATTAAGGTCAAGGTCAGAGGAACCATTCTAGGCAGACATGCACTGTTTACAATCTATACAACTAATACAGTTAACACATTTCTTTAAGTATAAGCTAAACATACCAAAACACAAAAACTTAAAATTGAGCCAGGAACCATGAAAATTAGGTCAAGGTCAAATACAACCTGCGAGTCCAAAACTCAAAAACTTTACTTTGACCACTGAACCATGAAAATGAGATCAAGGTCAGATGATATCTACCATTTGGACATGTACACCTTACAATCATTATACATAAAATATACCGTACCAGACCTATTGCTTACAGTATCTGAGATATGGACTTGAAAACCAAAACTGATCCTTGTTCACTGATCCATGAAATGAGGTCGAGGGCAATAAAAACTGCCTGACAGGCATGAGGACTGGGAATGGTAGGTGCATACCAAATATAGTTATCATATTACTCATAAGAGAGAAATTTAAAACATTACATAACATCATATTATTTTTTTTCCAAGTAGTCACTGAACCATGAAAATGAGGTCAAGGTCAATGGACATGTGACAGATGGAAACTTAGTAACATAAGGCATCTATATACAAAGAATGAAGCATTCAGGTCTTCCATCTTCTAAAACTTAAAGCTTTTAAGAAGTTAGTTAATGCCGCGGCTGCAAGATCACTATCTCTATGTCAAGCTTTTTGCGACCAATTCTGCGACAAAAGTACCAAGATCGACAAAAATGCCGCATTTTGCGCTATGTGCAGCATTAATGAATTCATGGTTTAGTGTTATATGTTTTAGTTGTAGTGTTTTTAGATCATGGTAGTAAATATTAGCAATATATATGAATTAGATTCGTATATTGGTATTTATCTAAATTGAACAGGTTCTGAATTTTTGTAATTGTTATTGGGACACTAAATTGTGTACATGTTTATAGGTTTAGCCTTTTTTTATAAGCTGCTGAGTGAAGAATATACAGAAATTTGGTGCCACAGAATTTCGAAAAAGAACTCTAATTCTCTCCTCCTCCCCAGCTTCAACTGAAAATTAGAATTTCCATTCATTGATGAGTTTTAAATGTTAGAAATTAGTTATTTTAACAAACATTCAATCTTCTACCTGTAGTTGAGATGTGATGCTGTTATTGTTATCAACCATATGTTGGTATCTGTTTTTAATTGTATTATTTTAAAACCAAATTCATAAGTAAAGGGGGAACACTCTAATAAACTTGGTTTTCAATATTTTTGAATGAACAATTGCTGACATTTGTCTTTTTGATCTACTGAATTAGACTATTTACTGGGTTTGTAATAACATGAGCAACATGACAGGTACCACATGTGGAGCAGGGTCTGCTAACTGTCTAGAGCACCTGGGATCACCCCAAGGTTTTGGTGGGGTTTGTGTTGCTTGCAATTGGTCTTAGGTTTTCTATGTTGTGTCTTGTGCACTATTATTTACAAGTCTGTTTGTCTTTTTCTTTTTTAGCCATGGTGTTGTCTGTTTATTTTCGATCTATGAGTTTGAATGTCCCTTTGGTATCTTTTGCCCCTCTCTTACCCTTCTTACAAATAATGCTTTTTACAAAAAGAATTGTATATCAGAAATAGTACTTCGTAGCTATAATTGTGGTGTATGCTGAATTTTTATGCATGATTTTTTATATAAAATTTTAAAATTAACTCACATAAATTTGTATATCAGAAATAGTACTTTGTAGCTATAATTTTGGTGTATGCTGAATTTTTATGCATGATTTTTTATATAAAATTTTAAAATTAACTCACATAAATTCGTATATCAGAAATAGTACTTTGTACCTATAATTGTGGTGTATGCTGAATTTTTATGCATATTTTTTTATATAAAATTTTAAAATTAACTCACATAAATTTGTATATCAGAAATAGTACTTTGTACCTATAATTGTGGTGTATGCTGAATTTTTATGCATAATTTTTTATATAAAATTTTAAAATTAACTCACATAAATTTGTATATCAGAAATAGTACTTTGTAGCTATAATTTTGGTGTATGCTGAATTTTTATGCATGATTTTTTATATAAAATTTTAAAATTAACTCACATAAATTTGTATATCAGAAATAGTACTTCGTAGCTATAATTGTGGTGTATGCTGAATTTTTATGCATATTTTTTTATATAAAATTTTAAAATTAACTCACATAAATTTGTATATCAGAAATAGTACTTTGTACCTATAATTGTGGTGTATGCTGAATTTTTATGCATAATTTTTTATATAAAATTTTAAAATTAACTCACATAAATTTGTATATCAGAAATAGTACTTTGTAGCTATAATTTTGGTGTATGCTGAATTTTTATGCATGATTTTTTATATAAAATTTTAAAATTAACTCACATAAATTTGTATATCAGAAATAGTACTTTGTAGCTATAATTGTGGTTTATGCTGAATTTTTATGCATGATTTTTTTATATAAAATTTTAAAATTAACTCACATAAATTTGTGGCCAGCATCATCACATCTTCTTATATTTACCTCCATAAAGGAAATATTTATTATCTTAATAGTCAGATTTATAAAGGGTTGAGAAGTTAAAATGAATGTGAAAATTGCAATAAACATCTAAGATTTTGAAGACATTAAAATATTTCAATATACATATTTTTATTAGAATAAAAATCATATATTGCACATTAGTTCACTGACATTTTCCCCATGTTCAGTCTTCTCTCCACAGAATGTTGTTTTTTCTGTGCAGCTACATACATGATTCAATCATTGACTGACTTCATAGTTTATAATTAATTTGCTTTTGGTACTTTAATGCAAAGAACTTTCGTACAAAGGTCAAGTGGTATTTTCTTAAATACTGAATTGTGCTTGTATCTTCAGAGCTTTACTTTTAGTATAAAGGTCAAGTTGTATTTACTTGATTACTGAATTGTGCTTGTATCTTCAGAGCTTCACTTTTTTGTTGATGGGTACAATAATCCTGCAAATTTCAAGCAGTATAATTTATAACTTATAAATAATTCATTTTCTATAAAATAAAAGAAAATGTAATACTAAATTGTGCTGAAATATATATACAATTTTTTTTTTTACAATTTTCCACTATATAATTTGTGTATTTCCTGTTCTGCATTCCATTCATTAGTATGGATCTTGTTAACAAAAGCATATTTTTTTTTTAAATGTTTACATTAAAACTTCTAATAATAATGTTACAGATGTCAATACAATAAATTAACAAATGTGATTTCCTTCGTCACGTCAAACTACAGTTATTAGAATTGCATATAAATATTCTAGGAAAACATTAATTCAATTTTGTATTCTTGTCTTTCGTTTTTACTAATTTGCTTTTTCTATATGCCTTTCTGTTTTTCTTTATTATAAAAAGCTGGAATGAAATGTTTACCAACCTGTAAAAATACCTCTGCTAGATTACCAATTCTTTTGTTGGAAGCTTGACTAAATCTCAGCATACATTCCACAACGGGTACACTGCATATTTCTAAAATAAAATGAATCACCCATCAACAGTGTTGATTGTATGGTACAATGAGTTATATTCTACATTTTGACTATAATTGATACTATAAATATTTAAACATTGCATCATGTTTAAACAGAATACTTTTCCTCATGTCTTATAAACAGACTTTTGAGTCTGAAATGAACATGGCCAGTAGCCAGGAATTTCAGGGTTATTTGGACTCACGAACTCGACTTTAACAGTCACAATTCGAACAGAATGTTGACTTTAACAGTGCTTATTTGTTTTCAAGGGAGGGTGGGGTCGTCCGAAACCCCCTGGCTACAGGTATGATCTTTTCTTATCTTTTCTCAGCTTATTTGGTCTCTTGTTGGTACATATCTCATTGCCAATCACTCTTCATCACCTTATTTTATAAAAAGATTAAGTTCATGAAAGATCATACGACAAAATCAATTTGAGTTGATTAAATAGTTAACTAACTTTTTTCAACATTAGAAATTACTACAATGTCATTTACTTTTCAGTTCACAATGCAAATTTTAAAAACAATTTAAATGTTTACAAGTAAAGTACCTTAATTACCTGTTTTAAAATTAGGTGTAGTCAGATACATCAATATTTTAATGATTACAAGTACAGTATCTTAATTACCTGCTTTAGAATTAGGTGTAGTCAGATACATCAATATTTTAATGTTTACAAGTACAGTATCTTAATTACCTGTTTTAGAATTAGGCGTAGTCAGATACATCAGAGTTGTGATAGCTGACAATACAGTTTCTTCATTCGAACTATAAAAAAGAAGGTGAATAAATTGTACTGCTAAATTAAAGTAAAGTATATAATTTGGGAGTGATAAGGTAATGTCAAAGTGAGCAAATACTAACAATTAAAAGTTTCATTTTAAAATGGACTTTGGTAGGAGGAAAAAATGCATCATCATTTATAGAAGATCAAGTAAAGAAGAACTCTTTATCTCAGATAAGGCTAAAAAAGGAACTTTATAATTTGGTTGAATAAAGAAGGAAATCAATTTTGAGAGTCACTAAGTTGATTAAACTAGAGTTCCAAATTCTGATTAAATAGTCGAATAAATCTATGATGTTAAAGTATAAATTACATTATTAAACAAAAAATTGAAAAGCATATGATTTTTTTTGTTATTTATTTGTCTTCTTCTCCCTTTAAAAGAACATAAACTCATATTCGTAGGATAAATACATTTTTTTTATTTACTTTAAATATATTAAATTAATTACCTTGATAAGCATTTAATAACCAGTTGAACACCATTATTCTTCAGGATATATTCCTTGTTCTCTTTATCTACAATATAGAGCAAAAGAGAACCGTTAAAAGTTTGCTTCAACCATATAATTCAAAAACTTAATAAGACATAATAAACAAGATTTCTATGTTATTGAAAATGTCCAATGCTGATATGTAAATGAGGAAAAAATTGTGTATACGTACAGTATATAATTGTGGAACAGGAGCATAGATTACATTATTGCATGTATTTATATCATTGATCATCAAAAAAGGGAAGTCAGAGCATTAACAAAGTGTCACTGTTAAAATACTACAAACAAGTCTTTTGTGGATAGTTGCCTCATTGGGTATCATACCACATCTTCTTTTTTATACCACATCTTCTTTTTTATAAAGTCACATAACTGCTGTATAAAGTGTTGCATCGTAATGACCACATAGTATGGTTAAGAGAATATGAACACAAATAATCCTATCAAGGATGAAAATTTTCTGTCAAAGGCTCTCTGTAAATTGATTTTCTTTACACCAGCTGATGGATAGATGGAGACTGTAATCATATCCCCTACGGGGCAACCTGGCAGTGAGGGACAAAACATTGAAAAAGGAATTATCTTAATACCTCAATACATGCATGTTAAAAATTGGTAAAAAAAATAAAGGTAAATATATGACTAAAGAAACTTCCTATCCCTTTATTAAATAGCATCACCTGACAGAAATCACTGCAAAAAATAAAGTGTATAGCTTAGTTCAATTGTTGAAAAAATATTTTTTAATTTCATACATTTTTCAATACTGTTTTTAAATATATAAATTGTGGTTGTTCTTTATTTTTAAGACAAAATATTAAAACACAATAAAAGTCAACAAAAATAATACTTATTTCAAAATTGAATGTTCATGCTGAGTTAATCAAGATTGGTACTCAAATCCAAGGGTACCTTAATATTCAACTTCAAGGTTGGAGGAAGACAACCACCGAAATAGAATGAGGTGATCCCTGCTTTATAATTACCTAAACAGCAATTACATATACCTCCCACTGCAAATTCTACCAGTTGGTCATCTGTTTCCTCAATAGCATCTACAACATAAACAATATTACATTAACACCAGCACTTAATCTTCATACAACAAAAGTTACAAAGAGTCATCACACATACCTATAGATAAGGTTTTGCCTCATTTTTGTGTTTCTCATATAAAAAATAAATAAATATTGAATTCATTTTAGTTATTTTCTAGTGCTTTAATACAAACATGTTTAACTCTGTCACATTATATATGTGTATCTCCAAGTCAGAAACTTGTAATTCAGTGCGTTTATGTCTGTTATTTTTGATTTTTCTTAAATTATTTTGTTATAAATTAGGCGGTTAGTTTTTTCATTGAACTCTTTCACATTTTTCATGTTGGGGCTTTAGAAAACACCCTTAGAGTTTTACTGTGTGTATTGCTATGCGTTTCTTTATTCTACATTGGCTAGAGGTATATAAAGAGGAGGGTTGAGATCTCACAAAACATGTTTAATCCCGCCGCATTGTTGCCAATTTCACATATTTGGTGTACTTTCAAAATTTCACCATATTTCACATATAATTATTTGTTGTACATACAATATTACATGATATTTCACATAGTTGGTGTACATTTTGTACATACAAAATTTTACTATATTTTACAATTTTTTTTTAATGTACATACAAAATGTCACTATATATATTTATTTGGTGTACATTATTATACATACAAAACTTAACCATATTCATTTCAGCATTTAGTACTACTGACACTTCATGAGGCGGATGACAATCAATCTGAATACAAGTGTTGTGAGGAAAACAGTGTTGCATTTGTACTAAAACTTACCTAGAAATAGATCAAGGACATTCAATGTTCTGAAGTAATCATAGTTCACTGGGTCATATGCAAAATTTGCCAAGTTTGCTAACACTTGCTGCTTTGATTCTGTCAATAAAAAAAAATCTATTCTAAAGGACTAGCTCAAATTAAAAAATAATCTGGAAAATCATATAAATTTGTTCAAGTTTGCTCTGCTATGAAACTATGTGTTATATAGGGCTTAACATATTTCTGTGATCATAATAACACATGCCTTAACTTTTGAAGTATATTGATCTCTAGATATCTTTTTGGTTAATTGGGTTGCTGTCTTACTTAAGTCATGGATGTATACTTTACATCTAACTTTTTATCAGGATTTCCAAAGGAAAATATTGGTTATTAATTTGGTGATTTATGGTTGTTGGGCCATCGTGTAGGTATGTATATGTCAGTTTAATTTCCTTTAATTTCGTATATAGTTGTCTCAATAGCCAAGTATATAACTTATATAAGTTAATCCTACCAAGGCTGTTTGTGTCTTGATATTCTGTGACAAGAGACTGTAAATAACTTAGTCTTCCAATACCATAAGGTCCTGTTCTTTTGTCTAACTGTTCCTTGGTACTAAACATCTGTAGATATATATATACATGTTTTACTTAATTAATGTCTTTGGTTATGATCATTTAGTGTCATAGTGAAAATAAGTTACGCTAAAATCTTGTAGACAAGAGGATGAATAAAACTTATACACGTATAAAATATTTCTTTAAAAAGGGTACCTCGGCAGGGTATATGCATTACATATGTACAAAATGAACAATGCACACAAATTTTAAAATGAAATCACTGGATTAGCTCTTCATTTTATCAAATACATTTCTTTTATAATCTTTCATAATTCCATGTATATATACATGTATTTTTATGTGTTATATGACTGTAATCATGGTAATGGTGTAAAGAATATTGTACATTTTGTATGTTTTGACCAATATTTGTAAAAATCAAATATTTTGTTACATCATCTTTCAATCAGTTTAATTGAGGTCAGGAGCTGGCATGTCAGTTAACTGCTAGTAGTCTGTTGTTATTTATGTATTTTTGTCATTTTCTTTATTTTCTTTTGTTACATCTTCTGACATCGGACTCTGACTTCTTTTGAACTGAATTTTAATGTGTGTAAAGTCACTGTGTATTGTTATGCATTTACTTTTCTACATTGGCTAGAGGTATAGGGGGAGGGTTGAAATCTCATAAACATGTTTAACCCTGCCATGATTTTTTATTTTAGTTTCTTGTGTATAATTCGGAGTTTAGTATGACGCCCATTATCACTGTACTAGTAAACATATTTTTAAGGGGCCAGCTGAAGGATGCTACGGGTTTGGGAGTAACTCGCTACATTGAAGACCCATTGGTGGCGGGCTTTGGCTGTTGTCTGCTCTATGGTCTGGTTATTGTCGCTTTGACCCATTCCCAATTTCCTTTATCAGTTTAATAGCAGAGAAGCAGCAAATAGCATTTTCAAAGTCTCTAGTTTGACATTATTAAGCTGGGGTTCAAACACACATCATTCTGAACTCTAGGAGAAAAGACTACCTTCTTTTTTATATACCACAATAGAATAGATGGGGTACATTTCTTGAATTAAAGCAGGAGGGGAGTCCCTTAAACTGACAAATCATGTGACATTGTGTCTGAACATACTGAAAAGTAATAACCTATAGGAGCTGATGATAAGAACAAATAATTTTGATGTCTTAGAAGGCTAATATTTTTTTGCTTTGACTCCTTCCTATGACACAGGAAGGAAATAAAAGCAAAAAATAAAATAGACTTTCAAGACTTCATTTTTTTTGGATTAGAAGCAGTCCAAATAATTATGACATCTTGCAAGGCTATTTTAAGGAAGGCGTTCCAGAAAAAAAAATAATAGCATTGCAAGATATCAGAATTGTTGGTCTCATAGGGGTCTAAGCATGGAACGGGATTGCCAATTTTTTTGTAAGTAGGACACCTAAAGTTAGATTATAGTGCATCAAAATGAGAAATGAAGTCTAACGGGACACAAGAAATTACAAAATACTAAGAATTGCTTACGCTTAGTCATGATAGTGCAAGCAGGATACAGGAATCTGACAATACAGTAGACAGGATCCAGGATCATAACCCAAATGAGACCCCTATAATTATTTGGACTAGACTAGAAGCTGATCTGACATACAATGTATCTACATGTATAGGTACCAGTCTTGTATTACAACTCCAATTTCCGGTGCATGTCAAAACATGGAGGGAAACAAAATAGTGCACTTTTTTCTGAATTTTTTTCTGAACTCAATTTTTTCTGTTTGATTATAGGTTTATGCTGAATTGAAACATATATATAGACTTTAAAAAAAATCTTGCATCTTTTGGGGATATCAATCCAGGAAAGTGGAAGGATATCATGTTTACTGGAAGTGGTGCGGCCTCGTAAAAATAGCAAACAGAAAGTAGAAAAAAAATGTTTTGACTTCAGGATTGCGTAACTTTTTATTCTTCGTGGCAACACTCTCTTTTTTTCGATTAAATCACAATTTCACATTAGTACATGCATGATATGAACATGAAATTTTTTTTCTATGTAGCATTTTTTATTTTTCTATTTTCAAAGATCAGCTGTTTAACATGTAAGCCTATGGAGCAGTTAATTACAAGACTGCAACATATAGCAGATAGCACATGCCTGACTAGTCCAAATAATTATGACGTCTGGCAAGGCTATTTTAATTTTTTTCTGGGACGCCTTCCTACGAAGGCGTCCCAGAAAAAAAATAAAAAAAGCCTTGCCAAACGTCATAATTATTTGGACTAATGCCTGACATGCCTGATAGTAAACAAAAAATGAAAATAAGGAGATTTATGTGGTAGCCACCATTTCAAAAAGCGAATTGAATAAAGCTTTTAAAAAAAAATTGACCCACAGTTTGTTAAAAAGTAAAAGGTTTTGTTGAAATTTGCCTTTCTCAGATTGAATAAAGTCTTACTTTTACTTTCTATTTAACCGGAAATAAACATTGGAAATCTGAGTTTAGGTAAAGTCCAGAGACTGCCGAAAGTTTAACCAGTCACGTGACATATTGTTGACAAACTGAAAGAACCCAATAAGACTTCATAGGAATTATATCGAGCTGATAATGAAACGTTGGATGTGTATCTTATAAACAGATATATTAGAATTTGTCTAATTAGGACAACTTAAGTAGCACCATTTGCAAGTAAACACTTCTGTCGACGGAGGAAACAGTCAAACAGCTTCACACAAAAATTTGCAATGGCGGAGAAAAGTCCAGCCACTGCTGGTCAGGTGAAGATTGGCCACTACATTCTTGGTGAAACACTAGGAACTGGTACATTTGGAAAGGTGAAAAGTATGTCTTTTGTTTATTTCAGACATTGCCATAAAAAAAGGTCAAACAATGTTAAATGGCATACAGAAGGTGAAGGTCATTGACATTGTAAACACTGAATTCCTATTATAAAAAATAACTGCAATATTGTCTAAATGGTAGACAACATACAAAGTAAACTTAGTTTGTTTCACATCTGTCAAAAAGTTGATTTTTGTGAACACCATTTGTGCGTTTTGGGGCATACTCACTTCTTCCCTACATTTATGTTGAGCATCTAGGTTGAGATTAGCTGCGGTATCGTAGCTCTTAGGTCCTTATGTTATTTTTTGCCTATTTGTGGAGGCCCGCAAATAGTAAAAAAATAACATAAGGACCTAAAGTACCGCAGCTAGGTTGAAAAAATGTGCTATATTGCACAAATTAGTCAGCAAATTAAATTCTTCTAATTGATAATCATCACTGCTGTCATTAAGGATTTGCGGTGAAGTACTTACGGCTCAAACATTTATTTTAGTTGATCTTGCACAAAGACACTTTATGACTTTTAAATAGTGGCAGGGATACAGGTCCCCTTTTGGCCAAACAAAAATATATGTGTGTTTACTGTTACATACTGAAAAAAAATTGGGTGGATAGGTAGGTTTTTTTTTTTTTACATTGAGATTATGGGGGCAACATTGTGACTTTAACAGTGCTTAATCAAAAATGGTGAGGAGATAACAATTAATTTAGGGTAGGTAAGGGTACAGTTAACACACATACTTTTTATTTGGCCCTATATATATATGTTAAATTATGTCACAGACTAAAAGAGGTGTATAATTGACACATATTTCCAGTGAAGGACATAATTTGAAAGTGGTCTATAAGTAAATCTTGAAGGTCTACATGTAATTTTGATCTTTTGCTGTGACCCCTAAGGGAACTGCATGTAGTACCATTTGATTTTTAGGGTAAAATGGGGGGGGGGGGGGGGGGCAGGGCTATGATGATATTAAAAAAAAGCTCACATGATTTTTGAGAAAAAAATTTATGTTAAAAAAGTCAGAATAAACTAATTCAATGTAATATAAAAAAGGCAGGACCGAATAGCCCTTTACTCAAGTACAATGTATGCCAAAAAAATAAATAATCCATCAATGAAAGAGGTGAAATAAAAAGGAAGGACAGTGATTTAAAATGAAAATAGATAAATGCAAGACAAAAATTTTCTCCCTCCTTCCCCTTCCCCTAAAAATCAAATTGTACATGTAATTGTAGATTCCTTAACTGAGAGTACAGCAAACATTAAAAAATAGCCTTTCAATATGGTCGAGAAGACATAATTATTTGGACTTAACTTCAACAGTGTCTGACAGTCACTTAACTTCAACTTAATTCCTCAGCCAAATCCTTACTGGCATGACTGGTCATCTAACACACCTTGTGGCTATTTAGTATAGTAAAAAAAAAACCAGTCTTTTAGACAACTAGTTTCCTGTGAGTGTCAAGTGTTGCAAAAACAAAGCAACCTGTCCTTTATCAAATAGCAAATTCTAAAGCTCAGACATTTCAAACAAATAGAAAACAACTTTTACATTCCTGACTTGGTACAGCTATTTTCCTATGTACATTTACATGAAGAAAATGGTAGATTAAACCTGGTTGTATGGCTAGCCAAACCTCTCACTTGTATGACAGTAAAAATGTAATTATGATTATATTGACAACAATGTTTTGTTTACACAATCCCGAATGTACATGTAACAAAATGAATTGATTTTAGTTGCTACAACATTGTAACTTATACATGTACCTCATACCACACATGATAGTATGCTTTGTTTTCTTTTCAGTTGCAACACGTTCCAATGTATACATGCACCACACATATTTCTTTTCTTTTCAGTTGCAACACATTACATCACAAGTCATAAGGTTGCTGTGAAGATTTTAAACAGAAACAAAATAAAGAGTTTAGATGTTGTGTCTAAGATCAAAAGAGAAATACAGAACCTCAAGCTGTTTAGACATCCACACATTATTAAACTGTAAGTCACCAATGTTGTATGATATATATTCTCTAATTAACTTTTAATTTTAGAATATATTCATTGTATATGTAAATACCTATATACATGTACATGTACAATGTATATTGTTAATCTAAGAATTTGAATGTCCAAAATATTAGAAAAGTATCAGAACAAAACATTAATTCACAAAATCGTCAAACACACGAGTGAATTATCAGTGTTGATTTGTCAAGAATGAAATGTTTAAGGAAATTTGAATTCTTGGATTATTGGCTTTTAATGTAAATTTAGTTTACAAATTCTTTCATTTTGTTTTGATGCAAAGTCTTTAACAATGTCCAGAAAACACCTGTCGGTGTACACATGGATAAAGGATTTATTGACATGTCAAAAGTCATGTTTTACTTGATTAAAATGATTATACTTCTCTCTTGCCAATGTACTAAATCTTATTTAAGTGTATATACATGTGTTTCATACTATAGTTATCTCCATTTCTTGTTTATTTGTATATACGTATATCATGTACATGTATATACATGTGATACATACTTTAGTTATCTTTATTTCTTGTTTCTTCTTTTATAGAAATCCATTCACTTAATAGAATCCACTCTGACTTGGATGATTCTAATCTGTCTTCTCTGAAAATAGATATTACATATACAAAAAAAATGTACACTGTCATGACTGTATATTGATTTGATCATTTTGTTGCAAGATTTGAATGTTTGCAAATTTTGGATCCATAAAATTACAAAATTGTCTTGACTACTTACATATATATGATTATAAATTATGATGACAATATTATATTTTATTTACACATGTCTAACATACATGTATTTCTAACATACATGTAGTAGGTGGAGTTTATTTCACCAAATATGTAGTAGATGAATAAGATTTTTTTAAAGTGGAAGCAGATTTTGGAGCATTAAAGTTGGTCCGGATTCTTGATAGTGATCCATTTTTAACCTTAGATATAGAAAAAAGTTGTTTGAAATAGCATTGTTTTATATGATTGCTGATTTCAACATTGTTATGTTTCCTTTACTGTGTATGGTTAGTCTCTTGATCCAATTTTATCTCTTTAGATTAACTCCACTTCTCTATTCTTTAATTAGAAAAGCCTTAAGGTCCATTTTATTTGCTTTGTTTATCTATTTTGTTTCACTGAATTTCAGTACATTTTTTGCATTTTTAAATATGTTACAAAAAAATAATATAGATATTATTTTTAAATATGATCACTGTTGCTGTCAGCCATCTTGTTTTAATTATTTAGAATATCTTACCATGCTTACAGTAAACTCATCTCTACAGAATACCTGAAAAAAATCCAAATAACATAATCTTTTATAAGTGACTTCATTGGAATGTTTGTGAGTAGTGTCGATCCTTCTTTTCCTATCTTCTCCAAACTTTGGCACTGTGTTTTTCAACCTTATTTGATATCAATCAAAGATTTAATGTCAAGGTCATCTGGTAACATTATTTAAAAAAAAATTAATTTGAAGTTGAAAGGTATATCTCTTTTGGTCTGTTTGTCTAGAATATTAAACAAATATTTTTAATGCACAAATATTTATGTCAAGTCTTTATTGATGCAATGAATTGTTTACCCAAGTACATGTGAATTATTTTGAATATTGATGAAGATCATGGAAAATTGCTTTGAAACATTTTGTGGGAAGAAACAGTCATTTGATTTTACCTAGATGCTGTTGACATTGAGACAATCTTACTTTGATGTAATCACCTGAAATGTTTTGTGTTGTAATTTATGAGACCATAGAGTCTTAGAATTTTATTTTCAGAGAGAATAATAAGAAATTTAGTTAATAAATGTAACTTTTATATGATTCAACTTTATTCATGTAAATCATAGATAAATATTTAATAGACACTTTTTTAAATACATGTATTTTGTTTTTCAAGTAGACTTAAAGTCCTTTTATGTGTCTTTCTTCTTTTGTTAATTCTTAAATTTTTATTCAGGAAAGTTTTCATTTTGAAACCTGTAGTTAAAATTCTTTATTCAAACACTTTCTTGTCAAAGTGGAAAAAACCTAACTTGACTCCAATTTTGTATTTAATTTGATGGTTAATTTTTCTTGCGTAATAAAACCTCAGGTATCAGGTGATGAGTACCCCAACAGATATATTTATGGTTATGGAGTATGTGGCTGGCGGTGAACTATTTGATTATATTGTCAAGAAAGGCAAAGTAAGTCTAAAGCACTAGATAGGAGACTGTCTCAAAATGGTTTTTCAACTTCCAGAAGCAAATATGGTCATCTTGAACCTTGGTCAAAATACTTGAAGGAGACTTAATTACGAATTGAAATGTTCGTTAATTGAATTATAAATCAGACCATGACCATTTTGTGAGAATAACTTTTTGGTCATATTCAATGTTTTAAAATTTACAAACAAAATCTGCAGTCTATTCAGGAAGTTTTTAAAACATTTTGAGACAAATTCTGTAGATTTAATATACTAGCACTGGATTGTTTTGCTAATTTGACCTGTTTCTGGCAGGTACCAGGTGATAAGTACTCCTACGGACATATTCATGGTGATGGAATATGTGGGAGGAGGGGAATTGTTTGATTACATTGTCAAACATGGAAAAGTAAGTATTTATATTAAGGATTATCTCCCCTTTCTTAAATGCACAAATTAGGCTAGTTTAAATACATTTTTAAAAGTATTTACAATTGTTATCATACAATGGAAGAATATGCATATGTACATTTTGACAGCAGTAAATGTAAAATTTTCAAAATACACATATACCATGTATACATATGATGCAACTGTTAAGTAGAAAAATTCCTAAATTTTGGTCTCAAATATGAAGGTTAGCCATGTTTTGTGGATCTTAACATTTGAGTTATAGACTGTTGAAGTTCTATGAACTTGTGCTTGATTCTTTGATTTGGTGATTGCTGTAATTTAAAACTTGTGTGTCACTCTAATAATAAAATAATCTTACGGTTTCTAACCACAGAATTATAACTGGAGTGGGTAACACTGTAACACTGCATCTGTAGACTCAAATCACACAATGTCTGTTTATTCTGTCAAAATCATATAAGTAATCTGTACTTATATTTTGGATGAGAATAAAGAATAATTGAACACAATCTTGATAATGGTTAAATTTTAATCATATTTATTAAATTGATGCATGTGGAAATATATTGTAACTCTCTGCATGAAGCTTTTAAGATAAAAATGTGTTATACAAATGATAATATATTAAAGTATATTTGAAATTCACATGTATTTTTTAGGTTGATATTTTAGAATTTCAGATCTTTTACTTATATTGAATTTAAGGTACATGTACATATAGCTGTCTTGGAGGTTTCAAAATTTCAATTTGAAAAACTAGAACATGTGATGATGATGATGTGTATATCTCTCACTATGTAATTCTAATGAACTCTAAATGAACAACAATTTGATGATATTTTTTTCTGTTTGCCTTTAGAATTGTAATGTAATTTACATCTTGAAATCAGATACTTTCAGTTCTGACTGGGCTTGCTAAGTACAATATTGTTTGCATTTGAACACAGAAATTATAGTCATCTAAAAAATCATGGTTTTAAGTACTGTTACTAAAAATAAATAATGTGGTACACTTTGACACAATTAAAGAAGTTCACAAGAGAAGAACATAAAAGTGAATGTTTTAGATTTATATCAAATTTAAAGTTTGTAAATGTTCTGATGAAGAATTAAATTTATTGATACTGTAGTTTAATTTCATGTAGATATAAATGCTTGGTTTTGGGACTTAAACAAATTGCATACAAGGTGTAGAAGCTGAATACAATATGGAATTTGTATTTTGATGAACACTGAAGTTTGTGGTTCACATTTATAACCTAGGAAATGCTGGAAATTTAGTGCCAATGTATTATAATGAAATCATGATAACTGTCGACAGTATATCTATCATTGTCATACAGCAGTCGACAAATGTATATGATATGTTTTTGGTTTGTTGATTTAAGATTCCTGTAATTTTTCTAAATTTAGTTAAAAGAACCAGAAGCGAGAAGATTTTTCCAGCAGATTATATCAGGAGTAGAATATTGTCACAGACACATGGTTGTACATAGAGATCTGAAACCAGAAAACTTATTACTGGACGATAAACTTAATGTTAAAATTGCTGATTTTGGTAAGCAAACAGTATTCACTTTCTAAGAAAACATTGATACGTGATAAAAAATAGCAATTTATGGGTAATTGAGACAAAAAGAAAATAGCATAACATTGTTTACACCTTGATGTCTTTTAACATGATCATCCAACAATTAACACGTAGACAATAAGGGGATGTGGTATGATTACCAATGAGAAAACTATCCACCCTAGTCCAAATGAAACAGCTTTAAGCAACTATATTATCAGTCTATTACAATAAGCAAAAGATTGACATATTTGTGACGATTTGTATTCACATTATATTTCTACTCGCAATCGCGAAAATAAGTTGGTTTACAGTATGCAATAGTTCAAACAAGAAAACTATAAACTGCTGAATAAAAATCAATACAGTTAAGGAAAAACAAATATAAACCAAAGACATCATCAGAATAAAGGGCATAAGACAGGTACTTATAGAATGTGGTGGGATAAAACATGTTGAACCCTTCCCTAACTAGGGACAGGGGTGAAACAGCAGAACATAAAACAAACAGTTAAAAGCAGCTGGAAGTGGCTTGATTCAACATATTCCACACATTAATGTAAATTATACATCAGAAACTATTATTGAGCTTTAAACCGTATAATCCATGATTTAAGAACCAAGGAAACAAACATAAGCTTAAGTTCTTCATAATTATAAACAGATATATCATGTTAAGGAGGGATATTTGCGAAAAATACCAGTCGAGAGAATGTTAACTTTTGCAAGCCATAAGGTGAGGGAAATTCATTCTCAAGACTGGTATTTTTCACAAATACCCCTCAAGAACATGATATATCTGTTTAATTACACCGAATGTTAATGTTCAAAAACGCATTGATAATCGTGACGTTACATGTGTCCAGACGGATAGAGTATTTTTTGGCAAATACCAGAGAGGGTAAAAAAGGCATAACCTTTCGGCAAATACCTTGGTGTCGTTGAAAAATGAAAGATATTCATTTGATAACAAACCGGAGAAAATACGCTGGCTTTCAACCAATCAAAATCCAGAATTCTTACATAAGGTGTAATTACATAATATTAATATATTAATGCTTTACAGTGAGTTTGTGATGAATTTCATCAGTAAAAGTTCCTTTAATTTGTTTCCCCCGATATTCGAGATTTTGTGACATTAAATGATAAACTGATTATTCTGTTCTTGTAAGATGGAAGTAAAACTTTTTTCAGGTTTGTCAAATATGATGCAGGATGGTGAATTTTTACGGACAAGTTGTGGTTCACCTAATTATGCTGCTCCAGAAGTCATATCAGGAAAGTAAGATAATTATATACATATTTTAAATGTCACTTATGCACAAATAGACATCAGGAAGTAATATGCTCTCCATGACAATGTTATTTGGTAATTTTTATTTTAAAATTTGAAATAAAGATAAAAAATGATAGTTTAAACTTGTTATTTCTGTTTTTAACATTCAAGTTCTAATTATAAGAAGAATTGAATAGCTTTAAATGGTTGTAAAAACAGTTCACTTTGCACACATTTTTTTATATGTAAATATTGTGCTTTAGTTATCAGTATTTGTTATTTATTTCAGATTATATGCCGGTCCTGAAGTAGATATTTGGAGTTGTGGTGTCATCTTATATGCTCTGTTATGTGTATATGTTATTTGTTTCAGATTATATGCTGGTCCTGAAGTAGATATTTGGAGTTGTGGTGTCATCTTGTATGCTTTGTTATCTGTATATGTTATTTGTTTCAGATTATATGCTGGTCCTGAAGTAGATATTTGGAGTTGTGGTGTCATCTTGTATGCTTTGTTATCTGTATATGTTATTTGTTTCAGATTATATGTTGGTCCTGAAGTAGATATTTGGAGTTGTGGTGTCATCTTATATGCTCTGTTATCTGTATATGTTATTTGTTACAGATTATATGCTGGTCCTGAAGTAGATATTTGGAGTTGTGGTGTCATCTTGTATGCTTTGTTATCTGTATATGTTATTTGTTTCAGATTATATGTTGGTCCTGAAGTAGATATTTGGAGTTGTGGTGTCATCTTATATGCTCTGTTATCTGTATATGTTATTTGTTTCAGATTATATGCTGGTCCTGAAGTAGATATTTGGAGTTGTGGTGTCATCTTATATGCTCTGTTATGTGGAACTGTAAGTTACTTTTTGAAATTTGAAATGAAATCAAGTGTTTTCTTGTTGTAACTTCATAATTATATACTGGAATGTGCAATATTCACAATATTTATATAGTTACTCAGACTGGTGATGCAGTCCAAAAAAATTCAAACATTTTGATAAATTTAAGTCTTATAGATTAGCAAAAAAAAAAGCTAACTTTCCGACTTCTTCAATGCCATCATGGGTTGACAGATGCTCCAGCTTTAGTGTATTTTTACTAGGACAAGTAATAATAATGCTTTTAAAACATTGTAAATTGGAATAGATGGGCAATATTGTACTCAATTTATGCTATTTCTACATTATTTCCAGATTTCTTACTGCAGCTACGCATTTGAGAAATGGTTTTGCTTTTACATTTGCTTTTATTGTGTAAAGGTATTTAGTAAACATTAAGACATAGATTAATCTTTTGTTTTTGTATTTATCTATTTTTAGTTGCCATTTGATGATGAACATGTTCCAACATTGTTTAGAAAAATCAAATGTAAGTGGATCATTTATTTTTTTATTTCTTAAGGTGATAAATAGGATATATATTTATATGGGAGATAACTCTAGATAATTCAACAAAATGTACATGATTTACAAGCATGAATAGTCATAGGATATAAAATTAAGGACTTTTATTAGTAGAAACTGAAACTTTCAAACAAGACAACATCTCTTGTTTTGGCTACTTGATATTTGTATGAATTAAATGACGATAGATATTTGAGTTTTAATGAATATTTATCTCAAAGGGAAAATAAAGAGGTTTAATGTTTACTGTGAAATCATTATTATTGGTGGGATACCAATATTGTAAGTACAGTTGAACCTCAAGTTTGGGTATTCACAAAAGTTCAAGTCTATAGGCTTATATGCAGGCTTTTGTTAAAACTCTCAATCAAATAATATTGTCAAAAATTCACAAATTCACAAAAAATGGTACCTACTAGAATAAATGAATCAACAAAATATTGAAAAAAAATTTAAAAGAAGAGTAGTATTTAAAACTAGTGTTGAGTATTATCCTCAACTTACATTTAAATAAAATACAAATATCTTTTCATACTTGATTTGAAAAAGAAGATTAAAAAGTAATACTATCATCTTCCTTTTATGGCATACATTTTGTAGATGAGTTCCCCTTAAAGGTATATGCATATTTGTTGTTTTTGCATACCTTAGAAAATTACATGTTATAGGAAAGGAGATATTTGTGTAATTAATTTTATCACACCAACAATTCATTCTTTAGCTTGTTTAATAAATATCAGTTCTATTCTAACTATTTAAAAAAAATGATACAACTCCCAGGGAAGTAGTGATTAACATGGGCTAAGTTAAATGATCATTGAAATGTTTTGATTTATTTTGCAGCTGGTATATTTGCTGTCCCTGACTATCTGAACAAAGAGGTTGTGGGACTTCTGTGTATTATGCTACAAGTAGACCCACTTAAACGAGCAACAACAGCACAAATCAGGTAGGGTTATATTCAAATCACAGATAGTTGCATGTCATCCAGTGAATCAATACCTTTTTTAGTAAGGAATCAAAGGTTTCCCTGAACATTGTTTTCTAGTATCCATACATTACAAATATATAATTGTTGTCTGACAATATATGGTGTAAGAATAAGTCACATTTGCCTTTGATACAACAAAATTGCACTTGCACAAAAAAAAGCTGAATAACTTTTACAGAGCATTAAGTCGGGATTGTTTTGCACTTCATTGAAATGAAATTTGATTTACTTTCAGAGAGCATGATTGGTTTAAGAAAGATCTACAAGATTATTTGTTCCCCTCACCACATGAACAAGATGCATCAATTGTAGATATGGAAGTTATATATGAAGTGTGTCATGTGAGTACAATTATTTCCTGATTTCTCCATTTTGACAAAGAGTTGACTTTTATTATGAAATATATCATCTAATTAACACATTTATTTGGAGAAAAAGAGCACAGCACAACTGACAGTACATTATAAGTGAAGCTTATTGATGAATGCAATTTTGTTTTATAACTCTAACACACTTTCAGAAAATGTTAGCATGAGGGAAATTAAAGAAAAAATGCTGTTTTAGATGTTTTTGGTTTTTGATTATGTACGAATAGAATAGTCTTGAAGGCCGTACGGTGACCAATAATTGTTAATGTTTGTGCCATTTTGGTCTTTTGTGGATAGTTGTCTCATTGGCAATCATACCACATCTTCTTTTTTATATTAGTATTAGTAAATATTTTAAATAATGCATATATTAAATAGTAAACAAGTCTGTGAAAACTGGTCATCATCACGTTTTATGCATGAATGAATGACTCATGTCCAAATTGACTTGAGGAATTTTAAATTTCATTAACTTATAGGGTACAATATATATGGTTCAATACTGTCATATCTTTTGAAATGATTTTGTTTTTTCCTTTAGAAATATGATGTAAGTGAAGAAGAAGTAGAAAGAGCGTTGTTGAATGGAGATCCATATGATCAACTTAGTATTGCATACCATCTCATACTAGATAATAAAAGACGTCAAGATACTTGTAAGTTGTAAAACCATACAATATAAAAAAGAAGATGTGGTATGATTGTCAATGAGACAACTCTCAACAAGAGACCAAATTGACACAGGAATAAACAACTATAGCTCACTGTACGACCTTCAATAATGAGCAAAGCCTATGCAGCATAGTCAGCTATAAAAGGCCCCCAAATGTCAATGTAAAACAATTCAAACCAGAAAACGGCCTTATATATATAAAAAAATAAACAAAAAACAAATATTAAACACATAAACAAACGGCAACCACTGAATTACAGGCTCCTGACTTGGGACAGGCACATACAAAGTCACTACAAGATTTGAAGCTAATACTAGAAATTAAAAGAGTTAAGAAATGGTAAATTATACATAAGCATTTGACCTCCTTACCATTGGTTCAATGAAATTTATTTTATAACCAAAGACTGTTTGATGGAACTAGTCTTACTTTGCTTCATAAAAGCATGACCAACACCTGTATACCTTGTAGAAAGTACTTCAATACAACAGAGCTCCAGATAAGCTGCGTGATCACGCAATACAAATAATAAAAAACCCAATGCAATTGCCCATTGTTGGGTTCAATAACCCAATTAATTCAAAGGGAAACCCAATTATATGCAAAAAACATGAGTTCTCAACACTTTTATTGGCTACCGTTTACGTAGGCCAAGTCAATTATGACATGATAAAGCACCAGAAACCTAAAGTTCTAATAAAAGACAACTAAACCTAGATTTATATAAATTGAATTAAACAAAAACATTCATGTATAATTAGAGTTTTTATACTATTTTTATTTTCTTTTACGGTTAATTTATGAATACACATATACAGGCACTGTCACTGGTCTCAATATTTATTATATAAAGGTACAAGACGAGTGCCTGTGAATACACATATCCGTTTTTGTGAGAAAACACAAAACTGGCAGAAGGTTTAAAACGGGACACAAATTGAACCTACAATTGCTCCTCAGTGAATAAACCAAATAAAAATATTTAAGATGGAAAAAAATCTGGGGTTGATATTGCCTAAATATTCAATATTGTGTTGATGAAAAAAACCAATACATTAACCCTTTCACGTTCCGCCAAATTGGACGTAAACTTATGGAAAGACACTATCAAAGTTCAATCGCATATAGCATTCGCACTGAGGCTTACATAAAGGTCGTTTTAGGTCCATTTGAGAGATAATTGATAAAATATTTCAAAAAATATAATATATCAGAAATTTTGTCTTTTGAAGTCACGTGTTATCTGTCCAAAAGTCACGTGACTTGCGAAAAAAAAGTAAAAAAATACAAAAGTCTTCCGAAAGAGGTCGTATGGAGACTTTTATAAGGGCTAATAGGATAAAGTTTAAGTGTCAAATCAATGTCCTAAGTCTGATAGACACAGGACAGTTACCATTATGGTATAGTTGGAGGAAATACGTGCTATATGCCCCCAAACGTTGATGCACGCAACATGCAAAATAACGGTTTTCAGCCGTTTTTTCGTCAAAAATCTTATACTTGACACAAATGTTAGCTTAAATTATGTTTTTCCAAGCAGCACATAGAATTTTGACTTTGAAAGTAAAGATTCAATGAATTACCAATAATTACTTTAGTGTTTTGGGCCTATGATGTTTTAGTTTAATGGGGGGGGGGGGGTGCAATTAGGACACACATTCTTTAAAAACATACAAACATTGTTTTAAAGTTGACTTTTGTATGTATTCATGACCCTCTTTTTGAAATTGAAAGTAAAGTTAAGTTAAGTTTCATTTGATAAAGGAAATTATTTTTTCACCTCCGGCTTTGAGGTTTCGAACATGCTATCTTCCTGCTGTGGGCTAGTGCAGCTTCCCACTGAACCATGGGAGTTCCAGTTTAAAATATCGAAATTTTAATACTTAACTCTTTCATAAAGCAACGAAGTGAAAGTAATCAAATAATCAGCCTGTTTACTGTTTTCGTTTGGAAATTAAGTCTCGATATAACATAGAATTGTTGTAAAACCCATTATTTTGAGCAAATATAGGATGATATCATACTTTAGTCTGCCATCTTTTTCTAGACGTTTGCCGGTTTCTTTATTTGAACAAAAGTGTTTTCGACATTTCCACAACCAGGCACTTCAGAAACAATGTTCTGTAACATCTATTTCAACTTCGAAAAACAAAAAAATCATGACTTTTTGTCTTTTTTGTCTTTTTTTCAATTAATTTGGAAAGAAATGACCACAAATTGAGAGTGCATTTCAAGTAAATGATTGCGTTGGTACACTTTCAATCACTTTTTTCACTTAAGTACAAGTTTTAATCATACTTTGAATAGTTTCCCTCAAAAATACACGGTGAAGTTAATAAAAAAAAGTCATATTGCCCCTAAAATCAACAGTTTATTTTCACATACTCGACGGAAATATTAAGTTCAAATTAAAAGAAAAAACACGGTTTTTACAGGAGAAAACGTTGTCCGTTAGGGGCGATTTGATACCAAACCGTACTCGGAAGAAGTTTTAGGCACCACTAATCACACAGCTGTGATATAGGGGATTGATTTGAGCCATCAACCACTTCTGTACGTCAACAAATGTCAAAGATTCAATACTTTGCGCAAGTTAGTTACCCCAAAATATAGCCCATCGGTACCAGAGTACCGATGGGAACAGGAAGGGGTTAAGGAGCTTGGTGGTGAAAAACCCAATTTGATATTAACATGAGGGGTGAACTGGAATTGATAATGCAATTAAAAAACTTTATCACCCAATTATATAAGAAAATGGTGGGTATAAACCCCAATTTGTGAATCCTTATCTGGAGCTCTGATGCAAACCATTTGTGCTCCTCAATTTTGCTGCCTTTTTTTAAAACTATTTATATAAGACAAAATTTATACAGGATCTTTTGAAGAAGGAAGAAAAGGACCTAGAATTATCCTTTATTTATTTCCTAATAATAAAAGTTATTTTATGATTTATATCATTTTCAGCAATGGACATAGATGTCAATGATTTTTATCTGGCAGCCAGTCCACCAACAGATTCATTGCTGGTATGTTGATGATATATATAAACAAGAGAATACATGTATAACATTTCAATAAAGTATATAGTGCTTATTGCTTTCTAGGAATAGTTACTATTACAGGAAAAGTAAAGTGGAAAATATCATGTAATAATTTGAATACAAATATTCTCATATTTTAAAGCTTCTTGAGAAAGGCTAGACAAAATTTCACCAAACTTACACGAGTTCTTCCATAAGCTGTTAAGTTCTGCATTGGGTTTTTATAGACCTAAATGTGAACCATCATTTCTGCTAATATGATTGTTGGAGAGCAAGCAATGTAAATCTTCCTTGGAAGATTGACACACATTTACAGAATGCTTTTAAATGATTGGAACAAAGTTTTTTCAAACTTGTATCTTTTTTTATAATATTCATAGAATGATCTCAACAACATTTAAACTTCTCTTGGAAAGAAAGATGAAAGAGATGTTATTGATGTTTTTTTCTCAGTTTCACATAAGTGAAATAAGTTTTAACCTTTGTAAGATCATTTACAATTATAAAAAGAGATGCCTTAATGAATAAATAGTTATTTGAAATTTGACCTTTGACTTGTTATGTCCATTGACTTTCTTGGAAAACTTTTTCAAAACAAAAATACAATATAAATTACTGTAGTGTTGGTGCGACCTAAAGTTAAGTATTGAGAAGTTTCAGGGAAATTTTGATGGCACTTTTGTTTACATGGTTGAGCATTATAGAATACATTTTTCGTGGTTCTTAAGTAAGAGGAGTTTCTCAAAGAACTTTATATGGTATTTAGTGTTACTACTTTATTAGTTGTACAACTCATTTCTAAAACAATGAAAAACATTTATTTTAATTATGAAAACAGTCGCTTTTATAATGAAACAAAATGTTTTTGTTTAAAAGTGCCTTCAAATCTTTCTCTGTTATTTTAAAGGAATCCTGTTTTAAAGTTTTATTTATTATTTTATTTAAAAAGTGATACTTCACATTAAACATGTCTCAAAATATGTCCATGCTCATGAAACTCTTGTGAAATGCAAATTGATTTAACATGGACTCAAATGTTATTTTTTGGTTGAGTAAAAATTACATAGTACCTTCTTTATTTTTTGTGGCAGATGATACAGTGTAATCTGTGTTATCCAACACACTGGGGGCCAGATTTTTTTTTGGTTAAGCAGGGTGTCAGAATACTCAGGTTTTTTTTCTGCAAGGATAGACATATTTTTGTTGGAATACTCAGGTGTCAGATTAGGCAGGTTACGCTGTATATCAGAACAAATCAAAACACTTAATCAGTGTTGATTATTTCATAGGATATTCGTTATACATGTTATAAGAGGATGCCCACCAATGTCATGGCAAAATATTCAGTTAGTTGATTGTGGCCATTATCCGTTAAAAGGTGAAGTAGAAGAGTATTAAACCCTTCTTTTGTCTGTTAATTTTCAAAATGATATTTTTCAGAAAAATAATGTAAAGTATCAATTCATAGAAGTTATTTCCAGTGCTAGTGTTATAAAGTTATTTTTTTTGTTTATGACTTGTTATTGTTTCATTTAACCAAATTATTAATGATTGCCATAATTTCAAAGACAGGTAGCATCAATTTTTGTTTGCATTGTCATTTAATTTTTAAATAGATTCACCTTACGACAAACATCTTTTTTTCAATTGCACTTTCATTATAAAAATAGCTCAGTAAGATAAGTAATGTCTTGCAAAGGTATAAGAAAGCAATAAACTTTAGTTACCAAACGTTACTTGTTTTTGTTGAGCACAGATGTAGCTATTTCATAATGGCTACATAGTATCTTTTAAAAAAGCTTTACATTATGTTTATACCCAAGGAAGATTACTGAGGCTGAGTATCCAAGGTTTAGAGAAGAATGTGGCCATGATGCTTAATGTTCCATTGATAGAAAATTAAATCAATAAAATAGATCTGTTTGTCTATTTCTACTTTTATCTATGCTTTCATACCATAATTTTCAGAGCGCATTGTAAATGTATAAGACAGTTTTCAGTAAGTTTGTCATAAGTTGTTTACTGATGATCTACAGGTTGACTTTTATTTCACTTACTTTTGATTATATTACACCCTTTTACTTCTTCAAAATTTTGAGATTTGTAGTTAGCCAGATTTTCTCAGGGTTTAACGTTAATGAGACAGTAACCCAACAACAAATATACACTAAAGATCGAAATTGTTTAGTGTAAATAAGTTGCTTTCAAGCTATGTTGACACTTAAAAGAATAACATTTTATAAGGAAGAATGTTATTAATTGTTGTTTGTTTCTATTTTTACCAGTCTCGTTATACACACTTGGTTGGTTCACCGCCAACACACGAACAAGTTAGTATTCAATATCACTGTGTTCCTTCATTGCTTATCATAGCTAGATTGTTGTAGTCAGTAACCATACTATTGTAAAGATTTGTGGACATCTCTTTGTAATTTTATTGTTGCAAATTTAAATTTAATTTGGAAGTAATTTTACACAATGTGCTGCAAGATTTATTTTTTGCAATGCTTTATTGTTTATATATATTTTGCAAGGCTAATAAATTATACAGTTTTTGGTAGAATACACATATTTACTGCAAATTTTATATAAGTCTTGCTTGATTTATAGAACTTTACATATACATCTTAATGAAGTATTGCATACATACAAATAATAGATCTTTGTATTGAAATATTCTCAACTTTTTAAAAATTCTGCTACTTCATATATTATGCACCAAATCTTTGTATAATTTTATTAATGAATGAAAGTTTTCTATGAAGTCAATAGCAAAAGTTTCTATATCAGAATGAGGTGCATGGACTTATTGCTATGCTTGTACATATAAACTACATTTGATGTCTGGAAGTCTTTAGAACACTATGGTGAAACCCTATACAGCAGACTACAATTTTACCACTGACAGCTACTCGTGTATTAAAGAGATGAGTGTGCATGGCTATTAGGGATTATCCTGGTTCTGAAATGCTTAATATTTCATATGACTGTGATAATGTACATATAATGGTAGACTATCTGTGTCCATCTGTATGATTTTATAAATTCTTTTATATAGCAAATAGTAAGTTTCATAAATACAAAAACATTTTAGTTTTGTTGATTAATCCATTTTTCTTCCAGGGTTATGGGACTACAATTGGCAATTTTTCATCTCGGGTAATGACTCAAGTTTGCTTCCATAGAATTCCATAGATTTTGTAACAATGTCACAACTAATGAAAGTTTGCTCCTATTCATTTGATGATTTTCAGATTTCACCTTTCACAAAATCATAGATATTATTTAACAATGACACAACTAATGAAGCTAGTTAGCTCCCTTTGATTTGATGGTTTCTTGTGTCTCACAATAACTCATGCTCTAATTAATTTTTATGAAAATTTAAAACACCTGTTTATTCAGTTACTATTTGTCTTGCCTGTGATGAAAGTGGCAAAAGGGGAGACATGAGTATAACAGACTGGCATTGTTATGGTTAACTATTTGAATAAAACTTTATATTTATATTTAAAGATAGAAGTTATACTTCATACCTGACCTCAACCTCATTTAATGGATAAGTGATTAAAGGTTGAGTTTTCAAGGTCAAATCCTTATCTTATTGGCAATAGGTCAACTCTGTTTGGTGTGTGGAATGATTGGAATGTGTACATACCTGATCCACTGTCAGGTTTCTTCTGACCATGACCATTTTTCATGGTTCATTTGACAATATTAAGTTTATTTTTTTGGGGTCTATTTCTTGAATGCTATAAGCAAAAAGGCATAGACTATATTTGGTGAATGGTAAGGTGTACATGAGTGATATGATTATCATGCTGATTTCATTTGATCTTGACCTCATTTTTAGTGAACACTATTTTTTCATGATTTTGTGTCTTTCTCTATTATACTATTAGCAAAATGTAACATATACTTGGTGAATGGAACATGCCTGTTAGACGGGGTAAATCTGATTTTGACCTTATTTTCAAAGTTCATTAGTCAATGTTTAGTTTTTATGGTTAGGTCTGTTTTTCAAGTACTATAAGCAATTGATAGATCAATTTTGTGTATGGAAGGAAATAGGTTTGTTTCTCAGATACTATATTAAGCTAGAAAAGCTTTCTTTATTTGGTTAATGGTTTGAAGTTAAATTATGATTAGTAAAGGGCAGGCAGGACTTTTCAGTGTGTGCTCTTGCATAAATTGACATACAATATCAACTATCACTGATCTAAAACAGGCATACCATGGCTTCTGCTGCAACAGTTTTTTTTAACCTTGTAGAAAGGTAATAAATGAAAGATCTAAAAAAATATATTGTTTACTGACACAATTTTCATGCAGTTGCTTAAAATAAAGATATTTTTGTTTTATTGCTAAAACCCAGGGACTAATTGCATGAATTGTAATAAGATAAGATTAAGAAAAAAAATGAGTAATAATGCTCAGACTGCACAAATAAAGGATGTTAATGTAATACAATATAATAGGGTACTTGTTATGCATATTGTACATTTATAGGACTGTATTGTCTTTTGTTTAAATACTGACATTTTTGGTATTAGTCACATTATGATCATGTAGAGTTTGTTTTAGTTTGTGAATTTTAACATCACTTTCTAAACATTTACACAATTTCATTGCTTTTAATGTTTTTTAATGGTTGAAATAAAAAAAAAAGAGTATTATGAGTAAACATTGACAATTGAAGTGAATTTGATAGCATTGGAACATAAGCTGATAGATCAGGTACACTTTTCCTTCTTACAAAATGACCTGAACAGGGCATGATTTTAATACTTCTTGCATAGTATTCATAGAATGAATTGGTATGTACTCCCAACATATAAAAAATATAGTGAGTCTGCACTCTGTGTCTCCTTGATATGTCCACCATCCACTTTCACAACGTCATGTCTTATACCATACTAAATTTAAATTGTTGGAATAAATTAAGAGTAATGATATTTTAATTGAGTTTTACCGAAGGCTGTTTGAAAGTTAGAGTAAAAAAGAAAGAAATACATCATCACATAATGGGATTTTTGGATTTCTATCTTATAAGATCTTTGTATCTTTACTGTTTTTGGGCAGCTTCATTAAACATGTTAAATAATTAATGCGAATCAGAAAATTTTATTTTACATTATTTGAAGGTTCATTTTCTAGGTCACCTGATAGCAATTACTATCATCCAGTTATTTGGGATAGTGAAACATGCTGTGCTTTACAACACCTTTGTTTTTATCTGTATTTTCTGCATAAATGCTTTTAAAATTGTATTCAAGAGAAAATTGACAGTTAAAATTGCTAATTAGCAAGGTAGTTTAAATTAAAGCATTGTCATACTGGTTAAAAGAAATTAAAAATCCTTTTCACAGTATTAGGGGTATTATAGTTGACTTTCTCCATTTATATTTATTTAGAAGGCCAACAATAGAATTGTATTTGTCATTTTATGGTACTTTAAATATATATATATATATATATGTTTCTTTTATTTCTACATTCCCATGTTTTAACTTGAAGTGTTTGAAAACTATAAATAGTATGCACTTATAATACCACAGCTAGTTGTTCTATAAAATGTACAGATCAAGTTAAACTATCATTTGACTTTTTTTTTATGAATAGTTTAACTTTGGCAGTTTTTGGATGGCAGTGTGAAATCATAAAAGTTTACACTGCAATAGCATGGATTGCTATATATTCCCTACCACATTATATTATATGGCGAGACCTATCATTTTGTCACTAGCATTTGTCTGTCTGTCAGTCAGCGTCACTAAAGATTTTCCAATTAATTTTTTTAATAAAAAAGATAAGAAAAAGCATCATCTCATTGCAGAGTTTCAACTTTTATTTTCATTTAAAAGGATCGCATCACAAATTCTCCAAAAAAAAAATAACAGAAGGAGATACGGTATTTTCAAAACAGCCATTAGTATTGGAATTTTGAAAACAAGGAAAAAACATAGGAACAAACTGTCGGAGAATTGTATTAATTACAGTGTGTAGTTGTAGTGAATCTACTATTTTTGTTTTCTAATTGATGTTGTGGTTTCTTTACAATACAAAGACATTGTTACATCAGGTGTATGCTCATCAATACTGAATACACAGCTGGATAAAGCTTGATAGAATTCTATGATATAACATGTAGGTCTAGAAGAAGTCAAAGGTGGCCCATGTTCCTGATGCTTTTCTATCATTCAACACCTTGTAGCTGCTGCTTCTCCTATACAAAAGACTCAATTTCAAGGACATTTTCAGAAAATCCTCACCACCTAAGACAAGATTATCAACTTGATTTTTTTTTATATAAGATTGATGTTTCGGCTTCTCGTTGCAGGGTTTCAACTTTTTTTTTTCATTTAAAAGGATCGCATCACAAATTCTCAAAAAAAACCAGAAGGAGATATTTTCAAAACAGCCTTTAGTGTCTCTGATGTTGTGTATTTTATAAGATTAATTAGTATTCTTTTAGATAATGGGATTTTATTTTGCCTTGAAGTCTTTATATTATGTTGTTTTCATTGATCAAACAGTTTAAATTCATTAAACCTCAAACAATTAGTCATGCATGGAACATTGAATGTTTTGTTTAATTCTGATAAGACAATAAGCCAAAAACTCTTTTATCCTTGTTTGTGATAAGAAAGTAAAATTTAATTATAGGGAAAAAATTACCATGCAGAATCTGATGCAATTGTAAAAATTGATTATTTTTGAAAGCGTGTTCCATGGTAATCTTTTTTTAATACAAAAATCCTCCTTGACAACAAGTAAAAATCAATGTGTATAAAGGCTAATATGTATGTAATGTTTCAGCTTATGACACAATGAACTCAATTATTTTTTGTATTAGACTTGTTTTCATTTTGATATTAAAGCAACAATATTTTTTTCTTTTTTTTAGGCCACTAGTCCTCTAAGGCCACACCCAGAAAGAATGCCAGGTATGTTTGTAGTTTGACTGAATTGGGAATTTTAAATGAAAATTGCTTTATTTAAAATGATAATTGTTTTCAATTCTTTACTGAATTTAGAATAGTTGATTGTTTTTGTTCTTTGATGTATATTTTTCATATCATGTATAGACTAGGACAATGATTTTTTTTTAAAGTGTTATATTTTTTCATGTATGAAAATTGACTGAATAAATCTCTAAAATTCTAAATACATAACTTCTCAGAAAGCCTCCAGCCTTTTTAGAATATTATTTTATTGTTATGAGATTTTAAGATGAAACACAATAAGTTAAATACCGATACTGTACAAAATAAAATTCATTAAAAGACATTACAAAGCTTTGATGATATGAGGATTTCAAAGACTGCAGGAAATAGCTAAAATGTAGTTCAAGAATCAGTAGTGTTACAACTAATGTTTGACTTGCGTTACTGTGAAAGGGCTGTAACTGTAAATACTAAATGATCGAAAATTTTGGAGACATACCAAGAATCTTTATTCCAAGGATATCGAATGGTCCATAGATGTTTCCAAAACTCACCAACATATAAGCATAAACCCCTGCGGGACAGCTGAGAGAGAATCTTGTCCCTTTCTCACCAGATATTTAGAACTGTAGTTAAATTTCTTATGTTTAGCCTATAATAGAATTTTGATAATTTTCAGCTTTGAAAATGTTACCAGGTAATACATGGATGTGGTTAGGCAGACTGTTAACACATACTGACTTAGCATTCTCATTATTATTCGCTAAATTTTTATTCCAATATATTAATTATTTAAAGAATATTTAAAGAACTTTTTGGGAGTATTAGTTACTTTCAATAGCTTTTGTGGTGGAACAAGAGAAGGTGCCTTGAAGCTAACTTAAATGTTATTCTGTCCTGAAAGTGTGAAAACCATCCTTGTCTAAAATGAATTTATTAAAAAACTGTTATTTGAAATAACCATATAAGCAGTATTATAGAAGGAACAGAGGTTCAATTCTAATATTTTTAGATAAACTATACTAAATCTTTTAATAAGATTTATTTATATTCAAAGGTATGTTGATAAATTGCTTTACCCAAAATGTTTTACAAAAAATCAAATTGTACAACGCTACATTGTTTTTAAAAAAACAATAGCTGCATTTACAAAACATCCATTTTACTCATTTGTATTGTTCCTTAAGGAAAAAATACCTCACTATACATTGATTGAATCATTTCACTTTGAATAGATATGTTTGTCATGTCATGAGATAGACCTCTTAAAATCTCTCCACTTTATAATATATTTCAATTTAACTTTTACATTTTTTTTTTAACCTAAATTCAAATATAATTCTATCTTTTCACATAATTTATAAAAAAAACCAACAATAGTTTATAAAACTTTAGGTGAGAAAATTTAAGATAAAATGCACATGCATGTATATTTAAATAGAATTATATTATTGTACAGTGTCATGCTTGGTGGCTTTCTGTGATGGCAGTATCAAGGAATGTATTTTTTAAATGTCTACTATGAATTGATCATCCAAAAAAAGGAACTTGCTTAAAATATTTTTCAAAACCTCAAATAAGATGAATAGCTACTACAGTGTGAACTGTGATCACATTATACCCTATTCCATAATGCAAGTTTATATAACAAAAATAAGAAGATGTTGTATGATTGTCAATGAGACAACTCTCCACACAAGACCAAAAGACACAGAAATTTACAGCAATAGGTAACCAAAAAAGATGCGGCCTTCAACAATGAGTTAAACCCATACCACATAGTTATCTTTAAAAAGCCCCATAATGACAAAAGTCAAATAATTCAAACGAGAAAAATATGGCCTGATTTATGTACAAATGTGAAAAACAGCTACAAATGACAATGGCTGAATTACTGGCTCCTGATTTAGGTCAAACACATACAGAATATTGTGGGGTGAAACATGTTGACTGTTGCCAAACCATTCCCCTTACTTGTTCCATGGCATGATGAATTAAAAACAATTAAAAAAGAAAAAAAGCAGCCTGTTCTATACCTATTGTGATATTCTATAATAATAGTATTGAGGTGAACAGTTTACATAGTACTAAAAGTAATTGTTAATAATAGTTGTTGTAACAATAGTCTCATTTACAAAAAACATATTTTTATGCCCCTGTCATAGCATAGCACCAAGTGGGCTTACTGGGCTATACGTTTTACCCTTGTGTACGTAAATTGGTTTCAATTCTCTTATTTAAGTGTGCCTCAATGAAATGTTATGAAACTTATTTTACACATTGCTTATTACTATACAACACAGATCAAGTGTGAATTTGGGTGGCTTCATTTTACTGTTCTACACTTATGCCCCTTTACAAATTTTTTGTTTCCATTCACTATCTTTAATTTGCCTCAACCAAATGTTATGAAACTTATGCACAATGCTTCTTGCTACAGAAAACATCAAGTTTTAATGTTAGTGGTGTCACTTATATCTTTATAGAGGTACACGTACTCCTACACAAATTGAAAAATACACAAATTGAAAAATTGCTGATTTTTGGTTTGTTTTCTAACTTAAGTTTGCCTCAACCAAATTTGGTTAGGGTCACTGTTATTGTTCTTGATTTATGTCTCTTTATAACATTATATGCAAGCATGTCCAAGAGACATATTCCCAATTTATTTTGATACTTTGTTTAATTGTTTTGTCTTTAATAAATTTGCAATTGAAAATTAAGGTTACAAAAATCAATTATTTTTATACCACCGCAAAAAATGATAATTTTTTGGTTGTATATTGGTAAGGCATTTGGTCATAAACCTTGTGTTTAAATTTCATAGATTTCTTTTTACTTATACTTAAGTTATAGTGTGAAAACCAAATGTCTTTGAACAAAGACAACACCAATGTCATACCAATATACAACCAAACATTTTTCAATTTTTGCCATCGTTTAAAAATTAATTATTTAAGCTGTGTATAATAACCACAAAACCAGAGGATCTGAAAGGTCTCAAAACAGAAAGAAGAGTTTTGCTTTGTCAGATCCTGGAAAGCAAAGCATGTCAACATGATCTGTATTTTAATAAGTTGACAGGTCTCACTGAATATTCTTGTATATCATGGACAGCTTACTATCTCATTGTATAAATGGATAAATAAAATTTATCAGTTCTTTTATAGAGAACATTTATTGATAGACAGTTGAAGTATGAACATGCTAATTATTATTTCATTCTTTGTGAAGCAGAATTTATATATGATAATTATTTAAAATAGATATTTTATTTTTCAGAGTTGAAACATACATCCCATACTTTAGAGCCTTTACTAGTGACAGCCAACAAATCTCTGACACCACCTAAAAAGGCAAAGTGGCATTTAGGTAAGATTGAAAACATGAAGAGAAAAGCTGGACATCAGAGATAATAGTAGTCAGATTATATGGATTACCTCAGTTTGACAGTAAATGATTGCCCTACTGCCCATCTTGTTTGCGATCTTTAATTCATAGGACAAGTAAATCAGAGTCATCAGTTCTATTTTAGTTCCCGCTT
Organism: Mytilus trossulus; assembly: GCF_036588685.1. Lineage (NCBI taxonomy): Eukaryota > Metazoa > Mollusca > Bivalvia > Mytilida > Mytilidae > Mytilus > Mytilus trossulus. The sequence goes on along the minus strand of NC_086373.1, from coordinate 102,540,457 downwards.
GTTGCAACAGAGGAACAGAAAATATGACTTGTCATAGAATAACCTTCCATTGTGTTGTCTTAGAAACAAGTTAAAAACTGGAATTTAAATGCAAATCATAGGTTTGGAACTTGTTTTATAAATGTTGCCATTTCATACATCTTATTTAATGCACCTCATGATACTGGCTTCTCGGGCATTTTTATCTGCTTAGTGCAATTTTAACATATAAACAAAAAATATTTAGAAAATGAGTTCTTATTCCTGCTCATGGATTTTCACACTAGTCCACAAAGGAGTAATGAATTTTTTTAAATTTTTTTTTGCCCCATATTCCTTTTTGTCGAGCCTTCGACTTTAGTCGAAAAAGCGAGACATAGCGATCCTACATTCCATCGGCGTCTGCGTCGGCGGCGGCGTCAACAAATATTCACTCTGTGGTTAAAGTTTTTGAAATATTAATAACTTTCTTAAATTAAACTGGATTTCTACCAAACTTGGACAGAAGCTTGTTTATGTTCATAAGATAGTATGCAGAAGTAAATTTTGTAAAAATAAAATTCCATTTTTTCCGTATTTTACTTATAAATGGACTTAGTTTTTCTGCCAGGAAACATAACATTCACTCTGTAGTTAAAGTTTTTGAAATTTTAATAACTTTCTTAAACTATACTGTATTTGTACCAAACTTATACAGAAGCTTGTTTATGATCATAACACAGTATCCAGAAGTAAATTCTGTTAACAAATAAATCCATTTTTTTTGTGCATTTTACTTTTAAATGGACTTAGTTTTTCTGCCAGGAAACAAGGCATTCACTCGTGGTTAAATTTTTTTAAATTCTAATAACTTTTTTATACTATTTTGGACCTGTACCAAACTTGGACAGAAGCTTGTTTATGATCTATAAGAAAATTTTGTTAAAATTTTGTACCTGTGTATCTGTATTTTACTTATAAATGGTTATAAATCTTCCAGTTTACATTACAGACAGTCTGCAGTTAAAGTTTTTAAAACATACTTTATTTTTACCAAACTTGGACAGAAGCTTCTTAGAATCATAAGATAGTACCAAGAGGAATATTTTTATTGATTTTATTCCTCTTTTGTTGAGCCTGCGATTAACAGCATAAGTAGGCGAGACACTGGGTTCCACGGAACCCTTAAGAATTTTTTCCCCTGTATAACTTCAACTGACTTTCTGACCTAATTGATTTTGTTATATTTTAGGTATTAGATCACAAAGCAAACCACAGGACATTATGCATGAGGTATACAGAGCCATGAAGACATTAAATTATGTAAGTTTTCATCATGTTTACACTATTTCCTAGAGAATGTTCTATAATTTTATCTAAGTAAAGGGATACTAAAGATTCAAGGATGGTTCAAGAAATTAGTGAAATTCAAACTTACAATTTTGAAAAATGTTTTGATATATACAATTGATAAAATTTACAATTGTTTAATAATTTAGAAAGAGAATTAGAGTCATGACATTGAAATTAAGCAGAATAAATAATAAACAACCATTAAATATGTTTTCAGGAATGGAAGGTTATAAACCATTACCATGTAAGAGTTCGGAGGAAGAACCCAGTATCTGGTAGATTTGTGAGTATATATAGATAAATCGTTAAAAAATTACTAATATTAATTCTTCTGTGTCATGTCAAATGGGACGTCATTCTAACCTAGGACATGACAGTTGAATTATTTGAAATTTAACTTCTAAGAGTAAATGAATAAAAATTGTATGAGATGGAGTAACAGGATTTGTTATATAAGAATATTTTGGAAAACTTTGACATTCCCTATCGGTGATCTTCAAAAGATTGTCATTTCTCTGTGAAAGGGCATGAGATATGGAAACTTATCAATGACACTATCTTAACAAACTTAATTAACTGATACAAATTTTATTTCATAATCGAATCACAATCAAGAAGAGATTAGAGCAAGCAAAAAACTTATCTATTAACATGAACACAAAAGTATTGTTCCACTAAGAATGAAAAATGTAACTTATATTCTATCAACATAAGTAAATTCATAACTTGCAGTCTTATGATGATAATATGATAAACAGTCATATTTACAGATTATTTTTATGACAATCAAAAGACACAAACTGTACATATAATATAAAGATTGGTTTGGTTTAACCGTCATAGTGAAAGGAGAGATAGCCATGAATACTACACAGCAAGTTAAAAAGTTGTGTAAAGCCTGATAATCATTACTTTCATGTTTATAAAAGTATAGTCAGTTGCAGATTCAATATTTTTCTGCAACCAGTGTTAATATAATGTAATGTTAATTAATTTAATGTTTCAGTCTAAAATGAGTTTACAGCTTTATCAGGTGGATCAGAAGAGTTTCCTTCTTGATTTCAAAAGTCTGAACTCTGTGGAATTGAGGGAATCATCTGTACATTCATCAGAATCTTCCCAGAGTTCCATGGCACACAGTTTACCCGCTACACCAGCCTCATTCTCAGATCTAGGTAATTTTAGTGTACTTTCATTTTCATTCTGCATCTCAACCTAACCTTGTGTCTTGTTCACATAGAAGAATTTGTATATAATTTTTGACAGTGCTAACTGATTCATTCAGTGGAAAATTTTGCTGCACTAGTCAATAACTGAAAGTGTCCACACAGACTCAATGGAGCACTATAATATCATTATACTGACTTATTTGTACAGCAATATGCACAAAGGAACATTAGTTTCCATTTCAGAATGTAAGATATATACCTCTCATTGCCAACGAACATATATAATATTTGATTTAAATAAAGGTATGCATTTCATTTACAGATCTAGAATATCCCATCTTCTATAGACCTGTTAAGGTTCAATAACTTCTTTGTGAAATAGACAAGATTTCCAATAGTCCATTTATAAGTTAGGTTAGACTTTTTTCTAGCTTGTTTCTGTAAAATATGGGTTTTCAAAATTACTTTATAATCTTTCTCCTTTGAGATTGAATTCCATAATTGTAAGTCCAGTCGTTTTTTTCAAGCAGATTATTACAGCTTTATGTGACATGATGGTCTCAAATTTGAACCTAAATTTTCCTGCATATTTATTCAATTTATTGAATGTGCTTCGTGCTTTGCAAAAACTAAATAAGATAAATCACTTTACAATAAGAGTTAATGAAATATTTTTTTCAAGTGATCCATTCAGTTTTAAACTGTTAAAAAATGTCCAATGTAGGAACCATAACTCTGATGTTGAAAACTCAACCCACCTTTAAATTGATTTTCAAATATAACTAAGAGTTGTTTAATAATGATATGTTAAATTTTGCCTGAAATGACTTGTTGCAAGACAGATAAATTAACATGTGTACCAGTTTTTATTGATGTAAGGTATTTTTTGAAATTTATGAATGAAATATGAACGAAATTGTTCAATGAACGAAATTGACAAAAGTTTGTTTTATATTAAAATCTCAATTTTTATTACTACAATAATGATAATGTTATTATCAACTGATTCCTTTTCAATTATAATTTACATTTTTATCTGTAATTACTGAAGTTATGAAATATGCCAACATAATTTTTATTACAACTTATTTATTTTATTGAATAATGAATATAGAATATAAAAAAGTTTTAAAGAATAGAAAAGAATTAATTCAGTAAAATAATTTATTAGCAGATAAAATGTAAAAAAGAAAGAGAAAGGCATATTAAAATGATCTATCATTTTCATAAAGGAAAAAGAAAGGACCATAATCATTCATTTCTTCCAAATTAATATCCCACTTGTTTATAATTGCAGTGATAGTGAAGCCTTTTGTCTCGGCAGGGAAGGTGACTGAAAACATACCTCGTCATCGTAAAATACTATTTCGTAATATTGAACGTTTTCCTTGTTGTCGTTTACCATATACTCCGTTCAGTATACTTCCAGGTGAAGAATTATTACGCTACTGTCCTGCTGTTGCCGATTTTCTTCAGCTATTTAGTGCCATTTTGTTTTGCAGGCACGAATCCTATACTTATAACTAAAATAACCGTCTATGTTTCAATGGCAGCTGATATAGATTTCATGCATGCTTTTAATAATTATGAAAGCTACTTTTAAATTAGATAATGGATATTTGAAATATTAAGCACATTTCTTATTGTTTGCAGAATATTTTGAAAAGTGGAAGTTGTTTTCAGATGCCAGTTATTATACTCCATGCAAACAAATACTTTTGGGGGGAGTTTATAAAAAGTACTGTGTCCATCAGTCTGTCTGTCCATGTGTCCTGTAAGCTAATCACTTATAGTGCTGAAAAAATATCGGTGAAATCTTACACAGTTGTAAAACACTAGGTGAGGATGTGTGTGCAGGAAGATAATCCAGGTCTGACATGTTTAAGGGGAGATAATTGAATTTACTTACTTCAAATTACTAAAAGTTATTGGGGCAGGGGATTCCTGTTTGTTATTTCACTCACAGTTCTATTTTTGCACTATTTATTGCAGAAAATCCTAGGTTGTTATAAGCTGGCTTGTGAAGACAGGTTCTGCTGAATCAGAAATAGATATGTTTTTTTCTTTTTCTTTTATTTGCATGATCAATCAGCTTAAAAAATAAAACAAAATGGATTACTAAAAACAGTATACCTCATTCTGATTTTCATGTTACTTATTAAATCTATCCCATTTACAACAAGAGTTGTAAATTGACAGACTTAAAACAAACCAGGATTCTATGAACATTTTTTTTATTTAGAATTCTTATAACACATTAAATACATTTTGCATTCACTATATAATACATGTTGATATCCAAGGCATAAATAAAAAAAAAACACTATTGGATATGAAATGTAGGAATTATTTAATAGTGTTTCTATGAAGTAAAGCAAAAGTATTTTATGATTTTTGAAATGATTTGATATTAAACTAATTTTTTTTATCACACAACTGAAATAATTAGTGACATTGTGATTAGTCAAGTGGATAAATGCCGTCATGTGGTGACCCCAGTAGATCAGTAGTGTGCGGTAGATTTTATAAGGGTATCATGAGGTCACATCTACCATTAAAGGTCATGTCATCCATTAATGTTATTGTATTTCATGATTTATTTCTATACATATCTTGGAAGAAATGTGTTTTGAAAATTCTCTAAAGGATTCTCCTACAAATCCATAGAGGGTTAGTAAAATCAATAAGGGATTTTGTCTTATACCTCACCCCTATGGATTTTACAAAGCCTGTATGGATCTGTGAGGGATCAATAGTAAATAATATAACTTGTAATGAGGAATAACTCTCCAGGTACATTACTGTTTTAACATCAGTCTGCCGATATGACCAGTTATAAGAAAATAATTATATGGTGTGCCTCCTTCGATACTCAATTATTTTTTGAAAAATATCATTTGCAAAGGATTATTATGCTTTGCGGGATAAAAGAATTGATATTGTGATGTTTTATTATTATCTTTGTTTCTGTCATCTCTTTCTAAACATGGATAATAACTCACAAAAAGCATGTATTGTTTCTATCTACTAGTTAAATCCAGATTGTAAAGAAAAAAGTTACATCTGGATAAAACAATTGATCTATGCATAAATTATTTATTTGAGACATAGCTATTTTATTGTTAGCTCTTCTGATTTTGAATGAACACATTCACATGTGGTGTGCCCAGTTGATTTTGTGACAGTAATGATATGTGTGTATGTCTGATATGATATCTTGACTTTGGATCTGGAAATAACAGTTTAACCTTTTTTATTGTAAAATAACCAATATTTTAGACATTTTGACCACTAGCCTTCTTCAATTTCTCTATCATCCTTCAAACCTCACTGGCAGACAATGTTATGACTTTATAGTGTATTCCTGACAAACAAATAAACAGTTCTACTATTACTTGATTTTTTTGATTTTTTTGATTTTTTTTGCAATCTATTAACACCTTTATGACAATTTTTTTTATATATATATATGTTCTATATTGTGTAAAGATTTAATTCCTACAATTACAGTAAACTTGACTGTGAATTTGCATTAATTGTTTTCAATGACCATACATTTTTTGATATGACTACCACTAATATGGTAAACCTGTCTGGAACAATTCTTTGAAAAAAAGGAAGTGCCTTCTCACTGTAAAGTAACAGAAAAATGAAAATAAAAATTGAAGTTCTAATTCATGACACAAAAATCTTCACACAACACACTAGACACAAACTTAAGACTTTTTCATCTTAAAGTAAAGTAGAGGTCTTTTACAATTGGCAAAATACCACAAACAAAAGTTGACTGCTAAAGCTAGTCAGAGCTTTAATTATTGCTTTGCACTGTGTCTGAAAACAAAAGCTACAGGATCACATTATTCTGAGCTATTTATCATTCTACCGGTATTTGCCAGCGTTTAATTATTTAATTTGCTTTAAGAAAATGTTGCATAAAAGTCAGTATTGTTTAAAAATTTCATAAAGTTTGCTCTATAAATATTTTGTTAAAAATATAAGTAATGTCTTCATATATGTTCCTTCTGACAGGTCTGAATTAGTGATTTTGTTCCATTAGCGTTAATTACCAATTGATATTTTTTTAAGCACACTTGTATATTTTCCATATAAATTACCAGAAAATATAAGTAACTTCCAGGTCCTTGGTCTGGTATGACTATTTTAGCCATGTTGATATGTTTGTTTACCTTGCATAATGTTCAGCTTTCTAAAAAGCTTATATACATGAAGCTTTTGTCATTTTGCAGAAAAAGGTTTTCATATGCTGTTGTGTGTTTTTTTTTTTTTTAATTTATTTAGATAAAAGACATTTTCAAACATAAGCAGTTGATTCATTTATTTCATAAACCTTAGTTATGACTTATTTGCTATCTGTTGTCAGCTTCATAATTATGCCTTTCAAAAATTGACTTCAGTGCAACCATATTTTCATTCTTTTTTCTTATTTAACATTTTGAATGTACGCAGTGTTGTGCTGAATGAAAATTTTGTCATTTGATTATCAGAACCTCACAATCTATATATATATCTGTTATGAGTGATCTGTGGATTGTTTTTTTTTTTATCAGATTTGCAATTTTTAGGTCAAAAGTAATATGTGTGTTAACTCAGTCACTCCTGTTTTTAAATAAGCTTAAATCAAAATGTTAGATTTCTTTTAAATTGCTTAAAATTTTGTTATCCAAGGGTATCTTATAGATTTTTATAAGTTATAGGATTTCTCATTGTTAAAGGCCATATGATGACCTGTTGTTGTACACATACACATCTTTTGGTCACTTTTGGACAGTTGTCCTCATGCCACATCACATGTCATTTTCTGACAGCATTAGTGTGAGTTTAAAATCACTTTTTTCCAACTTCTTCTTTTGATTTTGAACTATGTTTCTTATTAGAAAAATTGAATAAACAAATCAAAACTCTTATGCTACTGGCTGGATATATTTTTCTTTTTATAACTACATCAAATTTTAAGTTTAGTTTAAATATATTTATTTATAGTGGAATAGGAAATAAGTTACTGTGGATTTATTTATTTTCGTTGGTATCAATTTTAATGGATTATGAAAAACATTCATGTTCTTGAATATTTAATTTTATGGTTTTGCCAAAATTAGCATACAATGGCATAAAACCTATAGAAAAATTAACTTAATGCTGAACATTAAATTTCGTGGATTAGAAAATTCAGAAAAATTGGTATCCAACGAATAATAATGAATCCACAGTATTGCAACTTGTATTAATCCCTTTCCACTTGAGATTGTTTAAACAACAAAATACAGTTATATAAATGTTTGGAAAATGTCTGTACCAAGGCAGGAATATGACAGCTGTTTTTCATTTGTTTGATATGTTTGTGCTATGATTTTACCATTTGATCAGGGACTTTCTGTTTTGAATTTTTCTCGGGGTTAGGTTTTTTTGTTATTTTACTTTTTTCTATACATTCTTTCCATTCAATATCCAAGCAATCATTAATGATAAGTTATGCTCAGATATATATTCAAGTTATAGAATTATGTATTTGAATAATTAAATTCAATTTTTAATTAAAAAAAATAACATGCTGTGCATTTCGAGTGAATCTATTTTAACAATAGGTACAAATACAGCCACAAATGTACAAACATAAACAAAGGATGATGACTCCAATTCATGTAGATCATTTTCCTAAATGTTTTCTGAATTGCCAAATGAAATTCATTGTTAGAATTGAGGTAAACATTGCAAAATGAAAGCAACACCTGTTTATGCTACAGGGTATTTGATTTTCTATGTCAGTGGTACATCATTATCGTATAACATTACTAAAAGACTTTGTTAGTGTTCAAGCAGATTCACTCATATTTTCACAGGTGACCAATGCATGCTCTTAGAGACCTAAATAGTTATGCTTTTAAAAACATATTCATGAACGTTCAATATGAAAACCTTTTTTGAAATCATCATTGTCACATATACCTGTATGTATTTGTCTACCCCAGCACCCAATTGTCATTCAGCACTGGTGGGAGATAATTTCCTATGGTGTTCATGTCATGATACTGGAAAGGACCCCTATGAGCCAACAGAGTAAGGCCCAGTTCACAACTGCTTTATAGGGTACACTTTGTATAATATATAATTGATTTTCAGATGCATCACACGATACTGTATTATTTTTGCCTGGTAAGTGTTTCTATCAGCTTATGTCACGCTTTATACACGTTGCACTTTCTACTTTAAAATTGGGATTCTCTGAAAATCTAGCTATTACAGTTTCACAAATTAACTCAGTTTTTGTTTTTATGATACAGTTGTATCATACAATTTGTTTTATTTTTGTTTGCTTCATTTGTTTATTTACAATATTAATTTTCTTGTATGAATTGATTACTATTATGATACAACAAAAATTCCCTGTGGTACATTACGATTTTGGAATTATCTGAGAATTCCAAATAAAAATTTCATTGTATAACTTATAATATAATACATTGCTAATTGTTTTGATATTAACAGTTTGACAAATACAGATTGGAAAAATTCCGTTATCCCAGAGGAAATAAATTTTCAGATATTAAAATTGTAATTTTTAATACATATACGTGTACTGCAAATAGAGCATGGAATTAGAATCATTCATTTATTTTTATTTAAATGTTTTGACATAAGCTGATAACTATGGCTAGCTGCTTTGAGGTTGAAGGTTACACAGTATATATATTATAGAATCACCATTTCCCCTTCCTTTGAAATATTATATCATAGATGGATGCATGATTTAGATGAATCATGCATTCATAGAATGCTTCTTAGTAAATACTTGGAACAATTAAAATATAAAGGAGGGAGTCCTTCAAACTTTCTACTGAGATACATTCATTAACACTGGTACATAAACATCTCATATCATCATTTCATTTTTTATATATTATACATTTTCAATTTCATTCAACATGTTCATAATTTGAGGATTTTTATTAATGAAAGTGTAAGTCTTAGAGTGAAAGGTAAAATTGAGGTTGTGGAAGATAAAAAAGAGAAATCATGCGAATTTTTTTCTTCCAAAAGTGGATTTCACAAGTAAAATAGAGAATACAAACTTGAAAGGTTTGTCCAATGTGAATGCATGGACAACATAAGCAGAATTATTTGCTGAATGTAGTTTACAAGAAGTGGTCAAGGTATGATCACTTGCAAAATACTACACTTGCCAGAAAAAAGTCCTTTTCTGCTTAAAAAAATTATGTACTACTGTTAAAGACGAAAAGATGGACATGTTGGTAGAATTTTTTTTACATTCCTAAAAGTTTCGACCTTTAGATTTATTGCATTCTGTAGTTGGAGTAGGGAGAAAGAAACTAAAACTAGATTGGCTGACCTTTTCCTAAAAAAAATATATGCTTTAAGAAATAATCTGTATTCCTTCCAACTTTATATCTCGGTAATGGATGCTTGTACTTAAATTTATAGCCTGTTTATCTAAGACAGCATGGGTTTACAGTGAATGTACAGTAATAAATTAATTCTATTATATTATATTACTAAAGTGTTTGTATGTATAATGTAGATCTTATTAATACAAAAATATATAGAACTGTGTTTAAATTATAAATATAAATTACTTAACATGATATTTTCTATATGTGGAAACTTAATACAATGATGACAATAACATTATTTTTATAAATATCATGATTGGTTATTGCCATTATTTATATTATCCAAACATTTGAAATTTCTACTTTATAACTGAGAGCTTAAAAGGAAATTCAAAATTTCTACGGAATAGTTTTGAGCCCTTCTGTAGAAAAAAAATCCCACAATCACAAAAGTTGGTATTTTTGACTTAAAGTACTTTAGAAGATTAAAAAAAAACTTCTTTACTATAAATTTAAAATATCATGTAGGAAAAAACTACTTCTATGGACTTCATTGTTTAAGCCCACTCCAAGAAATAATTTACTTGTCCTCTCTCGTCATTATAAAATATTTATGAACATTAAAAAATATTAATGAAAAAAAAATATATTGATGAAATAGGCATAGCCTGTTCATATAAGGGGTTTAAAGATAGATGGAAAAACAGACTCATGGTAAAAGTAGTTTTCAATAAATAGATAAATATATGTTCAATCACATAGTAGGGAAGCAACTAGTAATCTATTTTTACATGTATTAATACTTTAAATAATATTAAAAGATACAGTGAATTTTGCCGACATTAGTAATTACTTTGATTCTTATTTTCATTGAAAGTATAGCTTTCATAACAGTTTCTGTAAATATCTTACTATAACCTTTAACAATTAAATACAGGGTTATTATTGGAGAGAATTGAGGATTGATGGATACAATTTAATGTAGTATTTATGTAAAATTATTTTCATGCTAACCTTTTAACTGAGGCATGCTTTTCTTGGTTAAGGTTTCTGAAAAGAAATAGTTGATGTCGTTTATCATTAAAACCACCATTAACAAAAAAATATTTTGATAAATGAATTTTTACGATCTTGTGCATGATAATGTATTTCTTGTTTGTTTTACAGAAGAAAATATGGAGGTTGATGATGAGCCAATGAAAACACACCAGACATTAGAATTCTTTGAAATGTGCGCTGATCTCATAACAACATTAGCTCGATAAGCAGTATACAGAAAATCATCAAAAATAATTATACTGTCTGAAGAAAAGGAATGTGCAAGAAATCATTTAAGACTGCTTAATGAATGTAAACTTTAGTCATATTTTCTATTGTTTAAATGAAAACATGTATATGCTAGGAGATGATCATAAAGCTTCTGGTAGATAAACCCTAGCTTTGTTACATGTAATATTTCTTCAGATAACCTTAACAAAACCATAAAAACCCAACATCAGATGTTACAAAACACACTATGTATTAAACTTGTTGTATATTACTTTATATGAAATGAAATACACAATGTATGAAATGTTGTTTGTATTGCTTTTAGTTACTTCAAGAACACTATGAAATTGATTCTGTATTATTGTTACATAAGTTAAGTTCACATTTTCTTTCTATAAATATGTGTATTAAATTATGATACAGAAAGTACACTTAAGGAATAACAGTACTGTAGTTGAAGAGTTGCCACCGTCAATTGTAGATTTGACGGTCGCAAATGCAGTTTTACTGGCGACGCGTAGCGGAGACAGTAAAACGGAGATTTGCGACCGTCAAATCAAAATTGACGGTGGCAACTCTTCAACTACAGTACTGTTATTCCGATTCTAATGCATTACAAAAAGAAATAATACGATAAAACTTTGAAAAATGGATAAATTTGACAAATAAAAAAAAATCCGCGTAACGTCATGAACGATTTTGGCGCAAAGCGGTCATTGGTAAACGTGACGTCATACAATGAAAACTTACAAACTGGATGATATTACGTTACCTGTACGCTTCAATTCGGATAAAATTACATTAAAACGGCGAATTCGAGGTAGGTGTTGTTTTATTTTCGTTTATATAGTAGTAATCGAACATTTGTTGATTCTATCATTTCAAAATGGTTGTCCCTCCTTAGTAACGCCTGGTCAACTGTGGATTTGACGGCAACTTTTAGCCAATGAAAATAATTGTTACATACAAATTGCATTAGAATATACAAATATAAAGTATGTACTACATTATAAAATGAATTGTTATCTGTGATACTTACATTGAGGAAGTCCTCCTTTATAGGTATCCTTTTCTATTCATCATATTTCTGAAGCAAATACCCAAGTTACATTCAAATCTGTATTTCAATCCTCTAAATGTGTCCTTTTTAAAAGTTCTCAAATTAAATTTTATTTAATTTCTTCAACCATTATTATGAAAATATTTAAAATTTATATGAATGAAGGCATGTTGGGTGTTTTTCAATATGTGACTTGTACAAAACCACTTCTCTCTTTGTATATTTGCATCACCCAGACATTGGGATATTAATCTCTTTTTTTTTATCTTGTTGATCGCGTTGAAATGTAAATAGATAATAAATTCCATTTCTTAAATGTTCTGCATATGTGCAATTTTTAAACGCTTTTTATGCAGATAATTTGTTGAAGTATTTTAGCTTGTATTGTTTTTGTTAGTGGCTTATTTGAAAAAAAATATTGATTATTTAATTTTCAACCCTTTTCCAAATGATTTTAAATCATATTTCAGATGAAGATGCATATCTTGTTTTGGAACTTTATTATTTATTTTATGACAACAGAGTTTTACTTAGTTGGATTAGACTTGATGAATTTGAAAGACTTGGTAAAACATGCTGAATGTCACATAGTAGTTATAATATTGACAGTGTAGATTACAAGTGCCGAATTTTCTGAAAGTTTTCAGTGCTAGTTTCTTCAAGTGCTTGTTTCTGAAAAAAATATACGTTTTGTTTTGTTATTATGAATAGGGCATTTATGTAATCAAAATTTTAATGTAAAAATGTATATTGATAAAATATATTAAACAGAATTGGTATTTATATTTTGTTTTCCTTCTTTTTATGTAGAAATATTTATAGAGTATGTGTTCATATGTATAACTCTGTTATGTAGAACATATTTATAGAGAATGTGTTCATATATATAACTCTGTCCATCACACAACATATTCACACTTAAATTAGGGTTTTAAGTGTTTAGTATTCTATGTGGAATTATGTTATTGTTGTTTATCTTTTCATTATTTTCAATTTGCTTTTTTGTGGCATCTAGTCACAGCCGTTTTATTGAATAATTGATAATTTGAGTTCATAGTTCACAAGTTTTTTATTGCTTTTACAGTAAATCGATACTTTCAAGCTGGGTTTATGGTACCACTTTAGATTTAAAGATGGTAGAGAGTTCAGAATTAAAGACATATCATGAATATGATGATAAATTTTATGACTTGCAGAACGTTATTACACTATTTTAATCAGATGCTACCAAATTATTTTGCCATGTCATCTGCCCTTAAATTAAATAAAAAAATGTTTATCCAATAGAATAAAAAGTGTTTAGTAAGATTTACGAAATGAAAAGAATGACCCTATATTCATTCCTCTTTTGTGCAATATATACATGTACTCTATCAGAAATTAATAAACAAATCTAAGAAGAGAAAGACAAATAGTATATCAATGTAGAAGTGAATCTAGGGAGACAATCATGCTCATTATCTACTGCCAAAAAAATATATCTTTCTCTACTAAATGCAAAAAGTAGTATATCAAGATTTTAAGCTTAACAGACCCAAAGGTTGTAGTGACTTTTCTCATCAGTTGACATTTGTAGTCATTCTACAATTCTCCCCTCTGAAACAACAGAGCAAATTGGAACCAAAAGTGTGTCACAGTAGTCTTGTCTGGATCGTTGATGATGCATTGACAACAAACTGTCTCACCAAAGTAAAAACTCTGTCTCTATATGGGTACAAATAAACAGGAAAAATACCAGAAAGTTCATTACTGGAATTCCACTTCACGAAGAACATCTTAACATTATTAATAGACATTCAATTTTTTTTGAACACTTGATCTTACAACCATACCAACCATAGTCATCACAGTGGAGACTATTCACATATCACGAATGCAGACCCATGATATGTGCAATATCTTTGAAATGTAGTAAGATAGTTTACCTATTTTAGAACTAGATGGCGGCATTTGACAAAAACAACCAAAAGAACTTGTTAACTCTCATTAAAAGTATGAAAAATGAAAACACTGCAATTGCTGCACGTTGAAAATAACGTTGCTACATCCGAAAAAAGCCTTTCTGGAGATACAACACACGAACCTATACTGAACAAAGAGGGAAAAAATGAAAAATAAAAACATCTCAGTTCATAGATTTTGCATTTAAGTAATTGAATAAGATCACCCTAAAAAAAACCTTGGTCCAAATCAAATTTGTTGAAAAGCACATAGAGAATTAAGTGACATTCCATCTGCAATGACATGCATAGTTTAGAAATCGCTAGGCACAGGAAAATATCTCAGATGATCGAAAACAGGAGAATTTTTGTCTTGTCTTTAATAACGTGGAAAAACACAATGCTATAAACAAGACATATACAGCCCACATAAATAACTCCATTAATAAAACCTAATTGTAAATTCAAAACTAAATACACTTGCAAAAGATACAATAACACCAAACAAGTAACTGAAATGCTACACACAATCAACTGAGAAACTCTTGGGAAAAGGCGGATAAGAACACGCATCATCATATACAAAATTATATCCAACAGATTTGCCTATCAAATCAATAACAATAACAAAAATTCCTTAAAGTTGTCTCCTTGACACTTGAGCATCTGCAGTGATTTTACTGTTGCGGTATTCAGAGATAAAGAGTTCCAGTCATTAACGGTGTTTTATGTTAAATATGACCAGCTGTAAAATCAGTATTAAAACAGCAAAATCTATAAAACCTATATTTTTAAAATTTTAGATACACATTCCTTATTTTAGGACATAAAAATCTTACGTGTTCAAGAACCACATGGACTGAAACAAATCGACACTATATTTGGATCAGAAATTGTTTGTTTGACGCAAATACAATATTTCAATCTTGCTATCTATGACGAGTTAGTTATACATCTATGGATTAGTCGATACAACAGCAAACATTCGATATTCCAATGGTTACTAATTGTGCACTATATAACCTTCAAAACCTTCATAAAAAAAAGAAAGAGCACTTGGCAAAGTGCTTTAACTCCTTTTTCAGTTAAATAAAGGCAACAGTAGTATACCGCTGTTCAAAACTCATAAATCCATGGAAAAAAACAAAATCGGGGTAACAAACTTAAACTGAGGGAAACGCATTAAATTTAAGAGGAGAACAACGACATAACACTAAAATGTAACGCACACAGATACGAACCGAGCATCAGACAAAAGCCCACGAGAATAACAAATATAACATGAAAACCAAATACATAAATTTGGGATAGACAAGTACCGCAACAAGTTAAAAATTTAATACGTCAGAAGTGCATTTTGTCCACACAAGACCTAGTGACGCCTAGATACAAAAGTTTGATCAAAAAATGAAAAATGACGTCACATTAGAATGAATAAGATATAATTAGGATTGATTTAAGATTATATTAGAACTTAATACTGATATTGCATTTGAAAACAATGTACATTTCAATACTTATTAATTGCAAACTAAGGTAGCAATTCACTATATTATAAAGCTATGTCCGGTTTGTTTTGAAATTAACTCTAAACATAAAATATCGTACTGATTACTTTGAACAAAATCAAATCTGATATATGAAGGCGGTGATTAATTTTACACATAAATATAATAGAAAAGACGTCAACACATTTGACAAAATCCGATGAGAATTACAAATATAACATTAAACATTCAAACTAAATACATGAATTTGGGATAGACAAGTACCGTACTACGTCTTATAGTAAAACGAATTCACACACAGCAAAACAGTCACAATCCGGAATAAGTCACGTTTAGTAATTAAAAGATAAGACGTCATAATGACAAACCACAATCTACCATGTGGTAAAAATGTCCTTAGCTAGTTTGGTCAAAGACACATCGTATGGATCCACCAATTCGTGATGGTGTCCATAAAATTTACTGAGTGTCAATTTTCATCTGTCCTCCTCATAACTTTGTTGGAGCAGTTTCTGCGTAAGAAGCACACTTAATATATAGAATGATGATATGACTTGCTTTCACTGAAAACGAACCTTATTCGAGTGAGCGCTTGCATTTCATAGACTAATAATGATATGGTATTAATGATATTACCTTACTAAGACCGTCTGCTCCATATCTTTATGACTAATGTGATGATCTTTGAAATTGTCATTTTTCCATTTCTTAAAGTGAAAAAAATTAACAAAAATACTGAAATCCAAAGCAAATTAAAAAAACTGACAAAATTAAATGCTATTAAACAACAGAACTGATGAAAATCTCTAGCCATATTCCTGTCTTGAAACAGCAATGTCCCGATGCAAATAGTAGATTCAATCCACTTTTATAGCTACTAGTAGAGGTTTCCAGATTTGCTACGTATCAGGTACGGTTGGTAAGTAACACAACCGTTGGTGTTGTTTAGGAGGTTTCATTTGATGCATGAGATTATTGTATGTATCATGATGAAAATAAAGAAACAAAATTGCATATCAGTGATAAAATCCTTAATCTTTTATTTTATTACGATTTTTCTGCTTCTAGAAAACCTTGCACGTGATTTTATACGATAAAATTTATTTTGTGCACAAGAGAATGAACCAAACAGTCCTTACTGGAACTGAGTTGCCTCGACCTTTATATTCTAAAAATAGATTTGCGTTTCTGTATGGCTTTGTTGTTTTTGTATATATTAAGAAAAGGATTAGAATAAAGAATGTTTTCTAATACTCAAATATAAATTTGAATAATTAGAAATTACTTATTAATAATATCTTACTTGTACCTAACTGGTGTCGTTAATGACTACATAGACGGATCCAGGGGGAGGGGGCTTAGGGCCCACCACCCTTTCGTGGCAAACATTTGGTTGATTATATAGGGAATCACTGAAGCATGGATGGAGCCCCCCCTTTTATGAAAAGTTCTGGATGCGTCACTAAACTAGTACACGTGCTTATGGCAAAAATGAGTTCAAAATTGTGTTGATTTCTCATTAAAATATTTTTTTTATTAATTAAGCTATCTTTTCGATCATTGGAGCAACATTTTTTCATAAAACGCAACACACATTGTAAAACCATCGATCTAGTATCTTTTTCCTTATATTTTGTCACTGAACTTTTTAATAATATTGTTGATTATACTAATAACTAAAGAATAAATATAAATTTTATGACACAAACGAAAACCATTTTTTGAGTCGAAATATTTATCATCACGATGCTACTTCATCATGTTCGCTTATTATTATTATGTCACTAGATATTGTTATTACATTAATATTTGTAAATAATGTCACGAGTAAAATTGGGTATTGCACGTGCCTGGGAGTAGTATAATATAATCTACGAGGGGTAATGTTAAACCAATATCCATCCATTAATCCTTTTGTCGTACAGCATTGCCAAAATAACTTTATACAACACAGCGTATTTTGCTCACTGATAACGGCAATAATTTGACGCTATATTTACACTTAGTCTAATGCAATATGAAAATGTCTTTCTAACTCTTCGTAATGTTGTACGGAAAATACTATGTTGCTACATAATGTCTTTTGCACCATTTACAACTGATTTATGGACTCAAAATTAAGGATCATTTTCATCGGTTGGTAAATGTTTCTATGTATTTGTTCAGGTTTATATGTACTAGTATCATGAATACGATACTACTTAAAATAGTTAAATCCAGTTTTTCTGAGTTTTCTCTCTCGGCTTACTGCGAAAAAGATATATGAACAGTTGTGTTAATAAAAAGGGCATGTTTCTAAAATTTATAGAGCCTATTGATTTTATGAGGTTTTTTTTATAAAGAAAAACTTTAAGCCCGAGTGTAAAGACAATTGTCCAAAAAGGAAGGATGTCAAGTAAATACGATAACAGCCATATCTCTATGCATAATTGTTCAAATTGAAGATGTAAACGACCTTGTATTTTTTATAATTTCTTTCCGGACGTATGATTTTTTTTTTATCTTTATTTAATTCTTCAACATATGTATACAACAGATATATTACATATAACACAAAATTATCACAAGGCAATGTTATTTAAAAGTATAATGACATACATAATCAGTACAATAATTTAGAAATCAAAAGTTTTGACACCTTCGATTTTATTTCATAACTTTTTTTTTATTGATTCATTAGCTATTGACAAGGGTTTTGGATCTCACGCGTACAGACTGTACAACGATTTGGTTTTATATTAGTTTTTTCATTTTTCTTTTGTTATTAAGGTCAATTTATTTTGTTCAAATTCATTTTATTTGATCATGTTTTCTAAAAACTTACCAAAATAATACAAAACTTTAACATTTTACAAATGATACATAAAGGTATTACAAACAAAATTTATAAAGTTTTGAATTTGTTTTGTAATTAAGCTTCTTTGTATCTATGCAGTTTCACGGGGAAATAACTCTTAACTATACACCTTTCGTACCAACGGTTACTTGCAACGGTTGCTTGAAAGCATAATCGAGTGCACTCACTATTGTTTCCTACGAATACAAGAAGAAACCACATGAAATTAGTCCCAAGTTACAGCTAAAAATTCTCAAAACAGTTCTGCATATGATTTCTAAAACACGTGTTGATATAAAGTGTATGCATCAATAATTTTCAAAAGTTAAATGACGGCTCCCACTTCGTACTACGGTTGGTACGGTAGCAAATCTTGAAACCTCTAGTAGCATTTATGCATAACATACAGTCTACCCTTAATTCATGGCGTTTATATATTTCAATTAATATACGAGTGTGTTCATATTATATGGACTTTAATAACAGGGGTATATTTCTGACACTAAAAAGCGTGACATGTGAGAGACAGAACGACTGACATCGGAACAACATAAAGTTAACCGTCACCATCACGAATCAGTTGACAATACGGTGTGTCTTACTCAATGTATCAATTAGAATTTAGACACAGACAATTTCGCAATATGCTGCATCCAAAGTATTGCAGTACCTTGCCTTAGAACAATACATATAAAAATACCTCTGACAAGTGACTGTTCTCACTCGCGTTATAATTACAGCTCCTCTGGCCATGTTATGACTTGTGATTTAAACATAATTCAACATGAACATCTCTCATGGTTTTAACTTTAGAGAACCACAACTCATCAATTGGAACCATAACTTCAAATAATTTTGGATTCCATTGAGGACTACGCCAGAGCATGGGCTAAGCGAGAAGAAGTTGCACTAGACACTTTGTCAGAAAGGGTTAAAACTATCAGGTCTCTGATAAAACGTCGCATTCATAAGTTGAAAAACTGTGTGAATGATCGACAAAAGTCCGTTAAAGAAACAAAGAGACCGTGAAATGTCTATCATCTCTTTATGATAAGAATGTTTTTGTTCCTGCGGACAAAACTTCAAATAATATTGTCTTTGTATGTAAATCTGTAAAAGACTTATGAATAAATGAACACTCAGGTAACCCCACATACAAAGACATCATTTGATCAGGATACGATTTTTGCAAATCATAAGCCCTTCATGGCTTCAATGAACATTACATTGAACAACAAATCGGAGGACTTACATTCACAAAACTCCGTACAAACAACGGTACATTTCTGGCTCATTTGCATGTTCCATTAAGAAACTGTTAACTCGCATAGTGGTATTAACCATATGTGGGTTCTTAAAAATTCTAAAGAACTTCTGGATAATTTTAAATCTCGGGTCTTTTTCTGAAATTAGTTCTAACATAATTTTTGTTTTTTTTAACCCTGTATTCAGATTTTTTTTTTTTGAAAATACTTGGAACGACTTAATTATTTAGTATTTCTTCCTGTGTGACGTTTACATTGTCTGACGTCAAACACGCGAAGCATTGAATGTGGTTTTTAAATTTGATAGATAATTTTTGTGCTATTTTTTTAATAATTGTTTGTTTTGAGATTGTGACACAGTGATGACGGTTGTACCCATATTTTGTCTATTTTACCTTTAATGTCTGTTTTTGTTCACGCATCGTTGTAAATATAATGGAATTTGATACTACTGTCATACAAGTGTGAGCCTTAGCGATACTAAACCATCCACCATTTTCTACACTTGAAAATGCCTGTACCAAGTCAGGAATATGACAGTTGTCATCCATTTGTTTGATGTGTTCTATCATTTGATTTTGCCATTTGATTAGGGACTTTCCGTTTTGAATTTACCTCGGAGTTCAGTTTTTACGTGATTTTACTTTTTTCATAATATTATATGATCGTTCAAATCAGACAGGATATGAAATACTCTTGACATCTTCACAAATACAAAATTGTCCGTCCCTGAGATTTGACCTTGCTATGACGGAAATGGTTCCAAACTTACAACCGATCCAAAAGATCTATAGAACAGATGGTAAGCTTTTGAATGGTGTATGATTAAGCTGTATTCTAGACAGATGCATTGAAAATGAAATCATGCTTTAGGTCGTTTCTGTGGTATTGTACAAACTGTGATTCTAAAAATAATAATTTTAATAGTTGCCTTGATGTAAAATAAATTCGGGGAAGTTGGTATTCTCTTTTCAAAGAAATACATTCACTAAATTTATCCTATAAACATCAGTTAGTTTCCGGATTTCAAGTCTGATCACTTAACCTGTTTATACTTCCCTTTTCCACATTTGATACTTGTATGAAGATGAAGGTCTTGCTGTCTATGTTGTCGTTGATCTTTATTCTATTGGTGATGTATGTCGATTCGGGTAAGGTGTTAATTTTATTCGCTGAAAAACCAGCAAAGCAACTTTTATATGATATCGCTCTTGTTCGCAGATCTTTGATTTTCAGTAAAGCGATCATTATACTTATTTGTAATAATTATGTTCACACAATATAAGTAAACGTTATACTATGACACGCCGTATCTCAAGGCGTACAAATATTACTAATATTGTGTCAACATAATTATTATTTTTTAACTTTCACACGATACTTAAAGTCATATGAAACGAGTGAGCGGTGAAAAATAATGTTTGTCCAATTCTTGAACCAATGCATGTATACATCATAAACTTTATAGTCCTCTGTGCACGATTTTTTCATTATTTTCGCAAATATATCATATAATCGTCATTTTTGTTCTCTCTCTGTTCGTAATGATTGAACAAATATGGCTGCTCATTAAATACCGTGTTTTGAAGCCGAGTTTTACCGATTGTCACTTTATAGTAAACAATCACAAAAAGCATGGGGATTGAGTACGTGTTTAACAGGTATAATCAGATATTAGTTTATTTCAATGACAGATCCATGCATAGCGGATTTTTACGAGGAGGGTTACGCTCGGGTCACTATGCATACGGAAAATATGTCGGCGAATTGCTTCCTGGAAGCAAGCAATCAAAAATAAGTAAACTTCTTCTAAATGTGGACAAATTAAAAAACATTCCTCAGAAAAAAAGAACATTTACATAAGTTGTATAATGAAAACTATCCATTTAGTTATAAAAAAACATATGCATATTTTTTTTTTAATTTGTGGTTTCTTATGACGTTAACTCTTTATTTGTTTACATTGATTGTTAAATAAAAAAGAACGGATAGCATGTTTTTTGACAATATCAAACCAAAATTTATAAGATATTTTATCTCTTTTTTTTTTTAATATGAAACCGCACTAGTAACCTGGACCCGTATGAATACAACATCTTTACTAAACGTGATCCTTAAACTAAGCTTTCACTAAGAATTGCCTTAGTAAAGTAACTGTCTTAAGTTTTAACTTTACTAAGGAATACTTAGAACCTTTCTCTAATTACAGTATGATATATATTAGCTCATCATATGTAGTCATTCGTTTAAAATTGGATCGATATATTTTAAAGAGCTGGGGTTAAATTGATACTAAGAGAAAAGGTTGACGTTTTGATGGATGAGCACTGGAATATTTTTTTTTAAATTAATTTTACAATCTAAATCTTTCCCCTACTTAATCTTTAACTCATATATATTTCATAAATGTAATATTTTCTGTAGACAACACAATCTTTTAAACTGTAACAAAAACACTGAAGATTTCAATGACGTAGCACCAGTGTAGTATTCTGAGCATATGTGCCTACAAATAATTTATATTTTTGTTTTTAATAAGCAAAATAAGAATTTTACTATAGTCCATCAGCTTCTTGTTGGGGTGCCGTCTTTCTTTCTTTTTCTTAAAATCTATTTCGAATTGAAATTAATATTTATTATCACTTACCGTTTACAATAAAAAGGGGGTAGGATCAATTTTCCACGAATCAAAAGTCCTAAAATCTTTACTTTTACATATTATTCGATTCATATGTTTACGGTCAGGTATTATCAACATAAGCAATATTTTCGTTAACAGCAATACTAGTATATAATATGGAAAGTAATTCAATACGGTTCAGGCATCATAAAAACGTTACATACATAATTCCATGAGGTAGCAGTAGTGGACCCAGAAATTGTCATAAGGAATAAGGACTGCCATTAGAGAAGGGCCACTTCATTGATTCCCTAAACAATCAATCAAATTGTCTTAACAAAATGAAGGTTCATGTCCCTTCTGAAATCCGGCTCTAGGGTTTTCTTAAAACTTTTCGATTCCTGTAAGTGGCAAGATTCATTTATGGCACAAAATGGCCTAAAATTTCATCTTAATCATCGAACACCAACATTATCACAATTTGGTTTGTAAATGGGTCTATTTCAAATTTATTAATGATAAATTAATCAGTTCTTTCCATTAAAGTACATAATATTATACAAAGTAAGCCCATTTTGGAATTTTTTTCAAAATTCGATGATTTTGTGCAATTTTCACACCTAAAAGCTTTAGGAAAGACTAGGCCGCTACCTAGAATCCAACATGTCTTGTAACCAAGATATTCCATTTGATATATAATTCATCAATATAAAAACTTTAGGGATTGTAGATGGCAGCCGAGACATATGCCAAAAACAATCAAGATTATGGAGAAAATCTACCAAAGTTGACCTTAAAGTACAAATAATGTTTTTTCCAGGGGTCATACAATGTATTTTCAATAATTTTAAAAGAAGGTGTCCAATTAATATTTTTGTTTTAATAGTATTATCAAAAGTATTAGTATGTGACATTTGTAATTGTTTGGGCCCGATTTAAAAGAACATAAAAAATTTAGGCATAGAGAACCTTAGCCGTATTTGGCACAACTGTTTAGAATTTTGGGTCATCAATGCTTTTCAACTTTGTACTTGTTTGACTTTGTTTCCTATTTTGATCTGAGTGTCACTGGTGAGTCTTATAGAGACGAACCACACGTATGGTATATTTGATTATAAGCCTGTTACCTTTGATAACTATGAGAATGTCGGAATGTCCTATTGTAATGTTTATTTGGGTATTTCTCGGTTCTAAATGTTCTTGCATTTATTTGTACTGTTGTCCTGTCAGTTAATGTTGTCATCTAGCGTTATATTTGATATTGCCATTAAAGAGAGAGGTGAAACTAGCCACAAAAACGATACAAGCCACCATTTCTTCTTAAAATGTCTTGTAACAAGTCAGGAAAATGGCAGTAGTTATCTTATAGTTCGTTTCTATGTGTGTTGCATTGTAGTTTGGTCTGTTTTCAGTGTTTCTGTTGTTTCGTTGTTTTCCTCTTATAGTTGATGTGTTTACATCAGTTTTAGTTGGTAACCCGGATTTGTTTTTTTTAATCGATTTATGACTTTCGAACAGCGGTATACTTTAGTTGCCTTACTTTAATCCTTCGTGAACCTTCCCACGGGGAAGTTGCCAAACATCTTTAGAAAAAACATAAAGAACTAATATTGAAATTTGACAAGTGAGTAGATTTAACAATTGTCAAAGTTGCTGATTTGCAAATTCCCATCAAATCTATGTGCAGGTCAAGGTGGACAGTTTTGTGAATTCTAATTACAAACAATACATCATGCTCCTTGTATGTAGTTGTCAATATGAACGGGTACACGACGGACGACATGTTGTGACAAGCGTTGGAAGAAGGCAATATTATAACTAAAAGTAAATACTTGCATCAGTTTAATAAAGGTAATCATAACTGTATTTTATATCTTACTGTTTTATATAAAAAGTCCCTTCCCCTCCTCTCAAGAATAAAGAAATCATAGTCGGATAGGTGTGTCTGAATTAGAAAACCCGACGACCAGACATGCTTAACATACAAAGATACAGAATGAATATTTATGAACTACTCTCTTTTTGGGACCAATCAGGGGCGGATCCAGCCATTTTTAAAACGAGATTTGCAACCTTAGAGAAGAGGGTTCAACCATCAAATGCATTTCTCGCTTAAATAAAACGAGTACCCACCTGGGACCTCCTTCCTGGATCCGGAAGTTTGCTTTTAAGTGTTTTTTGCCTAACTTAAAGACTGGTTGTCCTCTAATCATCTGGAACTGACCCCTGATCCATTTTATCTGACAGTTGGTATAATCTAGTCAAATAAGGTGACAGGTGTTGAGCAGTATTCTTTAGCATGAAGGCTAGTATGTCATCTGTGCCAATTGCTTAAGTTACTCCGTTCTGGCTTATTTGTTTATAAGTCTAATGATTGAATATGGGCTTGGCCTTTTATCTGGCATGTTGTTAATGTATTCCTCATTATAAACTGAGTGGAACTGGTTTTTAGGATAGCGGCTTTTGTTCGTGTGTCACTGTGGAGGTGTCCGTCTTTGTTTTTCAGAGTTGTTATTCCTGAAGATTCCTGTTTCCTTCTCTTAATGTATGACGAAAATCCATTTGATTTCTTGTGTAAGTCTTCACGAACTATGTCCTGCATGAATACGGTATGTGCTCGTCTAGACTTGAAGTTCGGCTCTGATGTTTTTATACCGTTTCTTGTCCTTTATTGAGTTGTTGAGTTTTGCTTTGGAGTAAGCTTTTTGATTCTGTCTGCTCATTCGTCTTAGGTTGGTATTCATCCAAGGGTGGCTCTGTCTAGCACGTTACCTTTTTGTTAGTACATACTTTACACTGTATTCTTTTATGATATGTTTAATTGATGTGCACATGGTGTTAAAATCATCAAACTTGGTCTTGTTTAAAACATCAAATTGACTGTTTAGATGTTTTCCTAAACTTTTTTAGTCTTCAAGTAAACAATCCATTGTTATTCTTAACAATATATACATTCAAATAACACTTGATTCAGAAATAGAA
Organism: Mytilus trossulus; assembly: GCF_036588685.1. NCBI lineage: Eukaryota > Metazoa > Mollusca > Bivalvia > Mytilida > Mytilidae > Mytilus > Mytilus trossulus. Next base: position 102,515,130 of record NC_086373.1, on the reverse strand, counting down.
ACTATGGAGTATAACTATAGAACTGGTATATAATATGTTGTAAGTGGATTAGTGCTAGTGTTTAGCATCAAGTGTTTTGGAAAAAAATGTATTATTGGGTAGGCGTATGGTCGGCGATTCAAGTTTGTTGTTCATACGGTTTGAGAGATAAAACTTATCAAATATCACTGTGGTGTATTTCATTACCAGTAATGCAGTTTTCTGACTGACAGTATTACAGATGAATGAAAAACCCACAAACATATGCAAATGTACGGTCTCCAATGGTAGACCAGTGTCTATATAATAACTCTTGCTCTAAATTGCACCACGTAGAAAAAAGTTTAGCAGGCAATTAATTAATATGAATTTGACATCAACACCAAATTAATTCCAAAATGAACAAATAAATCAAAACAAAAATCAAAACATAAAGACATGGTTGTTTATATCTTTTGCAATGTACGTTGTATTCAACTAATGCCAATCTGAATAAGAAAGTGAAAGAAATAACTCAATTAACTTTTATTTCGATCATTCAGTTATTAAAACATTTTTTCACCAATTTAGATGATTCATATAGCTTGACTTTTATCTCAACGACAGTTATGAAGTTAAGATAAAATTCACAAAACAAGACTAGACAATTTTGTGTTTGCAAGACAGCGAGCAAAAACAGAAAGATAGCGAACAGTTATTATAATGCATAAAATCATAGAAAAAACGAGAAAAAATTATTTCAAATATGGAGTACCGTATATTATAAACAGAAAATACAATGATTTTCTTCCCGAAAAAGAGAAATGATTATCTGGTAACACATGAACACGGTTTGAGTCTTGGGAAGGGACTATTTTCGTTCATTTTGGAACAACAGTTATTACCCTTTAGTTTGATGCGTTTGAGCATACGATTAGAGACTCACTTTTTTAAATTTTCCTCGGATATCAGCATTTTTGGGAATTTAATTTTTTATGGATATTGTGGACGAGCAAAAAATATACATGGGTTGTAGAGGTGCTATTGGAGTATATGAACAACTACTGAATAGTTTATGATAAAAAAAATCTTAAGAACAAACTGAAATTAACAAAATGAGATAAGGGGCATTGTACACATACTATTGATTTTTGACAGTTTTGATGTTATTATGACGGGTGTCGCCTTTAAATATGTAGTAGAAGCGACATTATAATAATTGCATGAATATGTTTTCTTGTTAAAACAATCTGAGGATTAGGGTAACACAATAGAAATAAACAATGTGGTATTAGGTGGATGGAACACTTAGAGTAACTAACTGATTGATAATGTTTATGAAGGGAAAACATTTATAGGTGTTGTAGAGGAAATATTTGTGCATTGTTTAGGAAAAACACCAGAATGGTTTATTTCAAATAATCTGAAGATAAGGGCAACACAACTGAAAATAACAAATGACATTGGCACTTCATTTAGAATTTCAAAATGTTTGAAAGCTTGTGAGATAGGCTAAACAAATGGAGATCGACAAAAACAATTAGAGGGCGCTAAAATTAATTTTAGACAAATTTATAATGCTTTTGACGGGTAACGAAGATATATAGGTATTGTAGAGTAGCCATTGGCGTTTCGCGTAGGAATAACTAAGGCATAGTTCATCTTCAGAAATCTGAAGTTCAGGAAAACACACGGGAACGATGAATACTTGATAGAATTGCACATTTTACCATGTAAACGATGAAGGTTCTTAGCAGTGCTGTTTCTAGTTAGTAGACAATAAGTCTGTGAAAAAATGGATTCGTTTCAAATAAGTTCAGACGAAATTTTCACATGAGGTCAACTTAACCTCACTTAAAATAATATCCGGATTTTAAGAGACAGCAATTAACGTTTTGATACTTCCCTTTCGACACAACTTTTACATGTATGACGGTAATGAAGTTTTCATTAAACAAGTTATCATTTGTTTTGTGATTTTTTCTTTTTGTTTACCTCAGTATGTATTCTCTTTATGATAAGCGAAGCCTTTTCTGGTTTTATATTCTTCGCATAAAAATGCATCAGTTATACATTACATACTAGTGTATTAGTTTTATTAATTACTATTTTACTGAGAAGAATTTCTGTTAATTCTGTTTGCCATTTTTTTTCCATGCATGCAATTTTAGCCAGCATAATGTTTAAAATGATAATTGTGAAGTGTTCAAGTTTAAATTTACTGTTGAGTTTAAAATCTCTGTTAAGTTTAAATTCACTGTTAAGATTAAAATCACTGTTAAGATTAAATTCACTGTTAAGTTTAAATTCACTGTTAAATTTAATTCACTGTTAAGTTAAAACTCACTGTTAAGTTTAAAATCACTGCTAAGTTTGAATTTACTGTTAAGATTAAATTCACTGTTAAGTTTAAATTCATTGTTAAGTTTAAATTCACTGTTAACTTTAATTCACTGTTGAGTTTAAATTCACTGTTAAGTTTAAATTCACTGTTGAGTTTGAATTCACTGTGAAGTTTACATTCACTGTTTTGTTTAAATTCACTGTTAAGTTTAAATTTACTGTTGAGTTTAAATTCACCTTTGAGATTAAATTCACAGTTTGTCATTATCGAAATCAAATAGGCACGATTGCATAAAATCTTCAACAAAACTTGGTAATATTCTTGACATATGACAATATATATGAAATTGTCCAATCTCTCTTTCAAAGTCTCACAATGTAGGTATGATAGGTTAATTGTTTCTTGAACCCCTATCTATACGCTTTAATTTTTCTCAGGACAATCCAAGCACAACCGGTCATTTCAGTATTTCACTACTAGAATAGCATTATTGAACTGTCGCAACAAAGTTTTTTTGAAATGGTTTTATGCCTTTGTAGAGCAGAAGAACATGCATGCTAAAGTGTATATATGCACTATAATATAACTTTGACGTGCGTCACATGTAGAACAGGATCTGCTACTCTTTAGGTAACCTGATACCATCCCGAATTTTGTTCTTGTTCAGTTCATTGAAGTGTTGCCTATGCAGTGTTGTTTATTAATTGTTTTCTTTATGTCTTTTTCTGTTTTGGCCTTTGCGTTGCACTTTCTTTTCAAATTATGAGATTTCAATATCACAATAATCTCTTTATCTTCCGTTTCATTTAAGATCAGCCTAAAATGAACTGACAAAAATGAACGCTATCAACCAACGGAACAAATGACAAAAATGAACGCTATCAACCAACGGAACAAATGAAAAAAGGTTGTCATATTCCTGACTTGGAATAAGCATAGCGAGAAGAAGGGGCTCTTACACTTTTCTTATCCATAAGTGTGTTCAGCACTCCAGGAAAGAAAATATTTTCTTTCGACAGGTGCAATTCAATCACTCACAGTATGACGATACACGTTTTCTTGAAATGTGTATTTTTTTTCCATACCGGAGTTTGATGCAGATAACATAAAACTAGGAAAACTGGGAAAGAAATTTTCTACGTATTTGAAAACAAAACGACAAGTACAATTCAATCACTGACATAATTTCGATACCAGTTTAAATGAAATTTTGTCGTTTAATGTACATATTACATAAAATATTTTTATGCACCCAAAGCGGTTTTTTTTCTTGACTCCCTTTTAAAAAATCCCACTCAATTCTAAGCATTAACAGCCATGGATGTATCAGACGTAAATGATGATCAACTCTATGACCAAAAGGGAAACACAAATAGCAAGATTAATCTAATGTGTATTTTGCATGAGGGAGTTCGAACTTATGTTTTTTAATAATTTCTTAATTAACCGAGAATTTTAAGAATCGATTCAAAACAGAGGAACTGATTACTGAGCTGATAGTATACCTCAGGGACTAACTGTAAACCAGCTTTGGTATCTATCCAGTGCGAGTAATTGAAAACAACATTTGTTTCAATTTTAATACAAATACAGACTATGAGAATGCCTTTTAGAGTTTCAAGCACCAAATTAAAGAAAGTAATAGGATACTTTTAATCAGTTTAAAAATCAAACAAATATTATGTTACCTAACGATCGATATCAACAAAAAGTATATAGCGAGTAAGGATCGTACTTGATAATCAATTTGTGATGATGTATGTAAAACCAAGGAGTTTATAACCTCCTTGATAAAACTGACTTAAATAGTGTGGATTCCATGAAGTAATTTTTCTACATATTTCTGTTCAACAGTTTTTTTGTCAATATAACACCTCTGCTAAGGCTGTTCGTATAGTTTGTACATGAAGGCGAAATATTGATACAACAAACGATAAGTCAGAGGATGTGTTTAAGATTTGAAATTGGAAAGTTGAAATCCCCACTTTTATCCTAGATACTAATTTGAAATCCATCATTATTGATATTGAGGAAAAAGTAAAATACAAAACGGAAAGTTCCAAATCAAAAGACCAAGAGATGAAGCAGACTGTTTATATTTGGTTGAATTCGTAATCTAATGTTCACAAATTTAAAGAATCACGAGCTGCAACAATCATTGAAATAATATGGGTGATTGAATTGTAGGACATAGTTGAGTGAAATGAATTAACACAAAACAAATTTTCGCTATATTAAGATCTTCATTGCGTAAAAGATGGCAACAAGCTGTTGAGAGATAAACGATAAAAGATAAGTTATTAGTAATGCCCGCGTCACACTGTCCCGATTTTTATATACGATGGACACCCGAATGCGAAAATTGTAAGATCGTACGAAGTTGATCCTGATCTCGTTAAAATACCAAAAAGTGACCGAAGCAAGTACGATGAATAACGAAGTCTATACGATGGTGCCGAAATTATATATTATAGCAAAAGATGGACATACGAAGGTTAACCGAAGACGGGTATTTAAGCTTCATATCTCAGACGAAGCATACACGATGGACAACGAATGCTTCACGATGGATTACGAAGGCTACACGATGGATTACGATGATGGCGCGATGGCCATACGATGCGAAAATGTTCAAAACTTGGTATAGTGTTGCTGTAGTCCTATAACATATGACCTCGGGGGCATTATTTACTATTTCTATTTACTGTTCTGATATTTTTTTTTACTATCAATGTGACATTCATAAAAAATAAAAAATGAAAATATCAGTATAAAAACGTTAAAAATTGAATAAGAATGCGAAGTCATATGTTATAGGACTAGTCTAAAGACAATATTAAAGGTGTTTCCAGTTACTGAATGTTTTGGTTGATTTCTAAAAAAATAGTTTATGTATCAAATATGCATATTCAATTTACCATTGTCTGAATGTGTCATATACAAATAGAGTGTCCATATTTGTCCCCAATATGTTACATACGATGGGATGCCACGCTCGGCATTGCCTTGTTTGAACTGTAAAATGTGTGCACTAGTCTGAATAATCACCCATAATTATGCCCATGTTTACTGATCTATCTTAAAGGTAAGGTAATGGGTTCGTTGATCCCTTTTATTCAGATAGAGCTCTTTCTAGGAGAATATCATTATAATATAGACAAAAGGAAGGGTGTGGGGAAAGCAACAAATTCGACAATATATGACATATATAAAACAAAATGGTTATGGAGTTAACATTCGTGCGAGAACAACTCAGACGATACATAAAATATCAGAATAATGAAGACAAAGGTTGGTTTCCCTATATACGTGTACCTGCTGTGTTGGTGTACGAGGCGCGTTTATGATTTTTATTATGTTATTTGATATGAAAAACTGACAAAAAATAATATTTAACTTGTAAAAGTAAATCCTGAGCCTGAAATAGCTGCTCTTCTTGTTCCATTTAAATTAATAGAAACAACACTGTCGCCTTTCTTGTTCTCATAGAATCATATGATATGAGCTCCATGTTTTGTGAACGTCTTCTCTTAACTGTCGTATTAGACTGACCAGTGCATATCGTGCATGGCACTTTGAATAAATGTATTTTAGCGCGAAAATTAAATTCCATTTAGCTGGACTTTTTGTCGTCGTAGTTCCATCTTGTCGCCTTTGTACTTTTATTCGATGGCAACATAACGGGATTACGAGGTCTTCACGAAGTCGCGTTGCCATCTCAAGACCATCGGGTAGCTTCGTGATTCATTCGGGTAGACATCGTAATGTCAAAACTGCCCGATGTAAACGATGGAAACACGAATGCAATACGATGTTCAAAGATGCATTACCGGTGACATTACGATGGTGAGGATGGTGATACGAACTCAATACGAACCCTCAACATCGGACGCACCTTCGGGGATTTTTTAACATGTTAAAAAATTTAGAACCCTTCCCGAAGTTTTCCCCGAAGGCTAGAAAAAGTGGCCGGTGGTTCTACGATGGTTAAAGATGGCACTACGAATATCCCGATCTGGATACGATCAGTCCCGAGTTTGAAAAAATTCCATAATCGTGTTTCCATCGGCGTAAAAATCGGGACAGTGTGACGCGGGCATTATAAAAGGTCAGGAACTTACAAATATGATCTCATCAGAAACAATATTCAAATGAAGGAAGACAAACTACAAATAGTAAAAATGTATAAATTCCAAATGATTTACTTCTAGGTCATTTGAATGTAATTTTACGAAAAGGCAACGTCAATGGCACCAATCTGTTTGAAATTTGCAAACCTTATGGGTTGAATGAAGACAATGTTAACATAAAGAAGTTAACGACAGGTAGTACTAACAGAACGTTAGTTTGGGTCGGAGCAGTTGTTCAATACACACCTTGGATGGAATATAGTGGTATTTATAAACATATTCTAATAACACCTTTTCATTTGAATATTAAAAATAGGGACGAAAGGTACCAGAGGGAGAGTCAAATTCATAAATCGAAAAAACACTGACAATGCTACGGCTTAAAATGAAAAAAGACATACAGACAAACAATAGTACACATGACACAAAATAGGAAACTAAAGAATAAGCAACACGAACCCCATAAGCTTCTAAAGTAGGCTTATATTTTATATATAATTTTGTTTTTATATTATCAGTCTAAATATATCTCCTAACGTGCCGTAAATCAATTATCTAAAATTGTGATACATTTTCATTGAAAGGTGTGTTGTGTATCGTGATTTATAGCATATGAGTTTTTGTCCCAATGACGAAGGACAGGTCCTGGAAGACGTAAATGCTTGTATAGATCCGTAGCACTATTATCAGAGGATATTTAAAAGTTTAGAAAAAATAGTGATTTAAGCATATAAAATAGAAGATGTGGTATGATTGCCAATTTGAGACAACTCTCCACAAGAGACCAACATGACATTGGAATTAACAACTATTGGTCACCGTACGGCCTTCAACAATGAGCAAAGGCAATACCGCAGTCAGATATAAAAGGACCAGAAATGGCAAATGTAAATCGATACAAACGATAACAACTAACAGCCTTTGTGCAAAAATATGTAACACATAAATAAACAGCAACCACTATATTACAGGCTCCTGACTTGGGACAGGCACATACAAACATAGTATGGCGGGGTTTAACATGTTAGCAGGATCATAACCTTCCCCATACCTGGAACAATGATGGTATCAATACAACATAAGCACGAACTATAAAAATCGGTTGAAATGGTTTAACTCATCAGATGGATCCAAATACAAATACTACACAGAGTGTACGTGGTTCAGCTGCAACTGATTTTACAAATGCTTAAACCAGTCGGCAACGGGACTATAAAAAGGGACCGGTTTGGCCAGTTTTTCAGTGTAATCAAGTTTCCGTTTTGACTACCAGTTATTGACTTGTGTCGTTAATTATTTTGTATACATGTATAATTGCTGTCTTATTGGTAATTGTAAACTAATAGATACAAATAGCGGTATACTATATTTAAAAGTTATATCATGATTTGTGTGAAAATATTGTGACATGAATATTACACATGTTCCCTGCATTTGCACCAGATACTTAAACACGAGCGATCTTTTTGCGGCATATTATTGGCTTTAGAAAACAAAATGGTTGTCTTCCGAATTAAAAATAAATTATTAATTTAACTTCGTGTGTCCAATCGACCTCGTCAGTTTCACTTTTGCTTTAATAATAATAATAATAATGAAAATTTATAGAGCATTCTATATAATAAATAAAAATTACTCTAAGGTGCTGTACATTCAGCATTTGAGTTTATTGTTTAAATTGCATGAGAATCCCCGTGTTGTTTGAACTGTTTGACGAGATTTTCATTTAACAGCCGTGGTTTTCGACATTTGTATAGCCGATTAAAATGCAATACTTTTATCAAACGAAATTTCATCATGATATAAATATTGTCGTACAACTCAATATTTTCTTGGAAAGAGGTGTGTCCTCGTCCGGGACTTCCTAATTATTAGGGAAATTGGATTAAGGATTCACAACAGAGAACCCAGCATTTCGAGAACACGATGTTAAATTTCGTACTCCAGATGTGTATACTTTTTCAGACCATTTGTCCCTGCAATTTACCATGATGGCGAGAATTCCAAAAACTGAGAAAGTCAACAGTCATAAGCCGGTATTGCACTGTTTCTTCATTGAGATGTTTATTGACATATTGGTAAAAGTAAATCCGTACTTAAAATTATAATGTCATTGACTTCAAATGCAGAAGTTCTATGTTATATATATATGTTTAAAAATATTTAAATAGCTATATTATTTATGTAGGTTGTGGTACATTAAAAAGTGGAATCAATACCGAGACATCAATGTTTGAAGCAGACCCGTTTAAATGTTATCAGAAATGCAGAGAGATACAATTTACATATGAATACATTGGAATGAATAAGCATTTTTGTTATTGTTTGCATAAGACACATTTTCATAAGCGTTTAAGCTGTAAAGTCAAAGAATGTGACAATTTTTTATGTTATAATGGAGACTCTTCCAACCTGGTTGCATTGTATTTTTTAAATCGTAAGTATAAAAACTTCGTAAGGGGTTCCGAGGAACCCAGTGTTTCGCCTTTTTTTTGCTGTTATTCGCTGGCTCAACAAATATGGTGGGGGGGGGGTGTAATTAAAAATGTACTCTAGATAATATCTTTTGATTGAAAGAAGCTTCTGTTGAAGTTTGGTAAAAATTCAGAATGGTTAAAGAATCTAATACTAGTGAATTTTTTAAAAATATAACTGCAGACTTGCAGACTGTATGATTATTGTGAACTGAAAGAAAAACTGGGTCAATTTGTGATCGATAGACAAAAAAACAAGTAAAATTCTACAAATCTTCCATCTAAATACTAGCTTTTGATAAAAAAAAAAAAAAAAGCTCTTATGCATGTGTTGTAACAAAATCGGATGGTTTAAAAAAGTTTTAAAAATTTTATTAAAATATTTAACCACAGAGTAACTATTTGTGGACGCCACGGCCAGGGCCACTGATGACAACGAGGACGATGAAATGTAGGATCGCTGTGTTTCCATTTGTTGCATGTGACAGACGCTCAACAAACATCAGATGAAATCACTGAATACCGTGCTTGATCCGCATCTTGGGTGTTAATTTGTCCTTTTTAATTCAAGCGTCACTGATGTTTTGTTGACGACACGTGGTTTGGCGTACATAATTTCAAGCTTGGTATCTATGATGAGTAGTGTAACTTTTTGACATATCGAACACGTCGTTCTGATAAAAAAAAAATTAATTATTTCGATTTATCATTGACAACATTTTAAATTAACTAATTAACTAAGCTTACAGATACAACATATCTGACATATTTGCAATTCCCTATTTTCATTGTATAAAAACTTATAGATCTACATTTATTTCTCATTTGGTTCCTGAAATAAAGTCTCGTCTGTTTATTCAAAACAAATTCCCTATAAAATATGTACCTATTTGAAAAAAAAATCATGATCCGACTGCATTCGCCGAAAAATACAAAACAGTATCAGTTCTTATTTTCTTGATAGTTTAAAACATTGTATTTTTGTCAAACAATGACTGACAGATTAATTAAATTGTTTTTTCTTACAATTGAAAAACACTCGTGGATAAATGAATGCATTTGTTTTTATAAAAACATCGTCAAGCATTTTAACTTATTGTATATAAAAAGGATAACAACAGGGTTTAATTTGATTTTCGCAACAGTTTGGTAAATGAATAAACATATAGTAACGTTATTTTACTTACATTTTGCAGACACGTTTCCTGGAAATAAGAGTCAAGCAGGACAGTGTGGTGTATTTATATATACACAAAACAAAACTTCACTTGGCAGTAAAAGCTGTTCTGATACAAGTCATCCAGTTTGCTGTACGTATATGAACGATTTGAGATAAAAATGGTACTTGTAACGCCTTACAATTTTATGGAAAAGCATATCTTATCATATTATCCACCAATATTTACAGAAAATTAAGACGATGCGTGATCATAAATGTACACCTCTAAACACATTTTGACATGAAGCGATATCTCTTTTACAGTAAAAAGATGAACACAGGAAAGTAATGTTTATTGTTGGTTTGTTACAATAGTATACACATATTCTTAGTGTTTTCACAAATCACATAATAGTCTTGCTTAGTCAACCACCATTGATTAGCCGAACAAATAAAAAAGTTCATATAACTAACCAATCACAAGAACTAGCTGGTATTAAATCTGGTCCTGAAAAATAGTTTCTTCTCAAGACTATATATTAGTTGTCTTTACTCTTATCGAGTGAAATAGAAGCAGTAGTATACACATGTTCTATAGCCATAAATCGATTAAGCGAACCTAATTCCTGTATTTTGTGGGTGAAGTAACATCAAATGATACTGTACCAGTGAAAATTTAGTAAAATGTTTTAAAGATTTGTGAAGTGATATAGTGTAAACTGTAAGAAAATATGAAAAAAATATATAAAATCACGAAAATATTTAGAAATTATTTCATGTAGTGAAACTGGATAACTGGATTGGATTCATTAAATTATTTTGTTGATATTTCGCTATGCACCAGCACTTTGTATAAATATCAATGGCGGAAGCGAACAAGTATTTTATTTAAATGAAGGAAGGCACACGTGGGTTCTGGAAAAGTATAAATATTAAAAGACTATCACAAGAGTAAATTAAATCACATTTTGAGTTATGTCTCAATAGAAAAATCCAAAGAAATAAAAGAGGTCTTTCAACAATGTAAAAGACATCTCAGCACTCATAGTATTTGGCTATGAGAACATTAATCGGAAATGTACTGCATTATATGATATGCATTTAATTTAGTATCACCAAGAAAAAAACATATACATTTTTTTCTGGCTTTCTCATTTCTTAAATGTCAATGAAATGACATTACCATAAAAAATATCTCGTTCTCCTTCTAAATGTTGTGTTTTTTTGGCAAATGTATGATCAATTACTTAAAAGAATACATTCTAATATTAAGAAGATGAAGAAACTCAGTTACAAAACATTTCAAAACGTTAACTCGTTAACTCAAATTTTACTAAGACATTCTATAACTGGTTTAAAAAAAAAAGCCATATTGATTATTTCCAATCCTATATTCAGTATTTTTTTAAAAAAGATGAACGTATTAAGGATAAAATTTGAAAATACATTGAATATATTAGCACAGGCTGTATCATAAACGAGATGATTAAACCTGCATTCGTATTTTTGTTTAAGGCATCTTGAACAAAAATGTATCTTTTTATGGTTAGGCTTTTGCTATATCTTAATTTTACGATGTCAATGCAGAATTAATACTTTATTTGGTGCAGTTTATCATCTTTAACGAAATACCTACCCACCTAATCATATGAACTTTAAAAACATAATAAAACACTTTTTTAATATTCAGATAAAAAGTCTAACAGTTTAAATAAAGCACATGGAGGAGAATTAAAGAATTGGAGTGAAAGTATGAAATACTGTGATACGACTTCACCTAGTTCTGTTGAACATTTACAAAATTCTAAATCACCTTATATGACATTTGGAAGTTACTGGACAACCTCAATCAGAGCAGCAAAATTAATTTCACTTGACGGTAAGAACGCCTCTTTTATTTTGTTTGTAGAATATTATCAAAATTAAAACAAAAGTGTCAACAATAGAAAAAAATGAAAATCACTTTACACCTGTACTATTCTTTATATGATTTGCTCTAAAGCATGATCTTTTGAAAAGATATTAATTGAAGATAATTTACTTCTCATTGATGTGCATCAAACCAATAAATATTTTTAGAAGGGACAAAATTTCTTGAATAATCCGTTTTTTTTAAAAAGCCCCTTAACTCTGTAAATGATATAAATTTAGGAATGCATGACATATTTCAATAGCATTTCATACTTTTGGTTTTAAATTCACTTTTATTAAAAACAACATGTATATCTTGGTTTATTTTATAGCACTAGACATACGACAAGATTCCACATTTCACTGTTTAGCGGCTCGTGTTTCAGAAGACAATAAAATACAAGAGCTTGTAATAGAGACATGTGACAAGAGATTGCCAGTATTATGCCTGGAAACAACTACTGGGTTTGGATTCACAAACAGTAGCGATGGAAAAATAGAAATGCAAAGTACCCCTAATAACCATTTAAATAGTAAATGCGAGATCTGTACAATTATTATATCTCAGAAAGTCTTCAAACGCATTCACATTGTTAAGAAATTACGAGCTATATGTCTTCGGTATTGCTTTTTATGTAATTAAGGTTTTACTATTTTAAATCACACTTTTCACAAGATATATGATATTCTATCCATAAAAAAAACCCAGAAAATAAAGTTAGGTTTGTAATTTTTTTTATTTCATTTTTTTTTATATGAGAGTTAAAAACATAATTTGAAGAGGAAATGACGTGCTACAAAATGTTTTCAAAAATTTTGAATGGGCAGAATACTTCGTACTTATTTTTGTGTTTGGTAAATCTTTCATTGCTATGGATTTTTTAATTGTTGAACACCAATATAGATTTCCTTTATCTATATCATAGACAATGAAGAACAGGATGCTCACTTTCCATGGGAGATGATTGCTAGTTTTATTGGGGCTATTATAATAATCGCCATTATTGTTCTTGTTATAGTGTAAGTTACTTTTCTGCTAGTCTTTTAATAAAATTATACTCAGAATTCCTCTCATAAGAACATAAATATATAAGAACAGATTAAGTATTGTAGTTAAAAATTACATTCATTCAATGTTTTTTAATTTGTCACCAATTTTTTTTATATTATGACTACTAAAATTATTAAAAATGCAATACAATTATAATATTGTATTGTGGTAATACAGAAACAGCACTATTATGTGACCAGATTTTTTTTTATTGTATTGGTGATTGTACTGGTAAATTAAATTATTAAAAGAAAAAGAAAGAAGACATTTCTTTATCATAATTTAAACCACCAATTATATCAGAAATTGACTGTTCCAAGAGATTATGACAGTTGGTTTACAGACTTTACGTTGTTTGGTATAGTCTTACGTTTGATTTTGACAGGTCTTGCTGTTGTTTTTTATTTGGTCAAGTTGTTGTCTCTTTGACACATTCCCCATTTCCATTCTCAATTTTATTACAAACTTTTCCATCCTTGGAGTAACAAAAGAGTTCGGTATTTAAAACAAAAACAATATTGATCAGAAGGAAAGGTCAATGATTTTGCTATGCATGGTAGAGATTGCCTAATATATGTGTTTCTGTTAATTAAAGCACACGAATAGCATAGAAATAGTCTATATGCAACGATTACTGTCTCACAATAAAAAACTAAAAAACGTCTTAATATCTAATTACTTCAATTAAGTAATGCACATCTCATCATTTATGATATAATATAAGAACAAGGAGGTATTGTATGATTGCCATCGAGACACCTTCCCATCAATAACTAAAATATAAGTACAACAATGGACATGGGTTCCAAAATGAGCATAATATATACCGCTGTAATGTAATCTTTAAGAAGTCTATGCATGACATTATCAAGAAAAAGGTACCAAAATTGAATTAAAAACTGTTTTATGCCAGTGATAGAGTGCTGTAATTTCTTCTTTTACTTTCACAACAATACGTTACACTATCGCTATTTTGTTCATTTTTCCTTTGATCTTTTTTTGTGATAATTTTCATATCATGCTTCTCGCTTGATATGGAAAAATTATCGCTAGTAACTAAGGAGGCCACGTGGTGTCGCTAACGAAATTGACATTGAAATTGACCGCGTCGTCATAGGTAAAATAGCGATAAACAGATTATCATTGGTCATCTCAACTCGATTGCTTTTCTCACTTTCGCTGTACCAGCTCAAGCGAGAAAATCAATCTCGTTGAGATAATCAACGATAATCTATAAAAACTATATAAACAATTTTACAATTTTGAAATTTACTTACACTATGTCTTGCGGGGCCCTCAATTTAAACAGTAATCTCTAACAGTGAGCCCCTAATGGTAAAGAAGACCGATTAAAGTCTCATGAATATTGTCATGAAGTTAGAGATCTTTTTGTGCCCAAAATCTTCCAGATACCAATCAAAAGTAATGTAAGAACAGCAATAAAACGAAATTATTCAAATAATTTGAAAAGTGGTAAACACATCGAACGTCACTGATGAGTCTTTTGTAGACGAAACGCGCGCCTGGCGTATATACTAAATTTGGTCCTGGTATCTATGATGAGTTAATTTACTACCACTAGGTTGATGCCACTGCTGGTGGAGATTTATTTCCCCGAGGGTATCACAAGCCCGTAAAAACGTGCTGACATGAATTATCATTGATATGGTAATATTTATAAATTAACTGTATACAAATTTTTAATTGTTTTGAAAAACTATGACTTTTTTACCTCAGGCATAGATTACCTTAGCTGTATTTGGCAAAACTTTTAGAATTTTGGTCCTCAATGCTCTTTTATTTCGTACTTTATTTGGCCTTTTAAACTTTTTTTGATAAGAGCGTCACTGATGAGTCTTTTCTAGACGAAACGCGCGTCTGGTGTATATACTAAATTTGGTCTTGGTATCTTTGATGAGTTTATTTATCAGATCTGTTCTACTTTACAAGGTTCAGAATCAAAAATTAGTTAATAGCCAATTAAAACAAATAATAAAACTACACTCCCCTATTTAAACTTATTGTTTGTTGACAGTTGTTCGTAAAACTCTCTATTTTACCTTCAGATTGCATAGGAAAGAGTAAACACATGCTTCCATTCTATTTGTTTGATATAAGAAATGAAAAGGCCATTACTGGACCTTTTTACATTTTACATTATAGGAAATATAGAAAAAGATCTCTAAGTAGGATTGAAAAATCTGTAGCGGTTACAGGTATAAATGATCGCAGCCCAAATGCAAGTAATGAAGAAAAAGTAGAATCTGGCAAGTATTAGACAACGGAATCAATATAAAAAAGATTTTATAATGACAATGTTCATTTTTATTTTAAGTCATAGAATGCAAAAGAATTATAGTTCTGTTTTGTCATTTTCCGAATCTTGAAAAATCCCCCCATGAAACCACATTTAACCTTGAGTAGGGAAGTGAAATATATCAGGTATCGGTGATTTGAACATATCAACATAATTATTCATTTTTCAGATAATACCAATATTTATGATGCTAGTAAATCTGAAGAGAAATGTGTAATGCTTAAAGATAGTAATTACGATAGTATGTCTGCGATAAGGCAGGATACAGAAGGGGTTTATGACCACACGAATTCAACTCGAAATGCTCATGGAAAAAATGAAGATTTAGATGTTTACGACCATGCAGACCCTGTCATTGTCAAACAAAGCCTACAAATTGAGGAAGATGGCGTATACAACCAATGTGAATTAAATATAAAGTCAGTTAGTGCAAAGACACACCTGAATAATGATACAACTATTTACGATCATGCATGATTTCAGACTTGATTTTATAACTTGTATTTATTAACCGAGCGGGCTTGCAGTAGGTATTTTGTGGTGCAAAAAATGAAAGAGCGGTCCTGTAATTGTTTTAGTTGAAGTAGCAGATGTTCTGTATACAAATGTATCTGGTTTCCTGTAACGCCACATTCCCTTTGTAGGTTGCATATTAGTGAACTACAACATTTTCTTTAAGACAATGAAAAATCTGCTTTCGTCGTTCATTTTTGAATGTATATTAGCCAGTGTATCGGCCATTATTTTTGATTTAAATAGAATTTGGTTATTTTTCAGTTTCAAATTAAAATACAGTGCAAACTACAACATGCAAATTTGGACCTATATGAATATGGCTATTCTTATTTAGATTTTTGTGTTGATGCCAACGCATGTTTAAAAAAAAATAAAATTTGAATTTCAAATTGTTTGCTAATTTTATTTTCACTAAGCACGTGTTGTGAGCATTACTCTTTTTTTTTTTACCTAGACCCCTAATGATTTAATGTCGATTGGAGCGGTTTATGTATTGTCTGTTCATACATTTTGATCCTTAACTATTAATACAGATGACACAATATGATTTTCTGTGAAAGCCAAAGGATTTTGTAATAGTGTAAAGTATATTTATCTTGTTAACTTATTTTGATTATATGACTTTTTTTATGTATGTGTATTGTGTATATGTGATAACGGTTCAGTATGCTTCTCTCGTTAACATTAGTATGATATAAATCATTGACATGTTTGATGTATGTTAGAACACCAACATATAGTTTACTAAATATTTAAATTCATAAATATCAAATTCTTGTTACTGTTACAACATAAGAAGGATAATTTATCTCTTTTGTATAGTTTAAAAAAAAAAACCATATTTAATGATTTCGGTTGTATAGACATTCATATAAATCTTTTGTTTAATTTCTTTTTCTTTCAAATATGTGAATGTTACACAGCACTGTTGGTAATAGACATTAATATTGCAAATATGTATATTTCTCACGACGGCTGTTCAAGAGAGAAGATACATGATGGTTGATTGTGGTTTTTCAGGACTTGAAATTTTAACTCATAATCAGGAGCAACTATTATTTACTCAATCCACCACTGTTTGTGTACCAATTTAAACAAATCAAATTAGTCAGAAATCAAATTAGCCTTTAAATGTTTTAAATCATCTAACATCACCTTTTGAATAATATCTCCTTATCACCTATTATATAATTAACAAGTAGAACCTTACCTTTTATTAATTCATTGTAAATAAGACCTTTTATATTTATTCTGATGTATTTATTTCCCAAAAGGAGTAACTGTTGACGTTGAATAGGCTTTTGTAATACTTTTTTTAGATCATTTGTAGATTTTAATACTTTTTACATAAAATTTGGAAACAACCTACTTATGTTTATTTATAAGATTGATATTGTCAAAACTTATTCTAAATACAGAAAACTTGATCATCTTTCTAAAAGTAAAAATTTGGTGTCGCTTTCCAATTAAGTGATAAGTCATCAATATTAATAGGTTTTTGAATCTAGTATATTTCCTATCATCGTTTACCCGTTTTCTTTCCAATCGTTAATTATAATTTATTTTTATTTACAATAACAATATCGTCTCACTTCTAAAATTTTAACCTGATCTTCTTTTTATCACGTACACTATCTCTTGGATCAGTAATACATTTCTTTGTCTGTCTGGATTTCTCGAAAAAAAAAAAAATTTGTATGTTTTCACCCTCTTCTATTCACTGTACTCTTTATTTCATATGTGCACCTTTTATTATATCGTAATAAAGATTAATAATTATAGAAAGAAGATGTGGTATGATTGTCAATTCGACAACTCTCCAAAAGAAACCAAATGACACAGACATTAAAAGCTATAGGTCAATTGACAATTTTTTTTATCAATGCATATCTTCTCATCTTGTATAAATCAGCGTCAACGAATGAATGAGAAGCACCTGAGATCACTCCTAGTTTTTGGTGGGGTTCGTGTTGCTTATTCTCTATGTTGTGTCATGTATACTATTGTTTGTCTGTTTGTCTTTTTCATTTTTAGCGATGGCGTTATCAGTTTATTTTTGATTTATGAGTTCGACTGTCCCTCTGGTATCTGTCGTCCCGCTATTGACCGTAGATAAACATGGTGATACCTTTAAAATCCTTTTTGGCCATAAAGCTCCTAACGTTTTTATGTATATACACATCCTGGACATTCAAATGCTTCGGAATAGCGCTTCGGACGAGAGGTATAGGTTTTTTAGTTAGTGATGCTTCCCTACTGTTGTGTATATCTCTACGATTCCTCCTTATTATAACATGCTCTGACCCTCTGATATCGTTAACACTTACATGATTGAGAAGATGAAACGATTCAAAAACTTCAAGTTGCAAAAAGGCATACGCCAGTATGTTTGAATAAAAAACAAAAGAATGCTCCCTAGTCTCAATTTATTAAAAGATGCAGGAATGACTGTTAATGAGCGCCTTTAATGTCTTGGCTGCGGAACTATAGGTAAAGTTCCTTATTATATTATTTCAATGTAAACAATATTTTTATTAAGATAAATACAAGTTTTAATTATAAACACATTCACAATAAGGATCCAGAAACAAGCAACAGTTGCTTATATTAATCTTTTAAAATTATATTATTTTGACAATATTCAATAATGTAATTATTTTCTTTTGTATACTTTTTAGCTCACCTGGCCCGACGGCCTTAGTGAGCTTTTCCCATCACTTTGCGTCCGTCGTCCGGCGTCGTCTGTTAACTTTTACAAACATCAAACTACTGGTTCAAATTAATCCAAACTTATCCACAATCATCATTGGGGTATCTAGATTCAAAAATGTGTCCGATGACCCGGCCAACCCACCAACATGGTCAACATGGCTAAAAAAAGAACATAGGGTAAAATGCAGTTTTTGGCTTATAACTCAAAAACCAAAGCATTTAGAGCAAATCTGACAAGATTAAGTTGTTTATCAGGCTGGGATCTATCTGCCCTGACATTTTCAGATGAATCGGACAACCCAATATTGGGTTGCTGGCCCTGAATGGATAATTTTAAGGAAATTTTGCTGTTTTTGGTTATTATCTTGAATATTATTATAGATAGAGATAAACTGTAAACAGCAATAATGTTCAGCAAAGTAAGATTTACAAATAAGTCAACATGACCACTAAGGAGTTATTGTCCTTTATAAACAATTTTGAACAATGTTCAGTAAAGTAAGATGTACAAACACATCACCATCACCAAAACACAATTTTGTCATGAATCCATCTGCTTCCTTTGTTTAATATTTACATAGAACAAGGTTAGCGACACAGGCTCTTTAGAGCCTCTAGTTTCGTTTATTTTGTTTTTATACATAATTTTTGTCTGCTTGCACTCATGAAAAACATTCACTATAATTTTTAAAATATAATTCACTGTTAATTCCTGTTTGTATCAATGTGAATGTAAAAACAGGTTACTGTTCGCGAACTAGACCTAAACAGATATAATGTAATTTATTTTTCTCTCTCATTAGAATAAGTGATTTTCCTTTGCAATTTTTTTAAGAATTCTGACAATTCATAGTCCTGCACTATTACACATGATTGTTTGATAATAAAACATTAATATTCATTTTTGTTCAGATATAAATTTTAGTTTTTACAAAATAAAAAAAATCCTTTTAAATGCTACCAAGTAATCAGAGACTAATAAAGTTAATACTATATTTGTGTTCATGTAAACATATAGGACACTTTTTATTACATCATATTGCAATAACTTATCTGTTTTTTTTCTACCTCAAATAAATAAGTCGGGTAGACATAGAAATGACATAGAAGAAATTAGAATTCCGCGATATAAATTATCATTAATGTAACTCGGATAATCGTCCGTTTTGCTTTATTTTGATATTTATTTTGTATTTGCACTATAAGAACTAAGCACATGAAAACAACATAGTTAAAATAAGGATAGTACCCAAACAAAGTTTAGCAACACAATGTTTAACTAAAGATAAAGCAAAACAAACTTTCGCTTTAAATTTCAAATTTGTGTTTTCTTAATTCAATCGATTGTCCACTCAAATTTACTTCAGTTATGCTGATCAAATTGTAGACAGCAAAACTATTCGCAACTTTGAATGAAGTGGTAAAATTAAAAGTCACAATTTAAAGCAAATTATGTACATGGTCACGGTAAAAGATGAACAACGCAGTGAGGATATAGTTGATCGCATTCGCAACTAACAATTATCTTGCAAAAAAGTGGAAAAGGCACTTTTTGTCCCCTCACATTTTTGTATTTTTTTTGTAGCTTTATCTTCATTCAATTCAACATTTATGCAAGCAGAAAGGCTGGTTTTTTTGTGTTCAATTTGATATTTTTTCTCAAAAAAATATGAATCCTAAGATTTAGAAAATCATTTATCTGATGAAAGTGTTGCAACACTTCTTCTGAGTAGTATATATGATCGCAATAACAAAATGTTTTTCTATCATAACTTAGATTACGAAGTGTGAAATGGGGTTTATTCCAGACAAGTATTTTAAACAACATCGTATTAATCTATAGAATTGAAATAAATCAGTAATCTTAGTAGTAATATGTCAATACACTAAATGGTAATAAACGTGTATGAAATGATGGGGGATTTTCCTTCTTAATAATTCCTCTTGTAAAAATATTTAAATGTTGCAAGTTTTACGTTTAATTTAAAAAAATAAATCATATCAAATATTGCAAAAAATAACATTAAGCATTCATTTAATTAATCAAGTAAATGTCAATTTGATGCTCAATTACCAGTTTTATGATCAGAAAGTTAATTTATCTAAGTGATAAATGGATGATTTGTACAGTATTCGAAAAAAAATTCTGCATAAACAAGTTAAAGACCAAGATTCAGTGATTAATCTGTCAAAATTGCTTTAAATAGACACTTTGATATTATATTGAATTTCTAAACTGATGTTACATGATGAGAAAGTCAAAGGCTTTGAGAGCTATGTTACCAACTTTTAAAAAAAATAAAATATACTTTATCAAAGATACAATTTATGGAACCCGAAATTTATTTTGCTGACTCATTCGATATGTACGCCTCACAATACAGAACACCTGAGGTCAACTGATTTATAACAATTGTATTAATAGGGTCAAATGATTGTCCATTAGGAGTTTTAATAAACCCGGGGATGACTATTGAACACATTTAGAAAAAAATATATACAGAATAAGACGTAAATGAAATTGTCAACTTTGGTTAGGTGGTGATTTAAATCTCTGTGGAATTGATTGGAATAATTACTCAATATTAAAACAATGGGCATACAATTCAAAACCATGTCACCAACTAATAGGCATATGTCAAGACATATATATACATATAGAACAAGTTGTAACAACACCAAATCATTACAAACACAGAAACAATCCAGTTCATACTTGATCTATATTGTGAGAATAACAGCTCCCTTGTAAACCAATCTGAGGTTATTATTCGACTATCGGACCCAGAAATGTATGTAGCAAATACAACTCAAACCTAAAAGGACATTGTACGTTTTGCAATTCCATTGATCAAAATTGAAATGTTAGTGAGGGTTGAGATTGTATAGAAAGCTTCGAGTATACACTTCGTATTTCATTTGTCCTACAAATTTGGTTAATTTTAACGCCACTCAGATTTACGAAGATTTAAGCGCGTATGACGTACCGAAATATTAGCTTGTTATACTTTATGAGATTGTACTGACACCGAACAGTATTTTGTGGATCTTTGAGTAGAAGCATTTTATCAATTCATTCCAATGCATCTGTTACCAAATTTAAAAGTCATAACATTTTAATGTAGAATTGGTTTGACTTTTTAAACCTTTGTTTAATGACAGACGAACATATTGAAAATCAGGTGTATTAGATAAGACTTATCGTTTAATTTAGGGGAAAACCTTTGTTATAAACTTTTGTTGTTCATTAAGGAAGTTTGCTGCTAAGTTTCAAAATACATAGCTTTCCATAACACTAGTATATACCGATAAGGGATTAATTGAGGAATCAAAAAGCAAAAAGAAAAAAATATAGGGGTCAATGTTTTTTTTCTCCGAAATATTAGCCATTGGAATTTTGGAGGGAAACTACAATCTCTTGATTTTTCATAGCTTTATTATTGACTAGTTAAACTCCTCACAAAATATATAAAAAAAAATTAATATTCTATAAGACTTTTACAAATGGCTTTATAATTATACATGTACAAGATTTATAAAAAGAAAAATGGAGGTCCATGGGCAAGTGTTTTGTATGACATTCAAATGGATAAAACCAGAGGAGTTCAAAAATCTGGCAAAAAATTCAAAGCATGACAAGCAAACAACCTTAAGGTGGTACCCAACACTTTCACTAAAATTAATTTGGCTAGTTTAATTTTCCTAAAAAAATTTCAAAGTATTTACTTTTGACCCTTTAACAAAAATATATTTCAAACATTTAGAACCAACCGTTTTGTCAGAAAAATACACTGGTTATATAGCAGTTTGACAAACACCAATTTTGATCATTGAGAAGCTTAATATTCCATTTACAACACAACGTTATTAAAACGTTCAGATGATTTTGCAGAGTTATCTCCCTGTAGTGTTAGGTACTACCTTAAGTATTGTATACCATTTTAGACAATCGATTCTTCCAAATTGAACACGAAAAGATGAATTTTATGAAACAGAGGTAAAAGGAAAATAACTGAAATAAACACTTCATAATTTTTACAGTCGCTTACAAGATTGGTTATAACAGACATGGCATGTCTAAATTTTAATTGGATAGCGACGTATTTGACAGTCTTAGATTTTAAGATACCAAAGCGTTTATTTAATCTGTATCTTTTAATACCTATTGATGCTATTTTACTGTGCATGGATTCGTAACGATGTTGATACAGGTTAAGCATGACATCCTTACTTTGTCGACGTACATACTATTTTTTCTGCTTCTGCTTGTTGTTCATGTGTATGTGCATGATTTTTAAAGAAACTCAATTATCTAATCCGAATCTTCTGAAACATACTGATAATTTAGGAAAACAAACGATGCTAGTTATCTATCCATGACATATAATCACTACATACACAATGCTAACAAACAAAAAATTGTAAAATAACAAAAACCAATACACACATAAAGCAACAGAAAAGCCCTTTTATTGCTGTTCTCCATCTCAAAATCACAGTTAGACTTCAGCACGGCCCTACCACCGTTGTTGTCTTTCGGAAAAATACATCATTACCTTTTTTCCGTATGCATTAAAAAATTGAAAACAACACGTGAAATATTTTTTTGTGTCCGAAGCGCTTTATAAACCTTATTCATAACACATCCTAAGAAATTTGGAAATCACACTTCGCACGTTAGAAGAAATACCGTTGAGGGAAAAAGTTAATAATGAACAGGGAGATCCTAGTATAATCAGATTCTGAAAGATAATATCTAATATGCCACATTTTTAACAAAGGTTATGACTAAGTTAAATTTACAAGTAACAAATGGATACGCATGGTAAATAAAGAAAAACAGCATCAATTAAACATTGTTCTATCATCTTACTTATCCTATACGTGATTCTTGACTAATTGGTAATTGTTTATCTAGGTCAGGATAAGTAACCATCTAAAATAACATTAGATTAACTACAATTTTGTATTATATGACTCTAGGAAGGACAACTTTATGGAGATTGATTGATAGAGAGGATTCTAAATATAAACTACTCTTAACAAGTATAACGACTGTATGTCAATTGGAAACAAATCTCACAGTAATGTATTAGTAAACATATTTAACCCAGACACAGCTTTTATGATCATTTGCAAAACAAGTAGCCTGTAATACAGTGGTTATCATTGGTTCTCATAAATGTATTTCGTTTATTGTTGATTTACAGTTCGATTTGTTGTTTTTCTAATTTTCATTGTAACATTTTGTTTGCCTAGAGCCTTTTACAGCCTACGTTACTGGCACGGTTTTTCTCTGTCTCGAAGGCTGTACGATAACGTTTAATCATATTGTACTAATAAATAGAAGTCTAATTGGTAGTATAATAATTCCGACTCTATATTTCTGTAGATTCTGTTCTAAAATTTACCTGCTTTTTAAGGTAATAGGTTACTATGCATAAAATATCGACGGTTGGAAGTCAGCTGGTAATCACGTAACCTTATTAATAAGACGTATTAAATTAATTTTATAAAGAAAAACATTGTTGTTCCTTTTAAAATTGTTATACGATGATGACTGATGTACCCATATTTTGACTATTTTATTGTTTACTTAACGCATCAATGTAAATGTAACGGAATTTGATGAGACTGTCATTTAAGTGAGAGGGTTAGCGCTATAGAACCAGATTTAATCCACCATTTTCTACATTTGAAAATGCCTTTACCAAGTCAGGAATATGACAGTTTTTGATGCGTTTTATTATTTGATTTTGACATGTGATTATGGACTTTCCGAATTGATTTTCCTGAAGTTTCCATGAAGTTCAGTATTTTTGTGATTTTACTTTTTATTAGCGAATGGAAAAAATATGCAGTCTCATTCAACTCAGCATCAAAGCTACCTGATTTTCGTTTATCATCTAAACTATGAGTTCAGATGTTAAATTTACTGTTAACCCATATTAAATCCCCAGGAGGTACTGCTCCGGACAAAATCCTTACACTTCATTGTCTATTTCACATTATCACATTAACATATTCTCAGTACGGAACAGGATTGGAAGTAATTAATAATTTAAACTAATATAATGAGATACTATGTAACCGTTTTAAACATGCTGTACTTAATCATAATCATATTTGACAGTTATAAGTGATTTGAATAATTTAATTTCCAAGCAATCAACTATTTATCGCCAACTTAACAATATTCCAACTCTGTAAGGAAATTATCTCTATTTCCCTGATCAATGCTAACGTTCGTATGTAATCACGTGGAAGGGGCATACTCGAGTTTAATTAAACCATCATAGTTTTGAAATGAATACTTAAACAGAAAACGCGCTGTTATGTCTCTAACTGTGTCAATTATGAAGCTAAGTAAAGATAAGCCAAATAACCAGCAAACTTGTCGTCTCATAATTGGTATAAGTGAGAAAATATTAATCCCAATTATTAAAAAGTAAAGTCACCATTAATGAATTTGTATAATGTGCACAATTAAGCGAAACTCGACTTTTTCTATCGCATTTGGTGTATTGTATACATATTTTTTGTTATACTGAATCAATTTTTAAAAGTGACTTGAAATAGCTTACAACTCCCTGGATTTAATCTGTAGAGAAAGGCTAATAGAAGAACTTACAATGGATCAATTTTTAGGATGATTACATAAAACAATGGTATTGAAAACCATGGAAGAGTCCATTCCAACCAAAATGATAAATAAAAAAAAAGAGACTATCATGGTCTGATTAATATAGATTCTACCACTGCATCGAGTGAAATACGATATTTAGCCACTCGAAACAGTTAAATTTTCAGCGGCGAGGACTTTAAAATTGATAATTTAACTATTGAGAGTGGATAAATATCGTATTACACGAGATCTGGTGGTGAAATCTGTTTCTCTAATGATGTTCTAACATTATGCAGGAAAACATATTCCTTATTTTCGAATGATCTGCAAAAAGATGTGTACTT